>NC_090447.1:783434908-785934908 GCF_031143425.1 Pleurodeles waltl
AACTACATGCATAGGACTTACCTAACCCAACGTCGGCTGATGCTCATATATGGGGGAAATGGGATATGCTGTCCACGGTGCCAATTACTGCAAATACCCTGGGGTCAGAGAACTCACAGTGTGACAGTTGTTGGCGTAGCTCTGAAAAACAGCAACGGAACATGTGCTCCCTTAGAATGAGATTAAACAGCCCTTCATAAGTGGTTGCTGTGCTACTCTCCACCCATCCTTCTAGTGCTTCGCAATCATTCCCCATTAAATCCTCCCAAGACAGGTGAGACCGCTTCTTGCTGACTCTGAACCTCAACCTGTAGTCTTCAGGAGTTAGACCATACTTTTCTATTAGGTCCTTTCTGATGTGGGGATACCCCTGCCTGTCACTCCCTTCTGGGGCCAGTAGGGCATCCCTTTTTACCTCATGAATATAGCTCTCTATGACAGTTCCCCAATCCCTCTCAGGGATCTCGCGTGCAACTAGAGCTTCATCATACTCCCTCTGTCACTGCACGTATGTCGTCCCACTCCTTGAACCCAGGCACCAAGTCTGTGGGTAGGTATTGTGCCTAACACTACAATCAACGCTGCCACCACTGGACTCCACCTGCAGTGCTGGTGAGTCCAGATCTGTCAGACTGCGCTCTAGAGCGAGTCTTTCCATGGCAAAGGCCCTTTCACCGTTTGCCATCCTCTCCTGGACTAAGGTCTTTTCCACCTCAGCCTGACCCTCTTCCACAGCCAGCCTGGCTAGCTGCAGCCTCAGATCCCTCTCTTCCTGCCAATCTCTGAGCTCCTCAGGTGACAGGGAATGGGAGGTGGCGCTGCTGCTGGGTAAGGTCTAGTAAGGGACCACCTATCTATGGGGTCCTCTCTTTCTACTGGCGTCCATGGCCAGTCATCTTCTCCCTCAGTGTCTAACTCTCTGGGGTCACTGTCCCCCTGGGGTGTGGACTGGGGACCCTCCTTCTCAGAATCCTCACTACTCTCATGGGTCTCTCTAGGGTCTTCCTCAGAACCATCCCTCAATTACTGTTGCTATCCAGTCTGCCTCCTCATAATCAAAAAGGGCTCTCTTGAGGACCATCATATTGGTTTCTCCACACATAACTGGTATACTTCTCTCCCTGCAGAATCCCTTTAACTCTTCTATGTCAAAGGTAGACTCCATTTTGTTAAGAGCACAACACAGGTGTAAAACAACAAGAGTCCAAAGTACAAGTATACAACACAGGAGTAAAATAAAAATGACTAGTTTGAGAGAACAGGAGAATAATAAAAAAAGAGAATTAGAACATATGATGGTCTAAGTGCAATTTGCGGTGCAAAAATGAGTCACAATGGTATTGTGCAAGCGCAAGTCCTATCCTCACGGCTGACAACCAATGTTAGAAATGGGGTTTCTGGTTGTCTAGGGTATGCACCTGAGCCAGGCATAACCCACCCACTCTAGTCAGGGCAAGGGAGTTACATGTCCAAAATAACCCCTGCTCACCCCCTTGGTAGCTTGGCACGAACAGTGAGGCCTAACCCGAGGCAATGTGTAAAGCGTTTGCACAACACACGCAACACAACTGACGCAATATGTACACCACAAAGTAAACACAACACTGAGCTATGTAAAAATAAACTGTATTGCACAAAACATAATTAGACCAAACATCACATGTCAGAAATACCCTGCTACCTTAGCAGTTGTCAGAACATTACACAAGTTACTTATACTCTGCAAGAATAAGCAGTAGTCACATTAGAACACGTACGTACTAGGCATTCTGCAACATAAGTAGTAGTCAGGAATCACAGTAAATAAATAAATGTACTTGTCATAAAAGTATAATAAATACCTATATCAGGAACATTAAAAAACCCTGTGGCAAGTAATCAACACAAAACAACATGTCTGCCCCCTGAAAGGCACACCAGCAAATATATGGCGCAGAAAGACACAGGTTACCCTAATCCATTGAAAAGGTCCATACCAGGAACATTAGAAGTCGTGTGAGCTGTTTGAAAAGTATCTGGTTTGTTCTGCCAAGGCACTTCAAGTGCCACGATGTGGACAGGCAGGGGGGGGGTCCCTGGTGCTCATTGTGCCAAACGGGGGCCATGTGTTGATCATGGGGGAGTGGGTGGATCTGCACCCCCTCCTGTAGTTATCTGAGGGCCCCTCCTGGGGGTTGCACCTAAACTGGCACCAGCAACTTTGGGGGCCCCTCCCACGGGTCGCGACTCACCCTTCTGCAAGGTGGGGGCCGAAGTGTGGCAAATGGTGTTGGGGGCATCCGTGCCCCTTGGGCAGTGGCCCGGGGGAAAGGGACCCCCTTTCCGCCCGGTGCCCAGCAAGCCCGAAGGCAGCCGTCCTCGTCATTGGTGCGGCTGCCAGGAGAAAAGGGGAAGAGGCCAACACCTCTCCCAACTATTGGCGCTCCTCCTGTGGACAACCAAGATCCTCCAGTGGGCACAACTAGGAGCGCACCAGCTCCAATCTCCATTATTGTGGCACCCTGGGTGCACACAAGAATGCTCAGCCAACGCGCTCGTTGATAGCCAAGCGCCCAGGTCGCTGAGGTGAATTGCGAGCCCGGGTCACGGTGCTGAAGGGATCACAGCGAGCCGTTTTCCCACAGCGCCTGGGGACAAGTCTGTAGAGCCATGGTCACGCCAGTGAAGTATCAGCAAAGCACTTATGGAGCGCTCAGGGGCCACACAGGCAGGGCTCTTTAGTGCGCTACGCCCGGGTTGCAGCTGTGATCCTTCCTCATCACAACGCGCTCCTCTAAAGCGTGCAACGTCCCCCTATAAGCGCTAGAAAGACACTTTAGGTGAAAAATGAAGCACTCCTCATGATGAGGATAGTTGCAGGGGTCAGGGGCCATGGAACCTTGCCCCTGGAGACAAGCGAGAGGGGAAGCACAGGGCTGGAAGGCCCAGCTACAGGCCAGCACAAGGGATGCAGATGGTGGCAGGTCCTCCTAGTGACAAGGCAGGTCACAGGTCAGCATAGCAGCTGCAGTCCAAGGTGGGTCCTACTGAGTCCATTCAGCAGCATCCTGTGTCCAGTTTCAGGTAAGTCTACTCAAGTCTTCATGTCTGAATTGTGGGGGAAATTATCCTGTACTTATACTCAGTTTACAGTGTGTTTTTCAACAGGAAGGGAGAGGAGGCTCCAGTCAGTTACAACTGGACCTGGGAGTGCCCCCTCTCTCCTGCAGCACAGGCTCCAAACATCAGTTGGGGGTAAACAACCCTATTGTGTGAGGCCATGGCACAGCCTTTACAAATGCAGGTGTGCCCCGCTTCTCCCTTCTGTCAGCCCAGGAAGACTATTCAGTATGTAGATGCACCTCTGCGACACCTCCACCATCCCTGTGTGCAGGCTGTCTGAAAAGCATGCACAAAGCCCAACTGTCACTCTGCCCTGACGTGGATTGGAGTCAAGCTGAAAAACACCAAAGTCATAAGCCCGGAGAAATGCTCACTTTCTAGAAGTGACATTTCTGTAATGGTAATAAGAAATACACCTACACCAGTAAGCAGCATCTCGTACCCCCATTACAACCATTCCAAACATGCCTATGCTACCCCTCATAAATCAGACAATACCCTTTACACTTAAGGCAGGGCATTTCCAATGCAATCCTATGAGAAGGCAGCACTCACAGCAGTGAGAAACCAAATAGGCTGTTTGTCACTACCAGGACGGGCCACAATATTAGGCACATGTCCTGCCTTATACATACATGGCACCCTGTCTATAGAGCTAGCTAGGGTGTACCTTAGGGGTGACGTACATGTAGTAAAAGGGAAGTTCTGGCCCTGGCAAGTAAATTTAGATTCCAGGTCCCTGTGGCAGAAAACTGTGCACACAGGCCCTGTCCTAACAGGCCTGAGACAGATCTGAAAGGCTACTTCAGTGGGTGGTGCAGGCTGCGCTGCAGGCCAACTAGTAGCATTTAATTTACAGGCCCTGGGTATATGGACACCACTTTACAAGGGACTTACAGGTAAATTAAGTATGCCAATTAGGTATAAGCCAATCATACCAAGTTTACAAGGGAGAGCACATGCACTTTAGCACTGATTAGCAGTGAAAAAGTGCTCTGAGTCATAACGTCAGCAAACAAGGGTCAGAAAAATAAGGAGAAAAAAGGCAAAAAGTTTGGGGAATGACCCTGTAAAAGGGCCAGGTCCAACAGAAAGTATGTAACTACTTCCAGTAAAGAGCAAATGTGAGAAAACATTAGCTTGATTACTCACGGTGCTGAGAGACCTTAAAGCTTCCCATGCAGACTGGGTATGGCTCTATTGGAAGACTTCCACACTAATCTAATGATCATAGAAACCAATCATGTCTGGCAGAAATTTGATGACCAAACATGGAAGATTGCCAGACTTAAGGCCCAATGAAAAAGACAAGAGAAACATGGAACGGAACTCAGTATGACATTCATCAACATGGGTCTAAGGGCCAGATGTAGCAAAGGGTTTTCCCCATTCTGTATCAATGGGAAAATGTGTTCGTACATATGGCCCTAAGTCTCCTAAACAGTAGAATTATGATAGACTCACTAGCGGCTTACGCGCATTCTTTGCTTAGTAGTCTAGCAACATTGGACTACATGTGGATATCACTAGCCCACTTTCAGTAAGTGAACACATTTGAGGTGCACCCCTTGATAGCCAATGACCACTCAATGCTAAAAAGCAAGATGAATCTGTTGAGTAAGAGCTGTTCCAAACAGCAACATATAGGCAAGTTGGAGGGGCTGGAATCATTTAGGAGGATAAAATGGCTCACTAGATCAGGAGGTGTTAAGACGAATGACAGGAAAACTGCTAGATGACTACCAAAGCAATGTGGCAGGGGTCCAATAAAAAGAAGGCCTGTAGAGAGAATTGACCTCACCCCTTAAGAAGCTATCTTTGGCTTCTTAAGGGGTGAGGTCAATTCTCTCTACAGATGAAAGACCACATAGTAGCAAGCTGGGGGAAAACAATGCACAATAAGGTAACAGGCAAAATAAATTTGCTACTAAACAAAGTGCTTAGTGAACAATGCTGGAGCAACATTGACGATAAACAATTTAGAAACAATGTAAACTGGACAAGAAGGTCCTACGGGAACTCTCTATATGTGAAAAGGGCAGGAGGAAGAAGCTAACAAATGGCTACAAGCACATGAGGTCATCAGCTCTAAAAACTGTAGGAAGGTTTGGGTATGGATAAACGGCATGGAATGAGCCACATCTAAAAAAAAAGTTGCTAACATCTCCCTACTACAATGAGAAGCTTATATAAAGAACTTATTTACCGATACAGCACCAACCATCTTTCAGACCATACAATTTTGCAAGGAGGCAAATGAACAAATGTTAAAACTAACCACAATTCAAGTGTAAAAGGTGATTTGCTCCTTACATGAAAATGGGGAACCTGAACCAATGGCATTCCAGCATATTTAAAAGGGACCCCAAAATATGTACAGAGGTAATGTCCCCTATCTTACAACCCTTTCTTGCGAGCATCTATTCTGGAAAATTATAAAGGTTCAATTCTAGTGCAAATCCATAAAAAAGGAGATCAAGCAAATCCCCAAAACTTCAGACTGATTGCATTACTGGACATAGAGGGAAAATTGTATGCGCATATTCTAAATAGGGAACTGGAAAAATGGGTCTAAGAAAAAATCTGATGCCTCCATGTCACAGTGGTTTTAGGAAAGGCTAAAATATTGACGATAACTTGCTTTGTATCTCCCGATAGAAGAAGCTGTGCAGGCAAAAACTACTTCTTTATACCTTGACTTTGTTGATTTTGATGCAGCTTTTTACAGTGTCTTACGGGGCAAGCTCTGGGCTATACTGAATACATGTGGATCCCCCCCTAACTTAAGGTCATAGCATTATATGCAGGGACATAGATAAAAGTAAAGGTGATGGTGGGCTGATTGACATCTACAAAGGTGGATATTAACAAGGGTCTAAAAGAAGGCTGTTCCTTAGCGCCCCTGCTGTTCAAGCTCTATCTGGCTACCCCAAAAGATTACCTAGAAGAAGCAAGAGTCTTCCTCCCAAAGATTGCCACTCACAAAACACAGCTGTTGCAGTATGCTGATGATACTGTGCTTTTAGACCAGACACAAATCATGCTTCAGAGATTGTTCAGCACCTTAGCCAAATTCTGTGAAGACATTGAATTGCGGATTAACAAAGCGATAACTGAGGTGATGACTGTCAGTCAAAAGATAATTAAGAATGGAGCATAGTTCTGCTGAGGGATCAGAATCGGGAATATTTTCTCATATAAATACCTAGACGTATGGCTGAACAGTAGGGCAGAGCCATACATCACTCATACTCACACAGCAGGCAGTCGCCGACTCCCTAACTTGCGTTTTTTTGAAAATTAAAAAAAAATCTATCCAGAGTTTACAGTCACAAGTGCAGTTAAAAGTAGTGGCTAGTAAACTGCTACCTACCAACCAACTCTTATGGTGCCATTGCATTCAGAGACAAAGTGGCCATCAGTGATAGGAAAATCTTTGCCTTACCAAACTAGATATAACTCATGCCCAGTTATGCTTAGAAATGAACCTAACATCACAACAGCTAGCATTAAATGAAAGGTTTTTAGGTTATTGTCCGCATCAAAAGCAAACACCATCCGGCACATTAAATCATATTCTATGGGCAGCAATAAAAAGAAAGGAATCACACTGGTAGTAGCTGGCTAGTTCATCCACAGATTTAGAAGCCGGCAATACATGTGCCATAGATCTCCCAGCAAAACACACAGCAAAACTACTTTCCAAGCAAGCAAAGGTAGTATCTTGGGACTAAGGGCCTGATTTAGAGTTTAGCAGACAGGATACTCCATCGCAAACATGACTGATATCCTGTCCGTGCCATATTACGAACTCCATAGGCTAATATGAGCTCGCAAAACAGTAAAAGGGATATCCATCACGATTGTGACAGAATAACCCTCTCTGCCAATCTTCTATAAATCAGGCCCAAAGTCATGAAAACCCTGAAAGGAAAGGCCCACAGTGGCTAGGCCTCCAACTTATATTACCCATGATCAGTTCCAATTTATCTGTCCCAAGGATATGAAATCAAATTTAAGGAAAGGAAAATTCTACCTGATCGCACTTAAAGCTTACTGGTATGGAAGAACAGAAGGTGATGAAAGTAGGCTATGCAGATTGTATGTACCAGAAGCAGAATCACTAATTCCTATAGGCCCTAATCATGACATTGGCGGTTAACTCCGAATACCGCTGCGGTGAGTGCCGACAACATATCGCCGCGGAGGCGAACATCCGACTGCCAGATTATGACACATACACGCAAAAATGACAGAAAAGTGCCACAACCACAAACCTGCCAGACCCACTGAACATGATAAACTGTCAGTACTACCACCCATATGTTACGCCACCAATACTACGCCCTCCAAATAATGATCCACGAATCACCACAGCGTACATTCAACAGAGGTAAACCATTGGCTGTGAACACTGCCGTGGTGGATAAGGCCACCCAAATCCAAAACAAGACAACATTGGCCAGAAAAAAACCAAACACCTGACACAAATACATACACTCCACACACCCACCAACATCACTATAAAACACACACCCACATCACCCACAATCCTTTGTTAACATGACAAGACTGCTACACTTTTCGACGATAATACAAAAGAGAACTGCACATGCACATATCACAACTACCTATTCATCCCACACGCACCACAAACCACACACCCCACCACATCCCCCATCACCCTCTGCACAACCTACACACACCACACAACACCCATGTCCCCACAAAGACACCCCCTTTTCACCGATGAGGAGTTGTGGGTTATGGTTGAGGAAATAGTCAGGATAGAGCCACAGATGTCTGGAGCACAGGTCCAGCAGATATCCATTGTCAGGAAGATGGAGCTATGGTGGATGATCGTGGACAGGGTGAACGCTGTGGGACTACATCAATGCACAAGGGACGACACAAGGAAGAGGTGGAATGACCTACGGGGGAAGGTGAGTTCCACTGCAGCAAGACACCAGCTCACCATCCAGAGGACTGACGGTGGACATCCACTTCCTCCCCCACAGCTGATAGCATGGGAGGAGCAAGTCTTGGCAATCCTGCATCCACAGGGACTCACTGGAGTAACAGGAAGACTGTATACTGGTGAGTCAACATATACTACCTATCACCCCCCATACCTGCATGCCACCACCACCCCTCATCCTGACACCCATAACCCCACTCCATCCCACACAGTGAACCAACACAATTAACAAATCTAAATGCCAGGCCCTTCATGCCATACCCACTGCATGCACATCCCTTCCAGCCCTGCACGTACACACACCACCAATGCATGGAGAATTATCAATTCCACAATCCATCACTAAACACAAAAAAAGGTGGCAGGGCAGCAGCAATAGTATAGGGGAAGCAAGTGATGCAGAATATGTCACACACATGTAGGATAATACACCACTTACATCCCCAAAGGTGCCCCAGCCAATCTCAGCGGCAAGGAGGTGCCATGGCTATCCAATTTCCCACCAGAAGTTGCCCCCACTGTTGACAGCTACTCTGGAGCTCTGGATCTGGATGAACTCCCTGGCCCATCAGGGACCACTGGTCAGTCGGCTACCCTAGACCACACCCAGTCCACTACAGAGCCTCCCTCCTAAGAATCCAACACCACTGCAGCCACCCAACATCCCCAGACCTCTGTCCCCAGGATATGTCGATCAGTAGTGTGCTGACCTGCAGAGGGACCTTAGTCCACACCCCAGAGGCAAGATAATGAGGGTCCTGGGGTCAGTGGCAGTGGGCACACCGTTCAGGGGACACAGGTACAGGACAAGATGGGTCAGGTGATAAACATCATGCAGGAGGACCAGCTGCTGCAGGGGGAACACCACCAGGAGATCAAGCAAGAATTGCAGGCCCTGGACACCACCATGGTCTCTATTGCAGGGGTGCTGGGTGATATCGCTAACATCATGAGGGACTACACAGCACACCAGAGGGCCCCATCCACTAGCCAGTGTACTGACCAGCCCTCCACAACTGCTGCAGCTAGTGGACAGGAGGCCCTGCCACAGAACCCACAGGCTACCAGCACCCCTCCCCTGCAGAAGGTGAACCACCTCACAAACGGTCCCTGCGACCCAGACAGACACTAGTTACAGTTGCCAAGACAAAGACCACCACCAGGAAATTAGACCTAAATGTCCCCCTTGTGTTCCACTGTGTCACCTTGTCCACTTTGAACTGCCATTGCTCCCCTTCCTATGGCCCCTTGGACACTGGACCTGTGCCACAAACAGACTGTCCCTCTACACTGGTGTATTCCCAACCATCACCCCACTCTATTGCACTTTGCATTGTATAGAAATTTTTCATCAACACTCTTGGACACAACTCGAGAAATGGTGCTTTATCTGAAGGTAATGCACAATTTATAGAACTGTTATGAACTGCATGGTCCTGTGTAAATGCCCAGTAATATGTTGATCCATCCTACAAATGTGTCTCCGCAGCCTGTACACATCACAGCATTATACTGTTGTAACCACAGCAACATCTGCAATAAGGTAAGGAATAGGTGACAGTCAGGTGGGATGCAAAAGTAATGACCAGCATAATGCTACAGCCACACAGCACAATTAAATGGAGAAATGTTTAGTTCAACAGTCTTACCTGAATGTCATTGGAAGTACAGCTGAATCATATGTGACCTGTTGTCTACAACCTCCTCCTCTTCCTCCTTATCACTGTCCTCCTTTTCCACTGTTGCCACAGGTGCATTGTCACCCCCTCCTCCTGCAGATAGGGCACATGACATATGAGGGACAAAATTGTGCAACATGCAGCACACAACAACAATCCTGCAGACCTTCTCAGGGGAGTAGCATAGGGATCCACCTGTTAGATGGAGGCACCTGAACCTAGCCTTCAGGAGCCCGAAGGTCCTTTCAACAATCCTCCTGTTATGCCCATGAACATCATTGTATTCTCAGCCCCTGTTCTCGGATTCCAAAGAGGGGTCAGGAGCAAGGACAGGTTTGGGTAACCAGAATCACCTGCAATAAGTGAAGGACACACATTAGTCCTGCACAATGGCATGGGGTATGACTCTTGAAGGCATACACTGACACACATTGGATGAGGACTCCGGCTCATCTATAAGCCACACCCTGTGCCTCTGTAGTTGTGTCATCAGCTGTAGGATACTGCTACTCCTCAGGACAACGGCATCATGCACTGACCCAGGATACTTGGCAGTGACGTGGGAGATGTACTGGTCAGGAAGGCACACTATCTGGACATTGAGTGAGTGGAAACTCTTCTGATTCCTGTACACCAGTTCATTGGCACTGGGTGGGGGGCAAGCAATATGGGTCCTGTCAATGGCCCCAATTACATGTGGTATATGTCCCATTGCATAGAATCCAGCTTTCACAGTGGGTAAATCTTCTACCTGGGGGAATGCGATGTAGCTACACATGTGTTTGAGCAAGGCAGACAAAACCCTTGCAAGCACAATAGAGACATTGGCTGTGACATTCCTGGAGCCAAGCCCACTGTCACCTGGAAAAAGCCAGTTGCCAGGAAATGGAACATGAAGAGTACCTCCAGAAGATGGATTATTACTATTGTGCAACGTATAGAAGGTAGCAGATCAGGTTCCAATTGTGCACACAGCTCTGTGATTGTGGCCCTGTCCAGACGATAGGTTAGTATGATGTGCCTGTCCTCCAGTGGAGCCAAGTCCACAAGGGGTTTGTACATGGGTGCTTGCCTCCTCCTCCACCTATTGCCCCGTAGTGGTTGGTACCTAAGGAACCAAAAAGTAAGAAAGGAGTGATAACAGAAACCATGAACACACCACAGCAGTGTACACAGAGCATGCCTGTATGTTGGACACTGGAATTGTATAGGTGAGTACATTCGACTACAATGACACACTTATTAATCTGTACATGTGTACTAGCATTAGAAATGGCTACCGCCTGCCCTGTATGAAGGGACAGGTAGAAGTGACCTCACTCCGCTGGCGTTCGTGTCATGGCAGGAGGCGGTATGCACCGTCGTGCAATTCCTTATTGGCTGACTTGGCCCTCTACGGAGTATGGGAACCAATGATAATCAACGCCGGTGGTGAGGGTGTTCACTGCTGCTGATGTGACCGCCATTTTATTTCTACCATTTCACTTGTTTCCCGACTTTCCACAGTACGACATCTCCACTGCGTGTGATGCGTGTGATGCTGTGACCTGTGTCTGGAACCTGCCATGGAACGGGCCCTAACCTTCACTTCGGAAGAGTCGGAGAGGCTTGTGGATGGGGCCCCACCCCTGTATGGGCAGTTGTATAGGCCTCCAGGCCAACAGGTGAGTACATCATGGGTATGTTGCATGAAACATGGCTGTATGTAGAAGTATGAGTGTGCTAGCAGTGTGTTATTTGGTGGGGGTATGACTGGTGGCAGTGTCCATGGAGGTGTAAGGGTCATGTGTGTGCCTGATGAGGGGCTAATGCAGTTTGTAGGGCATATGTGTGACATGCTGGATTGTCTGGTTCATGGTGGCCCGCTGTTTGTGTTTCCTCTGCAGGTCAGCACCCATCAGAAGAAGGGGTTGTGGTGTGCCAAAGCCACAGAAGTGCAGACCGTTGGGGTCTACAGCAGCCAGATCACCCACTGCAGGAAATGGTGGGAGGACCTGATACGCTGGGCCCAGAAGACTGTGGAGGCCCAGCTGGGACGGCCTCCCAACGAGGGAGGGGTGCCTGTCGAAACCTGACTCCCTGATGGCCCGCATACTGGTGGTGGCCAATCCTGAGTTGGATGTGGGTGTGAGGGCATTGCTGCAGCCACAAAGGGGTGAGTACTGTGTGTTTGTCAACCATCTCTGTTGCCTGGCATGGGATTTGGCTGCAGGGTACTAGTCAGTGAATGCCCCAATTCACCAGTTTAGACATTGTTGCATGGTCCAGCTTAGGTTAATAGGGTGAAATACATGTTTTTGGTATCTAGGTAGCTGGCTTTCCATGGCAGACAGGGCTTAGTTGGTCCCAGTAGGTGTGTGGCTGGCAGTGTTTGGCTCCACCAGCTGTGGGACTTAGCCAATGGAAAGCCAGTGTGGTCCATACTGCCCATTCTCAGTCTCAGTGTGTGACAATGATGCATATGCCATCTGTGCTGTTGGTGCTGTGATTGACCCTGTGCTCCCTTTCTTTGTCCCCCCTCTCTCTTCTTTTGTCACCCTGCCCATGTGTGCATTAGCATCATCTGGCAAAGGAGGAGGGGCACTGGCAAGTGAGGGAGCTGCAGCCCACAGGACCCAGGAGGCAGAATCCACAGACGCTGAGAGGACCAGTTGGATGGAGCGTGAGAGGAGCACCACGGTGGGGACAGGAGCTGATACCACTGATTCTGATTCCTCCTCCAATAGGAGCTCCCCGCTGGTGGCGGACCCCTCTGGGACCACCCCAGCTACAGGTTCTACTGCCGCCCTCGTAGTAGCACCCCCTCCCACTAGCCCCAAACCGAGTTGTCCATGCCCCCTCACCCAGGAGGGTGGGCGTCTCCTTTGCCCCAGGCACCTAATGCCCTGCTTCAGTCAACCTTGCAGTCCTCAGTGAGGAGGCCATTAACCTCCTGAGATCCATCTCTGTAGGGCAGTCAACCATAGGGAATGCCATCCAGGGGCTGGCATCCCAGATGCAGCAATACAATGCCTTCTTGGAGGGCATTCACAGTGGCTTGGCAGCCCTACAGAGATAGTTTCAGGCTCTGGCCTATTCAGGCAGCCAGTGTCCCTGTTTCTTCCCCCCCAACTACCACTTCCTAGTCCCAGTCTCCTCATCTCCAACCCATCCTACGCACACATTCAGACAAGCATGCACACAAAACATCACACAAGACTCGCACAAGCAAACACAAGCAGCACACTTCAGTCCACAAGCACTCACACAGCCAGCAGGCAGATGTACACACATCATCCACTGCCTCCACTGTCTCCCCCTCCTCCTCCCTCACAGTCACATCTGCACTCACATCTGCATGCACTGCATCAACAGTCTCTGAACCTGCCACCTACACAGCCTTGCACACAGTCACCACAACAGCAGACCCTCAGACATGCACTCCACACACCACATGTGCAGTCACCACCACCATAATCACCACATCATGCAGCACACCCACCTCACTTGCAGATACTACCACAACATCCAGCCACATGTCCTGTTTGCCCTCCCCCACCCTGTCTGCCCCTCCCCTCCAAAGACACACAAGTGCTCACACTCAGACCCCCACCAGTCATCCACTCCACACACGCACACTGTCCATGTACCTGCACCCAAGTCTAGCACACCTCCTCCTCATACAACCACTCCCTCTTCCTCCACTCCCATCCCTCCTCCCACATCCCAGCCCATTGGCCTCCTCCCTCCCCCATCCTGCCCGTAAGAGGAAGGTCCCACCCCCCTGCCCAGTACCTCAAGCACACAGTCTGACACTGTACCACCCCAAAGTCTCCAGCTGCCACTAAGGGGTGCATGAGTGCGCCGCCAGCCCCCTGTCCCAAGGACACTCCTCCCCCAAAAACAGAAGGCTAAAGTGCCGCCCCCTCCTAAACAGACAACCAAGACCATGGAGCCACCTCCTAAACCTAGGGCCAAGGAGACCCCTTCCAAGACCAAGGCCTAGGAGGCCCCTAAAAAAACCTAGGCCAAGAAGACCCCTACAAAATCTAAGCCGATTGAGGCCCCTACAGAATCTAAGCCCAAAGAGGCTCCTACAAAAACAAAGCCCAAGGAGGCACCCTCCATAATCAGTGGCCAAGGACACTCCTCCAGAACCAGTGGCCAAGGACCCCACTCCATCACAATAGGGCAAGCAGCCCCTTCCATCACCAGAGAGCAAGGATCCCACTCAGAAACCAGAGGGTAAGGGTTCCCTCCAGAACCAGTGGGCAAAGAACCCCCTCCAGAGCCAGTGGGCAAGGGTCCTCTCCAGAACCAGTGGGAAAGGAGACCCCTCAGTATCCAGTGGTCAAGGAGCACCTCCAAAACTAGCAGGCAAGGAGCCCCCTCCAGAACTAGTGGATAAGGATCTCCCTGAGAACCAGTGGGCAAGGAGCCCCCTCAGTATCGAGTCGGCAAGGAGCCCCCTCCAGGACCAGTGGGCAAGGGTCCCCCTCCAGAACCAGTGGGGCAAGGGTCCCCTCCTGGACCAGTGGGCAAGGAGCCCCCTCAGTGTCCAGTGGGCAAGGGTCCCCCTCCAGAACCAGTGGGGCAAGGGTCCCCTCCAGAACCAGTGGGCGAAGAGCCCCCTCCCAATGTTAAGCACCCCCCACCCACACATCCCCCCTACCCCCTGAGGTGCTTGCCCAACATGATGCCCCTGAACAGTGGAGTCCCGATGTTGTCAGGAGTCAAGTTGGGGCTTGGACTTTGCCCTGTGGTCATTAGTGACTTTGAACTGGCCTCTGGGCCTGCATGTACATATACAGTTGTGTATGTTTATTGATTTTGAATTTTCATCTGCCATGTTTACAGTGGTTGGAACAGAGGTATGTGTCCTGGCTTTCTTTGCTCATAGGTCCTGTTATAGTCGATTTACTCTGCAGCTGGTTCTGGGTGTGTGGTTTGTATGTATGGTGTGTGTTTTGCGTGCGTTTGTGTCTCTCTCCCCACCCTCTCTCCCTCTTTTGTGTGCTAGGCTGCTGTACTCACTGTCGTTTGTCGGCGTTGGTGTTCCTGAAGGGCCATGGCATGGTACAGCATCGGGAAGTCTTATAGTTCTGGTTCCATGGCGGCCACAAACTCCTCTGTGTCTCTGGAGGTGAGTGTCTCCTTTTAAATGATTTGTTTTCGCCAGACTTTTGGTGTTGTTGCTACCACCCTGAAAATCCTGGTGGTGTGCTATGTCATAATATCGTGGGCAGATCCGTGTCTTCCGCCTGCCTTTAGGTGGCTACCACCATGTTCAGTGGTTGTACCACGCTAGTGGTTAGTGTGGTACATTGGCTGTCTATGGGAGGGATCACTGCCATGGTCATTTTTTGGCGGTCATTACCGCTGACCTGGGGATGATACTACCGCCATTGCTGGCATGGTGGTAACCTGACCGCCAAGGCCATAAGGACCACCCTAATCTGTACCTGCAAACTGCTGCTTCCACATAGGTGATTTTGGCTGTGCCCCCTCTCTTTGGGCATTAAGGGCCATATTTATACTTTTTGACGCAAAACTGCGCTAATGCAGTTTTGCGTCAAAAAAATTAGCACCGGCTAACGCCATTCTGAAGCGCCATGCGGGCGCCGTATTTAATCAATGACGTTAGCCGGCGTTAGCCGCAGGCGCTGCCTGGTGCGCGTGGAAAAAAACGACGTACACCAGGCAGCGCCGGCGTAGGGGGATATGGAGCTTGGGCGCCAAAAAATGGGGCAAGTCAGGCTGAGGCGAATTTTTCGCCTCAACCCGATTTGCGCCATTTTTTCCGACTCCCAACCCCCATAGAAATGACTCCTGTCTTAGCAAAGACAGGAGTCATGCCCCCTTGCCCAATGGCCATGCCCAGGGGACTTATGTCCCCTGGGCATGATCATTGGGCATAGTGGCATGTAGGGGGGCACAAATCAGGCCCCCCTATGCCACAAAAAAAATAAAAAAAAAAACTTACCTGAACTTACCTTAATGTCCCCTGGGATGGGTCCCTCCAGCCTTGGGTTTCCTCCTGGGGTGGGCAAGGGTGACAGGGGGTGTCCCTGGGGGCATGGGAGGGCACCTCTGGGCTCCTTCCGAGCCCACAGGTCCCTTAACGCCTGCCTTGTCCAGGCGCTAAAAAACGGCGCAAAAGAGGCCGTACGTCATTTTTTTGGACCCGCCCACTCCCGGGCGTGAATTTTGCCCGGGAGTGTAAATACGGCGCACATGCCTCGGAGTAAATTTTTTAGACGGGAACGCCTACCTTGCATATCATTAACCCAAGGTAGGTGTCCACGCTAAAAAAAGACGCAAACTCCATGGACTTTGGCGCTAGACGCGTCTAACGCCAAAGTATAAATATGGAGTTAGTTTTGCGTCGGAATTGCGTCAAAAAAAACGACGCAATTCCGGCGCAAACAGAGTATAAATATGCCCCTAAACATCCACACATGTTTTGATGTGATGCTCTGCTGTTTGAAAGGCGAATCCACATAGCTGTCAGCATGCTTCCTGAAATTCCTCAGGATAGCGACCTGAGAGCTACAAGCAGCAGAGCATTAAGCCCACAGCACTCTGCCAGGCAGAAGAGTGCCATAATCACCATGCAGTTAATGGACTAATGGCTAAATGTGGCACAAAACACTTTACAACAAAATGAGGATTACAGATGACTTGAAGTACTTCCATCTCCAAAAAGTTTAAAAAAAACACTATTAAGCAAAAGTAGATTCAGAAGATGGAGGGCTCAGGATTAGAAGCACAAAGCACTTTATCGCATAGAGAAGACAATACCTAATCTTAGACCTAATGGGAACCACCTCAGGACACTTGCACATGGTTAGATTCTGCTTTAGACATGGACTAAAGGGGGAATACTACAAGAATCACTGCCATTGACAAACTGCTTCTATATCCTGCTGGAAAAGTGATTGGTGCTTGTCTCCGAGTAGTGGATGGAATGCTCTTTTTATTTTATTGATTTTAATGTACTTGTAATGTTTTTAAATAATTGTAGAATTACAGTTTTTGAATTGGAATTTTGAATTTGTAGGATTAAGTTTAGAATTTACATTTTGCTCATGTTTAGTACTTCTTCAGAACCTCATTTTTATGCGATTTATGGTGATACTTTTTTTTATATGTTATTGCTATGCCTAATGGTCTGGTTATTGCAACATTTTGCACCTATTTGCTGACAATCTGGCTTGCCTTTTTTATAGCAGAGTTTAGAATCTAAGGGGGTCATTCCGACCCCGGCGGTCAAGGACCGCCGGGGCCGGGGCAGGCTGGCGGTGCCCCGCAGGGCATTCTGACCGCGGCGGTTTGGCCGGGGTCAGAACAGGAAAACCGGCGGTGTCCCGCCGGTTTTCCGATGCCATGGGGGATTCCGACCCCCTCACCGCCATCCTGTTCCTGGCGGTTCCGACCGCCAGGAACAGGATGGCGGTCAGGGGTGTCGTGGGGCATTGCAGACACTGAAATTCGCAACTGCACCCGTCGCACTCCATTCAGAGCCGGCGTCCTCGTGGGAAGGGGTTTCCCGCTGGGCTGGCGGGCGGCCTTCTGGCGGTCGCCCGCCAGCCCAGCGGGAAACACAGAATGGCCGCCGCGGTCTTTTGACCGCGGTGCGGTCATTCGGCGGTTCCCGCCAGGCGGGCGGCTCCCGCCGCCCGCCGGGTTCTCAATGACCCCCTATGTCTGCTTTGATTGTTTCTGGCTGATTTATGTAGGAGTGACCCATCATGTTCCAGAGGATGCCATTTGGTCTAGTATCTGCAGTCTGTGTTTTTTTAAACTCTGCTTCCAGGATAATTTTCTCATTTATGGATCAATAATTGATGAGCCTAATACAAATCTCAGAAATGTAAATTGAAAGAAGCTGGTCTCATTCTAAAAAAAAAATATAAATGTCAAATTGGTAGGTCCTCAGGACAGTCTGTGTCTATGATGTTCACCCTCTGTGTCCTTAGGAACATGCTTGTCACTGTGAGAGGAGTCCCAGGGTACCGGTCGTCCTCTTGGATGCTGCCAGCTTGGAGCAGGGGAGTGACTCCGTCACTCCATGGGAGATTTCTTCAGTCTTTCTGGTGCAGGATGAAGACAGGGAGTCCCCAGAGCGTGCACACCATGGAAACTGTTGCATTTGCTGATTTGGAGCTGAGGTTGCTGAAGAAAAGAGTCTCTTACAGACACTTTGTTGCAGTTACAGCATTTCTTGGAGCAGGCTGCGGTTGATCCGAGGTCAGAAGAGTCTGAAGTTGTTGCAGAGGATTCTTGAAGGAAACTTGCAAGCAGAATCTGAAGAGGACCCACAGGAGAGACCTGAGAGGGGGATTGACTACCTTATCAGGTAATGACCTATCAGGAGGGGTCTCTGACGTCACCTGCTGGCACTGGCCACTCAGAGCCCTCCAGAGTGCCCCCACACCTTGCAAAGCAAGATGGCTGAAGTCTGGGACACACTGGAGGAGCTCCTGGGGTGGTGATGGAGTCCAGTTTCCTGCCAGAGCAGGGGAGAAGGGGTCCCTGAACTAGTGTAGACTGGTTTATGCAAGGGGGGCAAAATCTGTGCCCTTCAAAGCATTTCCAGAGACTGTGGGAAGCTACCCCTCTCAGCCTGTAACACTTCTTTCCAAAGGGAGAGGGTGTAACACCCTGCTCTCAGAGGAAATGCTTTGTTCTGCCTTCCTGGGACTTTGTTGCCCAGACCCCAGGAGGGCAGAACCCTGTCTGTGAGCTGGCAGCACCTGTAGTTGCGTGCAAACCTCAGAGAGCTCATTTGGCAGTACAGGGTGTCCATGGTGGAGCCCCCAGGATGTATGTAATTGGCTCCCCCAAACCATATTTGGAATGGGGGGACAATTCTATGATCTTAGACATGCTACATGGCCATATTCGGAGTTACCGTTGTGAAGTTCCATATAGGTATTGACCTATATGTAGTGCACACGTGAAATGGCGTCCCCGCACTCACAAAGTCCAGGGAAATGGCCCTGAATTATGTGGGGGCACCTTTGCTAGTGCAATGGTGTCCTCACACTTAGTAACTTTGCACCTAACATTCAGCAAGTGAAGGTTAGACATATAGGTGACTTATACGTTACTTGAGTGCAATGAAAATGGCTGTGAAATAGTGTTTGCACTATTTCACGCAGGCTGCAATAGCAGTCCTGTGTAGGGGTTTGCCTGAGCTCCCTATGGGTGGCAAAAAGAAATGCTGCAGCCCATATGGATCTCCTGGAACCCCAATGCCCTGGGTACTTAGGTACCATATACTAGGGACTTATAAGGGGGGTCCAGTATGCCAATTGAAATTGTTAAATGAAGTCACTGGCCTACAGTGACACATTTAAAAGCAGAGAGAGCATAAGCACTGAGGTTCTGGTTAGAAGATCTTCAGTGACACAGTGAGGCACTACACAGACATACGTATTAGGCCACAAACTATGAACACTGGGGTCCTCGATAGCAGGATCCCAGTGAGACAGGCAAAACACACTGACATATAGGCTTTTATCTATGAGCACTGGGGTCCTGGCTAGCAGGATCCCAGTGACACAGTAAAAACACACTGAAACACACTCACAAACAGGCCAAAAGTGGGGGTAACAATGCTAGAAAGAGGCTACTTTCCTACACAAGCCCCCCACCCCAAATGAAGGACAATAGGCCTAACCTTGGCCAATTGGGACTTTATTGTCTAAGTGGTGATAAGTGGAGAGTAGATCTGCAATAGAGTGGTTACTCCCTTTATCATCCACTATATGGTTACTTCCCTGTGGGGATGTAAACCACCCTGTTGGGAGATTTTTACCTAACCAACATTGTGAGTGTAAATTCTCAGAGTTCCTAAGAGTATGTTTTAAAGTTGGGCAGTGGGATTGGTCCACTGGGCCAATGTCCAATGCAGGAAATGCTAGACAGGGATTCTGTCTCAATAAAGCCATATCTGGGAAAAGTTGGTCCATATGGCTGTAAGAGAGAAGAGGGTTGCTGTTTCTCTTGAGTTGGAGCAGGGCAGGGCTGCTGTTCTATAAGCTCCACACCAGGAAAGGGCTGCTGTCCTAAGTGTTTAGAGGACTGCTGCACTAAAGTTTCTCTGAGAGGACTGGAGGGATGCTCCATATTTACTAAAATGGTGCAATTTTGCATGTCTGCTCTAGTAGTTCCACAGAGAGGTGCTTTTACCTCTGGGAGTCTAGTTGTGGTAGCTAAGGGCTCCTTTGGTACAGGTTCCACCCCAGGAGAGATTTCTCCCACCACAGGAATGGTATCCTTAGTGGCAGGGTGGGGAAGGGATACTTTGATACCCTTCTTACCTGTTGGTGTAGAGGGATCCTGAGATTTCAGGCCTTTTTCTCTCCTTTGCTTTTTCATTTCACCAGAAATGAGAGGAAGCAATTCCTCAGGGATACCCAGCATGGATGCATGGGTACTAAACTCCACCTCAGCCCAACTTGAGGCCTCTAGGTCATTCCCTAAGAGACAATCTACAGGTAAGCTAGGTGATACCACCACCTGCTTAGGGCCAGGAACTCCACCCCAACTAAGTTAAACTACAGCTAAGGGGAGAGACTGAGTGACGTTATTGACATCAGTAACTTGGTACTTCTGTCCAAGGAGGTGTTGTGCAGAGGACACCAGGTTTTCAGTCACCAAAGTGATACTGGCACCATTGTCCCTTTAAGCCTGGGCCTCAACACCATTTATTAAGATTGACTGCCTGTACTTATCCATGTTAAGGGGACAAGCAGCCAAGGTGGCAAGGCCAATGCCACCAGGTGCGACAGAAACTGTCTTGGGACTGCCTACCCCAGTTGTTACTATGGTCCCAAAAGTGAACCCAACTACACCTTTAGTTTGACTATTGCCAGTAGTCTCACCACTATTACCACTACTGCTAGGGGTACTAGAGTCTGATGTCTTAGTGGTGGTAGGCTCAGGGGCTTTACCTGTGGTGGACCTATCCCCTGGCCAATGGCCTTTATTTCTACACACATAGCACCAAGGCGTTTTCTGACTGTGTGAAGAGTTTGAAGATGATGCAGAAGTTTCATCCCCTCCCCCAGAGGAGTGTTTTGGACATAAAGAAGGATCTTTATGTTAACTTTAGCCCCATGCTTGTCCTGAGATTTTTCACCATCTTTCTTCTTGCCATCCTTGTCACCCCCTGTATGAGCTTTTTTGCTCACCCTTGTTCTGACCCATTTGTCTGCCTTCTTTCCCAATTCTTGGGGAGAGGTCAGATCTGAGTCCACATGATACTGATGTAACAAGTCAGACACACAATTATTCAAGATATACTCTCTCAGAATCAAGTTATAAAGGCTTTCATAATCAGTCACCTTACTGCCATGTAACCAACCTTCTTTGGCCTTCACAGAACAGTCCACAAAGTCTACCCAGTCCTGTGATGACTCCTTTCTGGTCTCTCTGAACTTAAGTCTGTACTGTTCAGTGGTTAAGCCCAGACCATCTAAGAGTGCATGTAGGAAAGTACGATCTTGCCTGGCATGTTACCCCCATTTTTTACTTGTATGTATGTTTGTTTTTGCCTGTGTCACTAGCCAGGACCCCAGTGCTCATAAGTTGTGCCCTGCATGTGTTCCCTGTGTGGTGCCTAACTGTAGCACTGAGGCTCTGCTAACCAGAACCTCAGTGTTTATGCTCTCTCTGCTTTTAAAATTGTCACTGCAGGCTAGTGACTAATTTTACAAATTCTAATTGCCACACTTGAACACCCTTATAATCCCCTAGTATATGGTACCTAGGTACCCAGGGTGATGGGGTTACCGGAGATCCCTATGGGCTGCAGCATTTCAGGGAGCTCAGACTATTCTTAAACAGGACTGCGACTGCAGCCTGAGTGAAATAACATCCACGTTATTTCACAGCCATTTTACACTGCACTTTGGTAACTTATAAGTCACCTATATGTCTAACCCTCACTTAGTGAAGGTTAGGTGCAAAGTTACTAAGGGCCTGATTCTAACTTTGGAGGACGGTGTTAAACCGTCCCAAAAGTGGCGGATATACCACCTACCGTATTACGAGTCCATTATATCCTATGGAACTCGTAATACGGTAGGTGGTATATCCGCCACTTTTGGGACGGTTTAACACCGTCCTCCAAAGTTAGAATCAGGCCCTAAGTGTGAGGGCACCCTGGCACTAGCCAAGGTGCCCCCACATTGTTCAAGGAAATTTCCCCGGACTTTGTGAGTTCAGGGACACAATTACATGTTTGAACTACATAAAGGTCAATACCTATGTGTAGCTTCAGAATGGTAACTCCGAACATGGCCATGTAACATGTCTAAGATCATGGAATTGTCCTCCCAAGCCAAATCTGGTATTGGGGTGCCAATCCCATGCATCCCCGGGGCTCCAGCATGGACCCCAGGTACTGTCAAGCTAGCTCTCTGGGGTTTTCTCTGCAGCTACCGCTGCTGCCAACCCTCAGACAGGTTTCTGCCCCCCCTGGTGCCTGGACAACCCAGTCCCAGGAAGGCAGAACGATTTCCTCTAAGAGAGGGTGTTACACCATCTCCCTTTGGAAATAGGTGTTAAGGGCCTGAGAGAAGTAGCCTCTCCTGGCCTCTGGAAATGCTTTGAAGGGCACAGATGGTGCCTTCCTTTCATAAACCTGTCTACACCGGTTCAGGGATCCCCTAGCCCCTGCCCTAGCGCGAAACTGGACAAAAGAAAGGGGAGTGACCACTCCCCTGTCCATCACCACCCCAGGGGTGGTGCCCAGAGCTCCTCCAGTGTGTCCCAGACCTCTGCCATCTTGAATGCAGAGGTGTTTGGGGTGCAATGGACAGCTCTGAGTGGCCAGTGCCAGCAGGTGACGTCAAAGACCCCTCGTGATAGGCTCTTACCTGGTTAGGTAGCCAATCCTCCTCTGAGGGCTATTTAGGGTCTCTCCTGTGGGTTTCTCTTCAGATAACGAATGCAACAGCTCACCAGAATTCCTCTGCACTGCTCTCTTCAACTTCTGCCAAGGATCAACCGCTGACTGCTCCAGGACACCTGCAAAACTGCAACAAAGTAGCAAGACGACTACCAGCAACATTGTAGCGCCTAATCCTGCTGGCTTTCTCTACTGTTTCCTGGTGGTGCATGCATGCTCTGTCTGCCTTCACCCTGCACTGGAAGCCAAGAAGAAATCTCCAGTGGGTCGACGGAATCTTCCCCCTGCTAACGCAGGCACCAAACTTCTGCATCACCGGTCCTCTGGGTCCCCTCTCATCTTGACGAGCGTGGTCCCTGGAACACAGAAGCTGGATCCAAGTAACCCCGACAGTCCAGTGGTCCTTCTGTCCAAATGTCCTTGCCTCCCCACGCCAGACAGTAATCCTGTGTACTGAGTGAGCTGCAGCTGCTAGGGCTTCTGTGCACTTTTGCAAGACTTCCTTTGTGCACAGCACAGCCCAGGTCCCCAGCACTCCATCCTCCATTGCCCAACTCGCTGAGTTGACCTCCGGCTTCGTGGGACCCTCTTTTGTTGTGTTGAGACGACCGCCATGCTCAGATTTTATGAACGCCTGTTCAAGTGCTTCTGCGGGTGATGCCTGCTTCTGCATGGGCTCTCTGTGTTGCTGAGCACCTTCTCTGTCTCCTCCTCCAAGGTGCGACCTCCTGGTCCTTCCTGGGATCTGGCAGCACCCATAATCTTCAACCGCGACTCTTGCAGCTAGCAAGGCTTGTGGGTGGTCGTTCTGGTGGAAACAACTCAGCCTCCTCCAGCACCCCGTGGGACATCTTCTGACCAAAGGAGAAGTTCCTGGCACCTTCCGTTGTTGCAGAATCTTTGGCTTCTTCCACCCGGAGGCAGCCCTTTTGCACCTTCATCCAGGGTCTAGTGGGCTCCTGCCCCCCCTGGACACTTGGGTGACTCTTGGATTTGGTCTCATTCCTTTGCAGGTCCTCAGGTCCAGGAATCTGTCTTGTCAGTTGTTGCCTTTGCAGAATCCCCTATCTCGACTTTACTGTCTTTCTGGGGATAGGAAGGTAACTTTACTCCTATTTTTCAGGGTCTTGGGGTGGGGTATCTTGGACATCCTTAGTGTTTTCTTACACTCCCAGCGACCCTCTACACACTGGCCTGGGGTCCACTCGTGGTTCGCATTCCACTTTTGGAGTATATGGTTTGTGTTGCCCCTAGGCCTATTGTCTCCTATTGCATTCTATTTTGCTCTGCAGTGTTTGCACTACTTTTCTAAGTGTTTTACTTACCTGATTTTGGTTTGTGTGCGTATTTTGTGTATTTTACTTACCTCCTAAGGGAGTATATCCTCTGAGATACTTTTGGCATATTGTCACTAAAATAAAGTACCTTTATTTTTAGTAACTCTGAGTATTGTCTTTCTTATGATATAGTGCTAGATGATGTAAGTGGTATAGTAGGAGCTTTGCATGTCTCCTAGTTCAGCCTAAGCTTGCTGCACTTGAGAGGGCCTGTAAAGGTCAGAGGGTCCCTCATGTACAGTGGTCTGCTGTACATGACGAAGAGACAACCGCCCACAGCACATTTGCTAGCACACAGCCTTACGGCCCAGGGTGGTCCAGTCACATTTGTGGTGGACGCCCACGCAGCCTATAGAACAGAACTTTTTTACTCTTGGGTCACATTTCCAGCAGTTGATGGGAACACAAATACATTCCATACATATACAGTTGCGAACGCGCCTGGACAGTACAGGGCTTACGCCTATTTAGAGACACCTCTATCTTATCAAGAACATAATAGTTGGCTTGATGGTGCACTACCCCATACAATATTACCAGTGAGGTTAGGTCCACTAAGCAATGAAGGTCCTACCTGGCCTTTATTGGCCACATATACACCACATCCTGCAGCTGCAAATATGGCAGCGGCTGAGGTTCGACGCTTATATACTGACTTAACAGCGATATATAGACGATTAGTACAATTTGTAATGCAGACACTAAATACAAACCCAGCGCGTGCTGCTCCAGCACAACTACATGCAGTAATGCCAGGTATAAATCCGGTGACTGTACACTCTAATATGGGTAAAGTTCATGCAAAACGAGAGGAGACTCAGTGTTGGCTGGCATAAAAAATAAATACGCTGGAGGCGGTATTTCCCTATACGAGACCTCAGGACAAACATAGAATATTAACTATGTGTTTACCCTTTGGGATGGTTACCACAGCGGAACATTGTAATACATGGGGCACGGTGTTTGCCGCGCTCTATACAACGGCACACGGTACACCGACACTAGCCAACCTACCGGAAGTGCTTAAACAAATTCAAGATGAATACGGGGCTGCCAAGGCCTTAGATTTAGGAATGCAACTGATTGGCAATTTTGCCACGGTTTCTTCAATAATCCTAAGCAATCTTAAAGGGGAAGCAGTTGCACTTGCAGTGCGCATGCATCTTCGTGACGTTCCGCAACAAGATCAGGAGCGGGAACTGCCTAAAATAATAGCGGAAACATATTCGAGTATCGGTTGAGATAGCCTAGGGGTTAGACCACAAAAACCTCAATTTCAGTGAAAAATTAATAAAGATAATACTAAACAACAACCTGAGGGTTATAAGAAGTGCTGGGAGAAAAAACAGCAAATACCGAAAAAGGAAAGGGGAGAATCTCCACGTACGGAGACCCCGCAGAATAGGTATAATCTCAGAAATAGAGATAATATAAAAACGCCGGATAGATATCAATATACTAATACACGCCAATCTCATTCCTTTCAGGACTCATCGGAAAAAAGAAATGAGAGAGGTGGGCGGTCAGAGTGGAGAACAGAGTACGTGAAACCGAGACTGGAATCACAACGCTCTTCGGAGATTTCTGTCAAGAAGGAAGAGAAAACGGTACAACAAAAACAACAGTTTAAAAAGAAAAAAGTGGCAGCAGTCTCAGTTAGACATGCCACTCAGGAAGAGGGTTCTCTTGAAGAACAAGAAATGAGCTCTAGCACTGCTAGACAGCGCGGCAGAGGTCACCATAGTTCGCCGGAATCTTCTAGAGCATCTGGAGGTGAAAGCAACTGATGACTTCATACAAGTAGAAACAGCAGATATGCGTGTCTCCGAACCCGATAGGGTGTATAGAGTAACTTTACAATTGGAAGGAGATATTGAACGCACTATACACGCAATCTTCTGGGATCGTATAGTTAAGATATATGACATTTTGCTGGCCGAACAAGATTGGCCGCCTGATTTTGTCCGCACCTGCCCAGCTG
This sequence comes from Pleurodeles waltl, assembly GCF_031143425.1. Lineage (NCBI taxonomy): Eukaryota > Metazoa > Chordata > Amphibia > Caudata > Salamandridae > Pleurodeles > Pleurodeles waltl. The sequence goes on from NC_090447.1 coordinate 783,460,887, forward strand.
GGGAGGAGGTTACTAAACCTTCCTTCTCACCCTTGTTCCAGAGGAACTCGATGAGTCCTATTCTATAAAATGGGCTCTCGCACAGGCACCTGCGTTACATAGAAATCACGTAGGGTAGGACAGGGATTCTCCATAACATGTAATTCCCATTAAAGGTGAACCTCAGCCACATCCGCAGTATCCCATAAAACATGAAGCAAGGGCACTGGTGAGAGAAATACTTACACAATTAGAATACCAGGGGGTGATTGAACCCTGTGTTTTGCCGATGAATAATCCCTTATTCCCTGTAGCTAAACCAGACAATTCATATAGAATAGTTTTAGACTACAGACACTTGAACGGACATACACGTACATATGCTATACAACATTCATGTAGCACTGCACTAATGAGCAACATTGTGCAGAAAAAATATAAAACGAATTTGGATATCTCGAATGGATTCTTCTGCCAGAATATAGCACCTGAAAGCAGGGATTTACCAAGCTTTAGCGCACTAGTCTCCCAGAAACAAAATTCTGTCGTTTGCCTCAGGGGTACAAGAACAGCCCAGGACTGTTTGCAGCTCGTGTGACTGCTATTTTGCACGAGTTAGACCCTGAAGCATTGTCATATGTGGATGATATATATCTCACGGATGATGAGTTGCTACAACATTTAAGATGGGTAGCCTGTATTGTTGTAGGGTTTGCTGAAATTAGCTTCAAATTTAATTTAAAAAAATCAAAAATTGCCTTCCTCAGTGTCCTGTTCTTGGGATATGAGCTGTCGAATGAAGGGAAGAGCCTAGCGCCACAATTCTTAGAAAAGTGTGCACAATTGCAAACACCAAATACGATAAGAAACTCCAATCATTGTTGGGCTTTCTGAATTTTGGCAGAACATACATTCCGGATTATGGTGCACGCATAAAGCCTTTATATGAATTACTACATCCTGATTTTTCAAGCAAATTCTGGACAATAGAACATACACATACTCTTCTAGAGTTACAAGCAGATATGCTCGCAGCGAAACTTTACATACACAGGACAATAAGACACACTTGGTCATCAGGGTGATAGCTGGGGCCATTGGGTTTACTTATGTCACATTTAATGAAGGTGAGACAGTCCCAATAGCATACAAGTCACACTTGTACTCCGCTGCCGAACAACGATTTGCACCCACAGAGAAAATTCTCACTGCTGTACAGATGGCTGTTATTAAAGAGAGACCTCTGGCTTAGGAAAAACACATTATTGTTGTTTCTCCTATTCCGGCCTTGAGGCTGTTACAAAAGCTAGCATCCCGAACGCAAAAGCTCTCCACCCAAGGTGGATACAATGGGCTATGTCCTTGACAGCCACTGATGTAGACTACATTTTTGACCCAAAATTACAAACTCAGGAATTTCTACAATATGAAGTTGAATACCCAGTTCCCGCTGACACGTTGCCTATTGATCAATATCAAGTAGTCATGTACACCGATGGCTCTGCGCAACCAGCGATTGGAACAAAACACCAATATTCTGCTGCATGTGCGGTTGTGAGCGGCTATATGGAGGGGGAGAAATTCTGTCCCCGACATACCTATACACAGACCTTAGGGGATTGTATCGCGCAATTGGCTGAGCTAAAAGCTCTACTGAAGGCTCTTGAACATATGGATCCGACACAGTTTACACTGATTGTTTGTGATTCTTATCATTGTGTCCAGTCTTTTAATGAATACCTGCATTACTGGCGCTTAAATGGGTTCAGAGATTCGAAAGGCAACACCATAAAACACAGACTTCTGTGGGGGAAGGTAGCAGACCTGAAAGAGACACTACCCAAAGTCCATGTTGTGCATACACTTGGACACCAGCGCATTGGAATACACGTAGCTGGAAACACTTTGGCTGATGAAGCCACAAAGTCGGCAGTGGCAGTTGCCACTGTAGCTGCAGTGACTCGTTCGAGTTCCAAACCAGACACAGACATTATGGCTGCCATGAAAGCTACGGTTGATGGCACGCCTTATGCTAAAGGATTTCATAATAAATACCAATACTTGATGGGAAGTATGCTGAACGCTGAAGTTAAAATTCCAGGCATAGGTGTACGCGACATCCCCAATAAAGATGTAAGACCACAGTTGATTAAAGCAGCGCATGAGGGAGTGGCCTCTGCACATGCTGGCGTGGCTGCTACAATTTCACTCTTACATGCCCGTTATTGGTGGCCTGGTCTCTATAAAGAGACTAAGCAGTATGTCCTTTGTTGTGACATCTGTCAACAAATTAAAGTTTCCACAGCTAAGCGCCCGCCGCAGACACACCTTTTAATATCAAACAGACCATTACAATGTGTGTACCTGGACCATTGCGGTCCATTAACACCGGATAGTGCATACAAATATATACTAGTCGCTGTTGATTCCTGCTCCAGATTTGTGTGGGTGTGGCCACAACGCTCGGAGACGCTCGGACTGTTCTTAAAGATTTGCGAGTCTTTGTCGGTATATATGCAGTTGCAGCATTTCATTCGGACCAGGGCCCTGCTTTTGCCTCAAGGGCATTCAGGGACATCATGGCTTTGTTGGGAGTCCAGCTCCAGTACTCGTCTCCATTTCATCCAGAGGGAAATTATGTCGTGGAGCAATTAAACCACAATTATAAAGCAATCCTTAACAGCCAGAGTCTTGGGTATGGGTCGTAGTTGGCTATCCCACCTGTATGGAGTTCAGAGAGCACTAAATAACCTGCCTAGAAGGTCCCTGGGGGGTCGTACTTCATATGAGTGCCTGTTCAGAACACAAATGTTTGTTCCGGATCTTGATGGTCCTGGTGTGGAGGCGGCGGAAACACCTTTTGACATAAATGATCGTGTCACAGTTTTACAGGAATTACAGCAGTTCCGTGAAGATAACTCTTCTAAAAGTGCTGTCTCCAAAGGAATTAAGGATGTGCCAGTAACACCTACCGGCTGGATTCCCAGGGTTGGGGATCTTGTGCGTGAAAAAGTTGCAGGAAAAAAAGAATTTGGCCCTTCTTATTGTGCACCAGTCCCTGTGTTAGGGATACACGGAACCAGAACTGTTATTCTACCCCCCATTGCCAGGTGCCAAAGAAAATCGCTTTGTTTCTATTGACAATGTCAAGTTACAACATGTGGCCGTTTCTACACAGCTGACCAAGAGGAACGTCCAGTAGTTCCCGAATCCCTCTCCGTACTGGAGAAGAAGTTCCACTTCAAGTTGTCTATACCAACACAGTTGACTCTTCAAGCTTGGGGAGGGTGGATGATGATCTCGCATTAGTTCCACTGACAACGACCAACTTAGAAACATTTGATCATGTCACCATGACTACAAACGTGACGGATGGTGCTGTCTACAGTATACCACCGCGGGAAACACCAACTCCTCCATTGACTACGGCAATGCCTTTTGCACGAACTGCCTCTGGTTACTTTGCCGTCAACAACAATGGTCTATCAGACTCGTTTGCCTCTTCGACTGCTGACCTGTCAGGTCCACGTAAGATGATACGTTGGCTTAAAGATACGTATTTTGTTTTTCCAGGGAACTATCTGTGGCTTTTATTGACTATGCTAGCATTTTTTCTTTGGATTGGGTTTGTCATTACCTTTTTTCTGTTGATACATGGTCATTTTCTTCCCGAGAGATCAGCGGTTGAACAGGTGGAGGAGGTGTTGAAACCACATTTTTCATCACATAAGGTTCGAAGAGACTTGTCCTTTGTGAACATTTCTGCAGTACCAATTCAGGATGGGATTGTGTGGGATAAAGTAATGTTTGATATATACGGTCCCTCTGAAATAATTCAACTATCGTATGTGCTAAAGTTATCTATGAATGGTATAGTAACACCAGGCATTGTATCTGTTGACTCAATGATGACAGAATTGCAATATTACACTGTCTATGAAAATGAAGATGTTTACCAGTTTAGAGACAATTATGGTGACATGTTTTGCTATAATTATTATGGGCACCACTTCATACATAAAGCAAGTTGTCCGAAAACGATATTTGACTGTACGCAATGGGAACATTGCCCAACTCCCCCGCAAGGGAGTTCCAAAACTTATTCTGATAAATGTACATATTTGTCTGGGCATCATCAAACAAAAGAATGCGGAGTCATATTATTTTAAGTTAACTCCGACTAAGGGTAAAAAAATGTTATTGACCAACACGAAATTTATATATTCGGACTCCTTTGTTTCCCGGTTATCAATTGAAGGTTATGAATACTGGTCAAAAAATGTTGATTTGAAAAGTGTTTGGGGAACAAAAAATTGGCAAACTAAGGGTAGAGAAACATTTTTTAGAGCATGTCCCATTCCCGTTCAAATGATTTTTTAAAATGAAACAGTACAACAGACCACCTCTTCGCCTTAGCTACAATCAGATAATTAAACATGCCTAGCATACCTGCCCCTGCAAAATTTAATGACTGGCAAAAGCACACAAATGCAACTTTTAGTGAGCTTATTGAATGGGTCCAGAATGGTACATTTAACACTTCACTGACACGTCCAGGCGGGTGGTTATTGTGGCCAATAGATACCAACAGGTGTCATCAACGTTTTGTCACCTCCTCGGGGGGTTTCTGAATGAGTAGGTCAGATCCTCGCTATATACCACCAGAACATGCTGAAATAATTACGCCATATAGTGTGGGAAAATTGTGCCAGCAATGGCTAAAATCATCCTCGCTAGATGCTGTTAAGACACATCTCACTCTCCTGTCTAATAACACTGACTTACAAGTTTTTTTGTCAGGCCCGAAGATACCACGTAGGAAGCGTTTCTTGTATGTAGTATACAATGAAATATGGAAACTTTCCCAATAAGAGGCTGCAGCCCGGTTAAGGCAGATAGATCAGGAAAATCTGAAAAAAGCATTAGCTGTTGTGGATAATGGCATTCACACCTTGTCCGACCGGATATATACAATTAATAACATTGTTTCTTCTGCTATAGACATTATACGATCTGATATGTCTTCTTTATATCATGGACAGAGTCAGACCAGGTCCGTTATGCAGTTGGGTTGGACGCTTCAGACATTGATGGCGGGTCGCTTTCCGTGGCAGCACATCAGTGCCAGGGAAATATTTTTTTCCTTTAATTTGACGCGACAACAACAACTAATGGCTAAGAAGGAGGCGACTTATGTCATGCTCAACATTGAAAAGTTAGAAAGATTGCCTTTTACCGTGGCCGAGATTCCCTCAGCAGAGTGGTTAATACACGGGGTTATTAATCTGCCTATTTCAACATTACAATTCACTTCTTGTTTGAAACATGTTCCGGTGGGCAGATATGAGAAGCTGGGAGATAGTTACATCTATGAGGTGTGGGAGCTTCCCTTCTTGTACAAATGCCTCAATGGTATGAAAGAGGTCTTTCTTAGCGGTAGTGAATGCGAGACTTCAGTCAGCCATTCGATGATTTGTAAGCAGCTGTCCTTGCATGGGGCGTGTAATGCCTCGGTTGCAAACTTGGCTTGCTATCTGAAGGGAGTTCCCGTCCCCTTGATTAAATGCACATTCCAGGTGCTTTCAAACGGCAGTTACGTCCTCCTCAATAGTGAAGACTGTTGTGGCATGCGGGCCGGAATAGTTTGCGTTGTTTCGGTCCCTAAGGCCGTTACTTGCTGCGGGAACGTGTTGTTTCCCCCCACTAAAATTAGGGAGGTAGTAGATATTTGGCCTCACATTGCTACTTCCAAGGTGAATTTTGACAAGTTAAGCAGACTAAAGGCTTTGTTGTTTCAGAAGCATGTGGCCCTTACATCTGCACGCGAGACCTACGCACTTCAGGTGGCAAGGTCATCGGCGGAAATACAGTCCCTGTTAAATACCAACTTTCCGAGCCCCTTTGGTGAACTCGTGGGATGTTTATTTAATGCTTCCAGTATGGCTGGATTACCACATTTTTTCAAAGCTGTTGGTATTGGTTTCGTTCATACCTTCTCTTCCATATTCGATTCAATACCTTCGGCTATTCATTCAATTTTCTGAAGCATTTTTGGGGGATTTCCGATAACTTTGTCTTTATTAGCCGGCATTTTGCTGTTGCTGTTGTTTTTCCGCAATGGCTGTCCCGCCGCAACAAGGACGAATGTGGGCGCTCCCATCAGCGCAGCTGTGTCGTGAACGCATCATGCAGTACTTTGGAGCAACACTCCTGGAACATTTGGAGTGTAACTGGTCTCTGTCATTCAGACCGGTTTTGGATTGTGTGCAGCCCGTATTTCGGTGCCGTTGGTGCTCTTTTGAACATGCACTGGACGTTTGTCTCTCACAGCGACGCCCCCCAATGGTTGATGATGATCTGTTGATGTTCTCAATGAGGGCTCATTACAAGACATGCGCGCTGAGGCTGCGTTTGCCTAGAGAAGCTGATTACGAGATACCCTTCCTGGAGGAAGCTGATATTAACTCGTTCATAGGCACTGCACGGGCTGCCGCCTTGGTTGACACTGGGGCTTTGGAACACACCTGCTCCTTGATATTCTTTGGTGTGGATTTTCCGGTTTTGTCATCTTCCGAAGTGGAGAATCTCCTGCTTTCCATGACCGATGCTTGATTTGGACTTATTCCAAATTGACATTATCCTTTGAATTCGGCATTTGGCCGCATGCTCATTTTTTAAATTGCAAATTATTATGCTTGTGTGTCCTCTTAACTTGTTGAAATTGAATAGGGTTTTATTTATATTTTAGCTTAGGGCATTTTAGCTTCGGCTTAAACCATTTTCTACCGACAAGGGAAGGGTGTAGTGTATCCATTTTTTATATAGCTTCATGCGTGTTAGCTTAACATATTAGGCCTCTGTGCACTTTGCCCTAGATACATTTTATTTAGCCTTGCACTGTTATTTTACAATAACCAGTTTTACGGTCTTGTTTTTATTTCCTTCTATCACACTGTTTAGCTTAGTTCAGCACTGTGTTCTCAAACAATGCATTCTTGCTCACTCTGTGCTTCAGTAAAGGCTACAGTCTGGTACATTGCCGGAAAACGTGGTAGAAGTTTAGTCTCTAGTGTTCGTAGAAAACATGCATCCTTATGTAGGGACATTTTCTTAGAACATCTGCGTGTTAGTTATAAAACCACTTTCTAGTCCTAGTACAGGTCAGAGGGAGATTCCGACCAGGAACCTACAACTAGATGCTGACTGCCCCGTTGCAGATGCTGATGCAGAATACAGGCCTTTGCTCAGGTATGAGGGTCAATGTCCTCCCGGGGGAACCTGAAAGGCAGGCTTAGGGCTTTACATGCTGTGCTCAAAATATAATTAGAGAGAACCTAACCTAGTGTCACTATGATAGCCTTATTCTTGTGCTTCACTCTCATCGTTACTATTTTAATCCTATTATGTTGTGTAGTTCTGGTTATTGCAGCTCACGCTTTGCTAACTAAAATGCAGTTGTTTTATTAAACCAATCTTTAAAACGTAAACTGACTTTGTCATTTATATATGAGACCGCACTGTGTATGAGAGAAAGGTTGTGACCTGAGTGACCACGACTTTCCTGGGAAGTACTAAGATGTCATGAACTCGGCTGCCCAATTGTCTCTCCCCTTTGGGAGAGATGAGGCACTGCTAGTTAGCCGGAGCCAAACCCCGATTTAGAGTGACAAGGGTCCTTCACCGTGGGTCAGACTTAGTCCCCCACACTGTGAACGATCTTGCCGCTCAACATCCAGTAGTCTCATTAGGATAATGAGAGCCTACGCAACAGCAGCACCTGTAGCTGCAGTGCAAGCCTCAGAGAGCTGGTTTGGCAGTCCTGGGGGTCCATGGTGGAGCCCACAGAATGCATGGAATTGGCTCCCCAATATCAGATTTGGAATGGGGGGACAATTCCATGATCTTCGACATGTTACATGGCCATATTCAGAGTTACCATTGTGATGCTACATATAGGTATTGACCTATATGTAGTGCACACGTGTCATGGCGTCACCGCACTCACAAAGTCCAGGGAAATGGACCGGAACTATGTGGGGGCACCTTTGCTAGTGCAAGGGTGCCCTCACACTTAGTAACTTTGCACCTAACCTTCAGCAAGTGAAGGTTAGACATATAGGTGAGTTATAAGTTACTTAAGTGCAGTGAAAATGGCTGTGAAATAGTGTGTGCACTATTTCACGCAGGCTGCAATGTCAGTCCTGTGTAAGGGTTTGTCTGAGCTCCCTATGGGTGGCAAAAGAAATGCTGCAGCCCATATTGATCTCCAGGAACCCCAATGCCCTGGGTACCTAGGTACCATATACTAGGGACTTATAAGGGGGTCCAGCATGCCAATTGAAATTGGTAAATTAAGTCACTGGCCTACAGTGACACATTTAAAAGCAGAGAGAGCATAAGCACTGAGGTTCTGGTTAGCAGAGCCTCAGTGACACAGTTAGGCACTACACAATCATAGACATTAGGCCACAAACCATGAGCACTGTGGTCCTGGCTAGCAGGATCCCAGTGACACAGTAAAAACACACTGACACACACTCACAAACAGGCCAAAAGTGTGGGTAACCATGCTAGAAAGAGGCTACTTTCCGACACACGAAATACAAGTGTTAGGAGGAGGTGTACATCATGGCAGACATGAAAGGGAGACACAGGATGTTTGTGTGTGTCAAGGTGGGAATAGGGAAGAGGACAGGCCGTAAAACCTCAGAGCATAGAAGTAGTGTAGGGAGGATACACTGTTAGAGTTCCAAGGGTGAGATCAAAAGACACTGTGCTCATTAGAGGATGCATACATATATCAAATATGCCACAGCTGCATTTAAGTGACAAGTAGTCAGATGCTTTTTAGGTAATTATTGCTAATGATAAGACATACATAATTTGCAGCACTCCGGTATCCATCCCAGACAAACCATGAGAAATGTTAGCAGTAGACTTCATAGGCCCTATTAAAGGTAAATGTGTAATGAAGCGATTCATGTTCGTCGTAGCAGACTACCATTGTTGATGGGTGGTCACTAAGATGGTCAAATTATTACAGATTCACTCACTGAATTATTAAGAAACACCTTTTCTACAGAAGACATCCCATCTACACTCATCACAGACAATAGAGCGCAGTTTGCTTCTTCTACATTGAAAGAATGTTGAGCACATTTACTGATTGACCATCTTAAAACAGCATTGCATAGTCCCCTGGCCAATGGCCTAGGTGAGAAAACTAACAGAATGATAAAAGAATATATACAACTAGCCCATGTTAACAGTCTACCAGTTGATAAATCTATACATGACATGTTGTGGCCACATTATACAACTTCCAGTTCAGTTATAGGAATATCTAAATTCTCTTCACTATCAGGAAGGAAACCAAGAACCAAATATTTCCCTAACTGGCTGGGTGGAGAAGATGGAGTTGGGAAAGATTTGTTAGAAATGATGAACAAAACCAATTTGCACCAGTTCAAATACAAGGTCTACTATGATAAGAAACATGGGGCCAGATGTAGGAAGGTTTCCTTTTGCGAGTTGCAAATTGCGAGTCCCAGCGACTCTCAATTTACAACTCGCAAAAGGAAATGCAGAAAGGTGTCTCAGACACCTTCTGCGACTCGCTATGGGATCGCAAAGACCCACCTCATAAATATTTATGAGGTGGGTCGCAGTTTGCGACCCCATAGCGAGTCTAGGCACTCACGGGGATGGTGGCCTGCTGGAGACAGCAGACCACCATGTCCGTGACTGCTTTTAAATAAAGCAGTTTTGTTTTTCTCTTTGCAGCCCGTTTTCCTTAAAGGAAAACGAGCTGCAAATAGAAAAAATACCGAAACCTTTTTGTTTCGTTTTTTTTCAGAGTAGCCAGTGGTCCTTAGGACCACTCCCTGCTCTGAAAAAATATTTTTTTGAGCATTCACAAAGGGGAAGGGGTCCCATGGGGACCCCTTCCCTTTTGCGAATGTGTTACCATCCACTTCAAGTGGATGGTAACTGCGAGTTGATTTGCGACCGCTTTCGCGGTCACAAATCAACTCTACATCATGATGCGGTCGCAAATAGGAAGGGAACACCCCTTCCTATTTGCAAGTCGGAATCACATTTTGCGAGTCGGTCCCGATTCGCAAAATGTGATTCTGCATCGCGGAAGGCCTTTTGCGCCTCGCAAACGGCGTTTTTCGCCATTTGCGAGTCGCAAAAGGCTTACTACATCTGGCCCATAGAGTGATGCATCAACTTTGGAAGGTAGGGGATTGGTCCTTAAATGGAAACATGCAGAAGTGTACACTGTGCGAGACAAGTACAGAGACAAGTACAGAAAGAAGAATGGAGGTGAAGGCCAGGTGCAAGGCAAAGCAGTTACAGCTGGTCCTCGAATACCTCAAATAATTTAGGTCACACACACAAGATACAAGTGTTAGGAGGAGGTGTACATCATGGCAGACATGAAAGGGAGACACAGGATGTTTGTGTGCGTCAAGGTTGGTAGGGGGAAGAAGACAGGCCGCAAAACCTCAGAGCATAGAACTAGCGTAGGGAGGATACACTGATAGGGTTCCAAGAGTGAGATCAAAAGACACTGTGCTCATTACAGGATGCATACATATATCAAATATGCCACAGCTGCATTTTAGTGACAAGTAGTCAGATGCTTTTTAGAGAATTATTGGTTGTGCCAAGAACGAATAACATAAAATACCGAATTACTGTGCTAATTGAGAATATGATAAGAGATGAGAAGTTTACTTTGTGGACCAAGACTATAAAAGATGTTATTTGTAAGAGCTGAGCTGAGAGTGGTTTTAGTTACAGAACTGAGCTGTACTCCCGGACACATTTTTATTTGATGTAAATATGCTGTATTGCCATCAGAGTTATGTCACTTCTTTATTTCTTGAAATTCGACTACACTTGTTAAACACACTCCAACAAACTGAGCATTGAGGGGTTCTTGGAAAGGACAAGCCTTAAAAAAGTAGATCTGAGCAAAACAACCAAAGAAGATCTGGGCAAAACAATCACCATGAGCCAAAGATCATGACTACCACCTACTTGGCATAAAGACTATAACATGAAAAAGTAACACCCACTTGTGTCATTCAAAATGCATTATTGATGTAAGATGTGTTGTAATATGATTCCTCTTTTCTTAAATGTATTTAACTAAATGTATTTATCTATATGTTTATGCCATCTAACCTGCTGTGTACTGTCTTTCCCTACCCCTTGAAGCATAATAGTACTTCCTTACAGTTGATGTGGTTGTTCCACGTGGAATGCAGCAAGCATTCTTTCTAGTCAGTCAGAGAGAGTGTGAAAAATGATGGTGGGAGAGAAGATGATGAATAAAGTCACTATCTCCTACAATTGCATCTGCCAATATTACAGTGTTCTAAGGGGATTGTACGACAGCCAAATTCTAAAGCTCTCCTGGACTGGGTGCTTACCAGGTTGAATAACATGAGCCAACACCTCCCCAGGATGGTGCTGAGCCAATGACTGGAGATCAGAGGGGTTAGACCAACGAACATTGAAAGCATAGCACCAGGTACTGTCCATAGAAAGGTGACTGGATAAAGGCAGACCACCACTGCCTAACACAAATTGTATTGTAACAAAGTTGTTATCTGCAGCTATGGCAGGGATTTGAGAAACTGTTCTGGAACTCCCCTGTATTTAACCTGCAGAGCATGGCAATAATTTTACACAACCATTCAATCTCATGGGCAAGCTGAGCTTCAGAGAAGGCCCTTCTTCCAAAATGTAAAAATGGTAGCGCAAGGAATTGATGGTGGACTAAGAAAGGAGACGTCACTCAAATTCAGATAAATGTATGCTGATTAATCTGCCTGCCAAAAAAGTACCCCAAAGTCTATTGCATGAACACAGACCCATCTGCTGTAATTTGTTTACTCATTAGACATAGCCCCTCATTACGAGTTTGACGAGTGGAAAAGACCGCCCACCAAACTCCAGCAGTCGGTTTGCCACCTATGCAGCAGCCCTCCCACAACCCCTATTATGAGTTTCCGGCTGGCCCAGCGGGAAACAGCTCACAACATTATTGCCGGCTCATAATCAACAGATTTCGGTCCAAACTGCCTTGAAAATGGTGTGTGAAATGTTGATAGGGAAATATCCATACTTGTATAATCTATGACTCATGGACGTCGAGAGATCTACATCTCTAGCATTTAGAATCACTGTCCTTGAAAAGATGGGTTCTCTGATAAAATAGACATTCCGTCTAACCTTAGGGAAGGTTAGGCAAGGCAGGAGACCTCCCTCCTTTTCCAATTTGCTAGAAGGCTTGGCTTTAATCTCAAGACAGTTGAATGGCCATTAGATCTGGAAGAGGGAATCATGTAAAGCCTGTATGGTGTTTTCAATCAGTGATTTTGCCGCTCCAAAAATAGAAAATTGAGGTAGCTTTAAATTACCATTCTGTGACCTTTTTATTCAAAAACTATTAATTGGAGCATAAAAAACATCCCTAGATAAACATAAGTGGAAAAAACCATGCTTGACAGATCATTTTTATTTTGGCATTAGTATGGATAGATGGACAAAAAATATATATAGGATTGCACGATGAGTGAAATCCACCCTTTTTCCATCTACTCACAGAAAGAAATAAGGTTACAAAAATGGCTCAAATCTGCTTCTCGTGTAAATGAGGTTTTAGAAGTTTCATGCATTTCACCATGGCAAAACGTGATCCAAGGAGTACCACATCAACTGCCCAAACTGCACATGAATAGGCAATTTCCAAGTTGAGGTTACATGTGGATAGAAGGCATCTACACACTCTTTTCATGTGGTAAAATTCCATTGGGGCCCAAAAAAAGGATGAATTTAAGCCTTTTGTTTGACTATTCTGACTGGGAGCTATTAGGAGCCTCACACCTAGAAGCAAATTGAATGGAGAGGAGTGAAGGCACATTGGCCCATATTTATACTCCCCTTGTGCCGGAATAGCATCATTTTTTTTACACTAATCTGGTGCAAACTTAAACCCCATATTTATACTTTGACACTAGACCCGTCTAATGCCAAAATATCCTAGTGTGCGCCATTTTTCTGGATGCATGAAACCGCCTTGCGTCAATGACATGCAAGGTAGGCAATCCCGTACAAAAAATAACGTAAACACCCGTGTGCCATATTTATCCAACTGTGCAAATATGACGCAAGCCTGGTAGGCGGAGCCGGAAAATGACGCAAATCCAGATGTGCACCAAATTTTAACGCCTAGGTCAGGCCAGGCGTTAAAATGGGGCAAACACATCACTGCTTAAGGAAAACTCACACAAGCAAAATCATTGCTCAAAAAAGAAGACATGGAGGTACTACTCATGCAGCATGCACAAAGGCGCAGAGCACAGGAGAAACAGCAGCAGCTACCACCACACCAACATGGACCCCAAAGGCAACGCAGAAGGCAGGAGAGGATATTCAGGACCAGGACAACCCTTCAGGGCCTCAGGGAACATTACATCATCCAGAGGTACAGACTAAACTGGCAAGCCAGACAGCAGCTGCTGCACCACATTGAGCCACAGTTGGCAGCCAGCTTGCAGACACCCCACATAATTCCACCGGAGACCAAGCTGCTAGCTGTCCTGCACATGTTGGCAAGTGGCTCTTTTCAAACCACTGGTGCCATGGTTGCCGGGATCTCACAGGCCTCATTCTCTACCTTCCTTCCCAAGGTACTTGATGCCATCATCTCGGTCACACTCCGCCACATCAGCTTCCCCAACACACAGCAGAAGCAGCAGGAGACCAAACAGGGGTTTTATCAAATTCATGGCTTCCCGCATGTGATTGGTGCCCTTGACTGCACACATGTCCGGATTGTGCCACCTTCTGCAACTGAGCACCTATACTGCAACAGGAAGCATACACACTGCATCAATGTGCAGGCCACTGTGGATCACCATGGATTGTTCACCAACATCATGGCAAAGTAGCCTGGGAGTTTACATGATTCATTCATCTTCCGCCACAGCACCATCAATTGGCACTTCCAGGATGGACGATATGGCAATGGCCTACTTGTTGGTAAGTACAGAAACCTAGTCATTTGCACACAGCACAACAACCCTGTAGGACACCCAACACATACACCACTACATTGACACATGGCCAGGAAGACACTGAGGTGTGACAGTGGTAGTCATGTTTGATATCCTGACCCAATGGGATACACACCTATGGACAAATGACAGATGCAAATAATGAGAGATGGCACTCTAGAGCCACACAGGACAAATTTAAAACCACACAGTGACAATGACATGACCTTAACTGGCAGTACAACTTGGAAGATGCACCTTTCAAAATCACATCAATAACACACAATCCCACATCCTTCCAAGCAACACGTCCTGTGTAAGGGGTGTGTAATGTGTGTTGCTGCAGGTCAAACGCCATGAGACACATGGCATGATGAAGCTGAGGCTAATGAAGATGACATGGAATTATTGAGGCAGTACCAACATCTCACATCACTCCTGGGGTAACATTGCCAGCTAGCAATAAGGAAGTGGACTGTGCTATGAAAACATGTGGATGTGACACTAATGCAAAGTGCACACTGCTACACATACGGATTGAGACAATTCCCCATAAACATAACAGATGTAAAGGGAGATGGACCTTCTTACACTAAAACCTTCACCCCCACAACCAAGTTAGCCAGCTTACCTGGAGCAAGTTCAGTAGTGTAGGTACACGTTTGCACATGAGCCAACTCGGTGAGGGCACAAAAATAGGTTTGCATAGAACTTGTCACACATGGGATAATTGTGCATTGTCAATTGTGAACACTTCAGTGCTGCCAACTTATGGAGATGTGTTGTGCATTGTCACCTAGCCAAATCAAAGGGCCTCACTGTTGCATTTCACCTGAAACTATATAAATGTCGAATTGGATGGGATGTTCAGGCCATATAGAGCAACCATGTTACCACCACAGTGGAATCGAGTATGTGTGTGGAAGTATCATGTCACCTCCAGTGAAGGCACACGGACACTTCTTTCACATTACATAACGCATGGGAGATACACACTGAACAGCAAGTTTCTAAATGTACCACTGATATCATGTCAAGCAGCCAAACACCTGTTTTGATAGTCAAACAACCCAATGCAGAAAGAACATCACAGCTAGGATCCCACACAATACCACAAACACAGATGAGTCACAGACGACACAAGATAACAACTACCATGCAAAGTGACAATCACGGTGCAACCAACAACAAAATACTTACCCTCATTTTCTCTTTCAGCTGATCAGGATTACGGGATCCAGCCATGGATCGTGACCCCAATTGCCAACCCAAGCATAGCAACAGAGCGTGCCTATAATGAGGCACATCATAGGACATGCACCATAGTTGAACGGACGTTTGGCATCCTGAAGTCCAGATTCAGGTGCCTGGACATCACCGGAGGCAGCCTCCTATATTCCCCTGAAATGGTCTGCAAGATCATTTTGACCTGTGCCATCCTGCACAACATTTGTGTGAGGAGGAACATTCCCCTCTATGAACCGGATCAACAAATTCCTGAAGAGGAGGAAGAGGACGATGCTGCCCGAGAAAAGGAGGGGGAACATGCAAACACAGCTGCAGGATTGCGTCGGAGACAACACACAAAACCTCTTCTAACTATAGTCACCATCACCACTTTGTTATCATATGTAATTAAACACCTCACTTCATCACTCAATCATGCTCTGGGTAATTATTTATGCATCACATGATCTCTAGGAATCATAATCAGAGTTTTGCCTCATGGAGCATTGCAGAAATACAAATTTGCATACTGAAAAAGCCACATCACATTTGATGGGTATGAATGTACAGCAAACATCACACACAGTGTTAATGACATATATCCTGTCTATTTCACATTTGAAGGGCAATACAAGAGGACCACAGCTATGAGACACATCCATGTTGCCATCATGGTCCATTGCAGCATATGACACCCAACTAAGACACCATCAATCATAAGGTAAAAAAGTGCTTCATACATGAGGCAGTGGATGTGTAATTGCATTGGTAACACAAATGTATGACCAGACCCTTGACAGCAGTAAGTGTGACATCAGCTATCTCTGCAAGGAGCATGTGGGACAAGAAGTACATCAAACCTGAAAATGGATAGCACCAGGACCCCAGGTATGACAAGCATTGCTCACAAGACATGCCCTCCGCAATCCATCCCAGGTAATAAGTCCTGCCACTGCCATGTTTTAAGTCTCTCCCCACCCTTCTCTAGGGGGCGCTGTAAATGGACTATCTGTACCCTGAGAATCTTCATCTACACTCACCCAGACTCCCATTCTGACTCCTGTGTGCTCCCCACTTCAGTGTGGCTTGCCATAGTCATAGTTCATCAGTCTGCATGGACTTTGTGGGAAAGTACCATCTTGCCTGGCATGTTACCCCCATTTTTACATGTATGTAAGTTTGTTTTTGCCTGTCTCACTGAGATCCTGCTAGCCAGGACCACAGTGCTCATAGTTTGTGGCCTGAATGTGTGTACCTGTGTGGTGACTAACTGTGTCATTGAGACTCTGCTAACCAGAACCTCAGTGATTATGCTCTCTCTGCCTTTAAATTTGTCACTATAGGCTAGTGACCACTTTTACCAATTTCAATTGGCACACTAGAACATCCTTATATTCCCTAGTATATGGTACCTAGGTACCCAGGGCATTGTGGTTCCTGGAGATCCCTATGGGCTGCAGCATTTCTTTTGCCACCCATAGGGAGCTCAGACAAATCATTACACAGGACTGCCATTGCAGCCTGAATGAAATAACGCACACGTTATTTCACAGCCATTTTCACTGTACTTAAGTAACTTATAAGTCACCTATATGTCTAACATTCACGTGCTGAAGGTTAGGTGCAAAGTTACTAAGTGTGAGGGCACCCTTGCACTAGCAAAGGTGCCCCCAAGTAGTTCAGGGCCATTTCCCCGGACTTTGTGATTGCGAGGACACCATTACACATGTGCACTACATATAGGTCAATACCTATATGTAGCTTCATAATGGTAACTCCGAATATGGCCATGTAACATGTCTAAGATCATGGAATTGTCCCCCATTCCAATTCCATGCATCCCCGGGTCTCTACTATGGACCCCGGGTACTGCCAAACCAGCTCTCTGGGGTTTTCTCTGCAGCTACTGCTGCTGCCACCCCACAGACAGGGTTCTGCCTTCCTGGGGTCTGGGCAGCCCAGTCCCAGGAAGGCAGACAAAGCGTTTCCTCTGAGAGCAGGGTAGCCTCTCCCAGCCTCTGTAAATGCTTTGAAGGGCACAGATGGTGCCCTCCTTGCATAAGCCAGTTTACACTGGTTTAGGGAACCCCCAGTCCCTGCTTTGCCACAAAACTGGACAAAGGAAAGGGGAGTCCTCCAGTTTGTCCCAGACCTCTGCCATCTTGTATCCAGAGGTGTGAGGGAACTCTGGAGGTCTGTGAGTGGCCAGTGCCAGCAGGTGACGTCAGAGACCCCTCCTGATAGGTGCTTACCTGACCAGGTGGCCAATCCTCCTCTGAGGTCTATTTAGGGTCTCTCCAGTGGGCTTTTCCTCAGATAACGACTTGCAAGAATTCAACAGAGTTCCTCTGCACCTCTCTCTTCGACTTCTGCCAAGGATCGACCGCTGACTGCTCCAGGATGCCTGCAACACTGCAACAAAGTGGCGAGGGGGAGAGGAGGGGACATGGCGGGTTGCGTCACGGCCGCAGCTCGCTAGACGCACCTCCCGCCGCTCCTGGGGGCGTGGCATGAACACACAGCGATCGGCTGGATGTGCTGCCCGGCTGCCCGAGACGCGGAATCCCGGCCGCTGTTGAGACCGGGGGAGGCATCCGGCGAGAGACTCCGGCACTGGGGGCGTGCCGCGCTGGAGCTCCGCCGGGTGCGAAGGGGTTCGGCGAGGATTCCCCTGCGAGGGAATCCAGGCAGAGCCAGCATCGGAAAGGCTCCTGAGAAGGTTTCTCAGGAGCCCGATAGCGTGACAACGCGCTTCTCTACAAATCCAAACCCGGAATTTTCAAGTAAGGTGGTGGGTGTCGCGGGGGCCAGGGGCGCTTACAGACAAGGAGATAAGAGTTCTCCCCCACCCCAGACCTCTGTTAACGCCTTACAGGTAGGGGGCTTGTGGCTGAAGGGGGGGAAAAAGGACATTGATGTTGGTGGAAGACAGGGGAAACTTAAAAGCAAAACGGACCAGGCGAATCATTTATTTAAGAAAAAGAAAGAAGGAAGTGAGGGGAGATTAAAAAATAAGCACGGACTTGCGCCCTCATTAAGGGCTTATTTTAAGGTCAGGCCGGAGGATATTGTGTTGGTACCGGGACAAGGAAAAATGGATAGCCACACGATTAAGTACTCTAGGAACTGCGCAGACCCTGGCGAGGGGGCTGAAAGTTACCCTCCCCCCTTGATGGATATTTTGGCTCACCAGAAGAATACACAAGTCGATTTCGATTCTTCTCTGAGCCAAGCTGGTAATTCATCTATTTTGCGAGAGGAGGAAGGAGTCATACCAGAAGCGGTTACTAGCCCTCCCCTTGCTCAGGTTTTGGCCCCTGACCCCAGGCACAATCCTTCCATGGAGGAAGTAATTCTCTCCATCTCTGAGGATATAAAAAAGGGCTTTGCAAGCTCGGAGAGTAATCAAGGAGAGATTAGAGAGGCCTGTGAGGTTTTGGAAAGAAAATTTGATAGTTTAATGGAGAGGATCCAGACATTGGAGGAGATGGTAGGGGGGATGAAGGAGGAGCTGAAACACCAGAAGGATGAGATTTGAGATTTAAACGAAAAAGAACAAGGCTTACAAGTCAGAATTGAGCAGTTGGAGGACTATTCGCGTCGGAATAACATAAAGCTGTTAAAGATCCCGGAAGGGGCAGAAGGGATAAACTTGAAGTCCTATGTGGTCTCCCTTATTAAAGCTGTTTGTGAGCTGGAAGAGAGTGGGGAAGAGATTGAAAAAGACATTCAGAGAATACACCGTGATCCCTTTGCGAGGCGGGCCAACAGCACTAGACCAAGGAAAATCTTGGTTAATTTTTTAACCTATCATCTGAAAGAAAAAATCTTGAATAGTGCATTGAAACAGAAATCATTAAGAGTTGAAAATATGTCATTTGAGATTAGATCCAATTTATCAAAGATTACAATGGATAGGCAGTGGGAGTTGGGGAAAAGGTTGGATGAATTTAAAAAGCTAGGAATCACGGCCCAGTTGAAGTTTCCGGCATTTTTGCGGATAATGTACAACAATAAAATGTATAACATAAGGGAAACAGGTCGGGCGGATGAGTTGTTAGATCTTATTAAAAAGGAACAGACCGATCATGTAAAATAATTTTTCTTGAAATCTTACGCTCCCAGGTAGGCGGGGTGCTCTAAAATCAGGCCCATGGTGGCTGATATAGTGGGGGGGGTCCCCCAAGGGAGGGGTTAGGGAGGGGGTGGTATTAGGCGTGGGGTCTTTGTTTCTTTTTTAGAGTTTTGTGTTTTTGAGTTTTGTATTGAAATAGTTCCTCATCCACCAGGGCAGTGGGACGACGGGTTAATTTGGAATGGTTAGATTGGGTAAAGGGCAGGGGGAGGGGAATCTCACGATTAAGCTACTTTCTTGGAATGTCAATGGTTTAAGGACCAAATCAAGGCGGAATAAAATTCTACAATACTTAAAAGATTCACCGGCACAAATTCTAATTCTGCAGGAGACTCATTTGGCTGCAGATGAGTGTAAGGAGTTGTTTAAGGCCCAAAAATGGGTGCAAGTGTGTCTTTGTACCACTCACAATTTTCACACAAGGGGAGTAGCCATTTTGGTCAAACAAGGCCTGCAAGCTAGACTAGAAATTTTCGAATTTAGAGTGGATCAAACCGGTCCTTGGGTCACAGTAAAAATTCAGGTTGATGAGGTTACTTCGATATTGGTTGGATTCTATGGCCCGAACACGGATGATATTGAACCTCTCAAAAAGGTTTTTTCCCAGCTTATTGAATTTTCAGATCCAATTATTATGACGGGTGACTTTAATGTGGTGCTGGATAATAGACTGGATAGAACGGACACTTGCAGATCCTTAGGTATGCCAAAATCACAATGTTATTTAAAGAGAATGATGAAAGATTACGGTTTGTGCGATATATGGCGAAAGAGGGAAGGGGGGGCCAGAGTTTTTTCCTTTTTTAATAAGAAATATAGCCACGCGTCACGTATCGATTATTTTTTAGTAGATGATAGGTTGTTGGAAAATGTTGATAGAATTGAATATTTTCCCCCACATCTATCAGACCATGCTGCGGTAGCATTACATTTGACGCTCCCCAGAGAAGAATGTTTAAGAGGTGGACATTGGAGCGTGCACTATTGCTAGATGAGGATGTCTTGGTGCAATTACGCAGAGAGACGGAAGGTTTTTTTAAGGTTAACATAGGCTCAACATCTTTATCAACGGTTTGGGACTCCTTTAAGGCGGTAATACGAGGGGAAATTAAGAGTATTTCATGCTATAAACGTAAAACATTTAGTGAAGAAATAAATAGGCTAGAGCAGGAAATGCTAATAAAAAGTGAGATGCTGGTCGGCAAAGATGAAGGGACCCAGGAGGAGCTGGGAAGAGCAGAGCTGGCCGAGCTAAGAATACGATTGGCAAATATTTTACAGGCACGAACGGTTAAGAGATGGGAGGTTAGTAAACTTAAACACTTTGAATATGGGGAGAGTTCAGGGAAATTGCTTGCTTGGAAAGCTAAATCAGTTCAAGTTAGGGGCCATGTTAAGGAAATAGTGGCGGGAGATACTGGCACAAAACTATCCCGTAGGGAGGATATTGAACAAGGGTTTCAGGACTTTTTTATATCTCTGTATTCGGAGCACCTGGAGGTGCGAGAAGAATCAGTGGAGGACTGGCTAGCTCAGGACGTGTTACCGGAAATCTTGCAGCAGACACAGGAATTTCTTAATGGCCCTATTACGGTTGAGGAAGTGAGGGCGGCTCTAGCTGGGGGTAAAGAAGGGAAAGCCCCGGGCCCTGATGGCATTCCGGTAGAGCTGTATAAAGTATTAGGCGATGTTATTACTCCAATTTTGGACGAGCTATTTGGTAAGATTTTTTCTAATGAGATAGGAATACCTGTTTCATGGAATGATGCAGTGATTTAATTGATTTTTAAACCCGGGAAAAATCTGACCAATTGCTCTTCTTACAGACCTATCTCATTATTGAATAGCGACTATAAAATGTTTAACAAAATAGTGGCAGACAGATTAAGTAGAGTAGCAAATAGTTTAATACACTCTGACCAGAAGAGCTTCTCAAAAGTTAGATATGTGCACGAGCTGACATATGAATTAGTCGGGGCCATAGATATGGCAGTATCCTTTGATTCCCCTTTAGGGGTTATCACGGTTGACGCTGCGAAGGCCTTCTATCAGGTAAATTGGGCTTATTTGAAACTCTTGTTAAAAAAAGCTAAGTTGGGAAACAATCTCTGTGGGGTAATAAATCAGATATATACGGCCCCTACAGCCAGAATATTAGTGAATGGGAATCTTACTGACCCTATAGCTATAGCAAGGGGCACCAGACAGGGCTGTCCGTTATCTCCTGTACTGTTTAACTTATATATGGAGCCATTTGCGAGGAAGATCCGGCAGAACAGGATGATTTCTCCCTTCTGTTGTCAGGGCTGGGAGAGGAAACTTGCTTTGTATGCAGACGATCTTTTGGTGTACACAGATAATCTAGTAACTGCATTCTCTGAGATTCTCAAGCTGGCTGAGGAGTTTGGTAAGGTGTCTAGTTATCAAGTGAATGTGGAAAAAACAGAAGTTATGGCTTGGAATATGGAGTATGAATATGTTTACTGTAAAAAGGAAATTAGATATTTGGGAATTCTGATACCTCAAAATATTAATCAACTAGCTGAGAGGAACCAGTTAAAACTGTTGTTGGAATGTAAGAGTCTACTACAAAGCTGGATTCACCTTCCCTTAACGATTATCGGAAGAGTCAACTTGGTAAAAATGTCTATTCTTCCAAAGTGGAATTTTTTGTTCTCTACTTCCCAACTCCCAAAGCAGAAAATATACATAGAAAAATGCAGCGCCTCATAAGTGACTTCATTTGGAGTTCTAAAGGTGTTAGAATTTCTCGGAAAAAGTTAAGTCGGTGTAAGAATAAGGGCGGGTTGGCTTTACCAGAGCTGCAATATTATGCATGGGCCTTCCTTTTGAAAAACTTTAGAACATTGTCTCTTGCCTCAGACTCAACGACTATGGGTTTAATGTTTCAGATAATGGCTTCTAATATCAAAAGCGCTTCAACCAATTTTATGTTTAAATTCGGGGACCCCAAATTTTTCAAAAAGATAAAACTAAAAATTATGCGAGGGCTGGCAGAAAGTTGGTACCACATCAGACAATCTGCGAAACTTACCTATTATAATGCCGATGCACCTATTTGGGACTCCCCGGGAACCCCGGAATGCTTTCAAGATATTTTAGCACTAGCGATAAAACAAGCAGGATTAGAGCACTGGGGAGATCTGTTTTCGGAGGGGGTTCCTCCTCTTTGGGAAGTATTGCAGTTAAAGACGGGTGGTTCCTTGTCTAGGTGGAAATATTTACAGATAAAAAAATGGGCTCAGGGGGTTAAGGAAGGTGTTGGTATGTCCAATCCATTGAGAGAGATCACCCCGAGCCCACTGGGAGGCTCCCATGAACTGTCTGCATGGTACTGGGGGATCCTAGAAGGGGTGGATGGCGAATTTGTACTTCCCAGTGATTTGTGGAGGAAGTTTTTTTCAGAAGAGGAAGTTAAGAGTTGGTGGGAAGAGTCACTAAAAATGCTTTTTTGTATTGTGAAACCGGCTACTCTTAGGAAAAATCATTATTTCACAATACATAGAGTTTATATTTCCCCGGAGAAATTATCTAAAATGAGAGGAGGGCAGGAGGCAAGATGTCCAAAGTGTGGGTTAATCCAAGCAACTGACATTCATATGTTTTGGGAATGTTCTGATATTCAACATTTTTGGGAAGGAGTGTGTGAAACAATTTCGAGTATACTAGATCGGGAAATTGAAGCATCTCTCCAGTTAATAATCTTTGGTCAGTATCAAGATCAGCAGGGACAGTCTGATCGAGACATAGTGGTAGATAAGAAGCTTATATTTTACGCAATACTGTTGGGGAGGAGGGAAATATGCAGAAAATGGGTTTCAAAGACCCCTCCAGGCCACTCAGATTGGCTGAAGGACCTTTTTTGCACTGCAGAACTAGATCAAATGACGGGGGGGCGGGACAGGGCGTGGAGGAACTTTTGGGCACCATTATTGAATTGGAAATCAAGACATTGAGATAAATAATTCTTTTTTTGTTTAAGTATTACTGAATTAAAGTGTATTTCTGTTATTGGTCCAATGATTTTATATCTTGCTCTGAAATCCTCCTGGAACTGGGACAGTCTGAGGATTGTTTGAGAGGAAAGAGCAACCCCTGGCCAAGGAAAACGCTTCTCGTCTTGGTTGAAAGGAAAAGGAAGTTTATATAAGGCCTAGGGTGAATGAGGACAAAGAAAAAAAAAAAAAACACTGCAACAAAGTAGCCAGAAGACTACCAGCGACATTGTAGCACCTAATCCTGCTGGCTTTCTCAACTGTTTCCTGGTGGTGCATGCTCTGGGGGCTGCCTGCCTTCATCCTGCACTGGGAAGCCACAAAGAGATTGCCTGTGGGTTGACGGAATCTTCCCCCTGCTTCAGCAGGCACCAAACTTCAGCGTCACCGGTACTCTGGGACCCCTCTCATCCTGACGAGCGTGGCCCCCTGAACACAGGTAGTGGACCCAAGTGACCCAGACTGTCCAGTGGTCCAACTGTCCAAATTTGGAGGAGGTAAGTCCTTGCCTCTCCTCCCCAGACAGTAATCCTGTGCACTGCGTGAACTGCAGCTACAAGGGCTTCTGTGCACATTTCCACAAAATCCTTCATGCACAGCCAAGCCTAGGTCCACTGCACTCTGTCCTGCAATGCTCAGCTCCCTGAGTTGATCTTCGGCTTCGTGGGACCCTTTTTTGCAGTGTTGAGAGAACCGCCATGTTCAGACTTCTTGAACCTGTGTTCAAGTACTTCTGTGGGTGCTACCTTCTTGTACATGGGCTCTCTTAGTTGCTGAGGGCCCCCTCTGTCTTTTCCCTCAAGTGGTGACATCCTGGTCCTTCCTGGGCCCAGGCACCACCCTTTTTCTTCAAGTGTGACTCTTGCAGTTATCAAGGCTTGCTGCAGTGTTTTGCGAAGGAAACAACTCTGCATCCTCCAGCACTCCGTTGGACATCTTCTGTATGAAGGAGAAGTTCCTAGTACCTTTCATTGTTGCAGAATCTTCAGCTTAGTGTGCTCCTGCCCCCCATGGACACTTTTGCGACTCTTGGACTTTGTCTCCTTCCTTTGCAGGTCCTCAGGTCCAGGAATCCGTCTTTAGTGCTTTGCAGTCTGTTGTTGTCTTTGCACAATCCTCTATCACGACTCTAGTGTGTTTCTGGGGAAATAGTAGTAATTTACTCCTACTTTCCAGGGTCTTGGGGTGGGGTATCTTGGACACCCTTAGTGTTTTCTTACACTCCCAGTGACCCTCTACACACTACACTAGCCTAGGGGTCTATTCGTGGTTCGAATTCACCTTTTTTAGTATATGGTTTGTGTTGCCCCTAGGCCTATTGCATCCTATTGTATTCCTCAGTGTTTGCACTAGTTTCTGACTGTTTTACTTACCTGATTTTGGTTTGTGTGTATATTTTGTGTATTTCACTTACATCCTAAGGGAGTATATCCTCTGAGATATTTTTGGCACATTGTCACTAAAATAAAGTACCTTTATTTTTAGTAACCCTGAGTATTGTGTTTCTTGTGATATAGTACCTATATGATATAAGTGGTATAGTAGGAGATTTGCATGTCTCTTACTTCAGCCTAAGCTGCTCTGCTATAGCTACCTCTATCAGCCTAAGCTGCTAGAACAGTACTAATCTACTTATAAGGGATAACTGGACCTGGCACATGGTGTAAGTACCATTGGTACCCACTATAAGCCAGGCCGGCCTCCCACAGACTTCAGATCCGATAATGCACTGCCTGGTAGTCGGTAAGACCTGTAATCAGATGTCCATTGCTTCCCATGTGAAAGGTCCAGTTGGCCCTTTGAACTTGATTCTCAACTCCAGGAATTGTGAGAGACTGAAGGTGCACACACGTGTCAGCACTTCCATGCAGACCAGCCATTTGAACCTGTCCTGCCCTTGCTGCTGGCTGGATCTGCTTAGAAGCTGGCATTTTCTGAATCTCCTTGTTGTGCATTGGCGTACAAATCACTTGTGTACCAGAGCCCTTGGGGGATTGTGTAACAGTGCAGACCACAGCAGAAATAGTTTTTTGTTCCCACAGTCCCAGTCCTGCTTGTCCCAGTCAGAGTCTGCTCACTGTGTATTTGCCTTGTTCATGTTTGTTCCTGACAGAGCCTGCATCCTGTTAGCCAGACTAGTTCCAGTCTTTGCATTAACCATAGAGGTTCCCTGTGGGTACATTTGTCTCATAGTTGCTTTCCATGCCCTCTCTTTCCTACTGCAGTAATTGTGTCTGGTAGGTCTACGATGAATCCTCTAATGTATAGTATAGTTTAATCAGTTTACTTTTCGTATTCTGTTCTGGGCCATGTATTCAAATGGCCTAATCCAGCCCCCGTCCCTTGTCTAGTTTTGCATGTATTTATTAGTGCCAAACAGTGACAGTGTGCTATGGCTGTATGCATGGATTTGGTATTGTGCCTCCAGCACAACAAACAAGGGTTGCTAATGTGTATATAAGGACAAAACATGTTTGTGCCCTGATGGCCCAGACACAGATTCACTTCTGTCGCCACCTTTTGATGGGGCTCGCGTGGTGACCAGATGTGAGATTAATCAGAACAGAGGCACTTATGTTCCCTGTTGCAGTGGGAATATTAGAGCCCACCCTGTGTACAAATGTTGTGATGAAACCTGCATGTTTCCTATTATTGATCAATAACGTATTTGAGCACACCAATGTTGCTCTGTTGTCAGCCTTCTAAACGTTCTGCTGTGCCATAGCTGGACTATCCCCATGTGTGTCATTAGTGGATCTTTGGCTTTTGTTCATATCTGCTTTGAAAGATACTCTGTTAATTCAAGGGTTGGCTCCACAGACTCATGACAAGACCTGCACGTAACTGTGAAAACGTGGAGGCCAATACTGACTCAGGGTACACATGGCCACACACTTGAACTGGACACTTGTGTGCAATGAACCACTGGAAATATGTGAACACATGCAGCATGGTCTGCTGGTCCACCACAGCCACAGGAGAAACATAGGTCTTTTACATGACTCAAACTGTGGTGTACATAACAATTTTAGGACTGGATTTGATACTCTGTGTCACAAACACTGTACCTACATAGCATGTTCAAATGATTGACTCATGGGTAGTATACACATAAGTGACCATGAAGTGGTATCCAACATTTCATTACATGTGAGGGGTAACATATCTGACATAGCCATTATCAACCGTCCTCGATCTATCCTGTGTATAGTTAGTCATGGGAAATATTTTGTCCCCAAAGTCAAGGAAGTACACACAGCATAAGACGCAACAGATATAACAACACATATCATGACTGATGTACCTCAATGAATGGCATCTGATGGTTATACACATTTATAACACATTCATACATGCACATTACGCTAAAAGTTTCTCATGACGTTCCCACAGAGGCACAACAATATTTTGAACAGCCAATTCACAGACAGAAACACACAGGACATGAGTCTATTTGTATAGTAGCAGAGCCTTGCTGTCCTCTATTGATGCAACACCTGCTCAAACTAGAAAATACCTATTTTATTTCCAAAGTTTATGTTGCTGTTGCGTCAGGTAAGAGAGCTAATCCTGCACAACAACATGAGTATTATGGGCCACAGTAAAATGGTCTGCCACATGTGCCTAAACGCTAGAACACACACTGCAGGTCATACCATCCTATCCTATCTTTATATAGTTATAGGCTGCATGCATGTAAAAAATTAAAAAATCACACAAACACAGTTTAAGACAGATTTTTTTATGCAAACGCGGCAAAAAAGATGCATATGCGTCAAAATATAACGCATATGTGTTGAAAATGACGATCACACACATTATACATCATTTGGTCCATAGCGTTAATTCCACCACCGCACTCCAAGAAAGCAGTTATCCATTTAAAACGTATTGATCCTTGAATGCAGGGGAATTTTCATGCATATGCGTAAAAAAATATTGACGTAAACACCTGTAGGCGTCATAAAATTACACGCAATCCCCCCAAAAAATGGCCCGCAATTGAGACAAGAAGTGATGTAATAGGATTTCCTGTTTACTGAAATTGTACAGTTGGTGTACTTTCACTTTCACTTTTCAGTCTGTGATTATTCTAGACTGTGTGGCTGTGTCTTGAGTTCTCTCTGTGAATATTGTGAATTTGTCTCCTGTGTGCTATTGACATTGTATTGTGGTGTTTTGTAAGTGTCTGTGGTATACTGTGTAAGTGTTTTTTTGTCATTTATTGTAATTAGAATTGTCTTTGTACTGTTGGGAGTCTGTTTGGGGGTATTGTTAGTTGGGGTATTGTTGGGCTGTCTGCGGGTTAGTTAAGTTTCCTTTACATACCTCCTTTCCCTGTTTTTCCCTCTTTACCCTTTTCTATCCAAATTTGGTTGAGGTGTTGGAAAGGCCACATCTGGGGCAAATGGGTGAGGAGGAGCTAGGGGCATTTGTGTGGCTGGTATGCCACTTCCTCCTCCTGATGTTGGAGGGTGGGGGCCGGGTGATACCCCTGTAGAAGGCTCAGGTGGGCAAAGTGCTGTTCCACCTGCGGCACATATTCAACAGCCAGCACAACGACCACCAGTTGAAGCATCGCTGGGCTGACCTGGTGGCCCGAGAGCAGGACCTGCTGGACCACCTGAGTGTGGTGATTGGTGGCCCAGTTGGTGAGTACAAAATTGACTAATGTGTACAGTAAAATGCTCTGGAGTGACAGTAGCAGATGTCGTGACATGCTGCATGCAATGTTTATGGACACGTGGAATGCAAGTTGAACAAACAGTGGCCCTGATTTATAAAATGTTTGTAACGCATTACCGTCATTTGTTGACGGAAAAGCCACGCAAACTTACAAAAGACAAATTTATCTTGTAAATTAGTTCCGCTTTTGCACCATTAGATGATGGTAATGCGGCACAAACAAAATTATGAATCAGGGCCTGTGAGTGTACCAGGAATGGGATGTATTTCACATGCTAATACAAGGAACCAAAGTAGTCCCCATTTTTATTTAACCATGTCTGAACGGTATTCATGGCCATACGTACAAACCTCTTCCTAACCTCTGCTATTATCTTAGGCCAATATTTCTACTTTGTTTGTGCTGCATTTCATTATTTCTGGATGCAAAAGTGTAGCACACTTGCTACAATCAAATTTATTTTGCTAATTTCCATAGCTGTAGAGTAAACAAATGAAGCACATGCAACACAAAAAAAGTTACACATCTGACCCTAACTTCATTGTTTCTGTGTGTTTACGTCTGGACAGATAATCTTTCACATGGTCAAATCCAAATATGCCAGGATGCTACCAGATTGCAGTAGCACAAAACAGGTTCATCTCGTGGCTTTTCGGAGTAGGCGTTGAAGTACTATCATTGAGTAGCAGGGCCCAACAACATTTTTGGCTTGGGTGCATTTGCTGGTACTGAGCTAGTGCAGTGACCATCTGTATCACTTCATAGCCAAACTATTTTGTAAAGTGAATGGGTCATCATGGGATCCCTGCTCTCTGTGAATGCATGGTCAAAAAATATTTTTTTGCATGATGTTTTGGAAGGGACCACTGACTGCTTCCATTATACCATTTTAGTGATGATATAGGTTGTTAATTTACTTTTGGTACACCCCTGCTGATATATTGCAGCATTTGTACAAATGTTAAATTCTCAGTATGAAGGCTGTCACAGACATGGATGGTATCCTAAGATCAGCAAGCCAGCATTCCTGTGAGTGCTGCCATTCCCAAGGTGCTTTCAAATTGATACATACCTCATCATGATTGCAGAAGTAGGACATTTGCTAACCTATGTGTTTATTAGCAGTGTCAGTTCGGTTGTACTACCACTGATCACCCAACTTGGCAATTTTAAGTTACTGATTTTGGCAAAGTGTGATTTACAATACTTGCTATAGGTACACAGGGCCCAGAGTAACACATTTCATGTGCAATGACTACACCTGTGCCCATGCATTCTGTCAAGGATGATCATATAAGACACTGTCAGCACACATCTTTTTGTTGTTTTGAATCAGAATAGTGGCCAATCCATGTTTAGCAGAACATTTTCATCAAGTAACACACAGGATCCCTGCCATCATGTTGTCATAGGGGGCATATATGTCTCTGGGTACACTGCCAATGGGGGCATATGTAACCTACATACAACACTGGCACACAAATAATGGACCACTGAAAGCACAATAATTCCTGAATGCAAATCAACCCAAATGAGCATCACACAGTTACTCATTGTCCCTTGATGCACGAGCCACAATACCCGTGTCACTGGTATTGCAGTGCACCAGGAATGTGGCATTGCATGTGTCTCCCAATTACAAATGATGAAATGGAGTCAATGCATGTTAGATGTGGTATGTCTGTTAGGGTGTCTACATGCCTGATGTGCAGCTCTATCATATCAAATGTCACACACAGTGATTTGTTGTTCCAACTTTTGTACAGTGAGCAGACATTGAGCACATATCACCCTTGCATGTTTTACAGGTAGAACAGCCCCCTACACAATTGGTGAAGTGGCTCGATTTGCGGACCCAGACTTATCCAGTAAGTGTAAATAAGTTTGTCCTGTGTTGTGTTTGCAGCTGTTGTGTGATTGACTCCTGTGTGTTGGACTTATTGCAAGACATGATGTGCTGGCACATGATCTGATATGTGACTTGATTGGAGGTTGACATATTGTTCCATGGAAGAGTTAGATAATCAGCGGCGGAGAGTCATATTTTGGGAGTTGAGTGCTGCACAATAGGCATGGGCAGGTGAACAAGGTGGTTTGTTGCTCCAAGTATGCCAGAAATTGATTTGTTTATTGGACAATGTCATAATTTAGTCAGCAAGTCATACCCTAATTCACACAGTGATGCATCAGTTTTACACACAGACTTGTGCATCCCTGTTAAGTAATGAACATGTAGGACTGTATGGGTGACCGTCCCGCAGCATCTAGCTCAACATGTTGTACTCCATTTACGTGGCAATTGAGTGAAATGTCACAGGTGTGCATGCAGGTCAAGGCCAAATGGGTGATTGCATCAATGTGCTTGATTTTGAAAATGTGTCAGTGAGATCTAATGATGTTGACAATTGTCCGCAAATAGAAAAATGAATGTAAATGTGATTGTCCAATGGCTGCTCAATCCTAGTTGGCATGCCTCTTTACCTGTGGTGGACTGACTAAACACGTGGACAACTGTCCAAAGCTTCGTGGTTGTCCTTGTTGTTTGAAAGTATGTGTTGCAAGTCCACCCCCCCCTGAGGCACAGGGTTAGGGGTAGAAAATATGTGTAGCTAGGTTGATGATCACAGTGTAGATGACAGACATGTAAATCAAGCATTCATGTGTTCCAAACTACAATGCCCCCTCATGATTACCACCTTCATACTGTGCTGGCAGTTCCATATACAAATCACAGGTCTTGTGTGCTTTGAATTTGATCCAGAAGATAGTGATTAGTCGGCCTGGCACATGTTGAGTACTTGCAGCATTTGTTATGTGGCTAATAGCAGGTCAAATATGCACAGATCATTTATTTAAGTACACACCTTGTTGTGCATTGCTGTGCTGTCAGATAGTTGATGGGTGGGCGGCATTTGCATGTGATTCCTCAGGGACATTCTATCATCTGTACTGTGATTTGGACTGCATGTGCTATTTTTGATGAAGTGTTAGAATATCATCTGTACATGTATCACACAATGATGTCACTAATGTTTGCCTTTCTCTATTTTTACAGCTGCCAACATGAACGCCCAGGAGATACGAGAATTTCAGAGGCGGGCAGTGTGGTACTGCCACATACTGGATGTGGAGGCTGGGTTCCGCAATATGGCAAGGAGATATCGCCATGAGAGAGCCACAGGTGTATGGAGGGCATTTAGCCAAGGGGGGGCAGCATTGCCCACAACTGCCAGCACCACCACAGCTCAGACCACACTGGCCCCAGGGATGACAGCCACTCCAGCAGGTCCCTCGACCTCGTCAGCCCAAGGCTCACAAGCAGCACCTTCTGCACCTCCCCCTCCAAACACAGCACCAGCACCAGCTTCGACAAGTGCTACCCAGACGACCCCAGCTGCAGTATTGGACATGACTGAATTCAGGACACTACAACGTGACATGCAACATATGTTGCGCCGGATGGACAGGCTGCAGCAGGAGGGGTCCCGCAATAGCAGGAGACTGCGGGGGATTAAGAAGATACTGAGGAGGGCCAATTTGTGACTTGTTGTTCCTCACCCATAATTCCGTCCCCTCCCTCCTCTTTCCTCGTTCTTTTCTTTAGTGGCTTTAGGGGGCTTAGTGTTAGGTTAGAGTAGGCTGTTAGTTTAGTTATGATAAGTGGGTGGGGGTAGAGGATGTTATATTTTTACATGTTTGTTTGTGGGTGGGTGGGGGATAATGTTGGGGTTTATGTGTATAAGAAAAATATTTGAAAATTCAAAAATACAAAATAATATATATTTGTTTAGGATAAGTTAGTATGTGTTTAGGTTAGTATATGTTGTCCTACACGTATCCCGTCAAATAGGGGGGTGGGGGATTGAAGTTTAGAGTGTTTAGTTACATGTGGTAAGTAAGTTAGGGCCAGTTGTGGGTAATGTCTAGTTAGGATAGGTTAGGTTAGGATAGTTTAGGTGTTTCCCATAGTTTAAGTTTACTTTCATACTGATAGAATAAAGTTTTATGGTCTCCTTTACAGTATGTGTCATATGCTTGGGGATCAGAGATTTTGCATGAGTGTACAGTGTCATTTGTGTATTTGCATATGGGTTCCATCCTGCATCCAAATCCCATTATTGACATGGTTATTCCCACTTCCAAATGAGCTGTCACATTGGCAGCTACAACAAAGCTACTTCTTTATGCATCTGCCATCCATTGCACCCACCACTCAAGGTAACTATGGCTCCCAATGTGTTGTAAAGGTTGGTGTGAATTTAAATCTGTAATCGTTTGAGTCCTGTGTTGGACTCTTGGGCATTGTGGGACGTGTGCCTGCATCCTGATGTTCATGTGAACCCTGATAAGCTGTGTGATGTCATAATCTTATTAAGTTCACTATACATAACTCACACCTATGATTTCATACATTGTACTCCCAGGTTACATAATTTGCCACACACTCGTACACATCCATTCCTGCTGTATGGTGTGTGTGTGTGACTAAAGTTTAGAGTCAGAAGTCACATACATAATGATTGTCTTGAAGGGAATGTGGTCCACATTGAGTTTCATCTTGTCCATACTTTGGACCTGACATATTCAGTTCTACACAGCATTATACTGTTTGTGATCATTTAACTTCAGGAATAAGCCTAAGGAAGCACAGATGATGATAAAATCCAGACCCTTTTGCATAGTTATCAGCCCACGTTCTTTCTACACTGTTGTATTAACATTTTGTGGCCATTGACATATTACATGCATCACAAATCTCCTACACAGTTGATGTGTCACATTACACAGAGACAAAGTGGTTGTGTAAGTGCTATTTATTTTAAAGTGCTGTAGTGCAAAATTTACATAGTCCAGGATTGTAAGTCCATTAGTGTGACACCTTCTATTGTGATACAACACAAGTGCAGGGTTGAGGGACATGTCATTGGACATGCTGTGGTGAAGTGTCATTCAGTGCAGAGGAACATGAATTGCCAATGAGGTAGTGAGAGACAATTGCAGTGCATAGTGGTAAGGTAAACATTGTGCTGGAGAACAGTGCATGTTACCAACTGTAGCAAGACTGGCATGTTAACAAGCACAGGACATAGGAAAATCATTGCCCGTGTGGCATGGACTGGTGATACCGGGTACTCCTATGGGTGAAGGTGATCTGTTCCACGTCTTCATCTTCTGATGTGTGTGTCATCTCCTCTGCCCTTGGTGGTTGTGGGTTTGAAGGGGCAACACACACTTTAGTGTTTGAAGAAGTGGACTCAGAATTCCCAGTAGCTGCCAACTGTGGGGCTATTAAGGGCATTACTGCAGAAAGGAGGAGCTGCTGGTTCTTGAGTATAGCAGCTACATTGCTGTGGAAGGCAGCCAGGTCAGCCCTGAGGGGGTCATGAATGCACTCGTGCACACAGTGAAATGTTTGAGATGCCAGGTGTTGTGGCTACTCCCTAACTGCTGTGGTGAAATCCTCAACACACTCTTGTAGTCCTTGCAGTAGGGATTGTTGCACTTGCATAGCTGCTGACTTTTCTGCAGATGACATCAGGCACATGCACATCCCCTCAAGGCTGACTGCCATATTTTGCATCCCCATCGCACCTCCTTGGCCAGCTCCCGCTGTACTCCCACTACTGTCCTCTCAAAGGTCATACCAGTGTCATCAGAGTCCTCAGCTGGGTTGGAGCTGGCAGGTCATACTATTGGGGTGGTGGGGGGCTCCTCTTCGATGGCTGCTACATCTGTGCTCCTCCTTGCGACTGAAGGTGGGGTCTGGAGGGTTCCAAGGACATCTTGGAGGGTTGCTGGCTAATGATTGTCAGCTCGTCATCCATGTCATCAGGGAAGTCCGGGACAGGCATATCCACAGGAGAGCCATCGTCCTCTGCAATGAGATATTGTACAATTAGTGTGTCTATGTTATGGCAGTTGTAATGTGATGTCACTGACTTCCTATTAGTGAGACATTCTAATATTTGTTCCTGTTCATTGTTCCTGTCATTAATATTAGCATTCTCACAGGCCTATGCCCCACCTGCATCTCACATGTAGTGTGGGCAATTTGGGGAATTGTCTGCATCACATCCTCTAGGTGTAGGTTCTGTCCAAATTGTGTGTTGCCACCTTCTTTTCCTACTCAACCCTCCCTCTACTTCCATTGGCATGGTGAGGCCTTGCAATGACTGTGGGTGTTCAGATGCCACTTGCACCACACTTAACAATATGAGACTGAGACAGTCTCTGATATTTCACACACACCTAAACGTTGCTGAGACCAAGCACATACTATTTATAGCATTGACATGGCATGATACAGGTGTCAGCATTGGTAGTGTGTCATGTTGATGTTTGCGAATGTGTGCTACATTGGATTGAAGTGATGGGCGTGGCAGTGTTCCAATCCTCTTATGACTGTGCGGGTGTGTTTCACTAGCTAGATACACATGTCCTCCCCCTCAATGCTGTTTTCTTAGCAGTATGACAGTTGAGATGTTGCAAGGTGGCATTGCAGCTATTGTAACACAGGCAAGGGGTGGACTCTGGAATGGACAGCATGGGTATGACATTACTGCTGTGTACTTCATAATGTAAGTAACAATACATGATGTTTATTGCGCCTATATACATGAGCATTTGACAGGATTTACACTTTGGTAGGGATTAAAGGGGATTGATAACATTGTCATCCTGAACCCTCTACTTTGGGTGTGTTTGATACATGGGCACCTAACTGCCATTTGCTACTTGGCTAGCATGCACAGCACTGCCATGACTTACACATTGCTTGTGCCTGGAGTCCTTTGAACGAGTGACTAGATTCTTGTTCTTGAATGTTCTGCCTTGGCCCAGATAGGGGTGACTCTTTCTGGTATCCACGGTGCTGCAGGCGATAGGAACGCCAAGGGCAGGCCGTGTCCTTCAGAAGTAGTGCCAGAGGGAAAAAACCCCTAAAAGGGGAAAAAAAACTCAAAAACAGGAAATCCTGGAAAAAGAACAAAGATCAATACTTAGAACACAAGACCAAACAATGAACAGGAAAATACTGAAACAAAAAGCATAACCGGTATCTGACACAAGGGAGAAGAAGCGAAGACTCCATCCAACAGGAAGTGTTGCAGCGCAAGGAGGAAATGAATCACAGCCCTTAAATACCCATAGAACAGGAAGCAACCAGCAGGAAGTGCAAGGACACCATATTGGATAGGGAACAATACATAGAAAGCAATGGACCAGGCACCATAGTGAGTAGGGAACCAAGGTATGCTGGGAAGAGAGGGGAATAATGGGAAAAAGGAAAAACCTAAAGGGGAGAACAAACGAGGGCGACCGAAAAGAAGGACACAATAGCAGGTGAGTGGGGGGAATGCTATCTGTAACTAGAGGCACACCGCGCCAGAAAGAAACGAGGCCCCATGCCCAATTTGGGGCCTTGAGTGCTGCAGGAGAGGCTGGGGGCGCGGTGCGTCTCAGCACAGCGCGCCGCGGCCCGAGCCGAGTATTCGTCTCGTGCCGTGCGCAGCGGCGCAAAAAGCACAGGTGGTAGTGGCAACTGTTGTCAATGGTACATGCCACTTGCGAATATGGCCTGAGACTGGAAATTGAGCCCTAGTTCATGTTGTGACAATACCAGCTGTTTTGTGACAGCAGGCCAGTTTTACGTTCTACCCTACCCTCCTGGACTCGCTTGGTCTTTCCAAAAGCCTTGGCATGGCAGCGTACCCCCATGCAAAGGTTGTTGGTGTAGTGTTGTGCTGTGCCCCTGGTTTCCTCTGCACATCCATTGCACCCGTCCAGTGCCCCTTTGCCCTTTCCACTGCCTGATTTCCATGGCTGACATGCGTTGTTTAGTAGGTATGTACCTCCCCCTGCTTGCAGTTAACATTTAGGCATTTTTCTCCCCCATGCAACTTACCCTTCATCTGTGTTGTTTCCTGGTAGTCTGCGCTGTCCTGTCCTTGAATTTCTGTGAAGATCCCCTCTGGGATGTCGGCTGCCACCATCTCCTCCATCTGGTCCAGGGCCTCCTGCGGTGCTGGACTCCACCTCCAGTCTGCAGAGCTACCTTCCCCTTCCTTGCCATTTTTTCCTTGGCCCTGCGCTTGCAGTCATGCCAGCGTTTCTTGCACTCAGTGACTGTTCTCCGTACCTCTGCCACACTGTTGATCTTGTCGACAATTTGTTTCCAAATTGCCTCTCTCCTCCCAATTGGCAATTTTGAGGTGACAAAAAGTTGATGCTGGTGTTCCGTCATCTCTCTGACCAGTATTTCCTGCTCCTCTGCACTGAAACAACATTTCCTTTTCTTCTTCTCCCACTCCTGGGTCTTGTCCTGCTCCTCCTGGCTGGTTCCTGGTCAATTGGGGTCTCCCTGGGGTCTCTCCTGGATTCTGGGATCCATTTTGGGGCTCCTTAGCACTGTTTGCTGTGTTTGCACCGCTTATTGATGCTATTGCAGGGAAAAATGGCACGTATCCTGTTTGCATCGTCATAAACCGGATTAAAGTCATTTTCTCTGCGTTAACGTTGTTTTGCTTTACGACGTGGTGCAATGGTTAGAGTAAAAAAAAATGACTCTAACCCGTGGTTTGCTCCATGGTGCATCAAAGTATAAATTTGACGCCTGGGTGGCACAAAGAAATGGCGTTAGCCGGCGTAAAAAATTTTGACGCAAAACTGCGTTGGCGCAGTTTTGCATCAAAAAGTATAAATATAGCCCATAGTTTGTAACTATTTCACAAGTACTTAAGAAGGCTTGCTATTTGACTTCTTTCAGTCTCTGCATCAGAGAGATATGCATGCACTGTAAGCATGTCAGATGTGTTGGTCTGTACCAGTATTTACACAAATAATTTAAGTACTACTATTCTTTTTTCTAGTACTTCACATTTCAGTGCAGGGTTTCAGAGCACTTTAAATCTCACATATACATTACACATTGACAATAAAACAAATGTGTGTAAATCAATGTACAGGATGGGTTATGTGAGACAGTGAGGGTTACAAGGTGTAGGAGTCACATGTCCTTCATAGCTCACTGTACTATTTTAGAAAGATTACAATTTATGAAATGCAAGTCACAAATGGATCTGTAATAAGAGCAGGAACCCACTTACCCATTTACATAAAATAAAAAACCTGCCATCTTTGTGTTATATGATGTGCTTTTCAGGAGACACGTTTACTCTCTATGTTACTTTGATTCTAAACTGGGACTAGACAAAACACAGATATCTCCGGCAAACATATTGACCTCTGGGGTTATTTTACCATTGTTAATATTCCCTTACTGGGCATACAAAGATCTCTGCTGCAGATACCTTAACCCCATGAGGTATTTTAAAATGTAGAATTTGCAACCACTGAAAAAGAACAGATTTACTGTCACGTTTCTCCTTGCTGCCAATTTCTTTCAGGGAGATTAGAAAAAATAAGGGCCACATATACAAAGGTACTTGTTTGTGATTACCAAATAGCGAATGTTTGTGACTTGCTATTTGGTAATCTCTAACAATGTACAATGTAATTGTAATAGTATTGTATTTATATAGTGCTTCCTACCCCTGATGATACATTAACGTCCTTTTTGGTGAGTAGCATGCTACTCTGGAACCCAAAGTGAATTAGTGGTGCATTAGTGATGATCAAGGAGATCTACAAAAACATAGAGTGCTTATGGCGTACTGAAAAACTATGACAATCTCATCAATGTTAAGTATAATTATAAAGTTGACACATACAAGAAAGACATTCTTGCAGATCACACATTCTATTAGAGAAATCATATCTGCGCTGCACCCAACTCTATCAAACCATACTTTGTGTCACATGTGAACTCCACAACCCATTTTGCATGAAAACAGTCACTGTCTGTTCTGCTTTCGAAGTATTTATGTCTATTCCTCATTTACTTACTATGGGGCTGCTCTTTAGAATTCACTTTCTCTAAGGCTTCGGCTAATTTCTAATCATCTCTTTTTCTTAAATACCTCAAAACTCTCTTCTTTTCACCCTATGCCTGCCCTGTGATATCATGAGTGTAGAGCAATGGGTGTCTATTGGCTAACAGTGTGCTAATGAAGATCATTGATCATTCAAAGAGAGAATCACTAGACATCAATCGGGTGAGTTGGTTGCCACATTTGGGACAAAGAGCAGACTGAGACTGCAGAAAGTCTTTAGTGAGGGGGGTACAACTGCTGTTGAAAGAGGCAAATGTGCATAGTAAATTATTACTCCTGCTAAAGAAGTTGAAACAACAAAATCCTGAAAAACACTGACAAAGGCCATCAGTCTAAAGATTGAAGCATTGGGGCAGCAGCTTACTATGACTATGGGCCTAATTACGAGCTTGGTGAATGGGATACTACATCAGAAACATGAAAAATATCTTGTCTGCCATAGTATAAGTTCAATTATATCCTCTGGGACTTGTAAAACGGCAGGCGGGATATGTCACTTTTGTGACGGAGTATCCTATCCACCAAGGTCGTAATAAGGCGCTATGAGTGGCTCAGACGGCCTCATTATGACTTTGGCGGTCTTTTGGCCATACCGCTGCAGTGGTCGCTGCCAAATGATTGCCATGTTGGTAACATTCACATTGTGAAGTCTGCCAAAAAACATCCAAAGTCCTGAAACTGCCAGGACGCTGGAGGATGGAAAAGAGTCGGTCCCATCACCAGCACCACCAGCCCAACAAAAATCCTCCCATCAGATTACAATCAACAAATCACAACATTGGTTTTTCCATGACAGAAAACCATTGGCTGTGCGAAACACGGCAGTCTCAACCCATTTCTGTCACAACACCACACTACATTCTATAGTTTGAATACCCCACACTTGATGCTCATCTACTCACCTGACACACACTCACTGCACTAAATAACACACCCCTACATTATCCAAAATCCTTTGCAATCAAAATGTCACACATAGCCACAGACAACCAACATCCCAGAGAGATAAAGTTAGCAAGAATAGGCAACCATTTACACTTCACTACGCACACATCACACACATGCACAACATACAAAACACACTTATTAGTACCACACACAATCCACAACACCCGTCACCCACTCACATCAAAGCATCTACATCTCATCATTTACCTAACTCTGCACCCTTTCACTTTGAATACAACGACTACCATGTGCCCACAAAAACACCAACGTTTCACTGATGAGAAGTTGAGGGTCATGGTGGATGAAATTGTCAGGGTAGAGCCACACCTATTCTGAGCACAGGTCAAAAAAATCATCCATTGCCAGGAAAATGGAGTTGTGGCAAAGGATAGTCGACAGGGTCAATTCTGTAGGCAGTTATCTACACACAAGGCAGGACATCAGGAAGAGGTGGAACAACCACAGGGGGATAGTACGTTCCATGGCATCCAGGGAACAGCTTGCAGCACTGAAGACTGGCGGTGAGCCCCCACCTCCTCCCCCTACCCTCACCTCTTGGGAGGAGAAGGTCTTGGACATCCTGCATCCTGAGGGCCTGACAGGAATCCCTAGGGGAGTGGAGTCAAGTAAGTCCCCACAAAATCCAAGTCACCCAATTGTCATGTCCTGCATGCTCCCTCACCACCTATAACTACCCCAAATTACATTCTACCCACTACAACTCTCTCCTATTCACCTAATACCCCTCCCTGACATGCCACATGCCCGCTAAACACATCTAGCCTCCACAGCCCTTGGAACTGGCATGTGAAGCACTGGCTAATCATAGCACTACAACTGCCAGAATGCCAAATTCCACTATAGTCAACACCAGTACACTACACCAAATATGACTTGTCATGCATGTCAAAGCAATATCCGATCCAACCCATCTTGATTGTACTAGTGTGGAACAGTACATGGCAATGACAGCAATGCAATAGTTCACTCGCACTAACAGCCCAAGCAAAACACAGTTATAGCTCAGTCGACAGCTGTCAGCCTCACCCTGCCCACATCAATTCCTCCCAGCCCTGTTCTACCTACATCACAGGCAACCATTGGCCTCCTAACCTGTGTCCCAAGGACTGTGTCATCTATTGTGTGCCCAACAGTACAGGTACCTGAGTCTCACCTTGCCACCCTGACAATGATGGACCTGCCACCACTGGGAGTGGGCATACTGTGCAAGGGCCAAAGGCATATGGGATCAGGGTGTGTGGGAGGGATGCTGTGGGCCAGAGGATGGGGTCTCAAAGGGACAGTAGTGAACAGGATACCATCTCAAAAGTCTTGGCAACCTACCAAAGTTCCCAAGGCATGAACGGCCAAGTTATCACCATGTTGGGGGCAATCCAAAAGCTGCAGAGGGCAACCACAAGGAAGTCATGCAGCAGCAGCAGACACAAAATGTCCACTTGGCTTCCATTGCAGTGGTGCTAAGAGACATGAATACGACACTGAGAAGGTCTTCTACCCAACATCTTCCCCCTTCCACTAGCAATGATTCCTCAGGCTCTTCTTCATCTGCAGATACTAGGAGAATGGAGGCCCTGCCAGGGTAAGGACATTCCTCAGACACCCCACCCTCCATAGCTAAAGAACCCTCCCCCGCAAATGTGGACGTCCACCCAGATATCCAGCAAGAGCAGATGCCAAGACTAACCCCACTGCTAGCAAGTAAACCTCTCCTGAACTGTTTCCCTTGTTTGCGAGGGATGCACCCTGTTTACTCTTCAGTAACCAATCTCCATTTTCCTATGGTACAAGGACACTGGACCTGTGTTCCCAAACTGTGTAGCAGCTACCCTGATTATGTCATCCACCATGACTAAACCTAGTACCATTTTTCTGTGTGAGTTTAATGTTCATAGTCACATATGTGTTTACTTTCTCCACAATAAATCACACTCAAACAAGGGTACTGTTTATGTCTCATTTGTCAACCATGTACAATAGTTGTGCATGCCAACTCTAATCTGATCATGTCCCTCTCTAATGTACACCCACTGGAATGGACCACATACGTGGACTCCATCAGCAGGAGACTCTATACAATAGGATTGAAACTGTATAGATATCAAATAGGTTGTGAAATACAACTACATACAATCAGTGAAATATATGCTAACAGCACAAAGAGCATGACTGAGGTTAGCAGCAGGGTGTCTGCTAAGGTGTAACATAATGCTAAACTACACGATACAGATGTTAGGGTCATGTCACTCTACCAACAAGGCAGGAAGCACACAGATTGATACTTTGTAACACCCTGCAAAGCCTTATCACATACCCATGCCATAGCTTCCAAATGTACATATCCCACGGAACAGACATAGATCAGGACTGATCTACCCATACCTGGAAACTTTCACTTACATTGGCCACATACCTGTAGGCTTGATACTCACTTATGTCAGTCCACAGTGACATGCACATTGGTCTGCAAAGTAGGAACACACTGATAGCTAGATTCAAGGTAGAATACATAAAACTGTTATCATTGTGCAGCGAGAGCCTATGGTCACACATTTACACATGAGCTAGACATATTCAGACACAAATGACAGCATAGAACAACCTCATGTACCCTACAGGTGTCCTTGACGAGAAAAAACCTTTCAACCCCAGTGCCCTGACAGTCTAACAATGTCAGTCACACTTCACAGAATCAAAACTCATAGTTCCTGGTATCAGCCATGTCCACTGCTCTTGATTATCTGCATTTCCCATCTGCTTCTGACACTGTCTGTCATTTGCCAAGGTTGATCAGCCAAACAGGATCTCTGGAAATCTGTGTTTGTAAGAGCAGGGATTGGGACATAGTAGTATATACACCTCAGTTCAGGGAACTCATGTCCAGAAGTGTAACATTGCATCTGCTATGGTAATAAATTATAATGAAGACCACTCTGTTCTGTACACAATGCAATTGACAATTAGCAAGCACAATTCACCCATAGGCATTGGAGCTATCTACGACCCCACATACAATGCAATAAAGGAGGTGACATGCTACCCAACCTACTTTAGGTTGCAAATTTTAACAACAAAATTACGCCTACTTCACTTACCTTTAAGTAAGTTAAAGTGCTGATTGATGAGATATCCTGCTGCATCTTT
Organism: Pleurodeles waltl; assembly: GCF_031143425.1. Classification (NCBI taxonomy): domain Eukaryota; kingdom Metazoa; phylum Chordata; class Amphibia; order Caudata; family Salamandridae; genus Pleurodeles; species Pleurodeles waltl. The sequence continues at coordinate 783,503,066 of NC_090447.1, forward strand.
CTCTTCATCACTTGGCAATTCTGCATTTACTACCCACAGCTTCTGCTGGCTCCCCTTCTTCTGATATAAATGGTATGTGTCTCAGGGCAAGATTGTGGGGCATTGACTAATATTTGAAATACCTTGTTGGGAGAGTTGAGAAGTGCTCCTTCTGATCTGTCCAAGCACCTAAATCTTGCCTTCAGGAGCCCAAAGGTCTGCCCAGAGTCCCGCCTTGCCCTCCGTGGGCCTCATTGTAGCAGACTCCTCTGGCACGGTTGGGTACCTCACTGGTACCAACAACCAAGGATGGTTTGGATAGCCAGAGTCACCTGTGAACAAATTGGTAGAAAAACACACTTATATGTGGGACTTGCTACATTGTGATGGCATGAGACATACATTTCAAACACACTTTTCAGTTGTAACTTACCAACCAGCATGGCCCTCTCTGTCTAGAGTCGTGTCTTCATCAGTTGGACATTGCTGTTCGACATGATGAAGGAATCATAGACTGATCCAGGATACTTGGCACTGACTTGTGAAATGAACTGGTCTGCCAGACACACCACCTGAATGTTGATTGAGTGGTAGTTTTTCCTGTTTCTAAACACTCGTTCATTGGCACTGGGGGGAACCAAGACTACATGGGTGCCATCTATGGCTCCAACCACATGTGGAATGTGTCCCATAGCATAAAACTCTGCCTTCACATAGCCAAAAACACACATTGGGGAAACCTGATGTAGCTGTCCAGGTGTTTCAAAAATGCACAAAGTACAACGCTCAAAACAAGACTGAAAATGGGCTGAGGCATTCCTGTCATTACGGCCACTGTATTCTGAAAGGACCCAGTGGCCAGGAAATGTAGCACTGATGAGACTTGAATGATGGGAGGTATGCTATAGGGATTGCGAATGGCAGGCATCAGATTTGGCTCCCATTGATCACAAAGATCCATGATAGTATGGCAATACAATGTCTCTCCTTGTCAACACCAGAGCAGTACGCGCTCTATTGGCGACAAAAATGCAAAATCCCAGCACTCTCAAAACAACATAATTTATGCATTGTGCTGATATGTTGTGGTTTAACCTTTTGCATTGCAGAGTTCAATCCTGAAAACTTATTTTTTATATGCTTACAAATACTGTTCCTTTGCAATGTATTGCTGCAGGTTTTCAGAGTGTGTTAGGGTGTGGCCCCTTTCCAGGGCCTTCCAGAGACTTTCCCTGCAACATGCCTGGGTGTCGTTTTGGGCTGGGCCAAGACTCTATAAAAGAGAGCCAGCCCAACTCCCAGTGCTCACTATTCAGAGGTCCCGGTGCAGAGCAGCAGCTTCTTCCTGAGCTCCTGTCCCGGCGGCCTATTTGGATCTTCCAGTCTTCTGCCCTTCATCCTTCATTGGTGATCTTTGTTCCAGGCGGTAAGACGGTGGTTGGACTGTTCCGACACCGTTATTGAGAATTTTCATATTCTTGGTTTAATTCTTAAATGAGTAACAGATTACTTGCGCGCTACCATTTCTTTACATTTATATGGTAGTTTACAAATAGGCAAGATGCGTGATTTGTTTAATAAAGGTTTGACTTTGTTATTCATTGCGTGCTACCATTCCTTGACATTGGCATGGTGGCTTAAGAATCAGCAAGACGTGCGATTCGTTTTATGGTGTTTAAACATTGTTGTCCATTGCACGCTACTATTTCTTGACATTTACAGGATGTTTTATAAATTGGCAAGACGTGCAACTCGTTTCATGAGGATTTAACTTTGTTGTTCATTGCGCGCTACCATTTCTTGACATTTACATGGTGGCTTAAGAATCGTCAAAAGAAGCGCAATTCGTTTCATTGTACTTTGATCTTGTTATTTATTGTGAGCTGTTATTTCTTGACATTTACATCGTGTTTTACGAATCGGCAAGACGTGCGATTCGATTAATGATGATTTGACTTTGATATTCATTGCGTGCTACCATTTCTTGGTATTTTACATGGTGACACTCGAATCGGCAAGACGCACGATTCTCTCCTCGAGTTTATTTCATGTTGTTTATTGTATGCCACTATTCTAAGATATTTATTATGTAATATTCGAGTTGACAAATTATGTGATTTGTTTCTGAATCCATATTGTGTTATTCATGGTGCACAATCCTTTTATGGTGTTTACTATATATATATATATATATATATATAGATACAGTATATATATCTGCAATATGCGCAATTTGTGTTGAAACATTTTAAGAGTACACAGAAGGCCAGAGTTTCTAGATGCAATATTGTATCGTCCTAGTATACATTCTCAAAACAGGATTTATATGAGTGGTTTAAAATTTAGTCAGAATGTTTTTTCTGATTCTCATGTAAAGGAAAGTACTTGAATAAGAAAGTTTTCATTTAATTCATCTTGATTCCCTTACAGGTATACGGCCATCTTGAAACTTAATCATTTTTAAACTTAACTCTTAGATTGTTCATGTTTTCAGAGTGACTAGGCTTAGAATCATAGTCTAGTATTGATTTCAGGAGACATAATTTTCATATCGTGTGTTCTAACCTTTTTCTTACTACAGGTCTCCTTCCCAGCTGTTCCCTTCCTAATCCCCTCTTCCCCCTCTTGAACTCTCTCAGTCTCCGTGATTTATCTATCAGAGTCTTGGAGCTGTTCAGTGGTGGACGTGTTGGGAACGTGCACAGACCCCGAGGATCTGGTGACTCTGACACTCCTCCATGGTATGCAGGTCTACTAGTGGACTGTGCACTGGTGGTTGTCGTCCTCTCCTCATGGCAGGAAAACTATGTGAAGAAATTTCATGCAAACATCTTGCAAAGTCAGATACACAACTAACACATATATGCTGTCGAAGTTGGTTACAAACTCAGATATCTACATTACACCACATAGGTATGAATCGATGATAATCTCACATTTGGACACATTCCCCACTTAACTATTGAACTACACATACAGATTAATCAGTTACTGTACATGGTTGTCACTCCAACCAACTTGACAGGTCTGACACATATTGTTACACATTATCTACATTTTCTAGAAACCATGGGTACATCTGATTAGGTGTACATTGCTAACACCACATGTCCTCCTGTAACACAGCATTTACTGCACAGAAGAACATATTGACATATTAACATGAAGGTAGTACTTACAGTTGTTCTGCATGATATGGGGTACAGTGAATGACACAGTTGATAAAACGCTTCCATGCATGTAATGTGCTTAAAATGGCATCTGCCTGACCTACTGTACTGGACACATGGAAGTGACCTAACTCCTCCGGCGGAAGTCATCATGGCGGTAGACGGTCACAACCCCGGTGGAAATTGCCATTCGAAGACATTCCTGCCTTTGGCGGACTTGGGCAAAAGGCAATGTCTTCCAGCGGTGATGGTCTTGTACGTGGCGGATGTGACCGCCATCTTCTGCAGTATTGCTCACTTGACTCCTGACACTGCTGCCAGCAAGATCTCCACTACCTGAGCTGCTGTGTACTGGCTCTGGGAGCTATCATGCCATGTCCTGCAGGTGATAGGGCCCCAGCCTTCACCTTTTAGGAGCTGGAGAAGCTCATGGAAGAGGTCCTACCACTATTTGAATAGCTATATGGTGCACCAGAGAAGCAGTTGAAACCAATACAATACCAATATGTGATTGGTGTGGTGAATGATGGTGTATCTGAATTTTTCAGCAGTGAAGGTGTTGATGCATGCAGATGATAATGTGTAAATGAGTGTGAGTTGAGAGAAGGGGAATGTTTGCCTACTTGAATCACTGATGTGTACTGTCTACTACTATGGGTATGGTGCATGGGGACATTACTTTTTCCTTATGTTTGTGTCATCCATGCAGGTCAACGCCCAGCAGAAGAAGGAACTTTGGCATGCCATCGTCAAGTAAGTGCAGACCCTGGGGGTTCACAGCCAGCGGAACACCCACTGTAGAAAGTGGTAGGAAGACCTGGGATGCTGGGTCCAGAAGACCACAGAGGCCCAGCTGGGGATGTCCTCCTAATGAGGGATGGGTGTCTGTCGGACTTTGACCCCCCTAATGGCCTGCATTTTAGCGGTGGCCTATCCTGAGGTGAATGGGCGTTTGAGGGCCGCACAGCAGCCACAAGGGGGTAAGTCACAACAGAACCCATGTTCTTGCCTCTGATAGTTTAGTGTATGATGTCTAAGTATTGCAGCTGTGACAATGTGGTACATGCTACAGGTATGGTGACTACTAGGAAGACATGGTACTACAGTTGCCAATATGGCAATTGTATTGGGTAGGGCAATATGTTAATCAGCTTTGTCTACCAAATATTATGACTGCATGCACATGTGACTGAGTCATATGTGTGACTCTACTCAGCCCTGCATATTTATAAGCTGCTCTGTCACCCTTCCCACCTAGTGTTCTCAAGTCCATTTACCCAAATGGTGAGTTGTGTAGCTCCTTGGTCTCTGACCACTCCTATTCCACTGTATCTGCTCTATGTGCAACATTGGGTCTGACAGATAAGTAACAGGACCAAGACATCCTGGGCCGTATTTATACTTTTTGGCGCACAACTGCGCCAACACAGTTGTGTGTCAAAAAATTTAACGCCGGCTAACGCCATTCCAAAGCGCCATGCGGGCGCCTTATTTATGGAATGACGTTAGCCGGCGGAGCTGCCTGGTGTGCGTAAAAAAAAATGACTTACACCAGGCAGCGCCGGCGTAGGGGAAAATGGAGCTTGGGCGTCAAAAAATGGGGCAAGTCGATCTGAGGCAAAAAATCTGCCTCAACCCGAGTTACGCCATTTTTTTCCGACTCCCACCCTCCATTGACATGACTCCTGTCTTAGCAAAGACAGGAGTCATGCCCCCTTGCCCAATGGCCATGACCAGGGGACTTATGTCCCCTGGGCATGGTCATTGGGCATAGTGCCATGTAGGGGGGCACAAATCAGGCCCCCCTATGCCACAAAAAAAAAAAAAAAAAATACTTACCTGAACTTACCTTAAGTTCCCTGGGACGGGTCCCTCCATCCTTGGGTGTCCTCCAGGGGTGGGCAAGGGTGGCAGGGGGTGTCCCTGGGGTCATGGGAGGGCACCTCTGGGCTCCTTCTGAGCCCACAGGTCCCTTAACGCCTGCCCTGACCAGGCGCTAAAAAATGACGCTAAAGCGGCTGGACGTCATTTTTTTTTACCCGCCCACTCCCGGGCGTCATTTTTGCCCGGGAGTATAAATACGGCGCACATGCCTCGGAGTCATTTTTTTAGACGGGAACGCCTACCTTGCATATCATTAACGCAAGGAAGGTGTCCACGCTAAAAAATTACGCAAACTCTAAGATCTTTGGCGCTAGACGGGTCTAACACCAAAGTATAAATATGGAGTTAGTTTTGCGTCGGATTTGCGTAAAAAAAACGACGCAATTCCTGCGCAACCAGAGTATGAATATGCCCCCCTGTGTTCTGAATTAGTTGAACACTTCATGTGAGGCTGTCATCTAAATCGGGCTTTTGGTATGGTCTACTTCCTACACTCCCTATGATGTCTGAGGAGGTGTCCCCATTGTCATCACAGATTCATACCTTGTGGAATGTGAAGTTTGATAAGGGTGGACATCCTACAACAGTAAACTAATGGTGACAATAATACATTGACATTGCATCTTATTACAGTGATGTCTACAAACAGCTGTTATCCCCATGTATTTAGTGTAGAGAAGGTAAGTGACTAGGCTGCTGAACCCTTAGCCCATGTGTATTATCCATGCTACATAGGCCAATACATACTCATATGATTGCAACATGTGCTATTTGCTGCCTACATCATGTCTCATTAGATACTTCACGCCTGATTTGATATTGTAGCCTCTTTTTCCCAGACTTACCCATGCAAATCTAAGGCTGATTGGACAGTTTTGGTTATGGCTCTGCTCTTTTCTGGCTGACATTGGTGCAGCAGGTATTCCATTTCACAAACACTTGTTGGTGTTGTGGAATATGTTATCATTCAATTAGCTTGACTCTCGGTTCATGTGTCATTAATGTGTATACTAGTAATCAGTGGTGTAAGTGTTAGTTCTGGAATTTGGTAGAGGGAATCACATGTCTGGACAGATACTAGGATGTAGTTGTTCATATGTTGTCATGTAGAGGTTTCTATTCAGCATGTATGGTGGGATGGTATGAGCCCTTCATACACATTGTTTGGTGTTCGTTGTTTTGTTGGTGTAACTATGCTCCCTGTGGTTGTCTGTGGATGTATTCTGTGTGCTCAATAGTCCTCAGCTGCAATACATAGGGGTGTTGTCTATGTGACAATGTATCAGATTAGTGGTGGCAGAAACCTCTAATTAATATTTTCCTATTATTTAGATAGATGTTTCAATTATATGCTATGTCATTTTGTGATGCACACCGTATGGGAATGCCACATGTATTGTATTCATCCGAGGCCTTTGCCATTGTGTAAGTTGTGTACAGAATGATCAGTCAGGCATGTGATTGAAAAGCAACATGCTGTGTCGTGTGTGAAGTTAGATGAGTTTACATACATTCATGGAACATGGGTTTTGGTGATGGACTAGACAGGTGTGAAGTAGGAGTAGGTATGATATTGTGTTATTAGTCAACCACATTTCCTTAGACTGATTTGATGATGGACAGTGATGATCTGTATGGGGATGGAATTTTGATGTAGCCAATCCATCTTGTGCATAATGCTTTTAGAGTTACAGCTGATTTGATGCAATGGTGAAGTAGTGGTCAGATGGTTGGCTTATGTTGTTGGTGGGACTGTTGTCATATGGGAAAGTTGGAAGTATCTTATTGTGACATGATGTAGACTCTGAATGGTTTCTGACTGGGGCTTTATTGCAAGATATGTTTTGTAACTGTTGTGCATGTTAGATGACCCTCTCTCTCTCTCTCTCTTTCTGTGCATTAGCATCGGCAGATGGAGGAGACGGGGAACAGCTGAGTGGGAAAGCTGCGGCCATGGGACCCGGAGTGCTGAGACCACCGACACACAGGGACCCAGTGACCCAGAGGGAGTGCTATGGGGAAGACAGGATCCACATCTTCTTTATCAGAACCCTCCTTAAGTGAACACTCCCTGGCGGTGGCAGACCCATCTGGGTCCACCCCAGCACCATCTCTGTCCGACAGCCCCCCTACTACCACCGCCCTCCCTGCAGCTCCCCACCCAGTTGGCTATGCCCCCTCACCGAAGAGGGTGGGTGTCTCCTTTGCTGCAGGCACCTTTGCCCCTGCCTCTGTCAGCCCTGCTCCCCTCACAGAGGAGACTATTGACCTCCTGCGGTCGATCTCTGTGGGTCAGTCGACCATCCTGAATGCCATCCATGGACTGGCAACTCAAGTCCAACAGAGTAATGCGTTCCTGAAGGGCATTCACTGTACACCTGCAGGCCTACAGAGATCCTTTCAGGTCTCCACCTTCCTCTTCCTCTTCCCAATCCCAAAATCCTCTTCCCTGACCCAGCCAAAGCAAAAACACTGACAAGCATGCACCCACGTCAGCATCCAAGGGTAGCTCAGACAAACACAAGCACCACAAGACACACCACTGGCATGCACACAAGCAACATACACTTCCACACACATCAACAGTCACTACCTGCCATGTCACCCCCACAACCACCAGCATCACATACACAATACCTGACACACCTGCAGACACCACACCAACATTCACAGATCCAGCCAACTCACCTACCTTACCCACAGACAGCACCTCAGCAGACCCTCAGACATCCACCCCAATCACCAGACCTGCAGACATCACAACCACTGACACTCCTGCATGCAGTATATCAACCAGACCTGTAGTCACCACTCCAACAGACAGTCACCCACCCACCATGGCATCCCCCAGCACCTCCACCCCCATTGGTTCCGGACACATAAATGCCCTCATTCACCCACCCAACAGAGAGCCACCACCCACAAGCATACCTCCCTCACACACGCACCTATGATGACTGCACCAACACGCCAGACAACCACTACTTCACCATCCACTCCCAAACCCCCTTCTGATAACCGTCCCCATGCGTCTAAAAATAGGTTCCTTTCATTTTTTTACCTTTACCCTAATCATCTTACCCCCATGAGACCTCTAAATGCTCTGTTTCCCTCACCAGGACTGTCCCTTCCACCTACAAGGCCTCTCCTACTCCTCTTGCAAGTGCCAATGTCCCTCCCCTTGCCAAGAAGTCTACCACTCCCAAGATAACCCAACCCTCCCTTAAACCTAAATCTAAACACCCCCTTCCAAGCCCAATCCCAAAGGTACCCCTCCCAAGTCTAATCCCAAACTTCCCCTCTACCCCTTACTAATCACTGAGGTACCTGCCTGCTCCCTCGATGCCCCTCCCTGTGGAGGTTACATGGCAGCAAGGAGTCAAGTTCGGGGCACCAAGATGTCTATCAAGTGCATGTTGCACGATTTATATTTGGACTGCCCTATGACCTTGAACATTTTAATATTTATTAAAATTCCTAATACAATATTGGACCAACCAGTTGTTGGTTTTGACGTTACCTATATTTCCTGGATTTCTTTTCTTGGGGCATTTTTTAAAATGGATGACTTTGTTTATGTGTGACTATTTGTGTGTAGGTGGTGCTTGTGCTTCCTGTTTTGTCTGGGCAGCATGTGAGGTTGTATGCAGTGCATTCATCCCCCAGTGATGGTTGTGTGTTGTGTGATGGCCATGTGTATGTTGGGGATATGTTGTTGTCATGGTATTGAGTGGTGTTTGTGTTGACATGTGTTTGTTGTAGTGTTGTGTGTGCATGTGTGGTGAATGGTATGTCATATACGTTGTGATGTGTGTTTGCTGTGCATGTCAAACGCTGCATTGTATGTTTGAGTGATAGTGCGTGTTCGTTTCCGGTTGGTGGTATGTTGTGTTGTATGTGTGATTTATCAATGGGTAGTGTCTATTCTGGGTGCTTGCCAATGCTTTGATGGTTTTGCGGTTGTGTTGTTGTAGTGTTGTTTGGTGGTGTATGTTTGTTGTTGTGTGTGACTGTGCTGTGTTTCTGGGAGTAGGTATGTGTTTTTGCTGTGTGTCTGTGGGTGTGAAATGGCCATAGTGTGTGTACTGTGTATGTCTGAGTGTGTATGTGGCTGTCTGTGAGTGTGTGTTTCAGTGTCAGCTTACGTATGTGTGTGTGTCACCGTCACCATGTGTGTGTCACCCTCACCATCAACAATTTACAACAGTGACAAGTAAGTGTGTGTACTCACGGGTGGTTCTGTCGTCTTCTGGTTGATTCTGGTGTTTCTGGGTGAGCAGAAGCAGCAGGAAGGCGTGTAATTCTGGTTCCATGGTGGCGCTGGACGTGTCTGGCTTTCTGAAAGTGAGTTTCTCCTTTTTATTTAGTTGGTTTCCACCTGGATTTCTATGGTGGTGCAATTGCAGCGGAAACCTTGGTGGTGTTCAACTTCATAATCTGTCCGGCGGTAACATGGTCTCCAGTAGCCTGCAGGTGGCAACCATTATCTGTGGCGGCTGGACAGCACTGGCAGTGCCACTGGTACTTTGGCTGTGTTCTGTTGGGAAAACCACAATGGTCCTAATATGGCGGCCTTCACTGCCAACCTGTTGGCGGTGCGAATTCCACCGCTAACATGGCGGTCCTGGGACTGACAAACTCTGCTAACATGGCGTTCCTGGGACCGCCAAACTCCTAATGAGGCCCAGAAGGTCCAAGGCTGATGATCCAGGAACACATGGTCGCCTGTAGCATCCCCCTACATGGTTCTCTGTCATCTTGTGGCTCAGCAGTGATGCACATGTGCTATGACTTCCTGAAGGCTGTTAAAGCAGTGACAGTGCCCTCTTTAAAAATATTTCAACTTGATGATCACTGACTGACTCTATTAATCTAGACTTCTTCCATGCTGTCTTCTTAATGGTAGGCTCATCCCCAATGCTGGCTTTAGTAACAGGCTTCTCAAATAGAAACTGTGGGCTGTGGAGGAGAACTCTTGAAACTTTGTCACAGCTGCAGTAAATCCCAGTCCTCCAGCTCTTATTATCATTACAACTTCCTACCCTCATCCTTAACTGTAATCTTCTCCAGCAAAACTGGTAGTGCCAGCACAATATGTACAAGCAACACAACTCTATCCATCAAATAATCTCTCTCCACTATCAGTAACAATCTGAAGAATGGTGTTAATTAAAGCAAGTAACTCCACATCCACACCTATGCTAGAGTGACATTTCACTGAAGATTTAAAAGAATGTACTTTTTGTGAATATTAATTTCTGATTCTGATGGAGACAACACCGATATCGGCCCTGATATTTGTGTTAATGTTGCATGCTCCACAAGCCATTTGGAACTCATGCACCATTTTTTTCTATGGCCCTATGTTCCCATTAGACCACTTGACTTTTGAAACCTTTCACTTGAGACTTATCTCAGTATTTCTCTGCTCTTTTGATATGCCCCAGAAATAATTTCTGTCCCAACATTGTGCCACCTGTCAAGACCCTTTTTGGGAGGCAGTTTAGTTGCTACAGAAGGAGAATAAATGCAATGTTCTGCAGATGTTCCCCAGTGTAAATTTCCCACTTTCAACTTTGTTTTACTGGAACCATAGACCTTATGTTAATTTCTGCAACTTAAATCAGCCAGTACAAACATTAGACAAATCAATCTCTTAACTTATAGGAAGAAGAAGATATGCAGACACCATTCTCAAAAACATAAAAAGAACTGATTTCATGACTACAAACATTTAGATATGGCCTGACAGCTCATCTGTGGATCGACCTGTGTCCAAATGGCAAGAGAAGCTGACCTGGTAACTGAGGAACCAAATTTGAATCCCAGCCTGAACTCAGCATTCTATGACTCAGGGCAAACCCCTTTGGGCCTGATTACGACCTTGTTGGATGGGATGCCCCATCACAAACGTGAAGGTTATCTCGCCTGTTGTTTTACAAGTTCCATTGGATATAATGGAACTTGTAAAAAGACAGGCGTAATATCCCTGCATTTGTGATGGAGTATTCCATCCCGCAAGGTCGTATTCAGGCCCTTAATTTCATTGCCTAAATAAAAAAAGGTATAATGTATTTGGTGCCCATGTAAAGCGCTCTAATGCCCTTAAATATATATGTATTAGCTCTCCAATCAGCCATGTGTTAATAGAGTTCTGTCACTAGTTCCTTATTTGTTTCATATATTTTTGAAACACATCAGCATTGAGCATTACTGTAATATGTATGCTAGGCCTCCATACTCATTGAGCCGCCTCCAGCTTCCAATTCCCACACACAGTTCTAATTTGAATAATTGAATAGTAAGTTAGGTGTCTAGTGTCACCATGCATTATTTGAAAGTTTATCTTTTCCTTTTCTAACTTTTGCCCATTTAATGCCTGAATGAGCTAAATCCTGATGCCAAGAAAATGTCATTCTACAACCTATTTTAGGAAATCTCTTTTTATAAAATAAGTCATGGTGTTCACCTAGTCAAACTTTGTAACATAATTAAACCTCACTCTCCAGAATAGTGTAAAAGGCCATTTATTAGGGCAGGGTTGCAATTAGTAACAAAATGTTTGAACAATTTTAAAACATCCAACTTCCCAGTTTCTTTTCCGCACTGCCCCTTTTGAAACACCTCACCTTTCAGTCTTCCATTTCATTCGCCCAATTTACTTTGTTCACCTATCCTCCACCTTCATTCACCTATTTTCCACACCTTCCTTTCATACCCTGCTTAATTCAGACATCCCCCACACCGTCATTCTTCACCTGCTTCTTCCCCCTCCCCGGAAGGGTGGCCAGGCCCACATCTGACTCTCTGCCCTCCCCCATCTACTGCCACACTCTCTGCAAACTGCCCTAAACTGGCGATCAACAGGACCAGTATCCCCCCAACTAAATTGTGCCCCCTTTGATTAAATTATGTAGTGCGGGTGGGTGGCGAACTTCAACAGCGCAATTTCTTGCGCGGAAGAGGCCGACCCCTCCTGTGCCTACCTTTTTATACCCACTCATATGACCCTCCCCTGCTTCCCTGTCTTCCAATCCCTGTCCTCCATGACGTTCTTCCTATCACGAAGGATCCCGTGGAGAGACTAGACTGTGTCTCTGCTCTCCACAGGGCCCTTCATACTGATATCTACAGGGTAAGCAGCAGAAGTCTGATTCTGTCTTCATTATTGGGTAAATAAAAATCTATGGGATGGACTAAAGAAGTGCTGTCCTAGAAATATGTATTCTGGCAGATATCTGTCCCATAAATAGTAGAGTGCTTTCAATAATATATTTTGGCACCATTCAGAATTGCCCTCAAATAGGTGTTGAATTCCACCCTTAAGAAAAAATATTATACATTAACAAATATATTATTATTAATCTTCAAAACGTTTTTTTTCAGGTTCACTGGACTTGTGGACTCAATCTGCACATCACCTTTTGTCCACAGAAGCTGGTGGATGTGAGCACGTGGTGTTTGCAGCTGCACCAGAGCTCGCACCAGAGACCCGTTGTGTGGATGCAAGAAGAGCTCCTGTTCCAACTTCTCTGCTTTATTCTGTCACCCCCTGCCCACCCACTCCTCGCCCTGCTGAGGTTGGTGTTCCCTCTCCTGACCTTGACAGCCATCTCAGCCATTGGCAGCACAGCATATTGGAGGGCGATTGCAGGTGATTTCCTGCGCACCTATTCAACGGCATGGCTTCGGGCTTAGCACCCAAAACCCCGGCACCCACCTAGGTGGTCTAGAATACTGCAGTTGAGCAGGTGGAGGTGCAAGCTCCTGAACACAGTGGCAGTGGGAGGTGTGCCCCTGAGACAGCGGCAGGGGCTGTTAAACTGGGGAAGAAAGGTCTGGGTGAGTTCCCTCCCAAAGTGCCTCAATTTCGTCTTGCTTTACTTTAGTCCTTGCCCCCTCTTACAACTCTCACAGCTTTTTGAGTGCCCATTGTTTCAGGACATAGGGCAAAGAAAACAGGATACAGGAACAGAAAACAGGCTACAACGGCTTGGATGCCGTGCAGACTAGCTTCAAGCTCGAGCTGTCTGAATTGCCCGTAGTTTCTTGAGCCTGAAGTTTGTAACTCGAGGGCAGTGGTCCCACAAGCAGTTACACCTGACCATGGTACCAGGAGCAGTGAGCATAGCTGCATATTGGGTGCGACACAGAAGCAGCCTTAGTAGGAGTGGAGCCCTTGAGATGCAGAGGGGCAAAAAGTGCAGTAAATCAGACAGACCTGACCAAGCTGAGGGTGAAGGTAGATTATTAGACCAGCAGTCCTGTGGGAACCTGAGCAATTGGAACCAGGCGAGCCTGCAAATTCTGGCCTGTGATGTTATTTACGAAGTTTTTAGGCTGAACTGTATTAGCGCACGGACACTGGGGGTAGTATGGGCAAGCAGTATCCGCCCCATAATAGGCAAACAAAGGCACTGACAAGCCCACTCTTACTGCCTGCTACAGATTGTTTGTTTACCATCCCACCAGCACAGTACATTACACCACAGCAACAAAGTAGCTGATTTCCAACCTTCTGTTTCTTGTCGATCTCTGTGCCTACTCTCCTGTTTTGAACAGTATGGGCCAGGCTGCATTTCAAGCTGTATCCCCTTATGCCCTCACTTGGCCAGCTAAGTGAGCACTTAGGAGACATTCTTAAGTGCCCATCACCGTTGTTAAAATGATTAATGCCAGGGACAGCCAACTCCAGTAACAACTACAACAACAGTGAAACTACGGCATGGCCAGGGACTTGGTTACTTGTGAGAGTTTCTTGGGCAGTGCCTTCTCCCACCTTCCTCCCACATATCCAGTGTATGCAAGTGCCTACAGGTGATTGTAGCACTCCACAAGTGCACAACTCAAGCTTAGTCTAAAGCTTCCAGCGAAGAACTGCCATAATGCCCAAAAGAAAAGCTAACACCCTCCTAGATGACTCCCTTAGACTCACATCTGCCCCACATAGGTTAGAGCTTTGTGCCTCCCCCTTAACACGCTGAGAAAGGAGGGGATGAAGGAGATCCACCAAGAAGATCCAACTATGGCCTCATCTATGGCCACAACATCTGAACCAAATATGTGTCAGGAGCTGATTAGCAAACACACTCCAAAGAGCTCAATCACTGCCCTACCCTGCCCAAGGGAAGCAGACAAGTCTTCAACTACCCTATATAGTGATGGTCAAGTGACATCAAAAGCTGCTGGGCCAAAATCACACAGGTTGAATTCTTGCCCAGGGCTATGATGAGAGGACCAACACATCAAGGAGGCACCTTTTCCTTCACTGTGTCCTCCACCAGGTCACAAGGAGATGGAGAATCAGGATATTGCCCCTGAGAGACCAGCAATGGAGGCAGATAACCATCTCTGTAGCCCGTTGACCGCAGACATATGGGAAATGGCAGATCTGCATAACAAACATTGCTTGTGGACGGTAAGGGTAACCATGCAAGTGCATGCAAGGGCAACAGTCTCTCCTTCTCAGGCAATGCTGACAGAATGGGAGTCACACAAAAAACACACTAGTGGAAAAACCCACTCAGATGCCCCCAAAGAAGTCTAAGATGGAAAATATATTGGACCAGGAACTGGGCAACTTCTCAGACCACTGCCTTGCAACACTGGAAGCCCAAATTGAGCCATCTCTAGCACAGACTCCTGTCTTTGGGAGAAAGGACACATGCAGGCTCATCAGCCCCACACCCTCAAGAGCACTTGTGTTGGACCCTGCTGGGCCAATACCTTTCAGATGCATCAAGAGCAAGGGTCACAAAGCTTTTCCCTATAAATATGAAGGGCTTGGATGATGCATGGCTTACAAGCTTTTTGGAAGATTTAATAAGGAACCATGCTCCCTCAGATAAATTGTCAGCAGTTTTGCCAAAAGAAGACACCGCCAGCATCTCTGTAAACTGAGGTCTAAATGAAACAATAGTGGCAAAATAAGGGATCAGAGGTGCACAGCCATCCAAGGTGAACATACAGTCATTGGCGGTGCTCTAATATCTACATCCATCTCTGAGCCATCTAAGGCAAAGAAGGAGGGCCTGGAAGTTGCTTGCATATTGCGCAGACTGCAAGAAATAACAGGAAACTTTGCTTCTCCCAATACAAGACAGGCAGAATCACAAGGAGAGGGTATATAATGGGCTCTTTAACTTGGGCATCAAACGATACAACAGCAGCCACTCAAGGGACCAGAGGTGCCCAGCCACTAAAGGTCAAAGTGCAGGTCTCTGTGTCCCAACATCTAGAATCTTTCCCAAGAAACAAATGACAGAGATAAGTACCAACACAACTCCTTCTTACATTGATACAATCAACTGGTCACCCATTGCACAGAGCTCCAATTTAATCATTTTGAATCCACTCACTAAAGCCCCTCTTAGCCTTGTCAGCATTGATCAAAACACTCCATCGTCCAACAACTCTCTGCCCAACAATCTGGACCCGGGGCTCCATTGAATGACCTAAATGACACTCTACAACAGATTCAAGTAACCAGAAGGTCCATTTTAAACTCAGCGACAGTATTGACTACAACAAATAGCTATACACATTAACCTGACACATTGCCAATGGCTCGGGCAGAACGTCTCCTTAGGTAAGCCCTTGCTAGATTACATGAGCAGATTCCCAGGTGACACCAGGCACCTATCTTCTCAAACTTTAAGCGCTCTGGAGCTTTTACCCCCAAGGTTGGGGGAAGCTATTTCTGTATGTGGCACGGAAATGTACAAATTGGCGTTCATCTCGCACTACACTACCAAGGGCCCTTACAACATACTGGACAGATGCAATCTTCTACATTTATTCCAACACACTCCAATACAAACAGAGCTGAACTGCACTGATCTAACATTTGTAAAGTTTGCTCAGATCTCAGAAAAAGGAACCACAGAAGCCACTATAACCTTGTGATCAAGAGAAGGCCTTAGAGATAGGATTCTGGGCAATGTGAGGACATTTGAGGAATGGGGAATTGAGCTGCTAAAATGACACCACCAAAATACCCTATATTCTTCTGCAGAAGGAGTATTCAAGGCCACACAGAAGTGTGGTAAGGAGTGCATGGAGTGCTACCCATGACTGGCTCCCAAGTGTGTCAAAAGCTGCAAAGTCTTTGATAGTATCATGCTCTTTAAATCAAAGAAATTTTAAAGGCAGGAGAGGAAGTATTGAGTATGAGGGGTGGAGCCAGTCGGGCAATCCGTAAAGTGGTAGTCTAGTAAATCACTCCTAGCAACCACCTTTCAGGCCGCTTTAAATCTCAGAAGTCTAAGACAGAGCTCACTCTCGCAATCACATCTTGGAATGTGGCAGGCCTTAAGACAATTTTGTCAAGCAAGTCTGCACTGGCTTATTTGAACAGAAGTGACATTCTCTGCCTGCAAGAAATGCGAGCGTTAACCCGAACAGTTTTGAATGGATTCCATGAGCTCTTTAAGCCAGCAAAATGTACCAATATAATTGGCCAGCCATTGGAAGGTCTCTCAATTTTTGTTAAACATCCCAGTAAGATTGAGACTGTGCCTATCAACTCTCAACTTCTGCCTTACAAGCAGCATCAATCTCAGGGATAACAATTGGGCACACAAAATCACTGTTATTGATAAACTGTTACCACAATGCATTCAGGGCATCAAAATGGTCTGCATTCGAAGATTTACATAATACCTTGGAGGAGCTCTTCTTGGAGTATAACACACATGACATCCTGTTGGCAAGGGACTTTAACATCAGGGGTTTTAGGAACATTAGCAATATCGGCCCCAAGGCCAAAGAGCAGGCAAAAATGAATGACCTTCTGATAACATAGAAATTAAACTTAACTGAACAAATATTAAAGGCTTAAGACTCTCACTGCCAGTTTCCCGCCATCATTTATGGAATCTCAACCATTGACACATCTTCCTTTCTGAAACCCTGTTTAGTCATCTTATTAACTTTGAGATTCCGGAAAGGTCTGATAATGATCACAATCCTCTGTCTCTAACTTTAGAATTAAGAGCTCCCAAGTCAGCTAAATGTTGGGTAAAGGGTTCTTCAACGGGCTATCAGAAGGATTAAATGGAAGGAGACAGAAACCTTAATGGTGGTCAAGTGGCTATGAAAGGTGACTGCAGAGTTTATCATCATCCCCCAGGAGACACTTACAATAAGTGTGAAAGTCTGACAAACAAGTTAACGGACTCCTTGCTTGCTATCGGACACCGTCAGCAACACCGAAGGGACAACAGAAAGTAGCAGTTGTAACAGCAGTATAGCAAGGCCTTTGTAGCAGCACGGAGAGCACTAAGATCATCACTCCGTGCCTGCAAGCTTAGTCCCACTGATAAAAC
This sequence comes from Pleurodeles waltl, assembly GCF_031143425.1. Lineage (NCBI taxonomy): Eukaryota > Metazoa > Chordata > Amphibia > Caudata > Salamandridae > Pleurodeles > Pleurodeles waltl. The sequence goes on from NC_090447.1 coordinate 783,520,425, forward strand.
TGCAACAAACATTGGAGACTTGCGTAAAAAAGTTAACAACCAATGTTGGAAGCAAATAAATCTGTAGAGGGAAGGGAATGGCAAAACTTATGTCAAATGCTCCAGGAAACTAGATTAGTCTTTTTCTGGAGCAACATTAACAAATGAAAATCCCTGAGTATCAATGGAGAAAACGGAGTCCCGCAAGATCCCTTGATAAGGCATGTAAATGGGTTGTACACCAACTGGTCGATTACATCAGAATATGCTGACAATTGAGATGTTGCAAAGCAGTCCACAGGACACATTCATGAACTGAGCTCAGTGGCCCAGATATGCAACTTTTTAAAGGCAATAAAAAACAATGGAGGGCCTGGTCCTAATGGCCTTCCAGCTGGAATATATAAATGTGCCTCAGATGACTAAGAAAGGTATAAACTCCCCTCTATCACCAAACTGTACTTGCTGCTCAAGTTCCAGATGCATGGAAGGGGTCTATCATTGCCCAATACTCAAGAAAGCAGACCCACCAAATCCATCTACCTACCATGTGATAGCCCTTTTAAATCTAGAGGTCAAAGCCTATGCTTCATATCTTCTGAAACAGCTAGAGGCCTGGCTTGCAGGAAATGGCGTGCTGCCTTTTTTCAGCCAAGGTTTTACGTGGCAGGCTCAACTATAGACAACATCACTGCACTCAACACCCTAAACCATCAAGCATTTCAAAAAAATCAACCACCACTCTTCTGCTGTTTCATTGATTACAGTGCCGCTTTTGGCAAGGCAGATTGCCCACCCTATGGAGAAAACTGTGCATGTGGGGCATTCCCTCAAAGTTATTCGGGGCTACTATTTATTTGTACTCTGACATGTGGGTCTGAGTGAAAATGGTGCCACACACTGTCACCTGTAAAATTACCATCTGAGGCAGCCTTAAGCAGGGGTGCGTTCTTGCTAAACTTCTTTTTGAACTTATATACAGCATATTTGGGTAAATCCTTGGGAAGTGACTGTCTGGTACCCCCCAAGATTGGACCAGTCGAATTTACACATCTTGCAATACGCCAACAACATTGTTGTAATGGACCACACTAAAGTCGGCTTACGGCGAGCCCTGACCAGTATCTATGCATATAATATGGAAAGCCATTTTATGATCAATCAAAGTACTACCAAAGTTTTAATTATCGGCTGTTATAAGAACAAGAATTTGTTTCCTTGGAGCATAGGGAGTATGATCATAAAATGTGCAACAAAATAGAGTTAGCTGGTTGTTTGAGACCTCCAGACCTAAGGCCTACATAGCCTTCCTGAAAAAGAAATACTGCAGCCATCACATATAGGTCCAGCTTTAAGAGGGCCCAGCGCCTGCTTGTGCCACATTAGCATGATTTTTTATGACTGTAATGTGGCCCAACAAGGCCAAATTTGCAGCTCCATATTTACAAAATGCACAATGCATGCATTGTACCACTTTGTAACCTGTTGCACAATATTATGCCTGTGCCAGACACAATGAATGCAAGGGGGCCTTTCCCTTTTTAGGGGGAATGCAAAAATGGTGCAGTGGAATCTAAGAGATTCCACGCTGACTTTTGTAGTGGCTATTTTTAACAGCTGCACAGAGCAGGCATTAAAAGAGGGCATAACATTGTTTTCAATGGTCCCCTATGTTCTCTGCAGGATTAGCGCCAATATTTGGCACTAATCCTGCACAGTACATCAATAGCGTCGAAAACGTTTGAAACTATTGCCCCTACCCTGCGCCATAGAGTGCTATATTTTAAATAACACGCACACATAGTGGTGGTAGGGGGCACTAAGGAGCGCAAGAAAAATGGCACTACATTGGATGCAGCACCATTTTTCTTAAATTTGGGCCATTGTTTCAATTGACAACATGAAAATAAGCTTTTGGCTCGGCCACACCAACGCTCATGGTTATGAAGGCAACCCTCCTCTCAGCACAGCTTTATAGGCACCAGGCCTTTCCCGGGGCCTCTGCTCCCTGTTGAGAGCAAGCTCAATGCACTGGCTATTAGAATGCATTCCAATTACCCAGATACATTCTTCTGGAGGGAGGCCGATCGAGATAAACTTTAACCTGTGAGACTGACACTTTGAAATACTACATCCTTGTTTGAAAAGCACCAACCAATTCACTCAATGCTTGCCCCAAAGATATATTTGAGAGCCTAGGGAACCTGTGGAACCGGCAACGCCAAAAAGCAGTTTCCTAATTCGAAGTTGAAGTATCAGCTTTAAAATCTGATGCTGTTTCCTACATGACCTGTTAAAGGGCAATCAACAGGCAGGTGCACTCAATTTCATTCCTACTGGACACTTCTTCACTAAACTCCTCTAGCATTCTGCTCCCTATGAACAACTCCTATTTGCTAGGGAAGCCACAACCATAATTATCAGTGGCCATTAATAGACGCCTCTGTAGGGAAATTTTGTACATGCTCTTGCTGGGTTGCCAGTAGTTGATTTCAAGCCAGCGTGTGCCCATCCTGGGAAGGAAGGGATGTGCAGACTATGCAACTTCAAGCATGAATCTTAGTTGTGCATCCTATTTGCTGTCACAACCTGTATGTCATCAATAGGTCTTTGCTTAAACCAATCTATCTGATGGAGGCGATTTGCATGTGTCTGGAGGCCTCATCACTACGCTTCACCCAAACAATGAAAGAATGTTAGCAGTGTGTGGAAAATTTGTTAAGGAACTCAGAGATCAACTTTGACTTCACGCTGCTATGCCCCAGTCCACTATCTTTGCTCAAAAACGAATAATGGACTATTATATGAAGAGACCTTGAAACTGGAAATTGGTGTGTTTAGAGGCTCTTAGTCTAAGCATTGTATGATGCACCGTGGTTTAATTATTGGAGGCATGGACTGCGAAAGAATGTTCATTTTTTACAAATCTCTTGCTTTTATAACACTTTGGCTCTTTAAATAAATAAATAAATAACTTTATTTTGGCTAAAAGCCATAAAAGTGTCCAATACAACAGCATACCATAATCATACAATAAAATAGTTAAGAATAGAAAGGAAGAGTGCCACATAATACATTAAAAAGTCTTGACAATTTTCTTCTAAAATAAATTATTAAAACACACAATTACGATAACAATACAGGGCGAGCATCAAATTTTAAGAAGCTAAGGGCCAGATGTAGCACGCCGTTTGCATGGCGCAAACTGCGAAAAACGCAGTTTGTGCCATGCAAACGGCCTCACGCGATGCTCATTCCCAAATTGCGAGTCGGTACCGACTCGCAATTGGGGAATGCGACTCGCAAATAGGAAGGGGTGTTCCCTTCCTATTTGCGACTCGCATCGCAATTCAGAGTTGCTTTGTGACCGCGAATGCGGTCGCAAACCAACTCGCAGTTACCACCAGTGTCACACTGGTGGTAACACATTCGCAAAAGGGAAGGGGTCCCCATGGGACCCCTCCCCCTTTGTGAATGTCGACATAAATATTTTTTCAGAGCAGGCAGTGGTCCTATGGAAAACGGGCTGCAAAATGAAAAAAAAAAACTGCTTTATTTAAAAAGCAGTCACAGACATGGAGGTCTGCTGACTACAGCAGGCCACCATCCCTGTGAGTGCAGGGACTCGCTATGGGGTCGCAAAATGCGACCCACCTCATGAATATTGATGAGGTGGGTCTTTGCGACCCCATAGCGAGTCCCAGAAGGTGTCTGAGACACCATTCTGCATCAGTTTTTGCGACTTGCAAATTGCGAGTCGCTCAGACTCGCAATTTGCAAGTCGCAAAAACTGATTTTGCTACATCTGGCACTAGGAGCCTTTCTTTCTTAATTTCACTTAATAATCTACTTCAGCCTTCAGTACTTTTGGTTTTGCCAATCAGTCAGCAAGAATTCCTCTACTTCTTATGGCCCATGCACTTTGGAGATATCTTGCGACTGCAAAAACTACCTTGTCACTTGTGTCGCTTATCAAAATTCGTAGGGATGTATTATATTTCCTTATCCCCATTGATCTACATAGAGGAATAATCCACTTCTTCCTTGAAACCAAGAATCTGGGGCAGAAGAACATAAAATGTGCAAGTGTCTCTTATTGCTAATGGCAAAAATTGCAGAAGCTCAGGTTGTCGTCCTCCTCGCTCCACCTTGCAGTGAATGTCTTGAGTGGCAAAATCCCTAGCCTAAATTTAATAAAAAGGCTTTTGGTGTGGGGAAGGTTTATGTTGTCCATGTAAGCCTCAAATTTGGGACTGCATTTGTAATCTAAGAACTATAGTATCCTATTACCTAGGGTTTTCTGGGTCCAAATCTGCACCAAAATGGTCTCCCAGTAGGACCGCTTTATACGTGCTTTTACTTCCTTGGTTAAAATATGAGGATTTCTCCACACCTCCTCCATTTTAATGAGTTGACTCATGTCCCTAATATATTTAAACCAAGGAATGTTTAACACGCCATCATCCACTAAAAGCTCAGCTGCTGCTGAAAGACGGACCCAGTACATAAGAGGTCTTAGGGCAATTTTGTTGTGAATCTCATTTAGAGCTAGATCAAATCTGAGGGGTATAAGAGGAGTACTCGTCAGCAGTCGCAAAAAGTTACTTTGGCTCTTAGTTATAGCACTTAGGAACCGTCTTGACTGAAGCAATCCCATGTATCACGTGAAGTGACACTCTTTTCTTCCCTATTTCTGGCCATGCACTTTAGTCTCTGTCAGTGCACTTTATTCCAAGGGGTCCTCTTTGTTATGGAAGCAGTGGCGTTGAAGGGCTCACCTTGGATGTGTGAACTGGGAAAGATTGTTAGTTTCCTTATTGATATTTTGTTTTATAACTCATTTGTTCTCAGTTGTAGCCCTTGGGAACAGTCCTGAGTGAGGCAATCCCATGTATTACTCGAAGCAATGCACTCTCTTTTTTCCCCCGTTTCTGCCCATTCACTTTAGTTTCTGCCCATGCACTCCAACCCAAGGGGTCCCCCTTGTCATGGAAGTGGGAGGAGTGAAGGGTTTACTTTGAAATAAGAAGCCCGGGTCTGTCATAAGCCAAGACTTTTTAGACTTAGTTCCTCATTATGAGGCTGGTGGACCAACCGTCATCCCACCAGCCCTGTGGTGAGAAGACTGCTGCAGTCCCGGAGGTCTCAGAGGTCTTCCCACGTGGCCTTCTCACTGGGTCACCCTGGGAAAGGTGCAGCAGCAATGTTCCCTGTTCATAATTGAGCTGACAGCAATGCTACCGCATGCAGGGTGCACAAGCACCCTTGAAATGTGCACTGTCTGCACAGCAGACAGTACGCATTTCAAGGGAGCTGGGCAGGGGAACCTCTGCACTGCCCATATCCTGGGCATGGGCTGTGCAGGAGCCCCCCTGTGGGCCCCTGTGCTTGTTCTCTGCCAGCCTTTCCATAAAAAGGCTAGCGGAGAACAAGGTTGTAATCAGCAAGGCGTCGCTGAGTTAAGCGCCGCCCTGGCTGATTACAACCAAGACTACCATCACTCTGTCGGAATATTGGATCCTGGCAGAGATGGCAGTCAGTTGGCACTTTAAGCTTTCAGCACTTGGATGTGTTCCTCCTCTTGTTTAAGTACTTTTAATTCATGTGGTTTATTTCATGAAGTCTTAACGTGATATAAGAATCCTGAGACTGTCATAACACAAGGGTTTTTAGAATTGGTATGGGTTAACGTTTTGTACAGCACCTGGGTTTTATACACACAAGGCTTGATTGGAACTACCCTTCACCCTCTCTTTCATCATGGAGTGGACTCTGAGTTGTAGCAATTTGAAAAATAGTTTTTTTGAATCAATTTTAGTCACTGAATGGTCGTCGTTAAGCAACAATGTTTGTAGGTAAATTGTAATGGTTTTTATTAACTGAATGAAAAAGATTGACATGATATGACTTATGGAGATTTCTGTAATTCTGTACGTTTTCTGTAGATCCATGAATTTGATGCAGGTTCGAACCTGCTGATGCGGACTGATGGCCAGCTCTCAGATTCAAATAGCATTACCGATGTATCGATATGTGAGGATATATTTCTCAATCCTAATTTAGGTGAATCAGTGGTCAGTCTCAAGGAAGTTAATGTAAAAATTTAGCAAGAGTGGACCAAGTGCACACTGTTTGCAGAGTGCCATAAACAAAGTAGCACATTTCCCAACGCATCTATTACCTATGTGGCATTCAGATGGTTATGTATGTCTTGCCAAGGAGCCACTATGTTCTCTTCAACAATTATATGTTGCACTATGTCACTGACCTTAGTTCTATTCACAAGATCGATAGCTGTGAAAACATCCACAAATGTCAAATTTGTGTCTTCTTTCTTACAGCTAACTGTTTATTGGGAAATTATGTAATCCATATTTAAGCACTGTTTGCAAATGCCCTGGGATTTTCCTATTAGTCTTCTGATATAATTAAATTATATATGTATATATGTATGTATATAGATACGTTTTTATTTATGTATGTGGTATTTCTAAGTGTGAAGCTAGCCAAAAGATAGTAAAGCACTGTACAGAGTCAAAGAGAAGCATGAAGTCAACGAGTGATAGGAGAGATAATTGGTTTGTGGATGTTTAATGCATTGTGTTGTAGTTTTCTGTAAAGAAGTGAGTGAAAACTTTTTCCTAGGAGGCGCTTCTAGGGCCATATTTATACTTTTTGACGTACAACTGCACCAACGCAGTTGTGCGTCAAAAATGTTAACGCCGGCTAACGCCATTCCAAAGCGCCATGCGGGTGCCTTATTTATTGAATGACGTTAGCCGGCGCAGCTGACTGGTGTGCGTAAAAAAAAAAGACTCACACCAGGCAGCGCCGGCGTAGGGGAAATTGGAGCTTGGGCGTCAAAAAATGGGGCAAGTCAGGTCTGAGGCAAAATTTTGGCCTCAACCCGATTTGCGCCATTTTTTTTTACGCCCAACCCCCATTGAAATGACTCCTGTCTTAGCACAGACAGGAGTCATGCCCCCTTGCCCAATGGCCATGCCCAGGGGACTTATGTCCCCTGGGCATGGTCATTGGGCATAGTGGCATGTAGGGGGGCACAAATCAGGCCCCCCTATGCCACAAAAAAATAAATAAAAAATACTTACCTGAACTTACCTTAAGTTCCCTGGGATGGGTCCCTCCATCCTTGGGCGTCCTCCTGGGGTGGGCAAGGGTGGCAGGGGGTGTCCCTGGGGGCATGGGAGGGCACCTCTGGGCTCCTTCCGAGCCCACAGGTCCCTTAACGCCTGCCCTGACCAGGCGTTAAAAAATGACGCAAAAACGGCTGGACGTCATTTTTTAAGGCCCGCCCACTCCCGTGCGTCATTTTTGCACAGGAGTTTAAATAAGGCGCACATGCCTTAGAGTCACTTTTTAGAAGGGAACGCCTACCTTGCATATCATTAACGCAAGGTAGGTGTCCACGCTAAAAAATGACGCAAACTCCAAGATCTTTGGCGCTAGACGGGTCTAACGCCAAAGTATAAATATCGAGTTAGCTTTGCGTCGGATTTGCGTAAAAAAAAATGATGCTAATCCGGCGCAAACAGAGTATAAATATGCCCCCTAATGTCCATAGGGAGGTTGTTCCATACCCTAGGCGCACAGAATTTTTCAATAATTTTTAGTCTGTTGTCCGATCGTATCCTGGCTATTGGTGTGGTGAGAACCAAAAGAGATAGAGGACCTTGTGTGCAAGATAAGAGAGGTGCAGGTTGTGATCACTTTGAAATGATGCAGCTGATTTTGAAGATGTGGCAGCAAGCATGTAGCGGTGGGCGGAACCCACAGAATTTGTACTCCATGGAATTCTGTGGAGTTACATAAAAACTCTGTGAAATTCAACGGAATTCAGTCAATGGGGAAAAATAGGCATGTCGTGATTTGTACCACACAGTGTGCCAGAGAGCAGAGGTAATTAAATTGATTTTGCTGATGCTTGAGTAGATTTTCTACTTGAGTGGCAGCCTTCTCACTGCAAAGGCTTTTGGTTGTCCGCAACCGCTTGCGTTAGAAAAATCTCACTGAATGTCCTCCTAGGGACCAGAATTCATGCTAGGGGGTGCCAAATCTTACTCGCCCTTGCCAACTCACTGTTCTGCAGCCAAGCAGGAGAAAAAAATTCCACCACGTGGTAAATGGCAGAATGTGGCTGGTAACTCCACATTTCCAAGACTAATGTGAAGTCTCCAAAACGTCACCAATTGGTGGAACAGAACATTTCACCCACCCCTTCTTGCAAGGTGAACCAATGGAGCTCCAGCAGTTATGGGAGAGTTGTGATTATATTTGTTCAGGACCTAAATGAGATGTGCTGTGGAATGTAGGATACTCTTCTGGAGTGCAACTGTGGAGTGTAGAAGGCCACGGAATAGGGCGTTACCATCATCCGTATGAAGGAGTATGAGCACATGAACAGTGGCTCTCAAACTCAAATTGCTTTCTGGAAAAAACGTTTCACTTTCTTTAAAAGAGAGAGCTGATACCAGACTGTCTATGTTTTTTGGCAACGTATTCTTTGAAAGTGATGATGGTGTCCAGGGTGAACTCAAGTGCCTTTACATTCGGTGAAAGCTAGGGCTTCAAGCTGTCAAGTTTCATGTAACTGAGCCAGATTTGTATTTTTTTTGTCTGGTGTTGAGGAAAATTGCGGATATTCTGTCTTGGCTGGTGTGACCTTCAGGTAGGAGCTGGACATCTAGGTCTGGATGCTGTGCAGGCAGTGTCTCAGGCACTGTATGTGTGAAAGAGAGTAGATTTTTAAATACAGCTTCTACTTCGCCCACTAGTGTATTCACTCCAGCAAAAACCAGTCCATCAAATGCAAAGAGGAATCAATTAGAGAAAAAAAGCCAATAATAGCCAGGGTTCATATATACACCCTTATTAATGTTAGAATGGTAAGAGGAAACCTCCAGGAAGAGGGAGATGAGTCAGCAAAAAATGGTAATAAGTACTCTGTTCAGGAAAAGAGAGTATAGACCGAGCAAACCTTTATAAGTCCACAGGCACTTCAATGTACCCACAAGCCCTGTTAGCCATACTATTCTTTATTTCCAAAATTACCTCACCCAGAGTGCAACTACACACAGACCCAAATTATGTGGGTCATATATCAAAGACTCTGTGGATTCCTTGTACTGTTATACAGAATTACAAATGTTCCAACAGTATCTTCTCCAATATTATTGCACCCCTGTCTCATTCCAGGCAGTGTTTCTGGATAGTGACTGTTCCCAATCTCCAAAATTTAGAGATGTCTACTGTCACAAGGCACTCCATCGTTGGGCTGTGCCTCCTTTTTCAGGTGAATTTTCTTTTTTTTAAATTTTCTGTGGGTTAACTGTTTCGTCTTCGTCAATTCTATGTCAAGTAACTTAGCATTGAGTGTTTTCCTGGAGTCCCTTCTCATCATTCTGCAGTAACTATGTAATCACACATCATATGTAGTGTTCATTGCTACAAAAGAGGAGATTCATGTGCTATAATACTTCTCAGCTGGGAGAGGAGTGATAGTCATTTCAATAACTTTTTTGGTATTCATGGGAAAGTCAGTCCACCTATACTTCAGCTTTTTTCCTTGTTAAAGATGGTCTCCACATGCGGTCTGACCAAGGCAGAGGATTTATGTGGTTGGTTATCTCAACAGAAACATATAACTTGAGAGGATTTTAATCACTATCTTCTCTCATTTCAGTTCCAAAATCGTTATCGTTATCAAAAATCCAGAACTATTCCGTGACATACACCTTGTTAGTCAAGGCCCTGCATTTGAATCCGTGACTCCCAGGTACCGGTGAGACTTTGATTCTCCAGCTGCCAGTGGCTTGACCCCTTTACCTACCTTTACGTTCACAGCTTGCCCTCCCAAAGTATTGTCCCCAACATGTGCCTGGCTGTAACTTCCTCAGGACCCAGCTCCTTCCATCTGCCTTCACTCAAGGATTTCCAAGCTGCACCAATGCAAGATAAACATAGGTAAATTATTTTTGCTCCCGAAGACTACACATTTCATTACAATCTGGAACATAGTTTCTGTCTTGTGAAGCACAAGTCACGTTTATAAAAAAAAAAACAGGTCCTAATGTATGAGGACCATGGCACAGGATGACGTAACAAGTACCTTGCGGCATCACCTGCACCACCGGGAAAGGACAGAAATGTGCCATATCCAAATGATACTGTTGCTTATTTACAAGCCCCCTGCGCCGCTGGTGCGTCACTTTTTCCCATAGATAAAGTGACGCTCTAGTGGCACAAGGGACCTTGTAAATATGTCCCATGATGCATTTCTGTCCTCTCCTCCTGTGATGGTGCACAAATTGCTGTCCAGAACCAATGTAGGCACCCTCGCACCATGGTGCAAGGGTGTCTGCATTGCGGGGATGATTGTTTTTGTGCAGGGAGAGGCACCTTCCTGCACAAAAACTGTCACAAGAGGTGTTTTCCTCTTTCTATGGGCCCCAGTCATAAAGAAGTGGTGCAGCGTAACCTTGAGCCAAATTTGACAGCGGTGCATCACTTCAGAAATGCACTGTATTTAATACAATTTGGCACTCCCCAGTGTTTTCTCTAGCACTGGTGCTAACATTAGGTTCCTAGCGACAATACAGGCACACTTGCACCATAGTGCAAAGGTGCCTGTGTTGCAGGGAAGGATTGTTTATGTGCAGCAATGTGCCCCTTCCTGCACATAAACAATCAATAATGTTGATTTGCTAGTCCTATGTGTGCTGCACAGTGCAGCACACATAGGAGTAGCAAATCATCATTATTGAAATATCATATTTCTCCCAATTGTGTCAGTCTTACACCACCCTTGGGGTGACGTAGGAATCCAACGCATTCCTAGACTTGGAAACCAGGGAATGCATCAGATTCCCTTGGGCACAGTTGCCAGCTTCCCCCCTTCAGCAGTGCACTTTGAAGTATACATTTAAGATTCTTTTTTTCTGCAGAAAGTCCAGAAGGTAAATTCATCTACTATATGTGTGCCATTTAGAGCCATACTTGAATGCCGTTCCCAATTGATTAAGGGAAGCCTTGTAATTGAAAGCCATCACTACCACTCTGTGGGCCAGATGTAGGAAGGAAGCAATTTGCGAGTTGCAAATTGCGAGTCCTTCCGACTCGCAATTTGCAACTCGCAAATTGCTATGCAGTACGGTGTCTCAGACACCGACTGCAACTCGCTATGGGGTCGCAATGACCCACCTCATGAATATTCATGAGGTGGGTCGCAAATTGCGGCCCCATAGCGAGTATAGGCACTCGCTAACATGGAGGCCTGCTGTAGTCAGCAGGCCTCCATGTTAGCGACCTGCTTTTCAATAAAGCAGTTGTTTTTTTTTTTAAATGTAGCCCGTTTTCCCTAAGGGAAAACGAGCTGCATTTAAAAAAATCCGAAACCTTTTGTTTCGGTTTTTTCAGGGCAGGGAGTGGTCCCTTGGACTACTCCCTGCCCTGAAAAAATATTTTGGGGTCCATTCACAAAGGGGAAGGGGTCCCATGGGGACCCCTTCCCGTTTGCGAATGGGTTACCATCCACTTCAAGTGGATGGTAACTGCGACTCCATTTGCGACTGCATAAGCGGTCACAAATGGAATTGCATACCATTGCGAATCGCAAATAGGAAAGGAACACCCCTTCCTATTTGCGATTCGGAAATGCATTTTGCGAGTCGGTAACGACTCGCAAAATGCATTTCTGCATAGGAAACACGCATTTGCGAGTCGCAAACGGCAAATTTTGCCGTTTGCGACTTGCAAAGTGCTTCCTACATCTGGCCCTAAGCTACATGCCACATATAATAGGAACGCTCTTAAAATATCAGCTAAAAGCATAACTCCAGTGCTCATAAATGAAGAGACACACTCTCTGTATGCTGTTTCAGATTCTAATTAGTAATATCACATTGAGAAAGAAATACAATAAAGACAAACACGCATAACACATACACACTGCAAAAAATGATTTACTCTTGGAAATGTCGTGTTAATTATTCTATATCACCAGTGAACCATGTACTCAATATACATGATCTCATTGTGAACTGCAACTTGGGCATCCACCTCATAACCTAGTATTGTCTGTCTCCCTCTTTGACAGCTTTCCTAGATGATATAGAGAAGCCATAGGGACAAAAGGACCCATCAAACCAGTATGCACTAATAATTGACCACCTTCTAAAACACCAACCCAACACTCCACAGATTTAACAACTACCACTCTTTTGCAGTAATGCCTTGAAACTTGAAAACAGTCAACAGAAACAATCACAGTGACTCAAACAGCACACTCAGGACAAGACAATCTTGATTTAGGCCCAAACATGAAACTGCAGCTTCACTAGCCAATGTGTGGGATGCTGCCCTCTGAACAGTGGATGATGGGTCACTTAGCATGCTCATACGACTTGTTCATCTCATTTTGGCACCTAACTGAAATGTTGCTTTAACCTTTGATTTTCAGTGAATTTTTGGGATTATCCTAGTGTTAGCTAAAATATTACTCCCATGACTAATTATAACATCACTTTACCCTTTGCATTTTCCTGAAAATGTATGTATTTTTGTATCATAATCTAAGTAGAACATATGCCCAAAGCTCTTCTGGCCAGGTCCTGCACCCAAAACCCCACGGGCAACCAAACCCCAAAGCCTCATGCCAGGCTCTGCACCCAACTACCCAGGGCAGTCCTCCGCTGGTGAGTTCAAACCCCATTTAAGAATGGTCTTTGAAGGTTCCCAGTGCCCAGTAAGTGGTTGGCCGCAGAGCTTGTTGTCTGGCCAGGCCCTGCACCAAACCCACCGCTACTGGCCATTCCCCACCCACCCACTGACATGGCCTTCAGCTGTATGCAGGGGCTTTGGCTGTAGGCCTGACCTGTGTCCATCCCCTAGGGCTATTTAACTTGCCTCCCTGTGCATAACCTTCAGCCAAGGGCACTTGGGGGTTGGCAGCCTCATGCCAGCTCTGGCATCCAACACTCTGTGGGTGGGCAAGGAGATGTTTAATTTTTAGAGACATCTTGACAATTGTAAAACAGTTTTTTTCAATTGGCACACATCAGTGCTGTTCAGCAAGTTCAAACAAAATTTACTAGATGCTTAACATGTGTTGCTTACTACTTATAATTTTAAATTGGTCCAGATTTGTCAATGAGACACTTACCTATAACTATGATATCATTTGACAAATCAACATGGAATTTGGGAGATGATTAACATGTTTAATCCTCTGTGGCTACAGCAAGCTTTTTGAAGATCTATCGGGTGGAGGCAAAGTTGAAAACAGGTATAACAACAACTCCACATGCTAATAACTCTGATGCTCTATAATGAACTTGCATGAATATTTGAAACCCTCATAGCACCTAAAGGTGACTGGTCAATCATCAGGTTTCATGTACATCCAAGGAGAAGGGGCAAATATAACAGGGGGAATCATTGATTTGCCTATAACATTGGCACAGTGTAACAGAGCAGCACACCATTTGCCAGACACTGTTTTAAATTACTTATGATATTTTGAGTTTTAAGCATGCCATTAGGAATTATTGCACTCCTCTGCAGAAAGAAATCCATGGGGAATCATAGCAATCTTTGAAAGAAAGTAAAACTTTACTCAGGGACGTGGCATTGCTTCTTAAATCAGTTCAGCAATTTTCAAGAACTTAGCATCACAATCATTTGTCAGTGCACTTGGAAGGATTGAAAAAAATAGATATCTGTCTCAATGGTGTGCAGAGAGTTCTTGAACCCGGGTTTCTACACTTTCCATGGCTCTCCAGTTGAAAATAAAAGCCCTCATTGAACAAAGTCATTTTTAGCTCCTGTTTTCCCTTCCAGATCTGCTGTTGCAATTCTTTTGGTCTACAAGTCCCAGGCTATAGGTCAGACCCTAGGGCAACCACATGCCATGCATGTCTGAAGGCACTGTGCATCGGGGGTGACATTATGCAGAAGATAAGTACATTATTAGCTAAAAAACACCATTGTGCTCCCCCAAAGCTGTGCCCTTGCTGATGGATGTGAATGAAACTCCATATACTAACACAAAGGTAAACATTAGACAATCCTGCCACAATTCATACTGGTCAATGACATATAAACAAAGATATTAGCAAATAAAATAATTTTTTACTGCTGCTTTAACTTTGCCCCTTTATCAAATCTGCCTAAAACGTGACATCCCATAACTGGGCTCAATTTGCTAACAGCCTATTAAATAAGAGTAAATTGAGCTTGATAATGGCCTCTTAAATGTCAAACAGGATATGGCAGCAACATTATTAACATATAAAAGATTTTGTAACAGCTTTTTATATTTGCTCATCTTTGATCTTTAAAAGTGGGTATGCCAAGAGAAAATCAAACAACATGCTAAAGTTTTGCCAGTTATCATGCTGAACCATGAAGGCTGAAGGCTATCCGCAGTGGAGGTTCACCTCCTGCAGAGAATTGTTCAAATTCAGGACCTGGCTTCCCGCCAGTCACCGCAGCCAACCCGCTACTGCACATGACCAAATGCTATGAGAACAAGGGTTGACCGCCTGTGAAAAGGTGGATGCTCCGATCTACTGGATGTAGTATGTGATAAAAAAACCACTTTTTAATGTTTTTTAATTAAACTCAGAAATTCACCTAAAAACCAAAAAGTGCCATTATTACAACAGAAGTGATCCTTTCCTTCATAGCACCATTAGTGCCCTTAACCCATTTTTTTGCTTTAATGGCCACCAACACTCCACATCTTCAATTAATACATCAGTTCCCTTCAAAGTGCCATTTTTCTGGCCGGAGACAGAAATGTAAGTCCCTTTTCAGGCAACTTGGATTGAGTAGGCTCCATGAGCCTTTTTTTGTTTTGTTGATAGAGATAAAACAATGTCACATGATATGTGTGTGCATAACAACAAACTTGCACTACTATTGTTGATTCCACCGGATGTGACCTCCTCATCAAGCCAGACTCAGAAATACATGGTCAGGCAAGCCCTGCGACCTAGACCTGAAACTCTTGATTGACAGATCACAGGTGGGGTAACATGTAGCCCCTAGACAAACACTCAAACAGGAAAAACACTGATTGATCCTTCAGATAGGCAGCAAAGCCTCAATGATCATAGGAGATTGGCCCCATATAAAATATATTTGTCCAGAGGGCTGCACATTCCTAAAACAGCGTAAAAAAACATTGTCCATGCAAGGTCGAGACCCACCTGAGCACTTTATCAGACGGTCAGATTTACGACTCTATAACTAGGACCGGATTCCTTTTTGCAAAGAATATATAGAATTGTTTTATAACCCCTCAAGAATTGTATGAAAGGGTGCTCAGAACTATGTAACTTTCAGAGACAGTCATCAGACACTGACTCTGTACTGTGCTCTCCAGGCCGCTGTGTTTAATTAAATTAACTGTTTCTGTTTTGCCAAATGCCTCTTGTCTTTTATTTCTTTAAGATAAATTCATATTTGAGCCACATTTTCCCAGATTTCCTTATGACCGCAAATTATTAACATAAATATTAAAAAGATGGAGGAGATCAAAAATACACAAGATAAATATTTCTAAAATATGAGCTGACAGTTCACCATTAATTCCTCTTGGTGGCCTGATTAGAAAGGGTACTGGGCCTAGTCCCTTCCAGTCTGTGAGAGGCGACATTCTAGCCATCTTTGACCTGGGCAATAGTTAGAGTCTACAACACACCCATACTCTGAGTTGGTAATTGCACACTGCTCAGTAAAGTTTTTGATTCAGGAGACCCCTGGCTGGAATTCGAATCCCGCGTGGGAGCTGAAGAATAGGTTGGTTTTGTGAGATTTGAGACAAAGATTTGGGGGTCCCTGCAGCACAGCCATCAACAATTCCTCATGGTGAAAAGAAGGAATAAAATGAGGGGCAGAGAGATAAGCTGTACAGAGGGCACTAGCCACTACTCATGTTGGCCTTGAAGCTCTTCAACGTTTTTATTCTTAAGACATCATCCCTCATTGTAATTGCAGTTGAAAGATGAAGATTGGTCTGATGTAGTGACTTGGGGATGTTAGCGCATCAGACCTTATCTGGTTAATTGACATTAATTTATAAGGGGATGCCTCTGTAGGTCGATGGACCTTTTGACTGCGCTTAGAATAGTTCCCATCATGAAACCCCGTACCAACACAAATCAATAGCAATAACAATCAATACCATTGACAATCATAAGATTCAGTAATTTCCATACACCATGACCTCTCGGCCATGAATAACCACACCTTTATGTAAAAGTTAGAATGATTATTTCCCTATGTTAACAATGCTAATATCACATAACCTAGTCTCAATATCAAATGGTAAGCATACAAAAACAATACTGGCTGTCCAAATCTCCTAAAGAATCACAATATAATCAAAGGTTGGACCACTACAAATTCTAAGGTTACAGTACAAATCAATAGCAAGAATAACTGTGCAAGAGAAATTGCATACATTTAGATTCAGCAAAGAAAATACATCAACTGTTATTACATGTAGCAAGCATCTTTCGTGAGGACCCTAACTAACACTCTAATTAGAATAGCATGTTTGGGCTTCATGCAAAACAATTTAGTCAACACAAATTTGGAAAACATCTAACTATGGCTCTATCAAAATTAGCATTTGATACCTAGGGACAAAAGCAAATAGATATAACAATTATTAACATTGTCTTATACCTTGCTTCAGTATGGTTAAGCAAGCAAGCTGTGACAGTCTTCATCATCATCATCATCAACACAAGCTTTATTCAGTCACATTTAACCATCAAAGCAAAATAACATCGCAACAGGTAAAATAGCAGTGTACATCATAAATACGCAGGTAAAAGATATATAGAAAAAAAGGAAGACAACAATCATAAAGAGATAAAAAAAATTAGTTAAAAGGACAAAGATACATGTGTACCCTGACATGCTGCCACTAAGTACTGTCTAACCGCCTTAATAAAAGAGGTGGACTGTCTCTCATCAGCATCCTGGGTACAGCTTACAATATCTTGTATTGCTTTTTACCATCAGCCGGGGGTAAATCACAACAGTCATAAGATTCATATATATAATAAATGAATACATAAATTAAAAGCAATAATCATTTGGGAGCAAATCGTTTTGGTTTCTTAAAAAAACGGTACGTATGTACCATGCGGCTGCAAGGAACTTGCTGACCGCACATATTAAAAAAGGAGAGCCGTCTCTCATCAGCATCCTTAAAGCAACTTTACAGTGTCTCAGGCCCATGTTCCTGCAAACTGGATGAATCCATTTCCGCCATGCAATCCCATTGGCTGGGCAAATAAACATAAAATGTACTGTAGTTTCCGGAGTACAATTGCAGCTGGGGCATAAATCTGTTGTCAAAGCATGTCGCCAGGTACTAGTAAAAGACATCATAAGTAAACACCCATACCTAAAACGGGCATACAAACTTTTGGATAATAAGTCAGAAATCAGATCCAAGAAAGGTTTAAAGTGAGGATACCACTTGAAGCCAAGAAATTGTGATGTCAGTCGACAGTGCGACGTGCATACTAAGTAATTTTCCATAACAAAGGACCAGTAGACTGATTTCAGATGTTTCTTCTGGGCGCTCCCTAGATTATTAGGGTGTCCCCAAAAGTCCCCAATACCCAAAATATGGAACCACCTTTAAACATGCTTAAGCCAGGGGATAGAGAGTGCATTTGGTCTACCTAAAATGTCTTGTAGAGATTCCTTATATACAGCTAACTCAGGGGTAGTCCAGATGCGCACCCAGAAGAGTAAAGGTCTTAAGGCTATTACATCAGAAATGCGGGGGACCCCAAGATCCAAAAAAACTGGGATCAATGGAGTGTTACGAGGGCATGCAAGAAGAGTTCTTGTAAAATTATTTTCCCCTACAGATAATTTGCTAGCATTGGAAAAGCCCCAGACCTCAGCACCATAAGACACCGCACCCTGGGCCTTTGCCAAAAAAAATCTGAATAGCTGGAGAAACAGTGTTCGCAGTGGTAGATTTATAAAAACGCAGAATAGCCCCATATCTGTGCTGAAGAAGTGCGGCACTCTTATCAATCTGGGCCTCCCATTGCATATTGTTAGTAATTCTTACCCCAAATAATCAATAGAACATACCTTACTTAAGGGGACCTCATTGAGTGAGATAGTGCATCTTCTGGTGGGGCTCCTACTGAAGATCATAAATTTGGTTTTGCTGGAATTAAGTGCCAATCCATGGTCTGCACAGAAAGCACTGAACCTGTCCACCAGAGCCTGGAGGCTCACAGGGGTTTTGGAGATCAAAAGTGAATCATTAGCAAATAATAAGATCGGAATTTTTTGATCATTCAAAGAAGGGGCATCATTTTGATAGGCGGACACAACTTGCTCCACTTCATTACTGAACAAGGAGAAAAGAGTAGGAGCAAGGACACAACCCTGGCGCACCCCCACCTGATATTTATTCGATCGGTAAGTTCGCCCTGATTGCCCCATCTCACTTGTGCATAGGTGTTCTCATGCATTCTTCGAATTAGATGTACTAAGTTCTCCGGGATACCAGTTTTATACAATACTTCCCATAATATCCCTCTGGGGACCAGATCGAAGGCAGATCTCAAATCCACACAGGCAACATACAAGGTTTGTTTTGCTAGAATGATATATTTCCAAAATAAAAGGGAGAGCCTAAAGACCTGATCCATTGTACTAATCCTGGAACGAAAACCAGCCTGAAGTGTGGATTATACCTGATTGTCCTGAACCCATTCCATAAGCCTATCTAAGACTTGCTTAGCAAAAACTTTTTTTGCAAATTGTCGATGAGACTAATTGGTCTATAGTTAGCGGGTAAAACCACATCACCCTTTTTATATATGGGGATTATTTCCACCCCAAACCAAGTTTCGGGGAATAGGAACTCCTGCTGCTATAGCGGTTGACAATGTATTTATATACCACACCCAAACGATGGGTTCAGATTTAAACAAGTCCCCCGGTATCTTGTCGGGCTAGGTGCCTTTGCCGATCTTAAGGAATTGATAGTGTCTGTGGGTTCAGCCATTGAAAAGACAATGTCCTCTGCCGAACCATCAGCAGATATTCTACAGTCATTGACCCCATTGCACAATTCATCCTGAGATGAAGGCATGCGGTCCTGTTGTACAGGTAAGGCATAGAGCTCGGAAAAGTGGCCCACCCGTCTTTCAGGCTGGATGTGCATACTAACAGTATCGTTGCCCCCTCTATGTCTAGCGGCCAACAGACTCCAAAAATACCTATTATCTTGGTTCTTGATTGCATCCAGCATCCTCTGCCAAATATCATGTTCCCAATCTTTCTTGGCTAGTTAAAGGGCCTTGTTATACCTAAGTCTAGCATTCCTAATCGGCCCCTGGGAGTGCGTTTCGAGGGCAGATTTTAGATTAAGCTTTGCATGAATACAGTGCTTATTAAACCATTCCTTTGATTGAGTATAATCGGGGAAGTGCCTAGACGTGATTTCCTTGTAAAAAATGCCCTGTAGGATGCTTGCCATTTCTGCATGGATACTTAAAATTGGAATGTTACTAGCCTCTTGCTCATTAAAAGTAGAGAAGAGTTTTACAAAGGATGGGTAGAGTTCCTTCACCAAGTATGGGTTTGACATTACTTTTGGCCCGCTGACGCGGGTTTGTCTGTGATTCAAAAGGGGACTCGGAACGTCAGTGGTCTAAGTGTTCTGAACTCTCCTAAAAGCGTGACTGGTTAAAGTAAGACTTAGAGGGTTGTGATCACTATCATGGCGGGGTTCTTTATATCTAGAGTACTTGACCAAAGCCTAATATCCACTAGGATATAGTCAATGGTGCTGGAAGAGGGTCCTCGCTTAAAAGTGGGGGCAAGATTTGAATCGGATCTAGTGCGGCCATTCCATGCTCTTATTCCAAATCTAAGGCAAATTGAAGTCAACTGTGAAGCAGCACATGAGCCAATGCAGTTAACATTCTCCTTCAATTGCGGATACCCCAAAGTTCATCCTCCTCGGTTGTCAAATTACTATTAACGGAATTGGGTTCGAAAGTGCAGTTCATGTCTCCTGCAACCACCAGAAAACCTGATGGATGCAGGTGCTCCATGTGTTCAGCCAACTGGGCAAGTACTTTGGACTCTACACCTCGAGAAACAGATCTTGAATACACATTGATCATGGTCAGTTTGAAGCCGGGTAGGAAAGTGAGTTGGACTCCCAGTAGGTCGTACGAATTAAAACATAATACCGAATGGTCACATTTTAATTTCTTGTTCAGCAAAATCAGAAGACCCCCTTTCGATCTACCAAAACCCCCAGAAGCAGGTTGCGCCACAGAAAAATATGTTGTGAACCCGTCTAAATAGATCGGCTCTTCAGCCCAGATTTCCTGGAGTAAGCATATATCCTGCATATTGATGAAGCTAACCCACTCCAGATCACCTAACTTTTTCCCAATCCCTGCCACATTCCTTGACATAATGGCAAGTTCTGAACATAACCTCTCAATCCTGGCTCTAGATTGTGAAACATTCTCTATATTGCCGATCCATTCTTCCCGACTGACCCCGGTGACTGCAATGGGAATCCCTGCAAAAGCAGCAGAACTTAGTCAATCCAGGTCAGATAAAGAAGGGGAGGGATTCTCTGTTGTGATTGGAGGACAGCTCCTATGTGGATCTTGGGCCCTTCCCATATGGCCATCACATAAGATGGAGCGACTACTAACATTGCCATAAGGTGGATCCGTGCAGAGACTAATACCAGTTATTGAACCAACCCTCAAGGAGCTAGTCTGTGAATCGAAAGCAATAAGATTGTCCACCAAGATATTATCCACGAGGAGAATTGAGATAAAAACAAACTCTGATCCTTGTTGACTATGTCTGCACACCTCCAGGATGTCGGACCGGATGACAGAGAGACAGTTCCTCTGCGTCCGTAACCAATAGATGACCTTATTGTCGAGGGAATCCTGTGTCTCTTTACAACCAGACAACAGCCTGGGGACCCCTGTCATATATATGTAGCCACCTTTCCTCCTCCAACCATGTTCCACCTTCATATCATAAACCTGAGTTAATTTTGGGGGGCTAGGGAAGAGGGGTCTGGATGGTCTAACAGGCACTTGCGCTCCTGTAACTCCCCATGAACTCTTAATAATTTCAAAGTGACGAGGTATAATCTGCTTACCTTGACCATAAGTACTCCCATTTGTATTTGGGGCTGGATTTAGCATTTGTTCAGTTGGAACTGACACTGATGGGCAGCTCGCT
Source organism: Pleurodeles waltl (assembly GCF_031143425.1). Classification (NCBI taxonomy): domain Eukaryota; kingdom Metazoa; phylum Chordata; class Amphibia; order Caudata; family Salamandridae; genus Pleurodeles; species Pleurodeles waltl. The sequence continues at coordinate 783,541,701 of NC_090447.1, forward strand.
TTTCCGTTTGTCACCATGCTTCCGGACCTTGCATGGGGCATTGGGCGTGCGGAAGGACTGGCCACTTCAACACAGGTATCTAACACAACTGACATGGTAAGCACCCCATCAGGAACAGAAAAAGGATTAGGCCCACCCTCTTTGGACAGTTTGCAGTTCACACAGCCCTCTGTTCAAGAAGTCCAGTAAATTGGTTCACAATTAATAGTACCAAAGACTTTAAATCGTCCAGCTTCTGGAAGATGGTAACCAAATCGTGTGCTCCATTTGGTTGCGCTTTCCTGTCCAGGGTCAAAATTGAATGAGGAATGGAATTCCCTCTTCCTGGTTCATCAGGGGATGTGTGCAAGTCGCATTCAGGGGAATCACTAAGTGCAGACAGGGCTGAAAATCTATAAGAGCAAGGAATATCAACAGGAACTAGGACCTCTAGGCTTGAGGGGGCTGGAGCCCCAACTTGAGCACATTCAACGAACTCCATACACGGAGCCGATCTCTTCATAGGCAAAGGTGTGAATGTCTGGACTGCAGAAGGGGGATGAAGATCCGCCTTTACAGCCAAAGGAGGCTTCTGTGGTCTTTTCTTGAAGAGATCAGGAATCTTCTTATGGGAGACGGTGTGAAGAATTGAGGGTGGAGGAATGGAGGGACTCCTCAACATAGCCTCCACCTCCTCAAACAACGTGTCAATAGCTTGGAATTGATTGCTACTAGTATTGGAATGACCATCCACTTTCCCACTTAGCCGTTTCTTGATTTTCTTCAGACCAGAATGGGGCACAGGAATATCGGCTGCCTTCCGTTTCCCCATAGCTTAATCAAAATGATAGAAAATATTGAAAAAAAAAAGGGAGCTGGAATAACACAAATGCCAGGGAAAGTGTTGTTGTTCGCCTTACCTAGGATGCCGGCACCCTAGAACTTAGAAGGTTGGCCCAGCCCAGGCTCGAGCAGGCGATGATGGGTGAAGACGGGCCTTTTCCTGGTGGGGGAACCCGCCAGGGAAAGGCTGGTGGAAAAAGGGATCATTATCCGAGGTGCAGCGCTACTTGCAGGGCTGCCCTATCGGAAAATGATTCCCTCCACAGTCAGGCTGCTTGTCGGCGGCAGCCTGGCAGTGGAGGAGGGCTGTCATAGGCAGCCCTACTGTATCCATTATATGGCGGTTCAGACTGCCGTGCCGGTGGTGGTCTTTGCTCCCGCTGCCGGCATGGCGGTCTCACCCGCCGGGGTTCATAATGACCCCCTTAGTGTAGTCAGGCATTCCCAAAGCCAGAGCTTTGCACAAACTCTCTCTCAATTCAGAAAATGCTTTCATACAAGCCTCGTCTAACACTAGGGGCCATTAACTTCTTCTTTGTGATTCAGCTTCTGCAATGGCTTAGAAATGACTGAAAAGTTGGGAATAAATTGGCGACAGTAGCCTACCATCCCTAAAAACATCCTGACATCTCCCTGTGTGTCTTGGGGACTCATCTGTAATATGGTTGTGACCCTTTCTTTGGATATTTTCCTTATTCCCTTCTCAATCAGGTGACCCAAATACTTCACTTCTTTCTGGCAATATTGCAATGTAAGTGGAGACACTTTATGACCATTCTTTCCCAACTGGTTCAGTAAGGCAATTATGTCATATTTGAACTCTTCCTTCATTTTGGATGCAATCAAAAAATCATCAATGTACTGTACCAATGTTAATTGGAAAGGCATTTCCAATAACTCGAGGTTCTATTTCAAGATCTGATTCGATATGGAAGGCAACTCTGAAAACCCTTGACAAATTCTACACCAACAGTAAACTCGATCTAAAAATTTGAAACAAAAGAGAAATTGACTATCCTCATGAAGAGGCACAGAAAAGAAGGCTTGTGACAAGTCTATGATGGTGAACCATTCAGCGCCACATGGAAACTGAAACAATATCACAGCTGGATTTGGCACTACGGGACAACATTTGATCACAATGTCATTTATTTTTCTCAGATCCTGAACAATCCGAACTTTCCCACAGGGCTTTCTCAATCCCATCAGCGGTGAATTATATGGACTGCTCAACACTTCTTTCAAGACCTCTTGGTTCATGAGATCTGCAATTATGGGAGCAACCTTCTCAATGATATCCTGTGGCATGTGGAACTGGGGAACCTGGAGAAAAATTGCATTTAGCTTTACCAGAACTTTAACTGGCTCAACTCCCTTTATCGGGCCAATGTCTTTCCCTGTCAGATCTCACACTCTCTCTTTAACCGTTCCTTGCAAGTCAGGAGGAAGGTCCTTCACTGTAAAAACTGGAAAGAAACTAATCAGAGGTTACTCCTCATTTATTGGCTCACACTCTGGGGGTCATTCTGACCTCGGCGGTAAAAGGCCCTTACCGCCGGTCAGAAGACCGCCATAACACCGCCGCGGCCGCGGTTAACCGCCACGGTCATTCTGACCCACAACGGCCAAACCTCCAAAAATCCGTCCTCCACTGCAGCCCGCCACATCAGCGGGCAGCGAGAAACTGGAGATGACCAAACCTCCACCGTCACGCCAACAGAAATACGCCCATGCCATTACGACCCACGAATCCACACGGCGGTCATTCAAACGCGGTATTCCATTGGCGCTACACACCGCCGCGGTCAGAATACACACACAGCACCAAAACACAGCCACATTGGACAATTTCGAATACACACACCTGATACACATACACACACCACTCCCACACAATCAACCAACTATAAAACACACACCCACATCACCCACAAACCCCTGCGACCCTAATTACTGAGAGAAGGAGAGAGAGACACAGCAGACAATCCATAGCAAGACACACTGAGGCACACTACACCATCACACACACCACATAGTAGCACAAAGCACCACTCACCAACATACTTATCATCACATACACCACCCCACACCTCACCCACACCACCCCATGGCACCCCAAAGGCACCCACGCTTTTCGGACCAAGAACTCCGGGTCATGGTGGAGGAAATCCTAAGAGTGGAACCCCAGCTCTTCGGCTCGCAGGTGCAGCACACCAGTATAGCTAGGAAGGCGGAGCTATGGCAGCGGATCGTGGACAGGGTCAACGCGGTGGGACAGCATCCCAGGAATAGGGAGGACATCCGCAAAAGATGGAACGACCTACGGGGGAAGGTCCGATCGATGGTCTCCAGGCACAACATCGCGGTCCAGAAGACTGGCGGCGGACCCCCACCCACCCCTCCCGAATTCACATTGTGGGAGCAAGAGGTCTTGAACATCCTGCATCCTCAGGGCCTCGCAGGAGTAGCCGGAGGAATGGACTCTGGTAAGTCAAATCTAAACTACTATATCCCCCCCACCCCAACATCAGCCAGTTCTTCCACCACCAGCAAACCCTCCACTACAGTCCGCACACCTGCAGTCACCACCCCCACTGGCATTTACACGTCCCCTGTGTCCTCTCCCACTGTGTCTGTCGCCCCCTCTTCCAAGACACATAAACGCAGGCAGACACCCAAACAACAGCCAACCACCTCACCACAGCCTACGTCCCAGTCACCTGCACCCAAGGACAGCACACCTGGCTCTCATACAAACACATCCTCTTCCTCCACTTCTCTCACCACTACTCCTACCCCTAACCTTGGTCCCAAGAAAAATTACCTCTCCAGTTTTGACCTCTTTCCCTCCCCCGACCCACCCCCTCCAACTGGGAAAAGTCTCAAGGGCACCTCAGCCACCACCAGCCCAACTTCTACAGTGCAAGTGGTGCATGGCATGTGGAGTCCACCCTTTGGCGGCAGTAACACTTCGGTGAGCAGCAAGGGGACAGCCAGCCCCCCCCCCAGGCAAGAGGACCCGGAAATTGAAGGGCCGCCGTGAGCGGACAGAGACGGCTGCCCCCAAGGAGGTGACTCCGGCCACTTCACCGGCCACAGCAGCCAGGGGAGGCAAGGGCCCAAGAGCCCCATCTAAGGAGCGGAAGGACAGCAGGGCGGAGAGGACAACCACCAGGAGCGCGGAGCAGGAGGGCCCCACAAGCCCCATCCCGGCTGCAAGGGACGACACCAAAGGGCCCAGGACTCACTCCCCGAAGGGGCCTGACACAGCACGGTCGGAGGGCGACTGAGCAGGGGGTCCAGGCCAGGTATGACTCCCTTGACATACTGCAAGAGCACCGCTGAACAGGGCCCCGCCGTGCAGAAGAGCACCGCTGAACAGGGCCCGCCGTGAAGACAGGTACCGCTGAACAGGGCCCCGCCGTGAAGACAGGTACCGCTGAACAGGGCCCCGCCGTGAAGAAAGGTACCGCTGAACAGGGCCCCGCCGTGCAGAAGAGCACCGCTGAACAGGGCCCCGCCGTGAAGACAGGTACCGCTGAACAGGGCCCCACCGTGAAGACAGGTACCGCTGAACAGGGCCCCGCCGTGAAGACAGGTACCGCTGAACAGGGCCCCGCCGTGCAGAAGAGCACCGCTGAACAGGGCCCCGCCGTGAAGACAGGTACCGCTGAACAGGGCCCCGCCGTGCAGAAGAGCACCGCTGAACAGGGCCCCGCCGTGAAGACAGGTACCGCTGAACAGGGCCCCGCCGTGCAGAAGAGCACCGCTGAACAGGGCTCCGCCGTGAAGACAGGTACCGCTGAACAGGGCCCCGCCGTCTCAAGCACCGCTCCGCTGGGCCCTTCCTGTCAAGCACCGCTCCGCTGGGCCCTTCCTGTCAAGCACCGCTCCGCTGGACATCGCCATGTCATGCACCGCTGCGCTGGGTCCCGCCGTCTCAGGCACTGTTTATGGTTCACTGTGCCCACCATGCCTCCTCCTTGACCAGTGGACTCTGTAATCCACCTGAGAGACTGTGGCTTTGCACTCCCCAGGATGGCACAGTGGGCAATCCACCCACTGTAGAGACTTGAGAGACTGTGGCTTTGCACTCCCCAGGATGGTACAGTGGGCATGGTGGCTCCTCGTGGATCTGGCGTCGTGGACTCATGTGGCTGTGGTGGCCCCCCCTTCCCTTCCCCCTGAGGTGCCTGTAGTTTTGACATCAGATGCCCCTGCAGTGTTCTCTCCAAAGGACTCAGGTCTCGTGTGTGGGCTTTGCCCTTGTTTCGCAGAACCTTGGCCCACGGACATGTTAGATTCGTAGGATGTGCAGGACTTGTTACTTCAGTGATACACTGATGTGTATATCTTTTTGTTTTTTGTAAATATTTTTCACGGTTGCTCAATTATTTCCAGGTGCTTTTTTTGTACATGAAAATTTATTCCAAATTTGGTTGTGTCATTGTATTTTTAAAGGGTCTTTGTGTGGTGTCACTGTGACTTCCTGCTCTGCATTGGTGTGTACATATTGGGGGGGGTGGGGGGGGTCACATATGTGTATGCCCATAACCTTTCTTCCTCCCCCCTCCCGTGTGTCGTAGGTGCAGTACTCACCGTTGACGTCTGCGCCGGAGTTCGTACTCGTGGTAGATGAGCAGGTAGACGAGAGCAGGTATGATGTTCAATTCGGGTTCCATGCTGTCCGGATTCCGCGTGGAGTGTCTCGAGGTGAGCGTTTTCCATTGGAAATGTCTGTTTCCGCCGTGTTTTAATCGGCGGGGCTCCCGCCCCGGAAAAGGTGGCGGATTGGTGGGTCGTGATAGGGTGGGCAGTACATTGTCTGCCGCCTGGCTGTTGGCGGTGACCGCCGCGCTGTTTGTTTGTTCCGCCGTGGCGGTCGGAGTGTTAATGCGGCCGGCTGTGTTGGCGGTTCCCACCAGGGTCAGAATTGCATTTTTTTGTCCGCCGGCCTGTTGGCGGGTTGGCCGCCGCTTTATCACCGACCGCCAGGGTCAGAATGACCCCCTCTGTCTTTGGAGCTGGGTCATCCTCATCATCACTGTTTGTCTGTATCTCGATTCCATCATTTGAATAAGTAATCAAGCATCTTGTTTTACACAGCAAGGGGGTGATTCTGACCGCGGCGGACGGCGGTCGCCGCCCGCCAAGCGGTTCCCGCCGAAAGACCGCTCCGCGGTCAAAAGACCGCAGCTGTCATTCTGGCTTTCCCACTGGGCTGGCGAAAGTCCGCCCGCCAGCCCAGCGGGAAACACCCTTCCCACGAGGAAGCCGGCTCCGAATGGAGCCGGCGGAGTGGGAAGGTGCGACGGGTGCAGTTGCACCCGTCGTTAATTTCAGTGTCTGCGAAGCAGACACTGAAATTCTTTGTGGGTCCCTCTTACGGGGGCCCCTGCAGTGCCCATGCCATTGGCATGGGCACTGCAGGGGCCCCCAGGGGCCCCACGGCACCCCATACCGCCATCCTGTTCATGGCGGGCGAACCGCCAGGAACAGGATGGCGGTAAGCGGTGTCAGAATCCCCATGGCGGCGCAGCAAGCTGCGCCGCCATGGCGGTTTCCCATGGGCAGCGGAAAGTCGGCGGTACCCCGCCGGCTTTCCGCTTCTGGCCGCGGCTGTACCGCCGCGGTCAGAATGCCCGGCGGTGCACCGCCAGCCTGTTGGCGGTGCACCGCCAACCTCCGCCATGACGGTAATTACCGCCAGGGTCAGAATGACCCCCCAAGTCTTTTCCCAATAGGGATACTGGACTTGAGTCACAGACTATGAATTTGTGTAATCCTTTAAAGTTGCCAATTTTAACCTGAACTGGTTCTGTAATTGGATTGATCAAATATTGATTCACTACTCCTACAATCTGGACTGTTTTTCCTGAAAGTGGCAGGTTTGGAACTACTGCAGTTCTCACTGTAGAGCGTGTAGCTCCTGTGTCAACTCAAGAAGGAAACTTTATGACCCATTACTTTTCCCTTCACATATGGACCTTTCTGATCTACTTCCAAGAAAGCTGCAAGCACACATTTCTCTTCATCAGAAATCTCGCTCCCCCAATCATCGTTTATTCCATTGTCACTGTGCAACGGGAATTGATGTACTGTGTTATTAATCTGGTTACACTTCTGACCTGTGACCTGTTGAGGAAGCATCACCTGCTGCTGTTCCGTTGGGGCTTGAGGTATTTGGATTTGCTCTCTAGGTACCATTTGAACCTGCTGTTGCATTGGCTGTGACTGTGCCATTTGCACACGTGGCATTTGCACCTGCTACATGGGTTGAAACTCTTGCATCTGATTCACATTGTTCTGAAAGTTTGGAATATGACCTCTCATTCTGGGTCCTCATATTTAGGAATGAATTGATGTCACTTGTTTGCGGAACAACAACTTTCTGTACCATCATCGGACACTCCTGCTTCCAATGTCCGACCTCTCCACAAGCGTGATTTGGTAACAATCTCTTCATTCCCTTTACATCATTCTGAACCACTACTGTACCCGAATTCAGACTATGGTTTCTGTTTCCCATTCCTCCGTGACCTCTACCTCTTGTTTGATTGTGGAATACCATATTTCCCTGCTGTTGCTGCTGCTGCTGTAGTGGAAAACTTCGCTGCATCCCGGTTTTTGCCGCTCTAATCTGCACCACCATTGCCCTTTCTTTCAGCTTCCTCTATTATAACTCAATCTCATCACTATAGTACTTTGCATACGGCAATACCTCATCAATCATCTTTGCTTGCAAGCAAATCAAATGACTCCTAATTATCTGGCTAATTTCAGGTCTCAGTCCAAAAATCTAAACAGAAAATGAATCATGTATTTCAGTTCGATCGTTTCTGTACTACTGTAATGCTTCAATGCCTGCAACAATCTCTCATATTATGCATGTGTTGACTCTTTCGTTTCCTGAGCTATCCTGTCTATTCTCTGCCAATCAATGGTTTGGGGCAAAATTCTAGTTTTCAAAATTTCAGTCACTTTGTAGTAGTATTTCATTACCTCGGGAGATGGTGCACCTATAATTGGATCTCTCTCTGTTTTCCTTTGTCAGCCAATCTATACTCCTCTGACACTCCATCCATAAATCAGCTGGAACTACTATCTCTAATAGAGTGTTAAAATCCTCGAATAGGCAAGTTTCATGAATCTGTCTGTCAGCTAGTACCATTCTACTGGTTTCTCTCTCAACCTGGAATAATCATTTGTAAAGGAAAAAATGTAACTTCTTCTCCAAGGGACATGAACAAAATTCCCTCCTGGAATCTTTCTCATTGGTAACATTTTCACTGGATCCTCACCTTGCTGCACATTTGCAGTAAGATTTGTGGAATCCCTTTTCCTTTTATCCCTCTTCTTCATCCATTTGCCATCCCACTTGTCTAATGTTCTCCATGGCTGGACAGTTTGGAGTAACTCCCTAAGGTGTGCCTTCATTGCTGCAGATATCATGTGTTCAAAATCTTTTGTATCAAAATCTAACCGATAACTCCTCTACAAATGGTTTGTTTTCTCTATCTCTATTCTGTACTTCTCTGCCAAGTCTGCTAGCTTCTGATGCACATTGCTCACTTCCCTTGTCAGTTTCATGCACACGTAGCTCAATTCTGCTTTGGTGTAGAATTCGAGTCTGTTCACTCCCATGGTCCCTTCAATGAGCTCACCCGCTTCCATCCCCAGTCTAGTAGAGTTCAAGTACTCCTCTCGCCTAGGGGCCTCTGCAGGGTATTCAATTTATCTTACCATTCAGTCAATTGTTGGGCAGTCAAATCTTGCAATGAAATGTTGTTGGGCTGAGTATTTGGCAACAGCTGTTCAACTACATTTGGAGACTGCTATCCCATTGCGGCTCCAATGATGTCACACTCGCACATACAGTGGCTGACAAAGTCTTGCGGCTTGTCCTCCTCAACTCAGATTCACACTAAACTCATTTGATTTTGTTAAGTGCTCAAAATTATTGGGTGCACTCAACAAAGTCAAAACCCAATTTGTCAGTTTACTACATGTAGGGTAACACAATCGCTTCAGACATCTTACGGATTTTTCACTGACGGCATTTCGCTCTAGTAGCCACTCCTTCTTTCTCAGTTTCCCTGATTCGCAAGCAAAGTTCAACCCACCAATTTCACTCTCAACTGGTCAGTCTGTCTATCGTGGTGCACATAGGACTTGCCAGATCTCAGTTGAAAAATTATTTTGCTCACTTTGACTCACACTCTGACTTGTCGACCACACCTGATCGACCTATTAAACCGGACAAATTACAACAAAACCAAGTGTCTCAAACACTTTTCAATATACTCAGGAGTCTTAGACCACCCAGAGTCTGTATACCAATAAACACGTGTCCAATTTTCAAGCACAAAGTGCCAAACACATGTGAAGTTCGATGACTTCCCTACTCTCATACTTCGGAGTACACACACTCCTTCTACAACTTCACAAACTCCCTAAACCCTCACAAACATCACAATTCCCCTGCAATTTGCATAAGCTGTGCAAGCACAAACCTTACTTCATTCACACTATCACCAGAATGCCGGAAACATCCTCAAACAATCATTGGCAAGCTCCAAGGTTCTGGGAAAGTCATTCCAAGTATTCAAGGGGACATTTTCTCTCCACATTGTATCATTGAATCTGAAAAATCCAAACTTTCACCAATTTCTCTCACCAAATCTGTGGATTACCTTGCTCTTGTAGGAGACTATCCATTACCCCACTACCATCTCTGGAAAAACTTGCTACTTCTCGCTTACTGTCTCTGGGGCAAAATACTCTTCTACCTATATTTAAACTTTATGATGGGCTCTAACCTTGCACCGGGCCTTTATGATGGGCTCTTAAGGAGACTAACCATCATACTCTGCTACCATCTCTGTTAGTGCGTCAGACCTGATCTGGTTAATTGACATTAACTTATAATGGGACACATATGTAGGTCGATGGACCTTTTGACTGTGCTTAGAGTAGTTCCCACCATGAGACCACGTACCAATACAAATCAATAGCAATAACAATCAATAGCATCAACAATCATTGGAGTCAGTAATTTCCACACACCATGACCTCTCAGCCATGAATCACCACACCTTTATGTAAAAGATAGAATGTTTATTTCCCAATATTAACAATGCTAATATCATGTAACTTAGGGCCAGATGTATCATTTGATTTTGCACTCGCAAACAGCTAAATCGGCCGTTTGCAAGTGCAAAATCAGGGTCTGCAATGCATCAAATTCATTCGCAGACCAAAAAGAGAAAATCGCAAAACTTTTGATTTTCTGCGTTGCGACCTGGATTTTGCGAATCGCAATTTGCGATTCACAAATTCCAGGTCGCAATGCAATTCTGCAAAAAATCACAAATTGCGATTTTTCTCAGAATGGTATTTTGCAAGTGCAAAATACCATGACCTGCAACCAGGTGGTAACCTGGTGCAAAATTTAAAAATGCAGTAAAACTGCATTTTTAAATTTGATATGTAAAGCACACATGCCCTTTTGGCATGTGTGTACCTTACATGTGAAAAAAAAAAAATGGGGTGCAGGAGAGGGGGCCTTAGGCCCCCAGCACCCTGGCCCTTTGCTTTTCCCAAATTGCGATTTCTGTTTCAGAAATCGCAATTTGCGAAAATGAAAAAAAATTCGGGGCCAGTATCGCAATTTGCGATTCGGTAATTGCATTTGCGATTTTTAAGAAATCGCAATTACCGAATCGCAAATGTGATACATGGCCCTTTGCGATTCGGTAATTGCGATTTCTTAAAAATCGCAATTACCGAATCGCACTGGGCCAGATTCATACATCTGGCCCCTTGTCTCAAAATCAAATGGTAAGCATACAAAAACAATACTGGCTACACAAATCTCCTAAAGAATCGCAATTTAATCAAAGCTTGGACCACTACACATTCTAAGGTTACATTACAAATCAATAGCACGAATAACTGAGCAAGAGAAATGGCATACATTTAGGTTCAGCACAAAAAATACATCAACTGTTAGTACATGTAGCAAGCATCCTCAGTGAGTACCCTAACTAACCCTCTGATTAGAATAGCAAGTTTGGATTTCATGCAAAACAATTTAGTCAATACAAAGTTGGAAAACATCTAACTATGGCTCCATCAAAATTAGCAGTTGGAACCTAGGGACAAAAACAAATAGACTTAACAATCATTAACATCGTCTTATACTTTGCCTCAGTATGGTTCAGCAAGCTGTAGCAGTCTTCAGCAATTGGACATCAGTTGGGTCAGCAAGGCATCGGAATTCAGCATTAAAGTTTAGGAAAGCAAAATCTCTTCATGCAGTTCGGAACAAAAGGGCTAATGGCGTATCTCCTCTCGGTGCAGTCTGGCTAAGTTAGATTTCCTAAAACTACATTCCACGGTGCTATTGGTCAAAGAATCATACATTTACATTTAGTCCAATGAAAGTAGAACCCCAAATCTAGGATTTTACTAGTCCCTTGTTCACACGTCGATGACTGGCATCTCTTCTCATGTCCCTGTAGTTGTGCTAGTCAGGTAACAAATTTGTATCAGCTTATACTTCAATCAGTGCATCCAATGTCACTCCTGGGAAGGTGGTCTTTACAGACACTAAGTTATACAATGTATCCCTAGCTAGTACATCATACTCTAGCAAGGAGTTCTCATGGGAAATAATTTCAGCTCCAACATTTGGTCAATGCAGTGGAAAATCACAATTTAATTCTCTAAGCAGCCATTTCATAAATCACCTAAGCAATGCAGCTTGACATGATGCTGTGCAACTAGGCCCAAGACCTTGCTAAAGTAAGGCCTACGATTAATAAAGCATATACAAGTACATTAATCCAAACATAAGCTCAACATTTTACTTTAATAAGCTGTTAATAAGTACACTTTGTGAATATTGGTGGTCACTCAAATAGGCACTTTTTCAAATGCATATATTATTTCTCTATGTTAACTTATTTTCTATGCAAATTCAACACTCAGAATACATGAATAATCATTCGTAAAAATTCAGCTTTAACAGGGAACAAAGACTCCTTCTGTCCTGCATCCCTGCACAGTTCCTCAAGGAGGAAGAGGGCATAAAGGAAAAAAGGAAGGGCAGGGAGATGAGTCCTCTGCAATTCATTAGCCACTGTTCACTTGTTGCGTGTTATTGGATTTTTCAACGCAAGTGAAGCAAAACGTTTAACAAAACATATATTAAATAATATTTCAACAGCAGTTTAAAAATATCTGATAGAATCCTGAAAACTAATTGAATTCCTCATATGCCTTTTTCATACAACCACTCATATTGCCTACAAAGTGCAACTCAATTAGACATATATGTTCAAAAGACACAACGTTGATTAAAACAAGTGACTATACAAATGAATAACTATCACTGCAAGGGAAATCAATTCCAATTAGTGAACAAATTTTAAGTAGACCCGAACAAGTGTTTTGAAATAATAATGTTTTTTTTTTTTAATGAAGTTTACATGATGCACAAGCTGTAATACGAGAAGGACCAAAGAAGCAAATGCGGAAAACAATGAATTTATACTTTAACATTATTTTGGATTTTGTGGTCACAAAACCTCCACACAGGGTGTGTGACTGAAAATCCTTTTTACTTTTTTTCTAAACCCATTTTATGAGTCAGACTAGTAAAATGTGTTTTGAGATGGTTACTGATTCACAATTTGAACGGGTGTTTTTTAGGAGTTGCTTGCAAAATAGATATTAACACTATGGCCCTCATTACAACCCTGGCGGTCGGTGGTAAAGCGGCGGTAAGACCGCCAAGAGGCCGTCGGTAAAAAAAAAAAAATGATGACCACAGCGGAAACCGCCAACATAGACAGCGACTTTAACACACAGACCGCCACGGCGGTAAAAACAAACAGCATGGCGGTCACCGCCAACAGACAGGCGGAAGGCATGATACCACCCACACCATTATGAGAGGACAATCCACCAACACGAACAAAAACACGTCGGAAACTGGACTTGGAAGGGAAAACTCTCACCTCTCCAAACAACCCACAAGGAACCAGGATGCCATGGAGCTGGAACTCCATATTCTACCTGCGATTGTCTTCCTGCTCCTCTACCAGGAGCACGACCGACGGCGGCAATGACCACGGTGAGTACTGCACCTACGACACAGGGGAGGGGGAGGGAAAAGAGAGTGACACACACACATGCAACACCCCCACGCTCACACACAACACCACACACGCCAATACATGCTGAAACATTACATTTACACCCCCCCAACCCCCCCATGGAAGAATGCAAGGACAAAAGGAAATGAGGTGAATGATTGTAATCAGGAAAAATCCATTAATCAAAAATATATATACACTATTAACAAATATGTACACCAAGAATTCAAGTCCATGTACTGCACCTACATAGTCCATGGACCACTGGGCCCAAAATGCATGGGCGAGGCCCACACCCAATACCAGATCCAAACGGAGAGAACACTGCAGGGGCATCAGATCAAAATAAAACAGGCACCTCAGCCGGATGAGTGCACGACGCCAGCTCCACGAGGGTTGCTCCATGCCCATTGATGTATCCTGGGGAGTGCAAAGCCACAGTCTCTCAAGCCTCTCCAGTGGGTGGTTTGCCCACTGCTTTATCCTGGGGAGTGCAAAGCCACAGTCTCTCAAGTCTCTCCAGTGGGTGGGTTGCCCACTGCTTCATCCTGGGGAGTGCTAAGCCACAGTCTCTCAAGTCTCTCCAGTGGGTAGTTTGCCCTCTGCTTCATCCTGGGGAGTGCAAAGCCACAGTCTCTCAAGTCTCTCCAGTGGGTGGTTTGCCCACTGCTTTATCCTGGGGAGTACAAAGCCACAGTCTCTCAAGTCTCACTAGTGGGTGGTTTGCCCACTGCTTCATCCTGGGGAGTGCAAAGCCGCAGTCTCTCAAGTGGATGCCTTTCTCCACTAGTTCTGGAGGGGGCTTTGTGCCCAGAGTGCTTCATCCTGCCAAGGACTGAGGTAGTGGATGTCATTCTCCACTGGTTCTGGAGGGGGCTTTGTGCCCAGAGTGCTTCATCCTGCCAAGGACTGCGGTAGTGGATGTCATTCTCCACTGGTTCTGGAGGGGGCTTTGTGCCCAGAGTGCTTCATCCTGACAAGGACAGAGGTAGTGGATGTCATTCTCCACTCGTTCTGGAGGGGGCTTTGTGCCCAGAGTGATTCATCCTGCCAAGGACAGAGGTAGTGGATGTCATTCTCCACTGGTTCTGGAGGGGGCTTTGTGCCCAGAGAGATTCATCCTGCCAAGGACTGAGGTAGTGGAACTGACACTCCACTAACAGTGGGGCAACTGGAAGCTGTCTAGGCCCCTGGAACTGACCACCAGCCTCGTACGACTGACCACTGGGGATGGCACCCATGTCTGCGGTGGTACTACTGGCACAGGATGTGGCGTGGCTGCTGGCAGTGCTGGCGGCGGCCTCAGTAGCGGCGCTGCTTGCGGCGCTCATTGGGCAGTGGTGCTGGTGGGGGGCTCACTCTGCGTGCTGCTGGGAGCGGTGTCCCAGGCGGCGGTGCTGGTGGGGAGCTCACTGAGCGGCTGCTGGCGGCGGTGTTCTGGGCAGTGGTGCTGGTGGGGGGCTCACTGAGCGTGCTGCTGGCGGCGGTGTCCTGGGAGGCGGTGTTAGTGGGGGGCTCACTAAGTGTGCTGCTGGTGGCAGTGTCCTGGGTGGCCGTGCCGGTGGTGGTGGTGCATGTGGCGGTGCCGATGGCGGTCTTGTCCACCGTGCAGGTTGGCGGTGACTTCCCTTTCTTTCTCTGCCCCTTCCCCACCTTGGATGGTGGCGCAGCTGTCTTGCCACTCCCAACTGTTGTCCTGGCGGAGCCCTTGGTGGCAGGTGTTTTGGCCTTTTCCCTCCAGGCTGTGGGCAACGTCTTTTATTTTGGAGGAGGGGGGATGTCCTTGGCCTGGCTCCTTGGGACACTGGCTGCCCTGCTGCTTGGCGCACTCCAGAAGCCGGTTACTGCTGGCACCACTATTCCCGGTGATGTGATGGCTGAGGTGCTGGGTTGGGACCTGGAGAGGTGGGCCCTAGGGGACGGAAGGGGTGGGGGAGGTGAAGGGAAGTGGTCAAGGTTTGACAGAAAACGTTTTTAGACACACTGGGACGGGTAGATGGAGGGGGGTTGGGAGTGGAGGAAGAGGTAGTGGTTGTAGGAGGTGTTTGGGCAAAGGTGCAGGTGCATGGGCTGGAGGCTGTCTTGAGGTGGAAGGCTGTTGGGTGGGTGTGTGTCTGCGTTTGTTTAGTTTGGGAGGAGGGCTCACAGACACACTGGGTGAGGACACAGGTGATGTCTGAATGGTAGTGGGGGTGGTGCGTGCACGTGAGCAGTGTGTGGTGATGGGAGTGCTGGTGATAGAGGTAGTGGCTGAAGATGTAGTGCATGCAGGTGTGAGTGGAGTCGTGACAGGGTGGGAGGAGGGAGACATGGAAGAGGGGGACACAGTGGAGGCAGTGGCTGTTGGTATGTCTGCATGGGTATGATGCTTGTGTGAGTGCCTGTGGGATGTGTGGTGCTTATGTTTGCCAGAGCTACCCTTGTGTGTTGAGGTGTGTGCATGCTGGTCTGATGGTGTGCTTGGGATAGGCTGAGGTACTCGGGATTGGGTCTGGGTGGAGGAAGTTGGATGGGGGAGGCTAGACACAGGGACAATGGCTGCCATCAGTGCTGAGGCCAGAGTCTGAAAAGATCGCTGTTGGGCTGCCTGACCAGAATGAATGACCTCCAGGTATGCATTTGTCTGTTGCAACTACACCCTGGATTGCATTCAGAATGGTAGACTGCCCAACAGTGAGGGATCTGAGGAGGTCAATGGCCTCCTCACTGAGGGCAGCAGGGCTGACTGGGGCAGGGGCTGAGGTGCCTGGGGCGAAGGAGATGCCCACCCTCCTGGGTGAGCGGCCACGGGGCACCCGCTGAGGGGCTGCTGGGAGGGTGGTGCTGGTAGGGCGGGTGGCGGCTGTACCTGTAGATGCAGTGGGCAAAGAGGGGCCCGCCACCGCAAGGGAGCTCCCATCAGAGGAGGAGTCGGTGTCGCTGGTCTCAGCTCCTGTCCCTGCCGTGGAGCTTCCCTCGCCCTCCGTCCCACTGGAGAATTCTGAGTCCGTATTCTCGCCTTCCACGGCCATGTGGGATTCAGCTCCCTCCTGCTCCGGTGGCACAGCACCTCCGCCTGATGATGCTAAGGCACACAAGAACAGGGAGACCACAAAAATGGTTGAAAAGAAAGTAGAAAGACATGTTCAGTGCATGCAATACCACTACTGTTGGTGGACACTACAGACACAGCAGCCCTCTGCACTACACCATGCACTTAGAGTTCC
Organism: Pleurodeles waltl; assembly: GCF_031143425.1. Taxonomy (NCBI): domain Eukaryota; kingdom Metazoa; phylum Chordata; class Amphibia; order Caudata; family Salamandridae; genus Pleurodeles; species Pleurodeles waltl. The sequence continues at coordinate 783,557,890 of NC_090447.1, forward strand.
CAAATTAATCCCAGGGACATGGGGTACAAGGCCTATGCCCGATTGCTGCACACATGGAAGTCACAGGAGCCTGACTAGGGGTAGATGGCTCCTACCACTGGTGGGGTGGGGTGCCACATAGCCTGCCTTACGAAGGGACCTTGCCTACAAAACTCGCCCTGGCCTAGGGGAACCAACAGCCCACCTCCCCCACCCAGACACCTCCAATGCGCGCTGAATCAGACGGATGTGACGGTACTCACCCCCTTGTGGCTGCTGTGATGTCCTCAAGCGCCCATCCAACTCCGGATACGCCACCGCCAGGATGCGGAACATCAGGGGGGTCATGGTGCGACGGGCACCCCTCCCACATTGGGAGGCCATCCCCAGCTGGGCCTCCACCGTATTCTTGCTCCAGAGGCGAATGTCCTCCCATCTTTGATGGCAGTGGGTGCTCCGTCTGTGGTGGACCCCCAGGGCCCAGACGTCCTTGGCGATGACACGCCAAATGTCCTTCTTCTGGTGGGCGCTGACCTAGAGGAATAGTACAGGGGAAAAGGAAAACCTTTAACCGTCTGGACCGTCACAGTCATTGGCCCACGTTCCCACCCTTGCCCTGACGCACATCCACTCGCCGGTGTTTCATGCACGCCTCATTCCCCCCCATCTCCCATCCACACCACTCCAAACAGGCATAGCCCATACAGCATGCTCACAGTGTACTCACCTGTTTGTCTAGAGGACCGTAGAGTAGCTTGTGCTGGGGGGGACCCCATCCACTAGTTTGTCCAACTCCTCCGATGTGAAGGCAGGGGCCCTTTCCCCAGACATTTGAGCCATTGCTGCTTCCAGATTGAGGTCCTCTCCTGTCGAAGATCAGGTATCAAGTGAGTGAACAGAGAGAAAATGGCGGTCACGTCTGCGGCGATGCGTACCGTCACCACCGGCATACATCATCATTGGCTCCTGGGACCCATAGGGTCCAATGATAACCAATGCAGGATTGCGCTGCGGTCTTCGACCGGCTACAGCGACGGTGTACAACGCCAGTGCAGTTACCTCATATCCCCTTGTCCCACATTACAGGTTAGGCAGCCGCCATTTCAGGGGGCCACATGGCATTAATTTTAAATGCGTCATACATATCTAGGCCTTGCATACACACTAAGACAGGCACATAGCGGAATGACAAATGTGTGCAATAAAGTTGTTTATTTCGTACCTAGGTGTTGGCTGACCCTCTGATCGCTGTTTTCATCCATAGGGCATGTCCGCTGGGGCAGGTGAGGAGATGGCGGCATCCTCTGGTGTACAGACCGCTGGTGGACCGGTTGACAATGGGAGAGCGACATGTAATAGTCACCTACAGACTTGATCGTGCCACAGTCTATGAACTGTGTGCCCAGTTGGAGCCAGAGCAGATGTCAGCTATCCGCCATCCCACAGGAATCCCCCTCTAGTGCAGGTCCTGTCAGTACTCCATTTCCTGGCAAGTGGGTCCTTTCAAACAACAGTGGCCATTGCATCAGGCATGTCCCAGCCAATGTTCTCTACCTTGTTGTCCAGAGTGTTGTCTGCCCTGCTGAAACACATGCGCAGCCTCAGGTGGAGGATTTGCCTACAGTGAAAGGTGACTTCTATGCCCTGGGACATATCCTCAACATCATAGGTGCTATTGATGGGACACATGTGGCCTTGGTACCCCCCGCAGGAGTGAACAGGTATACAGAAACCGGAAGAGTTACCATTCCATGAATGTGCAGATGGTGTGTTTTGCCGACCAGTACATCTCCCTTGTGAACGCCAAGTTTCCTGGCTCAGTGCATGACGCTTACATTCTGAGGAATAGCAGCATCCCTTTTGTGATGGGGCAACTCCAGAGGCACAGTGTGTGGCTATTAGGTGAGGACAAGGACCCTATACAGTGTGAATAGTTGTCTGGGTCTGGGGTTGTCCCTAAGGGTTAGTGTGTGTCTAACATATTTCCCTCAACATTTGCAGGTTACTCTGGGTACCCCAACCTGTCATGGCTACTGACCCCGTGAGGAATCCCAGGACAAGGGCAGAGGAACGCTACTATGAGGCACATGGGCGAACTAGGAGGGTTATAGAGAGGACCTTCGTTCTCCAGAAGGCCAGGTTCAGGTGCCTCCATGTGACAGGTGGTTCCCTATACTACTCACCAAAGAAGGTGTGCCAGATCTTCGTGGCCTGCTGTATGCTGCACAACCTGGCTTTGCGATGACAGGTGCCTTTTCTGTAGGAGGATGGTCCTGAAGGAGGTGTTGTGGCAGCTGTGGAGCCTGTGGACAGTGAAGAAGAGGAGGCAGAAGAAGAGGACATAGACAACAGAAACACCGTGATCTATCAATACTTCCAGTGAGACACAGGTAAGAAGACCTCACTGCCTCCAACATCTGATCAAATTGTTCGACCTCTCATCTTTCTGTCATTTTCACCCAGTGTATGGACCCTGATTTGTCAATTTCCCTTTCGATTTCACAGATGTGGGTCCCACTGTGTGTCCTCTGCTATGTTACCTCATGGACTAGAGCTGTGTGACATAGGTATGTTGACAATGCAATGGACATTGGTACTTTCCTTAGTTATAGCAAATACTCATTTGTGAAAGCACAGACTGACTCCAAATTGTTTTGTGATTCAAGGGTGTTTATTTAAGTGCAAATTAGTGGAAGGGGTTGTAAAATGGTCAGGGGTGATGGTGGAGGAATGTCCATGGCAGAGTCCAGTCTATTTGTCTCACAGGTGCATTGTCCAAAGGGGCATAGGAAGTGGAGCTAGGGCAGTTTAAGGATGGACAGGGTGACAAAGTGGGTCAGAGGATGACATTCAGGGTGGTCTCATTTCTTGGCGGGGGTCTTCGCATTGTTCTCTGTCTTTGTCCTGGATCTCAGAGACCGATTGTGGGGTGGTTCTCCATCTGCAGGGGGTGGGGTGCTGGTGTCGTGGTCCTGTGGCGGTGCCTCCTGTCCACTAGTGCAGGCGGAGGTGGTGGGCAGTTCATCGTCCAGGCTAGTGCCAGGGGCCCTTTGTTGTGCCACAGTGTCCCTCCTGGTGTTCATGAGGTCCTTCAGCACCCCTACAATGGTGCCCAGGGTGGTATTTGAGTTCCTCCCTGAACCCCAAATACTGTTCCTCCTGCAGCCGCTGGGTCTCCTGAAACTTGGCCAGTACCGTTGCCATTGTCTCCGGGAAATGATGGTAGGCTCCCATGATGTTGGAGAGGGCCTCGTGGAGAGTGGGTTCCCTGGGCCTGTCCTCCCCCTGTCGCACAGCAGCCCTCCCAGTTCCCCGGTTTTCCTGGGCCTCTGTCCCCTGAACCGTGTGCCCACTGTCACTGCCCCCAGGTCCCTGCTGTTCTTGGGGTGGTGGTTAGCCTGGGTTCCCTGTAGTGGTGGACTCACTGCTGCTTGACGTGTCCTGGGGACAGAGGTATGGGCCCGCTGGGTGGGTGCTGCGCTGGTGTTTCCTGAGGGGGGAGGCTTTGTGGTGGCCTGTGACTGTGTGAGGGGAACCGACTGTCCCGAGGTCCCAGATGGGCCGGGATGGCCATCTATATCAGCTGGACAGAGCTGCTGTCATCACTGTGGGCCTCTTCTGTGGGTGGAGTGGACATGTCTGGACCCTCCTGTCCGGCGACGTTGGGTGGGGTCCTGCAGGGGTGTAAAGGCATGATTATTGCATCTGTGTGTGCCATGGTGTGCAATGGGTGGGTGACCCTGTACCCCAGTGCTTACATTCTTGTGTAGAACCTTGTGTGATAATTGTTTTGGGTTCTGTGTGGGTATGTGTAGTGGACATACATTGGTGATGGGTGTCCATGCTCTGTTGTTGCATGCAGGGCTTGGTGTTGGGATGTGTGCTTTGTGATAGTGGGACATATGTGAGGAGTTGGAGTGATGGGGGTGAGGGCGACGGTGGGGGTATGTGATAGCATGCAGGTAGGTTGGGGGATGAAGTAGTTAAAGATTTAACTTACCAGAGTCCATTCCTCCAGCTACTCCTGCAAGGCCCTCAGGATGCAGTATAGCCAAGACCTGCTCCTCCCATGTTGTTAGTTGTGGGGGAGAAGGTAGGGGTCCGCCGCCAGTCCTCTGAACCGCAATGTGGTGTCTTGAGACCACGGAATGCACCTTCCCCCGTAGGTCGTTCCACCTCTTCCTGATGTCATCCCGTGTTCTTGGGTGCTGTCCCACTGCGTTGACCCTGTCCACGATTCTGCTCAATAGCTCCATCTTCCTAGCTATGGTGGTGTGCTGCACCTGTGATCTGAATAGCTGTGGCTCTACCCGGATGATTTCCTCCACCATTACCCTGAGCTCCTCCTCAGAAAACCTGGGGTGTCTTTGCGGTGTCATGGGGTGGTGTGGGTGATGTGTGGGGTGGTGTGTGTTGTGATGTGTGGGTGATGTTTAGGGGTGTGTGGTGTTTTGTGCGTGGATGTGTATGTGTGATGGTGCTGTGTGCCTCAGTATGCTGGTGTTGTCTTTGCTTTGCTGTCTCTCTGGCCTTCTTCAAATGTTTGGGTATTAAGGGTTTGTGGGTAATGTGGGTAATGTGGGTGTGTGTTTTAAATTGTATTGGGTGTGTGGGAGTGGTGTGTGTATGTGAATCAGGTGTGTGTATTTCGATTTGTCCAATGTGGTAGTGTTTTGTAAATGTGTGTGTACTTTGAGCGCAGCGGTGTGTACCGCTAATGGAATACCGCGGTTGAAAGACCGGCGCGTGGATTCGTGGGTCGTGACAGTGTGGGCGTATTCCTGTTGGCGTGACGGTGGAGGTTTTGTTATCGCCAGTTTATCACTGACCTTTGTTGTGGTGGACTTGTGTGGGTGTCTAGATTTTGGCGGTTTCTGAGCTGTGGGTCATAATAGCTGTGGCGGAATTCCGCAGACGCGTGTTGGCGGTCTTCTGCATGGCGGTAAGCATATTTACCACCAATGTTGTAATGAGGGCCTATATGTGTCAAAGGATTGCATGCACAATTCTGCCCGCAAACCATTGAACAGTTACCAGCTACCAAGTTGGTGTGGTAACTGATTTACAAAGGGGTACCTTTTGGATGAGGGTGGCATCTTCAAAGGGATGGGGAGCAGAGGTCCAGGAGATCACAATCAGCTCTCACTGACATATTTGAAAATGAAAAAAAATTTTTTTAAGTAGCCCTGCTATTAAGGAAATCAGGGTTCTTTAAAGCAGAAATGATTTCTATTTTGAAACACAACCACAGGGATAGTTGACTGCTGTTTGCTGCAGGCCACCATCTCTGGAACTGTATTTTGAGATTGAAAACCTTTTGTTTAGAACAACCAGATTTCCTTTGGGGGTGGGTTGTGTTGCAAATTGAGACATGGCAAATTTTCATTAGGCAGATCATTCAGCGACCTCCTCCAATTCATTTTGTTTTTAACAACTGTTAGACCTGAGAGCCTTAGGGTGGTCACCCCCAACTTTTTTGCCTGCCTCTCTACACTTTTTGACACTATTTTTGCGGGTTTTAGGACTCTGCGCACTTTACAACTGTTAACTGGTATTAAAGTGCATATGCTCTCTCCCTTCAAACATGGTGACATTGGCTCATACCCTATTGGCATCTTAAATTTACTTTTAAGTCCCTAGTAAAGTGCACGGCATGTGCCCAGGGCCTGTAAATTAAATGCTACTAGTGGGTCTGCAGCACTGATTGCGCCACCCACATACGTAGCCCCTTAACCATGTCTCAGGCCTGCCATTGCAAGGCCTGTGTGTGCAGTTTCACTGCCACTTCAACTTGCCATTTAAAAGTATTGCCAAGCCTGAAACTCCCCATTTTAATATATAAGTCACCCCTAAGGTAGGCCATGGATAACCCAAAAGGCAGGGTGCTGTGTACGTAAAAGTCAGGACATATACCTGTGTGTTTTATATGTCCTGGTAACATACAACTCTTAAAATCGTTTTCCACTATTTGTGAGGCCTGCTACTTTCATAGGCTAACATTAGGGCTACCCTCATATACTGTGTGAGTGGTAGGGTCTGATCAGAAGGGTGAAGACAGGTCATATTTAGTATGGCCAGAATGGTAATACAAAATCCTGCTGACTGGTGAGGTTGGATTTTTATATTACTGTTTTAGAAATACCACCTTCAGAAAGTGAGAATTTCTCTGCATTTAAAATCCTTCTGTGTCTTACAGCCTGTCTCCAGTCCACGTCTGGGCTGGGCTGGTTGACAGCTCCCTTGTGCATTTAACCTAGACAACCACAAACACACGATGCTCAGTCACACTTGCACGCATATGCATACTGAAAGGGTCTTCCTTGGCTGGAAGGGTGGAGGGCCTGACTCTTACATTTCAAAAGACGGTGGCCTGCCCTCACACAATGGACTGCCAAAACCCCTACTGGGACCCTGGCAGACAGGGTTGTGCTGAAAGGGGACCTTGTGCACTTCAAAACAACTCTTTGAAGTCTCCCCCACTTCAATGGCACTTTTGGGTATATAAACTGGGTCCCTGACCCTACCAACTTAGACACTTCTTGAGACAGACACTCTGCACCAGAACCTACAACCTGCCACCATCAGAAGCTGCCTGGACTGCTTTGCTGTAAAGGACTGCTGCCTTGATGGCTTCTGGCTATGCTGGCTTCTGGCTCTGCTAAGAAGTGCTCTCCAAGGCTTGGATTGAGCTTGCCTCCTGTTTCCTGGAGTCTCAGGGCCAAAAAGACTTTGGCGGTCATTCTGACCGCGGCAGGCGGCGGTCGCCGCCCGCCATGCGGTTACCGCCGAATGACCGCCCCGCGGTCAAAAGACCGCGGCGGCCATTCCAACTTTCCCGCTGGGCCGGCGGGCGACCGCCAAAAGGCCGCCCGCCGGCCCAGCGGGAAAGCCCCTGCAACGAGGAAGCCGGCTCCGAATGGAGCCGGCGGAGTTGCAGGGGTGCGACGGGTGCAGTGGCACCCGTCGCGATTTGCACTGTCTGCAAAGCAGACAGTGAAAATCTGTATGGGGCCCCCTCACAGGGCCCCACGACACCCGTTCCCGCCATCCTGGTTCTGGCGGTGAAAACCGCCAGAAACAGGCTGGCGGGAAGGGGGTCGGAATCCCCATGGCGGCGCTGCAAGCAGCGCCACCATGGAGGATTCCCTGGGCCAGGGGAAAACCGTTGGGAAACCGCCGGTTCCCCTTTTCTGACCGCGGCTTTACCGCCACGGTCAGAATAGCCCAGGAAGCACCGCCAGCCTGTTGGCGGTGCTTCCGTGGTCCCCGGCCCTGGCGGTCATGGACCGCCAGGGTCGGAATGACCCCCTTCATCTCTGCAAAGAAAATCCTTGTGCTGTGAAAATCAATGCGCAGCCTACTGGAATGTAAGCACAGCCTGTCCAGCGGTGAGAAAATAACTGCATCACTGAACCGGAATGATGCGGCCCGGCCCCTCGAGTGGAGATCGACACAGCACCAATGTTGCGACCGGAACTCTGACTCACAGCCCACTCGATCAACGCATTGGAGAGCCAGAACAACACAGCCCGACTTCCTGTGAGAGAAATCAACGCAGCGCCAGCCATGCAGCAGAAAGTCCGCCGCATCATCCACCAGATCAACACAACAGCTGTGACTTTGCCCCACACGCCCAGGATTTGCACGCATCACCCCTGGGTGTCAAAAGACCCCACATCGCAAAGAGGATTCAAGCTTGCACACTGGAATTTGATGCAAAGAACCTGCTGTGTGGAAAAGAATCAACGCATCATCTGTGTGCACCCGGAAAACCGACACACACCTACCTTTTTCTACTCATCTTCTCCTTTGCAGTCTTCAAGTGTAATTTTGACGCAAACCGGGTACTTTGTTACTTTGTGCTTGCAAGAGACAATTGTTGCTTTTAAGATCTAAAGGCTCTTCTTATCATTACAAAAGTGATATTTCATCTTGTGATTAACAAATCTTGATCATTTTGAACGTAATTTATTAATCAGATAAATATCGGATCATTTTCTAAACTTGTGTGGTGTCTTTTTTGTGGTGTTCTCACGGTGCTATTGCATGATTTTTTGCACAAATACTTCACACATTTCCTTTTAAGTTAAGCCTAAATGCTCAGTGCCATGCTACCAGAGGGTAGACACAGGATAATTTGGATTATGTGTGATTTACCCTGACTAGGATTGTGGTCCCTACTTGAACAAGGGTGTATACCTTTGCCAACTAGAGACCCCATTTCTAAAAACAACCCTTAAGTACTAAGGTCAATTGACAAAATTAGATATTGAAATTTAAAATTGTGGTCGCAATTTATAACTGTTTTTTGCGACAAGCTTCTTAGAAGATATAAACATTAGGCTTTTGTAAGCAGAATGGGCTGCATTTCTTGCAACAGGAGAACATCTATATATATTTGTACCAGAAGCCATCGGTGACCCAGAGATGTCACGAACAAATACAAACATACCATAAAACATAACAACATTTACTGTAAGAACTCTCTCTTACATTAAAAGGAAGCATTAATAATATGCAAAGCACGGTCAACTTAAATCTGTGAAGCAACTAAATTTAAATACCATGGACGCTAGTGCCTGATTAAGGGTTTAATTTATGATTTGACTAGCATAGAACAGTCCTTTAAGGTGGTGGAGAACATTAACTCTGCCACCCTAACGGGCTACACTTTGTCAAATTCACAAATTACCACCAGTCCTGCAGTCATCTCTGCACACTTAAAGGAACTGCTTGCATGGGGGTTCCTTTCAATCTACAGAATGTTAGGTTGAAGGCCACCATCAGAATTGACAGCTGTTGACCAAACTTTTCAAAATCTTTGTTTTTCAGAAAAAAACTCCCAAAGCATTTGTATTTTGAAAAACAGAAACTGAATTACTCCCTCCCCGGGATGATTTTACCAGGGATTGGGGATCGTTATTTTTGTTCCTGTCCCTTACAATCAGTTTTTTTTCCTGGTGGTGACAGACAGGAAAGCAAAATACACAGTCGATCCTAAATAGGATGGGTGGTGAATGTCCTTCTTCCAACATCCCCTATTTAATCGGGCTGACAAAGGAAATATTATGGGTGCTCCATCAATGGAAAACGTAAGGTATGCCTATTTCTACGTAATACAGGCAGGCAAGCAGGGTACTCTGTTTAATTTGCAATGGACTGGCCTGCCCTCAAACTCTACATCAGGCACGAAGTGCGGTGTTGCAATGGAAAATCCATAGTCAATCACCTCCACCATAGAATCTCAAATGATGAAGAAATTCTATAGGAGGAGTCTCCTCTGCATTTATCGTGTCGACCAGAAATTGGAAGATTTTCCCCTGCTACTTATCCGTAAACAGGAGACCATAATCCTCGCTCATGTTCATAAATCATTGTTGATATTTGTAAATCACTGTGATGTTGTTAACCTTTGCAGCATTTACATTCATTACAGCGCTTGTATCTTTTTTCTGTTGGCTTTTAAGTTTCACTTACATTTAATGCGTCTGTTAGAATGGCACTTAACTTTTTATTTCTCCTCTAGGAAGACTGGATAGCAGGTGGCTGCATTAATGAATTTAACTTCTTTATTAGGACATACATCGCTGATTTATGTTTCTTATGAATTGTAAAACTAATTACCTAGATAAAGGATGTTCTACAGGGTTTAATTAAACATTATTTGGTCAAAAGAGATTACACCTGAAGAGATGACTCAGCATGAACTGGAAAGCTATTGCATTATAATAGCATCTGTATTTTGGCACACTTTAGAAATTCTTATAATCCCAATTCACATATTTGTTTGTTTGCGGTATTTCTTGGTGCATTACATGTCACCTTGCTGCTGCTTCAGCATGCATGCTTATGCAGGCAAATTTTTAAAAAATCTGTTTTTATTAAATTATCATAATGAAAACAGAAAAGGGAAAACAAACACAATCGAATGATTAGGACGTCAGTATTCAGGAGATAAGTGATTTCTGCCATTAGAACGTCGTCCTTTATAATTAAATATTTTCTGACATCCCCAAAGATTCTCTCTGTATATATGAATATAGTTGTGTTGCCCTAGATCTAACTTTATCTTTGTGACATTGCCCCTATTTCTTGATACACCCATTTTGGTTTCATCGAAAGTACCCACTATTCATTTGTGTATCACTAAATTGTGCCTTGCACACACTTCTAAATTTGGTGAAGGACACTTAGACCCTCATTATAACCCTGGCGGTCGGTGATAAAGCAACGGTAATACCGCCAACAGGCTGGCGGTAAGAAAAATGGTAGTATTACCACGGCGGAAACCGCCAACACATACAGCCACTTTAACACTCCGACCGCCACTGAGGTTGCAGCAAACACCGCGGCGTTAACCGCCAACAGCCAGGCGGAAGACAATGTACCGCCCACACTATTATGACACACCAATCCGCCACCTTTTCCGGGGCGGTACCAAGGCCATCAAAAGCACGGCGGAAACACTACAGAGAAGGGAAACGACTCACCTCTCGACACACAAGGAAGAACCACGACGCCATGGAGCCCGAAATGCACATAATTCCAGTGTTGGTCTACCTCCTCCTGCACCAGGAACACGAATGGCGGCAAAGACGATCACAGTGAGTACTGCACCTAGCACACAATGCAGGGGGGGAGGAAAAAGAGAGTGACACACGCAACATGCAAGACCCCCACCCTCACCCCCAACACCATACACACAAACAGATGCAACAGCATCACATATACACCCCGTAACCCTCAAGGATAATGCATGGACAAAAGGAATTGATTAAAGTGAGTGTAATATTACACATTTAGTTATATACATCTTTAAAGCAATAGACAGTATGTACAATATATACAGATGGGGGACAATGCCCACTCCAATATGTTCGTGGCCCACAGGGCCATATCACATATGCCAAGGCCACACTTGACTCCTGCCTCAATATGGAGAGAACACTGCAGGGGCATCAGGTCGAAAACACACAGGCACCTAAGGGGGGCGTGGAATGGGAGGGCACCTCAGCCAGAACATGGTACAATGCCACTGCTCCTGGGAAGGGCTACATGCTCTGTGCGATGTCCTGGGCAGTGCAAAGCCACAGTCTCTCAAGTGCGTGGTTTGCCCACTGCTTGGTCCTGGGGAGTGCAAAGCCACAGTCTCTCTAGTGGATGGCTTCTCCACTGGTTCTGGAGGGGGCTTTGTGCCCAGTGTGCTTCATCCTGTCAAGGAGGGGGTGAGTGGATGCCTTCTTCCACTGGTTCTAGAGGGGGCTTTGTGCCTTGTGATGCAGCACATGGGGACTGCAAGGTCACAGTCTCTCACCTGGGTGTCACACCTACAGGTGTTGCAGGGGCCAGGACGCACTACAGCCCATGTAGGCACAACTACACACTGCTCGCCGGCGGTGACGGCTGCTCAGTGGATGCCAGTTGTGCTGCAGGTGGCGGTGCTATCAGTGGTGAGGGAAGGTGTCCACCACAGCCAGGGAGCTGACATCGGAGGAGGTGTCACTGTGAGTACTGTCCCCTCCTGTCTCCTTCGTGGTGTTCCCCTCGCCCTCTGTCTCACTGGTGCCCTCACCGCTGGTGGATTCAGCCTCCAGGACCATGTGGGGTGCAGCTCCCTCTGTCATCGGTGCCTCTGCTCCTCCGCCAGATGATGCTAATGCACACAAGGACAGGGTGACAAAACAAAAAGGGGGGAAGAGACAGAGGATACACTTGGTCAATGCCAGCAACTTCATTACCATTGGCGTACACAACTCACAGGGAACAGCCCTATGCACTAGGCTGTACACCACCAATTACAATGCTAGTCACCAGGCCATGGGGTACAATGCCTAACCCCATCAGCTGCAGACCTGGAACCCTCAGGACCCTGCACAGTAGTAGATGCCCACTAGCATTATTGGGGTTGGAGTTCATATGAGCTTGCCCATCATGGAACCTACCCTTCCATGTTCCCCCTGGCCTAGGGGCACCCACAGACCCACATTCCCCCACCCAGGTAACACCTTAACGCATGCAAAGTCATGATTCTGAATCTGTACTCCCCCCCTTGTGGCTGCTGTGATGCCTTCAAGCGCCCATCCAACTCCGGATATGCCACCGCCAGGATGCCAAACATCAGGGGGGTCAGGGTACGATGGGCACCCCTTCCTCGTTGGGAGGCAAGCCCCAGCTGGGCCTCCCACCCTCCCTCCTTCCTTGCCCAGCGGCGCAGGTCCTCCCACCATATTCTACAGTGGGTGCTCTGCCTGTCAAAGACCCCCAGGGTCCGCACCTCCTTGGCGATGGCACGCCAAATACCCTTTTTCCGTAGGTCCTGACGTGCAGAAAAAGATACAGCAGAAAAGGTATTATTCATACCGTCCGGACTGTTATACTCATGGCCCAACATATCCCTCCAATCCCCTTATGCACAGACATTACCCACCGAACATGCAGCACTCTGCCAGGACCCCACAGCCCCCCCTACATGAGGCTTACACACACAGCATTCCATGCATTCATGCCCCACACATCGTGCTCACGGTGTACTCACCTGTTTGTCTGCAGGACCATAAAATTAAGGGTACTGGGGTAGGACCCCATCCACTAGTCTCTCCAACTCCTCGGAAGTGAAGGCAGGGGTCCTTTCCCCAGACACTCGAGCCATGGTCGCTTCCAGACACAGGTCACAGCAGAACTTGCAGTGTAGGTCCTCTCCTGTTGAAGGTCATGTAGCAAGTGAGTGAACAGATAGAAAATGGCGGTCACGTCCGCGGCGGTGCATACCGTCACCTCCGGAGTACATCACCATTGGCTCCTGGAACCCGTATGCCCCAGTGATAACCAATGATGTGTTGCATGGTGATCATCGACCGCCTCCCACGACGGCGCACAACGCCAGAGGAATTACCTAATTTCCACTTGTCCCTCCTCACAGGTCAGAGGGCTGCCATTTCAGGGGGGCACAGGTCATGGCACCTAACTGCTTCATAGCAGACATAGGCACATCAACGTACCTACACGTTCACATACTGTTTCTGTAAAAAAAGTAAGGCATATTAATCAGAGGTTCAACCGCTGAGGATGAATAGGAGATGGAGACATGCCCCCATGTACAGACCCCAGGTGGACCTGGTGACAATGGAGGAATGGCACATTATACTAACCTACAGACTTGATAGGGCCACAATCCAAGAGCCGTGTGCCCAATTGGAGCCAGACCTGATTTCAGCTATCCGCCACCCCACAGGTATCCCCCCTCTAGTGCAGGTCCTGTCAGTGCTCCATTTCTTGGCAAGTGGTTCCTTCCAAGCGACAGTGGCCATGGCATCAGGGATGTCACAGCCTATGTTCTCAAACGTGCTGATCAGAGTGTTGTCTGCTCTGATGAAACACATGCGCAGCTACATCGGATTCCCCCAGTGAAGGCTGACTTCTATGCAATGGGACATATCCCCAAACATCATTGGTGCTATTGATGGTACACATATTGCCTTTGTCCCACCCCGGAGAAATGAACAGGTGTTCAGAAATCGAAAGAGCTTTCACTCTCTGAATGTGCAGATGGTGTGTTTGGCAGACCAGTACATCTCCTATGTCAATGTAAAGTATCCTGGGTCTGTGCATAATGCCTTTATCTTGAGGAATAGCTGCATCCCATGTGATGTCTCAACTCCTAAGGCACAGGGTGTGGCTAATAGTTGAGCCCATGGTCCCCACCCACTTGATGTAGGTATATGGGTGCGGGGTTGGCCCTAAGGGTGAGTGTCTGGCTAACAGGTATCCCTCGATATTTACAGGTGACTCTGGTTACCCCAACCTCTCATGGCTAATGACCCCAGTGAGGAATGCCAGGACAAGGGCAGAGGAACATTACAATGAGGCACATGGGCATACAAGGAGGATCATTGAGTGCACCTTTGGCTTCCTGAAGGCCAGATTCCGGTGCCTCCATCTGACAGGTGGATCCCTGTGCTACTCACCCAAGAAGGTGTGCCAGATCATCGCAGCAGGTTACAGGTTGCATAACCTGGCCTTGAGACGCCAGTGCCTTTTCTGCAGGAGGATGAGGCTGGAGATGGTCCTGTTGCAGCGGTGGAGCCTGTGGATAGTGACGAAGAGGAGGCAGAGGAAGAGGATGTGGACAACAGAACTACTATAATTCAACAGTAGTTCCAGTGACACACAGGTAAGGCACTGAAACTTCACCTTCCTTTGCAGTTTTGTGTTGGACATTGTACATAGCAGACTGATTTTCCTATTTCTATGGCCACTTACTGTACCCTTTGGCATCTCTATTTTCAGATATCTGTACCCCACTCTGGCTCCTGGTGTGTTTACTGCTGCCCACAACAGGTCATACCTATGTATATATAACTGTACATTTGAATTGCAATGTCTACAGCTTATTAAACTAATATATAGTTCAATTAATTGACAGACTCCGTACTTGTATTTGTTACACAGTTGTTTATTTCTGTGATAATAAGTGTAGGGGGTATTGCAATGGGCTGGGTTGATGGTAGAGGAATGTCCAGGATAGAGTCCAGTCTATTGGTATCACAGATGCATTGTCCAAGGGGGCATAAGGATTGGGGCAATGGCAGTTCAAGGTGGACAGGGTGACAGAGTGGGACTCAAGGGTGACATTCAGGGGAGTCTCATTTCTCGGCAGGGGTCTTGGCAATGTTCCCTGGCTTCTGCCTAGATCGCAGGGACCTTTTGCGTGGTGGTTCTCCTTCTGCAGGGGGTGGGGTGCTGGTGGCCTGTTGTTCCAGTGGGGGGACCTCCTGTCCACTAGCGTCAGTGGAGGTGGAGGGCTGTTCATTGGTGTGGCTAGTGTCAGGGGGCCTGTTGGTGTGCCACTGCCTCCCTCATGGTGTTGGCCATGTCTGCCAGCACCCCTGCAATAGTGACCAGGGTGGTGTAGATGTCTCTCAGGTCCTCCCTGATCCCCAGGTACTGTCCCTTCTGCAGCCGCTGGGACTCCTGCAGCTTGGCCAGTATCTGGCCCAAGGTCTCCTGGGAATGGTGGTATGCTCCCAGGATGTTGGTGAGTGCCTCGTGGAGAGTCGGTTCCCTTGGCCTGTCCTCCCCCTGTCACACAGCAGTCCTCCCAGTGTCCCTGTTGTCCTGTGCCTCTGTCCCCTGAACCGTGTGCCCACTGACCGCAGGTCCCTGATTGTCCTGTGTTTGTGGGGTTGCCTGGGGTCCCTGTATTGGTGAACACACTGCTGATTGACGTGTCCTGGGGACAGAGGGATGGGCCCGCTGGGTGGGTGCTGTGCTGGTGTTTCCTGAGGGGGGAGGCTCTGTGGTGGTTTGGGACTGTGGCTGGGTCACCGACTGTCCAGAGGTCCCTGATGGGCCAGGTTGGTCATCCTGATCCAGGCGTGCAGAGCTGCTGTCATCACTGTGGGCCTCTTCTGGGGGGGACTGGATGTTGCTGGCACCTCCTCTCCAGTGACGTTGTGTGGGGGTCCTGTGGGGATGTAAATGCAGTGTTATCGTTACTGCGTGTGACATCTTGTGCATGGGTATGTTTCCCCCTGTGGTTTTTATTATCAAGGCAGCTTTTGCTTGTGTGAGTTGTGATTTTGTTGGCTAAGTGATTATCACTAGTGTGCATGCTGTGGTGATGTGTTTCCATGCAGGTCTGTGATGGGGGTCCTTGAATTGGTGTTGCATGCAGCAATTGGTATTTGGATGGGTGGATTGTGATGGTGGGGTACATGTGAGGTGGTGGAGTGATGTTGGGTGAGGGTAGGGGTAGGAGTTTGTGATGGCATGCAGGTCGGGGTGATAGTAATGGAGCGTTGACTTACC
This sequence comes from Pleurodeles waltl, assembly GCF_031143425.1. Classification (NCBI taxonomy): domain Eukaryota; kingdom Metazoa; phylum Chordata; class Amphibia; order Caudata; family Salamandridae; genus Pleurodeles; species Pleurodeles waltl. The sequence goes on from NC_090447.1 coordinate 783,573,676, forward strand.
AGAGTCCAGTTCTCCTGCTACTCCTGCCAGGCCCTCAGGATGCATGATCACCAAGACTTGCTCCTCCCATGTTGTTAGTTGTGGCGGAGGAGGTGGGGGTCCACTGCCAGTCCTCTTTACAGCTATCTGGTGTCTTGCAACCACGGAACGCACCTTCCCCCATAGGTCGTTCCACCTTTTCCTGATGTCATCCCTTGTTCTGGGGTGCTGTCCCATGGCGTTGACCCTGTCCACGACTCTCCGCCATAGCTCCATCTTCCTAGCAATGGACGTCTGCTGCACCTGTGATCCGAATAGCTGTGGCTCTACCCGGATGATTTCCTCCACCATGACCCTTAGCTCCTCCTCTGAGAACCTGGGGTGTCTTTGTGGTGCCATAGGTGTAGTGTGTGGTGTGTGAGGGTGTGTGGGGTGATGTGTTGGGATGTGTGCTCTGAGGTGCGTGGATGGTGTATGGGTTGATGATGTTCTGTGGCTCTGATTCAGTGGGTGCTCCTGGCATGTCTCTCTCTCAGTTGTCAATTTTTTTTCGTAAAGGGTTGTTGGTAGTATGTGTATGCGTTTTATAGTGGTGTGGGTGTGTGGATGTGGTGTGTGTATGTGTATCAGGTGTGTGTAGTTTGAATTGTCCAATGTGGTGTTGTATTGTTAGGTTGTGTGTATTTTGAGCGCGGCGGTCTGTACCGCCAATGGTTTAACGCGGTTGAATAACCATCGCTGTGATTCGTGGGTCATAATGCTGTGGGCATAGTTCTGTTGGTGTAACGGTGTGGGTTTTATCACTGACCTTTGGGCTGGTGGACTTGCATGTGTGTCTGTTTAGTGGCGGATTTCTATGTGTGGGCCATAATATGGGTAGCGGTACACCGCCGCAGTCACAGTATGTTGGTGGCAGTCAGCATGGCGGTAAGCGGCACTTATCGCCAATGTCATAATGAGGGCTTTAATCTCCCATTTACTACAAGTCACTTGGCCTTTTTTGATCTTTGTATTAGTCTTGAGAAACAGGCTATCGAGTTGCAATCAATTCTTAATTGTTACGATATTTCCAGAACTCTTAAAAAATGCTTCAATAATGGGAAGAGACCAGAAGAATTGCGTTAGATATGCCTTATCAGATTGACACCTGGGGCATGTGTATGACATTGATGAATATATTTTTTGCTGGTGGCTGGATGTGAGACAACTTTGGTGTAAATATTATGTTGGATCAAATGGAATCCAGCATTTCTCAAGACCATATGGTGATATTCCACATCTTGAGGACATTCCTTATCATTCTGTCCTCAGCTATATCTATAGTCCTTCTTTCATGCTTCTCTACTAGTGATACACTTGCCATTCTCATCACTGTGTTTTGTGTTTGTGCTGTTACTCTCCTACTGTTTCCTAATGTCAGTTAAATCTCTGGGAGTGTATGAGTTTTTGGTATTGTTCCCTCTTGCCCCAGCTTTTTTGAAGATCTTAAGTAGCACACTAAACACTGGAAAGTGACCCACTGATACGTCTTTTTCCAATCACCCAAGATTAAAAAGCAGATAAGTGAGCGCCGTTCATAAAGTCTTACAATGTATTAATTCATTCTGCTGCTCACACCCATTCTGCAAAGTATTCAGAACCAGGTATGGACCGCAGGAAGAGCGCCTGTGTATATGCTGTTTTAACTTTGATTTGTGTCATTGTCCTACTCCAGCATTGTGTTGCTATCTCTATTGGTTTTGGGGAAATAGTGTGTTTTATGTGTCTGGACATCAAATTCTTCAAAGACTTCTTCTCAAAAAGTCTCTGCAGGTAGTGTTGTGTTCTGATGTCTGGCCCTGTCACCATCAATTCACCCATGGAAGTTGGACTGCCAAAAAATACAACTCAAGCTCTGGAGCCACTAATTATCCATCAGCAGCAGCTGCAGTTTATGTTATGATGTACTGTGCCTGGATCTCCACACCATTTAAAAAATGCCAGCACACTATTAATTTATCATCATATGTTCTGGGACAGTTGTCTCAGAATTATGGAGTATAAATGCAAACAAACAGGATAATAACCATTATTTTTGCCACCCTCCCCATTACTTCCATAAAAATTATGATCTTCTAACTGCTGAGATTGTTTTGTGTACATTGTCGAGGATCAGGTTCATGTCTGTACAATAGACCTGCATTCCCAGATATCTAAAATTGCCCTGCTCCCACCAGAAGGGTAGAACCAGCAATTCTGCAATCTCCTCATGTTTTCTGCATCAGATTGGGTGCAGGAATGACTTCTTGAGTTTCATCTGTAACCTGTCATCCATATTCTGACATTGCACCATAAGTATTTTAAGTGTCTCAAGCAGGCGTCTTCTTGCATTTTTCAAACATTAGAATATCATCAGCATAGAAGGAAATAATGTGCACACAGTTCCCAACCTTAGTAACCCTTTCTGTTTGCTCCCTTTGTAACACCCCCACCATTTGTTCCAGCGTGAACGCAAACATGAGAGGGGACAGTGGGCATCCCTGATGTCTATCAAGGTACATGCTCCAGACATTAGAGTCTCTTACTCTGGCTCTCAGATCCAAATATAACAGGTAGTTCTAGACACCACAGCTTCGCCCGACCCCATTCCCTGTAAAAATAAGTAAACCCAATGTAGAGTGTCAAAGGCCTTCTCAATGTGCATTGATGCTGGTTACTATCAGGATGTTTTCACCTGGTGAACATTGAATCATGACATGAAAGATGTGCCTAATATTTATTGTCATATTCTCTGTTGGTGCAAAATCAGACTGATAAGAATGAATCCACTCTAGAAGCAGGGGTTTATTTTGTTTGCCAACAGTTTGTCTATTATTTAGCAATCTAATCAGAGATTTGAGGAAGGTTGGTAGGAAAATATACTCAGGGGATCTCTGTGAGCCTTGGTATGTTCTCTGTAACTACTTTCCTTACTTGTCTCATAGGTCTCCATATTGTTCAACTAGAATGTCAGTATCAGTAATGCATTATAATGTGCATAAAACTTTAAAGGAAGACCGTCTCATCCAGGTGTCTTTCTGAAATCTAGAGCCCCCCCCCAACTTCCACTGCAGTAACTCAGGCATCAAAATAATCTGCTTGCAATACCAAAACAGCTAATTTTGGCAGACCTCCTGACCTTAAGGACACTGCTATTTACCTGCTGAGGTTGCATCAGGGTTCATATACAGGCTTTTATTTAATGCAAACATTGCCTTATTTATCTTGTCCTTACTATATGTTCCTAATTTTAGTGAGGTAGCTTAGCATTAGAATCATCCAAAATGTGATACCAACATGACACTTTGTACAGGGCTTAATATAAGGTAAAAAATAAGTGATGATATAGACCCCAAAAATCATGTGGCTACTTTGCCTGTATAACGTCATAAAATAAAATGGCCACCGATATTATTTGTGTAACAATTATGAATCTAATGTTAGGCATCCGTCACAACATTTCACACATTTTTCTAGGCGGGAATATCAAAAGTGGTACAAATTCTACATTTTAGTTGACCCCTGACAAAGTATGGGACATTTTCAATGGATCCAATAAATTCATACTTTATGAGTTAAATAAAAAAGTTTGTTGTACTGCCTTATAAACTATTTTTTTTGTTGCAGATGTCTGAAATTTCGAGATTATCTGCTGTCAATGGGTAAAAATGTCTATCGAGAGAAGATGTGAATTTGTAAATATTAATGAATAGTTTATATCCAGTACACACAATGTAATTGAGATTGATTGGGATATGTGTGTGTATTGTGTCAACTAGCTTCACCAGAAGTTTTAATGTGTCCAGCTATTAGTCATTGTTCTGGTAAATGAATTGGGTGCAAAAGTTTTCTTACAGTCTGCTAGCTTTTTGATGAAATAAAAGGACTTCTATCAGTCAAGACAAAATTGTTAAAAAAATCATGATGTAGTTGAACGACAGTTAAATGGAAACTGTTGAAAATTCCATAAACTATGTAAAAACAAATTTGACAAACACAAACTTGCAAAGTTATCAAAAAACCTTAATTAGTTCAAGACAGTTTTCAAGAGAGTACTTCAAGGTGTATGCATGCTTCATTTATAAAAGGTGAATTGAAATATACTTGTTTTTTCAGTGACTGATGGGCAACTATCCACAAAAGAATGGAGAGTTGCAGAGTCTGTTCATTTCAAAAATTGATATATTACACTTCAACTCAAATTACTGTCATTCAAATTTCTTGATACCATTCGATCAGCAAATTGTAAGAAGTTTATTGTAACCCTGCAAATGATCGGTCCTTGGATGTTTGCTATTTACCACACCCACTATGCCAGGTGGACTCCAGTGCTCATTAAAACACCTGCTGACCTGAAAACAAGAATTCCAGATGTTTTTATGAAGAATTTTCTAACTGATATTGTGTTGCTTGTAAAAGTGGTAGACTTTATTCCTGCATATCTCATGATCACATGCATGAGCAGTGTAACACGGATATAAAATCAGGCGTCTGGGCAGTTGGTATTCTTGATAATCCTAGTGCATTGATGAACTGAATGGTGTCTGGACCTGTAACTGCCAGCTTACTGGAACAATTCAATGAAGAAATGGGATTCACTGAAAAAGAAAATAACTGTGTTCACCATGAAGGCAACACCTCTTTCAACACTCAATTTGTAAATGATGTAAAGAAACGTACACACATGTTTTCGCCTGATAACAGAAATTCCTATGCCTGTGGTTTTGGTGAAAATCTTATGAATATTCCATCCAACTAAAGCATGAGTGATAATGCAAATACATCGGTGTGCATTGCTGACGATGTGGGGAGAACTCAATATAGAACCTTTGTTCAAGAACACCTGGTACGCTGCAAAAAATCTTTTTTTGAACCTATTCCTAGAAACAAGCTATGTTTATTTCTTCAGGTAGTCCCAAAATCAGTGAACCACAAAGTATCTATCTTAAAAAGAGACTGCTCACTTTTCACCAGACTGCATATTGTTTGCCAAGATAGAGAAGGAGATTTAAAGGATTGTTTTGCCTATGAGAATCTTGATTATCCCCCATCACTTTCTGAGGGAGGATTGCTAAGAAAAGGGGCAAAGTCTGACATTGGGGGTCATTCCGACCCTGGTGGTCAAAGACCGCCAGGGCCGCGAATGGAGGAAGCACCGCCAACAGGCTGGCGGTGCTTCCCTGCCCATTCTGACCGCGGCGGTAAAGCCGCGGTCAGAAAACCGGGTCCGGCGGTTTCCCGCCGGATTTCCCCCGGCTGGGCAAATCCGCTAGGGCAGCGCTGCAAGCAGCGCTGCCCAGGGGATTCTGACCCCCTTCCCGCCAGCCTGTTTCTGGCGATTTACACCGCCAGGAAGAGGCTGGCGGGAACGGGTGTCCTGGGGCCCCTGGGGGCCCCAGCCTGCTTTTCACTGTCTGCCTAGCAGACAGTGAAAAGCGCGACGGGTGCAACTGCACCCGTCGCACACCTGCAACACCGCCGGCTCCATTCGGAGCCGGCTTCAATGTTGCAGGCCCCCTTCCCGCTGGGCCGGTGGGCGCTAACATTGTTAGCGCCCGCTGGCCCAGCGGGAAGGTCGGAATGCCGCCAGCGGTCTTTTCACCGCGAAGCGGTCAAATGGCGGTTCCCGCCGGGGTCAGAATGACCCCCATAGTCTCTGGTTTGGAAAAACGTAATGGTGTTGTAGATAACATGAGTAACATTCCATTTAATTTTCAAGACTACAGCACCTATATATTCCAGCCTCATTTAATGAACTTACTTGTTGAGGTTTTGGTCACACTATTGTGTAAAAGGTTCAACAAAAATACCAAAAAACTGGGCAACGTTTCTACAAAAGAAAATAACAAAAATGATTTGTTTCAATTTTTGGCTTCTAACTTTTTGAGTCTTGTGTAGTGTAGTACTGATAAAGGATGGTAACGTGGTGGATATGCCCAAAAATCAGAATGTATCTGAACTCAGACCATGTTCTCAAGAAGAAGCTTACACAAGAATACTATTACAAGCAAACCATGCTAGTAAAAGTGGTCAGAAGTCTATAACTATACGTACTATTCATTCTGATGTAACATTTATTGGTCTTTATGCATTTAGCAGCTTAAATCTTTCAAATTTGTGGATTGATTTTGGTATTGGGAAACATCAAAGGCTACTGCCTATCCATGAGTTTGCTAATAACCTTGGCAAAGGTGTTGTGATGGTATTTTTTTCCATGCATTTACAGGTTGCAACACTGTATCTGCATTTGCAGGTCAAGGCAAGAACATAGGCTGGGAAACATGGCAACATTTTCAGGCTGTCACAGAAACATTTTTTGAGCTCTCTCATTGCCCACCTATATAACAGTTTCAGTCAGCTTCAGCAATTTGTAAATAGAGTATACCATAAGAACATTAAAACAGATTCTGTTAACAAGTGTCGAATAATGATGGTGATCAAACTTATTTGCTCTCTAGGAAATGTAGCACCAAGTGTGGCTGCTCTTTTACAGCACAGCAAGAAAGCTATTTTCAAAGCAGGTTATGTGTGGTCTCAGTATGGAATGTTTCCCCGATATACCTGATTCAGCTCAGTAGGGATGGCAGATGGAAGATTCTGGATATAAACCTCTGTGGTCACTTTTGCCTGATGCTTCAAAATACTGCAAGGATCATGTTAAGTGTGGATGTAACATATTGTGTACCCATGCTTGTAAATGTAAACAGTTGTCTCTTCCATGTAGTAGTCTTAGTGTTTGTGATAGACAATGCAATCAGGAGGACATGTTTTAGATGACTGACCAAACTGTAACCTCTAAAAAAACTGTTGACTAAAATAACAATAAACATTAATAACAATATCATTTGTATTGTCATTCTTTTTAAATAAATAATTTTTTAATGCTTAAAGTTAAAAAATCAGTTTTTATATTATAACAAACAATATAGCAAAAATAGGCAGGGTGTCATTTCAAAATTTGTAATAGACTTTGGATGCACCCTGTATATGAGGCCCAAGTGTCCCTAAAATAGTAACAACATAAACTAGAACATTTTTGATGAACCATGATTTTTGTTTAAAATGTCTTTCTTTAGCCATTCAAACGTTAATGGGGTGAGCAAGTTATGTGGATCACCCTGTATATCTACCATATATCTACATACTTATCATAGTATACCATGAGTCAATTAATTAGCAATTTTTTTTAAATCCTTGGCTATAAAAAAAACATTACAATTATCTGCTGGAAGCCTAATATCACATTCATGATAATTTACTGGCCCTTGCGGCTGCCATTTTGTATTATGACATCATATGCTTAAAATCGGGGGAGTCAGATTTGAGGGAGCCCTCAAAAATCATTGTTCATTTGACTACCTAACACATTGTTAAGTGTCATATCAGAATTTGCACAATTCTGGTGGTTTTGGACTCTACGCTACCTCACTATTTGTATATACTGTAGTGCCACAATAGGCTTATTCAGATTTTCGCTATAGTAGCTACATCAGAAAATGCCTGATTTGTCTTCCTCTTTGTGCTGCTTAGTAACATATTCTCTATATTCAAATACTTTTGATCCTTATACCTGGTCTCTATAGACCTTTTTGGTTGTCTTTAGAGGCCTTGCTGCATCTTCCGGTAGTGTTGCTTTTTTCTCTAAGGTGCACAGTTGAATGTTTGAATTGTGATTACAGTACTGGTATAAAATACAGTATTATCCTGTTTTAGTCTGGTTATGATATGCTTTGAACTCAGTCACTAAAGCTTAAACAGTCTTATTTTCTCTCAGATTGTCTGTGTTAGAGAAGAGAGCTTAGTGAGAAGCACAAACATGAGTAAATTGTATCTGAGTGAGGCGTCATTGAGAGGGAAGCTCTAGAGGGCCTGTATTCTATATTCCTGTTTCACATTCATTCCATTATTACTTTAATATTGCAAAAAAGGAAAAGTAGATACACTACCACAAAGTAAAAATGCATAAGACAGAGTTATGCGTAGGAACTGAATAGTGGTATTTTCACATGACATTAAAGAACTGTTTTGTTGCACCACAGTTTTAGCACATTTGCAATTAGTGACATCCATGAATATTCTGAAAAATGTTTATGAAGCATGGGGCCGTTAAAGTATTATCAGGGGGAGATGGACTGGGACTCCCAATATGTTTGCAAACATGGGGACCAGCACGTGAAGCCTTGAGTTGAACGTGTGGTTTACACATTCCTTACTGGGATCCCCATCCATTGCCATCTAACACCTACAGGTACAAAGGTCTCATTTTTCTACCAACACCATCTCCTTACTCATCATGACAGACCAGTAGTGAGAGGTCATAGCTTAGACAATACTGTAGGAGGGGGCACCGCAGGAACTCCTTATAAATTGGTGGCAAGCTCCCACCCAAACTGAGTCTCTAACCCAGATAGGTAAGAGCCATGTCAATCTTAGACTGTCTTAGCTATAGTCAGTTTCCCAAGAGATGCAGAGAGTAGAGGCATTTGACTAAAGCAGTGAGGTAGGTGACATATCAATGGGCTCATTTAGGGTGGGGTGGTAATGGCGAATTGGACCCAAATTGTGGGTCTATAACTGAACCACTTTCATTGCCTGAGAAGTTTTCTCTCTCCAATACATTTCTTGGTATCAATTGAAGGAATGTTTGTGGCGGAAACACCATAGAAATTGAGATATTGATCTCTACCATTAGGTAGTCAGACCTAACAGTTTTCTGCATTTTTATGGATGAAGCTTGAAATTGAACTGTAAAATTCCCAGGTAAACATCATGATGGTGTCCTGGAGCCATTTCTCATCAGTATATTTACCATCACATCATCCTGTTTTACTCAGGATAATGGGGAAGTTCATAATCATCATATCCCTTTACAGGTGATACCCAGTATTCCCAGTAAGAAACCACAAATATGGAAGTGGACCCATCTAGTGCAGCAGCAGCTGCAATTAGTGGTAGAACTTCGATTGACATAGCTACTGCCATCACTACCACCACCACTATCTCCACCACTGCCACCTTCACCACTGCAACCACCATCACTGCTCATTGATAAGATCACCACCACTATAACTATCAATCCTGCAGCAGCCCCTGATGTTGGGGAGGACGTTATGTAGCCCCTGCAGATACAGAATATCCTCTGTAGATAGAGTATATCCTCTCTGTCACCTCCAAGTAAGATGCAGGGAATTACTTTACTGATGCAATAGAAGTATGCGTGGAAGGTGGAGGAACTCAGTCACCGCAGTACTCCAGCCACCAAATCTGCTGCCCCAGTCAACCTGTTGCTACCAATTCATATACATTGCACACTGCCTCACCTTTCCAGGAGAAGGCCAAACGTGAGCCATGCCAAGGTTCATTTGTGGCCAACCCAGTTGAAAGTTCACCTGCCTGAAAAGGGACATCCTCATAGATGGAACTAGGCCTGACTGGTTCTACAGAACAGAAACATGTAACTGAGTTGAACCCTGTACAAATAAAAAATATGCTCATGCATTTAGGGACAGTGTCAGCATTTCAGAAACTCACTCAAGAGCCTTCTAGAGAGTGTTAAGTGTTATCCTAAGCCACACTCAGCAAAGCATAGGACCAATGGAAAAAAATACAGAGGTCTGTGCCTCTCAAAGTCTAAATTGATAGCACCCAAAATCAATCCATGAAAACATTAGTTAATACCACACAAATCTATTAGGTAACTGTTAGAAATGGAGTCTCTAGTTGGCAGAGGTTTGCACCCTGTCCAAGTAGGGACCCTCACTCTAGTCAGGGTAAGGGATTCACACAGTTAAGCTAACCCCTCCTCACCCCCTTGGTAACTTGGCATGAGCAGCCAGGCTTATTTTAGAGGCGATGTCCAAAGTAATTGTACACCCACACACAGTAACACAGTGAAAACATAACAAAAGGGCTCCATGACAGTATAGACAAATAGCCAATATTTATCTGAGTAAAACAAGACCTAAATGACAAAAATAAAACATACAGAAGCAAAGATACAAGTTTGTAAAGGTTGAATCTCAATAAAGCGTTTAGAAAAATAATAGCTTTAACTGAGGCTATAACAACGTAGTTGCCAGGTCATTCCCAACTGTCCAAGACTGCTTGCAAGTAAAGACATAACATCCACGAATTATGGTGGGTGTGACATCTTCCCTTAATTGGTAGGTGTCTCGAAAGCATGTATCTCTTCTTGTGTTCACTGATGGCCCCACAGCTGTGGATCTGAAGATGTGACAATCATTGGGTTTTTCTGCATGATGTGGCTCATTGTGGCCCCTCCTTTCAGCAGTACATGCTGTCCATTTCATGCTCCAAAGCTGTTGGCAACTGTAATTGTAATTGTATTTATATAGCGCGTACTACCCCTGATGAATCGTCAAAGTGCTTATCGGAGAGTCGCACGCTACTCCGAAACCCAAGAGGAATTAGTGATGAATTAGCATAGGGAAATATGAGTACAGTACTAATATTAGTATGAGTTAATTTGAGCGGAGGATATATGAATTTGTTAGTTGGATTGACTAGAGTTTTGGAGGGATACACAAGGGAAGTGTTAATTGGGAGTTTATAGCAATAGGATGAGGCTTGAGATGCCTAAAGGAGAGATGAGGAGGGAAGAGTCTGTGGAAAGGGATTTGGGAGATCAATATATCAGAAGGAGTTTTGGATGAGTAGAAAGTGGGCTAAATGAGGGAGAATTTAGTAGGATTGTTTGGGAGATCATAGTAGTAAACTGAGGTTTGGGGTGAGCTAGATGCGGGAGAGGAGGGAAGAGCTTGGGCGGGGTTATTTTGGAGATCAAAGTGGTAGAATGGGTTTGGGATGAGTCAGAGTGGGGATGGAGAATAGATTGATAGAGACATAGGGTACTGGGGAGACAGAGTAAAGCTAACAAGAAAGTATATTATATTTTATTTTATTTTGTATTTATTTATTTTCATTTACTTATTTGATTTTTCAATTTTATTGATTTATGTAATTTTATTTATTTGTAATTTTTGTTTCTCTAGTACAGTAGGACTAGAGTAATAAATAAATAGATATATAAAAACATAGTAAGGGAATATATGTGTAAGGAATATAATAAGGGGTATACTAATAAGAGAAGTAAAGTTGTATTGTATAAACACAGACTTTCAAGATTTGCAATATTTGATGTTAATTTATAAGTGTACTTTTCTAACATTCATTTATCTGTCCTCAATTTTTCAATAGCGAAATGCTTGCTCATTGTGATATAAAAAAGAAAGCAGGGATTAATATGCATCTAATATAACAACATATCTAGGAGCTATGCATTGACCTATGAACATATTAAGCATAGAATAACATACACATATATATATATATATATATATATATATATATATATACACACACACATATATACATATGCAAACATGAACACAGACACATTCACAAATATGTACATTTAATTGTGAGTAAATATGCGTTTGTTAAACAGGCTTAAAGAGTTTGTGTATAATTTATTATTATAAAATAGTCTCCATACATATTTCTTAAAGAACTATACAGATCTAGAATACACACATAATCAGATTATAAATATTTATCAACACAAACATATGCAATCCATTGCTGTTTGGATATGGTGGTTATGAAGAAGAGAGCCTACTCTTGAGTAGTCTTCTGAGTGACAAGATAGTTATCTGTGGATATCATATTTGGGGGTAATGGATTCCATAGATTGGCTGCTTGAACAGAGAAGGATGCACCACCTATTGTCTTTTTCTTGCATAGGGGTATTTTAAGGAGGGGTGCCAATCTTGAGTGGAGGTTTCTTTGTTGAATGCATTTTGTTATGTTGTTTCTGTTGAAAAGCAGTCCTGTTCGATGTATAGCTTTGTGGGTGATACAAAGCAGCTTGGAGGTGGATCATCTGGTAACCTGTAAGTAGTGTAGTGCTCTCAAGCCCGGGTAGATATGGGTGTGTGGCTCTACATGCAATAGTAGCCTGGCAGCTGAGATTTGAATATGTTGTAGTTTTTTCATAATAGATAGAGATGATCCAAGACAGAGGACATTGGCATAATCCAGTTTAGATAGTACCAGTGGGATAGTAGCCTGTGCCTTGTGTGGAACTCTAAGGTAGGGGAAAATGAGTCACAGAGTCTTCAAGGTGATAAAGCTTGATCATGTTAATTTGTTCACTTGGGCATTCATTATTAACTTGGAGTCCATGGAAATTCCAAGGTTTTTAACTTCCTTAGAACCTTGAGGAGGTGATCCCAGATCATCAGGCCAGGCTCATATAGGGTCATATTTTTTCCATTTGCTACATGTGAGTATTTCCGTTTTGGAAGCATTCAGTTTGAGATGGCTCCAAGTCATTCATTGATCAACGACTCCGAGTATTTGTGAGTTTTCAATGCCTTTGGGGCATTCCAATTTAAGGAGTATTTGTGAATCATCTGCATAGTTGTAGCATGTGAGTTGAAAATCATTGATCAATTCTGGTAATGACATCATGTAGATGTTGAAAAGCATAGGTGAGATGACTGATCCTTGGGGGACCACTGCTTTTATGAGGTAGGTTTTGGATGAGAAAGCAAGAGCATAGATGATATTAATTCTGTTTTGAAGGTATGATGTAATCCAGTCAAGAGCTATGCCGGCTTCATGGAGTATTTGAATTAGGGTGTCATGTAGAACAGTATCAAAGGCAGTTGAGAGGTCCAAGAGAACTAGTGCAGCAACTCCATTGCGGTCAACTGTGTTTTTGAGATCATCCCAGATTGCTATGAGTGCTGATTCAGTGCCTCTTTTTGGGCAGAATCCAGTTTGGTAGTCTGAAAGTATGGAGTTGTCTTAAATAAATGGTGACATCTGGGCGAATTCTGCTCTTTCTATCAGTTTGCCTAGGAAAGGTTCATTTGTAATTGGTCTGTAGTTGTGGGGGTCATGCGAGTCTAGCTTTGTTTTCTTTAATGGCAGAAGTATGTATGCCTTTTTCAGGTCTTCAGGAAAAGTTCCTGTAGTTATAGAGTTATTAGACTTCTTACAGGTGTGGCAGTAGAGGTAAATAAAAGAATGTTCTTGAAGATGCATGGTGGACAAGGGTCAGAAGGGCAACCGGAAGGCCTGCTTGTTTTGACCAAATCCATAAATTCACCTTGGGATATTTGTTTGAGGGAGTGTAGAGGCTGGGTTGGTTTGCTCTTGAAGGGGATTTTAGGAAAACGGTTGGTGCTGATGGTTTTGTTCTGTTTTTTAAATAGTCTAATGTGTCTGCCTTGGCTGTGTAACAAATTGCCAGTTTGTTTGTGAGATATTGAGTAGTGGGATGACTTCCTTCCACGCATTTAGGTTTTCAAAATTCATGAGCATTTTATAAAAACCTTTAGCTGCAGATTTAGCATTTTGAATTCTGTCTGAGTTGTATGATTGAAGATTTGTATATTATGTTAACTTTGTGTAGCAGAAGTTTGTTTTGAATGCTGTTTGTTTTGTGCCAGTTCCGTTGCAGGCTTCTGATTTGTTGTGTTATCTTGAGTGGTATTAGGATAACAATAGCTTCCCATAGCCACTCTTAAAGTTTTGGAACATAGTATACTTTCTCTGGATCTGTGTTGGCTGTTAGTTGTGTTTCCAAGTCCTCAAAATTAAGTTTGTTCCATGGTCGATTGATGTATGTATGTAAGGATCTATGTGGTGTGTTGATTTGTGGTGTTTTGTGTCAGAAAGTTACCAAATGGTGGTCTGAACATGTGATTGTCGTGATGCTGTGAACCGTAACTAGTTATACAGTAACTGAAATGGCCACAGGCATCTGGGGAAGAGGGAGGGCGCATGTGAATCCATAGCACTACATGCCACGAACAGATGTCTACTAGGTAAGTAACATTTTCCGTTCCATGGCATGTGTGGCTGTAGATACACATGCCCTGCATAGACTGTAAAGCAGCCCCTCAATAATATCAGTGGCTAGCTTGTGGGAGTTGCAATTATCTAGAAAAGTTTTCTTAGCACAGCCTGTCCTACATTGGCTTGCTGACATGCTAGTACATCTACACAGTAATACTATGTAAAAGCATTAGGTTTAGACCAAGTAGCTGCTTTACAAATACCAGCTAAAGGAATGTTTCCCAAGAACCCCATAGTGGCACCTTTCATCCTAGTTGAATGTGCTCTAGGAGTTAGTGGCAACATTTTTTTTGCTTCAGCATAACAATTTTGTATACACCCAACAATACACCTAGCTATGCTTTTTTGTTTGATTTGATTACCCCTATGTGGTACGGAAAAAGGTACAAAAAGCTGTTTAGTTTTCCTAAATTCTTTAGTCCTGTCAATGTAATACATGAGTGCCCTTTTGACATCTAAAGTGTGGAGCGCTCTTTCTGTCACTGAGTCAGGCTGCGGGAAGAAAACCAGCAGCTCAATATTTTGGTTGATGTGGAATTGAGAAACTACTTTTTGGTAGGAACCTTTGATTTTTACAAAGGATCACCTTGTCTTTGTGTATTTGAAAGAAAAATTATTTTAAAGTTAATGCCTGGAGCTCAGCTATACGTATGAGTGATGTAATAGCTACTAAAAAAGCCACTTTTCAAGAAAGGAACTGAACAGGAGATGAATGAAGTGGCTCAAAAGGAGGGCCCACGACCATAGTGAATACAACATTAATATTCCTGGATGGGACTGGGGGTAATCTAGGTGGGATTGTTCTTTTAAGACCTTCCATGAAGGCTTTAACAACTGGGATTCTGAACAGAGAAGTATGTTGTCTTATTCATAAATATGCAGCTGTGGCTGCAAGATGTAATCATATTGAAGTGTAAGCCAAGTTTGCTTTTTAAAGTGAAGCAAATAGCAAACAATATCTTGGACAGATGCTCTAGTGGGGTCAGTGTTTTTGGGTTGGCAGTAGCACACAAAAAATTTGAATTTTGCTGCATAACATGCTGTAGTTGTTCGCTTACGAGCTTCCTTAAGAATCCCTATACACTTAGAAGGTAACTGGAGGTAGCCCAACACTATGACTTCAGGAGCCATATAGCATAGCTGAGTGACTTGGAGTATGGATGTCTGAGTTGTCCTGGGTACTGTGTGAGAATTTCTTGTGAAGAATATCAGGTCACAAGTTCTGGCAGGAAATGGCCTAGGTACAAGAATACCCCCCTTGGAAGGTTCAATCACCTTTTGCCCTCTACCTTTTGCCTCATCTTTTGAAGCGATTAATCTGGGCATCAAAGAAAACCAACATGGCTGCCAGATCTAGTTGTTGGGTCAGCGCTCTACTCATCATCCAAGTCGAAAACTCTCAAACTGCTTGTGGGAAGCACGCACGGCACACTTCAACAGAACTGTCAACTAAGGAGCAACTTTCTTCCTTTGCGTATGTTTGCTGACAGGAATTTCAGTAATCAATTAAATCCCCACCCTCATATATATATATATATATATACATATATATATATATATATATATTTTTTATATACATATGTTCACTTAGAAAACCAAAGGCCACAGGGACGGCACAGCTAGGCCCACATTCCAAACACACAAACCATAGAAACTCCCTAGCCAGAGCCAGAGCCACATCAAACAACCACAACCCGGGCCTAAAAGCAACCACAACCCACACCCTCACCATGCAATGCAAATTACCCCAATTTAGTTTACGGGAAGTTTCCTGCATGGTTTGGTTACATAATTGGTAACCTTCTTGGTTCATCTCAGGGGTTACCTTATGATCTGATTATGATCCCAGCATTTTACAGAAGGGATTGAAACGTCAATGACCTAAGTACCTCAACTCGTTTGTGTACATTATTTTTTGGACATGAGCATGGGTACTATGAGTTTGTAACTGATTTGTGCTTTGGATCCACTTATTGTCACAAATAATATGCCTGAGTGTTTTGTTCCTTGAGATGCGTGTTGTTTTCTCACTACAATGTTTTTTAATCAATGTATAATAAATATATTTCTAATATATCTGAAATTTGACAGTCTTCATCGTATCTCTATGTGATATTACGTGTATACTCCTCCCAAGGGACCTTTGTTTCCTTGTGAAAAATTCTACCCATGATCTCTTGTTACCTGTGGTTTCCCTTGTTTGTTAGAGCACAGTCCTAAAGCACTCTAAGAAAAGAGCAACCAGGGCACTCCAAAATCATGAGTCCAAAAATGGAAAGCTTTGTGTGAAACGTTTTAATCCTTAGTGATCGGTAGTTGAATCGTAGTTCTAGGAAGTTCAAGTCCACATACGAATACGTATATACGAGTTACAGAGACAGTCTGAATCCTCAGAATGAACAGGTATATAAGAGAAACAAAACAGCCAACACGTGTTTCGTCCTCACGGACTTTTTCAAGGCTCAAGAAAACTAAAGGAAGAGTAGCTATTGTAGTTCTGTTTGAGATCCAAATGATAAGATTTTATCAAAAAAAAAATTTAATTGAGAAGTCCAAAGTGGTAAAAGCGCGTTCCATCAGAGTATGGGACAGGTATTCCTTATGCGTCACGATAATGAATCCAGTGGTATTGTTCACAGTAAGGGACATACAGTAATTGTAAGGTCTAAGTAGACCCTGCCTGTAGAACTGTGCCGCCCCGTAGACTCCGCGAAGGCAGGTGAAGAACCGCGAATGTACTGTCACCGCAGCGCCTGATAACGCTGCCGTGTTTTATGAGTTTCTAACTGATTTGTGCTTTGGATCCACTTATTGTCACAAATAATATGCCTGAGTGTTTTGGTCCTTGAGATGCGTGTTGTTTTCTCACTACAATGTTTTTTAATCAATGTATAATAAATATATTTCTAATATATCTGAAATTTGACAGTCTTCATCGTATCTCTATGTGATATTACCTGCATACTCCTCCCAAGGGACCTTTGTTTCCTTGTGAAAAATTCTACCCATGATCTCTTGTTACCTGTGGTTTCCCTTGTTTGTTAGAACACAGTCCTAAAGCAAGCACAAATGAAGCACAGGATCAAATCAGGGGGTCAGAAGCCATAAAGTAGAGAAAACCTCACCAAGATCTGACAGGTCTAACATGTGTCTCCCAGCTGAAAATGGGAAGTACGACCCAACCTTAAGTGAGTTCACATCACAAAGGAGGAAGAACCTGGAAAGATCATCAGCATTGGCACATTCTGTGCCAGGGTGGTGTTCCACTGTAAAGTTAATTCCTGGTAGGGAGATGGACCACCTCAACAGTTTAGGATTTTCACCCCTCGTTAGAAATTGGGTCTCTAGTTGGCAGAAGAATGCACCCTGTCCAATTAGGGACCACAATCCTAGTCAGGGTAAGTCACAACACAACCCAAATTATCCTGTGCTCACACTCTGTCAGCTTGGCGCAGAGGAGGCAGGCTTAACTTAGAAGGCAATGTGTAAAGCATTTGTGCAATAACTCATACAGTAACACAGTAAGAACACCACAAAATCATACCACACATGCTTAGAAAAATAGTTAATATTTATATGAATAACATAAGATCAAAAGGACATAAATCCAATATGCATAAATCGAGATATCACTATTTAAAGATTTAAATGAGTCTCAATCCTTAAGAATCAATGGTTGTATCCTGATAGCACACAATTGCCTGGATTTTCCAACGCAAGAGGATTTCCTGAAGGGGTGAAGTCCTTCCAGCAGAGTTAGGAGCACCAAGCAGCTGAGCAACAAGTAGTCTCAATCCTTAAGAATGAGTCTCATTCCTTAAGAATCAGTGGTTGTATCCTTGTAACACACAGTATCTGGGATGCATCAAAAATAACAACACACTGGGGCCGAAGAGGAGGAGATGCGTGCAAAAATAAAGTGCTGCTTCTCATTTTTCGGTGTGGCACAGATGATATATTGTTTCTTTCCATGCTCGAAGGTGATGCATTGTTTTCCAGGAGCGCAGCCTTGATTCCTCACTGCAATGCAGGGATATTTTGACGCTCAGGAACAAAGCTTTGAACCTCCTTGATGCGCTGGTAGATAGGAGCAGGTGTTGCATTGATCCATTAGGCGATAGGGTGATTTTTCAGCCGCACGGCAGGTGCTGCATCAGATTTTCAGTTGTGAGTCCGGCGCTGTGTCGTTCCGGTTGGCAGTGCAGTGATTTTCCAGACGCGATGCAGGTACTCGGTTGATTTCTGCAGAAGTTGCATTGATTTTCTAATGCACGAGGATTTCCTGGAGGTGTGAAGTCCTTCCAGCAGAGGCAGCAGGGCAACAAGCAGGAAAGTTGTCTAATGGCTAAAGATTGCAGATGAGTTATTTGTGTAGCCAGGCAGTCTCTCTGACAGAGTCCAGCTGTAGATCCAGAAGTGTCAGATTTGGTGGGGTCAGAGACGCAGTTTAAATAGCCAAAAATGCCTGCGAAGTGGTTCACACTGATTTTTCAGCATGGGACCAGCACTCTGTGCTAAAAATCAGTGTGAACGGCACGACTTAACGCATTCCGCCGCTTGCAGAACTTATATTTAGAAAAAGGGGGGTTTAAGGCCTGGCAAGTAGTTTTAAATGCCAAGTTGGAGTGGCAGTGAAACTGCACAGACAGACCTTGCAATGGTAGGCCTGAGACATTGTTAAGGGGCTACTTAGGTGGATGGCATAATCAGTGCTGCAGGTCCATTAGTAGCATTTAATTTACAGGCCATGGGCACATGTAGTGCACTTTACTATGGACTTATGTTTTAGGGAGAGAGCACATGCGCTTTAGCACTGGTTAGCAGTGGTAAAATGGCCAAAGTCCTCAAGCCAACAAAAAATAGGTCAGAAAAATAGGAGGAGGAAGGCAAACATTTTGGGGTGACCTTCAGAGAGGGCCATTTTCCAGCACCCCTCATGTGCATTAATCATCTGAGGGGCCTGTGGTCTGCCTGAACCAGGAAGTCAATCTCAAACAAGTAGGGTCTTCTCAGTGTCCAGACCACAGCAAACTCTTCCCTTTCTATTTTGGACCACCTATGTTCCTGGAAAGTAACCTCCTACTAATGAAGGGTACTGGTTGATCTAGGCCCTCTTCATTTAGCTGCAAGAGCACAGCTACCATTCCATTCTCTGAAGCATTGGGTTGTACCAAAAACTCTGTGGAGAAGTTAGAAGCTTTGAGAAACAGGTGCTGTTCACACACCCTCCTTCAGGATGACAAAAGCAAGCTGGTACACCTCTGTTCTGATCATCTGATGGGGCTGTTTCTTGGAAGTCAGTTCTGTCAAGGAGGCAGCAATGGTGCCACATCCCTTGACAACTCTCTTGTACTATCTAGTGAGATCTAAAAAAGCTCTCAACTCTGTCTGGGTCTAGGTGGTGCCTAAACCAGAATGGTGTCAATCTTGGTTTGTAGTGGTCGCACCAGACCGCTTCCTACCTGGTGTCCCACATACACCACAAACTCCTGCCCTATCTGGCACATACTGGCCCTGATAGTGAGCCCTCTGCAGAGCCCGCTACACTTTCTGGAGGTGGTACAAGGGGTCCTCCTAGCTAGAGCTGAAGACAGCAATGTCATTCTCGTAGGTAGCACTGCAGTTCTCCAAACCAGGAAGGACCTGGTAGACCGGCCTTTGGAAGGTGGCGGGGATGTTCTTCAACCCAAATGCATAACACTGAACTTGCAGTTCCGCTCTGGCATTGAGAACACTGACCTCTCTTTTGCCACCTCGGCTAAGACAATCTGCTAGTACCCAGATGTTAGATCAAGCGTGCTGAGGAACTTGGCAGCTCTCAACCGGTCAATGAGCTCATCAGCTTGGGGGATGGGGTGCGTGTTAGTCTTGGTGAAGGCATAGAGCCCCCGGCAGTCAACACAGAAACTCAGTTTAGGTGTGACACAGGGTGGAGCAGCCTTGGGGTCCAGAAGCACTGAGCTGGACCAAGGACTGTTGGAGTGCTCAATCACCTCTAACTCCAGCATCTTAGAGACTTGCTCCTTGATGCTGTGTCTCACTCTATCAGTCACCCTGTACGACTTGTGCTTAACAGGAAGGCTGTCCCCACGGTCAATGTCATGAGTACAATATTGGGTGACTCCTGTGGTGGGTGAAAACATAGAGGTGAACTGTCCCAGAAACTGGCGACAGTCCCTCTGCTGTACTAGGGTCAAAGAAGGAGAGCGGTTCATGCCCCCTACTGACCCATCCTGCTCTTTGGTAGACAGGAGGTCGGGAAGAGACTCACTCTTCTCTTTTTCCCCATCACCCATGCCTAAGAGCATGCTCAACTCAGACGCCTCAAAATATGGCCTAAGGCAGTTCACTTTCAGAACCCTCAAAGGGTTCCAACGTGCCTGCATGTCCAGTAGGTGAAACTACTCATGTGTTCCTTCACCTCAAACGGCCCAGACCAACGGTCTTGGAGAGCACAGGCTTCACCTGGGCCATCACCAACACCTTATGGTTAGCTAAAACTCAACCAGAGTGGTATTCTGGTTGTACCAATGTTACATGTCCTGCTGGCTTACCTACGGATTCTCTTAGGCGAGTTTCTGGAAGCAGGCTGTCCTGGTTCCTGAAGGCCAGCATATAACTGAATAGATCCTGGGGTCATTTCTTTGGATCATGCTCCCATCCCTCCTTCAACAAACTTAGATGCCTTCTAACAGGGTGTCCATGCAGAAGTTCAAAAGGGCTGAAGCCTACCCCTTATCTGTAGACAAACAACAGGCATGGTAACAGGATGTCCCACTTATGCCTCATGGGTTTTGAGAGACCCATAATAATGCCATTCAGGGTACGGTTGAACCTTTCAACCAACCCACTACTTTGGAGGTGGTGAGGGTTGATGAACCTCTAGGTGACACCACATGCTATCCACATGGTCTTAATGTAAAACAACATTAAATTGGGACCCCACTCAGATCCCACCTTCTTGGGGAAACCCACATGGGTAAAAAGCCCCATAAATGCCATGGTTACTGTGGGCATAGTCACTCTACTTAGAGGGATAGTATCTGGACACCGGGTGGCATGGTCCACCAAGACCAGCATAAACCTATTGCCCATGTCTGTCTTGGGATCCAGATGCCCCACAATATCAATGTCTACCCACTCAAAAGGGGTGAACATAACACGAAATAGTTGAAGGGGAGCTTTGCACCTCATCCCAGATTTGCCACTCGCCTGGCAGGTTTGATAGGTCCTGCAGAATGCGTTTGAGGCCTTCCTCATTTGGGGCCAATAAAAGTGGAGGACATGTACTGTTGCCTCTTGCTATCTTATTCATTCTCCCCACTACCTTAATGTTGCCTGATGCTCAGCCAGTGAGTAAGGTCATTGTTGAGTTGGAATGTTGAAAGTGTTTGTGCTTGGATGAGTGGACAGTAGGAAGGTTCTGAAACACTGGAGTACCATCAGCACACGGGCTGCCCCAGGCTCAGGAACCGTAGGCACGCTATGCAGGAGATCAATCTCCCAATATATCAGGTGAGATCCAGAGGTGTCACTAGCAGTCTGGGCTTCAGCCTGCTTCTGAAGACCCTAAAGAGAGGGGCACACTTTCTGTGCTGTGCAGAACTCCTCCCTTGTGGGGCCTCCTTTCTGCTACCATTGGTCAAGCTCTGGTGGGTCCCCCAGTACTGTCACTTCTTCCACTGTAGCTTGCAGGGCATCCCCATCAGGGTGAGACTCCTCTTGGGCTGTAGGAATCTCAGGAGTGGGTTTTCCATGCCCCTTGCCCCTCTTCCTCCTGGCAGGCATCTGGGTCACTGTTTCAGGCTCCAGGTCCTTCTGATCACCTTCTCTGGCAGCAATGGACTGCGTGGTCATGCAGGCCCACTATGTCAATCCCATCATCTCCAAGTGCAGCCTGAACTCCACCTCCTTCCAAGCGGTATGCTCCAGGTCCTTCCCTAGCAGATAGTCAAAAGGCATGGGTGGACTCATAGCTACCCACAAGGAACCTCAGACACCCCCTCCCCACCCTTTCAAAGGGAACCTGAGCTACCAAGCATTGGCACTCAATGTTGTCTACTGCTACAAATTGGTGGACCACTTTGGGAATTACTTGCTCCTGAGACTACAGATGGCAGCGGACAGTTGTCACACTGGCTCCTGTGTCTCTCAGAGCCACCACTCAACTCTCATTGATGGTCATCAACTGCCTGTACTTCTTAGTATTGTCAGGCATGAGGGTTCTCTGGACCACCTCACCCTCACTCAGTGAGACCAGGGTTAACTTAGCTAGCTCCCCAACACTAACTGTAGCCAACACCTCCCCAAGCGCTACATTCGCCACCCCTAAGGTCTGCCTATCAGTGGAGAGCTTTGGGACACTTGGGGCCATATTTATTATTTTTGACGCAACTGCTATATGGTCCTCCAGACCAACAGGTGAGTACACTGTGGGCACGATGCATATGGCATGAATGCATGGAGTTATGTGTGTGAAGGCCTTGTGTAAGGGGGTGGGTGGATGTCCTTTTGGCGGCGTACAGGTTGTGTGCTGGGCCATGTGCGTGGAAATGGTGAAGGGAATGGGTGTGGGGGGTCACAATGTGTTACAGGCAGAACTGTTTGTCTAAATTTTCATGTGTGTATTGCCTCTGCAGGTCAGCGCCCATCAAAAGAACGGTATATGGTGTGCCATCACCAAGGAGATGCGGACCCTGGGGGTCTATGGCAGACAGAGCACCCACTGCCACAAACGATGGGAGGACCTGAGACGCTGGTGACGGAAGACGGTGGAGCCCAGGTGGGGATTGCTTCCCAATGAGGAAGGGTGTCTGTCGAACCCTGACCCCCCTGATGGCCCGCATACTGGCTGTGGCCTATCCAGAGCTGAATGTACGCTTGAGGGCATCACAAGCCACAAGGGGGTGAGTACAGTGCCCATCATTACAACGTATGCATGGAAGTGTGGTATCCGGGTGGGGGATGTGTGTCAGTGGGTGCTTCTAGGCCAGCGTAGGTCCACTGGTGGCTAGGGTTCTGAAGGGATAATCCTGCTACCTAGCTCTTAGGCATCCACTACTGGTCAGGGCTGCGTGGGTCCCAGGTGTACTGCATTTGGTGGTATGTGCCCCTCCCCATGCCTTGGTGGCAAGCTATTTCTCTGGTAGTTCAAAGCATATTGTGTTGGCCTGTTCCCTGTGTGTGAGGGTGCTGTGTACGCCAAAGGTGGTGTTGGTGCAGCCATGGACCCAGTGTATCCATTGTCTCCTCCCCCCTTTCTTGTTTTGTCATCCTGTCCTTATGTGCATTAGCATCATCTGGAGGAGGTGCAGAGGCACCAGCGACGGAGGGAGCTGCATTCCACAGGACCCAGGACACAGAGTCCACCGACGGTGAGGGCACCAGTTGGACGGAGGGTGAGGGGAGCACCACAGCGGAGACTGGTGTGGACAGTTCAGACACAGATTCCTCCTCCGATGGAAGCTCCCTGGTGGTGGCAGACACTTCAGTGACCAACCCCGCTACAGGTACAGCTGCCACCCCCCTACCAGCACCGCCCTCCCAGCAGCCCCTCATCGAGTTGCCCGCTCACCCAGGAGGGTGGGCATCTCCTTCGCCCCAGGCACCTCAGGCCCTGCCCCGGTGATCCCTGCTGCCCTGAGTGAGGAGGCTATTGACTTCCTTAGATCTATCTCTGTAGGGCAGTCAACCATTTTGAATGCCATCCTGGGGCCGGCAGCCCAGATGCAAGAATCTAATGCATTCCTGGAGAGCATTCACACTGGATTGGCAGCCCAACAGAGATTGTTTCAGGCTCTGGCCTCCTCTCTGATGGCAGCCTTAGTTCCTGTTTCTGCCGTCCCCCCTCCAACTTCCACTGCCCAATCCCATTCCCCTCAACCCCAACCTATGCTAGACACACTTATAGACGAGAATGCACACAAGACAACACCCAAGAGTGTCGCAGGCAAACACAAGCACCACACTTCATCCCACAGGCACTCACACAAACATCATCCAGTTGCAGACACAACAACATCCACTATTTCCAAAGTCTCCCCATCCTCCCCCTTCACCACATCCCTCCCAGCCACATCCACACTCACACCTGCATGCACTACATCATCATCCACTACCAGCATCATCACCACACCAAGCAGAACACACACCTCACTGGCAGACACCTCCACAACATCTATGCACACGTCCCCTGTGTCCTCTCCCACTGAGTCTGTCCTCCCCCTCCTAAAGTACACAAACGCAAGCACTCAGGCACACAACAGCCATCCACCTCACAACAGCATACAGCCCATGCACCTGCACCCAAATCTAGCAGACAGACACCTCTAACAACCACTCCCTCATCCTCCACTCCCATTCCTTCTCCCACTTCCCACCCCAATGTCCCCAAAAAACTGTTCCTATCCACCATTGACCTCTTCCCAGCCCCTCCCCCCATCCTGCACGTATGGCCAGGGTAGGAAGAACCCAGCCAAGCACCTCAGCCATACAGTCCACGGGCCAGTCCTAACCGCACCCAATCGGGTGGAAAGAGATCCAGGCCTCATGTACTGAAGGGGAAGGAGCCTGCACCAACTAGCCTAAAGAGGAAGGAGCCTGCCCCAGCAGGAAAGAATGGGGAAGGAGCCTGCACCTGCCACCCGAAAGGCCAAGGAGCCTGCACTAGCAGGCAGGAAGAGCAAGGATCCTGCACCAGCAGGATGGAAGAGCTAGGAGCCTGGTCCAGCAACTGTGTCGGAGCCCTCACCACCAACCATGGTTGTGCATCCATCCGAGGGTGCAGGGGTTGTGCAGGAGCCTCCCCCACTAGCAGCACCACCACTGTGCAGCCGTCACCGCCGGCGGACGCTATGTAATCCTGCCTCCATGGGCTGCTGTGCAGCCTGCCCCCTCCTGAACCAGTGGGCAAGACACCCACTCAACAGACTGTGACCCATCACTCCCCAAGATCAAGCACAGGGCATGTTACCCCCTCCAGAACCAGTGGGCAAGACACCTACCTGAGAGACTGTGGCCCATCACTCCCCAGGATCAAGCACAGGGCATGTTGCCCCCTCCAGAACCAGTGGGCAAGACACCCACATGAGAGACTGTGGCCCATCACTCCCTAGGATCAAGCACAGGGCATGTTGACCCCCCAAGAACCGGTGGGCAAAACACCCACATGAGAGACTGTGGCCCATCACTCCCCAGGGTCAAGCACAGGGCATGTTGTCCCCTCCAGGACCAGTGGTATTGTTTCATCTCCCGGCTGAGGTGCCCCCCTGGCCCCCTCAGGTGCCTGCCTATTTACTAACTGATGCCCCTGCAGTGTTCTCTCCATGTTGAAGCAGGTGACAAGTGGGGTCTTGGACTTTGGTCTGTGGCCATGTGGCCTACGAAAAGTAAGGACCCGACTGCGTCCCTCTTTCTGTAAATATGTAAATATCTATATCTATTATTATTTCTACTGGGTTGATCTTATTACAAACACTTTGGCAAAATCGTTTTGTCCTTGCATTATTCAGCCGAGTTACAGAGTAAAATTGTTTTTGTAGTGCATCTGGTTGTGTGTGTGGGGCATGTGTGTGTAATTTTTTCTTTTTCCTTCTTCCCCTCCCTTGTGTGCTAGGCAGCTGTACTCACCGTTGTCGTCTTCACGGTGTTGGTGGTCGTGGTGGAGCAGAACATAGAATATCTTCGGAAATACTTGCAGTTCTGGTTCCATGGCCACGTGGTTCTTCCCTGTGCTTCCAATGGTGAGTCCTTTCACTTCTAAGGTCTGTTTCTGCCAGGCTTTTGATGTCGTTGGTACCGCCCCAGAAAAGGTGGCAGTTTGCAGGGTCTTAACATGGTGGGAGGAACATTGACTTCCTCCTGGCTGTAGCTGGCTACCGCTGTGGTGACTGTTGTTTCTACCCTGGCGGTCGGTGTGGTACATCAGCTGTCTTTCGGAGATCTTTCCACCATGGTCATAATTTGGCGGTAATTACCACCACTTTATCACCGACCGCCAGGGTCGCAATGAGGGCCTATGTGCGCTAAGTTGGCAGAATGCCAGACCATCCTCCTACCATTACGTTTTAGTCCTAGGGCTTACCACACTTGTCCGTGCCTGCGGAGGAACTTCAACAATTACAGCTATAGGGTTGTGATCGCTAGAGACAGATGGTATCACTTCAGTTTCTTGAATCAATGCTACTAGATTCCGATAGGTGAAAATATAGCTGATAATCAAACTACAGACCCGCCTGATAAATGTAGGAACCAGAATACCATCTGTACTGATAGCAGGACTGGCTAAATCATGTGTCAGCAGAAAAGCATATAAGAACTGCCCCTTTAAGTCAATATCAGCCTGATCCACTACACGGCCAATAGGATCAAAAGAAGAATCTACTTGTAGAAGTGTATCCCCCAACTTAGCGTTGAAATCCCCTGCCAGTGGAAGATAAAATAAACCATCTTTAGACTTGGTTCTATCAGCTAAAGAGCCAATTACTGCAGAGAGGCCTAGAAAGGTAGAAATATTTGTAGATACTAAATAATTATTACAACAGTTCACCAGGAAAGTTCTTAGCTTACAACCACAACAAACCTCGAACACCTGTACCCCAAATTGCTACGGGAAGGATTTTGCACCCAATATTAACCTTTATCAAGGCCACCAAAACCCCTGTATACCCATCAGGAACTATTTCGGACACGGCCCGGGTTTCTTGCATGAAAAGAACATCAAAGTTAGATATAAACAACAGCCATCCCTCAATCTCCAACTTTAATGCCAAACCAGTTACATTCCAGCTAAGAAATTTCAGGTTCAACATCTTGCTAACAGGAGGTCGTGTACCTACCAGCAAAACTAAAACCTCTCAAGGTGAATTTGTAGCACTATTGCACAAAGGGCTGGTAAAGGGGAACTAATCTCTGGTGACATATAAATGTGCTCCTCCTCTTCGGCTATGCACCCCTGTAGACAGGACCACTGGTCCCATTAGAAGGAATTGTGGATGACTATCAATCAATACTTTACAGCCCTGACAAGGCTGAATATCTCTTACTGAGTGGGAAGGGGGCAGGGGGAGGATGGTTCCCTATAGCCAATACAGGGGCATGTTGAGGATTTTGATTTTCAATAGTGCCGGCAATATGAGCAGGAGCTCGATGTTTATAAAAAAAAAAGATGAAATGTAATATTCTAATCTGCTTAAATCTCACCATATCAGCTCTGGCTAATGCAAGCACTTCCCTGGTGACACTAGGATCATGGAAATTAATAATCACAAGGTCGCTGTGGGCTTGCCTTGCCAAGGGACCAATGCCTCCCACCCTTCACACAAACAAAATCTCTTGAAATAAGTCCCACTTACAGCATATATTTGTGTTTGTCCCAAAAATAACTTTGTTTGTGAGAGCTGTAATTCTTTCAATGGTATTGCCTTGAAGCCTAGGCATGTTATCTAAAATTACAACATAAGGACATGAAGCTGCGGGCAGATCAATAACAGGTAGCTTAAACTAACGCGATCGTTTACTTTGTAGGCTAGCAAATGGTGACATATTATTATTTAGATGTTCACTCCTGTGGTTGGAGATTTACTGTGTTTGTGGCTGCCTGATTATTTAAACCATCACCGCGACCACCATCTGATGTACTGAAAAACAAACTCTGCACAACTACATCAGGAGAATGACAAGGACCAGAAGCAACTAGCATGGAAGATGACCAATACAATTCCTTTGTTTGGGTCATCAAACACTGTAAATGTACGTGGTCCTTCTCTGCCACAGACAGTAAATTACCCAGGCTAGATTCTATTGAGGCTAGTCGACCATGGATATGTTGCAGCTTGGAGATCAATAAATCATTAAACCGAATACTCACTGAGGCCCAGGAGTCAACAGTGAGTAGGAGTGGTGACACAGGATTAACTGGATTATCAGTTTTTAATTGAGGTCTGCATAGGTTGAGTCGATTTAGTTCTCTGGCTCTCCTTCGCCTTTTCTCTTTTGGGCCAGAGTCCGAAGAGCTACTTGGAATGGAAGAACAATCAATAACATTCAGACCTTCCTCTGCCACTAAATCGCCTGCAACACCTCTGCTTGGTTCAAAGTGGGAGGTTTAGTTAAGGGGCACCAATAAAGAAGAATCTAAAGGTAGGCTGCCTACCGGACGAGAAA
Organism: Pleurodeles waltl; assembly: GCF_031143425.1. Lineage (NCBI taxonomy): Eukaryota > Metazoa > Chordata > Amphibia > Caudata > Salamandridae > Pleurodeles > Pleurodeles waltl. Next base: position 783,601,723 of record NC_090447.1, read on the forward strand.
CACATGAAACAGCAGGGCTTCATGTCTTAGGGAGAGACATTGTTTCAAAGCCCTCCACCACTAGAGAGAGTTGTGGTGCTAGTAGTTTGATTTAGTTGGATACCAAATACACTGCCCTCACTAGGACATTGTCCATTGAGGACAGTGGATGGGTTTGGGAGGCCAAAGTAGAACCAGTGATTGCCTTACTTTTACCCATGTTGACCAAGCTTCCCAAGGAAGGACACAAGAGATACGCACAAAATGAACAGCCTTACACCAGGCACTTGAGGAGTGAAGAGAACTTTTCCGGAGGGTAGGCCCAGCCTGTCCTCTGCCGGTCTATGATGGGCTGAGATGGGTCATTCTTTGCCTGATCTTCACCAGGGAACGCGCCCGGGTGTGTCCCGCACAGTGAGTCAATTACCGGCTCAAGAGAGCCTCCGGGACAAGAGTAGACAGTAGTGGTTTCCCTGCAGCAAGGACTGCTGGTAACTGTGGTCCGCAGCCCACCGGGGCTGTCAACAGAGTGTCCCACGCAGTGGGTCAATTACCACCCAGTGGGTCAATTACCACCTAAAGAGCACCTCTGGGTGCGAGAGTAGACAGGAGAGACAGGAGGAGCTTCTCTACCACAAGGGTTGCTGGTAACTGTGGTGCACGTCAACCCCCCCCCCCCGGGCTGTCAGCAAAGCGTCCTGCACTGCGGGTCAATTACCACCTAAAAAGCACCTCCAGGCGTGAGAGTAGACAGGACCGTCTTCTCTGCCCAAGGACTGCTGGTAACTGTGGTATGCGGCCCCATCTTGAGCTGTCAGCAAAGCGTACCACGCAGCAGGTCAATTTCTACCTAAAGAGCACCCCTGGGTACAAGCGAAGACAGGAGCAGCTTCCCTGCCACAAGGGCTGATGGGAACTGTAAAACATTAGTGTACAAGTCTACAGAGATTCTCCTCATTCACTAAGGCAAATACACTTCATTAACATACGGATGCTTTCTAGTTTATTTCAAATGATTACATTTAATTTAAAAAGGTTAAGGCACATAGGCACTCATTATGACCTTGACAGTCCTGCCCTGCCACTCCTGCGGTTGCAGTCCGACCGCCGACAGCGTGGCGGTGCAGGACTGCCAAATAATGACCGCAGCAATGGACTGGCTACATCGCAGCCAGTTCACCACCTGTATCGTGAGTGGGGTGGGACCCCCTGGCCGACGGTTGACGACCTTCGACCCGGCGGTCCACCTAACACGCCAGCAGTATAATGAGTATCCTTACCACCAGGGTTTCTGTGGCAGCAGCCCCAGCATGAAATCCCTGATGGCAAGGATACTCGCTAGAGGAATACTAATTCCTATCGTCACAACAGGACTCCCCAAACACCCCTCCATGTAGGAGGACCCTCCACCCCCGACCCCATCAGAAGCCCTCCACCCCCCAAGCAGCAATGCCCTGGTCACCGTAATGACCCCCGACCCCTGCACTGACCCTCTGATCCACACAAGTACACACCACACTTACATACATACACACACACATCCAGGTTCACTCATTCACACATGGCCACGGCACCCCCATACCCTGCTTATACGCACACATATTCCCCCTACCCCCACATACATGCACACATACTCCCCTCAACCCCGCATACACTCATTCACACAAGCACACAGAAACTTGCAAACAAACACACACAATACCCTCCCACCCCCCTCCATTCACATACACCCCCATTCACGCACACAACAATCAACACTTCACCCTCCTACCTTTTTGGACGATCACCTTACCCGGTGGTCGCAGTGGTTGACCAGGAGGTATCGGGGTCCATGGCGCTTGTTCTACCGCCAGCACCCCACCAACACAACACCGCCACGCCATTTACAATGTTGTAATACAGTGGGAGGTGTTGTGGTGACATGGTGGTGGAGCAAGCTCAACGAAACCGCTGACTGCCAGTATGGCTGCTGGGGGCTTCCCCACCAAATAGTTGAGGAGAGCAGCCAGCAGCTATAATAAGGCGGTTTTCAAACCGCCAACACTGGTGGTGATATGGCAGCAGTGACTTTGGCGGTGTATGGAATAGACCGTCGAAGTCATAATGTGGGCCATAGTGGATATGATTCCCAAGTTCTATATTGAATGCTCTTCATTACTGAATTCAAGTGCAATATGTTACATAAACTAACGTTCAGGCACACATTATATGAAATGTTATGTATACAGATAAGTTGCGATATCAGGGTGTGGAGCTAAAATATACTCTGTACCAAAGGCCTTAGTAAATGTGGGAGTTCACCAAAATACATGGGTCGAGAGGTAGAAAAGCCCATGCTTCACCCATGGAACGCCTTCCCAACACAAGGTAAAGCAAGGCACCACCATGCGTTGCTTTGCGTTCCTTTCTATTTACTAAACCATACAAAGTGGTTTTGCACCGTTTAGTAAATATTAAAAAAAAAAATTGCGCCACAAAAGTGATGGAACCCTGATGCAAATTCTTAGTAAATTTGCCCCTAACGATTTACCTCTGTCCCATTCTTTATAAGTAGAAAGAGCATAGCCTCTCTCTATTTGGTCACTGCCCCAAATTGCTGTTTCCTCCAGTGGACTCAGAGTTTCTTTTACTTTTAGAAAATGTGACTTGATCTGTATTTGCACTTTATTCATGAAGTTGAAAGGCATGTCTTATAAAGTTAGAAAGAGGTTACCCTAATCGACATAGTAGGACAATTATCCTAATTATAAAAAGAAACATTGCTGGCTAATGTTCTGCCTTCTCAAAGTAACTCTTAATATCAAATGTTGTAGATTGACCTGTGTTACTAAAGAAAAATAGCTTCTAATTCTGCTCTGTGGAGACCTGTGCGTTAATGGTGCATAACAGCCAGAAGATTGTTCAGTCATCACTGATCAAATAATTCCACTGTTGTGTCATTTGTTTCTGAATTGCCTTTTCAATTGGATTTGTAATTGGTTTGTCTTGCCTCTAGAGATCCCCGAGGCATAACTTTCTCATCAGAACATAGCCTTTACGACTCATATCACCCTTCCAACAAAAAGAACATTCACATATAACCCACGCATTTTCTTATATTCCCAGAGCGTTAGCAGGGCAAGCACAGCACAGCAAGCACAATATTAGTTAGCGTCTATTGAAGGTCAGCACCTTCCACGAAGAAACCTGCCTTTCGGATGTTCAAATAGATCTAAACTCAAAATAACTTAAACGCCGCATTTTAAAAAGAGTTTGCAAACTAGACAATATACCGCATAAAATATTTTAATAAAAAGATCACAATTCTTAGGGCTGTACATTTCTCCTAATTAATTGTCATGGTAGCATGTGATAATATCTTTTGCAAAAATATATTTTACAATAGTACGTTTCACCATAACATCATAGACTGCATTAATTATTGGATTCTATATCACAAAAATCGAAATTTAGTATTAAAATATGTATTTGTAATCGCCAATATTTTCGAATGTAAGATTTATAAACGTTTGTTGAAAAGCATTTTGCAAATAATTCGAAACATAATGTGAATACTTTGAAATGGGAAATGGACCAATAAAATTAAAGGATAAATTGATAAAAAATGAGCAAGGATGCAGTAAATAAGCACACACACACACCCGCCGTTGACCGTAATGAAGTGTGTACTTACTATTCTAACTTTACGTGCACTTTGATAATAGGGAAGGTTATAAAGTGGACGGAGGCAAATATAACTGCACTTTTAGTTTTTTTATACACTCGCTCGAAACTACCTAAACACACTACGGGGACCGGTCCTCATAATGCACGGGTCCTCACAAGGATAGTATTTGTCCTGAACTGACAGTGTTTACGTATGCTATGAGGACCAAACACACCCCCAACACACACACACAACACACACACACACACAATAACAATGCTTTTTTTGTTTTGTTACTAACTTTGGAGCAGTTTTGTGAATCTTCAAGAAATGTTCAAAATGTGCTCTTTTTTGCCTACTTTGCACATCCATTTTTTGGGGCTGATCTGTCAAGCAGGTGGCCAAGGAAAAGGGTGGCCCCCAAAGACAAAATTACCTTGCATGTTCCATAGACTTTTTGAAGAAGCACTACCACAAAAACTGCTGCACGGAATTACACCAAATTTGGCAGAAAGCAACATCTTTGTCCGGACAGTGTGTTGTTTGTGATTTGGTGTAAATCCATTCAGTCGTTTATGAGAAATCCAGGTTCAAAATGTATAGATTGCTGGACAGGCGGTGTCCAGATTTGCTCTGTTTGGACAATTTGAAGGAGACTAGTCAATCCTGATTGGTTTGAGATTACCTGAACAATCTGTTTTGTCAGCCTTTACAAGACTCAAGGGCTTGGTCCCTCTCTCCTGTAAATGAATAAAAAAATATAGAAGGGAACAGAGTGGGCACACCCAGACCCCAAAGGGCCTGTAGGGGATTCCGAAGGCACACCTCTTTCATTGGATGCCCACAATATGGACAATATACTGTGGCAGCAGATAGAGAGCTCTGGGACATGGTGAAATGCATTTTAGTGAATGGCACTTTTTGATGGACACAAAAGAAGCATGTGTTAAAGGTGATTGTAGATATTAGTTGCAATGTAACTCATTTGTTGGTGGTACCATACTCATTTTAGGAATTGTGGTGGTGTGGTGTAAGGTGATTTTGCCCTGTGAAAATTACTGATCCTGTACTGGCATTCCATGAATAATTTTTGAGAGAAAACTGTTTTTTCTCATCATCTTCCATAGAGGTTATGGAAAGTACTTCAGAAGCTAAAATGACAACATTGTTTCTGTAAATTCACAATATCTTCCACAGCCACTGGACAATAAAGTCTATCATTCTGAATAAAACATACTTCAAGCAAGAACAGCCTGTCAGTTGGTTCCCCCTGTGTTCTACTGCAGCTTCCCTGACAGCATTTTCAAAGAACGACTAGAGTGCTACAAGTCTCAACTATGACAAACATGTGGTAGTCCTGAAGCCATCTTGGTTGAATCAAAAAGGTAAATCCTAAAACATTTATTTGAAAAAGGAACAAAGTGAGGGAGATAACTTGCCTAATCACATCTGGAATACCATCATTATTGAAAACACTGTGCATGGTGGGGTAGCAAGTTAAGGTTTTACATGGCATTTTCACCTAAATATAACATCCCTTTGACCATAGTTTTTTTAAGTGAATTTGTAAGGACTTCTTAAACTATAAAGTTAGATATCATACAATTCCTAACTATGACACCATTTTAACCTTTGTTCTTTCAATGCGTGTGTGTGTGTTTATATATATATATATATGCATATATATATATATATTGACTAAAAAAACAAAGGTTACAGGGACGTTATAGTTAGGTTCTGAATTTCCTTGCACAAAACCATAGGAATTCAGCAGTTATAATTATTGTTAACTCAAGTAACCCTAACTCGCGCCCTAAGGTAACTATAATTTGCACCTGCGCCATGCACAACTAATTACTCCATATATTACATCATTAATGACAAGTTCTATAGCATCATTGCTGTTATTACTGTAACATTTGCAATACAATTATTGGTGAGAAAACTGTGCATGGGTGGAACTATGTGGAACTATGGTTGGAACAAGAGATGGATTTGTGAAGTGTGTAAAGTGAAAAGCATGCAAAAATAGTGAGAACACCAAGCAGGTAGAGATTAAAGGGAAAGTAGTACATAGGATGAAGGGCCAATACAATTGCAAAAGTAACTGTAAAAGTGACTATGTGGTGTACTTCTTACAATGTAGCTGACCCAAAATATATATAAGGAGCACGATACTGCATGTCCATAAAAGGATTCTACAGCATTTGAGAGCAGTTCAGAACAACGACTACGCAGTAGCATGACGTACGAGAGAGGTACATGCAGGAGGATCAAAAATTTGAGATATAGTGTAATTGATGGTGTTCCAAAGGAAGCCAGAGGTGGCAACATAGAAAGGAAATTGAGGATCCTGGAATCTGTATATATTTTAGCATGTGACACAAAGGAGCCTAATGGATTAAATAGCAGTGATGAATTGCATGCATATGTATAGTAAGATATCGATTGTGCACCTCTGCTTTTCTAAATAAGTGTACATAGAACATTTTTTTTTTAGTTTATTTGTCTTCACAGGGCTGAAGAGATAAAGAAACTGTTAACGCAAAGGTGCTGTAATATCTCTTGGTTACTGCTGGGAATAACAAGCAAAAGAGATAATTAATTGATTTCGGTGCCTATTTGGGCGGAATTGTAATTAATTTATCCATTACATACATTGTGTATATGTTTGGGCCAATGTATAGATTAGGTTCCGTATATGTTACAAGAATTGGTAGGATTGCTTTAATATGCTTCTTTCTGTAAGTTTTCTGATGATTGATACAGTGCAAGGTATTTTTGATATTTTTTGACGCTATAAACAACATTGTGGGCCAATAATTCTATAACCATCTATCACATTATGTGATGTATGGGCCATGTTACGGATTGGGTTTGCTGATATAGTAAACTGATGCAAAAAATTATATTTAAAATGCATAGTAACCTAGGAGATGGGTGTGGTGGCCCCCCTGCATATGATATCATAGAAATTCCGGGCTTGGTGGTTCTGGGGGCTATTGGGGGGTTGGAAGACCCCCTCACACAAAATTTTGAATGCCCCCGGGACCTGGCCCACCCAGGGGCTTATGAAAAAACAAGCACGGTACCCCGTTTAAAAAAATGTTTTGCCACAAATTTGTGAATCTCACAAATTTGCAGCAAATTGTTTTACAAAAAAATGATTTTTGCCCCCCACCAGTTGAGAGGTCTGGGTGTCTCTACCTGTCCCCTTTTATCCTTTTATCTTTTTAAAACTTTTTTACTGTGACTCGGCTGAAGCCGAGTGCCAAGATGGCTGCCAACACTTTCTGGTTTGACGTGTTGACAGCCAATCAGAGCTGTGTATTTCTCTGCACGAGTGTGTCTTTGTTTGCAAATACTTCATGGACAGAGATATACAAATTTGAATTTTCCTAAATTTAAAAAAAACTGAAAGGATTTACAATCAATAAAAAAGCACAATCTGCGTACTGACAGCTAACTTTCTGCCAATTTTGCTGTAATTCCATCCAGCGGTTCGGACTGTAGGCATGTTGACAGATGTTATGGGAATTAACATGGGAAACGCAATGTTTCTTGAGCCCCCTTTTTCTCAGCTCCCACTTGACGGATCACCCCAAAACTTTCCATGCACACCAAGAATCAGCAGGCCATTTTCTTTGTGAACATTTGCGGAGATTCATCAAATGGTGCGAAAGATATAGGCATGTCAAAAAACACTTTTTCTGTGGAAACATGGTCCTAACTATAATTACCTAGTGGCGACCGCCACTAGCTAAAAAAACAATATAGATATAAATGTTAATATATATATATATATATATATAGAGAGAGAGAGAGAGAGACATTGAGTCATATGGGTCTTCCACTACTAAATAAAAAGACATAGGGCCTGAGTACAACTTTGGCGGAGGGGGTTAATTTGTCCCAAATGTGACGGATATCCCTCCCGCCATATTATGAGTCCATTATATCCTATGGAACTCGTAATACGGTGAGTGGGATATCCGTCACATTTTGTACGGATTAACCCCCTCTGCCAAAGTTGTAATCAGGCCCATAATACTGTTCATTACTGTGAGAGCATTTTAACCAAATAATAATTAATACAATGAACATGTAGCCGTTAGGCGAAAATGCAAATGTGGTCAGCATGTTTCCATAGGCACATGTGCTTAGATAACACCACTGACAAATGCATTTTTCTTTCTTCCTTTATCCTGAGCTAGGTCAGGAATGGGAATGTTAAACTTTCCATGACCCGAATGTGCTGAGACCAATATGATTACTAAAAACTTGTTATGCTTCAAACTTTCTCATAGGCATAGATTTCTTAAAATATAATAATGTATGAACATGTTTAATTTGATTTCTGTACAATGTTTCATATGAACAACAAAACGTTCATTTAGAAAAGGTAAGAAAGTGCACGATTTCATGCTGAAATGTGGTGTCCCAACCATGAACTGATTATATCTTCTATTAGTGGATGGTATGACTCAAACTCTATCTAGCATTTTGTAACATACATGTAATTTGTCAAAAGTAAAATGTTTGAAAGTTATTGTCTACAGACTTCTTAGAAAATGGAAGCTATCCTGTTCCCATGATGGCACTACTGCCTGATTGAATGAGCTACTGTGAACTGCAACGTACTGTAGCAAACTACTGATATGGAATATAATAAGGGTGTGTTCCTAGAGTAGGCTCAGGACTATCACTTCTCAAACTCTCTGTAGGGCCCTTTGCTGAGACGCTTGCTCGAAGACTCTACTGAGTTTCTTGAACCTCTTTTACATGTTCTGCTTATGATCTGAAATTTATGCTAAAAGCTTTATGCTTTCACCTCTCAAATGTAGAGCTCTTTGTGAGTTCTGATGCTTTTCTCTCACTCTCCATAACTTAGAGTAGGGATCAGTGTTTATGGAATGGGCTTCCTGTTTCGTTCTGTATTGTATTGACAAATTGATTGATTGATTAATATTGATGACTTTCCAAAAAAGAAATATTTACTAAAAGAATTGATAAAGCTTTGAAATTCACATCAAAATCTCATCATTGACTCCCATGAAACATAATTGATTTATGAAATTAAAGAGATTGTTTTGATTTGCCACTTCTGATTAATTCCCTACTTGTGTCCAAGGTCACCCACCCTTGGGCCCAGTATAGAGAGCTGGGTCTTTATGCTGCCATATAGGTTAATAAGATTTACGTTGTAAACCAAAGATATGTATTCATGCTTCCTGCTATTACTATATATAATAATATGCCTAGTGAGGTATGGAAAATCCTGACCAAGCACTGGAATGTTTTGAAAGGGGACATGGTGATTGTAAACAAATGAGACAGGTCAATGACAGTGACATATCACAAGCCTAAATCACTTAGATTCTTTTAAAGAAATTTTCATTAAAGAGGACCTCAGAGGGGCTAAAATAAACGATTCACATGGATCTTTGGTGTGCAGATATGCTTTGAAAGGCCACTTTACTGAGAGCTATTCAATCCTTTTGGATGGCACAACCTGAGAAAAAATGTTGTGGAGCAGTGAAAGGACTCATGAGTATGCTGTCTGTGACTTAAAATCTGAATGCAAATAACATGTAAGGACAAGGATCAGCATATCTGATGCCAAGGGGCATGTGTGGGTGTCCCAAAGGGTCCTATCCTTGATTGCCTTACCGCAAACTAGACAATATGTTATGACACCATTACAGTACTTGTGGTCATGGTGCTCATTGAAATGCAGTGTAGTGAATGCCAGGTTTCATAAATCACTAAAAGTAGCACATGTACAGGATGATAAAACATTTTAGTCACAATTTCAATCACTTGTTGATGGTGTTAAATTGATTGTAGTAATTCTGTTGAGTTTTCAGGTGATTTACTATGTGAAAAATGGTGACACTCATCTTTGGATTTTACAGACCAATGTTTGAGAGACAACTGGTTTCACTCATGATTTTCTCATAACGGTTATGAACATGTTCTAGAAGCTAAAATAGAGCCCATTTTTGGAAATCCACTCTAGCTTTCTCAGCCATGTTAGAGCAATGTTTTATAATCTGAGTAAAAGGTGTACTTGTAACAGTAGCAGTAGAATATCACTTTAGTCTCCAATTTTCTAATGTGGCTTCTTACAGTATTTTATTGTACAACTAGAACACTAACATTCTGTATTTATGACAAAGGTGTGGCATAACTGAAGCCACCTTGATGGATTCTAAGCTGTAAACCCCAAATAATTTCCTTTAGAACTGAGCAACTGAATCAGTTTATTCCCTAGTAATCTACTGCAGTGTCACCACAGAGTTTTAATGATCAACTAGAGCGCTAATATTATACATGTATGACAATAGGGGGCATGGTATGCAAGGTAGCAGTTTAGGTGAGTTTATGCCAGATGATCTTTTGAGCGACCTCTAGTCCTCTGTTGGAAAACATCTCCACAAGCTGTTGACTGGTGCCGAATCCTTTGTGGGATATGTGGTGTGATCTGTCCCACCAGACAACTGGTTTCACTCATGATTTTCTCATAACGGTTATGAACATGTTCTAGAAGCTAAAATAGAGCCCATTTTTGGAAATCCACTCTAGCTTTCTCAGCCATGTTAGAGCAATGTTTTATAATCTGAGTAAAATGTGTACTTGTAACAGTAGCAGTAGAATATCACTTTAGTCTCCAATTTTCTAATGTGGCTTCTTACAGTATTTTATTGTACAACTAGAACACTAACATTCTGTATTTATGACAAAGGTGTGGCATAACTGAAGCCACCTTGATGGATTCTAAGCTGTAAACCCCAAATAATTTCCTTTAGAACTGAGCAACTGAATCAGTTTATTCCCTAGTAATCTACTGCAGTGTCACCACAGAGTTTTAATGAGCAACTAGAGCTCTAATATTATACATGTATGACAATAGGGGGCATGGTATGCAAGGTAGCAGTTTAGGTGAGTTTATGCCAGATGATCTTTTGAGCGACCTCTAGTCCTCTGTTGGAAAACATCTCCACAAGCTGTTGACTGGTGCCGAATCCTTTGTGGGATATGTGGTGTGATCTGTCCCACCAGAGAAGAGTACACAGAAGCATCTTGTCTGTGGCTCTCCCTCCCAATATGGACCACTAAATGGCAGCTGGAGTGGTGTAACCTTATACCTAATAATGAGCGCCAGGGATAATGTTGAGAGTTTGCTGGGGTACAGTAGCACATTTGAGCCTGGTGGTGGTCCTAGTAGAGTGTGTGAGCAGAACCTGGAGGGTGAGTCACTGTTGAATGTGTGGCCTGCAGTGTGCAGTTGCCAATGAAGTCAGGCTGGAGTGGTTTGCAGGTCCTGGTCTGCCCTAATGATGGTGAGCCACCTGTGAGGACCCAGCAGTGCAGATGACACCAGATTAAAAAGGGAGCACGTGATATAGCTTTCCAGCTCCTCCGGTTGCAGCTTTACTCTTTTAGGGAAAGGCCTAATGCCTCATTCTCAGAAACTTAAGATGATTTTTAAGCCAATGAAAGCTTACAAGTCAGCTGAACATTTATGAAACAGACTGGGTAAAAAAAAGAATGTTGAGACATTGCTGACTAGGAGAACTAATGGTACAAGATGTGACTTTTAAGCATCTTTTGCCTCGTCCTAGTAGTGACTCAAGCTGAATTCATACATATTGTAAGCTAAGTATTGAGGAGGCTTGAAGTGTTTGGAGGCCCAGTGTGTGCCTAGGTTTTGCTTCAGTGGCTGGACTGAGGTTGATGTGGCCTTTTGCAGATTGGGACATTGTTCTGCTTACATGCTGTGGCAGTTAGACATACTTTGTTGGAAATTGGGTTGTTAGCTGAGTGGGGTATTAACTGTGCTCAAGCAACAGCTGCACTCCTTGTCAGAGTGAGCCACAAAAAGCTGTACATTAATCTGTGCTTAACTCTCTGGTAGCTTTTCACAAAAGCAGTCAAGCTTAACTTAGAGGCAACATGAAAAGAATGTATGCAACACACAAACACCAATAAAGTAAAACCCCAACAAAAGCAAATTCCCACACCAATCTAGAAAAATGAAGCAAAATGCACTGTTATTTGACACTACAATAACAAAAGTCTAATCAGTGGAATGGGAGTTATGAAATCTATAAGTTCAAGGTAAAGACTACTGCCTAAAAGATGAAAGGCCCAACTGTAGGCATCTAGCCACACGAAGACCGGTCAAAGTTGAAATATATGGCCATCCGCAACGAAGTGTGAGTCAGATACAAAAAGTTGATTGTAGGCGCTTGCCTTAGGACTTAGAAGAAATTTCAGCAAAAAGTTTTCTGAGAAGGTAAAGTTCAGTGGGGTAATGTTTCCGGTGATGCCATGGGAGGAGGCTTCATTGAGGAGCTGCTAGAAGAACTCATAGTAAAGATATACCCGTTTGGACTTATTCTCTTTTTTGAAAGTTGAAAACGTCCACTGGGACAAAGATGGAAGCAGTAGCTGCTGATACTTCCACAAGACTGGATACCCCTTTGGTGAAGGATCGCCGCACAGAATGTGCTGCTACGGAAAAGCACGTATAGGGAGTTACTGCAAATTCAGGCCAACCAGCGATGCACCTTGGGCAGATAGACAAGCAGGTTTGTCCCGGTCTCCTCTGGAATCTCAAAAGAGTTTTTAGCCAAACGTTTTCTAAGTCTCAAGGTTTGGCTATCTGGGCATTTTTAACACCACCACCAAGGGTCCAGGACTGGAAGGGCACTACTTGGAGGGGGGGGTTAGGACTCACTCAGGCTGGGCCCGCATGGGGGTTCAAGATGGTTGCAGCCTTTTCTATCCCTAAGGTTCAGATCAGGAGGCCAGCCGATTAAGGAGGGTTTCTAATTACAATGTCTCAGACATCAAACATTAATTGTTTACCTGTTCCCAATCAAATGTTAGCACTTATTAAATGTAAAAAAGGATACCACATTGTTATCCCTTGTAGAGGTAGGCCTCACAGTAGTGAAAAACAAATTTAGGTGTATTTCACTACCAGGACATGTAAAGCTTAAAAATACATTCCCAGCCTTTAAATTGCAATGCACCCTGCCCTGTGAGCTATCTAGGGTATACCATAGGAGTGACTCATGGGGAATAAAACAGAAGATTAAGGCTTGGCAAGGGGGTTGTATTACCAAATTGAATTGGAAGTCTAAAACTGCATTCAGGCTGCAATGGCACACCAAGTACATTATTAAGGGGCTACTAATGTGGGTGGCACAATAAGTGCTCAAGGCCACTAGAGCATTTAAATTACAGGCCACTTTACTTGGGATTTATAAGTAAATGAAATATTCCAATCAGGCTTGGCAAGGGAGTTGTATTGCAAAGTCGAATTGGAAGTTTAAAACTGCATTCAGTCTACAATGGCACACCAAGTATATATTTTAAGGGGCTACTTATATGGGTGGTACAATAAGTGTTCAAGCCCACTAGTAGCATTTAAATTACAAGCCACTTTACTAGGGATTTGTAAGTAAATTAAATATTTCAATCAAGTGTAGGCCAATTTTACCATATTTTAGGGAGTGAGAACAAGCACTTAAGCACGGAATACTAATACTAACAAAAAACAATTCAGAAGAATAGAAGGGTAAAGGTGAAAAGTTTGAGGGAAGTCCAGCCTAAGAGTCACAGGTCTAATACTCTTAATACATGCTTTATCACCAGAGCTGTGTGGGGGCCCCAATATTACCTTTGAACAATCTGGCAAAAACGAAGGCAGCTAAGTAACAACCTACGGACAGTATGCAGGGAGGTCAATCTCGGGTGTTAGTGGCTTTGGATGTATCACTGAAACCAGTAGAAAGAACACTGGAGGGTTATAAAGACACATTCAGTAACATCCTCCAACCAATAATCAACACAACCCTAAGGTATTGCAAGAGGTCCATAAAAACCTTGCAGATAGAGTAACAACTAACAAATCTACCCTGTTCTTGCTGTGCCCAACAGTAGTGAAACTGTAGTCGCACTTCAGATGTTGTTGGAGGAAGTCAAATCCCTCAATCACAAAGCAGAAGATGCCACTGGGTATTCTTGCCACCATAATGTGCAGTTGAATGAACTTGCTGAGAACTCTGAGAGCACTGCCTTAGAAGAGTTCACATAATTATGGTTGTTCTACGTCTTCTCCTGAGTTACAGGGACTGTGATCACAATCTTTAGAATGCCCAAAAACATAGCCATTGGGAATTCAAAAATGTGAACATTTAAATGTTTCAGAGACAACAAATTTCTTTCAAACATGTTAAGACATTGGGGGTTATTCCAACTTTGGAGGAGGTGGTAATCCGTCCCAAATGTGACGGATTTACCACCAGCCGTATTACGAGTTCCATAGGATATAATGGACTCGTAATACGGCTGGTGGTATATCCGTCACTTTACCGTCACTTTTGGGACGGATTACCACTTCCTCCAAAGTTGGAATAACCCCCATTGTTCCTTCAACATGACTTTTATTTTGCACACTTGTTCCCAGCTTGTTTGAGGGTATCAAGTAAAGACAAAACTTACTTTTTCATTAATCAGGAGTATTGTCATGGCTAGAAACTGAAGGTATTGGACATTGCAGCTAGCTCCCCATTATGTAGAACTATCTGCAGAAAGGAAGGACCCCTGCAATCCTCTATGAACAGGTAATCCATAAAACAACCAGAATAGAAAAAGTTCACCTGATAGAGGACATCCTGCAAGGTAGATCACAAAGATTGCCTCATCGTATGTCAGATAATGTATCCTCTAAAAAAGACTCAGACACTGATGACACATCAATGTAGGAGATAAGGACTTGTGGGCACGAACTTACTCCAATGACGGATGAGTTTGAACATGCTATGAAGTGCAGCCTGAGTTAGTGTAAAGGATTTGTTTATCATTAATCGAAAACCAGCATTTGCATTGCAGTTATTATGATGATGGACGGTCCTCACAAGCTATAGGGTTGCTTATATGGTTTTGTTAGCCAGGCTAGGCCAACAGGAAGCACTTTTGGCAACTTCATACTGGATGCTGGCCTTTACCTTGTCTGACAACCTGTAAATGTTGTTCTTCACAGGGGGGCTGTCTCCAGTGTGAATGTCATAGATGCACAGGTGTGTGAGCCCAGGGGTGAGGGAATACAGGGAGGGAAACTGCTCCAGTAACTGCTAACAGTCACTTTGCTGATCTAGGGTTAGGGAGTCAAAGAGGTTGACACCCTCCACTGACCCATCACTTTCCTGTGCAGAGGGGAGGTCAGGGAGAGGCTCACTCTCCTCCTCCACCCCCTCATCTGTCGATAGAAGCATACTGACTTCAGACCTGTCAAAGTGAGGCTTCAGTCGGTTTACGTAGATCACCCTTAGGAGGTTTCTAGGCCTCCCCCTTTCACTCCTTTACTTTGTATGGGACAGTCCAGTGACCTTGAAGAGCCCTGGGCTGTACTGTTTCCATGACCCATACTTTTGGCCAGGTTAAAACTTCATCAGAGTGGACGTCTGGTCATATCAGTGTTTCATTACCTCTTGACTTGCCTCAAGGTTGCTTTTGGCCTTTCTCCGGAAGCAGTGCATCTGGTTGCTGAGGGCCAACATGTAGCTGACCACATCCTGGGAGGGTTTCCTAGGAGCTTTCTCCCACCCCTCCCTGTCAATGCTTAGGGGGGGCCCTAACAGGGTAGCCATGGAGAAGTTCAAAGGGACTGAACCCTACCCCATTCTGGGGCACCTCTCTGGAAGGAAAGAAAAGGCATGGCAAAAAGATGTCCCACTTACGCCTCATGGCCTCAGGTACGCCTGTAAACATGACCTTTTAGGTCTTGTTGAATCTCTCAACTAGACCATAGGATTGAGGGTGGTAGGTTGTGGTGAACTTGTACGTTACACCACATGCTTCCCACATGCACTTCATGTATGCAGACATGAAGTTAGTGCCTCAGTCAAACTCTATGGGGCAGATTTAAGAAAAGTGGTGCTGCACCTAGTGCAGTGCCACTTTCCTTGCGCCCCTTAGCGCCCCCCTACTGCCACCATGTGTGCGCTCTATTTAAAATATGGTGCACCTATAGCGTATGTTAGGGTGGAATAGCGTCATTTGAAGTGGAGGAAACTTCAAAAATTGGTTTTGAAGAGCATAAGTTCCACTTTCAGCCCAGTTCTGTCTGCCAGGATCCCAGTGGGGGGGTTACCAGTCATTTGTGTGAGGGCAGGCCACTGGCCTTTGAAATGTAAGTGTGAGCCCCTCCACCCTTCCTGCCCAGGAAGACTCATTCAGTATGCAGATGAAGGCAGATGTGACTGAGTGTCCTGTGTTCATGGTTGTCTGGGTGTAATGCACAAGGAGAGCTGTCAACCAGCAGTTGGAGACAGGCTGTAAGACACAGGTGGCAGTAAACACAGAGAAATGCCCACTTTCTAAAAGTGGCATTTCTAAAATAATTATATTAAATCCAACTTCACAAGTAGGTAGGATTTTCTATTACTATTTTGGCAATACAAGCATGACAAGGCCACTCTTCCAGATCAGAATCTACCACTCAAAAGTGTATGAGGGTAGGTATAATGCTAGACTATGGGAGAAGCAGGCCTCACAGTGGTGGAAAATGAATGTATGAGTTTTTCACAACCAGGACATGTAAAACACCTAAGTACATGTCCTGCCTTTTACCTGCATGAGACCCTGTCCTATGGGTTACCTAAGGGCTTCCTTAGGGATGACTTATATTAGAAAAAGGAAAGTTTAAGGCTTGGCAAGTAGTTTTAAATACCAAGTCGAAGTGGTAATGTAACTGCACACACAGGCCATGCTATGGCAGACCTGAGACATGGTTAAGGGGCTACTTATGTGGGTGGCTCATTCAGTAGTACAGGCGCATTAGTAGCATTTAATTTACAGACCTAAGGCACATGTAGTACACTTTACTAGGGCCTTACAGGTAATTTAAATATGCCAATTGGGTAGGAACCAATGTACCATGCTTAGGGGAGAGAGCATATGCACTTTAGCGGTGGACAGAAGTGGTAAAGTGTGCAGTCCTAAAAACAGCAAAAGCCCTAAGGCTGTTAGGTCTAACAGAACCCTTCTCAACCAATGACAATCTGTGTCATCATGGCAAACAACAACAAAAAACTCAATTAACCTGTGCTTAACGCTTTGTTGTTTTGGAATGAAAACAGTCAGGCTTAATTCAGAGGCAACATATAAGGTATTTATGCAGCGCTCAGTTGATAATAAAGCGAAAACACAACATAAGAAAAATCCCACACTAATTTAGAATGAGAAAAATCCAATTGTTAGAACCAGAGTATGAATTTTCTCTTGTTTTATGAAAATCTAGAGCCTAAAAAGATTAAAGCACCAACCGCAAGCATGTAGTCGTGGAAGACTGGTACAAAGTTGAAAGTTATATTGGACGCGATTTGGTTCAGCTAGAAAAAGTGGATTGGGCCCAGTCTCTGCATTCCATTTTTTGAAGAAAAATGTCTGAGTGAGTAAAGTTTGACATGGCAGGGAAGCCAGCAGTGTCAGAGGAGGAGATGTCATCTCTAGATGAAGTGGTTTTGCCACTTTATTGGTGGGTGAAAATCTCTAGTTATAACTCAGACCCCCGAGATGCACAGTGTTCTCACCAACAATTTCATTGTAAATTTTGTAATGATACTATCAATTATGCCATATCAGATGCCATGAGTGATGTAATATGTTGGGTAACTAGCTGTGGATGGTGAGAGGCTCTAGTTATAGTTATCTTATGGCAGGAGTTATAGTTACTTGAGATAGCTATTACTATAACTGGTATATTTCTGTGTTTTTTAAGTTGAAAACGTTACTTTGTTACTGAACATTTCACCTAACTATACCATTACTTTAACATTAGGTTTTTTTCAGTGAATGTCTAGGTTTTTTAAAGTAAAGTAATATTTTGTTTCTATACATAAAGCAGACCATGCCCTGCTTCCAACCCCCACAGGAAGCCAACCCCATGCTGCTGGGTTGGGCACAGGGCCTGGCCTGGTGCCAGGCCCTGTTGCCAACCCCTCCCCCAGTCAGCCGACCACACTCTGCGCACAGCCTTTGGCTATGTGCTGGAAGCAGTTGGCTGCAGGACCTGGCCTACAGCCAGGCCCAGTGGTCAACTGACCCGAAGACATATAAGCCACCCATAAGCTGCCAACCTAACTCCACACACAGTGTTTGGCATGCACAGCTTAGGATTTAAATTTGTGCTCTTGGGACCCCCTCTCCCGGGGCCAAAACATACATAAAAGGAAGGGGGCATGTATCCTCCTACTCTGGCCCTAATTCACCCAGAGGAACCCAATCCCCGTTGCCAAATTCCAATTAAAAGGTGAGAGGAGCGCTTGGCCTCATTCCCTGAGCCTTAATAGCCCTGCAGACTCCTTCCATGGAGACAAATTAAACTAAAAAAGGGAAGGGGGACGCAGCCCTCTCCCCAAGCTATATAGGCTTAAGGTACCCCATCCCTTGGGGCAGTTTGTTAATTTAAATGGGAGGGGGCTGTACAGTTCCCTCCCAGAGCCCAATTAGGGCCCTGAGGACCAATCCCCATGGTCAAATTCAAATTCCCCAGGGGCAAATTGCACTCAAAAGTTGAGAGGGCTGCTCTAACTTACCCTCCCCGAGCCCTCATAGGCCCCAGGATCCAAATTTCTCCAGGGCTGTATGTTATTTAGAAGGGGAGGGGCGGTGCAGCCTGTTTCTCCGAGCCTCATTAGTCCCCAGGTAGTGCAAGAAGGGAAGCTGAACAGGAGTCTGCTCACAGCAAACGGGAGCATGTCGAAACATTCCTCTGGCTCAGAGAAGACATGTCTTCCCTACCTGCATCCATGCAGGCAGAGATAGCATATTTGCTCCTTATTGACAGGAGATTTTCAAAAAAGTGAGTGCAAACATGTATTGACCTGCCCACATTAGTGCAGGTAGGGAAACTACTGTGTCCCGGGGTTGGGCTCCCCAGAACACAGTAACGGAGCCACCCCGGGGATTGTGTCCAGAAGTTTTCAAAGGTTTTGAGGTTGGGGGCTGTGCAGCTCCCTCCCCTTTTATTATATGTTTTTTCCCCAGGGGATGGGGTCCCCAGGGCCTAATTAGGCTATGGGATGGGTGGCATGACCCTTGTCCGGTTAATTTATGCTATGGCCACAGGGGAAAGGGTGCAGCCCGGTCATTCTTCCCTTTTATTATACATTTTGGCCCTGGAGAATGTGGTCCCAGGGGCCTAATTATCCTCCAGTAGAGGGCTACGTGACCCTGCCCTTTTTTTATGGCAGGTCTCTCCATTTTTATTCTACATTTCAGCCCTGGGAGATATGGTGACAGGGGCCTCATTAACCTCCAGAGTCTGGGCAGCACACCTCCTATCCATTTTTGACCATGACCCCAGTGGATGGTGTTCTCAGGGCCTCTCAGAGGTTCTGGAATGGGGACCATGTGCCCCATCCCATAATATAAACCTACTGTTGCTCCAGGACCTGAGATTCTGTGCCTTTTAAAATTTTTGCAGCAGATTCGCGGATCCTCAGCAAATTTGTGGCAAAATTTACAAAGTTTCGGGGCCCAGGCAGGGTCCCTCTGGTATCCCCATCAACAGAGTTAGGGTTTAGAGTATCCTACACTGCCTCCTTATGTATTTTTGACATTTTCCTCTTAGGACACAGAACTGAGTCCTGAGTGCAACAATGGCAACCGCCACTTCCGTGTTGGCAGCCGAATAGATCTCACCTTGAGATCTGTTGTATCCATAGAAGTTCTGCATCCCTTAATATACAAAGATTTGTGCATTAACTGCTTAAAAACTACCGAATGGATTTATACCAAATCACAAAAGACACTTTTTGTGGACCAGCTTTGGCTTTCTGCACAATTTGGTGTAAATCCATTCAGCTGTTTTGGCTCTAGCTGTGTCTAAAGTTCCTATGGAAAAATGAATGTAGAAAACAAATGTTGGAACACCTTTTTTCTCAGGCCCGGCTTGACAGATCACCCCAAAATGCTCCGTGGTGGCAGGGGCACGAGTGATAGTTACCTTAGGGCATGAGTTATATAGATATATAACTCATGCCCTAAGGTAACTATTACTTGTGCCCCTGCCACTGTAGCAACCATCTCTCTCTCTCTCTCTCTCTCTCTATATATATATATATATATATATATATATATATATATATATATATATATATATATATATATATATAGATAGATATGTATTACCTTCTGGCTGTCGCCAATAGGTAGTTATAGCTAGGACCTAGTTTCCATAGGAAGAGCATTTTTTGTTTTGCCAATAACTTTCAAGTCACTTGATAAATGTTCACAACATTTTAAAAACACATTCTTCAGTCATTTTATCTGCTGTCTTCATAGTTTTGGGATGATCTGTCACGCTGGGAACAAGGTAAAGGGGGGGTCCCAAAATACTTTTTCCACATGCATTTTCCCATTTTTCCTTAGGGATTTTGAACACAACTACAGCCCGAACTGCTGTACGGAATTACACCATAGTTGCCAGAAAAATAGCTCTAGGGCCAGAAAGTGTGCTTTTTGTGATTTAGTGTAAATTATTTCAATAGTTTTTTAAGACAGTAGAGGTTAAAAAATATAGATTTCTAGGGACGCAGATCCACCACAGATCCATCTGTCCCCGGGTTGATATCTGATTAGCTGACACTCTACTACAGTCTATGCCCCTACACTCCACTGTACAACACTCTACTACACCATATGCCACTCCACTCTATCCTATTCAACTGTATGCTACTCCAGTGTGCACCACTCCACTCTACGCCACTCCACTCTACATCACTCCTTTATGCAATATTCTACTGTACACCACTCCACCCTAAACCATTTCACTCTATGCCACTCCTTTGCTCACCACTTCAGTCTATGATTTTCCACTCGATGCCATGTCACTGTATGACATTCCACTCTACACTATTCTTCTGTGTGACACTCTGCTCTATGCTATTCTACTCTATTCCACTATATGCCACTCCACTGTATGCTACACCATCAATGCCATTCCATTCTCCACCACTTCACTGTACGATATTCCACTCTGTGTGATTCCACTGTACCCCATTCTTCTCCATGCTATTCCCTTATATACCACTCCACTCTATGTCACTACACTCTACACTACTCCACTCTATGCTATTCCATTGTACGCCCCTTCACTGTATATCGCTCCACGTAAGGGCACTGCACTGTATGCCACTCCTCTCTACGCTGTTCCACTGTATGGCTCTCCACTGTACTCTAGTCCACTCTATACAACTCCACTGTATGCCACTCTACTCTACACCACACTACTCTATGCTATTCCACTGTGTGCCACCCCGCTGCACGCTATACCACTACACACTACTGCACTCTATACTATTCCACTTTCAGCCTCTCCACTGCACTCTATTCCACTCTACACCACTCCACTGTTTGCTATTGTACTCCGATTTACCCCACTCTATACCCCTCCAGCCTAGGCCATTCCAGTCTATGCCACTCCACTGTACTCTACTCCACTCTATGCTATTCCACAATATGCAACTCTACTGTATACTACTCCAATATATGTTATTCCAGTGTATGTCACTCCACTCAACACCACTCCACTGTATGCCACAACACTGTGTATCTCAACACTCTATGCCATGTCACTGTACACCACGATACTCTATGATACAGCACTCAACAACGCAACACTGTATGACAGTGCACTCTATGCCACTCCAGTCTATGCTTCTCCAGTCAATTCCACTCTACAACCCTGCACTTCCCTATACAACTCTCTATGCCCCTCAACTCTACTAAATTCTACTTTACTGTTTACTACTCCACTGTACAAGACTGTACTTCACTCCACCCTCTGCTACTCTACCACACTCTACTCATCCATACTCTACTCAATGCAACTCTCCTATTCTACTCCACCACAATTTATTCCATTCTACTCTATAAGAGACTACCCCACTGTACTCCACTACTCTATTGTATGCCACTCCACTCAACCACACTGTATGTCACTTAACTCTACAATATTTTGTGCCACTAGACTGTACCATACTCTATCATACTCTACTCAACCTTGCTCCACTCTCCAACACTTTACTCTGATCAATGTTACTGCACTCTACTGTACTCAAACGTTTCCCACACTCTATGACACGGCATACCACCCCATTGTATGACAAGCTATTCCACTCTATAAAATGTTACTCTAGTCTATTCTACACCACCACACTATACTCTACAACACTGCACTTCATAACTTGCCACTCCAATGTATAATACTTTACTTCAATCTATACTACACCACTCCACTGTATGACATTTTATCCCACTGTACGAAACTCTCCTTTATGCCACTCCACTCTACAACACTCTACCCTACTCTATACAAGTCCACTATGCAACACTCTACTACACTGTATCCCAATATATGTGACACTCTACTACAGTCTATGCCCCTACACTCTACTCTACAACACTCTACTACACTGTATGCCACTGCACTACACTCTACTCAGCTTTATGCCACTCTACAACACTCTAAGACTACCCTACTGTATTTCACTCTACTCTATTACACCCTACTCATCTACATTCCTTTGTACTCTACTACTCCACTGTACACCATTCCACTCTATGCCACTCCATTCTACACCACTTTATTCCACTCTACTCCACAACATTCTATACCACTACACTCTACCATACTCTACGACACTGTACTTTAGGCCACTCCACTCTCCAACACTCTGCTGCACTCAAAGCCATTCCACTGTATGCCACTCTATGATACTTTTCAACACTCTTTGACACACCACACTACTGTACAACACTCTACTCTGCGCTATTCAACTGTATGCCATCCCATTCTACACCAATTAACTCTACAACTCTCCACTATACAGCACTCCACTTTAGACCACTCCATCCTACATTACTCCACTGTCTAGCACTCCACTATACCCAACTCCACTAAGTCACTCTACTCTACTTCACTCTACGACACTGTACTCCTCTCAACAACACTCTACCCCTCCCCTCTACGATATAATACTCCACTCTACAGCACTCCACTGTTCAGCAGTGTACTCCAATATATCGGAATGTGCAGCACTCTGGTTTACTCTTTTCCACTGTAGGACACTGTAGTCTATTCTACTACATTCTATCCAACTTCCTGTATACCACTTCACCCCACTTAATTACACTCTACTCTATGACACACTACTTCAGTCTACTCTCCTCTACACTACTCTACTTTACCCTACTCTACTACCCTAGTCTACACCATTCCACTCTTTGCCACTCCACTCTATGCTATTCCTCTGCATGCCACTCCAGTGTACACCACTCCACTCTATGCCACTTCACTGTACGCTACTCCACCATCTGCTATTCTACTCTAAGCTACACCACAATATGCCATTTCATTCTTTTTTCCATTTTATTTATAAATGTGAGCAGCATTATAGCAAAGGGTGGAAATGGATGTACCTAAAGAGAGTGGTACAATTTCCTCAATCATTTATAATTTCATTTATTTGATGAGCTTCCCAATTAACAAATTCCATAAATCAGTAAATTACCAGTTATATTTACTTCATTATCTTAGTTCATAGACATGCACTCTAAATAAAGAGAAAAGGAAATATTTACTGAGACGACCTCATGCTCCACAGTTTATTCTAGATGCCCACTGGGATCCAAATCACAGCACCTCCCTTCTCCCCCTATATTGATATGAATTTCTCTCCAGATAACAAGTAGAGAGCAGCCTAGCTAGCCATCGCTGATAGGAAGGGGGCTTCATTGTCCTCCAAGCTACTGCAATAGAAATACAAGCTATTGCCATTGCTATAAATGTTAAATATAGCTTCCCCTTATCCTTATTAAAATGCCTATCAATTCCATGAAGCATGAATTGTGGGTGATCATGACCTGAATATTTAGAGTAACTTTCAGAAAACTACTGATCCTTTCCTTAAAAGCTCCTAACTTTACACAATTACAAAACATGTGAAATGTCTAACTCAACTCCTCCACAACTTGGGCAGTTGGAGTAAGGCGCTTTCCCTCACCAACTCAATTTAGTAGGTGTATAATATAATTTAAAGATCTAGGTTATAATGCTGGCTCTTCAACCCTGCTGATAATAGATTCATCTGCCCTATCGCCAGCATTTTTCTTTACTTCTATGTTGCTAGGACCCCTCGACTCCTAGAACAATTCTCTTCCTATAATTCCAAATCATCATGTAATCAGATAGAGCTGTATAAATTCCCTCTCACAGACCAGCTCAATAATTCAAGAATTCAGTACTGCTCCAATAAACATTGACGATTATTTACTTTCAAGAAAAAAATTCCCATTTGCAAATACTTAAAAAAGCTTTATTTGGTCAGGCCAAATTTTAGCTCCAAATCCACATAAGTGCAAATGTGGCCTAGCTTAAATATATCACCTACTTTTAACATTCCTGCTTGTTCCCATACTAGAAAATATTTATCATAAAAAATATTTGGAAAGAGTGGCGATAGCCAGAGAGAAGTAAATAAATTATACTGAGCTTTGCCCAATATTGCTTTTAATCATCTTCAGATTTTAAATGCTGCCTTCAAAATCTTAAATTACACCTTTTTGTAGTAGCTAGATTCTATAATTCTTTAGAAAAAAAAACCTTTGACTCCAATGGCCAACATTAATTTGATAGATAGAAGGGAATTCCGCTAAGTCTGCACCAGAGCTCTGCCTCCCTGTTATAAGAATGCTCATGTGCTACAACATAGCTACCTAAAAATAATACCCAAAGTTAGGAACTGCCCAACCACCTCTGTCCAGAGGGCGCACTAACATTTTTAATGACCTCATTACCCTTTTTTATTCCCAAATAAAATTACTACCAACAGCATCAAGCCATTTTTAACAGTTTCTACTAAACATCAAGAACAATTGCCCTGAATATGTGTAGCACCTTAGGAAAAATCAGCACCTTGATTGCATTGCAGGCACTGATCAATTTAAGATGCAACTTATTAAATCTTGCCAAAATCCCTCTTGATTTTCGACAACAACAAATTAAAGTTTAATGAGATTATGGCCCTCATTATGACATTGGTGGTCTATTCTGAAAACATCAAAAAATAAAGGGATTTGGAGGAATTCAAGGTCCAGTGCATACCCTCCAATAGCAGTTACTAATAATATAATGCACTGTTCCTAAGGAGCAATAAGAAAAAGACAGGGTGAGTACTAGGGAGTCCTATTCAATAGGAGCAAGAGTCCTCACACACCCAATTGGGTGTCATGCTTCATCATCGGACCAGCTCCTCGTCAGACTGGCGCTGCAATGTCTGACGGGCACCACCCTTTCGGGGGGCTCTTTGCCGGAGTTCTTTTATACGGTGCCGCACTATCCCGCAGGTGAGTAGGGTGTGCAAAAAGAGAAAAAGAAAAGGAGAGCAAACAGATAAACAAGGAGTAAAATTGGCTCAAAAACCCTTGTAAGAACTATCTTTATTGAAGTGGGCTGAAGGCCAAGATTAAAAACAATTACCAGGAGAGTAAGGTCGACGTGATGCTCGACCACTCTCAAACTGATTCACACATAAGAACGGGTAGTCAAGAACTACAAGACCCACCTCAGAATCGGGTCGACATGTTTCGCGTCTATACGGTCCATAAAGGATCCAATGACGCTTCCTCAGGACCTAGTCCAATAATGCTTCTCCAAATATAAACTAGAACTACTCTTGCCTATAACAGCTGACAATCAAAAACAGGGAGATTAGTATCGTCAGTCACTTACATAAGTCCATTTTGACCCAGTATGTCATTCCTATTCGTCGCCCCTCCCAATTTGAGACAGGACTTCATGGGATCGCGCAGACCTTAGGCCTGGTCCGCCTAACACGTTGGTTAAGGCTGGCCGTTAGCAGTTACTCCTACCCCGGGTCGCGCTCCCGTAAATTCTCTATTCTGAAAACCGCAGTGGTGACAGCCGCCAACAGACTGCCGCAGAGGAGGTAATCTGCCTACCAGATTATGACACACAAACACAAAACCGATTTTACCCACCTCAACCACAAGACCCAATAAAAGTGAAAATCTGTCTGACCCACCACCCTCCCCGCTACACCAGCAATACACCACCCTCCAAATGATGACCTACGAATCACTACAGTGGACATTCAACGGAGGGCAGCCATTGGCGGTGCACACTGCTATGGTGGAATTGGGCACCCAACACCACTTGAAGCCAACATTGGCCAGACCAAAAAACCCACACCTGACACATATACACACACCCTACGCACCAACCAACAGCACTAAATAACACACCCCCACACAACCCACAATCCTTTGCAAACACAAAAGACTGCTACAGCTTGCAAGGACAATACCTTAGAGAACTGCTCATGCACACACCACATCTACCTATACATCCGTCACGCATCACACACCACACACCCTACCTCAACACTGAACACCCTCTGCACAACACACACAGCACACAATAGGCATGTCCCCACAAAAGCACCCCCCGTTTCACAGATGAGGAATTGCGGGTGATGGTGGAGGAAATTGTCACCACATCTGTTTGGTGCACAGGTCCAGCAGATCTTCATTGCCAGGAAGCTGGAGCTATGTCAGAGGATCGTGGACAGGGTGAACTCTGGGGGACAATATCCATGCACAAGGGACGACATCAGAAAGAGGTGGAATAACCTATGGGGGGAAGTGCGTTCCGTTGTATCAAGGCACCAGGTCCCCATCATGAGGTCTGGCTGTTGACCCCCACCTCCTCCTCCGCAGTTGACAGCATGGGAGGAGCAAGTCTTGGCAATCCTGCATCCTGACAGCCTCACTAGAGTCACTGGAGGGCTGGACACTGGTAAGTCACCATTACTAACCTACCTCTACCGATACCTGCATGTCAGGTCACCCCCTCACCCTGACTCCCTACAACCCACTCCATCCCACAAAGTGCACCACCCCAATGACCATACTTAAATGTGTACTTCTGCATGCTCTACTCACTCCAAGCACACCCCTCCCAGCTCTGCATGCACACACACCAGCAATGCATGGACAGCACGAACAACTAGCAATTCCACAATCCATCTGCATACACTACCAAAGGTGGGAGTACAACACCAAAACCATAGTGAAAGCCAGAAATGCAGAAAATGTGGCAGACAACGACCCTAAAAATTCACTTACATCTCCACAGGTGCCCTAGCCAATGTCAGCGGCAATTAGGTGCCACTGCAACCCAGTCCTCCACCAGAAGATGCCCTCAGTGATGATAGCAACTCTGTATGTCCCACGCTGGATGAACTCCCTGGCCCATCAGGGACCACAGGTCAGTCGGCTTCCACATCCCACAGTCAGTCCACCACAGCCCCCCTCTGACTCCAACACCACAGCCGCCAGCCAACATCCCAAAACTCCTGTCCCCAGGACACGTCAATAGTGTGCCCACCTTTACAGGGACATGAGTCAACACCACACAGGTAAGACGGTGAAGGATCCTGGTGTAACTAGGAGTGGGCACACCGTTCAGGGGACACAGGCACAGGGGGCCAGGGACAGTGGGAGGTCAGCTGTCAGCTGTGCGTCAGGGGAGGCAAGGCCCTAGGAACTGACTTCCTAAGAGGCACTCATACATGTCCTAGGGGCATACCAAAAATCCCAGGACTGGATGGGCCAGGTGATCACCATCATACAGGAGAGTGAGCGGCTTCAGGGGGTATACCACCAAGAAGTCATGCAGCAGTTGCAGTTCCTAAGTGTCAACATGGCCTCCATTGTAGGGGTGCTGGGTGACATGGCCAACACCATGTGGGAGAACAGGGCACACCAGCGGCCTACTTCCACTAGCCAGTCCACTCATCAGCCATCAACATCTTTTGCAGCTAGTGGGCAGGAGGACCTGGAACACCACCCACTGGCCACCAGCACCCTTACTCCTACAGATGGTGAACCACCCCGCAAACTTTCCCTGTGACCCAGACTGACACCAGAGACTGTTGCCAAAACAAAGACCACCGCCAGGAAATGAGCCCCTCCAGAATGTTCCCCATGTGTGCCACTGAGTCACCTTGTTCACTTTGGACTGCCATTGCTCCTCTTCCTATGGCCTCATGGACACTGGAGGTGTGCTACAAACCAACTGGGCTACTACACTGAAGTTTTACTCCACCATCACCCCACTCTAATGCACTATCCATTCCTTATTGTCACTTCAATAAACACCCTTGAACACAACTAGAGTATATGTGCTTTATCATACAAAAATGTGCAATGTATTGAACTGTAATATCCTGTGCAAATGTCCTGTAATGTGTGAATCCATCCAACAAATGTGTTTAAGCAGTCTGTATTCATCACATCAGTACACAGTTGTGACCACACCAACAGCTGCAAAAAGGGAAGGCATAAGTGACAGTCAATTGAAATGTAGAGGCAATGATTGGCACAAAACAGCTGACACACAGCACTTAACTGAAATGGAGATATGAACAGAATAAACGTCTTACCTGAGTGTAATTGGAGATACTGCTGTATGATATGTGTCCTGTTGTCCACATCCTCCTCCTCCTCCTCACTGTCTTTAGTGCCCACTACTGCCAAAGGTGCATTGTCTCCCCCCTCCTTCTGCAGGTAGGGCACATTATGTCCGAGCACCAAATTGTGAAGCATGCAGCAAGTCACCACTATCTGGCAGACCTTCTTAGCGGCTTAGCATAGGGACCCACCAGTTAAATGGAGGCACCTGACCCTGGCTTTCAGTAGACCAAATGTGCGTTCTACAATCCTCCTGATATGGCCATGTCCTTCATTGTAGCGATTTTCCACCCCTGTTCTCAGATTCCTCACCGCGGTCAAGAGCCAGGACAGTTTTGGGTAACCGGAGTCACCTTGAAGTAGTGAGGGACACACATTACCCATGTACAATAGCATGGAGTACAACTCCAGGTGGCATGCACTGACATACACCTATGAGCCACACTCTCAGCCTCTCTAGTCGTACCATCACCTGTGGAACGCTGCTTTTCCTCAATACATAGGGGGTCATTCTGACCCTGGCGGCCGGTGACCGCCAGGGTCACCGACCACGGGAGCACCGCCAACAGGCTGGCGGTGCTCCCGAGGGCATTCTGACCGCGGCGGTTCAGCCGCGGCCAGAAAGGGTAAACCGGCGGTCTCCCGCCGGTTTACCACTGCCCTTGTGAATCCTCCATGGCTGCGGAGCGCGCTCCGCAGCCATGGGGATTCTGACACCCCCTACCGCCATCCTGTTCCTGGCGGGTCTCCCGCCAGGAACAGGATGGCGGTAGGGGGTGCCGCGGGGCCCCCGTAAGAGGGCCCCGCAAAGTATTTCAGTGTCTGCTAAGCAGACACTGAAATACGCGACGGGTGCAACTGCACCCGTCGCACCCCTGCAACTACGCCGGCTCAATTCTGAGCCGGCATCCTCGTTGCAGGGGCATTTCCTCTGGGCCGGCGGGCGCTCTTTTGGAGAGCGCCCGCCGGCCCAGAGGAAATGTCTGAATGGCCGCCGCGGTCTTTTGACCGCGGTGCGGTCATTCTGCGGCGGTACCTTGGCGGACGGCCTCCGCCGTCCGCCAAGGTCAAAATGACCCCCATAGTCATCATGCACAGATCTAGGAAACTTGGCAGTGCCACGGGAGATGTATTAATCAGCAAGGCACACCATCTGTACATTTAGAGAGTGGAAACTCTATCTATTCCTGTAGACCTGCTTATTTGCCCTGGGAGGGACCAAAGCAAAATGGGTCTCATCAATGGCTCCAATCACATGTGGTATGTGTCCCATGACATAGAATCCAGCCTTCACAGTGGGCAAATCTTCACTCAGAGGGAATGAGATGTAGTTGCTCATGTGTTTGAGCAAAGCAGCCAAAACCCTTCTAAGCACTATCGAAAACATTGACTGTGACATTCCTGCAGCCAAGCCCACTGTCACCTGGAATGAACCACTTGTCAGGAAGTGAACCACTGAGAGTACCTGTACTAAAGGGGGAATTGCTGTAATGCTACGGATAGCAGGAATTAGATGTGGCTCCAATTGTTGACACATCTCAGTAATTGTGGTCCTGTCCAGATGATAGGTGAGTATGATGTGCTGATCCTCCAGTGTAGCCAAGTCCACTAGGGGTCTGTACACGAGTGCTTGCCTCCTCCGCAGTGGTTGGTATCTAAGTGAGTCAAAAATTATGTGTGTGACTACAGGAAGTATGGGCACATAATATCACAATACACAGAGCATGTATGTATGAAGAAGAATGGAATTGCGCAGGTGTGTCCAATCAATACCAATGACGCACATAAATTTGTGGAACATGAGTGCTAGCATTAGGAAATGGCAACCACCTGTCCTGAATGCAGGGACAGTTGTAAGTGACCCTACTCAATGGGCGTTTGGCATCATGGCAGAAGGCGGCCTGCACCACCATGCAACTCCTCATTGGCTAACATGGAGCTCAATGAAGTACAGGAACCAATGATGATCAACACCAGCGGTGACGGTGTTCATGGCTGCGGCCATGACCGCCATTTTCTCTGTACCAATGCACTTGATTCCTGACCCTCTCCAGCTCAACATCTCCACTGCATATGCTGCTGTGTCCTGTGTCTGGAACCT
Organism: Pleurodeles waltl; assembly: GCF_031143425.1. Classification (NCBI taxonomy): domain Eukaryota; kingdom Metazoa; phylum Chordata; class Amphibia; order Caudata; family Salamandridae; genus Pleurodeles; species Pleurodeles waltl. The sequence continues at coordinate 783,632,022 of NC_090447.1, forward strand.
GCAATGGCCCATGCTACACGGGAAAGGGCCCCAGCCTTCACATTAGAAGAGTTGGAGCAGCTTGTGGATGAGGTCCTGCCCCTGTATGGAGGAGTTCTATGGGCCTCCAGAGCAACAGGTGCATTCATAATGGGTCCATTGCATACGAAATGGCTGCTGGGTGCTGGCAGTGTGTCATTTTAGGGGGGTTTGGCTGCATGCAATGTGTAAGCAGAGGTATGAGTTATGCGTGTACCTAATGTGGATCATGTGTATTATGTGAGCCATTTATGTAACAAAATGGATTGTTGAGCTCATGGTGTCCTTCTATCTGTGTCTCCTCTGCAAGTCAGGGCACATCAAAAGAAAAGGTTTTGGCATGCCATCGCCAAGGACATGCAGACCCTGGGGGTCCATAGCAGGTAGAGCACCCACTGCAGGAAACAATGGGAGGACCTAAGATGCTGGGTCAGGAAGACCGCGGATGCCCAGCTGGGGATGGTCTCCCAATGAGGGAGGGGTGCCCGTCAGAGCCTGAACCCCCCTAACGGCCCGTCTACTGGCTATGGCCAATCCTGAGTTGGATGGGTGCTTGAGGGCAGCAGAGCAGCCACAAGGGAGTAAGTAGAGACTATGTGGTATTTTTTTTTGTTGCCTGCTATGGGGTTTGGGTGCAAGATTGTAGTCAATGGATGCCCCAATATACCGGTGTAGCTCTTCCTGTGTGGTCCTGCTTAGCTATGTAGGGTGGTACTTATATTTTGTATTGGTAAGTGTAGGAACGTACTATCTTTCTTGGCATATTACCCCCAATTTCTGCCTGTTTGTCAGTGTGTTTGACCTGTCTCACTGGGATCCTGCTAGCTAGGACCCCAGTGCTCATAGATTCTGGCCTAATGTGTGTGTTGCCAGTATGCTTAACAGTGTCACTGAAGTTCTGCTAACCAGAACTCCAGTGCTTATGCTCTCTCTGCTTACTAAATTAGTCACTATAGTTTAGTGACTTCATATTCCAATTCCAATTGGCACACTGGACCCCCTTATAAGTCCCTAGTATATGGTACCTAGGTACCCGGGGCATTGGGGTTCCAGGAGATCCTTCTGGGATGCAGCATTTCTTTTGCCACCCATAAGGAGCTCAGACAAACCTTTCTTCAGGACTGCCACTGCAGCCTGAGTGAAATAATGCACACACTTTTTCACGCCCATTTTCACTGCACTTAAGTAACTTCTATGCCTAACCTTCATTTACCGAAGGCTAAGTGCAAAGTTACTAACCGTGAGGGCACCCTTGCACTAGCAATGGTGCCCCCACACTGTCCAGGGCATATTCCCATTACACGCGTGCACTACATATATGTAGCTTCACAATGGTAACTCCAAATATCGCCATGTGAGGTGTCTACGATCATGGAATTGTCCCCCTATTCCAAATATGGTATTGGAGGGCCAATCCCATGCATCCTGGGGCTCCACCATGGACCCCCAGTACTGCCAAACCAGCTCTCTGAGGTTTGCACTGCAGCCCCAGCTGCTGCCACCTCACAGACATGTGTCTGCCCTCCGGGGGACTGAGACACTCAATCACTGGAAGGCAGAACAATGCATTTCCTTTGGGAGGAGGGAGTTACACCCTCTCCCTTTGGAAATAGGTGTTACAGGCTTGAGAGGGGTAGCCTCCCAGAGCCTCTGGAAATGCTTTGAAGGGCACAAATGCCCTCCTTGCATAAGCCAGTCTACACTGCTTCGGAGACCCCCAGTCCATGCTCCATCGTAAAACTGGACAAAGTAAAGGGGAGTGACCACCCCCTGTCCATCACCTCCCCAGGGGTGGTGCCCTGAGCTCCTCCAGTGTGCCCGTGGGGACACTCTGGATGCCTCTGACTGGGCAGTGCCAGCAGGTGATGTCAGAGACCCCTCCTGATAGGTGCAAACTTCGGTAGGTAGCCAATCCCCCTCTCAGGGCTATTTAGGGTATGTCCTCTGCGTGTTTCCTCGGAATCAGCTTGCAAGACTCCTCCAGGAATACTTTGAATCCTCTGCTTCAGCTTCTGGCTGTCGGATCAACTGCAGACTGCTCCAGGAACCGATGTAACTACAACAAAGTATCCAGGATGACTCCTGTGATCTGCAACTTCAGCTCCAGCCGGCATTTACAACAGTGTCCAAGGTGTGCACGCTGTGAGGACTGCCTGTCTTCATACTCTACCAGAAGAACAAAAGGAATCTCCCTTGGAGTGACGGAGTCACTTCCCTGTTTCTGCAGGCACCCTTCTGCGACAATGACTGGTACTCTGGGACTCCTCTCCTGATGACAAGCGTGCTCCCTGGAACACAGGTGGTAGACTGACATGACCCAGACTGTTCTAAGGTCCAGATGCCCAAATTTGGTGGAGGTAAGAGCTTGCCTCCCCATGCTGCAACAGTACTCCTGTGCACTGTATCTTCTCTAGCTCTTTGGGTTTTTGTGCACTTCTTCCAAGAATCCTTTGTGCATAATGCAGCCCAGGTCCCCTGCACTCCATCCTGCAACGCACAACTCTCTGAGTTGTTCTCCGGCGGCGTGGGACCTTCCTTTGTTGTGCTGCGACAACCACACTTTGCATCTTCTTTGTACCCATGCCCTGGGACTCCTGTGGGTGCTCCCTGGTCTTCTGTGGGCTCTCTATAGTACTGAGAGCCCCCTCTGTCTCCTCAGTCTGAGTTGAGACCCCCAGGTACTTCTTGGGTCCAGGCAGCTCCACTTTGACGCAAACTGCAAACTTGCGTGAAATAAGGCTTGTTGGCGGAATCCAGCGACACAAACAGCCTGCATCCAACAACTCGACATCTCCTGCTCGAGGCAGGAACCCACAGCCATCTTCTTTGGTGCTCAACTGTACTCTTCTTCTCACCGGGGAATCCACTTTTGCACCATCTTCTAGGTTGCCAGGAGCTCCTGTCCTTCCTGGAATCTCTTGCGACTTCTGACTTGGTCTCCTCTCTTCACAGGTCTTCAGGTCCAGGAATCCACTAGGTGTTGATTGCAGTCTTCATTGGTTCTTGCAATATCTCGTCTCACGGCTTGTAGTGTGTCCCGAGGAACCTTGCAGTACTTTACTCCTACTTTCCTGGGCTCTGGGGTGGGGTCCTATACTTAACTTCGGTGTTTTCTTATACTCCCAGCACCCCTCTACACAGTACACTGGCCTAGGGGGGAATTTCTGATTCACATCCCACTTTCTTAATATATGGTTTGTGTTGCCCCTAGGCCTATTGCATTCTATTGTATTTTGTACTGTTTTCTCTGCCTATTTACTTACCTGATTTGGTTACTAGTGTATATATTGTGTATCATACTTACTTCCAGAAGGAGTATTGTCTCTATGATATATTTGGTCCTTGTATCACTAAAATAAAGTACCTTTATTTTTAGTAACACTGAGTATTGCCTTTTATTGTGTACAGGTACTGTGTAACTATATTTGTATTGCAGGGGCTTTGCATGTCTCCTAGTTCAGCCTGGGCTGCTCTGCTACAGCTACCTCTAGACAGCGTGAGCTGCTAGAACATTGCCTACATTTCACTAATAAGGGATACCTGGACCTGGTATAAAGTGTAACTATCTTTGGTACCCACTACAAACCAGGCCAGCCTCCTACGTTGGTGGTTCAGCGGTGGTATAAGTACTTGCAATTGCTTTACCACTTTGTTACTAGTACTTTTCACAAGAAAAGTGTACTCCAGTATTTGGAGCTATATAGAATTGTACCTAGCAGTAATTTTTCACTTTCTAAAAAGTTATTTCAAACTTTCTAAAAGTTTTCAAAAGTTCTGAAAAGTTTTTCTTTTTTCTAAAAAGTTAGGACAAATAGTTTACTAACTTTTTACTCTTCTCCCTAACCTTCTTACACTATGTTTGTTGTGGAGGCTGCTCCCGGGTTTGTTAAGCTAACTTATGAAAGTACGAATTTCTAAAGTCTGAGGGGTCTCTGCTTGGAGAGAAGTTTTGGGATTGGGAATAACCCCAACAAGGAATTTCTCTTGAATCTCCTCCTGCAAGGGGACCAGGAACATCCTGCTGGTCAGGTACAGTCAAAAAGGGAGGTAGAGAGAGAGATTCCACCCAGGCAGATTCAGGAGAGAATTCTGAAGATCCAGGGGAGGGTCCTTTCATGGATCTTTCCCTTTACAAACCTCCTACTGTAGCTGGTAGTGGGAAGGGGTCACACACAGGTAGGGCACCCTTCACACATATAGGCCAGGTCACTAGAGTAAATCAAGTTAGGGAAAGGTCAACCTCTGCTCATTCCCATGTCACTTCTGTATCAGAAGTGTCCCACACATCCAACCCTGAGGATCAGTCCGTAGATAGGTAACTCAGAAAGCTGAGGTTGGAGGAGGCCAGACTGAGGCTGCATCATCAACAGTTGGCCTTAGACAGGGAATCCTTGGCTGTGGAAAGGGAAAGACAGGGGTTGGGGTTAGTTCCCCATGGTGGCAGCAAGTTTCAGAAATTCCAGTGTTAGAGATCACACATTTGAGTCCAGAAACCTGCACAAGATTCTCCCCACTTACAAGGAGGGGGATGACATTTACAAGTGGTCTGCTGCACTTGAGATGGCCTGTAAAGTCCAGAGGGTCCCTCAGGCAGAGTGGGCTGCTATCCTATGGTTGTCTTTCACTGGCATGGGGAGAGATAGACTCCTTATTGTTGGAGAGGATGACTCAGACAACTACCATGTTCTGAAAAGTGCTCTTTTGGATGGATTGGGCTTAACCACTGAACAACATAGAATCAAGTTCAAAGAGACCAGAAAAAAGTCTTCATAGGATTGGATAGATTTTGTAGACTGTTTAGTGAAGGCCTTAGAAGGTTCGTTGAATGGCAGTAAGGTATATGACTATGAAAGCTTATTCAATCTGATTTTAAGAGAGCATATTCTTAACAATTGTGTGTCTGAATTGTTGCACCACCATCTTGTAGACTCAGATCTGACCTCTCCCCAAGAATCGGGAACGAAGACAGACAAATGGGTCAGAACAAGGGTGAGCCGAAAAGCTCATACAGGGGGTGAGAAGGACAGTAAGAAGATGGATGGTAAGTAACATGACAAGGATGGGGACAAAGATAGAAACTCATTAGAGTCTTCATCAGGCCCACAAAAATCCTCTGGGGCTGGTAGGTCCAAAACCTCTTCTAATCATCAGAAAAAGCCTTGGTGTTATTTGTGTACGAACAAAGGCCATTGTGCAAGTGACCCCACTTGTCCCAAGAGAATCACCAAGCCTCCCACCACTACAACCCCCACTGCTTCCACTAGTGCTTCTAGTAATAGCAGTGGTGGTGGGAAAAGCTTTAGAAATAACTAAACAAAGGGTGTAGCTGGGCCCACTTTTGGTAATGTGGTAGGGGTTGGTCTAGTTAGGGAGACCACTGAGGCTGTTTTAGTCTCTGATGGTGGCATTTACCTTGCCACCTTAGTTGCTTGTCCCCTTAATGTGGATAAGTACAAGCAACTACCCCTAATAAATGGTGTTCAGGTTGAGGCCTACAGGGACACAGGTGCCAGTGCCACCATGGTGATGGAGAAACTGGTTGCCCCAAGCAACACCTACTTGGTCATCAGTATCAAGTTACTGAGGCCCATAACAACACTGTTAGCTACCCCATGGCTGTTGTGAATCTCAACTGGGAGGGGGTTGGTTACTGGCCCAAACTGGGGGGGTGGGTTACTGGTCCAAAGAACGTTGTGGTATCCACTGACTTACCTGTAAAGTGTCTCATAGGCAATGATTTGGAAACTTCAGCTTGGGCTGAAGTGGAGTTGGAGGCCCATGCAGCCATGCTGGTCATTCGGGGGCATGCCTTTGCTCTTACCAGGGCTCAGGCCAAGAAGCAAGGAGGACAGGGAAACTTGGATCCTGAAACAATGGACCAAGTCCTCCCAAAAACTAAGGGTAGGAAGGGCAACCCCTTGTCCACTATCCCTCCCTCTCCAGAAGATTCCCCTTTTGATGAGGAGGAAGCAACTCCCTGTGCAGAACGTACACCAGGCGAGCCTCAAGCTGACACAGCTGAGCTCTTGGGTGCAGGGGGCCTGCCAGGGAGGAACTCAGTGTGGCACAGCAGACCTGTCTCACACTAGAGGGTCTAAGACAGTGTAGGAAAGTACCATCTTTCTTGACATGTTACCCCCAATTGTACATGTATGTCAGTATGTTTTTGCCTGTCTCACTGGGATCCTGCTAGCCAGGACCCCAGTGCTCATAGTTTGTGGCCTGAATGTGTATACCTGTGTAGTGCCTATCTGTGTCACTGAGGCTCTGCTAACCTTAACCTCAGTGCTCATGCTCTCTCTGCCTTTAAATTTGTCACTATAGGCTAGTGACCACTTTTACCAATTCAAATGGGCATACTGGAACACCCTTATAATTCCCTAGCATATGGTAACTCGGTACCAAGAGTATTGGGGTTCCAGGAGATCCCTGTGGGCTGCAGCATTTCTTTTGCCACCCATAGGGAGCTCAGAAAAACCTTTACACTGGACTGTCATTGCAGCCTGAGTGAAATAACGCACACGTTATTTCACAGCCATTTTCACTGCACTTAAGTAACTTATAAGACACCTATATGTCTAACCTTCACTTGCTGAAGGTTAGGTGCAAGGTTACTAGGTGTGAGGGCACCCTTTCACTAGCAAAGGTGCCCCCACAGAGTTCAGGGCCATTTCCTCAGACTTTGTGAATGCGGGGACACCATTACACGCGTGCAGTACATATAGGTCAATACCTGTATGTAGCTTCACAATGGTAACTCCGAATATGGCCATGTAACATGTCTAAGATCATGGAATTGTCCCCCCATTCCAAATCTAGTATTGGGGAGCCAATTCCATGCGTCCTGGGGGCTCCACTAATTATCTCCAGTACTGCCAAACCAGCTCTCTCGTTTTTTTTCTGCAGCTACCGCTGCTGCCACCCCACAGACAGGGTTCTGCCCTCCTGGGGTCTGGGCAGCCCAGTCCCAGGAAGGCAGAACAAAGCATTTCCTCTGAGAGCAGGATGTTACACCCTCTCACTTTGGTAATAGGTGTTAAAGGCTTGGGAGGGGTAGTATCTCCCAGCCTCTGGAAATGCTTTGAAGGGCACAGATGGTGCCCTCCTTGCATAAGCCAGTCTACACCAGTTTAGGGAACCACCAGTCCCTGCTCTGGTGTGAAACTGGACAAAGGAAAGGGGAGTGGCCACTCCCCAGTCCATCACCACCGCAGGGGTGGTGCCCAGAGCTCCTCCAGTGTGTCCCAGACCTCTGCCATATTGTTTCTAGAGGTATGAGGGCACTCTGGAGGCCTCTGAGTGGCCAGTGCCAGCAGGTGACGTCAGAGACCGCTCCTGATAGGTGTTTACCTGACTAGGTGGCCAATAATCCTCTGAGGGTGACTTAGGGTCTCTCCAGTGGGCTTTTCCTCAGATTACAATTTGCCAGAATCGAGCAGGACTCCTCTGCACTTCTCTCTTCAACTTCTGCTCCAGGACGCCCGCAAAACTGCAACAAAGTAGCTAGAAGACTACCAGCCACATTGTAGTGCCTAATCCTGCTGGCTTTCTCAACTGTTTCCTGGTGTTGCATGCTCTGGGGGCTGCCTGCCTTCACCCTGCACTGGAAGCCAAGAAGAAATCTCCTGTGGGTTGACGGAATCTTCCCCCTGCTCCAGCAGGCACCAAACTTCAGCTTTACAGGTTCTCTGGGTCCCCTTTCATCCTGACGAGTGTGGCCCCTGGAACACAGGTGGTGGACCTAAGTGACCCAGACCGTCCAGTGGTCCAACTGTCCAAATTTGGAGGAGGTAAGTCCTTGCCTCCCCTCCCCAGACAGCAATCCTGTGCAACTTGTGATCTGCAGCCACAAGGGCTTCTGTGCACATGTCCAAGAAATCCTGCATGCACAGCCAAGCCTATGTCCCCAGCACAATGTGTAAGTACCATTGGTACCCATTATAAGCCAGGCCAGCCTCCTACAGACAGCAAAGTGTCAAACAGCAAAATGGGGATATCAGAGACTCCCACAGAGTTTACTGGGAAAATAATCTCCTTTATACTGACGCAAGGGACCCTAAACCTGGTGCTACCAGAAGACTGGTCATCCCTTGACAGTGTAGGGAATTCCTCCTAACTCTGGCACATGATATTCCCTTGGCTGGACATTTGGGGCAAAGTAAAACCTGGGACAGACGTGTTCCTCACTTTCACTGGCCTCATATGTCAGAGGGCACAAGGGAGTTTTGTCGCTCCTGTGTGACCTGCCAAGCCAGTGGCAAGACTGGTGGCCCCCCAAAGGCCCCCTTAATCCCATTGCCAGTTGTTGAGGTTCCCTTTGAGAGGGTAGGGATTGACATTGTTGGCGCCCTTGACCCTCCAACAGCTTCTGGTAATAGGTTCATCCTTGTGGTAAAGGACCATTCCACGAGATACCCAGAAGCCATCCCCTTAAGGCCCACTACAGCTCCTGCAGTGGCAAAAGTCTTCCTGGGAATCTTTTCTATGGTGGGTTTCCCTAAGGAAGTGGTATCACACAGAGGTAGTAACTTCATGTCTGCATATCTCAAGGCAATGTGAAAGGAGTGTGGCGTTAACTACAAGTTCACCACTCCTTATCATCCACAGACAAATGGATTGGTTGAGAGATTTAACAAAACTCTCAAAGGCATGATCATGAGACTCCCTGAAAAACTCAGGAGGAGATGGGATGTCCTGTTGCCATGCCTCCTTTTTGCTTATAGGGAGGTACCCCAGAAAGGAGTGGGCTACAGCCCCTTTGAAGCCCTCTTTGGACACCCTGTAAGAGGTCCCCTTCCTCTTGGGAAGGAGGGTTGGGAACAACCTTTAAAAGCTCCCAAACAAGACATAGTGGACTATGTGCTTGGCCTTAGATCAAGGATGGTTGAGTACATGAAAAAGACCAGTAAAAACCTTCATGCCAGCCAACAGCTCTAAAAGCAATGGCATGATCAGAAGGCTGTCCTGACACAGTACCAACCAGGACAGAAGGTGTGGGAATTGGAGCCTGTGGCACCAAGAGCACTCCAGGACAAATGGAGTGGACCCCATCTCATTGTGGAGAAGAAAGGTGAGGTCACCTATTTGGTGGACCTGGGCACTGCCAGAAGCCCCCTTAGGGTGCTTCATGTCAATTGTCTTAAACCTTATTATGACAGGGCTGACTTAACCCTGCTCATGGCCACTGATGAAGGGCAGGAAGAAGAGAGTGACCCTCTCCCTGACCTATTCTCCACCACTGAAGCTGATGGATTAGTGGCGGGAGTTGTATTGGCAGATTGCCTTACTGCTGAGCAGAAGGACAACTGCATAAATCTCCTTGATCAGTTATCTGAACTCTTCTCACTAATTCCGGGTACAACTACCTGGTGTGAGCACACAATTGGCAATGGAGACAGTTTACCTGTCAAAAGTAAACTTTATAGACAGCCTGACCATGTCAGAGATTGTATCAAACAAGAGGTAAAGAAAATGTTAGATCTTGGAGTGATAGAACCCACTTAAAACCCCTGGGCCAGCCCAGTGGTGCTTTACCCCAAACCTCATGGTAAAGATGGAAAAAAGGAAATGCAGTTTTGTGTGGACTATTGGGGTCTCAATCAAGTAACAAAAACTGGTGTTTACCCTATACCCAGGGCAGATGAGCTGATAGATACACTGGCTTCTGCCAAGTATCTAAGCCCTTTTGATTTAACTGTAGGGTATTTGCAGATTAAGTTATCAGAAGATGCAAAACCAAAGACAGCATTTTCCACAATTGGGGGGCATTATCAATTCACAGTTATGCCATTTGGATTGAAAAATGCACCTGCCACTTTTCAGAGGTTGGTGAATACAGTCCTCCAAGGATTGGAAGGCTTTAGTGCAGCATATCTAGACCATATTGTTGTATTTAGCTCGACCTGGGATGATCACCTGGTCCACCTGTCGAAAGTTTTGGAGGCCCTGCATAAGGCAGGCCTCACTATCAAGGCCTCAAAGTGCCAGATAGGGCAGGGGAAAGTGGTTGGTTTATCTGGGCCACCTGGTAGGTGGGGAGCAGATTGCACCACTGCAGGGGAAGATCCAAACCATTATAGAATGGACTCCCCCTACAAATCAAACCCAAGTGAGAGCCTTCCTAGGCCTCACTGGGTACTTCCGGAGGTTCATAAAGAATTATGGCACTACAGCTACCCCTCTTAATGACCTCACATCAAAGAAGATGCCTAAAAAGGTATTATGGACAGCTAGGTGTCAAAAGGCTTTTGATGAGCTCAAACAAGCCATGTGTTCTACACCTGTCCTCAAAAGCCCTTGTTACTCAAAAAAATTCATAGTTCAAACTGATGTTTCTGACCCGTTGCTTTTATCAGCAGGAGGTTGGCCCCTAGAGAAAAGCGTTGGTCTGCCATAGACAGGGAGGCCTTTGCTGTTGTCTGGGCCTTGAAAAAGTTGAAACCATAACTCTTTGGTACTCACTTTATTGTTCAAACAGACCACAAACCTCTCTTATGGCTTAAACAAATGAAAGGTGAAAACCCTACATTGTTGAGGTGGTCCATATCCCTACAGGGAATGGACTATACAGTGGAACATGGACCTGGGAGTACCCACTCCAATGCAAATGGACTCTCCAGATATTTCCACTTAGACAATGAAGACTTATCTGGGAAGGTTAGCCTTATTGTCCCTCGTTTGGGGGGGGGTGTAGGAAAGTACCATCTTTCTTGGCATGTTACCCCCAATTTTACATGTATGTCAGTATGTTTTTGCCTGTCTCACTGGGATCCTGCTAGCCAGGACCCCAGTGCTCATAGTTTGTGGCCTGAATGTGTATACCTGTGTAGTGCCTAACTGTGTCACTGAGGCTCTGCTAATCTGAACCTCAGTGCTCATGCTCTCTCTGCCTTTAAATTTGTCACTATAGGCTAGTGACCACTTTTACCAATTCGAATTGGCATTCTGGAATATCCTTATAATTCCCTAGCATATGGTACCTAGGTACCCAGGGTATTGGGGTTCCAGGAGATCCCTGTGGGCTGCAGCATTTCCTTTGCCACCCATAGTGAGCTCAGACAAACCTTTACACAGGACTACCATTGCAGCCTGAGTAAAATAACGCACACGTTATTTCACAGCCATTTTCACTGCACTTAAGTAACTCATACATCAGCTATATGTCTGACCTTCACTTGCTGAAGGTTAGGTGCAAAGTTACTAAGTGTGAGGGCACCCTTGCACTAGCAAACGTTGCCCCCACAGAGTTCAGGGCCATTTTCTTGGACTTTGTGAGTGCGGAGACACATTACACGCGTGCACTACATATAGGTCAATACCTGTATCTAGCTTCACAATGGTAACTCTGAACATGGCCATGTAACATGTCTAAGATCATGGAATTATCTCCCCATTCCAAATCTGGTATTGGGGGGCCAATTCCATCGTCCTGGGGGCTCCACTAATTACCCCTAGTACTGCCAAACCAGCTCTCTGGGATTTTCTCTGCAGCTACCGCTGCTGCCACCCCACAGACAGAGTTCTGCCCTCCTGGGGTTTGGGAAGCCCAGTCCCAGGAAGGCAGAACAAAGCATTTCCTCTGAAAGCAGGATGTTACACTCTCTCACTTTGGAAATAGGTGTTAAAGGCTTGGGAGGGGTAGCATCTCCCAGCCTCTGGAGATGCTTTGAAGGGCACAGATGGTGCCCTCCTTGCATAAGCCAGTCTACACCGGTTTAGGGAACCACCAGTCCCTGCTCTGGTGTGAAACTGGACAAAGGAAAGGGGAGTGGCCACTCCCCTGTCCATCACCACCGCAGGGGTGGTGCCCAGAGTTCCTCCAGTGTGTCCCAGACCTCTGCCATATTGTTTCCAGAGGTATGAGGGCACTCTGGAGGCCTCTGAGTGGCCAGTGCCAGCAGGTGACGTCAGAGACCGCTCCTGATAGGTGCTTACCTGACTAGGTGACCAATCCTCCTCTGAGGGCGACTTAGGGTCTCTCCAGTGGGCTTTTCCTCAGATTACAATTTGCCAGAATCAAGCAGGACTCCTCTGCACTTCTCTCTTCAACTTCTGCCAAGGATCGACCGCTGACTGCTCCAGGACGCCCGCAAAACTGCAACAAAGTAGCTAGAAGACTACCAGCCACATTGTAGCACCTAATCCTGACGGCTTTCTCAACTGTTTCCTGGTGGTGCATGCTCTGGGGGCTGCCTGCCTTCACCCTGCACTGGAAGACAAGAAGAAATCTCCTGTGGGTTGACGGAATCTTCCCCCTGCTCCAGCAGGCACCAAACGTCAGCTTCACAGGTCCTCTGGGTCCCCTTTCATCCTGACGAGTGTGGCCCCTGGAACACAGGTGGTGGACCCAAGTGACCCAGACCGTCCAGTGGTCCAACTGTCCAAATGTGGAGAAGGTAAGTCCTTGCCTCCCCTCCCCAGACAGTAATCCTGTGCACCATGTGATCTGCAGCCAAAAGGGCTTCTGTGCACATTTCCAAGAAATCCTGCATGCACAGCCAAGCCTAGGTCCCCAGCACAATGTGTAAGTATCATTGGTACCCACTATAAGCCAGACCAGCCTCCTACAGACAGCAAACTGTCATACAGCAAAATGGGGATATCAGAGACTCCCACAGAGTTTACTGGGAGAACAATCTCCTTTATACTGAAGCAGGGGACCCTAAACCTGGTGCTACCAGAAGACTGGTCATCCCTTTACAGTATAGGGAATTCCTCCTAACTCTGGCACATGATATTCCCTTGGCTGGACATTTGGGGCAAAGTAAAACCTGGGACAGACTTGTTCCTCACTTTCACTGGCCTCATATGTCAGAGGGCACAAAGGAGTTTTGTCGCTCCTGTGTGACCTGCCAAGCTAGTGGCAAGACTGGTGGCCCTCCAAAGGCCCCCTTAATCCCACTGCCAGTTGTTGAGGTTCCCTTTGAGAGGGTAGGAATTGACATTGTTGGCGCCCTTGACCCTCCAACAGCTTCTGGTAACAGGTTCATCCTTGTGGTAAAGGACCATACCACGAGATACCCAGAAGCCATCCCCTTAAGGACTACTACAGCACCTGGGAATATTTTCCTGGGTGGGCTTTCCTAAAGAGGTAGTATCAGACAGAGGTAGTAACATCATGTCTGCATACTTGAAAGCTATGTGGAAGGAGTGTGGTGTAACATACAAATTCACCACACCCTATCATCCACAAACAAATGGACTGGTTGAGAGGTTTAACAAAACTCTCAAAGGCATGATCATGGGATTCTCTGAAAAACTAAGGAGATAGGATGTCCTCTTGCCATACCTCCGTTTTACCTACAGGGAGGTACCCCAGAAAGGAGTGGGGTACAGCCACTTTGAACTCCTCTTTGGTCACCCTGTTAGGAGTCCTTTGCTCTTGAGAAAGAGGGTGGGAGCACCATTGAAGCCCCCTAAACAAGACATTGTGGACTATGTACTTTGCCTACGATCCAGAATGGCTGAGTACATGAAAAAGGCCACTAAGAACCTTAAGGCCAGCCAAGAGCTTCAAAACAATGACACAACCAGAAGGCTGTCCTAACTGAGTACCATCCGGGACAGAAGGTGTGGGTTTTGGAGCCTGTGGCCCCAAGAGCACTCCAGGACAAATGGAGTGGACCCCATCTCATTGTGGAGAAAAAAGTTGAGGTCACCTATTTGGTAGACCTTGGCACTGCCAGAAGTTCCCTTAGTGTACTTCATGTCAACCGCCTTAAAACGTACTATGATGGGCAGATTAAACCCTACTCATGGCCACAGATGAGGGGCAGGAGGGAGATGGTGACCCTCTCCATGACCTCTTCTCCAACACTGAAGCTAATGGCTTAGTGGAAGGAGTGGTGGTTGCAGACTGCCTCACAGCAGAACAGAGGGAGGACTGCAAGAACTTACTAGGCCAATTTTCTGACCTCTTTTCACTCATACCTGGTACCACTTCTTGGCGTGAGCATACCATTGATACTGGAGACAGTTTACTTGTCAAAAGTAAGATTTATAGGCAGCCTGACCATGTCAGAGACTGTATTAAGTATGAGGTGCAGAAAATGTTGGACCTAGGTGTTATTGAGCCCTCTGATAGCCCTGGGCCATCCCAGTGGTGCTTGTCCCCAAACCTCATAGCAAAGAAGGAAAGAGAGAAATTTGGTTTTGTGTGGACTATAGAGGACTTAATACTGTAACTAAAACCCGATACCCAGGGCAGATGAGCTCATAAATACACTGGCCTCTGCCAAGTATCTAAGCACCTTTGATTTGACTGCAGGGTATTGGCAGATCAAGTTATCAGAAGATGCTAAACCAAAGACTGCATTTTCAACCATAGGAGGGCATTATCAGTTCACAGTTATGCCCTTTTGTTTGAAAAATGCACCTGCCACTTTCCAAAGGTTGGTGAATACAGTCCTCCAAGGTCTGGAAACTTTTAGTACAGCAATTGTAGATGACATTTCTGTATTTAGCTCCAAGTGGGATTACCACCTTGTCCACCTGTGGAAAGTTATCGAGGCCCTGCAAAAGGCAGGCCTCACTATCAAGGCTTCAAAATGATAGATAGGGCAGGGGAAAATGGTTTATCTGTGCCACCTGGTAGGTGGAGAACAGATTGCACCACTACAGGGGAAGATCCAGACAATTATGGACTGGACTCCCCCACTACTCAGACTCAGGTCAGAGCCTTTCTAGGTCTCATTGGGTATTACAGGAGGTTCATTAAGGACTATGGCTCAATTGTTGCCCCTCTTAATGACCTAACTTCCAAAAAGATGCCTACAAAGTTATTGTAGACAGCCGCCTATCAGAAAGCTTTTGAGGAGCTTAAGCAGGCTATGTGTACTGCACATGTTCTGAAAAGCACAAATTACTCTAAAGAATTCATTGTCCAAACAGATGCATCTGAACTGGGGGTTGGGACAGTGTTATCACAACTAAACTCAGAGGGCCAGGATCAACCTGTTGCTTTTATCAGTAGAAGGTTGAGCCCTAGAGAAAAGCGTTGGTCAGCCATAGAGAGGGAGGCCTTTGCTGTGGTCTGGGCCCTGAAGAAGTTGAGACCATACTTATTTGGGACTCACTGCATTGTTCAGACAGACCGCAAACCTCTCTTATGGTTAACTCAGATGAAAGGTGAAACCCCTAAATTGTTGAGGTGGTCCATTTCTCTACAGGGGATGGACTTTACAGTGGAACATAGACCTGGGAGTAACCACTCAAATGCAGATGGACTCTCAAGATATTTCCACTTAGACAATGAAGACTCATCTGGGAAAGGTTAGCCTTATTGTTCCTCGTTTGGGCAGGGGTTGTGCAGGAAAGTATCACCTTTCTTGGCATGTTACCCCCAATTTCTGCCTGTTCATCAGTGGGTTTTGCCTTTCTCACTGGGATCCTGGTAGCCAGGACCCCAGTGCTCATAGTTTGTGGACGAATGTGTGTGTTGTCAGTATGCTTAACTCTGCCACTGAAGTTCTGCTAACCAGATCTCCAGTGCTTATGCTCTCTCTAATTATGAAATTAGTCACTATAGTTTAGTGACTTCATGTTCCAATTCCAATTGGCACACTGGACCCCCCTTAAAAGTCTCTAGAATATGGTATCTAGGTACCCAATGCAATGGAGGTTCCAGGAAACCCCTATGGGCTGCAGCATTTATTTTGCCACCCATAAGGAGCGCAGACAAACCTTTTTCCACGACTGCCACTGCAGCCTGAGTGAAATAGTGCACACATAATTTCACAGCCATTTTCACTGCCCTTAAATAACTTCGAAGTCACCTATATGTCTAACCTTCATTTACTGAAGGCTAGGTGCAAAGTTACTAAGTGTGAGGGCACCCCTGCACTAGCAAAGGTGCCCCCACGCTGTCCAGGGCCAATTCCCATTACATGTGTGCTCTACATATAAGTCAATGCATATATGTAGCTTCACAAAGATAACTCCGAATATGGCCATGTGAGGTGTCTAAGATCATGGAATTGTCCCCCCATTCCATATATGGTATTGGGGGGGGCAATCCCATGCATCCTGGGGGCTCCACCACAGACCCCTAGTACTGCCAAACCAGCTCTCTGAGGTTTGCACTGCAGCCCCAGCTACTGCCACATCACAGACAGGTTTATGCCCTCTTGGTGACTGAGCAGCTCAATCCCAGGAAGACAGAACAATGAATTTCCTTTTGGAGGAGGGTGTTACACCCTCTCCCTTTGGAAATAGGTGTTACAGGCTTGGGAGAGGTAGCTTCCCAGAGCCTCTGGAAATGCTTTGAAGGGCACAGATGGTGCTTTCCTTGCATACGCCAGTCTACACTGGTTCAGGGACCCCCAGTCCCTGCTCAGGCATGAAACTGGACAAAGGAAAGGGGAGTGAACACTCCCCTGTCCATCACCACCCTAGGGGTGGTGCCCGAGTTCCTCCAGTGTGTTCCTGGCATTAGCCATCTTGGATTCCAAGGTGTGGGGACACTCTGGAGGCCTCTGAGGGGCCAGTGCCAGCAGGTGACGTCAGAGACCCCTCCTGATAGGTGCATACCTGGGTAGGTAGCCAATCCCCCTCTCAGTGCTATTTAGGGTCTCTCCTCTGGGTGTTTCCTTAGATTCAGCTTCCAAGACTCCTCTGCTTCAGCTTGTGACCATCAGATCAACCGCAGACTGCTCCAGGAACTGCTGTAACTGCAACAAAGTATCCAGGACGACCTGCAACATCAGCTCCCGCCATCATTTGCAACAGTTTCCAAGGTGTGTATGCTCTGAGGACTGCCTGTCTTCATCCTGTGCCAGAAGAACTGGAGGAATCTCACGTGGAGTGGCGGAGTCACTTCCCTGCTACTGCAGGCACCCTTCTGCGATGACTCCTCTCCTGATGACGAGCATGCTCCCTGGAACACAGGTTGTAGACCAACGTGACCCAGACTGTCCTAACATCCAGCTGTCCAAATTTGGTGGAGGTAAGAGCTTGCCTCCCTGACAGTACCCCTGTACACAGCGTCTTCTCCAGCTCCTTGGACTTTTGTGCACTTCTTCCAGGAATCCTTCATGCACAGTGTAGCCTAGGTCCCCAGCACTCCATCCTGTGACGCACAACTTGCTGAGTTGTTTTTCGGTGGCGTGGGACCTTCCTTTGTTGTGCTGCGACAACCGCACTTTGCATCTTCTTTGTCCCCATGTCCTGGGACTCCAATGGGTGCTGCCTGGTCTTCTGTGGGCTCTCTACAGTGCAGAGAGCCCCCTCTGTCTCCTCAGTCTGAGTTGAGATCCCTAGGTCCCTCCTGGGTCCAGACAGCTCTACTTTTACGCAAACTGCTAACTTGAGTGAACCAAGGCTTGTTGGCGGAATCCAGCGAAGCAAACAGCCTACATCCAACAACTCGACGTGGGACCTCTCCTGCACCGTGCAGGAACCCACAGCCATCTTCTTTGGTGCTCTTCTGTACTCTTCTTCTCACCAGAGAATCCACTTTTGCACCATCTTCTAGGTTGGCAGGGGCTCCTGTCCTTCCTGGAATCTTCTGTGACTTCTGGACTTGGTCTCCTCTCTTCACAGGTCTTGAGATCAAGGAATCCACCAGTTGTTGATTGCAGTCTTGCTTGGTTCTTGCAATATCTCTTATCATGACTTGTAGTGTGTCCTGAGGAAACTTGCAGTACTTTAGTCCTACTTTCCTGGCCTCTGAGGTGGGATACTTTACTTACCTTTGGTGTTTTCTTACACTCCCATCGCCCTTCTACACACTACACCGGGCTATGGGGAATTTGTGGTTTGCATTCCACTTTCTTAGTTTATGGTTTGTGTTGCCCCTAGGCCTATTGCATTCCATTGTATTTTCTACTGTTTGCACTATTCTATGACTGTTTACTTACCTGTCACTTAAATAAAGTTGTTTTATTTTTGGTAACACTGAGTATTGTTTTTTTATTGTGTAAAAGTACTGTGTAACTATAGTAGTATTGCAGGAACTTTGCATGTCTCCTAGTTCAGCCCAAGCTGCACTTCTACAACTACCTCTAGACTGCCTAAGCTGCTACAACACTGTCTACATTTCACTAATAAGGGATTACTAGTCCTGGTATAAGGTGTAAGTACCTTAGGTACCCACTACAAACCAGGCCAGCCTCCTGCAGTAAGTAGGGAGCATGCCATGGCAGACAGGGCTTAGTGAGTCCCAGTAGGTGTGCAGATGGTAGTGTTTGGGTTCTTTACTGCTGTTGTACCCAGGTAATGGTTTGGCATTGTGGCCCATACTGCACAGTGTTGGTCCCAGTGAGTGATGTGTATGTCATATGTGCTGTTGATGCTGTGATTGACCCTGTGCTCCCTTTCTTTCTCCCCCACCGTCTCTCCTTTTCTCATACTGTCCTTGTGTGCCTTAGCATCATCTGGTAAAGGAGCAGGGGCACCCACAAGAGTGGAAGCTGCAGCCCATGGGAACCAGGAGGCAGAGTCCACCGACGCTGAGGTGACCAGCAGGTTGGAGGGCAAGGGGAGCACCACAGGGAGACAGGAGCCACGACTACAGACTCAGATTTCTCCTCTGATGGAAGCTCCCTGGTGGTGGCGGATCCCTTTGGGACCACCTCAGCTACAAGGTCTTCTGCCACTCCCCATACCAGCACCTCCCTCCCAGTAGCCTCCCACCCAGTTGCCCGTGCCTGCTCACCCAGGAGGGTGGGCATCTCCTTCGTCCCAGCCACCTAAGTCCCTGCCCCAGTCAGCCCTGCTGCCCTCAGTGAGGAGGCTATTGACCTCCTGAGATCCATCTCTGTAGGTCAGTCAACCATGGTGAATGCCATCCAGGGGCTGGAATCCTAGATGCAGCAATTCAATACCTACCTTGAGGGCATTCACAGTGGCTTGGCTACCCTACAGAGATAGTTTCAGGCTCTGGCCTCCTCTTTGACGGCAACCAGTGTCCCTGGTTCTTCCCTCCCCATCCAACTACCTGTTACCAGTCCCACAGCCCTCTCCCCTAACCCATCCCATGCACACAATCTGACAAGCATGCACCCAAAACAACAGACAGAATTCACACAGACAAACACAGGCACTGCACTTCACTTTACAAGCACACACACAGCTAACACACAGATGCACATGCTACAACAGCCACTGCCTCCACTGTTTCCCCCTGCTCCTTCTCACTCACAGTCACATCAACACTCATACCTGCATGCACTGCATCATCAGTCCCAGATCCTGTCACCTTTACAGCCTTGCCCACAGTCACCAAAACAGCAGACTTGCAGACATGCACCCTACACACCACATGCTCATTCACCACCATCACCATCACTACCTCATGCTGCACACCTACCTCCCTTGCAGACATCACCACAACATACATACACACGTCCTGTTTGTCCTCTCCCACCCTTTGTGCCCCCTCCAATAACACATAAACGCTCCCACTCAGACACTCAAAAGCCATCCACCTCAGACACGCACACTGTCCATACACCTGCACCCAAGTCCAGCACACCTACTCCTCCTACAACCACTCCCTCTACCTCCACTCCTAATTCTCCTCCCACAACCCACCCCATTGGTCCCAAGAAGCTTTTCCTTTCCCGCCTTGACCGCTTATCCACCCATCCTGCCCGCAAGAGAAAGATCCGTCCCTCCTAGTCCAGTACCACTAGCTCCCAGTCGACTCCTGTTCCCCCCCCTAAAGCTACACCTGCCACCAAGTTGCACAAGAGTGGCACTCTGGCTCCCTGCCCCAAGTCCCCCCAAACCCCAATGACCCTAAGGTGCCTGCCTACCATCACTTTGATTCCCCTGCCCAGTGGAGTGACTTGGGCTGTCAGGAGTCAAGTTGGGCTGTGGACGTTGCCCTGTGGCCATTTATTGACTATTCACTGGCCAATGACACTTGCTGTATATTTGTATATATGTATATATATATATATATATATATATATTTTAGATTGAGGTTGCTGTTCACGCAGATTAACAGTGGTTGGACCAGAGGTATGTGTCCTGGAATTCTTTGCTTCTGGGTTATGTTGATGTTGATTAACTCTGCAGATTGTTCTTGGTGTGTGGTATGTGTGTTTAGTGTGTGTTGTGCATGTGGGTGTGTCACTCTCTCCTCCCTCCCTTGTGTCCTAGGCGGCTGTACTCACCGTCGTCATCTTCATTGGCGTTGCTGCTCCTGGACTGCCATTGCGTGGTACAGTATCAGCAGGACTTCCAGTTCCAGTTTCATGACGGCTGTGTACTCCTCTATGTCACTGGAGGTGAGTGTCCCCTTTTATGTGATGCGTTTCCGCAGGCTTTTGGTGGTGGTGGTCCCACTCCGGAAATCCTGGCTGTCTGCTATGTCATAATATGGTGGGCAGGTCATTGTCTTCGCCTGCTTGAAGATGGCTACGGCCGTGTTCAGTTGCGGACACCACTGGCAGTTCAGGTGATACATTGGCTGTCTATGGGAGGGATCACTGCCATGGTCATAATTTGTCAGTCTACACCAGCAGTCTGGTGATGGTACTACCTCCATCGCCTCTGCAGTGGTCAGCTGACTCCCAATGTCATAATGAGGACCTATGTCTCAAATATTGCCCGTGATTCTAACTCCCAAATAAGTTGCACCATATTTTTTGAGCATGCACTAGGCATATTGCAATGTTACATACTATTTGAGTCTTACCAGAGGCCTTATTATATTGTTCTGTTCAAAAATAAGTTACAAAGGGATAATATGAAGCCCAAATAATAGGGGAGACTAAGGACATGCCTACCTGGTCCCTCTAGTAATCACAATTACTTCTAATTCCCTCCCCATGATTTGCAGTCTGCCTCTGGGCTTCTAATATAGCTTACAAATAGCTGTACGAAACCCACGGTCCAGTAAGCTGTTCTCAATGTCCTCCTAGAGGTAACTGTAGGAGACCCCATAAAACATCTCTCTTCATTAAGCATCACCAGGCTATCGGCTATATTACATAATGTGATGATCTTGTTTATATGCTCTGTTATGCAGCGACCTGGAATGAAACTATGCTGCCAGGGAAAGACCAATTTGGCCATGACTCGACCCAGAAAGGTAGGCATTATTTTAGAAAATATCTTCTCTTCACTATTAATCAATGAAATCAGTCTATATCACCCAGTATTCAGTGACATCTTCCTTTTATTTAAAAACACCACAGTGTTAGTGGCTGCCTTTGAGGCTGGAGCTGAAGAACCCTTTAAGAAATATATCAAGTATATCATTTGCCAAAATTAGATACAACACTCACCAGAATTCCAGCTGAAATCCTTCCCGGAAGTCAGATACACAAGAGCCAATTTCACCTCCTCCTATGTGATAGGATCTTCTGATGTTGCCGGCTCACTAACTTCCAACACCGCTTCATTGCCTGCATCAATATATTGCAAATTTTTACTCAGAATATGGGTCAGATCCCCTTGATAAAGATTTTAATAATATGCAACAATTGCATCCAAAACATTAGCCAGTTGCTCATCCCTACCCCTGATAGCATGGATAATATTGTGGACCTCTTTCTACCATGGCAAGATTTTCAAGACACAATTTGTTGGAAAATGGGTTATTGGTAGGGCAGGTAGGTACCTACACCTAGCAACAAGCCACTAACCTCCACATAGGTACAGTTAGGTCTCAGTAAATTAATCCCAGCTCAACCCTTGGTAGCTTGGCAACGAGCGTCAAGGCTTAACTTAGGAGACAAAGTGTAAAGCATTCAAATATCACAAAACAGTAATTAAATAAAACACAGGAAACAGTTTAAAAATCCAAAACCAATTTATAAAAATAGTTTATATTTTTATCTTTAAAATGACACAAAAACGATTAAAATCGGTTCAGGGGAACCGGAGATATGAATTTTTAAAGAATTATTACTTTTCTAGCGCTTAGAAACAAAAAGCGCCAATCGGGTCATCTGGTTGCACCTCGACCGGGGCAAAGTCAAACTTTCAGGCCGACCGCGATGGAGCCCTGCTCGGCTACAGGTCGCGGGAGGCCTCGGTTAAAAAGTTACCTTCTGACTTAGTCTTTATTTTGAAGTTTTTCTTCACCGGGACGAACCTGCCAGTTGAATCCGACCTCCTGGAGCCCTTGTCCGGATACGCGATGTGGGTTTCCTCGGTGGAGACTTTTACCTTCGGACTTAGTCGTTTTTTCGAGATGAAAATCCTTCGACCGGGGTAAACCTGGATCTTGATCCGACGCCCATGGAGCCCTTCTCGGATACGATGGCTGGGAGGTCCCGGTCAACTTTTTACGTTCGGACTTAGTCTCTTTTTTGGATGTTTTTCTTTACCGGGACGAACCACGAAGTCAGGCCGGGTCGCGGTTGAGGCAAGCCGGCTAGAATTTCCGCGGCGGGTCGGTCCCTCTCTGGAGCTTTTTTCCAAAAATTCTCAAATCTTTTCCAAACTTCTGGGGCTTCACCCAGATGTTCTTTTAAGAATCTTTTGGGGTCCACAGCTCACCCCAAGGGTCCAGAAGTTCTGTGATGGTCCTTGGGGGGTGCAGACTTCAACTCCCAGAATGCACCTGGAGCAAACTCCTTTTTGGCCACTGGACAGTGGTCAGCTGGTCGCTTTCTTCAGGAGTTGGTGCAGGGGACTCTGGTTTAGCAATTTTTCACCTGTAGCAAACAGGGAGTCCCTCCTTGAACCAGTTGAAGCCAGGCAAAGTCCTTCTTGTGGTGAAGCCCAAGTGTGCAGCTGGTGCAGTCCTTCTGAGTGCAGGGTCCAGGTGCAGGCCAGGGGTCCAGCAGGGCAGTCCTTCTTCTTCTTTAGTTCCTTTCTTGTTGAATTCTGGATGGGATCTGAGGTGTGGGTGCAGGTCTGCCAGTTTTATCCTTGCTCCTGGGTGAAAAGCAGGGGGGCCCTGGTTCTCCAATCAGGGACAGGGTCGTCCCCCTGTGATGACCACTTCCTGGGAAGTGTGGCAAAAATCCATCCCAGAAGGCAACAGTCTCTAAAAATCCAACATGGATGAATCTGATTTTTGGAGGTTACATCTGGCTGAGCCCACCCACTGGTGTGGCTAAAAATCATAAACACACCCCTCTCCTGCCCTCTCCTAATCTAATCAAGGGGGCACCTAGCTGTCTGGGGTTGCAGGATGTGGGGGTGTTGCTGGGTGCTGCAAATGTCCTTCTCTGCCTTTGAAGACCAGTTTGGCAGCCCTCCCCCTTCCTGCCTCACCATCTGCTGAGGGGAGATTCTCTCCCCCAAGCACTTTCCTTTGTGTGAAGTCTGGCCACTTCACACCTCATCAAGGCAGCCTGGCAGAAGCTGCTGCAGGCTGGCCAATCAGAGCACAGCAGCAAAAACAATGCAGAGCTGAAATTGGCAACTTTTTAGGTAAAGTCTAAACTTTTTACCTGAACTAGTTATATTAAATCCAACAACTGGAAGTTGTAGGATTTATTACAACAATTAATTTGATACCAAATTCTTGGTATGCAACATTTAAGGAGGCTTTAAAATTTAAAATAAAGTCTGCCCATTCTAGCCTATGAAGGCCATTTACTTCAATGAGGGAAAAACGAATTTGGCTGTTTTTACCTCACCAGGGCTTATAAATCTATTTTTATAAAGTCCCTGCTTATAGTTACATGGCACCCAGCCCTAGGGGCACATAGGGCACACCTTAGGGGTGACTTATATGTAAAAATAAGGTAGTTTAAGACTTTGGAAGTACCTTTAATTCCAAAGTCGAAGTTGCATATAACTTTAATTTAAAAGCAGCCAAGAAAGGCAGGCTTGCTTTTAAAATGACACTGGGCACCTCAGCAATGCACCTAGGTGTGCACCACCTATGCCGTGGTCCCTAAACCTACATGCCCTACCATATACTAGGGACTTATAGGTAGGTTAACTTAGCCAATTATAATTAGCCTAATTTGCATATCCATTTTACACAGAGCACAGGCCCTGGGACTGGTTAGCAGTACCCAGGGCACCTTTAAAGTCAGGAAAACACCAGCAAAAAGTGGAAAATTGGGGCAAAAAGTAATGGGGCCTCTGCAATCAGCCCTGTTTTCTCACACAATTGCTATATGCAAAGCATTCGGACCTTCATAGATGATGTTTCTCTGCTGCTTTTTTGGCATAACCACTATCTTTGACCACTGCAATCCTGTGAATCAGCTATAAATCCTTAATCTACTTCACAATTGCCCTAATGTGAAGTTCTTCCAACTTAGCCATCTCTTAATATGCAATATGCCTCCTTTATCTGATTTACCTGGGATCTTTGTTTATAATGGACACAGCTAAGTGATTCCGTCACTAATAGCTGCTATTAGTGTATCCTCTACTGTGCTGACTGCGGCACTTCCTCTGTTATTGTCCAAGAATCCCCTCAGCCATTTGTTCATGTGTTCTATGTGCTCAGTGCTGAGCAGGAATACCCCTGTCAAATGTCCATGATTGATATATCCCATGGTAGACCTGACAGCCTTAGGGTGGTCTTCCCCCAAACATTTTACCTGCATACCTTCAGTTTTTCTGGATTTTGGCTTCCCTTGGCTTTAGGATGCTGTGCACTTTACCACTGCTGACCAGTGCTAAAGTGCTTGTGCTCACTCTTTTAAGCATAGTTTCATTGGCATATAACTGACTGGCATATTTAATTACTTGTATGTCCCTCGTAAAATGGTATACCATATACAAGGTCCCACAAATTAAATGCTACCATTGAGCCTGCAGCACATATTATGCCACCCATATGAGTGGCCCTCTCAAACTTGTACCAGGCCTGCTATTGCAGCCTAAATGACATGTTCCACTGCCATGTTGACTTGGCATTTAAAATCCTTTGTCAAGTCATAACCGCTCCTCTTATTAGATATAAGTCACACCTAAGATAGGCTCTAGCGAGCACACAGGGCATGGTGCTGTGTAATTATAAGGTAGGACATGTACTGTTCAGTTCTCCATATTCTGGTCAAAAACTCTCAAATTGGTTTCTCACTACTGTGAGGCCTACCCCTCCCATAGGATAACTTCAGGGATTCCCTATTACATTTATTGATCTATAATTCCTAAATGAGAGTAGATGAATGTGTCATGTTTGGCACCTATGGAATTGTAAACATAATCTCTCTTTAATGGTAAAGTCTGATTTGTCATTTCAATTTTGAAAATGTAACTATTAGGAAATTGCCATTTTCCTACCCTCAGCCCTTTGTGCCTGCAGCCTGTCTTGGGTCACATGACAGGGTTCAGCTGACAGACTTTGTGAATTTCTCCCAGACAGCCACAAAGCAGTGGGATTAGCTGACCCTCAATGGACCATCAACTGGCCGGATGGGGGCACAGCCCCACTTGCATATGAATAGGCTGTGCCCCTGACTCCTCACAATATGATTAATGACCCTGTATTGTCGGTTTGGCCAGCTTGGAGCTGGGGTAGGAAAGCAGGAAACTCACAGACCTTCAAAGAACACTTCCAGACACTTCTCCCACCTCCTTGAAGAAGAGCACCAAGTTATCAAAAGTACACTCTCAGTCTCACTTTTAAGTTCACTGTTGGATCTGCAGAAAGGCTCTCAGAGGACTGCCTGCTGTTTTGACCAGCTGTGCACTTTATCAGACAGTGGCAGTACCTGGAAGACTTGCTTTGTTGCCTGGAGCCTATCTTGCCCCCTCAGAGGCCAGCCCTGCTCATCAACTCTGCATCTGAACCCAGGACTTCCAGAAGTGATTCGAAGAGCTAGTTTGTCAGCCTCCTATTCAGAGCCACAGGGACATAACAGGATGCCACTAACTTGACGGTGGGCCTGGACCCAGCCTGAGTGAGTCCTGACCTCCATGAGGTCTCCATCCACTCCTGGACCCTTGGCTGTGGTGCTACATATACTGATATGGCCATTTACCAAAACAGAGGACAGACCAAATTTGACAAAAGTGCTCTAAGAGCCAGGAGAGTATTGGGACCAACCCACTCACATAAATGCCTGAGGTATATTGCAGGTGTGATTAAGTTTGCTACTTCTTCCACTATGTTCTTCTCCAGAGCAGCACATCTGTTTCAGCGGTCCTTCGCCAATGGGTATCCAACATCGTGAAATTGTCTTCAGCTACTGCCTTCTGCGTTGTCCCACTGTAAATTTTCAACTTCCATTTTGGCGACTCAGTCTGAAGGTAAAATTCTTCACTGCAGCTCCGCTCCTTGGCTATCCAACGATGACGCTCCCTCCTCGAATACTCCTGCAACGTTGCCCCACTAAACTTCTACCTTGTCAGACATTTTCTCTTCTAAATATTTCCTAAGTCTGAAGATATGCGCAGCCCGGGCCCAATCCATTCTTGTATAGAACTGTGTTCCATTGCGGTCAGCCTTTACTTTTGACTTTGCCTGGTCTAGCATGACTAGATCCCGGCGGTTGGCGCTGCTATCTTTGAGGCAGTATTTTAAACCTTAATCTTTAAAAAATCATAACTCCTGTTCTACTGATTTGATTATTCCTGTATTGATGTCAAATCATTTATCAAAATGTACACTATTTTTCTAAATTGGTTTCAGATTTTTCTTGTGCTGTGTTTTCACTTCAACACTGCTTGTATGCTGCATGAATACATTACACATTGCCTCTAAGTTAAGCCTCCCTGCTTTTTGTGCCAAGCTACCCAGGGTTGAGAAAAGGTTAGTTTAGTGACTTTTTCTGGTTCATTCTGCAAGGGATTGTGGTTGTTTCTTGGCCAGAGCTCACACCTCAGTCAACCAACAATCCAATTTCAATATTCTGCATGCTACCCTAACTTTACGTTCCAAAATCTGTTTATTATGATCTGAAAATAGTCTAGGAACAGTTTCTATCCCTGCCCCATACATAAGACTTGATGAAATCAAGAAGTAATCCAATTGAACATAAATCTTATGGATGAAAGAAAACAACGTGTAGTCAAGATCTGAAGATATCTTTTAAGCCATGGTTCTGCAGATGTTGGTGAACTGCTCCATGCACTGCTATCCTCTTGCCCACATAACTTGTTGCTGGGATACTGTCTGTACAATATCTGTATGCAACTTAGGAAACCTACAAAAAACAAGAGAAGTTGGCCACGATGCAAGCTCCACATTCAAATATTCAACAACTTCTGCTTCATTCAGATTTGTGCCATGTATAGAGCAAAGAGTAAAGTAAAATCCAGCTACCTGATATTCTACCAATGCCCACCTCCTAAATGTATCTGAAGTGGTCCCCTTAAACTTACACAATCCCATTCTAGCTAATATTACCACTCCCTTCTCGTAGTTCCCTGTGTGATATAGCTCAGAAGAGAATACCTAAGGGCCTCTAAAAAGGCCCTTTTTGCCACTGCTCTATATGTTTCTTGCAAGCAGATAATATCTACCCTCAGAGTTCTTAAACATTCAACCACCTTACTCCGTTAAAGCCTGTCATTAACTCCCTGGATATTAGCTGTGCATATGTGTATCATTTTAATATTTGTCATTCATGATACTTAGCTTTACAATTTGAAAGGTCAGTCTTTCACCAGAACTATGATTCCTGCTGATCGCTCATCCTTACCGCCCTTTGACAGCACACTAGGGAAAGAATCCAGACTGCCCTCCTCCATGGTCCATTCATTCTTATACTTTGCAATAACTGCAAAGAAACCCTATTTCCTGTAAACCCACCATCTACCTGCACATTTTAAACTACCCTCAATCTCTACCCTCAACCTCGCCACCCTCCAGCAGTCCCACCCTTCCCTCTCGTCGCTCCCCATCGACTTTCTCACCACCCCCAACCACCTGTTCCATCCTTGTGAAGCATTCTAATGCATGTCAGGTCTGCAGGATTGAACATGTACCCCTTTTTCCCCAGGACCAAGCCTTGGAAATCCATCATGGAGGAGGAGGGAAAGAGACAAAAAAGAAATACTAATCATATAACAAGTAACCCAAACCCACCCTCCATCCACCTCTAAAAAGAAGAGTTGACCCCTTCACAGTGAACAACTCATATTTGGTCACGACTGGAAAATTATTTTCACATGTCTCACTTCTTTAAACAGAAGCACCATATTCAAATTCTCAAGATACTTATTGACTTTGATTTCTGATGAAACCATACATGTCTTGTTCTTGTAAATAACTTTAAGTCTTGCCGGATTAATAAGAATGGCTTGTGCCCCTGTGAGAAACTGGGGCTGATTGCAGAGGCCCCCTAACTTTTTGCCCCCATTTTCCACTTTATGCTGGTGTTTTCCTGACTCTGATGGTGCCCTGGGTACTGCTAACCAGTCCCAGGGCCTGTGCTCTGTATAAAATGGATATGCAAATTAGGCTAATTATAATTGGCTAAGTTAACCTACCTATAAGTCCCTAGTATATGGTAGGGCATGTAGGTTTAGGGGCCACAGCATAGGTGGTGCACACCTAGGTGCATTGCTGAGGTGCCCAGTGTCATTTTAAAAGCAAGCCTGCCTTGCTGGCTGCTTTTAAATTAAAGTTATATGCAAATTCGACTTTGGAATTAAAGGTACTTCCAAAGTGTTAAACTACCTTATTTTTACATATAAGTCACCCCTAAGGTGTGCCCTATGTGCCCCTAGGGCTGGGTGCCATGTAACTATAAGCAGGGACTTTATAAAAGTAGATTTATAAGCCCTGGTGAGGTAAAAACAGCCAAATTCGTTTTTCCCTCATTGAAGTAAATGGCCTTCATAGGCTAGAATGGGCAGACTTTATTTAAAATTTTAAAGTCTCCTTAAATATTACATACCAAGAATTTGGTATCAAATTGATTGTTATAATAAATCCCACAACTTCCAGTTGTTGGATTTAATATAACTAGTGCAGGTAAAAAGTTTAGACTTTACCTAAAAAGTTGCCAATTTCAGCTCTGCATTGTTTTTGCTGCTGTGCTCTGATTGGCCAGCCTGCAGCAGCTTCTGCCAGGCTACTTTAATGAGGTGTGAAGTGGCCTGACTTCACACAAAGGAATGTGCTTGGGGGAGAGAATCTCCCCTCAGCAGATGGTGAGGCAGGAAGGGGGAGGGCTGCCAAACTGGTCTTCAAAGGCAGAGAAGGACATCTGGAGCACCCAGCAACACCCCCACATCCTGCAACCCCAGACAGCTAGGTGCCCCCTTGATTAGATTAGGAGAGGGCAGGAGAGGGGTGTGTTTATGATTTTTAGCCACACCAGTGGGTGGGCTCAGCCAGATCTCTCCTCCAAAAATCAGATTCATCCATTTTGGATTTTTAGAGACTGTTGCCTTCTGGGATGGATTTTTGCCACACTTCCCAGGAAGTGGTCATCACAGGGGGACGACCCTGTCCCTGATTGGAGAACCAGGGCCCCCCTGCTTTTCACCCAGGAGCAAGGATAAAACTGGCAGACCTGCACCCACGCCCCAGATCCCCACCAAATTTCAAGAAGAAAGAACTACAAGGAGAAGAAGGACTGCCCTGCTGGACCCCTGGCCTGCACCTGGACCCTGCACTCAGAAAGACTGCACCAGCTGCACACTTGGGCTTCACCACAAGAAGGACTTTGCCTGGCTTCCACTGGTTCAAGGAGGGACTCCCTGTTTGCTACAGGTGAAAAATTGCTATCCAGAGTCCCCTGCAACAACTCCTGAAAAAGTGACCAGCTGACCACTGTCCAGTGGCCAAAAAGGAGTTTGCGCCAGGTGCATTCTGGGAGTTGAAGTCCGCATTTCCCAAGGACCATCACAGAACTTCTGGACCCTTGGGGTGAGCTGTGGACCCCAAAAGAACCTTAAAAGAACATCTGGGTGAAGCCCCAGAAGTTTGGAAAAGATTGGAGAATTTTTGAAAAAAAGCTCCATAAAGTGACCGACCCGACGCGGAAATTCTAGCCGGCTTGCCTCAACCGCGACCCGGCCTGACTTCGTGGTTCGTCCCGGTAAAGAAAAACATCCAAAAAAGAGACTAAGTCCGAACGTAAAAAGTTGACCGGGACCTTCCAGCCATCGTATCCGAGAAGGGCTCCACGGACGTCGGATCAAGATCCAGGTTTACCCCGGTCGAAGGATTTTCATCTCGAAAAAACGACTAAGTCCGAAGGTAAAAATCACCACCGAGGAAACCGACTTCGCGTATCCGGACAAGGGCTCCAGGAGGTCGGATCCAACTGGCAGGTTCGTCCCGGGGAAGAAAAACATCAAAAAAGAGACTAAGTCAGAAGGTAACTTTTTAACCGAGGCCTCCCGCGACTTGTAGCCGAGCAGGGCTCCATCGCGGTCGGCCTGAAAGTTTGACTTTGCCCCGGTCCTGGTGCAACCAGATGACCCGATTGGCGCTTTTTGTTTCTAAGCGCTAGAAAATAATAATACTTTAAAAATTCATATCTCCGGTTCCCCTGAACCGATTTTAATCGTTTTTGTGTCATTTTAAAGATAAAAATATAAGCTATTTTTATAAATTGGTTTTGGATTTTTAAACTGTTTCCTGTGTTTTATTTAATTACTGTTTTGTGATATTTGAATGCTTTACACTTTGTCTCCTAAGTTAAGCCTTGACGCTCGATGCCAAGCTACCAAGGGTAGAGCTGGGATTAATTTATTGAGACCTAACTGTACTTACGTGGAGGCTTGTGGCTTGTTGCTAGGTGTAGGTACCTACCTGCCCTACCAATAACCCATTTTCCAACATAATTGGAAGCAGCGACGGGATCCTGTACTTGTGTTCAATATCACGTTACAGTTTTAGATAAAACAAATTAAAAATCCTTTAAATTGTCCTAGTGCAAAAATTGTTTTTAATTTTTAATTTTAATTATATTTTTTTAATTAATTTGGATTAATTTCAATTATTGAATTTTTGTAATTTTTCTAAATTCTTGTTTCCAATTTTTGCAAAAAGTTTTTGTTGACACAAAACAAGGGAACCATGGAGCTTGATCTGGCTAGCCTACCCACACTGACAGTAGTCCAGCTTAGGGGGTTGTGTATTGAGAGGGGGTTGCCTGCAACCCCTGATCTCAGGAAGCAAATCCTGATTAAATCCCTGACAGCATGGGCTGAGGCCCAAGAGATAGAGACAGAGGAAGCTCCAGAGGAGGAAGAAAAAGAGGAAGATGCTAACTCTAACCACTCAGGGGAGGGAAGGCATCAGACCCCAAGTGAGGAAGAGGAGGAACGGTCCTCACTGGATACAGTCACTAGGGGCAGACCCAAAGCTAGTGGTAGGAAGAGGGTCCTTTCAGGAGGAGAGAACCCATCCATCAGGGAGAGAGAGCTGGAAGCCCAGCTAGCCTACATAGCTTTGGAAGCAGATAAGCTTGCCCTAGAAAAGAAAAAGTGGGCAAGCAAAGAAAAAAAAGATGGAAGCAGCGATAAAGAAGCTGAGGTGTCCATGGGTGGGGGAGTTTGCCCCAGATTACCCAAGGGGGTGGTTCCTGCTTATGTAGAGGGGGATGACATAGATAAGTGGCTGGAGGCCTTTGAGAGGGCACTCCAAATGAGAAGGGTTAGGCCTCAATACTGGGGTTCCCTTTTGTGGGAGTTGGTCCCCAACTCAGGGAGGGATAGGCTTCTGACCTTAAGGGGGGAGGAGGCAGATTCATACCCTAGTATGAAGAGGTGCTTAGTCAAGAAGTTTGGTCTGACCCCAGAGCAATATAGAATGAAGTTCAGGGACACCCAGAAGGTCAGTACCCAGTCTTGGGTTGACTTTGTGGACATTTCACTAAAGGCACTAGAGGGCTGGATTATTGGCAACAAAGTAAATACTTATGAGGGGTTATACAATCTGATCATGAGAGAGCACATCTTGACCAATTGTATCCAAGAAAGGTTACGCCAGCATCTAGTGGACTCTAAGCAAACCAACCCTAGAGAGCTAGGGGAGGCAGCTGATGAGTGGTTGAGAACCAGGGTGGTTGTCAAGTCCCAGGGGGGAGACTCCAAGAAGGGGGGGACAGGTCCCCAAAAACCTAAGGAGGGAGGTGGTAAGCCCACCACAGAGACTCCCTCTGTACCCCAGAACCCTAAGAAGGAGGAGAGTAAATCCCACTCCCAATCTGACATGCAGAGACAGGGAGACCCAGGGTTAAAAAAGCTCTTGGACAGTAGGGCTTGCTTTGACTGTCAGCAGACAGGTCACTTCAGAGGAGATGCAGCCTGTCCAAAGAAAGTGGTTAGCACTGGGCTGTCCAGTGTAGCCATAGAGGAGGATTCCTCAGATGATGAAGTCCTCCTAGCATTGTGCTGGGAGACAGGACCAGATGGTAAGCTGGTGATCCCTGAGGGTGGGAGTAGGCACTTCCACCACATTCAAGTGAATGGGATCCCTACCACTGGCCTGAGAGACACCGGTGCCAGTCACACTATAGTGAGTGACCGGTTAGTGACCCCAGACATGTATGTCCCAGGAAAGACAAAGAAAGTCAGGATAGCCACAGGGGAGGTCACCTCCAAACCTGTAGCCATAGTGCCCCTAGAGAGGGAGGGTATCCTTGACTGGATTAGGGTGGTAGTCAGTGCTGACCTTCCCCTAGATTGTATCCTGGGCAATGACCTCCCAGAGGTGAGTCTGGTCACAGATGGGGTGGTCGCCCAGGGCGCCTCCCCAACCCAAAGTCCTGGGGAGTCAGTCCCTACAGTTAGGAGACAGGGGTCCCCAAGAAAAGGAAAGAAGAAAAGGAAGGGTAGGCCACTCTTAAAGAGAGTTCCAGGGAGCCAAGGGCCTTCTGCCCCAGTAAGGGGGGAGCCCAGAGTTGGCACTGGTGATGCCTCACCTGACCCCAAGGAAGTCCTGAGTAGTCAGGCAGCTGTCCAGATGCAGGGTGTTGCCCCTGCACTGACAGAAGGGAGAGTGGAAGGAGGGTGTCTGCCACAGGAGGTGGTAGCCCCCCACTCTAGACAGCAAGAGGGGTGCCAGGACCCCAAAGTTGCCCCTAAAGCAGCTCAGCCACCTGTCAGTGGAGAGCTTAGGGTGTGGTTCTGGGTACTGACAGCTGTCAGTAGCCTCTGCTGGGTGCTAGCCTTCCTGGCAGCACTGTACTTGGCCTGGGAGGCAGACCCCAGGGCCAATAGCAAAGTAGGCCCCCTGACCCTGTTGGTCATGGTGGGGTTGCTCAAGTGTTGGGTGACCTCTTTGGGTAAGCTAGGTGTTGCCCTAGCAAAGTTAGGAGTAGGGGAGGTGGGCACCTCACTACCCAAGTTGGCAGAGAGAGAGGAGGAAGACCCCCCTAGAGGGAAGTTTCAGTTTGAATTGGGTCCTTTCATTGTTGGGGTGGGTTCACTACCCATAGGGAGAGACCCTGACAGGAGGATGTAAGGCAGAGTAGGCCCTGCAAAGGGACAGCCAGTTTTCTTCACTGTCTTCCTCGCCTAACAAGCCAGGAAGACTCTCCCAGGGTTGGGCTGAGTCTCCTGGGCGTGTGGGCTGGGGGGGGGGGTTGTGTGAGAAACTGGGGCTGATTGCAGAGGCCCCCTAACTTTTTGCCCCCATTTTCCACTTTATGCTGGTGTTTTCCTGACTCTGATGGTGCCCTGGGTACTGCTAACCAGTCCCAGGGCCTGTGCTCTGTATAAAATGGATATGCAAATTAGGCTAATTATAATTGGCTAAGTTAACCTACCTATAAGTCCCTAGTATATGGTAGGGCATGTAGGTTTAGGGGCCACAGCATAGGTGGTGCACACCTAGGTGCATTGCTGAGGTGCCCAGTGTCATTTTAAAAGCAAGCCTGCCTTGCTGGCTGCTTTTAAATTAAAGTTATATGCAAATTCGACTTTGGAATTAAAGGTACTTCCAAAGTGTTAAACTACCTTATTTTTACATATAAGTCACCCCTAAGGTGTGCCCTATGTGCCCCTAGGGCTGGGTGCCATGTAACTATAAGCAGGGACTTTATAAAAGTAGATTTATAAGCCCTGGTGAGGTAAAAACAGCCAAATTCGTTTTTCCCTCATTGAAGTAAATGGCCTTCATAGGCTAGAATGGGCAGACTTTATTTAAAATTTTAAAGTCTCCTTAAATATTACATACCAAGAATTTGGTATCAAATTGATTGTTATAATAAATCCCACAACTTCCAGTTGTTGGATTTAATATAACTAGTGCAGGTAAAAAGTTTAGACTTTACCTAAAAAGTTGCCAATTTCAGCTCTGCATTGTTTTTGCTGCTGTGCTCTGATTGGCCAGCCTGCAGCAGCTTCTGCCAGGCTACTTTAATGAGGTGTGAAGTGGCCTGACTTCACACAAAGGAATGTGCTTGGGGGAGAGAATCTCCCCTCAGCAGATGGTGAGGCAGGAAGGGGGAGGGCTGCCAAACTGGTCTTCAAAGGCAGAGAAGGACATCTGGAGCACCCAGCAACACCCCCACATCCTGCAACCCAAGACAGCTAGGTGCCCCCTTGATTAGATTAGGAGAGGGCAGGAGAGGGGTGTGTTTATGATTTTTAGCCACACCAGTGGGTGGGCTCAGCCAGATCTCTCCTCCAAAAATCAGATTCATCCATTTTGGATTTTTAGAGACTGTTGCCTTCTGGGATGGATTTTTGCCACACTTCCCAGGAAGTGGTCATCACAGGGGGACGACCCTGTCCCTGATTGGAGAACCAGGGCCCCCCTGCTTTTCACCCAGGAGCAAGGATAAAACTGGCAGACCTGCACCCACGCCCCAGATCCCCACCAAATTTCAAGAAGAAAGAACTACAAGGAGAAGAAGGACTGCCCTGCTGGACCCCTGGCCTGCACCTGGACCCTGCACTCAGAAAGACTGCACCAGCTGCACACTTGGGCTTCACCACAAGAAGGACTTTGCCTGGCTTCCACTGGTTCAAGGAGGGACTCCCTGTTTGCTACAGGTGAAAAATTGCTATCCAGAGTCCCCTGCAACAACTCCTGAAAAAGTGACCAGCTGACCACTGTCCAGTGGCCAAAAA
The DNA here is from genome assembly GCF_031143425.1 of Pleurodeles waltl. NCBI lineage: Eukaryota > Metazoa > Chordata > Amphibia > Caudata > Salamandridae > Pleurodeles > Pleurodeles waltl. Next base: position 783,666,894 of record NC_090447.1, read on the forward strand.
GGAGTTTGCGCCAGGTGCATTCTGGGAGTTGAAGTCCGCACTTCCCAAGGACCATCACAGAACTTCTGGACCCTTGGGGTGAGCTGTGGACCCCAAAAGAACCTTAAAAGAACATCTGGGTGAAGCCCCAGAAGTTTGGAAAAGATTGGAGAATTTTTGAAAAAAAGCTCCATAAAGTGACCGACCCGACGCGGAAATTCTAGCCGGCTTGCCTCAACCGCGACCCGGCCTGACTTCGTGGTTCGTCCCGGTAAAGAAAAACATCCAAAAAAGAGACTAAGTCCGAACGTAAAAAGTTGACCGGGACCTTCCAGCCATCGTATCCGAGAAGGGCTCCACGGACGTCGGATCAAGATCCAGGTTTACCCCGGTCGAAGGATTTTCATCTCGAAAAAACGACTAAGTCCGAAGGTAAAAATCACCACCGAGGAAACCGACTTCGCGTATCCGGACAAGGGCTCCAGGAGGTCGGATCCAACTGGCAGGTTCGTCCCGGGGAAGAAAAACATCAAAAAAGAGACTAAGTCAGAAGGTAACTTTTTAACCGAGGCCTCCCGCGACTTGTAGCCGAGCAGGGCTCCATCGCGGTCGGCCTGAAAGTTTGACTTTGCCCCGGTCCTGGTGCAACCAGATGACCCGATTGGCGCTTTTTGTTTCTAAGCGCTAGAAAATAATAATACTTTAAAAATTCATATCTCCGGTTCCCCTGAACCGATTTTAATCGTTTTTGTGTCATTTTAAAGATAAAAATATAAGCTATTTTTATAAATTGGTTTTGGATTTTTAAACTGTTTCCTGTGTTTTATTTAATTACTGTTTTGTGATATTTGAATGCTTTACACTTTGTCTCCTAAGTTAAGCCTTGACGCTCGATGCCAAGCTACCAAGGGTAGAGCTGGGATTAATTTATTGAGACCTAACTGTACTTACGTGGAGGCTTGTGGCTTGTTGCTAGGTGTAGGTACCTACCTGCCCTACCAATAACCCATTTTCCAACATAATTGGAAGCAGCGACGGGATCCTGTACTTGTGTTCAATATCACGTTACAGTTTTAGATAAAACAAATTAAAAATCCTTTAAATTGTCCTAGTGCAAAAATTGTTTTTAATTTTTAATTTTAATTATTTTTTTTTAATTAATTTGGATTAATTTCAATTATTGAATTTTTGTAATTTTTCTAAATTCTTGTTTCCAATTTTTGCAAAAAGTTTTTGTTGACACAAAACAAGGGAACCATGGAGCTTGATCTGGCTAGCCTACCCACACTGACAGTAGTCCAGCTTAGGGGGTTGTGTATTGAGAGGGGGTTGCCTGCAACCCCTGATCTCAGGAAGCAAATCCTGATTAAATCCCTGACAGCATGGGCTGAGGCCCAAGAGATAGAGACAGAGGAAGCTCCAGAGGAGGAAGAAAAAGAGGAAGATGCTAACTCTAACCACTCAGGGGAGGGAAGGCATCAGACCCCAAGTGAGGAAGAGGAGGAACGGTCCTCACTGGATACAGTCACTAGGGGCAGACCCAAAGCTAGTGGTAGGAAGAGGGTCCTTTCAGGAGGAGAGAACCCATCCATCAGGGAGAGAGAGCTGGAAGCCCAGCTAGCCTACATAGCTTTGGAAGCAGATAAGCTTGCCCTAGAAAAGAAAAAGTGGGCAAGCAAAGAAAAAAAAGATGGAAGCAGCGATAAAGAAGCTGAGGTGTCCATGGGTGGGGGAGTTTGCCCCAGATTACCCAAGGGGGTGGTTCCTGCTTATGTAGAGGGGGATGACATAGATAAGTGGCTGGAGGCCTTTGAGAGGGCACTCCAAATGAGAAGGGTTAGGCCTCAATACTGGGGTTCCCTTTTGTGGGAGTTGGTCCCCAACTCAGGGAGGGATAGGCTTCTGACCTTAAGGGGGGAGGAGGCAGATTCATACCCTAGTATGAAGAGGTGCTTAGTCAAGAAGTTTGGTCTGACCCCAGAGCAATATAGAATGAAGTTCAGGGACACCCAGAAGGTCAGTACCCAGTCTTGGGTTGACTTTGTGGACATTTCACTAAAGGCACTAGAGGGCTGGATTATTGGCAACAAAGTAAATACTTATGAGGGGTTATACAATCTGATCATGAGAGAGCACATCTTGACCAATTGTATCCAAGAAAGGTTACGCCAGCATCTAGTGGACTCTAAGCAAACCAACCCTAGAGAGCTAGGGGAGGCAGCTGATGAGTGGTTGAGAACCAGGGTGGTTGTCAAGTCCCAGGGGGGAGACTCCAAGAAGGGGGGGACAGGTCCCCAAAAACCTAAGGAGGGAGGTGGTAAGCCCACCACAGAGACTCCCTCTGTACCCCAGAACCCTAAGAAGGAGGAGAGTAAATCCCACTCCCAATCTGACATGCAGAGACAGGGAGACCCAGGGTTAAAAAAGCTCTTGGACAGTAGGGCTTGCTTTGACTGTCAGCAGACAGGTCACTTCAGAGGAGATGCAGCCTGTCCAAAGAAAGTGGTTAGCACTGGGCTGTCCAGTGTAGCCATAGAGGAGGATTCCTCAGATGATGAAGTCCTCCTAGCATTGTGCTGGGAGACAGGACCAGATGGTAAGCTGGTGATCCCTGAGGGTGGGAGTAGGCACTTCCACCACATTCAAGTGAATGGGATCCCTACCACTGGCCTGAGAGACACCGGTGCCAGTCACACTATAGTGAGTGACCGGTTAGTGACCCCAGACATGTATGTCCCAGGAAAGACAAAGAAAGTCAGGATAGCCACAGGGGAGGTCACCTCCAAACCTGTAGCCATAGTGCCCCTAGAGAGGGAGGGTATCCTTGACTGGATTAGGGTGGTAGTCAGTGCTGACCTTCCCCTAGATTGTATCCTGGGCAATGACCTCCCAGAGGTGAGTCTGGTCACAGATGGGGTGGTCGCCCAGGGCGCCTCCCCAACCCAAAGTCCTGGGGAGTCAGTCCCTACAGTTAGGAGACAGGGGTCCCCAAGAAAAGGAAAGAAGAAAAGGAAGGGTAGGCCACTCTTAAAGAGAGTTCCAGGGAGCCAAGGGCCTTCTGCCCCAGTAAGGGGGGAGCCCAGAGTTGGCACTGGTGATGCCTCACCTGACCCCAAGGAAGTCCTGAGTAGTCAGGCAGCTGTCCAGATGCAGGGTGTTGCCCCTGCACTGACAGAAGGGAGAGTGGAAGGAGGGTGTCTGCCACAGGAGGTGGTAGCCCCCCACTCTAGACAGCAAGAGGGGTGCCAGGACCCCAAAGTTGCCCCTAAAGCAGCTCAGCCACCTGTCAGTGGAGAGCTTAGGGTGTGGTTCTGGGTACTGACAGCTGTCAGTAGCCTCTGCTGGGTGCTAGCCTTCCTGGCAGCACTGTACTTGGCCTGGGAGGCAGACCCCAGGGCCAATAGCAAAGTAGGCCCCCTGACCCTGTTGGTCATGGTGGGGTTGCTCAAGTGTTGGGTGACCTCTTTGGGTAAGCTAGGTGTTGCCCTAGCAAAGTTAGGAGTAGGGGAGGTGGGCACCTCACTACCCAAGTTGGCAGAGAGAGAGGAGGAAGACCCCCCTAGAGGGAAGTTTCAGTTTGAATTGGGTCCTTTCATTGTTGGGGTGGGTTCACTACCCATAGGGAGAGACCCTGACAGGAGGATGTAAGGCAGAGTAGGCCCTGCAAAGGGACAGCCAGTTTTCTTCACTGTCTTCCTCGCCTAACAAGCCAGGAAGACTCTCCCAGGGTTGGGCTGAGTCTCCTGGGCGTGTGGGCTGGGGGGGGGGGGTTGTGTGAGAAACTGGGGCTGATTGCAGAGGCCCCCTAACTTTTTGCCCCCATTTTCCACTTTATGCTGGTGTTTTCCTGACTCTGATGGTGCCCTGGGTACTGCTAACCAGTCCCAGGGCCTGTGCTCTGTATAAAATGGATATGCAAATTAGGCTAATTATAATTGGCTAAGTTAACCTACCTATAAGTCCCTAGTATATGGTAGGGCATGTAGGTTTAGGGGCCACAGCATAGGTGGTGCACACCTAGGTGCATTGCTGAGGTGCCCAGTGTCATTTTAAAAGCAAGCCTGCCTTGCTGGCTGCTTTTAAATTAAAGTTATATGCAAATTCGACTTTGGAATTAAAGGTACTTCCAAAGTGTTAAACTACCTTATTTTTACATATAAGTCACCCCTAAGGTGTGCCCTATGTGCCCCTAGGGCTGGGTGCCATGTAACTATAAGCAGGGACTTTATAAAAGTAGATTTATAAGCCCTGGTGAGGTAAAAACAGCCAAATTCGTTTTTCCCTCATTGAAGTAAATGGCCTTCATAGGCTAGAATGGGCAGACTTTATTTAAAATTTTAAAGTCTCCTTAAATATTACATACCAAGAATTTGGTATCAAATTGATTGTTATAATAAATCCCACAACTTCCAGTTGTTGGATTTAATATAACTAGTGCAGGTAAAAAGTTTAGACTTTACCTAAAAAGTTGCCAATTTCAGCTCTGCATTGTTTTTGCTGCTGTGCTCTGATTGGCCAGCCTGCAGCAGCTTCTGCCAGGCTACTTTAATGAGGTGTGAAGTGGCCTGACTTCACACAAAGGAATGTGCTTGGGGGAGAGAATCTCCCCTCAGCAGATGGTGAGGCAGGAAGGGGGAGGGCTGCCAAACTGGTCTTCAAAGGCAGAGAAGGACATCTGGAGCACCCAGCAACACCCCCACATCCTGCAACCCCAGACAGCTAGGTGCCCCCTTGATTAGATTAGGAGAGGGCAGGAGAGGGGTGTGTTTATGATTTTTAGCCACACCAGTGGGTGGGCTCAGCCAGATCTCTCCTCCAAAAATCAGATTCATCCATTTTGGATTTTTAGAGACTGTTGCCTTCTGGGATGGATTTTTGCCACACTTCCCAGGAAGTGGTCATCACAGGGGGACGACCCTGTCCCTGATTGGAGAACCAGGGCCCCCCTGCTTTTCACCCAGGAGCAAGGATAAAACTGGCAGACCTGCACCCACGCCCCAGATCCCCACCAAATTTCAAGAAGAAAGAACTACAAGGAGAAGAAGGACTGCCCTGCTGGACCCCTGGCCTGCACCTGGACCCTGCACTCAGAAAGACTGCACCAGCTGCACACTTGGGCTTCACCACAAGAAGGACTTTGCCTGGCTTCCACTGGTTCAAGGAGGGACTCCCTGTTTGCTACAGGTGAAAAATTGCTATCCAGAGTCCCCTGCAACAACTCCTGAAAAAGTGACCAGCTGACCACTGTCCAGTGGCCAAAAAGGAGTTTGCGCCAGGTGCATTCTGGGAGTTGAAGTCCGCATTTCCCAAGGACCATCACAGAACTTCTGGACCCTTGGGGTGAGCTGTGGACCCAAAAAGAACCTTAAAAGAACATCTGGGTGAAGCCCCAGAAGTTTGGAAAAGATTGGAGAATTTTTGAAAAAAAGCTCCATAAAGTGACCGACCCGACGCGGAAATTCTAGCCGGCTTGCCTCAACCGCGACCCGGCCTGACTTCGTGGTTCGTCCCGGTAAAGAAAAACATCCAAAAAAGAGACTAAGTCCGAACGTAAAAAGTTGACCGGGACCTTCCAGCCATCGTATCCGAGAAGGGCTCCACGGACGTCGGATCAAGATCCAGGTTTACCCCGGTCGAAGGATTTTCATCTCGAAAAAACGACTAAGTCCGAAGGTAAAAATCACCACCGAGGAAACCGACTTCGCGTATCCGGACAAGGGCTCCAGGAGGTCGGATCCAACTGGCAGGTTCGTCCCGGGGAAGAAAAACATCAAAAAAGAGACTAAGTCAGAAGGTAACTTTTTAACCGAGGCCTCCCGCGACTTGTAGCCGAGCAGGGCTCCATCGCGGTCGGCCTGAAAGTTTGACTTTGCCCCGGTCCTGGTGCAACCAGATGACCCGATTGGCGCTTTTTGTTTCTAAGCGCTAGAAAATAATAATACTTTAAAAATTCATATCTCCGGTTCCCCTGAACCGATTTTAATCGTTTTTGTGTCATTTTAAAGATAAAAATATAAGCTATTTTTATAAATTGGTTTTGGATTTTTAAACTGTTTCCTGTGTTTTATTTAATTACTGTTTTGTGATATTTGAATGCTTTACACTTTGTCTCCTAAGTTAAGCCTTGACGCTCGATGCCAAGCTACCAAGGGTAGAGCTGGGATTAATTTATTGAGACCTAACTGTACTTACGTGGAGGCTTGTGGCTTGTTGCTAGGTGTAGGTACCTACCTGCCCTACCAATAACCCATTTTCCAACAGCCCCTTTATCCTGAAATGGTTTAATCAACTGTATCAGCCTCTAGCGATGCTCTACTACAACATGGCAAAAATCCAGCCTAACAAAAAAGGAATAACCTTCTATATAATGCTTAGAGACTGGGTTAACAGCTTCAAATACTGCTAGCCTCAAGAGAAAATTGTCAAATAACCAAAATTGCCTTAGGTTTGGGGTAGGGGATTTCCTCTTGTGACCTGACTCATTCAACATTAGTGGCACTCGAGCCAGTTGAATTTCATGATTCCAATTCCAAGCTTCAAGTTCTGGAAATGTCCTTTGAAACCAATTGACCAACAAAACCTCAAGCCTCACTTCCCTCCACACCCTCTTCAATCAACAGGACCCTTAAATCATTTTGGCATGGCGGCTGTCAAACTCTTATAAGTTCCATTGAACAGCGACTCATTGTGCTACATGTGCTGCAGTTTTATCTTTCATGCAAGCAAGATCATTTTTCAGCTTGGCACTCCTGTCCTCTATCACTGAGATTCTCTCCATTATTTTGAGCAGGTTTTAGAGATTTTTTGAATTCCTCCCTGTAGCTCCTGGTTGCAACCCAAGCTCTCTGGTTCTAACTAAGTGTGGGTGTATTATGCTGGGAGAATACTAGGCGCTCAGGGTGACGAGGTAAATATCAAAAAAAGAGGTCAAATCCCGAACTGGTGCACTCTTGGAAGACCACACCCCAAAAGTCTTAATATGTGCTAAAAGCACTATTGCAAACTTAGAATACAAGAGGCACTCATTATAACATAAAAATAATAGTACTCATGAGTCAGTGTACATAGGCAATGTTTTTTCATATATTTCTGAAAATTAACCAGATTATTGCCAACATAATCCTCAAATAAAGTATCAATGTCCAAATCCAAGTTAAAGTAATTAATAGATCTGTTGTTCCAAGTGTGATACGATCCAAAATCCAGGTCCAGATTTCTCCAATCAAAGTTCAATCCTATTCTTCAAAAGGTGATACAGCTTTTTATTCAAACTTTAACAGCCACATCCAAATTAACAGCCAACACGTGTTTCGTCTGGGAATTTCCCAATGACTTCATCAGGGCTGTAAATTATATAAGTACCTATTATTACATATGTATCCATACTTCCTGATTATAAAGACCTCCACCGGTGTGAAAACATATCAAAAATGTGAAAAAATGTGAAAAAATGATGGGATAGAGACATATGTTAGTTTTCAGTGCACCTTAATTCCCAAAGTGTAAAGTATCACACCTTTTGGTATCATGCATCATATATTATTGTTAAGTACTGTATCACCCATTCTGTCTGCCTGTAATTCTATCTTACATGCAACAAGTTCCCATCCATATCATCAGATTTCTGCGATACCATATGGTGAAATGGTTAGAGCAAGGCGCAATTGTAGTAAGGACGAAGAGTTTGAGACATGCATTTAGGATATGCGTAAGCGCTTTGAACTAAGGGGATACCACAAGCAGCTTAGTAAATCAAAACGGAGAGTCAAAAACATTCAAAGGGAATATACATTGAAGCCCAGGGTACTTGGCAAACAAACAGAGCAAGGAAAAGTTAGACTAATAACAGACTATACTCAGAATTCAAAAACATTACGCAAGCTTGTATATAGACACTGGCATATTCTGTTACAGGATGAATCCTTAAAAGGCATTGTCGGTGCTAAACCTGAAATCACATATCGCAGAGGTAAAACCTTGAGAGGCATCCTAAGTCCAAGTTATCCCCTAGATTTCAATAAGGGGAACTGGCAGTCCAGCCACACAATAGGCTTTCGGAACTGCGGGCATTGTGGATTATGTAAATGGGCAAGCCGTAAAAGGATAGAATTTACTGATAATTTGGGAAAAACCTTCAGGATCACAACACATATTAATTGTGGTACCTCTTTTGTGATATATATAGTGCTTTGTAAATGCAACCGGTACTATGTGGGGAGTACAATTCGTCCACTAAGAGCTAGAATAGGTGAGCATGCTAGGGCACTTGCACGTGAGGATTGTAGATATCCTTTAGTAGTACATATAATATCATGTGAACTGCAAGGACCTCATATATCATTTGAGTTTTTTGGTATTGAGCATGTAGGAATAGATCCAAGAGGAGGTAATAGGGAGTTAACATTAAGGAGGAAAGAGGCGGTGTGGATATTATGATTTAAGACAGTAGAGACAGGTCTAAATACGGATAGGGAACTTGAATACTTTCTTGGCGACTAGGGGAAACATGTTTTACATTTCAACAATATTTAGCAGTGGTAATTAATTTCAATATTGACAATATGATATTTGACTATTTTCTCATTGATAAAAGTTTATATAAATGATGTAAATTGATATTATGTGGATATATCGAAATTCTGGCCTAATGTGAAATGTGATTCACTTTAAATAATGTTTCTATTGATCAATGATATAATGTGCTGGTGATGAAATTTGATTTTCTGTGAAAGTATTGTACTCCTAATTTTTTGATATATGTTCCGTATATGATAGGATTATTAACAAAATAATGGGAGATAACAATCCCTGTAACCAATTGCACAATGATTTTTTAGACATAAAAATCCTTGGGGATATATTTATTAGAGTATTACTAATATATAGGTTGCACTTTCTTTATATATTATTGATTTTCCTTATAACTACTCACTAATCTTCACCAGATGGGCTGTTGTCCTATACTAATTGTTAAGAACACGTAAAACTCTTTTTCCGGTTGGTATCTAAAATTTATCTACGATATTTAGATTCTAATACGAGCATTCCTATTAGGGTATGAATATCACCTGTACTTTTGAAAATGGTTGAGAGTAGATTAGTCTACTTTCATTAGGATGAATACGCACGATACATGAGCATTTTCCTCCTTTTAAGATATGGTTGCTACAATTGAAGTCCTTTCTTTATTTTCGATTACTGGAATAGATTTTAATGAAACTTCCCCGAAGATGGCCGCCAGGATCGTAGTCCTTTCTCTATGGTTATGATTAATAGTTCTATCTAAAGACGTGATTTCACTTGAAAGATGGCTGCCATATTTCATGGTCCTTCGTTTATTTTTATTTTATCGGAATCCGTTGGCGTGAGATTTCGGTTAATTTGTAGGGCGTCCGGTTCTGTGTTCTAATAAAAGGGACCCAGACGCGATCACTCGTGTTTGATATCCTTCTGATACACATGTGTACTCGCGTCTCGTGATTTGATTTGTTGGAAGGTGGATAATTACAACTGTTATTAGGTAAGCTACTCGGTTTAGGTATCAGTATAATCATGACTCAAGGATAGGGCAATGTATTTATGCTTTTAAGAGGGGACTTAGGTGAGAGACAAGACCATGATATACCTATATACTGGGTTTATTTCTAGTGGAAGAATTTATATAATAGGGAATGGTATTATTATTAATTTTGACAAACATAGAGATGGGATCCTAAGGTTTACTATGTGTCTGATTTGTTCTATGATACTAGTTTGGTTGGATAAGGTTGTTAGTCTTGTAAATTTTCTTACATAGCAGATAAGTTTCATAAACAGAAGTTTCCAGGAATTCGTCTGTAAAGAATACTTAAGCTATAGGACAGATCTACATATATGTATAGGTAAGAGCATGGGCTCATTTGCACACATCATTAAATAGCAAGGGACATCACCAGGGAACGGGGTCAGCGCGTAATCAGTAAAAAGGAGCAATTTAATTAGTTTTATCCTTTTGATACTTATTCACTAATTCCTATATCTCAACACCATGTTCACGTTTCACTCAAGAATGGGTGATACAGTACTTAACAATAATATATGATGCATGATACCAAAAGGTGTGATACTTTACACTTTGGGAATTAAGGTGCACTGAAAACTAACATATGTCTCTATCCCATCATTTTTTCACATTTTTTCACAATTTTTTATATGTTTTCACACCGGTGGAGGTCTTTATAATCAGGAAGTATGGATACATATGTAATAATAGGTACTTAGATAATTTACAGCCCTGATGAAGTCATTGGGAAATTCCCGGACGAAACACGTGTTGGCTGTTAATTTGGATGTGGCTGTTAAAGTTTGAATGACAACCTCTCTGGTTGTCAATGTGGGATTCTTCTTCATGCAAAATTATCCTTTGGTCGAAGGAATCTAACATGAGTATCTCAGTTAGTCCATCCTGTGTATGAGCAGGATCATCTGTGAACCCTGCAAAACTCTCAAAAGCATGCTGTATAGATGAAAAGTCCAATTTCATGTCACCCCTAGTATCAGCCCTCCTGGCAGCTTTTTTCCCAAGTCTCTCTTGTATTGTAGACCAGGTGTTTTCCTCGCCAATACATGTACCCGGAACTAAGTCACTCACTTCACTAGACAAATTATCCATAGATTGATCTTCTCAGAGCCTTCTGATTTCTCTGACAATTAAATAAATGTTCGGCCACCTTCGTATCAAAGCTAGCTTTGCCAGCGACCATGTGTTCTGCCTTCTGAAGTGACCTTAAGGGCTTGACCCTGTGACCTTCTCCCTTTATTAACATTTTCCGCGTCCACCTTCTTTCCATCTATGCTCTTTTCTGGAGTCATATCTGAAGTAGACCAGGTCTGGGTTTCCACCCTTCATTAGGAAGCTTCAGATTCTTGAGTAAATCCTGGCAGGAAACCTTGATTGCAAGCTGTAATCCTTCTGAATCTGAATTTGACCCTTCTCATTAGCTGGGCACACTGCAGTCCCAATAGCTATCTTGCATATAAGACATTTACTGGGCGCATCACCTCCTCCACCAGGCCTGCTATACTTACGACCTGATTTATATCTTTTCAGGATCAGTCCCACCGTTGTTTTTCCATTGGTTAATCCTTCTGACGAATAGGTGGTTCGCCTTTCATTTTGGTGCTGGTGAGTCCATAGACAAAAGTCCAGCAGCGAACCGGCATCACTGCCAGAATTGCACCCGCGCTGATGGCACCATAGGCAAAAGCGCCGGTGATGGGGCCACAGCCAGTTTTACCACTAGACTAATCAAGATGGGCCTTCCCGCCGATGTAACTGTGGCGGATAAACCTCCACACCTGAGTTGGAGGATTCAAAGTCATTTGAGGTTGAAACTTACCTTTCCTTTACTTTTCACTTCCCTTGCCGCCATGAACATGATCGTACAAGTACTACCTTTGCTGCTTCTATTGGATCACAATGAAACTCAACCTCATTATCACCGGAACCGAAGGTAAGTGACGGTTTTACCTGCTACCATTAGCTCTGGGCTTATGCTTTTTCAAAACATACTTGCAAGCGCTAGTACAATAATGTCCAATGCATATGTTTGTAATGTCTCAGTTTAAGAAATTTAAAGCAATACACCTGGATATTTATTTTACATTTACCAAATTGGTCCAAGCTGCCTACATGCTAATGGATACCTACACAACAATTGACAATAATCCAAAAATCAAAATGTGTCCATTCAAGTATATTTAATTATTTTCCTTAAACTGCCAAATCAAGTAAATATGCATTACACATCCTTTGAACTACATAAATCTAATTGCATTACACAATGCAACAAGTGGGCTTACAAGAAATATATATTCAATGTCACCTCTAAACTTAAAAAAACATTCATACAGGTATCAATGTCACATTTCCGCTTGTCTAGTGCGTTTTCTGTTAATCATTAAATTTAACTTAACTGAAAAGTGTTTTTTATGTGTAATGCCTATGCGTTTATCATTAACACTTATCATTTCTAAGCAAACACACCTACATTCACAAGTTACAAAAATATAAACATGTTTAATTTTGGTGTATGTGTTCATTATCATGATGAATGCTTGCACTAAAAATAACGTGTGCATTACAAATGTTCATCATTTAATGTATGCACTATAAAAATATGTCAAAAATAAAACCTGTTTTGGTCACTGTCTTAAATAAAATTAAGACCTTGTTACTCACATTTGCCTAAATACCATTTTCACCAATGAATTACTTGAACTAAAAATAATATCAGGACAGCTTTTTAAAAAAAAGAAATTATATTTTATTAACAAATCAGATACTTCTCTTATAATCAAATTTCTAAAAAATAAAATAATAAATGCCCATTACACAGTTAGAGATACACAAGTTAGGTTTCTGGCCCAGAATGTGTGTCCTAATTTCACTGCCAAGGGGCAACCTCCTCAGTAATGGACATCTAGTTGGAAGAGCCGGCACCTCGATGATCCTTCTTGGGATTGGTGGGTTTTGGTTTCTTAGATGTAAGGGACAGGTAAGCAGTAAAAGCGGATGGAGGAGAAGGGGTGTAAAAGGGTGGGGTTTGGGAGGAAGAGGGAGCTGCAGTTGTTGTGTGTGTGTCTGATGTGGGTCTGGTATATGTGGTGTATGTTTCAGTGGGTGTTTCTTTGAAGGTGTGTGGTGTCCAGATGAGTGTGTGCATTTGTGTTTGGAGAGTGTTGGTGTGTGTGTGCTTTTCTCTGAGTTTGTTTGGATGGGCGTGCAGGTGACGTTGTTGGTGTGGTTGTGATATGTGTGTCTGTATGTGTTGTAGATACATGTGTGCTTGGTGTTTGTTTGGATGTGAATAGTTTTTTAGGTGTTTTATATTCAGGTGATTATGAGTGTGTGGGTTTGGTGGGTGTTCTATTGCATGTAGGTGTGTGTATGTGTTTGGATGAGTGTGATGTTGAAGTGGATGCTGTGGTTGTGGTGCTTGTGGGGGTGCTGGTGGTTGTGGGTGTGGTAGTGGTTGTAATGGTAGAGGTGTTGTAGTTGTGGTGGTTGTGTTTGCGGGTATGTTGATGGTGCTTGAGGGTCTAGTGGTGTGTGTGATGCTTGTTGTGGTGCCCGTGGGTGTAGTGTCAGTATTGTGTGTATACTGGATGTATGTATGTATGTTTGTGGTTCTTGGTGTGTTTGTGTTTATGTGTGGATGTGCTGCTTTTGTCTGTTGGAGTGGGATCGTGCAAAGAAGTGAGTGTGCTTGGGATTGGGTTCAGAGTTGGGATTTGGGATGAAAAGGGGACCAGTGTACAGAGCACACGGTTAGGCTGGTTGGCAGTGATGAGGCCATTTTCGCTAGCAATCTCTGCATACTGGACATTGAACTATGAATGGCAGCCAGGAAAGCTATCATCTATTGCATTTCAGAACTAAGCCCCTGGGTGCCATTCACAATCTCTGTCTGGCTTCCAGCGATGCTGCATAAGAGATCAATAGCCTCCTCACTGAGTACAGCCAGAGGAACAGAGGAGTGGGGGAGGTGCCTGCCGCAAAGGATACCCCAGCCCTCTTAGGGGGTGGGTTTGGCCAACTGGGGGGAAGCATGAGGGAGGGTGAAGATGGGAATCTGGGTGATGGACAAGGATGCAGTTGGAAAGGGTCCTGTAGGGTCCACCATCACTAGGGATTGGTTGCTTGGTGAGGCCTCTGAAAAAGTTTTTGAGCTAGTGCCCTCTGTGCCAGTCATCTCACCCTCCATGCCACTGTGTTTGTTGGTGTCTGATGTTTCTCCATCCGATGGACAGTGGCCAGCTGCTTCCCCATATTGGTGACCAATGTCTCTTTGTCCTGCTCCTGAAGATGCTCAAAAGACACATACAACATTTTTCTTATATCTGTGCAAATCAAAATGATCACAAGGTTACTTAGCAAAACATTTCCTAATTTAAATTTTTCACCTGCTTCAAGGCTATAAAAATGATGGTCCTCATCATGATGCTGGCAGTCTTCTGACCGCCAGGGTTAATGTGGTGATATCACCGCCAACAGGCTGGCGGCATGTTCAGCCACATTATGAGCAGCCAACCCGCCACATTTCCACCCATACTGCCATGGCGGTATGAACCTTTGGACCAGAGATGTACATCTCTGACCCAGCGGGCCACATAACACCACCGGCAGCATTAGGAGCCAGCATACCACCATGGTTAACGCAGCGTTAGCAACGCCACGAAAACTATGGCAGTAGGGCCTACCGGTGACAGAGAATTCCTTCCCTGTCACTGGTAGACGGCTCCCCCACTCTCCCCAGCAAGCATCTAATCCCTCCACCCCGATCCAAACACTCACCTCCCCACCCCCAATCCATTAACATATACCCCCACCCCCGGTCCATTCACATACACCCCCTCCCCACATACATGCACACAGACACCCACACACACCACGCATACAACCATTCACCTACACTTCTATACACGCATTCACTCACACTCATCAATACACACATTCATCCATACATACTCACATGCATTTACACAGACATGTAAACATGTACTCACTTCAACAATAATACACGCATTCACTCACACGCATGCAACCACACATACACCACAACACTCACATTCACACATGCGCACAAACATTCATACACACACACAGAAATCATACACTCACACACAATACCCCCCACTGTCACGGTGTAGGTACTCCTCAGACTCGGTGTGATGCAAACAAGGTCCACCTCCTGACACCACCAAGTCACTGATAAAAAACCACAGTGCATTGGAGTAATCAAGCGAGGGAAGGAAGGGGAAGGATCAGCAGGGACGGGATAACTGTAAAGAAAAATACACAGTGTTAATTATCACATTGTCTGTCTATTCTCATAAGGTCTCACTAAAACCAAAACGACCTGGACTGCCCATAACTCATAAGGGCAGAACTAGTCCAAAGCCTGACTATGTTCCATCAGCATCACCAATGGATGCCCCAAGCCACCTACGGCCACTAATAATCACCTAAGGGTCTCACCGCCCTTCCTCCTAAACAATACTACAGAACGTATAACGAAACGAACATGAGGAGAAAGAATAAGGTGAAGAAAATCTATTTTTGTACTTCTTCCTATGATTCAGTTAACCCACTAAGCCTTTCGTTAATGTCACGTATATTTGAAGAAGTACTTCGTTCATATCTCAGTGAATGTTGACAAGAATTATTTGTCCCGGCTGTTTGGAATCCTGCAAACAGTAAATCTCATTCTGAATCGCCGCCAACAAAAAGCCAAAAGATTATGTCTCATAAGATCGCCGTTCCTTTATTATGGTACCTCAAAAGTAAAGTGCTCCAATTTATGACAGTCACCCCCAACCGGGCCGTAAGGAATGCAGAAATAAAGAAAGGCGATAGCCTCCGGCAAGTAGCAAGCTTGCCGCTTACCACCTTCTTAGTACTCGGAATTCGAAAGGAGGAGCAGCTCGGAACTCCTTCTGCCGGTAAAAGGTCAGTTTCCAGGAGGGGGCCATGCTGAATCTCATTCCTCTTTTCGGGCCGCCGATGAATTCCCCCCTGGGGAACGCCGTCCGCTCCTACTTCGTTGAGGCTCCGACCTGCCTCATTAGCACAAATAACGCACACCCTTTCCAGGGTGCGCCGACTTTTACGCGATCTCTACCGCGCTGGGCTTCATGGGAAGTGTAGTCCTTAATGACTACAATCTCCCGATCGGCCCTGTAGGCGCCGGCTAGCACCTGACAGTACGCCCACCTCCAAAGCGCCTCCTAGGGCCAGGTTTAGTGGGATGACAAGCATGAAACCGTTGCACCGCCCTAGGGGCATGAACATTGCCTTCCGGCTCCCATGAATCCTCCTCGGCCTCATACCCTTTCCACGACACCAAGTACCATAACTTACCCCCCCGTAGTTTGGAATCCAACACTTTGCGCACCTCATACTCCAGCTGTCCGTCTCTAACCACCGGAGGCACCGCCCGCCGGGTCGCGGACAGAGCTGGCTTCAAAAGGCTGCAATGAAACACCGGATGGATTCTTAAGGAAGCAGGTAAGTTGAGACGGTAAGCCACAGGGTTTATCTTGCGTACCACCTCATAAGGACCAATGTAACGAGGATGAAAGATGCTACGCATCTTAAAACGTATATACTTGGTGGAAAGCCACACTCGGTCCCCTGGCTGGTACACCGGCCCCTCACGCCGATGTACATCACCCCATTTCTTATACTGTTCCTTGGCTTTATCCAAATTAAATCGTATTTTCTTTTGCATGGATTGTAGGTTCTTAACCATAGCATGGACAGTAGGTTGATCCGTGACATCCCGAGGTATGATTATGGGCAACATCTCCGCGTGGAACCCTGTGTTAGCACGAAAAGGAGACTCCCTTATCGAGCTATGCCAAGCATTGTTGTACGATAGTTCGGCCAGCCATAGCAATGACACCCACGATTCCTGCGCGTCTTTTGCATAGCACCTCAGATATTTCTTCAGGGTTTGGTTGAGACGCTCCGTCTGGCCATCGGTTTGTGGGTGAAAACTGGTGGATAGGGCGGATTCAATGCGCAGAACCTTGCACCACATGCGCCAAAACCTAGCAACGAACTGGGGGCCTCTGTCTGAAATAATGGTTCTTGGTAAACCATGTAACCGCACCACTTGAGACAGAATTAGATGGGCGGTCTGACTTGCTGTAGGTAGGTTTCTACAAGGGAGAAAGTGACCCATCTTGGTAAGACTATCAATTACCACCATGATAGCATTGTACCCCTGATCCATTGGCAATCCTACCACAAAATCCACGCTGATGGTTTGCCATGGTTTTTCCGGAGTGGGCAAAGGCATCAGCTTGCCCTGGCTCTTCGCGTTTTCTCCCTTGGATCGAGCACATATCTCACACCGAGCTACCCATGTCGCAACGTCCTTAGCCCAACCTTTCCACCTGAAATGTCGTTGCACTATTTGCGCAGTTTTGGTGTACCCCGGATGACCAGCTGTTACCGCATCATGACACCAATTGAAGGCTTGCATTCGAAGTTCAGGTGTTGGTAAATACAAACGATTACCTTGCAACGGTATTCCGTGCTTAAGGGTACGGTCCTGACTTACTTCGGCCCACTCCTTCCACTGAGCAGCAGACTTATGCTTAGAGACCTTTTCTAGGAAGTGAGATATATGAAGGGCACAAAGCACTTTTTCCGGTTGGATGATTGCTTCATCAGGTCTTGAAGTGACGTTCCTCGCGTCCCTTTGTCTAGACAGTGAATCTGCCTTGCGATTGTCGACCCCAGGACGGAAGGTTACTACAAACTCATATTCTGAAAAGAACAGCATCCACCTCATTTGCCGCTGGGTAAGCTGTCTAGCCTCCTTCATATACTGCAGGTTTCGGTGATCAGTATATACCGTGACCGGGTGTTGGGCCCCCCAGAGATAGTGTCTCCATTCCTGAAATGCCTTCTTGATGGCTAGTAGTTCTTTTTCTGCCACCGTATAATTGAGTTCCGCAGCAGATAGCTTCTTAGATAAAAACGCCACCGGATGAAGCTGTCCTGAGGTCTTGTTTCTTTGGGATAACACAGCCCCAATGGCTATATCCGAGGCATCTGCTTCGACTATAAAAGGTACTTCTGGCTGTGGATGCTGGAGTATAGGCGCTGAGCAGAAGGCCTGTTTTAAGAAGCAGAAGGCCTCCTCTGCCTCCTCTGACCAAACAAAAGACACTCCCTTTCTTAGCAACCTTGTTATAGGTGACACAATGTGGGAAAAATGACAGATGAATCTTCTATAGTAATTAGAAAACCCCAGGAAGCATTGCACGTCTCTCACACTAGTGGGCACTGGCCACTCTTGAACCGCCTGTATTTTTCTTGTCGACATGCAGAACCCTTCCGGGCTTAAATCCACCCCCAAGAACTCAACCTTCTGTACATGGAACTCGCATTTGCTCAGTTTGCAATAAAGATGGTGCTGTTGCAATGCTTGGAGTACTAGGGAAACATGTTCCATGTGCCGCTCTAAGGAGGTAGAATACACCAATATGTCATCTATATAAACGATCACAAAGTGGTCTACGTATTCTTTGAGAACATCGTTCAGAAAGTATTGGAAAGCCGCCGGGGCGTTACACAACCCGAACGGCATTACCAAGTATTCAAACAGGCCATAACGGGTCTTAAACGCCGTCTTCCATTCATCCCCTTCACGGATTCTGACCAGATGGTAAGCCCCCTTCAGATCTAACCTTGTATAGATAGTTGCCTCTTTCACCTGTTCCAATAACACAGGAATGAGGGGAAGAGGGTATCTATTCCTTATCGTGTTCTTGTTCAGCATTCTATAATCGATGCAGGTTCTCAACTCTTTATTCGCTTTAGCTATGAAAAAGAGTGGAGAAGCTGCCGGAGAACAAGATGGTCTAATGAACCCGATTTCCAGGAAACGGTCCAGATATCTTCGCAAATGTTTGGTTTCTGGGTCTGATAGAGCATATACCCTACAAGAAGGAAGGAGTGCTCCCGGAATCAAATCTATCTTGCAATCGTATATACGATGGGGTGGCAATGTCTCCGCCTGACCTTCGTCGAACAAATCCTTGAACTTGGCGTAAACAGAGGGCAATATCACCGCTTTCTCCACCACTGTGGCCAACTGTAACCCTTGAGCCAACGCTAACGCGGGGGGGTTATCATATAAGGAACCGACTTTCTCACTCCTCACGGACTGAAAACTAACCGTCTTGGCTTGCCAATCGATAACAGGATTGCTCTTTCTTAGCCAGGGCATTCCCAAAATTATTTCATACTGAGGAGCCTCTATTATATCTAGCCTGATTATTTCTCTGCGTGCCGGAGATACTCCACTGAAAACCAACCCCACATCCTCAGTTTGTTCAGTAAGGGGTCCAGACTTCAGTGGTGTACAGTCAACTGCCAACACAATTTCGGGGTTCTTTCTTGGAATTCTCAGAAGTCCCAGTCTCTTAACCACCCCTTCATCTATGAAATTTCCCGTGGCTCCTGAGTCTATCATTGCCCATACAGGATGGTTTCGATCTTGGGACACCAGCTCTACGGATAACAACAGGTGTGACGCCTTTTCTTCTGGTGGCAAGAGGGTTAAAGAAGTCAACCGGAACCCCGATAGGGGTTCTATAAAGGGCAAATCCTCTTTCTCTGATATCTTCCCTGACGTCACCGCGGCCTTTTGAGTGGGGGAGTAGGAGAACCTTTTTCTTGGTTTTTGGGGACATTCTCTCACATAATGACCCTTCCTGCCGCAATACATGCACAACCCCTGTACCCTCCTACTCTCTTTTTCGGCCTTTGACAGAGGTGCCCTAACGGCTCCCACTTCCATAGGTTCCCCGCATAAATCAGGGGAATTAGGAACTGGTCGCCCCTCTCTTTCTGGAATGACCGGCCGCCTATCACCCGCTCTACGCTCTCCCCTTCTCTCTGCTAGCCGATGATTCAATCTCAAGGTAAGATTCACAAGTTCAGTACACGTGGAAGGCTGTGGATCTATTTGGGCTAGGATATCCTTCATGTCGTCTCTTAATCCTTGATAATAGAGAGACATTCTCTTCTCCTCTGGCCACTCTGATTCCGCTACCAGTCTATTGAAGGTGGTAAGATAAGTAACCAGGTCAGACCTCCCCTGTCTCAGTTCCAGCAGTTCTCTATCAGCACTAAAGGTGGTTGTTCTGTGATCAAACACCTTCTCAAAGGCCGACCGAAAGGCATTCCAATCCGATAATAATGGGTCATCGTTTCTAACTAACGGCACTGCCCAGTTGGCTGCATCTCCCGAGAGATAAGAAATAGCGAACATTACCCTGGAAAGGTTAGAGGGAAAAGACGCCGGTCTACATGAGAATTGGAGAGACAACTGCGTTAAAAAAGCCTGAACTTTCCTGGGGTCCCCTGAAAACCGTTCCGGACTGGCCAAAGGAATTGAAGGGGAGACGTTCACGGTTATCTGCGGTGTAGATGCTGAGGCATCGAAGGGATTCCTAGTAAGCCTTTCTACCTTGTCCCTTAGTGCCGCTGCCTCCACCCTAGAATCTGCCAACTCTTGCTGCACTAACACTAACGCCTGTAAGACATCATCCATAGATGCCATCTTTGCATTACACCGAGCAGGAGGAGTATTATTCGTGGGTGCGTTATTCTGTCACGGTGTAGGTACTCCTCAGACTCGGTGTGATGCAAACAAGGTCCACCTCCTGACACCACCAAGTCACTGATAAAAAACCACAGTGCATTGGAGTAATCAAGCGAGGGAAGGAAGGGGAAGGATCAGCAGGGACGGGATAACTGTAAAGAAAAATACACAGTGTTAATTATCACATTGTCTGTCTATTCTCATAAGGTCTCACTAAAACCAAAACGACCTGGACTGCCCATAACTCATAAGGGCAGAACTAGTCCAAAGCCTGACTATGTTCCATCAGCATCACCAATGGATGCCCCAAGCCACCTACGGCCACTAATAATCACCTAAGGGTCTCACCGCCCTTCCTCCTAAACAATACTACAGAACGTATAACGAAACGAACATGAGGAGAAAGAATAAGGTGAAGAAAATCTATTTTTGTACTTCTTCCTATGATTCAGTTAACCCACTAAGCCTTTCGTTAATGTCACGTATATTTGAAGAAGTACTTCGTTCATATCTCAGTGAATGTTGACAAGAATTATTTGTCCCGGCTGTTTGGAATCCTGCAAACAGTAAATCTCATTCTGAATCGCCGCCAACAAAAAGCCAAAAGATTATGGCCCTCATTCTGACCTTGGCGGGCGGCGGAGGCCGCCCGCCAAAGTCCCGCCGTCAGGTTACCGTTCCGCGGTCGAAAGACCGCGGCGGTAATTCTGACTTTCCCGCTGGGCTGGCGGGCGGTCGCCTTCAGACCGCCAGCCAGCCCAGCGGGAAAGAGGCTTCCACGATGAAGCCGGCTCGGAATCGAGCCGGCGGAGTGGAAGCTGTGCGACGGGTGCAGTTGCACCCGTCGCGTATTTCACTGTCGGCGCAGCAGACAATGAAATACATGTAGGGGCCCTCTTACGGGGGCCCCTGCAATGCCCATGCCAGTGGCATGGGCACTGCAGGGGCCCCCAGGGGCCCCGAGACCCCCCCTACCGCCATCCGGATCTCGGCGGTCCGACCGCCGGGATCTGGATGGCGGTAGGGGGGGTCGGAATCCCCGCGGCGGTGCAGCAAGCTGCGCCGCCGCGGAGGATTCAATGGGGCCGCGGAACACTGGCGGGAGCCCGCCAGTGGTGCCGGTCCGACCGCGGCGGTCGGAATCCCCATTGGAGCACCGCCGGCCTGACGGCGGAGCTCCCGCGGTCCTCCGCCCTGGCGGTCAAAGACCGCCAGGGTCAGAATGACCACCTATGTCTCATAAGATCGCCGTTCCTTTATTATGGTACCTCAAAAGTAAAGTGCTCCAATTTATGACAGTCACCCCCAACCGGGCCGTAAGGAATGCAGAAATAAAGAAAGGCGATAGCCTCCGGCAAGTAGCAAGCTTGCCGCTTACCACCTTCCTAGTACTCGGAATTCGAAAGGAGGAGCAGCTCGGAACTCCTTCTGCCGGTAAAAGGTCAGTTTCCAGGAGGGGGCCATGCTGAATCTCATTCCTCTTTTCGGGCCGCCGATGAATTCCCCCCTGGGGAACGCCGTCCGCTCCTACTTCGTTGAGGCTCCGACCTGCCTCATTAGCACAAATAACGCACACCCTTTCCAGGGTGCGCCGACTTTTACGCGATCTCTACCGCGCTGGGCTTCATGGGAAGTGTAGTCCTTAATGACTACAATCTCCCGATCGGCCCTGTAGGCGCCGGCTAGCACCTGACACCCACCCTCCCACCCCTGTCAGACAGCGACTTACCTTGTCCGGCAAGGAGGTCATCTGGCAGGGAATGGGAAGGGGCACTGCTACCGCCAGCACTGCCCTGCCAGCAGAACACCGCCAGGCCGTATTGATGGTCATAATACGGCTGGCTGCGTTCTACTGGTGGGGTGGTGCTGGTAATAGCAATGCCAGGACACCACTGATCGCCAGCTTGGATACTGCCAGATTTCCACTCAAAGTGTGGTGGAAATTTGGCAGAATCCATAATATGGTCAGCGATGTTCGCCTCAGTGCCGTCACTACAGCAGTACGTAGCAAATACCACTAAAGTCATAAGGGCCGCCTATGTGTACTTTGCCATTACCCCATGCCCGTAGGGGACATATTATGGCCGATTTGTTCACAGTTTTTAAAATTACCATTATTAGTCACATTTCCTTTTAGATCATTTCTCTTAAACACTTCAAATTTCTCATAGAATTGTTTAATAGCTCCCAATGGTACAGATTGGTTGTTTCGAATAATGAATTCATGTCACAAAAAATATATTTAGCGAGAAACATTTGCACCATGTGCATTCTCCATCTTCAAAAGTCACTTCCAATAGCTCCTTTGCTTCAACATTGATTTATCTTCTGGACATAACAAAGGGCACAAAAATGCTGGTTTGGGTAAGTGTCTCCTTGTCACCAATGTGTACACATTCCTGTCTGTTTCAATTAATAATGTTTGCCTACTAAATTTGTGATTGTTGAAACAGAATGGCTTACATACTCATTTGGAAAGGAGTAAGGTTTCATTCCAATCTGCAACTATTAACATGAACTAACTTGAATTTTGAAAACATATTTCTTAAACGTTTTTGCTAAGAAATGTTGCCAATATCCTCATGTTCCTAGTTATTTTGGATCACATGCTCAATATTGTTTAGTCATACCTACACACCAATGTGAAGTTTGGAACAGCCACTGTATTATAAGTTTGTTTGCAATGTCACCTGTAATAGGTCCAACATAACATAGTCCCAATTGTGATGGTGCATCACAACTGAGAGAATCATCAATTGTGGCCTGTTTAGTACAACTGTCCCTCATAACATAGACATAATCCAGGCACCTCTTTTTTATCATGCACGCATGTGTCTCCTCAAAACAGGCCTTTGGTAGTGATAAGGAATCTAGAGGAAACGTTACCACAAATCATTACACAAAACACATCATTATACACTTTGTGCAAAATTTATACCATACAGAACTCTTCTTTTGCATTGGATATGTGTCAACATTTATGTTGATACCATAAATTATTGATGTAAAAAAAAAAATAGTTAACTGACAATAAGAACTAAAAAAAAAAACGTACCCCCTTGTGCTGCTGTTTGGCTCTCAGCTGCCCGTCAAGGCCCGGATATGCTACCTCTTTAAGGGGGGTCAGTGTGCACTGCATGTGCTTCACACATTGAGAGGACTGGTTGAGCTGGACTTCAGATGACTGTCAAGTCCAGCATTGTAGGTCCTCCCACATCTTGCGGCAATGGATGCTGCACCCTTTGTACAACCCAAGCAGATACACTTTCTTGCTGATGGCCTTCCATATCGCCTTTTTCTGGTGGGCGTTGACCAGAATGGATAAGGAAAAAGAAAGAAAAAGTTTTTTTGTGAGGTTGTTTGTTTGTATTGCTGTAACACAATTTTGTGAATCTATCACAAGCATTTCTAAAATGTTAGTGCAGAATATTTTCTAAAAATTATTATATCTTAGAAAATGCCAGTTTGTAGTGAACTGTTGGGTACCCTCATCACTTTTAATGTCCTCATTTTCAAATCCAGGTCACAAACATCATCTAGGCTGGGGGTCTGAAACATTTCCTGTGGTTAGAGCTACACCCCACACCACGCTTCATTGTCCTAATGCCTAATGTTTTTAGAGCCAGCTACCATGGTTAGAACCACATACTATGACTAAGGGAGGTCAGTATGGAAGGGGTGCCATATGTGTCAGTGAGAGCAAAGTTTTTGGTGATGTATCAACAAGTGTGTCTAGGAATGGGACATATGTGTATGGGTGACTGAGAGCCTGTGTCATATGTACTTGCAGCACAGGACATACCTTTCCCTGTATGTGGCACCATTAGCTGTATAATGCATACAGATACTCATTATTCAGAAAATGGGATACTTTCAAGTACAAAAAAAGATTCAGACTAGTTCATAACTTGAAAATATTTTCCTGCACTTTATATGTTTCTCATTTCGACATATGGCTGTAATTTTCAGTTATACTTACGGCACAGGTTCCATTGGCCACTGGAAGTAAGGGGCATGCAGTTTGTGAATACAATATGTTGAATTTTGAGTACATTGAAATGAAAAGTCACCTTGTTCATCCAGATAACTTTTCATTTCAACTTATAGACATTTATAAACTTTGTTAAACATCATTTTGTTCACATTATTCAGTTGACTGCACTCCAATCACAACAGTTCACTCAAGAACTAAAAGGGACAATTTAGCCTGTTTTTGTATAAGACAAGATACTTAGAAATACAATTTCCATTCAAACATATACCTGTTCCTCTGGGGTTCCATACAGCTGTCTGTACAGGGGCAGGACTTCTCTGGTAAGGAGCACCAACTCTTCATGGGAGAAGGCCCGGACCCTGTCACCTGCTTTGCCCAGCAACAAGGCTCCCAGAGGACTGTAACAGTAGCAAAAGTGGAGTAGGTGTTGTTGGCTGCAGTGTTAGGAGGCAAGTGAGCTTTTTTTGAAAATGCTGCACACATGTACACAAGGTACATGATCGTCAACAGAGACAGACACAGCCATTGAATTTCATACCTTGCTAGCACACACATTAGCCAATGGCTTTGTCTGCTATGGAGTTTTACACACACTACGTGGTCATCTTCTGCCAACCGCCGTCAGATTGCAAATGTCCTCATGGCAAGGTCAGGCAACTGCCATTTTAGAATGTGAACCAGCGTAGTTTTTAAATATTAAGTGTGCCACCACCATTCAACAATGTTGGTTAGTTTCTTTACAGATTCATAAACCGTACATGAATGTCTTTTCATAAATTATAAAAAGTATAATGCAATGCATCACTCTGTTTAAATGCAATAGTGACACAGTTTATTTTATACCTCCACTGACAAAATTTTAGAGGAAAACCATGTTTAAACAAATGTGTAAATAATACATTTAAAATGTATTATTTGCACATTTTCAAAAAAATAATCAGACCTCACTAAAAACATATGTGTACATATATGTCACAAAAATGTGGAATTTTACAGAGACATGAGATGTGTGTTGATTATCAAAATATTGATAAAGTGATAGCTCTCTCTTTTTCTTAAATGTAGCCTTATGAACTCAGGGAGAGGTAGACAATGAGGGCCTCAAGTGTTTAGACCATTTCCAGACCTTGTACCCATGGAAGAAAGGGGTATAATAAAAAAATTGAGAAGGCAAACTATTTTTGATTTATGTCATCAGCTGGAATCAGATCTTCTTCCTCCCAATAGGAATCCCACATTAATAACACCAATAGTGAAAATCATGGCAGTACTCCATTTTGTGGCCACATGATCATTCTAATCCACTGTGGCAGTATCTGGAGGTGTGTCACAACCAACTTTCAGAGGTATGCTACAAGATGTCCTTGCTTCAATGATGAGACATCAAAAGCTACATCCATTTTCCACAAAATGTGGATTTTGCAATGGGAGGGGAGATTTTAATGGTTTGGGTGGCATACCACGTGATTGGAGTGATTGATGGCACACATAGGCCCTCATTAGAACATTGGCGGTAAATCCCGCTTACCGCCGTACAGAAGACCGCCAACACACTGCCGCGGAAATCTGCTACAGCTATTAACACCCACAGCTCAGAATCTGCCAAAATCTAGACACCCACACAAGTCAGCCACACCAAAGGTCAGTGATAAACTGGTGTTAGAAATGGGGTTTCTGGTTGGCTAGGGTGTTACCTCAGCCAGGCAGAACCTACCCCTCTAGTCAGGGCTAGGGAGTTACACGTCCAAGATAACCCCTGCTCACCCCCTGGGTAGCTTGGCACGAGCAGTCAGGCTTAACCTGGAGGCAATTTGTAAAGCGTTTACACAACACACAACACATGTGACGCTAAATGTACACCACAAAGTAAACACAACACTGAGCTATGTAAAAATAATCTGTAATTGCACAAAACATAATTAGACCAACATTACACATGAATAAGACCCTGCTACCTTAGCAGTGGTCAGAATGTTACACAAGTTACTAATACTCTGCAGGAATATGCAGTTGTCACATTAGAACACGTAAGTACTCAGAATTCTGCAACATAAGCAGTAGTCAGGAATTATAGTAAAAGGTATATGCACTTGTCATGAACAATTCCTAAATACCCATAAAAGGAACCTTAGAGAATATACCACAAGTCATATAGTTAAATATCAACTAGACATGCCCATAAAAGGAACATAAGCACATATATGTAGAAACAGTAACCATGTAGGGAACAGTAAGCATCTACAAGTCTGTATTAGGCTCCTAGAGCCTAGCTTTTCCTAAAGAGTACCTGGTTTTTGGGTAGAAGAGGAACTTCCCGTGCCTGACAACGAACACGGGGGCCCCGGCGCTCTTGTGCGCAACACGGGGGCCTACCTCGTGGTGGGGGGCCTGCCTCGGCCTCTTCACACCCTGTCTGTGGGGTGGGAGCCGGGTGTGGCCCAGAAACAATTGCAGGCTAAAAACGGGAAGGGACCTCCGGCGAGGTCTCCCTTCCCAATGCCGGCGTGAAGAAAAGCTGCCAAAATACAGGAGCGTCCTGCTCCTTGGGCAGAGACCGGAGAAGGGGCGCTCCCCATGCCTTCCCCGCGTCCTGCTGACTGATTCTGGTGAGCTCGGACCCCTCCGGGGGCCCGAGGAGGCACTCGCTTGCACCCGAAGTGGTGCGTGAGGGTTTGGAAGCTGTTTCCGGCCGCCGGGACGCTTCCAGGGAAAGAGGAGGCGGCTGGTGGCCCGGGGGCACTCCTGGGAGCGGACCGTGCCCCGGGGCGCCGCTAGGAGTGCACCTGCTCCAATTGATGTATCTTCGTGCCCCGGGGGCACTTAGCTTAGCGTGGACCTCGCGCTAAGGAGAGCCCAGTAACCCGGGCTGCGGCGGTGATTCGGGGGGCGAAAACAAAGCGCGTTTCAAAGCGCTACGGTGATTTTTGCGACCCGGGCTACGGCGGTGTCCTTGGGCAGAAGGAAATCGCTTTCAGAGCGCTGGGGGCACAGTTAAAAGCCTGGGCTGAGGCGGTGATCCCTTGTCTGCAATTCCAAGAGAGAGCTTTTTCCAGCGCTTAGTCCAGACCTACAGGGATCCTTACAGGGGTCAGGGGCACAGCACCCTGCCCATGGGAGCAACCAGGAGACAAGGGAGCACAGGCCTTGGGCCCAGCTACAGGCCAGCACAAGGGTTGCAGATGGTGACAGTCCTTCTAGTGACCAGGCAGGTCATAGGTCAGCACAGCAGCAGCAGTCCAAGGTGGTTTCCTGGTGAGTCCATTCATCAGCGTTCTGTGTCCAGTTTCAAGTTCCTAGAGTGTTCAAATTGTGGGGAAAATTCCCCTGTATTTATAGTCAGTTCTTACAGTGTTTTACAATGGTAGGGAGAGGAGGTTCAAGCCAGTTACAACTGGTTCCGGGAGTGCCCCCTCTCTCCTTTCAGTACAGGCTCCAAACATCAGTGGGGGGTTAACGACCCTATTGTGTGAGGCCAGGGCACAGTCTTTACAAATGCAGGTGTGCCCACCTCTTCCTTCTCTCAGCCCAGGAAGGCTCTATAATATGTAGATGCACCTCTGTGTCACCTCCACCCTCCCTGTGTTCAGGCTGTCTGAGAAGTATGCACAAAGCCCCAACTGTCAGTCTGCGCAGACGTTGATTTGAGACAGGCTGCAAAACACCAAAGTCATAAGCACAGATAAATGCACACTTTCTAGAAGTGTCATTTCTGTGATAGTAATAAACAATACACCTACACCAGTAAGCAGCATTTCTTACCACTATCACAACCATACCAAACATGCCTACGCTACCCCTCGTAAATCAGACAATACCCCTTATACATAAGGCAGGGCATCTCCAATGCAATCCTATGAGGAGGCAGCACTCACAGCAGTGAGACACCACGTTAGGCTGTTTGTCACTACCAGGACAGGCCACGCAACATTGCACATGTCCTGCCTTTTACATACATGGCACCCTGCCCAAAGGGCTAGCCAGGGCGTACCTTAGGGGTGACCTACATGTAGTAAAAGGGGAGTTCTGGGCCTGGCAAGTAAATTTAGATGCCAGGTCCCTGTGGCAGGAAACTGCGCACACAGGCTCTGCGCTAGCAGGCCTTAGATAGGTTTGACAGGCTACTTCAGTGGGTGGTGCAAGCAGCGCTGCAGGCCCACTAGTAGCATTTAATTTAAAGGTCCTGGGTATGGGGATACCTCTTTACAAGGGACTTATAGGTAAATTAAATATGCCAATCAGGTATAATCCAATCATACCAAATGTGTAAGAGAGGGCACATGCACTTTAGCACTGGTTAGCAGTGAGAAAGTGCTCAGAGTCAAAACGTCGGCCAACAAAGGTCAGAAAAAAAAGGAGGCAAAAAGCAAAACGTCTGGGGAATTACCCTGTAAAAGGGCCAGGTCCAACAACTGGCGATAACCAAACCTCCACCGTCACATCAACAGGAATACACCCACACTGTCACGACCCACGAATCCAAGTGGCGGTCTTTCAACCGCGGTATTATATTGGCGGTACACACCGCTGCTCTCCAAATACACACACATTTACAAAACACTACCAAATTGGACAATTCCAAATACACACACCTGATACACATAAACACACCACTCCCACACACCCAATACAATATAAAACACACACCCACATTACCCACAAACCCTTACAACCACAAATTTGGCAGAAGCAGAGAGACAGCAAAGCAAAGACCACACCAGCATACAGAGGCACACAACACCATCACTCACACAACATCCACACACAAAACACTACACACCCCTAAACATCACCCCACACATTACAACACACACCACCTCACACATCACCCACACCACCCCATGGCACAGCAAAGACACCCCAGGTTCTGAGGAGGAGCTCAGGGTCATGGTGGAGGAAATCATCCGGGTAGAGCCACAGCTATTCGGATCACAGGTGCAGCACACCACCATAGCTAGGAAGATGGAGCTATGGCGCAGAATCGTGGACAGGGTCAACGCAGTGGGACGGCACCCAAGAACACGGGATGACATCAGGAAGAGGTGGAACGAACTACGGGGGAAGGTGCGTTCTGTGGTCTCAAAGCACACCACATTGCGGTTCAGAGGACTGGAAGCAGATCCCCACCTCCTCCCCCAAGTCAAATCTTTCACTACTTCATCCCCCACCCTACCTGCATGCTATCACATACCCCCACACTCGCCCTCACCCCCATCACTCCAACTCCTCACATCTGTCCCACTATCACAAACCACACATCCAAAAACCAAGCCCTGCATGCAACAACAAAGCATGGACACCCATCACCACTGCATATCCACTACACATACCCACACAGACCCCTAAACAATTATCACACACGGTCATACACAAGAATGTAAGCACTGGGGTACAGGGTTACCCACCCATTGCACACCATGGCACACACAGATGCAATAATCATGCCTTTACACCCCTGCAGGACCCCTACCCAAAGTCACAGGACAGGAGGTTCCAGACATGTCCACTCCACCCACAGAAGAGGCCCACAGTGATGACAGCAGCTCTGTCCAACTGGATCTAGATGACCAGCCCGGCCCATCTGGGACCTCAGGACAGTCGGTTCCCCTCACACAGTCACAGGCCACCACAGAGCCTCCCCACTCAGGAAACACCAGCAGAGTACCCACCCAGCGGGCCCATACCTCTGTCCCCAGGACACGTCAAGCAGCAGTACCACTACAGGGAACCCAGGCTAACCCACCACCCCAAGAACAACAGGAACCTGGGGGTAGTGGCAGTGGGCACACAGTTCAGGGGACAGAGGCCCAGGAAAACCGGGGAACTGGGAGGTCTGCTGTGCGACAGGGGGAGGACAGGCCCAAGGAACCCACTCTCCACGAGGCCCTCTCCAACATCATGGGAGCGTACCATCATTCACAGGAGACGATGGCAATGGTACTGGCCAAGTTTCAGGAGACCCAGCGGCTGCAGGAGGAACAGTATTTGGGGTTCAGGGAGGAACTCAAATCCATCAATACCACCTTGGGCACCATTGTAGGGGTGCTGAAGGACCTTGTGAACACCAGGAGGGACACTGGCACAACAAGGGGCCCCTGACACTAGCCTGGATGATGAACTGCCCACCACCTCCTCTGGCGCTAGTGGACAGGAGGCACCGCCACAGGACACGACACCAGCACTCCACCCCCTGCAGATGGAGAACCACCCATGCAAGCGGTCCCTGACATCCAGGACAAAAGACAGAGAACAATGCCAAGACCACCGCCAAGAAATGAGACCACCCTGAATGTCATCCTTCTTTCCCACTTTGTCACCCTGTCCATCCTTAAACTGCCCTAGCTCCACTTCCTATGCCCCTTTGGACAATGCACCTGTGAGTCCAATAGACTGGACTCTGCCATGGACATTCCTCCACCATCACCCTTGATCATTTTACAACCCCCTCCACTATTTAGCACTTAAATAAACACGAAAGGGAAAGTGACAAATTAGGGTCCATACACTGGGTGAAAGTGACAGACAGATGAGAGGTCGAACAATTTTATCAGATGTAGGAAGCAGTGATGTCTTCTTGCCTGTGTCTCACTGGAAGGATGGTTGGATCACGGTGTTTCTGTTGTCTATGTCCTCTTCTTCTGCCTCCTCTTCTTCACTGTCCACAGACTCCACAGCTGCCACAACACCTCCTTCAGGACCATCCTCCTGCAGAAAAGGCACCTGTCATCGCAAAGCCAAGTTGTGCAGCATACAGCAGCCCATGATGATCTGGCACACCTTCTTTGGTGAGTAGTAAAGGGAACCACCTGTCATATGGAGGCCGAATGTCCTCTCTGTAACCCTCCTAGTTGGCCCATGTGCCTCATTGTAGCGTTCCTCTGCCCTTGTCCTGGGATTCCTCACTGGGGTCAGTAGCCATGACAGGTTGGGGTAGCCAGAGTCACCTGCAAATGTCAAGGGACAACTGTTGGACACACACTAACCCTTAGGGACAACCTTAGACCCAGACAACTATTCACACTGTATAGGGTCCTTGTCCTCACCTAATAGCCACACACGGTGCCTATGGAGTTGCCCCATCACATAAGGGATGCTGCTATTCCTCAGAATGTAAGCGTCTTGCACTGAGCCAGGAAACTTGGCGTTCACATGGGAGATGTACTGGTCAGCCAAACACACCATCTGCACATTCATAGAATGGTAGTTCTTCCGGTTTCTGTACACCTGTTTACTCCTGCGGGGGGTACCAAGGCCACATTTGTCCCATCAATGGCACCTATGATGTTGGGGATATGTCCCAGGGCATAGAAATCACCTTTCACTGTAAGCAAATCCTCCACCTGAGGGAAAACGATGTAGCTGCGCATGTATTTCAGCAGGGCAGAGTGGGACAAGGGGATATGAGGTAACTGCGCTGGCGTTGTACACCATCATGGTAGGCGGTCGAAGACCGCGGCGCAATCCTGCACTGGTTAACATTGGACCCTATGGGTCCCAGGAGCCAATGACGATGTACGCCGGCGGTGACGGTACGCACCGCTGTGAACGTGACCGCCATTTTCTCTCTGTTCACTCACTTCATACCTGATCTTCGACAGGAGAGGACCTACACTGCAAGTGCTGCTGTGACCTCAGTCTGGAAGCGACAATGGCTCAAGTGTCTGGGGAAAGGGCCCCTACCTTCACATCAGAGGAGTTGGGGAAACTAGTGGATGGGGTCCTCCCCATGTACACGCTACTCTACGGTCCTCCAGACAAACAGGTGGGTACTCTGTGAGCATGCTGTATGGGCATTGCCTGTTTGGAGTGGTGTGGATGGGAGATGGGGGGGCGGATGAGGAGTCCATGATACGACCATGAGTGTATGTACGTCAGGGCAAGGGTGGGAACGTAGGACAATGAGTGTGACAGTCCGGACGGTTAAAGTTTTTCCTTTTCCCCTGTACTATCCCAGTAGGTCAGCGCCCACCAGAAGAAGGATATTTGGTGTGCCATCGCCAAGGACGTCCGGTCAGTGGGGGTTCACCACAGACGGAGCACCCACTGCTGGAAAAGATGGGATACATTCGCCGCTGGAGCAAGAAGACGGCGGAGGCCCAGCTGGGGATGGCCTCCCAACGTGGGAGGAGTGCCCATTACACCAGGACCCCCCTGATGTTCCGGATCCTGGCGGTGGCGTATCTGGAGTTGGATAGGCGCTTGAGGGCATCACAGCAGCCACAAGGGGGTGAGTACCGTCACATCCATGTGACTCTGCGCATTGGAGGTCTCTGGGTGGGGAGGTGGGCAGTGGGTTCCCCTAGGCTAGGGCGAGCTTTATAGGCAAGGACCCTTTGTGAGGCAGGCTAAGTGGCACCCCAACCCCACCAGTAGTAAGAGCCATCTACACCTAGTCAGGCTCCTGTGACTTCCATGTGTGCAGCAATTGGGCATAGGCCATGTACCCCATGTCCCTGTGATAAATTGGGGAACTCTAAGTGCATGGCGTAATGCAGAGGGCTGCTGTGTCTGTAGTGTCCGCCAACGGTAGCGGTGTTGCATGCACTGAACATGTCTTTCTACTTTCTTTCCCCCACCCTTTTTGTGATCTCCCTGTTCTTGTGTGCATTAGCATCATCAGGCGGAGGAGCTGTGCCACCGGACAGGAGGGAGCTGCATCCCACATGGCCCTGGAGGGTGAGACAACGGAGTCAGAATTCACCAGTGGGACGGAGGGCGAGGGGAGCTCCATGGCGGGGCCTGGAGCAGAGACCAGCGACACCGACTCCTCCTCTGATGGGAGCTCCCTTGCGGTGGCGGGACCCTCCGTGCCCCCGCATCAACAGGTACAGCTGCCACCCACCCTACCAGCACCGCCCTCCCAGCAGCCCCTCAGCATGTGCCCGTGGCCGCTCACCCAGGAGGGTGGGCATCTCCTTCGCCCCAGGCACCTCAGGCCCTGCCCCAGTCAGCCCTGCTGCCCTCAGTGAGGAGGCCATTGACCTCCTCAGATCCTTCACTGTTGGGCAGTCTACCATTCTGAATGCCATCCAGGGTGTAGAGAGGCAGTTGCAACAGACAAATGAATAGCTGGAGGGCATTCATTCTGGCCAGTCAGCCCAACAGCGAGCATTTCAGACTCTGGCCTCAGCACTGATGGCAGCCATTGTCCTTGTGTCCAGCCTCCCCCCTCCAACTTCCACCACCCAGACCCAATCCCCATTACCTCAGCCTATCCCAAGCACACCATCAGACCAGCTTGCACACACCTCAACACACAAGGGTAGCTCTGACAACTATAAGCACCACACATCCCACAGGCATTCACACAAGCATCATACCCATGCACAATGTAAGCGTCATGCACTGAACCAGGAAATTTGGCATTCACATGGGAGATGTACTGGTCGGCCAAACACACCATCTGCACATTCATCGAATGGTAGCTCTTCCGGTTTCTGTACATCTGTTCACTCCTGCGGGGGGGTACCAAGGCCACATGTGTCCCATCAATCGCACCTATGATGTTAGGGATATGTCCCAGGGCATAGAAGTCACCTTTCACTGTGGGCAAATCCTCCACCTGAGGGAACACGATGTAGCTGCGCATGTGTTTCAGCAGGGCAGACAACACTCTGGACAACACGTTAGAGAACATTGGCTGGGACATCCCTGATGCAATGGCCACTGTAGTTTGAAAGGAACCACTTGCCAGGAAATGGAGTACTGACAGGACCTGCACTAGAGGGGGGATTCCTGTGGGATGGCGGAGAGCTGACATCAGGTCTGGCTCCAACTGGGCACACAGTTCATGGATTGTTGCACAATCAAGTCTGTAGATGACTATTACGTGTCTCTCTTCCATTGTCGACAGGTCCACCAGCTGTCTGTACACCGGAGGATACCGCCATCTCATCACCTGCCCCAGCGGACATCCCTATGGAGGAGAACAGCGAGCAGAGAGTCAGCCAATACTGAGATATCACAAATGTCATTTGCACACATTTATTAATCCGCAATGTGCCAGTTACTGTGTGTATTCAAGGCCTACATTGGTGTGACGCAGTTAGATTAATGCCATGTGGCCCCCTGAAATGGCGGCTGCCTGACCTGTAAGGTGGGACAAGGGGATATGAGGTAACTGCACTGGCGTTGTACACCGTCGCAGTAGCCGGTCAAAGACCGCAGCGCAATTCTGCATTGGTTAACATTGGACCCTATGGGTCCGAGGAGCCAATGACGATGTACGTCGGCGGTGACGTTACGCACCGCCACAGACGTGACCGCCATTTTCTATCTGTTCCCTCACTTGATACCTGACCTTCAACAGGAGAGGACCTACACTGCAAGTGCTGCTGTGACCTCAGTCTGGAAGCGACGGTGGCTCATGTGTCTGGGGAAAGGGCCCCTGCCTTCACCTCGGAGGAGTTGGAGAAACTAGTGGATGGGGTCCTCCCCCAGTACACACAACTGTATGGTCCTCCAGACAAACAGGTGAGTACACTGTGAGCATGCTGCATGGGCAATGCCTGTTTGGAGTGGTGTGGATGGAAGATCAATGGGGGGGGACTGAGGCCTGCATGTGTGGACGGTGAGTGTATGTGCGTCAGGGCAAGGGTGGGAATGTGGGCCAATAAGTATGACGGTCCGGACGGGTAAAGATTTTCCTTTTCCACTGTACTATTCTTCTAGGTCAGTGCCCACCAGAAGAAGACTATTTGGCGTGCCATCGGCAAGGACATTCGGACCCTGGGGGTCCACCACAGACGGAGCACCCACTGCTGGAAAAGATGGGAGGACCTTCGCCGCTGGAGCAAGAAGACGGCGGAGGCCCAGCTGGGGATGGCCTCCCAACGTGGGAGGGGTGCCCGTCGCACCATGACCCCCCTGATGTTCCGGATCCTAGCGGTGGCGTATCCGGAGTTGGATCGGCGCTTGAGGGCATCACAACAGCCACAAGGGGATGAGTACACTCTCATTCAGCTGACTCTGCGCGCATTACATGGTGTCTACAGTGGGTTCCCCCAGTCCAGGGTGAGCTTGGTAGGCAAGGTCCCTTGTGAAGCAAGCTCAGTGGCACCCCAACCCCACTAGTGGTTAGTGCCATCTACACCTAGTCAGGCTCCTGTGACTTCCATGTGTGCAGCAATCGGGCTTAGGCCTTGTACCCCGTGTGCATTTGATTATTCTAGGAACTATAAGTGCATGGCGTAGTGCAGAAGGCTGCTGTGTCGTTAGTGTCCGCTAAGGGTAGTGGTGTTGCATGCACTGAACATGTCTTTCTTCTGTCTTTCCCCCCCTCTTTGTGATCTCCCTGTTCTTGTGTGCAATAGCATCATCAGGCGGAGGAGCATTGGCACCGGAGCAGGAGGGAGCTGCATCCCACTTGGCCCTGGAGGGTGAAACAATGGAGTCTGAAGCCTCCAGTGCGATGGAGGGCGAGGGGAGCTCCATGGCGGGGACTGGAACAGACAGCAGTAACAGCGACTCCTCCTCTGATGGGAGCTCCCTTGCGGTGGCGGGACCCTCTGTGCCCCCCGCATCAACAGGTACAGCCGCCACCCACCCTACCAGCACCGCCCTCCCAGCAGCTCCTCAGCGTGTGTCCCGTTCCCGCTCACCCAGGAGGGTGGGCATCCCCTTCGCCCCAGGCACC
This sequence comes from Pleurodeles waltl, assembly GCF_031143425.1. Classification (NCBI taxonomy): domain Eukaryota; kingdom Metazoa; phylum Chordata; class Amphibia; order Caudata; family Salamandridae; genus Pleurodeles; species Pleurodeles waltl. The sequence continues at coordinate 783,702,664 of NC_090447.1, forward strand.
TCAGGCCCTGCCCCAGTCAGCCCTGCTGCCCTCAGTGAGAAGGCTATTGACTTCCTGAGATCCCTCACTGTAGGGCAGTCTACTATTCTGAATGCCATCCAGGGTGTTGAGAGGCATTTGCAACAAACAAATGCATACCTGGAGGGCATTCATTCTGGCCAGGCAGCCCAACAGAGAGCATTTCAGGCTCTGGCCTCAGCACTGATGACAGCCATTGTCCCTGTGTCCAGCCTCCCCCGTCCAACTTTCTCCACCCAGACCCAATCCCCTGAACCTCAGCCTATCCCAAGCACACCATCAGACCAGCATGCACACACCTCAACACACAAGGGTGGCTCAGGCAAACATAAGCACCACACATCCCACAGGCACTCACACAAGCATCATACCCATGCACACATACCAACATCCACTGCTTCTACTGTGTCCCCCTCCTCCACGTCTCCCTCCTCCCTCCCAGTCTTGTCTCCACTCACACCTGCATGCACTACATCCTCGGCCACTACCTCCATCACCAGCACGCCCATCACCACACACCACTCACGTGCACTCACCACCCCCACTACCATTCACACATCCCCAGTGTCCTCTCCCAGTGTGTCTGTGAGCCCTCCTCCCAAAATACACAAACGCAGGCACACACCCACCCAATAGCCATCCACCTCACAACAGCCTCCAGCCCATGCACCTTCACCCAAATTCAGCAGACGTACACCTCCTATAACCACTACCTCTACCTCCAGTCCCAAACCCCCTCCATCTACCCATCCCAGTGTGTCTAAAAAACTTTTCCTGGCTAATATTGAACTCTTCCCTACACCTCCCCCCGTCCTTCCCCTAGGGCCAGGCTTTCCAGGTCCCAGCCCAGCACCTCAGCCACCACATCCCCAGGAACAGTGTTGCCAGCAACTGCGGGGCCATGGAGTGCGCCAACCATCAGGGCTGCCAGTGTGCCACAGAGCGAGGGCAAGGACATTCCGCCACCTGCCAAGGTGAAAAAGGTGCCCACATCCCGGAGGGAGAAGCTGAAAACACCTGCCACCAAGGGGTCAGGGAAAAGGAAAGGGGATAGTGGCAAGACAGCTGCGCCACCATCAAAGGTGGGGAAGGGCCAAAAACTGAAGAGCAGGTCACGAGAGGGCATGGTGGCACCGACTAAGGGACCAGTGTCACACCTTCTGTCCACGTCGATGCCAACCTGTACGGCGGAGAACACCGCCACCTGCACCGCCACCTGCACCGCCACAGACCCCGCCGCCAGCACCGCCGCTACAGAGCCCGCAGCTAGCACTGCTGCCACAGAGCCTGCAGCCAGCACGTCAGCCACAGAGCCCGCAGCCAGCACCGCCGCCACAGAGCACGCAGCCAGCACCGCCGCCACAGAACCCGCAGCCAGCACCGCCGCGAATGCCACTGCCCCAAGCACCGCCGCGACTGCCACCGCCGCAAGCACCGCCAGCGGTCCCACGACATCATCAGCCAGTGGCACCACCGCAGATATGGCTACCTTCCCCAGTGGTCAGTCGTCCGAGGCTGGTGATGAGTTCCAGGACCCTGGGCAGCTTCCATGAAGCATCACTCTCATCACAGTTGTCACCTGCATATGGAATGCGAAGCGCAGCAGTGTGGGGTATTTTGCTGCCTCCATGGCGTATCATGCTACCTGTACCTCAGCAATCTAGTGGCACACACACCCAGGTGAAAGAATTGTACCGGCCACACTGCACGTGGAGCACTCTGGGCACCAGGCCCCCTCCAGAACCAGTAGAGAATGACATCCACTACCTCAGTCCTTGGCAGGATGAAGCACTCTGGGCACAAAGCCCCTCCAGAACCAGTGGAGAATGACATCCACTACCTCAGTCCTTGGCAGGATGAAGCACTCTGGGCAGAAAGCCCCCTCGAGAACCAGTGGAGACTGTTATCCACTTTGGAGACTGTGGCTTTGCACTCCCCGGGATAAAGCAGTGGGCAACCCACCCACTGAAAAGACTTGAGAGACTGTGGCTTTGCACTCCCCGGGATAAAGCAGTGGGCAGCCCACCCACTGAAAAGACTTGGGAGACTGTGGCTTTGCACTCCCCAGGATAAAACAGTGGGCAACCCCCCCACTGAAAAGACTTGAGAGACTGTGGCTTTGCACTCCCCGGGATAAAGCAGTGGGCAACACACCCACTGAAAAGACTTGAGAGACTGTGGCTTTTCACTCCCCAGGATACATCAATGGGCATGGAGCCCCCTCGTGGAGCAGTGGCGTTGTGCGTTCATCAGGCTGAGGTGCCGCCCTCCCCCTCCCCCTGAGGTGTCTGTGTATTTTCTATGTGATGCCCCTCCAGTGTTCTCTCCGTTTTGGAGTCAGGTATCATGTGTGGGCCTCACCAATGCATTTTGGGCCCAGTGGTCCACGGACAATGATTGGTGCACTATCCGGACTTGTGTAGTTGGAGTACATATTTGTATATACTGGATTTTGACTTTTGACTAATGGATTTTTATTGAATACACTTGTTACAATCATTTCCTTTTGTCCTTGCGTTCTTCCAGGGGATTGGGGGGGTGTATATGTAATGTTGCTGCATGTATTTGTGTGTATGGTATTGTGGGTGAGGGTGGGGGTGGGGGTGTTGCGTGTTGCGTGTGTGTGTCACTCTCTTTTCCCTCCCCCCTCCCCTGTGTTGTAGGTGCAGTACTCACCGTGGTCATCGCCGCTGTCGTTGGAGCTCCTGATAGAGGAGCAGGAAGACCATCGCTGGCAGGATCTGCAATTCGGGCTCCATGGCGTCCTGGTTCCTCGTGGGGTGTGGAGAGGTGAGTGTTTTCTCTTCTGTGTACCGTTTCCGCCGTGTTCTTATTTGCGTTGGTTCTGCCCCGGAAAAGGTGGCGGATAGCCGTGTTGTGATAGGGTGGGCGGCATATTGTCTCCCACCAGTCTATTGGCGGTTTCCGCCGCGCTGTTTGTTTGTACCGCGTGGCGGTCGGAGTGTTAAAGCGGCTGTCTATGTTGGCGGTTTCCGCCATGGTCATAATCCCATTTTTTTTCCGCCGGCCTGTTGGCAGTATTACCGCCGATTTAACACCGACCGCCAGGGTTGTAATGAGGGCCTTTGTCACTGTCTAGCTCAGCATGGATAGCACTGTGCTGATCCTATGCATAAAAACTTTGCTAGATAAACAGACATTTGAGGGAAGCAAATCTAGAGTGTTGCTGGTGTTGCAGGGTGCTCCTTACTAGAGCTGCTCTCCACCTAAATTTGGGAACTACCCAGAGTTCTCTATTCTTTTTTGTGTATATATATATATATATATTTCGCAAAGCGCGCTCACTGGGAGATTATCTGACTAAAAGCTATTTTTCGTTAAAAGCCAATACATCCTGGCTGAGACAAAAAAGTCTGGGGTTTTGGAAATGTGGCCATTGTAAGGCCTGTAAATATGCTCAAAATACGCGTAAGTACCAAATATTTGATGGTCGTCAGTGCGAGATCAAAGATCGAATTACATGCGACACTGAATTTGTGATCTATGTCATTGAGTGTGGATGTCATAAAAAATATATTGGAAGCACTATTCATAAGTTAAAAGTCAGATTCCTACAACATTTCAGAGCCATAAAAAATCAAAGATAGAACTTATCCTTTGGCTAAACATTTCTGGGAGGTACACAAAGGAGAATGTAGTACATTATCCTTTTATGGTATCAAACACATTAAAAACAATCCCAGAGCTGGAAACAGAACGCTAGAGCTTAGACAAATGGAATCAAAAATGATTCTATTATTAGGCTCTGAATCCCCCTGGGGGCATAATCTTGATGCAGAGCTTTATGTCCATCTGAGATGACAGCATACCATCAATTGTATCTATTCTGATTTTAGAAAGAGACTCTTAATGCCTTTCTACTCTTTAAACAGTATTGCCAATTTAGTATCATTTTACCAGCATCATGTTTTTGAGGATAGGTGAGAAGATTATAATTAGCACACAAAAATATGTCATAAAAGAATTTTTAAAGGGGTCATGACTTAGAAATTCACATCCTTTTTGACCCCATACTGTAGTCTGATGAAATTTATATGAAACAAAGCCTTATGAATGACTATGTAGGTTTTTACTGTGCTATTGATGATGATTTTCTAATTACACTTCCTTGTAATTTGGTAAATGCAGAATATGGAATCAATATATATAGATATATATATATATGGAATAGGATATGAGACAAAGAAATCAATTTAAAACATTTTTTAATTAGGGTTTTGTAACACTTTGATGCACTTTATATGCTCTTTTGCACGTATTATTATTATTATAGATTTTTAGCACTATGCACTTTAGGCTGAGGCCCTGTTTAAATATAATTTATCAACATGTGTCTATAGAGCCACCTACTACACAGATAAGGACAGAGATGAATTAATTTGGATTGTATAGGCATTAGAAACATACTCAAGTGTTATAATATAATCAAATAGAATTTTGATACATGATACCGACTGGCTATATATATATAAAAAACGAGAACTTAAATATTTAAAATAAGGTATTGTAGGTCTGTTTTTATTTGAGTAATTTCTTTATGAGACCAAATATTATGATTTATTGGAAGTTATTGCTATTCATTATTATCAATATGAGATCCATTGATGACATGGAAGAGGTTCTAAGTATGAACACAATGTAATTGATTGTTGTTTCACATGATAAATGTCAAATTGAGAAATCGCATATGATCCTTTTTTCGGGGGGGTTTTGTACCATTAATTTATCAATTATTTAATAATTTTGCAACAATTTTTATAATTTTATGCAATTTTATATAGTTGATTAGTTAAAATTAAAATTTATATTTATTATTCATACTCTACCCGTTTTCAATATTGACTTATATGTAACACAACTTATCAATTTCTTTTTATGTATTAGTCCTTAATTGATGATTTTTTGTAATATCCACAAGATTTATTCAATTTGAGTTTGGATGATGATGTTTATAAATTAAGAATAATCAAAATTTAATAATGGTATACTTATAGAGAAGAATATAGGCCCTCATTACGAGCCTGGCGGTCTGTGACCGCCAGGCTCGCGGTTGGCGGGAGCACCGCCGACAGCCTGGCGGTGCCCCTTAGGGCATTCTGACCGCGGCGCTTTGGCCGCGGTCAGTGCAGGAAAACCGGCGGTCTCCTGCCGGTTTTCCGCTGCCCGTCAGAATCCTCCAAGGCGGCGCAGCATGCTGCGCCGCCTTGGGGATTCTGACACCCCCTACCGCCATCCTGTTCCTGGCGGTTCGCCCGCCAGGAACAGGATGGCGGTAGGGGGTGTCGCGGGGCCCCTGGGGGCCCCTGCAGTGCCCATGCCAATGGCATGGGCACTGCAGGGGCCCCCGTAAGAGGGCCCGCTTGTATTTCACTGTCTGCATAGCAGACTGTGAAATACGCGACGGGTGCAGTAGCACCCGTCGCACCTTCCCACTCCGCCGGCTCGATTACGAGCCGGCTTCATGGTGGGAAGGTCGTTTTCCCCTGGGCTGGCGGGCGGCCTTTTGAAGGCCGCCCGCCAGCCCAGGGGAAAACTCAAAATACCCGCCGCGGTCTTGCGACCGCGGTACGGTATTTTGGCAGCTCTCGCCAGGCGCGCGGTCACCGCGTCCGGCGGGAGTCGTAATGACCCCCATAATTTATAGAAATATAATTTTAAAATTTAAAATATATTCTATTAAATATCTGATCCTCTTATTGATTAGAGGTTGATCTGAACAATTGATAATTGTGGTTTCAATGATGAATCAACTGTACTAATTGCATACAATTTTTGTCATCTGATAGTTAATCTATGATTGATATTAGAATGAATTAATGGTATACAATAATAAAAGTAATATATTTGATATTTATGACTTCTTAATTCCAATTTCTCCAAAAGTATTCTTATGAATGTAGGTGCTTCTTTTATCAAGTGTTGTATTTAAATAATGAACATTGCATGTTTTAAAATGGCCGCCGCTTTATATCACACTAGGGTGTTATGGAAAGAAATGAAGGACTCTGAATTTGTTTATAAATGATGTTGGCTCTGTAGCCAAACTGTCCAGTAGAAGGCGTTTTGCTGAAACGCATTGACAGACATTACATTCAGGACTATGTGTTACCTGTGTAGGAAATAAATCTATGAACTGAATACGAGCGCATTGGAATTAATTGGTTTCGACGATTGGGAGATACTCGACGGGATCGGTGCAGCCGTCAGATGGCTATCAGTCCATCTGTTGAAGAATCATATATATATATATATATCTATATATATGCAAAAAACAAAGGAGAACTCTGGGAAGTTCTCAATTTTAGGTGGAGAGCTGCTCTAGTAAGGAGCACCCTGCAACACCAGCGACACTCTAGATTTGCTCACCTCAAATGTCTGCTTATCTAGCAAAGTCTTTAAGCATAGGATTAGCACAGTGCTATCCTCGCCGAGCTAGATAGTGACAAAGTCTTTTGCCATTTGTACAGCAAAATCTTTAAGCATAGGATTGACATAGTGTCATCCTTGCCGAGCTGTAAAATGACAAAAGCCATTTACCACTCCAGGCACAGTATTACAGCTTTGGACTGGTCAAATACCATCCAAGCCAACCTGGAATGAGTAAAGCAACCCCTGACACGTGTTTCGCTCTCATTAGAGCTCTTCAGAGGAGTATAGCTTTGTCCAGACACAAGGGAGCACCCAGTATAAGTCAAACCAAAACCCTTTCAGGGATAGAGCGACGCATAAATTATGCAAAAAACAAAGGAGAACTCTGGGAAGTTCTCAATTTTAGGTGGAGAGCTGCTCTAGTAAGGAGCACCCTGCAACACCAGCGACACTCTAGATTTGCTCACCTCAAATGTCTGCTTATCTAGCAAAGTCTTTAAGCATAGGATTAGCACAGTGCTATCCTCGCCGAGCTAGATAGTGACAAAGTCTTTTGCCATTTGTACAGCAAAATCTTTAAGCATAGGATTGACATAGTGTCATCCTTGCCGAGCTGTAAAATGACAAAAGCCATTTACCACTCCAGGCACAGTATTACAGCTTTGGACTGGTCAAATACCATCCAAGCCAACCTGGAATGAGTAAAGCAACCCCTGACACGTGTTTCGCTCTCATTAGAGCTCTTCAGAGGAGTATAGCTTTGTCCAGACACAAGGGAGCACCCAGTATAAGTCAAACCAAAACCCTTTCAGGGATAGAGCGACGCATAAATTATGCAAAAAACAAAGGAGAACTCTGGGAAGTTCTCAATTTTAGGTGGAGAGCTGCTCTAGTAAGGAGCACCCTGCAACACCAGCGACACTCTAGATTTGCTCACCTCAAATGTCTGCTTATCTAGCAAAGTCTTTAAGCATAGGATTAGCACAGTGCTATCCTCGCCGAGCTAGATAGTGACAAAGTCTTTTGCCATTTGTACAGCAAAATCTTTAAGCATAGGATTGACATAGTGTCATCCTTGCCGAGCTGTAAAATGACAAAAGCCATTTACCACTCCAGGCACAGTATTACAGCTTTGGACTGGTCAAATACCATCCAAGCCAACCTGGAATGAGTAAAGCAACCCCTGACACGTGTTTCGCTCTCATTAGAGCTCTTCAGAGGAGTATAGCTTTGTCCAGACACAAGGGAGCACCCAGTATAAGTCAAACCAAAACCCTTTCAGGGATAGAGCGACGCATAAATTATGCAAAAAACAAAGGAGAACTCTGGGAAGTTCTCAATTTTAGGTGGAGAGCTGCTCTAGTAAGGAGCACCCTGCAACACCAGCGACACTCTAGATTTGCTCACCTCAAATGTCTGCTTATCTAGCAAAGTCTTTAAGCATAGGATTAGCACAGTGCTATCCTCGCCGAGCTAGATAGTGACAAAGTCTTTTGCCATTTGTACAGCAAAATCTTTAAGCATAGGATTGACATAGTGTCATCCTTGCCGAGCTGTAAAATGACAAAAGCCATTGCATAATTTACATCAGATAGTCCCACTTATTTAGAGTAAGCTATATGTGTCCTCTTTATCTGTTCAGGACAACCAGAAAATCCCTGACAGTCTGAACAGAAAAATTAAAACGTTTACTTCCACGCCCAGCATTTCCAGGTAATTATTCTCTTTTTTCAACTTTGAGAAGTTTAGTTTTGAAAAAGAAGTTACAGCAGCCACTCACTACTCTTTTAGTGCATGAGCCACCCTAATATTAGTTCATGTTGAAGCACAGATATCTCCTTAGAGAGGCAGAAAGACCTCTACCACCCAGATGCACGGACGGCAGTCTGCTGTTGTGTGTTTCTGATCTTTGATTTGCCTGAGTGACCTGCACCTAGTGGTGAGGTGGAAACGTTTTATAATAGCACAGAACCAACTCTCTGCCCATACTCACCTCTCAGCTTGCCTAGCAGGTTTGTTATAGTTGATAAGTTAAAAAGAGATAGTGGGCAAAGGGAGTCAAGAAAAGAAAGGAAGTAGCAAAGAAACACGATAGCTTTTAGTGAAACAAACATAGAAAGAGCTAGTGAATGATATAGAGAGTGAAAGAGGGAGAGAACGAAACAGTGGCTAAACCAGGCTGAGATGCTCAGTAGCTCTACAACAGTGAGGATGACATACCTGCTGCTGATTGGGAGAAAAAGGCAGCAACCACTGGCCTGCTGAGATTACAACATGCACTTTTGTTCTCTTACTTGCTTAATGAATTTGAGAAATGGGGATGGCAACCACTTTTTAATGAAAATCAACAGTCGCCAGACATATGCTTCTTACCAAATGTCAAATATAATTCGTCACACAAAAATTACTGACCAGGACATAAAAACAGTATTACCTCCTACATTTAGGAGTTCAAAGGTAAGCTAATTGGCACTCCACTCACAAATTATTAAAGCTTCTATACCACTCATAAGGAATATAGGCTGGCCCTGAGGACGTATTTGAAAAAATACTCTGAACTGAAATTTATTTTGATAGCACATGATCCTTGTATGGAACAAAGTGTATCAGACTGTGTCCGTATAAAAATATTACCATCCATAAGAAGGCTTTCCAAAATAGTGGTATCACCAGCTGCTGTTTTAGTTTAGAATTCATCACAATTATCAGTGTCCTTATTTTTCATGAAGGTCAATGCATTGTTCATATTCAGTATAACATGCAGTTGTTCTGGGTCTTTTATAGAAGTAGTTTTAATTTCTAACACTTAGTAACTATCGAAATCCACTCTCTTTCAAAGTAGTACATTTTATTGTACATTAGTTTATTCCTCATGGAATGCTGTCAAATCTCATTATTTTCTTCTAATATGTTATAAAAGGAATAATCATGACTTCCTCAGAAATGTGCTTGATTATGTAAAGCATTTCCAGCAGATTCTTGTCGCAAAATGTACAATTCTGAGACACATAACACCTATAAAGTTAATCTGGTGAACTGAACAGGATAAAGAAGACCATGCTGCCTATTCTCCAGCAGCCTGATACAGAAATACCAGAGTATCACATTTACTATCACTGATGTTGCATGGTTTAATGCGTAGTAGCTATATAGTTAAGCTACCTGATAAACCACTAGGATTCCTCTACAGTGCATATGTTGACAACTGCACATCCTTTGCATAACAATTTGTTGCAGGTTAGAGAAGCAGAACAGCACTGCAGCATTTATAAGGGAATTAGGATTATTTTTGGTCAAGGTCAGCAGCATACAGCATGATGACACAATTGAACTGTTCCTCGTCCCTCATGCTCAGCACTGCAACACAAGCAAGCCAATTGCCAATGCAATGAGAAATACCATTATGCATGCAACACAACCCTTGCTGCAAGTAAATCAGTAAGGAGTGAGGAAGTCACCATGGCATTCCTAAGGTTCTTATTATGCTGGTGGGTAAGAATGGATGCAGACAAGGCCCGTGTGGTTAACTTGAGAAGGACAATTGTGGATAATAACGTGTCATATATTGGGGCAATTAGGTGTGTGGTCTGCACAAGTAAAAGGTCCACATTTCTCCTTATTGGCAACTAAGCACCCCATTGTAGCACCTGACTGTCCCAGGTTAGCAAACCAGAGCACTCCAAGGCCTACTCAGGTGAGGTGATGGGAGCTAGTCATTCCTGTTCACTGGCACACATCAATAACCCTTAATAAATGATTGTTGGCCCAGTATTTTTTCTTAGGAAAAGAAGAAGTACATTTATGATACACAGACTACTAAATACTATGCTGTAATTTACCAGCATGTACATTGGCATATGGAAAATACCATGGATAACATTGCCTAGTCACGTTTGACCCCCTAAAGAAGGCATTCAAGACAAACAAGTATGTCTATAGGCTTGTACAAAGGTCTAAGATCCCCAAATCACATGTTAAAACATCATGTTTTACTTAAATGCAATCATCAATGATAATAATCATATGTAAATGTATGCATAACTGTTAATAACGTGTATTCACTTTGATCAGTAATCATTATCAACATTATTAAATCAATAAAACATTCAAAATGAGTACCAATAAAGCAGTTAAAAATAGCAAAACAGGTTTGTGTATTTTTATAAACTTTCTAACCTTAAAAATGAAAATATGAAAACAGCCAGTAGAGAGTATCACATTTTAATTACAATAGACACAACCATTAATTTTACATCTAGAAGGCACTTCAATGTACGTACCTTTTTTACATAGTTTCAGGCCACAATAATTGCGACCATAAAACAGCCCCTAGGAAGCATAGCACTCTCAACTGTAAAACACATTTCTGAGCCTTGGGAACAGTGAGAAAATCTGGGAGGGGCCCTGGATTCTATGATCATGTAAGCATAGGGTCAGCCACTTCTCTGTGCTGACACGGTCCTGTGAGTAGATGCTCCTTCTTCTGGTAGGCGTCTGTCTCCCCCAGACTCAGGCACGGGGAGAGGGCAGGCTGCCACCACTGGGGGGGGGGGGCACAGCAACACTCCCCTTGTGCTTTTGGAACGCTGGTGTCGAGAATGGGTTCCGGCCTCCTTCATAACATATACAGCCCGGGGCATGGGGTCCCGGGGCATGAAGGAGAGTAAGTAGAAGGGGCTCATGCATGCCCCCTCCCTAAGAAAAATAAGCTAGGCAATTATGTGCAACCCCCAGGCTCTGGCCCACACTGATTTGATTTGAGAAGTGGCAGCAAAATCTCCACACTCTTTGCAGAAAGAGAACGTTCTTTTGAAATGCATAACCAGAGCCCCATTGGGCCAATTTTGACAATCATGGGCTCATTTTACTCCTGTGGTGAGCTCTAGCCACCAGGAGCAGTTACAACAGACCTCCTCAACTTTAATATGGTACAATCCTCAAAGAGGTAGTTCTCTTGGTTCCCTGTGCCAGCCTTTTTTCTTGGTTATGGATGCAAAAGTCCATTGCTTTCCCCCTACTTGTCCTCAGGGGTTCTAAGGGGGCCAGCCTCACTGGCCTTTGGGGAGACCCACTGGCCGTGGGGCCAGTTAGTCAGTGTCCTTAGCCCTTTATGGGTATCAGGAGGTTCCTCCTTCCAGCTCTCCTTGGCAGTCCCATGATACAGCAGCAAGTGAAGAGGAATCACCAGACAAGAAATAGTTTCATACTTGGTTCAAAGAAAGGGAGCACACTGCTTACACTCCAGCAACTCAATCAGCCAAACAGCTCTACCTCATCGGATTTACAATATTCGCAACAACATCTTCCCCCATGCCCTCCAGCTAACAGTGCCAGCAGCCCTCTTCTACCACCAAGCACGGTTCACAACCCTCAATCACTTTGCCCTGATTCTTCGCATCAACCAGTGAAGACTTCTACTGCTAGACTGGCCAACTCCCCTAAAACATGGCACTCAAAGAGTGACCCTCTCTTCCCAAGGCGGACTGATGAAAGTGCTTCTTCCATAAACATGGACACAAAACTGTACAAGGACTATACCAACCCTCCAGCAGACCGGATGCATAGGGATCTAGGATCCAATATGAGAACCTTACACCTACCACCGGAAGCTTGCCCTTATGTGCTTGTTATCACGAATGTTCCTAAGCTTAAGCCTAATATCCTGAATCATTTACAGAACTGAAAAATAAGACCATCCACTGGCTACATAAATATGCTAGATTTGCTTTCTATATGATACCCTCAATATTAATGGTGAGGTTGGTGGGTTGGGTGGGTCCACTCAAAAACCCCGGTACAGGGGATTGTATTGTTATTAATTTCAATGCACCTTCCCTTGTCCAACAGCTCTCCTTGAATGTGTGTCATTCCAACCCTCTAGGGGGAGCAACCTCACTTTGTAGGCTCCAGGCTTTTTACCCTCATAAAGCTGTACCAACTACTAAGGGGGTAACAATGTCACTCAGAGGTCCCACTAGGGTACAGATACAGCCTGACTCTCAGCTGAGATGTAGCCCTTTTTCGCTCTCGCTCTCTGAAAATGATTGACTAAAAAACAGCACTGAGTACAGCTCACTTCAGCCTCAAGGTTCAAACATTTGGGATAAAAAGTACCCTATAGTCGGAAATAATGAAACTCACGAAATAGGGCAAGGCAACCCTGAGGTCGAACAAACCCCTACTGTAGACGCCAGAGACCCTACGCCAATTTCCGTACCTGCTCAGCCAGATCTTTCTAAGTGTTTTGAAAACTGTATTGGGGGTGCAAATAAGAAGCGCAAGGTGATTGAGACCAATTTAGCCACAGATTTATTAGATCTCAGCAAACTTGGATATCTACCACCATTTCAGACACTCGAATTGCTCACGCCACCCCCCGATCTAGATGGGACAAGAAATATTTTGGGCAATACAGTAGTGGGAAACCCAAACATGACTGGTATAGATACGATTGAAAAGGGTATAAAACTTCCCCACGGTACCCCATTGGCAAGAGAGAACCCTGTGGCCGAAGCTCCCCATGACAAAATAGATGGCCTAGATACCATCCTTAGTTGGAATATTGCAGGGTTGGAGAATAAAATGAACAACCCCGAATGGGGCAAATTCATAGACGAACACAAAATATGTCTTTTCCAAGAAACATGGGCATTGGAGCCCAAATACAGAATTGGTTATAAAAGTTATTGGGTCCCAGCAACTAAGGTGAATTCAGGGAGACCCTCAGGTGGCCTGCTTATATGGCTCAGCTGTTCCTTTAAATGTCGGATTGAAACAATTGACTTGGGCTGCCCTGATTTAATGGGCTTATCAATACCATCCCTTAGCGAGAAACCACTCTTAATAATCAATATTTATAATAGGAGCCTGGGTAGCAAATACGAGTCCGACACACTGACTATTTTGGACAGATTTCTTTCTTGTAAATCACCTTCCCACTTTATTCTTATTGCTGGAGATTTCAATGCCACTTTTGAACCCTACTCGCTGGCCCAGGAATTATACAAAGATGAAGATGCTTACTGGGGTATCCCTCAATTGGTATCAAGCAAAAGACCAAAAATAAATAGATTAACACACCAGGTTGTGGACATCACATTGGCACATGGCCTGCGGGCTTGCAATGGTCGTTCCCGCTCGGACCCTAATCTTCACCACACATTCAGGCGCGGGGCACAGAAGAGCCAGATAGATTATATTTTGCTTGATGTCCGCCTGTGGGGCTATATGGCTGACATGAACATTGTAGAACATGAGGAAAGTGACCACGAACCATTGATTTTATCTCTTAGGAACCTATTACCCCTACTTGAAGTTTCCTGTTCCAAGACCCACGAACAACAGCTCGCACTGACCAATAATAGACGAAATGTTAGATGGGAATCCCTGAACGCCGATACAGCCACCCTGGCATCTGCGTACAGGCAGTTGGCTGATCACATGGATTGTATATCTCAGCCTTTAGAAGATAGTGGTGGGCTCATAGCAGCCCACACATGATTTTTTAATTCTCTAAAAAATCTTTTTACCAAAGAGTCTGCAAAAGAAGTTAAAGAGAAGTGCAACACAAGGTGGTTCAACGCCGCATGCAGGGAAGCACAGCACAAACTGCTGAGAGCTTTAAGAGGTGGCCAGTCAGATCATATAAGGGAAGCCAGGAAAGATTATAAACAGGAACAAGGCAGAGCCCGCAGGACATGGGATGAATCTAGATGGGTTTCCGTCCTGGAGTCTGCTAAAACAAATGACACCTCGAAATTTTGGAAATTGGTGGCTGATGCCAGCAAAGAACCTAATCGTTCGCCTGGTGCCTCAATACTCCCTGCAGAGTGGACAGATCATTTTTCCCGACTATATTCTGGGATCACTGGTGTTACTTCCAGGGAATTGCCCCATATCATGATTACTGAGACCCCTAAAATTGAATTTACGTTGGCAGAAACTAAAGCTGCGATTGCTTCATTGAAATGGGGGAAGGCCCCCGGCCTCGATAAAATACCTGGTGATTTATACAAGACAAACCCAGATATATGGGCCCCATATCTGAACCTTATTTCCAATGCGATAACTGCAGGAGCACCTGTCCCGAGCTCCTGGATGGGAGCAGAGATAGTTCCCATCTTTAAGAAAGATAACCCCTCCAACCCTGTTAACTACCGCCCAATCTCCTTAATCGACAACTTCCAAAAACTTTTTGCAAAGCAAATTTTGTCCCGCCTAGAAGAATGGATTCTGGAAACCAATGCTATTTCTGATTTGCAAGCAGGGTTTAGGCCAGCAGTTAGTACCATAGATCAGGTGCTAAGATTCCTAACAATAAAATGGAAGACTGTGGAAGTAGGAGGTGGCAATCTTTTTGTAGTTTTTATTGATCTTAGAGCTGCGTTTGACTTGGTCCCAAGAAACCAGCTATGGCTGACACTAGCCAATATGGGTGTCCCACACGGCCTTTTGAAACTTATCACCCGACTACATGAGAATACTTATGCTCAAATCAGGAGCGGCAAGAATGGTGATCTAACAGAATCAGTCGCTATTGAGAGGGGAGTCAGACAGGGGTGTGTTCTGGCCCCGACTCTTTTCCTTCTATACGTAAATAATTGTATTAAGTATTTAGCAAATTGCACTAATGATTCCCCAAAGCTGGCCGGGACCAAAGTTCCATGCTTACTTTATGCAGATGACACTATCCTCCTGTCCAAATCATCCATGGGAATCCAGAATCTGGTTAACCAGTTCGGTGTATTCTGCAGAGATTACGGGTTAGACATAAATCTCAAGAAAACTAAACTCATGATATATAGTCCCCCGAACAAGAAGCTTAGAGCAAATATAAAGATAGATTCAATTCCTCTAGAGAGGGTAATTGAATACGATTATTTGGGCATCAGACTATCCGATAAGGGCAGCTGGGATGCAGCTATAAGGAAAGGGGCACTAACAATCAGCCAAAGATGTGGAGTGATAGGACGCAAAGCTAGCACTGCAACAAGTCCCCCTCTGACCCTCATCTCTGAAATATACAAAGTCCAAATCCGCGCCGCGGCCCTATATGGAGCGGAACTTTGGGGATCTCACAGACAAATGGACACTCTTCAAGTCAAAGAAAATAATTTCCTTAGACACATATCCAGACTAGGGAAGGGTACGCCGATGCTCCCCCTAAGACTGGACCTGGGTCTAAATAGTATTAAAGACACAGCACACTTAAGACCACTTCTGTACTGGGTCAGACTATGGAAAACGGATGAACTTGAACCTTTCAGGTTAGCAGTTAAAGAATTATTGCCACCTTGCTATGGATGGGAAAAAGTACGATGGCTAAGGGAGATGAAAGCGGCCTGGGTTAAACTGAATTTATCCCATTATTGGGAAAATCCCGAGATGATTCCTGGTAACGCTAAACGTGTGATTAAAGACCGTTATTGGGAAAAGATCCATGAGGAATCTCTCGGCTCAAATGGGTTAGGTCGGCTGACAGCAGAGTTCCTGCTGGTTAAGCACGAACCTCTGCCTGAAAGCTTCCTGGATCTCCCTATACCAGCCCGTGCTCGCTCTTTATTACTCCAGTTCAGATATGGAACATTGGCAGTCAACAGCTTCACGGCCTGCTGGTCGTCCAATAGTTCCTTATCTGACAAATGCACAAACTGTCATCTATGCAAGGAAACTTCTGAGCATGTTCTATTTTTCTGTCCTTTGTACAAATGCCCCCGAGGGAAGTGGATTACCCCTCTGTGCAAAACACTGTCAATACAAAACCGTAACAGTGCATATAGAATATGTAAATATGATACTTCCATGCTGATAGTGAGTTCTGTTTCTAAATATTTGGCAGCAGCATGGAAAATCCGCAGTAGGATCACTACAGATCTTAATCCACCGGTTGAAGTACAGTCTAGAAGTTAGCGAACTAGCACCCTGTTATATTAAGTCTGGGATTTTAAATAAAACTATTAGTGCGACCTATTGAGGACAAAAGACTGTATCCCCGAACATGCTGTCTAATGGGTTACCCCAACAGAAGTGACCTATAGCTCCTCAGCATATATAATTTTACAAATGGTAAGATGCAATTTATTTGATCAACTTATTCAATAGAACTGATTAACTTAGGGCATCATTTTCCACTGGTTGATTTTTAACTTTTGCTAACAGGAGCTATCGTATGTAGTTTTTATGTCTTATTCTTATTGTATAAACCCGTTTTAAAATGGTTTTTATGCTTTTAACAACTGATCAGTATCATTTTAGCATTTAGCGTCTTGCATAGGGTAAGATCCAGAGACTATTTTGAGAGTCTTGTCTTAACTATTTATGAAACCTTTTATGTAATTTTATGAACTTCTTTCCTGTATTAATTGCCAATGTCCTTTTTATATATATATATTTTTTTTTTAGTATGCAAAGGTTTATGGCTTCTACCTTTTTGTATGTATGATTACTTTTAACTTCTCAAATGGTCCAAATCTGGACCGAATAAAACTATTGATTGATTGATTACACTCCAGCAACAAAGTATGACCCCAAAGCATCATGGTAAATGCAGTTGAATTCGTAGTCCATTCAAAAATTTATAAAGTATTTCACCTCCGTAGGTGCAGCAAGTGCTGTACATCCCTGTACACGTGTTTCTGGGTTTACTCCATCATCAGCAGGGAGCAGCATGGTATAGGGGCTTGCTTGAAATGCGGCCAAATGCCTTCTCGGGTTTCCCACTTGTGTAAGAGTTTTTAAAGGGGTGAGGACGTTTTCAGAAGCCAGACAAACCTAGCCAATCCTAGGGTGCAACATCAGTAGCATGGAGTACCTGATTTCCACCTTCTGGGGTGGAGCGGAGTTCAATCTTGCACGCAAAATTTGACTTTGATTCTCGATCACGAGCACCACAATACTCTTGGGCCACTAGCGAGCATGCACAAGACTTTGTGTCTCATCAGACTGCTTTCTTCTGTGAGCGCTAGACTTCACATTAAATCACTCTGCTTCAGCTGTGTACGTGAGACTTTAAGTTCTCTCATGCTGCTTCTGGCCAAGACATTGGCCAAAAGAGTGCTGCAAATGCACCTGAAGTAGATTTTCTATTTGAGATGCATCTAATTCTAGTCAAAAATATGTTTTTGAGTGGATTTTCTTCTCCAATGGACCCTTCAAGTTGTTTTTTATTGTGAGGAGCCTTTTTTAAAAAAAGGAAGGGAGTGTCCCAGAGACTCCATCTACTTGTTCCTGTCCAGCAGGCTCCTCACAGTGCCTTTTCCATCTACCGATCACTTTTCACTTGGATTTCGAGGTGGAGGGATCACACTCTTTGTCTCCTGAATATTCCTTTGTGTTTAGGGACTTTGGCCCTCATTATGAAAATGGCGGTCTGAGCTGCCTTGCCGGCGGTGGCATTAATTACCGCCACCTGCATGGTGGCCCAGACTGCCATATAATGTACGTGGCAGAACCGCCACTGATGTAACTCCGCCACCACCAGGCTTCCGCTGTCAGGCAGCCTGGTGATGGCGGGGTTACATATCCGACAGGGCAGCGCTGCTCATCGGATAATGTACCTGATTCCACCAGCCTTTCCCTGGTGGTTTACCCTGCCAGTGATAGGCTGGTGGAATGGGTGCCTCAGGCCCCCCGGGGGGCCCCTGCACTGCCCATGCACTTGGCACAGGCGGTGCAGGGGCCCCTGTGTACAGCCCTGTCGAGCATGTATGCGCAACGGGTGCTACTGCACCAGCCGCACTGCTACATTGCCACCGGCTCCTTGTGGAGCCGACCTCAATGTACAGGCCCTGCATTCAGCTGGGCCGGCAGGTGGAAACACTATTTCCACCCGCTGGCCCAGCTGAATTTTTATAATGTAGCCGAGGAGTCTTCAATGTGCTAATGGTCTTTTGTTGACCGCCAGCGCTGAACTCTGTGGGTTTTCCTGCCGAGTTCATTATGAGGTCCTTTGTTTTTGTGAAATCACACAAGTTCAAAAACTATTGTATAGGGTGTTCTTTGGTTGCTTGGGCATGCACCAGTATTTCTTTTAACTTTTAAATTTTTACATTTTATATTGATTGGTGGCCTGGAGTTTGAGTATTGGCCTAGTCATTATTTATTTTGCATTGTATTGATTGATTTCATCATTTGTGAAGGAAAATTGCTGCACAGTTCGGTACCTTTTCTACATGATTTCCTAGGGGCCATCCAGCCAGTATGCCAAGTAATGGTAGTCATCAGTACATGAAATAAATGTTTTAGTGGTATATGTTTTTAAAACTTAATTAAGGGCAGGGATGGCATTGGATTACATTAGAAATGTTGGCTATGGTTTGCATTTCTATTTTTTTCCAAAAAGTATATATAGTGTGGGGTATTTTTTTATGGCATAGGAGGATGAATGCTGTTGTGAAATTTTTATAGCTCAGTTAATTTTCGGGTTATGCATTGCGGAATTACTGGTCTGGTGTTTTCTTCAGTGTTACCACTAAGCCACCTTATGGCCACTTTGTGTGTGTGTGTGTGTGTGTGTGTATGGGACTTTGTGTGTGTTTGTCATCGTCCACCATTTGTCTTTGTTCTCTATGCTCTGTGGCCGGTGGCCACTTTGTGAAGTCTATGTTCATAGCCTTGCAGGTGTTCTTTGTTTTCCATGCCTCCTTGTTCGCAGTTGCTGTTTGACCATGTGACTGGCAACCATTTTGTGCATTCAGTCAGTGTGTTTTTGCCATAGGTTTGCATGTGTTCTTTTGCTCCTTGCTTTTTCTTGCTACAGTTTGACCATGTGGCTAGTGGCCATTTTGTGTATCCAGCCAATGTCTTCTTACCATAAGCTTGCATGTGTTCTTTGTTTCCCATGTCTCCTTGCTCCTTGATGTTGCTGTTTGAGCATGTGGGTGGGTGTCATTTTGTGCATTTACAAAAAGAACAAAAAGAACAGTTGATGGACGGAATGCAGAACAAATCAAACATTCACCCCCAGTCACAGATCTAGGTTCAATCCATCAGTTACTTTGCTCACCATGTCATTCCAGTTTGGACCTAGCCATGTGCAAATCAGTCTTGACCCTGTTCCCCATGGAAACAATCCAGCCCGAACTGCCAGACTAGGTCCTCTCTGGACCAGAAACAAGCATCCTGGGACCGGTTTCAGAGTATCACCCCTCTTCAGCCAGGCTAGTCTCAGTTCATAGACCAGCAGTTGTTCCTCCTTGTTCACAGTTGTTCTTTGACCAGCAACCATTTTGTGCATTCAGCCAGTGTGTCTTTGCCATAGGCTTGCATGTGTTCTTCGGTCCTTGCTCCTTCTTGCTGCTGTTTGACTATGTGGCTAGTGCCCATTTTGTGTATCCAGCCAGTGTCTTCTTACCATAAACTTGCATGCGTTCTTTGTTACCCATGCCTCCTTGATGTTGCTGTTTGACCATGTGGGTGGGTGCCATTTGGCGGATTTAGCCAGTATGCCTTTGCCATAGGCTTGGATGCTTTATTTATTTATTCCCCATGCCTCCTTGCTCCTTTTGTTGTTGTTTGACCATGTGGCTGATGGTCATTTTGTGGATTCAGCCAGTGTACCTTGGCCATAGGCTTGCATGTGTTCTTTGTTCTCCTGGCTCCTTGCTGTTGCTGTTTGATCATGTGACTGTCAGCCATTTTGTGCATGCAGCCAGTGTTGCTTTGTCATAGGCTTTCATGTGCCATGTGCTATTATCCCCCCCATGCCTTCTTGCTCCTTGTGGTTGTTCGACCATGTAGCTGGTGGCCATTTTGTGCTCTGAGCCAGTGTACCTTTGCCATAGGCTTGCAAGGATTGATGTGATAGAAGTGGATAACCATATGCTTGAGGATCATTGTTGTATATGTATACTAAACGAATATGATTCTGATGAATATTGCTTATATTATTTCCTTTCTTTTTTTGCATGTTTTATTTTGTGTCTCATGTGTCCTTTCCTCACATTAGGTTTTTACTTCTTGTCCTCCCACACAAACATTGGAAATTCTTGATCTTTTGTTTAAGTGTATATATTTTTTTATTTTAATTATGTATTTATTTTATTTTTTATTTTAATTTTGTATTTAAAAATATATATATATTGTAGTGTTTTATTTTAATATATATATATATATATATATATATATACATATATATATATATATATATATATATATATATATATATATATATATATATATATATATATTGTTTTTTTTTTTACTTTAATTTCTTGGTTTTTTATTTGTATTTTTATTTTAAAATGTTGATTGTTGTTTCCAATTTTTTAAAATTTGTATTCTTTCAATTTATTTAATTCTGTATTTTGCCTTAATCCATTCATCCATCCACAATAGGCGCACAGCCATGCTGCAGCATTCAGTTAATTAAGGTGTATAATAATTCCATTTCCTTCTGGACCCCCTGG
This sequence comes from Pleurodeles waltl, assembly GCF_031143425.1. Lineage (NCBI taxonomy): Eukaryota > Metazoa > Chordata > Amphibia > Caudata > Salamandridae > Pleurodeles > Pleurodeles waltl. The sequence goes on from NC_090447.1 coordinate 783,723,477, forward strand.
CTATAGAGCATTGCAGTTATATTGGTATCATCAGTACAATTATTTTTTAATGATTATTAAATTTTCACTGGACAACCTTGCAACCATAGGTTTTCTAAGAACTATTCCATTTACCCATGCACATTTCTTTGACTACCACAGGTGTCTCATTTAAAACAGGTGGAGGTAAAGCAAAGAGCTATATCTGCATGTTGTTTCCTGATTTAAAATGACATCTCATGGTGTGTTTGTGTGATTTGACTTTACAATATTTGATTTAATTGGTATCTGTAGCAAACGTAACCATCTGCACTAATATTGTATTTGTCTGTACTATTCAACCTGCAACAACGCCACATTTCATTAGCTATATGTTTTTTTTTTACTTGGTTGCTTTTAGGTGCACAAGAGAAGAGACAGCACACCTGAAGTACTGCCAAGGAGAGGGCCTGTACATTGTTTTCAGTCCTTCAATCTCTTCCGCTTGTGCCGCTTAGTGCCACTACCAACTAAGAGCTTTAAAACGGCCCCAAAGAAAGTTGCTCCTAAGAAAGTGGTCAGTGAGAAGAAGCAGCTTTCCACCAGTGGCGTGCCGACTGCAACCTTTTTTGGAAAAAGAGTGCCTGCCACACTGGCCCCTGGGAAGAAACCTGGGAGCAGCACTCCTGCATCAATAGCAACACTCCAATCCTAATCCCATGATCATGTATGTCAGTGAGGCAGCCAGTGCAATCATAGCAATGCAGACGAGCAGTGATGTTAATTTGGTTTTGTCCCATTAGCAAAGTAGTACCCAATCTTTCCAAGTAACAGCAAAGTGGATAGCAGTTGCAGCCAGCAAAAGTAGATCTTTCTGAAGATGGAGCAGAACAGGAGGTCAAGCTTCCTGCTGAGCAGGAAGCTCCTCCTTCAGAATTAATGGTTCCCAGCTCTCCAGCAAGAAAAAGTAAGGGTACCTCTCCATCTTCTTCTCCAAGCACCACAGCTGATGACGATGATAGGGACATGGGGTGGACCCCAGAGGAGTCTAGGAGATGCCAGGAAAGGCAAGTGAACAGAGGAAAGTTCCAGAAAGCCTTAGAATTATGCAAGAGGATGATGAGGAGGATGATGATGAAGAGCCAGTCATTGTGGAAGCTGGCACATAGGTTTCTGACATTACTCTCCAACCTGCTCTGAGGAATGTGGTACAGGCAGCACTGCCAGCTCCCATATTTGTAAGGCCCCAGCTGAGACCTGCACCAACCCCTACCTCAGTAGAAGTATGCACTGCAGAAGACAATCAACATACTCACCTACCTTCAGTTCTTCTTCAGGCATTGGCAGTGGGACAGTAAAGGAGTACTTAACCCCAGTTACAGACTGTAGGCGGGTCTCTTCGACCTCGCCTTCCAGCTCCTCCGACTGGTGCCTTTCGCGCGCCTCGGCCGGAGGAATCTTGCGTTCCCATGGAGACATGGGAACGCTGACTGACGCCTGGAACCCGGATTTCCGGGTCCCGGCGTTAAAAGAAACGACGGACTCCATGTACGAGGAGGAGGAGTTCTCTCCGAGAACTACGCCAACGGAGGAACACCACAAGACGCCGCGTACACCGACGGAAGAAGAGGAAGACGAACCAGACGAGATTCCAGGAACTGGCAGGGAGTCTGCAGAGAAGACCAGAGTCCCGGAGAGGAGCAATTTCTGCCACGGCCCCGGAGGGTCGTGGCTTCACAAGGCACGGTCCTTGTTCCAAGTACACCACAAGCCTTTTTAAATACGAGGGCACAGAGGAGAGGGGGCCGAGACAAGAGGGGAGGGGACCGAGGAGGGCATTAATGAAAAGGGGACACCAGAGAGAGAGAGAGACTGTGTCTGGGAACTAATAGAGCACTTGGGGAAAGCACGGAGAGAGTTATTTTACCACACGTGCGTCTAATCCTCCCACCCACTCACAGCCGGGTCTATCTCTACATATCCTCTCTTTCTCGGATTTTATATCTCTTTCCCCTGTATGTCTGAATTCTAGACCCACGCAATTATCCCCGCAGCCCACTTACCTTTGCTTTCGTTCCTTTTTTTTCCTTTTTCCGGTTCCATCTGGGAGTTCACACGAACCAGCGCCGTCAACCAGGAACCTATCAAAGACAAAGAAAAGAGACGTTAAAGAAAAAATACGCTGGAGTACAGCTATCAAACTTTCGTTACCCTATTTATTTCCGTTACTTCTTGTTTTCAACCTTAAAAAAATAAACACTCTTACTAAAATACGGCTCAGAGTCCTCCGTACCGCCTACCACCCCACCACACAGACTTTATTACGATTAGCAAACAGGAGTAGAACATTGCAATATGCTCCATTTGCCACAAGAGTGTTCGTCAAAGTAAGTCTAGTTCACATTATGGTACTGAAGGCCAGACAACCCATGAGAAAAAACATCCCTCCATCTGGTGGGAGGAGCACCTTAAACAAAATACTGAATGTGGTTGTGGTGGTGAAGGTGAGGAGATCCGGGAAACATCAGCTACAACTGGTCAAATCATGGTGGAAGGTCAGGAAGAGGAGCATGACATCCTCAGACAAAGCAGCCCTGTCCCAAACAGTGTACCAGGATCACCGGCCTCAGTGACCCCACAATAGCACAAGAAGACTCAGTCATTTGGAGACACCCACTTCTCAAACGTCACCTGAGTCAGTGGAAAAAAGAAAATGCATGTTCATGTTTAGGCAGTATGGGGTCCTACAACTGCAACGACCCAATGGCACATTTGTACAATGGGAAGCTGGCAAAAATGTTAGCGCTGAAACTTTCCACATTTTCTTTTGTGGAAGGAGCGGGATTCTTAGAACCTGTGGCAGCCATCTACTTGAAATGGAAGGTTCTAAGGCAGACCTATTTTGCCAGAGTTGCTGTTCCATTGCTGCATCACGGTGTGCTGCAATTGGTTGGACAAGCTTTGCAGCAAAGTGCTGTCCAAACTATTCACTTTACCACAGACATGAGGACTAGTTATCAGGCTACTTATTTCATGTGTATCTCTGTACATTGGGTCTCTTTTGAGGGTTAAAGCAAAAGTTATCTATAGGTCTTTGCCCTGAAGACATTTTTAGGAGCGTTTGGCGGCATGCAACACTAGCCATGTTTGCAGTGGAGAAATCACATACAACTGCAAAAATCTTGGACAAATTTAATAGTAAGGTGTCTGAATGGCTGTGACACAGAGGTCTCTGAACTGGATTTGTTGCCATGGACAATGTCAGCAACATTGTCAATTTTATGGCAGATGGTTGCTTTTTCAGGGTTCTATGTGTTTGGAACACTGCATCAACCTGGTTGTGCAAGACTTTCTAAAAAAGAAGACATATTCAGCAACATACTGATCCCCAGCAGATGATCCTGCACTTATTTCAGCCATTATTTTAAAGCCTGGAAGACATTATGGATTATTCAGCATGCTAACAGAGTACAAGTTAAAGCCCTGGTACAGGAGGTGCCAACAGGTTGGAACTCAACCTGTTGTATATTGCAACATCTGTTTGAGCAGTTCAGACAGATCAATGATTATGTCATTCTAAGAGGAGGGGATGCAATTGGAAAAGCTATGACCATGGATGCGGACAAATGAGGCCTAGTCAAATGACTGGCACAGATGGTGCTCCTTTTTGAGGTTTTCACACTAGAAGTTAGCAAGGAGGACAGTACGATGAGCCAAGCTATCTTGTTGTTGCATCTGCTGCAGGAGCAGCTGAAGAGGGTGACTGAAATGCTTGCACTTGAAGGTATGAATGAACACTCTGAAGCACATTCCTTGATTGCCTAAGTTATCACTTGACTTGTAATGTAAGGCTGCAAAATTACATTATCTTGTCCAAAGAGTACATCTGTGCCACCATACTTGATCCACACTGCAAAAACATTCTTTTCACTTTCATTCCTTTTTCTGACGAGGATGTTACAAAATAAAAGAGGTGGATTGTTGAGTAAGCCAGAGAACTGGAAGAACGGCTGGAACTTAGAGTCCCACTCTGCAGTTCTGGGGTGCCACCTTCAACTTACAGGGAGGGCAGTCTTGTCTCACAGCAACCAATATCAGCTACAAGAACACCAGCAACAACAGCATCAGAAGTATCAGACCCAACCACTACATGGGCTTGGTTTCAAGTGGCAGGGCTTAAGTCCAGTACAAAGGTGAAAGCAAAAGAGGTTGTGCAAGTGGCAGCATGAATGCCACTTCAGACGATGTTCCAGGCATATCTGGATCACCCAAAAGAGGTGTATGTGGATCAAAACCCTTTGGTGTATTGGTACGGGAAGATGTGCCAAAGGCCACAGCTCACCAGGCTGGCAATAAAGTGTCTGAATTGTCATTTAGCCAGCATGTCTGCCGAACATGTGTTCAGTGCAGCTAGTGCAGTTGTTACAGTAAGAAGGACCAGTTTCTTGCCTCAAAACACAGAGAGATTAACCATGATCAAAATGGACCTGCATTTTATACCACCTGATCACTCTGTCCCTGAAACACCATAGGAGGAGGAAGAGGATGATTGTCCATAATCAAGTGTTTTTGCTGACCAACTTCTGGGTGAACCACCTGAGTTTGAGGACAAACTCTACTTCTGAGACTGAGTATGCAAGTGCTACAATAGAACATTTGAATTATTTCTCATTTAACTTTTCTTTCTTCCTCTGCAAAAAAATAGCTAGTGGAACATAATGCTCATGTCAGATTTATGCTGGCCCCACCATTTTTTAGTCACATATATGGCCGGATTGGAGTTGGACTTGTGTGTAGTGAAAAAGCCCCCACATTTCATTCAGGACATTGAAGACAATACCCGCCTGCCTCACATGCCATTGCCTATCCTCTTTTAGTCACCTAGCAGGGCTTCTCCAGGATATAATTGATTAAAAGACTGCCAGTGCCAATACAAATTCTAATGTGTTGCTACCATTAAAGAGGAGACAGTATTTTCTATCAACCACTGTGTTTGGATTGGAAGATGTAACTAATGAGTGGTGATATACTGAGTGATTGTGGGTGACGATTAATGATGTATGCTGTGGCTGACTGTGAGGGAGGAAGTTCAACAAATCTGTAAACTTGATTTTGATGATTTGCAATGTTTAGAGGGATGGGTGATCATTTTTACTTAAAAGTGATTGACCGTTCAAACTTAGCAAAATTTAGCTGCAGGGTCCACTCCATTTTTTGGTTCCTCACAGTCTAGACCAGTCAATTTAGTTACCAAACACAAATCTACACAACATACTCAAATTCTGTTTCTCTATTTGTTCTTCAACAGCAGTGTATTACACAGATCCACCTACTTTGCTTTGGGAATGGCACATTGGTACCCAGAATTAGAAGGAGGAGGATGGAAGGATTCAGGGCAGGAATACCTCAACAGAGAGAAGGAGAAAGGTATGGACTTCAAAGAGAAACCATGACGATGGTGATGACTATGAGGCCTTGAGCACACTCAGCTCTGTGGATGGAGAAAGGTGTGTTGTTTTGGGAAATACTACTGAATATATGTTCACTGCATTGCTGGCTCAAAAGTTAAACTTCTCTTTGTGTTCTTGCTATGCCTCTGAGCCTTCTTGGTATTCTCCTATCTACTTGTGACGCTTACCTTGCTTCCTTTTGGCCTTCACCTTTACTCCATAATACAGAAACTGTTTTCAGTATGGAGGCCATCTCCTAGTCCTGTCCTGCACAAACAAAACTTGGTAAAAGCTCAACATTCCAGCTTACCTATCTACAGGCTCAGCCAGGTAGCTATGATGGAGGGACATTCTAAAAAGAATGGAGATCCATCACCTAATTTGGCTATACAGCATCATTTTCCTTTTAACAATCATAATTTTTAGAACTGGGTGGGTTAACTTTAATCCTCCATAATTTGAATTTTCAAACCTAGAAGACATAACATTTAGAGATGTACTATCTTGGGTCTCTCTCGGGCAGATGGACTATTTACAATGCATTTAACTGAACTGTATCATACTTATCTCCTCATCATTTGGTTCCACAACAGATTGATGATGATGTGCTGCTTAGCTTCCCGATCGATATTATCATGGTTTCTTTTGTGTATTGTTTGTCTTTGTCACATCTTTCCCCAAGCCCCTTTTTCCATTCATTCATCAAGTCCCTAACCCTCTTCTTCTGGGCTGGGTGATTTATTGAGGTGTGACTTAACTTTACACCATAAATGGATCACATACTTGCTGGGGCAGATGTATGAAAGTGACACCAACTCACTGCATGACCTTCTATTTCCTGAGCAATATTCCACACCGGCCCCATCAAGATTATCATTAAGGCCTTGTGTTGTATAAACACTTACCTTGTCCGACCACTCTTGACTGTGAGCCCGCTTCTTCTGACTCAAGAATTTCATTTCCTAATTTAATTTTCATTAAATACTATCTCCCTATCACTCAGAAGATGTTGATAGTGCTAGTTTTATTGTCATATCAGGTCTTCTTTGTTGCATTTTTCTATACTATTTCACCCTGCAACAATGTCACATTTCACTAGTTAGATGTTTTTCTTGCTTGGTTGCTTTTAGGTGCACAAGAGAAGATACATCACACATCTTTGTTGTGTGTGTAATACTGTAATTGTGGTAGTCTGGTCTTAGTCTTCCTAAAGTGATGGTATAATATATGACCCACTAACTCTCTGTTTTCTTTCAATCTAGTGATGAATAACCCTTTGATTAGTCCTACATTTGGAGTTTGCATAGGTGGGAGTACCACCTTGTGTCCTCTCTATTAGCATGGTAGCCTGCTACAACTAATTCACCTTCCTTAAAATAAGATGCCACCTTTGGAAAAACCTGCAGTAAAAAGGCTGAGATATCAGCCCCTATCTTATCTATTCAGGTACGAGAAGAACTATGGATTAAAGTGAACTTGTCTTGTTAGAAATTAACTTCTACTGAGGAAGATGTTGTTTGTGTGTATTTATGTTTTTGTAGGCAAAATAGGCAATGTCAATCATCCCCTAGTGGTCAATATAGCTTCAGAGGGCTGAAGAGCAAGGGTATAAGTAAATGGCATACACTTTTTTAGCAGATTTAAAAAAAATGATTCACTGAAAGACAGCAGTGGCAATTAAAACATCAAAATAAACATTTGAGGCATAAATTAACTAAAATCAATTATCCCTCTTTTTTTATGAATACAAAACCCATCCTTTCCACCAAAAACAGGCCTACCCCTCTCCCCAAATAACTGCCCCAATCCCCCAAAGTTCAACAAAAGTCCAAAGTGAAAACACTCGGTCTCAACTACATTTCTACCCTCTCCACACACAAGTCCCTCTAGCCAAAACAAAAAATTAAAAACAGTGTCAGAAGAGAGCATTATCTCTTTGGGTTCACAGCTGGTCAAGGATCTCCTCTACCCTCCAGAGCCAGCACTCCATACTGTCCATCCACTGCTGTATACACTCCAGCAATGCCCTGTCAGAGTGAGAGGGGGCTGCAGCAGTTCTAGTCAGGGTCTTGACATATGATGGTGGCACCAGCAATGTAATTGCCGGGAGGCTGAAGGCTGGGGCTGGCATGCTGGACTGGGGCATGGGCAGTTATTTCTGCCTCTTTATTCTCCAGGGCCACCAGCCGCTGGTATTCTGCCTGTATGGTCTCCAGCCTCTGCCGCTGCAGACAGGTTGCTATCTCTTGTCTGGTGGGTGGTGCTGATGGACCAGAAGGAGTAGCTATATTGAGAAAAACAAAAAGAAAAAAGACAAATTGTAAACAATGCTTTCTGCAAACACTTGTTTAAAATTAAATAGTAGGTAGCACAGTAGCAATACATTGCTGGTCCCGTAGGGGCATTAGAACTGGATGTGATTATGATTTGGAGAGTCACATGGGAAATTTTGTATTTTTACCCACACATGCCTCTCATAAAAAGCACTGACTGTCTGGCAGAAAATAATTAAGGCAGAATAACGCCAGATTAAAAAAAACAATGATTTGTGTTTTTTTCTTTCAAAGGCCTTTCTAGTAACTAAAGAGATACTTTGAGTGGAAAAATAAAAATGAATTACCTCTCATTTATAAGTAAGACATTATGCGCTATGGAGTACAAGTTGTTGTGCTAAATTAAGAGAGGCATGCTAGCCGGCGCTTTGGGTTCTTTGGTGCTATCTGCAGCTGGGGCAGCTGTAGTTGACAATTATAAATTTTTTATTCAAATGGCCCCACTCTTTTTCAAATGTCTTTTACTTTCCACCCTGACTCCAAAGAGGCAGACAAATGATAAATAGAATATTATATCTCACACACATCACATATGAAATGCAGATATAGTTATCCTATCTGCTGTAAGTACATGTTCATCACAGAGTATCCCTTATGCCAAACTGGAAATCAAATCAAGCACTTAGTCTCGCTTTACTCACTGGCCTCACCCATCACCACAAATTATTTCCTACAAATTAATTTGCTGGGAGGTGAGGAAAGGAAATTCGACTTATTCTACTGCAGGGTAAGCGAGAGGGATTAGACGGGTAGGTAGAGCTTTTGCTATAGAATAGAGAGGTACCACTGATCATTGTTTTGTCATGTGCCTAAGCCTTGGCTTATTCAGTCACTGTAATAGACAAAAGTCTAAAGGGAACAATCTGAAGAGGAGTAAAATAAATCTGTTATGGGAAACCATGAAATATAGTTTGTAATCACTTCACATGGACATAATAAATGTGACATATGCCAAGAATTGATTTTTAAATTTTTTGGTAGTTTGGGATGGAAACAATAAAGGAGTGAAGTACTAAGAGGCAACTGAATGGGTGAAGGGAAACACACCTTGTGTTTTCAGTTTGCAATGCATTGAAAACTTTGTAAATGGAGCATTAGCTGAAGCAGATGCACTGTAGTCACAAATTTTATCATACTGCACTTCTTCGGTCATGGGTAGTGAAATGCCATGGTCAGGGAGGGGATTCATGAATTATGATGCGTGGGATACACATATGCCTTGCTTAACTCAGGGGATTGGAACAAAAATTAAGATACCCCCCACTTTGAACCATAACTTTAATAACCATAAAACAAAATACGTGAAGTATGTGAGCAGCATGCCCCTCTTCAGAAGGGCTCCTTTGTGTATTCATCCAAGCAGTCATTCAATTATCCTTACGTTCTTCCTACTATATTCACAGATAGCCACCATAATTTAAGCTTTACTTTCTCTCATCCACTCTTTCACCCAAATTTACAATCCATTATCCATCCATTTAGTATCCAACCAAATATCCTTTAACCCATGAATGCATTTACCAATTTCTCAGCCATTCATCCTTTCATCTATCTTACCCACGCGTCCTTTCCTTTCTTTCATTTCACCCACCCTTTCTTTCAATGATCCGTTCTTTCCCGTTTCCATCAAGTCACCATCTTAATTGTACAGTATGTGAGCTTTTGCTGAGCTGCAGACAGAAGAACCCAAAACTCAACCACCACTTTAGCTAACATAGCAAGGGGTTCACAATCAGGAGTCACATTGACACCTTTGTAGCTAGTGAGTGAAATAGTAATTCTCAAAAATCAAGCTCATCCCCGTCCCCTCGTCTCTCCTGCAACCAAATCTCCTTCTGCAGTGGCACTTGAACTGGTGGCACTCTGTGTGGCTAGAAAGAAATATTTACATTTTTTAGTTGCCAGATATGTCTCACCTCAATTTTTTATATAAAAAAATACAAGCGCAATACATTACAACAGTTCGGTTAGCACTGCAGTATCTTCAATCAAAAATATCACTCTGGTCATTTTGTTGGTTTGCGATATTAGAAAAGCCAGGTAGTCAAGCCAACCAAAACATTTTTAGGAATGGAGGGGCCCAGCTATAGTCTATGATGACGATGACTCTGAATAATTGGAGCGCAATAAAGGAGTAGAATAATAATGGTCAGTGAAAGACATATGGGGCCAAGTTGTAACCGCCATGCGGCCTCCAATGCGGCGGCACTCCCGCGGTGCCCATTTTGACATCCCGCTGGGAGTTTCTGCCCGCCGGCCCAGCGGGGATGTGGGCCGCAACATGGGAGCCGGCAGTGTTGCGACTGTGCGACGGGTGCAGTTGCACCCGTCGCGCTTTTTACTGTCTGCATAGCAGACAGTGAAAAGCCACATAGGGCCCTGTCAGGGGGACCCTGCATTGCCCATGCCAGTGGCATGGGCAGTGCAGGGGCCCCCAGGGGCCCCACGACTCCCTGTACCGCCAGCCTTTTCCTGCCAGTTCAAACCGCCAGGAAAAGGCTGGTGGTCAGGGACTCGTAATCCCCTGGGCAGCGCTGCTAGCGGTGCTTCCGTCATTTTAGCCCTGGCGGTCATGTACCGCCAGGGTCAAAATTACCCCCTTAGTGTTAGTTGGCAAATACAATGGGACCTCATACTTTCCAACCATGCTGCACTTTCATGGGATCTGCTGGTATACTGTATAAATTAACTGCACAGCTCAACATTAGGGTTTGAGGGGTGGTCCGTGAACATGGCAACTCTCTCGTTAACTGTCAGAGCATGAGCAAGAAAAATAAAGCCTTCTCAACAAACATACATGGTGAATATTATATATAATTCTAGCTTGCTTGGGCCTGCAATCTTGACAGTAGGCAGTAGAGTTCTTAGTCGTACAGTACAGCAAGATATATAGATGAGAGGATAAAATTACCAACAAAATAGTAGAAAGCTACAGACTAGTACAGACCGAAAAAATTCAGTTACCAAAAAAAAAAAGGAAATGAAAAAACGAAAATGTAAGGATTACAGAAATTTAAAATGGAATAGACAATTTGGAAAAAAGGAGAAGGAATCAAACAAAACAAGGCACTAATAGAAGTATGATAATGGCCAGAGGTAAAAGTTAGGGAAATACTATTATTAAGAGCCCTCAGCAGTGGCACTGGTGGTTGGCATCTCCTCCTCAGCTCTTCCTGGACCCCCCTCGGCATTGCCACTCCTCTTGCCCTTGGATGCTGATGTCAGAAATGAGAAAGAATTAAAAAAATTATTAGTTGTACAGTTACTCTCCACAAAATTATTAAACCAGGCAAACGCAGTAACATTGTACTTATCTCAATCAGATTCCCTATGATACTATCATTGACTATCATTGAGTTGGCTATGCTAATCCTAAAATCCCTATTCCAAATTTCCTTAACAAAAGCTACATTTGGAACTAATGCATTGCAATAAATGGGCTTTGATTCTTTTCTCATTTCTCAACCCCCTAGATGGACCAACTTAGTCTCCATTTTTTGCAATGCATATATGCATACTGGAACTACACATCACTGTGAAATTGCTTGGGACTGTATGAGCTACATCAAAAAGTTACAGGCAAAGCTAGCTCACTGACGTCACAGGAGGACAGAGGAATCTGCATAACAATGACTTCTTAAATAATCAGCCGAAGAGAGCACTGATGAGTAAGATTAGGTAGCACCACGCACCTCCTGAGCTCAAACTGGATCACATAATAATAATATGCTTAACCTAAACTAAATGTAGCTTACCTTAGAGTGTGAGCAGCATGCTATTCAGAAAAAAGTTAGCATTGTAGAGCACAGACACAACTAATAATATAATTAATACTTGTGAAGCCCTGGAATCTTGACACCTAAGAGGTCGAGCAGGTTGTGCTTCCAGTCGAGGATATCCACCCAATGGTGCATTAGCTGCTGGGTGTTTTACTGGACCTGGGCACCACATACCCCTGTGCACCCTCCCCCAATGCAGCTGACGCTCCCGCAGGAGGAATCCCCTGCCAGGTCTGATGCCTGCTGGCAACATTAATGGGTGGTAGCGCTGTACATAAAAAAACAGAGCTGCTACCTCCATCTCAAAAAAGATTGGCAGGGGCAGTACCTCTTGGCAGCCCTGCTGTCCACAAGGTAGGCAGTTGCTGGCTGTCGGGATGGGATTTGGAGGTGCTGCTCCCCTGTTTTCCGCAATGCTCTGCCACTAAATAAAAGACATAAGAGAAGGGAGGAGGGAAGGAAGAAAAAGAGGAAGTGAAGGGAAAAAGAAACAATCACAAAAAAACTTGAAAAAATGAAAAAAAGTAAAATACAGGGACACAAAAACACACACTAATACAATAAATAAAAATGAGGGGTAGATTGATTAGGAGGTTGGAGGATTGAAAAGATTGTAAAGCGATTCAAAATGGCCCAGGACCATTAACAGAATAAGGAAACAAATGGCCGTGCCCATACGAATAGCATGGTGCCATTGGTGCACGATTTTGAATGGGAGGACATACTCCGCATTGCGTTTAATGTAAAACGCAACATGAAGAGGTGGAATGGAAAACTCTGCCCACATGCAGAACTTCACGTAGAGCGGCTGAGTTTTTTAACCACTTTGCGGAGTTGCGCATAGTACGAATCTGAAAACTCTGCCCAGGCCTAGTCACTAGTCATATTTTCTCTGTGGGCCTCAGCTATGCCCCTCTCTGAATTAACTACCAGTGCCTTCCTCACTAGATTTCCAAATGGTAGCCCCTCCAGTGTTGACTCCAGAGGCAGGGATCCCTCCTTTGTTCAGGCCCATCTCTTATACAGTGTGACAGCTGATTGACTGATCCAGGTCATTCCACCCCACCTCTTTCCCCTTTCGGAGCTGAGTAACACACTGCTAATATCTCCCTATATATAGAGAGGATTTTGGTCCTGATACTGGAGAAAAACTTAATAAACTGGTCACAGCAGGTTGACAAAAGGACTTGGCTCTGAACCTAAGCGGAGGCAGAGAAATATGACCTCACCATCATCATTCCTTCGTTATTTGGCATATATTGCCATAAAAGCATAAAACATAAACATGCAAAAACAATAAAATGATTTCCTAATCATAAAATTATAATGCTAAACAATATCAAAAATATTTATAAATAAGGAATAGTTAGACCTGAAACCTGAAAATTGGGTGATTCAGATGGTTTCCTGTGCCGATTTCTGATCTAGAGCATGCTCTTACTAAAATTCAGAATTGCACAGCATAAGTCTATAGCTAAAAGACTTTGTAAAAATTCCATAGTGGACAAGTGTTGGTTAAAATCAGCCTTTCCCAGAAGGGGTACTAAGAAGGCACCTCCGGGGATTGAATATAAGGAAAAAAACAAGATATAGTGGCATGTGCTTTTCTTTGTGGTTGCAATTGCATGGGGGTAGATTATGTTTTTATGTGCCTTGGATAGGAAAAGCAACTTTAAGATGTATGAGGTTCAATCTAAAAAATAGGTAGATTAAAACAGTGGTTTGGTTTCACAAACCAAGACAGATATGGTTCGGTGTAATTCTCCATAACTTAGGGTATATAAACAACTCCACAGTCTTTAATCTTGATAGATTGCTTAATCTTTCATTCATACAGAACTCAGTGTGACGAGTTTTCACAGTGACTTTAGCATCACATTTCATCAATAGTGGGTGTGAAAACATTTCCAGGAGCCCTAGTTTGCCAAAAAGTGCTTTTACATATGCCAGCCAGGGAATTTTAATCATCTTTTGAAGTGGCATACAATCTGGGATGCACTGTCTGACCAATTTTGCTTCTTGGTTCAGACGACATTTCACCCATAGTAAGAGTTGGGCAGTTTTTTATCTGGCCCTCCACAAAGGGCAAGCCCAACTCTTCATGACTGGTAACATTTGCAGTGTTTTTGGGAATGGCCAACAGTCTACAGGCAAAAACATTTTCGATGTGCTGCAGTGCATCCACATTTTGGTTACCCCAAACACTTGTCCCATCGGCAGCAGCCGAGATACTTTGCCATAAACAATGTTTTCATCTCTAATCGAAACTGGATTTTAGTATTCTTAGGCCCACAGGTCACAATATAGGATTTTGAATGGCTTATTTTTAGGTCCAGCCCCTCCATATACTCTGTGAAGAGATCCAATAAGTTCTGCAAACTATTTGATGATTAGGCAATTAAAACCACATCATCTTCGTATAACAGAATGAGGAGTGAATTTCCACCCACCTTTGGTACATCCAACCCTGCATTTGTGAGATCTTCAGATATGTCATTGATGTAAATCAGGAACAAAAATGGGGCTAAAATACATACCTGTCTCACTCCTCTGAGTGATTTTATTTGGGTTGTTGATTCTTCCTGCGGGCCCTAATGTCAGGAAACATTTAAATTAGAGTGCAGGCATTTGAACAGGGTGAGGAGGTTTGACTCAAACCCCATCTTCTCAATTATTGCCCAAAGTGTCTCCCTATTAGCTAAGTCAAATGTACTTGATATTTTGATGAAAGCCATATGAATGCCCCCCTTCTTTGTGCATACATACTTACTGATAATAAGATGTCAATTTAGGGCCTGCTCAATAGTGCCAATCCCTGGCCTAAATCTGAACTGCATCTGGGTTAGAATCCTGTTTTCCTCTGCCCAAGTTTCTAGACATGTCAGGATTACCCTCTGCAAGACTGTAGCTGTAGCATCTATCAAGGGGATTGAAATGGCCTATAAAAAGCAGGTGATGATTTATCTCCTTTTTTAAAAATGGGAACTAAAATGGCGCATCTCCAGGAATCTGGGTTCTTATCCTTCACCACATTTCTTAAAACTTTAGTCAAGATCTGTCCCCACAGGTGTATATCTCATTTAAACAGATCTACTGGCACCCCCATCTGGACCGGGAGCTTTACCAGATGCTGAAAGGTTCAATGCCCTAACTGTCTTACCCAGTGCAATAGGCGTAGATAAGTGCACAAGTGCGAAATCTAAAGAAAAGGAGCCATATTGGTCATCCAAGTCAGGTTAGGTTGTCCCACTTGGTTGAAAAACACCTGGATAATAGGATATCCAGTAACTTTGGGAATCATAGCTTCCACTTTAAGGAAATTTGTCTCTAAAAAGAAGGGTTGGTTTAAGAAAACCTCACAGCACCTTTTGTTGTTCTTTAAGGCAGCTGCTACTGTCAAGGCTTTTGAGTCTTTGCCCCTAATCTCCCCTTGTCTTGATATCCTGATATTCTCTTCTTGCTATATACACAGCTGGAGGGCACCATGGAACAGATTTATGAGCAAACCTAGGCCCTCATTACAACCCTGGCGGTAAATCCTGCTTTGGGGCGTGCTGAAGACCGCCAACATACCGTTGCGGCGGCAGAATTCCGCTACAGGTTTTACAACCCACAGCTCGGAATCCACCACAATGCAGACACCCAGAGAAGTCCGCCACACCAAAGGTCAGTGATAAACTGGCGATACCAAAACCCACACCGTCACGCCAACAAGAATACGCCCACACTATCACGACCCACGAATCAACACAGCGGTCTTACAACCCGGTAATCCATTGGCGGTACACACCGCTGTGCTCAAAATACACACACATTTACAAAACACAACTACATTGGACAATTCGAAATACACACACCTGATACACATACACACACCACACTCACACACCCAATCCAATATAACGCGCACACCCACATCACCCACAAACCCTTGCAACCAAAAATTTGAAAGAAGGCCAGAGAGAGAGACGACCTAAAATAACACCAGCATCCACAGACACACAACACCATCACTTACACAACATCCACACACCTCAACCAATACACACCAACACATCCTCTTACACATCACAACAGACACCACCTCACACATCACCCACACCACATCATGGCACCTCAAAGACACCCCAGGTTTTCTCAGGAGGAGCTCAGTGTCATGGTGGAGGAAATCATCCGGGTAGAGCCACAGCTATTCGGATTACAGGTGCAGCAGACATCCATTGCAAGGAAGATGGAGCTATGGTGGAGAATTGTCCACAGGGTCAACGCAGTGGGACAGCATCCAAGAACACGGGATGACATCAGGAAGAGGTGGAACGACCTATGGGGGGAAGATACGTTCCGTGGTATCCAAACACCAGATTGCTGTACAGAGGACTGGTGATGGACCCCAAACTCCTCCCCCACAACTAACAACATGGGGGGAGCAAGTCTTGGCGATCATGCATCCTGAGGGCCTCACAGGAGTAGCAGGAGGACTGGACTCTGTTAAGTCATACTTTACTACTACATCCCATCAACCCCACCTGCAAGCCATCACATACTCCCACTCTTACCCTCACCCCATTACACCATCTACTCCACATGTCCCACTATCACAACCCACCCATCTCAATACCAAGGCCCTGCATGCAACACCTATGCATGTACCACTGTCACCAAAGCATGTCCAGTACAGATACCCACACAGAGCCCAAAACAACTATCACAAAAGGGCAAACACAATTATGCAATCACAGGAGTAGAGGGTACCGCACACAATGCACACACATATACTACAATTATGCATTTACACCCCAACAGGACCCATACCCAACGTCACCGGACAGGAGGTGCCAGATATATCCAGTCCCCTCACAGAAGAGGCCCACAGTGATGACAGCAGCTCTGCACGCCTGGATCAAGATGACCAGCCCGGCCCATCAGGGACCTCGGGACAGTCAGTTCCCCTGACACAGTCCCAAACCACCACAGAGCCTCCCCCCTCAGGAAACACCAGCACAACACCCACCCAGCGGGCCCATCCCTCTGTCCTCAGGACACGTCAATCAGCAGTGTGTCCACCACTAGAGGGAACCCAGGCAAACCCACCAACCCAAGACAATCCGGGACCTGGGGTCAATGGCAGTGGGCACACTGTTCAGGTCATAGAGGCAGAGAACAACAGGGAAGCTGGGAGGACTGCTGTGTGACAAGGGGAGGACAGGCCCAGGGGACCCACCCTCCACAAGGCACTCTCCAACATCATGGGAGCATACCACCATTCCCATGAGACCATGGGTACAGTACTGGTCAAGTTTCAGGAGAACCAGTGGCTGCAGGAGGAACACTACCTGGGGATCAGGGAGGACTTGAAGTCCATTAACACCACCCTGGTCACCATAGCAGGGGTGCTGGCAGACCTTGTCAACACCATGAGGGACACAGTGGCACACCAACGGGCCCCTGACATTAGCCTGGACGATGAACAGTCCTCCACCTCCGCCATCGCTGGTGGACAGGAGGCACCGCCACAGGAACAACAGGCCACCAACACCCCACCCCCTGCAGATGGAGAACCACCCAGCAAATGGTCCCTGAGATCCAGGAACAAGACATAGAACATTGTCAAGACCCCCTCCAGGAAATAAGACCCCCCTGAATGTCACCCTTCTGTCCCACTATGTCACCCTGTCCACCTTAAACTGCCATTGCTCCACTTCCTATGCCTCTTTGGACAATGCACCTGTGAAACAAATAGACTGGACTCTGCCATGGACATACCTCCACCATCACCCCAGCCCTTTTCACACCCCCTCCACTTATTTGCACAGAAATAAACACCCTTGAATCACAAAACAATCTGAAGTCAGTCTGTGCTTTCACAATTGTGTAATTGCAACATCTCTGGAATATAGCAATGTAAATGTACTTGTTCACATACCAAATGTTACACAGCTGTAGGCCAGAAGTAAACATAGCAGAGGGCACAAATTGGGACCCAGATCTGTGAAATGGAAAGCCAAAGTGACAAGTCAGGGTCCATACACAGAGTGAAAAAGGCAGACTTATGCTAGTATGAGAGTATGAGATGTGGGAAGCAGTTCCAACTGAGCACACAGTTCCTGGATTGTTGCACGATCAAGTCTGTAAGTGATAATTACATGTCTCTCTTCCATTGTTGACAGGTTCACCAGGGGTCTCTACACCGGAGGATGCCGCCATCTCATCACCTGCCACAGCGGACGTGCCCTATGGAGGAGAACGGTGAGCAGAGGGTCATACAACACTTAGGTATTGCAATGTTTTTCGCAAAAACGTTACAATTTCTCCATGTGCCTTTGTCTGGCTGTATTCCTGGCCTAAATAAGTGTGACTCAGTTATTTGGCCTGCCATGTGGCGCCCTGAAATGGCAGCTGCCTGACCTGTAAGGTGGGACAAGGGGAAATGAGGTAACTGCGCTGGCGTTGTACACCGTCGCGGTAGGCGGTCGCAGACCGCAGTGCAATTCAGCATTGGTTAACATTGGGGCCTAATGGTTCTATGAGCCAATGACGATGTACGGCAGCAGTGACGGTACGCACCGCCGCAGACGTAGCCGCCATTTTCTAACTCTTCTCACTTGATACCTGACCTTCAACAGGAGAGGACCTACACTGCAAGTGCTGTTGTGCCCTATGTCTGGAAGCGACGATGGCTACATTGTCTGGGGAAAGGGCCTCTGCCTTCACTTCGGAGGAGTTGGTGAAGCTAGTGGATGGAGTCCTTCCCCAGTACACGCAACTGTACGGTCCTCCAGACAAACAGGTGAGTACACTGTGAGCATGGTGGATGGCACATGATTGTATGGGGTGTCGTGGATGGAAGAGGGTAGGGAGGGGGACAGGCCAGCATGTGAGGATAGTGTGTGTGTATGTATGTCTGGGCCAGGGTGGGAGGAGTTTAGACAATGCGTGAGAAGAACTTTACGGGATAGTAACATCCATTCTTACTTCACTTTTCCTCTAGGTCAGCGCCCACAAGAAGAAGGGTATTTGGCATGCCGTCACCAGGGACGTGCGGACCGTGGGGGTCTACCATAGACTGAGCACCTACTGCGGAAAAGATGGGAGGACCTGCGCCGCTGGAGCAAGAAGACGGCGGAGGCCCAGCTGGGGATGGCCTCCCAACTTGAAAGGGGTGCCCGTCGCACCATGACCCCCTGATGTTCTGGATCCTGGCGGTTGCATATCCGGAGTTGGATGGGCGCTTGAGGACATCACAGCAGCCACAAGGGGGTGAGTACACTCTCATTCAGCTGACTCTGCGCGCTTTACGAGTTGTCTGGGTGGGGGAGGTGGGCAGTGGGTTCCCCTAGGCCAGGGCGAGCTTGGTAGGCACGGTCCCTTGTGAAGCAGGCTCAGTAGCACCCCAACCCCACTATGGTTAGTGCCATATACACCTAGTCAGGCTCCTGTGACTTCCATGTGTGCATCAATTGGGCTTATTCCTGGTACCCCATGTGCATTTGATTATTCTAGGAACTATAAGTGCATGGCATAGTGCCGAGGGCTGCTGTGTCTGTAGTGTCCGCCAACGGTAGTGGTGTTGCATGCACTGAACATTTCTTTCTTCTTTCTTTCCCCCCCTTTTTGTGATCTCCCTGCTCTTGTGTGGAATAGCATCATCAGGCGGAGGAGCATTGGCACGGAGCAGGAGGGAGCTGCATCCCACTTGGCCCTGGAGGGCGAACCAACGGAGTCTGAAGCCACCAGTGGGATGGAGGGCGAGGGGAGCTCCACAGCGGGGACAGGAACAGACAGCAGTGACAGCGACTCCTCCTCTGATGGGAGCTCCCTTGTGGTGGCGGGCCCTCTGTGCCCCCCGCATCAACAGGTACACCCGCCACCCCCCTACCAGCACTGCCCTCCAAGCAGCCCCTCAGCGTGTGTCCCGTTCCCGCTCACCCAGGAGGGTGGGGATCTCCTTCACCCCAGCCTCCTCAGGCCCTGCCCCAGTCAGCCCTGCTGCCCTCAGTGAGGAGGCTATTGACCTCCTGAGATCACTCGCTGTTGGGCAGTCTACCATTCTGAATGCCGTCCAGGGTGTTGAGAGGCATTTGCAACAAACAAATGCATACCTGGGGGGCATTCATTCTGGCCAGGCAGCTCAACAGAGAGCATTTCAGGCTCTGGCCTCAGCACTGATGGTAGCCATTGTCCCTGTGTCCAGCCTCCCCCTTCAACTTCCTCCACCCAGACCCAATCCCCTGTACCTCAGCCTATCCCAAGCACACCATCAGACCAGCATGCACACTCATCAACACACAAGAGTGGACATGGCAAACATAAGCACCACACATCCCACAGGCACTCACACAAGTACCATACCCATGCAGACACACCAACATCCACTGCCTCCACTGTGTCCCCCTCTTCCACATCTCCCTCCTCCCTCCCTGTCTCGTCTTCACTCACACCTACATGCACTACATCCTCAGCCACCACCTCCATCACCAGCACGCCCATCACCACACACCACTCATGTGCACTCACCACCCCCACTACCATTCACACATCCACTGTGTCCTCTCCCAATGTGTCTGTGAGCCCTCCTCCCAAAGTACACAAACGCAGGCATACACCCACCCAACAGCCATCCACCTCACAACAGCCTCCGGCCCATGCACCTTCCCCCAAATTCAGCAAACGTAGACCTCCTACAACCACTACCTCTTCTTCCACTCCCAAACCCCCTCCATCTTCCCGTCCCTGTGTGTCTAAGAAACTTTTCCTGGCTAACATTGACCTCTTCCCTACACCTCCCCCCGTCCTTCCCCAGTCCAGCACCTCAGCCACCAAATCCCCAAGCACAGTGGTGCCAGCAACTCCGGTCTCATCGCGTGCGCCACCTATCAGGATTGCCAGTGTGCCACATAGCGAGGCCAAGGAGCAGGCCGTTCCGCCACCTGCCAAGGTGAAGAAGGTGCCCACATGCCACAGGGAGAAGCCGCTCCTACCAGCAAGCAAGGGCTCCTCCAAACCAAAAGGGGACAGTGGCAAGACATCGGCAGCAACAACAAAGGAGGGGAAGGGACACAAGCTGAAGAGCAGGTCAGGACAGGGCACGGTGGCTCTGATTGAGGGAGCAGAGTCACCCCTTATGTCAACCACTACACCAACCTGTACGACGGTGGACACTGCCACCTGCACCGCCACCAGCACCGCCACCAGCACCACCACCAGCATGTCTGCTGCCTCAGCAACAGCCCCAGCATCATTCCCAGTGGGCAGCCATCCGAGGATGCAGGAGACGTCCTGCTGTGTCCCTCAACAGTTGCAGACACATGCACCACCACCAGCACCTCTGCCACAGACACCGCCGCAAGCCCCGCCACCAGCCCCACGACGTGCTCAGACAGTGCCACCACAGCTGACATGGTAATCATCCCCAGAGGGCAGCCGTCTGAGGCTGCAAGAGACGTCCTGGACCCTGCCAAGCGACCATAAGGCATGACTCTCAGCACTGTTTGCACCTGCAGGTGGCAGGCGAAGTCACAGCAGGGTGGAATGTATCTCTGCCTCCATGGTGTATCATGCTACCTGTTCCCAGGCAATCTCGTGGCACACACACCCAGGTGGGGAAATGGGACCTGCCACACTGCAAGTGAAGCACTCCAGTGGAGAAAGATATCCACTACCTCAGTCCTTGACAGGATGAAGCACTCTGGGCACAAGGCCCCCTCCAGAACCCGTGGAGAAAAGCATCCACTACCTCAGTCCTTGGCAGGATGAAGCACTCTGGGCACCAAGGCCCCTCCAGAACCAGTGGAGAAAGACATCCACTACCTCAGTCCTTGGCAAGATGAAGCACTCTGGGCACCAAGCCCCCTCCAGAACCAGTGGAGACTGACATCCACTTGTGAGATTGTGGCTTTGCACTCCCCAGGATAGAGGAGTGGGCAAACCACCCACTGGAAAGACTTGAGAGACTGTGGCTTTGCACTCCCAGCGATAAAGCAGTGGGCAAACCACCCACTGGAGAGACTTGTGAGACTGTGGCTTTGCACTCCCCAGGATACAGCAGTGGGCAGGGAGCCCCCCCGTGGAGCAGTGGCTTTGTGCGTTCATCTGGCTGAGGTGCCCCCCTCCCCCTGAGGTGCCTGTTTAATTTCGATCTGATGCCCCTGAAGTGTTCTCTCCATTTTGAGTCAGGTATCTTGTGTGGGCTGTGCCCATGCATTTTGGGACACTAATCCACGGACGATGTTTGAGTAATATCCGGACCTGTGTAGTTGGTGTACTTATTTGTATATACTGATTTTTGAACTTGCACTTTCTGATTTTTATTTATTACACTCCTTACAATCATTTCCTTTTGTCCTTGCGTTCTTCCAGGGGGTGAGGGGGTGTGTATGTAATGTTGCTGCATGTATTTGTGTGTATGGTGTTGTGGGTGAGGGTGGGGTGGGGGGTTTGCGTGTTGCTTGTGTGTGTCACTCTCTTTTCCCTCCCACACTCCCATGTGTTGCAGATGCATTACTTACCATGGTCTTCACGTCTTTCCTGCTCCTGATACAGAAGGAGGAAGACCAGCATGGGCAGGACATGTAGTTCGGGCTCCATGGCGTCCTGGTTCCTCGTTGGGTGTTGAGAGGTGAGTGGTTTCCCTTCTGTTTACTGTTTCCGCCGTGCTTTTGATAGTGTTGGTTCCGCCCCGGAAAAGGTGGCGGATAGGCCTCTTGTAATACAGTGGGCGGTACATTGTCTTACGCCTGTCTGTTGGCTGTTACCGCTGCGCTGTTTGTTTCTACCGCCGTAGCAGTCAGAGTGCTCAAGTGGCTGTCTATGTTGGCGGTTTCCGCCATGGTCGTGATTTCATTTTTTTCCACCGGCCTTTTGGCGGTATCACCACTGCTTTTACACCGACCGTCAGGGTTGTAATGAGGGCCTTAATGTGTTTATGGGCTGCTGAGTATACCGCATTGAACCAGCGATGTAAAGGACTATCCTGCACTAATTTATGGGCTGTCAGAGCCTGTCTAATTGGCCCATATAAAAGGCTAAAACCGTTTAAAACTGTGAGCTCAGATGACTCCTAGGCCAGACACTGTTCAATAGAATCTATATTTTCCCATACTGTTGTATGCATGAAACTTACCATGTCAATTAGCTCCCTTATAATCTTGATGCCTTTGTGTCTTATAAAACCTGATTTTGCCCTATATCTGGGGGATTTATCCTAGTATTTAAATGTAGGGTAATGCAAACAGGATTATGATCACTTTAGCAATTGGTGGTGGTGTAATGAAAATAGGTATGTTTGACCACTGACTTTGTGTTGCACCACTTTGTATCTGGATTAGTTGTTCAGTGTTCACCAGTTGCAGATTACATTTTGTACTCATTTTAGCTGCCTATTGACTTTATTGTGGCATTAGACATTGCCGTTGAGACATTGCAGTTGAACTGTGTTTTTCCACATGGTAAACTGTGCTTGTTTTTCGTATTCTTTCTCACCGAACTGTGAGTCAGACAGCATGATAAGAATGGACATGTTTTTTTGTTCAGTGCAGAGAACGGTTCAGCCTTTGGAGAAGGTGGCCAGTTCTCAATGCTTTTCCTTTCAACTCTGACCTACAGAAGCCAGCGTGTTTGAATGTTTCTCTTTCATGTGAGGGGTTTTCTCCAGAAAGCCATTTAAAAAGGTGGCCCTGCTCAACAGTGGTGGAATTTCCAAGACCTCGGTCAGGATTAGAGACGTTGAATGCCTGACACACACTTGTCCAGTGAGGGTGAATATCTCTTTCTCGCAGTTGAATGGGGTCATCTTCTTGCTGGCATGAGGAAGATGAAGAGCTCGGCAGGCCCTACGGGGATGAATTTTCACTTTATTATTTGCTTTGCAATTATGCTATAATATAATCACATATATTTGCTGTGTACATTGCAGTTGAGAATCATTTTGGGTATATTTTCCATTCATTCCTGTGACTATTTTTAAATATGTGCTTTTGACCTACTAATCTTGTTTTAGGAACCTTGTAGTAAAATAATAATAAATGTCTTCTTTGAACTGAGACGTGCATTCCAGAGATTTTTGTCAGCTTGGTCATTAGTGAAAGCAAAACAGGTGGTTTTATGATCTGAAGTCATGTGGACAGCATATGCCGAGATAATTATAAATTTTATAATGCTTCCCCTAGTACCTCCTGTAAATGTGGGGACTATTTCACCATAATTGCCCCTAGGTTCCTCTAAAATCTGTAAACCTTATTTAAAACTATGGGGCATATTTATACTCTGTCTGCGCCACATGTTCGCAAACCTTGCCCCATATTTAAACTTTGATGCCCAAGCCTGGGGACGTCAAAATCCCGCCATGTGCGTCATTTTCTGGATGCGGGATACCGGCTTGCGTTAATCATATGCAAGGTAGGCGTTCCCATCCAAAAAATGACTTTAGCGCCCGTGCGTCGTATTTATGCTACCGGGCAAAAATCCTGCACGGCTGGGAGGCGGAGGCGGAAAATGACGTACAGCCCAATTTGCGTCACAAGTTAACACCTGGGTCAGGGCAGGTGTTAAAATGGGGCAAACACACCTGTATTTAATCAGAACACACAGAAGCAACAACAGAGCAGCAAAAGGGAGACATGGAGGTGCTTCTCATCCAGCGTTCACGCATATGCTGAGCACAGCAACAACAACAGCAGCTACCACAACACCAGCAGGGACACCAAAGGCAACGCAGAAGGCAGAAGAGGATATTCCGCACCAGGACAATCCTTGATGGCCTCAGGGAACATGATATCATCCAGAGGTACAGGTTGAACTGGCAAGCCATTCAGCAGCTGCTGCGCAACATTGAGCCACAGTTGGCACCCAGCTTGCTGACACCCCGCACCATCCCAACAGAAACCAAGCTGCTAGCTGTACTTCACATGTTGGCAAGTGGCTCCTTTCAAATCACTGGCGCCCTGGTTGATGGGATATCACAGCCATCATTCTCTGCCTTCCTGCCCAAAGTACTGGATGCCATCATCGGACTCACACCCCACCACATCTGCTTCCCAAACACACAGCAGAAGCAGCAGGAGACAAAACGGGTTTTACCTCATTAATGGATTCCCACACGTCCTTCGTGCCATTGACTGCACACGTGTACGCCTTGTGCCACCTGCTGCAACTGAACACCTATACGGCAACTTGAAGCACACACATTCTATCAATGTGCAGGCCATTGTGGATCACCAAGGATTGATCACCAACATTGTGGCAAAGTATCCTGGAAGTGTTGATGACTCATTCATCTTTCGTCACTGTACCATCAATCAACACTTCAAGGATGGACGATATGGCAATGGGCTACTTGTTGGTAAGTACAGAAACCTACTTATATACACACCGCACAGCAACCCTCAGGGACAAACACCACATACACCACAACAGCAACATGCGAACAGGAACACACTGAGGTCATGACACCGCTAGGCATGTTTGATAGGTCTGCAGTGAACGTGTCACACATCGGTAATTAGTGTACAATCTAATGTCAAGACGCCAATGATGACAACGTATGGAGAGGTTTGGCTAATTGTCACCTTGAGAAATGTAAGCGTCTCAATGATGTTTAAATTAATCCATTGCATATGTCTAAAGGTATGGGATATCCAGGGTACATAGATGCTAATGTGTTACCACCACTGTCAAATTGAATTTGTGTATGGAACTATGATCTCACCCCCAGTGAAGACACAGGAACTCCTGTATCACAAGTCACAATGCTAGGGAGTGCACACTGTACTGCAAATCCCAAAACATACTGCTGACAACCGGTCAGCAGGCAAACACTCGTTCAGCCAAGGAAACAACCCAATGCAGATGGTACATCCTAGAAGCCTAGGAATCAACACAATAACACAAAAGAGTCACAGACAACACAAGACAACTACTGCCATGCAAGGTGATATTAATGGGGCAAGCTACATCAACATGATCCCAATCATTTTCTCTTTCAGCTGATCAGGGGTATGGGATCCAGCCATGGATTATGACACCATTTGACAACCCAAGCACTGCAGCAGAGTGTGCCTACGAGGCACATAGGAGGACACACACTATAGTCGAGAGGACCTTTGGCATCCTCATGTCGAGATTCAGGTGCCTCAACATCACTGGTGGCAGCCTCCTATATTCACCAGAAACGGTCTGCAAGATCATTTTAACATGTGCCATCCTGCACAACATTTGTATGGGAAGGAACATTCCCCTATTAGAACCAGAGCCAAAAATGCCTGGTCTGCAACATGAGGGGGAACAACAAAACACAGCTGCTGGATTGCGTAGGCACCAACATATTGTGAACAATTTCTTTTGAAACAACTCTCCACTGTATCAACATATGTAAATAAACACCGATAATAATCACCATATCATGGTCTGGGTAATCATTTTTCCGCACCTTTATCTCTAACTATCAGAATAAGAGTGTAGCCTCATGGAGCATTGCTGATATAACGATCAGGACACAGAAATTTCCAAAGCAATTGTGATGCGTATTATACAACAGTCACATTCACACACACTGTAAATGACATATATCCTGTACATTTCACCTTTGAAGGGCAATAGCAGAGGACCACACCTATTTCACACATACATATTGGCAATATGGTTCATCACAGCATATGGCACACATCTAAGACACCATCAGTCAATAAGGGGAAAAAAACCCTCATACATGAGGCAGTGGATGTGCTATTGCATTGGTAACAGGAATGTATTACCAGACCCTTGACAGCATTAAGTCGTACAGCACTTATTTTTGCAAGGACTATCTGTGACTAAAGTTCCATCTAAGCAGAACATAGACAGCACAAGTGCCACACCTATGACAAGCATTGCGCACATGACATTCTATGTACATGTCAGCCCATGTCCTAACCCCTGACACACCCATGCTCCTGGTCTCACCCCACCTGTCTTAAAAGGTCCCTGGAATGGTAATATGTGTACCCAGATATTCCCTCCTCTACACACACACACAGACTAACAATAGTAATCCAGTGTGCTTCACCCTTTCGTATGGTATGCCATAGTCATTGTACATCTGTCTGCATGGACGTCAGGTTAAATAATGCACTGGGTTGTAGTCTCTAAGACCTGTTATCACCTGTAGATTGCTTCCCATGTGAAAGGTACTGTTGGCCATTTGAACTCAAATCTCACCT
This sequence comes from Pleurodeles waltl, assembly GCF_031143425.1. NCBI lineage: Eukaryota > Metazoa > Chordata > Amphibia > Caudata > Salamandridae > Pleurodeles > Pleurodeles waltl. The sequence continues at coordinate 783,750,188 of NC_090447.1, forward strand.
ATAGGACTTTTGAGAAACTGATGCAGCACGCACCTGTGAGCACCTCCATGCAGACCACCCATATGAACATGCACTGCCCTTGCATATGCTTGGAACAGCATAGAAGCTGCCATTTTGTCGATTACACTGTTATACATTGCTAGAAAAATAAGCCGTGTAACACAGCCCTTGGGTTTATGTGTCACCTTCCAAAACACAGGATAAACACAGTTTTCCATGTCAACTGTCTTGTTCTTCCTCCGACCAGTCTTAGTCAGACCACTGAGTATGTACCTTGTGAAATTGCTGGATTCTGATTGACCCTGCATCCTGTCAGCCTGACTTGCACCTGTCTGTGCGTTACCCTAAAGGTTCCTTGTGGCTACATATGTAGCATACTTGCTTTCCCAACCCTCACATTCCCCTGGGGGTATTTTGTCAGGTGCTTCATCAATGCATACTCAAATACATTGTATAGCATAATCTGCTTTTTTATTGTGCCATAATTGGGAACTTGACTCAAAATACCCAAATCATGGCCTATCCTTTGTCTGGGTGTCATGTATGCATGAGCGACAAAGTGTGACAGTGTACCAGGGCCTTATGCAGGGATTGGGTATGGTGCCTCCAGCAGAACTAGCAACCTCAGATAATGTGCATGAAAAGTCCACACATGTTAGGACCCTGACAGTTTACACGCTGAATCACCTTGCTCACAACATATTGATGGGCTGTGCGTGCTGAATAGCTGCAAGATTAATCAACACAGAGGCTATGATGTTCCAAGATGCAGTGGGAAATTTACAGGCCAAACTGTGTACAAATGTTGTAATGACACCTGCCGGAACATGACTCCTGAGATATGATCTCACTCAGCACACCAAGGTTGCCCTGTTGACAGCCTCATAACACGTCTGCAGTGACAGGGTGGGACCATCCCCATGTAGGTTCTTATGTCCTCATTCGCTTTACTTCCATTGATCTCCGAAGGATACTTAGTAGATACAGGAATAGCCGCCACTGACTCATGATGAGACCTGGACGTAACTGTGACAACATAGACCCCTAAAAATATACAGGATCAACATTGGACCACACACATGAACCAGACACCTCTGGGCAATTTATCACTGGAAATATGTGGCCACGTGCTGCTTTGTCTGCTGGTCCACCACTGCCACAGGAGAGTTGTGGCTCAGTCATATGACCACAACTCTGGCGTGATATTACATTTGTGGCTCACCTTTGTCTTTCCTTGTCAATAACATGGTACACACTTAGGGGGTCATTACAACCCTGGTGGATGGCGGAGAACCGGCGATAAGACCGCCAACAGGCTGGCGGTCTTACCTTGGTGTATTATGACCATGGCGGTTACTGCCATGGTCATCCGCCGGTACTCCGTCCCGCCCGCCAGGGCGGAGACGACCGCCGGGCTGGAGACCTGGGTCTCCAGCCCGGCAGCCGTCAGTATACCGCAGGCGGTATTTGGACCCGGCTTACCGCTGTGGATTTCCAGCGGTTTCAACCGCCATGAAATCCATGGCGGTAAGCACTATCAGTGCCAGGGAATTCCTTCCCTGGCACTGATAGGGGTCTCCCCCACCCCCCACCCCCACCCCGACTCCCTCCCCTACACCCCCCACCACCCCTGCCACCCCCCAAAGGTGGCAGGGCCACCCTCCCCACTCCGACCCCCAACATAACATAACTCACACACACCCAACACGCATGCAGGCACCACCAACACACACAAGCACACACCCCGACATACATGCCTACATCCACACACACAGTCAGACACGCACACCCACATTCAAACATACACGCACACATCCATACAGACATACCCACAGCCATACACGCACTCCTTCCCATACACACAACACCCCCACAAGCATACACGCACTCACACACCCCCTCTACATACACAGACGCACCCCCCCATGCACGCACACAACACACAACAACCCCCCACCCCCCTCCCCTAACGGACGATTGACTTACCTGGTCCGTCGATCCTCCGGGAGGGGACGGGAGCCATGGGGGCAGCTCCGCCGACACCACACCGCCAACAGAACACCGCCACGGCGAATCACAGGATGTGATTCGCGTGAGCGGTCTTCTGTTGGCGTGGCGGTGGAGGTGGAGCAACCTCCACTTCCCCGCCGCCCACAAGTATGGCTGTTGGCGGCTCTCCGTCGGAATAACGATGGAGAACAGCCAACAGTCCTAATACGCCGAGCAGCAAACCGCCTGCACAGACGGTCTTCCGCACGGCGGTCCCTCGGCGGTCTTGCAAAAAGACCGCCGAGGTCGTAATGACCCCCTTAGTCTGTACATGTGCCTGACTCACGGTGGGTTCACCAACAAGTGCCTAGGAAGCAGTATCCAAAATTCAAGGACATGCGATGGGCAAGTTTTGGACCATTGACATGAACAAACCCTTGCCATCTATCCGGTGCATGCTTTGTCATTTGTGGTGTTTACGTTACCCAAAAACTAGGAAGTGCACACAACAGATGTTGCCACATGTATGACTAACACATGTCCTCTCTCATTTCCACACTGACTTGCATCTGGGTGTTGGACACATTGACTTCACATTCATACAAGCATATTTGCAATGATGCATCTTGTGATGCACACACACTGAGTCAACAACTACATTAGTAGCCAATGCACACACATTGAGCCATAGGTATTGAGGTATTGTACTTATGTGCGTCACCTTGCTATCCTTTCCTGTGCAATACATAAATGTAGGCCACACGTTTGGCCATCTAGTGCATCAGTCAAGAGTGAAAATCCTGTAAATGAAGTAGCGGATAATGGTCCGCAGTAATATGTTGTCTCACATGTGCCCATACACCGTCATGACCAAAGTGGGTGCAATCAGCCTATCTCAGTTGTGTCACAAATGTAACATAACATTAAAATGGTAAAATGACCCAAACCCAGTTAATGCCCAAAATGTTGACGCATATGCGTAAAAAAATTACGCTTATGCCCGAAAAAACGACGCTTAATGCCCTTAAAACACCATTGACCACACTGTACCTCCGAAAATTGGTTAAGTGTTAAACTATTTCCAAACATATGGATGCAGGATCATTTCTACTCCTGTGCATCGAAAAAAATGATGCCCAGACTGTATGCGTCAATTTTTTTTGACGCATAACGATAAAAACGGCCACCATTTTAGGCAGGAAGTGATGTTTACAGATTATGTACAGTGGGTGTACTTTCACTTTCACTTTGCAGTCTGTGATACTTCCTGACTGTGTGGCTGTGCTGAGAGTTTTGTATGGTCAAATTATGCTTTTGTCTCCTGTGTGGTCCATTTCTTGTCATGTTGTGAAAAAAATAGTTGTTGTGTCCTGTCTGAGTGTTTTTTGTGTACAATTGTGTTGTATAGTATTGTCTTTGTTTTGTTGGGAGTCTGTTGTGGGTAGTGTTCGTTTGGGTCTAGTTGGGCTCTTTTAGTTGTTTAGCTTAAGTTTTTCATATTCTACTTTCCCCCTATTCTCCTTTGTTCCCCTTTATCTCCTATTTATCTTTTGCTGCTAAGATGTTGGGTAGGCTTCGTCTTGGCAAGATGGGTGAGGAGGAGCTGGGTGGTTTTATATGGCTGGTGTGCCATTTCCTACCCCTTATGATTGAGGCAGGTGGGCGGGTGATACAGGGGCATCACACTGAGGCACGGAGTCTCCGGTGGGCAAAGATCTTGAATCACCTGCAACGCATTTATCGGACACCAAGGAATAACCACCAGCTGAAGGACTGCTAGGCTGACCTTATCTCCAGGGAGCAAGATCTGCTGAACCACCTGGGGATTGTGATTGGTGGCCCTGTTGGTGAGTACAAATCATGTAAATGTGCACAATTAAATGCTCTGTAGTGACATTAGATGATTTGTACAATATCTGCCGGCAATGTTGTTGAGTGTGTGGAATACTTCGGAAACATACAGGGTCATTTATGTACTATGTTAAGGACCACAATTGCTAGCTGTTAGGAAACAAGAGCTCTGCAAACTTACTGAATACTTTTGCTTTATGTAAGTTGGTGCCTCCTTTGTGTTAAACAGCAACACAAATCAGGAGACAATTATGTATAGATATAGGTCACATTTGCCTGTGAAGTATAGAAATTTCCAATTCATTAACAACATTTGTTGTTGCAACACCTAGATTGACTTTCAAAACACTACATGAGGCTGAAAATGAGTGCAGGCTTCACGTCAATTGATGATAGTAATGTGGCCCAAACATATGTCTCATGTGTGTCTGGTGAGTGCGTAAGGAAAGCGATCACAGAAATTCCAAACATCTTAGGGATTATTGTGGCCCTTCTTCATTTCGGATACATGTCAGATCTGGATTTGGACACATAGGGAACAAGTTCTAGCTGCCCTCAGCTAACATCTTAGACTGGTATTTGGTGTTTGTTGTTCCACCTTTCATTTAGGGAGGGCTGGCCAAAGGTATGCACATGGGTTCATATCTCTATGGTTGGTGCAACTCATCATAGCTGGGCCACATCAAATGAAGAAACTGTACCAACATGAGGGCTAACAACTGTCCCTGCCCCTCTGTACATTGTACCTGTGTGTCATAAATTTGTCATGGGCACAATGGCTGGTTCACTGGTAATGCACTCCTCAAGGAAAGTGGCTTTGGATGTCTTTCTTGGACACACATGATGAGACGAATACACTCCATTATTATGTCTGCTCACTAATGAAGGAGCATGTTTGCCACCACATGATAGTTAGGGCCACTGCATGTGTGCCGATATGTGTGTAACACTCACTAGAGACCCATGGTATGTACATGTTAGCCGTGCTATATCGGATTCAGTATCATCACGTCTGAGTGGCTTTACTTACTTATGTAATCTTACACATAGTATTTGTCTTTGGAATTGTTGTACAGTGCACAAAAATTGAGCACATTTCTCCCTTCCATGCCTTACAGGTGGACCGGCACCCTACACTTATGGCGAGGTGGCTAGATTCGAGGACCCAGACAACTCCAGTAAGTGTTGACATGTCTGTTATGTGTTGTGTTTCCTGGTGATGTGTGATGGACTCCTGTGTGTTGAACTCATAGCAAGGTGTGATGCGCTGGCCAATTTTTTGTTTTGTTACATGAGTGGAATTTCATTTTATCACCATCTTTGAGTAGGCCAATCCTTATCCTATTGTCTTATTTAGGGATTCTAGGTCAGTCCTGTAGGCCCCACAATGTGAATGGGGATGAGTCATGAGGATAACACTTGTATCAGAAAGAGTCGCACTGGACCTAATTTGTGATTTAGTCAGCCAGTCAGACCCACATTCTCCCAGAATGGGGCTGCTAAATGCTTACCCACAGACTTCTGCTTCCCAATTCACTAATGTACTGATTAAACTGTAGGTTGAACTTCCTAGCAGCATGTAGCTCCAAATGTAGTGCTACGAGTATGTGGCTCTATAGTGCAATGGCCTAGGTGTGCATGCAACTCATGGCCAGGGGGGCTCTTGCATCTCTGTGTTTGTTGTAAGTCATGGCTTACTGGTAGTATATGATGTGGACAAAGGTCTGCATTTCCAGACGTGTGGCGCTGGGATTGGTCAAGGGTTTGCTGTCTCCTATTTGGAGATACTCCTTACCTGTGGTGTGTTTGTTGAGCAAAACACATGTCCAGCTTTCCAAAGCTTCCTGGGTGTCCTTGTTGTTTGAAATTGTTAGTTGTTAGTCCACCCCCCCACCCTCAAACACAGGCATGGGTTTGTGGATAGTGTACCTAGGACAGTGAATCTTTTGTCTGAACCTAGTATACGCACTCATTTTTCCCACGAGTACTATACTAGCAAGTCCATTTACAACTTGCAGATCATGTGGCCCTAGATTTCCATCCCGTACAATGACATTTGTAGCCCTGGCATTGGCGGAGGATGTGCTGCATGATTGTTAGCTGACAAATGGCAGAACTATGATGCCAAAATCATGCCAGTTGTTTCCCATCTTGTAGGGTTTGGATGTGCTATGTGTGATAGAACCTTTGTAGGCTGGCTTGCTATGTACGTCCTCAGGGACAATCAATGATCTCTATGATGATATAAGCTGTTACAAGTACAATAGATGTATTGTCTGATTTACTTCTTGTGCCATTTCACACAATGCAGTTCCTAATGTTAGTTTTTAGGGTCGAGCCTGCGTCGCATGCGAGACGCTTTAGGGATTAGAAAAGGGCTCGGAGCCCTGTCGACGTCACATGACTGTCTTTCATTGGCAAGTTGGCTTGCCTGTTAGAATCCGCTTCTTTTAATTCGTGGAAGGCATGCAAAGGTCATGCCTTTTCTGGTGGTTAGCCCTCCTCGAGCGCAGCGACCAAGTACAGAAAACATGCGAGGCTCGCTGGTTTTGTGGACTACTTTTTCTCTGTTTTCGCAGCGCGATCTCACTGGGCAGAAGTCCAACGCTTCGCATACTATCGACCTTGTTACTCAGTTAATTGCTCTTTTGCCAATACTTTTATTAGTGTGAACTGTAGCAGCGCTTTTTTTTTTATGCAAGAAAAATCCGTCTGGGAGTTTACAAATGTGAACAGCTGTAACTCCGACAAATGCGAGACCCTAGTGCATTGCAAATGCTTGTTCTATTTGTCTTCACAGCTGCAAATATGACACCCATCCAGGTAAGGGAGTTTCAACGGCGGGCATTAAGGTATCAGCACATACTTCAGGTAGAGTCTGGGTACCGAAAAATGGCCCACAAATCCTGGCACAAATGGGCCTCCAGAGCCTGGAGGACATTCCCACAAGGCGGCCCTTCTTTGCTCACCACAGCCATCACCAGCACCACCAGCGCTACCACCCAGGTGGCACTATCCCGCAGCTGGGACCGTTGCAGCAACGACCTCAGCAAGTGCTCCAGGCCCTAGCACAGCACCACCTGCAGGGCAGCCCACAGCCATGGACACTACACGGCCCCACACTTCCTCGGCTGGCACCCAGACCACCCCAGCTGCAGCTATAGACCCTGCTGCTTTTGTACAGATGCTGCGTAAATTGGATCGTGTCCTGCGCAAAATGAGTTGACTCCTGCAGGAGGGGCGACCGGCGGGTGCGGTCAATCAAGAGGACCCTCTGGAGGGTCAACCTGTAGCAGTGTTGACGGAAATGATTCCCTCCCCTCCCTCCTCTTTTCTGATTCTTATGTTTTGTGGGTTTAGGGGGCTTAGTGTTAGGTTAGTACAGAATGTTAGTTTAGTTAGTGTTAGTGGGTGGGGGGTCATTAATATTTCTACTGTTTCTTTTTGAGTGTGTGGGTGGGTGGGTGTTGGGCAATGTTGGGGTTCTTGTGTGTTTAAAAAAATAATAATAAAAAATATATAAAAATATATATATATTTGTTTAGTATAGGATAGTATGTGTGTAGGTTAGTATCTGTTGTCCTCCATGTGTCCCATCTCATAAGGGTGGTTGATGTTTATAACGTTCGTTAAATGTGACCAGGGGCCCTGCGACTACCCTTTCCGCCAGCCTTTTCATGGTGGTTAATACGGCCATGAAAAGGCTGGCAGGGGGTGGACTCGTAATCCCCTGGGCAGCGCTGTAAGCAACACTGCCCTGGGGGATTACAACCGCCGGGAAAAAAGTGGCAGGAAACCACCGGTCCCGGCGGTGCGACCGTGGCGCTTCCGCCGCGGTCGTAATGGCCAAGTTTGGACTGCCAGCCTGTTGGCAGTACAAACTCCAGAACAGCCCTGGCGGTCTTTGACTGCCAGGGTTGTAATGAGGGCCTTTGTGTCCTATGCTGCAAACAAATCCCAGATGAGCTGTAACATTGGCAGCTACCCCAAAGCTACCTTGCAAAGATCAGACCATTCATTGCAACCACTAATCACAGTTACTATGGATCCCAACATGTTTTTTTCATTAGGTATGTTTTCAATGTCACATACTGTGCTTCCATATTTATGTTTGGGAACACTGTGTTATGTCTGACTGCAGTCTGATGTCCAAGGAAACCCTTATAAGATGAGTGGTGGTAAGCTCTCTTGTAGTATAGTGTCCATGACTCACTAAGATAATTTGTTACACTGTTCTGCATGATTACTTATTTGGATGTAAACTCATACACCTCCATTCAAACAGTTTAGTGACTGTTTGCTTAGATTTGTGGGCAATGTTACATGTGTTAGTTTTGCATGGAGGCAACATTTTGAAGGCACTATTTTATGGTTTAGATATACCTTGAGGAAGCATTATTCTGTCCAACACAGCATTATAGTGTATGGTTTCTCTTTTCCTCAGATATTACCCTCAGGAAGGGCAGAGTATGGTAGAATCCAGGCCACTGTGCATAGTTATCAACCTACATTATTTCAGGACAGTTGTATTGACAAGCTATGTAATTTGACCGGAGGTAAAATTCAGTGGTCCACTGCACGGTTGATGTGTCACATTACACAGAGACAAAGTGGTTGTGTAAGTGCTATTTATTGAAAAGTGCTGTAGTGCTATATGTACATTGTCCATGATTGTGAGTCCATTATAGTGACATCTTCCATTGTGATCCTACACAAGTGCTAAAGGACAATTAATTGGACATGCTGGGGTGAAGTGTCAGACGGTGCAGAGGGACAGGATTTGCCAATGAGTTAGTGAGAGACAATCACAAGGCAGGCTGACAAGATAGACAGTGGTTTGCAGAACAGTGCTTGAGTACAGTTGTTGCAAAAGTGGCATGTTACGAAGCGCAGGACCTTGGTAATAGGTGGCCATGTGGCAGGGACTAGTGCTTCCGGGTACTTTTACGTGTGAAGGTGATCTGTTCCATGTCTTCATCTTCTGATGTGTGTCTTGCCTCCTCTGTCCTTGGTGTTGGTGGTTGTGAAGGGGCAACACACACCTCAGTGTGTTTAGACGTGGAGTCAGACATCCCGGTAGCTGCTAAATGTGGGGGTCTTAGGGGCAGTACTGCTGCAAGGAGGATCTGCTGGTTCTTAAGAATAGCAGCCACATCACGATGGTAGGCAGCCAGGTTGGCCCTGAGGGGATCATGATTGCATTCGTGCATGCAGTGGAAGGTTTGGGGTGCGAGGTGTTGTGGCAACTACCTTACTGCAGTGGTGAATTCCTTTACAGTTTATTGTAGTCCTTGCAGGATGGATGTTAGTGCTTGCATGGCTGCTGCCTGATCTGCAGATGACATCATGCACGAACGCATCCCCTCAAGGCTGGCTACCATATTTTGCATCTCCACCCGCACCTCCTTGGCCAGCTCCCGCTGTACTCCGATTACAGTTCTCTCAAAGCTGGTGCCTGTGTTGTCTGAGTCCTCAGCTGTATTGAAGCTGGCAGGTCTTACAATTGGGGTGGTGTGTGGGTCCTCTGTGATGGCTGCTTGTTCTGTGCTCCTTCTTGTGACTGAAGGTGGGGTCTGGAGGGTTCCAAGGACATCATGGAGGGTCTGGTGGCTGATGTTTGTCAGCTCGTCAACCATGTCATCGGGGTAGTCCTGGACAGGCATATCCGCAGGAGATCCATCGTCCTCTGCAATGAAATACGGTACAATTAGTGTGTCTGTGTTGTGGCATTTGTGATGTGACATGCCTGCCTTGTGATGATTTCACATTGTGATCTTTGTTCCTGTTTAGTGATCCAGACTTTCAGATGGGCATTCTCCCAGACCTATGCCCCACCTGCATGTCACATGTATTGCGGTCAGTTTTTAGACTTGTCAGCATCACATCCTCTAGGTGTTGGTTTTGGCCAAATAGTGAATTGCCACCTTCTTGTCCTACTCAACCCTCCGTCTACTTCCATTCTCATGGTAAGATCTTTCACTGGCTGTGGGTGTTCTGATGACACTAGCAGAACACTTAACAATCTGGACCTGCCCCCATCTCTGATCTTTCACATCCACTTATATGTAGTTGAAATGTAGCGTATACTATGCAAAGCATTGTTATGGCACCATATGGATGTCAGCATTGGTAATGTGTACAGCTGATGTAGGGGAATGTGTGATACATTGGATTGCTCTGATAGTCGTAGCAGTGTCCTATTTCCTCCTCTGACTGTCCAGGTGTATTTCAGTGACCAGTTACATGTGTCCTCCCCCTGAATGCTGTTGTCTGAGCAGTATGACATTTGGGATGTTGCATTGTGACCCAGGCACAGGATGGACCCTGACATATGCAGCATGGGTGTGACCTTAGTGCTGTGCAGCTCCTAATGTTGATGACATTGGCTGATGTTTGCGGCAACTATGGGCTTTCACATTTGACAGGACTGGAACATTTGTCTTGTTTCAGGGGATTGTTAACGTTGTCACCCTAAACCCTCTAATTTAGGTGTGTATGATCCATGGGGACGTTACTGCTATTGGCTACTTGACCTGCACACACAGCGGAGGTGGTAGTGGCAACTGTTGTCAATGTTACATTCCAGTTGTCGGTATGGCTAGAGGTTGTTAATTGGGCCCTAGTTAATGTTGGGGGTATAGTGGCTGATGTGTGACGGGATGTCAGTTTGACGTTGTGCCCTTCCCTCCTGGCGTGGCTTTACTTTGCTACATAGTTGGCATGGCAGCATACCCCCATGGAAATGTTCTTGGTGTTGTGTTGTGTTGTGGTGTGCCCCAGCTTTTCTCTGTACAGGCCATGCCCCCATGCCGTACCCCTTTACCCATGCCACTCCATGTATATGATGACTTACATGCATTGTGTAGTCAGTATTTCCCCCACCCGGTTGCAGTTAACATTAGTGCATTTTAGTTTCCCATGCGACTTACCCTGCATGTGTGTTGTCTCCTGGTAGTCTGCGCTGTCCTGTCCTTGAATCCCTGTGACAATCTCCTCAGGGATGACGGCTGCGACCATCTCCTCCATGTGGTCCAGGGGCTCCTGGTGTGCTGGACTCCCACCTCCAGTCTGCAGTGCTGCCTTCCTGTTCCTTGCCATTTTTTCCTTGGTCCTGCGCTTGCAGTCATGCTAGCGTTTCTTGCACGTTTCTTTCTCGATGACTGTTCTGCGTACTTCTGCCACACTGTTAATCTTGTCAACAATTTGTTGCCATATTGACTCTCTCCTACTGATTGGCAACTTTGAGGTGACAAACAGTTGGTGCTGGTGTTCTGTCACCTCTTTTATCAGAATTCCCTGCTCCTCTGCACTGAAGGGACACTTTCTTTTCTTCTTCTCCCTGTCCTGGTTCTTGTGTGGATCCTCCTGGCTGGTTCCTGGTTTGTTGTCATCTTCCTGGGGTCTGTACAGGCATCTGGAATCCATTTTGGCTCTCCTATGCTGAAATGGCTGTGTTTGCGGGTAATTTTGAACAAATTGTGTCACAAAACGCTGCATATCCGGTTTGCGGTGTCGTAAATCGGCTCACAGTCATTTCCGTCGTGTTAACGTCATTTTCCTTTACGATGTGACGCTGCGGTGTGCATAAAAAAAAATTACTAACACCTGTGGTTTGCGCCGCCGTGCGTCAAAGTATAAATTTGACGCCCCCACGGCGCACAGTAATGGTCGTTAGCCGGCGGTAATATTTTTTACGCAAAACTGCGTCGGTGCAGTTTTGCATCAAAAAGTATAAATATGGGCCTATGTTTATTCAGAGAGTTACCCAGAGAATTATGTTTAAAATGTGCCTTGTTCAAGCCCTCATCATCCATTAGCATGCCACACGCCTGGCTATTAACCAGAGCACAAAGTTGGATATTAAACTCCCCCGCCCATACCACAATTACTTTCTTGTTCGGATAGAGAAAATAGCTATCTACAAATTCCTGAATGACTTTTAGTACTTGACTGCTAAAAATATTATTTAAAAAATGGATCAACAGGATGTCCCAGTCATCCCCTACGGAAAGTTGCCAAGTCGGCCACTTGGTCTTCCTGCTGGAGAGGACTGGGTCGGTTGGAACAAGGCATGAAAACCATCAATATTGAAGGGACTAGTCATCTAGGTCCCTTGCACAGAGTTCACATCAAAGGTGGAAATGGAATGTAGACAATCCATATTACCCATCTTACGACATGTACCTGCAATGTTCCACGTGGCCATGTTCAATCCTCTTTCACTATTATTAATGTTTAGTAATAAATGGGGGTGACATTGTGTATTTCCATGTTTTGAGGGGCTTTAATCCCATCATTTGGCTCAGGTACCAAAAGGGCCCAAAAATGACTCATCAATAAAACAGAGCTATCCCCTACTTGTTCCCCGCTGACTAGGGTGTCTGAGTTACAAAGGGCAGTTACACTATTCAGCAGGCATCGGTAAACCATTTGTTTTGGTCCAAGGAGGTGAGGGCCTGGAATCTATTTCCAGCCATAACCTGTAGATCTGCATTGTGTCTATTATCTTCATTGAAGCATGATTAGGAAAATTAGTTTCTCATTGTGGATGGATTTAAATGTATATAGAAGAATCCCAAAGGGAGATTTTTATCTGGCTCTGTTTTGTCAATACAGCTATGGCCATCACCAAGATTTCCTCTGCAAGCCTGGGATTTCTAAGATTTATGATCATTAAATATCCTGGGAAAGTATGTTCAAGCGGACCTCCCATGCACCACGCAAAAATAATGACTTGGATCATGTCCCAAAGTCCCTTCATATTCAATGACAACCAATGCACCACCTTATTTATCAGTGCTACTGTTAGCTCAGCCATTCCATCTGGTGTAGGGCTGATGTTTGCCAAAACAACCACATAAGGAAAGGCTGCGCGAGGAAGATGGATTACTGGCAGCAATATTTCTCTGTTCCCTGAGGCCATAAGATTTACTTTTGGAGTTGTCGATGGAGGCTGCCGCCTGATCACTCCATTAGTTGGGTTAGAAGTTGTTGCCTTTGCTTTATTTACCAATTGGCTTCCCATTTTATTTCCCATCTGTGAGCTCTTGCCAACTCCTACTCTCTTGTGAGTGGAGGAAGATAATAGCTGTGCATTTGATGTTACATTGATGTGACACCATTGTCTGCCTCTCCTTCTTATCTGGCCCAATGGTGGTGGAATTGTCGCCCCTGTTGTATGTGCTGTAATTTTAGATCGCTCTCCATAGCCATGAGCCACTCGAACACTAGGCGAAACTTTATATATGTATTTTTTTTATTTTTTTTATTTATGATTTGGTACTCAACTGAGGTCCACATAAAAAGGAGAACAACAAAAGAGAAAAAGAAAAATAGAGGAAAAAAAGAATTTGTATTACAGCCAAACAAAAAATCAAATTTACCCTTTACATCTAGCCAAAAACCATATAAAAGTTTTTAGTATAGATAAGCCAAGAATCAAAATTACTATTTATACTTTACAACCAATCAGGTACAAAAAATTAAAATTAAAAGATATATACAATAAAATATTACATCAAAATCCTATGTCATGGGTACCGACTTTGAATATACACACTCAATGAAACTCCAATCCAAAAGAGGTAAGAATACCGGACTGTCGGAAGACAGAACCGCGTTAACCGTAGTATTGGTGGTAAATACCTGTGCAAAAACAGCATTTTTACAATCCAATCTTGCGCTCTATCAAAAGGGGCCTGCCTTCTTCAGTCCCACATATTAAATCATAGTAATATTATTATTATTATGAACAAGTTAAAAACAGTGATCCTATTCATTTATTTAACCAAGCCACCTGACTAGCCCTGCTACACAAATTTCTTAAAATAAGTTTAAAATACATTTGAAAAAATTAAATATTTTAAAACAGAATCTTTCATTCGAAGGATCATACAGGGCTTGGAAAAACTCAGACACTGACAACAGAGAGAGCTGAAGACAAATTGGTTTTAACCATTTACGCCGAAAAGGGGCAAGAGAACGGCAAACAAATAATACATGACGTAAGTCTTGAGATTCTGCCGGACAAAAGGTACACGCCTTTGCAGTACCATATCATTTTGCTAGTAAGGTGTTCAGAGGGAGCAATCCCTGTCGAAGCAGCGACCAAAAGCGCCTAATGCTATGAGGGATGTTCCAAATGAGATACAGTTGTGATTTTTTTATTACTAGAGTGTTAACTATGTTCGCAAAGGAGCTTCTTTTTTTCCAGCTCTCCAAGTCTTGGCGGAAGCTCAGGGTCCACGAAGCGTTCTTCAAAATCGCCCTCAAGTGCAATGGGGAAAATTCTAGGACTTGGCTACAATCTAGCTCCAACCTTTCCACAGCAATGGAAAAATTCTTACAAAAGACGAATTTAGCCTTACTGTTATCTAAAAAGAGCTCTTTCTTTAAAAGTGATCTTAAAGTGTTTTCTTCGCTCTTTAAAATTGAGGTGGCCAACCGTATAACCCCGCTAATCCTTGATCATACGCGCTTCTAAGCCCCATTTCCAGCCTCAGAGCCGCCACTGAGGCTGCCGTGTTAACAGATAATAATTTTCTGAGAATTTTACCTTCTGCTTGATTTAGGAACCCCCATTTGGAAATGTCTATGAGTTCCACCCCATATAACAGGGATGCAGGAATTTTAACTCGATACGGTGAGAAAAGGTAAAGGAAATGCCTTCTCCCTGTGGCTGTACATAAAGCCTCCAAACCTCTTGCCTGACCTTCAGCCTTTGCTTTATTAGAGGCGATGTGGGCAACATCGTTAAGGTTCCCGCTCACGAATAAGGGATAAGATTTCACGATTTCAAGATTTTGATTACCCAATATCGAACGATAATTGGTGAAGATAGTCTTTTTTTTCCCACGAGACAGAGAACCTTACTTTTGGATACATTGACGCTGCAAGCGATTCAGGAGGCCTTTAGGGGTTAAATCAAAAATTAAGATGTTGTCAGCGTATAACAGGCAGCAAATTGGGCGCCCACCCACTAGCGGGGGAAAACCTTTACCCTTAGACAAAAAGGAGGGGAGATTGGAGATGTAAAGGGAAAAAAGCAGGGGAGCCAGTAGACAGCCCTGTTTTAACCCATTAGATGTAAAAAATCTTGTGGGATAAACCTCTATCACCCCCAAGGAGGATTCTACACCAGGTATTGGAGTGGAAAGCTATTATTAACTCCAGGAGGGGTAAAGGTATCCCCAAGCTGCATAACTTAGACCATAGAAGATCTTTATCTACTTTATCGAAGGCCATCGAGAAGTCTATGAAGGCAGCATAAACAACCACACCTCTTAGTTTAACATATTTTTCCGTAATAATTTGAAGCACCATGATGTTATCTAGGGTACTATGTTTGCATCTGAATCCAGATTGTTCCAAGGGGATGATGTTATTCTTCTCTGTCCAAGACATCAGTCTAGAGAGCAGACATTTGGTGAACATTTTTCCCACCGCATCAAGGAGGGCGATCTGACGATAATTACCAGGACAGGATCGGTCACCCTTTTTATATAAGGGTACAATTATGCTACCAACCCACGAGGGAGGAATACATCTAGAGAGGAACCATCTTCTAAAGACCACATATAAGATCTTAGGCCAAGAGCTCTTGTCCTGTTTTATAACTGATAAAGGAAGTTCGTCTGGCCCCATTGCAGCGGAAGAACGCATCTCACCAATAGCACAGTCGATCTCTTTTATTGACGGGGGAGAGAGAGTGAGAATTCCTGGAATTACTGGGAGCCGGAAGGGTGCAACCCCATTGGAGGCATACAGGGAGGAGATGGATTCTGACCAGCGGGCTTTGGTGATTGCAGCAGGGGAGGGACGGATTCTTGACCCACAACCTTCACCCACTAATGCCCAAAAACGCCTTGCCTGGCCCTTTGTAGCGGCTTCCCGGAGCTGGATCCAGAGCCTGTCCCCGCTTCTTTTGCAAGACGAATCTTCAGCCGCTTCTTTCACCTTTTTAATATGACAACCCTGATTTTCCTTTCCTCGGAGAAAACTAAATACTGGGTCCTGACCAAGTTATTTATTTCGCGATTTAAGTCAAGCAACACGCGGGGGATTGTTTTCTGGGCTACTTTATGCCCCCCGACAATTTGTTAGCCACCAATTGCTTCAGGAGATCAGAAAACTTTAGCAACTCAATTCCCTCCCAACTAATAAGATTAACAACCACGGGTGCTAAAATTGCAGAAACACCAGCAATCCTCTTAAAATTCCACTGGGTCCTCCCAGTCTTATTCGAAAAACTCTGGGTAAACCCACCAGATATCCAAGAGTCTAATGACAATATGGAAGTTTCTAAGGTGATAAAAAGCAAATTATGATCACTGTAAGGGGTACTTATTATCCTAAGATCTTCCAATAGACTGAATGAGGAGTAACCCAGTACTAAATAGTCTAAAATGGCCATTCCCCCCGGAGAAATATGCATAAAAGAGGCAGGGGAATCTGAAGTGGACCTGCCATTAGCAATAATACAGTTGTTCTTTTTTAAGAAGACTAAGGAGAAGTGTACCCCTTTTGTTTGTTTTAATTAGAGGAGGAAAAATACAGTCTGGGATACGCAGCGCTGTTTCTCTCTCTACGTCGCGCATTTGACATAGGGCACAGTTGGAAATTTTGCAATTTAGATCTCCCATCAGTGCTATCAGAGGAGGGAACTCGGTATCTAAGGCGTCCCCTATAAAGGCAAATACCCTTTCTAACAGAGAATCGTACACGGCCTCTGGGGTACATACGCATTAATTAATAACAAAGAGGTAGGACCTCGTGAGGTATTATGCAATCGTATCGTAAGAGCCATGAAGAGGTTGCTGAGGTCTTTATAGCAGGAATAATCCCATTTGAGGGTGTTGGACAGTAAACAAGCCAACCCCCCTTTAGCGTGTCCCCTTCGAGACGAAGAGGCCTTACAATCAACTCCAAAATAATTATCCCACAGCAAGTCCGTGTCTGACCAAGTCTCCTGAAGAGAAATTAAATCTGGTTTAGTGTGATGAAGTAAGATAGTTTTTCCCTACTAAATTTTACCCCTGATACATTCCAGGAAATTATTTTTAAACCTCTATTAGGAAGAAGGCTGGAGTGGGTCCCTGGGCCCCCGATCTTGCACAAGGGCTCCCGGGAGCCAACCCCAATCTTCCAGGGCAAAGGTAGCTAGAAGATTCGGAGCGTGTCGTGTCTCCCGCAGTAACACCTGCCTATCCTTCCCTGTTAAGGACACTTTGAGAGCCTGTAGATCTACTCTAGGTCTATAAATCGTAAAATCAGTGTCTTTAAAGTGGGCCGGGGGATGGGGCCTCTCGGAGCTTTTAGTCACAAACTTTTCCCCTCCACAAGCAGTGTGGGACAAGAATGGAAACACATCAATCCCGGACACTGCAGAGAGTCAGCATGAGAGAGGACCAGGTTCGCCATGTGCAATGAGCAGAAGGCGACCCTAGCCCTGAGAGCACCACCGACCATCCTTAGGGAGACAAGATCAATATCATTGCTCAAGATGTGATTCAAAAAACTGGATTCAGAAAAGCATCTTAACAAGGTGGACCTATTTAAAATTAAATCGGGATCAAAAATGGGGAAAAGTAAATAATCTGAGAATCCGAGTTACAACCTGTTGAAGGAGCTCCTTCCCTGGACAACAAGATAGCGGATTCGATGGAAATGGTCTCCCGTCTGGGGGCAAAAATGGGGAGGCGGTTGGATTCAAGACTGGGATAATAGGGAGGTCGGTTAAGTGCATGCTTACAGGACCCCTATTGGTAAAATTAGGCCTACGCGGAGAGGGCATACGAGTCTGCATCGCGTATGGCTCTATATGAATTTGAGGAGAGATTGTCCCATCAGTTATCGTTTCGTTAAACAGTACTTTCCTTCTTTTTTTTCTGCTTATTCGTCGATTTGGTTTCTCCAATCTCTTAGGTTTTTCCCACCTTTGGCGAAAGTTCTCCTCTTACAATCTTCTACTGAGGATAACTACGGGGGGAAATTATGGGCCCTTTTTTTTGGTTGACTGCTTTTTCAAAGATGGGGAACACCTTCGTAGGGGGCTGGAGGCTTTGTGCCAGGGGATTGCCCCTCAGAGTGGGAGAGTCAAAAATAAATCAAATGAAGTCCACACGACTACTTGGTAGTGACTTTACATCACCAGAACGGAAGCTTTGGGAGCTTCCCGCTTGAGTACCCACATCCTTGCACAAGTGCACATTTTGGGGTGCCCTGGGGGAAGTCCTGGACGCCTTCTGATCAACAAAAGATTGTAAAGGGGCGACGTTAAACTGAGTAAAATCAAGAGATACGGCCTCTTTTTTATCTTTAGTCATCTCCACTAAAATTGCTGTTACGGAGTCAAGGATACAGTCTGAGCCCCCTACGAATTTCTCCAAAAGCTTTAAAATGGAAGCAAGGAGGTTTTCCAGATTGAACAAAGAAGCTGAGAGCCTGACCTCAGATTCCAAAGGTGGAATGGGCTGGATTCCACTGACATCTAAGGCCGGCGACGCAGACAAATGTGATTGGATATATAATGAATCTTGTAATGACGGAGTACTATTAAACAGCTCCAAACCTGATAGAGTCGAAAGGCCCTTGGACCTAGGGATCACAGACAGAGGTGAAGGATCTTTTGCTTGGGGGCCATATCTCTGGAATAAAACTGGGTCCAAGTCTGGCAGTGTAAAGTCGCAGAGTCCGATAGCAGTAGACGCTGTAGGAATAATAGCGGCACTTTCCAGAGAGTTTTTCGGATCCAGGTCAGCTTGAAGAGGAGAGCTGACTAGCCAGGCAGGTGAAGAGGAGGGACAATGCAATGGCCCCAGCTCACTCCAAGCGGGCCAAACAGACACAAAAGACTCGGCAAGGGGTGTTATAGGGTTCAGTTCCAAGACCCTGGTTCCTTTTTCCTGGCTTGCTTCTGCATGGAATGGCTCACTTAAGAGCTCCCCGGGGGGCTCCATAGGTGACTCTGAATCCGGGGGTGCAATGGAGATGACTTTGCTTTTTGTTTCCTGTGATGAGGAGTTCTCTTTACCCCAGAAGGAGAGAAGATGCCCCTTCAGCAAGAGTGCCGAGTTAGCCTTGTTCCGTATGGGGTTGGATTTAGTTTTAGAGTAGGCCTTCCTGAAAGGAGGAGACGACCTGAACGGAGCTTCTTCATGGTCATAATAGAGAGTACCCGCATTAGGGGCACAAGGAGGCTAATACAGCAGACTTGCGATTTAGGGCACAAGAGGACAGACTCGCTCTTTACAAATTTCCACCGCTTAATCTCCAGCTGACTCAGACAAGGCTGGCTTAATGGACTTAATGAACATCCAGCGCCAACCAGCTGTCCGTTGTTCCTTGGTGCGCTTTGTACCTCAGCTTACTGCTCAATTGGCTGCGTCCATGAAGAGCAGTGCCTGCTAGACTCCGGCCCTACCCACCTCGCGGTATCTTTGGCAAGAGCAGGAGCGTCAAGAAGAAAGCAGAGAGACTAGATTCTCCCTCGCCCCCCCAGCAAGCCGCACCAGGACAGACCGCTTTGACGATGATCCTCAATACAGGGCGCGGGGAGAATAACTCCTCAAGAAGGCACAGGCGGGGAGGGTGCGCGGCTACCTGCCACAACGGAAAGGCTACCAAGTCCCCAGGCCCACACAATGCAGACCCGGAGTGCTGTTCCAGCGGAGTCCCAGTCCGCTTCCCAATAATGCGGGCGTGAGCAGGCGTGCCGTTGTGGGAGTCTGAATCCCAAAGGAATAAGTCCTGCTTCTAGAAATACAGGGGTGCAGGGCTCTCCCTCGCCCCCGCAAGCTGCACCCAATCAGACCTCCTGAGTGGCAAGCAGACAAACAAACAAATGAGCAAAGCTGCAGGGAGAGCCGCTCACCTGGGCTGGCAGACAGGCAGGCACGATGCCTTACTTGCGGAGAGACTAGAGGACCAATGTATTCCTGCAAGGACAACGCACGATGTGCCGAACCGTGCACCTCCCAGCCAGCTCACGTCCTTGCTTGCACTCCTCTCCTCTCCAACCGCGCCCTGCTCAGCTGCTAGCCAGCCAGTACATTCACGTCCGGCATCCGAAGTCAGCAGTGCAAAACTTTAAATCCAACAGATAACTAAGAGGCTGTTAGACTTGGCACCCTTGGCATGGTCTCCCCTAACTTTTGCCTCTACTTCCCAGGTTGTTTCTGTGTGCTGGACTTTGTTGTTGCATTTTTGTTTGCTCTGGACACTTTACCACTGCTGACCAGTGCTAAAGTGTAAATGTCCCATGTCTAAATTATGTGTACATTGGCTTATCCGTTGGCTTATCCAGGCCTAAAACTTCCCTTTTCTTACATAGAAGGCACCCCTAAGGTAGGCCCTAGGTAGCCCCATGGAGAGGGTGCAATATATGTTTAAGGTAGGACATATGCTAATGTGGTTTATATGTCCTGACAATGAAATACTGCCAAATTCGGGTTTCACTGTGCAAGTCCTATCCCTCTCATAGGTTAACATGGGGTCTGCCTTTGAATAGTAGTAAAGTGCAGATTCCCTTTGGCAGCATATAAAACTGTGGAGTTCAGGGTATCAGAACTCACAATTTAAAGATACATCTTTTATTAAAGTTTGTTTGTAAATTGTGTGTTTGAAAATGTCACTTTTAGAAAGTAGGCATTTTCTTGCTTAAACCATTCTGTGACTCTGCCTGTTTGTGGATTCTCTGTCTGGGTCAGTTTGACAGTTGGGGTGTTTGCATTTCTCTCTAGACAGTGACACAAAGGGAGCTAGGTGTAGCCTGCATATCCTGATAAGTCATCTGAGTTGGGAGGGAGTGAAGGAGTGGTCACTCACACCTGAACAGGCTGTGCCTGCTCTCATACAATACAGTCTCCAACCTCTTGGTGTCTGGGGCCTGGTCTGGGCAAGGCAGTATCTCACCAATAAGAGAGACTTTCCTTTGAAGTAGGCCTACTTCAAAGGTCGAAAATGGGGTATAGGAAGAGCACCCAAAACCCCTTAAAATTAGATCACTTCTGGCATCAAAAGGACCCTCTGCCAGGGAGAAGAGCTGAGGGGAAGTGCTGTCCCTGCTTGTGACTGTGCTTTGTTGGGCTATACTGCAGTTGCTGCTTCTGCCTGTGAAAGGGGACAAAGACTGGATTTTGTGGTATATTCCTGCTTGAGAAGGATCTCCAAGGACTTGGACTGAGCTTGTCCCCTGTTCTGAAGTCTCAGGGCCATCAAAGACGTCTCCTACCATGACCTAGACTCTCTGCTGAGACTCCTGCCCTGACAAGTGATGCCCTATTCAGTGTGTGGGCCCTGGAAAGGAGAATCTGGTGAAAATCCCCAAAAATCACCTTCGGACAACTCCGGACCGATGTTGCTGCTGAATTCTGTGACGCCATCTTTAACCGACTCTGTGGTCCTCTCTGGAGTGCGACGACCCTCGCAGGCCTGACATTGCTGCAGCCCCGCTGAAGTCTGCGACCCTGTGGAAATCGCTGCAATATGTAGTGACCACCGGATATCAACTCCGCCCAAAGTGCACGGATTCAGCACCTCATACTGATGCTGCCTCACATCCACCGCTCAACAGCAAGGTCCTGATGCCTCTTCCTGACACCTCTGCTACTTTGTCGCACAGCATTGGAACTGCCGCTGCCTCGGATCCAGCGATGCCGCAATCCCCGAATTTGCGCACTGGCTTGTTTTCACACTTTACTATGGTCCTGTACCTGGGGATCTGCATGACTCCATACCTGGATTGTTTGGAACGACTCCGTCACAACACCGTGTTATCACCTCCTCGAAGCGCTATTTTTTAGTTAAATCTTTAAAAATTAAAAACTTGACTTGTGTATGTCAGATTTTTATTGATTTGGTCTTGCTTTGTTTAGATAAATATTGGCTATTTTCTAAACCTGTATTGAGTCATTTTGTGGTGATTTTACTATATTACTGTGTGTGTTGGTACAAATACTTTACACCTGGCCTCGGAAAGTAAGACTGCCTGCTCATGCCAAGCTAACAAGGGGTTGAGCGGGGGTTAACTGAGGGTGATTCTCCTTTACCCTGACTAGATTGAGGTTCCTTGCTGGGACAGGGGGTAACCTGACGGCCAACCAAAGACCCCATTGCTAACATAGGCCCTCTAATGTTTGCAATTAAGGCTTCACTCGGAAAAGATGGCAAAAATGAAGATATCGTGGACTGCCCCAGATCCTCCTGATCCTGCCCTGCTTTGCTCACTTTAGGTTTTTGAGCCTGATTCCTGTGTTTGGTTGCCGGTTTACACTCCGGTGAGAGAGCAGAAGGTTTACCTCTCATGAGTTCTGCCTGCCTACCACCATTCCCAGTATCTGTTGTTACCTCCGTAACGTCCTCTTCAAGTATTCCCACTGAATGATTGAACTCCCCGTTGGATGATTGAAATTAAGTTAGGGACAATATCATTGTGGGATTAATCGGTTGTGATGGTCTTCTGCTGTAAAGTGAATCCTCCTTTCTACCATTTTTATATAACTGGATATCATATCAACAGCTCTAAGCCTCCTTTCTGCCAGTGTTATTTCATTGGTTATCACATCAACTGCCCTAACAAAAAGTTATCAGCCATTGACTGTGGTAATGCCTGAGGGCACGTTACCTCTGAGCTGTTGGGTTTTATCTTCCCCATTTTCACAAGCACAGGTTTCAGGCAGGGCAACTAGAAAGGCTAAATCATAAAACAGGGCTGTACGCGTGCTCAATAAAGGGACATATGCACAGTACATTAATCTTCCTCTTAAGTTACAGGCAAGCTGCAAAGAGGGTTCACCTGGGGGGGTCTACACTCCAGATAAAAGAGAAAGGGCCCAGCCACTGTCGGGCTAAGATAGGCCCTTCTTGGTCCAAGTGTGCTAAGAGAATCGTGACCTCCCCACCTGCCTCACATTTGTCTGGGGGATGTAGTCCCACCCCAAACAGCAGGAAACCTCAGCGTCCAACAAGACCCACCCTCATATATATGGCACTTCTACCAACACCAATAGAGTAAAAGTGAGGGTTGGGAGGTCTCAATAGAATATCTGCAGCCATGCTACAAATGTCGCTTACATTTTTTTTGCATCATCAAAGCTCACTCTTACTCAAAATACCCATAACATGCTTTTATTGTCAGGATCGAAATGCTCTGCAAACCTCCAGACAGACCGCCTGGGCAGTGAGGCTCAGAACGCAATGTGCACAATGTGCCCTGGAGCTGATGAACGTTCTCACCCACTTGGTGTTCCTCTCTCGGGCTCTGCACACTTCCAGACAGGGAAGCTCAGAGTGGCCACAACACGCTTTGGAGTCTGCAAACCTCCAAGCAATGAGTTTCAGAGTGTGCCATGCCTTAGAGCCAGCGAGTGTTTTGCGCTTCTCCCCTACTTGGTGATCCTCCCTCCACAGCTCTTCAAAGCTCCAAAGGGGAGCTGAGAACGTGATACACTTTGGAGCTGGCAAGGTCCTCTTGCGTTCCTCTCTTGGACCCTCAAGCTGCAGACCACAACAAACTTCTCCCTAAGTGCGTCCCTGTCTGTCTACCCACAGTGTTTCTCCTCATACTCCTTGTACTCCTCATGTATCACACTTACATGGATTTTCTGGCCTTACACTGGCCATCCAGGAGGAAGCCTCAGAGGGAGAGGATCTCCTCATCATATAAAATGAGGATGACCAGGATGACCAGTGACTGGACTATGTTTGGACAGTGGACACGTTTTTTCCCCCGCTATGTGGACTGAATCCCCTGATGGTTTTGGCCAACCCCCTCTGAGTCTCCTTGCCCATTCTGAATGAAGACCATTATTCGATTTCCTTTCTCTCTTTCCAATGGACAGTTATTTAATTGCATTTATTTTTTCTAGTTAATATTAAAAGTATTTTTTTCTAATCAATCCTCTATCCCTTGTGTAGTTCATTGTATATGTTGGATTCAAAGACTAGAAGTATATGCCTGGAGTAGTTTAGCTGTGCTCGCAATATGATGCCTTTGTACATAGATAGTTCTACTAACAATCATGTTGTACACACCTTCATCAACATATTTGGCCTACAACTAGATTAGGCAACTGACCATCATCAACTATTGTTCAACTCAATCTAAGTGTGGAATATGCATTTTATTTACAAAGTGTAGCACAAACATATATTACAGTGATCATGGGGGATCTCGCTTGTGACTTCTCAATTGTGGTGGTGAGAATTGCTGTATGTGCTTTTCCTGGGGTTCTGAGGTATGGGTGGGTGTGATGCCTGTGGTTGTACATGTGGGGGAGGTGCCTGGAAAGGGAATAAGAGTACCTGTACAGGTGGGGAAGGTGCCTGGACAGGGGGTAATGGTGGCTGTACAGGTGGGAGAGTTGCCTGGGCAAGGAGTGATGGTGGTTGTACGGGAGGAGGAGGTGCCTGGATGGGGATAATGGTGGCATTACAGGTAGGGAGGTGCCTGGATAGTGGGTAATGGTGGCTTTACAGGAGTGGAGGTGCCTGGACGGAGGCAATTGTGACTATAAAGGTGGGGGACATAACTGTACAGGGACTGATGGTGGCTGTACAGGTGGGGAATATGACTGTGCAGTGGGGGCATGTGCAAGGGAAGTGGTGCTTTTGAAGTTAGGAGGGCGCCTGTGCAGGTTTTGATGCCAGGCTGGGTGTGACTTGGTACAGGTAGATGTTTTGGATCCCCTCCATGTATTGACTGTGAAGGCTGACTAGGGTCAGTTTCAGTATGCCCTCTATCATCTTCATAACCTATGCATCGTGTCTTGCACTCTCTTCCCTATGTATAGCCATTATGTCATTTTCTTCTTTCCCATGTCTTGCAAGACGTATCCATCCTCTCCTATACCTACCTGGGTCATTCTGTGGACCAACTGTGGGAGATGGTGCATGTCTTGCATTGACCCTGACATGTCACAATGAGTAGTCCCTATGGTACGAATATCCTGCCTCAAATCAGACTGCTGTTGAAAGAAATCCTCCTCCTTCTCTCCACCATAAACACCTGCCTGCCCCCTCCGCCTGGTATAGCTTTAGATGCTACCATCAGGTCCACCAGAAGTGGGGGATGGCAGGTGGGAGGTTGTAGGGAGGTATTGGTGCCTACGGGCTTCCTGCTCCTCCCCAGTGCTGGCATGTCCCTCAGATGTTGGAGAGAGGGATCTGGGGGGCATTGTCATAGGACAAGTGTGTATTGAAACCAAAATGTGCGACCTGGATTTGACAGCTGTGAAGAGGTGATGGTTGTGTTGAGATATGTGAATGGTGTGGCTGGTTGCCTGACTGCTGGGAATGGACAATCCTTGGGAGTGGGTTGGAAGGCACTATACTGGTCAGAGCAGGTATGAGCTTAGATGTTTTGCAAAGTAGGCCAACAATGGTGGGCAGAGGATAGGCCTCTTCATCCACTGTAAACAATGCCCGATCTTCTTCACCCTCCTCTACATCCTCCTCCTCCTTTTCTGCATTTCTGGCAGGTAATAAGGCTGCTTGGAAGAGGAGTGGGTTCTTCTCTTAGATTACCCATCACCCACCACTGGTTGATAGTCCTTCTTCCTGAAGCAACTCAACGTCCTCAACACCTGAAAGACAGAGATTACAACAAGCTAAGTATTTGCCTTGGACTATCATGTGGTGCAACAAAAGGGTTGAGTAAAATGAATTTTGCATCAACTGATGTTTCACATGTGACCTGGTTTGTGGACACCTACATGTGACAGCTCACACTGTAGCATTGAGGGGTTCATTGCAGATGTGATATGCAAAAGCAAACTCACGAGGTCCAACCACAGAACTGTGTGGTATTGAGATCCCCCTTGATGTCAGCTGCTGGACCTGGCTCTTCGAGTGTGTAGCAGAAGATGTGGTCCTCGATCCAGTAGCTTGAGAAGGAAGTGACACCATACTTAATGTTCTGCAAGAAACATATGGGAATATGCACACTTGACAACCACATCACTGATTATGTTGGGAGGGTATTTTGCACACCAAATTCAGGTGGTATGCAAAAGTGGCTATATCTGCTAATGCCCTTCTAGAGGGATTTGATTATTGTGCATGAGTAGGGTATCAGTAGTCTACAACACTATAAGGCATGCTTACCAGATGGACAGATGGCAATGGGATTGACTGCTGCAGCCAGAATATCTCCCAAACCCCTGGATGGTGTCATCTCTATCATTGAGGTAGTCCTACCAGCAGCTGTAAAGTAACATACATGTCCATATTTCAGCGCAAATGGTGATGGTAATGATTCTACATGTATATGTCATAGGTATAGTGATCTGCAGGTTACGGGCAAGGGGCCACATGTGGCCCTGCTGGCCTTTACATGTGTTCCCTCGTCAACAGCAGCACTGGGCAACTGTTAATTTAACATGGCCTTGATATCAACCAAGTGTCACACTTACAGGCAAACGTATTTGAAGGTTACTGATAGCTACTGGATGGAAATACCTAGGGTGTTTTACCCAGCCTAGCTTTGGACACAGCTTCATTTTTAGGAGCATCATGCATCATAAGTATGATGTAGTCTCTTTGAATTTCTAAAGTGTTCTCCACCACATGCAGAGCTGTTTCACCTTTGCACATCAGACCATGTCAGTGACTGTAGAGTACAAGTTTGATACACAGAAATATCAACCAAGGTTTGGGTAAAATCATTTTTCTACCCCCCCTCCCCCACCTGGGACAACATTATCCATTGTGCACTGCAAGGTCTACCAGTCCTGTTGTGCACTCTTTTGCTGGCCTGTGTTCCCATTGCACAAGAACATCATCATGGTCTATTTTACCTGACATTAGATACTGTTATGTACAGCACACATCCTGCAGTCCTGTATTACAAGGTTTGTATATGTGTGATTATGGGAAAAAGGGAGGAAAAGTGCAAAATCATTTGGCAAGGATCACACCATTTGGTCAAGTGGAGAAGCTGGGCTGATCCCCACCTTTACCGATTGCATGTTGTGCAGTTCAACCACCAGATGAATATGCTTCACTTCCTCTACACCCACCTTGCCAGCCCCAACCCCCCTCCCCAATCGCAAGTCTGCTGACATCAGCGTGGCCCTCATCCACATCAATTACTATACCTTTTGGGCCCTGGCATTTGTCAGTGAGTATCCATGTCATGGACTTTTAACCCAGTTGTGTGCACTCTTCTTCGTGAAAGAGTTGGGGCTTATTTATGAGCCCCTTGAGCCCCTGGAGCATCTTTTTTTTTTGCAGTTCCGGCTCTGCAAACTACAAAAACATATCTATGAGGACTCGCCAAGCCACTTTGCTTGGTTTTAAATGGTCTCCTAGCAATGGAGTGAAGCAAAGCTGCACAAATCACTGTCTAATCTTACTTTGGACCCAGGTGGCGTTACATAGGTGTTGCAGGGGTTGTTCCCACACAACACTAATGGATTTTGTCACTTCCCCAGAGTTACCGAACCATGCACACCTGTGGATGCAGCAAAACATCACACCTCCTAAGCTGAGGCATACTGAATTGTAACATGAAGACTTGCACCCCTGCCCTTTGCCAAATTCACATATATGAGGGTCAATCGGAGCACTTAGTTACGTACTGTACACATACATTTTGAGTCAACCTTTCATAAGCCAACATTTCAAGAACTGGTATGCTGTTATGAGCCATATGTGAACATATGGAGATGAGTGACAACAGCGATATTAGACACAGACCCCTCACTCCTGACATTTAATCCACAGTTTAGGAGCATAAGCATTTGGTAAAGTCATTTTTAGGTATACTTACCGGGGTCCCACATTCACCCAGTGTGTGGTGCCTGAACAGATGTCACACCCATACGTGTAGCTGCGATCACAGTGAGCTCTGTGTTTCTGGACAATGTCCCAGGGCCTGCAATGATATGTTTGTTTTCAGTTTATATTGTAGTTGTAGATTATGGATTCTATGTAATACACCTATAAATTGGCTGATTACAGTGTAGGAGTTAGGACCCTCTCCTGGCCATATTTATGCACCAATTTGTTCTGATGGTCTGGGTTGATGTGCTCCAGGATGTTGCCTCCCTGATGGTGCAGGGACCGCTGCTCCAGTGTGTGACTGCACTTTGGCTATATGAGGCAATAAAAGGGAAAGGTCACCAGACTTAACCAAGATTTGTTGAATATGTGCAACTTGTCACATATGTACACAACTACATCTACTAAATGACTAAATGAGTCACATGAAGGTCTAAATCACCATGCAAACTGCACATACTTCCAACAACATTCATGGTCTCATTTGTAGTGTATCACAGACATTGATCATTTAGTGTCACTGTTAGGATCACCACACATTACCTAGCACCACACGGAATTCATCACTCTCTTTCAGGAAGGGACTGTGTCTATAGATTTAATTGAGCAGAACGAGTTGGGGCAACTCAATTAGCCACAGATTACCATGGATGAGGTGTATTCTGCCATTCTAGCCGGCACTGAAGTAGGGCCCCAGGACCTGATGGGTTACCAGTGGATGTCTTCAAACATAACACCAATTTTAGGGTACCAGTTCTGACCAGACTATTCAGTTTGGCCATATCTGGTGACATTCCATTGTCCTGGCACACCTCCATTATTATACCAATACCAATATATAAGAAGGGAGAGAAGGCTGACCATAAACACAATCGACCAATATCATTGTTGGGTTCGTCTCTGAAAACATTTTGTAGAATCATTCTGGTAAGACTAAACTAATGGGTCGTGGAAAACAACATCCTATCCCCTGTACAGTTTAGTTTTGGGAACGGATTAGGTACCATAGAGCAATGCATTAACCTAGACCTAATTATAGGGAAGTACACCAAGGGCAAAAAAGGTGCTTTATTTCTATGTTTTGCAGACCTCAGTAACACATGAGATCTATTGGAACATGCCCTCCTATGGTCTACCTTATTAGAGATGGGTGCCCCAATGTATATCATCAATTTTTTGGCTCTCCTACATAGAGATTTGACATACAAAGCTCACTTCGGCCAACTGGGAGAATGCAGTACCTCTTCAAAGAAAGGAAGAGGTATCCGTCAAGGTTGCATCCTTGCCCCGTTATTGTTCTCCCTATTTATTAATGGAGTAGATTAACATTTGCATGGCCTACAGGCTGATCCCCCTTATGTGGCCGGATGCCCTGTGCCTGCCCTACTTTATGCAGATGATGTTGTCCTGATCTCCAGAACACCCATGGGACTCCAGAAGTTAATGTCAGGATTTGAACAGTTTATGTCATCAAGGGGTATGATAATTAACAAATCCAAAACATTTACTATGCCTTGTGGCAAGAAAGTAGAGAAATACTGAAGTTTCTACATTCAGAACATGGATATTAGTACTGTCAATTGCTTTATCTATCTGGGGATATTGTTCTCTAGCAATGGGCAGTGGGACCAGCTGGTTTGTTCAGGCAGGAACAAACTAAGAAGAAATTCAGGTGCTATATTCAGATTTGCTAGTAAACTAGGGAGTCGCCTCATAGGCACTTTGTTTAACATTTACAGGGCTAGAGTTGTTTCCATGGTAGCATATGGTGCAGGGGTTACACTAAGAACACTCCCCTACAACTAGACGAGAACTGTTTTCTAAAACGCATACTATGTCTACCCACCTCAGCCTCTAACTGGATCACAAATCAGGACATGGGCATACAATATTTGGAAGATGTGCTACAGGTGATACCTCTGCTTTTATGGCACAGCATATGGTCTAAGGAAGCCACTGGTTTTACAAAAGATCTCATATTAGACTGCATGAAATTGGATTAATGCATGTGTATACCATGGCTAGCTTTTATTGATTCCTCCTTTAAATCTGTTTTTAATAGATCTATAAGACCTAAACCAGAGGACGTGTTGTCACTATCTAAAAAATATATTATGGACACTTTTATGCAATTTAAGATGGACGATAGGAAGCTAATTGAATCTACTTAAACCACTGTTGACCTTTACTTGTCTTACTCATTGGAAACAAGTAGATTTGGCTATCTTTCCATAGTCACCAACATGCAGCACCGGTTTATTTTAACTAGACTAAGATTGGGCAATGCGCACCACCTAGTAGCATTTCCTCAAACTAGGCATTGCCCACAAGAATCAGTTTAGATGCCCTTGTGATGCAGTTAGTAAACAATGCACATTGCATTTTTTCTTATTCTGTGAATTATTTGAACATCTTAGAATCTTCTACCTCAAACCGCTTTTTAATTAACTTAATAGAAGAACTTATCAGAAAGCATTGGAATTCTTGTTAGACTTAGACTCCCCGAATGTGCGCTATAAGGTGGCAAATTATATCTTAAAAGCAATTCATGTTAGGAAAAGACTTATTGCACTTTAAAAACTTGTTTAAAGTATCTATTGTATTTTTGTGAATGGTGACAAAATGCAGCACAATAGTTTAGTTATTTTATGACTTTAAATATTTATGAGTCTTATTGATTTATTGTCCTATTGTTTTATTGTATTTGATTTTGAATGCGCTTTTATGGCTTACTCTTGGCATAGCCAAATAAAGATTATGAACTGAACTGAATTGAATTCATTACTCACAGGGAGCCCATGGAGCAGATGGGGGTCTATGGTGGAAAAGATATCCCTCTCAAGTGGGGTGAGTTGGAGGCGGGCCTGGTTTGTCCACCTGGAAGAGCTCTGGCCACCTCTATCCCACTGTATTTCTCCTTCACCCTCCTCCTCTTATCCTGCCATCTTTTCTTAATATCTGTGACTGTACATATTTCCTTCCACAATGCAATGACAGCTTTGGCCATCTGCAGCCACAGGGCTGCCTTCTGTGAGGCACTGATGTTGGGGGGGGGGACTGCAGTTTTTTGTAATGCCTCATTATGAAATTAAGTATCATGGTGGTCTCTTCCTCTGTATAATTTGTCTTCCCCTGTGCTCAGTTTTTCCAAGCACAGAGAAGTCAGGTGCAGTATTGGTGTGGAAAGAGGAAAGCCTTGGATGTTTGCTGCTTTTATCTGTTTTTTTAGTGCAGGGTTGCAGGTAGTACTGATAGCATGCAGGTGTGTGTAGTTGCAATCATTATGGCCAAGTGTGCAGATTCCACACTGAGTATTGAGACTCGACCTGAGTGTGGAGAATCCACCCTGATTGCAGACCTAAAAATTCTTCTCATAATTTACCTTTGTGAGTACCGAAAAGTTGTAAACTTAAACTTTTAATCTAAACCTAAGCTAAAAGTCTAAGGGGCTGATTTAAGAGCCCCTGCCATCTCCTTTAAATGTATTTTACGCTAATGTAACCCAATGAAGTCAAAATCACTGTGCCATATTAACAAAGTGGCACAATGCATGCTTAGCGCCACTTTGTAGCCCTTTGCGCTACATTATGCCAGTGCCACGCATAATGAATGGAAAGGGGGTGTTCCCCCATTAGGGGGGTCAAAAAATGGTGCAAAGAAACCTAAGAGAATTCTTTGCGTCATTTGTTTTCTACACTTTTAATGCCTGCTCCGAGCAGGCATTAAAAGGAGGCACACCATTGTTTTCAATGAGCTTGGCAGGATTAGAATAACATTTTTGACGCTAATCCTGCAAAGGTCTGAACTAGCATCAAAAATGTTGAAACTAGTTTCCCTGACTACCGCCATGGTGCGCTGTATCTTAGTTAGGGTGCACACATGGTGGAGTTAGTGGGGGTAAGGGGCACAAGGAAAGTGGCGCTGCCTGAGTGCAGCAGCACTTTCCTTAAATCAGGCCCTAAGTTTACCTTTGTGAATTTTGCCCAATAACATTATTTATTCTTTAGATAGAAAATAAATGTAAACTGCACAAATATGATATTTGTAATTTTTTTCTTATACCTTAAATTTATAATTTACGTAGTACCTTCAAATTATTATAACTTGCCAACCTCCACCTTGCTCAAAAGGTGGCAACGCTATTACCAATCAAAAATCTGAGAAATTCCTATCTCTCAGAATCCTAACTATACACTGCCACTCTGTATATATATATATATATATATATATATATATATATATATATATATATATATATATATATGTAAATATATGTACGTATTTATATATTTACATATAGATATAGATATTTATATTTATAAAACTATAATTAGAACTCACATTTAGAAATTATGCACCAACTTCAAGATTCTATAACTTTATTTATTCTTTAGATACTAAATAAACTTAAATTACAATACGAGTATATTTGTAAAGTTATTCTTATATCTTAAATTTATAATTTGTGCATCACCTTCAAAATATCATAACTTGCTCACCTCCATACACAATCAATTGTAGAGTACAAGTTTGTTTTGTACTTGAAGCTGGTGTGGAAATTGTAAATGTAAGTTATAACTTTAAATTTAAAATGTCTAATGTTTTGTGTAGCTTAAGTTGTGTCCGTATAGAACAACAAAAGTTTGCCTAACTATAACGTATCTTTACACGGAGGGCATCTAAGAGCAAAAAATCTTTGGGGTTGTTTGATTTCCTAGCGAGAGGGTGTGTACTATCAATTTTCAGACTGCACTCCTCCTGTTGGCCCTAAGATACAACAAAGCTCTGCATATGTGGGTCATATTGTGCAATGACAGAATGAGGCAAAAATAATAATGACATGGAGATTTACCCAGGACATCTCTGTCTGGTTCTGATGTATTTAGATTTTGCGTTGCTCACTTTTTCAATGGATACATTCATCTCCTTAGGAGAGAGGATTATACTCAGAGGTGTGTCTTTTTTATTTTGTCGCAGGGACACAGGATACACCTCATTGAAGAGGACAAGTGTTATTGAAAGCATGTACAAAGAAATATCCCATTATGAGAGGTACCTGTCATCATTCTGCAGGGTACCTTAACACTGTCTTCCTTGCCAGAGTCTTGGCTGTGTTTCACCACATGAGCTGAAGGCGATTACATAATGAGTCATATAATGAAGTCGTTTCTTGAATACCAAACTGGATTCACGCAGGTTCTTTTTCATCCCTTGATAATTACTTTTGTGTTTCACGATATAATCTAATGCTTTAGGCACTTATTCTACTGTTATACATTTTTGTTGCCATTGCTCTAACCCTCTCCCACTGGTCTGCTATAATTGAATATGAGACTGTTCTTTCCGGCTTGCAGAATACACTGAGAGATTCCTGTGCATTTGTGAGTGGTTGATGTAGAAAACAGATTTAATTCAAATGAGCTATTGCAGATCTTCCAGTTTATATTTCTACATTCGCTCGTTGTATAGGATATCAACATGGGTGGCTCTTACACAGGCATTGAATTAAAATAGTAAACACAAAACAAATATCAACTTATAATGAAGCACAGCTGCACAATTTACTGAAAATGTCCTTGTGTATAAAATGTCAGTATGCACAGTCCCTCAAATATTCGACAATTCCCCAAAAACCTGAATACTTTGTCAAGAAATAAGATACTTTTGGTTCTTAAGTGCAACAAACACAATATCGGTATTAAAATGGCAAATCAAATAATGTTCTTGCTTTTGGAAGTGTTACTGAGCTTATGAAAGAACCATGTTACCAAGGCATGATTAATACCTAGTTCAGTTAGTAATAAATGTCACAGAGGTACATAGACTATTTTAGAATGTACAACTGCGGGGCCTGGTGGAATATTTTACTGTTAAAAGCAGGTTTAGGGATATTAAGTGTTATCTTGGTCCCGAAGAAAGCCTGTTGACCCTGAGTGGCACTTGTAAGGCTAAAACACGTGACTCACTGATGTTGTGGGTCATTGCACTCAAGCGTTAAAAATGAGGAGAAAAATGGTGCAGTGAAATCTCGGAAATTTCACTGCAACAGTTTTCTGGGCCTCTTAATGGGGGAACGCCCCCCAGCATACATTATCCCTGATGCAGGCAAAATGTGGCGCAAAGGGTTACAAAGTGTTGCAATGCTTGCATCGTGCCACTTTGTAAATCTGGTGCGGGGAAAAGGCCTCCTTGACGCCCCCTTAGCATAACAAAATGATGCTAAGGCGACGCAAGGAGGCGCTAGGGACTTGTACATATGCCCCTTAATATGATTCTCCGATTTTTTTTCAAGATACTGTTAGAACCCTGTGACTGATCCATCAGAACAGAGGGATGACAACAAGGCTAATCCTCTTTGCTGTAGTTACATGTTTGGATCCGAGAGTCTGAGGGTTCCCCTTCGTAGCTTTTCAATCCCCCTTTTTGTATTATATACATAATGCAAATATGCAGCCACTAATGACAGAAAACCCTCTTGCCAAGAAACTAAGCATTCAAATATCTTTTTAGAAATGTGCTAATATTGTTTTTTACTCTAAACAACATAAGCAGTTTCAGTATAGCCTTACTCTGGTGATCAATGTTCTTACATTTACATTCACAAATAGCTTTATCTTGGACTAAAACCTAGTTATTCAATTTTCTCACCCGCTACTTTTCTCTCTAATGTAGGCATTAAAACGGATACATCTAGTAATATCTTGCGAGTGTTAGCCTTGTAGTTACTCACCGAATGCTAGTACTTTTCGATATTGATGCACTTAAAATTGTATTTAGAAAGTTGTTGCTGTTTGGTGCCTTCTCCTGATCTATAGACTCAGTAATATTCATTTATCGTCCTTTTATATTTATTTCTCTTTGCTGTCAAGATAGCATGATGTAAGATTAACTGTTTTTTTTGTCCACAAAATTAGAAATGTGCACAAAAGTAAGTGTTCTTAACAATGATTTGTGGCAGATATACTGGCAATGTCTGAAATAAGGAATATATGGGGGTCATTACGACCCCGGCGGTCAGTGCAATAGTGGAGGTATTACCGCCAACAGGCTGGCAGTACATACCTCTACTATTATGACATTGCCGGTTTAGCCAAAGCCAAACCACCAAGTCAACACACTGACCACCACAGCGGTAACAACCGCTGGGCTAAAGACTACAGTCAATGGCATTTTGACCCTGCCCACTGCCATGGTTTCCGTGGTTCTGTACCGCCACGTGAACCATGGTGGTAGGCACAATCAGTGCCAGGGAATTCCTTCCCTGGCACTGATAGGGGTCTCCCCCATCCCCCTCCCCAGAGTCCTCCCCCCACATATACACACATACACGCACATACATACACACCCATACACACATGCATTTACACATTCACCCACACATGCATACATTCATACACACTCACAGCAACACTCATAAACATACATCCAGGCACACACTCAATCACACAACACAACATGCACGTGCACACACACCCTCTCATGCACACACGCATTACACATGCATGCACACATTTAAA
The DNA here is from genome assembly GCF_031143425.1 of Pleurodeles waltl. Lineage (NCBI taxonomy): Eukaryota > Metazoa > Chordata > Amphibia > Caudata > Salamandridae > Pleurodeles > Pleurodeles waltl. The sequence continues at coordinate 783,785,323 of NC_090447.1, forward strand.
CACAGTCACACACACTCCCACACACGCGCACAACACCGCCCACCCCTCTCTCCTGTCGGAGAACCCGAATTACCTCCTGTAGGGTGTCCTCCGGCAGGAGACGGATCGTGGCGCTGTTGCCAACAGCAGCGTCCACCAGAAAAACACTGCCATGCCGTATCATGGAACATGTTTTGCTGGCATGGCGCTGCTGCTGGCAGCAGTGCCATCTTACCGCCGTCCACCGCCATGACCGTCCCCGGAATTCTGCCAGCCTTCTGGTGGAATTCCGGCTACTGTCATAATTCAATGGACGGTCAGTAGCCACAGCGATGGTATGTTGACGGCCGTCGCGGTAGGTGACATTTGCTACCAATGTCATAATGAGAGCCTATGTCTTTCTACAGCTTTCTTGCAAGACTTTACTTTTATTAAAGCCGTATGTAGTTTCACATGATGGACCGATAATCATGGCTACCTCTTAGCACATTAAATTGTGCCGTTAGACTGATCCTCCAATGGCAATGCTCTTTGACTACACTGGCCAGTTTGGCTATGTTTGCATGAATTGACCCCCATGGCTTTCTCTATAAATGCTTTATTGCAAAGCAGGCTGCATTTCTTCACCCCACAGAATTCACAGGTGGAGTTATCATGGCCCTTTATTTCTCCATTCTACTAGTTATTTACACTTAATTGTTTTCTCCATAGCTTTTGCGCATGAGCGGAAGATATGGGTAGGCAGAAAAAGGAGGAGGTCAAGGTCCTTTCCTGCTGAAGGTCCTGTCCTTGGCTTAATCTCTTCCAAGACTGAGCTTATGTTTCATCCAGGCTACACTTTGTCCGGTCTGGTTTCAGGTTACAGGCAGTAGCTCTACCTCCAGCTAGAAACAAGGGCATGATTCCAGATCTGGCCATCAGAGGCAGCGATGTCCTAAGCCTGCAGACCTTTGGGACCACACAGCCCCACTTGCCTGGATGTTGGGCAGGTGCTAAATGCACCCATAATTGTAAGCAGTGAGGAAGCATGATACCTAAAGGTGTAGCACAAGACCTTGCTACAGGAAACCCAACCTTCATAGCAGGTGGTCTTGAAGAGCCTTAGGGTTCATATTCTGCACATGGTTCAGCTTCAAGTTATTTACAGTGACCACTGCCCTGAGTAGATATAGAGGTGGAAGCGCAGAGATATCCACTAAACAGAGTAAATCTTAGATCCTGCCATCTTTTGGGTTCACACAATGAAGATTCACTCATGTCCCCATCTTAACCCTGGATGTTGGGTGAATTTCGATACCATTTGCAGGTGGGGGGACAGTCAAGAACGGGGAGGGCAGATTCTACCATTTGAGACCAGGGAATGGGGAGGCAAATGCAGGGATGTTGAATGATGTTGCGGTTCACCCAATTACAAGCAGCTGTGAGTTTACCGTTCTTCATCACCTTTCACTAGCAACTACAGAGGTACAGACCATAAAATATTTGTCCCTCGGAAACAATTAGGCAGATAGGCAGGGGCTTTCTTTCAGGGGAGGAGCGGAGCACCATCCATTTAATCCTGGTGGCAGCACATGACTAAAAACTGAATTATTTTATGCTGGTTGATGCATCCTTCTGTACCACAAATTGGAGTAATATGTAATCTAAAAAAATATGTAATGTAAAAATGTGCTCTATAGTATGCTTTCCAGTAATATCTCTAATTAAATACTATTCTCAATTAATCATCAATTTTTTCACATTGTTTTGTACAGTAGTGTAAGCCATGCCTGCACACACACACAATATTGCAATATTGCAGTCATAAATCTTAGGGTGACTAGACCCCGTATATATATACCTACATATATATATATATAAAACCAAGTGACGATCGCCACTAGGTAATTATAGTTAGGAACCAATTTCCATAGAAAAAACGTTTTTTTTCTCCTAATAACTTTGGTGCTGTTTGATGAATCTTTACAAAATGTTCAAAGGAAATACCACGCTCACTTCAGCATCTGTCTGAAAAGTTTCGGGGTCATTGGTCAAGCAGGGGCTGAGAAAAAGGAGGGGTTCCAAAATGCTTTTTTCACATTCATTTTTCCTTAGAGATTTTGAACAGTGATAGCGCCCGAACCACTGAACGTAATTACACCAAATTTGACAGAATAGTAGCTTTTGGTACAGAAAGAGGAAATTTTGAGAAATTAAAGGAAATCCAAATTTATATTTCTAGGGACGCAAATGCTCCACAAACACTCCTGATCTCATGCAAAGATCTGCTTTACTGACAACACTTCAATAAGGAAGTGTTGGCAGCCATGCTGGGACTCGTCCTCAGCTGAGTCCCAGGAACAAATTGAAAAAATAAGAAAAGAGGCCAGTGTAGAATCACCCTGACCCCTTAGCTCTGCTGCTGGGGGTCCCAGAGGGGCTCCACCCTAGGGCAAAAAATATTTTTTCCACAGACATCGTGGACATTTTAAAGTGTGGGCTCTCGTGCTTGCTTTTTAATAAGCACCCAGGTGCACCAGGTACATGGGGCACTGCTATTTTGATGCTGGAGGGGGCACACGGGTCCCTCGTTGCCCGGAGACTGCCATCTCTCAATGGCTACAAACAAATTCAATGTGAGGGGCCGCCTGGCCACCTCCCTGGGTTTTTTGAGTAGTTTGCTGTGGGGGGACCACATAGCCCCCCCTGCTGCCCCAAGAACCACCATCCCCCTGGGGCTTTCTCATGAAATTTAATGTGGGTGGGGCTGTGAAACCCCCACCTCTGCCCCAGGGGCTGCCACCTTCCCAGGGCTCATCACAAATATGATGCGGGGATCACAGCCCCGCCACAGCCCTGAGAACTGCCACCTCCCAGGGGCTTATAACAAATATGATGGGGGGCCCGCTGCCTCAGAGAATGCTGCCTCCCTGGGCTATAATAAAAGAGTGAAGGGGGTCTGTTTTGGTCCCCCACAATCCTGTGGACCACCACCTCCCCAGGGCTTTTCTCATTAGAGTGGGGCTGTGCGGCCCTCCTCAAGGAACCAATGATGGCCCTGGGGACCACCACCCCCTAAGGCCGGCTTCTGTTATGTTCCAGGGTACCCTCCACTAGGACATAGCTGTTTGTTTTTGCTTGGTGGGAAAATCCGGTTTCTGCAATAGAGAGCTGTCAAACAGATCTCCCTTGCAGAAAGCAGAGTTTTCATCTGTCTTCCCCACTTGCAAACAAGCACGCGTGGAAGACAGATGAAAACATTGCTCCCACAAGCAGGGAACTGCTATTGAAAGCAGCTCTCTGCTTGTGGGAGCAATGCCGGCTCTTAAAGGAGATGGGGAGCAAGCTAGAACCGCGGGCCCTGAGGCCTCTCCAAGGTCTTGTCACTCTCTCGCTCTTCCATTCCATAAAGGGATGCAAGAGAGAGAGGGAGGGAGAGATAGTCTTGCAATGGTCTTTCCATGCAATAATTTGAGTAATAAGTCACCCCTGGCATAATGGTCAAGGTCATAAACCCTCATACTGAAAGTTGAGAGATCTATCCCAGGTATGTCTATGTTTTTTTCTCTATTTTAATCTAAACTTTAACAGTTTAAGGTTCATACTGAAAGGTGATCTCACTCTTTTTAATTAACAAATACATTGTTCCTTTCAATTTGTCTAAAAATATTGCATTCTAAGTATATCATCCATCAAAGCCTAAAAAGCTCTTTAACTCTCTTAAACCTTTAAAGAAATTAAAGTAGTGAAATGACCACAGACAAACCTGACTAGATCCCTCAACTTTCTGTGTGAGGGTCTGTGCCTTTCATGGAAAGGCCATTGCAATGACACTCTCTCTATCTCTCTCTCTCTCTCTTCCATTCCTTTACGGGACGGAAGAGAGAGAGACAGTGACAGGACTGTGGGGGAGCCTGAAGGCCCCCATTCTCCTAGCCTGGTTCCCGCATCCTGTAGGAACTGGCATTGCTCCCTGAAGCAGTCTTCCCTGCACACATACTAGTGTAGAGACACTCTCACATCTGTTTTGCCATCTAGACATCCGCTCTGACACCCACTCTACACCCAGAGAGACATTCTAACTCTCTTACCAGACAGATACTCTCACATCTACTCTCTCAACCCGACACTCTCAAACCCACTGTCACACCTAGTCACACCCTCTAACACCCACTCTAAAAGCCAGACATACACTCTGGCACCCACACAACCATACACTCTCACACTCAGGGGGTCATTCTGACCGCGGCGGTCGGTGGTCACCGCCCGCCAAGCGGTTCCCGACGAAAGACCGCTCCGCGGTCAAAAGACCGTGGCGGCCATTCTGGCTTTCCCGCTGGGCCGGCGGGCGACCGCCAGAAGACCGCCGGCCGGCCCAGCAGGAAAGCCCCTTCAACAATGAAGCCGGCTCGGAATGGAGCCGGCGGAGTTGCAGGGGTGCGACGGGTGCAGTGGCACCGGTCGCGATTTTCACTGTCTGCAAAGCAGACAGTGAAAATCTTTGTGGAGCCCTGTTAGGGGGCCCCTGCACTGCCCATGCCAGTGGCATGGGCAGTGCAGGGGCCCCCAGGGGCCCCACGGCACCCGTTCCCGCCATCCTGGTTCTGGCGGTGGACACCGCCAGAAACAGGCTGGCGGGAAGGCGGTCGGAATCCCCATGGCGGTGCTGCAAGCAGCGCCGCCATGGCGGATAACCTGGGCCAGCGGGAAACCGGCGGGAAACCGGCGGGAAACCGCCGGCTCCCCTTTTCTGACCTCGGCTTTACCGCCGTGGTCAGAATCGCCCAGGAAGCACCGCCAGCCTGTTGGCCGTGCTTCCGCCGCCCTCCGCCATGGCGGTCATGGACCGCCAGGGTCAGAATGACCCCCCCAGTCTTGTACCCAGACACTCTCATCCACTCCCACAACCAGACAATCTCATACCCACCCTCACACCTAGAGACTCTCACACCCATTCTGACATCCAGACATGCACTCTCCAAACTAGACACTCTCACACCTAGACATATACTCTCACACGCACTCTGTTACCCAGACACACACTCTAGCACCCACTGTCACAACCTGGCACTCTCATATGTACTCTCACATCCAGAGAGAGTCTCTTACACTCTCTCTTGCTCCCAGATATTCACTCTCACACCTCGACACACACTCTCACACTTAAACACTCTCATACATGCTCTCACACCCAGAGAGAGACTCATACACTCTCTCACACACACAGACATACATCCTCACACCTACTCTCACACCTAGGCATACCCTCTCTCAGACCCAGATATATACTCTCACACCCAGAGAGTCACTCTCACACTCACTGTCTTACCCAGACAGACACTCTCACACCCTCTCTCACAACCAGACACTCTCACACCCACTCTCACATCCAGGCAGACACTTTCACAACCACTCTCACACCAAGGCAGACACTCTCACACCCAGACAGACTCTCTTGCTTCCACTCTTACTCCCAGGCAGACTTTCTCACACTCACTCTCACACTTAGACAGTCTCTCACTCACTTTTACACCCAGACAAACACTGTCACACTCACTCTCACACCCAGACAGATACTCTCACACTCACTCTTACACCCAGGCAGACACTCTCTCACTCAATCCCTTACCCTGACACACACTCTCACACCACCTGTTAGAACAAACACTCTCATATGTATTCTCTCACACCCAGATATACACTCTCACACCTAGACACACCCTCTCATACACCCAGAAACTCTCATATGCACCCTTACGCCTAGAAAGAGACTCTTACACTCTCTCTCACACTCAGACATACACTCTCACACCTACTCTCCCACCTAGACTCACCCTCTTGCACACTCTCTCACATAGAGAGACTCTGTCACACTCACTGTCTTACCCAGACAGACACCCTCAGACCCACTCCTACGTCTCGGCAGGCACTCTCCCACCTACTCTCACACCCAAGCAGACACTTTCACACTCAGGCACTCCCACACCCACTCGTACACCCAACAGACAGTCTTGCACTCACTATGACACCCTGGCAAATTAAATTGTGCTTTGAGAATGTAGGAACTGTGTTGGTGTTTGATGTATGTGAATTATTTGAAAACAATCAAGTAGACCTGCTGTGTTGCTTTTAGAATGAATGATGGTAGTGTTATGAAACTGTTATGAGCTTGTGACCTCTGCTGCAATGGAATGTTGCAAGGTAGGTATGGTAACTGAGCTAGAAAAGCATTAGGAGATGGAATAAAACAACTAGACTGTGACTTTGTAGTTGCAGTTATAGTAAAAAAAAGTGATTAAAGAAGTGTTTTATTGTGACATTAGGTATTTTATTAACCCCCTGGGTGCCTGGGGCGAGCAGGTCCTGCACCCGGCCCATGGGGGGAGCGCTATTGCTCCCCCCATGGTCCTCCCACCCACACCCCCCAGTCGAGGATGGAAGGGGAATCCCTTCCCCTTCCACCCCGACCTCCCCTTGGCAATCTGATGACGTCAGCGCGCTCACAGAAGCTGCTGAGGACACGCTGGAAGCCATTTGCTTCCAGCGCGAGTGGAGAGATGACGTCCTTTTGGGTAAGTCCTTCTCCTGGGGGGTTTCGAGGGGGGAAAACAGACACGGGGGAAAGGAAAAAGTTTTTCCTTTCCCCCTGTGCCTCTTTTCAGCAGATTTCTGGTCCACAATCACAGGCGGGGCCCGCGATCGTGGACCAGGAATCCCCACTAGGCATCAGGGATTTTGTTTTGGTTTTATTATGGGGAGCGACCCCTTGGGCAAGGGTCGCTCCCCTCGTGGGCTATTATAAATCCTATTTTGGTTCCCCCTGGGGCCAGATCAGCGTTTTTTTTGGTCGATCTGCCCCCAGGGGGGTCAAAAACCACTAGACCACCAGGGATGATGTATTTCATAATTTTTTGGGCAATGACTCCTTTGGCAAGGGTCGCTGGCCTGGGGGCAATACGTTTTTATTTGTTTCGGTCACCCTGGGGCTAAATCGGCCATGTTTTTGGCCGATCTTGCCCCCAGGGGGGATCGAAACCCACTAGGCGCCAGGGATTGTGTGGTATGTGTGTGTGTTTTGTGTGTTTGGGGGCACCCCTTGGGCAAGGGTCGCACTCCCCAGAGGGGAAAAATTAGTATTGGCCATTTCTGCAGATGGGCCTATTTTTTTAGGCCCATCTGCCCCCAAGGGGGACAGAAGCAACCAATACGCCAGGGATTTTCTTTTTGTTCCCCCTTTTTTGTTTTGTGCTGGGGTACTCCCTTTTGCCCCCTTTGCCAAGGGTCACCCCCTAAAGGGTGCACAGAGCTGTTGGTCATTTCTGCCCCTTTTGGGGGGCAGAATCCACTTAGGCACTGTTGGTTGCATGTTTTAGGTAAGTGAAAGCAATTTACTCCAAAGGAGTATTGTTGGCATGCATGAATGACATGTTTGTAGGTGGTGTACTACATGCAGTATTGTGTGTGAAATTGTCCTTAGATTTGAGCACAATTATATTTGTGTTGTCATATGTCTAATTTGCTTTTTTCTATTTTCTTTTTAGTGGGATATCATTGGTGATTGCTGTGTCTGTGCAGAGTAGATGCTGGTGAGTAGCTTTTTCAGGCAAGTGAGTGGTATAGTATTTTAGTACATAACTCTTTGTGATAAAGCTACACTTTGTTTATTATTTATTTTAGTGCTGGTTGTTGTTGGCAATCCATTTGTTGTTAGTGAGGATCATGGCTAGCCGCAGAGTGACCGCTCAGCAGGTTGTTGGCATGCTTTATGAGTCGTCTTCAGACCATGATTACGAGACTGACTCTGCATCTGAGGCAGAGGAGGAAGTGAGAGATTCTGGCAGTGAGTTTTCTGTCCCAGAGGATTCTTCTGATGAGGAAGCCACTCTCAGTGCAAATGAAGGGCATGTTTTAGAGGAGGACATTGATGTGCCAAGATTGCAGCAGCCTGGGGCTGAAGGGTTTCCCATTAAAAGACCTGACACCTGGATTGCCCCAAACACGGAGCAGCCACAGTTACCTGCATTTACTGGTCTCCCAGGGTGTATAGTCAATATGGAAAACTTTTTGCCTGTCAATTTCTTTCACTTGTTTATGGACAATGTATTTTTGGAAGTGATTGTGGAGCAGACTAATTTGTATGCGGAGCAATATTTGAGGGACAATGCTGTCATGCCTCAGTCTAGAGGTACTCAGTGGGTTCCCACATATCTGGAAGAGATTAAAAAGTTTTTAGGTTTGACTTTTTTGATGGGGTTGATCAGGAAGCCGTAACTGGCTTCTTATTGGTCTACTAGTCCCTTGATGGCAACGGCTATACTTCCTGCATCTATGACACGTAATCTCAATTTGCTTCTTCTTCGTATGCTGCATTTTGTAGACAATGCTTTAGCCTTGCCACAAGATCACCCTGATTGTGACCGTCTTTTTAAGATTAGCCCTGTCTTTGATCATTTTGTAGATCGGTTTCAAAGGTGTATGTTCCAGGCAAAGAGATAAGTGTGGATGAGTCTTTGGTCCTTTTCAAGGGGCGTTTAGTTTTTAAGCAGTACATTCCTAGTAAGAGGGCACGGTATGGGATTAAATTGTGTATGCTGTCAGAAAGCAGTACAGGATATGTGTATAATTTCCGGGTCTACACTGGTAGGGATTCCAATATTGCCCCTCCTGGTTGTCTGGCCACCTTTGGAGTTAGCGCAAAAATTATGTGGGAGCTTGGTAGATGACTGTTTAACAAAGGTCACCATTTGTACGTAGATTATTTCTACACTGGAGTGCAGTTGTTCAAGGAGTTGTTTAGAGTGGACACTGTTGCTTGTGGCACAATCCGTTCTAACCGGAAAGGCAATCAAAGGGAGCTTGGCCGTAAATAAACTTGAGAGGGGACAGTTCAGTGCCTTGCGGAATAATGAGCTGGTAGCTCTGAAATTTTCAGACAGGAGGGATGTGTACATGATATCTACCATCCATGATGAGAGTACTTCCCCTGTGACTGATTGGGTCAGGTTGCCAAAGTGTACAAACCTGCGTGCATTTTGGAATACATTAGGCACATGGGTGGTGTTGATAGAGTAGATCAGAGGTTGGAACCTTATACTGCTCTTCGTAAGTCTTAGGTGTGGTATAAAAAGTTGGTCATACATTTATTTCATTTGGCAACTTTTTATGCTTTTATTGCATTCAAGGATTGTTCACCTGAGTCAAGGATGAAATTTGTTAAATTTCAGGAGTCAGTGATAGAGAGCCTTATTGTGGTGGAACAGGCAAGAATTCCTAGAGAAGCAGTGGTGGAGGATGAGGCTAGATTGAAGGATCGCCACTTTCCAGATCACATTCCTCCTACTCCCCAAAAAAACTTGCTCACTAAGAAATGTAGAGTATTTTCCGGAAGAGGTAAACACAATTTGAGCAAGAGGAAGAAAGATATAGGAAACAGCGCTCAACAGTTTGTCATCAAGTACACCTAATATGTCCAGTAAGAAACAAGGTGCTCCTGGCAGGAGGATCTTCCTCTTTCCTCCAACGTTTCCTTAGGAAACTCGAAATCGATTTGACAGGTGTCAGGGCACTCATGAATAATAATCAGACCACCATAAGTATAAGGAGTGGATACATCGTCATCTATATTTCGGACCGGGATGTACGGAGAAAGTTTTTTGTTGTTTGCTCTTGAAATATAACATCCATCGGAAATAATGATTGCAGTCCACCAACAATCAAAGTTCTGTTTAATCTTGAAATATCAAATCCATTGAAATTCAATTTTTCAGTCTAACAACAGCCAACACGTGTTTCGTCATATGAGAAAGTTTGTTCTCAAAGACTTCATCAGGGCTGCAAGACATAATTATTACTCTAATAAGTATAATGGAACTCCTCCCATATTACATATAATGTCCCGACACCCGTGACATTTGTGAAAAATTCCTAAGAAAAAATATGTGATTCAATGTGACATACAAAAAACAAATAGCTCACCAAATCAAGAAGGTCTCAAGTGCTAGCATTAAATTTAAATCAAATGCCATACAAAAAGCACTAGAAATCACATAAATCAAAATTCAAAATAGTATGGCCACAAAAATATTAAATAACACCTTATAAATTACATATGAACAAGAAATAATGTGTACATGAATTAGACACACTAAAATAGTCATGGCACCCATGTGAAAAAATTTATATATATATAATATCAATGATATGAAAGAAAGAGCATGCCTCAAGTGGCCGAAGATAAGAAAACGCAAGACGTTGCTTGGAATGCACCATAAGAATAACTGCCACCACTATAGTGAAAATCAATTAAAAAGCGGGTGAACATGTGTTCACCGAAACACACACATACCTTAATATAGGTTGCATGGATTCAAATGATTATCTAACTAGTTCACATTTCAAGTAAACTATGTCTGGAATAAAAGAAAAGAGGAAAAAGGAACCAAAGTAAGCCTTTCTTGGAGCAAAAATATCAGTAAAGTCCAAAATAATAGACCTAGCCCGATTTTACATACCTCTACTCTAAACTGGCAGAAACGGTGACATCCTTTTAATATAGCGTACTCTTGGTTAACTGGAAAAATAAAGGGTAGACACATAGTCGTAATCTATTCCTACATATATAACCAAAATAAGTGGTAGCTCCTAAGAATAAATGGAGCCCCTCGCTTACCTCCAGCTCCAAAGAGCGGAGAAACGCAATTCAAAACTTCACACTGCACGTATCGGCGTGTACAATTCAAAGAAATCGGCATCCGAGGAAACCCCATTTTAAGCCGATCTTCTCACCGTTACGTCATTCCAAGTAAAATAGAAAAAGGACTATCGTCCTCATTGCGGGCGCCATCTTTGAGAAGGAATTAGACAATGACAACTATACTCAACCAAAGATTAGTCATAAAACTGATCTCCCCCTATAAGTAATATGAAAGAAGTTTTTACAAAACTATAAATAAAGGCAGCAAATGAAGTAGAACTTCGCATAAAGTCGGCCACCTACCCATAAAACGGGTAAGTGGGTGTAACAACTAGTGTTCATACACTGGGCGCCATCTTGAGTGTGTAAAATTAGCTAACACACCTTGAAGTAACTAATACACAGTCATGAGAATATCAATTCTCAATGTTAGAACCAGATTTCTCTAAACTAGAAGAATCATATAAGTCAAAATGAAATAAATCAAAATCCCTAAATAAGCGGGCGTTCTATGCTGTAAATATGTTAATAATAAAATGGTCCCACATAAAACTAACCCTATCGTCAGCTAAAATTGAACCAAATGGAAGCAAAGAAAAGTACTCAATCTGATAAGATAGAAGGAATAAGAGAAAGAGTGGCTAATAATCCTAAGGTTACAGATCTAAGGGGGGCAGAAATAAGTGAATTCAGAATTTAGAAACAATTTAAATAAGAACTTTTCACCTGTGCGTCATGACCACTCTATATATATCATGATTAAGTGATTCTTAGAACATTTGTGACTTTGATCCTTGTAATCCTCGAAACAATATTACCATTAGGCGATGGTACAAACTAGTCATTAACCTAACTACTTATGATCAATGTTAATGAGTGAATATCAAAATCAAAATCATACATAAATAAATAAATGGTTACTTAATTAATAACACCACATGCCCGCTTTGATCTAATCCATAAGTCAATATAAATTAGTCAAATATATTGGTACATCAATTAACATGCAGTGACAAAAATTGGTTCATAAAAGTGCATTTTAAGTTAATTTAATCACCCAGGTAATATTCCATTTCAAAGTTTGTATTAAGACCCCATTCTACCGCTCTCAGTTTAAGGATCCAGTGGCATTCACGCCTTCCAAGGGCCAATTCCCTAATACCACCTCTGGGATCCCTAGTTACATGATCAAAGCCAAAGAATTCAAATACCTTTGTGTGACCTTGTTTGGGACAAGTTCTCATGTGACTGACTATGGGATAACGGTCATCATCCAGTCTTAACGCCCTAAAGTGTTCACTCACTCTAGTTTTTAAAGACCTGATGGTACTCCCTACATAGTAACGATCGTATTTGCAGACAATCATGTAAATTACAAAATTGCTATCACAGGTAATGTTGTGTCTAATAACAAACTGGTCCCCAATTGAGCTCTTAAAAGTGGAGATGCCTGACTTAGCCATTCTGCACATGCCGCAAAGTCCACACTTATAAAAACCTTCGCTTCGACTCGTAAGCCAATTGTCCTGATGAGATTCTAAACGAAAACTGGGGCATAATGTATTTTTCAGGGTTTTGCCCTACTGGCCATACTATTTTGAATTTTGATTTACGTGATTTCTAGTGCTTTTTGTATGGCATTTGATTTAAATTTAATGCTAGCACTTGAGACCTTCTTGATTTGGTGTGCTATTTGTTTTTTGTATGTCACATTGAATCACATATTTTTTCTTAGGAATTTTTAATTTCCGGAAGAGGTATCCTGAGGGAGAGCCGGATGTACTGCCCCAATGGCCCTCCAAAGCCTGGGCTGTGTGTGGCCAGCTGTTTCAGAAATTACCACACTAAGAAATCTTTTGGGGAAATACCGTGAGCGTCAACTGCCTATTTTATATTTTCATATTTTCAGTTTCACGGTTGGCATTACTGTCATGTATTTAGTTAGAGCTTTTGTGTTTGTAGTTTTGTACTTATTTTATAATTAGTTGATGGTTTGTTTGTTGTTTATAAACAAAAAAAAAGTGATGGCGGTGTGTGTGCGGTGGGGCTTGGCTGGCGGTGTGCATGGGGTGGTGCTTGGATGACGGTGTGAGTGGGGTGGCGCTCGGCTGGCGGTGTGCGTGAGGTGGCGCTTGGTTGGCGGTGTGCGTGGGGTAGCGCTTGGCTGGCAGTGTGCATAGGGTGGTGCTTGGGGTGGCGCTTGGCTGGTGGTGTGGGTGGAGTGGCGCTTGGCTGGCGGTGCCAGCCAAAAGTCAGTCCACACACTCCCTACAGCTAGTATGACTGCTGCATCAGGCATGTGGGTGTATGTAAGTGAAGGACCCTTGAGTGGCGCTGTCTGTCGATGCAAGTGTTGTAATGTGCTGGGCCCGTGGCTGGAGGCGTGAATGGTCTTGTGCATGTCATGTATGAAAGGTTTGTGAATGGACTGTAAAACGGCTGGTGCCTTGACGCGGCTTTACAGCTCATGACCTGTGAGTCATTGGTTCAGTTTTTTGGCCTTTCAGTTAGTAACAGTGAATTTCATTTTTGTGAAATCTCTTGTTAATAAAATTTTATCTACTGTACCATCATTCAGCCTCGTGCCAAATCCAACCAGTATGCGTGGTACAAATGACAAAACCTGCTCCGTTGTAATCAGGCGGCGCAGCACACTTGTGAAACGCTAGGTTTCTCAGGTAGGACCCCGATGATGAAGCATGCCACCAACTTGGTTCGTGGGTGAGGGTTCTTTTTCACATAACCTAAGTGCGTTTCTTTTCACAATTTTAGTGTTTGGCACATCACAGACGTACGTGGACACATCAAAATGATATATTGCAAAACTACCTGTGTTTGGGGGGAGGGGGCACCTATGTTTTTGGTCATGGGTGCAGCCTTTATCTAGGGAAACCTACCAAACCCAGACATTTTTTAAAACTAGACACTCCAAGGAGTCTAGAGAGGTGTGGCTTGCGTGGATCCCCAACATCTTCTCACCCAGACTCCTCTGCAAACCTCAAAATTTGCTTAAAAAGGCATATTTTCCTGACTTTTCTTAGTAGGATCACTGCTTCAGCAGAAAATTCCTACTCCCCAGCATTCCCTTCAGTCTCCCAAGTAAAATGACACCTCACTTGTGTGGGTCCCCAAAGCAGCATCAGCCTAACGATGTATAAAAGAAGAATATGTGCTTATCAACTCACTGTGCTATCCCCTCAATATCTTCAAGTTTTTGACCTTTTTCTGTTGCAGGCACCTGACCCACCCACACAAGTGAGGTATCATTTTTATCAGGAGACTTGGGGGAATGCTGGGTAGAAGGAAATTTGTGGCTCCTCTCAGATTCCAGGACTCTCTGTCACCGAAATATGAGGAAAACGTGTTTTTTTTGGCCAAATTTAGAGGTTTGCAAAGGATTCTGGGTAACAGAACCTGGTGAGACCCCCACAAGTCACCCCATCTTGGATTCCCCTACGTCTCTAGTTTTAAAAAATGCACAGTTTTGGTAGGTTTCCCTAGGTGCTGGCTGAGCTAGAGGCCAAAATCCACAGGTACGCACTTTGAAAAAAACACCTCTGTTTTCTTTGGGAAAATGTGATGTGTCCACGTTCTGTTTTGGGGCATTTTCTATCGCAGGCGCTATGCCTATCCACACAAGTGAGGTATCATTTTTATCGGGAGACTTGGGGGAACATAGAATAGCAAAACAAGTGTTACTGCTCCTTGTCTTTCTCTACATTTTTTCCTTCCACATATAAAAGAGTGTGTAAAAAAGACGTCTATTTGATAAATCCCTGTAATTCACAAGCTAGTATGGGCACCCTGGAATTCAGAGATGTGCAAATAACCACTGCTTTTCAACACCTTATCTTGTGCCAATTTTGGAAATATAAAGGTTTTCTTGATACCTATTTTTCACTCTTTACATTTCAGCAAATGAATTGCTGGATACCCGGTATAGAATGAAAACCCACTGCTAGGTGCAGCTCATTTATTGGCTCTGGGTATCTAGGGTTCTTGATGAACCTACAAGCCCTATATATCCCAGCAACCAGAAGAGTTCAACAGATGTAACGGTATATTGCTTTTAACAATCTGACATCACAGTAAAATGTTACAGAGTAAAATTTGAGAAAAATGACAGTTTTTTTTCACCTCAATTTTAATATGTTTTTATTTCAGTTGTTATTTTCTGTAAGAAGCCCTTCTAGGATCTACACAAATTACCCATTGCTGAATTCAAACTTTTGTCTACTTTTCAGAATTGTTTGGGTTTCTGGGATCCAGCATTGGTTTCACACCCATTTCTGTCACTGACTGGAAGGAGGCTGAAAGCACAAAAAATCGTATAAATGGGGTATGTCCCAGTAAAATGCCAAAATTGTGTTGAGAAATGTGGTTTTCTGATTCAAATCTGCCTGTTCCTGAAAGCTGGGAAGCTGGTGATTTTAGCACCGCAAACCCTTTGTTGATGCAACTTTCAGGGAAAAAACACAAGCCTTCTTCTGCAGCCCTTTTTTCCAATTTGTTTGAAGAAAAGTAAATGTTTTTACTGTATTTTGCCAATTTTCTTGGCCTCCTTCAGGGGAACCCACAAAGTCTGGGTACCTCTAGAATCCCTAGGATGTTGGAAAAAAAGGATGCAAATTTGGCGTGGATAGCTTTTTTGGACAAAGGGTTATGAGGGCCTAAGCGCGCCCTGCCCCAAAAAGCCAAAAAAAAGTCCTGCCACCTGAGGGGGAAAAGGCCTGACATGCGAATGGGTTAAAGGAGGAATATATTTATGGTAGTATCTTACAATGAATTTCTAAAATGAAGTTTGCAGTGCTGCGCAAATCTGCTGATCCATCCACGGATTCAAAGAATATTGGTATGGAACGGGGATATGTTTTCAAGAATGTTGAAAAGTGTTAAGTGTAAGATCCAATCAGAAGATGTACAGTAAAACTTAGGTGTGAAGGAAGGATTCTGATTCAATTTGTGATTGTGTAACTTTCAGAACAAGGTTGAAAAGATTGTCATTCATGTTTCTCTGGCGTGAGAGTGCTGTACCATTCTTTTGCATGGTTTTTGCATACTTTCAGTGAGAACAAATTCAAACTGATAGTAAGAGAGTAAAATACACAACATAATGCATTTCAATTTATTATGTGGTAATTTGAATGGGGAACAACAATTGTCCATAAGAACTTAAAAAGAATATAAATAATAGATATGAAATGTAGAATAATAATAATTAGTAAAGAACGATTAGCTAGCTTAGGTAGGTATGGAGGAGATTAGTTTGTTATTATGAGGTGTAAGATATTCTTGTCAATATAACAGAATTATATGTGGCAGTGTAGACTCTTATCCTCACATATACATAGAGTTTGACATGTATACCACAAATTATGTTCTTATTAACAAAAGTATATATTTAGTAACCCTTCTTTGCAACAGTATTGGAGCCAGTTGCACATGTAGTTACCTATAGTTCTACTCTCCATATTGTCTTAAATATCTGTTAGCAAATCGATAAAGGTAGTGATAGAGTTAATGAGATATGTGGTGAAGTACTGAGAGAAACTGCTGATGCATCAACAGAAGTAGTCCTTTTAATGGGGGTGAGGCCTACTATTGCTGAGCCTGAGTGTGCAGTTTTATTGTCACCTTGAGTTGTTACTAGTAAAGCTGCTTCATAATTGTTAAAACAGAGCACTGACACATCCAGTCAATGAATGAGAGCAGTAGTTATACATATATGTACACTCTCAAGTACCAGTTCTGTTTCATATTATATTAGATACATTTGCACAGAGAGTTGCATAATCCTGTACTCATCATATTAACTTAGACATCTATTGAAATAGTCATAGAGGTAATAATACATTCACTGAGATATGCAAGCAATTACTACCATATTGCACTCTCACATGCAGAAAAGTACTCATTTAAGTATGGCTCAGGTCTAGTAATGGAGTGACTAGTTGTGACTGGTTTTGCAGTTTTAGTATCATCTTGACTTTCTATTAGAAAGGCTTCTTGTTAATCCTGTTTATTTTGTTTTAGTAATGAAAGTAGAGTGCTCAGCAAGGGGATAAGTAGACTATGGGGCAGAGTACTTTGAAGTTAAAAGGTGAACATGGTCTTCTAAGTTTCACTGAGGGAGATGTCCACTTACAGGCTTATACTGACATGTATATGCAGTGTAAAGGCCATACTGTAAGTGATACAGCATTTAGAAAAAGGATAGAGGCACAGACAGATGCAGTCAAAATTCAGATAGACATTTATACATTCAAGCAGACACTCAGGCAGTAGGTATGTTTCCAGCAATATTGTAGCTGGCTGTAGACTGAGTTACAAACCCATGCATTGATCTTGTTTCCATAAACATATGTGAGATTGATAGATGTACTGTTATAGTCTCTCAGATATGTAGACAAATACTAAAACTTTACATTCACCTAGCTAAACAAGCGCTACTTTTAATATGGGTCAGGCCTTCTAATACATAATTTTAATGTGCACCGTTGCTGTAAGGTAGAGTTTGAATTAAGAAGGGTGATTAATAATCCCCAAATCAATATTTTACTACACAAAACTGTTCGGTCACCTATTGTATAGGTAAATGATTCAGCAGGGTGGTTTGCGTTTAAAACAATATTCATATAGTTATAAGTCTGACGTAGAGATGCAGTTGCAGACTCTTATACTCACTAATATATTCAGTGTACAGGCTCTTGTAGTACTATAGGTATTAAGAAAGGGGCAGATGCAGTGACAGATCCACTGTCATGACCAGCAACATAGACTTACACTCTCAGTCCCAAACATGCACCGTTTCAGCCACTGTCACACCCAGAGACACACTCTCACGCTCACCATCTCACCGACACATAGGGCCTAATTTAGGATAAACTGGTACATTGTTATTGATGTGCCAGTTTTCTTGCACCCCCAGCGTCACCTAACGATGCCATGGGTGCACTGTATTTATAATACAGTGCTCCATGGCGCACAGTGTCCACAGTTTTGCCAGAAATTCTGATGCAGTTGTGGCGCTAAACCGTACCATTGCTAGACTAGCATCAACATTCTAATGGTAGTCCAGCAATGCTGGGGGGGCATTAAAAACAGCAGAGTGCCACTTTACCATCTGCCCTGAGCAGGCATTCAAAAAATGACACTGTGATGGTGCAGAATGACACAGTGAAATCCCACTTTGCCATTTCTTCAGGGTGTTTTGTGAGGGACCACACACCTTCCATACATTATCACTGGCACAGGTATAATATTGTGCAAGGCTTTACAAACTGGCGCAATGGTACCATTGCACCAGTTTGTAAATGTGCCGCTGTGTGGGGGACTGTTTGCGCCACTGTAGCGTAAAAAAAAAATGATACTGCGGCAGCACAAAATCCTTGTAAATGTGGCCCCTAGTCTAAGAACAACTGTCACACCCAGACAAAGATGATCACAACTACTCTTACACATGGACAGATGGATAGAAAATGTATTTCTTAATTAGGCAAACACTAAGGGGCATATTTATACTCCATTTGCGCCGGATTTGCGTCGTTTTTTTTTACGCAAATATGCAAGGTAGGCGTTCCCGTCTAAAAAATTGACTCCGAGGCATGTGCGCCGTATTTACACTCCCGGGCAAAAATCATGCCTGGGAGTGGGCGGGTCAAAAAAAATGACGTCCAGCCGTTTTTGTGTCGTTTTTTTGCGGCTGGTCAGGGCAGGCGTTAAGGGACCTGTGGGCTCGGAAGGAGCCCAGAGGTGCCCTCCCATGCCCCCAGGGACCCCCCCTGTCACCCTTGCCCACCCCAGGAGGACGCCTAAGGATGGAGGGACCCATCCCAGGGAACATAAGGTAAGTTCAGTTAAGTAATTTTTATTTATTTTTTTGTGGCATAGGGGGGCCTGATTTGTGCCCCCCTACATGCCACTATGCCCAATGACCAAGCCCAGGGGACAGAAGTCCCCTGGGCATGGCCATTGGGCAAGGGGGCATGACTCCTGTCTTTGCTAAGACAGGAGTCATTTCAATGGGGGTTGGGAGTAAAAAAAAATGGCGCAAATCGGGTTGAGGCAAAAAATTTGCCTCAGCCTGACTTGCCCCATTTTTTAGCGCCCAAGCTCCATATTCCTCTACGCCGGCGCTGCCTGGTGTACGTCATTTTTTTTCACGCACACCAGGCAGCTCCGCCGGCTAACGCCGGCTAACGTCATTGAATAAATACGACGCCCGCATGGCGCTTCAGAATGGCGTTAGCCGGCGTTAGATTTTTTGACGCACAACTGCGTTGGCGCAGTTGTGCGTCGAAAAGTATAAATATGGCCCCAAGGCCCTCAATACAACCCTGGTGGTCAGTGTTAAAGCAGCGGTAAAACCGCCAACAGGCCAGCGGTAAGAAAAATGGAATCATGACTGTGGCGGAAACCTCCAACATAGACAGCCACTTTAACACTCCGACCGCCACAGCGGTACAAACAAACAGTGTGGCGGTCACTGCCAACAGACAGAGGAAGACAATGTACCGCCCACAGTATCATGAGAGGCCAATGCCCCACCTTTTCCGGGGTGGATTCACCGCAAACAAAAACACAGCGGAAACAGGACTTGGAAGGGAAAACGCTCACCTCTACAAACCCCACGAGTAACCAGGACGCCATGGAGCCGGAACTTTAAATTCTACCTGCCATTCTCTTCCTGCTCCTCTACCAGGAGCACGAACGCCGGTGGCGACCACCACAGTGAGTACTGCACCTACAACACAGGGGAGGGGGAGGGAAAAGAGTGTGACACACGCAACATGCAAAACCCTCACCCACTACAACACACACACACAGACACATGTTGATACATTACATTTACACCCCCCACCCCCCCCTGGAAGAAGGCAAGGACAAAAGGAAATTAGTTGAACGATACTCAAAAATATATATCCACACTATTAACAAATATATACACCAAGAATTCAAGGCCATGTACTGCACCTACATAGTCCGTGGACCATTGGGCCCAAAATGCATGGGCGAGGCCCACACAAGATGTCCGATCAAAATGGAGAGAACACTGCAGGGGCATAAGATCGAAATAAAACAGGCACCTCAGGGGGAAGGGAAGGGGGGGCACCTCAGCCAGATGAGTGTGCGACGCCAGCTCCACGAGGGGGCACCATGCCCATTGATGTATCCTGGGGAGTGCAAAGCCACAGTCTCACAAGTCACTCCAGTGGGTGGTTTGCCCACTATTTTATCATGGGGAGTGCAAAGCCACAGTGTCTCAAGTCTCTCCAGTGGGTGGTTTGCCCACTGCTTTATCCTAGGGAGTGCAAAGCCAGAGTCTCTCAAGTGGATAACAGTTCTCCACTGTTTCTGGAGGGTGCTTGGTACCCAGAGTGCTTCATCCTGCCAAGGACTGAGGTAGTGGATGCCTTTCTCCACTGGTTCTGGAGGGGGCTTGGTGCCCAGAGTGCTTCATCCTGCCAAGGACTGAGGTAGTGGATGTGACACTCCACTGACGGTGGGCCTACATGGAAGCTGTCCAGGCCCCTGGAACTGACCACCAGCTTCGTACGACTGACCACTGGGGATGGCAGCCATGTCTGCGGTGGTGCCACTGGCACATGAAGTGGCGTGGCCGCTGGCGGTGCTTGCGGCGCTCATTGGCCAGCGGTGCTTGTGGGTGGCTCAGTGAGCGTGCTGGATGGCGGAGGTGTCAAGGGCTGCGGTGCTGGTGGCGGCCGTGTCCTGGGAAGCGGTGCTGGTGGCAGTGGTGTCTTGGGCAGCGGTGCTGGTGGCGGCGGTGTCCTGGGCAGCGGTGCTGGTGGCAGCGGTGTCCTGGGAAGTGGTGCTGGTGGCGGCAGAGTCCTGGGAAGCGGTGCTGGTGGCGGCGGTGCATGTGGCGGTGGCGGTCTTGTCCGCCGTGCAGGTTGGCGGCGACTTCCCTTTCTTTTTCTGCCCCTTCCCCACCTTGGATGGTGGCACAGCTGTCTTGCCACTCCCAACTGTAGTTCTGGGAGAGCCCTTGGTGGCAGGTCTTTTGCCCTTCTCCCTCCGGGCTGTGGCCAACTTCTTATGTTTCTGAGGTGGGGGACTGTCCTTGGCCTGGCTCCTTGGCACACTGGCTGCCCTGCTGCTTGGCACACTCCAGGAGCCGGTTACTGCTGGCACCACTGTTCCCGGTGATGTGGTGGCTGAGGTGCTGGATTGGGACCTGGAAAGGCGTGCCCTAAGGGACAGAAGGGGTGGGGGAGGTGTAGGGAAGAGGTCAACATTTAAGAGGTAAAGTTTTTTTGACACACTGGGACGGGTAGATGGAGGGGGTTTGGGAGTGGAGGAAGAGGTAGTGGTTGTAGGAGGTGTTAGTTTGCTGACTTTGGCTGAAGGTGCATGGGCTGGAGGCTGTTGTGAGGTGGATGGCTGTTGGGTGGGTGTGTGACTGCGTTTGTGTAGTTTGGGAGGTGGGCTCACAGACACACTGGTAGAGGACACAGGGGATGTGTGAATGGTGGTGGGGTTGGTGAGTGCACGTGAGCGGTGTGTGGTGATGGGCGTGCTGGTGATGGACGTAGTGGCTGAAGATGTAGTGCATGCAGGTGTGAGTGGAGACATGACAGGGAAGGAAGAGGGAGACGAGGAGGAGGGGGACACAGTGGAGGCAGTGGATGTTGGTATGTGTGCATGGGTAGGTTGCTTGTGTGAGTGCCTGTGGGATGTGTGGTGCTTATGTTTGCCAGAGCTACCCTTGTGTGTAGAGGTGTGTGCATGCTGGTCTGATGGTGTTCTTGGGATAGGCTGAGGTACAGGGGATTGGGGCTGGGTGGAGGAAGTTGGAGGGGGGAGGCTGTACACAGGGACAATGGCTGCCATCAGTGCTGAGGCCAGAGTCTGAAAAGCTCGCTGTTGGGCTGCCTGAACAGAATGAATGCCCTCCAGGTATGCATTTGTCTGTTGCAACTGCCTCTCTACACCCTGGATGGCATTCAGAATGGTAGACTGCCCAACAGTGAGGGATCTGAGGAGGTCAATGGCCTCCTCACTGAGGGCAGCAGGGCTGGCAGGGGCAGGGGCTGAGGTGCCTGGGGCGAAGGAGATGCCCACCCTCCTGGGTGAGCGGCCACGGTGCACATGCTGAGGGGCTGCTGGGAGGGTGGTGCTGGTAGGGGGGGTGGTGGCTGTACCTGTAGATGCGGTGGGCACAGAGGGGCCTGCCACCGCAAGGGAGCTACCATCAGAGGAGGAGTTGGTGTCGCTGGTCTCAGCTCCTGTCCCCGCCGTGGAGCTCCCCTCGCCCTCCGTCCCACTGGTGAAGTTGGAGTCCGTAGTGTCGCTCTCCAGGGCCATGTGGGATGCAGCTCCCTCCTGCTCCGGTGGCACTGTTTCTCTGCGTGATGATGCTAATGCACACAAGAACAGGGAGACCACAAAAAAGGGGGGGAAAGAAAGTAGAAAGACATGTTCAGTGCATGCAATACCGCTACCGTTGGTGGACACTACAGAAACAGCAGCCCTCTGCAATACGCCATACACTTAAAGTTCCCTAATTAATCACAGGGCCATGGGGTACAAGACCTATGCCCGATTACTGCACACATGGAAGTCACAGGAGCCTGAATAGGGGTAGATGGCTCTGAACACTGGTGGGGTGGGGTGCCACATGGCCTGCCTTACGAAGGGACCTTGCCTACAAAACTAGCCCTGGCCTAGGGGTACCTACAGCCCACCTCCCCCACCCAGACACCTCCCATGCGCGCTGAATCAGATGAATGTGACTGTACTCACCCCCTTGTGGCTGCTGTGATGCCCTCAAGTGCCCATCCAACTCTGGATACGCCACCGCCAGGATCCGGAACATCAGGGGCATCATGGTGCAACGGGCACCCCTCCCACGTTGGGAGGCCATTCCCAGCTGGGCCTCCGCCGTCTTCTTGCTCCAGCGGCAAATGTCCTCCCATCTTTTCCGGCAATGGGTGCTCTGTCTGTGGTGGACCCCCAGGGTCCGGACTTCCTTGGCGATGGCACGCCAAATAACCTTCTTCTGGGGGGCGCCGACCTACAGGAATAGTACAGGGGAAAAGGAGAAGATATAACCGTCTGGACCGTCACAGTCATTGGCCCACGTTCCTACCCTTGCCATGACGCACATACACTCACCGTCGTTTCATGCATGCCTCATTCCGCCCCCAATCTCCCATCCACACTACTCCAAACAGGTGTTGCCCATACAGCATGCTCACAGTGTACTCACCTGTTTGTCTGGAGGACCGTAGAGTAACGTGGACTGGGGGAGGACCCCATCCACTAGTTTGTCCAACTCCTCCAATGTGAAGGCAGGGGCCCTTTCATCAGACACTTGAGCCATTGTCGCCTCCAGACTGAGGTCACAGCAGCACTTGCAGTGTAGGTCCTCTCCTGTCGAAGATCAGGTATCAAGTGAGTGAACAGAGAGGAAATGGCAGTCACGTCCACTGCGGTGCGTTTTTGTTGTCACACACTGCAAAAAACAAGCTAGTAATGAATTACTGTTTTGTAAAAATGAGCTAGACAACAATGTCAGTGGCAGGAACTTGGTGCATATCTATTAGTAGAAGAACTTTTTGAGTTAGACACTATGCAAAGATTGTGTAAGTATTGTTGTGACAAATTAGAAGATAATAACATGCCAGCTAGAGTAATTAATAATAGATTAGAGTTTGTACCATTACCAGAAGAACTTCATCAATTCAATGTGTATGCATCAGTTCTAATACAAACTGTTCATTCATTTCAAGCAATTATTCGTATGGAGCCAAAGAGAGGGAAACTGCTAGCAACGGACCTACAGAAAGGATGAGCTGTTGATTTACCTTTAGATTTTAAAAAAGTAGTCACTGTGGGTGTTGGGAAAGATGTAGGAGAACCACTGATTATTCTAGTAAATGGAGTAGCCACAAAAAGTAAAACAAATCTGGCAAGAGTTAGTGGATGTGCATAAAGTAAAAAAGCCTCACTAAAAATAAGGTTTTTTACAAAAATGTTGACTTTATTGGAGATATAAGTTGTATCGCTGGTAAAGTACTTAAATCAAGTGGACAAATAGAAAAAGTGGATAGGCATAAATCAGAAGAAATATATGAGAAGTACAGTATCCATCCTCTTCATTCAAAAGAAGTTGTTGGGGATGCTATTGATCTGTTTCAAATTAATCAAGCTAGAGCATCGCAAATGAGTGTGTGGGAAAAAAGTTTAGAAGCTCGGTGCTTCCCATAACTGTTTCCCACAGAAGTAGGTGGCCACTATGTTGACCGACCTGTACAAATACCAGCAACTGAATACAGGTCAACAAGATTATATTCAGAGGATCCTAGATTTTGACAATTTATTCCATACATATTTTATCTGTTATTTTAGAGTGACTTGTCAGGACGGTCTTGTGCTGTAAATCACGGGGCAGATTTAAGAGCCCCGAGCTTCACCTTAATGTCATTTATTTTACACTAAGGTGGTGCTCAAGTGGCATTTCCCTTGTGCCATATTTATAAAGTGGCACAATGCATGCTTTGTGCCACTTGTAAACCCTTGTGTCACAGTATGCCTGCGCCAGACATAACGCATGGAAGTGGGGCAGTCCCCCATTGGGGAGGGCAAAAAATGGCACAAGAAAAGAGACTTCCTAGCTCCTTTATTTCTCCACTTTTCACGTCTGCTCAGAGCAGGGATTAAAAGTGAACTTCCATTATTTATAAAGGGCCTTTACGTACTATAGAGAAGTAGTGCCAAAATGTTGGCGCTACTCCTGCTGAGTACATCAATAGCATTAAAAAAATTATCCTATTGCCCCCTAACCTGTGCTTGGTGCGCCATATTTTACATACAGCACGCAAATGGTGGTGGTAGGGGGGCCTTAATGGGCGCAAGGAAAGTGGTGCTGCATTAGGTGCAGTATCACTTTTATTAAATCTGCCCCTGAGCTCTTTAGACTGGAGCTAATCTTCAAAATGTGCCTGAAATGGAGTCTGTTAATACAATAGAAATCAAGGATGAAAATCTACAGTACAACTTAATTCATATGAAGGCGTGTCAGCGTGGAACTAATGAATACTGGTACCATCATCATGGAGAACTAAAATGTATGCTTCAAAACTTATGTCTACCTACCGATTGTGACACTTAGTTGCGCTGAGTACGCATGGAATGATTTACTAGAATTTCTAAGAGAAGCAAACTATAATGTTAAGGATATCAATTGAAAAACAGCAGTGAAACTTTGCTCTTTGGATCCTACTAATGTGTGTATATATTTCAATCACAAGTTTCAATCAAATCTGGCTTTTATATGCAATAAAACAAATACTCCTCTTGGAGAAGTTACAGATTTTTTTGGGAGAAAAGGATAACAGTCAAGAAGTGCTCCTCACATACACATGCTACTATGGATAAAGGATGCAGTAAAATTTTGAACTGATACTGATGACTGTGTACTGCCTTTCACAGAACAGCATGTTACATGTACCATCCCAGATGAGAGCAATAACAAAGCACTGCAACTGCAAGTTTTATGCCTCTAAATGCATAGATGTGGCAAGTATTGCTGCCAAAGATATAGATGTAAAAGGAAAGTTTAATACAAGATGTTGTTATGGAATTCCAAGGCCTATCATGTCCAAGGGAAGATTGAATAGCTTCTTATCTTTGGGAAGGCATACGCTAACAAAATAAATCCAAAAGAATATATATAATTTGAAAAGATCAGAGGCCTCCAATTATGTTAATGATCGCTATCCTGTCACCCTGAACTTATGGAATGCAAATATGGCTGTACACTTTGTCGCTGACAATTCCATTGATGTTGATCACTATGTTACTTCATACATCACTAAAGAAGAAAAAACAGAGATGAAGAAAACATTGGAGGAGATTTCAGCAGAGAATTCTTTATCAAAGAAACCATATAATATCAGCTAGAGAATGCTGTCACATATGGAGATAAACTCATTCGAGTCTGAGTTCTGCTAACTTGTACTCAAAGTCAAGAGGCATTGTTTGGATTAGTCTAGGACTTACCAACATGTAAAACAGAGTCTTGAAGTATTTCCCAGAAATTCAGTACCCAGCAGAGTTTGATCCAGAGAGTACAGATATTTTGAAAACTAACATGTTGGATACTTACTATTGAAGAAGAAGTGCACACCTTGAAAATCTGTGTCTTTATGAAGTTCTGCAACACTAAAGGAACAGAAACAATGTGTCAGAAAACATCGATGAATGCAAATATGCAGTAGTTGATTGCAACCGTTGTTTGGCTTGGCATACAAAAGGTAACTTAATAAACCATAGAAAACTTACTTGTCAAATTAGTGACCATTTTGTTTTTCTACTCAGCACTTCTTCAATCTTCTCAACCTTGGCATTCTGAAACACAGTTACTTGTACAATATGACTCCTATGAAAACTCTTTCAAAGCTGTAAAAGACAGCATTGAGTGTCCAATATTTTCGAAATATCTAAGAATGTTGAATGAAGAAATTGAGCTAGATGAGACAATTGCTACTAAGATGGCAAAGGGCAGCTCACATAGCAGCCAAAGGTCTGGACCTCTTAGTCAAGATCCTCTTGGTCAGCCAATAATCAATAATGAAGCTGCCATAGCAATGAATGAGGTGTAGACAGCCATGCAACAAGCAGGAAAAGAAAATGTTGACTTGCAACTGTTTGTAGAACAACTAAATGATGAGCAGAAAGAAATAGATATGGAAGTGAAAGAAAAACTATAGCATTGATTCCTACATGAAAACAATGAATGCAAGTGTTCACGTTTTAATCCACTTTTTTATATATTAGTGAACAAGCTGGCACTGGGAAGAGATTTTTAATTCAATTTCTAACCACATATCTACAGATGATTACAGACTCCATTATGTCATGTGCTATAACTGTGCATACTGGATGAGTTGCACAAAACATCAAAGGAATTACCTTGCATCATCTACTTATGTTACGTGTTGAACACAATAATAAAGTGGATTATCAAAAGTTATCTGTTCGGGCTTGTAACAATGTTTCCCAAGTGTTGAAAATGTTAAAGCTCTTAATCATCAATGAGGTGGGCATGGTCTCAAACTTAGGGGCATATTGATACTCAGTTTGCGCCAGAATTGCGTCGTTTTTTTTTACGCAAATGTGACGCAAAGCTAACTCCATATTTATACTTTGGCGTTAGACCCGTCTAGCGCCAAAGATCTTGGAGTTTGCGTCATTTTTTTGCGTGGACACCTACCTTGCGTTAATGATATGCAAGGTAGGCGTTCCCGTCTAAAAAATGACTCCAAGGCATGTGTGCCTTATTTAAACTCCTGTGCAAAAATGATGCACGGGAGTGGGCGGGTAAAAAAAAATGACGTCCAGCCGCTTTTGCGTCATTTTTTAACGCCTGGTCAGGGCAGGCGTTAAGGGACCTGTGAGCTCAGAAGGAGCCCAGAGGTGCCCTCCCATGCCCCCATGGACACCCCCTGCCACCCTTGCCCACCCCAGGAGGACGCCCAAGGATGGAGGGACCCATCCCAGGGAACTTAAGGTAAGTTCAGATAAGTATATTTTTATGTGGCATAGGGGGGGCCTGATTTGTGCCCCCCTACATGCCACTATGCCCAATGACCATGCCCAGGGGACATAAGTCCCCTGGGCATGGCCATTGGGCAAGGGGGCATGACTCCTGTCTGTGCTAAGACAGGAGTCATTTCAATGGGGGTTGGGAGTAAAAAAAATGGCGCAAATCGGGTTGAGGCCAATATTTTGCCTCAGACCTGACTTGCCCCATTTTTTGACGCCCAAGCTCCATTTTCCCCTACGCCGGCGCTGCCTGGTGTGGGTCATTTTTTTTGACGCACACCAGTCAGCTGCGCCGGCTAACGTCATTCCATAAATAAGGCGCCCGAATGGCGCTTTGGAATGGCGTTAGCCGGCGTTAAAAAATTTTGACGCACAACTGCGTTGGCGCAGTTTTGCGTCAAAAAGTATAAATATGGCCCTTAATGCTTTCCTTTGTGCATTTGAGAATGCAACAGATATTAAAGACAGAGCATGATGTAGTGTTTGGGGGAAAACATGTAATTGTTTTCGGTTATTTATTACAACTTATCCTCCTGAAAGCACAGCCTGTATTTAAGACACTCTTACATGAAGAAACTCATAATTCTTTAGGAAGCATTGGAAGTGTAAACGTTTGGTGGAATTTCCAATACAAAGAACTAATTATAAACACGCATCAAACTTCTGATATGCAATATGGAAATATTCTGAAGGATAACAGAGTAGGAATACTGTCAGTAGAAGGAACACTTTGTTTGGAAATCCAACTTATAAAGAATATATTTCCTTCCAAAAAATGTGAGGCACAGCTAATGTTTCAATTCATTCAACAACAAAAATCAATTGTGTGTTCAATGCCTACTCTTCAAGAATGCACTTCTTTTAATGAAGATCTGCTACAACCAGAGAAAGTACAAATACTGCACCGTACACTGTTTGTAAGAACTGCAGAGTGATTTTACATAGAAATGTAAATTTTGAAGAAGGATTAGTTAATGGAGCCATGGGCAAAATAATTGATTTAATTTTGTATCCTAATTGAAATGAGGTTGGATTCTTAGCAATTAAATTTGATGACCCTGAAGATGAAAAACAGATAGCAAGGTCTGTTGTGCGTTTCTTGCTTGTAAAAGAAGAATATGTTCGCAGAGAACAGTTTCCAATGTATTTAGCTTATGTTGTAACAATTCATAAGTCTCAAGGGTTAGGTGTAGATACTGCATATATTAACATTGGAAGCTCCGTATTTAAGAAAGGTATGTCATATGTAGCATTGTCACAGATTTGAAGTTAGTCTGGTTTGTATCTCATAGAGTTTGATGACAGTAAACGCTGATTCGAGTTGTGTGATAGAGTATTACCATTTGAGAAGCCTGCATGTTCCTTATTTAGGACAGCACCAGTTGATGAAAAGCCTAGAATATTACCAAAACAAAAGAATTAGAAGGATCATACTTAAAGTCCTGATAAAAAGAGGAAAAAGGAAGAGAAAGAAGTATTGGAGAAAAAATATAGTAACAAAGTTGGTGAAATTGCAGGTTACCAGTTCTCAAATGTCTCTGGGGTCAACTGCTGTGCTAATGTAGTTCTCAATGCACTATTCTCTTTACCTGCTCTGGTTCATACAATTAAACAGAAAAAGGATATCAGATTCGCTTCGAGCTCCTTATCTTGTTAGAACACTAGTCTAGTGATAGAACTAAAACATATTCTGCATCTCATATTAGAGATCTTGTAGATTTGTGCACTGGATCTGTACACTTCAAACAAAATGTTCAAGAAGATGCATAAGAATTCTTGATGGTCATATTGTGTATCTTAGAAGAAGATATGTACCTATTGATGACCTATTTGGACTAAGTTACACATGGCAGCATGACTGTGACAATTGCTCCTTTTCTTAAAAAACAGAAATAGATTCAGAACGATTTATCTACGTAACTCTACCTGCCTGCAAAACTGTCAGTTTTAAGAAATTGTTTAAAGATGCATCACAGAACAATACCAGCACAAAATGCAACTCAGATCTACTGTCAACTTTGAACATAAGAAGAACTGGCAAGTACATCATCTTAATGCTACAATGATGTAATGCAGATGGAAGTAAATTGGAAACTCTAATTACAAATTTTAAAGCAGGACAAATTTCAGTTTCTAGTAAAACATATACCTGTACAGACATTAGTTTCCATGAAGGACTAAGTGTTACATCTGGACATTACACCATCTACATAAAAAACGCAACTAGATGGACAGAGTGCAATGAAAACAAACTTACATTTAAGCAGAGATAATCCTATAAATTGCCAAAGTCTGGCCCTAAAGTTCTAAGGAGTGTTACTAGTGGACAAATAGAATAGTACTTGTTTGGGACTTTTATTCTGGTAAAATAGGGCATCATACCGCCTAACAAGAGTGATGTCTTTCTAAAGAATTGTAAGTCTTCAAATCTTCTTACTCTTAGATGGAAATCACAGCCATAGTATTAAACTAGAAATAGAGATCAGACACTTTGAACTAGGACATACATCTTCAGAAGATGAAAAGAAAGACTGCTAAACTTTTGTTTGAAGAACAACTGTAAAATTAGGAAAATAATAACACCATTGACATACTCTACTATTGTTCAATGGTCTACTGGACTCTATGACATCATGCGACCTGCTAGGCGAGATTTCGTTAGACACCTTTTTAACTACTACTATGATTCATGCACAATAGTTAAATTATAAAGCTAGAATATCCTTTATATAATTTGATAAGTATAGCTAAAAGAGTTTGGTAAATAGTTGTAGTGAGTACCATACATAGTAATGTTAATTTCAAATAATGTGCCGAGTAGCAATGTTTTTTTAGTCCATATGACTGTTTTTTCCAAGGTCAAGTATCTATATGCACTTAGGGGCATATTTATACTCCGTTTGCGCCAAATGTGCGTCAAAAATTTTGACGCACAATCAGCGCAAATGTTGCCCCATATTTAAACCCTGACGCCCGAGCCCTCGCAAGGGAAAAATCCGCAATGTGCGCCATTTTCTGGATGCGGCATCCCACCCTGCGTTAATGATATGCAGGGTAGGAGTTCCCGTCCAAAAAACGACGCACACAGCCGTGCGCCGTATTTATGCTTCTGGGCAAAAATGACTCTCGGCCGGGAGGCGGAGCAAAAAAATGACGCAAAGCCCGATTTGCATCAAAATTTAACGCCTGGGTCAGGACAGGCGTTAAAATGGGGCAAACACACCTGTATTTAATCAGAACACACTGAACAAACAACAGAGCAGCAGAACAGCAGAGCAGCAACAGGGAGACATGGAGGTGATTTTTATTCAGCGTGCACGTCGACGCAGAGCCCTGCAGCAACAACAGCAGCTACAACAACAACAGCAGGGACCCCAAAGGCAGCGCAGAAGGCAGGAGAGGATATTCCGCCCAAGAACAACCCTGCATGGCCTCAGGGAACACAACATCATCCAGAGGTACTGGTTGAACTGGCAGGCCATTCAGCAGCTGCTGAGAAATATTGAACAGCAGTTGGCCCCCACTTTGGTGACACCCCACACCATACCAACAGAAACAAAGCTGCTTGCCGTACTTCACCTGCTGGCAAGTGGCTCGTTTCAGACAACTGGTGCCCTGGTTGGTGGAATATCACAACCATCATTCTCCGCATTCCTGCCAAAAGTACTGGATGCCATCATTTGCCTGACACCCCTCCACATCTGCTTCCCTAACACACTGCAGAAGCAGCAGGAAACAAAACAGGGGTTCTACGCCATCAGTGGCTTCCCACACATCCTTGGTGCAATCGACTGCACACACGTACTCCTTGTGCCACCTGCTGCAACAGAACACCTCTACCGCAACAGGAAGCACACACATTCAATCAATGTGCAGGCCATAGTTGATCACCAAGGATTGATCAGCAACATTGTGGCAAAATATCCTGGGAGTGTACATGACGCATTCATCTTCCGTCACTCTACCATCAACCAACACTTCCAGGATGGATGGTATGGCAATGGACTACTTGTTGGTAAGTACAAAAATCCAACTTATATACACACTGCACAGCAACCCTCTAGGACACACAACACATACACCACAATAGCAACACCTAGCCAGGAACACACTGAGGTCCTGACATCACTAGCCATGTTTCTGAAGTCACCATTGAACCTGTCGCACATTGGAATGTACTCCACAGCTTAATGTGAAGACATTAATGAGTGTGGTTGCCTAAATGTCACCTTGCAAATTGGAAGTGTCACAATAACCTGTACATTAATACATTGCATAAGTCTTAAGGTATGGGATGTCCAGGGCACTTTCATATGAACGTCTTAACTACACTTTCATGTGTTAACTCTGCATGGAACTATCATCTCACCCCCAGTGAAGACACACGGACACCTGTATCACAAGTCACAATGCAAGGGAGGGCACACTGTTATGAAAATAAAAATACAGACTGCTGACAAACGGCTAGCTAACAAACACTTGCTCAGCCAAGGAAAAAACTCAATGCAAAACTTTTACCCTACAAGTATAGGTTGTCACATTAGTACACAAAAGAGTCACAGACAACACAAGACAACTACTGCAATCAAAGGTCTGTACAAGAGTGCTTTCTACATCTAATTGATCCCATTCTGTGTTTCTATTTCAGCTGATCAGGGGTATGGCATCCAGCCTTGGTTAATGACACCATTTGGGAACCCCACTACTGCTGCAGAGCGTGCATAAAACGACGCCCATAAGAGGACACGCAGCATTGTTGAGCGGACCTTTGGGATCCTAAAGTCAAGGTTCCACTGCCTTGACATCACTGGCGGTAGCCTACTCTATTCCCCAGAGATGGTCTGTAAGATCATACTCACTTGTGTCATATTGCACAACATTTGTGTAAAAAGGAACATTCCCCTCCTTGAACCAAACCCAGACATGCCTGAAGATGACGAAGAGGAGGATGCTGGCCTGCAACAGGAGGGGGAACAACCAAACACGGCAGCAGGAGTGCGTAGGCGCCAACAGCTTGTAAATAATTTTTTTTCATAATTTCTTATATCAACACTTATTGCACAATTGTAAATAAACACAGATAACAAACACCACATCATGCTTTGGCCTATTCATTTCTGCCCACCTTTAGTTCGAAATTGCTGAAGAAGAATGTTGTCTCATTGAGCAATAATGATATAACAATCATGACACAAAAAAAAAACATCACAAATGTATGCACAGAGGGTAGGATGTTAAATGATACATTACCATCGACAGAGGCCAACAGGAGTACAAATGTGGCAATTACACATGCCTGATCCAGACACCTGAGACAGTCTCTCACTCAGCCCAAAAATGTAGATCATTTGAAAGTCTCATTACACGTGTTCAGTGACAGGGTGGGACCATCCATGTGTACGTGACCATGTCCTCAATGGCTTCTCTCAAGTTTTTGATATAAACAATACCCAATTGGAACAACATTAACTGCCACTAACTCATGAGGAGACCTTGAAGTTACAGTGACAACATACACCCAGACAGGTGATAGTGGATCCACATTTGCACACACATATAAACATATGTCATCCAATCAATCAAATATTTGCAAGCTGCCCATCACAGTAGTGTCCCAGTTCGAACCTAGCAGGAAGAATGTAACATGACACTAAACCAGGTAATGCATAAAGGTCCACATACATCAACAATATATTTGTCATCAGCACATGAGGAACGCTGAGATTTTGCAAACATAGTCATTGCAAAATGGTATGTCAGATTGCTCCAAATCATCAATAGTGCAAACGTCAAATGGGCAAATGAGATGAATGAATGGCTAACAGTGATTCATACCCAATGGCCTTACATTAGCCTGCTGCTGCAGGTTTTGCATAACAGAATAAATGAAAGCCGTGGATAAATTAGCAAATCTGGATGGGCAAACCCTAGGGTGCTGGGGGCCTAAGTCTACCTCTACCGCCCCCCAAATATACAAGAATCATGTACTTGTGAACTAAACACATGCATAAAGCGCATGTGTGGCCTACATGTCAAAAGTCAAACACAAATCAGATACACAAAATCATAATAGGACATGGTTAGCCCCATAAAAACTGTAAGTGACTATTGCACTCCCTGTTTGGACTATAGATAAATGCATTACCATGATAATTGTGGACACATTTTTGAGAAGGAATACATCATGGTATCCCATCCATCATTTCAAAATAGCCATCAGCAATTACCCAAAATATGTGTACAAATATGGTTAATACATTTTTTTAAGGTATCATAAATATTACAGTGTGAATGCCTTCTATACATCCAATAAGGGACATGTGTCATAGCTAACCACAAATGTGTATCACATAGCACCGTTTGGCCATGACAAATTTCCTTCCCCCACTTAAAAAAATGAAGACATAATTTAAAAATGCGTCAAATTTCCACGCATACAGCGTGGGCGCCATAATTTTTTCACGTACAGGAGTGCACAGAATGCTGAGTCAAAAAATATGATATGAAAATTAATAAATTAATAAGGTACATGACATGTCCACCATATTGTCCATGTTGCTTCACATTTCACGCATACAGCATGGACGTCATCATTTTTTCACATACAGGAGTGCACAGAATGCAGAGTCAAAAAATATGATATGAAAATTAATAAATTGATAAGGTACATGTCCACCATATTGTCCATGTTGCGTCAAATTTCCACGCATACAGCATGGGCGTCATCATTTTTTCACGTACAGGAGTGCACAGAATGCAGAGTCAAAAAATATGATATGAAAATTAATAAATTAATAAGGTACATGACATGTCCACCATATTGTCCATGTTGCTTCACATTTCCACGCATACAGCATGGGCGTCATAATTTTTTCACGTACAGGAGTGCACAGAATGCAGAGTCAAATATACATTTTCATAAATGTTTCTCATATTTTGCCATGAAATTATAATTTTCATATCATATTTTTTGACTCTGCATCCTGTGCACTCCTGTACGTGGAAAAATTATGACGCCCATGCTGTATGCGTGGAAATGTGAAGCAACATGGACAATATGGTGGACATGTCATGTACGTTATTAATTTATTAATTTTCATATCATATTTTTTGACTCTGCATTCTGTGCACTCCTGTACGTGAAAAAATTATGACGCCCATGCTGTATGCGTGGAAATTTGACGCAACATGGACAATATGGTGGACATGTCATGTACCTTATTAATTTATTAATTTTCATATCATATTTTTTGACTCTGCATTCTGTGCACTCCTGTACGTGAAAAAATTATGACGCCCATGCTGTATGCGTGGAAATTTGACGCAACATGGACATGTCATGTACCTTATTAATTTATTAATTCTACACTAGAACTGTAAACTCAGCCTCACAATAGTGTAAAGGAACAATGAAGAAATTAATTTTGACTCTGCATTGTGTGCAATGTAATGCGTCAAAAAATATGACGCACAATGTGTATGTGTGAAAATATGACGCATAACGGGAAATTAAAAACGGCGGCCATTTTATGCAGGAAGTGATGTAATAGGATATCCTGTTTACAAAATCTGTACTGGGAGTTAACTTTCACTTTCACTTTCACTTTGCAGTCTCATATTTATCTAGACTGTGTGGTAGTGTGAAAAGTGTAGTCCTGTGTTTAACTGCTTTTGTGTTCTGTGTACCTTGTATTTTTTGTCTTTTTGTGATCCTAGTCTTGTTGTCTAATATTGTCTTAGTCTGTTTAGTGTACTTTTGTCCAATCCTGTTTTTGTTTGTATTGTCTGTGGGAGTCTGTTCTGGGTAGTGTAACTTTGGGGTTAGTTGGGCTATTTTTCTTAAGTTTCCTTTTTCCTTCACTACTCTACCTTTCCCCATGTCCCACTTTTACTTGTTTATCTCATTTTTCTCCTTTAAATTAGTTAATATGTCAGGTAGGCCTCGGCTTGCCAGGATGGGTGAGGAGGAATTGGGGGGATTCATTTGGCTCGTTTGCCATTTCCTCCCACTCATGCTGGAGGCTGGGGGCCAAAGTCCGGTGGGGGAAGGTGCGCCATCACCTGGTCAGGGTGTACGGGAGCATGAGGAATGAGCATTAACTAAAGCACCGCTGGGCTGATCTCATATCCAGGGAGCAGGACCTGCTGGACCACCTGGGAATCAGGATTGGTGGCCATGTTGGTGAGTACAAATCAATTACATGTGAATAAAAGAAATCTGTGTGGGGACATGTGATGATTGTTACCCAATCTGCTAGATAAGTAGCTGACTGTGTGTAATGCTAGGGAAACCTAGGCCCATATTTATACTTTTTTAGCACCGAATTTGCGCCGCTTTTTGACGCAAAAACGGCGCCAACTTACGAAATACAATTGTATTTTGCAAGTTTGCGCTGTTTCTGCATCAAAAAATGACGCAAATGCGGCGCTAAAAAAGTATAAATATGGGCCCTAATGTGTATTTGTTGCACAATGTGTAGGAAGACCAATGCTAGCAGTCAGATGGCTCATGTTTTCAACACATACCGGATGCCTGTAGCTGTATGTAATGTAGTGTTGCCTTTGTGTCAGACAAGCGACACGTTAATGCCTCTATTTGAACTCTACAGGTCATATTGGCCAGTGAGAAAGTCATGTAGAAACAACATACCTACATATGTTGACGCCATAGCTAGACAGAAAATTGTAAACCCATGATGATGCTATAAATGTGTTGTACCTTCACGTCACATGAAGTTAGCTATGTTGTCCACACATATGTCACATGTGTGTCTGGTTGCTGTGTGTTGAAAATGTCCACCTAGCCTGTTTGATTGTGAGGGGTCATGCAGTCCTCAAGTAACCAGCTTTTGGATGTCTCTCTGGGATGCACATGATGAGATGTATGCAAGCCATTATTCTTGGGGCATACTAATGGAGGGGTATCTTTGACAACACCTGACTGTCCTGGCCACTGCATGTGTGTAGTAGGGTGTGTAACTGTAGCAGGAGACTCATCCAATGTTAATGTTGAATAAAAATTCATCCATGCAGTATGAGCATGTGGGAAAGTGTATCATTACCATGTCATAAGCACACAGTGTCATAGTAACTGCAATTATTTGTCAGTGCACCGAGTCTGAGTATATTCTTCCTTTCATGCTTTACAGGTGGACCAGCACCGTACACCGTGGGAGAGGTGGCACATTTTGAGGACCCCGATACCTACAGTGAGTGTGGCCTGAGTGCTATATTTATTGTTTGCTAGTGATGCATGATGGACTACTGTGTGTTCAACAGAATTCAGGATTTGATGCGCTGGCCATTCATTGGCATTGTTGCTTTAGTGGGATTTCAAATATCACTTCTGTTTCTGTAGACCAATACTTAGCCATCTCTCAGATTTAGGGGCTGTAGGTCATTCCAGTTGGGCCGCTATGGGGAATGGGATGAGTCATGTGGAATACACTGGTTAATGTAAGAGTTGCTCTGGGACTTGGCTTGAACTGAGTCTGCATATCAGACTGACATTCTCCCAGATAGCTTTGGCAAATGGCTTGTATGAAATGTGCAGCTTCCTAGTTGAGGATGCACTGTGTACACTGTCGGCTGGATCTTCCGGGGGCATGTACTTCCACTAGTTGAACTAGAAGTGTGTGTGACTAGAGTGCAATGGCCTAGGTGTTCAGTCGACTCATGATCATGGGTGTTCTTGCTCCTCTGTGTGTGTTGTAAAACATGCCTCAATGATAGTATGTGATGTTGGCCTGAGTCAGAGCATTTTGACATGTGTGGACCTTGGATATGACAATGTTTGGCTGACTCCAACGTGTTGCTAGCCCTTCATTGGTGTTTTGTGTGAAGGCACATACTTGTTGACCTTTCTATACACTCCTGGGTGTGTATTGAACCTGGGATTGTTGGTTGTTCTTCCCACCCCACCCTCAAAGACTGCCATGTGATTGGGAATAGGGTACCAAGGACTGTAGCAACCAGTATGTTACACGTACTTGTGACCTTTTGCAACTTTGTTTAGAACCTAGGGCCAGATGTAGCAAACAGTTTTCAAGTTGCAAACCGCAAAAATCGCCCTTTGCGAGTCGCAAACGTCTGTTTGCTATGCAGAAATCCATTTTGTGAGTCGGAACCGACTCGCACAATGCATTTCCGACTCACAAATAGGAAGGGGTGTTCCCTTCCTAATTGCGACTCGCAGTGGTATGCAATTCCATTTGCGACCGAGTACGTGGTCGCAAAGGGAGTCGCAGTTACCATCCACTTGAAGTGGATGGTAACCCACTTGCACACTGGAAGGGGTCCCCATAGGACCCCTTCCCATTTGTGAGTGGACCCAAAAATATTTTTGCAGAGAAGGCAGTGGTCCAAGGGACCACTACCTGCCCTGAAAAAATCCGAAACTAAAGATTTTGTTTTTTTTTCTAAGTGCAGCTCGTTTTCCTTTAAGGAAAACTTGCTACACTTGGGAAAAAAAAACCTGCTTTATTTAAAAGCAGTCACGGACATGGAGGTCTGCTATTCCCAGCAGGCCCCCATCCCCGTGAGTGCCCATAGTCGCTAAGGGGGCGCAAATTGGGACCCACCTCATTGACATTAATGAGGTGGGTCTTTGCGACCCCATAGCGACTCGCAGACGGTGTCGGAGACACCGTTCTGCATAGCAAATTGCAAGTCGCAATTTTCCGTCTTCCTACATCTGGCCCCTAGTGTACACATTCGGTTATGGCCCATGGGTTCAATATTAGCAAACAACAAATTACAAATGGCATTGAGTGAGGGTTGTGATAGTTAGCACATAGAGTGACATATGTAGTGAAGTCAGTATGCGGAAGAGGTTCAGCCATAATGTCAGATGCATTAGGCATTATTTGGATGAGTAGTTTAGGCTGATGTCATCCATCATGTAGAGACATGGATATGCTAGGTGTGAGATGCCCTTATGTATGCAGGCTTCACATGTACTTCCTCTGAGACTTTAAGTGAACTATGTTGTGACAATTGCTGCAACAAATACATTACAAGTAATGTACAAATAACCCATTGTGCTATTCCACCCAATGCAATTCCAAAGGTAAATATTTGCCATTTCTCTTCACAGCTGCAAACATGAGTGCCGCAGATAGACACCAATTTGAGAGGCGTGCCATGCGATACAAGCACATCCTGCAGGTGCAGTCGGGGTACCGGAGGATGGCCTGAAAATATCAATCAGATCGGGCCTCTGGGGCATGGTGGGCCTCACCACAGGGTGGGCCTACATTGCCCACAACAGCCACCAATACCACATCCACCAGGTCTCCCCATGTGGCCCCAGCAACATTGGGCACAGTTGACCCTGGCTCCTCATCCAGACCTGGACCCAGCCATGTTCAACAACCAGGACAGTCCAGTGGGCATTCAACTGCTGGCACAAGGTCCACCTCGGCCGGCACACAGACAGCATCAGCCCCTCCTGTGGACCCAGCCGCATTCCTGGCATTGAGCCGTAAATTGGACAAGGTGTTTAATAAGGTGGACAAGCTGAGCCAGGATGTGGCGTATATAAAAAAAAGGGTTCGCTCCATCAGGCGGACCCTACGGAGGGCCAACCTCTAGGACATTTGCTTGTTTTACTTTTACTCCTCCCCTCTCTCCTCTTTCCTATTTTGTACTGATAGTTGGGTTTTGGGGATTAGTATTAGGTTAGTATAGGTAATTAGCTTAGTTAGTGTTAGGGAAGAGGGTGGGGGGTCCTTATTCTTTCTATCATTATTTTTTGGGTGGGTGGGTGGGTGGGGGTCAATGTTGGGATTCCTGTTTGTTTAAAAAAAAAAATAATACAAAAACCAAAAAAAAATATATGATTGTTTAGGATAGTATAGTATGTGTGTAGGTTAGTAAGGGCCTGATTCTGACTTTGGCGGGCGGCGGAGGCCGCCCGCCAAAGTCCAGCCGACAAATGACAGCACCGCAGTCAAAAGACCGTGGCGGCCATTCTTACATTTCCGCTGGGCCGGCGGGCGCTCTCCAAAAGAGCGCCCGCCGGCCCAGCGGAAATGCCCCTGCAACGAGGATGCCGGCTCCGAATGGAGCCGGCGGAGTTGCAGGGGTGCGACGGGTGCAGTGGCACCCGTCGCGTATTTCAGTGTCTGCATTGCAGACACTGAAATACTTTGTGGGGCCCTCTTACGGGGGCCCCTGCAGTGCCCATGCCATTGGCATGGGCACTGCATGGGCCCCCAGGGGCCCCGCGGCACCCCCTACCGCCATCCTGTTCCTGGCGGGAGACCCGCCAGGAACAGGATGGCGGTAGGGGGTGTCAGAATCCCCATGGCGGCGGAGCACGCTCCGCCGCCATGGAGGATTCTCCAGAGCAGCGGAAAGTCGGTGGGAGACCGCCGACTTTCCGTTCCTGACCGCGGCTGAACCGCCGCGGTCAGAATGCTCGACGGAGCACCGCCAGCCTATTGGCGGTGCTCCCGTGGTCGGTGACCCTGGCGGTCACCGATCGCCAGGGTCAGAATGACCCCCTAAGTGTTGTCCTGCATGTGTCCTGTCTCATAATGGTGGGTGGGGGGTTGATGTTTAGATCGTTTCGTTATATGTGTAGAGTAAGTTTAGCTTAGGTTAGTTAGGGACAGTTGTGGGTTAGTAGTAGTCAGGTTAGATTAGTGTAGGTATTACTTTTCCCTTAGTTGCCTCTTGTGTGAATAAATAGTAATAAATATTTAGTTAACCCTTTACATGATGCGTTAGGTGCTTCTTTATCATGGCCTTGACATCAGTGTAGGTGAATGTTTTTGTATGACATTAGTGTTCTATGCTAGCCATCCCCAGAAAATGGAGGTTTAACATGCCAGCTGCCCGTGTGATAACTTGGTAAGTACCCACCATTTGGGAGACCCACCATTGGTAGTTTGCATTGATCACCAAGGTTTTGTGTTGGTGAGTATGTATTCTACTTCACAAAGTGTGCTTCCAGACTTGTTATTGTGGGTAATTTCATAGGTCGGACTGCAGTGTGATGTTCAGGGAGATCGTTGTAGATGAGGTGTTGTTAACACACTTGTCTTGTTGCCTTCATTGCTGACCTACATCATGTGTGTGCTAATTCTGCATGACTTTCCTTCATGGAAGTATACTCAGAAAGGGTGATTGATGCAGTGTTATTTGTTTATGTTTGCTTACATTTTGCAGCATAATTTCATGTTTTAGTATTGCATGGTGCCTACATATCTCAGCCACCATTAGTTGACTAGAATTGCTATAGATGGTGCATCATTCTGTCCAACACAGCATGATTGTGTGTGGTTAGTCCCTTCATCAGTTATTCTCCTCTGTATGGTAAGGCTATGA
This sequence comes from Pleurodeles waltl, assembly GCF_031143425.1. Lineage (NCBI taxonomy): Eukaryota > Metazoa > Chordata > Amphibia > Caudata > Salamandridae > Pleurodeles > Pleurodeles waltl. The sequence goes on from NC_090447.1 coordinate 783,825,875, forward strand.
TGCAATCCTGGCCACTGCACAGATGTATCAGACTACATGATGTCAGGTCAGTTGTATTGACAAGCTACATGGTTGCCACACAGGCACTTTGGAGTTATGTACTGCACAGTTGAAGTGTGAAATAACACAGAGACATATTAGGTGTGCAAGTGCTATTTATTTATAGGTGCTGTAGTGCAAAATGTCCATTGTCCATGATTGCTGGGTCCGTTCTGGTGCATTCTTACATAGTGATCCTTCAGAAGGGGTGTGGATGATGCTCCTGACATGCTGGGGTGATGTCACAGACAGTGCAGAGGGACAGGAATTGGCAAATAGTAGGAGAGAGACATTCACTGGCAATGCTGACAAGTCATACAGTGGATTGCAGAACAGTCATTGAGTGTAGTTGTAGTGAGACTGGCATTTGTCAAAACGTAGGACCTTGGTCAAAGTAGGCCATGGTGCAGGGACTAGTGCTTCCGGGTACTCTTCCGTGCGTGAGAATGTGATCTGTTCCATGTCTTCTTCTTCTGATGTGTGTGTTGCCTGGTTTGTCCTTGTTGTTGTTGGTTGTGAAGGGGCAACACACACCTCAGTGTTAGAAGATGTGGAGGCAGACATCCCGGGGGCTGCTCCCTGTGGAGTTATTAAGGACAGTACTGCAGCAAGGAGGGCCTGCTGGTTTTTGAGAATGGCAGCCACATCACGATGGTAGGCAGCCAGGTCGGCCCTGAGGGGTTCAATGTTGCATTCGTGCACACGTTGACTGGATTGCAGTTGTAGGTGTTGTGTCAACTGGATGACAGCTGTGCTGATTTCCTTCAGTGTTTTGGCAAGTTCCTGCAAGAGAGATGTTCGGGCTTCCGTAGCAGCTGCCTGATCTGCAAATGACGTCATGCACGAACGCACCCCCTCAAGGCTGGCTGCCATGTTTTGCATCCCCACCCGCACCTCCTTGGCCAGCTTCCGCTGTACCCCAACTACAGTTCTTTCAAAGCTGGTGCCAGTGTCGTCAGAGTCCTCAGCTGTGTTGGAGCTGGCAGGTCTCACAATTGGGGTGGTGGGTGGTTCTTCTGTGATGGCTGCTTCTTCTGTGCTCCTCCTTGTGACTGAAGGTGGGGTCTGGAGGGTTTCAAGGACCTTTTGGATGGTCTCCTGGGAAATATTTATGGGCTCGTCATCCATGTCATCAGGGAAATCAGGGACAGGCATATCGGCAGGAGATCCATGTTCCTCTGCAATGAAACAGGGTACAATTAGTGTGTCTGTGTTGTGACAATTTTGCCATAAGATGCAAGCCTTTGGATGACTTAACTTTGTGCTCTGGTTTGGTATTGGTATCTGCTGTCCTTCATATGGGCATTGTTATAGGCCTATGGCCCACCTGTGTGTCACATGTATGATATTGAGTTATCAGACTTGTCTACCTAATTGCCTCTAGGTGTTGCTTTGTCCAAATTTGGGAATAGCCATCTTTTTGTCCTACTCGTCCCTCCGTGTATATCTATTCTTATGGAGAGACATTTTGTCGCGTGGGCTCTCATTATCCTACATGAGATTACTGGATTTCTAGGCAGCAGGATAGCTAATGGTGTGGGGGACTGAGTCTGACCCACTTGTAAATAACTCTGTCACCCTAATTCTTTCTTTTTGCTCTGGCTAACTAGCAGTGCCTCATGTCTCCCACGGCAAAGAAATTATTAGACAGCCGAGCGCATAACATCTTTGGAACTTCTCCGGGAAGTCATGGTCACTCAGATCCAAACCAATTCTCTCTTTTCCAGTATGATCTATATACAAATGACAAAGACCATATTGGTTTTATATGATGATTTCATAAAACAACTGACTTTTAGATAATTAGGTGTGAGCCACAATAACCCAAACAATACAACATGGTAGAATTGAAATAGTCACCAGGAGGGTAAAACATTTGAACAAAGCTATCATGGTGCCTAACTGTTTCTACTCTCCCTCTGCTTGTTCTATTTAGAGCACAGCATGTTAAGCTTCGAGCTTGCCTGTCTGAATCACTGGGGAGACATCAGCCCTCATATCTGAGCAATGGCCTGTGATCTGGTTCAGCATCTGCAGCAAGGCAGGCAGCGTCTAGTTGTGGTTCTCTGTTCGGAAACTCCCTCTTGCGTGTATTGGGACAAGGAAGTGATTTTATAACTAACATGTCATCGTGATGACAAAGTGTCCCTACGCAGGAACGCCAAATCTGAACTCCTACCACGTCTATCGGCAATGTACCAGACTGTATCCTTGACTGGAGCACAGAGTGAATATGTTCTGGAGAACTGCAGTGCTGAAGTAGGCAAAACAGTGTGATATGACTAAAAAACAACACCGTAGAACTGGCTATTTACAAAATTACTGATACGAAGCCTAATAAATAGCATTTAGTGCAAAGTGCACAGAGGCTCTAAGCTGTTAGCAAATGAGTAAAAGTACATTCAGGGCAAGGTGCACAAAGGCATAAAGCTGAAGCTAATGCGCAAAGTATACGTAAAACTTACCACACTACACTTTGACTGGCTGTGGGTGTTGTGAATGCCCTGGCAGCACACTTGCCTCTCAGGACCTGCCCCAAACACTTTTTGTTCACATTGACCTAAATGTACATGTTATGTGGCATATCCTATGCATGGCAATGTTAGGATGTGGTATGGATGTAAACATTGTTTCGTGATGATGTTGGGTAATGTGTGTTTAATTGGATTGCCCTGTTTATCGTATCAAGGTCCTATTTGGTTCTCAGACTGTGCAGGTGTGTTTCAGTGACCAGTTGCATGTCAATGTTGTTGTCTGAGCAGTATGACATTAGTGATGTTGCCTTGTTAGCCAGGCACGTGAGGGACCCTGACGTATGCAGCATGTGTGTGTCCTTAGTGCTGTGTGGCTCCTATTGCTATTTAATTTGGCTGATGTATGTGTCAAGTATGGACATTGGCATTTGAGTGTACTGGTGCCTTTGTCTTATTTCTATAAATAGTTGTAGATGTCATCCTCACCCCCTAATTTAGGTATGTATGTTCCATGGGGAGGTTCCTGCCATTTGCTACTATAGCTGCACAGAGATCAGAGGTGTTATTGTCAACTGTTGTCGCAGTTACATTGCAGTTGTTGTTTTGGCTACTGGATTACAGATGGGGACCTAGTTTATGTAGGATACATTTTGACTGACGAGTGCCTGGATCTAAGTTTGACGTAGTGGCCTTCCCACCTGTCGCTGCCTTCCCTTGGCTCCATTGTTGTAATTACAGGATGGCCCCATGGGACTGTTGTTGGTGCTGTATTTTGTCATGCCCCAGCTTCAGTCTGTGCTGGCCATGCCCCCCTGCCGTGCCCCTTTACCCATGCCACTTCATATATATGCTGAGTTACATGCATTGTGAAGTAGGTATTCCCCCCCCGGTTGCAGTTATCATTATTGTATTATGATTCCCCATGCGACTTACCCTGCATGTGCGTTGTGTCGTGATAGTCTGCGCTGTCCTGTCCTTGAATCCCTGTGACAATCTCCTCAGGGATGACGGCTGCGACCATCTCCTCCATGTGGTCCAGAGCCTCCTGGTGTGCTGGACTCCCCCCTCCAGTCTGCAGTGCTGCCTTCCTTTTCCTGGCCATTTTTTCTTTTGTCCTACGTTTGCAGTCATGCCAGCGTTTCTTACACTCTGTGACTGTTCTGCGTTCTTCAGCCACACTGTTGATCTTGTCCACAATTTGTTTCCATATGGCCTCTCTCCTACTGATAGGCAATTTAGAGGTGATGAACAATTGGTGCTGGTGTTCCGTCACCTCTTTAACCAGGATTTCCTGCTCCTCTGCACTGAAGCGACACTTTCTTTTTTTTCTGAAAATGTCCTGGTTCCTGTATGGATCATCCTGGCTGGTTCCTGGTCTGCTGTCATCTTCCTGGGGTCTGTTGTGGCATCTGGGATCCATTTTGGCTCTCCTCTGCTGAAAGGGCAGTTTTCGCAGGTAAATTTGACGCTATTGCGTCAAAATAAACAGCGCTTTCCGGGTTGCGCTGTCGTAAATCGACCCACAGTCATTTGCGTCGCGTTAACGTTGGTTTCCTTTACGACTTGACGCCGCTGTGTGCGTCACGAAATAATGACTCCCACCTGTTGGTTGCGCCGCCTTGCGTCAAAGTATAAATTTGACGCCCGCACGGGGCATCGAAATGGCGTTAGCCGGCGCTAATTTTTTGGACGCAAAACTGCGTATAAATATGGCCCTTAATGTACTGTATGTTGCAAAAGTATAGCAGCTGAAATGTGACAGGCTTAAATAATATTTGTAATTTTTATACAGTAATATACATTTCTTCTGTCTTCTAATATTATTATCTTTATTATAGATTTAGATGTTTTAATGGATAACTTAACAATTATCTCTCTCTACACAGATTAAAGGACCTATTTACTTGTGGTTCTGTAGGTAACTAATTACATCTTTCGTCATTGATAGACCATCCATATATATTCCCAAGTACACATAGTTAATTATAGTGATACATCAACACACTAATGTAAATAGACCTATTTATACACATGTGCCTACAGGTAAACACTAATGCATACACTGATATATCAAAGTAAACACTGGTATATATCCTGACAAATCCAGTCACTCACTCATCTATAGATTAATACATGCAGACACGTACTAATCCTGACACTGACATACCCAGTAAAACATTGATGCATAGACAAAGATACTCAGGTACCCACTAATGCATACACTGACACACCCAAGAACATATTGATATATATACTAAAACAGCCAGACACACACTGATGCATACACTAACACACCCAGGTACACACTGATGCATACACAGACATACCTAGGCACACACTGATTCATACAGTTCAACACCATGGCACACTCTGAAAAATATGCTGATTCATACTCTGAGACATCCAACAACACACTGATTCATACAGTGAGACACCCAGGCATACCCTGATCTTTACAATAGCACAAACAGCTGCACAGTGATTCATACAGTAATATACCCAGGCACATACTGACATAAAGACTAACACACACAGGCACACACTAATGCATACACTAACACGCAAACACTGAGTGATGCACACACAAACGCACTACCAGACAGACACTGATATATAAACTGATACACCCAGGGACACACTGATACATACAATGATACATGCAGGTATACAGTAATGCTAGAACTCACACACTCAGATAGACACTGATGCACACACTGACTTACTCAGGCAAACAGTGACGCAAACACAAACACACCCAGATGGACAAGTATCCACAGACTAACACACCTAGGTGCACACTAATACACATGCTGACATACCCAGAAAATCACTGATGTATACACTAACACAGCAAGGCCCACACCGATCCATACACTGATACATATCTAACACACACTTACCTATGGACTAACACACCCAGGTACACACTAATGTATACATTAACACACACAGACACACAGTAATGCACACACAGACACACCCACGTAGACAGCGATGCATACAGTGACAAACCTAGTCAAACACTGTTGCATACACTAACACAGCTAGGTACACACTCATCCATACACTGATACAAATCTAGCACACACCGATGTATCGACTATGACACTCAGGCACACACTAATGCATATACTAACACTAGTGATGCACAAACTAACACACCCAGACAGATACTGATATGTACACTGGCACACCCAGGTAAACACTAATGCATATACCGATACATGCAGGCATAATAATGCAGACGCTCACAATCCCAGACAGAAATTGATACCTAGACTGACATACCCAGACAGTGATGCATACACAAGAACATCCAGGTTCACTATCCACACACTGACACACCTAGGTACACACTTACATATATGCTGACAAAACCAGGCAAACACTGATGCATACACTAGAACAGCTAGGTACCCACTCATCCATACACTGATATGTATCTAGCACACACTGACCTATGGACGTACACACCCAGGCACATACTAATGCATACACTAACACACACAGACATAGAGTGATGCACACACTCACACAACCAGATGGACACTGATATATGCACTGACACACCCATGGACACACATGCATACACTGATACATGCAGGTATAGACTAATGCTGACATCACACACTCAGACAGACACTGATGCATACACTGATATACCCAGGTAATCAGTGACACATCACGAACACACCCAGGTACACATTTGTCCATACACTAACACCCCTAGGTACACAATCACATATATGGTGACATACCCAGACAAACACTGATGCATACACTAACACAGCCAAGTACATACTAATCCATACACTGATACATAGAAAGCACACACTGACATAGAGACTAACACACCCAGACACACACTAATGCATACACTAACACAGACAGATAAACAGCAATGCTCACACTAACACAGCTAGATACACACTCATTCATACATTGATACAAATGTAGCACACACTGACATATCAACTAAAACACTCAGGCACACACTAATGCATACACTAACACATACAGACACACAGTGATGCAAACACTAACACACCCAAACAGACAATGATATATACACTGACACACCCAGGTACACACTGAAGCATATACTGATACATGCAGGCATATACTAATGCAGACTCTCACACACCCAGACAGGCACTGATGTACCCAGGTAAGCAGTGATGCATACACAAACACACCCAGGTGCAAACGTACCCATAAACTGACACACCTAGGTACACACTGGGATCTATGCTGACATACCCGAGCAAACACTAATGCAAACAATAACATAGACAGGTAACCACTCATCCATACACTGATACATATCCAGCACACACTGATGTATAGGCAAACACTCCCAGGCACACACTTATGCATGCATTAACACCCACAGATGCACAGCACTGCGCACAATGACACACCCACTCAGACACTGATGCACACAGTGGCAAACCCAGTCAAACACTGATGCATACACTAACACAGCCAGGCATCCACTCCTCCTACTCTGATACATAGCAAGCCGACACTGAAGAATAGACTAACACACCCAGGCACACACTAATGCATACACTAACACACAGACACACAGTAATATACACATTCATACAACCAGACACTGATATATACATTGACATAGTCAGAAAAACTCTGATGCATACAGTAACACACCCATATACACACACTTATTGATACACTCACACTCCCAGGCACACCCTGACATATATTCTCAGATACCCATAAACACACTGATATATAGACTGAAATACCCTCTCAAACACTAATGTATAAACTAACATAGCCAGGGAGACATGTATCCATGCACTCATATACCCAAGCACACAGTGATGTGTACAGTAACACACACATGCAGACATTAATACATACAGTAACACACCCAGGCAAATACTGAAATGAACAGTAAGACAGCCAGGCACACACGTATGCTCACAGTCACACAACCAGACATACACTAATATATAGACTGATACACACACGTATACACCAATGCAAACACTAATACAATAAGTACTCTTTCAAATCAACTATAAATACATAGACAAAGCTCTTTGTAATAAATATGGTGGATTAAAAAGAATCTTTTTTAGACATTTCCTACAAAAAACATTTAAAACATTTTTTGGTGTAGTTTTTCCTTATTTTTGAAAAACAACTTAAAAAAAGAAAGTCTATAAACAATAAAGCTGTGTGCAAAACTGTTGCATACTCAAAAAACTATTTTTTGAACTGTAAAATATGCAAAAAATTAACAGTGGTAGCTCTTAACTTTCTCAACATGGTAATTATGTCATCATTTTATTTAATGACAAGTTCCTGGCACTTGCTGCGATGGATGACCATGTCCTCCAGCTCTTTGCACATTGGTGAAATAGATATATTTTGAACAGGTGCAGCAGCAGAAGAAGTAGATGGTCCTGGTGCTGAAGTATCAATAGCTCTCTCCTGCTGTGACAGAGGCATGTTCACTTGCGGTAACTTTTTATGTTTCCACAGAATGGAGAGTCCATATTTGTATTTTTTATCACTGCCCTAGACAGCTCTTGCCACATAGAGTGCACTCTCCAAACCTTTTACAGGCTTTCTTTTCAGCAGTGGGGTTAGTGTACCATCTCCACACATCACTTTCTTTCCTGGTAGCTGCATCCTGATGTTCCTCCTTTTTTTCCATTCCTGCAGAGCTGCCAGGATCTCCACCTACTGCCATTTCAATTGCCAAGTGACACAATGCAGCCTTCTTCACAAAGAGACAATAGGAAAATGACTCTGGTGGGTGTAGTTTCTTTCAGAAGTTTGGTGTGGTTCTCATGAACCAATGGCAGAATTTATTTTTACATTCCTGGGCTCAGCGAATTTTGCAACAAATATGCAGATTTTCCATATTCTTAAACTACCTTATTTCTACAGAAATAAATAGCACAATCACTTAACAGCTCTGGAATGTATCTATTCTTATAGCTGAATTTAATGTACAAGCTATTACATACACAAAATATTTATAAAATAAATCGCCGAATCAGCGGAACAAAATCCCAACTTACACGCGACAGGAGCAAAAAGCATGGAGTTCACTCACATGACTGTTTGTGGATTCATGGAAAACCCACAGATCCAAATTTTTTAGGAGAAATAAATTAAAACATTATTTAATATGAAATATACGTCTTTTATATTATACTGATTACCGTAAGTTCATTCCAGTTTGTTTATGTCTTGTTCTTAATCACTGAAACTAACTTTCTATTTTTTCCCACCATTTGCTATATAAAATACTCTTTGTGATTCATGAAAATAAATATATAAAAAATCAAAATAGTTTCCCTTAAAAAACATAGAAATTCACTGAAAAAAACAAAGGTTACATTATAGTTAGAAAATAGAATTTAAAAAAAACATAGAAATCCACTGAAAAAAGCAAAGGTTACAGGGACATTATAGTTAGGCTCATATTTCACTCATGCAAAACCAGTTAAATTCAGCAGTTATAGTTAAGTGACCTAACTATAACTTGCACCTCCGTAATGCACTTCTTATGACCTCACATATTACATCACTCATGACATTGTCAATGACATCACATCTTCAGATATGAATAAATCAAATGGTATGGTCAGTGATGTTCAATGCAACTGGATGCAGTGATTTTAAACGGTACATCCAGAAGTTTTCTCTGATGTCGAGTAGTTCTTCCTTTAAAACATGTTCCACAGGGAAAAAATGTCCTGTATAAAATCACTGGACTGAACATCACTGACAATGCCACTTGATTCTGCATATTTGAAGAGTTCTCAGGACTGCATTGATTCCACATTCTAATTTGAAATCTTCACTCATGATGCTTTTTGAAAATCCAGCGGTGTCAGCTGTGCAGCCACTGAGCAAACCATCTTGTACTACCTGAGGAAGGCCGAAGCTGAAACGTTGTAGTGGAAATATATTTTTGTTCTTTGGTGAGATCACCTGTTTGAGTTACTTCTCTCTTGGATACTACATTTTCTTGTGACTCATTGCATCCTTCAGGATGCAGATTTTTGCCCTGGCTGGCTATTGTTTTCTTGTGATCCTTCATCTTCTAGTAAATATATATTTATCTATCTATCCATCTATCTATCTATATATATATATATATATATATCTAGCTATATATATATATATATATATATATTTATAAAATCACCCTCCACAGTCATGGGCTGACCGAATAATCTCAACTACATTCTCCCCTTGTGTTTTTGGAGGACAAAATACCACATTCCAAGGTAGCCCCTTCCTTAGTGTTTGTATATGTAAGAAAGTGCACAAGTCCCGCTCACCACAAACCATAATTAAAAAACCTACTACCTTTTACATTTGCAAAAATCAGTCAATTATTGCATGTACACTTATATTCATTAACCTTAAACACAAATATTGTATGGATTACGCCTTCAAGGATTGCTACTACTAATTCACTAACTTAATGTCACTTTTCACTCTTTTCTTACAAATGCATTGTGGTAACTGAAATTGTAACCACCTGACTCAATGAAACAATGAAAAATATGTAATACATTATTGTAAAAATGTCACACAATGTTTTGTTGAAATGATGTTAGTAGACGGGTAAAAGGAAATGTCATATTAGGTACTATTCTCATTTAATACAATTTGGAGCAAAAATGGATGCCGTATTGCTACACAATGTACAATCAAGGTCACAGTTTTAGTGTTCAGGGGTCACCTGAATAGAAAAAGGACTTTACATAGTTAAAGAGAAGCCTGAAATGGTGATAGTGAGGTCCGGTTGAAGGCATATAACTGAAACACGTAGGCCGTTTCATTTTGTAATTTTTGAGCACTTTTTAAAGACCTTGGGGGTCATTCTGACCCTGGCGGCCGGTGACCGCCAGGGTCACCGACCACGGGAGCACCGCCAACAGGCTGGCGGTGCTCCCGAGGGCATTCTGACCGTGGCGGTTCAGCCGCGGCCAGAAAGGGTAAACCGGCGGTCTCCCGCCGGTTTACCACTGCCCTTGTGAATCCTCCATGGCTGCGGAGCGCGCTCCGCAGCCATGGGGATTCTGACACCCCCTACCGCCATCCTGTTCCTGGCGGGTCTCCCGCCAGGAACAGGATGGCGGTAGGGGGTGCCGCGCGGCCCCTGGGGGCCCCTGCAGTGCCCATGCCCATGGCATGGGCACTGCAGGGGCCCCCGTAAGAGGGCCCCACTGTGTATTTCAGTGTCTGCAATGCAGACACTGAAATACGCGACGGGTGCAAACTGCACCCGTCGCACCCCTGCAACTACGCCGGCTCAATTCTGAGCCGGCGTCCTCGTTGCAGGGGCATTTCCTCTGGGCCGGCGGGCGCTCTTTTGGAGAGCGCCCGCCGGCCCAGAGGAAATGTCTGAATGGCCGCCGCGGTCTTTTGACCGCGGTGCGGTCATTCAGCGGCGGTACCTTGGCGGACGGCCTCCGCCGTCCGCCAAGGTCAAAATGACCCCCCTTGTGTGAGAAAACAGGACTGATTGCAGAGGCCCTCTAACTTTTTGCCCCCATTTTTCACTTTTTGCTGTTTTTTTTCCTGACTCTGATGGTGCCCTGGGTACTGCTAAACAGTCCCAGGGGCTGTGCTATGTATAAAATAAGTATGCAAATTATGCTAATTATATTTGGCTATGTCAACCTACCTATAGGTCCCTAGTATATGGTAGGGCATGTAGGTTTAGGGACTCCAGCATCGGCATTGCACCCATAGGTGCACTGCTGAAGTGCCCAGGGACATTTCAGCCTTGTTCGCTGCTTTTAAATTAAAGATAAATGCAAATTCGACTTTGGAATTAAACGTACTTCCAAAGTCATAAACTACCTTATTTTTACATATAAGCCACCCCTATGGTGTGCCCTATTTGCCCTAAGGTTGGTTGCCATGTAACAATAAGCAAGGACCTTATACAATTAGTGTTATAAGCCCTGGTGAGGTAAAACAGCCAAATTTGTTTTTCCTTCAGTGTAATGAATGGCTTCCATAGGCTAAAATGGGGAAACTTTATTTTAATTAACAAAGTCCCCTTAAGTGTCTGATACCTCACATTTGGTATCAAATTAATTGTTATAATAAATCCCACAACTACAATTGTTGGATTTAATATAACTAGTTCAGGTAAATCATTTTAAACTCTAGCTGAAAAGCTGCCAACTTCAGCTCTGTAGTGCCCTTCTCTGATTGGCCAGCCTCTGGCAGCCTGGCCAGGCTACCTTGATGAGGTGTGAAGTGGTCTGGGCTGAACACAAAGGACGTGCCTGGGGGAGGAGAACTACCTCAGCAGATGGGGAAGCAGGAAGGGGGAGGGCTGCCAAACTGGTCTTCAAAATCAGGGAAGGACATTTGGACTAGCCCAGCACCTCCCTCACATCCTGTTACCCCAGACAATTAGGTGTCCGAGAGGGCAGGAGAGGGGTGTGTTTAGGATTTTTAGCTACACCAATGGGTGGGCTCAGCTAGACATAACCTCCAAAAATCAGTTTCAGCCATGATGGATCTTTGAAGAATGTTGCTCCCTTGGACTGATTTTTGCCACACTTCCCAGGAAGTAGTAATCACAGGGGGAAGAACCCTGCATCTGATTGGATAACCAGGTCCCCTTGTTTTTCACCCAGGAGCAAGGATACCTATGGTAGAGCTGCACCCACACCTCAGATCCCGACATGATCCCCATAAGGAACAAGACAAAGAAGAAGAAGGACTGCCCTGCTGGACCCCTTACCTGCACCTGGACACTGCACTCTGAGGGACTGCACCAGTTGTACACTTGGGCTTCACCACTAAAATAGCTTTTCCGGTCTTCAAGAAGGGACTCCCTGTTTGCCACAGGTACAAAGGAGCTTCCCAGAGTCCTCTGCATCAAGTCCTGGAAGCAGAGCTCAGCTGACCAGTGTCCAGTGGCCATTTGAGGATTCTGACCAAGTGCATTCTGGGAACTGTAGTCCCAACTCTCAAGGAACAACTCAGAGCTTCTGGAACCTTGGATTAAGTTGTGGACAATTCAAGGACCCAAAAGGAACCTCTGGAAGAATATCCAGAAGTTTGGAGACATTTGGAGCAACTCCATAAGTTGAAGCGGTACATTGTGGGAGTTGTAGTCCAAGACCCTTGGCTGGTGCTGTGGACCACTTTCCTGAATGAAGAAACACTTTTGAAAGTAAGTGTGACAGTGTTACCTCATGGGTGGCCTGAAATCTGGACTTTGTCCCTTTCCAGTGTGACCTTTTTCATCCCTTTGAGCAATAGTTACTTTTATGTGCTACAAAACATTCATTCTTTAAAAAATGTATATCTCTGGTTCCCCTTACCCGATTTTAATCATTTCGGTGCAATTTTAAAGATAAAAATATCATCCTTTTTTCTTATCGTGTTTTGTGTTTTACTTACTTACTGTTTTGTGATTTTTAAATGCTTTACACACTTGTTTCCTAAGTTAAGCCTTGTCTCTCATTGCCAAGCCACCAAGGGTTGAGCTGGGTTTATTTTAATGAGAACTAACTGGACCTACATGGAGGTGAGTGGCATGTTGCTAAGTGTAGGTACTTACCTGCCCTTACCAATCTTCCACTTTTCAACACCTTGGCACATTTAAAATGAAATAAAATCAACACATCAGATAATTAACTGAGGCACTGTTTCTGCTGTGCTGCTATGCTGCTGGTCCAGAGGAGGGACTGTACTTATTAGTAATATATATATAGATATATATATATATATATATATATTCACACACACACACACACATAATGATAAATATATATATATGTATATATATATATATATATATATATAGAGAGAGAGAGAGAGAGATTAGATAGATAGATAGATAGATAGATAGATAGATAGATAGATAGATAGATAGATAGATAGATAGATAGATAGATAGATAGATATTCATATATATAAATAGCCATCTTTTTCATGGTGTACTCCTCTCCGGTTATTGCCTTATCTGTTTTTGCTGGCTGTAGAACTATGTGTACTTTTTCTGCTACCAGTGGCAAAGTGTGAGTGCCCTGGGCCCTTCCTTTTAAATATTAATAATGGAGAGATAAGCAGGCCTTATGCCCTAAAAGCAATGTTCATGGTATTTTAAAGTAGGACATTCCGAAATCTATGCATGCCCCTAGGGTGACTAGGCCCCTGTAGCAAGGCTGACTGTTCCATGGGGAACACTGGGATGTACTATTACTTTTAAAAATGTTATCTCTGGCTAGGAAACTGCTAGACTTTTAATTCTATGACTTCACTGGTGGCATCAGATTTTTCATACATATTAGTTCAAATGTACTTTTTGAAGATTACCTTCTTCATGCCTGGTGGAGGATAATTTATATTATCTTCCAGTCACAGCGCTTTGAGTGCATAACCCTGAATGAGGTGTGAAAAACTGCTCCCGGGAAGAAACAAAGAATTGGGTGTGGGGAGGTGTTTCTGTTCCTCTGGCAGGATGACTATTTGGACAGTGCCAGGAACTTAATTACCTCCAAAAGGGCCTCCCCCTTCACAGGCAAATGTCCAATGACACCTGGTCAGATCCCTTCTTTGTTTCCCTAGTAGCCTAGCACCAGTCACAGCAGGGAGGGAGGTGCCCTTGGAACTGGTTTGAAGTGACCACAGAGGAGGGGTGCTCATATCTCTGGTCAGCTATGAGGTGGGCACACAGGCTCTGCTCAAGGAAAGAAGGGTTTACCCAATTTAGATTTAGATACAGAAGAACACTGTGGAATGTGTTTCCTGTAGAGCACACAGGAAATTCTGCAAAAGAGGGAAGGATTATCTAAGGGAACTTTTACCTTATTGGGTATCAAGGGACCTGAAGTCAACCCCATCCACAAGCATGTGCCAGGCATAAATGTGACATTCCCAGTACAAGCCTCAGAACACTACCAAGCCTGAGGAAGATCAGAAGAGGACCAAACCTGCTATCTCAGACCTGAGAAGTGCCTGAAGGACTGGATCTGCTCTTCTTCTTGAACCCAGGACAACAATGTGGACTCCAAGGCTCATAAGGCTAATCTCCTGTTCAAGCAATAGGGACACAACAAGCTACAAGATGCCTTTCCTGCAAATCCCCAGCTGACCATTTCCAACTGAACCTACCCTGGACCCTACTGGAGGCTTCTGCTCACATGAGTCTTGACCTTGAAGACTTGTTCCTGAGGTCCAGGAACCCTGGGCTTATCAATGAGTGCGCCTCCTAACATCCCAGGACACCAGGAAGTTAGAAAATGTTTGGCTCCAACTACCTCTAGAGGACCTGCACAAACCTCAAATCTAATGTGACAAATATGCTTGCCACTGGGCTAAAGATTCAGGTTTCCTGCTCTGAGTTTCTTTGCAGCAGCCAATCTAGTTCAGTCTAGTTCAGCAGGACCTTGCGAAGAAGCTATCAAGCCTAATGGAGCCCTCTTTAATTATTGCCTGCAGCCTTGCCCAACTGAACGATCTGAGCTCCAAAAAAGCGACTATGAGCAAATGTAGAAATCTTCACTGGGTGAAGGTGCCCAAAAATGGTGACAGTGCTTCCTTGGGCACAAAATTATAATTTCTCTGACTCAGAGTTTTCCTGTCAAAAGTCAATGGCTTCATCAAAACCTCATCCAACAGCTATCCAACCTTGTGAAACATTCTCCGCTAATATCTGCTACCTTGCCCCGCTGAAGATTTTGAACTTCCATTTCCGATGAGGTTGATCCTGGTTTCTGTAGCCAACTGAAGCTTCACTGCATTCTGACTTGAATTGCACCTGGGTTCTGGTCTATCTTGACTAGTGTGCCGCTTAACGTTTTTTGGAGCTAGTCTTATTCTCTGGTTCTCCTTATTAGATTTTGATGCATTGACGTCAATTTATCTATAACAATTTTCTCTATTCTTCTAGGCTGATTTGTAATTCTGTTGTATTTTGAATTTATTACTGCTCTGGTGCTGCAGAAATACTCTACACATGACCTCTAATTTAAGCCTGTGTGCTCCATGCCATAGCTAACAGGCGGTTTAGTTCAGTTTTATTTAGTGAAGTTTATGGTTCACCATTACAAGAATTGTGATTATTATTTTACTTGCGGTGGGTAGTTACCCTCCTCAATTAAAACTCAAATTTCTTACACCAGTGACCCTTTCTTATTATTCACAGGGTTCCGTTTTGCTTACCTCATCTGATCCAGTGGCAATATGGGAAGGGGGACTCCTATTTTGAATTTTTCTTCTATCTTTCATGATTTCTGGCCTTGGTGGGGATCAAAGTACTTAACAAGGTTTATCCTACCCGATTCTCCATTTGCTTTGGAACAAAATATTCTGTCCTGGCTCTGTTTAACAATGTAAAAGCTCATCAAAATGTATACAAATCCCTGCTCTCTGGGAGCACTACTTACAGATAACATAGGGCTGATAGTGGTAGGGCACAGACCTAACAACCCCCATGAGGTAACAGGTTAGTACAACTTGTGCCCTATTTGTTCACGGATACTCTTAGAGAATTGGTTTAGTCTTATGAGTCCTTGTATTTTATTTGTGTGTGTCTATTTAGTCACATTCAAGAATGTGGCTCCTCTCTCCTCTAGACTGCCTGTTGGATTCCATACAATATTCATTCAAAGGTAGTTTTGCCCAGGTATCTCAGAATGATTGATCCTTCTTTGATGTTGCTGCTCTAAAGCAAATAATTTGTGATTCCCATCAATGAACAAAACATCTAAAAAATGACTGTCTTTTAAAACTGTAACTCTGTCAATAGTGGAGAAGGGATAGTTCTGCATTGCCAAAAAAGAACTGCTTCAGAAAGATATATTGCTTTCTTCAATCACGGCACTAACCTACGCAGCCCCATTTGGAAAGATGACTCTTTTCAGCTGCATAAGTTACATACTCTCTCAAGCAGGTCCATTTTGGTAAATTGGCACTATCCCTTGCCCGCTTCAAGTGATAGACAAGATTTCTCATATTGTTTATTTTGGTGAGAATCTTCTCATTCTGCCTGAATGCTTGAAGATACTAAGGCTGATTATTTCAGCACAACCCTCTAATTCAAGTTGTACAGTAAGATCCTATATTACACCCACAATCAAGGTCCCACTATCTTAAAATTATATATGGCTCTCTGATTAATTGAATTCTCACAGCCTTGATGATAACTCAATACTCCTGAAGAGTCAAAACGTCCTTGATGAACTGGGCGATTGGAATTCTCTCAATTATTCCACTCATCGACTTCCTAGTCATAAATGCAGGGCCAATAATTCATGAATCACTCTTGTTCCATTGGATTGTTTTATTCTTTTGGATACTATTACATGGAGTAATAATAATTAATACAAATTGTATATATGTTTGCTAATATATAGAAAGGTTACAAGACAGAATATTCATCCAATATATAAGTATATAGACATTCATCCACTAAATGAATGGTAATGAAACTCGAACACAAGGTTAAATTGGTTTATTCTATGTTTCTCAACATCTACAGGTAACAGACAACACATGTTTTGCCCCACAGTGATGCCAAAACCTGGGGCCTTTTCAAGGTTGGAAAACATTATTGGTATATAAACACATAAGAAATCAAGAAATAACCAAAATGTGTTACCATGGTAAGTTCACAGAATAGTCAGTCTCTGGTGTAGTTGGTACAAGCAACCAAGTATGGGCATCTATGTGATCCATACTCATGATCCACAGCAAACAAAGTGAGATGTGGGCAAAAAAACACTGTGTGTCAGGTGAGCAATACAAGTATATACAAATATATATTAAATGTAATTATTATACATCAGTCGGCATGGCGTTTAATAGACGTGAGCAACAAGAAAAATAAGAGGGAAACAAAAGAAAAGAGGGAACATTTGAGACAAAGGTTGAGGGTAGGATTGGCCAGGAGTGCCTGGCATCTAGAACTTTCCACTTCTACCTAAAAGCTCCTGTATAAGGGAGCAACAGAGATTAAGACTGGACCCTTAAAGCAACAATAGTGGAAGAATGACCAGCTCTAAAGAGAACCCACCTGATGCCCTGCCAAGATGGATTAAGGTCTTAGAATTTAGCTTACTGCAGGAATAGGATGGGTCTTGCCAGGGCCAGTGGCGCTGCCCCCTTTTGCCTCCTGAGGAAAAGTTGGGCGAAGACCTGCAATCCACTGTCACCACGAGTGTTCTGCTAGACAAAAGGATCTGGGTCCAGGAGTGCTGGAAGGAGAAGCTGTGCAAGAAGCCCCCATCAGCCAGAAAGTAGCACCAGGAGCGAGTCAGAGAAGAAGGCTGGTGAAGGGAGTCAGTAAATCTAGCTGCTTTCAGAGTGAGTCCCTATTAGAGGACAGAAAACCTGTTGAAACTGCTTCTGGTGTCTAGAGCTTGTCACTAGGAGCAAAATGAGCCGAGGATGAACACAATTGACCCACTAGGGCCAGAGATATTATTTTGTAAAGATTTGACCCCTGACTCTATAAGTGATAAACTGACGGTGTGGCACTCTGCTGTGATTTGTCAAATTATCTCAAGGGTGGAAAAGGGCCAGGAGGTTGGCAGATCTTTAATTAATTAATTAATAATTAGGGAAAGGGATGTGCATATAGCCCCCACCCAAGCTATTTTTCGGCCCTGTGAACTCCATCTCCTGGTGTTTTCTGCAGGTCAAGGAGTCTTGGAGGACCCCATCCCCCCCAGGACAGAAGGAGGCTGCTTGAGCACAACATGCTCTCTGCTGAAGCAATGTGCCTTCCCCTCTCCCCATGCATGTATCTGGAAGAATCAGGAGCACTCTGTCACCATCTCCCTGCCCAAGTTGACCTCAGGGTGGGAGAACTAAGCCAGCTCATGCATGTAACACAAAGAAAGCTGCATGTCCATGGTGCCAGTAGTGCTGCAGGGACATCGGGGCTTCCTCTGCAGACCACCAAGGTGTATTAGATGCTGTGGGTGCTAGGGGTAGCACCCAAAGCAGAACAAAAGTTGTGACTCAAATCTGTTGAACCCAGTGACAGCAGCCACTCATTAAATATTCATTTTTCACAGAGAAAAGCACCACAAATTCCCCCCTGAGGTAGGCTTAAAAATGTCCATTCATTTGTGGTGCCCCAAAGAGGGGCAGGGCCACCACCAACTAATTACTAACGTGTTGGTAGGGGCAGCTCCCCAAGATTGCTTAATAAAGTGACCCTAAGTCTTTTGAACATTAGTAAAGGTTACTTTGGGAGAGGCTCACTGGTGTTTCAAAGCATTTCTGGCTCTGAAGCTTTTACTCTCTGGCTCTGGGGTGCAAGGACCTATTAAGGTTAGTTTCAGGACTGGACTCTGTGGCCCGAATACACTGAAGAAAGATTCTGACACATATTTTTGATTTAACTTCAATACCAAGTAATTCTGGAAAATGTAGTTTGCTGTTGGGGTCCTGTTGTGTACTATGTTCTTCAATATGCAAATCCTTACATCATTCAGCACCCGCGGTGGCTCCTCCGTCAGCAGCAGCAAACCACAAATTAAAAACAGTAATAAACTATGTCTATTATCCCCTTTATCCAAACAAATCTGCACCATTCCAATCCAAAACAATGTGCCCTACTCCAACCCAAAACAATCTGCTCAACTCCAATCTGCCCCACTCAAATACAAAACCATTTGTTCCACTTCAATCTAAAACAATCTGCCTTACTCTAATCCAAAAGAATGTGCCCCCTACAGTCTGCCCCATTCCAATCTGCCGCCCTCCAATCCAAAACAATCTGCTTAGTGCCAATGTGCTCCACTCAAATCCGCCTCACTCCAATCTGCCATAATTCAATCAAAAACATCCTCCCTCACTCTAATCTGCCCCTCTCCAATCTGCCCAACTCCAAACCTAAACAATCTGTTCCACTTCAGTCCATCCCACTTCAATTTAATCCACTTCACCCCAATCCAATCCACCCCCTCCATTCCAATTCACCTCACTCCAATCCAATTCACCCCACTCCAATCCAATTTACCCACCAATCCAATCCGCTAAAATCCAGCCCAAGCCACCTCACACCATTCAAATCCACCCCACTCTACTTCAATCCACCCAACACCAATCCAGTCCACCACAATCCACCCCATTCCAGTCCTAAACAATCTGACCTACTCCAATCTGCCCCAAGCCAAACCAAAACAATCTCTCCCACTGCAATCTGTGCCACTCTAATCGGGCTCAGCCCAATCCAATTTTCCCATTGTACCCCAACACACCCCACATCAATCCAATCCACCCACCAATCCAATTCACCCCAATCCAGCCCAATCCAATCTACCCAACACCACCCCAATTCACCCCACTTCAACCAAATCCACCCTAGCCCACTCCAGTCCAACCCACAATCAGCCGCACTCCAATCCAAATCAATCTGCCCCACTCCAATCCAAAACAGTCTGCCCCACTCCAGTTTGTCCCACTCCAATCTGCTCTACGCTAATACAAAACAATCTGCCCCACCCCAATCAAAAAACCATCAGCCCCACTCCAATCTAAAGCAATCTGCCCCACTCCAATCCAAAACAATCTGCCCCACTCCAATCCAAAACAATCTGACGCACTCCAATCCAAAATAGTCTGCCTATTGGAAATGGCCCTTTCTGCAGGGTTATCCCCTTACGTTTTTCTTTCTTCCTCCTAATATTCTGACCTTTTTGTTTGTTTTAGGACTCTGGCCACTGTACCACTGCTATTCAGTGCTAATGTGCATGTGCTCTCTCCCCTAAAACTCAGTATGATTGGGTTACACCTATTTGGCATATTTATATTACCTACAGGTCCCTTGTAAAGTGGTATACCAGAAACTCAGGACCTGTAAAGTAAATGCTGCTAGTAGGCCTGCAGCGCGTATGGTGCCACCCACAGAAATACCCTTTTAAACCTCTCCGGCCTGCCACTGCATGGTCTGAGCGCACATTATACTGCCTCATTGAGTTGGCATTTCAAACTACATGCCAAGGCCCAAAATCAACTTTTACTACACTTAGGTCACGCCTAAGGTAGCGCCTATGTAGCCCTTTGGGCAGAGTGCTGTGTAGGTAAAGGTTAGGACATGTATGTTTATGTTTTACATATCCTAGTAGTGACAAACAACCATTTAATTTTCCACTACTTTGAGTGCTGCTCCTCACACAGGTTAGTATTGGGGATTCCCTTATATATATATACTTTTGAGTGGTTATTTCTGATTTGAAAGGATTAGGATTGCCATGTTTGGTATGTTTGAAATGGTACTGGGAAATCCTGCTTATGCATGTAGTTGGATTTTACATGATTATTTTAGAAATGCCACTTTTATAAAGTATGCATTTCTCAGTGATTTTAACTCTAGTGTTTTGCAGCCTGACTCCAATCCACATCTAGGGCAGAGTGACAGCTACACTTTATGCAAACTTTCCAGACAGCCACAACATAGAAGGGACTGGGTGTGACAGGACAGACATCTGCATCCATCTGCATATTGACAGACTTCCTGGTCTGGGAGAGGCCGTTCACACCTTACATGTCAATAGGTTGCACCCTTCCCTCACACAAAGGGCTGATTTATCCCCTGCTGATGTCTGGAGCCAGGGCTGAGTTGAAAGGGGTTTGTGTTATGCTTGAAAGGGTTCCTTTGAAGTCACCCCTGGCTTCAAAGACATTTTTGAGGGTAAGAACAGAGGCTCTGACCCCATGCTTTTACAGCACTTTTGGAAATTGGGACTGACCCTCTTTCAGAAGGACTGCTGCACAAAGGACTCATCTGGACTGCTCTTCTGCTGTTGCCTTGCTACCTGCTACTGACTGGGTGACTTAAAGCACACACTAGATTGTTTTTCTGCTTGTTTCCATGCGTCCAGCTTCTCTGTGACTCTGTTCTGCAAGGACACTGTGGTGCTGCAGGAGAGATCACCCTCAAGTCTGCCGGTTTGGTTGTGTTGGTCTGCCACTGCTGTTTGCCTGCCTACCCCCCCCAAAGCATTCTCCCAGAGGCTCAGCCCCTGCACACATAGATCATGATGAGAGCATTGTATCTTTACTTTATTTGTGCCCAGTTAGGTGTTCCTCCAGGACTTGGTGGCCTATCCTGAGTCTTGCAAATTAGCGTGTGGAGAGCTCTGTGCTTTACTCCATGCCCTGCAGGTCAGGCATATGCTGAGCACTCCATCTTTTGGCCAGCCTAGTGTGTCATGTGCTGGGTACTCACCGGCACATCAGCATATTGAGCTCTGCCTGTGAATCACCTTCGCCTGTGTGCAAGTACTGTGTGCTTCCCCCACCCCTCGGTGCCGCACTTGCAAAGGAACCACCATGGCACCAGAGAAGCCCCGCTGCAAGAACACATCGCCCAGGACCCTGTGTGGCCTTGAGACATAGGAGAGCATCACCTGAATCCAGAATGAGCACATCCTCCTTGTTTCAGCAGATGTGGTGCACAGGAGACACAGGTGGCCAGGAGAGGCTAAGGGAGGTCTCTTGCTTCTGCACCCAGCAGTGACCCCTGCGCTTCCCACAGCTGCATCACTTGTTGACGGACAGTTGCCCCTTTATCATTCCAGCTGTGGAAGACTGAGTGGGGTCGACTACCCCTATCTACGGGGTGTGCCTTTCCTTCCCATGTTGGGAAACCTACCTTGAGGGACGGCACAGTTGTTTCTGCCACATGATGGAGAGGAACCTCGACAGAGGTCTCAATCACCATGTAAATCCTTGCCACATTCAGGAAGGTGCAGTGGGGGTTTCTTACTGGAACCTACCGTATTTCCCCTAGTATAGGAACAGGTTCACTGCACCCTAGGGGTTTCATAAGATGTGTACTATCCTGACACATGAGCTGGTCATTGGCATTACTGGAACTGACTATATAGTTTGTGATGTTAGGTCAGATCAGTTATGCACTGGCATTTCTTACACTGATTATATAACGTTTGATGTTTTCTGTATGAGCCTTCCACTAAGCTTGTAGCATATTACATCATGTGTGGCATTTGGGAACCTTGCATTATCAGAGTACGGAGTCTTAGTACAATGATTGCATATAATATGCAGTACTTAAGATGATTACATTTTTGGTCTTATGACATATATTTGCAATATAAGAAGTATATTGTTATATGTATTCATGTGTGGAGTCTCTTTTGTGGTGTCTGTATTGTGTCATTGATGTGAGTGTGTTGCACAAACATCTTACACATTGCTTCTGTATATAAGCCTGACTGCTCTGTGCCAAGCTACTAGAGGGCAAGGACAAGTTATCTTTAGTATGTTAATTACTTGCCCTGACTAGAGTGAGGGGTTCTGCCTGGCTGAGGTATCTAACCTAGCCAACCAGAACCCCATTTCTAACACTGCCTCACTCGAGGCTGCCCCACTCCAATCCAAAACAATAGGCCCAACTCCGACATGCCCAGTTCAGTCTGCCCCTACTCCAGTCTGCCCCTACTCCAATCTGCCCCACTCCAATCCACCTCCCCCACTCCCTTCCACCCATCCATCCCAAATCATCCCACTCCACTCCAATCCAATCCACCCCACACCAAACCAACAACAGCCCACTCCAATCTACCTCACACATCCCCAATCCACCCATTTCCATCTAATCCAACACAATCCACCCAAGTCCAGTCCGAAACAATCTGACCAACTCCAATGTGGTCCATTAGATTTCGAAACAATCTGCCTCACTCCATTCTGCCCTACTATAATCTGCCCCACTCTAATCCAAAATAATCTGCTCCATTCCAATCTACCCCACTCCAATCCAAAACTATCTTCTGCACACCAATCTGCCCCACTCCAACCTACCCCACATCAATTTAAAACAAACTGCCCCACTCCAATCTAAAACAATCTGCCCTACTCCAATCCAAAACAATCTGCCCCATTCCAATGTGTGCCACTCCAATCTACACCACTCCAATCCAGAACAATCTGCCCCATTCCAGCCCAAAAACAATCTGACCACTCCAATTTGCCCCTCTTCAGTCTGCCCCTCCATTTCAATTCACCTCATCCCAATCCAATCCACCCACTCTAACCCAGTTCACACCACTCCAATCCACCCCACACCAATCCAACCCACCACACCCCAATCAGCTCACCAATCCAGTCCACTTCAATCTACCCCACTCCAATCCAGTCCACCAGAATACACCCCACTCCAATCCAAAACAATCTGCCCCACTCCAATCTGCCCATTCCAATCCAAACAATAGGCCTCGCTGTAATACAAAGCAATCTGCCCCACTCCAATCTGTGCTACTTCAGTCCAAAACAATCTGCCTCACTCCCATCCTAAACAATCCATCCCACTCCAATCCACCACACTCCAATCCGCCTCACTTCAATCTGTTCCACACCATCCCAATTCACCCCACTTCAATCAACCACAATCCACCTCACAGCAATCCAATCCAATCCATCCCAGTGCAATCCACCCAACTCCAATCCAATCCAACTCACCTCAATCCACCCCATCCAACCCAATCCAATCCAATCAACCACAATCCACCACACTCCAGTCCAATCCACCCCACACTAATCCAACCCACTACACTCCAATCCACCCCACTCCAGTCAATCCACCCATTCTAATCCACCCCACCCTATTCCAATCAAATCTTACCCATTCCACCCACTCAAATCCATTCCACCCATTTCAATCCATTCCACCAACACAACCCCAATCTATCCAACTCGAATATGCCTTAATCCGCCACACTCCTATCCAATTGAGTCCACCTTAATCCCCCTACTGCAGTACAATTCACCCCACTTCAATCCACCTTAATCCACCCCACTCCACTCAATCCAATCCACCCCATGACAATTCAATTCAGCTCACTTCACTACAGTCCAATCCATCATAATCCAACTCAATCAAATCCCATTCACTCAACTCCAGCCTACTCCACTCCAATCCAATCCACCCCAATCTAAAACATGGTACTTCAATCCACCCTAATCCAATCCACCTCACCCTATTTCAATTCATCCCACTCCAATCAAATCTACCCTATCTACTACACCCACTCCAATCTAACGCACTTCACTCCAATCCATTCTAACCCACTTCCTCACTGCACTCCAACCCACTCCACCCTATCTCACCCCACTCCACTCTATGCCACTCCACTCTGTTGCACTACACTCTATGACCACTGAACTCTACTCCCCTGTACTCAACTCTATGACACTCTAATTTACATACTCCATTCTATGACACTCTACTCCAACAAATCCACTCTAGGACACTCTACTCCCCAACTCCACTTTACGACACTCCATGCAACACCACTAACTTTTAGCCATGCTGAACAGTAGCTGCACTGGTCCACAACGTGACAATACCACATTGCCTTGTATGGGTGAGACCTACTGGCTTTGCCAATACCTTTTATGTATGTGTTCCAGGCCATTACCATCATACTCTCTCATACATATTGGCCCCAGGGAAGATTGGACAAATGGGAGCTCAAGGAATGTTGCACTTCGAACACCTGCCAGGAGAGTCTCTCTCCTGTCATTGGCGCTGCAGACTATAAAACGCGATCCTGCCAGGGGAAAACTGCTTTTATACACTGTGCTATTCTCCCAGCTGCCACTTCAAATGAGGCTGATTAATTAATGTAGTTTCCCGCCGGGGCGAACAACATCTTCCAGACATATATAGGGAGACAAGGAAAAATGTGCAGAGGATCTGTGGTTTAAAGAATCAGCATTTCCTTACATTTCCCTCATCTTTATCATCATATAATTGGAGTTTTGGCATATTTCAACACCCTCCCTTTGCGGTCATGGTTAGGATGTGAAGTAAAAATGCGAAGACCAGCCCCTTTATACCTACTATGAGGCATATTTCGGAGCCCCTGGCGCCACCGGAGTATCCTTTCTTGTCACTGTCCAGTGGAGCTATGCCCTGCACCGTTTTTACAAGGTGGCGTTAAGCCACTTATGGTGGCTTAACGCCACCTTGCATATACAGCCCCTTCACACGCAGCCCTTGGCGTGGAAGGGGCGTGGAATGGGTGTTGCTGTGTGCGTGCCACAGCAATACCTATTGCATTTTGACACTGCCTCAGTTTTGTGAGTTTTCATAAACCTGAGGCAGCAGCAAAATCTAACGCCACCCAAGGGGTTGCGTTAGCAAAGCGCAAGGAGGAGGATTACTTGCAGAAGCAAAATGCCAGAAACTACTGTTTATGAGCGGGAAGGTGTCCCTTCCTGCACATGAACAATCATTTCAAAATGACGCTTTGGCACTTCTGTGTGTGCTGCATTCTGCAGTACACACAGAAGTGCCAAATTGCCATTAATGATTGTTTATGTGCAGGAAGTGACACATTCCTGCACATAAACAATCAAACCCCTCAATGCAGACATCGTTGCAGTATGGTGCAAGGATTCCCGCGTTGGCACTAGGTAGCTCAATTTAGCGCCAGCACAGGGGGAAACGCAGGGGTTCACTGTATTATAAGAAATAAGGCGCATCCCTGCGTTTCTAAAGTGGCGCAGCACTGGGCTGCACCATTTTTTAGTAAATTTGGCCCCATGTTTTCCATGTTCACAGCAACTTCAACAACTTTAAAGGAGGAAAACATATTTATAGGGAAAAGTTTCTGGTAAACTAAGGCACTTGGATACTGAAAAGTAAATATGTTTTCCCAAGACCAGTCATTTTATTTGTAGGACTCTTATCCACCCTCTCGAAGGAGTCAGTGTGCTTCTTCGTGTTTATTTAATTTAGTTTTCCTCGATAGAATGATTAGCAAAAATAATATTGTTCAAACATGTGAAATGCAGTGACCTTGCGCCTGTTTAAATCTTTCTTGCCTGTTTATGTAAAACATATGTAATATAATTGTTATATATATATAAATGCAGATTTCACGCATCAGGGAATATGCAGTCATCAGCTGTTCCTTAATCCATTTTAATATGCTAGTCGGAAAGAAGCCATCTTTTGATATTCATGAAAATGATTAGTTGAATTAGTTATTCACCAAACAAATATAGGAACAGCAGGGCATTTTAAAATCAAATTTTATTAATCTTCACTTTTACTAAATGTTTGCAAAATGAAACCCTGTTATTTGAAAAATAATCTTACTATATTGAAGGCTACGCTACTTGTCAGACAACGATTATTCCAAAACAGTAGGGTATTTTTCAAAATTAGATTCTTTAATATTTGTGTTTAACAGCAACTCAAAACACATGGACTAATATAGATATATCTGTCTGGTTTCAATTTTTCACAATACCTCAATTAAATGATTGTATAAAAACTGTTTACCAGCTCTCAATGACAAGATATTGAAGTAATCACATCAAAATTAATGACAGGAGATAGGTCTCAAAATACATGCCCATTTGTTCAATGGTGTCTATAGAAGTGAATATTAGGCAGGCTCACTGGAATTATGCAGCAGAGAAGGGCCAAATTATGTGGCAGGATTCAGTAAATTATTTGGCAAGAAAATGCTAATTATGGGGCGTAACGTGGCACATTTTATGATTGTAATACTTCATTATATTGTGATTTTTACATTTATTAACACTGACCAAGGCTCCGCCCACGGTCCTCTCCTGACAGCAAGCATCTTGCTTGTGTGCTGTTTGGAAGTCATTCTATGCAGAGACCATTGCAATAACAATAGCCTCTCTATGAAATCACTTCAAAGCGGCAGACAAGTAAGATGTTTGGTTCTATGTTATAATTATGTTATGATGAACAGAAGAAGAGATTCACCTCTGGCCTACTGGTAAAGCTCTTGGACTGTCACGCAGTAGGTTGAAGGTTTGAATACTGGTGTCTCTATTAATACTGTATAATGTGTCTATTTACCAATGTTTTGACTGTTAAGCATTCCTTGTGATAGAACATTTACGTCTTTTAGCCATCACATTTTTTTAGTTGAATGTCATATCTATGCCTGGAAAGAGCATAGTAGGGAGTTACCTGTGGCCTAGAGGATAAGGTCTCAAGCCCACATTTTGGAAGCTAAGGGTTCCAGTCTAGGTGTATCAGTAGTCACATTCCTCCTTTAATTACTTTTACATTCAAATATTTAAGGTATGTACCAAAATGTGATTGCACTCTTTTTACTTGACAGATACATTGTTCTTTTCAAATTGCCCTACAATATCTCATTCCAAGAATATCATTCATTAGTTTGAAAAACTCTCTTTCCCTCTCTCGATTTATCTCTCTCTCTTACTTTCTCTCTGTCAAAGTCTTCCTCTAAATGTCCCTCTCTCTCAGTCTCTTCCTTTCTCTCTCTCTCCCATTGCATAATGGCATGGTGAGAGAGTGAGAGATTGGTATTGCGCTTGTCTCTACAAACAATGACTTCAAAGTGTCACACTAACAAGATGTTTAGTTTGAATGTTATAGCTAGGTTTTGATACACAGAACATCAGAGTCACTTGTGGCCTACAGGTAAAGGTCTTAGACTGACACTCAATAGGTTGAGGGCTCAAAACATTCTGTTGTGTGACTCTTTATTTGTTTTTTGAATGTTAAACATTCCTCATGATGCAACATTGAAGACGTTTTCCCAGCTAAATCTTAGGTTGCGGCCAACTCGCTAGAACCACCCAACCCCTGGCCAGGCCCTGCGGCCAACCCCCGCTGTGCATAGCCAAAGGTCATGCATAGCACAGGGTTGTGTCGTTATAGAGTGTGGGCTGTAGGGCAGGGTCACAGGCCAGGCCCTGTGGCCAATGCCTGCTGTGCATGGCCAAAGGATGTGTGTTTGGCAAGTGTGGGTGGTTTATGGTTTATGTGTTGGTCACAGGGCCTGGCCGCAGATCAGGCACTGCAGCTAACCCCTGCTGTGCACTGTCAAAGGCCATGCACAGCAGTGGTTGAATTAATGTATAGTAATTAAAATTACTTTACATTGAAAAAACATAGAAATTCACTGAGAAAACCAAAGACTAAAGGGACATTATAGTTAGGAAGTAGAATTAAAAAAATAAAACATAGAAATTTACTCCAAAAACTAAAGGTTACAGATACTTTATATTTAGGCTCACATAAAAAAAAAAAAACGCAGACATTAAGCAGTTATAGTTAGAATTATTTCAAGTAACTATAACTCATGCCCTGCGGTGACCATAACTCGTGTCCTCGCCATGCACTGCTAATTATCCCACAAATGACAACACTCATGACATCTTTGTTAACATCATTGATAGTATCAATGTAATTTTTGCAGTAAAATTATTAATGATAAAACTGTGCATGGCAGGGACATGAGTGATAGTTACCTTTGGACACGAAATGTGAGCCTAACTATAACGTCCCCGTAACCTTTGGTTTTTAAGAGAATACGCATATATATATATATATATATCTATATATATATATATATCATCTAAAGGTACTCCTGTGTTCCTTCCAGCGCTCGCCTATCGAGTTTGGTGCTCAGTTAATGGGCACAGGACCCATTTTCAATCCACTCCAAAAAATTTATATAAATCAAAATCTGGCACTCCTTGCAAAAACAATGGTCTTCATTTATTACAAAAATCCATAAAGCAGAAACATAGGGCATATATGTATATATATATATATATATATATATATATATATATATGTATATATATATACATATATTCAAGTTCAATGATGTCATCAGTGATGTCATACATTATGCCATAAAACATATAATGAGTGATGCAATATATGAAATCATAAGCAAAACAATGCTAACAAGGAAGATATTCATAGGATTAGGGCGCTCACAGTAAGTCCACATAGTAATGATACAACTTATTCATGGCACGGTGCTCCTGGCAAGAGGATCTTCCTTAATCCTCCAATGTTTCAAGGGAAACTAACAGTGAAAAAACAGATGTCAGGGCACTCATGAATTCATAATTAGAAGTTAGGATGTATCCAATCTTCATTGTATATTGACAACAACCTCATGTAAATCTCAGAGTCCATTTTATTCATAAAGCATAGAGTTCAACAATAAAAGGCCATAGTTGAAATCAAAACATTGTGTAGTAGCCACGGCCAATATTCTTATAGCCACCACAACCACAGCCAACACGTGTTTCATCCTATGAGAAATTGTTCTCTTAAGGACTTCATTAGGGCTGAAAATAAATGAGAGCAATGTCTACATGTGTAATATAAATCAATGGTCAGAGCAGAACACGACCAATTCCAAAGGTGACAATAGTGAGATAAGAAAAACATGCTATGTTGTGACTCATGTGATATTAATCAAAATAATACAAACTGTAATAAACTAAACACAATACAGACCAACATGTACAAAGCAACAGAAAATGCCCAAGTCAGTTATATATTGGAGCCTTAACATAGGATCACCATGTGCAATGCCTATAAGTGCCAAAGGTTCATACAGTACAATGTGCACGTCTCCATCATAAAGCCAGAATTAAGCAGAACCTCTTGTGAGTATAACGGATAAGACCCGGGTTAATGTGAAGCTTCATACTAATCATTCCAGAATGCACAAATTCATTTGAAGGGAAAATCTTATGATAACCAATGGTGTACCCTCCAAAGACTTATCCAGGACCTACCTTAACTTCAGTTTACAATGTTAAGTGAAAATAGTCCTCTAATAATAAATGCAATACCTGTAGAAACAGAAAGTAAACACTATAGTTTTCAAATACACCTAAATGTCCGGGATACAGAACCGCCACCAAGTAACCAGATGAAAACAAGGTAAATGAGCCCCAACTGACCTTTGCACAATATAATCAATCCAAAACCAATAATGACTCGAAGTAGTCTCCATTCGTATCTAGAATAAATTAAACATGAGAAAAACAACCATGTGGTAAGCCCAAACCGCGTAAAGTCGAAAGTCAATAGCCTAAATAACGTAAAATAAACTAAACGGAGATATCAAGGTCATATCATACTTCATGGCCACTCACCTATCTAATAATGGTTATCAAATTGCAAGTGGGGAACCACAACGCGGTCAAATCATCCCGCAGCGTCCCAGTAACAATGAACAGCGTCGTAGCCGACCGACCGGGGAATAATCTATTTGAAGCGTCCCCGCGTTAATTTGCTGAGAAATGGAAAGGGGACTGAAACTACCAAAACGGGCGCCATCTTAGAAGTGTAAAATTGTTGGATTATGAAGACAAAATCTCTACCGATACGAAACCGAGCGGACCTCTATTAAATAAAAGGACGAGGTAACACCGAGTATATGCCATGATGAAAGGTGAACGGTCCTAGTCTATAAGAAAAAATATCGATAAATCAACCACTCTGTTATTGGCAAAAAAATAACACATGTAGTAAATATTAAAAACAATTAAGAAAAATTTGACAAACCATGCAAGAGTCTCAGAAACCTTATTGTCAATACTATCCACCGACCCAAACAGATTACTCAATAAGCCATTAATAATCAGGCTGTCAAAATATGTTGTACAGTAGGAAAGGAGAGAAGATAATCGAAAATAACACCAAAAAAGTTGATGGGACGTGCCACATTTCGACCCTATGTAACCTTAATAAGGCAAATAAAGACATCTGAACATATATAAAAAAATTCCCAATATTGGTGTGTCATGAAATCATAAGTAATGCATGGGGGGGCTCAAGTTATAATTAGCTCTGTTAACTGTGACTGGTGATTTTCTGAGTTTGAGTTTAAAACATTATGTTACCGCAGACATATTTACCTAATTGTAGCGTCATTTTAACCTCTGTTTTTTTGTGTGAAATTCTAGGGCTTTTTATAATTTATGGTAAAATATAATAATAATTCTAAACTGCAATGTGACTTTAACCTTTATTTTTTGCAGTGAATTTTTAGCTTTTTTCACATAAAGTAACATTGTACTACAATAATTAAAGACAACTTCATGTCACACATGGCCTTTGGTCATGCTTGGCTGCGGGTTGGCTATAAGGCCTGGCTTGCAGCTAGACCATATGGCAAACCACCCAGAAGCAGCTCATCCCATGTTTTGCATAGCCTTTGGCTGGGCACAGCTGGGGGTTGACAACATGGCTGCTGGAATTGAGAGCTTTTTTGCTCCCATTTGGCGGGAGATTTAAAATTGCTCCCACCAGGCGGGACAAACACGTTTCCCTGCCGTGATAGTGCAGGCAAGGATACTACTGTGTCGCAGGGTGGGCTCTCGGAGACATGGTAATGGAGCTGGCCTTTGGGGGAGTTGTTCTTTAAAGGCTCATCGAGGTGGCCACGCATCCCCCCCATTAAACTTCGTTGTGGTCCCAGGAGATGGGGTCTCCAGCACCTACAGTGGCTCAGGGAGGGAGACCACAAGGATGCTGTCCCTACGGCCTAAAATGGGTTTGAGATGGGGGGCCTATTCAGGCCCCACTTCCCAAGTTAATACATTAATGGCAAGCTTTCATTTTGTTTTCTTTATGATATGAGATCACAGTAAAAATTGCAGATATTTTATTTATTTAAGTCATGGGATGGAACCTCCTGGGTTCACACCACATGTCCTTTGGGGGCAGGCTATCCTTACCATACCTTATAATAGTTTTTTTAAACTCCAGGACAGGGGATTATGTCCCTGAATCCTGTAATGGCTGCCAGCAACATTTGTTTTCACGTAGCTAGCAGCCACTACTGTGTAGTGATAGTCATGTTACAGATTCCACAGAAAGAGTGTTTTTCGTTTTGCTAATTGGCCAGCGCCTCGTGCGCTGGCTGGGAGGGCAAAATGCATTTTCCTCATTTAATTTCCCATAGAAATTTTAGTTGCATGTTAGAAAAAAATAGCTGAGACAATCACACCAAATTTATGACTGAAAGTGAGAACTTCACTCAGAAGGCATACTTTTTTGTGATTTAGTGTAAATCTGTTCAGTTTCTTTTTCAAAATTAAGGTGAAAATGTTGATAATATCTAGATTTTGGTCTTGCAGGAGTACCCCACTACTTCTGCCGTACTACAAATTAGAAAAAATAGAGAGGCCTGAATGGTCAAGAGAGTTTAAAAAAAATTATGTAACCATACATTTTATTATAAAATGCAATTATTTGTAATTAAATCTATCCATGACTTTTTATAATTATTAATTATTAAAGCACATTACAAATATTGTTTTCTTTTAGTGGAAAATTAATTTTTGATTTAACCTTTAGAAAAATAACTTAATATAATTTAATAAAGATTTCAATTAATTCAAGTTTTAATTCCTAATTGATGTAAAAGCGATGTGGCATTTTTCTATTTAGCTTTAAAAGAATTGTATACTTTGAATGTACATATACATTTATGCCACATTTGCTTTCTCAGATGGTGTCATTGTCTCTGGACACAACACTACTGCTGTAACAGATTTATTGTTATCTCTGTTTAGAGACCAAAGAAGGCGTACCACATGTCTCAGTAAAGGAATAGCTGTGTACCTCTGTTGCAGCCACAAAAGAAGCTTTGACCGAGCAGTGTGTAGAAGCTAGTAATGGGTATAGGTAGAAAATTATGTTAGAGTTCAGGATTGAGGGGCCACAGAGAAGTGCCTCACTCTAGGATCATATGGGATGCTGCCAGCCAGGATGAATGAGATGCGTTAGGAGGGCTGAAAGACTTTTTCTTGGTCTTTTGTAAACAAAACATCAAGCAACATGAGGTAGGGAGGAGGGAGGGAGCAGCAAGATAGTGGAGGCAAGGAGCGTGGGAGCACACAATATGAGGGGTATGGGCAGGAGAGAGGAAGTAACTGCACAAGGAAGTGCAGGACGAGGGTGGGGAATGGGGAGCAAGAGCATGGGAGCAGGGAGGGACTGGAGATGCATTTACTGTTATAGAGTGCATCTACAAAAGTGAAATAAAGTACCTACAGGAGTCTGAAACTAGTAGGACGACACTGGCCAAACACAGAAAGATGTACTAGGCCATATTCCACCGCAGAGAGAACACTGAAGCCCTGGAAGGAAGCAGGAAGGAGCTGGAGGTGCTGACTAGTCAGCCCACAGGAAACAAGAGTGACATGGAAGCCAATTAATGGTAAGTAATGGGCGGGCTCTTAACCTGTTTTAAGCTTTTTTTGTTGACAATAGTTTTTGCTGAGAGTGCGTGCCCAGTGCTGAGGCAAAACCTAAAAATAGTTGACATGCTGATCCCCCACCTGCATACCCTTGCCTCTGTTCTGGTGCTTGGCCTCTTTTCCCCAGGATGTGAATGCAGGTGAGGATGACATTTTATCAGTAAGCCTCGTTGTATGGCGATGTTGTGTAGCACATACCAGACTATATTCTTACCCACAAATGCTGTGGAGTATAGTAGCACATCCCCAATATAATGATGTCATCTAAATCACGAATACAGGAGGCTTAAAGTGTGTATGCTATCCCTATTGCATCTCACCTTAGATAATATGGTTTGACATCTGTAGGGTGTGAGGATATGAGGAGATTAGGAGAGTATGTAGCCAACACTACCTGATAAAATTAAAACATGTATCATAAAGAGACTTCTATTCTAATGAACATGCATGCAGTGTGTGTCTGGGTGATGTGTATTTTTTGAGTTCTAGTCATTCTGCATGAGTGATGAAGTGGATACCCCTGTTACCAATGCAAGCCCTATATGAAGTGTATTTACTTACCAAGAAGCCACATATCACCAAATTAATCGGCAACGTAATGATGTGCAAGAGGTGAAGGATGGGCAATGAAAATAAAATGACTCCAAAACTGGATATTCTTTTTGAAAATAAAAAAGACAATGCTCCCCTCTCCACAGAAGTCCTCTCACATGGTGCGGGCAATATTTAGCAGTTTCCATGGCCCCTTTCCACCAGGGTTTTTGTAGCAGTGATAAGCAGAGAAAACGGACCTCTAATTTTTTCCTTCTATATCAGGTAGGTGGAATTACAAGTCTGCCTCCTATTGCCCTTACTCAATAGGTTCATCAGAGGAGTTTAATCACAATGAATACCGAGTAGTCCTTGCTGTGATTAAACCAATGCTCCACAGCATTTATATTGGGTGGGTGGATCATTATCATGGAGGTAAGAGTACTCCATAGCCATTGCAATAGAGTATGCCTGCCTCCAAGATATGATACTGGCCCTTATTTTCCATTTATGTTTTATGGGAAGGTGCTGCAGTACCAATGATTGGCCGTCTGTGGTGCTTAACCTACTACTGTTCTCTAATTTTCCCCGGAGTAACTTTAGATGTGCAGTTTTCTGCATCTCCATGTTCTTACTCTTTTGTGGGTGGGTGACATTCCACTCAGAACTAGGGGTAGGCAGAACGTGTAGATTTTCACTCTGTGGAATTCCGTGGAGTTACTCAAACACTCTGCAGATTTTCTGCGGACTTTTGCCAGAAGGTGGAAATCAGCACATTGTGCAACCTGTGCTGATTTTTTAGCACTGGAAGCTTGTTCTGCATTGAAAAATCAGCATTAACAGCACCACAAGGCATGCTAAAGTCTGCAGCTGCTTAAGTTGTTTTTTCTGCTACACAAGTAGATTTTTTACTCAAGCAGCAGCTTTCTCAATGCTGCCTGCGACCTCCGACATTAGGAAAATCTCATGGGGTTTGCTAGAACCTGAAATTAGAGCTAGGGGATGACAATGCTTGCTCACATTCATCAACTTACCTGTGTAACGTGGAGTGGTACCACAGAGTGGCCAAAACTCTGTCAACTCCACTGACATAGTGGAATTTATTCCCCACTCTTACTTAAAACCCCTCTGTGTCTCTCCCATAATCCCTCCTTACTCCTTCCCATTTTTCTCCCCTTTAGTAGGAAGTCAGACACTTTTTTCACCCACCCTCTCTGTCCCACATTTGGTAATAAAATTTATATTATGTGTGTGGTGACTCCACACTTGAGGCAGAGAACTCAGCACATAAAAAGATAGGACCGGCGTAGGTGTAAACTCTGCACATAGTTTGTGAATACTACTTTGTAGCAACCTTCGTAGCACTACAAAATATACTACGAAGTGCAGTTTGTGAATCATGTTCGAGGTTTGTGAATACAGAAAATTAGTGAAATTTCTCAAAAGTGTAAACTTACTCAAAAGTGTCAGTTATCTTTAGGAATTAGGCCCTATATGTTAAAGTGTAAATCAATGCCTACCTATTTTTCTATAAATGATTTTGAATAAATACTCAGCCGTCATCTGACCTTGCAGGTCAAAGCAGGAGTGTGCAATATATGGAGTAGAGGTAGGCGAACCAACGGATTAAGAAGCAGTGTTGAACCACTGCCGAGTCAAGGGTCTGCTTTGACTCCTAGGGCCTAATTTACAAGTCCCTAGCCACACACACTGAGCCAATGGAGTGTCTTTTTTTTTATGCTCCAGAGGCACAGTGGGATGGCCCATAAGGCCACACAAGGCCACCTTGCATTCTTTTCATGGATTTGTAAATATGGACTCCTTTCATGCATAACTCTGCATGAAAGGGCATTCCATGGGTGGTGTTGTCAGTGTTTCAATGCAACTCCCATGGAATCTGATGCATTTCCAGATTTACAACGCTGGGAATGCATTAGATTCCTATGACACCACAGAGGTGACGTTAAAGTGGCACAACAGAGAGAAATAACATTATTTCTCCTCATTTTTCCCTCTATGTGTTTGGCATTCTTCAACACACTTAGAAAGAGAGAAATTCCATTAATGTTTATGTGCAGAGAGGTGCCCCTTCCTGCACATAAACAATCATCCCTGCAACGCAGGCACCCTTGCACCATGGCGCAAGGGTGCCTGAATTAGCGCTAGGCAGATTTTTGTGTGCTAGCACAGAGGAAAGTACAGGGATGCATTGTATTTCTTTAAATATGACACATCCCTGCACTTTTCAAAATGATGCAGCATGAGGCAGCAAGCTAGCTTGCAGTGCCACGCTGTGTCATTTCTTTGTAAATGAGCCCCTTAGAGTCCACACACGAGCTGGGCCCTGAAAATGTTAGCTATGTACATCTTACAACAGACATCACATAAAATATGATACAGTCCATTTAAAATTCAAAAAGTGTATTTCTTTAACATGTGGAAGCTTTGATATTAATATCTCACATTATAGACCTGCACTGAGAAGTACTTGTTAAAGGTGATAGTTTTTTAAACATGAACCACTAGGGGACTAAGAAGGCAAGGCATTTGTCAATTAAACCCTTTACCTAGCTCAGGATATTATAGGGCAGCATTATTGTCCATTAAATCAAACACAATAATTTGTTGTACAACTGTATTCCAAACTTACATATTTGAGAGTGTTTTCAGGTATGATAATCAAGAAAAAGGAGTTTTGGTGAAATAAAATATTTGCCTAAATTACAAACATTAAGCAGCAAGGCAGCGATTTATCCAGGTTTTCTGGTTTACCTTTGTACAACTCAGCCACTAAATGGGTATCAATCTGTCTTTCCTTTTTTTACATCGACACTTAGGGGCAGATTTATGGAAAGTGGTGCTGCACTAAGTGCAGCGCCATTTTCTCTGCGCCCTTTAGCTTCCCTCTACCGCCTCCATGTGTGCACCATATTTAAAATACGGTGCACCATGGTGCAGGGTGGGAGGCAATAGTGTATTTTTTTAATGACTCTATTGCTTGATGTACTCTGCAGGAGTATCACCAAAATACTGGTGCTAATGCTACAGAGTACATAAGGGCCCAATATAAAGAATTGAGGCCCCCTTTTAACTTCTGCTGTTGAGCAGGCGTTAAAAGTGCTGCAGTAAATGGCGCAAGGAAATCTCATAGATTTCCGTGCACCATTTTTCTGTCTCCCCTAGCAAGGGAATGCCCCCTTTGCATACATTGGGGCTGGCGCAGGCATAATGTAGCACAAATGGTTACAGAGTGGCACAATGGATGCATTGCTCCACTCTGTAAATACGGCACAGGGATTCTGGCCTCTTTGGGCCACATTAACGTCAAAATAAATGACGTTAAGGTGGGGCTTAGTTTTTACCTCTTTATGCATTTTCTGCAGTTTTTATATTGCGCGAACTTGACGCAAAGGTATTGGAGTGCTTTATATGAGCACCAGTTACATTACACAAGGTCACATTCAGATTTTATGGGCACAGAGAAATTGTGGGCTACTTGTACAAAACTATTTAGCAGTCATAAACAGAGAATTTGGCCATTTGTGACCAGTAGAAGGCCTGGTGCCATGTATCAACTGAAACCTATCACAGGCTTGCAAAATAAGGTTGGTGTACCTCTATTAGGAATGGGTGTGTAAAGGGCTTGCTTCCTTATAGTGAGTCGTACTCGTATGTATGAAAATTTAGCAACTGCGAATGAGGTTGCACAATATTTACAGATTACCACCAATTTCAAATTGGTGGTAAGCCATTCACAATCCTCACAGGACCCCTTCCCCTTTGTGAATCGGGGTGCCAACATTCTGAAAAAATGAAAAAAAAAACATTTTTATTTTTATTTTTGGTGGCATCCTGTTTTCCTTTAAGGAAAATGGGCTGCATTTTAAAAAAACTGGTTTCTTTAAAGAGCAATCGCAGACAAGGTTGTCTGCTGACCCCAGCAGGCCACCATCCCTGTGAGTGCATGCCATACGCAATGGATCGCAAATTGCAAACTGCCTCATGAATATTAATGAGGCAGGTCCCTTGCAATCCAATTTTGAGAATCGCTAGCAGTGTCTGAGACACTCTTTTACATCAGGTTTGGCCACTCGCAAATTGCGAGCTGCTAAAACTCGCAATCTGTGAGTGGCAAAACCCTACATTTGTACATGTGGCCCTAAGTGATTTGTCCATAATCACAGGATGTAGAGAAAATGCCGAGACCCTAACCTAGTTCCCGAGTTCCAAAGACGGCTGCTCCTGGCCGTAATACCACATCCTGGGTAGAGGTGAGGGTGAGAAGCAGAAGCTACGTGAAAGCAAGGCTCGTTTTCAGCTTCACATTCCAGCAGGAGCTCGTGCTGAGTCAGAGTCATGCTTCAGGCTCAAATCTGGCTCGAGTTTTCACCTCTAATATTCAGCAAAGTATCCCATCTAAGAGATTTCCTTACGCCATTTTTTACTGCACTTTTAATGCCTGCTCAAGAGCAGGCTTTAAAAGGGGCCTTCCATTTTTTATAATGGGAGCCAATATTTTGGCGCTACTCCTGCAAAGTACAAAAATAGTGTCATAAAAGATGAAGTTATTAACCCCATACCCTGCGCCTTGGTGCGCCGTATTTTAAATGCGGCACACACATGGTGGCGATAGGGGGTGTTAAAGGGCTCAGGGAAAGTGGCACTCCACTTTCCATAGATCTGCCCCTAAATTGGATCTTGGACCGGTTCAACATTGAGGGTGACATAAGCTAATTCATTTATTTATTCACTGTATTAGCATTCCCTTGGGATTTATTTTCCAAGTGTGATGGATGAAACTTTTATCCATCGACTTAATTGTAATTCACAAATGTAATTTCCTTTTTTCGAGTGAATCCAAACACTTTTGTTTTTAGCTTATTGACGGATAGATCAAGCAGGATCATGACATCTCATCTTGAAGAATAGACAGATGGCATCTTGCGATCTTGGTGGAGAGGGACATACTTTATCAGGTGTCCTTTGGAGTTCGAACTGCATAGACGCCACGAGTCACTCTCCTCTTAGCCCCTGGATGATATGGATTTTTTTCGATATAGAACCATTTACTGCCAATCTGTCTCTAACCAACACATAGGAGCAGAGATTCTGGTTTGCATTTAATCGACAATAAGCAATTTCCCACCCAGCAAGTTTTGATCAAAGTATTCTCCTGTCCACTCTGTCGCATGTTCACCTAAAGTCAAGGGAACAGGCAAGTCAAGGGAACTTTGATGTAGGTTTATTAGCAGCTTGAAAATGAGGTTCTACAAAGCAAAAACGTCATCTGTCTTTTCTCAGAGAGGCCTAAATCCAGTCTGAAAAGTGGGGACGATTTAAAACTTTTTTTGCTCTGGCTTCAATATCTTGGAATACTAGTTTGGCATACATCTTTGCATTCACTTGTAATAACGATATTAGTCTATAGTTTGAAACTAAGAAGCATTATTTAAAATTGGGTTTACTAGCGAAAACTCCACAAGTTCTCAGAAATATTTTTTTTCTGAACTAAAAAGTTGTATAATGGTGTTGACTACTGAGCCCAATAACTGGGATCAAACTTATATAATTGAATCAGAATACCAAAGGTGCCACTTTTACTCTTTGTATCCTTAATCAAATCTACACATAAGTGCTCACTGATCATAATTTCAAGTTTTGTACCCGTCAGTTGCTGTGTCAACAATGAACTAATTTCCACTTAAGTTTTTTTCAAATTAATGAGAATCGTATTTCGTTATCTTTTCTGAGTTTAGGAGTTGCTGTAAACCACAAAGTCTTTTAGGCCCCTATTTATAGTTTTTTTGCGCCGCTTTGCATAATTTTGACGCAAGAGCAGCGCAAGCTTACAAAATACAGTTATATTTTGTACGTTTGCAACGCTTTAACGTAAAAAAATAACGCAAATGCAGTGCTAAAAAAGTATAAATCAGGCCCTTAGGCCCGTATTTATACTTTTTTTAGCGCCGCATTTGCCCCGCTTTTTGACGCAAAACGGCGCAAACCTACAAAATACAATGGCATTTTGCAAGTTTGCGCCGTTTTTGCATCAAAAAACGACGCAAATACGGCGCAAAAAAAGTATAACTACGGGCCTTAGTGTCCACCAAGAGATCCTTTAGTTAAACAGAAGCATACAGTTAATTGAAAACGGTAGTCTAACTGTGGGCTAAGCAACGATTGTCACCATTTTGCTTCATTGTTCACATGTTACTTCCTACCAATCAGAAGATGTCAAATTACCAAAATATCGTAGACAATACAGAGAC
Source organism: Pleurodeles waltl (assembly GCF_031143425.1). Classification (NCBI taxonomy): domain Eukaryota; kingdom Metazoa; phylum Chordata; class Amphibia; order Caudata; family Salamandridae; genus Pleurodeles; species Pleurodeles waltl. Next base: position 783,866,238 of record NC_090447.1, read on the forward strand.
CATTTTATAATTTTCCTTCTTTTTATTTGTCCCGCATGTGCCCAGTTATAAATGGACTTAGCTCTTCAAATAAATGGGGAAAAATAAATTCTCTGGGCCTCATGCTCAGACTCAATCCAATGCTGTGACAGGTCAACAGGAAGGTAGATATAACAAAATCAGTATTCCTATTTACAAAAAAGTTAAGATAACTTGTGTTATTTGATGGTATTTTGGCAGGCATCCTACCAATTAATGCATTTAACTACTGTGTGCAAAAATACTCTCAGTAAATTCTTAGAGTATCTTTCTGTTGCTTATTACTGTGGCTATAGGGAGCTCCACACAACTCATCCATTGCCATAGTGGGTCCTCATTAAGGTGTCTTGGTAGGTGTAGACTAAAATTAGCTGTCAATAAAATCGCAGATCAGTTATAGTCTAATTTTATACCATAATAAATAGTTTCCAGGCTTCTAATGAGGGGTGGCTTTTGAGATGGATACTGGTGAATGAATACTTCAGCTACCCCCAATGTCCTGAAGTGGAAAGTGCCTCTGATAGTTATAAGAACTATCAATTGGTTAGTACCTACATACACTTTTTGGCCATATTTAGCTGTGCCCTTGTCATTTAACTTCTTGGCCGACACCAAATAATTTTTTTAATTTTCTATCAAAAGAGGTGTTTCTGCCCACGTTTTTAAGCCAGGTTATATCGTTTTTTTCTCAAATACTCATTTCAATCAATCCTCCATTGTGGTCCATTTAGGACTCTCTCTTTCGATAATAGTAAGGATAGGCCTATATGTTTTAAGGTGACAAACACAGAGGTCTCCTTAAGTGTTTTACCTAATGTTATGTTTAAGTGAAGCTTGTTTTTAACCCCTTCTGTGCCCAGGACTTAATGGTTACCAAGGGGGCAGAAATCACTAGGCACCGTGGATCTTTTTTTTTTGCGCCAATGTCACGCAAGGGGAGCGACCATAGGCCTGATTTATACTTTTTTAGCAAGGCCACCCCCGACACACACGCCCCCTCCGTGACGTCAGCACGCGATCGCGCACTGACTATCACAGAGGCCTCCTCCGAACGCGCTGGAAGCTCAGTTCCAGTGCGATCGGAAGAGAAATGCTGAGCATTTCTCTTCCAATCACGTGGAGGAGGCCTGAGAGGCTTCAAAGGGAAGGAAAGGAATTTCCTTCCCTTTGAAGTCTCTCAGAGCATTTCAAAAGCCGGATTGTAAAGCAATCTGGCTTTTGAAATGCCCAATAGACACCCGGGATTAATTCATTACAGGAAATTGGCATAAGGGGAGTGACCCCTTGGGCAAGGGTCGCTCCCCAGCAGGGCATTTTTTTAAAGGCTTTTCTGCCCCCCCCAGGGACAGATCGGCCTATTTTTAGGCCGATCTGCCCTCAGGGAGGGCAGAAACCTCTAGGCACCAGGGATCATTTTTTTGTTCGATTCTTTTTGCTTTTTTTAGAGGTGGGGAGCGACCCCTTAGGCAAGGGTCACTCCTCTAGGGGGCAAATTATATTTAGGCCATTTTTTGCCACCCTTTGGGGCAGATTGGCCTATTTTTATGATGCCAATCTGCCCCCAAGGGGGACAGAAATCACTAGACACCAGGGAGTTTTTTTTTTTCGTGAATTTCACGCAAGGGGAGCGACCCCTTAGGCAAGGGTCGTTCCCCTGGGGGGTAAATTCATTTTAGGCCATTTCTGCCCCCCTGGGGGCAGATCAGCCTATTTTAATTAGGCCGATCTGCCCCCAAGGGGGGCAGAAACCACTAGGCACCGGGGATTTTTTTGTTTGTTGTTGTTGTTTTACAGATGGGGAGAGACCCCTTAGGCAAATGTATTTTAGGCCAGAGGCAGATCAGCAGATTTTAGGTCAATCTGCCCCCAAGGGGGGCAGAAACCACTAGGCACCGGGGATCTTTTTTTTTGCGCCAATGTCACGCAAGGGAAGTGACCCCATAGGCAAGGGTTGCTCCCCGGGGGTGGGGGCGGGGGAGAAATTTATTTTTTGTCATTTCTGCCCCCCTGGGGGCAGAAACCTCTAGGCGCCAAGGCAATTCTTTTTTGTGTTTTTTTGTTTGTTTGTTTGTTTTGTTAGAGATGGGGAGTGACCCATTAGGCAAGGGTCACTCCCCTGGGGGGCAAGTTGTATTTAGATAATTTCTGCCCCCCTTGGGGGCAGATCGGACGATTTTTGTTAGGCCAATCTGCCCCCATGGGGGCAAAAAACACTTAGGCACCAGGGATTGGTGTGTGTGTTTTCTTTAGGGGGGCAGCCACTTGGGTAAGGGTCGCTCCCCATGGGGGCACATTACTGTTTGCCATATCTGCCCCTCATTGGGGACAGATGGGCCTATTTTTGGAAGCCCCATCTGCCCCCAAGGGGGGGCAGAAAGGCCACCAGAGGCCAGGGAAGTTTTTTTTCTCAAAAATAAGAGGGTGGGGGTATGGCCATACCCCCACCCCAAATAAATGGGGCCAAAGTTGTTCTGCCCACCAGTGGGCAGATGGGGCAATTATCCCTGATCCACACCCCGGGGGGCAGAAAGTCTACTAGATGCCAGGGAATTTTAAAAAACTAAAAGTATTGGGGTGGTGGCTGCCTGGTTACGCCCCCACCTCAACTGAAGGGGGTAACAGTCTTTCAGCTCTCCCCCACACTCTAAAACATCTTATCCCACAGCAAGCAAGAAGACATTTGATTATTTTGGGTTTTAGTTTTACATTTGGGCCATGAGAGTTTGGCTTACTCTCAAAATCGTCCCACTTGGAATGGTGAGGGCTGCACTTTATGGACTTTGGGACGCTGCCATGTAGAAAAATGCACAAGACCTAGACACATCTGAAAACTAAACATCTGGGTGATTCCAGGCTGGTGTGCTTCACATGCACTCCACACCATTTTTGTACCCACAATCCCCTGCAAACCTCCAACTTTTCTGGAAATAACACATTTTTCCCACGTTTTTGTGATGGAACCTTCTGGAATCTGCAGGAATCCACAAAATTCCTACCACCCAGCATTGTCTCATCTATACTGATAAAATGTCTGCTGCACTTGTCTGCCTAAAAATGTTTTTTTGCAAACTGCCCTTTTGGACCCCGTTTGTTCCCCCTCAATTTCGACATGTTTTTGGCTCTTCCGTTTCACAAGCAATTGGCCTACCTACACAAATGAGGTATCATTTTTACCAGGAGAGTGAGGGGAACATTGGGTGGGATGAAATTTGATTTTTTAGCTAAAGTTTTAGGTCTGCTGAGGATTCTGGGTAAGAAAACATTGGGGGATCCACGCAAGTCACACCTCACTGGACTCCCTCGGGTGTCTAGTTTTCATAAATGTCTGGGTTTGGTAGGTTTCACTAGAAGGCTGCTGAGCCCAGGACCAAAAACGCAGGTGCCCCCCTGCAAAAACAGGTAGTTTTGTATTTGAAAATTTTGATGTGTCCAGATAGTGTTTTGGGGTATTTCCTTTTGCAGGCAGTAGGCCCACCCACAAAAGTGAGGTACCATTTTTATCAGGAGATTTGAGGGAACGCTGGGTCGAAGGAAATGTGTGGCTCCTCTCTGATTCCAGAACTTTCTGTTACCGAAATGAGAGGAAAAAGTGTTTTTTGGTCCAAATTTTGAGGTTTGCAAAGGATTCTGGGTAACAGAACCTGGACAGAGCCCCACAAGTCACCTCATTTTGGATTCCCCTAGGTGTCTGTTTTTCAAAAATGTGCTGGTTTGCTAGGTTTCCCCAGGTGCCGGCTGAGCTAGAGGCCACAATCCACAGGTAGGCACTTTGTAAAAAACACCTCTGTTTTCAGTGAAAAAATGTGATGTGTCCACGTTATGTTTTGGGCCATTTCCTTTCATGGGTGCTAGGCCTACCCACACAAGTGAGGTACCATTTTTATCGGGAGACTTGGGGGAATGCTGGGTGGAAGGAAATTTGTGGCTGCTCTCAGATTCCAGAACTTTATGTCACCGAAATGAGAGGAAAAAGTGTGTTTTTGGCCAAATTTTGAGGTTTGCAAAGGATTCTGGGTAACAGAACCTGGACAGAGCCCCACAAGTCACCCCATTTTGGATTCCCCTAGGTGTCTAGTTTTCAAAATGCGCTGGTTTGCTAGGTTTCCCCAGGTGCCGGCTGAGCTAGAGGCCAAAATCCACAGGTAGGAACTTTGTAAAAAACACCTCTGTTTTCTGTGGAAAAATGTGAAGTGTCCATGTTGTGTTTTGGGCCATTTCCTATTGCGGGCGCTAGGCCTACCCACACAAGTGAGGTACCATTTTTATCGGGAGACTTGGGGGAACGCTGGGTGGAAGGGAATTTGTAGCTCCGCACAGATTCCAGAACTTTCTGTCACCGCAATGAGAGGAAAAAGTGTTTTTTTGCCCAAATTTTGAGGTTTGCAAAGGATTCTGGGTAACAGAACCTGGTGAGAGCCCCACAAGTCACCCCATCTTGGATTCCCCTAGGTGTCTAGTTTTCAAAATGCACTGGTTTGCTAGGTTTTCCCAGGTGCCGGCTGAGCTAGAGGGCAAAATCCACAGGTTGGCAGTTTGTAAAAAACACCTCTGTTTTCTGTGGAAAAATTTGATGTGTCCACGTTGTGTTTTGGGGCATTTCCTTTCACGGGCGCTAGGCCTACCCCCACAAGTGAGGTACCATTTTTATCGGAAGACTTGGGGGAACGCTGTGTGGAAGGACATTTTTGTCTCCGCTCAGATTCCAGAACTTTCTGTCACCGGAATGAGAGGAAAAAGTGTTTTTTTGGCCAACTTTTGAGGTTTGGAAAGAATTCTTGGTAACAGAGCCTGGTCAGAGCCCCACAAGTCATCCCATCTTGGATTCCCCTAGGTGTCTAGTTTTCCAAACTTTGCAGGTTGGTAGGTTTCCCTAGGTGCCGGCTGAGCTAGAGGCCAAAATCCACAGCTAGGCCCTTTGCAAAAAACAGCTCTGTTTTCTTTGTGAAAATGTGATGTGTCCACGTTGTGTTTTGGGGCATTTCCTGTCGTGGGTGCTAGGCCTATCCACACAAGTGAGGTACCATTTTTATCGGGAGACGTGGGGGAACACAGAATAGCAAAACAAGTGTTATTGCCCCTTGTCTTTCTCTAAATTTTTTCCTTCCAAATGTAAGACAGTGTGTAAAAAATACGTCTATTTGAGAAATGCCCTGTGATTCACATGCTAGTATGGGCACCCCGGAATTCAGAGATGTGCAAATAACCACTTCTTCTCAACACCTTATATTGTGGCCATTTTGGAAATACAAACGTTTTCTTGATACCTATTTTTCACTTTTTATATTTCAGCAAATGAATTGCTGTATACACGGTATAGAATAAAAACCCATGTCAGGGTGCAGCTCATTTATTGCCTCTGGGTACCTAGGGTTCTAGATGAACCTACAAGCCCTATATATCCCCGCAACCAGAAGAGTCCAGCGGACGTAACGGTATATTGCTTTCAACAATCTGATACCGCAGAAAAAAGTTACAGAGTAAAATGTGGAGAAAAATGCCTGTTTTTTACACCTCAATTTCAATATTTTGTTATTTAAGCTGTTATTTTCTGTACGAAACACTAGTAGGATCTACACAAAAGACCCCTTGCTGAATTCAGACTTTTGTCTACTTTTCAGAAATGTTTAGCTTTCTGGGATCCAGCATTGGTTTCTTACCCATTTCGGTCACTAACTGGAAGGAGGCTGAAAGCACAAAAAATAGTAAAAATGGGGTATGTCCCAGTAAAATGTCAAAATTGTATTGAAAAATGGGGTTTTCTAATTCAAGTCTGCCTGTTACTGAAAGCTGGGAAGATGGTGATCTTGCCATCACAAGCCCTTTGTTGATGCCATTTTCAGGGAAAAAAACACGAGCCGTCTTCTGCAGCCCTTTTTTCCCATTGTTTTGAAAAAAAACTAAATTTTCACTGTATTTTGGCTAATTTCTTGGTCTCCTTCAGGGGAACCCACAAAGTCTGGGTACCTCTAGAATCCCTAGGATATTGGAAAAAAAGGACGCAAATTTGGCGTGGGTAGCTTATGTGAACAAAAAGTTATGAGGGCCTAAGCGCGAACTGCCCCAAATAGCCAAAAAAGGCTCGGCACAGGAGGGGAAAAGGCCTGGCAGCTAAGGGGTTAAACTGCTCGCATGTCTTAGTTTCATGACACTTCTACCTTGATTATAGGACGGATTCCTTCCGAGGGTAGACATACCACATATCAGTGCTATATTGACTGAGCTACCTTGTACAATTGCCACGTTTTCAGAATGGCATCTTTTTTAATCAATTTTGGTTAGTAAACATCTTGGAAGAAGTCTTAGCTTGCGAGCAAGTATTGTCAGTAGTATTACCCCCACTTCCATTAGAAATCACACAAAGACCATTGATCAAGTCATTTTCCAGATCAGTTGTACCCTGTCCCATCTTTCCTCTTTTGTTAAAAATGTGAGGAGATTATTTATAACATATGGAGGATTATCATTATCAGTCTGTTTTAATTTGTATTTAAATTTTCAAACCTTTTTTTGCAAAAAACGTTTTTTATGGTCTGTGTCTAATTAACGAGGATTTTAACAGCTGGACAAGCTCCCCATTTGAGCAAATGTCCTATTTTTGCAAGGTTCATCAATATACAGTCCTTGCCCAAGATGCATATGGGAACAAGATTCTTGCGTTGTTTTTGCCTGACTGCCTCCGAAGGTGATATTTACACCAGCAAGCCAAGATTTCCATGTAATTAATTGTTTTTCCAAAACTGGTGAATACCTGATTTCCTAGATACCCAAACTAGTGTCTATGAGGTGCAACACAAATTTCGAGAGTCTGCAACAGGTCTACTTGTGTATCTAATTTATCACAATGCCTTGATGTTGCATTTGTCATGGCTTTTTAGGGTTGAACTTGCAAGAGAATGTGGTAGCGCATGTGTCTCGCTTGTGAGACACTTGTGAACAAAAAGGGCTTGGAGGCCACCTGATGTTTACGCTTTGCTGGCTTGCCTGGCACTTTCCTTTACAGTAATTCATCACCGCATGCTTGGCATCATTTCCAGAGACGTTTTAAGGCATGGCCAAAGTGGGCTTTGGCCCTGGGCCCCAGCCTCCGTTGGGAGCCGGGATAGAGCCAGCTATGACCCTGTTGACCTTGAATAATTCTTAAACAGATGGTTGTAAATAGCTTTTCCTTTCATTTATTTTCAATGTGGGTAATGTGTCAGAGTCTATTACAGACATTTTGCAGATAAATGTTGTGTTTACATTTCACGCAAAATGTATAATAAAATTCTTTTAGATCAAAACAGTATCTCACCGATGAGAAATGGGAGGGTGTCACAGAGATTATTTGCAGTAATATTAGTGAGCTGCTGCTGTGGTACAATATTGAAAACAAACATTACTACCCCTGAATATTAGACATGAACACATTTAGAATTTGGACCACTGTGCCTGTGCACCATTAGTGACCTGGCCTAAGAGGACATAAAAGAGCAGTAACTTGATCATAAGTTCAATGCCGTTCTGAAGAGGGGCCCCCCAAAATACCTTTGGCAGAGGGCCCTCAAATTTCTTAAAATGTTCCTGAATATTTCCATTCCTCTATGTGGAGGTGGGACCAAGCACTGATTGATTCGACATAATCTGTGCCCATCCTCTGCTCACAATGTGACTGAAGTACAAAGTTGTTCTTTTTAACTTCTAGGGCCCTGCCAACAGTAGGTGTGTGACTGGCAAAAATGTGCCCAGCAAAACGAAGAAAATTGCAAAGTTTCATTTTTTGCACTTAACTTCCTTTTTATTTCTGCCAATGTCTTTTTTGTCACTTCACACTCATGATTTGTTTTGTTTTTGCTCATGGCTGCTGTTTTCAAAATATGAGGATTATCTCCTTCTAAATATTGCAAACCAACATTTTTTCTTTCTGATGTGTAATTTCTGAAATTATGCATTAACACATATTTGTGTAGTACACCCTAATATGTCCTGGCTCATCCCACCCCAATCCATCCAACTCAATCCAATCCAATCCCTAATTCAAACTACTCAACCCAATCCAATCCAGTCCACCACACTCCAATCTGTCCAATCCGTCCCACTTCAATCTGCCCCACTCCAATCCAAAACAATCCCCCCACTCCAACCCAAAACAATCTACCCAACTCAAATCTGACTCACCCCAGTCCAAAAACAAACTGTCCCACTCTAATCCAAAATCAATTGTCCCGCACCAATTTAAAACAATCTGCCACACTCCAATCTAAAACAATCTAACCCACTCTAATTTGGCCCACTCCAATCTGCCCCCACCCCAATCTACTCCAATCTGTCCCACTCAAATCCACCCCGCTCCAATGTGCTCCACACCAACTTGCCCCACTCAAATCATCCCACTCCAATCAGTCCAACTCCAATCTGCCCCACTCAATGTGTCTCACTCCAATCTGCCCCACTCATATCTCCCCCACTCCAATCTGCCCCCTCATATCTCCTCATTCCAATCTGCCCGACACCAATTCACACAATTTACCCACTCCAGTCCACCCTCTCCATCTCAGTTCACCCCACTCCAATCAAATCCACCCCAATTTAGCTGAATCCACCCCGCACCACCCCTATGCACCACAATGTACTCCACTCCAATCCACCCCACCACAATTCACCCCACTCCCACCCACAACAATCTAACCCACCCCAGTCTGTCCCACTGCAATCCAAAACAATCTGTCCCACTACAATCTGCCCCACTCCAATCCAAAACAGTCTGCCGATACTCTAATCTACCCTCTCCAAATTGCCCCACTCTAACCCAAAGCAGTCTGCCCCACTCCAATCTGCCTCACTCCAATCCAAAACAGTCTGCCACACTCTAATCTGCCCCACTCCAATCAAAACAATCTGCCCCTTTCCACTCTTCCCCACTTCAACCCCCTCACAAACCAAAGCAATCTGCCTCACTCCAGCCTACCGCACTGTAATGCAACACAGTCTGCCCCATTCCAATATGCCCCACTCCAATTGAGAATGATCTGCCCCACTCTAGAGTGCTTGACTCTAATCTTCCCCACTCTAATGGCACTACTCCAATCCACCCCAGTCCAATCTGTCCCTCTCTAATTCACCCCAATCCAATCTGCCTCACTCAGTCTTCCCCACTCCATTATGCCCACTCAAATCCACCCACTCCAGTCTGCCCCAGTCCAATCCACCCCACTCCAATCTGCCACATTCCAATCCACTCGACTCAATCCACCCCACTCCAATCTGGCCTATTCTAGTCTGTCCCACTCCTTCGCAGTTAACCCAATTCCAATCCAACCCACACTATTCCAGTACAGCTCAATCCAATCTACCCTACTCCAATCTAATCAAATCCAGTCCTCCACAATACACCCCCTCCAGTCCAGTCCACCCCACACCAATCCAATCCACCTACCAATCCAATCTACCCCAATCCAGCCCAACTCAATCTACATCACACCACCTCAATCCAATCCACTCCAATCTAATCCACCCTAATCCAGTACAAAACAATCTGACCCACTCCAATCTGCCCTGCTTCAATCCATCCCACTCCTATCCACCCCATTCCTATACACTCACACCAGTCTGCCACACTTCATTCCAACTCACCTGCTGCAATCCACCACAATCCACCCCACTGCAAGCCACCCCACACCAATCCAATACAGCGAATTCTACCCTCCTGCAATATAGTCCTGTCAAATCCACCACAAACCATCCTTCCTTAATCCAATCTACTACCTACAGTCCAATCCACCCCACTCCAGTCCAATCCACCCCACACCAACCCAACCCACTCCACTCCAATCTACCCCACTCCAGTCCAATCCAATCATCTCTACTCCAACCCACCCCATTACAATCTACTCTACATACTCCAACCCAATCAAGAGCAATCCACCCACTCAAATCCACTCTGCCCCATTCCAGTCCAATCTACCCCACTACATTCCAATCCACTGCAACCTAATCCATCCCATTAAAATCCAATCCATCCACTCCACTCCAATCCATCTGACTCCACTTCAATCCACCTTAATTGACCCCACTTCAGACCAATCCAGTCCTCCTTAATCCACTCCACTTACGTACAGTTCACCCAACTCCAAACCATCTTAATCCACCCCACACCAATCCAATCCAATCCATCCCACACCAATCCAATACACCCCACTCCATTCCAGTGTAATCCACCATATCCCAACCCACTCAAATCCCATCCACTCAACTCCAGTGCACTCTACTCTAATCCAATACATCCCATGCCAGTCCATCCCAAACCAGTCAACCTCACCCCATGTCAATGCATCCTACTCCAATCCAATCCACCCCATCCAGTCCACCCACTTCAATCAACAACACTCCACTCAATCCACCCCACTCTACCCAATCCAATCCACCCCCTCTACTCCAATCCAATCCACTCACCTCAGTCCACTCCAACCCAATTCCTCCTATTCCACCCAACTCAACTCTACACGACACCACTCCACTCTACACCGCTCCACTCTACAACATTCTCTTCTACTGAACCACATAACTCTACTCCCCTCTACTCAACTCTAGGACACTCTACTCCACTCTACTACACCCTACTCCAACAAATTTACTCTACAACACGTTACTCCCCAGTCCACTCTATGACAGTACATGCTACTAACTTTTAGCCATGCTAAACACAGCCAAACTGGTATACAACATGGAAACAACACATTGCCAAAGCCAATATCAGGCTAGGCCAATTGGCTTTGTTGAGGCTCATTAAGGTTGGCAGTAAGATGAAATAGTCTCCATCATGTTCCTGGATTGCCATTTATGTTGTGAAGCCCGAGAAGAGCTAGTTGACTTACTGATTAAAACATTATTTTCATGGTCATTATGACCGATACAGCCAATTGTGCCATTGTTCATTGAAATGTTACTGTGGCTTCTCCATTGTTGCCAAGTTTATTCAGTGATAGAATATAGACATAAAAATAACTTTTTCTAAGAATAAGGAAACTAATGTATGTGGATAATTTTATGCCACCAGATATTCCACATACATTTCTGTTAAAATTGAGAAACAGCAGCAGTTTCCCTCTTTGTGGACATAGGCAGCTGTCGCTATACTCTACTGCAGTTAAATCCTCCCTTTTTTCATACATTAATATAGAGTTTAGAACAGAGTTATTTTCAAAATAACACAAGTCACTGATATCACAAACTATGTTCAAGGTTGCTGTTTCCTTAAAATTAAGACGCTTTTCCTCTAAAGACGTTGTAACAGCCTTGAACCATTTTATATATATATTTATTAAAAAGAGGAGTACCTTCAGTACCATATTCTATTTAGTGTCAGAGAGAGTTGATGGACAGTATTTGGGTGAGGGAGTCAATAACCATTGGCCATGTGGTACAGCGGATGCATACTGAGAGCACTTTGTGTACATAACAGTTCTTTTGCCCCAGCAGGTTTTCCACTCTTTAATGTTCCTTGATCCTATCAGCTTTTTTGAGTGGCTCCTGACACACAAACCTCTCTCACGTGGCATCTGTGCTGTGGTAAGAGAGACATGGGCTAAACCTTCTGAGGTTTCTAAGCAAGTAATGACAAATCACTTGTGCATAATGCAATAATAAAGCTAAATAGCAAGGAAACACTGTGCCACTCCTGCATGCTTCCTGCTGCCACATCCTCAGAATGCTTCTCAAGATTTTCAAATGGCTGCCCACATAAATGACACAAAATCACCCAGGCCTTCATTACCAGCAGACTCGATTATGGCAATGTACTCTGGGTCAGCATCTCCAAGCAAGTCACGCAAAGACTCCCGACCTGCCAAAACATCGCCACCTGACTCATCCTAGTCATTCCCAGAAGTACTCCCATCACTCCTCACCTCACTGAACTACAATGGCTGCCCAACCAAAAACATTGCAAATTCAAGCTGCTCATCCATGCCTAAAAAGACCTTCACTACACAGAACCAGTGGACCTCAACAACCAACGCCAACTCTACCAATCTTCCAGACAACTGCGCTCCACCTCTCTCTCCCTTACACAAGTTCCCTGCACCCTCAGAAGCAAGTCAGGAGGGTGCACTTTCTCCTTCATTGTCACCAAAACTAGAACAAACTTCCTCAACACATCAGGACTGCCACTCCACTTTCTACCTTCTGCAAGAAGTTGAAGATCTGGCTGTTGAACTTGGACACCAATAGATCTATGCATGTTCTGGTGACTCAATGCCCTCATGAGTAATAAGCTGTGCCATACAAATCTACATAACATAGCATAATATTTGTGACAATTATTTGTTTCATAAGGCATCAAAGCAATATGACTGCATGTGTGTATTCTGCTCTAAAATAGCCTCTTTTCGTTAGTGTTCCCAGGTTACCTTACTTGCAGTCTTTCTCATCATATTCTCCATAGCCCAATGTCAGCATAATGAGTAGAAATCGTCAAATTCAATGATTCTAAATATTGAGGCACTTTTTTTAGCATTAAAAATCATTTTGAATGTTTGTAACCTATGCATTTTTTTTTAAAACAATTGTGCCTAACCTAGAGTCCAGCCTAACTAGTACTGTTTTTACACTTAGTATTAATCAAGGCATAAGTTCATTGCCCAGCAGGACATTCCATGCAGAAATGGTTGACGCTCCAGCAGTAGGTAGATAAAGAGGAAGCCTCTAGCTCCAGTGAGGAAGTCCAGGAGCTGCTGTCTCAGAAGTGTATTGATGAGTGGAAGCAGCAGCAGATAGTCACATAAGTCCTAACCTCACAAAATCTTCCTGCTTTACGACAGTGTTGTGAAACTGTTGGAAATGGCTCTTTCTACAGGGTTCACCCCCAAACATTTTGCCTTTTACCGTCCTCTTTTTGCTGAATTTGTTTTTGTTGGCCTTAGGACTCTGTGAAATTTACCAGTGCTAAAGTGTATGTGCTCACTCCCCTAAAACATGGTAACAATGGTCTATCCACAATTGGCATATTTAATTTACTTGGAAGCCCCTTGTAAAGTGGTATACCGTATACCCAGGGCCTGTAAATTAAATGCTACTAGTAAGCCTGAAGCACTTACTGTGTCACCCACCTGACTGAGTAGGCCTCTAAAACATATCCTAAGTCTGCGATTGCAGCCTGAATGCAGTGCCCCACTGCCATGTCGACTTGACATTGAAAAATCCTTACTGAGCCGTAAATTCCACTTTTATTATATATACGTCACCACTAAGATAGGCCCTAGGTAGCTCACTGAGCATGATGCTGTGTAATTAAATGGTAAGCCAAGTACTTTTTTAGTTTTACATGTGTTGGTAGTGAAAATCTCCCAAATGTATTCGTCACTACTGTGACGCCTACCCCTCCTTAAGGATAACATTCAGGATTCCCTATTACATTTATTAGGCTATAATTCCTAAATGAGAGGAGGTGGATAAGTCATGTTTTACACCTAGGAAATTGGAATGATAAACCCTCTTTAATGGTAAAATCAATACAATTTTGAAAATGCAACTCTTAGAAAGTTGGCTTTTTCCTACCTTTCACCCTTTGTGCCTTCAGCCTGTCTTGGGTCACATGGCTGGCTGTAGCTGACAGTTAGACTTTGTGAATTCCACTCAGACTGTCATACAATAGTAGGATTGGGTGCACCTCAATGAGTCACTAACTGGCTTGATGGTGGGATTGGAGCTGAGCAGAGCCTGAAATGAGCTGTGTCATGTCTTTTTACAATGTATTGTCACTGCAGACAGCTTCGAGGCACGGCAGGAGAGGCAGGAAATTCCAAGATCTTCAAAGAACGTTTCCAGAAGCTTCTTCCACTTTCTGGGAGATGGGCATCAGGGTATAAAAATAAGGTTCTCAGACCCACTCTTCAGCTCACTACTGGATCTGCAGAAGTACTCTTAGAGGAATGTCTGCTGCTGTGACCTGCTGTGCACTCTGCCATATTGCTGCTGTACGTGGAAGGACTGCTTGCTGCCTGGAGCCTGCCTTGATCCCTCAGACGCCAGCCTTGCTGTTGAGCCGTACATCTATACTTGAACCCAGACTTCCAGAAGTGACTCCAAAGGCTAGTTTTCTGACCTCCTATTCAGAGCAATAGGGACATAACAGGCTTTCACCATCTTGAACCTGCACCTGGACCTAGCTTGATTGAGCACAGAACCCCCAAGAGGACTCCATCCACCCCTGCACCCTTGGTTGTAGTGTTAAAGGTACCAAGGTGGCTATGCCCACATGGCTATTTTCCAAAACTGATGACTGAGTCAAAATTTGGCCAAAAGTGCTATGAGAATCAGGAGGAATCCAAGACCAACATGCCTGCCTATCCACCTGAGGTGCATTTATCGTATTGATTTTGTGGCTCTACCTGCTACGTTCTTCTTCTTTGCACCAAACCTGTTTCAGCAGTCCTTTGCCAAAGAGGTATTTGACCTAATGGGACTATTTGGCTACAGCTGTCTGCTTCAGCTTGCTGGAGAGTTTTAACTTTCATTTCAGTGACTAAATAAAGTAAAAAGTAAAAATCTTCACCATGGTTCCGTTCCACGTCTATCAGTATATGTGTTTCCTTCCTCGGACATTCTTGCAGCCTTGCCCTGCTGAATTTTATGTTCTCAGACATTTTCTCTTCCAACTATGCTCCTTTGCAGTCAGCCTTAACTTTCAGCTTTGACATGATCTCATGCAACCAGATTTTCGCAGTTGGCGCTTTTTTCTTTTAGGCATTATTTTGAACCTTCACCTTTAAAAATTCATAACTCCAGTTCTACTGATTGGATATTTGCTGTTTTGGTGTCAAATAATTATAAAAGGTCACTTTATTTTTCTAAATGTGTTTGGGAGTTTTATTGTGTAGTGTTCTCACTTTATTGCTGTTTGTGTGCTGCATAAACACTTCACACAGTGCCTCTAAGTTATGCCTGACTGCTTTTTGTGCCAAGCTACCCAAGGTCAAGCAAAGGTTAACATAGTGACTTTTTGCAGTTCACCCTGCAAGGGATTATGGCTGTTGGCTGACCAGGGCTCACACCCCGGTTTACCAACAACTCAATTTCTTACAGAACCTAAGCTGTGTTGCAATTTCATGTGATCCTGGAGCAGTCAGAGGTTACTTTGCAGTGCTCAGAGTTCAGGTATGCAGGCTGCCTCATTTCATGTGCTGTGAAAGCACATTAATGGATGGAATTATTTGCTGGGGGCTGCCATACTAAAGAGATGATAACTGCATCTGGCCACAGTGATGTACCAGAGAGCCTGTGCAGAAGTACCTCTCTATGCAGTTCTGTACATACAGCCTTCTGTGTGGGGTGATGTTCCTCATAGCGGGCTAGTCTTCTGCCTGGATTTCCCACAACAAAGGCATAAAAAGGTGTGAATTATCTGCACCAGGTTAGGAACAGCCACAAAGACAGCGACCAGGAAGGAGACAAAAGGGCGGTTTTACCGATAAGACCTTTCTCTCTCTGGACAACAGACTTGCATCCTTCTTACCCACCATTACAAATTGGGTCTCTAGTTGGCAGAGGTATGCATCCTGTGCAAGTAGGAACCACAATCCCAGTCAGGGTAAGTCAGTGACACAACCACAATTAACCTATGCTCACCCTCTGGTCACCCTTTGGTAGCTTGGCACAGAGCAGGCAGGCTTAACTTAAGAGGCAATGTGTGAAGTATTTGTGTAACACAGCAGCAGAAATAAAACACCACAAAAAGTCTCCACACAGGTTTAGAAAAATAGAAAATATATATCTGAGTAAAACAAGATCAAAACAAAAAAAATCAAATCAGTAGAAGTTGAGATATGAATTTTAAAAAATCAAATCAGAAATAGTAATTGGAAGTCAATAGCAGTCAAAAGGTTACTTGAGGTCACATGGGACCTGTGCAAATCCAAAGTGCAGGCCGACCACTATGGAGGGTAGGCCAGCTACAGAACCTATGACGGGTACACTGAAACAGCACCTTTGATGGAGCAAAGTGTCAAGTGCATGATGCATCCGAATTTTTCACGTAGTCGGGTCACTGCCTCATCGCCGGGCCTCGCTAAAGTGAATGTGAAGGCATCATTGAGCCACTCAAAGATTCGTATCAGGCCTCGCAGGCTGTTTATCCACTGTTGTTGAACAGCCTCTGCGACGGTGTTAAAGGAGAGATGCATTAGAAGTTCTCATGCACTTGAGGCGATGCAGAAATCAGCTGCAGAACCCACTTGTGAGCCCCAGAACTGGAGGGGAAACCTCAGGCAAGAGCAGATTCCAGCAGTGCCAGGTGACTTTCAGGCAGTCTTTGATGTAACTAAGACTGCAGAATAACAGGGCACAAGCCAGGAAGCCCTTGGAGTCACTCTGGGTTCAGCAGGTTGAGTCCATTCCTTGTTCTCAGCAGGGCAGAGATCATCAGGCAGCAGGGCAGCTCAGTAAAACAGAGAAGCAGTTCCTTGGAACAGTCAGTCCAGGCAAAGTGGCAATCCTTAAAGCACAACAGTCTTTACTCCAGCAGACCTCTTCCTAAGTCCAGAAGTGTACTGGTTTGTTAGGGTCAGAGGCCAGTACTTGTATTACAATGTGCCTTTGAAGTTCGGTTGACTTCAAAGCAGCTCCTTGAAGTGCACAGAGATCCTTTCTTCCTAGCCCTGACCCCAGTCTACCAGTAGGGGTAGTCATCACTTTGTATGAGGACAGGCACTTCCCTATTGAAGTTAAATGTCAGCTCCTCTCTACCCATTCAGCCCAGGAATGTCCATCAGAATGCAGATGACCGATGAGTCCTTTGTTATACCCACCCTTCCTGTGTTTGTGGCTGTCTAAAGGGAATGCACAAAGTGTAGTTGTCACCTAGCCCAGACGTGTATTAGGACAGGCTGTAAGGCACACAGAGTAGTTTTTCTTAAAGTGGCATTTCTAAAATAGTAGTGTTAAATCTGACTTTACCAGTAAAGAGGATTTCTCATTACCATTCAAGTGATATGAAACAGGATGTAGCTACTCCTTTCTGTTCAGGAATTACAGCTGAAAAATATATTAAGAAACTCCCAATGCTGGCCTCTGAGAGGAGTAGGCCTCACAGTAGTGAAAAACAACTGAAGGAGTTTTTCAATACCAGGATATGCAAAGCTTAAAAGTACATGTCCTGCCTTTTACTAACAAAGCACCCTACCCTGTGAGTCACCTAGGACTTACCTTTGATTTTGACGCATATGTAATCAAAGGGGAGTTTAGGGCTAGGCAAGGGGTTTTAAATACCAAGCCGAAGTGGCAGAGGAACACAGGCCCTGCAATGGCAAACCTGAGACAGGTTTGCTAAACTACGTCTGAGGGTGGCACAATCAGTGCTGCAGAATCAATAGTAGCATTTAATTTACCGTCCCTGGGTATATGGTTTACCACTTTAGACAGGACTTACAAGTCAACTAAATATGACAATTACGATTACACCAATGTTACCATGTTTAGTGGAGAAACGTGGACTTTAGCACTGGTCAGCAGTGGTAAAGTGCTCAGAGTCCCAAGGCCAACAAAAACATGTTTCAGAAAAATAGGAGGAGGATGGCAAAACATTGGGGGTAACCCTTCCAGAAGAGCCATTTCCAACAATTAACAAGTGGCAGTGCTGCAGGAAAGATCTAATTGAACTTCTGTAGGAGCCTCATCTCTTTTGTCCTCACCTCACTGTCTAGATTTCCTCCTGTTTGCATCCTGATACACTTCCACTGTCTGGGAAAACAACTTCACCCCCAACTTATGCACAAGACTAGGCCAAGGACATACAAAATAAAAACCACAGGCCTTCACCTCTCTGCTTCACTTGTACATATAATGCATATACTTCAATAGTTGCATACACAAACAAGCAAAACATACACTCAGATGGTATTAGGTGACAAAAGAGGGTATACATCTGATTGCGCATTCACAATGTACTCTCAGCCAGTACCAAATTACTAATTTTAGTGAGTGATTGAAAAAACTTTCAATTTACAGAATCATTTGGGAAAATCTTTAAATGAGACCTTTATTTTTCTGCGCCAACTACCTTTCTGCAAAATGAAAGAACAAAGCACTTGTCCCCTCGGAGGAAGTGTAAGCCTCAACTTCCTTGGCAATCTAAAAGGCCATCAACTGATGGGTTTTATAAGGAATCAATTCAAATGGATTTGCTTTAAAACCATCTCAAAAATATATATGAACACATTGCATCACAAAAAGGTGCTCCAACAAAAAGAATGAGGCAGTGAAAGTGAGTGAACTAAAGCGCTGAGGTGCTACATACAAAGCATACATACAGAACTAGGGGCTGATATGAATATACATTTCAACATCACAACTCTCAATCAGAGTATGATGTACCACATCATATTTGAATTTAGTCCTCTATTACACTCATCAATATTTCAACCCTAATGAACTTATTCAATTAACGTAGCACCAGTATGAAGAGATGTATCCAGTTCTGTGGGTTTCTTAACCTCCTAACACTTAAGATGATTTAACCATAAGCAAATCACAGCATTAATGGAAATGTTCTCAAACACCATCAAAGGATTAATAATAAGCGGCTTGCAAGGATCAACCAGGAGCAGATCAAAGAATGTATTTGGCACCGTCACAAGATCTGTAGTGTGTAGCTTGCAGTGATGTGAAGCTTCAAGCTGGACGCTGTGTTTTCCAAAAGATTTTGCAAACATTTTCATTAACTAGAGGACTGATAATACTTCCATATTTTTTTAGATGTTTTAATAGCAAAGAAGTGTTATTTGACTCCCTATAAAACCAATTGATGGCTTTTTAGATTTGCCAAGAAAGATGAGGCTTACATTTCCCCACAGGGGACTTTTGTTTTGTTCTAGTACTGATTTGATCCAGTTCCTATGATTATATGGCTCTCCCTTTTGTTTAGCACAGCTGCCCTTTTGCTGAATAGAGACACTGTACCAAGACTAGGATACTGCAGACTATGTTTAAAATGGCTAGCTAGGCTTGGAACACAACAGGCTAGGCATTTTAATATTTAAATGATGTGTACACTCTGAATAACATGTTTAAGCTGCCTACCCCGTCTCTCTACAGCTTAAATTTGCTGATTACTTGCTAACTCAAAAAACCTTCTCCCACTATTCCTAAAATCCTGCATGAAAAATTTATCATGACATACTCCAGCAACTCCGTCCTGTGCCTGACAGCACCAGGAAGAGCCTGGGCAGGGCCATTCTCCATGGCTCTATGGCTGGGCTCCCTCTGTCATCTGTGGTGAGAGTATTTCACAATTTCCAGGTTCTATTTTTACTGTTGTACCCGCATGCACTTTTTTCAGTCTGCCTGTTGGGAGGACCCTGTGTGTTGAGCCTTGAGGTGGGCTTGTCGGAAGCTTACAGGCTTGTGCAGGGCTCTTGGTCACTTGTTGCTTTCATGGCTTCTTTCTCCTCAGCCCTTATTTTCCTCTTATCAACTCTTGCTTGGGTGTGTCTTTGCTCCCCAGTTTTCATGAACTGAGGGGAGATAATGTAAATTGTGTCTCTGGCACCTGGACTTCTTCATTGGACTTTAGTACAACTGTTCCCCAGTGCTCAATTTTATTACAGCTACCTGACAGGGTGGGCTGCTTCCCCTTAGCATGTTTGAACTGAGATAAAGGGTTGCTGTTTGTTTTTGGATTTGGCTGTATATTGCTCCATCTCTCCTTTTAGCTTCCGCTCCTCAGATGTTGCTCCAAACCTAGGAGGGGAGGCTTTTGTAAACGCCATAACTCTTTTATGTTACTCCAAGCTGCTGCTAATCCCTCTGTGAATGCGCCTGGACTCACTGGACCTGCTCTATCTCCACTATGCTTACCGGGCTTTTTGCCCGCTAGCAAAGAAGTAGCGAAATGGCCTGGTGTTATCGGTGTTTCACATTGGACTGTATGTCACTGTTATTTGGTTGTTTTGCATTAAATCCTTTGTTGGTTGACCCAATTGTAATTAATTACATGTTAGCATCATGTTCATATCTGTAGTCCTTAGAAATGGAACTTATGGGTCTTGTATTTTATATCCTTGTTATCAAGTGTCAACTACAAAATGGAGAAAGGAAAAGCCACAGACAATCCGGTAAAGGCAAAAAGGCTATGAAGCTGGCAAAGCATGTAATGTCAAATTGTGCCCTAGATCAAATTGATGTTATGTATGTATGTATAGTGCATTTCTAAAGCGCGTTCCGGCCCGAAGGCATCGAAGCGCTGACTAAGGTGAGAGTGTGCAAGCTCTGAAGGAAAGAAGAATCAGGGTCAAGACTTATCATGGAAAAAGCCAAGTCTTGACCCGTTTTCTGAAAGTAAGATAGTTGTGCTCTCTCCTAAGTTCCAGAGGGAGTAAATTCTAATTATTTGCAGCCGCAATGGTGAAGGCTTTATCACCCCACTTCACCTTCTTCGTGCGGGGGACTTGAATTTGATGGGTGCTGGCGGAACGCAGCAGTCTTTCGGGTCTGTACCGCTGTAATTTGGACGTCAGATACTTAGATCCGATCCCATGGGTAGCTTTATGGGTGATACAGAAAGTTTTAAAAATGATCCGTTGGGCTACCGGGTGCCAGTGTAAACGTTTAATTCTATCCTTAGCAGAAGCCGATCGTGGAAGGTTCAATAGCATTCTGGCAGCTGTGTTCTGCATCAGCTGCAATTTATTAAGGGATCCTTTGTCCAGATTGAGCAAAAGAGTGTTACCGGAATCCAATCTGGACAGGACAAGGGCCAGGGTAGCTGTGATGCTCCATTGTTTTTGAAAATAGGGAAAAACTTTCTTCAGTTTCTTCAAGATCCACATACAGGTTTTGACGGTCTGGTTGACCTGGGATTTGAAAGATAAATGGTCATCAAAGAGTAATCCTAAATACCTTGAGGTGGAACCCGGGATGGGAGGAGTGCCACACTCTTTAGGCCACCAGCTCGGAGACCAGTGATCCCTGCTAATACCAAAGCAGAGAATCTTGTTTTTTTCGCAGTTCAGTTTTAGCCAGTTGGCCTTCATTCAGCTATTTACCGCTAACATACAGGTGTTAAAACGAGCTGCAACTTCCTCCACATTTGTATTGATAGGGATGATAAGTTGTGTGTTATCTGCGTAGGAGGTAGGGATGAAGCCAAAAGAGCGTATAATTCAGCCAAACGGGCAACATAAAGATTGAATAGAGTAGTGCTGAGAGACGAGCCCTGCGGGACCCCACATGGCAAGAGTTAAGCAGGGGATTTGAAATCTCCACTGCTTACTGTAGACCACCTATTGGTTAGGAAAGATTCAAGAAGCTTAAGGGCTTGATCCCTGACACCTGTATGATATAATCGTTCTAACAGAATATGAGGTGCGATGGTATCAAATGCTGCTGATAAATCCAGCAATACCAGAAGGACACCCTGGCCCTCATCTACCATTCTACAAATGGTATCTGATGAAGAGATGAGAGAGGATTCAGTGCTTTGGGATTTCCGGAATCCATGTTGAGAGACATCTAAGCCCCCCGATTCTAGCAAGAAATTGACCAGTTCTTTGTTAATATATTTTTCAAAATGTTGGGCAGAAAAGGAAGCAAAGCTATAGGGCGTAAATTGGCTAAGTCATCACTCTTTCCGGTTTCCTTTTTTGTTAGGGGGATAATGATGATCTCTTTCCATGCATTCGGGTATATGCTGGTTGTAAGAACCTCCTGAAAAATGGGAACTAATGCGGATGCCACCAAATCAGGGACCATTTGGAGAATGGCAGGGGGGCAGGGATCTAGATGGGAGCCTGATTTACATTCATGGATCAGCTTATGGATTACATCATAAAATGGAATTTTGAACCTTGAAAGTAATTGAGGGTTGTCGAGGGTGGCAGTGAGTGAAGCAAAGGGGAGCATCATGGTAGCGTCCGTAAGTAGAGAATTCCCCTGAGCCTTGCAAGAGGTGAAGTTCGAATGAATATTTATGATTTTGCTTTAAAAAAAATTAGCAATTTTATTACAGAAATCCTGAGAGTTCTCCAACTCAGGCGTACCAAGGGGAGTAGTTAGGGCGTTGATAACTTTAAACAACACTCTGGAGGAGTTGGACGCCTCTCTAATTCTTGAAGTATAATAGTCTGATTTAGCCAGAAAGCAAGCTTCTCTGTAGGTTTTTAGAGCACATTTTAAATTTGCTTTCTTGCTGGAACAGGGACTGAGTCTCCAGCGGCGCTCCTGTTGTCGATATTTCCTCTGAAGTAGTTTGAGGTCCTTAGAGAGCCATGGTTGGCTAGGTTTTTTTACGGTACGGGTGCATAAACCTCCAGAGGAGCTAAAGAGTCAATGGCCGTTGCTATTCCCTGGTTAAAGCGAGCAAGCAGCGGCAGAATAGACATATTTGGCTCATTCCAGCCATGTTCTAGCGCCGTTCTGAAATGTTCGGCTTTGATGCTTTTCCATTGCCTTATCAATTTATTAGGGGGTTTAGGTGTAAGAAGAAACTGTCTTTCAGTAAATTTAAAAGTCAAGAGAGAATGGTCAGTCCAGTCTAGCGGGGTAGTTGTAAGCTTTAACTGTTCCTCAGGACGGGTGAAGATCCCATCAAGGATATGGCCAGGTATATGAGTAGCTGGACCCCACTTTAGAACCCAATCCAAAGAGGCCATAAGATTGAGGAATTCAGTGACCAGAGGATTGGTAATATCATCGAAATGAATAATAAAATCACCTAATATAATGGCTTTAGGGGCCATAATAAGAGGTTCCAGCAGGTCGGTCCATCTCAGAAGAAACCTGGGCCCATATTTATACTTTTTTGGCGCCGCATTTGCGCTGCTTTTTGATGCAAAAACGGCGCAAACTTTCAAAATACAACTGTATTTTCCAAAATTGCGTCGCTTTTGCGTCAAAAAGCAGCGCAAATGCGGCGCAAAAAAATTATAAATATGGTCCTTAGAGAGGGGACCAGGAGGATGGTAGATTAGGAGGGTTATATGATGGAACACCGAATCTTAAACTACTACTAACCTTAACAACGAGGTCGGAACACCGATCTCGTCTTTACTACTAATGATTTTACCACGAATGCCTTAACAACGATATTTAGTTGTTAAGGCATTCCTGATAAAATCATTAGCAATAGGCACCATTCACCCTACATCCCTCACCCCACCCCCCCAACCCCACCCCAAAACCTAAAACCCCCTGACCCCCCACCCACTCCCCAAAACCAAAAACGCCCCACCCCCCAACCACACCCTAAACCCTAAAACCCCCTGACCCCCCTCCCACTCCCTAAAACCAAAAACGCCCCACCCCCAACCCCACCCCAAAACCTAAAACCCCCTGACCCCCCCACCCACTCCCCAAAACCAAAAACGCCCCACACCCCCAACCCCACCCTAAAACCTAAAACCCCCTGACCCCCCACCCACTCCCCAAAACCAAAAACGCCCCACCCCCCCAACCCCACCCTCAAACCTAAAACCCCCGACCCCCCCACCCCCTCCCCAAAACCAAAAACACCCCACCCCCCAACCCCACCCCAAATCCTAAAACCCCCGACCCCCCACCCCCTCCCCAAAAACGCCCCACCCCCCAACCCCACCCCAAAACCTAAAACCCCCCACTTACCTGATTCGTCACCTTGTCATCTGCGTCGTCCTCCTCAGCCGACTCCCTTGTTTGTACCTTAACCATGCATGTTCGTTGTTCAGGACATGCGTGGTTAAGGCACAAAATAACAAAGTTGTGGTTAAAGAAAGCGTTGTTCCGCTTTCATTAACCAGGACTTCGTTATAAAAAATTCGGCATAAAGGTTGTTTACCGATTAGGAGACCCTCAAGAACTAAAGAATGACCATGTGAGAATTTAAAAAACATAGTTTCAGATACATCTGAGATAAAACTAGTGCAGTTCCAAGTACATGTGAGGTCCGACCTACAGATAAGAGCCAGTCTGCCTCCTTAGCCCGTTATCCTATCTAACTTGTAGAAGGAGTAGCCTGGGGAGAAGCCTCAATGAAATCAGGGTCCGATTCTGGCCTAGCCCATGTTTCAGTTATAAAAAGGCAATCTATGTTGAAGTTGGAGATGACGTTACTAATTTCAAATGTATGCTTGTGGAGGGATCTAGCATTAATGAGGGCAAAGGATCCCATTTTCCTAGCATCCTTTAAGCCCCAAAGGTTAGCATGATCCAGCTTATTTCTTCTTGTAGAACCTAAAATAGAGGTGCCCTGTGAAACATTAAGGTCCTCATTATGACATTGGCAGTAAGTGCTGCTTATCGCCATGCTGACTGCCGGCAACATACAGCGACCGCAGCGGTATACCGCTACGCGTATTATGACCCACACATAGAAATCCGCCACTATACAGAAACACACACACAAGTCCGCCACACCAAAGGTCAGTGATAAAATGGCGGACATTCAATCCCGGTAAACCATTGGTGGTACATACCGCCGCAATCAAAATACACACCCACTAACAAAACAACATCACATTTGACATTTCAAACTACACACACCTGACACACATACACCACTGTAAAAACACACACACAATACCCACAACACTTTACAACTAAATAAAATTTACAACTGAGAGACAGAGACACCAAGAGCACTGACAGAACCAGAGCCACATAACACCATCACCCATATACCATCCACGCACATTACAGCACACACCTCAACACATCACCCCACACACCCTCACACACACCACTCACACTACACCCATGACACCTCAAAGACACACCAGGTTGTCAGAATAGGATCTAAGGGTCATGGTGGAAGAAATCATCCGGGTAGAGCCACAGCTATTCGTATCACAGGTGCAGCAGACGTCCATTGCTAGGAAGATGGAGCTATGGTGGCGAGTCATGGACAGGGTCAAAGCCGTGGGACAGCACCCCAGAACAAGTGATGACATCAGGAAGAGGTGGAACGACCTACAGGGGAAGGTGTGTTCTGTAGTTGCAAGACACCAGATAGCTGTACAGAGGACTGGGGGTGGACCCCCACCTCCTCCCCCACAACTAACAACATGGGAGGAGCAAGTCTTGGCACTATTGCACCCTCAGGGCCTGGCAGGAGTAGCAGGAGGAATGGACTTTGGTAAGTCAAATCTTTACCACTTTCACCACCCCTCTACCTGCATGCCGTCACAATCTCCCACCCTTACCCTCACCCCCATCACTCCACCACCTCACATATACCCCACCATCACAACCCAGCCATCCCAATACCAAGCCCTGCATGCAACACCAATGCATGGATACCACTCACAGACCTGCATTGACACCCATCACCACAGCATGCACACTAGTGACAATCACTTAGCCAACCAAATCACAACTCACACAAGCCAAAGCTGCCTTGGTAATAACAATCATAGAGGGGCACATACCCATGCACAAGATGTCATATGCAGTAACAATAACACTGCATTTATATCCACACAAGACCCCAGCACAACGTCACCGGAGAGGAGGTGCCAGCAACATCCAGTCCCCCTGCAAAGAGACCCACAGTGATGACAGCAGCTCTGCACGCCTGAATCAGGATGACCAACCTAGCCCATCAGGGAACTCTGGACAGTCGGTGAACCAGCCACAGTCTCATACCACCACAGAGCCTCCCTCTCAGGAAACACTACCACAACACCCGCCCAGTGGGCCCATACCTCTGTCCCCAGGACATGTGAATCAGCAGTGTGTCCACCACTACAGGGACCCCAGGCAACCCCACAAACACAGGATGATCAGGGACCTGGGGTCAGTGGCAGTGGGCACACGGTTCAGGGGACAGAGCCACAGGACAACAGGGAAGATGGGAGGACTGCTGTGCAACAGGGGTAGGACAGGCCCAGGGAACCGACTCTCTACGAGGCACTCACCAACATCCTGTGAGCATACCACCATTCCCAGGAGACCATGGGCCAGATACTAGACAAGTAGCAGGAGACCCAGCGGCTGCAGGAGGGACAATACCAGAGGATCAGGGAGGACCTGAGGGACATCCACACCACCCTGGTCACCATTGCAGGGGTGCCGGCAGACACGGCCAACACCATGAGCGAGGCAATGGCACACCACCGAGCTCTTGACACTAGCCGCACCAATGAACAGCCCTCCACCTCCACTGCTGCTAGTGGATAGGAGGCCCCACCACAGGAACAACAGGCCAACAGTACCTCTCCCCCTGCAGAAGGAGAACCACCCAACAAACAGTCCCAGTGAACCAGGAAGAAGCCAGAGGCTATTGCCAAGACCCCTGCCAGGAAATAAGACTCTTCTGATTGTCACCCTTGTGTCCCACTCTGTCACCCTGTCCACCTTGAACTGCTATTGCTCCCTTTCCTATGTCCCATTGGACAATGCACCTGTGATACAAATAGACTGGACTCTATCCTGGACTTTCCTCCACCATCAACCCAGCCCATTCCACTACCCCTCCACTGGTTAGCACTTAAATAAACACCCTTGGAACTAATACAAGTATGGAGTATGTCAATTAATTGAAATATGTATTCATTTAACAAGCTCTTAACGTTGCAATTCAAATGTACAGTTATAGATGCACAGATCTGACCTGTAGTGGGCAGCAGTAAACACACCAGGAGCTAGAGTGGGGCACGGATATCTAAAAATAGAGATGCCGAAGGGTACAGTGACGGTAAACACCGCCGCGGACGTGACCGCCATTTTCTACCTGTTCACTCACTTTCTACCTGACCTTCAACAGGAGAGGACCTACACTGCTGCTGTGACCTGTGTCAGGAAGCGACCAGGGCTCGAGTGTCTGGGGAAAGGGCCCCTGCCTTCGCTTCGGAGGAGTTGGAGAGACTAGTGGATGGGGTCCTACCCCAGTACCCTTTACTTTATGGTCCTCCAGACAAACAGGTGAGTACACTGTGAGCACGATACATGGGGCATGAATGTATGGAGTGCTGTGTGTGTTTGCCTCGTATAGGGGGGCTGAGGGCTCCTGGCCCAGAGTGCTGCATGTTTGTTGGGCAATGTCTGTGTGTAAGGGGTTGGGAGGTATGTGGTGGGCCATGAGTGTAACAGTCTGGACGGTATGACTAATACCTTTTCTTATGTATCTTTTTACTGCAGGTCAGCGCCCATCAGAAAAAGGCTATTTGGCGTGCCATCGCCAAGGAGTTGCGGACCCTCGGTGTCTTTGACAGGCAGAGCACCCACTGTAGCAAACGGTAGGAGGACCTTCGCTGCTGGGCAAGGAAGATTGCAGAGGCCCAGCTGGGGATGGTCACCCAACAAGGAAGGGGTGCCCGTAGTACCCTGACCCCCTGATGTTCCGCATCTTGGTGGTGGCCTATCCGGAGTTGGATGGGTGCTTGAAGGCATCACAGTAGCTACAAGGGGGTGAGTACAGATTCAAAATCATGAAGGTGCGCGCGTTGAGGTATAACCTGGGTGGGGGATGTGGGTCTGTGGGTGCACCTAGGCCATGACGAACATGGCAGGGTAGGTTCCATGATGGGCAGGCTCAGATGCATTCCAACCCCATTAATGCTAGTGGGCATCTACTACTGGGTAGGGTCCTGTGGGTTTCAGGTGTGCAGCTAATGGCATTAGGTATTGTACCCCATGGCCTGGTGACTAACATTGTAACTGGTAGTGCAAGGCCTAGTGCATAGGGCTGTTATTTGTGAGTTGTGGACGCCAACGGTAGTGTTGTTGCTGACATTGACCAAGTGTATCCTCTTTGTCTTCCCCACCCTTTATGTTTTGTCACCTTGTCCTTGTGTGCATTGGCATCATCTGGTGGAGGAGCTGAGGCACCAGCGTTGGAAGGAGCTGCATCCCACAAAGGCCTGGAGGCTGAATCACCGACGGTGAGGGCACCAGTGGTACGGAGGGCGGGGGGAGCACTATTACGGAGACAGGAGGGGACAGTTCTGACAGCGACACCTCCTCTGATAGAAGCTCCCTGGTGGTGGTGGACACCTCTGTGGCCACCCCAACTACAGGTACAGCCGCCACCCCCGTACCAGCACTGCCCTCCCAGAAGCCCCTCAGCGAGTTTCCCAGGAGGGTGGGCATCTCCTTCGCCCCAGGCACCTCAGGCCCTACCCTAGTCAGCCCTGCTGCCCTCAGTGAGGAGGCTATTGACCGCCTGAGATCCCTCTCTGTTGGGCAGTCAACCATACTGAATGCCATCCAGGGTCTAGCAGGGCATTTGCAACAAACAAATGCATTTCTGGTGGGCATTCACTCTGGGTTGGCGG
Source organism: Pleurodeles waltl (assembly GCF_031143425.1). NCBI lineage: Eukaryota > Metazoa > Chordata > Amphibia > Caudata > Salamandridae > Pleurodeles > Pleurodeles waltl. Next base: position 783,894,467 of record NC_090447.1, read on the forward strand.
CCCAACAGAGATCATTTCAGGCTCTGGCCAACTCACTGATGGCAGCCATTGTTCCTGTCTCTAGCCTTCCACCTCCAACTCCCTCTACCCAGTCTCATTCCCCTCAACCCCAGCCTATTCCAAGCACACCTTCAGACCAGCATGCACCCAAATCAACACACAGAAGTGGCTCAGGAAAACACAAGCACCACACATCCTCACACAGGCACTCACACAAACACCATCCATATACAGACACACCAACATTCAGTGCCTCCATTGTGTCCCCCTCCTCCTCGTCGTTCATCTTCCTCCCAGCAGCATCTCCACTCACACCTGCATGCACTACATCCCCATCCACTAGTTCCATCACCATCACGCCTATCACTACACACCCCTCACTGGCAGTCACCACCCCCACTTCCATGCACACGTCCCCTGTGTCCTCTCCCACTGTGTCTGTGCCCCTCCTCCCAAAGTACACAAACACAAGCACTCAGACAACCAACAGCTATCCACCTCACAACAGCATCCAGCCCATGCACCTGCACCCAAACACAGCAGACAGACACCTCCTACAATCACTCCCCCTTCCTCCACTCCCAAACCTTCACCCTCTTCCAGCCCTAGTGTTCCTAAAAGGCTTTTCACCTCCACCCTTGACCTATTCCCTGCCCCTCCCCCCTCCTTCACTTCGGGCCAGGGTGGGCAGAACCCAGGCCAGCACCTCGGCCACCCAGTCCACAGCCACTGTAGTTTCGGCAGCTACTACATGTGTGAGAGGCTCCAAGGAGGCACCCGTCAGCACTGCCAGTGTGCCTGCACCACCTGCCAAGGGCAAGAAGGGACCGACAGCTAGCAAGGGCAGGAAGGGAACACCAGCCAGCAAGGGGAAGGAGGCACCACCAGCCAGCAAGGGAAAGGAGGCACCACCAGCCAGCAAGGGCAGGAAGGAAACACCAGCTGGCAGAAGTAAGGAGGCACCACCATTTGCCAAGGGCAGGAAGGGGACAACAGCTGCCAAGGGCAATGTAAAAGGAACAGACGCTGCAGGCAGGATGGATCTGGTGCCTGGGGCTGCAGCAGCACCTGGGTAAACAACACCAGCCATGGCACTTCAGCTGTCCGAGGATGAAGGGGAAGGGCTGGAGTCTCCCTCCACCACTGACAGCACCACCACCTGCACCGCCGCCAGCACTGCCGCCTGCAACGCCAGCAGCAGCAGCCCCAGTGGGCAGCCATCCGAGGCTGCAGGGGAAGGGCTGGATCCTTCCAGAACCAGTAGAAAAAGGCATTCACTCACCCCCTCCTTGCCAGGATGAAGCACACTGGGCACAAGGCCCCCTCCAGAGCCAGTGGAAGAAGGCATCCACTCACCCCCTTCTTGCCAGGATGAAGCACACTGGGCACAAGGCCCCCTCCAGAACCAATGGACAAACCACCCACTAGAGAGACTGTGGCCTTGCACTCCCCAGGACCAAGCAGTGGGCAAACCACCCACTAGAGAGACTGTGGCCTTGCACTCCCCAGGACCAAGCAGTGGGCAAACCACCCACTAAAGAGACTGTGGCCTTGCACTCCCCAGCACCAAACAGTGGGCAAACCACCCACTAGAGAGACTGCAGCTTTGCACTCCCCAGGACATCACAGAGGACATGTAGCCCCCTCCAGGAGCAGTGGTGGTTTACCATCTTCTGGCTGAGGTGCCCCCCCATCCCCCTGAGGTGCCTGTGTGTTTTCGACCTGATGCCCCTGCAGTGTTCTCTCTGTATTGAGGCAGGAGTCAAGTGTAGCCTTCGCCTATGTGTTATGGCCCTGTGGGCCAAAGACATTTTGGAGTGGGCATTGTCCTTCCATTTGGGTACATTGTAAACACAGTTTAGTGCTTTAAAAACGTATTTATCTCAATTTTTTTAATATTACACTCACTTTAATCAATTCATTTTGTCCTTGCGTTATTCCTGAGGGTTACGGGGTGTATATGTGATGTTGTTGCATCTGTTTGTGTCTATGGTGTTGGGGGTATGGGTGGGGGTGTTGCGTGTGTGTGTCACTCTCTTTTTCGTCCTCCCCCCTTGTGTGCTAGGTGCGGTACTTACCGTGGTCGTCTTCGCCACTGTTCGTGTTCCTGGTGTAGGAGGAGGTGGACCATCATTAGAAATATGTGCAGTTCGGGCTCCATGGCATTGTGGTTCTTCCTTGAGTGTCGAGAGGTGAGTCGCATCCCTTCTGTGTACTGTTTCCGCCGTGCTTTTGATGCTGTTGGTACCGCCCCGGAATTGGTGTGTCATAATACAGTGGACGGTACATTGTCTTCCGCCTGGCTGTTGGCGATTGGCAAAACACATCATGGCGTCCAGTCAACCCACCCTCTTTACATTTTGACTCCTTAAGACCATGTCTGTAATATAAATAATGATGATTTCCCAATCACTCCCATTTGTGTTCAACAACCTGCACAACAAAAACATTCAAAGTCCAAATCATGGCATTGAATCCCCTTTCTACAGCCTCATCATTTCATGGCTATCTGTCAGAGGAGGAGGCGGTTTGTATGTTCAGCATATTACAACATTTGATTATCTAATCTTTTTACCTGAAAACATTTGTCTCTAACCACAGTGGTACCTTGTGGGCCTTATGCTTTTATACCTGGATCACTCCATTACCAAGCCGATTCTTTAAGTTCCTCCTCCTGGCCCGAACCTTTGAGGGCAAGTATCTGAATTAAAAATATATAGCATGACTCTTTCTGCCTTAGTTTTCGTTCTCTATCTCCATCTCCTTCTGACTTCTCTACTTGATCAATCACATAGAATTTCCCAATCACTTTGATGATGCACTTCCATATGATTTGCAATGGCATTACTTCTATATTTGTTAACCATGGCTCTAAAATGTGTTAGGATTCTCTTTTTCAATTCGCAAATGGTGCTGCAAATATATTTCTTCTGCATGGATACTCTATTACATATACCACATACTTGCTTCTGCATGTAATATGTTGCCTTATTCCCCATTTTTATTGGTGGCAGTTATTATTTTTTGCATAATCTTATTGAACTTGCTTTCTTTGCATTGCTTGCATTTCCAAAACCTTGGGCTGGTTATCCAGCTCTTCTTTTCTCTCACAAAGTGGCTGTGGATTAATCTGTCTTTCAGGTTTCTTGATCTTCTAAATGTTATTTTCAGATGGTTCCACACAATCTCACTTACTGTTGTGTCCCACTTCAAAAAACCTCAATGTTTCTTGAGAATGTTCCTCAATTTCTTAGAGTCCACTGAAAATAGTGTAATCAACCTAATGGAGTTAGTCTCTGCTCTTGCCTTTTTCAGCCAGAATTTTTGTTCTATCAAATCCTTTAATTTTGCCCAAACTTCTTTTAATCACATGTCTAGGATATCCTTTGTTTTTAAACCATTGGGCTGTCATACTGTTATTTTTCTCTTTTTAGACAAGGTTGTTGAAAGCTTTCCGTATGAAAGACCGCTTTGGTGGATGTGGTCTTCCTGTGAACTGTAGTTGTATGATCCCTTCAGTAATATTTCTATCTTTATTGAGGAATGTCACTCTTGTGTCACTCAGTTCAGATTTAAATCTCAGATTTGTAGTATTGTTGTTTAAAACAGAGAAGTATCTTTTAAATTCTATAGCACTGTCATCCCACATTACAGTCAATTTATCAATAAATCTGAGCCACATTATGATCTTCTGTACATACTCAGCATTTTCAGGTGCCCACGCAACCTGCTGCTCCAGCCATCTCATTGTCACATTTGTGTAGCTGAGGGCAGCACAAAAGCGCATTGCGGTCCCTCTAATTTGTTGTTAAATATTGTTATTGAACAAAAATATGTTTTTTGTGAGTCACATTAGAATCATCTCCAATATCATCTTAGAACAGATGGATATTTCATTTCCGCATAAAATATTCACAAGCCTCAATTCCAGTGTAATTTTCAATTATATTATTTATGAATTTATAATTCATTTGCCACACTGTCTCTTGCAGGTGTCATAAGAGTTCTCCGGTATCTTTCAAATAAGAACTCAAGTTCTTCACTGATGGGGCAAGAAAATAATCCACCTAATTTGAGACAGGGGTTAAAACAATGAACCTTTTGCAGAGATAATTGGTTTTCCTGGTGGTTACTGCATATATATATATATATATATATATATATATATATATTTATATATTACCTACTGGCGGCGTGGCAGGGTGATATGTCAAGTAGAGGCCAAGAAAAAAGGGGCAAAAAAAAAGTTGCATTTCACATGTTAATTCCCATAGGATCTGTCAACACGTATGCAGCCCAAACCACTTGATGGAATTACACCAAATTTGGCAGAAAGCTAGCTGTCAGTACACAGATTGTGCTTTTTGTTAATTAGTGTAAATCTGTTCAGTAGGTTTTGAGAAATTTAGGGAAATTCTAATTTGGATATCTATGGCCGCAAAGCATTCACAAACAAAGAGGAGCTTGTTAATGCACAGGTCTGAATGGATGCCAACACTTCAAAAAAGGAAGTGCTGGCAGCCATTTTGGGACTAGGCTGGGTACGAACACCTTGACCCCTTGGCACTGATGGAGGGGGTCCCTTTGCGACCCCCCAGAGCAAAAAATCATGTTTTAAAATTATGTTTTTTTTGCCAACATTTGTGAGATTTCCAAATTCATGGGCAATTGTTTTTTTTTTAAACAAGTGCCGGCTCCCGAGCTTGTTTTTTTTTATAGGCCCCCGGGCGGGTCAGGTCATGGGGGCAGCACACTGGGTGCCCTGAGGGGCAGGCCCTGGGGACCACCACTTCCCCAGTGCTTATAATTAAATATATGCAGGGGTCCCACATCCTTGCCACACCGGGGGACCACAACCCCAGGGCCAAGCCACAGCAAACACTCTGATGTTTGATAGGTCGCACTATCAAACAGCAGAGCTTTCTTCTCTGTCCCCTGCACGCGTTCCGGTGACAGAGTTGAAATGCTTCAGCAAGCACGGAGTTGTTGTCAAAGCAGTTCTGTGCTATGGCACTGCGAGGGAAGCCTTAAGACTTTTCCTGCAGTGCCAGGTAACCTGTTAGGGCTTCTCATTAAAAAAATTGAAACAAAATACAATAAATCATTAGGGACCGCAGGGGATTTCTTGAGGTCTTGTAGACCCACTGTCACCCTTGTTCACCCACTCACAGACCTGTGTACTCACTGACACGCCCAATAAAACACTGATGTACGCACTCTCACACTCGGACAGACAATCTGACAGCCACTCTCATCCCCAGATATGCCCTCTTACACCTTTTTTCACATCCAGAGAAGCTGCAGCTAACTCCTGCAGCACAGAAAGAGTTGTGCACAGCATGGGTTTGGGTGGTCAGGGGGTGTTGGTTGCAGGGTCTGGCTGAAGGCAACTCTCCCACCCAACCACCACAGACCATGGATTAATTGATAGCAATTAAAATTACTATACTTAAAAAAAAACAGAGAAATTCACTGAAAAAAAACAAAGTTTACACACAGGTTATACTTAGGTTCTGAATTTACTTGTACAAAACCATAGAAATTCGGTAGTTATAGTTACAGTTCTTTCAAGTAACTAAAACTTGCACTCTGAGATAACTATAAATCACGCCTTCACCATGCACAGCTAATCACTCCACATACTATATCAGTGATGACATATTCTATGCCATCCTTCATATTTTCACTGCAACATTTGCAATAAAATTATAGTTGAGACAACTGTCGCCAGTTAGGACCATCAGCTTCAGCCGAGTCCCACAGAAAAGGGAAAAAAAAGAAAAGGGGACAGGTTAGGAATACCCTGGCCCCCAAACCTTGATATTGGACTCCAAGAGGGACTCTGACAGGGCAAAAAAAACACTTTTTACAAATGTTTTGCTGCAAATTTGTGACAACTTGGAAGCAAGTTTAAAAAAAAAAAAGAGTGCAGTCTCCTGCGCTTGCTCATACTAAAGCCCCCGGGTGGCCTAGGTCACAGAGGCATTTAAACATATTTTAAAAATTAAGGAAGGGGTTGTGGCGGTCACCCGTCCTGAACACTTTTATGCCCCTGGGACCACCACCTACCCTGGGCTCATGTAAATTATAACAGGGGGTCATTGGGGGTCCTACCGGGGCCGAGGACCACCACCTCCCTTGGGCTTTCATTATAAAAAATGGGCAAGGGGACCACATGGATCTCTCCGGGCCCCAGGGACCACCACTTCCCTGGGGCTTTAATTATAAATACTGTGCATCAGAGCTATGCAGACCCCCCCCCCCGGAACCCAGGGATCACCACCTCCCCTAAGCTTACTTTAATATGGAGTAGGTGACTGGACCCTCTGCACCTCGGGGGCTACTACCTACCTGGGGCTTGATTTTTTTAAGAAGAAGAGGGGGCATGTAGCATTCCTCCTGGAGCCATTATTGGCCCTGGGAGCTGCCACCTCTCAAGGCCGGTGCCTACTTTATCCCACGGTGCACACCCCAGGATATAACTGTTTGCTCTGACTTGGTTGGAGCTTTGGCAGCGGGCAACAGCTGTTGTAGTTCTCTCACCTGCTGGAAGAGGAGGTTTCATCTCTTTCCCTGCCCACAGGTATACAGGCAGGGAAAAAGATGAAACTATTGCTCTCGCGCTGCAGGAAGTGTGGATCCGGTTGGGAATGTAGGGGCCTTGTGGCTCCCCCTGCAGCCCCACTGCACACTGGGTGCCCTAGGGGGGAACCCAGGAGACATGGCCGGGCCCTGGGGGATGGGGTCCCCAGGCTGAAATCAGCTCAAGGAGGAGGGCTGCATTTCTCTCCTCCCTATTTAATTATGGTGGGCCCTGGTGATGGGGTATGGGGAGGGGGCTGTTTATTCCCCCTCCCCCATTGAATTCTGGTGGCACCCAAAGGATGGAGTTCCTGGGAATGAAATGAACTCAGGGAGGTGGGTCGCCGCCTTGCCCCCCTGCCCCAGTGAATTGGCCTTGCACCATCCACCTTAGTAGTATGTAAAGGTTGCAAAGATGCACGAGTAACAATCACATTGATAAATGCACACAAGGTTGCTTCAGACATTTCCTCATGGTCCATCCCGCAGCTGTAGTGTAGAACACCCACTAGAAATTTACCCAATTAGATAAGACTTACTAACTAACCAGTAGAAAGTACTCCTCTGCAAAACTGTGGACTCTCTTCTGGCCATGATGCTCATTTCACAGAAACTAAACCTCAATAGGAAGAACTTACAGAAATTAACATAGCAGGTGCCCCAGTTGAAGGTCCACTTCTCAAAAGGAAAAAATGATCAAAACTCCTAGGCATGGTGAAGGCAAAGCAAGTGTGTTTACTCATCGATTCCATATTGAAAAGCGATCTAAAATCCTGCGTGGAGGTGAATGCGTCTTTGATCTACTGGAGCACAATCTGTATGTGACTATGAAGAGTGGGTTATTTCTTGACCTCTTCTGGTGAAAGCAGAGTCCGTGGTTCTCTCTTTAAATTGCTATGAGTATGCAAGTGTGCAATTCAACTAGAAGCTCTACCGACCGGCTTGGCCCGCACCATCCACCTTAGTAGTAGTAATTAGTAGGTTTTCCCGACTTTTACCCGGATGAAGGACAGCTTACCAAAGGGCCCCCCAGTGTGTTTTTCACTGATTTTGGTGGTGTGTTCTTGATGTTGAGGAATATGAGACATCTCCACCAAGCAATGAAACCCTTTTTGTAGTCTTGTTGCCTTCTCTATAGGAGGATTCATGTGATCACATATTTCTGGGTGAAGATCTGATAGGAACAATCATATTGCTAAAATGCACACAAGGTCACTGGTGACATTTCCTTGTGCTCCATTACGCAGCATAGTCCAGAATATGTAGTGGACATTTACCTAAGGAGGCACAAAGAACTCCACTTGGATAGATATTTTGTGCAAAACTGTGGACTCTTGTTGGATAAAAAGGGCAGGTGAAGTTCCTTTGTGGCTGAGTCACTGACACAGCTACTGACACATCCACACAGACTCTCACATACCCACTCACAGATGCACTCATACACCCACTCAGAAAGTCATGTACCTACTCACAGATCCACTCAGACATTCATGCGCCCACTCACAGACCCTCTCAGACATTTATGCACCCACTCACAGACCACTCAAGCTCATGCACTCACTCACAGATGTACTCAGAGACACATGCACTCACTCACAGACCCCCTCAGGCTCATACATCCACTCACATACCCACTCAGAGATTCATGTGCTCACTTGCACTCTCTCACAGACACATTCAGAAGCACATGCAGTCACTCACCGATGCACTCAGAGACTCATGTACCACTCACAGACCTACTCAGACACTCACGCACCACTCACAGACTCACTTAGACACTCATGCAATCACTCATAGACCCACTCAGAGATTCACACATCTACTCACAGACCCACTCAGAAACTCACTCACCCACTCACAGACCCACTCAGAGACTCATACACTTACTCATAGAACCATTTAGACACTCACAAACCTACTCAGACATTTCACACCCACTCACAGACACACTCACACATTCATGCACCCACTCACAGACCCACTCAGGCTCACCCACCCATTCAGACACTCAGGCACCAACTCCCATACCCACTTAGACACTCACATACCCTCTGGAAGACACACACAGATGCTCTCAACCCCATTCACAGCTCTACTGGGACACATATGTACTCACTCACGCACTCACCATCAAAGGTTAGCGGTTACAGTTAGAAAATCAATTAGTAACATACCTTAGAAATTCACTTAAAAAAACAAAGGTTACAGAGACGTTATAGTTAGGAAATAGAGTAAAAGAAATGATAGATATTCACTGAATACAAAGGTTATAGGGACGTTATATTTAGGCTCACATTGCATTTGTACAAAACTAGTGAAATTCAGCAGTTATAGTAATGGATAGTTATGGTATGTAAGAAGCTGTATTGGTAAGTGTGTGGCTCTATGAGTGGCTGTATGGGTAAGTGACTGATTGTAGCTGTATCAGTGAGTGAGTGATTGGTGTGTGAGTGCCTGTATGAGTGAGTGAATGGGTATGTGAGTGGCTCTATGGATGAGTGAGTGGTTGTATGAGTACTTGTAGGGGTCTGTGAATGGCTATGTGACTGGTTGTGTGGATGTGTGAGTGGGCATGAGAGAGGCTGTATAGGAGAGTGAGTGGGTGTGTCAGTGTGTCCCTCAATTATGTCATCAGTGATTTAATTTAAGATGTCATCTGTGGTGTTATCAGTGATGTCACTGACCATGTCCTGAGTGATGTAATATGTGAGGTCATGAGCAGTGCATTGTGGGAGCATAAATTATAGTTAGCTCAGGTAACAACAACTGCTAAATTTATCTGGTTTTGTATAAGTGAAATGAGTCAACCTATAATGTCCCTGTAACGATTTGTTTTCAGTTAATATATATAAATGTACATTCACTGAAAAAACAAAAAAATCAAAGGTTACAGGGATGTTATAGTTAGTCCCACATTTTAAACTCTAATTTTAAACCCTTGGTGATTCTGTCCTGCAATCCTGTTAGAGATTCAAATGATGCAAGCAACACAAATGACACAGGTCTCCCTGAGAATGCTCTACCTCCACAACACGTGGACGACCAAAGCTCAGAAAACTTGAGTGGAAAGGAAGTGTATCCAGTACTGCCTAAAAGGATAAGAAAACCTCAGAAGAAAAGTGGTCCCATGAAAAGAGCTGTTAAGACGCTGGGTTGGTCTCAGCCTTAATCCCTTTGCTCTGATATTTGCAAGCTCAGGAGATAGTGCGGGAGACTATAACACAAACAATGGCCCCACTCTTGGTACTACTGTCATCTTACCAGATCAAAAAAATAGATAACTGAGGTCTGGAATTTGTTGATTTTTTTCTGGATGCTGGCTCTGTGCATCCCTTTAATCAATCAAAATTGTTAACTGTTTTCTACACAATTCCTGAGCTAAGAGTGGTCTTGTCTGGTGACATGAAGATAGTGAAATTAGAGAACAAGTAACTGCAGCCAGGACCAGGAGGGAACTACGCCCATTCCTCCACTCCTTCTATCTCTCTTCTTTTTTTCTTCCTCTAAAGTTGAATTCACGTTGCCTGGTACTGCCAGACTGGTCCTCAGCCCCATTTTCATATAATGGGGGTTGATATTCTAAATCAAGAAGAAGCAGCCTCAAAAGAGTGGTACAGACAGCACAAATGTCTGAACGACCCTCTAGTGTTAGGACAGTGACTGAGGTGGCAATTAGTGCACCTCTGGCTGCTGTCAGAGCAGTCCACATGAATCTCTACACCACTATGAGAAAAAAACAGCAGGTCAACCAGGATCTTAAACTCTGGTATGAAGGAGGCTGAGAATGAGTACAAGGACTGGTGTGGATAGCAGCAGCATTGGCCCTCAGTTCAAAATCGCCTCCTAGAGGGGAGTCTGACTGAATAAGGCTGCTACCATAATTGTTAAAGTTCCATTTAAAGCCATCACACTGGGCAGTGCTGGGGGAGGTATTTTGCATGTTCTATCATGAAACATACTAGGCCTGGCTAGTAAAACTGAGGATGAGGACTGGTTTCAATTAATTGACCAATACCATATATACCCCCAGATTTGTACAAAATTACACAACTGCACTAGCGCAGTTGTGTATCAAAAAAAGTACCCCAAGCTAACACCATTCCCTAGCACCGTCTGTGAGCCATATTAACAAAATGACACACAATGGCGCTAAGGAATGGTTAGCATAAACAAATGATGCTAACCATTGTGACATTCCATAAGAAAAAATTACGCTCATGCTGCAAAAGTGATGTTAGAACATTGTTTTGTGATGCAAAACAGGTTAGCGCCATATTTAACAGCATTAGCGTAAAAAAATGCGTGACCAAGAAAAAAACATTTGGGAAGACAAGATGGAGAATGCAGGCCAGGAGAGACCCCAGGGAGATCCCAATCAGCCAAGTACCAGCCAGGAGGGTCCATAAAAGTCCCAGGAGAAGCAGAAGAGGAAGTGGAAGTGTCGCTTTAATGACATCTTGGCCTGAGAGGTGACATAACACCAACACCAGCTCTTTGTCACTTCCAAATTGCCAATAGGTAGGAGAGAGGCTATATGACAGGCAATAGTACAGAAAGTCAACAGCGTGGTAGAGGTGAAGAGGACTGTCACCAATTGCAAGAAGCACTAGTACAATTGCAAGCACAGAACTAAGTAGAAACTGGCCAGGAACCAAAAACAGCACTGGAAACTGGAGGTGGAAGTCCCGTACCCCAGGAGGACTTGGATGAGCTGGAGGAGATGGTGGCAGCGGTTATCCCACAAGAGCTGGTCACTGGAATTGCAGGACAGAGCAGACTACCAAGAACTAACACAAATGCATAATAAGTTGCAGGGGGGACTATCTGGAATCTCACAAACGGCAGAAGGGGGAGGCACATAGGACACACTCAGTGCATGCTGAAGGGTTGCACCCACGCCTTACTTTTAGTGATGTTCTTGTGGCGAAATGCACTCCAAAATATACACAGCATGGTCTTCGCTTACTGTGACTTTACACCACCTTATAAATATCCAGCACATTGCCTGTAACGGACGTGCAATTAGTGTGGCTGTGGCTGTGCCACAACAATACCCATTGCATATTGTTGTTGCCCTAGATCCAAGACAACATGTTCACCAGAGACTGTCACCCATGGGTGGTGTCAGGACGGCACAACAAGGCAAATTTCTTTGCATCCTCCTCGTGTCATTGCCCTTCTCATGTGTGCTGCATCCTGCAGCACACATAGAAATGCCACCTTGTCATAATACATTGTTCATGTGCAGGAAGGGACAACTTCCTGCATATTAATGATCCATTCCCTCAATGCAGACACCCCTTCACTTTGGTGCAAGGATGCCTGCATTGGTGCGGGGAGAACAAATCTGCGCAGGAGCTGGGGGAAACGCAAGGGTGTGCCATATTCTAGTGAACATGGCACATTCCCTCATTTCAAAAGTGGTGCAGTGCAGTGCAACTAATATTGCTGCTACACTGAACTGTGCCACTTGAGAAAAGAGCAAGGCCTAAGTGTGAAACTTGTGGAGGATAAACCACACAGGGTGGACCAATAACAACTCTCACACACCTCCATGCGCCATTTGGGAATGGTCACAAAAACAAACTAGTACAAAGCAGGGGGCATGTCTGTGAACATTATTTGTGCTGCTGTACAAGTAGCTTCAATGTCACTATGTAGCAAGGTTGTCTGTGTTGTGTGAATGATCGGTGTTCTGCATAAAGGGACATCTACATGCGTAAGAACTGGCACAATTGGCATCAATGTTGCACTAAGGGCACAATGTCACCAGCCCGAAATGCAACTGTATCATCATACAAATAGTTGCCCATGTGGACCCAAGCTGCACATTCCCCTTGTGCCACATTAACAAAGTCTCAAAATGCATGCATTTATCCACTTTCTACATCCTTACACCAACATATGCCTGTGGCAGACATGCTGTATGCAAGGAAATGTCCCAAACTAATGAGGCAGACAATCCATAATGGTTGCACTGTCCCATCCAATTAGCACATGTGTGGCGCCTGCTAATGACAGATAACAAAGTAACACAAGCATTGTAAGCAATGGACCTACCTGTGCTTTGCTGCAATAGTGCCATCTTTCATGGTGCCAATGCATTAAAGCACCAAAAGATTGACAGTAACATTATACTACTGTGGGAATGTCTACCATGGTGAATAGGAAAGTAAATCACTTGCTACCATGGTGTCAGTGACAGGACAAGGGGGCTGCAAGGAAGATGGTGGTATGGAATCAATGCACAAAATACCTTAAAAGGTTGTCCCATGTGTGATGCACAATGCAATACATAATTTACAACTACAATCTGGGTCTGTAACATGTCACTGAGCCTCCAGCAGCAAGTAAATGATGAGCCATGTCAACAGCCACTAAAGTCAAAGATTGACATTTCACTATCTCATTGCAGAGGATGAGGTCTTACCTCCTGCCGACCTGCCTGTCCTGGATTTTACAGATGACATGGATAACCAGCCTATGACCATCAATGAAGAGACTCTCCAGGATGTCCTAGGTTCCCTCCAGACACCACCTTCAGTCACAGGAAGGACACACAACATTGTAGGGTCTTCGCATGAGCCACCCAGCTACCAACACAGAACACCAACCAGTCCAGCCAGAGCCCTGGACTCCAAGGACACAGACATCACTTTTCAGAGGACAGTGGTAGGAGTCCAGCAGGAGCTGGCCGAGCAGGTGCGGTTGGGGATGGAGACCATGACAAGCAGATTAGAGGGACTGCAGAGGTGCCTCAGTCCAAATAAGGATAACACAGCTTCCATCAGAAGCACTCACTCCCCGCTACATGGACTCCAGGAGTCCCTGGCCAACATAACTTCTGTCATGAGGCAAAGGTTTCAACAATTAACCTCCCAAAGTGGCAACATCATGATAAACAACAGGCTGGGTACTATACAGAATACACTGGCGTCCATACAGCAGGACGTGGCATCCTTCAGGGAAAACATGGCTGCCTACCATCATGATGTTGCATGGTGTTGAGAAATCAGAAGTTCATCCTTGCTGCAGTGATCCCACAAATGGCATCTGCCGGGACATTTGACTCCACATTTCTATCCCTTGATATGTGTGTGGCCCCCTCAACTTCAACAACACACCACCCATGACCCAGGAGGTACCACACACATCAAAGGATGAAGATGTAGAAGGAACAACATTCACACCGAAAACCACACAGTAGCACCAGTCTGTGCCACATGGACAGAATCTCCTTAGTTCTGTGCTTAAGATCATGTCAGTTTTGTGACAGCTGCCAGTGTGTCCTCTTCACTCAACCAATGTTGACTTTTCTGCTATTGGCTGTCTTTGTCTCAATTCCTACCTATTGCCTATTTGAACACCTCATCACTAATTCACTCTTCTCCTACCCATGTCTTATGATATGTCCCTTACCCTTGGACTCTGAATGTACAACTAATGGCTCAGGATCTCCATGAGGTCTGTGAACTGGGCATTGTATTGCATTGGGATATACACTTGCACATGTAAATACATCTCCATATTTACATGTATCATGTCAACGTTTACTGTGATCCATTAACAAATCTAAATGTATCCATTGTGTGAAGCTATATCAATGAGAACATACCCTACTTACATGTGTGGCTTACTGTCAAACACAAAGCCACACACTAGGACTGTAACACAAAAAGGTGACTGATGGTGTTGTAGGCTACAACCAACTTAGGGAGCCTTAAAAACATGTATTGAACAGAAACCCCTGCAAGTTGACATATGTCACTTATGAGTCCAAACCAAGGGGGTGATTCTAACATTGGCGGGCGGCGGAGGCCGCCCGCCAATGTTCCCCCGTCAAAATACCGCTCCGCGGTCACAAGACCACTGAGGGTATTTTGAGATTTGCCCTGGGCTGGCGGGCGGCCGCCAAAAGGCCGCCCGCCAGCCCAGGGCAAATCTACCTTCCCACGAGGACGCCGGCTCCGAATGGAGCCGGCGTAGTGGGAAGGTGCGACGGGTGCAGTTGCACCCGTCGCGTATTTCAGTGTCTGCTTTGCAGACACTGAAATACTTTGTGGGGCCCTCTTACGGGGGCCCCTGCAGTGCCCATGCCATTGGCATGGGCACTGCAGGTGCCCCCAGGGGCCCCGTGGCACCCCCTACCGCCATCCTGTTCCTGGCGGGAGACCCGCCAGGAACAGGATGGCGGTAGGGGGTGTCAGAATCCTCATGGCAGGATTCTGTAGGGCAGTGGTAAACCGGCGGGAGACCGCCGGTTTACCCTTTCTGGCCGCGGCTGAACCGCCGCGGTCAGAATGCCCTTGGGAGCACCGCCAGCCTGTTGGCGGTGCTCCCGTGGTCGGTGACCCTGGCGGTCACCGGCCGCCAGGGTCAGAATGACCCCCCAAGTGTCTGGAATTTTCCCAGATGAGAGCACCAGTACAACTAATATGTGTGGAATAGAAGAGGTAAATTTCATCAGTGACAGGCAGCTGTCAGTGTGCCAGGACAGGTACCATAAATTAGTTGATGCAATATGTACCACACTTTCAAACATTATTTCTGACAGACCTCAGAGATGAGTGTTGAAGTTTCATACTTACCTGTAAAACATTCCGTATACATACACAATGTGAATGTCTGGAACTGGGGATGATAAATGTTTTGAGTAGCTGATGTCATATTGCAGTCAATCTGACAGCTCCTGGGTCATAGGGGATATACATTGTTACATATGTAAATCAATACAGAAAGCATACCATAAGGCATTCCTCTAACTTGGGCAATGCAAACATGAGAACACCCAGGCACTCAATCAACATGGAGACATTGGTGGTCATTACGACCCTGGCGGACGATGAAAATTTGGCGAAAGGTACTGGCAACAGACTGGCGTTACCTTTCCCCAAATTATGACACTGGCGGTTTGGCACAAGCCAAACCGCCAATGTACCACTCTGTCTGCCAGGGTGGTAACAGCTGCCGGGTTGGAGACTCCGTTCTCCAGCCAGGCAGCTGTCATAATCCCACCCTCTGGATTATGACCCTGCCTACTGCCATGGTTTTCGTACCAATCATACCGCCACAAAAACCATGGCGATAGGCACTATCAGTGCCAGGGAATTCTTTCCCTGGCACTATAAGGGTCTCCCCTCCCCAGAGTCCTCCCCCACCCTCCCCCTCCCTCTCCAGACCCCCCCGACATCCACACACCGACATGCGCACACATACACACACATACAAACATGCATACCCACATCCACTCATGCATGCACACATACATACCCTCACACTGCAACACATACTAACATACATTGAAGCACACACTCATTAGCAACACACAAAAATCACGTACATACACTCACATTCATTCATTCACACACGCATTCCACACGACTCACACCCGCATGCACGCATACAAAAACAGACACAAAAACACATGCACCCCCCACACACACAACACTCTCCACCCCCCTCTCCTGTCGGCGAAACCGACTTACCTGCCTGCAGGAGACGGGACGCTGGCGGAATTCCGTCGACGGTCATGGCGTCCTCCAGCAAAACACCGCGAGGCCTTATCATGGAACATGATACGGGAGGCTGTGTTTTGCTGGTGTGGCGCTGCTGCTGGCAGCAGCGTCACCTTGCCGCCATGACTATCGACGGAATTCCGCCAGCCTTCTGGCAGAATTCCGTTGATGGTCATAATGCGGTTGGTGGCTGGTAGCCATGGCAATGGTATATAGACGGCCATCGCCGTTGTGGTAGACAGCATTTGCCGCCAATGTCATAATGAGGCCCATAATTATCTAAAACTAAGTAGATTTATTTAAACATTAAAATAACACCTTATTAAAACATAACCTAGTCACTACCCTACACTAAACTACCCTATACTAACATATCTTAACTTATCCCTTCAGCTATCTATCCTAATCTAAACTTATCTTAAACATTTGATGCCATACACTAAACATTGTCCCACCACCCCCTTAACCCCGTGGGTGCCTGGGGCGAGCTGGTTTCATCCCGACACACGGTTGCTGTGTGCGTGGGACGAGACCAGCTCATCCTGCACCCGGCCCTCACACCCTAGTCGGGAATGGAAGGGGAATCGTTTCCCCTTCCACCCCCAAACCCCCTGTTGGCAATCTGATGAGGTCAGCGTGCTCACAGCATGCCGACATCATCAAATCCTGCCGAAGATGTACTGGAAGCCATTTGCTTCCAGTGCTTGGAAGGAGAGGATGTCCGAGAGGTGAGTCCTTCTCTTTTGGGGGATTTGGAGGGGGAAAACAGACATGGGGGAAAGGAAAGAGTTTTTCCTTTCCCCCTGTGCATGTTTTCAATGGATTCCTGCTCCATGAGGCCCGCGATCGTAGAGCAGCAATCCTCCACTAGGCACCAGGAATCTTAGATTAGTATTTTTGGGGGAGTGACCCCTTGGGCAAGGGTCGCTCCCCTGGGGTCAATATACCATTTGTGTTTCAGCCCCCCCCGGGGGGGCAGATCGGCCATTTTTTGGGCCGATCTGCTCCCACGGGGGGCCGAAACTCACTAGAAAATAGGGATTATATTGTTTGTAATGATTTCAGCCAGTGACCCCTTAGGCAAGAGTCGCTGCCCTGGAGGCAATAATTTTTTATGTGTTTTGGCCCCTCTGGGGCTAGATTGGCCATGTTTTTGGCCGAGTTCATCCCCGGGGAGTCGAAACCCACTGGGCCCCAGGGATTGTGTGTTGTGTGTGTGTGTTTTGGGTTTTGGGGGCACCACTTGGGCAAGGGTCCCCCCCCCCCAAAGGAGGGAAATTAGTGTTGGCCATTTCTTGGCCTATTTTTTTTAAGGCCCATCTGTCCCCAAGGACGGCAGAAGCCACCAATACACCAGGGAGTTTTTTTATTTTGTTTCACTTTATTATTTTGTGCTAGGGTCACCCCTCCAAAGGGGGCACAGAGCTGTTGGCCATTTCTGCCCCCCTTGGAGGCAGATCAGCCTATTTTTTCAGGCCCATCTGCCCCGGGATCTTGTGTGTGTGTTTTGTGTGGGTGGTGGCCCCTTTGGAAAGGGTCACCCCCCCAAAGGGGGCACATTACTGATGGCCATTTCTATTTTTTTAGGCCCAGCTGCTCCCAAGGGGGGCAGAAGCCACCAAGACGTCAGGGATTGTTTTTTTGTTCCCCTTTGTTTTTTTGTGCTGGGGGCACCCCCTTTGACAAGGGTCACCCCCCACCCAAAGGAAGCACAAAGCTGTTGGCCATTTCTGCCCCCCTTCGGCCTATTTTTTTAAGGCCCATCTGCCCCTAAGGGAGGCAGAATCCACTTAGGCACCAGGGATCTTGTGTGTGTGTGTTTTGTGTGTGGGGGGGGCTACCTTTGACATTACTGATGGCCATTTCTGCTCCCCTTGGGGGAAGATCGGCCTATTCTTTTTAGGCCCTTCTGCCCCCAAGATGGGCAGAAGCCACCAAGATGTCAGGGATTTTTTTTTTGCTCCCCTTAGTTTTTTTTATGCTGGGTGTGCCCCTTTTCGCCCCCTTTGGCACAGGTCACCCCCCAAAGGGGGCACAGAGCTGTTTGGCCTATTTGTTTTAGGCCCATCTACCCCCAAGGGTGGCAGAATCCTCTTAGGCACCAGGGATCTTGTGTGTGTGTGTGTTTTGTGTGGGGGGGGTTGCCTATTTGGCAAGGGTCGCCCCCCAAAGGGGGGAAAACTACTGATGGCCATTTCTGCTCCCCTTGGGGGCAGATTATCCTTTTTTGTTTGGGACCATCTGCCCCCAAAGGGGGCAGAAGCCACCAAGGCGTCAGCAAATTTTGATTTGTTCCCCTTAGTTTTTTTTGTGCTGGGGCACCCCATTTGCCCCCTTTGGCAAGAGTCACCCACTACAGGGGGCACAGACCTGTTGGTAATTTCTTCCCCCCTTGGGGGCAGAATCCACTTAGGCACCAGGGATCTTGTGTGTGTGTGTGTGTGTGTGTGTGTGTTTTGTGTGGGGGAGGCGACCCCTTTGGCAAAGGACACCCCCCAAAAGGGGGGTACATTACTGATGGCCATTTCTGCCCCCCTTGGGGGAGAATTGGCCTATTTTTTTAGGCCCGAAGCAACTTAGGCACCAGGGAACATTTCTAAGTTCTTGGTGGCGGGGTGTTTGTCAACTGGCAAAGTATTTGTATTTGTGATTATAAAAGTGTATTTCTTCTTTTTGTTCTAGTTCATAGCTTTTGCGTCCTTTGCTGTGGATCCTTGCGGTTTTGGCAGTAGTTGTCTTGCAGTTTGCATAGTTGCATGTTTTAGGTAAGTAAAAGCAATTTACTCTAAAGGAGTATTTTTGACATGCATGAATGACATATTTCTAGGTGGTGTACTAAATGCAGGATTGTTGTGAAATTGTCCTTAGATTTGTGCACAATGATATTTGTGTTGTCTTATGTCTAATTTTCTTTTTTCTTTTTTCTTTTTAGTGGGATATCATTGGTGATTGCTGTGTCTGTGCAGAGTAGTTGCTGGTGAGACTAGCTTTTTCAGGCAAGTGAGTGGTATAGTTTTTTAGTAATTAAATCTTTGTGATAAAGCTACATTTTGTTTATTACTTATTTTAGACAGTGCTGGTTGTTGTTGGCAATTTATTTGTTGTTAGAAAGGATCATGGCTACCAGCAGAGTGACCGCTTAGCAAGTTGTTGGCATGCTTTTTGAGTCGTCTTCTGACCATGACTCTGCATCTGAAGCAGACGAGGAAGTGAGAGATTCTGGCAGTTAGTTTTCTGTCCGAGAGGATTCTTCTGATGAGGAAGCCACTCTCAGTGCAGATGAAGGGCCAGTTTTAGAGGAGGACACTGATGTGCCAAGGGTGCAGCAGCCTGGGGCTGAAGGGGTTCCCATTAGAAGACCTGACATCTGGATTGTCCCAAACATGGAACAGCCACAGTTACCTGCATTCACTGGTCTCCCAGGGTGTAGAATCAATACAGAAAACGTTTTGCCTGTCAATTTCTTTCACTTGTTTATGGACAGTGTATTTTTGGAAGAGATTGTTGAGCAGACTAAATTGTATGTGGAGCAATATTTGAGGGACAAAGCTGCCAGATTTAGGCCTCAGTCTAGAGCTACCCAGTGGGTTCCCATAAATCTGGAAGAGATGAAAACGTTTTTAGACTTGACTTTTTTGAATGGGTTGATAAGGAAGCCGTCACTGGCTTCTTATTGGTCTACTATTCCCTTGAAGGCAACGGCTATATTTCCTGCAACAATGACTCCTAATCACTATTTGCTTCTTCTTAGGATGCTGCATTTTGTTGGCAATGCTTTAGCCTTGCCACAAGATCACCCTGATTGTGACCATCTTTTTAAGATTAGGCCTGTCCTTGATCATTTTGTTGATCGGTTTTCAGAGGTGTATGTTACAGGCAAAGAGATAAGTGTGGACGAGTCTTTGGTCTTGTTCAAGGGGCATTTGGTTCTTAAGCAGTACATTCCAAGCAAGAGGGCACGGTATGGAATTAAATTGTGTATGCTGTCAGAAAGTAGTACAGGATACGTGTATAATTTCTGGGTCTATACTGGTAGGGATTCCAGTGTTGACCCCCCTAGCTGTCCGTCCACTTTTGGAGTTAGCGAGAAAATTGTGTGGGAACTTGGTAGATGACTGTTTAACAAAGGTCACCATTTGTACTTAGATAATTTCTACACTGGTGTGCAGTTGTTCGAGGAGTTGTTTATAGTGGACACTGTTGTTTGTGTCACAATCCGTTCTAACTGGAAAGGCTATCCAATGGAGCTTGTCTGTAAAAAAACTTGAGAGGGGACAGTGCAGTGCCTTGCTTAATAATGAGGTGCTAGCTCTGAAAGTTTCAGACAGAAGGGATGTGTACATGCTATCTACCATCCATGATGAGAGTACTTCTCCTGTGACTGTTTGGGTTCAGGTTGCCCAAGTGCGCAAACCTGCATGCATTTTGGGCTACAATAAACACATAGGTGGTGTTGATAGAGTAGATCAGAGGTTGGAACCTTACACTGCTCTTCGTAAGCCTTATAGGTGGTATTAAAAGTTGGCCATACATTTATTTTATTTGGCAACTTTTAATGCTTTTATTGTGTTCAAGGATTGTTCACCTGAGTCAAGGATGACATTTGTTAAATTTCAGAAGTCAGTTATTGTGGTAGAACAGGCAAGAGTTCCTAGAGTAGCAGTGATGGAGGACGTGGCTAGATTGAAAGATCGTCACTTTCCAGATCACATCTTCCCACTCCCAAAAAAGACTTGCCCACTAAGAAATGTAGAGTATGTGTCCGAAGAGGTATCCGGAGGGAGAGCTAGATGTATTGACCCGATTGCCCTTCAAAGCCTGGGCTGTATGTGGCCGGCTGTTTCAGGAATTACCACACCAAAATAAAATTTGGGAAAATACTGTGAACGTAAACTTCCTGTTTTATATTTTCAGATGTTCAGTTTCACATTTCTATCATGTTTTCAGTTAGAGCTTTTGTGTTTGTAGTTTTGTACTTATTTTGTAATTAGTTCGTGGTTTCTTTATTGTTTATAAACATAAAAAAACTGATGGCGGTGTGCGTGGGGTGGCGCTTGGCTGGTGTGCGTGGGGTGGCGCTTGGCTGGTGGTGTGGCACTTGGCTAGTGGTGTGCGTGGGGTGGCACTTTGCTGGCAGTGTGCGTAGGTGGCGCTTGGCTGGCAGTGTGTGTGGAGTGGTTCTTGGCTGGCAGTGCCAGCCAAATGTCAGTCCACACACTCGCATCAGCTAGTGTGATTGCTGTATCAGGCATGTGGGAGTATGTAAGTGATGGGCCCTTGAGTGGCGCTCTCTGTCGATGCGAGTGTTGTAATGTGCTGGGCCCGTGGCTGGGTGCGTGAATGGTCTTGTGCATGTCATGCATGAAAGGTGTGCGAATGGACTGTAAAGTGGTTGGTGTCTTGACGCGGCTTTACAGCTCATGAGCTGTGAGTCATTGGTTCAGTTTTTTGGCCTTTTAGTTATTAACACTGCATT
Organism: Pleurodeles waltl; assembly: GCF_031143425.1. NCBI lineage: Eukaryota > Metazoa > Chordata > Amphibia > Caudata > Salamandridae > Pleurodeles > Pleurodeles waltl. The sequence goes on from NC_090447.1 coordinate 783,916,040, forward strand.
TCATTTTTGTATAATGATTTGTTAGTAAAATTTGATCTACTGTACCATTACAAACCCTTGTGCCAAATCCAACCAGTATGTGTGGTAAAAATGACAAAACCTGCTCCGCTGTACTCAGGCGTCGCAGCACACCTGTGACACGCTAGGTGTCTCAGGTGGGACCCCGATGATGAAGCACGCCACCAACTTGGTTGGTGGGTGAGGGGTCTTTTTAACATAATGTAAGTGTGTTTCTTTTCACAATTTTAGTGTTTTGAACATCACAGAAGTACGTGCACACGTCAAAATGATATATTACAAAACTACCTGTAACTGGGCGGGAGGGAGCACCTATGTTTCTGGTCCCGGATGCAGCCTTCATCTAGGAAAACCTACCAAAACCAGACATCTGTTAAAACTAGACTATCAAAAGAGTCCAGGTAGGTGTGGCTTGCCTGGATCCCCCAAAATTTTCTTACCCAAACTCATCTGCAAACCTTAAGATTTGTTTAAAAAAAATATTCTCCTGACTTTTCTTTGTAGTATCACCGTTCCGAGGCAAAATTCCTACTCCCCTGTGTTACCCTCAGTCTCCAAAGTAAAATGATACCTCACTTGTGTGGGTCCCCAAAGCAGAGTCAGCCTAAAAATGTATAAAAAAAAATATGTGCTTAGCAACTTGCTATGCTATCCTCTCAATCTCTACCGGTTTTTGGCCTTTTCTGTTGCAGGCACCTGGGCCCCCACACAAGTGAGGTATCATTTTTTTCGGAAGACTTGGGGGAATGATGGATGGAAGGAAATCTGTGGCTCCCCTGAGGTACCAGAACTTTCTGTCACCGAAATGTGAAGCTAAAGTGTTTAGCCAAATTTTGAGGTTTGCAATGGATTCTGGGTTAGAAAACACTGGGGGAATCAACGCAAGTCACACCTTATTGACTCACTTGGGTGTCTAGTTTTCAGAAATGTTTGGGTTTGGTAGGTTTCCCTATATGACTACTGAGCCCAGGACCAAAAACCCAGGTGCCCCCCACCAAAAAAACAGTTAGTTTTGTATTTGATAATTTTGATGTGTCCACATAGGGTTTTGGGTCATTTCCTGTCATTTCCTAGGTCTACCCACACAAGTAAGGTATAATTTTTATCGGGAGACTTGGGGGAACCCTGGGTAGAATGGAATTTGTGGCTCCTCACAGATTCCAGAACTTTCTGTCACCGAAATTTGAGGAAAAAGTATTTTTTAGCCCAAGTCCGAGGTTTGCAAAGAACTCTGGGTAACAGAAATTGGTGAGATCCCCACAAGTCACCCCATCTTGGATTCCCGTAGGTATCTAGTTTTAAAAAATGCACATGTTTGGTATGTTCCCATAGGTGCCGGCTGAGCTAGAGGCCAAAATCCATAGCTAGGCACTTTGCAAAAAACAGCTGTGTTTTCTTTGGGAAAATGTGATGTGTCCACGTTGTGTTTTGGGGGCATTTCCTGTCACGGGCACTAGGCGGTATAATTTTCATCGGGAGACTTTTGTGGCTCCCCAGAGATTCCAGAACTTTCTGTCACCGAAATGTGAGGAAAAGGTGTATTATTGGCCAAATTTTTAGGTTTGCAAAGTATTCTGGGTAACAGAACCAGATGAGAGCTCCACAAGTCATACCATCTTGGATTCCCCTAGGTGTCTAGTTTTCAAAAATGCACAGGTTTGGTAGGTTTCCCTAGGTGCCGGATGAGCTAGAGGCCAAAATCCAAAGCTAGGTACTTTGCAAAAAACAGCTCTGTTTTCTTTGCGAAAATGTGATGTGTCCACATTGTGTTTTGGGGCATTTCCTGTTGCAGGCACTAGGCATACCCACACAACTGAGGTACCATTTTTATCAGGAACATTAGGGGAAAGCTGGGTGGAAGGAAATTTGTGGCAAAAAACAGCTGTGTTTTCTTTGGGAAAATGTGATGTGTCCACCTTGTGTTTTGGGGGCATTTCCTGTCACGGGTACTAGGCCTACCCACACAAGTAAGGTACTATTTTTATGAGGGGACTTAGGGGAAAGCTGGGTGGAAGGAAATTTGCGGCTCCTCTCATATTCCAGAACTTTTTGTCACCGAAATGTGAGGAAAAAGGTTTTTTTTTGTCCAAATGTTGAGGTTTGCAAAGGATTCTGGGTAACAGAACCTGGTGAGAGCCCAATAAATCACCCCATCTTGGATTTCCCTAAGTGTCTAGTTTTAAAAAATGCACAGGTTTGGTAGGTTACTCTAGGTGCCAGCTGAGCTAGAGGCCAAAATCCACAGTTAAGCACTTTGCAAAAAACAGGTCTGTTATCTTAGGGAAAATATGATGTGTCCACAATGTGTTTTGGGGCATTTCCTGTTGCAGGCACAAGGCCTACCCACAAAACTGAGGTATAATTTTTATCAGGAGACATGGGAGAATGCTGGGTGGAAGAAAATTTGTGGCTCCTCTCAGATTCCACAATTTTCTGTCACCAAAATGTGAGGAAAACATATTTTTTTAAACGAAATTTTGAGGTGTGAAAGGATTCTTGGTAACAGAACCTGGTGAGAGCCCCACAAGTCACCCCATCTTGGATTCCTCTAGGAATCTAGTTTTCAAAAATGCACAGGTTTGGTAGGCTTCCCTAGATCCCGGCTGAGCTAGAGACCTAAATCCACAGCTAGGCACTTTGTAAAAAACAGCTCTGTTTTCTTTGGGAAAAATGTGATGTGTCCACATTGTTTTTTGGGGCATTTCTTATTGCGGGCACTAGGCCTACCCACACAACTAAGATACCATTTTTTTCAGAAGACTTGCAGGAATGCTGTGTGTAATGAAATGTGTGGCTCCTCTCATATTCCAGAACTTTCTGTCACCGAAATGTGAGGAAAAAGTGTTTTCTTGGGCCTAATTTTGAGGTTTGCAAAGGATTCTGGGTAACAGAACCTGGTGAGAACCCCAAAAATCACACCATCTTGGATTCCCCTAGTTGTCTAGTTCTCAAAAATGCACAGGTTTGGTAGGCTTCCCTAGGTGCCGTCTGAGCTAGAGGCCAACATCCACAGCTAGGTACTTTGCAAATATCAGCTCTGTTTTCTTTGGGAAAATGTGATGTGCCCACATTGTGTTTTGTGACATTTCCTGTCACGGGCACTAGGCCTACCCACACAAGTGAGGTACTATTTTTCAGGAGACTTTCAGGAATGCTGTGTGGAATGAAATTTGTGGCTCCTCTCAGATTCCAGATCTTTCTGTCACCGAAATGTGAGGAAAAAGTGTATTTTTGGCCAAATTCTTAGGTTTGCGAAGGATTCCGGGTAACAGAACCAGGTGAGAGCTCCACAAGTCACTGCATCTTGGATTCACCTAGGTGTCTAGATTTCAAAAATGCATAGGTTCGGTAGGTTTCCCTAGGTGCCGGCTGAGCTAGAGGCCAAAATCCACAAATAGGTGCTTTTAAAAAAACAGCTCTGTTTTCTTTGGGAAAATGTGATGTGTCCACATTGTGTTTTGGGGGAATTTCCTGTCACGGACACTAGGCCTACCCACACAAGTGAGGTATCATTTTTATCGGGAGACTTAGGGGAACGCTGGGTGGAAGGAAGTTTGTGGCTCCTCTCAGATTCTAGAACTTGCTGTCACCGAAACATGAGGAAAAAGTGTTTTTGGGTCAAATTTTGAGGTTTGCAAAGGATTCTGGGTAACAGAACCTGGTGAGAGCCCCACACGTCACCCCATCTTGGATTCCCCTAGTGTCTAGTTCTAAAAAAATGCAGAGGTTTGGTAGGTTTCCCTAGGTGCCGGCTCAGCTAGAGGCCACAATCCACAGGTAGGCACTTGGCAAAAAACAGCTCTGTTTTCTTTGGGAAAATGTGATGTGTCCACGTTGTGTTTTGAGGCATTTCCTGCTGCAGGCACTAGGCCTACCCACACAAGTGAGGTATCATTTTTATCAGGAGACTTGGGGAAACACTGGGTGGAAGGAAATTTGTGGCTCTTCTCAGATTCTAGAACTTTCTGTCACAGAAACGTGAGGAAAATGTGTTTTTTGGCCAAATTGTGAGGTTTGCAAAGGATTCTGGGTAACAGAACCTGGTGAGAGCCCCACAAGTCAGCCCATCTTGGATTCCCCTAGGTGTCTAGTTTTAAAAAATACACAGGTTCTGTAGGTTTCCTTAGGTGCCGTCTGAGCTAGAGGCCAAAATCCACAGCTAGGCACTTTGCAAATGTCAGTTCTGTTTCCTTTGGGAAAATGTGATGTGTCCACATTGTGTTTTGGGACATTTCCTGTTGCTGGCACTAGGCCTACCCACACAAGTGAGGTACCATTTTGTTCGGGAGACTTGCAGGAATGCTGTGTGGAATGAAATTTGTGGATCCTCTCAGATTCCAGAACTTTCTGTCACTGAAATGTGAGGAAAAAGTATATTTTTGGCCAAATGTTTAGGTTTGCAAAGGATCCTGGGTAACAGAACCAGGTGAGAGCTCCACAAGTCACTGCATCTTGGATTGCCCTAGGTGTCTAGTTTTCAGAAATGCACAGGTTTGGTAGGTTTCCCTAAGCTAGAGGCCAAAATCTACAGCTAGGCACTTTGCAAATAACATATCAGATTTCAATGTAAAATTGGGATGTGTTCATGTTGCGTTTCCTGTCGCGAGCATTACGCCTACTGGCGCAAGTGAGGTACCATTTTTATCCAGAAACTTGGGGGAACACAGAATATCAAAACAAGTGTTATTGCCCCTTGTCTTTCTCTAAATTTTTCCCTTCCAAATGTAAGACAGTGTGTAAAAAAGGCAACTATTTGAGAAATGCCCTGTAATTTACATGCTAGTATGGGCACCCCGGAATTCAGAGATTTGCAAAGAACCACTGCTTCTCAACACCTTATCTTGTGCCCATATTAGAAATACAAAGATTTTCTTGAGACCTATTTTTCACTCTTTGTATTTCAGCAAATGAATTGCTGTATACCCAGTATAGAATGAAAACCCACTGCAAGGTGCAGCTCATTTATTGGCTTTGGGTACCTAGGGTTCTTGATGAACCTACAAGTCCTACATATCCCCACAACCAGAATAGTCCAGCAAATGTAAAGGTATATTGCTTTCCAAAATCTGACATCGCAGAAAAAAGTTACAGAGTAAAACAGAAAAATCACTGTTTTTTTACCTCAAATTCAATATTTTTTCATTTCAACTGTTATTTTCTGTAGTAAACCCTTGTAGGATCTAGACAAATTACTCCTTGCTGAATTCATAATTTGGTCTACTTTTCATAAAAGTTAAGCTTTCCGGGATCCAGCATTGGTTTCTCACCCATTTCTGTCACTAACTGGAAGGAGGCTGAAAGCACACAAAAATCATAAAAATTGGGTATGTCCCAGTAAAATGCCAAAATTGTGTTGAAAAATGTGTTTTTCTGATTCAAGTCTGCCTGTTCTGGAAAGATGGGAAGATGGTGATTTAGCACTGAAAACCCTTTGTTGATGCTACTTTCAGGGAAAAAACCACAAGCCTTCTTCTGCAGGCCTTTTTCCCTTTTTAAAAAAAAAACAAAAACAAAAAATGTTTGCTGTATTTTGGCTAATTTCCTTATCTCCTTTAGCTGACTCCACAAACTCTGGGTACCTCTATAATCCCTAGGATATTGGAAAAAAAGGACACAAATTTGCCATGGGTAGCTTATGTGGACAAAATGTTCTGAGGGCCTAAGCGCGAACTGCCCAAACAGACAAAAAAAGGCCTGGCACCTGAGGGGTAAAAGGCCTGGCAGAGAAGGGGTTAAGAGACAAGATATGAAAAGGAAAACATAACCTAAGATTACATATATACAAACTCAACCTATATCCTAAACAAATATGTATATATATATATATATAGTTTGTTTGTGGACATTTTTAATTTTTTTGTTTTTTTATAAAATTAGAAACTCGTACATAACCCTCCCACCCTCCCCACAAATATAATTACTAAAACCCACCCCCCAACTATACTTACTCTATCTTATAACTAGCCTATTCTAAATAACTAACCTATCACTACCCACCTAAAACTCCTAAAAACCATACCAATATAAAACAGGAGAAGGGAAGGAAGTGGGAGGCTGCGCAACATTTTTACATCTTCTTAAGTTTTTTTCTTGCAATACTTCAACAACTTGTAGTTTCTGGCATTGTCCTTCTCAAGTTGGTCCAACCCTGACATTATGGCTGCCATGTCCCTCCTCATATCTGCCTAAAAAATCATGTGGTTGCTGCTGCTGCTGCAGGTGGCTGTTGCGCTGCCTCAGTACTGATAGGTGCAGATGAACTGAAGGCAGTTGGGCCAGTGGAGGCTCCCCTGGCCCCAGATGTTGTGTGCGATGTGACCTGCACAGTTGTGGTCTGTAGCGGACGTCCCTCATGTTGGAAGGCAAGCCATGTACCTGTAGATTTCTCCCAGCGATACTTCCTGCCTATCTTATGGTATCAGGCCTGTACCTCCGTTATGTGGTGGAAACGTTCTACCCTTTTTTCAAAAACACATTTCTGTGCTGTGCTCATAGTGGCAGCTAAAACATGAGGAGAACATGGCATCAAGTACAGCATTGGGTAGAGGTTGAACAAATTCCACAACAATGTCAATCTCCAAATCAAGACTAAACTTCTTACCAGCCATGTACGGTATTGTGTACATGTCACTGGGTCAATGGCTATCCATTGTTGACCATTAGGGCCCAGAGGTAAGTGAACTACTGCGTCCTTGTGCAACATTTGTGTTATCATACTAGTGAGGATCAAGTGGCCTAACCAGTCCCATATCCTTGTGCAATAGTCAAAAAGCAGCACAATGTATGCAAGCCACCACTTTGACACCCCTAGTACCACATCAAGCCTTGGACAGGCATCATGGATGCAAGGTGAGGTTCATCCAGTAGGGAGACAGGAAATTTGGCACAGGGAATTCTTCGGAATGCCAATGCACCATTCATGTGTCCTTTGGGTAACACCTGCTCAGAGCACGCTTTACAAAGGGGCACACCATTGCTAACAGTGCGCCCCTATGTACAGTTCAGGGATAGTGCCCATATAGTTTGCCCTAAGCCTGAACAGTACATCTATATTGTTTACAGATTTTGTACCTATTGCCTCCTACCCTGTGGTATGGTGTGCAACATGTCTAATGTGGCGCACACATGGTGGCTGTATGGGTGCCCTAAGGGGCACAGGGAGAGTGGCACTGCACTGGGTGCAGCTACAGTATTCTTTCTTATTGAACTACCGGTGCACATGCATGTCTAACATCTCCTAAGTACCAAGTATACACTCAGCATTCACATTCTATGCACACGTGTTGTGACCAAGCTCACTCACAATTATCAGGATGAATAGATCATGTTGCTAAATCTGCACACATCTACTTTGCTGCAATTCATAGACATGTCCCACATCCATCGGAGCAGAGTTGTATTCTCATAGCCTATTCAACTGACTGCTGCCCAGCACAATAAGGATCCTTGCAGACCGCTGCTACATTTAAATTCTGAAGAGTAGTGAGGCACCAGTGGTGCAAGTGTCTCCTACATAAGCCCCCTACAGACCTCAACACATGTACATCATCTGTCCATTTCCTCAGTTATCTGAAAGCAACATGTGGCTCACAGTGCTATAAAAAAGTGCTGTGAAACATACGTTGGCAACAGACATGCTATTCAAATAAACAGTACCTCTGACACATATCTTGTATGACATCACTGTATATGTGGGCATGCTTTCCTTTTCATAACACCCACAATTCCACAGCAGCACACGTTGACACTTGTGCAACAATAAACTTATTCTGCAACCTCAACATTGCATCAGACATGATGTCCACATCCTAACTCGGATGATGCCATCTCATTGGTCACACATCACATTTCAACTTTGCATTGTACACAACATACCCTCTCACACAAAATCCTGGAATGACACATGTGACTCACAAGGTGACATTTCCTGGCTGCATTTGGGTCTTCTAATTGGGACCCTTCTCCAACAGTGTAGACCACCTGCAAGACATGAGAGAAACAGTTAGCTTAGTCATTTTGGAACATTTATGTGCATGGACAACTTGTTAAGCTGCGTAAGCAAGTCAACTTTGTGGTGGGACTGAACAACTGCAAAACATTACACATCTATCAGTAAGACAAAGGACCAGATAGAGGCCCTGGCACCACCAAAGCCTCACTTTCTCGATGCTCCAGTGTTGCTTTTCACTGCACCATATGTACAAGGATGTGTTATGCAGCTTTTTGTGGAGTTACTCTCCATGTACATATGGGGCAGCATGACACAGTATTCTGCATCAGAGGTGCATGCAATGGTTGTTACAGTGGCCATCCCACTGTAACATCAATTGGTTTTGACATTGCCCCAGATGCTGAAGACATCTTACTTATTATCAGCGACAAAAGACTAGCAACTGCCCAGGGGTGTTGTGAGCATAGCTAAGTGTTGAGGAATGCATTGATACCTCCTTGTTTCTTGCTTCTTATATGTGTGCTCCATTTGAAAGCACACACAGTAGAGCTACAATGCCAAGGATGTTTGCTTATGTACACCTACGTGTCCCTTCCTCACATTAACAAAATAATATAACAGATGTCTTTGTACAACTATGTGGGCAGTCATTGTCTCCATTGTAGACTGTTTATGTGCTGGAGGGGATACCAACCTGCACATACACACTCCCCTCAACACAGAAACACTTGCACTGTGGTCCAAATATGCCTGCGTTGGCTCAGGCTGCTGAGTTATGTGCCGGCGCAGACGCAGGCCTGGTCGGTACTCTTGGTAATACAGGACAGGTCTGTGTTACAAATTCAGAACATGTTTGTCTGATATCTGACACTTTTTGGGGTGTATGTGATACACAATGTACACAAAGAGGAATGTGCAAGTAGTCTTCACATGGTGCATAGCTAAGCTCACTTTAATGCAATTTGCTTAAGACACAAAGGGGCAGATTTAAAAAAAGTGTTACTGCATCTAGTGGAGCACCACTTTCCTTCCACCCCTTAGCTCCCCCATACCACCAACATGTGTGCGCTGTAATTACAATACAGCGCACCATGGCAAAGGGTAGGGAGCAATAGCGTCATTCTTTTTTGATGCTACTGATGTACTCTGCAGGAGTAGTGCCCTAAATTTGGCACTACTCCTTCAGAGTAAATAGGGCCCATTGTACACAATGGTATTCCCCTTTTTAACGCCTGATACAGCCAGCGTTAAACGTGCAGAAAAAAATGGTGCAAGGAAATCTCTTAAATTTCCTTGAGCCATTGTTTTGCTCCCCTAGCAGGGTGATGCCCCCTTGCATACATAAAGGCTGGTGCATGCATGATGTGGCGCGAGTGTTCACAAAATGATGCAATACATGCATTGCACCACTTTGTAAATATGAGGTGGGGAAAATGCTACTTAAGCGCCGCTTTAGCATAAAAAATAATGATGCTATGGTGGCGATAATGTGGTGCTAGGGGCTCTTAAATCTGCCCCAAACCTTCCTGTCCTGACCCTTGACAAAACATCCTGCAATCAATCTTGTCCCCCTGTCATGCACATGCAGATTAGGACATTGCAATGCAAATTGGATACTTACCAACTGGTCCACGAATCTGAATACCCAGGTGATCCAGTAGATCTTGCTCTCATGCAATCAGGTTTGCCCAACAGTGTTTGATCTGGTGGTCGGTGCGCACTACTCCAAATATCCATCTTAGGTGGTGGGCACCATGCAATACTGCAGCTTCTGTGCCTCTGTTGGGTATCCCTGTATGACCCAGCCACCCAAAGTTAACTTCATGGGGAAGTAATGTCTCACCAGCCAGATGAACCCTCCCGGTTCATTACCACTCATCCTCTGTGCTCTTCCTTTCCCAGACATTTTGCAGTTTTCCCTCACTGCAAATCAAATAGCCCCCAAATAAAATAATCAACTACCTTACCTAACCCCAAATACCCAAACAGACTACGCTACCCCAAGGCAAAAGCAGCACAATACAATACCAATGCCAGGACAAATACACTACACAAGACTCAGTAAAATGGCAAGATGCACAGGACAGCAATAGGACACAGCCAAAACTCTCAATAACCACCACTCCTTGAACAGCACCAGCTCCACACACCCTCTCAGAATCCCAGACAAAAAGACTGTAATGTAAAAGTGAAATCACTGTACCATGTATGCAGCAAAGAAGTCCTGTTTCATCATTTCCTGGGAGTGTGCGTCACGTTTTCTGATATGCATTGTTTTTTTTTTATGCATGACAGTCATGCGTTTTTTTTCCCTTTCAGGCTGACAAGGCCTGTTGACCTACTATTGAGGTCAGGGGTCAGGCCTAATTTTTGGGAATAACATTGTAGGGAGTATTGCTGTTTGCGTCAGAAATTTTGACGCATAACAGGAATGCGTGGTATTCCTTCTCATGAAGGCTGACAAGGCCTGTCGAGTTGCGATTGATGCGCAAGGGCCAGGCATAATTTTTTGGACTGGTGTAGTATGGAGTATTGCCGTTTGTGTCAAAACTTTTGACGCATGATGGGAATCCATGGATTTTGTTGGCTAGGCTGACAGTGCACCCAGATTCACATACCATGTCACAGAGGCTATGCATAAAGAAAGTCAGCATGGTATGGCTAGGTGTGTGTTCATATTGTAACTGTAACATCGGAATATGTTACCATATGTTTGTATGTGTGTGTGATGCATGCAATGACTGATACCGTTTGCATCTGTGCATGAGTTGTTCGATTTTTTTCACATACATGTTACCATATGTGTACTGGGAGTGTACATATGTGATGTAACACATATTTGTGAGTATATCACATTGTCATATCTGATTTCCAGATGTACTTTTGACAACAACATATCAGATATGATGGGCTGTGACCAATACCTATTCATGCATGTGATATCCTTGACAATTTGTACTCAGAGGATGCAGTGTACTACGGCTGGGTCGATTTCACGTAACCCATGGCTATGTGAGTGCATGTGTATACACACTGTGGTGTGTTATATGGTTCAGGGTTCATGATGCTATGCTACATGTGTACAAATGGTTCTCCATGTATCTATGATGCAGGAGATTGTGTACTCACATGTCAATGAAGGTTGGTATGTGATGTGTGTGTGTGAAAGACATGTGCAGTGTAAAATGTGTAAATAATGCCAAAGCGGTGTGTTAAAGGGATATGAAACCTCACAAATCTATCTTTCTGCATGAACATATGTTGGACATTGTATGATGGCTGTGTAGTCATATCAGTGCCTCCTATGTTTCTGTATGTGGGAACACATCTGAAGGTCATTTAAGTCTATGTATATCATGTGCTACAAATACATTTTAATGACTGAAAAGTAGACTTTTGTGCATACTCCAGTGCACAATACTAGGCCTGTACCATTGAAGTGGTACATGTGTCCAAAGAAATCAGACAAATGTGTGCAAGGCACAAACTAGGTACATGCAATCGACCACAACATGTTTGATATGACTGTTACTTACAATGGCATGCAACTGTGTAGCAGGGTTGCAGTCAGACAATGATGGCACCCTAGTCATTATTGCTCCCGTGGGACTTTGTATGCGCACACAGAGACATGGTTGCATGTTTTGACATAGATTGACAGTGCTCCACTCAGCTCAGTCCACTGTGTGCATGCACCAGGCCCCTAACTGTGTCAAGAGTAAATGTAGTATGAGCATGGGAGTTAGGGGATGTTGGGTGGGGATGTACCCTCATCATGATAGCTCTTCAGCAGCGCAAGGTGCAGTCCTCTGCAGACAGGCACCTACACAAATGTGATCCCACGGACTGGGATTTTCAAATTCCTTTGGGGTACTTGATGTCAGGCTTGACCTATCATGTACAGAGGGCTGGCTGCTTGTACGTGTAGGACATGTCTCATCATTTGGCATGGTCTGACACAAATGGTAATCCATTGTTAGTGTTTCCCATAAGCAGTTTGGACATGTATCTCTAGTGTAACTTGTTTAGGTTTTCTGACCCAGAGGACAGATGATGTCATCTGTCACTGCCTTCTGTCAGAATAGTATGCGATGAGCAACTACATTGTTGTTGTTGTTGCAAACATGAATGGGTTATGTACTGACCTAGACATCCTCTGTGAACATATGTTGGGTGCTCACACGGTAATACCGTTGTGTTGCACAGTCATTATTGGTCTATGTGTGTACCTTCTCCTACATTATTGGCATATCTGGTTTGGAATTGATTTAGTCCTACATTGTTGGCATTCTTTAGTTTTCTTTCACTTTCTACACATCTTCTACTGCAACATTGTCCGGTCATACATGGACAGGATGCTACGTGTGACTTGTGCAATTTGAAGATGTACACATCTACTACTGCCTATGTGATAGTTTCCCTCCCATTTCCAGGCTTTGTGATATTACATGACTTCTATACACATTTGACAGTACGGCAGCCACAGCACTTGTGTAGTGTCCAAGTAATCTCCCCACGTTGTATCTCCAAGAGTCTTAGGGAGTCTCTCAGCTGTTCTGCCGCATCCTTTGGTGTACATGAGCATACCCACACATCTGCATTCCACAACCTATGTTTTTGTCACCATGAGTCTATCTTGTTAGTGAATGAAATCATCTCAGCTATGAATTTTTTATTTGCCACATGAAACATATCTGTCTCCTTCACTCATACAATTTAGGATGGGTCTGTGACATGTTTGGACATTGCTAGATTTACATGCATATCCCTCACCGGATTGGCATGTGGCAGACCTAGAAATACTAGGGTACTGGTCCCAGTATGGCACTTTCTCTTGGTCAGGCATGTGAGTGTCAATGAGAGGTGTGTTTTCATATGTTGTGTGTGATGGTATCATACAGACTATACTGGGTTACCTTGCTGACAAAGTGCAACTATTGTAGGTAATTGCAAACCCTTTCCTACCTAGGCCATACAACAGTACATCAGCCTTCACATATATTTCCGAATTAGCTGCAACCTTATTTCAACACAGCACAACTATGTGACATGGGTGTTAGAATGTACATAGGAAGTGCTATAGACTCTACCTACATTCAACCCACAAATTCATGTGGTGGTTCCTTCTCCCATTCTATTGATCATTCCAGGCTATGGGGCATATGTGTGGAGAGTGGATCAACACCCATTGCTGCCTCACTTGTATAGCGAGCATTAGAGCACTCCTCAGCCAACATGCTTGTTCTATATTTGAGGTACAGCATACCATGTGGCAGGGCAGGGGCCGATAGTGCTCACGATACGTAATGCCATTGATATTCGGTGCCGGGTTAGGCTCAAACATTTGTTCTTAACCCTGTACAGTCCATGAAGATCCATTGATAATACCAATAAAATTCCTCCTTGTCACACTTGCTCAGTGCTGGTTTTACAGCTAGCCGCCTGAGAGGTGGCACTGTTTATTTCCTTTTTTCAAATACACCTTTTGGAAACATCCCCTACCATATGTACACCCCCCTTGCATACATGTTGCGTGGCATTGCTATGATGTGGTGAAAGGAGTATGAATTTGCACTATGCCTACTTAATGCCACTTACTTTTTCTGGTGCGTGGATTGAGGCCTTCCAGAGCCACATGAGAATGTTATGTGCTGCTGATGTGTGGCATAGAGGTGTTAGACCCTCTTAAATCAAAAACTTTGGTCCAACAATCTCTGTAACTGTTGTGTTTTTTTCCTGCTCTCTTAGGTATGAGCAACATTCCAAGTGTGTATGTAGTAGAGAATGAGTACACCATGGACAATTTGGTGCAAAGTGATTTAATGGTGATATGTACAAGGTTATATTAGTTGTACAGTGTCTAGGTGTAGAAGTGCTGTACAACTTGCTATCTCCTGTGAACTCCAGCAGCAGTGTTATGTTGTTCCGCCTCTACCTGTACTGCACTATTGTCATCCTCCTCCTCAACAAATGCCCTCTCCACCACATTTCGTTTCCTTCTGTTCCCTTAATTGTATGCCCGCTCTTCCACTGTTGTCGGGTTGCCAAAAGGAGTCATCACCCATGGCTGGATGTCGTAACCTTGGTCAGCTGCAAAGGAATGAAAGAACATGTGTCCATCATGCATATTAGTAGTTTTGTATGTGCCATGGCATATATTGTTTTTAGGTGGAATGATGAATCAGACTTGCTTCTGATATTGTGTGTGTTCCTCTTTTGTTGATTGGTTGCATTGGTGTGTGGTGGTGGACAATACTATCATGGGTTGTGGCTCAGGGACCTGGTGATTGTCAAATTAATCTGAACTGACAGTTGAACCATGCAAAATATGTGTTGTGTTTTCCATATTTAAGGCTGTATCCTATTGTTAGTGGAAGCTACCACCTCCTTGCACAACAATAGTGTGATTTGTATTGACACCATGGTAGCCCTAGAAGTCCAAAGTCAGGCCTCCTTGTTACCATGTAGCACTATGCATGCAGTGCAACACTTAGGTGGTCACTATGACTTTGGTGGTCTTCCTTGAAGACCACCAAAGCCATGGGTGCCAGAAGACCGCCAGTGCTGGCAGTCTTCCATCCACCATATTATGGGTACTGCTGGATTTTTGCCACACTTTGGGTGGACATCCAGCAGTAGTCATGCTGGTAGGTGGAGGTGCTGGGGCAGTACTACCACCGGCCACGCCCCGCCAGAAGGACACCGTCTGCCATATTATTTGCAATAATACAGCCTGGCACTGTCCTGATGGTGGGGCGCTGGTGGAGGTGGAATTGCCCATTCCCTGCTGGACGACCTCCTCCACTGACCAAGTAAGTCAATTGTCTGTCAGGGGAGGGGGTTGTTGTGTGTGCGTGTGTGAGTGCGTGTTGTCTGCGTGTGTGCATGAATGTGTGAACGCGTGGTTGTATGCGTGTCTGAATGTAGAAGTGAGTGCATGCATGCATGTAAGTGTGTATGCATGTGTGTATGCAAGTATGAGTGCTGATGTGAATGTGAGTATGGATGCGTGTGAGTGAATGCATGCATGTAAGTGTGTATGCGTGTGTGTATGCAAGTATGAGTGCTGATGTGAATGTGAGTATGGATGCGTGTGAGTGAATGCATGTATGTAAGTGTAGGTAAATCAGTGCATGCATGGTGCGTGTCTGTGCTCGTGTGCATGTATGCGGGGAGGGGGGCGCTGTACCTGGAGGGGGAATGGGGGAGGAAGGAAGGGGGCACTGTACCTGGAGGGTGGGTGGCAGGTGCAAGAGGGGGGTGCTGTACCTGGAGGTGGTGGGGGAAGGGGGTCTCTGTGACTGGAGGTGGGTGGGGGGTGTATGCTTGCTGGGGGATAGGGGAGTTGTCTACCCGTGACAGGAAAGAAATTCCCTGTCACCGGTTGCCTTTCCCCCAGGGTTTTTGTGGCAGTGCTACAGCCGTGGAAACCTTGGTGGAAAGGCGGCTCTTAATACCCCTGGTGGTCTTCTGTGGACTGCTGGGTCAGAGATGCTCATCTCCAGCCCAGCGGCCCCGACCACACTGGCGGTATGAGTGGAGATATGGTGGGTTGGCAGAGGCCAACTTGCCACACACATAATGTGGTGGTCTTCAACGCCAGCCTGTTGGCAGTGAAACTGCACCTTTTCCCTGGCAGTAATGAGTCTGCCATGGTCATAATAACCACCTTAGTGACCGTTTGTGGCAAACCATGTCAGTGCCAGCCATCATGTTTACAAGGGTGAGATTCACACAATAGGAAGAGCAGCAAGTTGGTGCCGAGGACTCTCCAAGGTTCCTAGACATGATTTATCACAGACACTTTCAAAACATACAAAGAGCAGGCCCTAAGACGGGGGCACACCGTAGTTGTGAATGGGTCCCTATGTACTGTGCATGTAATGGTCAGGTATGTTCTTAATACTCCTTCAGAGTCCTACTATGGCATCCATTATCTTGACCCTCTTGCACCTACTCTGCACCATGGTGGGCCGTTTATTGTATACGGCTGTTAGAAATGGGATCTCTGGTTGGCAGTCAGTTGCACTCTGTCCAAGCAGGGATCCTCACTTTAGACAGAGCAGTGGTGATACACACTTAAGATAACCCCTGCTCACCCCCTTGGTAGCTTGGCACAAGCAGTCAGGCTTATCTCAAAATCAATGTGTAAAGTATTTGTACCCACACACTCAGTATTGCAGTGAAAACACTGCAAAATGGACACCACACCAGTTTAGAAAAATAGGCAATATTTATCTAAATCAAACAGGACCAAAAAAACATCCAACATACAGTCAAGATATTCATTTGTTTAAGTAAGAAGAGTCTTACTCCATAGAAAAAAAATGGAAACGTTGTTGTTACTCAAAGTACCTGGTTTGCGTAAAAAATAAAGTTGTCCGGGTGAGTGTGCATCAAAAAAGTCAGCTGTGTGTCGTTTTCCGGATGGAGCATCTCGGGCCGTGCAGGTTCACGATGACTTTGATGCCCAGCGACAATGCATGAGAAATCCGGACGCACGGTGATGGAAAACTGTGCTACATGGGGTTTGTGTCATTTTCAGCAGCTGCAAGGGGGTGTTGCTTCATTTCTCCAGCTGCAATGCAGGTGATAAGTCGATTTTCCAGCCTCGATGCAGGTGGTGCGTTGATTTCAGCTGCAATGCGGGTGGCGTGTCATTTTTACAGCACATTGCAGGTGGTGTGTCAAAATCTTTCTCGCACAGCTTCCTGTGTGTGGATTTCAGTCCTTCTTCTACCAGGTTCACCTTTCAAGGGCCCATGGACTGGATAGGGTACCACTTGGCAGGAGTCTTAGCTGAGATTCTTCACAAGCAGGAATAAACCACAAAGTCCTGTCTTTGTCCTCTTTCAGGCAGAAACAGCAACTCTAGGCCAACCCAGCAAAGCACAGTCACAGGCAAAGGGGCAGTACTCCTCCTCCAGCTCTTCAGCACTTCTCCTTGGCAGAGGTTCCTCTTGGTTCCAGAAGTAATCCAAAAATCTGGGTTTTGGGTCCACTACTTCTACACTTTCTGCCTTTGAAGTAGGCAAACTTCAAAGGAAAGTCTTTGTTGGCCACATGATCCTGCTTTGGCCAGGACTGGCCCGAGACATACACCAGGGGGTTGGAGACTACATTGTGTGAGGGCAGGCGCAGCCCATTGAGGAGAAAGTGACCAGTCCTCCTTCCACTCTAGACCAGATGGCTGATCAGGATATGCAGGCAATACCCAGCTCCCTTTGTGTCACTGTCTAGTGGGGATTCAAAAACAGCCCAACTGTCAGTCTGGCCCAGACAGGGAATACACAAGCAGGCAGAGTCACAGAATGGTTTAAGCAATAAAATGCTCAATTTCTAAAAGTGGCATTTTCAAACAGACAATTTAAAAAACACCTTTACCAAAAGGTGTATTTTAAATTGTGAGTTCAGGGACCCCAAACTCCACATTTCCATCTGCTCTCAAAGGGAAACCGCACTTAAAAGATATTTAAAGGCAGCCCCATGTTGACCTATGAGAGAGAAAGACCTTGCAACAGTGAACAATGCATTTGGCAGAATTTCATTGTTAGGACATTTAAAACACATCAGTACATGTCCCACCTTTAGCATACACTGCACCCTGTCTACGGGGATACCTAGGGCCTACCTTAGGGGTGCCTTACATGTACAAAATGATAAGATTTCGGCCTGCAAGTGGGTACACTTGCCATGTCGAATTGGTAGTTTAAAACTGCATACACACACACGCACACACTGCGGTGGCAGGTCTGAGCCATGTTTACAGAGCTACTAATGCGGGTGACCACACCTAGTGCTGAAGGCCTACTAGTATCATTTGATCTATAGGCCCTGGGTGCCTCTAGTGCACTTTACTAGGGACTTGCTAGTAAATCAAATATGCCAATCATGGAAAAGCCAATTACACATACAATTTACACAGGAGCACTTGCACATTAGCACTAGTCAGCAGTGGTAAAATGCCCAGAATACTAAAAACAGCAAAAACAGAGTCCAGCACCAGTCAAAAATGGAAACCAGAGGCAAAAAAGGCAGGGGAGACTTCGCCAAGGATGCCAGGTCTAACAATGGCGCACACATGGTGGCGTTAGATGGGTGCTAAATGACGCAAGAAAAGTGGTGTTGGACTAGGTGCAGCTCCAGTTTTTCATATTTCTGCTCCATTGTCTTTCTTAGCTGGTGATGCTGTATTCCTATGTGTGCGGCCAATGCACCAGACAGGTGAAGGTGCACACATTGGGTACGTCTGGTACATTTAGGTGATATGTAGTTAGTGCTGCACACTTGGATGGCATTTGATATTGGTGCCACCCGGAGGCTTCGACAACCCGACAAATGTGGGGCTGTGCCCGTATGTGGCTTTCTTCACATTGACATGGCCAGTGCCATTCACATAGCTGAGCTATTCATTGTTAAGTGTTATGTGTGTGGGATCTATATTTAATTGTCAACCAGTGGACACTTGGAGTGGTTTGGGCCCAGCTTCTCAATGCAAAGAGGACAGAGCTCCAACTGTCCTTCACATGGTGTGCTGGACACATTGTGGCTGTATTATGTAGATATGGGTGTATATGTGTGTGATGCGCAATGAAAGCGGCACAGTGTAGCATGTGGCATATGTGTTGTTGTCTGTATATCTGTGTTCCCCTGTCCAAGTGTGTTTATTGTGGTGTATATATTGTTTTTCCTACAAGGTCGGTGTATTGTCTGTGTAATGATTGGTATGGTGGCTTACCTACAAGTAGCCCATTGTCATATTGACAATCCTGGAACTGCTCGTTGATGGTTGCGTGCCTGAATATGTAAGCATCATGGACGCTGCTGTTCTATTTGGCTAGGATGTTTCTGATGAGCCCATGGTGGTCCACCATGGCCTGCACATTGATAGAATGGATGTGATTACAGTTCCTGTAGAGGTGTTTCATTGCAGTAGGTGGCACAAGTTGGACATGGGTGCAGTCTATTGCACTTAGCGCATGCAAAAACCCAGCAATTCGGTAGAAACTTTGCTTGGTCTCCTGCTGCAGTTGCTGGGTGTTGGGGAAGCAGATGTGGTGGGGTGTGAAGTGGATGATTGCATCCAGAACCTTTCGTAGCATGGCCAAGAAGGATGGCTGGGAGATGCCAGCTACTTGTGCGCCCATTGTCTGGAATGTTACTGATGCCAGCATATGGAGGACAGCCAGGAGATTGATCATGGGTGGAATCATTGTAGGAGTTTCCACCCTTGCTATGACTTCTGGCACTAAGTGGTGCAGCAGGTGTACAATGGACTCCCGCTTCACACAGTAGGTTCTGATTACATCTTTTCCATGGGCACAAGGATGGCTGTGCACTGTTGAAATATCCTCTCCCACCTTCTGTGCTGTCTTAGTGGCTGCTGTGGTGGTGTTTGGGGTTGAGTTACTGCAGTGGAGCTGGTGGGGCCTGTTGTCGTGGCTTTCGTCTGCAACGCTTGCCAAGCTGGAGCATTAACAGTCCCATGTTGTCCATGGGGTTGCCAATGCTGCTCTTAGATGTTTTCCTTATGTAGTAGTGTGTGAGCCTCATTTTAACGCCTGGTCTGACTAGCCACTCAATTTTTACCCTAATCGTACTTTGAGTCATTTTTTGGCACCGGTTCTTTCATGTACCTCATTTTTGCATGGGGCAGTAAATATGGTGCTGGATAGCTAGCATCATTTTTTGTGAGTGTACGCCTACCTTGCATATCATTGTCGCAAAATGAGGAAAGGTGGGGTGGTGCTTCCAAAAAAAGACACTAACTCAGACAAGTTATAAATATGTCACTAGATTAGTGCCACTTTTGTGTCAAAAGAAGGTGCAAAGGCGGTGGTAACTTTTCCTAAATATGGGCCATAGTGTGTCCATGAAATTTTGGCACTTGATTAAATCTGGGTAAATGGGTTCCTGGTTAATAATTCCCTATCAGGTCAAGGAAGGGGCGTCCTTCCGGAGGACTTTCAGTATGGGTATCATGAAAATTGAACTGCAAATTAGATTAAGTAGGGCGACCAGCCATGTCATCCAATGGGCAGCATGTGAGGCTTTGGTTTGTGGGCCCTGAGGGTGGGGTGTTGATAATGTGAATGTGAACATTCCACCTGGTGATCTGCAGGAATTTTATTTCTTATATTAAAAGTGTCAGAAAGGATGTGATTGATTGCAGGCTGATCGGGATGGACAAAGGAGGGATGCATTTCATACTGATCTGTGGAGATTTTAACACACAACCCTCTGATGCCATTAACAGTAGTGAGACCATAACGGAGGACCACTGTTTAGGCATTCCCAAAACAACTATGAGCTGTTTCAAATCAACTAAGAAAGCTGATGCATTTTCTGACTACTTGTTAAACTGCCACCTGCATTTTTTCAATGGTTGTACTGTTTCGGACAGCACTACCAAGGTGGCCTTTAACAATGGTAGAAGCTCATCACTAATTGTTTACATAATTGTCAATATAGAAGCCTGGGAGTGCGTGTGTGATTTGGCCGAGTGGAGAGTGATCACAACCCTGTGGTACTATGCATGAAGTGGTGCTCTGTGAGGTGTGCTTGTGTGAATGTTTGATCTGAAGGGAGTTATGGACATTAGATCATCCCATCCAATAGCAGGAGGAGAATAAGATGGGGCAGTGAGAAGTATCTGCTTAAACTCCTGCAGCTCGAATGTATAGTGATTAAGTATGGTGCCTCAATCATGAATATTCTGACCAGTGATAGTGGCAGGATTTTAGCTGCATACAATGGAATGGTAAGTGAGTTGAAGCCCTGTAGTGTAGGCATGCTGTGTCCAAGATAGCTTATTTAAATGGTGGGAGGTGAATAGCAGAGAATGGCAAGTATGACGAGGACTGTGCCAGAATGAAGAGAGTTCCCCTGATGCAGCATCACTTCAGCCACCAGAGTGAACTGGATTTCAGAGAATGTAGGATAAGTACAAGTGTCTGTTAAATACTAAGGGGCTGATTTAAGAGCCCCTAGCGCTATCCTAACAACACATAAGCGTCATTTTTTTATGCTAATGGAGCTAAAATGATGCACCATATTAACAAAGTGGCGCAATGCATGCATGCCACTTGCAACCCTTTGCTCTACATTATGCTTGCACCAGGCATAATGTATGCAAAGGGGTTTTTCCCCATTGGGTGGCTGAAATATGGTGCAAAGAAATCTAAGAGACTACGGTCAGCATTTTTTATGCTAATCCTGCAAAGCTCACAATTAGTGTAAAAAATGTTGGCGCTAGTTCCCCTAACTAACACCATGGTGCGATGTATTTTAGATACAGCGCACAAATGGTGGCGTTAGGGGGGCGCTAATGGGTGCAAGAAAAGTGACACTGCACAATGTGCAGTGACACTTTTCTTAAATTGGGCCATCAGAATTTGCTGTTTCAGAAGGCACTATGGGTAGAACTTAGGGAAGTGTCATCTGAGAACAATGCCAAAAGGTTCTGGGAACTTGTAACAGGGGCAAGGAAGGGGGTGATGAATATCTTGAAAACCTATATCGGACCCACCCACATGGGTCCACAATTTCAGTAGCTTATAAAGTACTAATTCTACATGTTTACTGGATACCCTGCTGATGCAAAAAACCCTATCCCTGGTTTTTTTTGCAATTGATATTCTGATTCCAGAAGTGGAAAGATAATTCAGTGCCATGAAGAGGCACAAGGTGCTGGGCTTGTTGATGTCGATGTTTATCATGAGGAGCCTCACCTCTAGGCCACTATTCTGACTTACTAAAGTGTTCAACTCAGCCCTTGCTGGTAGTGTCATACCACCCTCCTGGCACTCTACCACCATTGTTCTGATCTACAAAAAGGGTGTTCATGGCATCCCCTCCAACTACCACCTGATTTTTCTTCTTGATGGGGCAGGGAAGGTTCTTGGGAAAGTCCTGCTCAGTCACCTGCAGGGATGGGTGGATGTCCATAACATCATGACCGAAGTGCAAGCTGGCTTACGGTCTCGTATAGGTACCATTGACCGGATCCTTTCACCTATATATGATCTCATACAAATTCACGTTAGTGAGAGAGTCCTCCCTGTATTTAATCTTTGTACACCTGAAAGCAGCCTTTGATCTAGTTCATAGGGACACACTTTGGAGATCACTGGTAAACATAGGGGTTTACACTACCCTGAAAAAGGCCATATTGGAACTTCACTCTGGCAACATGGCCAGAGTCAGATATGGACCAGGCGGTGAGGGTATGGAAACCTTCCTAGAAGAAAAGGGCATCAGGGAATGATGTGTGCTGGTGCCTTTACTTTTTAGCCTCTTCTTGAATGATGTAGCAGATTATCTGCTAGAGGAACCACTCGATCTACCCACCATAGCTAGAAAGAGGGTTCCAATACTATTGTTTGGAGAGTACGCCATATTGATGGTGCATACGGAAAATGCAACCCACAGGCTGATTAACAGCTTTGTGGATTACTGTGACGAAAAGTCACTGACTATCAATAGTAGTAAGATGAAGAGTATGGTTTTGCAGCCGTCCCCTGGCTTCAAGTGGAAGCCACTGATTGATGGTGTGTCCAAAGAAACTGTTCAGCACTTTGACTCTCTGGGTATCTAATTTGCAGAGAATTTTCATTGGGGTAACCATAAAAGGATGGGAACCATAGTCCTGAAACAAATGGCTGGGGGAGTCTTGAAGTTCAGGCACAAGGTGGGTGCTCGAAGTATCAGTATTATCCTGCGTATCTGTAAACAAAAGGCAATGGCTGCAGCACTCTATGGGGCCGAGCTTTGGGGGTTTTCGAATACTAGCCCATTACAACTGGCTGAGAATAACTTTCAGAGAGTGCTACTGAGGCTGGGACCAGTAACCCACCCTAATGGCAGAGCTTGGCCTCACACCAACATTGGAAACAGTAGCCCTGAGGCCAGGGCTCTATTGGATAAGGTTGGTCCCTAATCCTAAGGTAGCAATATAGTTGAGAACCCTGGAAGAAGCCACCTTGAGTGGTGTCTGTAGGGGGTGCTCATTGGTGTCGAAAGTGAAGAATGTCCCTAGAGAACTGCAGCTGGAGGCCTTGTGGGCACAAACCTGTACAGTAAGGCAGTATACCGCAGAGCAGATTAAAGTTCAATATCCTGAATATCAGTTGACAAGGGCACTCCTCACAAATAGGCCAGGATCAGTCTTATGCAACTATTTCAACAATGCTTATGGTCCCCTTGTGCTAGTTTTGTGGATCTGATATACCTTGAGCTTAAGTGAATGCTGTATGTAGAATACAGGTTCAGTGTGCTGCCGACCAGGGCCTACCTAATCTGTACATAGAGGCTCACGGCTGGGTTTGAGCACTGTGATTGTAGCTTTGGCAGAATAGACAACAACCTATTTTATCTTGTTTTGCAAAAAATATGACTCAGCACAGCAGCAGTGGCTACTCCCTCTCTTCAAGTCCTATGGGGTAAAATGTGTAAACACAGCACTGGCGCTCTCCACTAGGCCTGGCGATATGAATTTGCACAGCTCCATAGCATCATACATGTGGCCCGCATGGCCCTGTCTAAGAGAGCAGCCAATCAGGCTTGGTCTTATCCTTTCATGAGAGTACTTTGAGTCTACAGAGCTGTACTTGTGGGCTGAATGATCATGCCCGATAAATCTGTGGCACTCCCTTCCGTTAGAACAGTTCTATGTATATTGTGATATGTGCAGCGCCATGCATCAATGACAAAATTGTCATTTCTCTTAAGTTATTTATGTACATGCACTTTAGCACAATTTGGGCCTACATTGATAAACTGGATAGCTGCCTACTATGAACTGAAGAAAGTACTTAATGCACTGTGCTGTCAAGGCATCCAATTTATCGTATTTTACATGTATTTTAACCAAATTCTGTTTGTATTAACGAACTAGATGATTGTTTTATCGAGACTGAATGCAGCTGAAATGCTACTAGTTGACTATACTGCACATCTTTTTATGATCCACTTTATAATTCTTATTGTTTTATTCTTTCCTATTTTTCTTATTAGTGCTTTTAATTATTATAAGGCTGACAGCTGAAACAATAAGTAAATGGATATTGTTAAACGTAAAAAACATAAAAAATCACTGTTATATTTATGGTTATCTATTATAACTTGTGCCCTAAGGTAAATATAACTTGTGCCCTTGATATGCACAATTTTTTCGTAATTTTTTTTACTTCAAATATCACATTGACATTAATATTGATGTTATCAAAGATTTCATAAGTGCTGTAATTTGCCGGGTAATTAGCAGTGCATGGCGAGCGTGTGAGTTATAGTTATGTTAGGGCACGACTTATAGTTACTTGAGATAACTATAACTATAACAGATGAATTTCTTTGGTTTTGTATGTTTAAAATGTGAACCTAATTATGACATCCCTGTAAACTTCTTTTTTTATGGGAATATCCATGTTTTTTTTAAATTCTATTTCTTAACTATAATGTCCCTGTAAACTTGGATTTTTTCCAGTGAATTTCAATGTGTTTTTTTTACAGTAAAGTAATTTTACACGGCAGAGTTAGTGGAAGAGTATGTGTACACTAATTGTGTGCAAGAGTGTAGGAGGTTATGACTGAGACAGTCTTTAAAATTGTGTGTGAGTGTTTGCATGAGAGTTTGATGGCATAAAAGAGGCAATGTGTGTGCTTAGATGCATTGATTTGCATGAATGTGCGTGTAAAAGTGTGTACATGCCTGTATTGGAGTGTGACAGAAATCGCCTGTTTCGGAGAGAGGATGCAGTGGTGTGACAGTGTTTTGAATGTATGAGTGAGAGAAAGCATGATAATGAGCGTGTGTAGCATTGTTAAGAATGAGTGTCAGATTATATGCGAGAGAATGTGTGTGTGCGTGTTTTACAACACAGGTGTGTAAGACTCTGCCTGTGTGCTTTTCCAATTGCTTTGCTTACTAGTTCTGGGGACCCTCTTCCACACACACATCCACGTCAACTTTCAGATCACATCGACAGAGCCTAGTTTACAGAAGATGTTATATGCTGGCTAAAAACATCTCAAACTACCTTCAGCAAGAGTGTACATATCCAGGCACACGTGCAAGCAGAAACTGAACATAGATACTGAGTTTAGTTTCACAAGGGCATGCTTGGAATTGTAAAACACACACACAGAAACCAGTGAAAGGTTGCTGGCCATGGAATGATTAGGTGGTCCAGTCACTGGTATATATGATAACACATCAGAAGCAGAAGAGATTGGCTGATGCGAAGTAACATTAGATACAATCGGGAAAATTAGATACAATCGGGAAAATGGGTCCTCCTGAAGAAATGTTCTGGTTACCGCAATTAGTCGATGCACTCTAAGGGAAAGATGAAAACATGACAACTAAACCTGCAAATTAATGAGCTTCAGCTTCTCACGTCGTCATCAACACTTAAGAAACCACTATATCACAGATAACAAACTGTGTTATTGAACTGGGCAGTCAAAAGGCAAGCTCTTCAAGAAATAACTCAAGAAAATATATTAGCCTCTATCAACATCCCAACAGGAGTTTAAGCTGTATATTCTGTGCAATCATTTCCAGTCGGAGAGAAGTAAAACACACATATGGGTACAGGGATGTTATAGTTTTTTCTCAAATAATTAGACTGCTAATATTTCAGTGATATTTTTATTGATGTTTTAAAGGTTGTCATGAGTGCTGCAATATCTGGGGTAATTAGTAGGCCATGAGTTATAGATACCTTAAGGCGGGTGTTATAGTTACTTGAAATAACTCTAATTACTGCTGACTTTCTATGGTTTTGTACAATTAAATTCGGAACCTGTCCCTGTAACCTTTTTTTTTCAGTGAATTTCTATGGTTTTTTAACATAAAGTAATTTTAATTACTGTACGTTAATCCAACCACTGCTGCGCACTTCAAGTAACTATAACTTGTTCCCTAAGTTAACTATAACTCGTGTCCCCTTCATGCACAGTTTTCTCATCAATAATGTTGATCCAAATGTGACAGTGATATTATCAGTGATGTTATTAAGATGTCATGAGTGCAGTAATATGTGGGGTAATTAGCAGTGCATGGCAAGGGCGCAAGTTATAGTTACCTCAGGACACGAGTTATAGTTACTTGAAATAGCTCAAACTAGAACAGCTGAGTTTCTATGGTTTTGTACAGTTCAAATGTGACCTAGGGCAAATATTTAAAAATATGTGAAATCGTGGAGCATATACAGAAAATTCATACTCTAAGAACAATGTTGACAGACTGCAAGAAACAAGTGAACTGAATTATCCAAAGTTACAATTTAAATATCCTTTCCTCATACCTTTGATGCCCTCACACAGCTGGGGCAGACCTTCTCCTCGTCTGCTCACTAATGGTGACATGAATTTGCTGAGATTAAATTGTGCCTTGATCTAGTCTTTTGCCTTCTTCACTGGACTCCAGCTGTGAGTAAATTAATTTGAAAGCCAACTGTCATTGGCCTTCTTCAGAGTGTTTGTTTTTCATTGGCTGAGTAGGAAAACAATTTCCCGTTGGATTCTAAGAAATTTTGCTAAAATGTGGCATTTGTACATAATTTTCAGTAGTACATGTCTGACATATTAGAGTTAGAAAGTGAGGTGCATGTCAGGTAATCATTAAAAATCCTGACTGGGCAGAATCAGTAATATAATCAGTATTGCATCAAAAAGGGTGACACTCTTAGGATGGAGGAAGTCACTGATGTACCTGCACCCACGTATTTCTGATTGACAACATTTGAACAATCTCATGATAAAAAGTGACCAAGCATTACAACACATAACAGTCACATTTGTGAAGTGCGCATTCACTGTGTGGGGTTTCACTTTTGTGGTGCTATAGACAAATAACAGATTTGTATTGATCTCCAACACCATGGTACTCATTTCATGGAGCTCGGAAGGATTTAAGGCTGCGGTGACCTGCTTACATTTCAACCTGTGACCAATGGGCCAATTAGAGATTGATGTAGTCGTTGTATTAGTCCACTGAGCTATCACTGTCAGCAAAATACAATAATTTTGACAAATGTAAAAATACTATTATATACACAATTTTTTAAACATCTTTCTATTAATTTTTACAGTAAAAATGCAACATTCTACAAGTGTTGTTCGCATTAAGCAAATCAACACAAGGAATAGAGCTGTGCAGAGTTTTGGCACATTTCCCTGTAGCTGGCAGGAATTCATATTTAACATCAGAGTCAGTCAAGTGTTTCGTACCCCATGATGACACCTTACCACAGTAATTATATTTTCTTCATGCATCAGTCTAGATCTTAGGTTAGTCGCAAGAAGTTGTGGTGCTGGCTTCTTGTGATGGAGGTGGACCTGTATATGGTGCTTCTTTTAAGTAACCTACATGCCCACTTCTCAACCACTGTGCAGTTCTCCCAAGACTTGGCTTGTACCCAACCTTTTAGAATCAGTAGGGAGGGTATGTCAGGGGTGCATTCTTATACACCTTCTTGTTTACCCTTTACATTATTAGAATGAGCAAGCCCTCCTCTCGGTTAAGGCCGACTGTCCAAAGTTGGGGACTAGACTGCTTTCTGTGATACTGTACGCTAGTGATTCGTTCCTCATGGTGAGGACCGCAATTGGCTTGCAGTTGTTACTGGACAAATTCAGTGGCCAGTCTGGATCTCGCTTTTAACTTCACCAAGTTGATTGTGATGGTCATGGGCCCCTGGTCCACCAGAACAAAAATACTTAAGGTGGATAACCATATCCTGGCCATAGTCTATGTTTTCTCATGTCTTTGGATCTTGTTTGGCTCCAACATAAACTGGAACCCTGTGACTGATATTAAGAAGCTGGAGCTCATCAAGGCTAATGCTGCAGTAGCTAGTTTTTCTCAAAGGTGGGGGTGTAGACCCCTAGTATTTTAACCAAGGTTTACAAGACTAAATGTGCCTCTAAGTCTTAATGTGTTACTGAGGTATGGGGATACATGAAAGTTGATAACATCCAGACTGTTGAAAACATGTTTTTAAGGCCTATGCTGTGGGTCTCTCAAAGTTCCCCATCTTTTGTGTGCATGAAGAGTTAGGAATAACATATATAGGAGATTTGATTGCTCTCAGACCACTGCTGTGATGGATCAAGTTTTGGACAAGGGAGGTATCCAAGTTGAAGGGGTTGATCCTCACAGATTGTCTGTCCCTGGACCATGCTGATAAGAGTCTATGGCCCTCATTATAACATTGGTGGTAAAAACTGCCTACCGCCGCAGCCACAGCCCCCAAAAGACCATCGCCGCAACTACCATCCATCTGCCAAATTATGACCGTAGCTGAAATTCTGGCAGAAGGATGGCGGAATTCCGGCTGCAGCCATGCCGGCGGATGTCAGTAAGGTGTTTCTGCTGCCAGCAGCAGCGCAGCGCCAGTAGACCGCTGCAGACCGTATCATGACACATGATACGGCCTGGCGGTGTTCTGCTGGCAGACGCTGCTGCTGGCAGCAACGCCCCATCCCGTCTTCTGCTAGAGGACCCCCTGAAATCAGGTGAGTTGGGTGCTCCGACTGGGGGGGGGGGGTGGGAGGTGTTGTGTGTGTGGGGGGGTGTGAATGTTTGTGTGTGGGCGGATGCGAGTGCCCATGTATGGATGTGTGAATGCGAGTATGTTGTTATGTGTGAATGCG
This sequence comes from Pleurodeles waltl, assembly GCF_031143425.1. Lineage (NCBI taxonomy): Eukaryota > Metazoa > Chordata > Amphibia > Caudata > Salamandridae > Pleurodeles > Pleurodeles waltl. Next base: position 783,944,667 of record NC_090447.1, read on the forward strand.
TGTGTGCATGTATGTATGTAAGTGTGTTCGATAGTGCATGAAGGTGTGTGTATGTTGAGGGGGTCTGGAGTGGGAGGGGGGAAACCAGGGGAGGCGGTAGGGAAGACCCCTATCAGTGACAGGGAAGGAACTCCCTGCCACTGATAGTGTCTACTGCCATGGTTATTATGCCGGTAAGGAAGCCAAGAAAACCATGGTGGTAGGCGGGGTCATAATCCAGCGGGTGGGCTAGTGACGGCCATCTGGCTGGAGACTGAAGTCTCCAGCCTGGCGGCTATTACCGCTGTGGCAGATGGAGTGGTACTGGCTTGAGCCAAACCGCCAATGTCATGATATTGGCAAATGTGCCGCCAGCCTGCTGGCAGTACATTTCTCCATTTTACCGCTGTCCGCCAGGGTTGTAATGAGGGCCTATGTCTTTTAAGGCTTCTTTCAATAGTCTGGGTTAGGAGGACTTATTTTACAGTCCCCAGTCCCTGCATACCTCGGAATTAAAGTGGGTGGGGGATCCTTTCTTGAAATGTAAAGCATTAGGAAGAGAGCAGGTAGAGCTGATCAAACCCAAGGTTCAGGGGTGTTTGCTTTTAAAAACAGTCCAAACTATGGAACTCAATTTATGCAATGTATCTAGTGAAGTAGGTGAAGGATTTTCCTCCAGCCGTGGTCTTCCTCATGCAAAGTACTGTGAGAAGTGCCTGTTGAGAGGAGCGGAGAGGTCTGGTGGGGACGTAGAAGGTGTCGCAGAGGTTGAGGTGGTTGGGTCCCAGGCTGTGGAGGGCCTTGTATGCATGGACGAGGAGTTTGAAGTTGATACTCTTCTTGACGGGGAGCCAGCGGGGATCTCTCAGGTGTCCAATGATGTGTTTGCGGCGGGGAACGTTCAAGATGAGTCTGGTGGAGGCGTTCTGGATGTGTTGTAGTTTTTTTAAGTTCTTCTTGGTCCTTCCGGCGAAGAGGGCATTGCCGTAGTTGAGTTTGCTGCTGAACAGGGTGTGGGTTACGGTCTTTCGACAGTCGTTTGGGATCCACCTGAAGATCTTCCAGAGGATTCAAAGGGTGTGGAAACAGGTGGAGGCGACAGAGTTGACTTTTCGGGTCATGGTGAGCTGAGGTTGCATGCCTGGTTTGTAGGGGGAGGACTACCTAATGTGGTCATCCACCAGGAGTCATCCCAGGATGATGTGGAGGGTCCCAGGGTGAGTATCTCTGTCTTGTCTGAGTTGAGTTTGAGACAGCTCTCCTTCATCCAGGCATCGGCAGCTTCCATCCAGTTTTGGAAGTTCTTCTTGGCTGTTATAGGATTTTCAGTCAGTGAGATGATCAGCTGGGTGTCATCGGCATAGGAGACGATTTTCAGTCTGTGGCTTCTAACGATAGATGTGAGTGGGCCATGTAGATGGTGAAGAGTATGGGGCTCGAGGAGGAGCACTGAAGTACTCCACAGCTGATCTCCGTAGGTTTTGACAGGTATGGCAGGAGTCTGATTTTCTGTGTTCTGCCGGTCAGGAAGGAGAATATCCACTGTAGGGCCTAACCACGGATGAATGTTGTGTGAAGTCTGGAGCAGAGGGTGTGATGGGAAACCATGTTGAAAGCTGCCGATAGATCTCTAGGATGAGGGCTGCTGTTTGGCCATGGTTGAGGAGCGAGCGGGCGTCATCTGTGGTGGTGAGGAGGGCAGTCTCCATGCAGTGGTTGGGCACACAGTTTAACTCAACACACAACCTGGGGAAGAGTGTTAGTGATGTTTCATGAAAGGATGGGTAGAGCGAATTAGGGAAATGTGGGAAACAGACAAATACAACATTCATCAAGTCCATGAGTAAATCACATCTATTTTGGAAGGAGATGACAGTTCAGTTTCTAAATGCAAACAGTCCTTCACCTTCTGAATACTCAAGTTTTCTTATTTCATTTTTACAAAAGCAATACAAATGTAAATTTGGGGATGGCCAAAAGAGTTAAAATTAGGAAAATGATACAAATATACTGTATACAAATGGATGGTCCAGCAGCATTGTTCTGGCATTGCCCATCTTGGGGGCAGAGCTGAAATGAGGGCAGTAGCTCCATGGAGCTTTCTTGTTGCACAAGACAATATTGGAGAGTCAAGGTAACAATGGTCCATGAAGCAAAGCATGTGCTAGTGCAGTAGCGTGCCATTAACAAAGAAGTGAGAAAAAATTATCTTGTACCACCAATCTCAGACACCTTACAGCATGTACCCAGGTGAATCACACTAACAATAATAACATTTGGCTGAGTCCATCTTGAGTTAGGACGGTCTTCCTTTCGCCACTTGTGAATAGGATTGGGAGTGAGTGGATGCAGAGTAGCCCCATAGTCAATATTATATTTTCCTAATGTAAATTAGCAATTCTGGGCCATTTCTTCACTGACTCTCAAAATACACAGCCTCAGCTGTGTCAGAATTGAGGACCATAGGTTGGGTGTGGGTCTATGGAGCAGGCAGGGCAGTCAAGGGGCAGATTTATCATTGTTTTGCATTGCCCTTGTGCCACACAAGATGATGTAGGGCCACACAAACCTAGAATTAGATTTATCAAGCCATAAAAGGCCACCCTGTGAAGATTGTATTGCTCCCACTGTAGGCACATGCTTCCACAAGCCATGGACCAAGCTGCCACCACTGTTTCTGGGTTCTGAGGTTTGTCTAACTTTAGACTCCAGTTCTTTCAGCCTCCTCTCATGCCCCAGCAGCATTTCCTTTTATTTCCAAGGCTCTCTCAGCCTCCAGTCTCATTTTGGATAACTGCAGCTTGAGCTCCCTTTCTGATGCCCTGTTCTCCAGCTCCTCTGGGGACAGGCCCTTTGAAGACACCCTGTTTGCTGCCTTTATACTGGGTTTTCTCTCAGTAGGCAGAGGACCTCCTTCCTTTGGAGTTTACTCCACATTAGGGTCCTCATCCTCAGAGGTCTCAGACTGAAATTGTATCCTACTGATTTCCTCAGGCAAGAAGGACTATTGGAGGTCCAGTTTCATGGCCTTCTTTCTAGCACATAGCCCCTCTCCCTTGCAGAGTTTCTGTAGCTCAGTTCTGCTAAGGTTATCCACTTTGATCACCTCCAATTCCATGGTATGAGACAAGTAGAAAGGTAACTTACATTTAAGAAAAAAAGGAAAATAGCCAATCAGAAAAATAGGATTCTGATGGTTCACCACACATGTCATCCTGAAACAAACTTCAAGAGATGGTGACAGGTAAGGAGGCAGCAGGAAACAGTGCAAAATTGATGCAATGCCTGTGATGAACAAAAAGCGTGACCCCTTACTGCATATGAGAAGTTGCCAGGCATCATCTTGGGACTTCTTCATTCACACCAAATGCCATCTGCTCTTCTTGTTCATTACAACCCCCTACCTAATAAACCTCTCTGGTTTCCAATCTCAGACACTCTCCACCAATTTCCATGCCCTCTGAATGGTCCACTATACATACAATAACCAAAGAAACAGTAGGAAATCATGCAGTCCTTCTAGAATCCATCCACACCCAACGACAAAATGTCCAAAGAAGCCCTATGAGTCTCCCTTTTAATATAGGGTGTGAGTCATCTTAGGCCAGCAGACCAGGCCAGTGGTGGAGATTACCAATTGGACAAATTTGACAGTCTTACCCCTCCTCATATGCTAGCTGAGTGTCTCCAGTCCTGAGTGCTATTGTGTAGGTCAGGTAAGATATATGGGATAAGGGCACAAATGATGCTTGGAAGGGTACAGAAACGTCAGGCCCCTGTCACAAAATCACCTGGAGATGCCTGCCAGGGATACTCTTGACTTAGAACTATGGCAGTGATTTGCCAGTTCATTTCCCCCACCTGCAGCAACAGAGCTTCTACTTCCTCCTTACTTTCACCTTCTGCCAGCCAGTGCTCTGCCAGTCATCAATCATGGTGAGCTGCCACTATTAGCTGAACACTTGAGGTCTCCATGATCCCCACTATGAGCACACCAGCTGTTAACAAATTGAGTGCTGGAATTCAATGCAACTCCTCTAGCCTTGTATACACAACTTTCCTACCAATACAGTCTGGCACAAACCCTAGCCCTGACACAAAAAGGTGTTCCCAGGTAGTGCATTGTTAGTACCAACCCATCTCTTCCTGCCTGAGCAAAAAACCCTACCACTTCTCAAAGACAAATTAAAGTCCAAAAAGCAGGCAACAACCAACTACACTGACTGACATCCAACTTCTCAGTCCCCATAATCCCACACCTCCGCCAGAGTCAAAACTCATGCACCGATCTCTCCATTGAGTTACAATATGAAAACCTGTCCTCCATCACCCTGCTGACATCATTGCTCAGGATAAGGAATGGCCCATCACCCACCCTCTTACCAGGAGATGTAAGAAACTTAAAAAAAATAAAGGTTCCAAAACGAATGTGGATACACACACCACATTTAGAACTGCAGCAGTGGCAAACATTATGGCCTTCATTATAACATTGACGGCAACAACCACCTACTGCAGCGGCGCTATCATATTATGACCACAGCCGGATTTCCACCAGAAGGATGGCAGAAATCTGGCTGTGGCCATGCTGGCAGATGGCAGTAAGGTGGCGCCTCTGCCAGCAGCAGCGCCATGCCAGTAGACCACTGCAGGCCATATTATGACGCTGCTGCTGGCAGCAGCGCCCTGTCCCGTCTCCTGCCGGAGTACACCCTGGACAAAGGTAAGTGGGTACTCCAACAGGGGAGTGCGGAGGTTTTTTTTGTGTGTGTGGGGTGTGGGGGTGTTTGTGCGTGCGTGTATGCAGGTGTGTGTTGCATTTTGTATGTGTGTTCATGTTTGGGGGTGTGAGTGCGTGTATGTTGAGTTGTGTGAATGCATGTCTGCCTGTCTGTATTTAAGTGTGTGTGGATGTGTGTGTGAATGGATAATGCATGCGTGGATGAATGTGGGTATGAGTGTGTGTATGCATGTGTGCGTGTGTGAAGGGAGGGACATGTATGATGGGGGTCTGGAGAGGAAGGGGGGTCGGGTTGAACCTGTGGAGGGGGTCATAATCACGCAGGTGGTCAAGTGACGGCCGCCGGGCTAGAGATTGATGTTTCCAGCCCGGTGGCCATTACCGCCTTGGCTGTTGGTGTGGTACATTGGCAGTTTGGCTTCAACCAAACAGCCAATGTCATAATATCAAGGAAAGTACCACCAGCCTGTTGGCAGTACTTTCCTCTATATTACCGCTGACCGCCGGGGTCAGAATGCCCCCCCTATGGTATGTATGTGGAATGGATAAGTGATGTGGAGGGTAATGCTCATGGCCATACTTGGTAAATTGCCCCACTCCTCCATCATAACTCCATCATTAATCATAACAAGAGTCCAGAGAAACGAAAATTTCCCATAGTCAAAGAAGGTCATCCTATGAGTTTGAGGAGGCAGAAGGCAGATCCTAAGTACTGAAGCAGCTCTCCCTATAAACATGCTGAAAGTGGAAAGGACAACCACGACTCCCCCTTTCAGCAAAAATGTAGGACTGGGGGCATGGTTTAAAAGAGAGGGGGGCATGAAGCCTTCACAGCAGAAACCAAGGCCAGTGGTGGAAGTAAGGCCAGGTCCAGGAAAACCCCAAGTCAAGTGAAACATGGCCTTCATCAATAATGCCGTTCAAAAAGCTCACATATCCAATCAATTGCATGGCTGAACAATTAAGAATCTACACATACTTCCATGGCTGACACTGCTCTCTCCTTTTGAGTTAATCTTGCACCATTACCCGGGGAATTGATCTTTCTCATATTCCCAAGCTCACTTCTCTCTCCACCTGTACTGTTTAAAACAAAGTAATCCGCTGAATGAGCTAAACATACTGTCATTACGTCAACCCTACCCATAATTATTCCTTTCCCAGCCATGTCTGCTCTCCAAAATGTGAAGCAAAGATTTCCAGTCGTGTTGAAACTTCAGTATGCAGACACCATCAGTAGAGTGCCATGAGCAGAACACAATGGGGACCCTTGCACCTGTGTGCTTCTTGCTGAAACCTTGTTGTTCTCTGAAGATCTGTGAGGTGAATTACCAACCGAACTACGCAAGTCATTCACTGCCAACAGGACAAAACCAATACCAAATAGTGCTTCAACCACAGAAGACCAGAACATCATGGTGGTTAACAACATTGGGATATTAGTGACTTATTTTGAGCTAGTTTGAAGATTTGTGGGTGCATATTTACAATGAAGTGGCGTAGTGCAGTGCTGCAAGCCATTTTGTTGCGCTGCCCTATGCTAATTCAATTGGACATAAATGCACCATATGTACGAGATACAATGCGTTCCTGTTTTTTCTGCCAGCACAGCGCACAATTTGATGGCTGGTGCCAATGCAGGCCCCTTTGCACCATGGTGCAGAGGTGTCTGTGTTATAGACAGGATTGTTTTTGTGCAAGAGGGGGCATCCTCTTGCACAAAAACAATCTAAGTAGGCTTTTTCCGCTTTCTATGTGGAGAATGCAGCCCACATGGAGAGAGGAAAAACAAGGAGAAATAATGATGTTTCTCCTCGTTGCGCCTCCCCAGGAGAGGTGTGTGGTTTTGATACATTCCCAGGTTTACCTGTCCTGCAAATCTAGGAATGCATTAAAACCCATGAGTGTTGCGGGAAAAACCCACATCAACGCCAATAGAATGCCCCCTGAAGCAGTGTAAGACAACGTAGCGACTTGCTCTACACCATATCTACGAGGCCATGAAAAGCTACACAAATTGGTTTTGTGTGACCTTATAGACATGAATCTGCACTCTGCTCCATTGGAGTGTCATAGAAAGTGATGCACCGGCAGCACAATGGAGTTGTAAATATGCCCCTTGGTTTAAAGATAAGCCGTGACATCTTTTAGGGCTGCTAAAATTCACCAATGATCCTCTCCTTCTATATGAATGCAGTGCACAACCTATAAAAGAATCATCTCCTTATTGAGTTTCAGAACAATCATTGCTCTCAGAAATGAGTATTATACATGAATGATTTAATTTTACTATATCATGATGTTGATAAAGAAAAACATGTTATTCTCAGAGAACTACAAATATTTTAGAAGTCCTCAGGGAATGAAATTAGCCTACTGAAACCATTTCTAATGCACTCTTTTCAGGATGGACTTCTAATGGGGAAACCTCAGGTCAAATTTGTTACTGAGCCTAAAAACAAAGCCTAAATAGAAGAAACAATCATGACTAATTAGGATACTCAGATCAAGCAAATGTGTATTTTTTCCCAAAAAGAGGAGAAATGAAACCAGCTTTGTATTGAGTGACATTTGTTTGTTTAGGTGTGGTTTGGCTTGTTTTGTTTTAGATGCAGAGGCCCTCTCAAGGTTAAATGAAGGGAGTAGTTTACTGGATAACTTTAATTGTTTCGTAACACAAGAGCTCACAACACACAATACAGACTCTCCACAGTATAGTCCAATGTCATTCCGTCTAATTTGTATGTGTCTTTATCAAACATTTGAAGCTTCTTTTGGCTGCTTCTGTCACAAATTATAGAGCGGGATCACAGGCATGTGTTCTGTGACGAGCAGTGGCCAGACATCCAGAGCACTAGTATGTTATCATTGAGCAGAAAGAGTGACAGGAATGCTGTGGTACCCAAACTGATTTTTGTGAGTGGTTAGTTTCATCACAGTGCTCCAGACATGTCATCATGTGCATGTGGGTTACCCAATATTTCCAGACTAGCTTCAGAAGCCTGATCAATGAGATCACTGATGTTAATTTAGAGCACAGGATTTGAATTCAGCAGGACAAGGCAGGGCAATACTTTAATCATAGCATTGTCATTCAAGAGGGAGCAACAGCAATAACATTGATTTAGAACATAAGGTAGTACAGATTAGTACAAAGGGTTCAGTTTCAATATTTTTCCACTTGACTCATAGTGCTCATTGTGTTCGTTTAGTGCCAACAGGAGTGCGATTCCGGTCGATCCTTGACATTCATAAGCGTGGATGGTGAAGAGTATAACATAATACCAGCTACCACCTTCTAAATTTCTGAGACATTCTGAGCCAGTTGTTCACCATCTTTTGTGAATACATTTATCCAAAGGGTGTCCAGTTAGACCTGGGGGTCTAATGAATAAGATTAAACCTAGGGGTTGATGTTTGAAAGTTTTTCTGGAGTAATACATCAGCAAACCTGGCATTAAAAGCTATGATATGAACTATGTAACATGCAGCTTTTTCTTTAACTTTCAAATTATGTTTTTCGTAGTGAAAATATGCCCACCTCTCTTTTGTAAGAGGTCTTAATAATTTGCAAATTAAAGTTGTACAAGGGTACAAATTTCAGTTGTACCCAGCAACGAACAACACATGCTAAGTACATGGTCACACATTAAACTATAGTAGCTCCAGTTTTGGTTTGGGAGAAAATGAAAATGGTGGATGACCGGCACTGAAAATTCTTTCAAAATTTTTTCACGTCCTTCAATTTGGATCTGTTAAGTGAATTTCAAAAGGTATTAAGTAGAGACATTGTGTTGTATAGCTTTATTGATTCAATCATAGATGTTCTTGCTAAAAAAGGACAAGGACCACACATTGTGCATACCAGACCACAATATTTTTATTATAAAAGAATGATAACATATTTGCTTAAATATAGACAACAATGTGATATTTGGTTATTAATAAAGAGTAAAGTATTACACAGAGGTCAAAAAGGTTTTATATGGAGTAGGGCTGTGACAATAAATGTTAAATCATGTACAAGTGAAACAGCAAGCCAAAATGCATTTTGACACCCCTGTGTGCATGTCGAGGTTGCAGAAAATACATTTCAATTCAGCCAGAGAATACATTTTGAATACATAATAAATTAGAAAGCAATCTACTTAATTGTTATCTCATCACTATACAAACAACAAAAAGCTAAAAATAGTTGCATTAAGTACAGGAATAAAAGTCCTGAAACAAAGCGGAATAAGCCGTTGACGTTCACTGTCACAATTACTATTGCTCCACATCAAACCTTTGATAAATTTGCTAGAACTTCGGAAATTACTTCTCAGGATCTTATGCTAAGAGTAAAAAAATTACATCAAACAATAAACAGATGCTTCGATCAGCTGCCAACCACATTTCCAGCCGTGCATAAAACTACTATAGAATTTGAGCATCAAAAGTCAAAAAACGAAAAACAAAAATACAGTTTTTGAAGTCGAAAGAACCAGAAGAGGTAAGGAATATTGTAAAAAAAAATATATGAAGATGTCAATGCCTATATATGTAGGAAATGTTTTCTAGCTTGATGATGAACCTACATAGTGGTATATCTTAAAGTCATTAGCCAGCATCTATTATTGACAAAATTAATTACTTGAAGATGATCGGTCCTATGGACTTGATAATTGTGGTTATTCATGCTGTGACATGTCTATCAAAACCTGTTTTGAAAAGAGCTTGCAACATTCAAGATTAATCTTGAGCACCAAGAACTCTTTCATTGCAAACAAAACAAATTGCAGCTTACACGTTCAGAAATAAAGTCTCCAAAGGTTTGATCGAAAACACCCCTATGGTGGCTTCTAGTCGTATATTTGAAAGCATTAGTATACATGTAAAATGTGACCTATCATAGATAGCAAGTATGATATCAATATATCCTGTTAGTGGATATATATTTGTATATTGGGAGAATTGGATTTGGAGAAAAAGAGAAGACATTAAAACTACACTCTAGACCACTGCCAGGCTTACAAAATAGAATATCTTTAGAATATCTGGTAGTTCGGTCTTGTGGTACAAACAAAATCCTTTAAATTTTGAAGACTTTAAATGGTTATATTTGTTTTGAGGAAAAGCCAACCAGAAAAACTGGTTCTGAAGAATCTTTTTTGTCGAACCTTTGATGACAAATTATTTGCGAAAAACTGATTTCACCAGGCCAGAGAAGCCAGCCTGTTGTATGCCAATATTGGTGAAAATGTCATTCTTCCAGATTGTTTTTTCCCTTAATTCATTTATTTGAAACCCCGATTCAAACCATTTCTGTTCCTTGTTCAATATCCTGCCCTTTTTTAAGAGAGTGTCCTTCCACCTTAAGCCCTGCTTCCTTTTCTACCTCTTTTTTATTTCCTTTCTTCTAATTTTCTTAGGGTACGTTTAACCCTACTGCCCTTTATCCTTTTTATTTCTCTTCTCCTCTCCCTCTTTCCCAAGAGTAATGAGACTCTCTATCCTCCTTTTCAACTTATTTACTTTTTTTTTGTTTTTACCCAGTAGTAACCCATACCTTTCTTTTCTACTAACCTGTGCTTTTCTTATCTTTCCTTCTTTCTCCACACCGTCAGCTTCTTCTCCTATATTTCTCATTGGAGGTAGACATAGATAAAAACTACATTGACCCATTTTCTACCATTTTCTTTTTTCTTTCCTTTATCTTTATAATAATGGCCAATGGTTTGGAAATTTTAAGACTTTTTAAAAAATGTTTTACAAATACTGGTTCCAGCATTCAAACCTCGGTTCAGTTTATCTTTTTCATGAAAAACATAATTTTTTCATGGAGAGGCACTTTTGTCTTTATAGTATTCTCAATATTCGAGTTTCATCAATCTTTTTTGTCAGGCTGGCATTCTTTAATAAAGAGTTTTGACAATTCAGGGGATGAATCTCAGATATTTCTTTATTATTAGTTCAATAATAATTTTATTGTACATCTCTCCTAAAATACATAAAGCAGCTCACCCCGTACGATGTACAGTATTTATCAGAATATACTAACCTTTCATTACTTAAATGTGTCCCGACATTACCCTCATATATATATCTTACAAAACTGAACCTAAATATCGTTACTCAATATCAATTTATAAATATATAGTCTTAAGTATATACTTCTATTTATTGCGGGGCTTCCATGAGACAGTGATGTATGGGAAGCCAATAGAAGTAACATGCACAAAGTTTCTGTCCGAAACACTGGATGCTCAGTGTTCATAAAAGAAACTTCACAAAGATTAGCCAGAATAGTACTGAAAATGAACGACTTTTCTATTTAATTTGACATGTCAATTTTAGCAAATGCCTTGGCACCTGAGTGTTTAGGAATCCTAAAAAGTAATTGCAACCCACAGCATATTCGAAAAGCATCCTCAACACTCTTGGAATATTCTTTCTTACAGCAGGTCGGTTCAAAGAAGTGCAAAAGACTGACAAAAGCATCTTCTTCCAACAATAAAATCATGACAATTCCTGTTGATCTGCCATGCTCTGATCCCCAGGATTGTCATCCATAACCCTTCTAAGATTAAGACTCACGTTATATAATATTGGAGTGCCAAACTACAGTTTTCTGTCCCCATAAATTCATATATTTCAAATTCCTCTGGAGTTCTGGCAACCTCAGACAAAACTATTTTGCAAAAAAATGTGCTGAAGATTAACAATGGAATAGACTGGAAAGGATGCAAAGATTTTGGTACCACAATCATCGTAATAATATTTCATCTTCAATTGAAGCTATGAGGGAGTCAAAGAGAACCCACAATTTTTCATAGACTGTTGCAGTATCAGGACATTGTTAGCTTCAAAAGTGTCAGATAAATCAGAGCTGTGATGGGCATATTGCACAGATGCCACATTCTGTTGCCAGCTTCACTTTAAAAAAAGGATGGTGTGTTCTAGGACTCAGGGATTGTTGTGACCATCTATTCATGCTAGAGGAATTGGAGAGAAACCAGAAATATGACATATCAGAAAACCTTAAAAAATTCAACCAAAATGCAATCCCCCTTACCACTGGATAGGTTGACATGATCTATTTCCACCTCTTTCATAGTGATTGGGGCATAAAGAAACAAAGCTTCTTTATCTTATAATCTAGCTAAAGCAGCATCTTCAAGGTATAAATCAGTTTCTTTCAGAGTGACTATCTTTCATATACACATTTTGGTAAAGCATCTGAAAGACTTTCTATTAATATCAGCTCCAGAGTCTGGCTGCCTTGCCTCACTCTAGATGTTGGATAAATTATTTCATATGCCCGCCTCCATGTATCAATGTGGAATATACTTCCCAATATTGAATTTACGGCCTGATTTAGAGTTTGTCGGACGGGTTACTCCACCACAAACGTGATGGATATCCAGTCTGGCATATTCCAATTGCCATAGTCTATAATGGGATTGTAATTAGGGGTGGTTGGTTAATAACTCTGTGGAATTCCATGGGTGCGGACTTCCTTGAGATGTGGAGGGGCCCTGAATGCACCTGCACTTGGAAGAGCTAAGCAAGGTCGGGCCTCATTAGGCCTCACCCTGCTGCATCAAAGCATACCCACAGACGTTTAGAGAAAAAATGAAGGAACAGCCAATCCAGCAAAGCCCTTGCCTCATTCAGAGCCGGAACCATCTTCATCAAGGCCAGCAACTTCCTGGACAGCTCCCAGTCTGGCTTCAGCAGCAATCACAGCACGAAGACAGCACTCCTGGCAGCCACTTACAACATCCGATTACTCGTAGACCACAGCCACACCGCTGCACTTACTTACTCCATGGCCTCTCAGCAGCTTTCAACATAGTCTCCCACAGCACCCTGCACACCAGACTCCATGACTTAGGAATCCACAGAAGAGCCCTGGAATAAATCCACACCTTCCTCTCCAGGAGGACGCAGAGAGTCAGACTCCCACCCTACACTTCCAGACCCTCAGGAGTCAACTGCAGAGTACCCCAAGGATCCTCACTGAGTCCCACACTGTTCAAAGTCTGCATAGCCCCTCTTGCTGCCACCATCTGAAGCCACGGTATGAACATAGTTTCAATTGCCGATGACACACAACTGATCATTTCCCTCACCGAAGACTCGGACACAGCCAAAAGGAACTTTCACGCAGGAATGGAAGCCATTGCCACCTGGATGAGAAAAAGCTGCCTCAAGCTCAACTCCAACAAGACGGCACTCATCATCTTCGGAAACACCACCTCAACTTGAGACAACTCCTGGTGGCCCACATCTCTCAGCATTCCCCCTTGCACAGACTGAGCATGCCAGCAACTTAGGAATCATCCTCGACTCCAAGCCATCCATGATCCGTCAGGTGAACTCTGTGGCTTCCTCCTGCTGGCACACACTCAACAAATTTCGGAAGATCTTCAGATGGATCCCAGAAAGACTGTTGCAGGACAGTCACCCACGCCTTAGTCACGAGCAAGCTCGACTATGGCAACTCCCTCTACGCCGGTAGCTCAACTAGGAACATCAAAAAACTTAAACTCACCCAGAACACCACCGCCAGACTCATTCTGGTCCTCCTTTGCCGAGAACACATCTCCCAACACCTGAGTACCCTCCACTGGCTACCGGTCAAGAAGCAAATCACCTTCAAGCTTCTCACCCACATGTACAAGGCCATACATAACGCAGGACCAGTCTACTTGAATCACCACATTTCCTTCCACACCCCCACCAGATCCCTCCGCTCTGCCCAGATGGCCCTGGCCACTGTCTCTCACATCTGCAAAATCACTGCTGGGGGACGATCTTTCACCTACACTGCAGCAAAGAGATGGAACAACCTCCCCCTGCACCTCAGACAAAGCCTGTCGCTTACCATCTTCAGGAAGAACCTCAAGATGTGGCTCTTTGGATGAGGCCCCCCGCGCCCTGAGACCCTCATGGGTGAGTAGCCAAACTTTACAAATATTGATTGATTGATTGATTGATTGCTTAGTGCTTCTGAGATCAGGGCCATTTAGGACAGGGCCATAGCCTGCAAACGCTGCAGTTTCAAGCCTTTTGTGCACTGGCCTGCCCCGTGTGCAGTCAGTGCACACACAGAAGGCCGGTGCACAAGAGGCCTGAAACAGCAGCTTTCACTATCTACGGCCCTGGTCTGAATTCAGGCCAGATTCATAAGCAGTGAAAGCTGCTGTTTCAGGCCTCTTGTGCACCGGCCTGCCCCGTGTGCAGTCAGTGCACAAGTGGCCTGAAACGGCAGCACACTCAGAAAGAGTAAAAAACAGGGAGAAATAAATATATTTCTCCTTGTTGCATCACTTTTACACCACCCCTGGGGTGGCGTAGGGTTTTGATCCATTCCCAGGTTTGAAAAACCTTGTAAATCTGGGAATGAGTCAAAATCCTTGGGTGTTGTGTTGAAACACTCACACAACACCCTTGGTAACGCCTCCCCAACTCAAAGTAAGGGAACGCATTGACTTGTGCTGCATTGCCTTACTCTTTCTCTACAAGGCCATGCAAAGCCATGCAAGGTGTCTTTGTTTGGCCTTGTAGATATGGGTCAGCAGTCTGCACTGCCAATGTCTGCGGCACAGACTGCTGGAAAATCTGGACCTAGATAAAAATCTGTGATCAACCAGACTTGTCAGCCATTAAATGGACTGTTTTGCTGTCATAGTTGATGACAATTTATGTTCGAGCTTAAGCAATGTCACTCATTGTCACCTCCTTCTTAATATTTTTAGCACAATATTCCTTTCTGACTAGTTAATGGATTCCAGTGATTTCACCTCAGTTGTCCAAAAGTACGATCTACAATCCCACATAATTTTTAATTCTGAAGAAAGAACTTGCATATATAACATTAAGAGGGTGTACCCCCTGAATACTGAATCAGCAATAATGATGGGACACAATATCAAAGACAGAATATTGAAACTAAAATATTGACAAGTAAGTCTAGATTTTCTATACCTAACTCCTCATACATGTACCTGTGTGATATATATATCTTAAAGGTACGTAGGTGTGGTGTTAGGATTAGTTAATCTATACTTCAGTATTTGCGCTTCCCTTTCAATATTTTGTCCCTCTTTCCTTGATATTTGCCACAATATTGTTGGGATCAATATTCAGTAGTACAATCCTTTAGGGGAATTAACTACCTGCCAAAGTCTCCTTTAGAGCAAAGAAACCAGGCAAGATAATAAAGAGAATCGGTTCACCATGACCAGGTTGCTGGGCATGTTCGTTAGTAAATCAGTTGCTGTAAGAGATAATTATTAATACATTTTAGAAAAGTTCTAGGTTTCTCCAAGTCTTTGCCAATATTTTTGTGGGTATTATGTCATAATCTGAAAATATAAAAGGAACATCTATGTGTTTACTGGATATGCAAGTTCAAATTCCACAGAGAGAGATCATGGAAGGTTTTTATGGTATTGATAATAAATTACCTGGGTTCTGAGCCCTCAACCCACTACTTTATATCCAACATCTTCAGGTTCTTTTTAGTTGTTGCTCAATTTTAAAATACTAATTATTTCATTTACTTTTTGCCAGCTGTTTTTTAGGATCCTCCAGATGTTCAGCAGTGTGAACCATCCACCTATTAGCTTCATCCGTGCGTTTTTCTGGTTCTCTTATTCGTATAGTCATGTCCCTGAAGTACATTCATATTTTCCACACAGAAATTTCAGTTTTGAGTAAAGTGGCCTTGACAGCAAGGTAGAGTTGGCTGGTCTCTTGCAAATGGGCTAACATCAATTGGTTAATTAATCAAAGCATGTTCTCTGTTCTATGCCCAGAATCAGGATCAGTTCCCAAGGATGGGATATTTTGCAGTTAGGTCTTACCTGGCAGCAGACTTCCCTACAGCAAGATGCCGGCCATTATATCATGATTTAAGTACTAGGGAATCTTGCGGACCACCTGCTGAATGGCTAAATAGTGTCATTTTAAAGTCTCTTCATTCTAAGTATTGATTGAATATAAACTAATATGGGACGCATCCCAGCAATTACTATTAACAACCAAGTCTGGCTGTGAGACCGCACTACCAACATTTTCATTAAGTTCTTCCATCAACACATCAAACTGTGAAGAAAATGGTTCCAAGTTATTTGTAGTATTAAACTCCTTTTGAACTCGCTGATTGCTTATTACTTGACTAAGAATCTTCCTTAAAGCCTGACAGTCATCTCTTCCTGAGGGAGATTGCAATAGAGTATTTGGATAGAAGCTTTCTTGTATGTTACTTGTTGCTTGCAGGCTGTCAGACTCCTCAGGATAAATAGCAGTGCTGAAGGCAGAAACAGCAGCATCCCCAACACTAGGGGCCAGATGTATCATCATGGCCCATTGCGATTCGGTAATAGCGATTTTTAAGAAATCGCTATTACCGACTCGCAAAGGGCCATGTATCACATTTGCGAATCGGTAATAGCGATTTCTTAAAAATCGCAAATGCTATTACCGAATCGCAAATTGCGATACCGGCCCCATTCGCACCTATGGGCCTGTTGGCCCATAGCTGCAAATTTTTTGCATTTCCAAAATTGCGATTTCTGAACCAGAAATCTCAATTTTGGAAATGCAAAAGGCCAGGGTGCTGGGGGCCTAAGGCCCCCTCTCCTGCACTCCAACATTTTTTTTTTAAACATGTAAGGTACACACATGCCAAAAGGGCATGTGTGCTTTACATGTTCAATTTAAAAATGCAGTTTAACTGCATTTTTAAATGTTGCACCAGGTTACCACCTGGTTGCATTTCATGGTATTTTGCAAGTGCAAAATACCATTTTTGGAAAAAACGCAATTTGCGATTTTTTCCAGCATAGCCTTGTGACCTGGAAATTGCGAATCGCAAATTGCAACTCGCAATTTTCAGGTCGCAATGCAAGAAATCGCAATTTTAGCAATTTCTTATTTGTGGTCTGCGAATGCATTTCATGCATCGCAGACAACTGTTTTGCACTCGCAAACGGCCGAATTTACCGATTCGCACCGTTTGCGAGTGCAAAATGTTTTAATACATCTGGCCCTAAGCCTCAGCATAGGCCTTCTATGTTTGATAAAATCTCAACTCTCAATATTAGTAAGCAGGATGTGTTTTTTTGGCATCTCATCAGAGCACTTCTCCTGATCACCGTCTTCCAAACTCTGTTTTAAGGCTCTCTTACTCCTGAGCACACAGAGAACAAAGAAATGACAGTTTGCACTGCAGGCATAAAATGCAGATCTATCAGGCTGTCAGAGCTCTTAAATTTGTTATCAATGACATGAGACGCAATTTAGTCTATCCCTCCTTTGTTAACCTTGCAACTTCCACCACTCCAAGAACTCACAGAGACCTGTCTCATAATCCTATGCAGAGTCACTTCTATGGGCATCTTCATGGGTCAGAGCCGCTGACTTCTTCTGGTAAGATCTAGTCTCAGATACTACTTCAAGCAGTTCTGCCCAAGTCAGGTACAAGCTCATCTTCCCTACACAGCCTGTGCTTCTGTCATCAATGCTTCCTTCCAACTACTGGATATGACCTGAACCTCCACAACAGATCCCCGCAGCACTCTTGAACATGCCATGAGCCCGCTTACGGCTCAGGATGTTGCCATGG
This sequence comes from Pleurodeles waltl, assembly GCF_031143425.1. NCBI lineage: Eukaryota > Metazoa > Chordata > Amphibia > Caudata > Salamandridae > Pleurodeles > Pleurodeles waltl. The sequence continues at coordinate 783,962,003 of NC_090447.1, forward strand.
TTGTAGTGTTCTCATCTGTACCATGATGCCATTACTTCCTGCACCTCCCTGCTCTGATTGTGGGGATGGGAGATTGGCTATCAACTTGAGGTTTCTGGCAATCAAAAAGACAGTCTACTTCATCATCACTGTGATGATGGTGGTGGATTCTTTCTTTGCAGCTGAAATATTAATGCATTAGAATACTATGTCTAAAATCAGTCAGCTGTTGTGGGAAGCTCTGGCATGATCCTGCCTTTGCGTAGACGAACAATTAAGGACCATGACAATGGTTACCTCTGGGCACTCCAAACCTTTGTTAAGCAGCACTAGATGCTTGTGAGGCTAATCAGGAGACTGAAGAGATGCAATCTTTTTTCCCTCTGAGTTACTGGGAAATCAACGATGAAGCGATCCAGGCATTGGCGTAACATAAGCCCCTGAAGCTCCTTCCAAGCGGGGGATGGGAGGCCCTAGCTCAAGGGTACCCCCACAACAGAAGTGGTAAGTAGTGGGTTGGGGACGGGGCCCTCTCCAGGTACTTTGCACGGGCCCCCCTCAAGTTTCATTACACCACTGGATCCAGGAAGGTTATGAATGTCATGTCATAGCTGGCTTTCCCACTGAGAACGTTTGAAGATGCAACTCGTACTATATTTATATTGGGCCTAATTCTCTTCAAGCCAGAGATTTGGAACACTAGAAACATTAATGGGGAGATTTGTTAAGAGTTCATACAGCACAGTGAAGCAAGGCAAGTTGCTCCACTGCATGAATGTGAGTGAACAGAAGAGCAACATATTTACAAAGAAATGGCACTCTTCACCTCCCTGCCAGTGCTGGAGAACTTGTGGATTTCTAACACCAACACAGTCAGCTTCCTCCATTCTGCAAGAGTGTATGTGTTATGGGTAGGATTGTTTTTGTGCAGGAAAGGATAACTTTGTGCACAAAAACAATCCAAAGAGGCATTTTTCTCATTCATTGTGTGATGGAAAATACAGCAAGCATAAAAAGAGGAAGTAATGAGGAGAAACAAACACATTTCTCCTTGTTACATCTCCGGGTGCTCGGTGTACACATTTCACGTAATTACAGCTTGGTTTATCTGGAATTACTTGAAATCCATGGGTGGATTCATAGGAACACCAATGCTCCACCCATGAAACACCTACCACTAAGAAATCTAACGCAACCCAACTCCTATGTTATGTTACATTTGTGTACAAAGCTGCGTAAGGGCATGCAAATCAGTTCTTGCATGGCTTTGAAAATTACCTACAATCTTTTGCGTTGCTATGCATGACACCAGGGTTTAGTAAATCTGGGCCTATATTTGTATTGTACAGTATATATATATTGACCCTTTTCATTTCGTACTTTATCTCATTGAATGCATTTCTTTTTAAATTGGCTGTCTCCATGGACAATGACTTTCCATATTTATTCTTGTATAACCATTCCTATGTTTCGAAAATACAATAAATATTTCAGTGAATGTCATACAAGGTAAATCCTATGATCTCGATTACAAGAGTGTTACATTCATGTACTCGAGCAAAATGAAGTTTAATTTAGGGTTGGAATTCCGAGTTCTGTAATTGTTATGTCTAACCAACTGCATATGAATGTTCTAAAGAACTACATTAAAACAAGCTATTATTATTTTTATTTCTCTTGCATTAGCCCTCCACTCTCATTGCATTTCTTCTTTCTATCAATCGGCCACCGTAGCTACATTTCTCTCGTCCCCAGGGTCGCTCGTTTCTACTGTCATTCAATTGCTCATTATCTTCGATTCCTCTTTTCACCTCAGATCCTTTTATCCCACTCTCTCACTGAAATTAGACAAAGTCTAAAAAATGTGTAATTGTATTTCCGTGCTGGGTGATTTACTATACTTCTAAAGAAAAACATCGATTTGCAATTGTTATCCAATTTGTTTAAGGTCCTTGTGAAATAATTGTAATATATTTAGAGGAAAACTTTTGTAAAATCATTTTTTTGCCCTTACAGCACACACTTCTTTATATCTGACATATTGTCAATACAGTGATTAAACAAATGGCAGGCATATAAAGAGATGCTGTAGTACACCCAACACCCACAGAAAGAAACTATATTGTTGGAAAGGTTGCTGTTGTACATTAACCCCTTAGCTGCTGGGCCTTTCGCCCCCCCAGTGCTGAGCCCTTTTTTGGCTATTTGGGGTAGTTTGCGCTTAGGGCTTCATAACTTTTTGTCCACATAAGCTAACCACGCCAAATTTGCGTCCTTTTTTTCCAACATCCTAGGGATTCTAATGGTACCCAGAGTTGGTGGTTCCCCTAGAGGAGACCAAGAAAATAGCCAAAATACAGTGAAAATTTAGTTTTTTCCAAAAAAATGGGAAAAAAGGGCTGCCGAAGAAGGCTTGTGGTTTTTTCCCTGAAAATGCCATCAACAAAGGGTTTCTGGTGCTGAAATCACTATCTTCCCACCTTTCAGGAACGGGCAGACTTGAATCAGAAAACCAAATTTTTCAACACAAATTTGGCATTTTACTGGGACATACCCCATTTCTACTATATTTGGTGCTTTCAGCCTCCTTCCAGTTAGTGACAGGAATGGGTGTGAAACCAATGCTGGATCCCGGAATGCTAAACATTTCTGAAAACTAGACAAAATTCTGAATTCAGCAAGGGGTCATTTGTGTAGACCCTACAAGGTTTTCCTACAGAAAATAACAGCTGAAATAAAAAAAATATTGAAATTGAGCTGAAAACAACAGCCATTTTTCTTTATGTTTTACTCTGTAACTTTTTCCTGCGATGTCAGATTTCTGAAAGCAATATACCGTTTTGTCTGCTGGACTCATCTGGTTGCGGGGATATAAAGGGCTTGTAGGTTCATCAAGAACCCTAGGTACCCAGAGCCAATAAATGAGCTGCACCCTGCAGTTGGTTTTCATTCTATACTGGGTATACAGCAATTCATTTGCTGAAATATGAAGAGTGAAAAAGAGGTATCAAGAAAACCTTTGCATTTCCAAAATGGGATCAAGATAAGGTTTTGAGGAGCAGTGGTTATTTGCACATCGCTGAATTCCGAGGTGCCCATACTAGCATGTGAATTGCAGGGCATTTCTCAAATAGACGTCTTTTTTACACACTCTCTTATATTTGGAAGGAAAAAATGTAGAGAAAGATAAGGGGCAATAACACTTGTTTTGCTATTCTGTGTTCCCCCAAGTCTCCCGCTAAAAATGATACCTCACTTGTGTGGGTAGGCCTAGTGCCCGCGACAGGAAATGCCCCAAAACACAACATGGACACATCCTATTTTTTTTATAGAAAACACAGCTGTTTTTTCCAAAGTGCCTACCTGTAGATTTTGGCCTCTAGCTCAGCCGGCACATAGGGAAACCTACCAAACCTGTGCATTTCTGAAAACTAGAGACCTAGGGCAATCCAAGGAGGGGTGACTTGCGGGGCTCGGACCAGGTTCTGTTACCCAGAATCCTTTGCAAACCTCAAAAAGTGACTAAAAAAACAAGTTTTCCTCACATTTCGGTGACAGAAAGTTCTGGAATCTGAGAGGAGCCACAAATTTCCTTCCACCCGGCGTTCCCCCAAGTCTCCCGATAAAAATGATACCTCACTTGTGTGGGTAGGCCTAGCGCCCGCGACAGGAAACGCCCCAAAGCGCAACGTGGACACATCCAAATTTTTGGAAGAAAACAGAGGTGTTTTTTGAGAAGTGCCTACCTGTAGATTTTGGCCTCTAGCTCAGCCGGCACCTAGGGAAACCTACCAAACCTGTGCATTTCTGAAAACTACAGACCTAGGGGAATCCAAGGAGGGGTGACTCGCGGGGCTCGGACCAGGTTCTGTTACCCAGAATCCTTTGCAAACCTCAAAAAGTGGCTAAAAAAACAAGTTTTCCTCACATTTTGGTGACAGAAAGTTCTGGAATCTGAGAGGAGCCACAAATTTTCTTCCACCCGGCGTTCCCCCAAGTCTCCCGATAAAAATGATACCTCACTTGTGTGGGTAGGCCTAGCGCCCGCGACAGGAAACGCCCCAAAGCGCAACGTGGACACATCCAAATTTTTGGAAGAAAACAGAGGTGTTTTTTGAGAAGTGCCTACCTGTAGATTTCGGCCTCTAGCTCAGCCGGAACCTAGGGAAACCTACCAAACCTTTGCATTTCTGAAAACTAGAGGCCTAGGGGAATCCAAGGAGGGGTGACGCGCGGGGCTCGGACCAGGTTCTGTTACCCAGAATCCTTTGCAAACCTCAAAAAGTGGCTAAAAAAACAAGTTTTCCTCACATTTCGGTGACAGAAAGTTCTGGAATCTGAGAGGAGACACAAATTTCCTTCCACCCGGCGTTCCCCCAAGTCTCCAGATAAAAATGATACCTCACTTGTGTGGGTAGGCCTAGCGCCCGCGACAGGAAATGCCCCAAAGCCCAACGTGGACACATCCAAATTTTTGGAAGAAAACAGAGGTGTTTTTTGAGAAGTGCCTACCTGTAGATTTTGGCCTCTAGCTCAGCCGGCACCTAGGGAAACCTACCAAACCTGTGCATTTCTGAAAACTAGAGACCTGGGGCAATCCAAGGAGGGGTGACTCGCGGGGCTCGGACCAGGTTCTGTTACCCAGAATCCTTTGCAAACCTCAAAAAGTGGCTAAAAAAACAAGTTTTCCTCTCATTTCGGTGACAGAAAGTTCTGGAATCTGAGAGGAGCCACAAATTTCCTTCCACCCGGCGTTCCCCCAAGTCTCCCGATAAAAATGATACCTCACTTGTGTGGGTAGGCCTAGCGCCCGCGACAGGAAACGCCCCAAAGCGCAACGTGGACACATCCAAATTTTTGGAAGAAAACAGAGGTGTTTTTTGAGAAGTGCCTACCTGTAGATTTTGGCCTCTAGCTCAGCCGGCACCTAGGGAAACCTACCAAACCTGTGCATTTCTGAAAACTACAGACCTAGGGGAATCCAAGGAGGGGTGACTCGCGGGGCTCGGACCAGGTTCTGTTATCCAGAATCCTTTGCAAACCTCAAAAAGTGGCTAAAAAAACAAGTTTTCCTCACATTTTGGTGACAGAAAGTTCTGGAATCTGAGAGGAGCCACAAATTTTCTTCCACCCGGCGTTCCCCTAAGTCTCCCGATAAAAATGATACCTCACTTGTGTGGGTAGGCCTAGCGCCCGCGACAGGAAACGCCCCAAAGCGCAACGTGGACACATCCAAATTTTTGGAAGAAAACAGAGGTGTTTTTTGAGAAGTGCCTACCTGTAGATTTCGGCCTCTAGCTCAGCCGGAACCTAGGGAAACCTACCAAACCTTTGCATTTCTGAAAACTAGAGGCCTAGGGGAATCCAAGGAGGGGTGACGCGCGGGGCTCGGACCAGGTTCTGTTACCCAGAATCCTTTGCAAACCTCAAAAAGTGGCTAAAAAAACAAGTTTTCCTCACATTTCGGTGACAGAAAGTTCTGGAATCTGAGAGGAGACACATATTTCCTTCCACCCGGCGTTCCCCCAAGTCTCCAGATAAAAATGATACCTCACTTGTGTGGGTAGGCCTAGCGCCCGCGACAGGAAATGCCCCAAAGCCCAACGTGGACACATCCAAATTTTTGGAAGAAAACAGAGGTGTTTTTTGAGAAGTGCCTACCTGTAGATTTTGGCCTCTAGCTCAGCCGGCACCTAGGGAAACCTACCAAACCTGTGCATTTCTGAAAACTAGAGACCTGGGGCAATCCAAGGAGGGGTGACTCGCGGGGCTCGGACCAGGTTCTGTTACCCAGAATCCTTTGCAAACCTCAAAAAGTGGCTAAAAAAACAAGTTTTCCTCACATTTCGGTGACAAAAAGTCCTGGAATCTGAGAGGAGCCACAAATTTCCTTCCACCCGGCGTTCCCCCAAGTATCCCGATAAAAATGATACCTCACTTGTGTGGGTAGGCCTAGCGCCCGCGACAGGAAACGCCCCAAAGCGCAACGTGGACACATCCAAATTTTTGGAAGAAAACAGAGGTGTTTTTTGAGAAGTGCCTACCTGTAGATTTTGGCCTCTAGCTCAGCCGGCACCTAGGGAAACCTACCAAACCTGTGCATTTCTGAAAACTAGAGACCTAGGGCAATCCAAGGAGGGGTGACTCGCGGGGCTCGGACCAGGTTCTGTTACCCAGAATCCTTTGCAAACCTCAAAAAGTGGCTAAAAAAACAAGTTTTCCTCACATTTCGGTGACAGAAAGTTCTGGAATCTGAGAGGAGCCACAAATTTCCTTCCACCCGGCGTTCCCCCAAGTCTCCCGATAAAAATGATACCTCACTTGTGTGGGTAGGCCTAGCGCCCGCGACAGGAAACGCCCCAAAGCGCAACGTGGACACATCCAAATTTTTGGAAGAAAACAGAGGTGTTTTTTGAGAAGTGCCTACCTGTAGATTTTGGCCTCTAGCTCAGCCGGCACATAGGGAAACCTACCAAACCTGTGCATTTCTGAAAACTAGAGACCTAGGGGAATCCAAGGAGGGGTGACTTGCGGGGCTCGGACCAGGTTCTGTTACCCAGAATCCTTTGCAAACTTCAAAATGTGGCTAAAAAAACAAGTTTTCCTCAAATTTCGGTGACAGAAAGTTCTGGAATCTGAGAGGAGCCACAAATTTCCTTCCACCCGGCGTTCCCCTAAGTCTCCCGATAAAAATGATACCTCACTTGTGTGGGTAGGCCTAGCGCCCGCGACAGGAAATGCCCCAAAACAGAACGTGGACACATCACATTTTTTCATAGAAAACAGTGCCTACCTGTGGATTTTGGCCTCTAGCTCAGCCGGCACCTGGGGAAACCTAGCAAACCAGCACATTTTTGAAAACTAGAAACCCAGGGGAATCCAAGATGAGGTGACTTGTGGGGCTCGGACCAGGTTCTGTTACCCAGAATCCTTTGCAAACCTCAAAATGTGGCTAAAATACCACGTTTTCCTCACATTTCGGTGACAGAAAGTTCTGGAATCTGAGAGGAGCCACAAATTTCCTTCCACCCAGCGTTCCCCCAAGTCTCCCGATAAATATGATACCTCACTTGTGTGGTTAGGCCTGGTGCCTGCGACAGGAATAGATCACACAACGGTCAATGTTGGTCCTTACGTGAGGCAGCTGTTGACCATGGGGTGATCCATTCCTGACACAGGCACTAGGTGTAGGCACTCAAGTGGGGTAGTGTTTTTATCAGGACAGTGAGGAGTCACTGGGTGGTAGGAATGTTGTGGATCCCAGCATATTCCTGTAGTTTGTGTGACAGAAATGCGAGAAAAATAGAGTTTTTTTTCAACATTTCAGCTTTGCAGGGTATTCTGGGTAAGAAAACTTTGGGGAATCCACACAAGTCACACCTCTGTGGACTCCCCCGAATGTCTAGTTTCCAGAAATGTTTGGGTTTAGTGTGTTTCTCTATATGGCCGCCAAATCCAGGACCAAAAACACAGGTGCCTGCCTTACAAAACCAGTTTGTTTTGCCATAGACAATTTTGATGTCTCCACAATATGATTTGGGTGGTGGAATTTGGGGCTGAACTAAATTGGTGAGCTCCCAAGAGAGCACTCTCTCTCTGCTTGCCGCCGCATTCACCTGCTCTCTGCGTTGGCCTAACCCACTATTACCCAGTTGCACGAACAGCTTGCGAAGGGACAGCAGGACTGTCCTCATCACCTCCCTCATAATGTACTGGAAGAGGAGTTTTCGAATGGACTCCTCTGACTGAAAAATCACTCCCAGAGTCTGCGCCATTGTCCTATCCCTCAGATGCTGTCTCAGTATCTGATGTCTCAGTCTCTGATCCTATGTCAGAGCGGTCCTCTATAACCCGAGTGCAGGCAGCAGTCATCCATCAAGATGCCATCTCTGCTATTGGCTAAACTGTTGCTCTAAAACACTAGCCTACGTAGACAGTCACAAAATCGATGGTGTGTGTGAGATACGTGCAACAGTAGAGGCCACCTTACCTGCGCTTCTTCCCTCAATCAGCACGTACTTTCAAGACACTCAAAAAACACCTTGTCACATACCATTCGTCACAGTCTTTAGCACCTCCTGCGCCCAGTCCAACAATCATTATTGGTGCTCCCACTCCCTCCTCCTCGGATTCCCTCATTACCACCCAGCAAAAGTGCCCTTCATCTCTCCATAGACTTTACTAATGTACTCAGCTATTTACATAAAATACAGATGTGCTCTTTGCAGAAGGCATATAAACCTTCTGCGCTTCTTTATGGCACTAAAACTGCCACTAGACAAGTCGGACCCTTTTCCCCCCAGGGAAACCACACACATATTGACAAAAGTGATGTATATATGACAGCCAACCACCTGAAACTCAACTCAAGCAAAACCGAAATAATCCTCTTTGGCCCTCACCAAAAAAACCTGGGACCCCCCATGGTGGCCCACCACGCTAGGCCCTGCACCCACCCCCGCCAACTACGCACGCAACCTCAGCATCATCCTAGACTCCTCCCTCTCTATGACCCAACAAATCAACGCTCTTACCTCCTCATGCTTCAACAAACTCCGTATACTGAAAAACATTCAAATGGATCCCCACAGAGACCAGAAAAACTGTCACTCACGCACTCATCAGCAGCAGGCTTGATTACAGAAACGCCCTCTACGCCGGCACCACTCTAAAACTCAAGTGCAAACTACACGCATCCAGAACTCAGCAGCACGACTCATCCTCGACCTCCGCCGACACGAACACATCTCTCCACACCTCAAATCCCTTCACTTGCTCCCCATTGACAAAAGGATCACCTTCAAGATCCTCATCCTCGCACACAAATCACTCCACAACACAGGCCCTGCCTACCTCAACGAGAGTCACCTTCCACACCCCCACACGAAACGTCCGTTCAGCTGACCTCTCTCTCGCCTCTGTCCCCCGCATCAAACACACCACCACCGGGGGCAGATCCTTCTCCTACATTGCACCCAAAACATGGAACGCACTCACAACCCACATTCGCAAGACCCAAAACCTACTTCTTTTCAGGAAGGGCCTCAAAACCTGGCTTTTTGAACAGTGAACCTCCTAGCCCCTTTCCCTCCCCCCGTCCCCCCCCCCAGCGCCTTGAGACCCTCACAGGTGAGTAGCGCGCTTTATAAATCTCTTTGATACAGATCTACCTATATATATATATATATATATATATATATATATATATATATATATCTACATAGATATATCTATAGATATATCCATTTACCTAGATATATCTATCTACATAGATATATATATATAGATATATACATATATTTTTTTTTAGTTGTTGTATGGTTTCCTTGGGGGCCAAAATGGCCCCCAGGGAAACCCTACAACATCTAAAAAAAAAATTGCCCCCACAGGGGGTCACCCTGCCCACGGGCGACCCCCTGTCATTTCATTTTTTTTTTTTTTTTTGAAAAAAAAAATCCCCTGGGGGGGGGGCGCGATCCCAGGGGGCACCTACCTTTTTTTTTTTTAAAGAAATTTATGCCGGGGGGGGGGCGGCCCGTTTTCCAGGGGGGGCGCCCCCCAAAAGTGAAATCCCTGGTGTCTAGTGGGGTTTCCTGGCCCCCGATCGCAGCTGTGCTGCGATCGGGGGCCAGGAAACCGTTTCAGAAGGCCTCGTAAGAAAGGGGAGACTCTCCCCTTTCTTACGAGGCCTTTTCAAAATGTTTCCTGACCCCCCCGATCGCAGCACAGCTGCGATCGGGGGAGCCAGGAAACCTGAAAGTGTTTCCTGGCCCCCGATCGCAGCACAGCTGCGACCGGGGGCCAGGAAACACTTTCAGGAAGGCCTCGTAAGAAAGGGGAGTGTCTCCCCTTTCTTACGAGGCCTTCCCAAACGTGTAAAAGGCCGTTTTCCCCATGAAAGCAGGAAGCGGCCGCAAGGCTGCTTCTTGCTTTCATGGGGAAAACACCTTTGCAACGTCGCGCTGACGTCACAAAGGGGCGGGTGGGGGGCCGGGGGAGACACGGTAGCTTCCGTGTCTCCCGGGGGAGTAAAAAAAAATAATAATAATTTTCGGGTGCAACGCACCCGAGGATTTATTAATGCCCTTCCTGGTGTCGGCCACTGGTCGTGACCCGCACCAGGGAGGGTGTGTGGGCGTCGGCCAGTGGCCGACGCCCGCACTTAAGAGGTTAAGCATACTGCCTAATAACACGCTCGCTAATGCAGTTTTTAGGCAGCTGCTACATATATATATATATATATATATATATATATATATATATATATATATATATATAGATATATATATATTTCCAAGGCCAGTGGTACTCAACCTTTTAAATTCTGGGGACCCCCACTTAATCATTACTGGATCCGGGTGACCCTCACTGAATCATATTTAGGATCCAGTTGCGTTATTATTGGAACCCGGGGGCCACTGGACTAAATATTTCCCAAACCAAATCAAGGGTGAGGTCATGGGCTTTGCATCTGGAGTGCATGTTTGGTTTCCATAACTGCTCTGTGAATTATTATAGATATGTACATTAATAGGGGCTATTACCGCCTGTGTCAATTGCCACTGTGTAGTTATGGTTAGGTTAAATTTTCAATATGAAAGGTAATTGTTTATTTAATAATTTTGGCACCATTTGACAAATCTATATAGGAAACTGGGCTAGGAGACATGCAGGATATGAAGCCTGCGCAAGAAATAGGTCCACAATTTCCCCTTATTGTGAACCAAGCACCCCATTGTAGTGCTTGACCCATGCAGGGTAGTAAAGTAGAGCAGTCTAAGGCCTACTCAGGGGAAGTGGTGTGAGCTAGTAATCACCATTGGCTAGCATGCATAATTAATATCAAATAATGATAATCCAGTCAGTGATTTTTCTTTAGAAAAGGAAATGTAAATGTATTACATATATAGTGCTAAGTACTATGCATTAATTTACAAATATATATGTATATAAGGTAGATTGATAATACCTTAGGTGATCATCTGCAGTCATATTTGACCTCTAAAGTGTCATGAAAGGCAAAATGGCATTATCCACCCACCTATACCAGAAAGCACATCACAATATTGGGGGGTAACTTTTTAAATGAAACAGGCCTATTGGGTTTACCAACGGTTATTTCAATATATATGGCAACCCTTTTGGCTTTGTCAATATTTCACCATATTAAAAGACCAACATACCACATGTTAAAAATCATCAACGTTTCACTATCATCATTAAACAGTTCTAAAGGCAATCCTTAAAGTCATTAAAGCATTTTAACATTGATCAAAAATCACGATGAGCATAAATGGTAAATAAAGGAGTGAAAATTAACATACCATGGGTCTGTGTCTTTTTATACACATTCAGGCTACATAAAATGCAGCCATAGAAGCAGCTGCAGAGCAAAAGCTCCAGCTTTGGGAGCGCTTGAAAACATAAGGCGAAAACCAAGGGGCGCCATAATTATTTTGATTCAGGAAACAAAGGGTTACTCTAGAAAGTTACTGGGAAGGGGTTATTGTGCCTCCTGCAGCCCCCCCCACAACTTTGTTGGTGGTGCCTCTTCTCATTTTGGAGCCACCACAAAGCACCATTGTAAATCAAAATAAGGCCCACAGGGCATTAAGAGGCGTTCCCTCGAGAAGCCATGGATATTTTATTAGCTGCTTTGATGCTTTCCTTTAGCAGCATGCAGCCTCACACCTTGAGCCTCTTTTTGCCTCTTTCATTAGGGGTGCCCAGTCCCACCCACTCTCCCTCAACTTTCAATCTTTTGGGGCCGCACGGCAAGCTGACTCTTGGATGGCACGCCGGCTCCCCACCTGACTAGCACTGACCTTGCTTCATGGGAGCCATCAGTCTTCTTCTCCTTGCCTGCTCTGTGTGGGTAGGATGCTCCATCTGGGGGTGGCTGCCACACTTCCCTCAAACACAAGCATGGGGAGCATGGAGGACACACCTGCAATTGAGGAGGCAGGACAGCATTCACCATGCTTCATTTGCTTATTAGAGCCTTAGGATGGTGTCCCGGGCCCCTTTCTGACATTGACGCCTGGGGCATGTGGGCCGGGGCAATCAGACACACCCACTCTCCCGGGTCATTCTTTAATAGGTTTCTGTGCCGACCAAGTAGGTTCACAAAAATGGTGCAGTGGTGCCCCATGTGGTCCCTACCTTGAGGGTATATGGTCAAATTCTTTGGGGAAGAATATATTGTGCACGAAGGAAAGATTTAAATGATTTGGGGCTTAATGTACTTCTGATGGTGAGCTCTAGCCACCAGGCTCAGTTCCAGCATGCCCGCTGGCCTTAAAAGCACTATGCTTTGCAGGGAGCTGGATTCAATGCCTCCTTGCACCAGCTTTTGTCCTAGTCTCTGGTGCTCATCTCTTCCTTCTGGTCCTCAAGGGGGTGTAATGGGATCAGCATCACTGGCCCTTCTGGTCCTGGAACAACCATGGGCAGAATCCTTAGTTCTTTAGAGCATCAGAAGGATTTTCCTTCCAGTTGTCCATGGCTGTTGATGCCATTCAGTTCCAGAAAAAAGCTCAGCAAAATGCACTCTTTCTCCCTTGTGCAAGAGTTTCTTAATGGGTGGAAGATTCTAGAAGTCAGGTACCCCTGACCAATCCTAATGCGCCACATCTCCTCTCCACCCCTGTCCCAACCCTCGTTCACAGCATTTTGGGACAGGGCAAGATGGTGCCATCCAGAAGTCACTGGTCACAGCTCCCCTGGAAACCTCAGCTCCCCCTCTCCCTTACATCACTGATAGGGCCTTTCCTACCAAAGCTTCCTCTTTTGTTCAGTGGGTCTGAGCTGCCTCTGCCCAAGTACAGTATGATGGCTATTCAACAGTTGAATATTTTCTTCAACACCTTTTCTTCCTCAGGAGCTGAGGAAAGCACTACTAATTACTCTTTTTGCGTGGGAAGGCCTTTGTTCCCTCTGCTGGGGAGCAGAGTAATTAACTGGCACAGCAGGGTGACAGATGACCTGCATCCTGATCATGAGATGAGTCCGGGAAATATGAGAATCCTTGATGACACATAAGATGTACATTTATCTGCTTAGGACTTCCATATGAGAATTGGGTGCACACTTTTCACCCTATGTCGTTATCTTACTTGGCTTTGTAGGCCAAAGGCAAGCAAAACTACACTCTAAGGCATATTTTACCCTATGTGTATATTAAAGTGTCACTGCAGAGAAAACAGTAAACCATACTGACTTTACCTATGAGTGCCCACTAATATCATAAGGCCTACCTTGAGTCAGTATCTAACCTTGAAGAGCTCCCTCTGCACTTGACTACCTCTGCACAGTTACTGGGCTGCACATGCCAGTAATCTTGCACATACAACTGCCCAAGTGCCCTTTACCCTTACTCTGTTGCAGCATCCTTACCTTCAAAGCTGGACACTTGTTGTACACATGCACAGTATGTTTGACATGTGACTATCATGGATAAAAACAAAAGTACTGAGACTCACCCACAGTAAAAAGTCCCAAACTGTGTGATTACAAAGCAAACAATCTGGGCATACTAAATGGGGCGCAACCTATTTTGCTACAATCTGCATGAAATGTTCCAGAACAAAACCAGTCACATTGCCTGCTTCATGGAAAATGTTGCTCTGATTCGTCAAGCAGGGCTACTAAAAGAGGGGGTGGTGTCCTATAAGTGTGATTTCCCACGTTAGTTCCCATAGGAATGATTGCTTTCTGACTTAGAAAAAAATGGCTGAAGGTAATTAGACAAAATTTGGCAAAAAGTAAAAACTTTACTTTGATTTCCTTAATGATGAAATTGAACATGCCATCATTGTTGTCTTAGGTTAGGTCATGAACAATGCATGGCAGGGGTGAAAGATATTTATAGATATTACCTACTGTCTGTCAACAGTAGGTAGTTATAGCTAAGACCTAGTTTCCATAGAAGAAACATTTTTTGTTTTGTGAATTACTTTGACGCTGTTTGACAAATCTTCATAACATTTTCAAAACTAGCATAGTAGTTACTTCAGCTGATGTCTGGAAATGTTCAGGGTAATCCATTAAGTGGGGCTAAGAAAAAGGGGGGGCCCAAAGGGATTTTAGACATGACTACAACCTGAACCGCTTCACAGAATTACACCAAATTGGACAGAAAGCTAGCTCTTGGTCCAAAAAGAGTGCTTTTTGTAATTTTGTTTAAATCCATTCAGTAGTTTTGGAGGTATTAAAGAAAAAAGAAAGATAGATTTCAAGGACGCGATTCTGCTGGGGAGCTGACAGATCTCATGCAACCAAGAAGTGTTGACAGTCATCTTGGGAGTTAGGACTCACTCCAAGTCCACCCAAAAACGGGAAAAAACAGATAGAGGCTGTGTGCACCCCTCCACTGCACACAGCAGCACAGCCACATCTCTCAACATGTTAAGTCCTTCATGCCGGATGTGAGCTTCTGCTTGGAGATGGAGGGAGAGTGAGGAGGCTCATTGGTAGGCTACGTGCCTCTTCTCTTTGCACTCAGGGGGCAAGTGCTCTGAGATCAGCAGGCAATCTTTATTTGCATTCAAAGCACAGTCTTGCCAAATGATGACATTTAGCTATATAGGGGCAATAAATACGAGTCTGCTGAGCCATACTTCTGAGCATGGGTGGGTGAGGGAGGGACAACTAAGTGTGAATACCGCATAGCGAGCATTCCTTATCTTCAACACTGTGTTAAGCGTTGAGAGGCTAAATATAGTTCTTTGGCGTGTGGCTACAGCCCCAGTTCCAGATGACAGTTATTGGTGGTTTAAAAGACCTTAAGTTCATGTTTACTGTTTTACATTTACCAGATACCAACCATGGTCCCATCATGATACCAATCATTTTGTATACAACAAAAAGCATTTCTATTATTTGAACTGAGGACATATAGGGTCTGACGTCTCAGCTCTTCCAGCAGAAATCTGACTCATCTTTGGACAGAAGTACAAGTAGGTGCCTGGCGATTCTGCCTGGAATTGGATGCACAGTCCATAGTTACTAATGCCTCATCAGCAAATCTGCTCCATTTCCTCAAACGAGTCAAAATACATAACAGCACAACAAAAAACAAGAAAAACCATCAACGTCTGACCTGTTGAATGTCTTTTTGTGATAGTACTAGCCAGGTCCTTCAGCGAGGCATGGTCCAATCAGCGGTACCCGGAGCAGCTAGAGGAAGAGGACAGGCCCAAATACAGCACCTCAACTCTTATGCCTGGCCCTGGAACGGTGACAACCTCACAGTTCATCGAGGACGGTGCCTTATTCAGGGGCGTAGTTTGGTCTGTAAGATGGGGGGGTGAGCTTTGTATTTCCCAACAATCAATATGTCACATAATGTTGAAATACATTATACAACAAGCTGGTGCACAGGAGGAGCTTTGGAGCAGCAGAACGGGAGAGGAATGCAGATTGGTAGGGACACCAAGTGAGAGAAAGCACATTAATTTTAGAAATTAGTAAAAAAAATTAAGTATTCCCAAACAGATTGAGGGAGAGAGTGTGTGTGCATTTTTGTTTGTGGGTGTTAAATTCCTGGTGAAATCCGAGATGACACCTACTACCCAACTATTTATCACAAGATACATTTGTTAGGGTGGTGTAACACCCCACCCCCTGAAGCTAAGCCCCTGGCCTTGATGTGTCAAATGGTACGGAGAGGGTCTATTAGAGGCCTATTTCAGTCAGAGAAGTGCTGCCCAAGGCAGGGAGAGGAAGAGGACAGGACAATGGAGAGGGCCCGGCGATTGGACTCTTCATTGTGCCTGAGTGAGAGATGTCTGCCTTGTGTACTTGTGTGTCAAGCAACACAACCAAAGTGTGCTAGCTGCCTGGTCCAGTCAGCTCAGCCCTAAGCAGGGCAGATAGATGAAGGCATGTCCAAGCTGAGCGCCTCGTTCCGCAGTTCAAGTCAGGAATGATCACTGCATCGTGCTTTAGTGATATGACGCTTCTTTGTATCCGTTACTTTAAGCAGCATTGTAAGGTTTTGTTAACGACCTTAAGGACCCAAACAATCCCAGAATCTTTAGCTGTTTTAAGTTGCAACTTAGAACTAGTTTCCAGTGCCTTAAGTTGTTTTTTATAACTGGTTTCTGATGAAGCCTAATGATTTCAGTTAGTGATTTTCTTTAGCAAGTGGCTTTTCCAGTGTTCATTCCCTTGGTCAACATTCATACATATTCCTGTTTCCATAAACTGACTCACAGCAGCTTTATTTCATAGGTATATTCAGTAATTCTTAAATTGGGCCTTCTTTTACCATATCTTCATAATGTATGTGAACAAAAACAAAAGTTACAGGGACGTTATTGTTCGGAAATAGAATTAAAAAAACCTTAGAAATTCAATAAAAAAACATAGGTTACAAGGATGTTATAGCTGGGTTCAAATTTTACATGCACAAAACCGCAGAACTTCAGCAGTTATAGTCACACTTATCTGAAGAAACTATATATAGTGTATATAGTATAGTATACATAGCATAGTGTGTGCATATATATGTGTATGTGTGTATATATATATATATATATATGTATATGAATACAGCAGTTAGAGTAACTATAACTCGTGGCCTAAGGTAACTATAACTTGCTACCCTGTCATGCACAGTTTTTTCTTCAATAGTTTGACTTCTAATGTTTCCTTTATATTTTTATTGATGTTATAAATGTTGGCATGGGTGCTGTAATATCTGGGGTAATTAGCAGTGCATGGCAAGTGCGAGAGTTATAGTTAAGTACGTGAATTTCTGTTTTTTTATTCGACTTCCTAACTGTAACGTCCCTGTAACCTTTGGTTGTTTCAGTGACTTTCTATGTTTTATTCCTGTAAAGTAATTTTCATTACTATAAGTTAATCCAACCACTGCTGTGCATGGCCTTCGGCAGTGATGGCAGAGGTTGGCCGCAGGGCCTAGTATGTGGTCAAGCCTTGCAGCCAACTCGCTATAACTACCGAACTCTGTGCCACACATGGCCTTTGGCCATGCGTGGTGGGGTTGGCTGCAAGGCCTATCTCTCTGGGTGTGAAAGTTTGTGTGTGAGGATGAGAGTGGGTATGAGAATTTCTGTCTGGGTGTGAGAGTAGGTGTAGCAGGGTGTCTCAGGGAAACCATCCCCCAGGGTCTGGCCTTAATTAAATGGAGGAGGGAGGATGCACTATCCCCTTCCCTGGTCTGATTTTGGCTCTGGGAACCCCATCCCCCAGGGCCTGGCCATCCTTCCTGGGCCTCCGTGGAGGGAGCCTCAGGGCCCCTATGGTCCCAGCTTTCTTCTAGACTCCTGAGGGAGCCAGACTTGTTTTTGTAAATAGGGAGCTGCTAAACATGTGGCTCCCTATGTGCAAGTGAAATAGTTTCATCTCTTTCCCTGTCCGCATCTCTGAGGGCAGGTAAAGAGATGAAACCTCTTCTTCCAGTGGACTTTGACAGCTCTTGCCCATTGGAACTGGAGTGTTTGCTGTAGCTTGGTGAGAGCTGTCAAAGCTCCCACCAATCAGAACTAAGACATACGTCCCCGGGGAGTGGCACTCTGGGACATATCAGGAGCCGGCCTTGGGGGGTTGTGGTCCCCATTGCCATTATTGGCTCCACGAGTGGGCCCGTGCAGCCCCCCTCCAATGTTTAAATTGCCCCAGGGAGGTGGTGGTCCCCAGGGCCAAGGGGCTGCAACGGACCCCCTACATCATTTTATTTCAGCCCTCGGAGGTGCCAGTCCCTGGGGCTTTGGGAGGGCCATATAGCCCCACCTTATTTGGAATGAATTGCCCTGGGGAGGTGGTAGTCCCAGTGGCCGGGGGTCCACAATAGACCCCCTTCATCATTTCCTTTCAGCCTAGAGGAGGTGGCAGTCCCTGGGGTTGCTCAAGGGGCATGTGGCCCCTAACATATAATCGAATCAGCCCAAGGGAGGTAGAAGTCCCTGATGTACAGGCATCCACAGTACCCCCCTATTGTAATTAAGGAATGTTTCCCCAGGGAGGTGGTGGTCCCCACGATGCTGGGGGCCACATGGTCCCCCAGCATACTATTGAATTTAAGTCCCGGGAGGTGTCAGTCCCCGCGGCTTAAATAAGCCCAGGAATGGCACCCTGTGCACCCTCCTGCTTCATTGATTTTATGCTCCTAGGACCTAGCCCACCTGGGAGCTCTACTAAAACAAGCGTGGGAGACCTCGCTCCCTTTTTAAAAATGTTTTTGCAGCAAAATTGTGACATCAACCCAAATTTGCAGCAACATTTTTTTTAAATAAATGCTTTGTTGCCCTGGTGGGGGTTCTCTGGGACCCCAACACAAGAGCTAAGGGGTCAATGTGTCCCTACCCTGGCACCCATTCTTTTTTTTCACTTTTATCAGGGTCTAGGCTGAAGCTGAGTCCCAAAATGACTACCATCACTTCCTGGTTGAAGTTTTGGCAGCCAATGAAAGCTCTACAGATCTCTGCACAAGCTTGTTATTATTCCAGCAGTGATCGGGGAGGAACCATTGCCCTAGATAAACAAATTTGGATTTCCCTAAATTTCTCAACAACAAATGAACAGATTTGCACCAAATAACAAAAAGTACAATCTGCAGGACAAAACCTTTCTGGCAAATTTGATGTAATTCTGCCCAGCTTTTTGGGCTGTAGTTGTGTTCAAAACTCCTCTGGGACTGAACATGGGAAACATAATTTTTTGACCCCCTCCCACTTTTTCTTGGCCCCTGCTTGATGGATCACCCCGAACCTTTCTATGCACAACAGGAATGACAGCACACTTTCTTGGGAAAATTTAATGAAGATTCGTCAAACGGTGCCAAATGTATAGGCAAGTCAAAAAATGCTTTTACTATGGAAACATGGTTCTATTACATAATGCATGTCATCACTGATAACATCTCAACTAGAATCATTGATGACAACACTGATTACATCACTGATGACATCACCCATTTTTTTTGTACTAATTGCTCAATAACGTGCAGTACCATTAAAGACATGGCAGTGAGTGCAAAATAGCTCAGGTTAAGTTGAAGCACCTTTACTGTTATCATAGATACAAAATTCATAGGTAAAGCAAGCCTGTGTTATTTGCAACATTGAATCTATACCATACTCTTCATTGGTAGCTGTCTTCATGTTCACTATGGTCCAGAGATGAAAGGGTAACCTATCCTGCACACAGTGGTCAATCTGTATATAACTGTTCTGGGAAAACCCAGTTCCTCCTGATACTTAAGCTCTGTTACATAACTAATGCACCACAGTCAACAGTCTTTACCTGTATGAAACCCCTGACTGTCACTGAATCTACATGGAGGAATGAAGTGGATATAGGTAGAAAAGTGGGTACTGTTAACACCGCATACTCTATGGAGAGAGTTTACTTTGTACCATACTGTTTGCAGACAGTGAAACCTTCATGAGAAATATACCACGGAGTATTAAAAAATATCCACTAAGCACACTGAACACTCTAAGTAAAATAAAATATGTCCAAAGAGCTACTATTCACTTAACATTAGCAAGCTATGAAAGTGTTAAAGATCATACCACCTGCAGCTTCCAAACTATGGAAAAAATTTACAGATAGCCATCTTCTGAAGCAAAACAAGCACATGTACATAAGTTAGTACCTGGTGCACACACTCTTCTTTGCTCAGTGGAAATTGTCATGTTAAGACGATTCTGTCTAATAACTGAAGGCTGCTTACAATACTCAGGAGCATATTTTTAAGCCATGCATGCCACTGGAAGAGTTACTTTTTGTGATGCATCTCAAAGACACTTCACTGCAAGTAACTGCATTTCATAATTTAATTTGATTTATACTTTATAGGGCATAACAACTACCCATAGGCATCAAGGTGCTATAGTCACAGCAGTCTGATACAAGCTGACAGCCAAGCATCTCATTATGATATTAAGAACTGCCTAAATCTTGTCCAACTGGGTCTTAAGTGTCTTCCTAAAAGGCAAATGTTCATTTATCATGGTCAATGACTGAGGGAGGGAATTCCAAGAAGGCCCTGCCCCCATCTCTTCTTACGAACTTGAGGCAAGATAAACAGATTGTGATGAGCAGAATGGAGATTTCTGCCTAGGATGTACCAGTGAAACATCTCCCTGATTCCAGCTGGACTTGCTTGGTAGAGAGCCTTGTGTACAATGCAGATAGCTTAAAACTTAATCCGCTTACGAATAGGGAGTCAATGCAGTTCACGCAGTTCTGCAGCAGCAGAAAATCGCTTCAGAATGTCAAGAATCACTCTGGCATGAGTGTTATGTGTTGCCTGCAATTTTGCCTGAGTACCGATATTAGAATGCAGATACAGCACATTACAATTATTCCTCCTGGTCATGATCAGTGCCAGAGCCACCCACTTTCGTGCTGAGAGAGGGATATAGGGAAAAACTGTCTTTAGCTTCCTTGAAAGCCAGAAACAGGTTGTTACTTTACAGTTGGCCTGACCATTAAGTGAAAGTTTGCTGTCAAGGATCACCCCAAGATTATTGGCCTGTTCTGCAGGAACAGGGAGAGTATTTAAAGTCCCAGGATCACCAGTTGTCATTCCAAATCGAAAATGGACCCCAAAGAGCAACATCTCAGTCTTTTCTCCATTAAGTTTGAGAAAAATCCTTCCCATCCAATCTAAAACCGCAGATAAACAGCACGAGAAGTTATCTGCAGTAGCTGCTGCGTTCTTAGGAATTAGCACAAAGATCTGTGGGTCATCAGTTTATGATATGGCATACAGTAAAAAAGAATGAGTAATAGTAGCAAGTGGAGAAACATAAAAATTAAACAACATAGGACCCAAAGATGAACCTTATGGTACTCCACATTGCAAAGGGAAGACATCAGATTAATGCTGCTTAACCCTTTGTGAACAATCCTTAAGGAAGGAGGACAATAAAGCCAGAGCCCTGTCTGTAATACTTATTTTTTGTAGACATTCAACCATTAGAGAAGGAGATTATGACTTTAGGAGCACCTCCTGGCCCCTTGTGCACCAGCCTGTGCTTTACTGATTGGTCCCCTAGCTACCATACAACCACGAACACTCCTCTCACAACTTCACTGGCCCTTACGTTGATATATAGAACCCCAAGGCAGCCACCTCCATTTTGTAGCACCAGTTTCTCTGTGCCCTAAAAAGCCTAGTGAGCAAAGAAGGTGGTAGGAACACAGACTTTGTTTTGTGTGTTTCAAAGCTTTAAAACTGCTTTTTTCCTCTACCCCTGACTGTTTAAATGTATCTCTTGGTTTCTGTGCAATTTGTACTTTTACAACAGCTGTTTTTTTTCTACGTATGACTCTAAATTTCTTTTCTAGTTTTTCCCTATTCTGTGCTAGGGCCTCTAGAAAGCAATCCACCCTTACCCATTTTACAAGCTAAAAAGGCAAAATACACACCAGATGCTAACAAGAGTGTGTTTAAAAGACTGCTTCATCTGCTTTGTGGTTTAAATTGTGTTTGGAAAGTGTATGTAGCTCTCATTTTTCAACTACAAAAAGTGATATGTTTAAGTGCATCAAAACACTATTTTTATTGGCTTAGGATTTGGGTTGAACCTGCAGGGTTGAACAGAAATTGCAAAGTGTGGATTGACCCTGTCTGTATCCAAGGAGGTTCTGACTTCAGGAGCATCTTGCAGCCTCCCTGCACACCAGCCTGTGCTTTACTGATTGGTCTTCTAGCTCCCTAGCAACCCTGATCCCTCATCTCTCACCTGCACAAGCCCCTGAGTTTTTAGAGGCAAATCCAAGACAGCCACTTTCATTTTGTAGTCCCAGCGACTATGTGCCCTAAATAGCCCTGTGAGCAAAGACAAAAAAGATGGTAAGAAATAGACTTTGTGCTGTGTGGTCTCAAACTTTAAAACTGCTTTTTTCATCTACCCGTGACTGTGTAAATTTATCTCTTACTTTCTGTGCAA
The DNA here is from genome assembly GCF_031143425.1 of Pleurodeles waltl. Lineage (NCBI taxonomy): Eukaryota > Metazoa > Chordata > Amphibia > Caudata > Salamandridae > Pleurodeles > Pleurodeles waltl. The sequence goes on from NC_090447.1 coordinate 783,983,911, forward strand.
TTCATACTTTTAAAACTGCTATTTTTTCTACCTCACTACCCCCTTGCGCACCAACTTGTGTTTAAGGTCAGGTGCACCTTACATAGGTTTCTTACTGGTTGTTGCATCTGCACATATGTCTGGTCCATAGGGCTAGGGTTTCTATTGGACCTAGGGTTTAGGATTTGAGATTTGATTGACTGATATTCATGGGGTTCAGATTGGTTCTGATTGGTTCCAAGGACTAGGGTTTATTTCGAACTTAGGGCTTAGGGTTAGAGCTATGATTGGCTGAAAAGTCCAGTTAGAGTTTTGATTGGTTGATAGGTCTGGTGTTCTGATTGGTTCCTAGGTTTAGGGTTACTGTTCTGATTGGCTGCTAGATATAACATTCTGATTGGTTTCTATGGCTAACATTTCTATTGAACCTAGGAAATCTCATTTTGGACTTGTGTCACTCTTGCACCATGTTATGTGGTGCACGAGCAACACAACGTTGCTCAAAAATTTGCTCCCATATGATTCAACCTGTCATGCAGGGAAGTGCAGCAAGCCACTTTGCTGCACTGTGCAGTGTACAAGGGAAAGGGCAGGAATGTTTCAAATGTTAACTCCTCCATCATATAACTGTTATTCCATTGACCACTCACAATCCATTCAGTCCAGTCCTGCCAGCCAAGTTTCCCTGATCCATGTGTGATGTGTTACACAGTCCAAGTTGTCCTTTGAATCCTGGAACTTGTAGTGTAATCAATAACAATATTGACCAGGACTACAAGTCTCACAGCATAAAGGAAAAAACGTGATGAGCAGCACATCATGCTTCTACCCTGGAAACGTAGCAGGCATGTCTGTGCCAATGCAGGTCCAACTTGACAAGTTTGCTTGTCTTGGGGCTAGGCAGCCAAAAGTGTAATGTAATAAAAGGTAAAGTAATGTGGCTTGGAAGAGGGTCACTTTGTCATCTCAGAAGGTATCCAGGTACTGGGTATGTGCAGGCCCTCCAACTAAGTTCATTTGAAGAGCCTGTTGTACAGCCACTAGCATAAACCTATAATGTACGCAGAAGTCCTGATGTGCTTGATGAGGTTTTTACTGGTGTTTCCTGACATGTAAGGTACCATCCTAAGTCATGTCTTGCTCACTTGGATATTGGGGGTGGGAGTGAGTGCAAGTGATACAGAGCAGAGGTTCATGATGTTTGGTGGAAGCATAGATGGTGTGTGAGCTCAGTCCGTGTTAGTGTAGTGACTTATAAGTGTGGCTGATCATCTTGAACTGCGAGTGTATCTGGATAGGGAGGCATCGTATTTTGATGAGGTGAGGTGTGGATAGTGAAGGGTAGACTGAATAATAGTCTCACAGTGGTGTGATGGTAAGTTTGCCTCTGTACAGACATGTTGGTATAGAGGGTATTGGACTACAGTCTACATGTGATGAGGGCCTGGGTAATGGTCTCACAGGTATCAGGAGAGAGCCATATGAACAAATGTCTGACCATGCTAATAACCTGAAAGGAGGTGGAGTTCATACTGGGATTATATAGTCCAATGATAAGGTAGGTGTCCATGATGAAGGACAGGTTTCTGGGATAGTTGGAGTTTGAAGGATTTGGCTCAGTCATATAGGAAACTTGGGGTGAGTTCATTTAGCAGAATATCAGCACCACCATTTAGTGAGGTTGAGCATAAGCCGAGCAATTACTCTCCCTTAAAATCAGATGTGATGGTCAATGGCAAAATGTAACACATGTTGGTGGTGTTAGTGTACTAAGAGTTATTGTATGATCTGGGTGTCATCAGTGTAAGAAATAATGTAGAGTCCCTGGGTCTGAATTATGTGTGCCAGAGAAGTCATTTAAAAGTTCAAAAGAGTGGGGATGTGTCAAGAGAATTGCTATGCTCTGCAGATGAGCAACTTGGGTTTGGAGGAAATGGAGTGCGTCTCAGCTATTGTATACTTCAAAGTGTGATGGTGGCTATCCCCTTCAGAGATGGTTCTCAGTGTTTACTGTTGTAGAGTGTGGAGATGACTGTGTGAGTGCTAGGAAACTATAGGATTCCCTTGATAAATTTAAATTATGACACATTCATGCCTACCCCTTTTTCTACAGTGGAACAAGGTTGCTTGATGTGTAGAGTTGTATGGGTGTGTGTCAAATATGACACCTAGGGCAGTATATTGCACAAATTGCATGCAAGAGAGTAAAACAAGGCTCAATGGTGGGGTGAGGTATGGGAAAGGCTGAGTACAGGATTGTGAGAGTCCTGTAAGTCTTCCAGTATTAGATCAAAGTCTAGAACCTGCTACACGAAAGACCATCTATTACAAATAGGAAAGCTGAATAACAACCTTACACTAACCCCCATTAGGGAAGAGGTGACCCTCCCCTGGTTCCGAACACGTGAGACACAATGAGATGTGGCCTTATAAATGTGATATCTTTGGTAAAACACTCCTTGGAAATCAATTTGATGCTGATAAAACTGATAAATAGGATGACTAGGTACAATTGGAGTCAGTGGAGTGGATGAGCTGCTACCTGTCGGAGGGCTGTTAGGTGGGCTCACTTCATCCATACCGGTCTGACTTTCAAACCATAAACCATGGAGTTATACAGGCTTCAGCACACAGCCCAATTCTCTTTAACATTATTAACATTAATTAAAGCCCACAAAAGCAAGCTGGTCAGCTACTCTGTTGCCAAACAGTTGATTTTTTTCGTTTGAAAACAACCCACAGGATAACCTGGACTCTTTACACAACTGCATGATTGACATTGTCAACTGGCAAGATACAAATTCCCTTAAATTCAATGGGGATAAAACTTAGTTTCTGTGCTTTTCATCCAACAAACTCACATGAAACTCAATTCCAACTTCTCACCACTAACTAATGGTGAAGAGCTGGATCACTCAGAAACAGCCTACAACTTGGGGTCACCTTTGAAAACGAGCTGTCAATTGGCAGCCATGTAAACAAAGTTTTGAGCCCCTGCTTTGCACTTGAATAACACCAAAAAGGAAAAATGGCAATTGTTACAGGTCAGGCAAAAATAGGAAGAGTAGGCCCAAGTATGAAGTTGTATTGTACACTGAGTTACTATGTGGTATTGCACTAACTCAAGTCCTCTCCTCACCACTGACCACCAATGTAAATAGGGTCTCTAGTTGGCAGAGGTTTGCACCCTGTCCAAGTAGGGACCATCACTCTAGTTAGGGTAGGTCAATTACATAACCTAAATTAACCTGTGCTCATCCTCCAGTATTTTGCCACAGAGCAGGCAGGCTTAACTTAGAAGGCAATGTGTAAAGTATTTGTGCAACACAACACACATCAATACAATGGAGACATGACAAAAATACTCCACACTGGTTTAAGAAAATAGATGAGCCTATGCTCCACTCTTTTTGATTCCCTAACAAGCCCAATTTCTCTCTTCCTGCAATTTGTTGAAAACCCTTCCTTGTAATGTATCACAAATGCAACACACACTTTGAGATGCACAGAGACAGGTTGGCTCCCACATACACCAGTGTATGTCCCGCACAAATTGATGCCTTGCTGCACTGCCTAAGTCCATCTGGTGTAATACCAGTAATCCTCATGTTTTTACCAGGCAGCCATGTTTAATGCACAAAGGAAGACAAGGTCTTCCATGTAATGTTTCGGGGCACCCACTTCTGTACTCAGAGGTACATGTATGAGCCCAGTTGTGTGGTGCATGCAGCAAGCAACGTGGTACATATGCAGTGTAACTCAAAAATGAGATTTGAGAAGCCATGCAAGGCCACCTTGCATAGCCCTGAACAGCTTCATAAATCTTGAGTAAAGCAACACAGCCCAAATTGCTGCATTGCCTTACTCTGCGCTAGGGAGGCATTCCATGTTCATTGGTATTGGGTTTTCCCGCACAACTCCCATGGTTTTTGACACATACCTGGATTTACCAGAACTGGTATACCTAGAAATTCACCAAAAAAGATACACCTTACAAAGAGAGTTATAACAAGGAGTAATATCTTTATTTCTCCTTGTTACTTCCTCTTCCATTCTGCAGCACACATAGATAGATAAATAAGTCTCTCAGGATTGATTTTGTAAAGGAAAGTTCCACTTAATGCACATCAACAATTCTGCATGCAACACAGGCACCCTTGCACCATGGTGTAAGGGTGCTTGCGTTGGTGCTAGTTAGCCAAAATGGCACCAGCACAGGGGAAATTACAGGACTGCGCTGTATTCTTTTAAATACAACACATACCTTCTCTTTCCCCATCAAGCATTGCAGCACAGCCAGGTTATTTGCTGCGCTGCCCGGGGGGGAAATCACATAGCTATACCCCTCAGTGTACAGTAGCAGGACATTCAGTGGCCAGTACTGTGATCCACATGTATCATGCTACCCGCATCTTCCTGAAATGAAGCACTCACTATCTGTCTGTGCACACTGTTTAGTTCTACACTTCTTTTGAACTGTACTATAGTGTGTCACATTGTACACACACTGCCAGCAGACACACATTTTCCATGTGCACACTGTTCCACACTTTGACATATGTGCTGTGCATGTCTTGTATAGACATATTTATTATGCACATAGTTTTATCATGCTCACACTTCCTGATCAACCTGATGTTGGACAGAGGTGAGTGTAACACACATCAACTGAACGTTTGAAGAGGTGAGTGAGCCTGTAGGCCTCATTGCAATTAAACAGGGTTGAGTGGACATGTTCACTACTACTGTTTACTAAACAGCATGCTGCCACCCCCATTTTAGTTCTGTTTTCCTCCTGGCAATGGCAGTTGTGTACAGCTACTGTGAGGGCAGGTCTAAGTGTGGCCCTCTCGGTCAAAGCAGACTGCAATCCATGACACGGGCCTATGTCATGGCACACATGCATATCCCATGTTCCCCTTTGGGATTATACCAGTATTAGTGAGCCACACAAATATGCAATTTGGTACTCAGGGGAAGGGTAGACTACTCTTAACATGTAGGGGACAAATCCTACCCAAAACCTCCATTGCACCATGTTCAATGGAATTGTATATGCACACATACATTAGTTGTTGAATTTTGACATGGAATCTTCACACATTAACCCACTCTGTTTCATGCTGCAATGTGATGGTTGACAAACATCTTCCTTGTCTTGCTTCTCTGGTTAATGCCACACATTGCTACATTATCATTTTATTTTATTTTGTTACAAGTCTTTAAGCCCCCCTTCCATTGTTGAGCAAAGCATGGTAAATGTGTATTTTGTCAACTGTGGCCAGAGGTGGTATTTACATCAATACACCCAGGAAAGGTGTTAGACGTGTGCTGGTGTGTGAAACAACACACATGCATGAATGCATTCTTTACAAATTACATTTTGACATCTATACTTGAGACTAGGCCTTTGTCCGTGACAATTTTTACCCAGGATCTGTGATGGTATCTGCTGAAACATTTGCTCTCGCAAAGTGTTGTTATTCTGCATATTTGTCCATATGTGAGATGCACTACAATTAGGAATTAGCCTCAGGGACTAACTTTTTTTGTGAGATTTAGGATCCATCACACTGAGTACCATATGAAACAAACTTTGATGCTGCAGAACAATGGCAAGATAGATTGTTGTGTTGCACTGTACTGCTTAAGTGTGTGAAGACAGGAATGGCCCTTTACTATCTAGCTATGTTGCAATCTTGCCCTTTCCCCTTTAATGCAGTACACTGCATCATATTGGCTTGCTGTGGAAAAACATTTGGGGAGTATTTTTTTTAATTTTTTTTTTATTCGGTCTAAAGTTAGACCATTAAAAAACATAAAAATAAACCATACATACAACAAATACAGAGATCATAACCATCCTGGAAATGGAAAAACAATAACAAATAATACACTGCTTGTCCAACGGACCGAATGTTAAGTTGTACTCCTCAGTTGGTGCCTCCTAGCATTTTGAATACCATTTACCGAAACAGTTTAAAAGAGAAACAAATGATGTACCAAATCTTTCCTGATGTTACCTACAAAAGCTATTCTAGAACAAATTATACTTAAAAAGTAGTTCATAATACTTCATAAAATACTTCAGGCTTGCGAAAATTAAAAACCAAACAATTAAAAAGGTGCCATAGGGTTGGCCTCGTGTCTTAAGTAAATTGTTCAGGGGAATTTAATCTTACCATTTTCAAAGTGCTATGTGCTAAAATACTATGAATCGGTTTAAAGCAGATGGTATACCAAATCATTACTAATGGTACCTATAAAGACTGTTCTAGAACTAGTTATACATGAAAAATGATTCATAATGCGACGTGAAATATTTCATACTTATGAAAATTAAAAACCAGGCATTTAAAAAGGTAACATGGAGTTAATCTCATATCTTAAATAAATTGGTCAAGGGAATTAAATCTTGCCATTTGCAAAGTACTATAACTAAGATACTGCGACTTAATTTAAATGAAAAAATCCGCTAAAAACACAGGCAAGAATAAAATCTGGTATCCTAAATAAAACAACACAGATAATTATATTTGAATTCCCTAACTGCCTAGAGATCCTCGTCCACTAGCTGTTGGACCTCTCTTCAGCCAGTAGACTAGGGTCTAGAATAATCCTGCTACGAATTGTCCATGCTGCTGACAGATATTTAGAAACAGAGCATACTATCAGTGTGGAAGTGTCATATTTACATAGTCTATAGGCACTAGTTCAGTTTAGTAACAGCAATACCTTACACAAGGGAATAATCCACCTTCTTCTAGGACATTTATACAAGGGGCAGAAAAATAGGATATGCTCAGGAGTTTCGTTGCATGAGTGGCAGTTTATGCATTTGTCAGACATGGGGTTATTAGTCGGCCAGCGGGCCGTGAAGCTGTTCACTGCTAATGTTCCGTACCTGAACTGGAGGAATAAAGCTCTGGCACGTGCTGGTATGGGGAGGTCCAGGAAATTTTTGGACCGAGGTTTGTGTTTGACCAGCAAAAACTCTGCTGTCAGCCGACCTGGCCCATTACGATGGAAAGACTCCTCGTGGACTTTTCCCCAATATCGTTCTTTGATCAGCAGTCTGGCGTTAGCAGGAATCATCTCAGGATTTTCCCAATAATGGGAAAGGCCCAACTTAACCCAGGCAGATTTCATCTCCCTCAACCAACAAACTTTTTCCCATCCCTGAAATGGTGGTATAAGATCTTTGATTGCTGTTCTAAAGGGCTCAAGTTCTTCCGTTTTCCAAAGTCGAATCCAGTATAGAAGCGGCCTTAAGCATGCTGTATCTTTAATGCTATTTATGCCCAGATCTAATCTTAGGGGAATCATCGGCGTACCCTTCCCTAACCCAGATATATGTCTGAAAAAATAGTTTTCTTTGGTTTGGAGGGTTTCCAATTGCCTATGTGAACCCCAGAGTTCTGCTCCGTACAGGGCGGCAGCACAGATTTGGACTTTGTAAATTTCAGAGATAGGAATCAGAGGGGGGCTTGCTACAGTATTAGCCTTTCGTTCTAACACTCCGCTTCTTTGTCTGATAATGAGTGACCCTTTTCTTATGGCTGCATCCCAGCTGCCCTTATCTGATAGTCTAATGCCCAGATAATCGTACTCTGTTACCCTCTCCAAAGGGACTGAATCCATTTTTATATTTGTTTTCAGCTTCTTATTCGGGGTACTATATATCATAAGTTTGGTTTTCTTGGCGTTGATGTCCAGCCCGTAATCTCTGCAAAATGCACAGAACTGGTTAACCAGATTTTGGATTCCCATAGGTGTTTTGGTCAGCAAGATAGTGTCATCCGCATAAAGCAGGCAGGGCACTTTATTCCCTGCACGCTTAGGGGAGTCATTGGTGCAGTTTGCTAGATAGTTAATGCAATTGTTTATATATAGGAGGAAAAGGATAGGGGCTAGGACACAGCCCTGTCTGACTCCTTTTTCGATGGCAACTGGATCTGTTAAATCGCCATCCTTACCACTCCTAATTTGTGCATAGGTGTTCTCGTGTAGTCGGGCCATAAGTTTCAAAAGACCATTTGGGATGCTCATGTTGGCTAATGTCAGCCATAGCTGGTTCCTGGGGACCAGATCAAATGCGGCTCTAAGATCAATGAAGACCACAAACAGGTTACCCCTTCCTATTTCCACAGTCTTCCATTTGATTGTTAGAAATCTTAAGACCAGATCTATGGTGCTGACTGCTGGCCTAAACCCAGCTTGCAGATTGGAGATGGCGTTGGTTTCTAGAATCCATTCTTCGAGACGAAACAGAACTTGCTTTGCAAAAAATGTTTGACAATTATCAAGTAAGGAGATTGGACGGTAGTTAACAGGGTCAGAGGGGCTACCTTTCATGAATATGGGAACTATCTCCGCTCCCTTCCAGGAACTCGGGACAGGCGCTCCTGCAGCTACTGCATTAGAAACCAGGTTCAGGTATGGAGCCCATATATCCGGACTTGTCTTGTACAGGTCACCTAGGATTTTGTCAAGGCCAGGGGCCTTTCCCCATTTCAGTGAAACAATCGCAGCCTTGGTTTCTGCCAGGGTGAATTTGATTGGAGAGGTCTCAAGGGTCATAATATGATTCAATTCCCTGGTAGTAGCATCTGTAGACCCTGAGTACAATCGGCCAAAGTGATCTGTCCACTCTACAGGGAGTATTGAGGCACCGGGCAAACGGTTTGGTTCTTCACTAGCATCAGCCACCAGTTTCCAAAATGTCGAGGTATCATTGGATTTTGCAGACTCCAGAAGGGAAGCCCATCTGAGCTCATCCCATCTCCTGCGGGCTCTTCTGAGTTCCTGTTTGTAGTTTTTCCTTGCTTGCCTTATATGCTCTGTCTGGCCCCCTCTTAGAGCTCTCAATAGATTGTGCTGTGCTTCCCTGCATGCGGGACTAAACCACCCTGCATTACACTTTTTATTTCCTTTGTTAGCAATCTCTTTAGTGAAAAGATGTTTTAAGGAATTAAATAATAGTGTGTGGGCTGCTATAAGCCCTTCACCATCTTCTAAAATCAGGGGCATACGCTCCATATGGTCAGCCAGCTGGCTATACAAGGATATCATGGTACCTGGGTCAGTGCTCACACATTCCCATTTGACATTTCGTCTATTGTTTGTCAGTGCGAGCTGCTGCTCATAAATCTTGGGGCAAGGAGCTTCAAGTAAAGGTAGTAGGCTCCTGACCGATAAAATCAATGGCTCATGATCGCTTTCCTCGTGTTCTAAAATCTTCATATCAGCCTTATGACCCCACAACCGAATGTCAAGCAAAATATAATCTATCTGGCTCTGGACTCTACGCCTAAATGTGGAGAGTAGGTCAACATCCGAGCGGGAGCGGCCGTTACAGGCCCGAAGACCATGTGCCAGTGTGATGTCCACGACTTGGTGTGTTAATCTGTTCATTCTTGGTCTTTTGCTTGACACCAATTGGGGGTTGCCCCAGTAAGCATCCTCTTCTTTATATAGTTCCTGGGACAATGGGTAGGGCTCAAAGGTAATATTAAAATCCCCTTCGATAAGAATAAAGTGAGAGGAGGTTTTACAAGAGAGAAAACTGTCCAAAATAGCCAAAGTGTCTGACTCATATTTACTGCCCAGGCTCCTGTTATAGATGTTAATTATTAGGAGCGGTTTCTCCTTAAGTGATGATATTGATAAACCCATCAGATCGGGACAGCCCATATCTACTATTTCAACCCGACATTTGAGGGAGCAGCTAAGCCATATGAGCAGCCCACCTGAGGGTCTCCCGGAAATCGCCTTACTTGCTGGGACCCAATAGCTTTTAAAACCAATTCTGTGTTTGGGCTCCAATGCCCACGTTTCTTGAAAGAGGCATATTTTATGTTCATCTATAAATTTGCCCCATTCAGGGATGCCCATTTTATTCTCCAGCCCTGCAATGTTCCAACTAAGAACTGTATCTAAACCATCTATTTTATCTTGGGAAGCTTTGGCCATGGAGTGTCCTCTTGCAGATGAAGTGCCATGGGGAGTTTTAGCATCCCTTTCCATCATAGGTGGACTGGCCTTAGTTAGGTTATCTACTGCATTATCACCCATGATGTTACTCGCCCCATTTAAATCGGGGCCTGGCATAGTCAGTTCAAATGCCCGGACAGGCGGAATGAACCTGTGATTGCTGGTACCTGTTAAATCCGGGTTGATCTCATAAGCCATGCCCTCCTTACTAGCTCCCTAAGTGCAGATCTCCATACTCTGGTCACAGGGGAAAAAAGAGGAGGTATTTTCCATCCTAGAGAGTTCAGTCTGAGCTGGTAAAAAGATTGGTGTGGAGCCTCTGTTGTATGCAGTGAGCCTCAAGACTGCGTATTCCTATTCCTTGTGTTTTGGTAATTTTGGTTGTAAGATGATTCTTATCCCAATTTCTAGATCCTTGAGGCTTGGGTAAGCCATGCGCGGAGCTGATTTTTAGTCAATCAATTTCAGAAAGAGATGGTGAAAGGGAGCTGCGTCCTGACTGGGGGGCAGGCTGCATCTGAGAGCTGGTGGAACCTCTAAGTGGCATTAGCGCCCCCTTAATAGCTGATGAGACTATATAAGGGTAGAAAGCCTGGAGTCTACACAAAGATACTTCTCCCCCTAGAGGGTTGGATTTGCAAACATTTAAAGAGAGCTGCTGGACAAGGGTGGGTGAATCAAAATTGATAACAATACAATCCCCCGTACCGGGGTTCTTAAGTGGGCCCACCCAACCCACCCTTCTCACCATTAGTATTGAGGGTACCATGTGAAATGCAAATCTAGCGTTGCTATGTAACCAATGTATAACCTTGTTTTTCAGTTCTGTGAATGATTCGGCGATATCAGGTTTGAGTTTAGGGACGCTCGTGATAACAAGAACATAAGGGCAGGATTCCGGCGGTAGATGTAAAGTTCTCAAATTGGTTCCTTCATCCCTATGCATCCGATCTGTTGGTGAATAGTTCTGATTAAGGATATCTTTGTAGGATTTTGAGCCCATGTTATTGGGAGAAGCAGCTCCTCCATTCCCCTTCAGAAAGGGGGTAGCAGTCTTAGTACACTTATCCTATGAGGCGGTAGCCACCCTGGCAGTTGAAGCCCTCTCTGGTTGGTACAGAAGATCAGGGAAGTTCATTGAAGGGTTGCGGACCATACCCAGTGGTAGGGGGAGGTTACTGACGCTATTGCCTGGTAGGCTCGAGGGGAGAGTTTGGCGGGGAAACTGCAAGTCCAGTGAGAAGGGAGTGATCATCTGCTTGGACTTAATAAGGCCTTCCAGTTTCTCTTCAATGGCTTGTAGGCGAGTTACTATAGGATGTAGCCTTTTAGAAAACTCGTCTTTTATGTGTTCGATTATATAGTCAATTGCAGAACGGTCATCCGTAGATGTTTGAATTAATATAGGGTCCTTATTCCGAGTTGGTGTACAGTGATTGGGGGAACTCAAAATGCGGGCCCGTTTGCTCCTTAGATTTACCTCGCCTCTTTTTCTTTTACCTTTTGTATTGTGCTCGGAGTTGGGTAGAGACCTGCTTAAGGGTGGCTGAGTAAGTTCTGGTGGCTGTGTGGCATTGCTCTGGGTCTCCACGATAGACTCTTGGATAACGGGGGGAGACTGTAAATAGGGTGGATGGAGGGGATGTATTGGAATTTGCGGTGGGGATAAACAAGGGCAATTAGCTACCGTCAGTAGGGGGGCAATTAGACGGCGCTCCACCATTTCAATTTCCTCTTCTAGTGCTCCAACCGCTTTTTGGAGAAAACCGTCTAGAGTCTTGTTGTTACTGGCCTTTTCCAAGGGTGCCCCCCCTTTAACCGTCTACCCATCTTGACTCTTTGGACTCCTTTTGTCTAGCAGGTATTTTTAGTCAGCTTTTTACTGTGGGCACTATGTCTCCCCTATTCCCACCCTGTTTTCCCCTCACTGGGGCCTTGTTGAAGAAACTAAAATGTCAAAAAGGTACAAATACTGCTCACCTATAGCAGTGTATTATCCTCACGGCTGCGGTGGGTTCAAACGCTCCAGTCGCCGGACGGGCGCAGGATGGGCCCGCCCTTGGCCCGGGCTTTGCCCGGGCGCCGCCTGCGCGCATCCCGCAAGGCAGGAGTGCAAGGAAATGTTTAAAGGGCTCCTGCCCTGTGTGACGCCACCTCCGCTGATCGCGCTTCCCGCGAGGCGGGAGCGCAGGGAAATGTTTAAAGGGCTCCTGCCCTGTGTGACGCCGCCTCCGCTGATCGCGCTTCCCGCGAGGCGGGAGAGCAGGGAAATGTTTAAAGGGCTCCTGCCCTGTGTGACGCCGCCTCCGCTGATCGCTCTTCCCGCGAGGCAGGAGCGCAGGGAAATGTTTAAAGGGCTCCTGCCCTGTGTGACGCCGCCTCCGCTGATCGCGCTTCCCGCGAGGCGGGAGCACAAGGAAATATTTAAAGGGCTCCTGCCCTGTGCGACACCGCCTCTGCTGATCGCGCTTTGGGGGAGTTATGGCCACATGATTCACACCTCAAACAACATGATTCACACATGTTGTGGCCAACATCTAGTTGATAATAAATAAAGGGCTACATTTTTACATTAACATTCACACATACACAACAGAATTTATAAGTTCCATAAAATATTTATTTGTTGATAACCTGACATATTTGCTGTCACTATTACCATTACGTGCTGCTGATCAGCAGACCTGCCATTGTGTGCTGGATACTTCCAACATTATCTGCATCCTCTTCCAGTCATCAGGATTTTGTGGACCATGTCTCCACGGCACATACATTTTTAAGCAGATATTGTGTGATATTGCACATACAAGGATGAATTTAAAGACCATTTAAGGTAAGTACAATAGTCGTTTGCCTGACATGTCCAGACAGCGGAACCTCGACTTTAGGATTCGAAAGCTCCTCTCAACAACATTTCTTGTCTTGGTTAGCACGGAGTTACATCATTTTTCTGCTTCCATCTGGGGATTGTTGAATGGGGTCATGAGCCATGGCTGCACACCATATCCTTGGTCACCTGAACAGTGCAAAAAGACAATGTTAAATGATTTTGTACATTGTTATTTTGACTTAACTGACACTGTGTTTTATGTGTGGTGGCACACTAATACAAATTTCTTAAACTTTTACCAGATATGTGTTAGATACTGTTGACCATTGCTTTAAACATGTATCTTCAGGTTCTATGTGTCATTGCTTATATTGTCCATGCCCTGAAACATATGCCAATTATACATGCTGACTATAATGTTTAGGTGGTAGATAACTATGATAGGTACTTTTGAATGTTCTTAACAGCTATGTTATTTGCACCCACAATGTGTGCAGGGTTAGAAACTTGCAATCAGACTTTCTTGCATGTCAGTTGTCCTTTTCTCATCTATGATGTCCTTGATTGCCTATATAACATTAGCACTGCCTTTGACTTGTTTACTTAATTTAGCACTGCTATTTGCTAAGTACATGTAATGAAATTCCTACATGTGACATGGATAATCATTTAGGTTTTTTCAAACAGATACTGTTTTTTGTATGGCAAGGTCATGTGCTGAACTTAGAATGACACATAGGTATGGCAATGTAGGCCATTTTCATATGGGACCAACTGATATATTTAAAGGTAACTTTATACTACAGGCCTATCCACAACACTTTTGATTTTACCTGTATGTATGCACATTTCCACTGTAGGTGATTCATAACTTATATGCCTTGATTATGATGCTTTGATCCACACTGGCACTGCTGGGGACATGCCGTCCCAGAAATCTTTTGGAGGAAGGAGGAAGGGTCACCTACCACATTCTACGCACCACTCTAAAGCACCTTGTCATCTTCATTGTGTGGGATGCTTTGATCTGTGCTGGTACTGCAGTCAACTCACAGTGCCAGAATTCTTGTGGAGGAAAGAGGGGTACTACCTGCTGTATTTCCCACACAACTGCGCTTTAAAGCGCCTTGCTATTTCTTGTGGCATGGGACCCTTTGATCAGTGCTGCAACTGCTGGGAACTCACACTCTCAGAATTCTTGAGGAGGAAGCAGCAGGGGCCACCTGCCTCATTTCCCATGTCACTGCACTTTAAAGCACCTTGTTATTTCCCACAACATGGGACACATTAATCTGCGTTGGCACTGCTGAGGACTCACAGTCCCAGAAATCTTGTAGAAGAAGAAGGAGGATCCGCCTAACACATTCCCCACACCACTGAGCTTTAAAGTGCCTTGTTATCTCCTGTCGCATGGGACACTGGCAAGCTGTGCTCAAGTGAAGCCCATGCCAAAGGTGGGCCCCTCCTGTGTCTATCAGGAACAGGAAGAGGCAGAGCAGGGCCACCCCCCTTGGCTCTATGGCTTGGTGTTGCTTGGCATTTCTAGAAAGATCATCTTCACATCCAGGTACACCTTTAATTGCAGTCACTGCCCATACCGCTTCATCTGACTTCTGCTGGAGTAAGACTTGGTCTCCAAACTTCCATGGCCATAGAGATAGGACTGAGGGATAAGCATGGGGCCTCTTGATGCTTGACCCTTTTTGTTGAGCTTGTATTCAATCTCTTCCATCTGCTCTTCAGTGGGGGTTTCGGGGAGAGGGCCACCAAAACCTTGTATTTAAAAGTTAACCCTGGAGAAGGGACTGAATCATATTAGTGCCATCAAGTGTGTTTGGCTACTGTGACACGGGTTGGCAAAACGCTGCATTTCAGCTTGCATTTGTGCCCCCAGTTTCAAAGAGAAAATCCACTTGTTTTGTATTCCTTTAGTTTTTATTTGTCCCTGTTAATGTTCCCTCTGTCTGAAGTGGGAGAACTAAGTGGTGCCGACCCCCCATGACTGGATTTGTATTGGCTTCTGTTTACAGTGGTGAAAAGAAAAGCACCAGGTGCTTTGCCACCCCCACTCCCCAGATAAAGTGTACTTGGATAGACCAGAAGCTGGAGAGGGCAGTTGGGGTTATAGGCATGTAAATAGCTTTCACTGAGAGGAGGTTGTCCTTTGGTTTTTGGAACAATCCAGCACCTATTTAGGAAGCATTCCTGGATCTTCTGTCAAGCCCCCTTTCTACTTGCTCTAACTCTGACTTTTTTGCAAGCCGAAAAGCCTGCTCCTTTGAAAACTTGGGAGTATAAGGCACCTTCCAAAGTTAAACATCTTAAGAGGGGGGTGTGGCATAGAGTATCTGATGAAGCCACACAGACATATTCCCCAGCAGATATTGCATCAATGTTGGTTTGAGTGAACCCTGTAGACCAGTGTTTTGAAACATAAGTGACAGGCATGATTGTCCCTTTATCTGATTCCGTCCACTACTTATTGATGACTGTAGCACTAAATTTGAGGCTCTGGTACAGGATGAGTTTTCTCAAATTTTTGCTCATTATGAAGATATTGAAATCCAGCTTACGTCCTTTCTGGCACTGCAATCTTTGCTTCCCCAAAATTCTTCCGAGGATATCATGTCAAGTCTTATTGCTCCAGCCAGACAAGAAAATTCCTCCAGCGAGCAACTTTCAATGCCAACAGGGATGGTTCTTCCATTCAGAGGCCCTGCTCATCCTGTTTATCTAACCCCACTGGCACCTCAAATACCTGCAACAATCTACAGGGCTGGGTATTCTGTGGCCGAAGCATCTAACCTAGATTTTCTTCCTAACTAAATTATCATACATCTTCCCCCTGCTGTGTGTCGCTATGTTGTGTTTTTTTACTATTGTACCCCCTTTACCGAAACATTGTGAGGAGTTATATGGAGAACTGCACACCAAGGTATTGAATTGGTTAGTGTTGCACAGGGACGTTCACTTTTCTCTTTCAAATGAGATTTTATTTACCCGACAGATTGGTTGGATTTGTCAGGGACCTATCATCTCTGAATCCCTGTCTGTAGCTCAGGCTATATTGGGCTGGAACCTGAGTATATCCAATCCTATGATCTCTATAGTCCCGACTCTCATGTTTCTTTTTATAAACCACAATTTTTACCTGCATTCCTCCATAAATCACAGTCTTCGGCAAAGAGTGTGGGAAGGGTCGAGTATACTCTGGGAGGTAAGCCCAGTTCCTATTCAGCACAGCTCCTCTGTCATCTCTTTCATTCCCATTAATGTCCGCTTTAATGTTCCTGTGGGGAATCGGTTGGATATTCTATCTGAATTCAACTGACTGCCATAAGCTCCCTCCAGAAGTCTGTTTACTGATGTGCCTGGGAGGTGCAATTACAGTGAAGGGGTTCGATGCAGGGCCGGTTAGTCTCAGTTATTCTTTTTCACCAGTAAGTTGGGGTATGACAGGGTTAAATGATAAGATCCAAAACCCAGATTTGTTGGATTTTATTGATAAATTGATTTTGTTGTCATGCAAGAAATCTGGATTATTAGTTTGATTTCATGTCGGGGTTTTTCCTGTTATTTTTGCTCTGCCATACCCTCTTTTTATGAGAGAGCTAGGGGTAGCCTCTCAATATGGGCAAAGTTAAATCTCAGGGTAGAAGTGTCAACTATTGACTCAGGAAGCCCTGAATAATATGCTCTACTCTTTCAGGATAGTCAGAATTATTTTTATTTTATTTGATACTTAATAATTTCTCTTATTCTTTTAGTTCTTCATTTGAGGAATTGTTTTGCTTTATAATGGGCTTGAAACCTATTGGGAGTGGTGCCACACTCCAACCTAGATTTTCGTTATGTGGAGACTTCAATGCCAAACTTGGGGATGTGTCTGGGGAGTTGTGCTTTATGGGCTCTGCAGCGAAAGCAGGACCATTGGACACTAGAGGGAGAAAGTTGCGGAATATCATAGTTTCACATGATCTTGTAGATGTAATTAACTTCTTTCAGGATGAAGGCCCAAGAAAAACCACCTTCATGGGGAGGATGTCTGCTATTGACTACATATTTGCTCTGAGAAGCTTTCTTCAGTGGTGCTCTAACTGTTCAATCATAGAGACCCATTGGGGAGATCAGAATGCATTGTCAATGAAAGGGGGGCTCCACCTGGGCAGGGACACACCACCCATAGTATGTATCAACATTAATTGGCATTCAAGAGATGGGCTCAGATTGGTTTGGATTCTGAAAGATCCTTCTTTTATGCTTGGTCTCGTTGTCAAAACCTATCCGTCAGTGTTTATGGAGAGTTTAACAGAGGATTCTAGGGAAGCCTTATTTTCTTCCTATCAGATTTTATGCACCTGCATTAAGAATCACTTGCTGAAACCCCATCGTCCTGCCCTAGACCATCCATGCTGGCTTGATGCGAATTGTTCAGCGGCGAATTGCCTTCTGAGGAAAGCTTTGTCTGGTTTCATATATGCTGCATTAACTTGGGGTTACCAAGAATTAGATGAATCAAAGGTAACACTAAGGTAGCTAAAACTCTGCACAGAGCTCAGAGAATGATAATTCAACTTTAGAGATGACATATTCCTCCTGCCTGGCCCACAGACCGTCATATGTGATTTCTTGTAAAAATTACCATCAATGAAACAAAGGAGTCTACCAAAATGCGCAAGGCGCTAGATGTTCTAGCCATTAAACAGCATCGTCAGCGCATAATAATGAAGGGACGAAAACATTGGTGATTTTTTTTACGTCTCTGGTGGAGATGGACAAATGGGTACTAATTTCATTAATATAAATAATGAAATGCAGAGGTACCAAAATGCATCAATCGAGGACTCCCTATTCAGTCTGTTGAACTGTATGACCTCATCGTCCCTGAGGTCAATGAGGAATATGCACTGCTGGACAGCACAGTCCCTCCTCCTTCACTGCCTATGTGGTGATGGTGCTATCCTACTACTCCAAGTTGCAGTATGACAAGCTCCATGGCGTAGTTGAGCTTGTCAAAGTGTTTTGTGATGTTGATATTGTTAAATTATAGCCATGCGTCATTTCTTATGTCTGGTTTGTCAATCATCAGCAATTCTGGTGCCTTTCAAGCTTGTGTTGTGCTACCCAAAGATGCATGATGCAGTGGTACACCCACAAATAACAATGTGTTACAGAGGTCTCGGAATTTTGAGGGTGAACATCTATATTGCATATCTTAAATAATGTATGATGCATCTGCTCTCAGCACAGCTTTTGTCCCACGCAATCCTTATAAAAACAATTGCATTTTTGCAAATGTGTACTTTTTTAAAATATAACTTACTGCTTTAGCTGCCGTTGCACCACAATTTTTGGCGCTACGGCGGTGCAATCCTCTCATAATTATGCCCTTCAGTTCAAAGACTTTATGAGTGGCTTCAAGAACCATTTAATATCCTAATACTATTAGGAACAAAACAGGACAAAAGAAAACAAGCACCTTGGAGGAATGCAAAACGCAAAATACATAAAACAAAAAATTGCACGGCTTCAACACATTTAGTTCACAACAAATAGCAAGTTACACAAACTTCACCTACACAAATTTAACAGAATATGCAAGTCAACAATCAGTTGCCTTTCAGTGTTTTTTAATTTTGTCTCCTGTAATGTCCCTGTAACCTTTATTTTTTATTTCTATGTTTTTTTAATGTAAAGTGATTTTAATTACTATGGGCCCGATTACAATCTTGGCGAACAGAATACTCCGCCACAAATGCGACAGATATCCGTCCATCACATTACGATCACTACAAGATTTAATTAATTGTAATAGAGCTGGCAGAATATCCGTCGCATTTATGATGGAGTAACCTCATTCACCAAGATTGTAATCAGGGTGTGTGAGAGTCTGAGTGGGTCTGTGAGTGGGTGTGTGAGTGTGTAATTGGGCGTGTGAGTGAGTTAGTGAGTTTTTGAGTGGATCCATGAGTGAGTGCATGAGTCTCTGAGTGGCTCTGTGAGTTGGTGGATGAGTGTCTGAGTGGGTCTGTGAGCCTGAGTGGGTCGGTGAGTGGGTGCATGAATGTCTGAGTGGTTCTTTGAGTGGGTGTGTGAATGTCTGAGTGGACTTGTGAGTGGGTGCATGATTCTCTGAGTGGGTGTCTGAGTACGGTTGTGATGGGTATGTGGGTATCAGTGGGGGTGTGTAAGTAGCTGTGTGTGTGACTTGGCCACAAAGAGATCTCATCTGCCCTTTCATTCAACAAGAGTCTACAGCTTTGCATAAAAAATCTACCCTATCTTTCTGTCTCCTTGGGTAAATGTCCAGTATGTATTATACACTACAGCTGTGTAATGGACCACGAGGAAACATCACCAGTGACCTTGTGTGCGTTCGGCAATGTAATTGTTCCTCCTACGTCTTTCTCTAAAATGTTGTTATAACATAATTCCTCCCTGCCCATGCGGCCCCCTCCTTTCATTTTTATATGCCTGGGATCCTGCCCCACCTGGGTGCTTTACTAAAGCAAGTGAGGGAGACCACACTTGTTTTTTTAATATTTTTGCCACAAATTTGCTACCCCGTCATGAATATGTGGCAATTTTTTTAAATAAGCGCTTTTTTGAAGTGTTGGCAGCCTATCAGATCTCTGCACGAGAGAGGGAAGATTCACAAAGCCTTCACGCTCTAGATATACACATTTGCTTTTCCTTTAATTTCCCTTCAACTTCTGAATGGATCTGCACCAAATAACACACAGCATAATCTGACTGCCAAAATATACCTTTCTGCCACATTTAATGTAAATCCATCCAGTAGTTTGGGCTGTAGTCTTGTTCAAAGATCCAGGGAAAATTAACATGAGAAATGCACTTTTTTGACCCCACCCTTTTTCTCTGTCCCCCCTTGACAGATCACCCCAAAACCTCCCACAAGCAACAAGAAACACAGTACACTTTTTGGGGGAAATTTTGTGAAGATTCATCAAACGGTGCCAAAGATATAGGCAAAGAACATTTTTTCTATGGAAACGTTGTCCTAACTATAACTACTTACTGGCGATCATCAGGAGGTTATTACAAACAGTGTCTCAATCAAAAGTAAACAACATAAATATAGGCAGAGGACTGTCCATGTGGCTACAATGTTAAACACAGACAATAACCTGCCATCTTAGACTGTAAACAAAGGAATGAATCACATCGAAAAGTTATAGGAATATCCATAGTGTTACATGTTTGCATGTATGCAGTGTATACCAAAGTAAAAGGAAAATGAACAAAAGCTGATCATTGACATATTGTAATTGACACTGGGGACAAGCTGTGGAGTGTGTGTCTAATGTCAAATGTCATCATCATGCCGGCCGCCCTGAGGTGGAGCTTATGACAAGCACAAAAGGAGCTCATGATGTTAGAGTGAAAAATCAAATGTACCAATATACACAATAAATATGAAGGTTCTGTGCTGAACCCATCATATGTGTGCATATCCTAAATTAGGACTACAAGTACATAGTGGAAAACAGGTCACTGATGTGTTGATGTATGACAAGAGGACACCCAAACAGGACGCACCAGGGTTCTACAGGCCAAGTCAACAAATTTCAAGAATATAGTTACAGGTATCATCCGAACATAATCAAGAGTGCTTGTGCAAATAAGAACAAAGCAACTGAAGGAGGGGAACCCATGCTGGTTTGTACGCCATCCAAACAACCAAAGTGCACACAATAGAGCCTAAGTAGGCTAAAATAATGGCAGCACAACACACCCTGTGGAAGACATCAGAAAACCTCATTACAGTCACTAAGAAGAATTGCCTGCCAAAAGTCAATCATAACTGAGAAGCTGAAAAATGAAAACTTGCAAAGTATATCACCCAATGTGTCTGAAGTTCCTGGAAGAACCGGGTAGGGTGCCTCGGCCTCCTCTCAACACCAGCGCACCAGGTGAGAATCCCTTCTTCTCTTCCCTAGAAAAACAGAAAAAAACAGGTTTCACAAAGTGCAGAGAAAGTCAAAATGCAAGACATAACATAAAACAATAACCCCAAATTATATGCAATTCCAATGTACTACATGAAAATCATCATAATAAATTTACAGTAACATTGTAAGTGGACATTCAACTCTTCATCTGGGTTCAGAATGTAGGAATCTTTCGTGTTCAGCTCAATAATGAGGCTAGATACACATTTCCTGAGTGTAGCGATCCAATCAGCACCCCGGGGTTCAAACCTGACATGTTTGATACCAAAGAATTTGAATGATTACCTGTCACTGTAGTGATGTATTTCTAAGTGACTAGCTATGGAGTAGTGTTGGTCCTGGTTAGGGAAAGCCTTGATGTGCTCAGGAATTCTTTTGGGTACCAGGTGTATGGTATTCCCCACATATCTGAGCTTGCAAGGACATTATAGGACATAAATAGCAAAGGTGGTACTCCAAGTGATAGACTGAGCTATTGGTTTATGTTTATTGGTGTGAGGTACAAGGAAGTTGTTACAGTTGGTAGATTGTCCACAATCTTTGCACTTGCAATAAGTGTAAAAACCTGTAAGTGGTTGTCCTATCTTACTGTGTGTGTCTACACCTGTGTGGATGTCCATCTGGACTAGCATTTAACATTGTGACTTTGACCTGCAATACGTGATGTTCAGTTTCTCACGGACTTTACTCCCATTGACACAATCATATTTAAGGAGATCCCAGTTGTTGGCCCAATACCACATACGTTCCCAGGATTAAACGTAGTATTCAACCTGGTTTGATTTGCTGTGTTACACTTGCTGATCCCCCTGTTAGGCTGAAACAGTATCTCACTTCTTGAACATGTGCTACATTTTTTTATGGATTTGTCAAGGACCCATTTTGTCTAGACCACTGCAAGAAATGCTGGATCATATTCTTTTGTTCAATATGAAAGGTGCTCTCATTGTTGCAATTTCTTTTAGCCCATACTAATTCCCTTTAAGGGATGCTGCTCTTGATCTGGCTCAGCTGGCTATTAAAGTCATGAAGTAGGCTGTTGCCTGCAGTTGGTATTCTGCATAATTTTGAGGTGATATTATTGTTAACAAAGTTCACTTCCACATCCAGCAAAAAAAAAATGTTTTCCCTGCTCAAACTACAGGAAAATTCAAAATTTAAATCATTGTTGTTAAGGCGAGTCACAAACCTGGTAGCATCATATTCACTGCCCTGCCAGCACCCAAACTGTGATCTTGTTCATATCTCTTATGAATTTTTGCACAGTACGCGATGCGTCACGCTGGGACCGTGCTGGCACTGGGCTGCGTTGGCATTGAAAAAGCCACCAGGGCTTGTGAGGACTTGTGCTGAGATGCATTGGCTTCAAGGGAGAGCTGTGTTGCACTGAGCTGGAGTCAATCTCATTCTGCGTTGTACTGCATTGAGATGTGTGAAGACATGCGGAAAAACCCTCCTATGTCCTTGTATCTTGAACAGGAGGCCAGCCGACTGCCCCTTGTAGATTCCTTGAAGTCATGGGTCCACACAGGAAGACTGGATCCAGCAAGGCAGCTTGCATTAGCAGACGAGTCCTGGCGCAGCAGCAGCAGGCCTTGGGCAGCAACGTAGTTGTTGGTCAACAAGCAGGTCAGCAGGACAGACTTCACAGCTAGGCAGTCTTTTTCCTGGCAGAATCCAGAAGTCATCTGAGGAACTGAGCCTAGAGGTTCACTACTTATACTTTGTGCCTACTTTAAAATGGGAGAAGCTTCTAAAGTCCTCCCCCTGCAGAGGTGTCTGGAATTTCCTTCCTCCCTGCCCTGGCCCTAGTTTGTCTGTGGGCACAAATGACTAGTGTCACATCCTTTGTGAGCATGCTGGGACAAAGTTTTTGTTATGTGCAAGTGTGGTAGGTGACAGCTCCTCCCCTTCACCTTACAGAGATGCCCCATCCTGACACACCTATTCCCTCTCGACTGAATGTTTGAGAGTTATATACAAAGACTAACAGCCAAAGCGCACCTACTCATGTGACCTAGGATACAGACTGCTGGCCTCAATTGGTTGGGACAAGAAAATACCAACTTTCTAAAAGTAGCATTTTCAGAATTCTGACTTAAAATTAAACTTTAACATTAAAGAGGGTTTAAATTCCAGTCTTTAGAAACCAACCTTGACTTTCCTACTTTCTCCCTATTGAAGGTTGTCATTTATTAAATGTAATATGGTAACCCAATATTATGCTATGGGAGAGGTAGGCCTTGCAGTAGTGAAATACTAATGTAAAGGTTGTATCATTTTATATATACTGCACCCTGCCCTGTGGGCTGTTTAGGACATAACCTAGGGTTGACATATGTATTAAAAATGAAGGCTTAGGCCTGGTAGAAGGTTTATTTTGCCATGTCAAAATTGCTGTTTAAAACAACACACACAGGATGTAATGACAGAACTGGAACAGATTTAAAAGGGTAGTACAATCAATGCTGCAGACTAACTAGAAGCATTTCAGGGTACTTGTAGGACCACTTTTCTAGATTATTGCAAGTAAATTAAATGTGCCAAATGGGCATAACCCAATTTCACTGTGTGTAAGAGAGAGAACACAAGCATTTTAGGACATGTTAACAGTGGTAAGATACACAGAGTCCTAAAAACCAACAGAAAAGAGATCAGAACACAGGAGGATGAAGGCAAAATGTTTGTGGATGACTGTGCTGAGACATTCAAGTCCAATACCACATTTATACAGATCTCTGCATAGAAATGATAGGAGAGGATGAGAAGGAGATCTTCACAAGTTGGTTTATGAATAACATTTGTAGTATGTGAATAGAAATATTGCAGTACTATTAAATACTCTACAAAGATTTGTGATTAGGCCTCTGTGTATTTTCAAATTTATATGTTTCATTTATTGAGTGGAGGCCTCACAGGAGGGAAGGTGTTGTTGCTACAAATCATTCACAGTCTCCCCACTGCCCTAAGTGATCCAGACATAAATATATAAAAAACAAAAAACTAACAGTGCAACTGGTAGTGTATAATACAAGTATTCAGGGTTGTGAAGTATAAGCTTTTCAACTTTGCACACTACTACTTGGTTACATAGTCAGTGGCTATTTTAAAAAAAGGACATATAATTTTGCCCTAATGGATCTACCTGGGATTTGAATGTACTACACAGATTAAAATTAACTAGTTTATTCTTATACTAACCATGCTCCATTTTAATGTGTCATTGATGGTTTGTTAAGTTGTGGAAATCAGTGCTTCCCAGATCTAACACTGAAATGTAATTTTCACTTTTTGACTCATTGCTGGTCTTCTAATTTGCTCCCACCACCATGATGAAGGTGCTAAAAATATATTACCAAAATAATTTCTAACCTTGATTAGCAATTGCGGATTTATTCGCAGTTTGAACTCCTGTGGAAATCTATTATTTGCACTAACATTCTCTCACTGGGTGTCTTATAATCACCTTTGGTATTCCTCTTTGCTTCCTGTTCAGTTAAATAGGATTCTCTAGGTGCATAATATTACATGTGACATGTTTTATCATGTCAAGACCAACAAAAGTTGCACCCTTCCTGACCTGCTGACACCTTAATCCTTTTTCTGAAACCCACGATGCATTGTCAATCCATAGGCCATTTAAGACATTGTTTTACCTCCCTTAAGTCCAGTATGTTCAACTGAGGTTATTGCTGGCATTTCACTGTTTCTGCACGTCCACTTTTTCTTCAGTACTAATCAATGAGCTAACAGTCTTGTGTACAGTGAAAATAATGCTAATACCCTAACCTGGGAGCATTTGTTGAAGGCATTGCATGTACTTCAGTCGTTTACTACGTTGTTTGCTTGCCAAATCTGAAATAGATTGGGCATAGTCATAAAGATTTCTGAATCTTGGGAAAAACATAATATGCTTAAGAAAATCTCCTTAATGCATGGCGGGACTTTATAACTTCATTTAAGTACTATGGAGCATGTTGATATAATCAGTGTTACATGTTTCAAATGATTATGCTGCATTTAGTGGTGCTTTTTCAAGACCCGTATATAATTAGATATGCTTTGTGCCTTGATTAGAATTCTAGTGCTAACAATACGGGGTATGACCCTGTTCAGGAGAATGATGAGAGGGCTACTTCTAACTATAAGAAAGAAGAGGGTTCCTCATTCATCATAAATTATCATTTACTTCATGTATTTTAGTAAAATGCATTCATCCTGTCATCATTCTTTTCTTTCATCAAGTATAATTTAGTTATCATTGTGCAAGCCAAATCATATATGTCAATAGAGATTTTCAACATTATAACATTGATATGTACAAGACATACATTTATATGACAACATAACCTTTAGCAAAAATGATTCTGTGCACTTAAAACTGTGAGAGTTTGGGGTGAGCCTAATTCCCTGCTTTTGTTTTCCAACAGTCCTTGTTTATAAGGAATAATCCATTACTATATTGTCCCCTGATTGGGTGCTTTGTAATGTCCTGGAATCTAGTGCAAGCTTTCTGTCTATTTAAAACAATACAAAGGCAGTGGAATGCTTTGATGTCCTGTTTTAAACAGACAGAAACCTTGCACTATAGTCTGTTGTTTCAATGTGTTTGTGGTAATGTTTGCAGGGAAGGAGGCATTTACAGTAAATGTTTGTTGAGAATGCCAGTTAATTACATGAAGTGGCATAATGGCATAATGCTAAGAATTTCAACAAGCATAGCCCTATGTTCCCACAATTTCACAAATTATGCCAGTGTAATTTAAATTTCACTCAGACACAAATTTAATTCAGCTTGCTTTGGTAAGCTGTGCCCTTTCAATGGTCGATCACTAGCCCCTAACTAAATTCACTAAACCAATAATTAAATTCTGAACCTTTGGAGTGTGCAAAAGGGAATATATTCCTTATGGACCTTTACTTTGCTAGCTCCTACCAGAGAGTTGGAACTACTTCCTGTAAAAGTCATACCAAATGCTCGGGCAGATGAAGTCTGAGTAATAGTCAAATGAATCAGTGGTAGTGGCTCAGTGTTGACCAACTGCAGATTGTGAAAGAATATAGGTATTTAGGTATCCTTCTTAAAAATAGCCTAAACTTCAAATCATATATTTATAGATAGGAAAAGAGCAAATGTGGTTGCAGGCACAACTAAAAAAGATGGACTCTGTATTACGTTACAAATCTGTTGAATTAATCAGGGAGACCAATAGTTCATAAATAACTATTACGTTGCTTTGTGAATGCATCTGGAAAAATGGTTTGCATTACTGTGACTTTCAGTAAATAGTTTATTTAGTTTAGAGAAGGGTTTAATGAATATCAGTTTTAAGTATTGACAAAGAGTACTGAACTATTGGTTTTTATCTCTAATGCAGTGGAAGGATCGTTGCATCAACTCATCAAGCAACATCTACAGTCCAATAAATCGGAACTATGAATGGAGAACCTACAAAACATCTAATTTTGGGGAAAGTATTGTTTCTCATAGGAAAAAACTGATAAGACATATGGTCAAATAAGGATCTAGAGGTCTCCAGTGGTTGATACCATGGCTCTAGTAGCTAGAATGGCATTTATTTGAAGCGATTAAGCTCTTCCCATATTTTTGACTCATTTTCACTACTAGCTTTAAATAGCATGATAGGCATATCTGATTGGACTGGTTCAGCTCCCATTATCTAAGCTTGTATCTGGATGGAACTCACAAAGAGCTGCTTCCTCAATTGATCTTTCAATCCTAAACCCAATGCCCTTAGAACAAATGTCATGAAGGTCAGTTTTTAAGGACTGGGGAAGTCTATCTGAATAATGTTTCTATTACTCACTGTAACCACAGCTTCTAATATACCTTGCAGTACCATTTGGATAAACATTAGTATGTTCAACGTAGAAGATAAAGATTAATCAACTACAAAAGAGTGAGTGGAAGTGTTAAAATCTATTAACATATTTAATACACCATCATCTGCTGAATTTACAATTCCATGTCGGCCACCATTGGACCTTCTGAGTATGAACTGATCCATGGAAAATCATAGTGAGACAAACATAAAGAGAGTGATAACTATGGAGGTCTTACTATATGTTCAGATCCAGACTGGTGTATAGCTACTTCTAATAAATCCATTATGTAAGTGTCCCAACTACTATTTTGTTGAAGAGGGTTTTAAAATGTTTTTTCAACAAAAGCTTGCACTGGTTTTGACAGAGGTGAAGATGTGTCCTCTGACATTTTAGAGGTCTTAATTTATCACATTACAGATTTAATTATAGTAATACTCACACTATAGCGTCCCTCTACAACAGCATCTAAACATTCAGAGCAGACATTACTACACTTTACTGTTCTTTACTGGAACATGGGAATGTTCTGTCTACAGACTCTTGCTAAAGTAGAAAGACTTTGGAAAGAAATACAAAATATGAAGCTTTCACTCATCTGCCAAAAGCTCAACATATTTTGCTGGGAGGAATATGGCTTTCATTCAGTCTAGACCTTCTTAAATTATTGAGTACAATCTTTGCCTCAGCTGAAGTATATCACTTAGTATTACACAAAAAGATGCTGAGGCAACATAAAACATCACCTTTCAGTATATTCAGTGAAAAGTTCACTTCAATAGTGCATGAGTCAGGAAAGACAGACATCTTAACTTCCCACCCTGAGAAACTCCTTAAACAATTCATAAATAGTAGAATCAGCACTTATTTGATTTAACCATTTTAGTCAATGCATCTGCTTAAAAAGACAAGCATTGAGGTGAGGATGCCACAAAACTCACAAACTCCTTTGTGTTCATTCTTGGAAAAATACTATCTTTATTCAAACTGTCCTTTAATTGAACAATAAAACATCTTCATTTTGATACAACATAGCCAGCACATTTCGTCCACACGGACTTCCTCAAGGATACAAGATATATACAGAATACATATTTTATAGCAATACACACATGGAAAACTATACAAACACAATTTTTCAGAAAATCAATATTTCAGTAATACCAAAAACTGGCAATGATGAGAATGTCCCTCTCCATCTGCATTCACAAGATCTGGATTAAACACTATTGTGTGCTCGCCTATTGCTTTTATAATTTTTTAAATAATGAATACAATCATCTCATGTTACAGGATCCTATGTGATTCACTGTGCGAGGTCAACTCTTAGCTTCTGCGCTTTGGAAATTACAATTATTACAACACCACCATGAGTCCTAGAGCAGAATTAAATGATATTGCTAGTCTATAGATTACTCTAACATAATTCATCTTGGTGGACCTGCATTTGCATGCATGATCAGAATGTTATATACTATTATACCTCAAGAATGTATAATTCAGTCTTGAACAGAAATACCGGGTGCAGTAAAAGTTCAATCACGTGTAGTTGTCAACCCAATATACTAAATGCAACAAGGTTCTCTTAAGTCTTGTAACACTTATGGGACCGCATGTATGTATTTTTTTTTTAAACGAAAATGAAAATACCTGATCTGATAAGCTTTTTGCTATCAATTCAAAAAATGTAAATGTACCTTAGCGCACTGTAAACTCCCTCAGTGTAATGAGGTCTATACAGCCAATTTGGGAATCCATTGTAAACATCCTATGAATCTGTAGGTTTCATGGTGTGTCTCTTCAAAAAGATTTCATTAGCCAATCAATCAGATATAGCCGGTCCTATAGAAGTAAAACTGAAATTACTATTGTTGACACATGGAGCTTGATAGCATGTGCTGACAGAATTAACCTGGTGAGAAAAATTGACTTAAGTCTATTAAGCAACAACATATAATAACACATTTAAGAGGGAACCTCCTAACTTACTAGACAAATTGTCCCGCTCATAAGGGAGTCCCTCATAATGAACATGACAAAATTATCAGTTTACAGTGTAAACCAACAATGAAGTCAAAAACCATAAAAAGGGACTATTTCCTTCTGGAAGGTGAATAATTGCTAGCAATGGCGCACCAACAGAGCACTTGGCTAAATAAATGGATGGTTTTTTACAACCTTTTGTTAGGAACCTTCCATCTTGCTTGAAGGATAGTAATGATCTATTGTGTAAATAAGAGGACTTCCTAGGGACAGTGATGATTTAATGTTTGTCATCATTGATGAAGAGAGCTTGTATACATGCATAAAGATGGGCTGTGGTTTGGAGGCTCTGAAACATCATTAATATAAATGCAATACATGTCATTTGTAACACACCCTAATGTTGGTAGAGATGTCAAGGATCAATCTTAGAAATAATGTTTTCTTACATGATGGTGTATGGTTCCTGCAGAAACAAGGCATAGCCATGGGCTCCAGGTTTCCATTGTCCTATGCAAACCTTTTCATAGGTGTGTTTGAGGTGGAGCATGCCTGGTGTTCCGAAGCATGGAGCTGGACTGATAGCATCATCTTTTACCAACGTTTCATAGATGATATTTTAATGATCTGGAATGGCACAGTGAATGATCTTTTGTCATACCACACATATCTTAATGGTGAGATCACTTTAAATAAGGAGAGACTAGAAAGGGTTACTGAGTTTGACCATCTAGGTGTTAGATTGGTGGACTCAGGATCATGGTGTCCGCAACTAACCAAAAACTCACCGGTCATTAGCCACAGGGGATGGGCCATATTAGGACAGCAAAGAAAGCACAGTAAGTTCCAGTCAACCCCAAGGTTGATATCTACGAAATGCAGGCAAGGGAAGTAGCCCTATACAGGGCAGAGCTCTGGCAACAGAGTAGTTTGAACATTCTTGGCATAAAGGAGAAACATTTCCTCAGAATCATTACTGTGGTGGGGAAAGGGATCACCCTGGTGCCCCTTAGATTAGATTTTAGTATCCATTCTATCGCAGTACTTGCTACTTTAAGAACTTTGCTGTATTGGATCCGTGTATGGTTCACCATAAAATTGCAAAGCTATAGGGTTGGTTTTAGTGATGTACTGGGGCACATGTAATCAGTGCAGGAGATTGATTGGCTGAGGAATTTGAGGAGCTCATGGGATGTGCTGGGGCTACCAGAATTTTGGAACACAACAGTTGCAATCTCATAGAATGCCATCCCAATTCTCAAGAAGAAATTTAGGGAGAGGATATTGTTCTGGATTGAGCAGTTTATTGGCAGAGGATCACTGACTAGAGGTTAACTGTAGTTTAAAACTATACCTATGGCTGAGGCTTTTTTTGGATGTCATAAGACCAATACATGGCCATACTCTGTTGCTACAGTTTAGGTGGCTCTTTGCAACTAGCTGCCTTTTCTGCACTCTGGGCTTCTTCTGCAGATGGTGCCAAAAATGGTAAATTCTGCATTTCTGCAATTCTGATGAAACAAATGAGCACCTACTCTTTTTCTGCCCTAAAAATGCTGTGCCTAGATGTAGGAGGATTGCTCCATTATGTAGGAACCTGTCCATAACAGCTTTGCAAGAGCGATTCATCTCTAATGATAGTGTTTGAAGTCTCTAAATTCCTATTCACAGCTGCTTTGGCCACTAGACAGGAAGAACTCTTGGTAATGCAATGAATCTGTCCATGGGACTTTGAGTTTAGCTCCCACATTTTCTACTAATTGTTGCTGTGGTTTATAAATATGATAGCTCTCTGTTTGTAATTTGTTAGCTGTGTATGTCATTTTGAAGTTTTTAAATTGGAAATGTATATACTGAAATGTAGATGTTTTTATCATTATGATGTTTTTAGATTATTACTGTACTGTATGACAATGGAATCATTAATTTCAATCTGTCAATAAAGCTTCGTAAACTTCAACTCCATGAAGTCTTGTCAGTTGCCACTCTATTATGGCAGTGAAGTATGTATGTCTATAAATCCTCATTATGTGTTTGCAATTTTTTTGCGAACTTGCAACAGTTTCTAACAGTTTGATTTTCAATACTAGATGCTTCTTTACTTTACTTTACTTTACTTTATTACTCTCCAGAATACAGCAGCCAATAAAAACATATATATTTTTTTAAACAACAACACCCATAATATTCAAACGTTACATCATCTTCCCAGTACCAATCACGGTGCACCAATATGTGTAAACCAGCGAGCAACCGATAAACATCTTTTATTGCAGCTCTGCTACAAGAGAGATGAGTATTGTTTTCCCTCTATCTGTACATTAAGTTATATTGGCAGTGTTTCAACTGCGCTCACTGCAGCTTACACGCATGCCTTAAGTTTGGAGATAACACCTCACTGGATGATGCAGAGAAGCAATTACTCATTCTGTGCTTTCCGCGTTCACCCGCTCTGCTTCACTCATTCCTATCAGGCTGCATTTGTTTGTTGCACCTGGCTGGGTGTGGTGAGGCAGAGAGACAGAGTGCTTCGGTGCGAGAACATTTGTCCTCTTTTTGGCTTGCTGTCAATGCACGCGTGCAAAGCGCCGCGGATCAGTTTAATCTTCAAAATTGAAAAGCGAGTTCACACCCTGACTCTGCAAGCCTGGAGTCGGCTCCCGTTGTCAATTTCGCGGTCAAGCAGAGCATCCCTCCTACATCTGTTTGCTTTGGCTGTAAATTGGGCTAATACAGCTTCAGTCCTGAGGGGAGATAATTGCTATTGTTATCATTCTTCCTACAATGACAAAGGAAGTTATTGAAGCCTCCCTAGCAGCCTACTATTCTGGGATATATCCCCCCATTACAAACTTCGCAAAAAGGCCTTTTTCTCAGCCTACTTTCCTCAATTAATTTACAAGCTTAACACATTGTAGGCCTTTACCATGGCAGATAGGCAGATCCCTGAAAAGGCAGCGCTTTACCAGGGGCAAGAAGACCTGATCCTGGCTGAAGACATTCAGCATGCCCTAGACACCTCAGTAGCACAGTCAGTCAACAGAGCCCCAGCAGTAGCTCTATAGTGAATCGTCAGGCAACTCAAGAGGTGCGTCTTGACAATACCCCAGGTATGGGCAGCCCAGTCCAACTCCTTCTACTTCCTGGACGGACAGGTTCTTCTCCCGACTGATTGGCCCCATGCAGCTCCCTTGGCCTGACTTTACAAGAATATGGCCACAGACCACTAGTATTCGGTGCAACTTTCCCCCAGTGTCCAGGCTATCCCCCTTTCGCCTTCTGACCCACACTCCCCCCACATGGACTCTGACAATGACACTTTTCAACTCGCATAATGAAAATGTAATTCTCCTGATGGCCCCAATCGCACTAATGGGGCTACAGACCTAACTTCACCCCTTATTTTTGACCTTGATGCAATCATGCACCCTAGATCTTCCAACTGGAGAACCCTACCATCAGTCACAGAGTATGCTCAGACACAGCTTAGGAAGCCCCGAGACAAAGAGGTCAGGGACCATCCTCGTTCTGAGTGCCCCTGCCCTGATATTCCCTGGAGAGTAGCCCTCACCCTTGAATTGAACCCCAACCTAGCAACCTGTAATCAAAGACCCTCGAAGGACCCAAAAAAGGGAATCAATAGGTCCTGGAAAGTTTGCCAGGGCAATATATTGAACCTTGCAGTTCCCCTATGCAAAATATTGGACCTGGTGGTAGCTGCAAAGGACTCTGGCTCCTACTTCGACCCAGAAACCCTGGCTAGATGGGCACAGCACGCATTATGTATGCTCTGCAACGCTAATTGCGCGCTCTTCCTGGAGAGAAAGAAATCAATATTGCTGCGTGTCGACCCCAAGCCAGTAGATCTAGCCAATGCAGACCCAGGACCCCTGGCCAAAGGTCTTCTCTTCGGGGACAAATTTGTCCACACTTTTACAGCCTTGGATAGGGCCCAGACATCTCTTAATAAAGTGTTCCAGCAACTCATTTTTGCCAGGGCCGTAAGAAATTGAGGGCATCTCTCCGGCGTCTCCACCTCCCATATCCCTCTCATAGGCTACGGTACCTCAGGCAGGAGATACACGTCACAGGCCAGAGACACCTTATACCCTGTTAGAGCGTGAACAGAATGTGCCTGCTTTAACCGCAGCTTCCACGCCCAAGGCAACTTTAACGCTAGTGCCAACCCTGAAGATAAGCCTGATACCACTGTCGTCAATAACATGAGAAGGTAAATTCCTCCTTCATCTCTATCTTTAAAGTTTCATCCTGAACATCCAAAAAGCTTTCTTATTTCCCCATGTGGTCTAGACACATAGGCCCTCATTCTGACCTTGGCGGGCGGCGGAGGCCGCCCGCCAAAGTCCTGCCGTCAGATTACCGTTCCGCGGTCGAAAGACCGCGGCGGTAATTCTGACTTTCCCGCTGGGCTGGCGGGCGGTCGCCTTCAGACCGCCCGCCAGCCCAGCGGGAAAGAGGCTTCCACGATGAAGCCGGCTCGGAATCGAGCCGGCGGAGTGGAAGCTGTGCGACGGGTGCAGTTGCACCCGTCGCGTATTTCACTGTCTGCGCAGCAGACAGTGAAATACATGTAGGGGCCCTCTTACGGGGGCCCCTGCAATGCCCATGCCAGTGGCATGGGCACTGCAGGGGCCCCCAGGGGCCCGCGACCCCCCCTACCGCCATCCGACCGCCGGGATCTGGATGGCGGTAGGGGGGGTCGGAATCCCCGCGGCGGTGCAGCAAGCTGCGCCGCCGTGGAGGATTCAATGGGGCGGCGGTACACTGGCGGGAGCCCGCCAGTGGTGCCGGTCCGACCGCGGCTTTACCGCCGCGGTCGGAATCCCCATTGGAGCACCGCCGGCCTGTCGGCGGTGCTCCCGCGGTCCTCCGCCCTGGCGGTCAAAGACCGCCAGGGTCAGAATGACCGCCAGAATGTCAAGCATTGAGATTACAATACTTACTTACTTACTCCTACTACCCCTCCTGGGGAATAGGCCATCAACCAGGACTCTCCAGCCATCTCGTTCCTCGGCTTTTCTTTCAATCTAACTCCATCTCCTTGCAGTCAGCCTTGAGGTCTTGACATCAGGTGATTCTTGGCTTTCCTCTTTTCCATATCCCTTGAGGGTTCCAAGTGAGGGTTTGTCTGGTGGTGTTTGATGTAAGTTTGCGGAGGGTGTGACCTATTCATTTCCAGCATTGTTTCCTGATTTCTTTATGAGCAGAAAGTTGGAAAGTCTGCTGGCAGAGGTCATAGTTGCTAATGGTGTTTGGCCAGTGGATTTGGAGGATTTTCCTTAGATACGTGTTGAGGAAGGTATGGACTTTGTTGGTGGTGGTCACTGCTATCCTCCATGTTTCTGCTCCATACAGTATAATGGAGGACCAATTTTACTCTTATGTTAAAAAACCTGATCTTGGTTTTCAGTGGTAGGTCCTTGGAACTCCAGATCTTCTTTAGCTGAGTAAAGGCAGCTCTTGCTTTGTCAATTAATATGCTGAAATTGGTATTTGTGCTGGCCTGCTTGCCTGTGTCACTGCCAAAGTGCATTGCCTGCAAGAGTGACTCTTGTGCTGGGCATGTTAGCTTTCAGGATTTTGCTTTTAGCCCTGTGGATGTTGAGGCTAAGTTGTGCTAATATGGCTGACACATTGTCGGTTTTCTTTTGTATCTGCAGATTGGCATGGGAGGATAGGGCCAGTTGATCTGCCAAGTCCAGGTCATTTTCCGCACAGAGCACCAGATGTAAAACATCTTAAACCAATTTTCTATCCTGTGAGAAATTGGGTTGTTTGTTGAAAGTAGGTTAGGGGTGTGCCCACTGTTAAATAAACAACCACAATCACTGGCAGGTTGAACCACAAAAGTAAATACATGAACCTGTGCTTAACCCTAGGTAGATTGACACAAAAACAATCTGGCTTAATTAGAGGCAATGTATAATGTACTTATGCAGCACACAAGCGTAATAAAGTGAAAATAACATCACAAGAAAATCCACACAAATTTAGGAAAAAAATTATAAATTATTTGACACCAAAACAAGAAAAAGCCAATCTGAAGCACCAGAGATATGAATTTTTGAAGTTTTTAGTAAAAACTTGCACCAAAAGATCAAAGCGCCCAGTGTGGGTATCTAGTGGGACAAGGTCAAAGTAAAAAAATATGTCTGACCACCATGGAGTGCTGGTTGGATATAGGAAGTGCATTGAGCCAGGTCACTGCTTATCATTCACACTTAGAAGATATTTTGAAGAGAAAGTCTTAGTGAAGATTTCTACCTTCAGACCTAGTAACTTTTTTGGAAGTTGAAAATCTCCTGGGGAACAAGGCAAGAGACATTAGCCAAGGAAAATTCCAGGCTGCCAGATGCCCATTTGGCGAAAGACCGCTGAACAGGATTAGCTGCTGCAGAAAACAATGTTAAAATACGTATAAAATATGTTGGAGCTCATTATTCCTTCAATTCAGGAGAAAGGCTAAAAAGCCTTTCCACCAACAGGAAAGAACATCTTCCTTCAGTAATCATTACACACAAAATATATCCAACCCTCTCACCAACTTCAGCTCTCACTATGTACCCGTTCCTGATATCTAAACTATCCCTAAACCTATCTCCATTTTTCTTCTCCCTTGGTCCTTATTCCAAACCTTTCCTCCATCCTAATCAGAAACCTGACTCTAACTGTAAACAAATCACTTAGATGTATGCTTTTTGCCACAAACTCCACTAAAGAAGTTTTGCGGCAAAGGTTTAGCTCTGACATGCATCATTTATCAATGCCAGCCGGGCGCCGTAATTATTGAATGGTGCAAGACGATACTAAACTTAGACTAGCATCTTCAAGAAAGACGCTAGCCAGGTGGGGGTGGTGGTAGGGAAGGAGGGGGTTGTGCATCAGTAAATAACGCTAGCCTGGTTAGTGGCAAAAAGTATTGCCTCTAACCAGACTAGCACCATTTCCTGGCGCACAACCACCAAAAACATGACTCCTGTCTTAGGAAAGACAGGACTCATGCCTACCACCCCAATGGCCAGCACAGGGGACAAGTATCCCCTGGGCATGGCAATTGCACCCTGTGCCATGCAGGGGCCCTAACTTGGCATTAGAAAACAAATACTTACCCTACTCAGCTGGGATGGGGTACCCCATCCTCTGGTGTCCCTCTGGTGTGGATGGGGGTGTTCCTGGGACTGAGGTACCTGACCTCAGGACACCCCCGCGCCGCACGGCCACCAGTTGTAGCGTTTGCGTTCCCCCGCTGCTGTCCTCAGCCTCGCTGAGCCCGCCCCGTCGACCCTGCCCCCCGCTGTATTATCTTGCGTGTGACTTACTCTTGTGCTGCCTTTTCCGTTTTTTCCATTCTGTACTGTCCCCCATATTGACTGCCTGTTTCCCATAGTGTGTGCCTTATCGTTGTTCTGTGCCGTTCTCTGTGCCCCTGTGCCCCCCGCCCCGCTCCCCGCTTCCCGCCGCCTGCGTGCGGTCACGCCCCCTTTACCTTCTGTGCCCTCCCACTTCGCCATAAATGGCGACTGTGCATACGCGCAGCGTTGACGCGCAGCGGGCGCGCCGATTGTGCGCCAAAGGCGCGCAAAAGGTAAGCCCGTCTGCGCCTGTCCGCGCCTGGACCGCGCCCAGGGCCAGGACCCCTGGCCCCCGCAGACGCCAGCCCGTCCGCCGGACCTACACCACCACCGAACTCAACGCACTCAACACCGGACGGATCCCGGGATGCTACCGAGCCACCCCGAGACGAACCCACGGACCCTTCAGCTGCCACTCCTGCAAGTTCACCTGAATCCGGACCTGCACCGCACCCGCCAAGCCAAGCACCAGCAGCAACCACCTGTAGTGCATCCTGCTCAACACCCGCAACCAGACGGGAGGAGGCATCGCCATCATCCACAGGAACACCATCCACATCACGACCAACTCCGACGACACCCTCACCAGCGCCGAACACCTGCACTTCCAGACCCACACCGACCCCAAGACCACCCTCAGAGGCACCCTCATCTACAGACCCCCGGGACCACGCACACAATTCAGCGAAGACATCGCCGACTTCATCAGCCCGCACACCCTCCCCTCCACCGACTACATCCTCCTCCGGGACCTCAACTTCCAGCTGGAGAACAACAACGACCGCAATACCGCCACCCTGCTGGACAACCTCGCCAACCTCGGTCTCAAGCAGCTGGTGACCACCCCCACCCACTACGCCGGCCACACGCTCGACCCCGTCTTCTCATCCAGCAAGGACATCACCTTCAGCCACGCCACCGGACTCCACTGGACGGACCATAGCTGCGTCCACTTCAGCTTCAGAAGGACCACGATCCACCACCACCAGCAACAGGTTGCACGCAGAAGCTGGAACAAGATCACTGCTGACCAACTCGCGAATTCCCTGAGCATGAACCCTCCCACCAGCGCAACCAACCCAAGCCAGGCGGCCACCAACCTCGCAAAGTGGATCAGCAACTGCGCAGACGACCTCACCCCTCTGAAGACCCCGCCTAGCAGACCCGGCAGCAAGAAAGCCCCATGGTTCACCGACGAACTCAAGAGCTCCAAGAAGAGCTGCCGAGCCCTCGAGAAAGCCTGGCGCAGAGACCCAACACCGAACAACATGACTACCCTCAAACTCGCCACCCGACAACACCACCAACTGATCCACGCCACCAAGAAAACTGCATTCAAGGAACAACTGGACAACAACGCCCACAACAGCAAGGAACTCTTCAACATCGTTAAAGAGCTCTCCAACCCCAACGCCGGAAACAACGACATCACCCCTTCACAAGACCTCTGCAACTCCCTCGCCTCCTACTTCCACAACAAGATTGCGGACATACACAACAGCTTCAGCGCTCAACCGACGCACGCCACGACGGAACCACCGCTCCCCTCCACCACCCTCCGCGCCTGGACCCCGATCAGCACCGAAGACACCGTCCGCACGATGAACTCCATCCACTCCGGATCTCCGACCGACCCCTGCCCTCACCACGTCTTCAACAAGGCCGACGCTGTCATCGCACCCCACCTGCGGGACATCATCAACACCTCCTTCGACACCGCTACCTTCCCGGAGAGATGGAAGCACGCCGAACTCAGCGCTCTACTAAAGAAGCCATCAGCCGACCCCACCGACCTCAAGAACTACCGCCCCATCTCGCTGCTCCCGTTTCCGACAAAAGTCATCGAGAAGACCGTCAACAAACAGCTGGCCGCCTTCCTCGAGACGAACGGATCCCTCGACCCCTCGCAGTCCGGCTTCCGGGCCAACCACAGCACCGAGACCGCCCTGATCGCAGCCACTGATGACATCCGAGCCCTGCTCGACAACGGAGAAACAGCGGCCCTCATCCTCCTTGACCTCTCCGCGGCCTTCGACACTGTCTGCCACCGCACCCTAGTGCAGCGCCTCAGCAACGTCAGAATCCAGGAGAAGGCACTGGAATGGATCATCTCGTTCCTCGCCGGCAGGACACAGAGAGTCCGCCTCCTCCGTTCAGATCAGAAGCCACTGAAGTCATCTGCGGCGTTCCTCAAGGCTCTTCGCTCAGCCCTACCCTCTTCAACGTCTACATGAGCCCCCTCGCAGCCATCGCACGCCAACACAACCTCAACATCATCTCCTACGCCGACGACACCCAGCTGATCCTCTCCATCACCAATGACCCCGCCACCGCCAGAGCCAACCTACACGAAGGGATGACAGACGTAGCCAAGTGGATGACGAACAGCCGCCTGAAACTGAACTCGGACAAGACGGAAGTCCTCATCCTGGGATCTTCACCCTCCGCCTGGGACAACTCCTGGTGGCCCCCCGCCCTGGGCAGCGCACTCAAACCAACAGACCAGGCACGCAACCTGGGCTTCATCCTGGACTCCTCCCTCTCCATGACCAGACAAGTCAACGCCGTCTCCTCGTCATGCTTCAACATCCTGCGCATGCTACGTAAGATCTTCTGGTGGATCCCCACCGAGACCAGAAAGATGGTCACCCAGGCCCTTGTCACCAGCCGTCTGGACTACGGCAACTCCCTCTACGCCGGAACCACCGCCAAACTCCAGAAAAGACTCCAGCGGATTCAGAACGCCTCAGCACGACTCATCCTGGACATCCCCCGTCACAGCCACATCTCCGGACACCTGAGAGGTCTGCACTGGCTCCCGGTCAACAAGAGAATCACCTTCCGTCTCCTCACCCACGCACACAAAGCCCTACACAACCAAGGCCCAGGATACCTCAACAGCCGCCTCAACTTCTACGCTCCCACACGCCAGCTTCGATCAACCGACCACGCCCTCGCCGCCGTCCCCCGCATCCGAAGAGCCACCACAGGAGGAAGGTCCTTCTCCTACCTGGCCGCCAAGACTTGGAACTCCCTCCCGACCCACCTCCGCCTGACCCAGGACCACTGTGCCTTCAGGAAGCAGCTCAAGACCTGGCTGTTCGAGCAGTAGCGGACCCCCCCTCCCCTAGCGCCTTGAGACCCTTCGGGTGAGTAGTGCGCTATATAAATGCTTTGATTGATTGATTGATTGATTGGGGAGGACACTGTGGACCTATTACATGCTGTTTAATCATGGAAATGGGTCCACTGGTCCCCTGACACCTGGTGTGACCCATGCATTAAATAATGATGCAAAGCAAGCTTTGCTTCTTTATTTAGCCACTCCTCCCAACGTGCATCTTTTCATCATGAGGGATTAATATGGGGCTATGGGGATAGCATAATTTTTTAGATGGGAACGCCTACCTTACATCTCATTGACACAAGGTAGGTTCAGGCTTTCAAAAACTGGTGCTAACTCCAATATTTTGACGCTACATGTGTCTAGTGTTAAAATATAAATATGGAGTTAAGTTTGCCCCGAAAGTGCATTAAAAAAAATGACGCAAATTCGACACAGAGTATAAATATGCCCCTTAATTTAGAAATACAAATAGTAATTTTTTTACCTCTGCCATGGTGCTATTTTTTTAATCAAAACTGTTTCTTTCAAACGAACAATTCAGGACATTATTGGCCTCTTTCAGGCTGCTTGCACATGGAGGTCTGACTTACATGCATACTTTGTAATTC
Organism: Pleurodeles waltl; assembly: GCF_031143425.1. Lineage (NCBI taxonomy): Eukaryota > Metazoa > Chordata > Amphibia > Caudata > Salamandridae > Pleurodeles > Pleurodeles waltl. Next base: position 784,023,621 of record NC_090447.1, read on the forward strand.
ATAGAAGTCAGTTTCATACTCATAAAAAGATTTAATCACAGAGGTTTCGGTGTGATTAAATTTTCTTCTGTGGGAGGGGATTGGATGTTCCAGAGTGAAAATACCATTTGTTTGTTTTCAAGCCCATTACCACACTGAAATCAGTTGGAATTGTGCTCCTGTCACAGGCAGTAAAAAATTAATTTAAAGGGTAGAATGAGGAAGACGAAGGGTGTAGAGGAAGTGGTTTTCTACAAGGGCAAATTAACAATTTGGATCAGCCCGCATTTAGGGGCATATTTATACTCAGTTTGCGCTGAATTAGCGACAAAATAAATGACACTAATTCAATGCAAACTTAACTCCATATTTATACTTTGGCGCTATACCCGCCTAGCACCAAAGTTATGGAGTTAACATCATTTTCTGGACGTGGAAACCTACCTTGCATTAAATTAGATGCAAGGTAGGCATTCCAGTGCAGAAAATAACGATATGGCCTTAAAGCCATATTTATCCCCCATGCTAAAATCAAGCATGGGGGATTGGGGGCCTTAAATAATGGCGCTAAGCCTGCTTAGCGCCATTATTTAATGCCTGGGTATGGGCAGGGATTAGGGGACCTGTGGGCATGCTTCCATGGTCAGAGACCATGGAAAGAGCCCACAGGTGCCCTTCCCTGGCCCCAGGTACACCCCCAACCACACCGGACAGACACCACAGGATGAGGGACCCATCTCAGGTAAGTCCCGGTAAGTATTTTATTTATTTATTTTTTCCCTCTCGGGGGCCCTAACTTGGGGCCCTCTGCATGACACTGGCCCCAATGGCCATGCCCATGGGACATTTGTCCCCTGGGCATGGTCATTAGGGTGGTGGGCATGACTCCTGTCTTTACTAAGACAGGAGCCATGTCCATGGGGGTTGTGAGCCAGGAAATGGCGTTACTCTGCTTAGAGGCTTCTTTTAGACTCTAAACAGTGTAGCACCATAATTCGGCGCACAACCTTGGTTCTCCCTTCGCCTCCCCACCTGGTTAGCATCATTTACATTTACTCTAACCTGGCATTACCTCCGGCTACCGCCATTCCATAAATATGGCGCCCGGCCATTGTCCAGGATTGGCGCTAGCAGGCGTTATACTTTTACACGCAAAACTGCTCGAACACAATTTTGTGTGGAAAATTATAAATATGGGCCTTAGTATAAACTCAGTACAGTGGGGGCAATCGGTCAGGCTCCTTCATCCCTTAGTGTTTTGCCAATGTCATTTAGGGGCATATTTATACTCGGTTTGCGCTGAATTAGCATCAAATTAAATGGTGCTAATTCAGCGCAAACTTAACTCCATATATATATTTTGGCGCTAGACCTGTCCAGTGCCAAAGTTATGGAGTTAAAGTCAGTTTCTGGATGCGGAAACCTACCTTGTGTCACTGAGATGCAAGTTCCAGTGCAGAAAATGACGATATGGCCTTAACGCCATATTCATTCCCCCCTGCTGAAATCAAGCACGGGTATGGGGGACTTAAATAATGTCGCTAAGCTTGCTTAGCGTCATTATTTAATGCCTGGGTATGGGCAGGAGTTAGGGGACATGTGGGCATGTTTCCATGGTCAAAGACCATAGAAAGAGCCCACAGATGCCCTTCCTTGGCTCACGGACACACCCATCCACACCAGAGGGGCACCACAGGACGGGGACACATCCCATGTAAGTCCTGGTAAGTATTATATTTATTAATTTATTCCCTCTCGGGGGCCCTAACTTTTGGCCCCCTGCATGGCACTGGCCCCAATGGCCATGCCCATGGGACATTTGTCCCCTGGGCATGGCCATTGGGGTGGTGGGCATGACTCCTGGCTTTACTAAGACAGGAGCCATTTCCATGGGGGTTGTGAGCCAGCAAATAGCATTACCCTGCTTAGAGGCATTTTTTAGCCTCTAAACAGTGTAGCGCAAAAATTTGGGGCACAACCTCAGTTCCCCCTACGCGTCCCCCACCCAGTTAGAGTCATTTACAATTACGCTAACCGAGCATTACCTCCGGCTACCGCCATTCCATAAATATGGCGCCCGGCCGGCATTCCGGAATGGTGCTAGCCAGGGTATACTTTTACACGCAAAACTGCGCTAAAGCAGTTTTGCATGTAAAAGTCTAAATATGGGCCTTAGAGTTTTGGATCAGCCCACATTTCATCCATATGCAACATTGATATGTAAATTAGTCCTAGCAGGAGAAGACGTTCAGAAATCATACTTCAGCCTCACCCTCTGAGCGTCTTGCTGAGAGTCACCACTATCTGAATGCCATCATGTGTCTAAAGAGCACATATTTTGTTTTACTCTCCAATCATTCACAAAGACAAGCAGGTAAGGAGTGGGGGTTTCAACCTTCCTTATGCATTCAAGCAAGGCACCAGCAAATCTTTATAATCAGATTGCAAATCATCATTTTTCAGGTATTAAAATTTATGGAAGATTTAATTGCCACGTGATGTGCTGATGATCATCATGGTATTCAACAACAGATTTTAAGAGCATGATTGTGTTCCTGTGTCCACAAAGATATGTATGCCTTTGAAAAATATATGAACATACTACAGAGTAAACAAAAATTACAACGCATTATAGTAAACAAAAGAAAAGTATTTTTCATGAAATACACATAGATTTATAAAACTAAGATTTAACTTTGAAATTATATTTAGGGGAGGCAGCTATAGTAGAATGATTGCTCATACTTTGAAATTGTATTTAGGAGAGGCAGCTATAGTAGAATGATTGTGCATGTCACCATATGTTACCAGAATTTGTGGTTAGACATAGGACCTAATGAAGTCCCGGAAAGTGCAAGTAAAGAAAATGTGCTGAGCTGGTAGAAAAGACAAAGACGTAGTATGGCAAGGGCTCTCTTTGACAAATATGTCTCCTCTTTTATTCTGTGTAGCTCAAAGTAAATTTTACTTGACATTGTGAGCCTAGTGAATGGAAACAATCAGTGGCAAGGTCTTCTGCTATTTGGGCCTCATTTGCAAGGCGCATGGAGCAGAGCAGTGCAGCAAGTGGCTTGATGCACCCCCCTGTGCTACCTGCACCACCGGGAAAGGGCAGAAGTGCATCATATCTATGCAGAATGCAACACACGTAGAAAGAGGAAAAAACCAGTAGAAAAAAAGATACTTCTCCCCTTTGCATCATTCTTACGCCACCTGTGAGGTGGCATAGGAACCTGATGCATTTCCAGACTTGTAAATCTGGGAATTCATCATTTTCCTTCTGGTTCCATGGGTGTTACATGGAAACACTACAAGAAAAACCCATGGAATGCCCCTTTCACGCAATGTTATGCGTGAAAGGGGTCCAAATTTAGAAGACCATGAAAAGCCACACGTTTGGCTTTGTGTGGCCTTGTAAATATGAGCTGAAACACTGCGCCACCAGTACATCAAAAAAATGGCAGTGTGCAGCTAGTGCCTCATAAGTGAGGCCATTTATTCTTTGTGTCCATGAGGACAACTCAAGTGTTTCATTGCAATGAACTAAGGGGCTTATTTACAAGCCCCTTGCACCACCAGTGCGTCAGTTTTTATTTGGGAAAAAGTGACCCAACGGTGATGCAAAGGGCTTGTAAATAAGCCCCTTCATTCTATAGTAACGTTAATATAGTCACAGCTGCGAGTAGTGAATGCTATACTAAAACTGTATTGTGTGTGCACCTTTATTCAAGCTTTAACTAAAATGTTAATTACAAAAAAGACTACAAATATTCATAGATGAACGGCACTGATCATCCTTGAACTGAAAAACATGCTATTGAAATCAAAGTGATACCTGCCACTAAATAAATAACTTTGTTATGTCACGTCCTGAATGAAGAGTGTAAAAAATGTTGATTTAAATATTGACGAAAATGCACCAATTTTCAAAATAAGTATTCTTATTATCTTTACTGTTAAACGAGGTGCCTGGTTTCCCAAGGTTGTGGGTGGTGTCATGCTAGTGTTCTGTTGAGGAGCCACCTTAAGTCAAATAATTTACACGAGATACAAGTGTGTGGTGTCCGGAGAGAGTGGGGTTGACAGCCCTACGCCTCTGCTGTCTCTGAAGTCTGATATACAGAAGAGGAATGTGTTGGCCAAATAGTTTTAGAAGGGTTGTAGTCTTGAGCATTACAGAAGGGATATGTCAAGTCCACAATACTGTGACCAAAATATTGAAAAACAAAGGCCATATGTACAAGAAACTGGTGCAGTATGGTGCTGTGCCAAAATTAGCAGCACCACACTGTGCCAGTTTTGAAACAGAGGGATATGCTGTATTTACAAGAATACCCCTGCATTTCCCCATGCACCGGCGCTGGCATCCTTGCACCATAGTGCATGGGTGTCTGCGTTGAGGGGTGCGATTGTTTATGTGCAGTAAAGTGTCCCTTCCTCCACACAAACAATCATCTATGGCATTTTGCTTCTTCTATGTGTGCTGCAAAGTGCAGCACACATAGAAAAAGCAAAAAACAAAGAGGAATAAAAGCATTCCTCGTCATTGTGCCATGCTAATGCCACCCCTGGGATGCCATTAGGTTTTGGTGCTACCACAGCTTTACGCCTTCTTGTAAATCTGGGGCAAAGGCAATGGATGTTGTGGTGGAACACTTTAGGGCCTTGAACATCTGGGCCATAATATCGAAGAGGTAAGTGCACAGAGGGAAGTGTGAATTCACTCCTCTTATCTTTCTCTCCACCTCCACGAACCTTGAATTTATTATCAAGGTTATTCAGACCACTTAATAGTCCTTCCGTGATATTGCATACCCCCACCTTTTAATAGACCTTGCATATGGCATGCCTCACTTATTTCACCTTATTTGGTGCCTGTCATTATGAACAGTGTGACTAGCTTTTTTTGATTTTAGGTTCGAGACATATGTCTAACAGTGTTATCGTTCAAAGTGAACAATTTTTTAAGCTATTATCTCAGCAGTGCTATCTAATAGGTTTTCAGGAGCTGGAAAGGAATGACAGACTCCAGCAGGCAATCATTTGGAAGCATGATTTCTCCAAAATACAAATATCACTTGTTTCACTACAGAGAAGATTTCCATTCAGAAGGTCATATAGTGAATGCTTTCAAATATACTTTGGTTTGGTACTTGTCCTTCAGACTTAGTAAAAGAGTACTTGCTTGTGTTTACACACTCTGGAGATTGTGTTTTATTAACCCCTTCCTGTATGGTGTCTTTATTCATTATTGAACGCGATGCCTGAATTGTGAAAACATGGGAAGACTAGAAATAAATGATGCAAGGTAACCTACTTGAGAAAGAGTGGTGTTACAGAAAGACTATCCTCAATGTTTTAAGGCGAAAGTACCCTTTTAAGAATGTAGAGAAGAGAAAGGGCAAGTAAATATGCCTGCTAATGTGACCCCTCCCCACCGAAAATTATATGGTGTAGATTTATTATTTATGCTCTTGATTTACTTGGTGAAAGATTACAAGTGCCTAAAATGTCGACTTCTCTTTTTTTTCTAGGGTAGGTTAAGCTCTGCGAAGAATTGGTTTACCCAGTTCTTAGTACGCTTTGGTTACTGAGGATAGATTTCTACTCTCATTTAGCTGTATAGTCACTCGGCAGTCAAACAAGATTGTACTACTGCCAGGTTTTTCACTCACCTTTTCTGGAGCTTGGCAGTCTAATTGACGCTACACACGAAAAGAAAACTTCAAACTCATTTGGGCCAACCCAAAGTTCCAATAGGTTGTCAGGTTAATTCAGAATAAACCTCAAAATTAAGCAAAAAATTACGGGAAGCCGTTCATGTCAAAATTACAGCTCCCTATGTAGAACTACTCCTGAAATGCACAGCATTCTGCAAAATGAATATAACACACACCAGAATTAATGTACCATATACCAAAGCGAATATGAAATATGGCAAAAAAATAGATCTTGACCCAAAACAAATATGAAACAAGTTAGAGTGAATGTGCTACCTAAATGAATAACACACACTCTGAGTTGAAAAAGAGATATACTGAAATATATATAAATCCTACTGAAATGAATATGGCACTCACTGTAAACACTCACTGTAAACATTTTAGAAAGCACTGAAATTAATACACTATGCATCAAAAATAAATTGATATTTCTTGAAATGTCTGACATATGCCGAGAGGAATATGACATACGCTGAAATGAATATGCAGATTGAAATGAATATAAGTTACTGAATTAAATATATTATTTTCTGAAAAGAATATAATGCACATTGAAAATAATATGACATATATTGAAATGAACATTACACATGTTGCAGTGAATATGAATTGCATTTAAATGAATATTACCTGGATTGCAATGAGCATGACATATACAGAAATGAATATGAGAAGGTTAAAAATGAATATGACTTGTGTTGAAATTAATATAAGCCCCATTAGAATGAATTTAACATGCCTTAAAATGAATATACATAATGTTAAAATTCTCATGACACAAAATGAATATGGCTGTCTTTGAAATGAATGTGATACATATGGAAATGAATATGGCATATGTTAAAATGGGTATGTTGCAAGTTAAATTAATATGAAAATTCTTACTATGACTAGGAAATCCATTGAAACAAATATGACATCAATTGAAAGGAATATGACATGTTAAAATGAATATAATGCTTTAATATGACAATAAGCTTCATTGAAATTAATTTGACATGCTTTAAAATGAATAAGAGTAACATAGAAATGAACATGACATTTATCAAAATGAATATGGCTGAAATTTAAAGGAATATGATCCATGTTGAAATGTATATTATATGTACTGAAATGGATATGACTCATGTTAAGATTAATATAAGAGGTGTTAATATGAATGGGACATCCACTAAAAGGAATACAACACATACTAAGATAAATATGTCATACGTTGAAATTAATAGAAAGGCCACTGAAATTAATTCAACATCCCTTAAAATGAATATGACAAATGCTGAAATTACAATGTCACTTGCCAAAATGAATAAAGTATGCTTTGAAATGTATATGATACATAGAAATTATGATGTGTATTGAGTTGATATGACATGTTAAAATGGATATGACCCATGTTAAAATGAAAATGGAAAGAGTTGATATGAATATGACATTTATTGAAATATTTATGACATTCATGGAAAGGAATTTGACACATTAGAATGAATATGAACCTCTCTGTAATGAATATGGCACCTGTTGAAATGAATATGGCCCACATCAAAATTAATATGACGGTCATTAAAATCAATATGACACTTGTTGAAATGACTATGAAACTACATGAGATAAATGTGGCATGCATTGAAATGAATAAGACACATACTGAAATGAACAGAATCTATGTTTAAATTAATATGACCCATGTCTAAATGAATATGGTGTTCACTGAACACATGTTGATTAACTTTAACATTAATATTACATATTGAAATTACTATAACACATTATGCAAGCATATGATAATGACTAAAATAATTGACAGAAAGTAACAGCCATTAACACGCATTCATTTACCATGCAGGTAAGTAACATGCAGGTAAGTATGTTTATCTTTGCCACACAGTACTTTTCTACACAGGTAACTATGTTTTCATACAACAATTATTTAAGTGCAGGTAGAGGTAAAGGTAGGTAAGGGTGATTTTAGGGTGTCAGGGTGGGGAGAGGAAAAGGGAGATAAGGGCAATTTTAAGAGCCTATTTACAAGAATCTGACACATCACCATCGATGCATCAGATTTCTTGCGCTGCCCTGCACTCCTCCAATGATGCCATCATAGCACTGTATTTACTATACAGAGCTCCATGGCACACAGTGTCCACAGATGTGTCAGAAATTCTGACGCATCTGTAGCGCTACAATGACACATTGCTGGACTAGTGTGAAAAAAATGATGCTCCTGCTGCAGTGTAAAAAGACCCCCATTCAGAAAAGCCCTGCATCAGTTCAACGCTTGCTCTGAGCTGACGTTAAAAAAGTGACTTTGCGAAGGCGCAGAATGATGCAGTGAAATCTTGTACATTTCACTGCGCCAGTTTTGCGTGCCTTCTAACGGGCGTTCATCTGCATGTCTTCTAACGGGCATTCATCATACCTGGCGCATTTATAATGTGGCGCAAGGCTTTACAAACTGGCACAATGGTCCCATTACACCAGTTTGTAAATGCGGCACACTGTGGGGACTGCTTTGTGCCACCGCAGCGCAAAAAGAGAATGAGGCAATGGTGGTGCAAGGGGCTTGTAAATAAGCCCCTTAATGTTTACAGTATAGGTGGGTAGAGATAAAGTAAGGTATGGGTAATTTTAGGGTTTAGTGGTGGGTAAATGTAAAGGGAGGTAAAGGTAATTTTAGGGTTCAAGTGTGGGTTAACAGTCAGGGAATATATGGAGGGGGTCGAGGTAAAATGAAATAAGGAATTAGAAAGAGGGATTACTTCTGTAAAAATAAAAAGCAGACAAACACATATACACAGACCCATATATCTATGCTTGCATGTATAAATATATGCAAATATGTGTGTGTGCTCACACACACATTTCTATTTCTCTTTGTACACAAATATTTATACATCTATATTACCTACTGGCAGTTGTCAGTAGGTAGTTACAGTTAGGGCCATGTTTCCATAGAGAAAGCATTTTTTGACTTGCCTATACCTTTGGTGCTGTTTCATGAATCTTCATGCAATTTTTTTAAAAAGTGTGCTGTGATTCTTGGAAAGTTTCAGGGTGATCCGTCAAGCAGGGGCTGAGTAAAAGGGGAGTTTAAAAAAGGTGTGTTTCCCATGTTAATTCCCATAGGAGTTTTGAACACAACTACAGCCCAAACCACTGGACAGAATTACACCAAATTTACCAGAAAGTTAGTTTTTGGTCCTCAAATTACACTTTTTATTTGGTGTAAATCCATTCAGTACTTAAAGGAAAACCAAAATTGTATATCTAGGGCTGCAGTTCTTCCTCAATGACTTCGCGAGTAATAACTACCTCATGCAGAGATCTGCAGAGCTCTGATTGGCTGCCAAAACTTCAACCAGGAAGTGTTGTCAGACATCTTGGGACTCAGCTTTAACCGAGTCCCTGAAAAAAAGTGAAAAAAGGGCCTGGGTAGGAACACCCTAACCCCTTAGCTCTGGTGCTGGAGTCCCAAAGGGACCCCGCTGGGGCAAAAAATGACTTTTTTAAAATACAATTTGCAGCAAATTTACCACAAATTAATGGCATTTTTTTTTCAAACAAACACGTTCTCCTATGTTTGTTTTACTAAAGCCCCTACATGGGCCAGGTCCTGGGGGCGTATCAAAAATAATCGAGGGGCAACATGGAGCCACCCTCCTGGGCTTATTTGTGCCCTGGGGACTGCCACCTCCCCGGGGCTGAAATAAAATAAGATAGCTGGTCCATTGTAGACCCTCCCTCCCTGGGGCTGCTTAAATGTTGAAAGGGGGCCCTTGTGGAGCTAATAATGGCCCTGGAGACAGCCACCCTGCAGGGCCGGCTTCTTCTATGTCCTCGGGTGCCCACCCAGGGACATAGCTGCTTGCTCTGACTTGGCGGGAGCTTTGACAGTTCCCACCAAGTCAGAGCAAACCCAAGTCCGCTCCCATCAAGCAAGAACTGCCCAACAGCTCTTGTTTGCTGGAAGCAAAGGTTTCCTTTGTTTCCCTGCTCGCAGACATGCAGGCAGGGAAACAAAGGAAAGGATTGCTCTCACAGACAAGGAGCGGCATGTTTAGCAGCTCCCTGTCTGTAACAGCAATTCCAGCTCCTGCAGCAGGCAGGAAGCTGGCTGGAACCATGGGGGCCTTGAGGTGGTGTCCCATTGCACACTGGGTTCCCTGGAGGTCACCCAGGAAAGATGGCTGGGCCCCAAAGAATGGGGTCCCTAGGGCCAAAATCAGCCGAGGGAGGGGACCGCATGGCCTCCCTCCCCTATTTAATAAAGGTGGGCCCCGGGGAATGGGGTGCCGGAGCTAAAATCAGCCAGGAGAGGGAAGTCACGCAGCCCCCTCCCCCATTGAATAGTGGTGAGCCCCTGGAGATGGGGTCCCTGAGGCAGTGGGTCTCCCTTTAAATTGCTAAGAGTATGCAAATGTGCAAATCACCTGTGTGCCGTGGCTATTTGGCACCACACCGTCCACTTTAGTAATATGCATATTTTCCTCCCTTTTGCTATCTTTTGCCAGGTGGATGGACAGCTTCAAAAGGGGTAACCCATGGTGCCTCACTCCAATATGGCCACACTTTTGTGAGGCTGTTTGTGCCAGGACCATAATCCAGCTGCATCCAAGTGGCACCCGGTCCTAGGAGCACCCATTGGTCCCTTCAGAGCATGCTAATTCGAAAAATATGCACTGAAGCTGCAGTGAGCAAGCAGGAAAACCCCCAGCTCTCAGATAACATCCAGCCTGGCTAAGACCAAGATGGCGGATCCTGCAGTGCACTGAAATCAGTGCCCTGATCTGGATAAGGAGTGTTGGTTATGGTGGTGCAGCACACTTCCTCTTGGGAGCACATGTAAAAAGGCTGGGCCACCCCATTTGTCATCTTTGTGCTGATAACAGGAGGCATCCTGGAGAGAGTTGACTGAGGAGAAAAAAATAAGCGGGCCAGAAGAGACCAGTAAGGGCCTGGAGTGCTGGAAAGGGCCCTGCTCAAGCTTCCCAGTATTGGGGGTATGCCAGGATGGCTAGGTTCCCCTTATAGGTACCAACCAATAATGACAGGTTCCCATAGAACTCTCAAGGACCTTGGGTTGTAGAGGGCGTGGTCCAGGCCTGCTACTGACGCTCACCACTGTGGCCCATACATCAAGGTAAAATCCAGTCTGCTCCTGCTCTATGTACAGGCTCTATGCAGCACATCCTGGCCCCACTGCCGATGCTTGGCCTGGGACAGGCCCCAGCATGTAGTTTGGCACCCCTGCAATCCTACTGCAAACTGATTTGCTGCTGTGCCATGCTATAGGGACTAACTGTCCCCAAAAACACTTTGAGGGGAACCTGTTGGAACTCCAGTTCTGTTTGCGAAAGTAGACATGGACCCCAATGCCTTCCTCGTGGAACATTCCGCCAGATGTCTAGTCCTTTGCCAGAGCAACATTGGGATGAGTTTGGGATGAGTGGACCACATAGAGAATGGTGAGATTTGTGGCACGTACACTGCAGGGTGTGTGGCCTCTTCTTGCAATTGAGTTCCACCCTTACTGGCAAAGGGAGAACCCCAGGCCCACCTGCCTTCACCCTTATATTCATAATGGGGAAGGGTAACACCATGCAAGCTGAATTGCACTTTGAAGGCAGGAAGACACTCACTGAAATGAAATGGTGACGAATGAGTACTTTGAGACCAGATTGTGATGCAACAACTTTAGAATCATGGGTATCCCTGAGAGAAGAAACACAGGCAAAATGGCTTCTAAATCATTCTTTGAAGCTGACAGCTTTTTGCCATTATTCGCTGTGGAAATGGCCACCAATCACTGGGTCTTAGACTGTCACTTGGAGCCCAATTATTGCTAGATTGTTCAACTTTTGGGAACAGAACTTGGCCCTGCATCTGGCCCAAGAAAAGCCGACACTGACACACTGTCACACAAGGGCCCCACTCTTTTCATCTTTTCAGTTTTCACGCTAACAGTCCAAGAGGCCTGGCGGGAATATTTGCCCATTAAGCAAAGACTGCGCCAAGCTGAAATAACACATGCACTGTGCATGCATTACAACAGGCCTCATTTTTTTCTGTTGCATTTAAGTGCTTTGCCTTTTCTGAAAAAACATCAAAAATTCAAGAGCTGCCTCCCACCATGGGTCTACTGTCTTTGAATAAAGCTCGAGCACCATAGACTCAGCTAAGCAATAATTTGCCCTTTGAACTTCGTCCACCTTACAAGTATAAAAAACCTTTTCTGCATATAATTGAGTGAAACCTCTGATTGAGGCAACCACTTGACAGTTGCACACAATGGTCTCCGACCTTCTTTGCCCCAGGACTACTGATATTGACACAGCCAGATAAAGAGTTTGAGGGATGGGGCAGAGCTGCTCTAGGCCACGCAGTACCATGCTTGACATGACAGCTTGCTCCTGGGTATTTAGGAGACTGCAGTGCCTTGTTACTTAACACTAACTAAATAATGAGGGGCATATTTATACTCCGTTTGCGCCGGATTTGCGTCGTTTTTTTTTACGCAAATTCGACGCAAAACGAACTCCATATTTATACTCTGGCGTTAGACGCGTCTAGCGCCAAAGTCCATGGAGTTTGCGTCATTTTTTAGCGTGGACACCTACTTTGCGTTAATGATATGCAAGGTAGGCGTTCCCGTCTAAAAAATTTACTCCGAGGCATGTGCGCCGTATTTACACTCCCGGGCAAAAATGACGCCCGGGAGTGGGCGGGTCAAAAAAAATGACGTCCAGCCGCTTTTGCGTCGTTTTTTAGCGCCTGGTCAGGGCAGGCGTTAAGGGACCTGTGGGCTCGGAAGGAGCCCAGAGGTGCCCTCCCATGCCCCCAGGGACCCCCCCTGTCACCCTTGCCCACCCCAGGAGGACGCCCAAGGATGGAGGGACCCATTCCAGGGAACATAAGGTAAGTTCAGGTAAGTAATTTTTATTTTTATTTTTTTGTGGCATTGGGGGGCCTGATTTGTGCCCCCCTACATGCCACTATGCCCAATGACCATGCCCAGGGGACAGAAGTCCCCTGGGCATGGCCATTGGGCAAGGGGGCATGACTCCTGTCTTTGCTAAGACAGGAGTCATTTCAATGGGGGTTGGTAGTAAAAAAAAAGGCGCAAATCGGGTTGAGGCGAAAATTTTGCCTCAGCCTGACTTGCCCCATTTTTTGGCGCCCAAGCTCCATATTCCCCTACGCCGGCGCTGCCTGGTGTACGTCATTTTTTTTCACGCACACCAGGCAGCTCCGCCGGCTAACGCCGGCTAACGTCATTGAATAAATACGGCGCCCGCATGGCGCTTCAGAATGGCGTTAGCCGGCGTTAGATTTTTTGACACACAACTGCGTTGGCGCAGTTGTGCGTCGAAAAGTATAAATATGGCCCTTAATCAGTTTCTGATCTAGGTCTATAATAGTCCAGGCAGGCACCAACTCTTGTGGTGGTGTTGATAGGCTAGCACTCCGCACACCCCCACAGGATTGGAAAAGACACAGGTGCAGATCTGCCTGCAGTTTATATTATGTTCGGTTGGGGTTGGTTTGTATATGTTGTACAGGAATGTTCTGCTGGCAGGTTAGAATTGCTAGTGTGCATGTTGGGTGGGGGGTACAGGACTGGCAGAATGTTATTTAGTGCAATGCTGCTAATTTCCGCTACACATGCCTGGTTAAGTGTAGCTATTTGTGGTAACTGTCCTCCAGATGGTAAAAAAGAGTATACTGTACCTGGCCAATCAGACCAATGGGGTGATCCTCCATGACTCCTAAGCAGAGTAACTTTATCCCTGTCCATTTCTTAACATGGAATGTGAGAGGCTTAAATAATCCCAGCAAAATGGGACAGGCTCTGGCATTTCTTGATCACCACAAAATAGATATAGTTCTTCCCCATGAAACACATATTGGCGTACATTCAAAGTCTCCTTAAGCTTAAAAGTGGAGCAGCCATAAGTGACTATCAAGCTATTCCTCATATGCCTGGGGTACAGCCATGTTAGTGAGGTGATGACTCCCTCGTTAAATTACTATACACAGAAAACAACACATTTGGAAGATACAATATACATCAGGTCTGTAAAGGGGGAAACACATCACTATCCTTCCTTGCTACAGTCCCAACACTGATGACCCTGATTTCCTCTGGCAGATATGAAGCAAGTGCACTGCACTATCATCACAACTGCACACAACTATATTGTGTGAAGGCTAATTCAATATCATCCTACATAGATATCTGGATTGCTGTAGTGTCACAGCACATTGCCATCATTCAGCTGCGGAGGCTCGCTTTTAGGGCTACTAATGGGTCGGTAGACATATGGAGGTGAAGGTTCCCTACTAACATGAAGGGTACACGTATATCCACTGTACATGTTTTTTGGGCAAGGCTGGACTATGGCATATTTAACACCTTCACTCACAATTTCATGCCATTCTGCCACCATACTGACATTAGAACCTCCACCACCAAATCCCGCAAGTTCACATCCTGCCTCCCTCTTCAGGCTGTTTTAGACACAGTATTTATAGAGCAACTGAAAACTAACATTTATATTTTCTCTTGAATGAGGCCTCCATGTGAACATTAGGCGCTCTGTGGAAGTCTTGTAATGTGTGCATGTGGAGAATATCCATGGCAAAACAACACTGCATTTGCCGAGTCTTGCGGGTTAGGTTAGATAGACTGGAAATTACCTCAAAAACTTGGAAGAGAAAAAAATATACACACTCACTCTTCCTTAATAGTTGCTGGGATCAGAGCAAAATATATAAAATTTGTGTAAATTTCAGATCAAGAGGTCAAATATTCATGTAAATATGGCATGGCAGGACATATGGGCACACTGATAGACTGAGCTGGACTGTCGCAGTCTTCACACACCCTTTCTGCCTATCAAAAGTCATTACACACCCGGAGAAGAAAGATGGCACCATGCTGTCTGATGCCGTTGATAAACTATCAAAATTAGTTCATTACTACTCCAAAACATATACCTCCTTCATTTCTATGCCCCAGGTTGACAAAGACATGTACTTTGAGCACACTATTCTAACATGGATACAGGTTCCCCCATAGACAGTTCTTGGATATACCTCTTACACTATAAGTATTTACTGCAGCAATTTCCGGTCTCCTTCTATGGAGGGTGCCGGGTGGAAATGGGTTCCTTACAGAGTTCTGCAAGAAATATGCCTTGTAGCTTGCTCCTCGGCTGCAGAAGGTCTACTACGAAGTGCTCCAGCTAGGTGATCTCCCACTCACTCACAAAATCTACAATCATTACCCTCCTACAGCTTGGTAAACCAAGCTCACATCCTGATTACTATGGTCCGCTCTCTTTAATTAATATAGATACAAAGATTTCTGTCAAGATACTGGCTCAGGTTACTGCTGTTCCTCTCTGACCTTGAATTGCCAAGCAAGGTGGGTTTTATCTCCCGGAGATCAATTGCAAACAATCTTAGGACACTTTTTGCTCTCATACAGCAAATAAACCCAGATCCAGAGGTGGTTCTTCTGTTCCTAGATGCCACCAATGCTTTCTAATCCCTGAAGTGGCAATACTCCCTTGCAGTCCTGACTCGGACTAGTGAACTTTGTAATCCTTATGCGTCAACTATACACCAAACCATCCTCTCCAGTCCAAGCAGACTGCTCTCAGATCTTTTTCCAATTGTGGGTGGCACTCGCCAGAGGTGCCCACTATCCTGCATACCTATGCCCTTGCATCTGATCCACTAGCATATGACATACAACAGTTGCATGCAACAGGGCTTGCATTTTCCCCATGGAATCTGATAGTCTCTCTTTCTTGATAATATTACACTGTACTTATCCAATCATCACAAAACCTCAGTCCAGTCATCCAAGAGTTCACATTATGAAGAGCCCTATCACCTATTGCAATCAATTTTAATAAATCCACAATCCTCCCATTAATACTGGCCATGCTGCCACAAGAATTAGATTTTCCCCTCCCTTGGAGCACAAACTCCTTCAAATATTTGGGTGTGTGGATCAACTAAGATAGTGCTATAGTAATCTCTGGAAACTATCAACAGCCATAACACACACTGAAGAGGCCATCACTGGACATAACTCCTGCTATTGTATTAGGCAGAGTTGGCCTTATGAAGATGGTGATCTTACCCAAATTACTTTAATTTTTCAACAACATTCCCATCACTGAGTCAGCAATTTTTCAAAACACTGAAATCATATATGACCACCCTGGCATGACGGGCAAACAACCTCAGGTTAGGTGGGAACTAGTAACTTCACCTTACAAACGGTGCACTGGTGGCAGCAGACTTTGAACTTTATTATCATTGCACTCAACTGTGCTTTGCCCTCCCCTACAAGGTACACCTAGAGATTTAACATGACATAGCAAAACTCATTCCACTGAAGGCACTGCTGTTGCAGGTCCCGTGCCACAGTCAGGAAGAAACAGAATCACTGACGTGCAAGCCACTGGCATGGGAGGGGATCCTGCACAATCCTTGCTTCATTTCCCTTAAAGACTTCTCACTAAACTGAAAACTATCCTAAAGATGTTAGCTAAATGGGGAACCCACTAGCTGTGTGAGCTATCCCCCATTGGCCAATTTTTGGGTTGCCTTACAATAACAAGCACAGCAGATGATTCCCCAGTGGACACATTCACCTACTTTTGACTTTAGGCATTGGTCAGGGAGCACTACACTGCATTTCCCCAGGACCCGCCAGAACCCAAACCATTAACCATGTTCTTAAATGCACAATCGATTAGACACATGTTAACCAAGTTCTACTCACCACTTAGGCCTAGTTACAACGTGCCCTGGGAGGCAGACCTTGGAGATGTACTTATGGATAAAGAGTGGGCCTACTGTTGTAGCCAAATCGAGGGGCTATCATGTAATAGTAGGCTGCGTCTTTTTCACTTTTACTACTTATACCGGGACAATTCCATACTCCCCTCAAACTTTTTAAAAACAAATACTGGCCCACTCCCAGTGTGTATGATGTAACATGCCAGACGTAGGCCTCCTGCACCTGGCAAGCACCTGCCCACCAATCACTAGGTACTGGGACAAAGTATTTCTTGTCCTAGCGGAAATGAATAGCATGGATATAGACCTTCCCCAAACCTGGCTTTACTGGGCATGCCACATATGTGTGGAGCAGGGATCACATACCTATGTTAAGGACCTGGTTGCATGATATGATATAGTTCAACGACCAACTGGAACACTTCTATTCCACTATTCCATGGACTATTTGGCCCAATTGCAAGCACATTTATTAACTTATTATCTCAATGGCATTAAAGCCAATGAAAGGTTGGGCAAAAATGTGCAATGGGGGAGTGATGAGAACGTGTATATAGACTAATTCCCAAAGAAGGGCTACAAATGTATTGGTACCTGAAGTACTGCTGTGGTCCCATTTCAGCCGTGATGAATGACACTGTTTTGGAGGTGCCATCCTGATGTGCGGAAAGGATGTTCTGGGACAAGGGGGATATTGCTTAACTGTTGATGTATTATATAATATGCTGTTCCATGTGTGTAGTGTACTGTGATCTACTGCAGGCATGTGTACTGTTTTGTATTGATCTGATATAACATTAAAGCTAATTTTAAAAATTAATATTATAGAATGACTAAAAAATAACAAATCTTAAGATGGATATAAATAAAAATGAAGTAAATAACCCTGTTCTCAAAATGAATTTATGTATCATTGATATTCTATATAAATCACGTCAAGGTGCCTAGAATACTGATTGAACTGGAGAAGAGTATAAATGAAATAGATTTGGTAAATTGTGTGCATAACACACTGATAAGCACATGATACTAACAGCCAATCACAGTGGAGTTAATGCACGTTGTAGAGCTCACTGTGCAGGAACAGAAAGAACACAGTGTTGTCAATCTAGTAAGGTGCGAAGGTGCTACCAATTTTGGCCCTATATATTGGTCTGACCCAGCCCTCCTGCTCCACATTATTTAAGCACTTCCTCCTCCTCTATCCAACATTGGTGGGGCACACACTTGCTGTCCTGATGAAGGGCCTCAGGCAGTGAAGCCTCCTCTTCTCCTATTGGCCGTGAGAGGTTGTGGTGGACAGTGGCAATGGCAATGACTGCCTGCCAGTGCTCAGCAGCCACTCCAGCCAGCCCCACATTTAGCCAGGACGGCAGCCGAACCCAGACCCAGACTAACTCTCAAGTCTAGCAGCTTTGGAGCTCCCTTTGTACGGACCTTTGATGCTGGATTGGGGCTGGTAAATGGGGAAGTGAAGATCTGTCAGACCTCATCACAGCACATAAGAGAACATCGAGTCACTGGACAATTATGTGTGCAGGTCGAGCTCTGGATCATGTGTGCTGTACGTAAAAGGATTCATTTTTGTAAACCGCACATTCTGAACTTAAGTATTTAAAGGCACTCTCATATATGCTAATTAGGGCATTACCACATGAGAGCACCATAAAATATGTGAGTTCATGATGTGGGCTGAAGACAAATGAATCCTTGTTTGCAGCGCACACTATGAACAGACATATTGCATGGCCACTCATATGTGGACCCAAATCTTTGTCACGTAGATTTTTATTGCAGAGAGAGCAACATTGCAATCCAATCCACTAAAAACAAAAGGTTATAGGATATCGTGCATGCTAAACACCCATATTTAAAAGCTCTCTCAAATATGATAATGAAGTTAAAAAAATCTTGGTGAACTATAATGTTTGCTCGAGATCACGCATATCCGTCAAGGTCAGAGCATATGACAGCAGGAAAGAGTGTATCCAGCCCCAGGAATGAGTGTGTGTGCATGTCATTCACTCCAGGTTCCATCCATGCCATCTAGGCATCTGGTGCTCTTAATGGTGCATGATTATTGTAACCTAAATGTGCAGTTTGGAGGCTGCCAGGCACGGCTGAATGGTGGTATTGTTAATGCAGGCAATGGTTTGGGGAGTCAGGGTCGTCCGGTGCCTGTCTGAGTGAGACTAGTACCTCACTCATGAGATGATGAGGTGCAGCTGTGCTCTTATGTGTTAATTATCTCATTAGCACATATGACAGCGTTTTTATATACTTAAGCTCAGGGTGAGCATTGTACAAAAAAAGATAAAAATGTTTACAGTGCATGTCCTGATCTTGAGTATTAAAGGGCACTCTTATATGTGCTAATAGTTCACAAGAGCACCTTGAAATAAGCAAGCTCAGGAGCAAGTGCGCTGTACAAAAAACATACACATTTTTGTACAGCACACATCTTTTAGAGTGCCTTAAATGATAAATCTGAAGATGTGCACTGGACAAATATGAATCCTTTTTTGTACAACGCACACCTTGAGCTTGCCTATTTCAAGGCACTCTCATATGTGCTAATGATATAATTAAGACATAAAAGCGTCGCTTCACATCCTCATGTCATGAGTGAGGCACTAGCATCACTGAGACAGAAGCTGGACAGCCCTGACTCCCCTAACCCCTGCCTGCACTAACAATACTACCACCCAACCACTCTGACTGGCGGCCTCCAAACTGCATATTTAATTAACTCAATCATACACCATAAAGCCCATCAGCCGCCTATGCGGCATGGATGGAACCCTGTGACAAAAATGTATGATCTGCACACACACATTCATCTGGGGGCTGAATGCCCTCTGATCTACTGTCAGGCACTTTTAGCTGTTTTACAATACTGTGTGATCCTCGGCAAATATTATATTTCAGCGAAATGCATTTTTGATTATCATCATATTTGATAGAGATAAAGATGTATGCATTCAGGCTGTAGACTATCCCATAACCTCTTTTTTTAATAGTAGGCAATGTTGCTCCATCTTTAATATACATCTACATCATAAAAATGTGAAAACACATATAAGAGCACATTGCAACACATCTGCTTAAAGGGGTGCTTTACTAAAAGGATTCATTTTTTTCCTGTCCACATCATGAGCTCATTATTTTAAGGTGCTCTGATGTGTTAATGTCATCACTAGTACACAGGAGAGCCCTTAATCTCAGAACATGCATTTTACAAAAAAATATATATATTTTTACAGTCCAGGGCACATGATCCAGCCCTGGATCTGCACACATAATCAACAGGGGCCTGGATGTCTCTTACCTGTTGTGACGGGGGACCTGCTCAAGCCCAAGAGTCCATAACTCCAGAGCTGCTGGGCATGAATGTTGGTCCGAGGCCAGGCTTGGCTGCTGGACTGGCTGCCTAGACCTGCAGGCAGGCATTGTCAGTGCCACTGTACACCACAAGCTCTCCTTCAGCCGATTAAGGAGGCTGAGGCGGCATGGCTTGAGGCACTGCACCAGGATTACAAGTGCATGCGTGTTCCACTGACGTCCGATACAGGAGGAGGAAGTGTTTACATAATGTTAAGAGGGAGCGCGGGGTAGACCAATATAAAGTGGCTTTATTGCTAGCGCTGTCGCACACTACTAGATCTATGGCTCTGTAACCCAAACACCACAAAAGAGAACAGTTTAACAGGACTATGTATGTCCTGTTCCTGCACATTATCAACATGCTCCTGCCTACAACTCCACCTCTTGCTGAGCCCCTCTGCCCAGTTTTCAATTCGGGCTATGCTGTTTCAACTTATCTCCACTGTGATTGGTTGTCAGTGTCATGTGCTTTTCAGTATGTTATACATACAATTCACCATATCCATTTAATTCCTACCCTTATTCAAATCAATTAGTATTTTATGGACCTCAATGTGGCTCATATTCAATTTCAGGAAAGAACACATTCATTTCAAGAACAGTGTTTTTTACCTCATTGTTATTTATATCCATTTCAAGAGTTGTGGTCTTTAAATCATTCTTTAATGTTTATTTTTTAAATTAACTTTTATGTTGTATCAACTTAATATAAAACAGTACATTTGCCTGCAGTAGGTTACAGTAAGTACAGTACAAGCATGTAACAGCATAACGTATCATAAATTAACTGTTCAGTAGTATTCCATTTGTCCCAGAACATCCTTTTTGCACATTATGCTGGCATCGCCAAAACACAGTGGCATTAATCACACACTAATTGGGGCCACAAAGGCATTGTAAATACCATTACATTTGGAGCTCTTGTCCAGGAATCAGCCTGTATACACAGTCCTATAATGATCCCAACCCTTCATCACTATGCGTGCTTGGCCCAAGCTTTAACTGGTTTTGATATCTTGGGTTAACAAGTATGCTTGCAATGAACCCCAGATGTTCTTGGGACGAACATCCTGGAGTATAGTGGAATAGTAGAATTCTAGGTGGTTGTTGCAGTATATCATATCATGCAAACAGGCCCTCACAGTAGGTATGGGTTCTCCGTCCCACATACATGACACATGTCTCTTTGCTAACAGTAGTGACATCGATGTGAACAGTCTCATAGTGCATAGGATTTCCTTAGCATACTCCAGTAAACAAATTTCTGGGATGGTTCCATGTCAATACCAATCATTTCACCTTGAGCACAAGATATTTTGCTTCAGCACCTAGAGATCGATGGGCAGGCCTAGGCCAGGTAAAAAAAAAGCCCACCTGTGGCTCATTATATCTTATACAATCCGAATGGACCCATAATTTGTGGGTAAACAATTTGAGGGGAGTATGGTATGTTTTGTGTACGTATTTCAAGTGAACAAGATGCAGCCGACCTTTAGGAGATAGCCCCCCGATTCACCTACAATAGTAGGTCAACTCTTTATCTTGAATTACATCATATAAATCTGCCTCCCATAGCACCTTGGAACTAGGCTTTAATGATGAGGCCTCGGCCTGTATGGAAGGGTAGAACTTGGTTATCAGTTGTCAGTCTGACTGCGCATTTAAGTACATGGTTAGTGTCTTAGATTTCAGGAGCTCCTGGAGAAACGTAAGGAAGTGCTCCCTGCACAATGCCTGAAGGTGAACATAAGTCAAATCAAATCAAATCAAATCATTAACATTTATAAAGCGTGCTACTCACCCGTGCGGGTCTCAAGGCGCTAGGGGAAAAAGGGGGGGTTATCGCTGCTTGAACAGCCAGGTCTTTAGGAGTCTCCAGAAAGCGGAGTGGTCCTGGGTGGTCCTGAGGCTGGTGGGGAGGGAGTTCCAGGTCTTGGCCGCCAGGAAGGAGAAAGATCTCCCACCCGCCGTGGAGCGGCGGATGCGAGGGACGGCAGCGAGTGCGAGGCCAGAGGAGCAGAGGAGGCGGGTGGGGACGTAGAAGCTGAGGCGTCTGTTGAGGTATTCCGGTCCCTTGTCGTGGAGGGCTTTGTGTGCGTGGGTGAGAAGTCGGAAGGTGATCCTTTTGCTGACTGGGAGCCAATGCAGGTGCCTCAGGTGTGCGGAGATGTGGCTGCTGCGGGGTACGTCGAGGATGAGGCGGGCCGAGGCGTTTTGAATGCGTTGCAGGCGATTTTGGAGTTTGGCTGTGGTCCCGGCGTAGAGGGTGTTGCCGTAGTCCAGGCGGCTCGTGACGAGGGCGTGGGTCACGGTTTTACTGGTGTCGGCGGGGATCCAGCGGAAGATCTTGCGGAGCATGCGGAGGGTGAGGAAGCAGGCGGAGGACACGGCGTTGACTTGCTTGGTCATGGTGAGAAGAGGGTCCAAGATGAAGCCGAGGTTGCGGGCGTGGTCTGTGGGGGTCGGTGCGGTGCCGAGGGCCGTGGGCCACCAGGAGTCGTCCAAGGCGGACGGGGTGTTGCCGAGGATGAGGACTTCCGTTTTTTCAGAGTTCAGCTTTAGGCGGCTGAGCCTCATCCAATCTGCGACGTCCTTCATACCCTCTTGTAGGTTGGTCTTGGCGCTGGCGGGGTCCTTGGTGAGGGAGAGTATAAGTTGGGTGTCGTCGGCGTAGGAGGTGATGATGATGTCGTGCTTGCGTAAGTGAATGTGTCCATCGGTGAAAATCTGCTGTGTTTGCGAGTCTCAGGCAATCCAAAATTGGCTGGTGGGGCATAGGCCACTCAGCAAGTGGATCACCCATGTAGACAACTTCTGCAGGATACCTTTCTCTTCAGTGAGAAGTGTTACAAGGACGTGATGCAAGGATTGTGCATGGAAATTGCGTATTGGTCAACCCAGCCGTCTATGGACCCTGTCCCATGTCAAACACACTACTGAGTCGATCTCTACCTGTCTGTGGTGCAGGGCCTGCCCCAGAAGGACCCCAAGTGGAGTAGGGTTTGATGTGTCATGTTTAATCACAAGGTGTGCCATGAAGAGCTGCAACCTGATGCAGTAGTGTACAAAGTATGCTTGAGCGCAGTGATACTAAAGCTCAAAGTCTAGCTCTGGCAGTTCACCTTGTTCAGTAAAGTTCAGTGTCTCCTATCCAAGCTGAGGTTGTTTGCCTGCTCAGGTCATGGTGATCATATGTGATTTCAGTGTTCTTAGCAATTGCTGATGGAGTGGTATAGTAATGTTGTTAAAAAGGTAAAGTAGTTTGAGTAAGATGACAATCTTCATAAGGGCAATTCTGCTTAACAACAATGGCAGGCGTTGCTTCCAACAGCAGACCTGCTCTTTAGTGTATGTCATAGCTGTCCCATATTTATCCATGACCATTATAACCATATATTGGCTGATTTACATACCTAAATATTTGATTGAGGTTGTAGTTCATAGGAGGGGAAAAATGTAATTCTTGAGATATTGTGGCCTGTTTTAATGGAAGAATTGTGGATTTACTGCAATTTATTGCAATACCCGATAGTGATTTATACAAGGTGAACACTCGGATGAATGGGCTGAGGTTTTGGGCTGGGTTGGATAAGTGCAACTGTCATATCGGACATGGTGGTGTCTCTTATGCAACGGCACAAAGTTTGGTGGGTAGTGGGCACCCCTGACAGTGCCTCTCTGAACTGGAAAAGATCTGGACAGGTCTGCTTCATCAGATCTGAGAGAAAGGTTTGGTGTATAGGAGGTGTGCAAGGTTTACAGAGTTCACTGGTATTCCCATATGAGTCAGTACTCCAAACAGGTATTGCCATTCCATGGAGGTATCCAAGAACACTGCCACCAACTGCTGATCTAGATTTAGCTGATTATGAGAACAAAAAGCTTCCTAAGATTATGTGCAGAGGATCTCTCAGGGATAAAACCAGCCTGGTCTGGCAACACAAGGTCATGGAAGAGCAGCATTAGCCTGGTCACCAGTATCTTGGACAAAATCTTTGTATCTATATTAATTAGAGCGGTCTGTAGGAATTAAGGTGAAAGGGTGGTTTACCAGGCTCCGGGAGGGAAATGATTATAGTTTCTCTAAGTGGGAAGGAGTGGAGAACAGCCTTCAGGAGCACCTCATGGTAGACCTGAAGCTGCCGAAGAGCATGTAACGAGGCATCGCTCTTGTAGATTTCCGCAAAAAAACGATCTTTAGCCGGCACATTGCATACAGGGAGCCCAGAAATTGGTACAGCAACCTCTTCCAGTGTAAGGGGCATATAAAAACTGACCATGGGGCCATCTATCCATGCCGGAGCAGTGTGCTTAAAGTATATGTCATAGTCAACCTCAGGGCCTGGAAATACGGAAGGTACATGTTTTGGACTAGTAATTAACTAATTTCTCTAATTTATCATTGGCATCTGATAGCATGGTGCCAACGTGCCATCTTCTCCCTCCAGCTGTGTAATGGGTTGTGATGGGGGGGCAGGGCGTATTAAGAGGGTGAGGGTCCTGCTCGAGCTGTCTGTGTTCCCATCTGTCCTGGCCTTGTCATACTTGCATGGCATGAATGTTTGACCTCTTTATCTGAAATTTCCACAAATTCAATACATTTGTCTCTGATTTCAGCAAGTATTGAGAAGAGGTAGTGCATGTGTATATCCCATCAAAGAACTTGAGTTCATATTCCAGTCTATCTAGCATACCCCAGCAAAACCTTCTGAATGATGTGTTGTTATGCTATGCAGATTCCTTGCATGCACATTGTAAAAACCTCCTCTCCCAGAGTACCTAATGTTTGTACAAGGACCTTGTTCGTGAGCAAATAGTTTGAAATTTTAGTTCCTCTCTAAATACCATGTCTAAAAGAGCCTGAAGGAGGATGCAACATGTGAACCTGCAGAGTTTGTGAACAGAGGTGTCTATTGTCAGTTTGATGGGAGAATGGTCTGAAAGTGTGTGCAGAGGTGTTCAATATGCCTAATCCACCCACATATATCAGGTGTGCCTAGACAATACTCCAGCCTCACCCAAGAACCATGTACAGTGGATATATGTGTACCTTCCGTGTTAGTGGGGAACCTGCATCTCCGTATGTCTACCGCCCCATTTATATTCGTAAGGTACAAGAGAGTTGCAGCAGCCGAGTGATGGGGATGTGTTGCGGCACTACAGCAATCTAGATATCTATTTAGGATGACACTGAATTCACACCTTCCCTTCCCACAATACAGTGTGTGGTGATAGTGTGGAGCATTTGCTCCATCTCTTCTAGAGGATATCACGGTCATCAGTGTTGGGACTGTAGGAAATAAGAAAGTGAAGTTTTCCCCACCTTTTAAGCCCTGAATTATAATGTATCTGTAAATAAATTGGGTTATCAGTAGAGAGGGGTGGCAGTCCCATCAAATAATAAACACAATATTTGTCAAGGTGAACCACAAAAAGTTACTCAATATCGTGGTAGCTTGGAAAAAGCAGTAAGGCTTAACTTAGAGGCAAGCTGTAACGTATTTGTGCAACACACAAACAGTAATAAAGTGAAAACAGAACACAAGAAAAACCCAAACCAATTTAGAGATATATAGTGCATTTTAATAAATAAAATGACACCAAAACAAACTAAATATAATCATAAGAGAGTTTTTCTCTTTTTTTATTGCAAAACAGTGCCAAAAAGAACAAAGCACCAACTTCTGGTATCTGGTCTTGCAAGACAGAGCTAAGTCACAAGGTAAGGCCAACCGCGATGGAGCACAGATTGGATAAAGACACCAGAGTCGCCCCAGTCAGGAGTTACCTTCAAACTTGGAAGAAATGTTGACAATTTCCTGGAGAAGGTAGAGCACTCAGCAGGGCCAAGCATGTAGTCAAAGAGGTGGTGGTTGTTGAGGAGCCACTGAACGAATTATCTGTGAAGCCATTGATGAGGTGGAGAAAACCTCTGAGCAGGAAAAGCTAGCTTTCTAGACTGAGGGGTTGTCACTGTCAATGGGGAGCGGGTCAGCGTCGAGCCCGGTGAAGATTTCCGCCTCTAGACTTGAAAGTTTATCTGGCGTTCTAGTTACCCAAGTTAAACGAGGCTATGGGCTGTAGCCAAAGAAGGCTCAATGGGGCCAGATACTGCTGTCTGATGAGGATTTGCTGCTGAGGAAAAGGACTTAGCACAAACTCTGGAAAGGCCATTCCCACCGCCGATGCACCTTTGTTGGCTTTGCTTGCAGCTAGGTCCCATATTCCTGCTGGCTTCCAGAGCAGTTTTTCATGGAGAAGTTTTGAAGTCCCTGGTTTTTCTTTTGGGTAGAAGCAGTACACTCTAGCTGCACATCAAAGGTCCAAGGACCTGGGGGAGGGGCTGCACTTGAGGGCGAGGCTTCACTCCAGTAGAGGCCAGCAGCAGGCAGTGTGAAGGGTCCCTAAAGCTTATTATATCCCTGCAGCATACTCAGGAGATATGTCAGCTAGCCAATGGATTTGCTCTGGTGGTTCTGGGTTCAAGGATTAGGCTCAGTCTTCCTTCCTCATGCAGAAGGGCAGATCTTACAACAGCAGGGCAGTCCTTCTTCTGAGTTTTCCACAGGTCAAGAAGTGATCTGGTTTGAAATCTGAGAGTGCCATCTTTTATCCTCAGTGCCAGCTTTTCTCTGGGGGGTGGGCATTCCCTAGCCCATATCCAAACTAGTTATGATCAGTTCCCTGTACTTCCTGGGTTCAGCTCCTAAATGTCTAGGCTGACACAAAGTAGGCTGGTAGTAGGTTATTTTCTGAGTGCTGCAGAAAGGCTACCACCCAGCCATCCTATGTCACCTACTTCCTTTTTGTCCTCATTTCTACAAGGAGTTAAAAACCCATTACAGGAGATACAACCATAGTCATGTGACCCTCGCTCCAGACAGAAAGGCACTGTTGATTTTGGCACAGAAAACCCAAGTTTCTAAAATTGGCATTTCTAGAATTGTGAGTTAAAAGCCAACTTTGCCATTAAAGAGGATTGGATTTTAATTTAAAATCGTTTGAGTGTAAAACTCATTTCTCTATCCGCTCCCATTCTGGAGTTAGCACTTATTAAAATGTAATAAGGTAGCATGGTGATAGTCTTGCTTTTTAAAATACCATGCACCCTGCACTTGGAGCGGTTTAGCACCTAGCTTAGGAGTGGTTTACGTGTTTTAAGAAGGAAGGTTTAGGCCTGGAAAAAGGTTTATTTTGCCTGGTCAAAATGGTAGTTTTAAACTGCTTCTTTAGTTGCTGGCACAATGGTTGCTGTGGGCCCACTGGTAGCATTTACTTGACATGCCCAGTGTACACATAGAACCATTTAGTAGGGGCTTGTAAGTAAATTTAATGTGACGATGATTGACTCATACTGAGTAAATGAACATACTTACAGGTACAGACCTCCAGACTATGCAAGGAAGTGATTTCTCAGACATTGTCCTGTATAATAGACAAACATTGAAGCAGTAGATGTCACCAGCTTGAATCTTATCACATACCACACCAAAGTAATCTAACATCACATAATCCAAGATTCAGATAGAGAGCAATACAACTGTTCCTGATCACAGGGCCCTTATAATCCAATGCTCATGCATCTGGTGATATGACATAAACATATGCCAGTTTTTTGGCACAGGCACTGTGACCTATAATGATGAAACACATCTACAGCAACATACAGGTCATACAAAAGTGTTTAGTCAATGTGAAGGAACAATGACTGGGTCATAAGCTAGGACGATATATGTGATGACCACATGGTGACATGCATGATGCATCATGTCCCCCACAGGACACAAAACAAGTACAATGGGCACTTCTGAACCTCCACCCAAACACTGTGTAAACTGTCTTGGTACAGGTCAAATACACCCAAACTCTGCGACCTACATTACCTGGAACAATCCATGCCCATTTTGTGTGTCAGAACAGTATCACATACCTACCAATTTCACAGCTCTGAAATGCCCACATGAAGTTGTTATGTTGAGAGTACCTATACAAAGAACAAAACAAAGAGTATAGCCTTAAAACCATACATGCGACACAAGTCACACAGCTCGCATGTGGCAAACAAGCTACATTGCAAAGAAACTAACACAAACAAAGTAATATCATCCAGGTGGGGATGTGTCAAAAACTATCTTACCATGTATCCTTTGACTGATTTTTGCGGAGTATCAGCTCCCTATCTGTTTCAAAAGCACTAAACTCTACACATTCTAACAATTACAGTTCATTGTACAGTCACAGTCATGACATCACATGACATATTTACACTCATGAGACATAGCTGTGGATGAGATCTTCTTGCCAGTCAGCTCCTTCCTCTTTACCACTGTCATCTTCATTTGGCATTTCAGGATTCTTACTCAGTGGCCCTGCAGGCTCCCCCTCCTCTGGGATGTAAGAGATATTTCTCTGCAGCGCAATGTTGTGGAGCACACAGCATGCCACAATGATCTGACACAATTTCCCGCGTGAGTAGAGGAGGGTTCCACTAGTCCTGTTCAGACAGCAGAATCTGGCCTTCAGGAGACCAAAAGCCCACTCCACTGCCTGCCATGTTCTTCCATGGACATCATTGAAGAGGACTTCCCCTGGCGTAGTTAGATTCCTCAGCGGCGTCAATAATCAAGGACAGTTTGCATATGCTGATTCTCCTGTTAAGGAATGGGACATAAGTGCAACAATGAGTTACTCACTTCATGATTGTAGCACCTGACATTGTTCACACACAATCAGCACAGATGTGTCTTACCATAAATGCCAGGCTTTCTTTTGGTTGCAATTGTGATATCAGCTGGGATATGCTGCTGTTCCGCATTACAAAGGAATCATGGGCTGAGCCAGAAAAAATGGCCACACACATTTCAGATGTAGAGATCCACCAAACAGACAACTTGCACATTGATGGAATGCATTTTACTGTTGCAATAGACTTATTCAGTGGCCTATGGTAGCTCTAAGCCAACATTTGTGCCATCAATAGCCCCCACCACATATGGGATGAGAGCAAAACCATAGAAGTCAGCCTTCACATTGGCTAAATCCTCATGTCGGTCGGGGGAACCTGACATAGCTGTCAATGTGTTTCAACATTGCTGATATGAAATCTTTCAACACCAGACTGAACATAGGTTGGGACATGCAAAGATAGGGCCACTGTATGTTGGAAGGACCCCGTAACCAGGAAGTGCAATACTGACATGACTTGTACAATGGGTGGTATGCAGTATGGATTACTGTTAGATGGCATGAGATCTGTCTCCAGCTGTTGGCATACATCTAATATTGATTGCCTAATCAGATGGTAGAGCTGGATGACGTGGCGTTCCTCCATGGTCTGAAGGTCTGGCAATGGACGGTAGACTGCTGGCAATTACACAAAGGTCAAATTTCTGAGTGTGCGACAAGCAGTATTTCAGTTTTTTTTTACAATCTCTCCCTTACCTGGAAAGTAGACACTGCTAGCTTGGAAGTGTGGACTCAGCCTGTCTGTATCCAAGGAGATTCTAAATAGAGCAGCAGCTCCCTCCTCCCTTCCCAAAGGGGCTGGGGCTTGCTGATTGGCTCTCTGAGTCCCAGGCAACCTGAGCCCCTCCCACACCTGCCCTGGCTCTTTAAGTTTGTGGAGGGAACCCGAAGACGGCCACCTCCATTTTGTGAGCCCAGCTTTTTCCCTCTGCCCTAATACAGTCCAGTGATCAAGGATTCCTAGGAGACCTGGGTAAAGAGCCCCAGACGTTTCTGGGACATTTTATTATTTGTTTAAACGTGTTTTCTACTGCTACCCATGCCTGTTTACTGTAGAATTTTTGTGTTTCAGGCAGCTTGGCCTTTTTAAAATGCTGTTTTTTAGCCGTGACAATTCCAAATTTACCTCCTAGTTTGTGACAAAAGACTGCTTAAAGTCACCCCCCCCTTCATTTTTAAGGAAAAAGGCTACATACACCTCAGTGGCTAACCATAGGGTGTTTAGGAGAGTGCTTAATTTGTTTCTGTGATTAAAATTGTGTCTAGGAACTGTGTCTGCATCACCTGTTTTTGCCTTGAAAAAGTCAAATTTCTTAGTGCGCGACAAGCAGTATTTCAGTGTTTTTTTTACAATCTCTCCCTTACATGGAAAGTAGACTCTGCTAGCTTGGAAGTGTGGATTCAGCTTGTCTGTATCCAACGAGATTCTGAATGGAGCAGCAGCTCCCTCCTACCTTCCCACAGGGGCTGGGGCTTAAGTTAACTTGGCCCTTATATACGTTTCTATTAATTGTTGCATATGTGTAGGAAAGTACCATCTTGCCTGGCATGTTACCCCCATTTTTACATGTATGTCAGTTTGTTTTTGCCTGTCTCACTGGGATATTGCTTGCCAGGTCCCCAGTGCTCATAGTTTGTAGACTGAATGTGTGTACCTGTGTAGTGACTAACTGTGTCACTGAGGCTCTGCTAATCAGAACCTCAGTGCTTATGCTCTCTCTGCCTTTAAATTTGTCACTATATGCTAGTGACCACTTTTATCAATTTCAATTGGCACACTGGAACACCCTTATAATTCCCTAGCATATGGTACCTAGGTACCCAGGGTATTGGGGTTCCAGGAGATCCCTATGGGCTGCAGCATTTCTTTTGCCACCCATAGGGAGCTCTGGCAAACATTTACTCAGATAACGACTTGCAAGAATTCAACAGTTCTTCTGCACCTCTCTTTTCAACTTCTGCCAAGGATCGACCGCTGACTGCTCCAGGACGCCTGCAAAACTGCAACAAAGTAGCAAGAAGACTACCAGAGACATTCTAGCACCTAATCCTGCTGGCTTTCTTGACTGTTTCCTGGTGGTGAATGCTTTGGGGGCTGCCTGCCTTCATTCTGCACTGTAAGCCAAGAATAAATCTCCCATGGGTCGACAGAATCTTCCCTCTGCTTCAGCAGGCACCAAACTTCAGCATCACCTGTACTCTGGGACCCCTCTCATCCTGACGAGCATGGCCCCTGGAACACAGGTGGTAGACCCAAGTGACCCAGACTGTCCAATGGTCCAACTGTCCAAATTTGCAGGAGGTAAGTCCTTTCCTCCCCTCTCCAGACAGTGATTCTGTGCACCATGTGAACATCAGCTACAAGGGCTTCTGTGCACATTTCCATAACATCCTTCATGCACAGCCAAGCCTAGGTCCCCAGCACTCTGTCCTGTGATGTTCAGCTCCCTGAGTTGATCTCCGGCTTCGTGGGACCCTCTTTTGTTGTGTTGAGACACCTGCTGTGTTCAGACTTCTTGAACCAGTGTTCAAGGACTTCTGCGGGTGCTATCTTCTTGTGCATCAGCTCTCTACATTGCTGAGGGCCCCCTCTGTCTCCTCTCCCAAGTGGTGATATCCTGGTCCTTCCTGGGCCCAGGCAGTCACCTTTGTCTTCAACCGTGACTCTTGCAGCTAGCAAGGCTTGTTTGCATTATTTTGCCAAAGAAACAACTCTGCATCCTCCAGCACTCCATGGGACATCTTCTGCATGAAGGAGAAGTTCCTAGCACCTTTTGTTGTTGCAGAATCTTCAGCTTCTTCACACTGAGGCAGACATTTTGCACCTTCATCAGAGGTTTAGTGGGCTCCTGCCCCCCCGGACACTTTTGCGACTTTTGGACTTGGTCCCCTTCCTTTGCAGGTCCTCAGGTCGAGGAATCCACCTTCAGTGCTTTGCAGTCTGTTGTGGTCTTTGCAGAATCCTCTATCATGACTCTAGTGTGTTTCTGTGGAAATAGTAGTACTTTACTCCTACTTTGCAGGGTCTTGGGGTGGGGTATTTTGGACACCCTTAGTGTTTTCTTACACTCCCAGTGACCCTCCACACACTACACTGGCCTAGGGGTCCATTTGTGGTTCGCATTCCACTTTCTCAGTATATGGTTTGTGTTGCCCTTAGGCCTATTGCATCCTATTGTATTTTACAGTGTTTGCACTACTTTCTGACTGTTTTACTTACCTGAATTTGGTTTGTATATATATTTTGTGTATTTTACTTACCTCCTAAGGGAGTATATCCTCTGAGATATTTTTGGCACATCGTCACTAAAATAAAGTACCTTTATTTTTAGTAACTCTGAGTATTTGTTTCTTATGATATAGTACCTATATGATATCAGTGGTATAGTAGGAGCTTTGCATGTCTCCTAGTTCAGCCTAAGCTGCTCTGCTATAACTACCTCTATCAGCCTAAACTGCCAGAACACTACTGATCTACTAATAAGGGATAACTGGACCTGACACAAGGTGTAAGTACCATCAGTTACCCACTATAAGCCAGGCCAGCCTCCTTCAATATGGTGATGTGATGGGTTGTTGGGGTTGGTCTTTCTACTGGCCTAGGGATTAAGATTGGGTTTGTGATTGGCACTAGGGTTGAGATTCTTATTGGTTCCTGGTTTTAGGGTTGGGGTTGTGATTGGTACTAGGGTTGTGATTCCTATTGGTTCCTGGTTTTAGGTTTGGGGTTGTGATTGGTACTAGGGTTGAGATTCCTTTTGGTTCCTGGTGTTAGGGTTGGGGTTGTGATTGGCACTAGGGCTGTGATTCCTGGTTTTAGGGTTGGGGTTATGATTGGTACTGGGGTTGTGGTTCTTATTGGTTCCTGGTTTTAGGGTTGGGCTGTGATTGGTACAAGGGTTGAGTTTCCTATTGGTTCCTGGTTTTAGGGTTGGGGCTGTGATTGGTACTAGGATTGTGATTCCTATTGATTCCTGGTTTTAGGGTTGGGATTGTAATTGGTACTAGTGTTAAGATTCCTAATGGTTCCTGGTTTAGGGTTGGCGTTGTGGTTGGTACTAGAGTTGTAATTCTTATTGTTTCCTGGTTACAGGGGTGGGGTAGTGATTGGTACTAGGGTTGTGATTCCTATTGGCTCCTCGTTTGAGGGTTGGGGTTGTGATTGGTTGTCAGGATTAGGGGTATGATTGGTGAATAGGGTTGGGTCTCCCATTAGTTGTGGATTTACGGTTATAAATCTGATTGGTTAGGGTTAGAACTAGGTTTCTATTGGCCAGTAGGGCTATCTAAGCCTAGGGCTCAGGGCGTCTCAGCCCGGGCGTCAAGGCTAAGGGTGGAGAAAACAAGGACATTTGCCTGTTTGGGACTGTTCGGGACTGGTCAGGCCTAAGGCTAGAAATGCTGCCCAATTCTTCATTGACCAGAAATTACCTTACTCCCTACACATCAATCAACATGCAAACACATTATCAGCAAAGACATCCAACTCTTGCATCACAAACTAACCTCATACAGATTGCAGTGTCTCATCAACCAACACAAAACCCCATATACCACACCTATGCATATATCCACCACAACTACAACAGTAAAACACCTTCATTTGCACACAAACACTAATCTGTCCATTCCCACTAACACAGACTGCCATCACCCACACAATTGAAAACCACATTATAATTACTCCCAGCCGTCCAGATACACACTCTCTGTTCATATAAGCCAACAGCACCATCCTCTATTCCAATATGGCCGCTATTCATTTCATTTGTGCAATGTGGCCCGTCAGGCATAGTCCGTCGACTATGTTTACACTTTCCTTCCGCGTACGGCGTTTTTTAATAAATTTTTTATAAATTTCCGGCATATCTTTCAGTATTCTCGTTTACCTTAAGACGCGTTATTTACTTTACTTGACGGGTGGCAATACGGCCGGGCCCGTCTCTCTTTTCTTTCGTCTTGCTGCTGACCGGCCCGCTATACTTTATTTACCGACAAACGGCATATACTTACACTTTTCAGGTAAGGCTGACAAACGGCCCCTTAACTCGTAGTTATGACTTGGTCAATGTATTTAATTGATTTTTTTGGATATCTCTTACTTTATTTCATTATATGCACTCTGTTATGGCTTCATGCCGCCTCGAGCCCATACTAAGCCCCCCAGTCTGCTTTTATCTAATATTGGTGACATCTTTTTGGATATATGAATCGCTTTTCTCTTTGTCTTCCCTTATTTATTTTTAGCATTCTGAAACTTGGTTCGCGTCCATACATATCTTGCGAACGACTTTTCAATACAGTTTGGAACTTACCATTTGGTAGGTGGTCTGCTGTTTATGCAAATTAATATTTTTTAATTTATCTTACTTCTGTCTCACTTTAGTCTCACTTTAGTAATTTCACTTTTCAGCTCGTATCTAGGGCTTTTCGTTATTGCATGTATAATGATAGTTTTCTAAAACACACTGGTATGGTGATGCTGGCACCATTTCGTTCAGGGTTCACTGAATCATTTCACTTACCATAGTTTTTATGGTGTTCTGATATCGTGCACACCTTTTTCATTCCTTGTTACCCATCATTTCCCTTCCCCCCGTCTTTCTTTTCCTCTCTTTCTCCTTACTTTCTTCCTTGTCGGTTCTATTCTCTACTCATAACTCGAGGTTGACTTATACACAGAATTATGCCGAATATAAAAAAAAAAAAAAAAAACATCTTCTCTTTCTGTTGGGACTTAATTCACAATTATATGTAGATATTGTTTTGTGCTTTGCACTATGTAATTTTATGTAATTTTTTGTTTGGTCTTATATATTGTATGACATTAGGAACACTACTGTCATTCAACTCTTTTATGGTTTTATGTTACTCTTGCAGCCCTGAAGAAGCCCAATTGTATAGGGCGAAACGCGTTGGCTGCTTTCTTTCATCAACTCACTGTTGCAAAAAGTATTCTTGACCAAATAAAATGATTTTCTGGAAGAAAAAGAACAGAAACTTTGTATCATCACCTGCTTAATTATTTGGGACTCTTTTATAATTATTATATAAATAATATGTCTACAACCTAAAGTGGTGCACCACCCAATCCTTTCTTCTTCAACAATTGGGGTGTGCTTTTCACCCCTGTGGTTCCTTGGTGCAGCAGGAACTTTGGTGGAGGTGCACACTATATTCTACTCTTCAACATTACTTGTGTTCATTGTGATTACTTGGAAACTATTAGGGATTGATGCGTTCCTCTATGAGCTTGCTGCACTCTGTCTAATTAAGCACTATCCTCTATTTGCTCCTGCCAGACCCCCTTTTATCATGACAATACCTACTCCCAGCCTTCCAACTCACCATCTGCAAACATCCTTCCCCTCTCTTTACCAATTAAACACAAACATACAATCCTCACACTGTGTTCCACCACACATATTCCAGTCATCACAACTAACACAAACACCCCTGACATACATCCATTCCCTCTTACACACCTCATACACGCATCTCCAAAACACATCAACACCCCCTGTAATACTCTAATACCACTCAAGAGCACTAACTCACAAACAAATCCTCCACAGAAAACCACAACATCAATATTCCCTCTCGCTATTCCACAAAAATAATACAGACCACACGCCACATCAGCACATCAAATTAACACAAACTTTAATTATACTTTCCGTCACACTCACTCCCACCCTTATGACTAGACAAAGAATACAAATCCTGACCAATCTTTACCCCTATATTCTCACTCTTCACAAACATCTACACAAAAACACCCCAACACAGCCACATTCATTCATCCGTCTTTCATCCACTGCACAATTTAAAGCCTTGCATTATGATTCACATGCTCCTCCACCACCTTTAACCCATACTCCTTCCACACTAAACATACGCAAACAAAATAAACAACATGCCACTCTTAACAACTTCGCATCCCCTTGTCTATTAGATTATAAGGGTACCCGACAAAACAAAGTACACTCTTCATGTCTCTCTTAGCCACCAAGTCCACCACTGACACACACAGACCCTATAAAAAGCCTCCTAAGCCTGCTGGAAGACGAACACTATATTGAAAAGCAGGACTATTGTGACCCTCACAAAGTTATCACAACTAACAACACACCTGCTTCAAGCTCAAAATATACTGTTCACCCTTCACCTAAAGAAAACACTGCGAGTAATACACTTTTTCTAAACTGCCAGCTCATAAATGCTCGATCACTCCAAAAAAATAAGCACCACATCTACAACCTGCTCAAAGACACACAATCTGACTTACTATTCATAACAGAATCATGGTTGGGAGATGACATGGCCCCAGTATAGCATGAAGCCTCTCCTCTGGGCCACCAAACCATAACACAAAAGTGTATAGGCAAGAGAGGAGGTTGACTAGCTATTATATTCAAACAAGCAATAATTCTCAGTAAAAGAGACAACATTTCATACAAGGTTATGAAGCCCTCCTCACTAGATGCCACCCTACTCCAACTTCCTCCTCTAACTTTCTCCTCCTTTACACACCTCCACCTAACAACTCAACATTCCCAGACACTTTTCTAGATACAGTCTCAAACCTTATTATATTATACTCGAACCTATGCATTCTTGGGGACCTAAATATTTGGTTTGACAAACCCAATATGCCCC
This sequence comes from Pleurodeles waltl, assembly GCF_031143425.1. Classification (NCBI taxonomy): domain Eukaryota; kingdom Metazoa; phylum Chordata; class Amphibia; order Caudata; family Salamandridae; genus Pleurodeles; species Pleurodeles waltl. The sequence goes on from NC_090447.1 coordinate 784,059,926, forward strand.
TTCCAAAAGCTATCCCTACTGGCCTAGTCGCATTGAGTCTACATTAGATTGTACACAATCCCACACACATCACTGGACAAATCCTAGATGTCATTTTTGCGAAGCCTGAACTAGTTACCATGTATAGCATCATGCCAATCACATGGTTAGACCACCATTTGATAACTTAGCAACATAAAACACCACAAATCAACACACCCCACAACTACTTACATACATGCACCTATTGACCATGGAGCAAACTCCATTTTGAAGACTTAGCAACACAACTAACAGCCAACGCAGATCTAGATGCAATTAAGTCTGTTTTCAAACGTTATGAGTGGCTACAGGAAGCTTTTGATATCCTAATACAACTCAGAAAAACTAAACAGGACAAAAGAAAACCAACACCTAGCTCAGAACACACAACATTCAAGACAAACTTCAGGGACTCAAACTTAACAGAAATTACAAATTATCAATCAAAAAAGCTAAAAAAAATGTACCACTCAGACAGAATTCAAAATGCTAAATCTGCAACCAAAGAACTTTTTAAAATTCTCAATGAATTTCGAAAACCAAAATGCATGGAAGGAAGTCATCCCACTACTCAAGATTTCACATACAAACTGACAACTCAAAACACGATCAAGGTAGAAACATTGGTCCCCTAGTTAAAACAAAAGAAAGCCATCACCACCAACCTCTCTCCTAAAATATCCTCTAAGAATAAACCTACCTAGCCTCTACAGTCCTTCAAACAAATATCACAAGGTGAATCGATGGATTTGGTCAAAGCTAGCAGGCCTTCCGGTTGCTCTTCTGACCCTTGTCCACAACACATCTCCAAGAACATTCTTTTATCTACTTCTGCTGCCACACCTGTAAGAAGAATCATTCCTAAAAAAGGCATGCATATGCCCATTATTAAAGAAAACAAACCTAGACCCACAGTCCCCCAACAACTACAGACCAATCACAAATGGACCTTTCCTGGGCAAACTGATAGAAAGAGCAGCATTCACCCAGATGTCACTATTCATTGAAGACAATTCAATACTTTCAGACTACCAAACTGAATTCCGCCCAGGAAGAGATACTGAATCAGCACTCATAGCAATCTGGGATGATCTTAAAAGCACAGTCGATCGCAATGGAGTTGCTGCACTGCTTCTCTTGGACCTCTTGACTTCCACTGATATGGTTGACCATGACACCCTAATTCAAAGACTCCACGAAGCAGCCATAGAAGGGATTGCTCTTGACTGGATTACATCCTACCTTCAAAACAGAACTAATATTATCTATTCTCCCCCCTTCTCGTCCAAACAGTACCTCACAAAAGCAGGGGTCACCAAGGATCAATCATCTCACCTTTGTTTTTCACCTTTGCTTTTCACCATCTACATGATATCATTACTAGAATTGATCAATGATTTCAACTTACATGCAACAACTATGCAGATGACACACAAATATTACTTACATTGGAATGCCTCAAAGACATTGAAAACTCACAAATCTTCAGCTGCCTCAGGGCCATTTGTTAGCTGCACAAATTGTTAGAGAGTATTTCTCTCTCTTTCCTTTTAGTATACTAATACACATTATTGACTTTTAATTGCACAAAGAGTTGGAGATCTTAATTATTGAAAATCTAACAACACCACAGAAGGGTGTTACACTTCATAGATAATTTGTCATGTGAAGGAATACTCTAGAATATTTTCAAAAGAATTTTGATGAGACTTCAAATTTATTTTATATATCATTTATAAGTATTATCTCTCCATGAGTCCTGAAGAGGCCCATATGTGAAGGGGCCGAAATGTGTCGACTTTTTGATAAGGAAATTGCAAGTAATATTGAGTGTATGGAATTTGATTAGAGCACACATCTCCCCTTTAACAAGCAGTTATGGAAAATAGAAATCTATGATGTGATAGCCGTTGCGACCATCTCTTTTATGTGGATTAGAGTTTTAATATATTTTGACAACCAAATCTTTCAACAAAATCTCGGAAAATAATGAAGACAGTTTTTGTTATGATTATATATAAGTTATATATATGTTACTGTAGGTAACTGTGATGTAAGTCTATTGTGTAGTGTTTTATGTGTGTCATTTTAGTTTTTATGTCCAAAACATGAATTTTGCTGTAATTAAAGTATGCTTTCAATGACCAATTAATAAGCTCATTGTGAATACATTAGTATTTAGATTTTTCCCTACTATTGTACCATTTGTGTTCTTAGATTGGACTCAGGAGTGGTTGTCTTGGAGCCATCTCAAACTAAATACTTCCAAAATGGAAATACTCACATGTGGTGACTGGTAAACTTATGACCCACTGTGCACCTGGCCTGATGATCTCGGACCACCTCCTCAATTAGCCAAGAAGTTAAAAACCTTGGAATTAACATGGACTCCAAGTTAACAATGAATGCCGAAGTGGACAAATTAGCATGAACTAGCTTCATCACCTTGAAGACTCTGCGATGCATCTTCCCCGCCTCAGATTTCCATACAAGGTGCAGGCTACTATCTTTCTTGTACTATCCAAACTGGAATATGCCAATGGCCTTGTAGACGGGTGTCGTCCACCTCGTCTACGGACGCACTGGAATGGCGCCGATCGCGCGCCCCCTCAGAGACCGTCCCACGTCGCCAAGGCGATGTGCGGGGTCGGGACGTCGTGTCGGCCCCGGATTTCCGGGTCACCGAGCCAGAAGAGGAGAAGACGGACTTCGGGGAAGAGGAGAGGGACGCCGGATGCGAAGGGGAGGACGCTGCCGAACGAGAGCAGGACGAGGAAGGAACACTCCAGAGAAGGAAGACCGTTTTGTCGTGAGGCGATGAACCGACGAACAGCCTGAGCAACGGAGCACGGAACGAGCGTCAAGGAGAAGAAGAGCCCTGCCACGACCCAGGAGGGTCGTGCCTTAACAAGGTACGGGCTTTGTTAAAGGGAGGTCGAGGAAAGGGGATTATAGGGGACAAGGGGAGTAAGGGAGGGACAGAAGGAAGAAGGAACATTGGGGAGGGCAGAAGGGAGGGGGACAGGTTGAGTTGAGTGCTGGGAACCTGGGGAAAACACCGCTTGCATTATTACCCTCTCACCAGCCTTCCCTTATCACCACAGCAACCTTCTCTTCTCTCCCCCTTATGCCTACACTAATGTAAAAGCACTGATCCCCGTGTTTCCTTCCCTCGCCCTCCCACACCCATACTAACACATCAAGAAGACATCCCCATACCTCCACACTTCCCTGGCCTTATCTTCTTCTTTCTCCGAGACCCCATTGGAAAAGGAACCAGGAAGAAGCAGCTGAAGAGCATCACCGCCTAAGGGAAAACAAAACGTTAAGGATTGATATGACTAACAAGACCTTCGCAAGAACCCCACCAAATAAAAAAAGGACAAAGAGAAAGGAACTGTATTATCATAATAGTTATAATCCCAACATAATAATAAATAAAATCCTTAATTCTGCCCTTTTGGGGCTCCCTGAAAGTACGAGTCAGAGTCCTCTGTACCGCCGAACCTACCACAGTGGTGTCAGAAGTGGGATACAATCCCCAGGTGGTACGGAGGTGTTGTGATCATGGAAGAGAAACCCACACTCGAGGACATGATAAAACAACTGGCAGAGGGACAACGCCACCTGCAATTGGTATGGGAGACACAACAAAGGGAGGCCAGAGAAGACCGAGAGGCCCTCCAAGCCACCCTGAAAAGTCAGGCCACTATAATGGCTAATAATCAGCTGGTGCACGAAACCGCCCTTCAAAAACTGACAGATACCATTGCTGCCAGCAAGGTACACCGTAATGTGCCTAGCTCGGTACTACAAAAATATCAAGAGGGTGAGGATCCTGACTCATTTTTTACGAACTTTGAAAGAGTGGCCTCATCAGCCCAATGGCCGGAAGACCGATGGGGTCAGTATATCGCCCCCCTCTTAACAGGTACCCTCCAAACCACCTATCAGGCTGCAAATCCCGGTGGCACTACTCCTTATTCAGACATTAAAAAGAGTATTCTTGAGAGAGTGGGACACGATACGGAATATTTTCGGATGAAGTTCCGCAAAGTTAAATGGGGACATAATGAGGATCCACGTACCTTTTACTTCAGGGTCAAGGACTTAGGACTGAAATGGTTGGGCCCCTTAGGGACCAACCACAAAGACGTTATTAAAGCCATCATTTTGGAGCAATACCTAGATTCCCTTCCTGGGAGTACCCATAATTGGATAAGACAGCATCCGAAGATCGACACCGAACTGGCTGTCGATTTAGCTTGTGCCTATCACCGGTCTGTAGATATTAAAAGCCAAACTTCCAGACCCATGAGTAAAACACCCATAGGTTCTCCCCAATATATACCCAGGCGAGCCCCTGATGAATCCGGTCCCTCCAGGAGTGCGGAGCGAAACCCCATGCAACAACCACAGTGTTTCAGTTGTGGCGAATGGGGCCATATAGCAAGTGGATGTCCAAAGAAGCACGAGGGTGTTGAACCAATGGAGATAGGGGTTACTCGAGGGAGAGTCCTGTGCATAGGAAAGGGAGATAAGACATACAAACATACTTTACAAATAAATGGACAGTCGGTCAGGGCCTTGGTTGACTCCGGATGCAGTCAATCAGTAATAAGCCGAGATATACTTAAATCTGTAAACCCAACCACAAATCAGTGGGTGACGATATGCTGCATCCATGGGGACAGGGCCAATTACCCCCTGGAGTTGATGGAAGTAGAGTGGGACACTTATCGAGACCTCCTTCCCATGGGAATCATGGACGACCTGATAGAAGATTACGTCATTGGGACTGATTATCTGAGATTTCCTGAACTCTTAGATCAAATACGTATATCCAAACCTATCGACGATTGGTGGTTGGACGCCCCGTTCTGTACCACTCCCATTAATGGGCCCCCAGAACGGAGAAAGCTAACCCGAAAAGAAAAGCAGGAAGAAAAACGAAAATATGCTTTAAATCAGACACGGGGATACCCAGAGAAAACAGTGGCTAGTATAAGCAATGCCCCAGTTTCGTTTAGAGTGAGCCAACGGGAGGACCCCACCCTTAGATATGCCCTCAGATGCGTAAAAAGTGACTCTACCAGGGAGGTAGGTCCACACTTTATAATCCATAAGGATCTTTTATATAGAGTTACCTCGACGGTAAACGACGAAAAGAAGCAACTAGTGGTTCCGGAGCCTTACCGGACTCAGGTATTATTCCTAGCCCATAATCAACCAGGAGGAGGCCGTTATGGCCGTGAAAAAAAGGAGGAATACTTACTGAGACGTTTTTATTAGCAGGGAGTCTATGCCTATATTCAAAAGTACTGTACACAATGCCCGAAATGTCAGTTAATCGACCCAGGAGCAGGAAGGAGGGCCCCTTTACATCCCCTACCAATTATAGACACTCCCTTTAGAAGAGTGGGTATGGACTTGGTCGGACCCCTTTTACCATCTACTAAGGGACATACACATATTCTCGTCCTTGTAGACTACGCTAGCCGATACCCCGAGGCGATCCCTCTCACCAGTACCACTACCAAAACAGTTGCACAAGCCATGATAAAATTTTTCTCCTGTGTCGGGTTCCCCGAAGAAATTCTCACAGATCAAGGCACACCCTTCATATCTAGTCTCATGAAACAGATATGTAAGACACTAGGAATTGCCCAGATAAAAACAGCAGTATATCACCAACAAACAGATGGTTTAGTGAAGCGGTATAATCGCACCATTAAAACACTTCTACGGAAGATAGTTGACAACTTGGGAAGAGATTGGGATCAGAAATTACCCCTAGTGCTTTATGCAATACGGACACATGAACAGTCCTCCATTGGGCATAGCCCGTTCGAGCTAGTATTCGGGAGACAACCCCGTAATTTATTGGACATGGCGGCAGAAATGTGGGAGGAAGAGAATAATGAAGAGAAACCCCTCCTAGACTATATCCACAAATTAAAAACACAATTACAAACCGTCTGGGAAGATGCACGACACCATTTGGAAAAAGCCCAAGAAACCCAAAAGAACTATTATGATCAGGGTGCCAAAGTAAGGGTTCTTCAATCCAACGACCAAGTGCTGATTATGCGACCTACCTCTGAGCATAAACTACTGGCAAAGTGGCAAGGACCGTACCGGGTAATAAAAGCAGTCTCCCCTGTTACTTACCTTATTAAATTAAGTGATCACCCTAACCGGACTCAAATTTATCACATTAATTTATTTAAAAAGTGGGAAAACCCTGAGAACAACAGCGGTCTTCCCGCTACGGGATACCTAGTAACACCCACCAATACATTAGGACTGGACCAATGTCCCACCACCCAACCCGAGAACCAAATACATCCCTATGTCAATGACTCTCTTTCTAAAACTGAAAAACATCAATTATTCGAGTTAATACAAAAACATTCTGAGTTTTTTTCCGAGCTCCCAGGCCGAACATCTCTAATCCAACATCAGATTCGGACACCCGAGGGCCAAACTGTACACCTACGGCCCTACCGGATTCCCGAGGCGAGAAAAAATCTTATAGAAGGAAAAATAACAAAAATGTTATCTTTAAAAGTCATCGAACCCTCCACAAGTCCGTGGTGCTCCCCAGTTGTTTTGGTTCCGAAACCAGATGGTTCAGTCCGGTTTTGTATCGACTTCAGAAAACTTAATGAGATATCATTATTCGATACGTATCCTATTCCACGGGTAGACGAGTTCCTAGAAAAGATAGGACATGCACGTTTTATGTCTACCATTGATTTAACAAAAGGGGATTAGCAGATTCCATTAGACCCAAAAGACAAAGAAAAGACGGCCTTTGCAACCCCTTCCGGTTTATACCATTTCACTGTTCTTCCTTTCGGACTTCACAGTGCATCCGCTACATTTCAACGCTTAATGGACCGTCTCTTACGTCCCTTCCAAGAGTTTACTGCAGCGTATCTCGATGATATTGTCATTTTTAGTACGACCTGGACAGAACATCTACAACACCTAGAGAAAGTATTTTCCGCGTTGGCGATGGCCGGTCTCACAGCTAATCCTAAAAAGTGTGTACTAGGGCAAACCCAAATAGCCTATCTCGGGTATGTCATTGGTATGGGGGCCTTGCGTCCCCAAAAGGATAAAGTAGAAGCCATTAAACGAATTCCCCTTCCTAGAACTAAAAAGGAACTCTGTTCTTTTCTAGGGTTGGTCGGATATTATCGTAGATTCATCCCACAATATTCCACCATTACGGCTCCCCTCACCGATTTGTTAAAGAAGCAATATCCTGCCACCCTTCCTTCTTTTTCACCCTCTCAGCTTCAAGGATTTCAGTTTCTCAAGGAGGCCCTCACGACCGAGCCGGTATTAAGTTGTCCTGATTTTTCTAGACCCTTTCACCTCTTCACCGACGCTTCCAACGGTGGCCTTGGGGCGGTTCTAGCCCAGCCCGACAACCTAGGACATGACCATCCTATCGTATATATTAGCCGTAAGCTATTACCAAGGGAACTCCACTACCCTACCATTGAAGAATGCCTTGCCATAAAATGGGCCATTGAATGTTTACAGTATTATCTCCTAGGAAGGCCTTTTGTCCTATATACTGATCATGCCCCGTTGACCTGGTTGGCCTCCCATAAGGACACTAATTCCAGGGTTTTACGCTGGTTTCTTGAACTCCAGCCTTTTACTTTTCAGGTCCGCCACATCTCTGGGTCCAGCCAATGCCCCGCTGATTTCCTCCCCCGCTGCCCGGATTCTACGGTCCTATACCAGTCCCGTTCTTGGGATGGGGTGTGTAGACGGGTGTCGTCCACCTCGTCTACGGACGCACTGGAATGGTGCTGATCATGCACCCCCATAAGAAGCCCGTCCCGCGTCGCCAAGGCAATGCGTGGGGGTGGGATGTCGTGTCGGCCCCGGATTTCTGGGTCACCGAGCCAGAAGAGGAGAAGACGGACTTCGGGGAAGAGGAGAGGGACGCCGGATGCGAAGGGGAGGACGCCGCCGAATGAGAGCAGGACGAGGAAGGAACACACCAGAGAAGGAAGACCGTTTTGTCGCGAGGCGAAGAACCGACGAACAGCCCGAGCAACGGAGCCGAGAACGAGCATCAAGGAGAAGAAGAGCCCTGCCACAACCCAGGAGGGTCGTGGCTTAACAAGGTACGGGCTTTGTTAAAGGGAGGTCGAAGAAAGGGGATTATAGAGGACAAGGGGAGTAAGGGAGGGACGGAAGGAAGAAGGAACATTGGGGAGGGCAGAAGGGAGGGGGACAGGTTGAGGTGAGTGCTGGGAACCTGGGGAAAACACCGCTTGCATTATTACCCTGTCACCAGCCTTCCCTTATCACCACAGCAACCTTCTCTTCTCTCCCCCTTATGCCTACACTAATGTAAACGCACTGATCCCCGTGTTTCCTTCCCTCACCCTCCCACACCCATACTAACACATCAAGAAGACATCCCCATACCTCCACACTTACCTGGCCTTATCTTCTTCTTTCTCCGGGACCCCACTGGACAAGGAACCAGGAAGAAGCAGCCGAAGAGCATCACTGCCTAAGGGAAAACAAAACGTTAAGGACTGATAAGACTAACAAGACCTTCGCAAGAACCCCACCAAATAAAAAAAGGACAAAGAGAAAGGAACTGTATTATCATAATAGTTATAATCCCAACATAATAATAAATAAAATCCTTAATTCTGCCCTTTTGGGGCTCCCTGAAAGTACGAGTCAGAGTCCTCTGTACCGCCGAACCTACCACAGTGGTGTCAGAAGTGGGATACAGTCCCCAGGTGGTACGGAGGTGTTGTGATCATGGAAGAGAAACCCATACTCGAGGACATGATAAAACAACTGGCAGAGGGACAACGCCACCTGCAATTGTTATGGGAGGCACAACAAAGGGAGGCCAGAGAAGACCGAGAGGCCCTCCAAGCCACCCTGAAAAGTCAGGCCACTATAATGGCTAATAATCAACTGGTGCACGAAACCGCCCTTCAAAAACTGACAGATACCATTGCTGCCAGCAAGGTACACCCTAATGTGCCTAGCTCGGTACTACAAAAATATCAAGAGGGTGAGGATCCTGACTCATTTTTTATGAACTTTGAAAGAGTGGCCTCATCAGCCCAATGGCCGGAAGACCGATGGGGTCAGTATATCGCCCCCCTCTTAACAGGTACCCTCCTAACCGCCTATCAGGCTGCAAATCCCAGTGGCACTACTCCTTATTCAGACATTAAGAAGAGTATTCTTGAGAGAGTGGGACACGATACGGAATATTATCGGATGAAGTTCCGCAAAGTTAAATGGGGCCTAATGAGGATCCACGTACCTTTTACTTCAGGGTCAAGGACTTAGGACTGAAATGGTTGGGCCCCTTAGGGACCAACCGCAAAGACGTTATTAAAGCCATCATTTCGGAGCAATACCTAGATTCCCTTCCTGGGAGTAACCGTAATTGGATAAGACAGCATCCGAAGATCGACACCGAACTGGCCGTCGATTTAGCTTGTGCCTATCACCGGTCTGAAGATATTAAAAGCCAAATTTCCAGACCCATGAGTAAAACAGCCATAGGTTCTCCCCAATATATACCCAGACGAGCCCCTGAAGTATCCGGTCCCTCCAGGAGTGCGGAGCGAAACCCCATGCAACAACCACAGTGTTTCAGTTGTGGCGAATGGGACCATATAGCAAGTGGATGTCCAAAGAAGCACGAGGGTGTTGAACCAATGGAGATAGGGGTTACTCGAGGGAGAGTCCTGTGCATAGGAAAGGGAGATAAGACATACAAACATACTTTACAAATAAATGGACAGTCGGTCAGGGCCTTGGTTGACTCCGGATGCAGTCAATCAGTAATACGCTGAGATATACTTAAATCTGTAAACCCAACCACAAATCAGTGGGTGACGATATGCTGCATCCATGGGGACAGGGCCAATTACCCCCTGGAGTTGATGGAAGTAGAGTGGGACACTTATCGAGACCTCCTTCCCATGGGAATCATGGACGACCTGATAGAAGATTGCGTCATTGGGACTGATTATCTGAGATTTCCTGAACTCTTAGATCAAATACGTATATCCAAACCTATCGACGATTGGTGGTTGGACGCCCCGTTCTGTACCACTCCCATTAATGGGCCCCCAGAACGGAGAAAGCTAACCCGAAAAGAAAAGCGGGAAGAAAAATGAAAATATGCGTTAAATCAGACACGGGGATACCCAGAGAAAACAGTGGCTAGTATAAGCAACACCCCAGTTTCGTTTAGAGTGAGCCAACGGGAGGACCCCACCCTTAGATATGCCTGCAGATGCGTAAAAAGTGACTCTACCAGGGAGGTAGGTCCACACTTTATAATCCATAAGGATCTTTTATATAGAGTTACCTCGACGGTAAACGGCGAAAAGAAGCAACTAGTGGTTCCGGAGCCTTACCGGACTCAGGTATTATTCCTAGCCCATAATCAACCAGGAGGAGGCCATTTTGGCCGTGAAAAAACTGAAGAATACTTATTGAGACGTTTTTATTGGCCGGGAGTCTCTGCCTATATTCAAAAGTACTGTACACAATGCCCGAAATGTCAGGTAATCGACCCAGGAGCAGTAAGGAGGGCCCCTTTACATCCCCTACCAATTATAGACACTCCCTTTAGAAGAGTGGGTATGGACTTGGTCGCCCCCTTTTACCATCTACTAAGGGACATACACATATTCTCGTCCTTGAAGACTACGCTAGCCGATACCCCGAGACGATCCCTCTTACCAGTACCACTACCAAAACCGTTGCACAAGCCATGATAACATTTTTCTCCTGTGTCGGGTTCCCCGAAGAAATTCTCACAGATCAAGGCACACCCTTCATATCTAGTGTCCTGAAACAGATATGTAAGACACTAGGAATTGCCCAGATAAAAACAGCAGTATATCACCAACAAACAGATGGTTTAGTGGAGCTGTATAATCGCACCATTAAAACACTTCTACGGAAGATAGTTGACAACTCGGGAAGAGATTGGGACAAGAAATTACCCCTAGTGCTTTATGCAATACGGACACATGAACAGTCCTCCATTGGGCATAGCCCGTTCGAGCTAGTATTCGGGAGACAACCCCATAATTTATTGGACATGGCGGCAGAAATGTGGGAGGAAGAGAATAATGAAGAGAAACCCCTCGTTGACTATATCCACAAATTAAAAACACAATTACAAACCGTCTGGGAAGATGTACGACACCATTTGGAAAAAGCCGAAGAAACCCAAAAGAACTATTACGATCAGGGTGCCAAAGTAAGGGTTCTTCAATCCAACGACCAAGTGCTGATTATGCGACCTACCTCTGAGCATAAACTACTGGCAAAGTGGCAAGGACCGTACCGGGTAATAAAAGCAGTCTCCCCTGTTACTTACCTTATTAAATTAAGTGATCACCCTAACCGGACTCAAATTTATCACATTAATTTATTAGAAAAGTGGGAAAACCCTGAGAACAACAGCGGTCTTCCCGCTAAGGGCTACCTAGTAACACACACCAATACATTAGGACTGGACCTATGTCCCACCACCCAACCCGAGAACCAAATACATCCCTATGTCAATGACTCTCTTTCTAAAACTGAAAAATATAAATTATTCGGGTTAATACAAAAACATTCCGAGTTTTTTTCCGAGCTCCCAGGCCGAACATCTCTAATCCAACATCAGATTCGGACATCCGAGGGCCAAACGGTACACCTATGGCCCTACCGGATTCCCGAGGCTAGAAAAAATCTTATACAAGGAGAAATAACAAAAATGTTATCTTTAAAAGTCATCGAACCCTCCACAAGTCCGTGGTGCTCCCCAGTTGTTTTGGTTCCGAAACCGGATGGTTCAGTCCGGTTTTGTATCGACTTCAGAAAACTTAATGAGATATCATTATTCGATACGTATCCTATTCCACGGGTAGACGAGGTCCTGGAAAAGATAGGACATGCACGTTTTATGTCTACCATTGATTTAACAAAAGGGTATTAGCAGATTCCATTAGACCCGAAAGACAAAGAAAAGACGGCCTTTGCAACCCCTTCCGGTTTATACCATTTCACTGTTCTTCCTTTCGGACTTCACAGTGCATCCTCTGCATTTCAACGCTTAATGGACCGTCTCTTACGTCCCTTCCAAGAGTTTACTGCAGCGTATCTCGATGATATTGTCATTTTTAGTACGACCTGGACAGAACATCCACAACACCTAGAGAAAGTATTTTCCGCGTTGGCGATGGCCGGTCTCACAGCTAATCCTAAAAAGTGTGTACTAGGGCAAACCCAAATAGCCTATCTCGGGTATGACATTGGTATGGGGGCCTTGCGTCCCCAAAAGGAGAAAGTAGAAGCCATTAAACGAATTCCCCTTCCTAGAACTAAAAAGGAACTCTGTTCTTTTCTAGGGTTGGTCGGATATTATCGTAGATTCATCCCACAATATTCCACCATTACGGCTCCCCTCACCGATTTGTTAAAGAAGCAATATCCTGCCACCCTTCCTTCTTTTTCACCCTCTCAGCTTCAAGGATTTCAGTTTCTCAAGGAGGCCCTCACGACCGAGCCGGTATTACGTTGTCCTGATTTTTCTAGACCCTTTCACCTCTTCACTGACGCTTCCAACGGTGGCCTTGGGGCGGTTCTAGCCCAGCCCGACGACCTAGGACATGACCATCCTATTGTATATATTAGCCGTAAGCTATTACCAAGGGAACTCCACTACCCTACCATTGAGAAGGAATGCCTTGCCATAAAATGGGCCATTGAATGTTTACAGTATTATCTCCTAGGAAGGCCTTTTGTCCTATATACTGATCATGCCCCGTTGACCTGGTTAGCCTCCCATAAGGACACTAATTCCAGGGTTTTACGCTGGTTTCTTGAACTCCAGCCTTTTACTTTTCAGGTCCGCCACATCCCTGGGTCCAGCCAATGCCCCGCTGATTTCCTCCCCCGCTGCCCGGATTCTACGGTCCTATACCAGTCCCGTTCTTGGGATGGGGTGTGTAGACGGGTGTCGTCCACCTCGTCTACGGACGCACTGGAATGGCGCTGATCACGCGCCCCCATAAGAAGCCCGTCCCGCGTCGCCAAGGCGACACGTGGGGGCGGGACGTCGTGTCGGCACCAGATTTCCGGGTCACCGAGCCAGAAGAGGAGAAGACGGACTTCGGGGAAGAGGAGAGGGATGCCGGATGCGAAGGGGAGGACGCCGCCGAACGAGAGCAGGACGAGGAAGGAACACGCCAGAGAAGGAAGACCGTTTTGTCACGAGGCGAAGAACCAACGAACAGCACGAGCAACGGAGCCGAGAACGAGCATCAAGGAGAAGAAGAGCCCTGCCACAACCCAGGAGGGTCGTGGCTTAACAAGGTACGGGCTTTGTTAAAGGGAGGTCGAGGAAAGGGGATTATAGGGGACAAGGGGAGTAAGGGAGGGACGGAAGGAAGAATGAACATTGGGGAGGGCAGAAGGGAGGGGGACAGGTTGAGTTGAGTTCTGGGAACCTGGGGAAAACACAGCTTGCATTATTACCCTGTCACCAGCCTTCCCTTATCACCACGGCAACCTTCTCTTCTCTCCCCCTTATGCCTACACTAATGTAAAAGCACTGATCCCCGTGTTTCCTTCCCTCGCCCTCCCACACCCATACTAACACATCAAGAAGACATCCCCATACCTCCACACTTACCTGGCCTTATCTTCTTCTTTCTCCGAGACCCCATTGGACAAGGAACTAGGAAGAAGCAGCCGAAGAGCATCACCGCCTAAGGGAAAACAAAACGTTAAGGACTGATAAGACTAACAAGACCTTCGCAAGAACCCCACCAAATAAAAAAAGGACAAAGAGAAAGGAACTATATTATCATAATAGTTATAATCCCAACATAATAATAAATAAAATCCTTAATTCTGCCCTTTTGGGGCTCCCTGAAAGTACGAGTCAGAGTCCTCTGTACCGCCGAACCTACCAGAGGCCTCTACCATGGATCATCTCTATCTATTATGAAAAAACTACAACTTATTCAGAGCTCCGCTGCCTGGCTGCTATTATGCATAAAGCCACAAGCCCACATCTCTCCTGCCTTGGGAGCACTATTCTGGTTACCTGTTGCCAGAAGATCCACCTTCAATCTGCTTTGTATCACCCACAAAGCAATGCATGGAACAGGACGACTTTTTATCAGAAACAAAATAACCAAATACATTCAACAAAGATTGGCACCCCGCCTTAGAACACCACCATACAAGCAAACGACTATAGGTGTTACATCCTTCTCCGTTCAAACAGCCAAATTCTGGAATTCATTACCCCCAAATATAAGATCCAAGGATAACTATCTGTCTTCAGAAGACTACTCAAGAGTTGGCTCTTTCCTTCATAACCACCATGTTCAAACAGCAATGGACTGCATGTGCATGTGTTGCTAAATATTTGTAATCTGATTATGTGTATATTCTATATATGTATAGTTCTTTAGGAAATATGTATCACTACTATGTCATAACAAAAAATTACACTTACACTCTTTAAACCTGTTTAACAGATGTATATTTACTCATGGTTGGGTATGTATATATATATATGTATATATGTGTATGTGTGTGTGTATGCATGTGTGTCTGTATGTATGTGAATGTATATACATATATATGTGTATGTTATTCTGTGCTGAAAATTTTCATAGGTCATTGCATAGCTCCTAGATAAGTTGTTATATTAGATACTTATGAATCCCTGCTCTCGTTTTTATATCACACTGATCAAATGTTTTATTATCATAAGCATTTCACTATTCAGAAATGGAGGAAAGATAAATAAATGTTAGAAAAGTACACTTATTTATTAACTTCAAATATTACAAATCTTGAAAGTCTGTGTTTATACAATATTACTTTTCTTCTCATATTATTATACCCATATTTCTTGAACACATACTCCCTTACTATGTACATATCTATTTATTTATTACTCTAGTACTACTGTACTAGAGAAAAATTAAATACAAATAAATACAATACAATCTATAAAATTCAAATGATAAATAACTAAATTAAAGTTAAAAATAATAATAATAATAATTAATAAATACATCAAAGAAACATAAAAATAATGATCAAAACATGTATATATATATATATATATAGATATATATATACATATATAGATATATATTTAAAATGTAAATTATAAATAAATACAAATAATATAAATGTACTCTCTTGTAAGCTTTACTCTGTCTATCCTCCATCTCCACTCTGACTCATCCCAAACCCATTCTACTACTTTCATCTCCAAAATAGCCCTGCCTAACCTCTTCCCTCTTCTTCCACATCTAGCTCACCTAAACCTCAGTTTACTACCATGATCTCCTAAACAACCCTACTAAATTCTCCCTCATTTATCTCACCTTTGACTCATCCAAAACCCCTTGTGCTACTATGACCTCCCTAACCCTTTCCACAGACTCTTCCCTCCTCCAACTCTCATTTACTCATCCCAAGCCTCATCCTATTACTATAAACTCCAATTAACGCTCCTGGATTCTTCCCTTCTCTATCCCTCCATTACTCTAGTCAATCCAACTAAGAAACTCACATATCCTCTGCTCAAATTAACTCATAATAATACTAAAACTGTACTCATATTTCCCTATGCAAATCCACCACTAATTCCTCTTGGGTTCTGGAGTAGCGTGTTATTCGCCAAAAAGCACTTTGACACCTCATCAGAGGTAGTAAGAACTATATAAATACTATTACAATATAACACAATACAATACAAATTAATACAAATGTGACCCCATGTTTGTGAACACATGTCCACAACATGGATTCAGGCGATGCCCAACTATCTGCTTCACAGTTGCTCCTCGAAATGTGACTGTATTTTCCGACCACCAAAAATACTGTCAGAAGTGGTCTCCTGTGGACCGCCATCACATGCCATCTGTGCCCTACAACCCACTACACCAGTGATTGTGTAGTTGGACCTAAACAACAAGACAGATTGAGGATGTTTGTGATGATATTAAACTTATATTGTTATTGAGATTGAGAACAGGGCCATACACAGTCTTTCAAGACGCCAAAATGGCGGATGCCTTACCTACTCTACTGGACATCAGGAACCGCCAGCAGCCACCAGCGGACGTCATCCGCATGGTAGGCAGTTTCAACTTGCGGGGACACAACCATAGGCTAAAGTTGTTGCATGTGGCTGTAGTGGCCCAATGGTTGCGCCCATCGGTGCTGATGACCGTGCATGTGGCGTACGTGTATGCTGCATTGTGCAAAATCAGTGACTTGACTCCTGACACTGCTGCCAGCAACACCTCCACCACTTCAGCTGCTGTGTGCCATCTCTAGAAGCAATCATGCCACGTCCAGCAGGTGAGGCCCCTGCCTTCTCTGCAGAGGAGCTGGAGAGGCTTGTGAGCGTGGTCCTTCCCCTGCATGATCAGCTCTATTGCTCACCAGAGGAGCACGTAAGTACCTCATAATTGACTCTGTTCAACACCATCCTTTCCCTCCTCACAGGCTACAATGTGCACCTGTGTGACAGTTAGATTTCTCGTGTGGGTCTGTTGTTGCAGTCTGTGTGGCACCAATAGGATGTACATGGCGCTGGTATTGGAGACCAGTACACTATGTTGTGTTCATTGACATAGGGGGTGATTCTAACCCTGGTGGTCGGTGATAAAGCGGCGGCCAACCCGCCAACAGGCCAGCGGTCCAAAAAATGGAATTCTGACCCTGGCGGCAACCGCCAACACAGCCCGCCACATTAACACTCCGACCGCCACAGCGGTACAGACAAACAGCGCGGCGGTCACCGCCAACAGGCAGGCGGCAGACAATGTACCGCCCACAGTATTACAACTCACCAATCCGCCACCTTTTCCGGGGCGGGAGCTCCGCCGATAAAAACACGGCGGAAACAGACTACGGACGGGAAAACGCTCACCAAAACACACTCCACGAGTACGGAGGACAGCATGGAACCCGAATTAAACATCCTACCTGCTCTCGTCTACCTTCTCATCTACCACGAGTACGAACACCGGCGCAGACGACAACGGTGAGTACTGCACCTACGACACACGGGAGGGGGGAGGAGGAAAGGTTACGGGCACACACATATGTGACCCCCACCCCCCCAAACTATGTACACACCAATGCAGAGCAACAATGCACAGTGACACCACCCAAACCCCCCTGAAAAATGCAAAGACATAATTAAATTGTGAAGAAAAATTGATATAAAAAATAGACTCTGATATGTATCGGTCAACTATGCAAAATATCCATAACAAAATAATACTATACACACTGCCATGGAGAACCGAGGCAATTAGTCCTCTACATCAAAGTTAAATAGAACAGTCCGTGGGCTACAGTGTAGCGACACAAGGGCAAAGCCCACACAGGAGACCTGAGTCCTTTGGAGAGAACACTGCAGGGGCATCTGATGAAAAAACTACAGGCACCTCAGGGGGAAGGGAAGGGAGGGGCACCACAGCCACATGAGTCCACGACGCCAGATCCACGAAGGGGCCACCATGCCCACTGTGCCATCCTGGGGAGTGCAAAGCCACAGTCTCTCAAGTCTCTAGAGTGGGTGGGTTGCCCACTGTGCCATCCTGGGGAGTGCAAAGCCACAGTCTCTCAAGTCTCTACAGTGGGTGGGTTGCCCACTCTGCCATCCTGGGGAGTGCAAAGCCACAGTCTCTCAAGTCTCTACAGTGGGTGGGTTGCCCACTCTGCCATCCTGGGGAGTGCAAAGCCACAGTCTCTCAAGTCTCTACAGTGGGTGGGTTGCCCACTCTGCCATCCTGGGGAGTGCAAAGCCACAGTCTCTCAAGTCTCTACAGTGGGTGGGTTGCCCACTGTGCCATCCTGGGGAGTGCAAAGCCACAGTCCATCAGGTGGATGACAGTCTCCACTGGTCAAGGAGGAGGCATGGTGGGCACAGTGAACCATAAACAGTGCTTGACAGGAAGGGCCCAGCGGAGCGGTGCTTGACAGGAAGGGCCCAGCGGAGCGGTGCTTGAGACGGCGGGGCACAGCGGAGCGGTGCTTGACAGGAAGGGCCCAGCGGAGCGGTGCTTGACAGGAAGGGCCCAGCGGAGCGGTGCTTGAGACGGCGGGGCCCAGCGGAGCGGTGCTTGAGACGGCGGGGCCCAGCGGAGCGGTACATGACAGGAAGGGCCCAGCGGAGCGGTGCTTGAGACGGCGGGGCCCAGCGGAGCGGTGCTTGACAGGAAGGGCCCAGCGGAGCGGTGCTTGACAGGAAGGGCCCAGCGGAGCGGTGCTTGAGATGGCGGGGCCCAGCGGAGAGGTGCTTGAGACGGCGGGGCCCAGCGGAGCGGTGCTTGAGACGGAGGGGCCCAGCGGAGCGGTGCTTGAGACGGCGGGGCCCAGCGGAGCGGTGCTTGAGACGGCGGGGCCCAGCGGAGCGGTGCTTGACAGGAAGGGCCCAGCGGAGCGGTGCTTGAGACGGCGGGGCCCAGCAGAGCGGTGCTTGAGACGGCGGGGCCCAGCGGAGCGGTGCTTGAGACGGCGGGGCCCAGCGGAGCGGTGCTCTTCTGCACGGCGGGCCCTGTTCAGCGGTGCCTATCTTCACGGCGGGCCCTGTTCAGCGGTGCTCTTCTGCACGGCGGGCCCTGTTCAGCGGTGCTCTTCTGCACGGCGGGGCCCTGTTCAGCGGTGCTCTTCTGCACGGCGGGCCCTGTTCAGCGGTGCCTATCTTCACGGCGGGCCCTGTTCAGCGGTGCCTATCTTCACGGCGGGCCCTGTTCAGCGGTGCTCTTCTGCACGGCGGGCCCTGTTCAGCGGTGCTCTTCTGCACGGCGGGGCCCTGTTCAGCGGTGCTCTTCTGCACGGCGGGCCCTGTTCAGCGGTGCCTATCTTCACGGCGGGGCCCTGTTCAGCGGTGCCTATCTTCACGGCGGGCCCTGTTCAGCGGTGCTCTTCTGCACGGCGGGCCCTGTTCAGTGGTGCTCTTCTGCACGGCGGGGCCCTGTTCAGCGGTGCTCTTCTGCACGGCAGGGCCCTGTTCAGCGGTGCCTATCTTCACGGCGGGCCCTGTTCAGCGGTGCTCTTCTGCACGGCGGGCCCTGTTCAGCGGTGCTCTTCTGCACGGCGGGGCCCTGTTCAGCGGTGCTCTTCTGCACGGCGGGGCCCTGTTCAGCAGTGCCTATCTTCCCGGCGGGGCCCTGTTCAGCGGTGTCTATCTTCACGGCGGGGCCCTGTTCAGCGGTGCCTATCTTCACGGCGGGGCCCTGTTCAGCGGTGCCTATCTTCACGGCAGGCCCTGTTCAGTGGTGCTCATCTGCACGGCGGGGCCCTGTTCAGCGGTGCCTATCTTCCCGGCGGGGCCCTGTTCAGCGGTGCTCTTCTGCACGGCGGGCCCTGTTCAGCGGTGTCTTCTGCACGGCGGGGCCCTGTTCAGCGGTGCTCTTCTGCACGGCGGGCCCTGTTCAGCGGTGCTCTTCTGCACGGCGGGCCCTGTTCAGCGGTGCACATCCAGTAGGTTCAAGGGAGCCAGACCTGGGCTGGACTCCCTGCTCAGTCGCCCTCCGACCGTGATGTTTCTGGACCCTTCGGTGACGGAGTCCTGGGCCCTTTGGTGTCCTCCTTTACAGCTGGGATGTGGGGCCCACCTGCTCCGCGCTCCTGCTGGCTGACTTCTCCGCCCTGCTGCCCTTACGCTCCTTAGATGGGGCTCTCGGGCCCTTGCCTCCCCTAGATGTTGTGGCTGGTGAAGTGGGCGAACTCTGCTCCTTGGGGGCAGCCGTGTCAGTCCTCGCACGGCGGCCCTTGTGTTTCCTGGTCCTCTTGCCGGGGGGGGGGCTGGATGTGTCCTTGCTGCTGATGGAGGTGTCACTGCTGGCAAAGGGTGGACTCCAGAACCCATGCACAACAGTGACACCCGAAGCTGGGCTGGTGGTGGCTGTGGTGCTCTTGGGACTCTTCGCAGATGGAGGGGGTGGGTCATCGGAGGGAAAGAGGTCAAGATTAGCCAGGAAAAGTTTTTTAGGGCCAAGGTAAAGGGTAGGAGAAGTGGTGATGGGAGTGGAGGAAGAGGATGTGGTTGTAGGAGAGTCAGGTGTGCTGTCATTGGGTGAAGGTGCTGGTGCTGTAGGCTGTCGTGAGGTGGATGTCTGTTGGGTTGGTGGCTGCCTGCGTTTGTGTGTCTTGGAAGAGGTGGTGACAGACACAGTGGGAGAGGACACAGGGGACGTGTAAATGGCAGTGGGGGTGGTGACTGCACGCGTGCGGACTGTACAGGAGGGTGTGGTGGTGATGGAAGCACTGGCTGATGTTGGTGTGCATGCAGGTGTGAGTGTAGACGTCACAGGGAGGGAGGAGGGAGACGAGGAGGAGGGGGACACAGGGGTGGTAGTGACTGTTGGAATGTCTGCATCTGGGTGTTGCTTTGGTGAGTGTTTGTGGGATCTGTGGTGCTTGTGTCTGGATGAGCTGCCCTTGGGTGTTGAGGTGTGTGCAGGCTGGTCAGATGGTGTGGATGGGATAGGCTGAGGAACAGGAGACAGAGACAGGGTGGAGGCAGTCAGAAAAGGGAGGCTGGAAACAGGGACAATGGCTGCCGTCAGTGCTGAGGCCAGAGCAGTGAACGATCGTTGATGGGCAGCCTGACCCGAATGAATGCCCTCCAGGTAGGCATTGCTCCGATGCACCTCCCTTTCTACCCCCTGGATGGCATTCAAAAGGGTAGTCTGCCCAACAATGAGCGTCCTCACAAGGTCAATGAGCTCCGCACTGAGGGCAGCAGGGGTGACAGGGGCAGGGGCTGAGGTGCCTGGGGCGAAGGAGACGCCCGCCTTCCTGGGCGAGCGGGCACGGAGCGTAGGCTGAGGGGCTGCAGGGAGGGCGGGGCTGGTGCGCTGGGTGGCGGCTGTACCTGTAGAGGCGGGGGGCACTGATGTTGCTACCACCGCTAGGGAGCACCCATCCGAGGACGTGTCTGTGTCGCTGCTCTCACCACCGGTCCCCGTTGTGGTGCTCCCCTCGCCTTCCGGCTCACTGGTGCCCTCGGTGTCTGTTCCTGGGCCCACCGGGGCCTTGTGGCTTGCAGCTCCCTCGTGCTCCGATGCCATATCTCCTCCGCCTGATGATGCTAATGCACACATGCACAAGAACATGAAGAAGAAGGGTGGGGGGAGAAATAGAAGACCTGGTTGAGTGCATGCAATGTCAACACCGTTGGCGGAGAGGACAGACACAGGAGCCGCATGCACTAAGCCGCGCATTCGGGTTACACTACTCAGTACTTCTGACTAGGACAACAGGTCAAGAGACGACAAACGCGCACATGTGTGAGGCTGGACCATCAATAGCTGTACTTGTCACCCTACAGAGGTGGGGGCCGGGAGCACAGGGCCATGCCTAAGGGAGAGGACTACACTACAGAAAGCGCCCTGGCCTAAAGTCACCCACAACCCTCCTCCCCCACCCAGACGCCTCCACTGCGCAGAAAGATAGCAGAATGTGCTGATACTCACCCCCTTGTGTCTGCTGTGATGCTCTCAAGCGCCCATCCAAATCAGGGTAGGCCACCGCCAGGATCCGGGACATCAGGGGGGTCAGGGTACGACTGGCACCCCTCCTAGGTTGGGAGGCCATCCCCAGCAGTGACTCGGCGGTCTTCCTGGTTCCGCGGCGGATGTCCTCCCACCTCTTGCGGCAGTGGGTGCCCCGTCTGACGTGGACCCCCAGGGCCCGGACTTCCTTGGCGATGGCACGCCAAATCTCGACTTTCTGATGGGCGCTGACCTATGTGACATGTACAGGGTGGGAAGGAAACATTAATCAACTTACTGCATGTTAGATGTGATTGGCACCCCCTCCCCAACCTTGCAATATAGCACATGCTCTCATCTGTCGTGCGTTGCACTCCTCATTCGCCCCCCACCCCACCAACTTACATCCACCCCACTCCACACAGGCATCGCCCATTCCATGTGCACCCGGTGTACTCACCTGTTGGTCTGGAGGACCGTAGAGTAACGCATACTGGGGGAGGACCCCATCCACGAGCTTCTCCAACTCTTCAGACGTGAAGGCAGGGGCCCTTTCCCCAGTCGCAGCAGCCATTGTCTCTTCCAGACCGAGTTCACAGCAGCACTTGCAGTATAGGTCCTCTCCTGTGGATGATCAGGTCTCGAGTGATTAAGCAGATATAAAATGGCGGTCACGCCCGCGGCGGTGCGTACCGCGGCGGTGCGTACCGCGACCGCCGGCGCACATCGTCATTGGCTCCTGAAACCCATAGGCTTCAATGTTATCCAATGCGGCTCCGTATAGCAGTCTTCGACCGCCTACCGCCACGGTGTGCTCCGCCAGCGCAGTGACCTCACATCCCATTGTCCCACTTCACAGGTCAGGCAGCCGCCATTTCAAGGGCCCACATGGCATAATTTCTACTGCGACACACAGGCCTAGGCCTTGCATTGCCACACATACACGCCTTTCAATACATAGATAACCGTGTGCTATGCAAGCTGTGGTGAACGTACCAGTGATTAGCTTGACTCTGTGCTCCATGTTGTCATTCCTAGGCACCGTCCACTGGGACTTGCGAGGAGAAGGATGAATCCTCGCGTGTACCGACCGCTGGTGGACCTGTCGACAATGGAAGAACGCCACATCATACTACGATACCGACTTGACCGTGCCACTATCCATGAACTGTGTGCCCAGCTGGAGCCAGCCCTGATGTCCCCCATCCGCCAACCCACAGGAATTCCCCCTCTGGTGCAGGTGCTGTCAGTCCTCCATTTTCTTGGAAGTGGCTCATTCCAGACAACAGTGGCCATGTCATCTGGAATGTCTCAGCCAATGTTTTCAAAAGTTTTGTCTAGAGTGTTGTCTGCCCTGACGAAACACATGCGGAGTTACATTATATTCCCTGAGGAGGTTGATTTGCCCACTGTGAAGGGTGATTTTTATGCCCTTGGACATATTCCCAACATAATTGGTGCCATTGATGGGACCCATGTAGCCTTAGTCCCCCCAAAAGACGATGAGCAGGTGTACAGAAACAGGAAAAGTTACCATTCTATGAACGTCCAGGTGGTCTGTTTGGCTGACCAGTACATCTCCCATGTGAATGCCATGTTCCCTGGTTCAGTGCATGACGCGTATGTGATGCGTAATAGCAGCATCCCTTATGTGATGGAACAGCTACAGAGACAACATGTGTGGCTAATAGGTGACTCTGGTTACCCCAACCTGCCTTGGCTATTGACCCCAGTGAGGAATCCCCGGACCAGGGCTGAGGAACGGTACAATGAGGCCCATGGGCGAACTAGGAGGATCATAGAAAGGACCTTTGGCCTCCTGAAGGCCAGGTTTAGGTGCCTGCATATGACAGAGGGATCCCTGATGTACTCACCAAAGAAGGTGTGCCAGATCATCGTGGCCTGCTGTATGCTTCACAATCTGGCATTGCGACGTCAGGTGCCTTTCCTGCAGGAGGATGGTCCAGATGGTGGTGTTGAAGCAGCTGTGGAGCCTGTGGAGAGTGAAGAGGAGGAAGACTCAGAGGACGACACAGACAACAGGGACAGAGTTATCCAACAGTATTTTCAGTAGCACACAGGTAAGAATCACACACGCCATTTTAATTTTCCTTAAAGCCTCCAGCTTCTCAACTTTGTCTATGACCCCCCAGTTCTTTAAAACTGATGTTTGATTTTCCCTTCCCTTTTCAGTGCTGTATGACCCACTGCTTGACTTCTGCTTGGTTAGCCCATGGACTAATGCTTATTGATCTCGGTATGTGTTCAGCACAAAGTTAACAGAACATAATTGATCGGTAATGTGTTATACATTTGTAAATAATACAGCCTGACTCCAGCATGATTTCAGTGCATTGAGTGATTTATTTTTGGTGCTAGACAATGGTACATGATATTAACATGGTGATACGTGGGGGTGGAGTAATGTCCATGGCAGAGTCCAGTTCTCAGTCTCACAGGTGCATTGTCCATATGCCTGTGGAAGGATGGAGCAGGGGCAGTTCAAGGTTGGACAGGGTGGCAATGTGGGACAGTGGGATGACTTCAGGGGGTATCTCATGCTGGCGGGGGTCTTGACATCCTACTCTGTCTTTTTTTTGGATCTCAGGCTCCTCTTGCGTGGTGGTTGTTCTTCAGCAGGAGGTGGGGTTCTGGTGGCCTGTCGTTGTGGTGGGGCCTCCTGTCCACTAGCGCCGGCGGAGGTGGTAGGCTGTTCCTGGTCCGGGCTAGTGACAGGGGCCCTGTGTGGTGCCACATGGTCCCGCAACGTGTCTTCTATCCGGTTGAGGGCCTGGACTATGCTCCCCATAGCGGTAGAGATGTTGGTGAGATGATTGGTGAACCCCATGTAGCGTTCCTCCTGCTGTGCCTGGATCTCCTGGAACCTGGCCAGTACCGTCGCCATCGTCTCTTGGGAGTGGTGGTAGGCTGCCATGATGGTGGTGAGGGCCTCTTGGAGAGTCGGTTCCCTGGGCCTCTCCTCCCCCCCCTGTCGCACAGCAGCCCTCCGAGTTGCCCTGTTTCCCCCGGCCTCTGTCCCCTGGACGGTGTGCCCACTACCACTGCCCCCAGGTCCCTGTTGTTGTTGGGGTGGTGGGTTAGCCTGGGTGTCCTGTAGTGGCAGACACACTGCTGATTGACCTGTCCTAGATACAGAGGCATGGGCCCGCTGGGTGGGAGCTGTGCTGTTGTTCCCAGAGGGGGTTGGGTCTGCTGTGGCCTGTGTGTGGGGAACCGACTGTCCAGAGGTCCCCAATGGTCTGGGCTGGTCATCAGGTTCCAGGTCGACAGAGCTGCTGTCATCACTGGGGGCCTCTTCCGGGGGGGGATGGACATTTCTGGACCCTCCTGGCCGGTGTGTTGGCGTTCGGGTCCTGCATGGGGTAAGAGAGTATGGTTATTGTTTCTGTGTGTGCTATTGTGTGCGATTTATGGGTGCCCTTGTCCCCCAGTGCTGTCATTCCCTTGGGGGAGGTGTTGTGGGGGTGTTTGGGGGGGGTATGTGCAGTGGTCATGCTTAGGTGATGGGTGTCCATAGTTTGTGGTGGCATGCAGGGGTTGGTGTTGGGTGGGTTGTGCTGGAGAGACATTCTCAGGGAGGATGTGTGATGGGGGGTTGGGGGTGAGGGTGGTGGTGGGGGTTAGCATGCTGGGGGGGTGTGAAGTAGTTGAGATTGTACTTACCAGAGTCCATTCCTCCGTGTACTCCAGCGAGTCCATCAGGATGCAGGATGTTTAGTACCTCTTGCTCCCATGCTGTGAATTCGGGTGGATTGGGTGGGGGTCCCCCGCCAGTCTTCTGCACTGCGATGTTGTGTCGCGAGACCATCGAGCGCACCTTTCCCCGTAAGTCGTTCCAGCGTTTGCGGATGTCGTCTCGATTTCTGGGATGCTGTCCCACCGCGTTTACCCTGTCCACGATCCGCTGCCATAGCTCCGCCTTCCTGGCTATAGTGGTGTGCTGCACCTGTGAGCCGAAGAGCTGGGGTTCAACTCTTATGATTTCCTCCACCATGACCCGGAGTTCTTGGTCCGAAAAGTGTGGGTGCCTTTGGGGTGCCATGGGGTGGTGTGGATGAGGTGTGGGGTGGTGTATATGGTGAAGAGTGTGTTGGTGTGTGGTGCTTTGTGCTTCTATGTGGTGTGTGTGATGGTGTAGTGTGCCTCTGTGTGATGTAGCTCTCTATTCTGTGATGTGTCTCTCTCTCCTTCGTCTCTGATCTTCGGTCGTAGGGGTTTGTGGGTGATGTGGGTGTGTGTTTTATAGTTGATTGGATGTGTCGGAGTGTTGTTTGTATGTGTGTCAGGTGTGTGTATTTCAAATTGTCCAATGTGGCTGTGTTTTGGAGCTGTGTGTGTATTTTGACCGCAGCGGTGTGTACCGCCAATGGAATACCGCGGTTGAAAGACCGCCGCGTGGATTCGTGGGTCAGAATGGCATGGGCGTGTTTGTGTTGCCGTGGCGGTGGAGGTTTGGTCATCTCCAGTTTTCCGCGACCCGCTGATGAGGCGGCCTTCCTTGGATGTCGGGTTTTTGGCGGATTCACAGTTGGTGGTCAGAATGACTGTGGCGGTTTACCGCGGCCGCAGCGGTAGTATGGCGGAGTTCTGACCGGCGGTAAGGGCCTTTTACCGCCAAGGTCAGAATGACCCCCATAGTGTTGAGTGATGTTTTTTGGAGCCATAGATCTTCCTTGTGTTGGATGCACATAACTAGGCAAGGAGACTTTACTGCAATGGCATTTTTTTGTTTATGATGGCTGTACATGTTAGACAACAAGTATGTGCATGACAGCATGAGCTGTGTATGCATCTTGCCTGAGTCATTTGAGAATCTTGTAAGCAATATGTATTGTGCCACAGATCTTTTACCCCACACCTGGCCTTCCCAAACTGCTGTCTGGAAGGTATATCATGACTCTCTCTGCCCTTCAGGGTGCCCCACAAGCCACATTGCTGATGGCCACATGATGTAATGTCATGCATGCAAGTGGTGAAAATGTGACTGTCATGTAGGTTCTGTATGCTCAGCCTGCAGAGACCAGGGCCGGTCACATGTATCTCCCAATATGGGACATAGTTCAGGCTGTGGGAGAGTCACTGTGGCTATGCAACTGTATCACTGTTCCTACTCTCTGTAGACCAGCAGATCCTGTCAGGTGGCCAATATGAGACTCTAGTGGCAAAACTTGCCCTGAATGCCTCAGTCAAATGACTAGATTAGGAATGGGTACAGAGGTAAATCCCTGAACTAGCCATTATGTGCATTTGGCATCATTGTCAATGTATGTCTTTGACTCATGACAGGTCTGTTACTCCCACAGTTCTGTTTTCACCTTCACACAGGTCATATTTGTCCTGTACTGGCTTATTGAAAAATTAACAGACCCATAATGCAGACAGTGTGTAGATTCCTGGGAGGACATGGCATGTGACTCAGTAGCTTGGTTACATAGCAGAAATTATACAGTACATGCCTTTGTATCTTAGATGCCATCTTGGTAGGTTTGAAACATATGTCCAAAGAGTGTTCTGTGGTAAAGGTACATGCCACCAAAACCTACCCTGAAGTGACATGATACTGCATTTGGTAGGCCACATGTTCACACATGTACAGGGAAGACACTTTTCATACCCACCATGCCAGTCCTTTCATTGTCACTAAAGTGTAAGGGTGAAGTCTGTACTACGGTAGTTGCCTGTAGTGACTGTATGCATTGAGTCAATGTTACAGAGTGTAAGGGCCAGATGTAGCAAGCATTTTACATGGTGCAAACTGCGAAAATCGCAGTTTGCGCCATGCAAAATGCTCATCGTGATGCACATTCACATTTTGCGAGTCGGTACCGACTCGCAAAATGTGAATGCGACTCGCAAATAGGAAGGGGTGTCCCCTTCCTATTTGCGACTCGCAT
The DNA here is from genome assembly GCF_031143425.1 of Pleurodeles waltl. Classification (NCBI taxonomy): domain Eukaryota; kingdom Metazoa; phylum Chordata; class Amphibia; order Caudata; family Salamandridae; genus Pleurodeles; species Pleurodeles waltl. Next base: position 784,087,431 of record NC_090447.1, read on the forward strand.
TGCGATGCCAAATTGCTTTGTGACCACGAACGTGGTCGCAAAGCAATTCGCAGTTACCACCAGTGTCACACTGGTGGTAACCCATTCGCAAAAGGGAAGGGGTCCCCATGGGACCCCTTCCCCTTTGTGAATGTTGCCAAAAAGGTTTTTTCAGAGCAGGCAGTAGTCCAATGGACCACTGCCTACTCTGAAAAAACGAAACCAAATGGTTTCGTTATTTTTTTTGTTTTGCAACTCGTTTTCCTTTAAGGAAAACGGGCTGCAAAATAAAATAAAAAACTGCTTTATTTAAAAAGCAGTCACAGGCATGGAGGTCTGCTGTCTTCAGAAGGCCACCATCCCTGTGAGTGCAGGGACTCGCTATGGGGTCGCAAAATGCGACCCACCTCATTAATATTAATGAGGTGGGTCTTTGCGACCCCATGGCGAATCGCAGATGGTGTCTGAGACACCGTTCTGCATCCGCATTTGCGTTTCGGAAATTGAGACTCACACCTACTCGCAATTTCCGAGTCGCAAATGCGGAAATTGCTACATCTGGCTCTAAATGTGTTTGTCCAGTCAGGCCTAAGGAGTTATCCCTGGTGTTTTATTGTAGCTAACATCACAGTACAAGTTGCTGGAGCATGGGCTGCCTCATGTCGGTAGGCTTGCTTAGTCATTGTAGGCCTTGAGCAGGGTAGTGGGTTAATCTGCAGATGAATCCAAAAGTGAGTCATGTCTCTGTACTTGTTGGCATGTGTGCTTCACTCTTGTGGTATGTTGACAAATTGCCCATTTTGTGTTTGGTGTTTCTGACATGTGTGTGACACAACCATCAGGGCAAAAAACTTGTGTTTGTAATCGCTTGATTTGTCTCTTGCATCCATACAGGTAAACACCCATTCAGATGAAGGAGATTTAAAGAGCCATCGCCCAGAAGGTGCAGACCCTGGAGGTCCATAGCCAGCAGAGCGCCCAATGTCACAGGAGAAGGGAGGACCTGAGATGCTGGGTCCAGAGATCGCGGGGGTTTAGCTGGGGCTGTCCTCCCAACGTGGGTGGGGTGAATGTCAGAGCATGTCCACCCTAATGGCCCGCATTCTGGCAGTGGCATAACCGGACCTTGATGGACATTTGAGGGGACCACAGCAGCCACAAGGGTGTGAGTACAGGGCATATTCCTGCCTGTCACACAGCCAAGTTTATATGTTCGTTTCTGACATCTCCTCCTGACGATTGGGGATGGGCCATGTGTGACACACAAGATGGGTAACTGTTTGTGTAGATATGTACTTTGGTGCATACTGGTTTGCCTTTCCTATTAGCTCAGGGACATAGGACACAACTGAGTACAATCCACAAAAAAATTGCTCTCCAGGGACAACACATGGCTGTGGACAGTGATCAATCAAAAATTCTATGCAATAGACCACTACTCCTCAGTGTTGCAGCCCAAAGAAAAAGAAGTGATGAATCACTGTATTCAGCCATGTGTCTAGTCAAGTGAGTAAATAGGCATCTACTCCTCAGAGGCCACTTATCGTCAGTGTGTGAAGAGTTTCGGTGCCTCACTACTGTCTGTCATGTGAAGGTGGCCATTATACATGTGACATAGCATACATTGTTCTTTGGGTGCAGCTACAGTTCAAAACTTACCTTTGGTAAGTGGGGAATGTCCATTGAAATGATTTATGGCCTATAACTGTTGCCAATATTCTTTGTGCCGATATGTTAGCATGTGTCCCGCTCTCTTTTGACAAAATGTGTACACTGCTGTTTCATGCATCGTCTACCTGTGCACATGGGATGATTTCTGCATTTCCTCACATATATTTGCATGCCTAACTGTCTTTGGAATTGGACATATGCAACAGGTTTACATTTCATGTGTTGCCACAAACAGGAGTGTGTCACTATTGATCGTTGGCTCACACATACCCTCACCCGTCATTGCATGTCAGTTGGCATGTACAATGCGGGACATGACAGGTAGGACTAGAGTTTGACACACACTGTGCATTTCCATGCCACTGATGTGGCATCATGTGGCAAACTACACTACACACGTAAAAATGTGGAAGATTTGTTACCTGACTGTTGTCATACATCGTGGAGTGTCTTGCAGTTAATTTGGAATCACATGTCATTGGGTACAACCATTTATCTGCGGACATCCTGGTTTGCAGGACCAAAATGGAGACAGTGAAATAGCTTCCCCTTGGGCAACATTTTGAGAGCCTTCCACAAATACTTGCAAATCCCTGGACTTCTCCAACATACAAAGGACTAATGGCTTCTACTGATGCACTCAGAGTATGTCATTGTAAGAGGTGCCACACAGTAGTGGTGATTTCCCTATGGCTAGCTGATTCATTGTGTTGTGGATTTTAGAGACAGATCTCCCTGACAATATGCACATTTTGTCTACAATGTACATTTCCATTCCAAATGTTTAGTATATCTGAGCAACATTAGTACTACCTCCATGACTCCATTAGGACAAATTTATCATAGTGAAGTATGCCTTGTTGATATGTTTCCAATGTGACATGAGTATTTCCATGTCACCTTTTTCAGGATATTGTACTGTTGTCAGCAACATGGCAGGATTTTGGTGCATCATTTATTATTGCTGTGTTAATGTGTATGTGACAAATAGATGACTGCGGGACCTTGTATGGTATCTGTGGGAATGAACTTGGCATTGGCTTACTATTGTATGACAACAGGTAACTGAGGTATGCTCCATGAGACAAAGCATTGAAGGTGATATGGTCTCCTACTTGTTCAATGGTTCTTGTGATTGCACAACTTCACCCATGCAATTGGAGTTGTCTGAGATCCTGATTTTCCTGTGGGCAACTGTTGACAGTTCATGTGGCCTGCCTGCATATGGTATGGTACATGTAGGAGCTACTTTGATGTAGATGGTTGCTGGGGCCTACTCCATATCATGATAATGTTTGCTAATCACAGTTATTGTTCAAGTGTGATCAGGAACATGTGGTGACCCTTTTCCCCTTTGTATTTGCAGCATCATTCCAGGCAAGCAAAGGAGACAGGGCACAACCAAGTGGGGAAGCATCTGGCCACAGTACCTCCAGTGATGGCCAAGTTGCCCGGAGTGTGAGAGGAGTACAACGGAGGACACAGGATCAACCTTGTCATCTTCAGATTCTATCTCCAGTGGCCACTCCTTAGTGGTGACGGACCCATCAGGACCTGCTCAAGTACCATCCTTGCCCACCACTCCCAGTTCTATCACCACCCTCCTTGTTGCTCCACACCCAGTTGGCCATGCCCTCTCAACCAAGAGGGTTGGCGTCTCCATTGCCCCAGGCACCTCAGCCTCTTTTACCTCTGCCGCCCTGAGTGAGAAGGCTAAGGACCTCCTGAGGAGTATCTCTGTGGGGCAGACTGCCATTGTGAATGCCATCCAGGGGTTGGCAAGCCAACTTCAGCAGATAAATGCTTTCTTGGAAGGCCTTCATAGTGACATGTCTGGTCTTACAGTCTCTGGCCTTCTCACTGATTGCAGCCATAAACCCCTCAATCCAACCACCTCCCCGTTCCCAATCCAAATTCCCTATTCCCCTTCCTGTCCCGAGCACGCAGACACATCTGCACACCCACCGCAACACACAAAAACAGCACACATGGACACAACCACCACAAGACACACTGGCATGCAGGCACTCAGCATGCACCCACAGACACCACATCTGCCAGCATTTCAACAGACACCCCCACCACCCCCACCGACCAACACACCACATCCACCACACCCAAAGACACCACCACAACACCCAATGACACATCCACCACACCCACCACACACCCAGACAACACCTCACAACCCATGGGCCCACACACCTCAGACACCACCACAACACCCACAGACACATCCACCTTATCAGCAATACCTGCAGACCCCATCCCAACATCCACAGACACATCCACCACATTCACCATAACCATAGATACCACTCCAACACACAGACACATCCACAACATTCACCATACCCACAGATACCACTCCAACAGACACACACACACACATCCACCACTCCCACATCACCCAGCACCTCCATCTCCCATCCCCCAAGACACGCAAATTCCCACACTCACGCACACAGCACACACCACCCAAACACAAGCATACCTCACACACATACAAACCCATGGCATCTACACCCACAGAAAAGTCCACCACTCCCTCAAACTCCAAATCCCTAACCCCTTCTGATGACCAACCCGTTTTCCCAAGGAGGTTTCCTTTTCAACCTTGCCCTTTACCCTGTTACCTGTAACCCCCCTTCCAACCCTAAGAGGCCCCGCTCATATTCCAACACATCCTTACCACATCCAAGCCTTCCCTGTCACACTTGCACCTCCTGCAAGCTCCCACATTCCACCTAACCCCTTCAAGAAGAAGCCCACCCCACTGAAGAAAAAAGCCACCTTCCCAAACCCAGTCATCCAAATTCTGACCACACCTCACCCAAGGATGATCCCTGAGGTGCCTACTTGTTCACTTGATGCACCTTCCTGTGTAGGTTGCTTGGCAGTGATTGGAGTCAATGATAGGCACAGTAATGTGCATGGACTCATATGGACTGGCCAATTGCCTTTGCTCTTCAGCATCTGAATTGAATAAACTCACTTTTTTTTTTGTTGGGTACACATTTGTCCTCCCATTACTTTTCTACCTTTATGTTGTTCCTGAGTAACTTGTGTTGTATGCCTACAGTTGTGTGTGTTTCACCCTGATTGCTGATCCATTTGCTGTTGTTTGCAATATCTGACTTTGTGGGAAGTGCTGGTATCACCCAAGACAAGGGTAGATGTTCACTGTATGGATAGGTGGGTGTTGATCCAATTGGGGTGTCATTGCCTTGTATTATGTTTTGCTAGAATATGTCATCTTGTGTTGGCTAATGTCAGCATGTATGGTGTTAGATTTGTCCCCCTGATATGGATTGTACATTTGTCTCATGTGCAGGAGCTAGAGTGTAGTTTGTCCACACATGAAGGGTATTCAATTGTGCTAGCTTCCTTTGCATTTGACTGACCATGTGTGCATTTTGATGTGTATACCTTACAGCTACTTCATCAAATATGACCCAAGCTGTTGTATGAACTTTCTTGACTTCCACTTATACATTTGGAAGAAAGGTATGTCACTTGGCTCAAATAATGTCTGCGCTGCCTGGAGCTGCCGGCTGAACAGCAGCAGTCTTTCCTCTATGGGACCTCCAGCATCGTAATATGGTGCTCTAAAAACCAAGCTAATGGAGGTGGGACCACTGCCACCACCATGGCAGTGCACGGGCCGCCGAACTCGTAATGAGGCCCTTAAACTTTGAAAATGTATATCTTTGCTTGTGTATGTCTGATTTTTTTGTCATTTTGGTTTTGTTTTACTCAGATAAATATTGGCTATTTTTCTAAACGGGTGTGAAGTAATTTTGTGGTGCTTTCACTGTGTTACTGTGTGTGTGCGTATGGGTACAAATACTTCAGACATTGCCTCTGAGATAAGCCTGACTGCTCGTGCCAAGCTGCCAAGGGGGTGAGTAGGGGATATCTTAGCTGTGAGACTCCCTTACCCTGACTAGAGTGAGGGTCCCTACTTGGACAGGGTGAAAACCACTGCCAACTACAGACCACATTTCTAACACCTCCCTTTACCTCTATGTGTGCATAAAAAATTGCGTTATTTACAAAAATACTTACCTGCGTGCTAAAGTACTGTGTGACAAATATAGAAATACTTACCCGCATTATAAATGGATGCTTGTAATGGATGCGTGGTAAAGGCTGGTACCTTGTTCTGTATTCTGTTAAAAGTATGGTATATTCATTTTAGCTAATTCATTTTAGTCCATATCATATCCTTTCAGAATATGTAATATTAATGTCAATATGTAATTTTAATTGTAAAGCAAATCAATATAAGTTCAGTGCAAACTATATTAATTTAAACAGGGGTCGTATTAATTTCACCATGGCTTGTTTTCATTTTGGCTGCGCTTAATTCATTTCAAAGCATGCTACATTTATCTCACAGTTTCATATTCATTTAAAAAAGTGTCATGTTCATTTTACAGAATGCCATACTACTTTTGATGTGGGCTTTATTCGTTTTACCAGGTGTCATATTAATTTCAAAGTGGCTCATATTCATCTTAACATGTGCCATATTGTTTGCAATGAATGTCATTAATCTCAATGGATGTCATATTTACCTCAACACCTGCCATAATAATTTTTACATGGGTAATATCCATTTCAACATAGGTCATATTCATTACAATATATGCAATATTTATTTTGTTGTGTATTATATCAATTTCAAAGCATAACATACTCATTTTGACAAGTTTCATTTTAATTTCAGCCTTGGTCATATTCAATTTAAGACATGAGAATTAATTTTAGTTAATTTATATTTGTTTCAATGCAGGTCATATTCATCTTAGCATGTGTCATATTCCTTTCAATGGATGCCTCATTCACATTAGCACATCTTAATTTTAACATTAATCATATCTACTGCAACACATATCATAATCATTTCAATGTACATCATATTACTTTTAATGTAAGCCGCATTCATTGTGATAAATGTCATGTTCATTTTAACATTACTCGTGTTCATTTTAAAACATTTCAAATTCATTTCAATGAAGGTCATATTCAATTCAACTCATGTCATATTCATTTTAATGTGTTATTTTCCTTTCAATCAATGTTATATTTATTTCAACGGATAGCTCATTTATATTAACACCAGTCATATTCATTTTAAGATGCAACTTATCCATTTTAACATATATCATATTCATTTGAATATTCATTGTAATAATTTCAAGGCCTGCCATATTCATTTTAAACAATGTCATGAGAATTTCAGCTATGGTCATACTTATTTGAAGGCATGTCAACTTCAATTCAATGGTTACAATAATTTCAACACAAGCCATATTCATCTTCAATCATCTCCTATTCATTATTATATGTCTCATATTCATTGCCACCTGGGTAATATTAATTTCAACACAATTCAAATTCATTGCAACATGTTTAATGTTCATTTCAGTGCACATTATATTATTTTCAATGTGCATTATTTTCTTTTCAGAATATAGTATATTCATTTCAGTACCTCATATTAATTTCAACCTGTCATATTCATTTCAATGTTACCATATTTCTCTTGGCATATGTCAGTCATTTCAAGCAATGCCTTATTCTTTTTTATGGAAATTGTGTTTGTTTCAGTGACTGCTTTATTGTTTACAACAAGGGCCATATTAATTTCACTATGAGTGATATATATTTCAGTATATCTCTTATTCAATTTGGAGTGTGTGTTATTCATATTAATATCTAAGTAGCATATTCACTCTACCAGTTTTCATATTTGGTTTGGTTCAATTCAGATTTACTCTGCCAGGTATCGTAATTATTTTGACACATAGTATATTAATTCTAGTGTGTGTCATTTACATTTTGCAGCACCCTATGCATTTCAGGAGGTGTCCTATATGGAGAGCTGTAATTTTGACATGAACGGCTTCCCATAGAAAATACTCCCAGAGGGAAATGTGCAAACTCATACATCACAAGTCACTTGTCTAAATGCAAAATATACTTGCAAAATCACCTTGCTCTAATGTTCTCTGAGCTTCACACACATTTAAAAAAAACATAGCCACTATGTCCAACAGGAAAAGTAAACCATATCATAGGTCAATACTGTGCAATGTAACAAAATCATAAAGGAAGAATGTCACTTTGAATTGACTCACATTTTTATACCTTCAGTTCTGTGTAATGAAATGTCACTCTAAAGTGCATTGCTATAGCTTGAAATAACAAGAACGTGTATTATCAGGTTGCCTTAGTTGTGCAACTCGTTCAGATGAAAACTGATCTGCTCTAAAGATAATTCAGTTTTGCAGAGGCCCTTTTTGGTATATGTACTCTTTTTTAAATGAAACACATAACATGATTTGGAACGCTTCATCGTTGTATCCCTGCTTTTCCTAGGTGTATGTTGCAGTTTGCAAGAAGGTACTGCATCTGTGTTAACTGAGGCACTATACAACTCCATAATCTGAATAAACTGTCTGGATCCAGTTCTCAAAAACACTGACATTTTTAGCTGTTTTTTCCTTACAGTTGAAACAAGTTTAAATATTTATCTATGTGTGGGTAATTAAAAATGTGTTTTGTTAGAAACAGAGGTTAGTGACAAAAAATACTTCTACTCTCTGGTTGTCTATTTCGAGCCCTCTGACAACAAACCCCACCAAAGTCAAAAGAATGCAGAGATTTAATAAAAGACAAACCAACATAATATTTTCCCTAACTTAACGGTTCATTTTACATTTACCCAAGTGATGTTATGGTGCTTATTTGTGCTGCTTTGTCAGCCCAGGCCAGACCAGAAGACCAGGTTTGTGAGAGGGCTTAGGAACAGGCCCTATGTTTGGGAAATCAGAGACCAGATATACTTCTGGAATTATCGCTTGCTTTTGCACACTCTCCAACTCCACTTCAGCAGCAGCTCCTGTCCTCCAACTCACCACTCATGTCTGAGCCTTCTCCTTGCAGACTTTTCTTAGGCTCACACACCTTACTCTCTTGCCTGGGGATCAGCTATATCTGTCTCCCCATTATAGTGAAACATAGATCTTCTCCGACAGATGTGGCAGTGTTGGTTCACAAATCATTTGATAAAATCCCTTCATTCACTTGTTAGCTAGCTTGTCACTATAATGAATGTCTGTCTATATAGGTTTTGCTGTGTCCTTCTATCTCAGAGAAGTGAGGCTCATTACATTTGAAAAGATCCAGGTTTACTTCTTCAAGGCCTCTGATTCACATAAGTTCCATTGCCATTGTTTGCTGCCAGGAATTTTGGAATTAATATTTTGTACATCAGGGAGGGCCTCTGCCTAGCGTTCTGCATTTAGAAAAGGAATGTTGTAGTCAAGTTTTGCAGTGTAACAACTGTCTTGCAAAGGAGTTCTGACAAACTCAACTAAATCTCTGATTGTGAGGAATTTCCAAAATCTGCACAAAATGGATGTGTTAGCGTGTCTGACCTTCATGAGTAAACTTACAAGGGGAATCAAATAGGCTGATGTACCTTTTGACTCGCAATTAAGATGTTCTTACCATAGCTCCAGTACATAATCAATAACCAATACACGATTATCAATAATCATTAGCAATCAAAAACAGCAATAATCAATGGAGTCAGTAATTGTCACGCATCATGACCTTTCAGTCATGAATAACCACACCTTTCAGTGACAGTTAGAATATTTATTTCCATATATTAACCAGTTCTGTGCCTTGGACGAGGTCACCTCGTCCAAGGCTACAGTTCCAGTGTGCCTTGGACGAGGTCACCTCGTCCAAGGCACAGGAACTAGGGGGAGCGTTAGCCCTGTGCACCCCACCCACCCCCCCAAGGCGGGGATGGAAGGGGAAGCCCTTCCCCTTCCACCCCCGACCCCGCCACCCCCCCGTGACGTCAGCGCGCGCTGATTTGTCACACGGTCTCCCCCATCGCGCTGGAAGCTCTGATTTATTTTAGGCCATTTCTGCCCCCCCCCCCGGGGCCGGCTGAGCTAGAGGCCAAAATCCACATGTAGGCACTTTGCAAAAAACACCTCTGTTTTCTGTGAAAAAATGTGTTATGTCCACGTTGTGTTTTGGGCCATTTCCTTTCGTGGGCGCTAGGCCTACCCACAGAAGTGATGTACCATTTTTATCGAGAGACTTAGGGGAACGCTGAGTGGAAGGAAATGTGTGGCTCCTCTCAGATTCCAGAAGTTTCTGTCACCGAAATGAGAGGAAAAAGTGTTTTTTGGGCCAAATTTTGATGTTTGCAAAGGATTCTGGGTAACAAAACCTGGTCAGAGCCCCACAAGTCACCCCATCTTGGATTCCCCTAGGTCTCTAGTTTTCAAAAATGCATAGGTTTGGTAAGTTTCCCTATGTGCCGGCTGAGCTAGAGGCCAAAATCTACAGGTAGGCACTTTGCAAAAAACACCTCTGTTTTCTTTAAAAAAATGTGATGTGTCCACGTTGCGTTTTGGGGCATTTCCTGTCGCGGGTGCTAGGCCTACCCACACAAGTGAGGTATCATTTTTATCGGGAGACTTGGGGGAACGCTGGGTGGAAGGAAATTTGTCGCCCCTCTCTGATTCCAGAACTTTTTGTCACCAAAATGTGAGGAAAATGTGTTTTTTTAGCCAAATTTTGAGGTTTGCAATGGATTCTGGGTAACAGAACCTGGTCAGAGCCCCACAAGTCACCCCATCTTGGATTCCCCTAGGTCTCTAGTTTTCAGAAATGGACAGGTGTGGTAGGTTTCCCTAGGTGCCGGCTGAGCTAGAGGCCAAAATCTACAGGTAGGCACTTTGCAAAAAATACCTCTGTTTTCTTTAAAAAAATGTGATGTGTGCACGTTGTGTTTTGGGGCATTTCCTGTCGCGGGCGCTAGGCCTACCCACACAAGTGAGGTATCATTTTTATCGGGAGACTTGGGGGGACGCTGGGTGGAAGGAAATTTATGGTTCTTCTCTGATTCCAGAACTTTCTGTCACCAAAATGTGAGGAAAATGTGTTTTTTTAGCCAAATTTTGAGGTTTGCAAAGGATTCTGGGTAACAAAACCTGGTCAGAGCCCCACAAGTCACCCCATCTTGGATTCCCCTAGGTCTCTAGTTTTCAGAAATGCACAGGTTTGGTAGGTTTGCCTAGGTGCTGGCTGAGCTAGAGGCCAAAATCTACAGGTAGGCACTTTGCAAAAAACACCTCTGTTTTCTTTAAAAAAATGTGATGTGTGCACTTTGTGTTTTGGGGCATTTCCTGTTGCGGGCGCTAGGCCTACCCACACAAGTGAGGTATAATTTTTATCGGGAGACTTGGGGGAACGCTAGGTGGAAGGAAATTTGTGGCTCCTCTCTGATTCCAGAACTTTCTGTCACCAAAATGTGAGGAAAATGTGTTTTGTTAGCCCATTTTGAGGTTTGTAAAGGATTCTGGGTAACAAAACCTGGTCAGAGCCCCACAACTCACCCCATCTTGGATTCCCCTAGGTCTATAGTTTTCAACAATGCATAGGTTTGGTAGGTTTCCTTAGGTGCCGGCTGAGCTAGAGGCCAAAATCTACAGGTAGGCACTTTGCAAAAAACACCTCTGTTTTCTTTCAAAAAATGTGATGTGTCCACGTTGCGTTTCCTCTTGCGGGCGCTAGGCCTACCCACACACGTGAGGTATCATTTTTATCGGGAGACTTGGGGGAACATAGATTAGCAAAACAAGTGTTATTGCCTCTTGTCTTTCTCTACATTTTTTCCTTCCAAATATAAGAGAGTGTGTAAAAAAGACATCTATTTGAGAAATGCCCTGTAATTCACATGCTAGTATGGTCACCCCGGAATTTAGAGATGTGCAAATACCCACTGCTCCTCAACACCTTATCTTGTGCCCATTTTGGAAATACAAAGGTTTTCTTGATAGCTATTTTTGACTCTTTATATTTCAGCAAATTAATTGCTGCATACCCGGTATAGAATGAAAACGCACTGCAGGGTGCAGCTCATTTATTGGCTCTGGGTACATTGGGTTCTTGATGAACCTACAAGCCCTATATATCCCCGCAAGCAGAGGAGTCCAGCAGACGTAACGGTATATTGCTTTCGAAAATCTGACATTGCAGGAAAAAGTTACAGAGTAAAACGTAGAGAAAAATTGCTGTTTTTTTACCTCAATTTCAATATTTTTCTTTTTCAGTTGTTATTTTCTGTAGGAAACCCTTGTAGGATCTACACAAATGACCCCTTGCTGAATTCAGAATTTTGTCGTCTTTTCAGAAATGTTTAGGTGTCTGGGATCCAGCATTGGTTTAATGCCCATTTCTGTCACTGACTGGAAGGAGGTTGAAAGCACAACATTTTTTAAAAATGGGGTATGTCCCAGTAAAATGCCAAATTTGTGTTGAAAAATGGGGTTTTCTGATTCAAGTCTGCCTGTTCCTGAAAGCTGGGAAGCTGGTGATTTTAGCACCATAAACCCTTTGTTGATGCCATTTTCAGGGAAAAAGCCACAAGCCTTCTTCTGCAGCCACTTTTTCCAATTTTTTTTAAAAAAACTAAATTTTCACTGTATTTTGGCTAATTACTTGGCCTCCTTCAGGGGAACCCACAAAGTCTGGGTACCTCTAGAATCCCTAGGATGTTGGAAAAAAAGGATGCAAATTTGTCTTGGCTAGCTTATGTGGACAAAAAGTTATGAGGGCCTAAGCGCAAACTGCCCCAAATAGCAAAAAAAAGGCCTGGCATAGGAGGGGGAAAAGGCCTGGCAGCGAAGGGGTTAACAGTGCTAAGGTCATATAGATTAATCTTTTGGAAGTTGTGGGATTTATTATAACAATTAATTTGATACCAAACTCTTGGTATCTGTTACTTAAGAGGACTTTTAAAATTAAAATGAAGTCTCCCCATTCTAGCCTATGGAGGCCATTCACTACAATGAGGGAAAAACACATTTGGCTGTTTTACCTCACCAGGGCTTATAAAACTATTTTTATAAGGTCCCCGCTAATAGTTACATGGCACCCAGTCTTAGGGGCACATAGGGCATACCTTAGGGTGACTTATATGTAAAAAGAAGGTAGTTTAAGACTTTGGAACTACTTTTAATTCCACAATCGAATTTGCATATGACCTTAATTTAAAAGCAGCCAGCAAGGCAGGCCTGCCATTAAATTTACACTGGGCACCTCAGCAGTGCACCTATGGGTGCACTACCTATGCTGGGGTCCATAAACCTACATGCCCTACTATATACTAGGGACTTATAGGTAGGTTGACTTAGCCAATTATAATTAGCCTAATTTGAATACTGATTTTACACAGAGCACAGGCCCTGGGACTGGTTAGTTGTACCCAGGGCACCATCAGAGTCAGGAAAACACCAGCAAAAAGTGGAAAATGGGGGCAAAAAGTTAGGGGCCCTCTGCAATCAGCCCTGTTCTCTCACAGCTTCCAAAGTACCAGTATTTTTGCACACAGCGTATCCAGCTCTCAATGTCCCTGTGTTGTCTCTTAGACAAGAACCTTCAACAAAGATAATTTGGTCATTTTCTTTCAATCGGGTATCTCTAATGTCAGGTCTCAGTTTTGTGCACAAATCAGTTACTTCAAGACAATCATGCTCAACATCTTCCCTCTTGCTCAATTTTGGCATTTTCACTTGGAAGTAAGGTTGCCGGGTTCCGCACTGTACATCTTTTCAATGACACATTTGGGACCCTATGATACTCGTTTCATATCTGGTCAGCCTTGCACCAGTCAAATATTGGGTTTTTGTCCTTCTACTTAAAATCTCAATAGAGTTAGGGACCATTACCATCAGGGGATGTCCCATCACAATGCCTTTACACTGTGTAAGGCTCTGGCCAACTGTTGCAAATGTGCGCAAACAACCCGGTGAGGCTGCTGTAACTGGGTCCAAAGTAGCTGAAGAATATTCTACTGGGCGATTTACACCTCCATTGACCTGTGTCAAGACAGACAAGGAACGTGCATCACACTCATGACAAAACAATGTGAAAGGTTTTGTGTAATCAGGCATACCCAATGCTGGAGCCCTGCACAGACTCTCTCTCAATTCAGTGAACGCTTTCATTTCAGCCTGGTCTAGAACTATGTGATCAGTGACTTCCTTATGAGTCAGCTTCTGCAGTGGTCTCAAAATGACTGAACGATTTTGAATCCATTGGCGACCATAGCCTACCATCCCTAAAAACATCCTGACATCTCTCTGTGTGGTCGGAGGATTTATCTGCAATATGTTTGTAATCCTTTCTCTGGATATCTTTCTTGAACCCATCTCAATCTGATGAACCAAATATTTCACTACTTTCTGACAGTACTGCAATTTAAGCGGAGGCACTTTGTGACCATTCTTTCACAAGTGGTTCAAGAGGGCAATCGTATCATACTTGCACTCACCCCTTGTTTTGGACGCAATCAGTAAATCATCAATGTACTGCACCAAGGTTGATTGGAAAGTCAATTCCAATGACTCCAAAGTATTATTTAAGATATGATTGAATATGGAAGGTGACTCTGAAAACCCTTTATGAATTCTGCACGAGCAATAAACTCAATGCAGGAATTTGAAACAAAAGAGAAATTGACTAGCCTCATGAAGAGGCACATAAAAGAAAGCTTGTGACAAATCGATGACAGTGAACTATTCGGCATCTCATGGAAAATGAAACATTATCACTGTGGGATTTGGCACCCCAGGACAACATTTGACCACAATCTCATTTATTTTACTCAAATCCTGAACAATTCTAACTTTCCCACAGGGCTTCTTCAAACCCATTATCGGTGAATTACATGGACTACTCAGTACTTCCTTCAGAACCCTTTGCTTTACAAAGTCTGAAATAATCTGGGCTACTTTCATAAGGACATCTTGCGGCATGTGGTACTGTCGAATTTGAGGAAAAACTGCATTCGGCTTCACAGTAACTTTAACTGGCTCAACTCCTTTCATCATACCTACTTCATTTCCTGTCAGATGCCACACTTTCTCTTTAACTGTTCCCTGCAAATCCGGATGAAGCTCTTTCACTGTGAACATCGGGAAGAATTCAATCAGAGGGTACTCCTCATTTGTAGATTCACACTCTGTGTCTGGGGCTGGGTCATCTTCATCATCACTATTCAGCTGGATCTCAATTCCCTCATTTGAACAAGTAATCAAACACCTCGTTTTATACAAAAAGGGGGTCATTACAACCCTGGCGGACGGTGTTAAAGCGGCGGTAAGATCGCCAACAGGCTGGCGGTCTTATTTTTGGAATTATGACCATGGCGGTTACCGCCATGGTCATCCGCCGCTTCTCCGTTCCGTCCGCCAGGGCGGAGACGACCGCTGGGCTAAAGACCTGGGTCTCCAGCCCGGCGGTCGTGAAAATACCGCCGCCGGTATTTTGACCCGCCTTACCGCCGTGGATTTCCAGCAGTAGGAACCGCCATGAAATCCATGGCGGTAAGCACTATCAGTGCCAGGGAATTCCTTCCCTGGCACTGATAGGGGTCTCCCCCACCCGACTCCCTCCCCTACACCCCCCACCACCCCTGTGACCCCCCAAAGGTGTCAGGACCCCCCTCCCAACCCCGACCCCCGACATTACCTTACACACACACACCCGACACGCACGCAGGCACCACCAACACACATACACTCACACACACTGACACACGTGCCAACATCCACACACACAGACATGTACACCCACATTCACACATTCACGCACACATCCACACAGACATACCTACAGACATACACGCACTCATTCCCAAAACACGCAACACCCCCGCAACCATACACGCACTCACACCCCCCTACATACACAGACGCAGACCCCCACGCACCCACACAACACACAACACCCCCCACCCCCCTCCCCTAACGGACGATCGACTTACCTGTTCCGTCGACCCGCCGGGAGGGGACAGGAGCCATGGGGGCAGCTCCGCCGACACCACACCGCCAACAGAACACCGCCGCGCAGAATTCCAGGACGTGATTCGGTGGGCGGTGTTCTGTTGGCGTGGCAGTGGAGGTGGAGCAACCTCCACTTCCCCGCAAGTATGGCTGTTGGCGGCTCTCCATCGGAAAAACGACAGAGGGCAGCCAACGGTCATAATACGCCGAGCGGCAAACCGCCACTACTGGCGGTCTTGCGCAAGGCGGTCCCTCGGCAGTCTTGTTAAAAGACCGCCGAGGTTGTAATGACCACCAAAGTCTCTTCCCAGTAGGGATACTGGACATGAATCGCAGACTACAAATTTATGCAATTCCTGGAAGTTGCCAATCTCAACTTGAACTGGATCTGTAATTGGGGTTGTTAAATACTGGTTTGCTACTCTCACAACTTGAACTGTTCTACCTGAAAGGGACAAATTTGGAACTTCTGTACTTCTCGCTGTAGAGCGTGTAGCTCCCGTATCAACCAAGGATGAAATTCTGTGCCCCATGACCTTACCCTTCACATAGGGACCTCTTTGATTTACTTCTAAGGAAGTTGCAAGCACACCTGGCTCCTCATCTGAACTGTCACTTGTCCACTCATCATTTATGCCATTCTCACTGTGTAATGGGAATTGGTGCACTGTTTTACTACTTTGGTTATGCCTCTGACATGTTGAGGAAGCATCATCTGTTGCTGTTCCATCGGGGCTTGAGCTATTTGAATGTGTTGTCTAGGTACCTTGGGAACCTGGTGCTGCATTGGCTGCAACTGTGATATTTATGCGCGTGGCATTTGCACTTGCTGCATGGGCTGAAAATGTTGCACTTGATTAAAATTATTATTCTGAAAATTTGGATTAGGACCTCTCACTGTCGGTCCTCTCACATTCTGGAATGAGTTGATGTCATTACTCTGCTGAACAACATCTTCCTGCACCATCATCGGACACTCCTGTTTTCAATGTCCAACGGCACCGCAAATATGACATGGCAATAACTTCTTCATTCTCTGCACTTCATTCTGGACTATGATTCTTATTTCCTCCACAACCTCTGCCTATCATCTGGGGCTGAAACATCATGTTCCCCTGCTGCCGCTGAGGTAACTGCTGCAGAAAATTCCCTTTCACCCCTGTTTGAGCTGCTTTCATCTGCATCACCATCACTTTCTCTTTCAACTTTTTCTGCTTCAACTCAATCTCATCATTACAGTATTTTGCATACTGCAACACCTCATCAATCGGCTTTGCTTGTCAATAAATCAAATGACTCTTAATCATCTGGCCAATTTCAGGTCTCAATCCTTCCACAAATTTGAACACAAAATGAAGCATGTCTTTCACCTCAATTGTTTTTGTACCACTGTAATGCTTGAATGCCTACAACAATTTCCCATAGTATGCATGTATCGACTTCTTTGCTTCCTGAGCTGTCCTGTCAATTCTCATTTTCAAAAACTCAATCACCTTATGGTAATATTTCATTACCTCAGGAGATGGTGCACCTGTATTTTTGTCTCTCTCGGGTTCACTTGTTGGCCAATCTACACTCCTCTTACACTCGAAACACAGTTCAGCTGGAACTACTATCTCTAGTTATGTGTTCAAGTCCTCCCTTAGGCACTTTGCAAGTTTAACAAACCTGTCAGTCTGCTGATACCACTCTACTGGCTTTTCTCTCAATTTTGGATAATCATTTGTGAATGACAAAATGTCACTTCTGCTCCACTGGACACAAACACAATTTTCCCCTCGAATCTCTCTCATTGGTAAAAGTTTCACTGGATCTTCATCCTGCTGCACATTTGCAGTCAGCTCCAAAAAAATCCCCTTTTCTCTTGTCTCTTTTCTGTACCCATCTGCCTTCCCATTTGTCTAATGCTCCCCACATTTGGACACTTTTAACTAGTTCCTTAAGGTGTGCCTTCATTCCGTCGGATCTCATGTGTTCAAAATCTTTTGTCTCAAAATCTAATCTGCGACTCGCCGCCAGCTCCGCAGCTGAAAATCGCAGTTCGCCGGAAAAGCGACCGAAGAATCAACGCACGGAGCAGGAGAAACGATGTGCAGCATCTCTGACAGAGGCTGGGAGATCGCAACTCGCGCTGCGTGGTTTTCGGATCATCGTGCGGCTGGATTTCTGACTCAAGTACCGCTGGGTGTGTAAAAACAACGCAACGCCTGCCCGGACCTGAGAGTGCTGACCAGATTGACACAACGCTCTCCTGCAGAGAGAAGAAATTATGCGCCCTGATCCGATGAAAGGAGAAAAGACGCAAGGTCCCGCTCGTGAGTGGAGTCGACGCATTTCAAGCCCTTTTTGACGCCCACTCGCCCCTGCAGGGTTATTTTTGACGCACCCAAGGTACTTTTTCACGCTAACAGCATTAGTGTGTGTTTCAAACTACTTAAAGACTCTTTTTTGCATTTTTATTAATAACTTGACTTGTGTATTGTGGATTTTTGTAATTTTGGTCTTGTTTTGTTTAGATAAATATTTCCTATTTTTCGAAACCTGAGTTGTGTAATTTTGTAGTGTGTTCATTGAGTTACTGTGTGTGTTGGTACAAATACTTTACACCTAGCACTCTGAAGTTAATCCGACTGCTCTGCCAAGCTACCAAGGGGGTAAGCAGGGATTAGCTGAGGGTGATTCTCTTTTACCCTGACTAGAGTGAGGGTCCTTTCTTGAACAGGGGGTAACCTGATTGTCAACCAAAGACCCCATTTCTAACATCACCTCTGCCTCTTTGTAGGATTCTAACTTATTCAACCCCATGGTTCCCTCAATGAGTTCATCCGCTTCCATGCTTAGCCTAGCATACTTCAAATACTCCTCTTCCTTAGGAGCACTCTGAGGGGTATTCAGCTTGTCTAACCATTCAGTCAACTGCTGACCTTTCAATCCTTGTAACAAAATGTTACTTGCTTGAACTGGTGGCACCTGCTGTGCAACTACATTCGGGGTCTGAGCTGTCAATAATTTTAAACTCTGACTAACGTTTGGCGCTGCCATAGTAGCTGGAAGTGTTACAAATAGACTGAGGTCTAACAATGATCTAGATCTGTCAAAAGTCTGTCGGACAGGAGACACTACCTGAACATTTTCATTATGTCCTCCCCTCATTATATTCTAGGGCATTGCTCCCTGTTCACCTATAGTCGTTTTCTTCTGTGCAAATAGGAGTACCGCTGGACCAATGGTAATAGGTAACGATATAGCATCTGGTGCTGTTCTGGCCCTTACGCTCTGTGGGAGAGTAACTCCCACATTTTGATTCATTATCGGAGTCATGTCTGACTGTGTCCCTGTTACTGGAGTAAATCTTGGTATTGCCTGCAGCTGCACCTGGGGCTGTAAAAATGAAGTTGGTTCAGTCTCTGGTACACCTGTTCTGCAGGCACAGTTAAGTTCGAAGTTGTTTCCAAAATGGGCACATCAGGATAAATTCTCTGAATCTGCAGCGTTCGCATCTGGTTTTGCACTACAGGAGTAGTAGGCACATTAAGACTACCTTGTATCGCATTCTGTGTCAGGCTAGCATTAACCTGCATCGGACTCATTGTCCAATTCACCTGTGTTGGGGCTGTTGGATCAGCACAGGTACTCAGACCACTGCCATGTACTGTATATGGTGGTGGGTGATCCCTCAATAACTGTGTAATAAACTCATCATCATCATCATCTTCCTCCACTGTTGAAGGCTTTTAGTCTCCTTAGTCACGGACAGACTTTTGTTAGTCTTTCTAGGTCTTTCTGCCTTTCTTATCCTCCTCTCAAATCTCTGTTGCTGTTGCTGTCAGTCTACAAGCTCCCAAATCGCTAATGCCTCAAACTGTGCTAGTGTCGGAAGGGCTTCGATTCACATAGCACCATCCTTAAATGCTCCAAAACCCTCAAATCGAACATTCCATTTGTAGGAAACGCTAAGGGGGTCATTCTGACCCTGGCGGCCGGTGACCGCCAGGGTCACCGACCACGGGAGCACCGCCAACAGGCTGGCGGTGCTCCCAAGGGCATTCTGACCGCGGTGGTTCAGCCGCGGTCAGAAAGGGTAAACCGGCGGTCTCCCGCCGGTTTACCGCTGCCCCATTGAATCCTCCATGGCGGCGGAGCGCGCTCCGCCGCCATGGGGATTCAGACACCCCCTACCGCCATCCTGTTCATGGCGGGAAACCCGCCATGAACAGGATGGCGGTAAGGGGTGCCGCGGGGCCCCTGGGGGCCCTACAAAGTATTTCAGTGTCTGCTTTGCAGACACTGAAATACACGACGGGTGCAACTGCACCCGTCGCACCCCTGCAACTACGCCGGCTCAATTCTGAGCCGGCGTCCTCGTTGCAGGGGCATTTCCGCTGGGCCGGCGGGCGCTATTTTGGAGAGCGCCCGCCGGCCCAACGGAAATGTTTGAATGGCCGCCGCAGTCTTTTGACCGCGGTGCGGTCATTTGTCGGCGGTACCTTGGCGGACGGCCTCCGCCGTCCGCCAAGGTCTGAATGACCCCCTAAGTTTCTATCCTTCTCTGTCAGTTTGCACCATTGCTTTAGCCAAAGACATTGTGCAACATCTTTCTCTTCTATTACAATGTAAGCCGGTGTACCTTCTGGTGGTGTAGCCTCGCCTAATGTACGTACCCCGCCTTAGGTCACTCTTTAATGCTTTGAAAAATTTCATCTTTTCAACCTTTTTGTAATTCAAAATCAAATCAGGAAGTGACTTTCAATCCCAAGATTCCTTTGACCTACATTCTCAACCAATTGCCTCTCACGAATGTCTGCCAATCCGTGCACGATCCTTCTCACCAACCTCCCTACCCCGGCGTGGCTCCAGTGACGTCACACTCACACGTACTGCGGCTGACAAAGTCTTGCGGCTCATCCTCCCAACTCTGATTCACACAACTAATGCAAAAAATGCGAGCACTATTAAAAAAACAAAAAACAAAAACAAATCCAAATCTTCTGGTTTACTACAAGAAAGTTAACACACTCACTTCAGAAACCTTACGGATTTTTCACTGACGGCTCTATCCGCACTTACAGCTACTCCTTCTTTCTCAGTCTCCCAGATTGGGAAGCAAAATGTGACCCGCAAATTTTATCCTCAACTGGTCAATGGGTCTGTCCTGGTGCACATAGGACTCGCCAAATCTCAGTCGAAATTTCTCTTTCACTCCCTTTGCTCACTCTCTGACTTATGGAACAAGTCCGATCAACCTACTAAACCAAACAGATTACAACATAAAACCAAGTCCCTGATTTATATTTTTTGGTGCAAAACTGCACCAATGCAGTTTTGCACAAAAAGTTTAGCACCGGCTTGCACCATTTCTGAGCACCAGCTGGGCACCATATTTATTGAATGGTACAAGCTGGTGCAAAGGGTAGGCTAGCGTAAAAAAATGACATTAGCAGGGTGGGGCTGGCGGTATGGAAGGAAGGGGGTTTGCACCAAAAAATTATGTTAGGCAGCTTAGAGTAAAAAAAAATTACTCTAACCAGCCTATCAACATTTTCTGATGCAAAACCATCCATACCACATGACTCCTTTTTAGAAAAGACAGGAGTCATGTCCACCACCCAATGGCTAGCACAGGGGACCAGGGTCCCCTGGGCATGACCATTGTACCCACTGCCATGTAGAGGGACCCACTTCAGAGCCCCCAATGGCACTTTAATGAAAATAAAAAATACTTAACTGTACTTACCTATACTTACCTGGGATGGGGTCCCCCATCCTCCGCTGTCCCTCTGGTGTGGGTGGAGGTGTCCATGGGGCTTGGGAAGGGCACCTGTGGGCTCATTCCATGGTGTTCCACCAAGGAAATAGGCCCACAGGTCCCCTAACGCCTGCCCTGACCCAGGCGTTAAATAATGACGCAAAGCCTCCTCCCCCCGTGCGTGATTTTAGCACGGGGATAAATATGGCGCTAAGGCCATAGAGTCATTCTTTCCATGAGAACGCCTACTTTGCATCTCATTGACGCAAGGTCATTTTCCACAGGCAAAAATTACTTTAATTCCAATATTTTGACGCTAGACATTTTGTTCTAGCTTTATTAATTGAAGGCCTTAACTTAGCGAGTGTCTTGGCCCACTTGCCAGGCCTCATGTAAAAGCTGCATTTCTCAATGTTTAATAAAATGGCTGTCCTAGAGAATTAGACTGTGATTTCTATTGTTGTTTAAATGTACTCATAACGGAAGGTTTCTCATGAGAACTGAGTGCTAGAAGATGCTGTTCCTCTGAATGTAACATTTTATGTGTAATGTGTGTGAGACTGACTTTCTCAGTAGAAGAACAATGGAGATACTGACTAGAGTGGAAGCTGCAACAATATTGTTACCTGACAAGACGGATGATGAGGACATTGCAAGACAAACCAATCAACGACATGTGAACGGAGTAATAGAAGAATTCATAGATTTGAAGTTTTAGTTTTATCAGACAAAGGGCCAGATTTATACTTTTTGACGCAAACCTGCCATTCCAGGACGCCAGCCATGTGCCATATTTAAGGAATGGTGCAAGCCGGTGTTAAGGCACGGTTAGCGTAAAAATAAATGACGCTAACCGGGTAGGGAAGACGTAGGGAAAACTGGAGGTTGTGCTGAAAAGAATGGCGCTAGTCAGGTTAGAGTTTAAAAAAAATGACTCTAACCTGACTAGCGTCATTTTTTTGACACACAACCCCCATGGACATGACTCCTGTCTTAAGAAAGACAGGAGTCATGCCCCCCATGCCCCCAGCCCAATGGCCATGCTCAGGGGACTTATGTCACCTGGGCATGGCCACTGGGCACAGTGCCATGTAAGGGGGCCCAAGTTAGGCACCCCTATGGAACATTTACTTGGGACTGAGCTCTTTAATTTGTCTATAGTTCCCTGAGATATGAAATTACTTGATTACTTGCAGACAGTTGTCTTTTTTATTGCGTAAAATATGAGTAGACAAAAATTAATTCAACACATGGGCCCTCATTGCAACCCTGGCGGTCGTTGATAAAGTGGCAGTAACTACCGCCAAATTATGACTATGGTGGTGATATCTCAGGTAGACAGCCACTTTACCACACCAACCGCCAGGGCGGAAACAACAGCCACTACGGCGGTAGCCGCTTACAGCTGGCAGAAGCCAATGTACTGCACACCATATTAAGAGATGCAAATCCGCCACCTTTTCAGGGACAATACCAATGACATCAAAAGCCTGGCAGAAACAGAGATCAGAAGTGAAAGGACTCACCTTTGGAGACACAGGGAACAACCACACCATCATGGAGCCTGAACTTCATATCTTCCCAATGATTTCCTATGTCCTGCTCCATCATGAACACCAACAATGGTGAAGACGACCACGGTCAGTGCAGCCACCTAGCACACAGGGGAGGGAGGGAGGGAGGAAAAACAGAGTGACACACACACGCACAACACACACACCATCCCCCAACACCATACACATGTACAGCTGCAGTAATAGAACATATTGACCGTAACCCCTCAGGAATAATGCAAGGACAACAGGAATTGATGAAAGTGAGTGTAATATTATAAATACAGTAGAAATATGAAAATTCAATCTAATGGTAAATACATATGTACAGTTCAAGGGACACTGCCCATTCCTCAATGTGCATTGGCCACAGGCCAAAGTCCAATGCCCCACTTGTCACCTGCAGCAACACGGAGAGAACACTGCAGGGGCATCAGTTGGAAAATAGGCAGGCACCTCACAGGGACAAGGAACGAGGGGGGACCTCAGCCCGGCAGATGGAAAAACACCACTGGTCCAGGAGGGGACAACATGCCCTGTGCTTTGTCCTGGGGAGTGCAAGGGCACAGGCTCTCCAGTGGGTGACTTGCCTACTGGTTCTGGAGGGGGCTTTGTGCCCTGTGCTCTGGATCGTGGGGAGGATTGGGTGAGTGGGTGTCTTACCCACTGGTTCTGGAGGGGGCATTGTGCCATGTGCTCTGAATCCTCGGGACAATGGGGTGAGTGGGTGTCTTACCCACTGGTTCAGGAGGGGGCATCGTGCCCTGTGCTTCTGATCCTGGGGAGGATGGGGTGAATGGGTGTTATACCCTCTGGTTCTGGAGGGGCCATCGTGCCCTGTGCTTCACATCCTGGGGAGTGCAAGGTCACAGTCTCTCAGCTGGTTGTCATTCCCACAGAATTTGCAGGGGGCAGGCCGCACAGCAGCCTATTGAGGCAGGACTACAGACCGTCCACCGGCAGTGATGGCTGCTCAGTGTGGTGCTGCTGCTTGTGGTTGTGGGGGGGAAGCTCCAGCCTATCCCCTGCAGCCTCAGACGGCTGCCCACTGCTGGTGGTGGTAGAGCTGCTGCTCATGGTTTTGGGGGAAGCTCCAGCCCATCCCCTGCAGCCTCGGATGGCTGCCCACTGCTGGTGTTGGTGCTGCTGCTGGTGTTTGTGTGGGGAGGCTCCAGCCCATCCCCTGCAGCCTTGGATGGCTGCCCACTGCTGATGATGGTGTTGCTGCTGCTGCTGCTGCTGGTGGGGGGAGCTCCAGCCCATCCCCTGCAGCCTCAGATGGCTGCCCACTGCTGGTGGTGGTGGTGCTGCTGCTGGTGGTTATGGGGGGAGGCTCCATCCCATCCCCTGCAGCCTCAGATGGCTGTGCACTGCTGGTTGTGGTGTTGCTGCTGCTGTTGGTGGTGGGGGGAGGCTCCAGCCCATCCCCTGCAGTCTCGGATGGCTGCTCACTGCTGGTGGTGGTGGTGCTGCTGCTTCTGGTGGGGGGAGGCTTCAGCCCATCCCCTGCAGCCTCGGATAGCTGTACAACCATGGTTGGTGGTAGGGGCTCATCAGAGTCCCTGCACCAGGCCCCTTGTCCTTCCCGCCTGCTGGTGCAGGGTTCTTGCTCTTCGGGGAAGCAGCTGGGGCAGGCACACTTTCTTTGAGGCTGGCTGGTGCCCTGGATCGTTTCCCACCATGAGTGGGTGTGGAGACTACTGGGCCTGTGGACTGGGTGGCCGAGGTGCTTGCCTAGGTTTTTTTTCACTTTTGCCAGATGTGAAGGACGGGGGAGGGGTAGGGAAGAGGTTAATGGTGGAGAGGAAAAACCTCTTAGGGACATTGGGGCGGGAAGAGGGAGAAGGTTTGGGAATGGAGGAATAGGGAGTGGTTGTGGGAGGTTTCTGTCTGCTGTGTTTGGGTGCAGGTGCATAGGCTGGATACTGTTGTGAGGTGGATGGCTGTTGGGTGTCTGAGTGCTTGCATTTGTGTACCTTGGGAGGGGGGTGACAGACACAGTGGGAGAGGACACAGGGGACGTGTACATGGCTGTTGTAGAGGTGTCTGCCAGTGAGGTGTGTGTTCTACTAGGTGTGGTGGTAATGTATGCTGGTAGTGGATGATGGTGTAGTGTATGCAGGAGTGAATTTAGATGGAACTGGGAGAGAGATGAAGGAGGAGGATGAGGGGGACACAGTGGAAATTGTGGATGTTGGTATGTCTGCATCTGGATGGTGTTTGTGTAAGTGCCTGTGGGATGATGTGTGGTGCTTGTGTTTGCAATGTCCACTCTTGTGTGTTGTCCTGTGTGCATGTTAGTCTGTCTGTGTGCTTGGCATAGGATGGGGTTGAGGGGAATTGGATTGGGAAGAGTAAGGTTGAGGGTGGAAACAGGGACACTCGTTGCCATCAGAGAGGAGGCCAGAGCCTGGATTGATCTCTGTTGGGCCGCCAAGCCAGTGTGAATGCCCCCTAGGAATGCATTTGTCTGTTGCATTTGGGCTGCCAGCCCCTGGATGGCATTCACAATGGTTGACTACCCTACAGAGATGGATCGCAGGAGGTCAATAGCCTCCTCACACAGGGCAGCAGGGCTAACTGGGGCAGGGCCTGAGGTGCCTGGGGTGAAGGAGATGCCCACGGGCAACTCAATGAGGGGCTGCTGGGACGGCAGTTCTGGTACGGGGATGGTGGTACCTGTAGCTGGGTGGTCACTGAAGTGTCTGCCACCACCAGGGAGCTTCCATCGGAGGAGGTATCTGTGTCTTAACTGTCCCTTCCAGTCTCCGACGTGGTGCCCTCACCGTCAGTGGACCCGGGTCCTGTTGGATGCAGCTCCCTCTGTCGCGGGTCCCTCAGCTCCTCCGCCAAATGATGCTAATACACATTAGGACAGGATGACAAAACAAAAAGGGGGTGGAAGAGACAAAGGATACACTGGGTCAATGGCTGCACCAACACCACCGTTGGTGTACACACCACTGTCACACACAGCTAACAGTCCTACGCACTATGCAGTGCACTACCAGTAAGAATGCTAGCCACCAGGGCATGGGGAGGGGCACATACCGCCAAATGCAGCACACCTGGGACCCACACAGCCCTGACCAGTAGTGGATGCCTTCAAGCTAGGTAGCAGGATTATCACTTCAGAACCATGCCCAACATGAGACCTACTCTGCAATATCAGGCGTGGCCTAGGGGCAACCACAGACACACAACCCCAACCCGGGTACCCCCCACCATGCGTAAGGTGTAATAATGGGCACTATACTCACCCCCTTGCAGCTGCTGTGATGCCCTCAAGCACCCACCCAGCTCCGGACAGGCCACCGCCAGTATGCGGGCCATCAGCAGGGTCAGGGTTCGACAGGAACATCTTCCTCATTGGGAGGCCATCCCCAGCTGGGCCTCTGCCATCTTCCATACCCAGCGTCTCAGGTCCTCCCTCCTTTTCTGACAGTGGGTGCTTTACCTGTCGTAGACCCCCAGGGTATGCACGTCCTAGGCAATGGCACCCATATCACCTTCTTTTAATGGGCGCTGACCTGCAGATAAATACACACAGGAAAAAGTATCAGTCAGACCTTCCTGCCTGTTACACTTATGGCCCACCATACCCCTTCACATCTCCATTTGCACACACAGGGCCCAGCACACAAGCTGCACGCCGCCCAGGGGACATCCACCAACCCCCCCTACACAAGGCCTTCACACACACCACTCCATGCATTCATGCCCCATGCATCATGCTCACAGTGTACTCACCTGTTGGTCTGGAGGCCCATACAGCAGTCCGTACTGTGGTAGGACCCCATCCACCAGTCGCTGCAACTCCGCTGAGGTGAAGGCAGGGGCCCTTTACCCAGTCACACGAGCCATGGTAGGTTCCAGACACAGGTCCCAGCAGCACATGCAGTGTAGGTCCTCTCCTGCTAAAGGTCAGGTAGCAAGTGAGTGAACAGATAGAAAATAGCAGTTACGTCCGCGGCAGTGCATACCGTCACCGCCGGAGTATATTACCATTGACCACTCTACCCCATAGGGCCCAATTATAACCAATAAGGAGTTGCACGGCAGATCCTGACCGCCTCCCGCAACAGCACACTATGTCAGCGGAATTACCTCACTTCCACCTGCCCTCCACACAGGACAGGGAGATGCCATTTCAGGGGCGGGCAGGTCCTGGATAATAACTGTGTCACAGTTAAAAATTGGACACACAAGACAAATCCCACTCATACATTATAAATTAACATCATGCATTGTAATGTTGTGGCTACGATGTGCAGTTTGCGACCGGCTCCTCACTCTTTTGCCCCATAGATTGCTACCGCTGCGGATGAATAGGAGATGGAGACATACCCCCATGTACAGACCCGTGGTGTGCTTGGCAAAAATGGAAGACAAGCACATTATCCTCACCTATTGACTTGACAGTGCCACAATCACAGAGCTGTGTGCCCAATTGGAGCCTGGCCTAATATCTGCAATCCATCGCCGTACTGGGATCCCGCCTCTTGTGCAAGTCCTATCTGTGCTCCATTTCCTGGCAACAGGTTCTTTCCAAGTGACAGTGGGCTCAGCAGCAGGAATGTCACAGCCAATGTTCTTAATAGCGCTGACCAGAGTGTTGTCTGTCCTGATTAAACACATGTGCAGCTACATTGTTTTCCCCCAGGTGGAGGATTTGGCCACAGTGAAAGCTGACTTATATGCAATGGGACATATCCCCAACATCATTGGGGCAATTGATGGAACACACATTGCATTCGTCCCCCCCTGGCAAAATGAACAGGTGTTCAAAAATCAAAAGAATTTTCACTCAATGAATGTCCAAATGATGTGCTTGGCGGACCACTACATCACCCATGTCAATGCAAAGTATCCTGGGTCGGTGCATGATGACTTTATTCTGAAGAATAGCAGCATCCCAAATGTGATGGGCCAACTACAGAGGTACAGGGTGTGGCTAATAGATGAGCCCTGGTTCCCACCCAAAAGATGATGGTGTATGGGTATGGTGTGGGCCATATGGGATAGTGTGGTTAAATGTTGTCCCTCGTCGTTTGCAGGTGATTCTGGCTACCCAAACCTATCATGGCTACTTATCCCTGTGAGGAATCCCAGGACAAGGGCCTTTTTTTGTATGAGGAGGAGGCTAGAGATGGCCGTGTGGCAGCAGTGGACCCTGTGGACAGTGAGGATGAGGAGGTAGAGGATGAGGATGAGGACAACAGAACTGCAGTGATTCGACAATACTTCCAATGACACACAGGTAAGACAGTGTTACTTCACATTTCATTGACAATTATTTGCATATCTTTGGCACTGGCATGCTGTTATTTCCCACTTCTATGCCCACTTACTGTACCCTTTGGCAACTCATTTTGCAGATGTTGGTGCCCCACTATTGTTCCTGGTGTGATCACTGCAGCCAACTACAGGTCTTTCCTATTTGAACATTACAGTACATTTGAATTGCAATGTTTGAACCTGGTTAAACAAATACATACCTGAAACATTTGACACACTCCATACTTCTATTTTTCAAAGGGTGTTTATTTAAGTGCTAAGAAGAAGAGGGGCAAGTGCAGTGGGATGTGGTGATGATGGAGGAAAGTCCAGGGTATTGTTCCAGTCTATTTGTAGCACAGGCGCATTGTCCATGGGGCCATACGAAGGAGAGCAATGGCAGTTCAAGGTGGACAGGGTGACAGAGTGGGACACAAGGGTGACAATCAGGTCTCATTTCCTGGCGGGAGTCTTGGCAATAGTCTCTGGCTTCTGTCTGGATCACAGGGAACATTTGTGGGGTGGTTCACCTTCTGCAGGGGGAGGGGTGCTGGTGGACTGTTGGTCCTGTGGCTGGGCAGCCGATCCACTTGCGGCAGCGGAGATGGAAGGCAGTTCAGATGTCTGGCTAGTGACAGGGGCCCGCTGTTGTGAGGCTGCCTCTCTCATGTTGTAGGTCATGTCTGCCAGCACTCTTGCTATGGAAACCAGGGTGGTGTTAATGGCCTGGAAGTCCTCCCTGATCCCCTGGTACTGTCCCTCCTGCAGCCACCTGTTCTCCTGCACGTTGGCCAGTATCTGGCCCAGCGTACCCTGGGAATGTTGGTAAGCTCCCAAGATCTCGGTGGGTGCCTCCTGGAGAGTCAGTTCCCTGGGCCTGTCCTCCCCTGGCACACAGCAGTCCTCCCAATGTCCCTGTTGTCCTGGGCCTCTGTCCCCTGAACCGTGTGCCTACTGCCACTGACCCCTGTTCGTCTTTGGTATGAGGTGGGCCCTGGGGTCCCTGTAGTGATGGATACACTGCTGATTGACGTGTCCTGGGGACAGAGGTATGAGTACACTGGGAGGGTGCTGTGGTGGTGTCTCCTGAGGGGGGAGGCTCTGTAGTGGTCTGTGACTGTACCTGGGTAACTGACTTTCCAGAGGGCCTGATGGGCCAGGTTGGTCATCCAGATCCAGGCAACCACAGTTGCTGTCATCACTGTGGGCCTCTTCTGTTAGGGGACTGGATAGTGCTGGCACCTCTTCGCCGCTGACATTGGCTGGGGTACCTGTGGGGATGTAATGCACTGTTATTGTTTCAGTGTGTGACATACTGTGCATCGGTGGCTTGCCCTATTTGGTTGTATTAGCCCTGGCAGCTTTCACTTGTGTAAGTTGGTATGTGGTGGGCTAGCTGATTCGGTGATAGGTATTAATGCAAGTCTGTGTGTGGTGTCCATGCATTGTTATGGCATGCAGGGCTTGGCATTGGGATGAGTGATATGTGATGGTGGGGTTTGTGGGAGGTGGTGGAGTGATGGGAGAGAGGGTGAGGGTATGTGATGGCATGCAGGTAGGGGGGTTGATAGTAATAGTGTGTTGACTTACCAGAGTCCAATCCTCCTGCTACTCCGGCCAGGCCCTCAGGATGCATGATTGCCAAGACTTGCTCCTCCCATGCTGTTAGTTGTGGGGAGGAGGTGGGGGTCCACCGCCAGTCCTCTGTACAGCAAGTTGGTGTCTTGCTTCAATGGAACGTACCTTCCCCCGTAGGTCATTCCACCTCCTACTGATGATATCTCTGGTTCTTGGTGCTGTCCCACGGCGTTGACCCTGTCCACGATCCATTTCCTCCACCATGAACCCTAGCTCCTCCTCTGAGAATCGGGGGTGTCTTTATGGTGCCATGGGTGTTGTGTGAATTGTGAGGGAGAGGGTGCGTAGGGTGATGTATTGGGGTGTGTGACGTGGGGAGCGTGGGTGGTGTATAGGTGATTGTGGTGTTTGGCTCTCGTCTTGTCTGTGGTCGTGGTGTCTCTCTGGTGGCAATGATTTGTAATCGTAAAGAGTTGTGGGTAATGTGGGTGTGTGTTTTATAGTGGTGTGGATGTGGTGTTATGTAAAAGTTAGAACATTTATTTCCCTATATTTACAATGCTAATATTACGTAACTTAGGCCTTCATTATGAACTTGGCGGTAATCACCGCCGACCGATGTGCTGATGGTGACCAAAAGACCGCCAGTGCCGGTGAACTGCACACCCCCGAATAATTATGCCAAAAAGAGAAACCTCCAAAGATCCTGCAACCTCCACCTACCTCCAGGTCCAACGACGGCAGAAAGGCAGCACAACCCATCCCGCCAACGTCATGCAGACAAATCCCCCACCCACCAAATAATGATGCACAAATCCGCTTTGCGGTCAGTGAATGCCAAACAACCATTGGCGGTACGGACTGCCACAGCCAACAATGGGACCCACCAACAACAAATGCACACAATGGCAACTTTAAAACCCACATCCACAACACTATAAAACACACAAACACATACCCCACAATCCTTTGCATCGCCAGTAGCACAACTAAGATAGACAACACAACACGCATACACTGAGCACAACAAAACACAAGTCACACACACAAATACACCACCAAAACACATATAAACCCCAAACACCTTTATATGTCACACACACAACCACACACCAGCACCCTCACCAATACACCCACAACACACCACCCACAACACACACCATGGCACCCCCTAAGCACCTCCGCTTCACAGATAGGGAGCTAAAGACCATGGTGGATGAAATACTCAGGGTCGAGCCACAACTATTTGGGGCACAGGTGCAGCAGACACCTCCACCCGTCCCAAACCATATGAAGAAATGTACACAAAGGGACCTTGCATGCCATGACAGGGGAACATAAGCACAAAATAGGGCAGAGCAGTGCATCAATTGCCCAAAAAGTATCTGACACCCACATGTCCATTCCCTCCCCACAAGCACCACTACCCATGCCACCTGGACTGAAACGCCAAGGAGTGCCAGTGCCCCACATGAAGACAGAGGCCCCACTCAGGAGAGTGCTGAGGGACGTATGGAAATTGAGGAATACCCTGGCCCATCACACAGTCCTGGACTGTCACCCTCCAGAAGCCCCTGCCAGGATGCCACTGACAGCCCTACCACCCAGCCACCATCATCAGCTCTGGCCAAACGACCCCACATGAGTGTCTCCCAGCTACGGACTGGCTGCCCAAATGTACATAGGCCAGAGTCTCCCCACAAACAGGCAGGATGATGGAGGGCCCAGTGCAAGTGCCAGACCTGTGCAGGGGACACAGGCACAGGGGGCTAGGGCCAGTGGGAGGGCATCAGTGGCCCAGGGGAGTGGCCAAAGGATGGATGCTGCAGCCCATGAGGTGATATCTGAGGTCCTGGGAGCATACCTCAATATCCAGGACAGGATGGGCCACCCTGGAGCAGAATCAGAGGCTGCAGATAGCACACCACCAGGAGGCCATGGAGCAATGGAAACAGCTCAATGCCACCATGACCTCCATTGCAGGGGTGCTGCATCACCAGTACCCCAGCCAGCCTAAGTCCTCAACTGACCTGCAAGCCCCTACCACTAGCCAGAACACTGCCCTGCCTTCTACATCTGCAGCATCCACTGGACTGGTGGTACTGCTCATAGGAAACCAGCACCCCTACCCCTGCAGAGCAGCTGCACCTTTGCAAACATGCCATCAGACCCAGATATCCCACTGAAACACCAGTCAAGACCAAGTCCAGCGCCAGGAAGTGACTCTGCCCTGAACTGTCTCCCTTGTGTGCCACAGAGCTACCTTGTTGACATGCCAATGCCATCACACCATCTTCCAATGGCCACATGGACTATACCCCAGTGCAACCAACAGCTGAGCATATGTACCTGAGTGTGTTTTTTACCCCTCCCTTTCACTGTCCCAACACTTACGTAGATATTGCCATTGAATACATACACCTATG
This sequence comes from Pleurodeles waltl, assembly GCF_031143425.1. Taxonomy (NCBI): domain Eukaryota; kingdom Metazoa; phylum Chordata; class Amphibia; order Caudata; family Salamandridae; genus Pleurodeles; species Pleurodeles waltl. The sequence continues at coordinate 784,119,547 of NC_090447.1, forward strand.
CACTCACATTATATGTCATTCATCAATATGAGAGATCAATTGTGAATGTGAATGCTTTAGCCAGTTACTATCATAACCACACTTTTATTGCAGGAGTGGATAAAACATACTGTAGTTTCTGAAGTATGTCACACTGAACCTAAAATTGCATTCCCTGGCACATGCCACTTCAGTCATGATTTAGCATTGTCACCGACAAAAGACACCACAGTACTTATTACATGAGTCAGACTGTAACTATGCAGTTAAGACATCAGCATTAATGAACAGTACCTTAGAGTCACTGGAAGTATAGCCGGATTAGCTGGGTACTAGAGTTGAGATCTTCCCCCTCTTCTTCCTCACCATCACTCTCATCCCCTCTCTGAGGTTGCAGGGCTGGTTGGACAGCACCCTCCTCTTCCAGAAGGGAGATAGCTTTCCTCACAGCCAAGTTGTGTAGCATGCATCAGGCCACCACTATCTTACACACCTTGTCAGGGATGTAGCACAGGGATCCCCCAAAGAGATGGAGGCAATGAAATCTTGCCTTCAGGAGTCCTATAGTGCGCTCTATCACCCTCCTAGTATGACCATGGGCCTCATTATAATTCCTATCTACATCTGTCCTGGGATTCCTCACAGGTGTCAGGAGCCATTCCAAGTTGGGGTAGCCAGAATCACCTGCAAAAGTGGGCGAGAAAGGGCTTGAAAAAAAATTCCTTTACTTGCATACAGCCTAGCTGTCAGCTATGTAAATGATCCAGTGTCATACACACTCACCTATGAGCCAAGCTCTGTCCCCCTATAGTTGTCCCATCATGTGTGGCACACTGCTGTTTCTCAGGACAATTAAATCATGGACTGATCCTGGGAACCTGGCATTGACACTGAACAGCAGTACACACCAATTGTATATTCATGCAGTTATAGTTCTAATGATTTCGATACACCTGTTCATTCACTCATGGGGGTATGAGAGCTATGTGAGTACCATCAATGGCACCTATCACATGGGAGATATTATTGAAGACATAGAATCCTTATTTGATGGCAGTGCATTCAGCCCTTTGGGGAAACTGGACATAAGTTTGCAAGTGTTGAACGAATGCATACCGGAAATTGGACAGGATGTGGCTGAACATTGGCTGTGAAACCCCTTGCAGCCATGCCCACTGTCACCTGAAATCCGCCCGTGGCCAAAAAATGGAGAACAGACAGCACTTGCACTTGCACAGTTGTAGGGATGTCATGCTGATTGGCCGGCTTCAGAACAGGATCCATTAATGCACAGAGGTCATGGATTGTAGCTCTATTGAGTTGGTAGGTGATCATGAAATGACGTTCCTCCATGGTGGCCAAATCTACCAGGGGTCTGTAAACAGATGGTGCCCTCCCTCGCCACATGGGTCCGTACCTACGGGGGAGGAAAGAACATGTTTTGAGTGTCAACATACACTTGCATCACATGATGTCACTGTACTTTTCAAAATGTGTCACATAGGTAACACATAAAAACTGAAATATTGAGGTACACCGTCAGGCTGATGTGTGCTGAGGTTTCTTTGTCATAATGCCATCACATTGTATACACACTTCCAACCGTGACTACATCTGTGCATCAAGGAATCATGTCAGTAATCGATGAATGGGAGAGACAGTGGGGCCATGGATGAGGCCCCCGGCAAGGCTATTGAGACCTGGTGAAAGCAAAATGGCAGTCTCCTGCCATCCAGGTATGGTAGTGTGGAAGTGACTTAATTTCGCTGGCGTATGTAGTCATGGCGAAAGGATGTGTTCACCGCCGTAAACCTGAGCATTGGATTACATGGTTGTCAATGGGGAACCTGGGCCAATCCTGATCACTGCCGGCAGTGATGGTGCCCACCGCAGCAGTATCTACAGCCGTTTTGTCAGACACTTGACTCCTGCATCATGTGAAGGGTAGTACTCCACTGCGTGTTCTGCTGTGTCCTGACTCTTGTCCCTGAGATGGCGCGTGTCACAGGGGAACAGGCCCGGCCTTCACCGCGGAGGAGCTGGAAAAGCTGGTGGACGGGGTCCTACCCCTGTATGCAAAGTTGTATAGGCTACCAGAGGAGTAGGTGAGTTGCCATCTGTTATCCTTAGATGTGTGTGATTGTGGCAGATGCCTGTATACATGTGTGTTCAATGTATGACTGCCCAGACCTAGGTTGTCTGGCACTTTCTGCCTGTAATTTGTTCATATGTATGTCAAAATGGGCCATGTCAGTATGTAAGGACATGACATTTGTATATGGGCACACACACTGACATCTGATTCTTTGCTCTTTGTGTCCCATGCAGGTCAGCACCCATCAAAAGAAAGGCCTGTGGCAAGCCATCCCCAAGGAAGTGCGGACCCTGGGGGTCTACAACTGGCGGTGCACCCACTGCAGGAAGCGGTGGGAGGACATGAGGTGCTGGGCCAGGAAGCCTGGAGAGGCCCAGCTGGGAAAGGCCTCCCAACGAGGAAGGGATGCTCATCGGACCCTGACCCCCTAAGGGCCCGCAATCTGGCGGTGGCCTATCTGGACTTGGATGGATGCTTGAAGGCAGCACAGCAGCCACAAGTGGGTGAGTACCAACACTGTTGTGATACCACCTTGATGGGTGTATTTGGGTGCTGTGCGATGCATGCATTGTAGTGCCAGACACCAAGACAGGTGTGTCCCTGCAGTCCTGCCCCCTCCACATCCTTGAAATAGTGTCATAGCTAGTTTTGGCAGTGTCTGTAGGCCTATGAGGGGTCCTTTTTTTTGTCATCTGTTATTCATTGTGGCCTTAGGGACTTGGAAGTGTATTGGCTTGGCATGGTCTCTCATGTGTGTACTTCACACAATGTATCAGAGTCGTGTTTCATGAGGGTTATGTGGTGTATTCTGGGGTCATACCTACTAGTCAGGGGCCCGTTCATGACGTTTGTTGTGTCTGCTGAGGGTCCGTGCCTGACCTGGGTGGGAGTGTCTGTGACCCAAAATGTACATACTTTCAGGATTTCACATACTTCTTTCTTGTTTTGTTTCCCCACCCCTGTGCTCTTGTGTCCCTGTGTACATTAGCATCATCTGGAGAGGGAGCTGAGGCACCGGGAAGTGGGGATGCAGCAGCCCACGGTTCCAAGGAGGCAGAGTCGACTGAAGCCAAGGGGACCAGTGGGTTGGAGGGCGAGAGGAGTACCACGGAGGAGGCAACTACCACTGGAGGTAGTGACTCTGATACCTCCTCCAATGGCAGCTACCTGGTGGTGGAGGACCCTACTGGGCCCACCCATTCGTTGTAATCTTCCACCACCCCCATACCATCACTGCCCTCCCAGCTGCTCCCCACCGAGTTGCCCGTGCCCACTCAGCCAGGGGAGTGGGCGTCTCCTTTGCCCCAGGCTCCTCCCTTCACTCATCCCAAGCACACATATAGACAGCCATGCACACAGATCAACACACAAGAAGCACACTGAGAAACACAAGCACCACACTCCTCACCACAGGTATGCACACACCCAACGTACTAAAGCACACACAACAACATCCACTTCCCCTGGTCTGTCAACCTCCGCGGCCACCCTGTCTGTTACCTCACCATGCACATCCACACGCACTGCACCCTCAGTCATTGCTGCTTCCCCCATTCATGCAGTCACCCCAGACACCACACCTGCACTCACCACGACTACATTTACAGACGCTTGCAGCACACTCAGGAGACCTGCAGACACCCAGACAACATCCATCTACACTGGCAGTCTGTCTTCTCCCACTGTGTCCTCCACCCCTCCTCCCAAAACACTGAAATGTTCGCACACATCCATACCACACACATCCACCACACAAAAGCATACTATACAGGCACCTGCATCCACGTCCAGCACACCTACACCTGGTACAAGCACTTCCTCAACCTCCACTCCTATACCTGCCTCAGAATCCCCTCCAACTGTACCTTCCTATCCCATGTTAACCTCTTTGATCCCACTGGCCCACCCTGTCTTTTCCCTAAACGTTCCCATGCGTTTGCCCAGTCCACTCCTTCCTCATCTAAATCCACCCCAGTCTGCCCTTCCCATTCCCGTGTCCCTTCTCCAGGGAGGAAGAAGCCCCGTGTTGCCCCAGGTCACTCTGCCACCCCTCGGTCCAGGCCCACTCTCCCTCCTTCCAAGGGCAAGCCCAAACCCCCTCCAGCTCCCAAACCTAAGCCCAAGACCCCCCCATCCAGACCTGAGTCCTCACACCTGCCACCCCCTGCCCCTGTTCCCTGAGGTGGCTGGCTGCCCCAATGATGCCCCTTTCCAGTGGAGTTCCCTTTGCACATGTGGGTGTCAAGTTTGGGCTATATTTGGCCTTCAGGCACTTTATGATGGACTGGCCAATGGCCTTATGTGGACATTACCTTTGTTTATTCAAATAAATGTTAAGTGGCCAGCAGTGCTGTTGGCACATTACAGTGATGTTGTTCAGCATTTCACTGTGGGGATGTGGTGTGCACAGGTGTGTACATTGGTGAAGGTGTTTGTTGTCTTGTGTCTGGTACGTACATCTTGTTCTGGAATGTATGGCTTGGGATGGTAGGATGGGTTGGGAGTGCATTTCAGGGTGGGGTGGGTGTGTAACTGTTCCCTTTCTTCCCTTGTGTACTAGGCTGCGGTACTTACCGTCGTTCTCTTCGTCGTCGGTCATGGTCCTGGAGGAATATGACAAGGAGAAGCACTGGCATGATTTCCAACTCTCGCTCCATGTCTGCGTCGGCGTGTTCTTTGTACCTTCGGTTAGTGTTTCCTTTAATATTGTTCGTTTCGACTACGCTTTGCCTGGCGGTGGTTCCCGCCCCAGAACTGATGGCGGTGTCGTGTTTCATGATGTGGTGGGTGGGTAGGGCCTTTCTGCCGGCCTGAGGTTGGCCTCCCCGTTGTCATTGGGACTAAAAAAATGGCAGTGTGTGGATGGACCGCTACTTGTTTCTCATGTGCTTCATTATTTGACGGTCCTTAACGCCAGCCTGTTGGCGGTAGTTACCGCCACCTGCCGGGGGTGCGGTGTTTAACACCATGTTTATAATGACCACCTTAGTCTCAAAATCAAATTAGAAGCACATGGAAACAATACTTGTTGACCAAATCTTCTAAAGAATCTCAATTTAATCAAAGCTTGGATCACTACATATTCTAAGGTTATGGTACAAATCAGTAGCAATAATAACTGCGCAAAAGAAATGGCATACATTTAGATTCAGCAAAGAAAAGACATCAACTATTATTAATGTGTAGCAGGCATCAATCAGTGAGTATCCCAACTAACCTTCAGATTAGAATGACAAGTTTGGGCTTAAAGCAAAACAATTTAGTCAACACAAATTTGGAAAACATCTAACTATGGTTGTATCAAAATGAGTGGTTGGTACCTAAGGACAAAAGCAAATAGACATAGCAATCAGTAACATCGTCTTTTGCCATACCTCAGTATGGTTCAGAAAGCTGTAACTGTATTCGTCAACTGGACACCTGTTCGGTCAGCAAAGCATCAGAATTCAGCATTAAAGTTCATAATGACCACCTTAGTCACAAAATCAAATGATAAGCACACAGAAACAATACTGGTTGACCAAATCTTCGAAAGAATCTCAATTTAATCAAAGCTTGGATCACTACACATTCTAAGGTTATAGTACAAATCAGTAGCAATAATAACTGTGCAAAAGAAATGGCATACATTTAGATTCAGCAAATAAAAGACATCAACTGTTATTAAAGCTTAGCAGGTATCAATCAGTGAGTATCCTAACTAACCTTCAGATTAGAATAACTTGTTTGGGCTTAATGCGAAACAATTTAGTCAACACAAATTTGGAAAACATCTAACTGTGGCTCTATCAAAATGAGTGGTTGGTACCTAAGGACAAAAGCAAATAGACATAGCAATCAGTAACATCGTCTTATGCCTTGCCGCTGTATGGGTCAGCAAGCTGTTACTGTATTCGTCAACTGGACATTTGTTCGGCCAGAAAGCATCAGAATTCAGCATTAAAGTTCAAGATAGGGAACGTCTCTTCAGTCAGTTCAGAAAGAATAAAAACTATGCTCTTGGGACGGTCAGGAAAAAATGGGGAGAATAGCCTCTCTCCTCCTGGTGCAGTCTGGCTAAGTTATATTCCCTAAAACTACTTCCCACATTGCTATTGGTCAAAGAATCGTACGTATAAATTTAGTCCATTGAAAGTAGAAACTCAAATCTAAGAATTTACTAAACCATTGTTCACATGTTGATGATTGGCTCCTCTTCTCCTTTCCCTGTCGTTGGGCTCATCAAATAACAAATGTGTATCCATACACTCTAGTCAGTGCATCCATTGTCTGCCCCTGGGAACATTGCCTTTACACATACTAAGTTATACAATATATCCTCAGCTAGTACAACATATTCTAGCAGCCAGTTCTCATGGGAAAGAATTCTAGCTACTAACATTCGGTCAATGCAATGGAAAACTACAATTTAATTCTCTAAGCAGCCATTTTATAATTTGTCTAAACAATGCAACTTGACATGAGGCTGTGCAACTAGGCCCAAGACCTTGGTAAATTAATGCCTATGATTAATAAAGCAAATACATAGTACATAACCATTAATATGACAGCCTACTGCATTAATCCAAATATAAGCTCAACATTTTACATTAATAAGCTGTTAATAAGTACACTTCGTGATCATTTATGGTCACTGAAGTAGGCACATATTCAAAACGTCTGTATTATTTTCTATATTATCTCATTTTCTATGCAGATTTAACATTCAAGATACATGAATATTCATTAGTAAAAGTTCAGCGTTAACAATCCCTCCTCTGATGACTAAATATGTCATCACATTTACATCTTTCCACACAAATTTTCTGCTTCAGCTAAAATGTGTCATCTTCATCCCTTTTAATCTTCATTCCCTCCTTGAATTTTTCCTAAACAAATATTCAATTTTTATCTCCTCTCTCCTCTGATCAATTTTCATTTTCTTTGATTTAATAACATAATACAATTTACATATTCCCCATGTTTCAGTTATGCAGATCACAATAATCAATATCCCTTGTATTATTTTCCATTTTATCCCTTTCCCAATGTTGCTGAGCGAATTTCCCACTGAAGCAAATCATTTGCCAACTTTCTCCCAAACACTTGGTTCTTACAGCTCCTTCAAATCAACACTTTCATTAGTCAGATTTGTAAGAAAGCTTCTAATTTTTTTGTTATAATCAGGAATATATGAACGACAATTCTTTGAATTCAGCATTTTGCAAACTGCACCATCCTTTGCTAAAAAGAATGTCTAACACAACGTGGTTCTGAAGAGTCATATCTTTCCACAGCCACTTCTGCATTGATTAGGATCATGGTTCTTACAAAATTTGTCAACATGTTATATGTCAATAGTAGACAACTTTCGAATCTTTATAGAATTCAGAGCGACTCCCACTGAAGGAATCATTGCTCCAAATATTTCTCCCCCCATACTAAGGAAGACTCCCTGTTTTGTTTAAAATGATGTAACTCAGTCATGTTAGGTAATCTTTTCAAGTCCTCAAGTTGGAATATCTTTGGGAAGGCTATTTCTAATTAAGTTGTGCCATACCATCCTCTTGGAAGACGGTAATGGGCATCTGGCCCAAAGATGCAATAAATTCCAGGAATCGCTGGATCCTGTCCATTCAACATTAATGTCCATTTACTCTCAAACAAGAACACATGTCTACAGTCACTCATTCCCACAAATGATATGTCAGTACTAGATTTAGGCCTATATATACAAAGCTTTCCTACATGCTGTGCATCTAAAGCTAACCTCCTTTGTGTTTTTAGTTCACTAAATGCGTAATCATTTCTAAAAGTCCTTTTCTCTAAGCCCTTTTCTAACTTCTCCTTCAATTCCTTTCTCCTGTCGTCAGTCTGATCTGAGAAGGTCTTCTCTAATGGTGTAAGCAAGCATGTCAGATTGTTCCTGTGCGCATATGCAGTGCCAAAAGTTAATGTGCTTCACACCGAGGCTCCAAACACATCTTCCTCACATGTTTTCTGATCACAACCAAGTCACCTGCTCTCAGGTTGTGTCCTTGATCTTGAGACGATTGCAGTGTGGTGGCTTCCACCTAATGAGAGAAAGAGCTAACCACATCACCCACACCCTTGAAATAGTCCAACACCATATCATCTGTTATGTTCACAAGAGCATTTGCAGGAACCTCTTGCAACCTCATTGCTCTGTCCATGAAGATCTCATGTTTCAACAATCCTGTCTTCCTGTTGGGTGTGTTTCTCATTGTCATCAGAACTAATGGTAGTGCCTCTGGCCATTTCAGATTCATGGATGCACACATTTTCGCCATTCTTGATTTCAAGGTACCATTCATCTGTTCCACAAGTCCTGATTCTTCAGGGCAGTAACTACAATTCAGCTTCTGCTCAATGTTTAAATCTGCATATAGTAACTTAACTACTTCATTGTTGAAGTGACTTCTTCTATCTGATTCTAAAGAGATCAGAAACCCAAACCATGGTATCAGTTCCCCAAGCAGTAATTTTGCTACTGTGAGGCTGTCATTTCTTTGTGTAGGATAAGCTTCAATTGAATGACTAAAAATGCAAACAATCACCAACACGTATCTCAATCCTCCACAGTAGGAGGCTGGCCTGGCTTATAGTGGGTACCTTGGGGTACTAACACCTTGTGCCAGGTCCAGTTATCCCTTATTAGTAGATGAGAGGTGTTCTAGCAGCTTAGACTGATAGAGGTAGCTATAGCAGAGCAGCTTAGGCTGAACTAGGAGACATGCAAAGCTCCTACCATACCACTTCTATCACTTAGCACAATATCATAAGAAAACACAATACTCAGAGTTACTAAAAGTAAAGGTACTTTATTTTAGTGTCATACACCAAAAGTATCTCAGAGGATATACTCCCTTAGGAGGTAAGTAATATACACAAAATATACACACAGACCAAAATCAGGTAAGTAAACAGTTAGAAAAGTAGTGCAAACACTGTAGAACACAATAGAATGCAATAGGAGACAATAGGCCTAGGGGCAACACAAACCACATACTCCAAAAGTGGAATGTAAACCACGAATGGACCCCAGGCCTAGTGTAGTGTGTAGAGGGTCACTGGGAGTGTAGAAAACACTAAGGGTGTCCAAGATACCCCACCCCAAGACTCTGAAAAGTAGGAGTAAAGTTACCCTACTACCCCTGAAAGACAGTAAAGTTGAGATAGGGGATTCTGCAAAGACAACAACTGACTGCAAAGCACTGAGGACGGATTCCTGGACCTGAGGACCTGTAAAGGAAGGGGAGAAAGTCCAAGAGTCACGCAAGTGTCCAGGGGGGCAGGAGCCCACTAAACCACAGATGAAGGTGCAAATGGGCTGCCTCCGGGTGGAAGAAGCCGAAGATTCTGCAACAACGAAAGGTGCCAGGAACTTCTCCTTTGGTCAGAAGATGTCTCACGGCATGGTGGAGGATGCAGAGTTGTTTCCACGCAGAAAGACCGCAAACAGGCCTTGCTAGCTGCAAGAGTTGTGCTTAAAGGTTTTGGGTGCTGCCAGGGCCCAGGAAGAACCCGGAGGTCGCCCCTTGGAGAAGAAGACAGAGGGGGTGCTCAGCAACACAGAGAGCCCACGCAGAAGCAGGCAGCACCCACAGAAGTACCTGAACAGGCGTTCAGAAGATCTGAGCATGACGGCCGACTCAGCACAACAAAAGAGGGTCCCACGAAGTCGGAGTCCAACTCAGCGAGTTGGGCAATGCAGGACAGAGTGCTGGGGACCTGGGATAGGCTGTGCACAAAGGAAGTCCTGCAAAAGTGCACAAAAGCCCTAGCATCTGCAGTTCACTCAGTACACAGGATTACTGTCTGGCATGGGGAGGCAAGGACTTACCTCCACCAAATTTGGACAGAAGGGCCACTGGACTGTTGGGGACACTTGGATCCAGCTCTTGTGTTCCAGGAACCAAGCTCGTCAAGATGAGAAGGGACCAGGGGACCGGTGATGCAGACGTTTGGTGCCTGCGTTGGCAGGGGGAAGATTCCGTCGACCCACGGGAGATTTCTTCTTGGCTTCCAGTGCAGGGTGAAAGCAGACAGCCCTCAGAGCATGCAACACCAGCAAACAGTCGGGAAAGCAGGTAGGATGAGGCGCTACAATGTTGCTGGTAGTCTTCTTGCTACTTTGTTGCGGTTTTGTAGGCGTCCTGGAGCAGTCAGCAGTCGATCCTTGGCAGACGTCAAATAGAGAAGTGCAGAGGAATTCTGATGAGCTCTTGCATTCGTTATCGGTGAGATGCCCACAGGAGAGACCCTAAATAGCCCTCAAAGGAGGATTGGCTACAGAGAAAGGTAAGCACCTATCAGGAGGGGTCTCTGACGTCACCTGCTGGCACTGGCCACTCAGAGCTGTCCATTGTGCCCTCACACCTCTGCATCCAAGATGGCAGAGGTCTGGGACACACTGGAGGAGGTCTGGGCACCTCCCCTGCGAGGTGCTGGTCCGGGGAGTGGTCACTCCCCTTTCCTTTGTCCAGTTTCACACCAGAACAGAGCTGGGGGGATCCCTGAACCGGTGTAGACTGGATTATGCAAGGAGGGCACCATCTGTGCCCTTCAAAGCTTTTCCAGAGGCCAGGAGTGGCTACTCCTCTCATGCCTTGCACACCTATTTCCAAAGGGAGAGGGTGTAACACCCTCTCTCAGAAGAAATCCTTTGTCCTGGCTTCCTGGGACTGGGCTGCCCAGGCCCCAGGGGGGCAGAAACCTTTCTGAGGGTTGGCAGCAGCGGTAGCTGCAGAGAAAACCCCGGGAAGTTAGTTTGGCAGTACCCGGGCTCTATGCTGGAGTCACGGGGATGCATGGAATTCTCCTCCCAATACCAGAATGGTATTGGGGGGACAATTCCTAGATCCTAGACATGTCACATGGCCAAGTTCGGAGTTACTATTGTGACGCTACATATAGGTTATGACCTATATGTAGTGCACACGTGTAATGGTGCCCTCGCACTCACAAAGTCCGGGGAATTTTCCCTGATCAATGTGGGGGCACCTTGGCTAGTGCCAAGGTGCCCACACACTAAGTAACTTTGCACCTAACCTTCACCTAACCTTAACTAAGTGAGGGTTAGACATTATAAGTTACTGAAGTGCAGTGTACAATGGCTGTAAAATAATGTGGATGTTATTTCACTCAGGCTGCAGTGGCAGTCCTGTGTAAGAATTGTCTTAGCTCCCTATAGGTGGCAAAAGAAATGCTGCAGCCCATAGGGATCTCCTGGAACCCCAATACCCTGGGTACCTGGGTATCATATACTAGGGAATTATAAGGGTGTTCCAGTGTGCCAATCAGAATTGGTAAAATTAGTTACTAGCCTGCAGTGACAATTTTAAAAGCAGAGAGAGCATAAACACTAAGGTTCTGGTTAGCAGAGCCTCAGTGATACAGTTAGGCACCACACAGGGAACGCATACAGGGCACACGTTATGAGCATAGGGGTCCTGGCTATCAGGATCCCAGTGAAATAGGCAAAAACAAACATACATACAGTAAAAATGTGGGTAACATGCCAGGCAAGATGGTGCTTTCCTACACAACCCCCAACCCCCCAAACGAGGGACAATAAGGCTAACCTTGCCCAGCTGAGTCTTCCTTGTCTAAGTGGAAATATCTGGAGAGTCCATCTGCATTGGAGTGGGTGCTTCCAGGTCTATGGTCCACTGTATAGTCCATTCCCTTTAGGGATATGGACCACCTCAACAATTTAGAGTTTTCACCTTTCATTTATTTTAACCAAAGTAGAGGTCTGTGGTCTGTCTGAACAATAAAGTGAGTACCAAACAGGTATGGTTTCAACTTTTTCAGTGCCCAGACCACAGTAAAGGCCTCCCTCTCTATGGCAGACCAATGCTGTTCTCTAGGGGTCAACCTCCTGCTGATAAAAACAACAGGTTTATCCTGGCCCTCAGTATTAAGCTGTGATAGCACTTCCCCAACCCCCAATTCAGAAGCATCAGTCTGGACTATGAACTTTTTGGAATAGCAAGGGCTTTTTAGGACAGGTGCAGAGCACATGGCCTATTTGAGCTCATCAAAAGCTTTTTGACAGCTAGCTGTCCACGATACCTTTTTAGGCATCTTTTTACTAGTGAGGCCATTAAGAGGAGCTGCAATGGAGCCATCATTCTTAATAAACCTCCTATAGTACCCTGTGAGGCCTAGAAAGGCTCTCACCTGGGTTTGAGTTGTAGGGGGAGCACATTCCATAATGGTCTGGATCTTCCCATGCCGTGATGCAATCTGTTCCCCACCTACCAGGTGGACCAGATAAACCACTTTCCCCTGCCCTATCTGGCACTTTGAGGCCTTGATAGTGAGGCCTTCCTTTTGCAGGGCCTCTAAAACTTTCCACAGGTGGACCAGGTGATCATCCCAGGTGGAGCTAAAGACAGCTATATCATCTAGATATGCTGCACTAAAAGCTTCCAACCCTTGCAGGACTGTGTTCACCACCCTTTGAAAAGTGGCAGGTGCATTCTTCAGACCATCATAGTGAATTGATAGTGCACTCCAATGGCTGAGAATGCAGTTTTAGGTTTTGCATCTTCTGATAACTTAATCTGTCAATACCCTGCAGTTATGTCAAAAGTGCTTAGATACTTGGCAGAAGCCAGTGCATCAATCAGCTCATCTGCCCTGGGTATAGGGTGAGCATCTGTCTTGGTTACTTGGTTCAGCCGTCAACACAAAACCTCATCTCTCTTTTTCCATCCTTACTGTGAGGTTTTGGGACAAGCACCACTGGGCTAGCCCATGGGCTTTCTGAAGGCTCAATCACTCCTAAGTCTAACATTTTCTGAACCTCTTGTTTAAGGCAGTCCTTGACATGGTCAGGTTGCCTATAAATCTTACTCTTGACAGGTAAACTGTCTCAGGTATTGATTGTATGCTCACACCAAGTAGTGGTACCTGGTATCAGTGAGAAGAGTTCAGAAAACTGACTTAAAATATTTATACAGTTGCCCTTCTGCTCTACAGTAAGGCAATCTGTCAGTACTACTCCCTCCACTAAGCCATAAGCTTCAGTGGTGGAGAAGAGATCAGGGAGAGGGTCACTCTCTTCTTCCTATCCCTCATCAGTTGCCATGAGCAGGGTGGGATCAGCCCTGTCATAGTAGGGTTTTAGGCGGTTGACATGGAGCACCCTAAGGGGACTCCTGGCAGTGCTCAGGTCTACCAAGTAGGTAACCTCACCCTTTTTTTCAACAATTGGATGAGGTCCACTCCATTTGTCCTGGAGTGCTCTTGGGGCCACGGGCTCCAATACCCACACCTTCTGTCCTGGGTGGTACTGGGTCAGGACAGCCTTCTGGTAATGCCATTGCTTTTGCAGCTCTTGGCTGGCCTGAAGGTTTTTACTGGCCTTTTTCATGTACTAAGCCATTCTTGATCTTAGGCCAAGTACATAGTCCACAATGTCCTGTTTAGGAGCTTTTAAAGGTTGTTCCCAACCCTCCTTAACAAGTGCAAGGGGACCTCTCACAGGGTGCCCAAAGAGGAGTTCAAAGGGGCTAAAGCCCACTCCTTTTTGGGGTACCTCCCTGTAAGCAAAAAGGAGGCAAGGTAGCAGGACAAACCATTTCCTTCTGAGTTTTTCAGGGAGTCCCATAATCATACCTTTGAGAGTTTTATTAAACCTCTCAACCAGACCATTTGTTTATAGATGATAAGGAGTAGTGAACTTCTATGTTACAGCACACTCGTTCCACATTGCTTTGAGGTATGCAGACATGAAGTTACTACCTCTGTTTGCCACCACTTCTTTAGGGAAACCCACCCTGGAAAAGATTCCCAGGAGGGCCTTTGCCACTGCAGGAGCTGTAGTGGTCCTTAAGGGGATGGCTTCAGGGTACCTAGTGGCATGGTCCACTACCAAAAGGATAAACCTATTGCCTGAAGCTGTTGGAGGGTCAAAGGGGGCAACTATGTCAACCCCTACCCTTTCAAAGACCCCCCAACCACAGGAAGTGGAATTAAGGGGTCCTTTGGAGTGCCACCAGTCTTGCCACTGGCTTGGCAGGTAACACAAGAGCAACACAACTCTTTGGTGTCCTCTGACATATGAGGTCAGTGAAGTAGGGGAACAAGCTGTCCCAAGTTTTACTTTGGCCCAAATGCCCAGCCAAGGGAATGTCATGTGCCAAAGTAAGTAGAAACTCTCTGTATTGCAAAGGGATGGCCAATCTCCTGGCAGCTCTAGGTTTAGGGTCCCATGATTCAGTATACAGGAGGTTGCCCTCCCAATACACCTTATGGCTATCACTGATATCCCCATTCTGCTGCTTAAAAGCTTGCTGTTTTGAACCCTCTAGTGTGGGACAGGTCTGCTGTGCCACACTCAGCTCTTCCCTAGCAAGTCCCCCTGCACCCAAAAGCTCAGCAGTGTCTGCCACCAGCTCCTTTGGTGTAGGTTCTGCACAGGGAGAGGATTCATCTTCCTCAAAAGGGGAATATTCTGGTGACGGAGGGATATTGGGCAAGGATTTACCCTTCCTACCCCTAGCTTTTGGGAGCACTTGGTCCATTGTTCCAGGATCCAAGTTTCCCTGTCCTTTTTGCATTTTGGCCTGAGCCCTTGAAAAAGTAAAAATATGCCTAGGAATGCCCAGCATTGCTACATGAGCCTCCAACTTCACTTCAGCCCAAGCTGATGTCTCCAAATCATTGCCTAGTAAGCAATCTACAGGTAATTCAATGGCTACCACAACTTTCTTTGGACCAGTAACCCCCTCAGTTGAGATTCACAACAGCCATTGGGTGGCTAAGTGTGTTATTGTTAGCATCAGTCGCTTTGTACTGTTAACCAAGTAGGTGTTGATCAGGGTGAACTAGTTTCTCTATAACCATAGTTACACTGGCTCCTGTGTCCCTGTAGGCCTCAACCTCAACACTGTTAATTAGGGGTAGTTGCTTGTACTTACCCATATTAAGGGGAAAAGCAACCAAGGTGGCAAAGTCAATGCCACCATTAGAGACCAAAAACAGCCTCTGTGGTCTCCCTAACACGACCAACCCCAACTACACTGCCAATAGTGAGCCCAGCTACACCCTTGGATTGGCTATTTGTAGTAGACGTCCCACCACCACTGCTTTTACTAGGGGCACTAGAAGTTGCAGTTGGGGTAGTGGTGGTGGGAGGTTTGGTGTTTTTCTTTGGACAAGTGGCATCACTTGCCCAATGGCTTTTTACTTTACATAAATAACACCAATGCTTTTTCTGATTGTTAGAAGAGGATTTGGACCCCCCACCCCCAGAGGATTTTTGTGGGCCTGATGAAGACTCAGAATGTTTTTTATCTTTGTCCCCGCCCTTGTCAGAAGACTTACCATCCTTCTTCTTGCCATTCTTGTTACCCCCTGTATGAACTTTTCTGTTCACTCTTGTTCTGACCCATTTGTCTGCCTTCTTTCTCAATTCTTGGGGAGAGGTCAGATCTGAGTCTACCAAGTACTGGTGTAACAAATCAGACACACAATTGTTCAAAATATGCTCTCTCAGGACTAGTTTATGCAGGCTTTCATAGTCAGTCACCTTACTCCCATGTAACCAACCCTCCAAGGCCTTCACTGAACAGTCTACAAAGTCTGTCCAGTCTTGAGAGGACTCTTTTCTGGCGTCTCTGAACTTAATCCTGTATTGTTCAGTGATTAAGCCAAATCCATCCAAGAGTGCATCTTTCAAAACTTTGTAGTTATTAGCATCACTTTTACTGACAGTAAGGAGCCTATCCCTACCCCTACCAGTGAAAGTTAGCCACAAGATAGCAGCCCACTGCCTTTGAGGTACTAACTGTACCATACAGGCCCTCTCAAGTGCAGCAAACCACTTGTTAATGTCATCCCCCCGCGGAAGGGGGGGCTATCTTATGCAGGTTTCTGGAATCTTGCTCTCTAACAGGATTGCTATCAAAAACACTGCTGCTGCCACCAACGAACTAACCCCAATCTCTGCCTTTCCACATCCAGAGATTCCCTGTCTAAGGCCAGCTGCTACTGATAAGCTTCAGCCTGGCCTCTTCCAACCTCAGCTTTCTGAGTTCCCTTTCTATTAAGTTATCCTCAGGGTGAGAGGCTTGGGAATTGTGAGACACAGAAGAAATGTGGGAATTGGCAGAGAGAGACCTGTCCCTAACTGGCTGGACTCTAGTAACCTGGCCTTTAGGAGTGAAAGGTGCCCTACTAATGTGTGACCCCTCCCACTACCAGTGTCACTAGATGGCCTGTTAGCTGACAGGTCCTTGGAAGAACCCTCCCCAGCAACATCAGAGGATTCCTCTGAGTCTGACTGGGTACCCCCCTCCTCTACCTCCTGATCCTGGGATGGGCCAGACTGGTACTGGTCACTTTCTAGGAGAAGGCTGAGGAGAAGATATTTTGTAGGATTCTTTCCAATTCCTAAACCTCTTTCAATGCAGAGACCCCTCAAACTTTTAAAGTTTAGATTCCCATATGTTGCCTGGACAACTGTGGGAGTAAGTTCTACTGCAGACATGATAGAAAAGGTTTAGGACAGAAAGAGAAAAGAAAACAAAAGTTTTTGTAACTTTTGAAAGAACAGAGAAAAGCTTTTTCAAACTTTTTGTAAACTTTTAAACGTTTTCAGAACTTTTCAATAACTTTTTAGAAAGTTTTAGAGAAGGAAAGTTAAACTGTTTAGGTCAATGTGTAAATTCTGAAGTATTTGGTATATGTTTTTCTTATGAAAGTCAGCGGTCGATCCTTGGCAGAAGTCAAAGAGAGAAGTGCAGAGGAACTCTGGTGAGCTCTTGCATTAGTTATCTGGTGAGATGCTCACATGAGAGACCCTAAATAGCTCTCAGAGGAGGATTGGCTACAGAGAAAGGTAAGCACCTATCAGGAGGGGTCTCTGACATCACCTGCTGGTACTGGCCACTCAGAGCTGTCCATTGTGCCCTCACACCTCTGCATCCAAGATGGCAGAGGTCTGGGACACACTGGAGGAGCTCTGGGTACCTCCCCTGGGAGGTGCTGGTCAGGGGAGTGGTCACTCCCCTTTCCTTTGTCCAGTTTCGTGTCAGAGCAGGGCTGGGGGGATCCCTGAACCGGTGTAGACTGGATTATGCAAGGAGGGCACCATCTGTGCCCTTCAAAGCATTTCCAGAGGCCAGGAGAGGCTACTCCTCACAGGCCCTTCACACCTATTTCCAAAGGGAGAGGGTGTAACACCCTCTCTCAGAGGAAATCCTTTGTTCTGCCTTCCTGGGACTGGGCTGCCCAGGCCCCAGGGGGGCAGAAACCTGTCTGAGGGTTGGCAGCAGAGGTAGCTGCAGAGAAAACCCCAGAGAGTTAGTTTGGCAGTACCCGGGCTCTATGCTGGAGCCCCAGGGATGCAATTCCATGATCCTAGACATGCTATATGGCCATGTTCAGAGTTACCATTGTGACGCTACATATAGGTTATGACCTATATGTAGTGCACATGCATTCACCCCGCATTCCCCGTGTCCCCGCATTCACAAAGTCCGGGAAATTTGCCCTGAACAATGTGGGGGCACCTTGGCTAGTGCCAGGGTGCCCACACACTAAGTAACTTTGCACCTAACCTTCAGTAAGTGAGGGTTAGACATATAGGTGACTTATAAGTTACTTAAGGGCAGTGTAAAATGGCTGTGAAATAACGTGGACGTTATTTCACTCAGGCTGCAGTGACAGTCCTGTGTAAGAATTGTCTGAGCTCCGTATGGGTGGCAAAAGAAATGCTGCAGCCCATAGGGATCTCCTGGAACCCCTATACCCTGGGTACCTAGGTACCATATACTAGGGAATTATAAGGGTGTTCCAGTGTGCCAATCAGAATTGGTTAAATTAATCACTAGCCTGCAGTGACAATTTTAAAAGCAGAGAGAGCATAAACACTGAGGTTCTGGTTGGCAGAGCCTCAGTGATACAGTTAGGCACCACACAGGGAACACATACAGGGCACACGTTATGAGCATAGGTGTCCTGGCTAGCAGGATCCCAGTGACACAGGCAAAAACAAACATACATACAGTAAAAATGGGGGTAACATGCCAGGCAAGATGGTACTTTCCTACATCCACACACAGTGAGCTCGATAAAATCCAGCTGCATTCTGCTGAATGGACCTCCTGCTCTTCCAGTGTGGCTCAAATTGACCACTGTCCCTTTGCCCATGTTCATTTGTTGACAAACGACGCAATAATGGCAAACTGCTTCAGCAACTTGTCTAAACTTTGGATTGAACCAACTCTACTTGAACAATCAAATCATTGCACCCCTCCCCACATGTGCTTGACCGTGATAATATCTAGCCATTTGAGTCAACAAATTGTTCGGCAGTACTAAATGACCCTCTTCTGAAATCCATAGTTCATCCTGTCAATACATATTTCATTGTGATCCAATGCCGTTTTTTCTCCCTGTCAACATTATTTTGCAGTGTTCTCAGCTCTTCCAAGGTATCTACAACATGCAATGCATAACTCGGACATGTCTTATCTTCCTCAAGTAACAATTCCCACTTATCCTTGAACAATATACAGTTCAATGCGCAAAACCTTGCAACTTGATCCGCATATACATTTTGCATTGACACAAAGTCTTGAGATTTTAGATGTGCACTGCAATTCACCATGGCAATCTTTTCAGGCATTTTGATAGCTTGCAGTAACTCCTGAATTCTCTCACCATTTCTTACTGGTGAACCAGAAGAGGTCAGGAAACTTCTTTGAGATCACAACTGGCCAAAATCGTGCACTATTCCAAATCAATACTGGCTATCTATATAGATGGTAACTTTAAGCTGTGTAGAAACATGACATGCTCTAGTAAGGGCTAACATTTCCGCTACTTGCGCTGAGTATACTCCTCGAAGCCAGGACTCTTCAGGTATACCAGAAATTGTGCACACATCATATCCTGCTCTTTGTATTCCCGTATTGTCCCTTGGACAGGAACCATCAACAAAGATAATGTGGTTATTTTCTTCCAATCGGTTGTGTCTCTGATATCAGGTCTTGGTTTTGTGCACAGATCAGTTATTTCAAGACAATAATGCTCAATATCTTCCAATTTCATTTGGGGGTAAGGTTGCCGGATTAAGCACTGTACATTTTTTTGTGACACATTAGGGGATTCCAGGATGCTTGTTTCATAACAAGTCAGCCTGGCACCTGTTAGGTATTGTGTCTTCATTTATGTAAGTAAATGTTCAATGGAATGAGGGATCATAATAGTCAGGGGATGTCCCAACACAATGCTTTCATACTGTGCAAGGCTCTGTCCCACAGCAGCAACTGAACACAAACAGCCTGGTAAAGCTGCTGCAACTGGGTCCAAAGTAGCTGAAAAAAATGCTACTGCGCAGTTTACACCTCCATAGACTTGCACCAAGACAGACAAAGAACACGCCTCATGACAGAACAACATGAAGGGTTTTGTGTAGTCAGACATTCCCAAAGCCCGGGGCTTTGCACAAAATCTCTTTCAGTTTGGAAAATGCTTTCCTACAGGCTTGATCTTACACTAGTGGATCAGTGATTTCTTTGTGAGTCAGCTTCTGCAAGGGCTTTGAAATCACTGAAAAGTTGGGAATCCATTGGCAACAGTAGCCTACCATCCCCAAAAACATCCTAACATCTCTCTGTGTGGCTGGGGGATTCATCTGCAATATAGCTGTGACCCTTTCTCTCGATATTTTCCTTATTCCCTTCTCAATCTGGTGGCCCAAATATTTCACTTCTTTCTGACAGTATTGTAATTTAAGTGGGGAAACTTTATGACCATTCTTTCCCAAATGGTTCAATAAGGCAATTGTGTCATATTTGCACTCATCCCTTGTCTTGGATGCAATCAACAAATCATCATTGTACTGTACCAAAGTCGATTGGAAAAGCATTTCCACTGACTCCAGGTTCTTTTTCAAGATCTGACCGAATATGGAAGGTGATTCTGAAAACCCTTGCAGAATTCTACACCAACAGTAAACTCGATCTAAAAATTTAAAACAGAAGAGAAATTGACTATCCTCATGAAGAGGCACAGAAAAGAAGGCTTGTGACAAGTCTATGATGGTGAACCATTCAGCATCGCATAGAATCTGAAACAGAGTCACAGCAGGATTTGGCACTATAGGATAACATTCGATCACAATGTCATTTATTTTTCCCAGATCCTGGACAATTAGAACTTTCCCACAGGGCATTCACAATCCCATTATCAGTGAATTGCAACGACTGCTCAACACTTCTTTCAAAACTCCTTGGTTTACAAATTGTGAAATTATGGGAGCAACTTTCTGAATGATGTCCTGTGTCATGTGGTATTGTGGAATCTGGGGGAAAATTGCGTTCAGCTTTACCAGAACTCTAACTGGTTCAACTCCCTTTATAAGGCCAATCTCTTTCCCTGTCTAATGACAAACTATCTTTAACTGTTCCATGTAAGTCAGAAGGAAGTTCCTTCACTGTGAAAACTGGAAAGAAACTAATCAGGGGGTACTCCTCATTTATTATTTCACTCTCTGTCTCTGAAACTGGGTCATCCTCATCAACACTGTTCATCTGTATCTCAATTCCTTCATTTGAGCAAGTAATCAAGCATCTGATTTTACACTACAAATCCCTTATCTAGACTAAGAATTTGGACTAAGAATTTGTGTAACCCTTTAAATTTTCCAATTTTAACCTGAACTGGATCCGTAATTGGACTGGTCAAATACTGATTCGCTACTCCTACAATTTGGACTGTTTCCCCTTAAAGGGGCAGGTTTGGAACTTCTGCAGTTCTCACTGTAGAGGGTGTAGCTCCAGTGTCAACCAAGAATGAAACCTTGTGACCCATTACCTTTCCATTCACATATGGACCTTTCTCATCTACTATTAAGGAACCTGCAAGCACACACTCCTTGTCGGCTGAACTCTTGCTCACCCATTCATTGTTTATTCCATTCTCACTGTGTGAGGGGAATTGGTGTACCATGTTATTACTCTGGCTAAACTTCTGACCTGTGACCTGTTGAGGAAGCATCACCTGCTGCTGCTCCATTGGGGCATGAGTGGTTTGGATTTGCTGTCTAGGTACCATTTGAACCTGCTGTTGCATTTGCTGTGACTACGTCATCTGCACACTTGGCATTTGCACCTACTGCATGGGATGAAAATTTTGCATTTGATTCACATTGTTTTGAAAATGTGGATTATGACCTCTCACTCTTGGTCCTCTCATATTTTGAAACAAATTGATGTCACTTGTTTGCTGAACGACACTTTCCTGCACCATCATTGGACACTTCCACTTCCAATGTCCAATTCCTCCTCAAGCGTGACAAGTCAACAATCTCTTCATTCCCTGTACATCATTCTGAACCACTACAGAACCCAAATCGGGACTACGGTTTCCGTTTCCCATTCCTCCGTGACCTGTACCTCTCACTTGATTTTGAAATACCACATTTCCCTGCTGTTGCTTCTGTTGTGGAAAATTTCCCTGCATCCCTGTTTGTGCCATTTTGACCTGCATCACCATTGCCTTTTCTCTAAACTTTCTCTGCTTTAACTAAATCTGGTCCCTACAGTACTTTGCATACTGCAATACCTCATAAATCTGCTATACTTGCCAGCAAATCAAATGACTCTTAATCGTCTGGCTAATTTCAGGTCTCAATCCTTCCATAAATCTAAACACTAAATGAATCATGTCTTTCGGCTCAATTGTTTCTCTACTACTGTAATGTTTAAACACCTGCAACAATCTTTCATAATACGCATGTATTGATTCTTTCACTTCCTGGCTGTCCAGTCAATGTTCATGGGAGAAATTATCATTAAAAAAAATCAAATAACCTTATAATGGTATTTCATTACCTCAGGAGATGGTGCACCTGTAATCGGGTCCCTTTCTGGTTCCCTTGTTGGCCAATCTATACTCCTCTTGAACTCTATCCATAAATCAGCTGGAACCATTATCTCTAATAGAGTATTCAAATCCTCCCAGAGGTATTTTGCAAGTTTCATAAACCTGCCTGTCTGCTGGTACCATTCCACTGGTTATTCTGTCAACCTGGGATAATTGTTTGTAAAGGACAGAATGTGACTTCTACTCCCGGGACCTGGACAAAGTTTCCTCCTGGAATCTCTCTCACTGGTAAAATCCTCAACCTGTTGTACATTTGCAGTAAGGTTTGCAGAATCCCTTTTCCTTTTATCTCCCTTCTTCACCTATTTCCCTTCCCACTTGTCTAATGCTCCCCATGTCTGTACAATTTGAAGCAACTCTCTAAGGTGTGCCTTCATTCTTGCAGATCTCAAGTGTTCGAAATCTTTTGAGTCAAAATCTAACCTATAACTCCTCCTCAAGAATTTGTTTCTCTATTTCTATGCCGTATCTTTCTGCTAAGTCTGCTAGCTTTTGATGCACCTCACTTGCTTCTCTTGTAATTTTTGGGCACAATTATCTCAAGTCTGCTTCTGTGTACGATTCAAGTCTGTTCACTCCCATAGTTCCTTCGATAAGTTCACCCACTTCCATCCCTAGTCTAGTATAGTTCAAGTACTCCTCTTCCCTAGGAGCATTCTGTGGGGTATTCAGCTTATCTAACCATTCAAAACTTACAGTGAAATATTGTTAGGCTGGATATTTTGTTACAGTTGTACAGTTACATTTGGAGACGGTGGTGTCAGTAACCTCAGGCTATGACTGATGTTTGACCCTTTTCCAGTATTTGGAGAAACACAGAATGGACTAAGGTCCAACAATGACCCTTTTCCATCAAAGGACTGTCCCATAGGAGAGACTATTCGAGTTATCTCATTGAGTCCTCCCCTCTCTGAATTCTGATTCAGGACTCCCTGTTCATTTGTACTGTTATTTCCCTGTACAAACAAGGGTATGACTGGACCACTACAGACGGGCATAGATATTACGTCTGAGCTTGGTCTAACGTTTGAGTTCTGTGGGTGCATAATTCCCGTATTGTGACTCATTAGTTTGGACATGTCTGTCTGTGTCCTTGTTATAGGCGTGTACCTTGGCATTGCTTGTGACTGTACTTAAGGCAGTAAATGTAGAGTTGGCTCTGTCTGAACCAATGTCAGTTTCTGGTAAACCTGTCCTGTTGGCACATCAGGGTTAATTCTCAGAACATTCGGTTGTGGCATCTGATTTTGTACTGTCGATGTAGTAGGCAGATTACGACTGCTCTGCATCGGGCACTGTGTCATGCTAGAGTTGATCTGCACTGGACTCGTCATCACGTTAACCGGTGTCTGTGCCGAAGGGTTTACAGTAGGACTCGGACCGCTCTCTTGTGCTGCATATGGTGGGGGACGATTTCTCTGTAACTTTAAAATTAACTCATCATCATCTGATTCTTCCTCAAGTGTTAACGATCTCCTAGACTTTTTTGATCTCCATTCCCTACTCTCAGAGGGACTTCTGTCTGTCATTCTGGGAGCTGTCTTTTCTTCTCTCTCACTGCCCTGTGTAATTGCAGGAAACAACTTAATACCCTGGAAAGTCTGGGTTCTTAAACATTTCTGATCTCTGTCCCATCTAGCCTCCGCTAGTGTCTTTTCTCCCTTTCTCATTCTCCTCTCAAACTTCTGTTTCTGTTGCTGTCTGGCTACTAATTCCCAGATTGCTAATGCCTCGAACTGTGCTGGTCTCGGAGAAGGTTTCAAATCATACAGTACCCTTCTCAAATTGTCTAAGCTCCTCAAATTAAATGTTCCATGAGCAGGGAACACTAAACTCCCATCTTTCTCTGTTACTTTGAACCATTGTTTCAACCAAAGACATGGTACAGCACCCTTTTCTTCTATTAGAATGAAAGCGGATGTACCTTCTGGCGGTGCAGTATCTCCTATACTCATAATGCATGTATCTCCCCTTAAATCACACTTTAATGCTTTGAAATTTTTTATTTCTGTGATCTTTATGTCATTCTTAATCAAATCAGGAAGTGACTTTCAATCCCAGAATCCTTTTTGCCGACCTTCTCAACTAATTGCACCTCACGGCTGTCCACCAATTCGTACGAGACCCTTCTCACTAACCAACAAATCCCTTTTCGGCTCCAATGACGTCACACTCACAAGTACAGCGGCTGACAAAGTCTTGTGACTTGTCCTCCTAATCTCAGATTCTCACTCAACTAATGCAAAAGTATTGCGAGCACTAAACAAAATCAAAACCCAATTTGTCAGTTTACAACGGGTAGGGTAACACAATCGCTCCAGAACCCTTACAGATTTTTCACTGACGGTTTTCCCTCTAGCAGCTACTCCTTCTTTCTCAGTTTCCCTGATTCGCAAGCAAAATTCAAACCACTAATTGTACTCTCAACTGATCAGTTGGTTTGTCCTGGTGCACATAGGACTTGCCAGATCTCAGTCAAAAAATTATTTCACTCACTTTGACTCACACTCTGACTTGTCAACCACTCCAGATCGACCTATTAAACCTGACAAATTACAACAAAACCCAAGTGTCTCATACACTTTTCAATGTACTCCGGAGTCTTAGACCTCACAGGGCCCACATACCTACAACCACATGGACAATTTTCTAGCACAAAACACCACACAGATGTGAAGTTTGACAACTTCCCTACTCTCACACTTTGGAGTATGCAAACTCCTTCTACAACTTCATTTGGAGCACACAAATGCCCTTAACCCTCACAGACATCACAATTCACCTGTGATTTGCATGAGCTGTGCTGGTGCAAAACCTACTTCATTCAAACTGTCACTAGATCACCGAGAACATCCCCAAACAATCATTGGCAATCTCCAAGCTTCTGGGAAAGTCAGTTCTAAGTATTTAAGGATACATTTTTTCTCCACTTTGCATCATTAAATCTGAAAATCCAAACTGTCTGCGAATTATTCTCTCTTTAGGGGACTAATCATGTACTGGGCCTTGAGGATCGGCTCTTAAGGAGACAAACCATCATACTCTGCTACCATCACTGTTAGCGCATCTGACCGTATTTGGTTATTTGTCATTAATATATAAGGGGATGCATCAGAGGTTTGGTGGACCGTTTGACTGTGCTTAGGGTAGTTCCCACCATAAAATCAGTTCTGGTACAAATCAATAACAACATCAATCAATAACATCAGTAATCTTAGGAGTCAGTAATTTCCACACACCATGAACCCTTGGCCATGAACAAACACACCTTTATGTAAAAGTTAGAATGTTTATTTCCCTATATTAACAATGCCAATATCATGTAACGTAGGCCCAAATGTATACTTTTTTTTAACTGCATTTGCGTCATTTTTTAATGCAAAAGTGGCGCAAAGTTACAAAATACAATCATATTTTGCAAGTTTGTGCTGTTTTTGCATCACAAAATGACATAAATGCGGTGCTAAAACAGTATAAATATGGGGCTAAGTCTCAAAATCAAATGATAGGCATCAAGAAATAAATACTGGTTGACCGAATCTTCTAAAGAATCTCAATTTAATCAAAGCTTGGATCGCTACACATTCTAAGGTTACAGTACAAATCAAAAGTAATAATAACTGCACAAAATAAATGCCACACATTTAGATTCAGCAAAGAAAAGACATCAACTGTTGTTAATGTTTAGCAGGCATCAAACAGTGAGTATCCTAACTAATCTTCAGAATAGAATGGCATGTTTGGGCTTAATGCAAAACAATTTAGTCAATACAAATTTGGAAAACATCTAACTATGGCTCTATCAAAATTAGAGGTGGTCATAGCAATCAGTAACATCAACTTATACCTTGCCTCACTATGGTCCTACAAGCTGTAACTGTCTTCATCAACTGGACATCTGTTCAGAGACCAAAGCATCAGAATTCAGCATTAAAGTTCAAGATAGGAAACTCTTCAGAAAGAATAATAACTATGCTCTTGGGACTAACTGACATTCCATCAATGCAATGGAAAACTACAATTTAATTCTCTAAGCAACCATTTTATAATTGGTCTAAACAATGCAACAATGCAACTTGACATGAGTTCGTGCAACAAGGCCCAATACCTTGCTAATTTAGGGCCTATGATTAATAAAGCAAATACACAGTACATAACCATTAATATGACATACTACTACATGAATCCAAATATAAGCTCAACATTCTACATTAATAAGCTGTTAATAAGTACAGTTCATGATCATTGATGGTCACAGAAGTAGGCACATTTTCAAACTTGTGTATTATTTTCTATGTTAACTCATTTTCTATGCCGATTTAACATTCAGAATACATTAATTTTCATTACTAAAATTTCAGAGTTAACAAACATTCCTAATAATTAAAGTGCCAAAACTGCAAAAGAGCTGTGAAATAAAGTGTTAAAACATACAATTCATTAGAGTACTTCACATCACCCACTAAAAAGCTACTCATTAAATCATGCCTCTAAGATATATCCTGAACATAATTGTATTCAGTAGTGATCCAGTGCTTAAATTGTAAATAAAAATGTGCCAATGCCGAAAGGTCTCCTCCGAAACATATGGTTGCTGCAATTAAGTGTGCTAGCAGGGAATACTGAGTCAGCTACCCCTGAAACTATTGCTGGCCTCTTTAATCCATTACAGCCACTCACTGCCCCTTCATCTCCCTCTGTTACGCTTTTTTGTTTTTCTCTTCCTCCATCTTTCCCATATGTCTTTTGCTTACAGTAGATCCTTGAGGCAGAACAAGAAGTTCTGGCCCTCAAAAATAAGTGCCCATGTCTGTGTCCCGCACCGGAAACCACCGGCTCAAGTTAAGCACTATATTCATCTAAAAGGTGTATATTACTCGTAGTACTCAAATGCTTTCCAAATTGCTATACGCCTAATTAGTCTACTGACCCGCCCTGCATATGCATCCTTCAACCCTTTAAATCTCGATATTGTTATATACCATTGATCAAAGGTTGGAACATTTTTTGTTTTCCAGCATTGCAGTATCAGAGACCAGACAATGCAAATAAAATATTGAACATTCTTGCTCCACCTGCTAGTACAACGTAAATAGCCAAATTACACTAAGGAAGCTTGCTGCTCAATAACGAGCTGAACACACTCTTGAAATAACATTCTAAAATTGACAGTGTTGACCGTGTGAAAAAAATATGTAGCCAGCCCCAGCCTCATTTATTTTGACATCGAAATTACTGATCTGAAATGACTTGAAATCTCATGTGAAGAGTGAATTGGGAATAATATGCTATCCATCTTGACAAGAAAGCCACAGTTTTATGATTGGCTGCCCTTAGCGAACTGTAGCCCATCTCTGAGATGGATGGCCATTTGCCTTTTGTTATCCTGGAATTGCAATTCTATACATTTTATGTAATAGTTCAGGGGTCACAGACTAACTAGTATTTTAGTGCAGCACCCTGTATCAATTGCCAACCCGTTAGTGTATTTTTAGCTAGGAGATTCATTACCATATATGTCTTGTTTCTCATCGGCCGATAATAAAATACACAATCTTGGTAAACCACTTTGCCTTCCACGTGTCGAAAGTGGACTGGACTTAGGCCTTATAAGGCCTAGGAATTCCCAATCCTGCATTAAAGCAAAAATAATGGTCTTTCTCTTGTTTTTCACTTGCTGCTGCGCACTCACTCACTTTTGCATATTTTACACACTTGAGCACTGTGCTGTCACTTAGAAGCATATTTATAAGACCCTAGCGCCCCCTTGCACCACATTAGCGTAATTTTATTTTCACGCTAATGTGACCCAACGAGGCCAAAATACTCGCGCCACATTTACCCATGTGCTGCAATCCATGCATTGCGTCACTTTGTAACCATTTGCGCTACATTATGCCTGTGCAGGGCATAATGTGTGCAAAGGGAGCTAGCCCGTTAGGGGGGGGGGAATGGCACAAGGAAACCTAACAGATTTCCTTGCATCATTTTTTACAGCACTTTTAACGCCTGCTCAGGATAGGCATTGAAAGGGGCTTCCATTTTTTTAATAATAGGCCCCTATGTAGTTTGCAGGAGTAGCACCAATATTTTGCCACTACTCCTGCAAAGTACATACAGCCCCATCAATAACGTCATGAAAAATGACACTATTGCCCCTTACCCTGCGCCATGGTGCACCGAATTTTAAAAACGGCGCACACATGGTGGCAGTAGGGGTAGGTAAAGGGTGCAAGAAAAGTGGTGCAGGACACAGTGCAGCGCCACTTTTCTTAAATATGCCTCTTAGTTCTTTATATATTTGCCATATTGTTAAGCGTTATTGTTTGATTTAGAGTGATATATAAAATACATGTTTATTATTTTTCTTGGGACTCTCTTCATATTTTTTTTCACTTATGTTACATTTTCCAGTCACAATTAAATTTGTCCAGATCAAATTATTGTGTTATAAATTACCCCATTACCCCACAGGGAACACTGCCTTGTTCATTCACTTTATATTACCCAGATTCATTGGTATCTTGGGTTAGCCCCCCTTTTTATTTATTTTTCAAATGATTTATAAAATCTCTGTTATTAATTAAATTACACATCGCTTTTAGTTCCTGGGCACCAAAAGCCTGACGAAGATGCCTCACTATCCACAGGTGAGGACAGCATGCACCCCACGAGAAAGCCCTGTCCTTTTTCAAGGTGCTGTGTCTATGACTGCCACAGCTGATGAGAAGTAGCAGACTTTTGTCTTCAGGGCTGGCCAGCGTTTTCCTTTCTAGTGAACTTCTATGTGTTGAAAGCCCTCAGGCAGTAGCTACAAAGTTATTAATGACTGCACTAAAAAAACACCCTTTAACATACAGGTACCTTTAGGTGACACCTGCAATCCAACTGCAACTTGGATCTTCCCTCAATCTTCCAAAGAAAAAGAAAACTTTGGTGCAAGGGACCTCCGCCCCATTCAACAATCTCCCTCCTTCAACCGCCCATGTGTCAAACCTCTGCAGAATGGGCAATTTAGTGACATTGTTAGATGGCCATGCATGTAGGAGGAAGTTGAAATTAAACAAATCAGGCCCTCCGTGAGGATCAGTTTTTTCAACAGCAATCCTCTGTTAATGAGATATTTGCCAGATAGGAGAGACCCTCCCCAACATTGCAACCCATTGTGATTTAGAACTTCCCAAGTTATTTGAGAAATAGTCCTGTGTCTTGAAAAACATAATGAAATATCTCCTAGACAAGGTGAAGCTCCATGAAGATGAAAGGTGACAAGCCTTGGCCAGTCAGATATAAAGGCCATATCACATAAGTGTCCTTGGCAATCTGAACAGTCAAGTCATGCAACTTAATAACTGGGGCACAACATCAACCAGTAAGCCCCACCTCACCCATAAACTCATCCAACAACCCATCAACATCATTCAGATACACACATGCTTCTACTCCACAACCAAAACGTTAACCTAATCTTAGCACAATGTTGAGGATGTTAAGCATGGACAACAGAAATTGCTCCAATTAACTACATATCTGGCACTCATGTTCTCATCTTCTCTTAGAACTTACAACGTTTACATTACCCATATTGCTTAACTACTTTAATAAATATCACTTGCACTTAACTTCCTTCATATGTCATCTATTGTGTGCCTCCTATGCATTCATATTTATGTGAGTAATGTAATGGACATTGTGTGTTAGAGAATGTAGAATTGTCTTCTGGATTCATGACTTGCTGGTACACTAACACTTTAATGAAAATAATGCCATGACACCTTTTGTTTAACCGTGGAACACTCTCCAATTTATTGTTATTCTCTATGGAGGACTACAGGAGCACTGAAGAAGTGATTTATGAAATAAAACACATTGTTGCAAATGGCCCCTTTTGCAGGGTCATTTGCAGACGTTTTGCCTTTCTTCTCTTCTCTTCTTTTTCTGAACCTGTTTTGTCTTGGCTTTAGGACTCTATTCTTTTTTTCACTGCTGACCAGTGCAAAAGTGCATGTGCTCTGTGCCTAAAACATAGTAACATTGGCTTCTCCATGATTGGCATATTTGATTTAATCCTAATAAATTCTAATAAAGTGCACTATGTGTGCCCAGGGCCTGTAAGTCAAATGCTGGTAGTGGTCTGGCAGCACTGATTGTGTCACCCATTACAGTACCCTTTCAAACATGCCTCAGGCCTGTCACTGCAGAGCCTGTGTGCAGTTTAAAATGCCATTTCAACCTGACAACTCTACCCACTTGCCAGGCCCAAACCTTTATTTTTATCACATGTATTTAAAAAGTTGAACATGTACTTTTAAGTTTTACATGTACAGGTAGTGAAAAACTCTTAAATTCATTTTTCACTTGTAAGGAAATGTCTCCTTGGCATGGTTACCCCCTGACTTTTTGCCTTTTGCTGATGCCAGTTATGATTGAAAGTGTGCTGGGACCCTGCTAACCAGGCCCCAGCACCAGTGTTCTTTCCCTAAACTGTAACCTTGCTTCCACAATTGGCACAGCCCTGGCACTCAGATAAGTCCCTTGTAAATAGCAACCGTGGTACCAAGGGCCCTGATGCCAGGGAAGGTCTCTATGGCCTGCAGCATGTCTTATGCCACCCTGGGGACCCCTCACTCAGCACATGCACACTGCCTCACAGGTTGTGTGTGCTGGTGGGAAGAAAATGACTAAGTCGACATGGCACTCCCCTCAGAGTGCCATGCCAACCTCACAGTGCCTGTGACATAGGTAGGTCACCCCTCTAGCAGGCCTTACAGCCCTAAGGCAGGGTGCACTATACCACATGTGATGGCATATGTGCAGGAGAACTCTTCCCCCACAGTGTCTAAGAAAAACCTTAGACATTGTAAGTGCAGGGTAGTCATTAAGAGTATATGGTCTGGGAGTATGTCAAACACAAACTCCACAGTTCCATAATGGGTCCACTGAAATCTGGAAGTTTGGTATCAAACTTCTCAGCACAATAAATGCACACTGATGCCAGTGTGGAATTTTTGTAAAATACACCCAGAAGGCATCTTAGAGATGCCCCCTGAATACCAGTCCGACTCCTAGTGCTAGGCTGACCTGTTTCGGCCAGTCTGCCACAACCAGACAAGTTGCTGGCCACATGGGGAGAGTGCCTTTGTCACTCTGTGGCCAAGAACAAAGCCTGTACTGGGTGGAGGTGCACCTCACCTCCCCCTACGGGAACTGTAACACCTGGTGGTGAGCCTCAAAGGCTCATGCCTTTTGTTACAGCACCCCAGGGCATCCCAGCTAGTGGAGATGCCCGCCCCTCCGGCCACTGCCCCCACTTTTGGCGGCAAGGCTGGAGGAGATAATGAGAAAAACAAGGATGAGTCACCCACCAGTCATGGCAACCCCTAAGGTGTCCTGAGCTGAGGTGACCCCTGCCTTTAGAAATCCTCCATCTTAAGTTTGGAGGATTCCCCTAATAGGATTAGGTATGTGCCCTCCTCCCCTCAGGGAGGAGGCACAAAGAGGGTGTAGCCACCCTCCTGGACAGTAGCCATTGGCTACTGCCCCTCAGACCTAAACACACCACTAAATTTAGTATTTAGGGGCACCCCAGAACCCAGGAAATCAGATTCCTGCAACCTGAAACAAGAAGAAGTACTGCTGAGCTGAAAGCCCTGCAGAGACGACGGAGATGACAACTGCTTTGGCCCCAGCCCTACCGGCCTGTCTCCTGACTCGAAGAAAACTGCAACAGCGACGCATCCGACAGGGACCAGCGACCTCTGAAGCCTCAGAGGACTGCCCTGAACCAAAGGACCAAGAAACTCCTGTGAGCAGCGGCTCTGCTCAACAACAGCAACAACTTTGCAACTTTCTTGCAACTTCTAAAGAACTTACTCATCCCGCCGGAAGCGTGATACTTCACCCTCTGCACCCGATGCTCCCCCGGCTCGAGCTCCAGAGAACCAACACCACAGGGAGGACTCCCAGGTGACTGCGACCTCGTGAGTAGCCCGAAACAACCCCCCTGTACCCCCACAGCAACGCATGCAGAGAGAATCCAGAGGCTCCCCCTGACTGTGACTACCTGTAACAAGGGACGCAATGCCTGGACCAAGTACTGCACCCACAGCCCCTAGGACCAGAAGGAACCGAACCTCAATGCAGGAGTGACCACCAGGTGACTCTCTGCCTAGCCCAGTCAGTGGCTGGCCCGAGAAGCCCTCCTGTGCCCTGCCTGCACGGCTAGAGTGACCCCCAGGTCCCTCCATTGATTTCAATTACAAACCTGACGCCTGCTAAGCACACTGCACCCGGCCGCCCCTGTGCAGCTGAGGGTGTGTTTTGTGTGCCTACTTGTGTCCCCCCCCAGTGCTCTACAAACCACCCCTGGTCTGCCCTCAAAAGACGCAGATACTTACCTGTAGGCAGACTGGAACCGGAGCACCCCTGTTCCTCATAGGTGCCTATGTGTTTTGGGCACCTCTTTGACCTCTGCACCTGACTGGCCCTGAGCTGCTGGTTTGTAACTTTGGGGTTGCCTTGAACCCCCAACAGTGGGCTGCCTATGCCCAGGAACTTAGACTTGTAAGTGTCTTACTTACCTGACAAACTAACACTTACTTACCTCCCCCAGGAACTGTTGATTTTTGCACTGTGTACACTTTTAAAATAGCTTATTGCCATTTTTTCTACAACTGTGTATACTATTGCTGCAATTCAAAGTTCCTAACTTACCTATGTGGAGTACCTTGCATTTTATGTATTTACTTCAAATCTTGAACTTGTGGTTCTAAAAATAAAGTAAGAAAATATATTTTTCAGTATAAAAACTATTGGCCTGGAGTTAAGTCTTTGAGGGGCATATTTATACTCCGTTTGCGCTGAAATTGCGTCGTTTTTTTTTACGCAATTTCGACACAAAACTATCTCCATATTTATACTTTGGCGTTAGACGCGTCTAGCGGCAAAGTTCATGGAGTTAGCGTCATTTTTTTGCGTGAACACCTTCCTTGCGTTAATGATATGCAAGGTAGGCGTTCCCGTCTTAAAAAATGACTGCGATGCATATGCGTCGTATTTATACTCCCGGGCAAAAATGACGCCCGGGAGTGGGCGGGTCTAAAAAACCCGCATTTGCGCTGGATTTTAGCGCCTGGGTCAGGGCAGGCGTTAAGGGACCTGTGGGCTCAGAATGAGCCCAGAGGTGCCCTTCCAAGCCCCCAGGGACACCCCCTGCCACCCTTGCCCACCCCAGGAGGACACCCAAGGATGGAGGGACCCACCCCAGGGACATTAAGGTAAGTCCAGGTAAGTATTTAAAAAAAAAAAAAATTGTGGCATAGGGGGGCCTGATTTGTGCCCCCCTACATGCCACTATGCCCATTGACCATGCCCAGGGGACAGAGGTCCCCTGGGCATGGCCATTGGGCACGGGGGCATGACTCCTGTCTTTGCTAAGACAGGAGTCATTTCAATGGGGGATGGGCGTCGTAAAAAAATGGCGCAAATCGGGTTGTGGCGAATTTTTTGCCTCAGCCTGACCTGCACCATTTCTGGACGCCCATACGCCATTTTCCCCCTACGCCGGCGCTGCCTGGTGTATGTCATTTTTTTTAACGCACACCAGACAGCGCCGGCGGGTAACGCCGGCTAACGTCATTCAATAAATACGGCGCCCGCATGGCGCTTCAGAATGGCGTTAGCCGGCGCTAATTTTTTTGACGCAAAACTGCGTTGGCGCAGTTTTGCATCAAAAAGTATAAATATGGGCCTGAGTGTGTGTTCCTCATTTATTACCTGTGTGTGTACAACAAATGCTTAACACTATCTTCTGATAAGCCGACTGCTTGACCACACTACTACAAAATAGAGCATTAGAATTATATAATTTTGCCACTATTTTACCTCTAAGGGGAACCCTTGGACTCTGTGCACACTATCTCTTACTTTTAGATAGTATATACAGATCCAACTTCCTACATCACTATTTCAATGAGTCCCATAGGATAGTATGGAGATTGCCTTAAAACATCTCTTAAGTGCAATTTCCAATTGGGAAAAGATAGAAAAATTGAATTTGGTGTCTCTAATCTCACAATTTGAAACCACATCTTTTGGTAAAGGGATTTTTTAAAATTGTCGGTTTGAAAATGCTACTTTAAGAAAGTTGGCATTTGTCTTACATTAACCATTCTATTCTTCAGCCTGCCTCTAGTCCACGTTTGGTCTGTGTAAGGTTTAGGTGACATCTACCTCTGTAAATTCCATCCAGACAGCCATAAAACACAGGACACATCTCTGCCCCTGCATTCCATCGGCATTCCGGTGGGTCTTCCTGAGCAGCACAGGCGGAGGAGCTCTCACTCACACATCAAAGGGTAGAGGCTTGACCCCGCACAAAGGATTGATAATCTTCTCACAGACCACCTGGAAAGTACTGGGCTGAAAGGGAAATGGGGCACTTCAAAACCACGCTCTCCCTCACTTCAAAGGCACCATATACTCGGAACACTTCTGGACTGAGGGCATTCTAACAGTAAGAAGGATCACTGTGCTGTTTGCTCTGCTGTGTAGGCCTGCTGCTTGCTACTTCTTGCCTGGGAGTGAGAGGAATGGATCAAACTCTCTTCATCCTGCAATTTAAAATTTCTCCAAGGGCATGACTGAGCTTGCCTCCTGTACCTGAAGTCTCAGGGACATTGAAGACTTCACCTGCATCTTGCTACCAGCACCTGGACTCCTCTGCTGAGAGTCTTGCTCTACCAAGTGGTGCCAAATCCAGTCTTGGGCCCTTGAAAGTGAGTGTGGTGCTGCATCGCAAGAACTTGCACAACAACATCATTGTGTCACTTGTAATTGACTCTTTCTGCTGCAGAAATGCCGCTTTTGCCGCTGCCTGCACCAAAGCCATGGATACCGCTTTCTGACTGCGCAACGCAAGAAACCCGACCTACAACGTAGCCCTGCTCGACCCACAAAGCACAGATGCATCAGAACTAGTACTCATCACTTCTAGACATCAACGCATCAATGAGGTTGCCTGCTAAGGAAATAACTAATTGCCTGCAAGTGCAATGAATCCCCTCCTCTGTATCAATGCTTTGTTACTGAGCATTGATGCACCTAAGGTACAGTCAGAGGGTCTGCTTAACTCTTGTACCTGGCCCGCATTCTATCGCGGTCAGACTGCACTTTTTGATTTGCCCCAGTCCAGCATGACCAGATGGTTTCGGTTGGAACTATTGTCTTCTAAGCACAGCATTTTGATCTATCCTTTACAAATTCACAAACTGAATTGTATAGGCTGGATTTTTGTTGTTTTGGTCTTTTTGACTCCGATAAATATTGGCTATTTTTCTAAATGGGTGTGGAGGCCTTTTGTGGTGTTTTCACTGTGTTACTGTGAGTGTGCACAAATGCTTTACACATTGCCTCTTTACTTTAGCCTGACTGCTATGCGCCAGGCTACCAGAGGAACAGGTCAACTTTCAGTGTACATCTTACTTGTGCTGACAAGCTCTGTGGTCCATACTTGGACAGAGTGTAAACCTCTGCCAACTAGGGCCCTAATTTATAAGATTGATGTTCAGCAGAGAGGATAGCACTTGTACTTGTGCATTGCATACAGTGATTAGTGTACACTACTTCCATATCTCAGACCATTACATTCCAGTATACATTATTTTTCTCTTTGGCAACATTTTGAGTTTTTGCAACAATCATGTCTCAATCTGGAGAGCCAACAGCTTCAACTGCAGGAGTCTATGCAGGAGAAATTGGAAACCTACATGGTGACCCAGCTCAAAGGTTTTGCTAGCGTGCCCGGTCCTTAGTAAGTAAACTTACAAGGAGACGCGTACAGGTCGATGAACCTTTTGAATCACATGGAGTATCCTAGTCATGCAGTGACCACTGAACCAACAATTAACATCAATAACCACTTTATGAAACCACAATAATAATCATACTAATAAGAAATAACCACTACTCATGGAAACGGTTAACAAGTTTTATTCCCTATTGCTTACAATTCTAAGTCATCTGTTAGTTCAAAGTTTATTCAAATCAATTCTTTATTAATTAATCAGTTAAAATACATAGGCCCCATTAGAACCCCGTGCTGACGGCCGCCAACATACTGTGTCCGCGGCCGAATCCACTAGGGGTATTATGACCCACACTTGCCCTCAGTGAGGAGGCTATTGACCTCCTGAGATCCCTCCCTGTTGGGCAGTCAACCATTCTGAATGCCATCCAGGGTGTTGAGAGGCTTTTGCAGCAAACAAATGCATACCTGGAAGGCATTCATTCTGGTGTGGCGGCCCAACAAAGAGCATTTCAGGCTCTGGCCTCAGCACTGATGGCAGCCATTGTCCCTGTTTCCAGCCTCCCCCATCCAACTTCCATGACCCAGACCTAATCCCCTCTACCTCAGCCTATCCCAAGCACACCATCAGACCAGCATGCACACACATCAACCCACAAAAGTGGCTCAGGCAAACATAAGCCCCACACATCCCACAGGCACTCACACAAGCACCATACCCATGCAGACACACCAAACTCCACTGCCTCCACTGTGTCCCACGCCTCCACCTCCTCCACCTCCCTCCCTGTCTCGTCTCCACTCACACCTGCATGCACTACATCCACAACCACTACCTCCATCACCAGCACGCCCATCACTACACACAGCTCATGTGCAATCACTACCCCCATTACCATTCATACGTCCCCTGTGTCCTCTCCCAGTGTGTCTGTGAGCCCTCCTCCCAAAGTACACAAATGCCGGCACACACCCACTCCACAGCCATCCACCTCACAACAGCCTTCAACCCATGCACCTTCACCCAAACTCAGCAGACGTACACCTCCTACAACCACTACCTCTTCCTCCAATCCCAAACCCCCTCCATCTTCCTGTCACAATGTGTATAAAAATCCTTTCCTGGCTAACATTGACCTCTTCCCTACACCTCCCCCCGTCCATCCCCTGGGGCCAGGATCTCTAGAGCCCAGACCAGCACCTCAGCCACCAAATCGTCATCCACTGTGGTCCCTGCAAGCCCGGGAGGATTGAAGGGGGCACCCATCAGGGCTGCCAGTGTGTCACCTGCTGAAGCCAAGGACCACCCGATTCTGCCACCTGCCAAGGTAAAGAAGGGGCCAGCATGCAGAAGAGAAAAGCCACTCCACCCACCAAGCAAGGCCTCATCCAAACCAAAGAGGATAGTGCCAAGGTCCCAGCAGCAACTACCAAGGTGTAGAAGGGACACAAAAGCAAAGGAAAGTCACCTCAGGTCACGGAGCCTCCGGGTGAGGGACTGGTGACCCCCACTTCTCAGGACAGTCCAGCAACCTGTATCACAGTGAGCACCGTCACCTGCACCGCCATCTGCACCCCCACCTGCACGGCAGCTGACACAACTACAGTCAGCAGCAGCATCCCCAGTGGGCAGCCTCCGAGGTGGCTGGAGACGGCCTGGTGTCTCCCTCCACTACTACAGACACCTACACGACGAGCAGGACCGCCAGCATCTCCGCCGCAGACACCGCCGCAGCCGCCACCACGTGTCCCACGACGTGCCCAGCCAGTGCCACTACAGCAGACATCAGCAGCATCCCCAGTGGGCAGCCATCCGAGGCTGCAGGAGACGTCCTGGACCCTGAACACACTACATGAGGCACCACCACTAGCACTGGCACTACCAGCAATTTGCATCTGAAGTCGTCGCAAGGTGGAGTGTGGCTCTGCCTCCATGGAGTATCATGCTACCTGTTCCCTGAACATCTCGTGGCTCAGACACCCAGGTGAGGGAATGGGAACTGCCACACCCCAGGTGCAACATCCCTTGGCACCAACCCCCCTCCAGAACCAGTGGAGAAAAGCATCCACTAACACAGTCCTTGGCAGGATGAAACACTCTGGGCACCAAGCCCCCTCCAGAACCAGTGGAGAAAAGCATCGACAAACACAGTCCTTGGCAGGATGAAGCACTCTGGAAACCAAGCCCCCTCCCGAACCAGTGGAGAAAAGCATCCACTAACACAGTCCTTGGCAGGATGAAGCACTCTGGGCACAAAGCCCCCTCCAGAACCAGTGGAACATGGCACTGACTTGAGAGACTGTGGCTTTGTACTCACCTGGACCAAGCAGTGGGCAACCCACCCACTTGAGAGACTTGAGAGACTGTGGCTTTGCACTCCCAGGACTAAGCAGTGGGCAACCCACCCACTTGAGACACTTGAGAGACTGTGGCTTTGCACTCCCTTGCACCAAGCAGTGGGCATGGAGCCCCCTCGAGGAGCAGTGGCGTCGTCCCATCATCCGGTTGAGGTGCCCTCCCTCTCCTTCCCCCTGAGGTGCCTGTGTTTTTTCAACCTGATGTCCCTGCAGTGTTCTCTCTGTTTTGAGGCAGGTGTCATGTGTGGGATTCGCCCCTGCTTTTTGGGACCACTGGTCCATGGACTTTGATGGGACAGAGTACGGACTTGTGTACTTGCTGTAAATATTTGTATATACTGATTATTTACTGTTATCCTGGGCTAACTGATTTTTCGAATATTACACTCATTAAACTCATTTTGTTTGGTCCTTGCATTCTTCCAGTGGGTGACGGGGTGTATCTCTGATGTGATTGGATATGTGTGTGTGCTGTTGTGGGTGTGGGGTGGGGGTGTTGTGTGTGTGTGTCACTCTCCTTTCTCTCCTCCCCTCCCCTGTGTTCTAGGTGCAGTACTCACATTGGTCGTTGCCGCCGTCCTTCGTACTCCTGGTAGATGAGAAGATACACCAACATTGGTAACACCTGTAGTTTGGGCTCCATGGCATCCTGGTTCCTCGTTGGGTGTCGAGAGGTGAGTGGTTTCCCTTCTGTGTACTGTTTCCGCTGTGCTTTTGATGGCATTGGTACCACCCCAGAAAAGCTGACTGATTGGTGCCTTGTAATAGTGTGGGCGGTACATTGTCTTCCCCCTGTCTGTTGGTGGTTACCGCCGCGGTGTTTGTTTCTACCGCTGTGGCGGTCGGAGTGTTAAAGTGGCTGTCTGTGTTGGCGTTTTCCGCCATGGTAGAAATTCCAATTTTTTAACCACTGGCCTGTTGGCAGTATTACCGCCACTTTATCACTGACCGCCAGGGTTGTAATGAGGGACATTATCTCTTGAAGAAACATGTGCGACAAAGCAACACCATAAGCTATGGATATCAGCATTAACAATATAATTCAGCAATAAAGTTTGTCAGTCATTTGTCACTGTCCACGTCACCCCTAACAGCCTACCTAACCAAGATTAGCATTAGCATGAGGGTCTTCTTGCAAAAACAATTTAGGTAAAAAAAATATTAATTTGGAAAAATCGACCTAAGAGTGAGTCTCTGTAATACAGCACAGTTGGTACCTAGAAGAAAAGCCACAAAATCGTCAGTCACATTTCATAGCTACCTATCCATGATGGATCAGCAACAAGTCAGTCTTCGTCTTCAGGTCATCAATAGGCAGCTACAGATCAGGCTCATGGAGTAAGAGCCCAATATTAGCACCTCGGACAGCATCTCCTGACGTCATCAACTTTCTCCTCGCAGTTCGGATTCCTCACTCCTTGTCATTAATTTTTATTAGGGTCTCCCATTCCATCCCACTAATTTCTTATTGGTCAGTCTATCGGAAGTTATGACTCTAACCTATAGTTTTTGTTTACCAAATCTTTGAGTTTGCATATGTCTTGTGTCCTATAAAACTGATTGGTTCTTCTTGCAATGAGAACATCGTCCGGCTCTTCGGGTAACTAAATTGTTGCACACAAGTCTTCAGTCAGTGCCTCTATTGTTCAAGTCCTGGGAAAGTTCATTTAGCCTACACCACACATAATTGTATCAAATTGTCTTCATCATCTCCTGTCCGTTGGTATATTTGCAGAATGTTCTAACTGAGTGGCCTGATCTCTGAGCGGTTCAAGGTTGCAGTCCCCGGTTACCAGTCGTTTGCAAGGCATTCGAATTCTCCATGTTCAGAGCAAGCGAGGCCAAGTGAAACCAGGCCCTTAGTCCGGCTAATTTAAGAATATGAATTAATATAAAACATAGGTTATACATTTCGGTATGACATATTAGTGCATTTTTCTTATACGTTTTTCATTATTTTGCATATTTTAGTTCTTTTAGTACACATGGTGATCACTCCCTGAGGGCACATTTTCAAACGTGCACATTATTTTTCTACAATTAATTTCTCTATTTCCTTATTAGTAAGCACAACCATAAGTCATTAGAAATTTCTTGATTAACATATCTGCTCCATCAGTCCCTCCTCTGATGACTAAATGTGTCATCACACCTTTCTTGTCGACACTTTACAAATTTGTCTCAGATGTATTTTGCCTTCTTCTTGAGTTTTCCCTATAAATTTGTCTCCTAGGCGGTTCTTCCCTCCTCTGATCATTTTTAGTTTTCCTTAATTTTATCTTTTGTCATAATTTGCATGTACCCCATAATCCTAATATGGAAACAATCACAATTAATATTCTCTGGACGATTTTCCGTAATACCCCATTCCAAATTTGACTAAACCAATTTCCTACTGAGGCAAATCCATTTCCAACTTTCTCCCAAACCCCTGGTTCCTTCAAATCCTTCAAATCTTTGCTTGAATTAGTTAAGTTAGTAAGTAAGTCTCTTATCCCCTTATCATTCTCTGGAATGTAGGAGCAACAGTGCCTGACATTAATCATTTTACAAATTCTGCCCTCTTTCGCTAAAATTATGTATAAAGCAAGCCTATTTTGAAGTGTCATAACTCTATCCAATGCCAATTCAGTATTTAATAGGAGTATTGCCTTTGTAAAGTTTGTCAGCATGTTATCCACAATAGTAGACAACTTTTGTATCTTGATTGCTTTCAGAATAACCCCCACAGAAGGAATTATTGCACCAAAAATATCTCCCACAATTGCAGAAGAGGTTTCCCTCCTCTGTCGCTCATGATGTAATTCAGTCACTTTCTGAATTTTCTTTAAATCATCTATCTGATAAATCTTAGGGAAAACTATCCCTAAATAGCACATCCCATACCATCCTCTAGGAAGACGGTAATAAGCATTAATTCCACAAATATAGTAGATCCCAGGAATCACAGGGTCCTGACCATTCAGTATAAAAGTCAATTTACTCGGAAACAAAAACACATGCCTACATTCACTCGTTCCCACAAATAAAGA
This sequence comes from Pleurodeles waltl, assembly GCF_031143425.1. Classification (NCBI taxonomy): domain Eukaryota; kingdom Metazoa; phylum Chordata; class Amphibia; order Caudata; family Salamandridae; genus Pleurodeles; species Pleurodeles waltl. Next base: position 784,160,723 of record NC_090447.1, read on the forward strand.
GTCAGTGCGTGATTTTGGACTATATATACAAAGTTTCCCTACATATAATGCATCTAAAGCTAATTTTCCTTGTGGTTTAATAGCAGTGTAAGCATAATCATTCTTATAAGTCCTTCTCTAGTCCTTTCTCTAACTTCTCCTTCAATGCCTTCCTTCTGTCATCAGTATGCCCTATAAAGTTCTTTTCTAATGCGGTTAATAAACAAGTTAGATTGTTACGGTGTGCATAAGCAGTTCCAAGTGTTAGTGTTGGTTCAAAGAATCCCCTAAATAATACTATATCATGCTCCTTAGCTACTTTACTCAAATATCTAATAATGGGTACAAAAGAAAACACTAAGGTGGTCATTCTGACCCTGGCGGTCTTTGACCGCCAGGGCGGAGGACCGCGGGAGCACCGCCGACAGGCCGGCGGTGCTCCAATGGGGATTCCGACCGCGGCGGTAAAGCCGCGGTCGGACCGGCACCACTGGCGGGCTCCCGCCAGTGTACCGCGGCCCCATTGAATCCTCCGCGGCGGCGCAGCTTGCTGCACCGCCGCGGGGATTCCGACCCCCCCTACCGCCATCCAGATCCCGGCGGTCGGACCGCCGAGATCCGGATGGCGGTAGGGGGGGTCTCGGGGCCCCTGGGGGCCCCTGCAGTGCCCATGCCACTGGCATGGGCATTGCAGGGGCCCCCGTAAGAGGGCCCCTACATGTATTTCACTGTCTGCTCTGCAGACAGTGAAATACGCGACGGGTGCAACTGCACCCGTCGCACAGCTTCCACTCCGCCGGCTCGATTCCGAGCCGGCTTCATCGTGGAAGCCTCTTTCCCGCTGGGCTGGCTGGCGGTCTGAAGGCGACCGCCCGCCAGCCCAGCGGGAAAGTCAGAATTACCGCCGCGGTCTTTCGACCGCGGAACGGTAACCTGACGGCGGGACTTTGGCGGGCGGCCTCCGCCGCCCGCCAAGGTCAGAATGAGGGCCTAAGTCGTGGTTAGAATAGAAATACTGAATATACTCTTGATTATAGAATCTGGTTAGTAGCAAAATACAAGTTATGCCATATGTTAGGGGTAAGCTCTGGTACGTAACCCCTTCTTCCACAGAGGAAGGAATTTGTGTACACACAAGACAATTCCTTGCATCTATTATCTCCACATATTCACTCAACAACCGATAGAATACAGTAGAACGCTCTTCTTGAGCATTAGTGTAGTCATGCAAATATTTTTCATCTAGCTTGAACCTCTCTCAAGCTGTTTGTGTACTAGTCTCAAGAACAGGAGCAATAGCAGCTTCTTTCATCTCATGAATAGACATACCCACAATCATTATTATAAACATTATTCCACACATAATTGCCACTCAAATACCTACAATATCTAATATTTTTAACTCGATTATTTAATTCAGTCATGATCTGTTAAGAATCAGAAAGTAGAAATAGCTCTTAGTTAAAGTGCAACAGGAAAAATCAAAATCAAAAAAATAAAAATGCTTCTTTTCTCACAATTCAATTTCACACAAAGGAACCCTTTTCTCCTTTGTCAAAAATCAGTTAGCAGCTTGTCACATCCAGGTTTTCAAATTTCATATCAGGTTATCAATGTCTTTTCCGGTTTTACTTCAATAGTCTCTCTTTAGATTTTTCTTCAGATTAGCTCAACAACTCAGTCCTATTGCTTTGCTTCAGGTTGCATCAAAGTACTGATTCGGAACTTCCCTGTCAAAGCAAAAGGACATGAACTTGTTTTGCCATTCACTTGTTGCTGCATATGCCCACTCAGGACCTGCGTATCTTTGACTTGCTACTCTCTTTCTTTTCAACCTTTGTTCTCCTCTTAATTCTCTTCCACTTAGTTCGTCTTTTCTTGTAGCATCTTTTTCTTCCCCTATTGGCTCATTATGACCAATTCCTTCTTTTTTCCAATTTACGATTCAGGCCAATTGTCTCCTTTCCTTGATCCCTCTTTCAGTATTCTCTTCAAGATTGGACTCTTCTCTTTTCCTTTCTCTATGGTGTTTTCTCTTCATGGACCTGCAACAGGTTCAGGAGGAGTCGGACCACTTAGGCTTTGATCCGTCTCAACTCTTTCTCCCTTTCGAGCTTTGTGATTCAGCACTGTCTGCTTCTGGAAGAACTCTTCCTGTGATCGGTTCTCCTGCTGCATTTGTTGAGTTAGACTCTTGCTCACACTCCTGTATTTCTGCACTTTCGTCTCTACCTGGGGTTATTGACTCATCTTCCACCAGCTCTGGGTCAATTTCAGGTTCAATCTGTTCTTGTTCCGGTTCAGGTACAGCCACTTCTTTCGCTGCTGTTGGTGCTCTCAGCAACACTTCTTCATGCTCTTGCAGACTCATCGCTCTCTTGGTGTGGCTTGCGTGTATCCAATTCGGCAGTCCTGCACACTTCACAGCTGTTGTAGTTGTCAGCACCACCTGATATGGACCTTTCCAACGTGGCTCTAGGCAAGTCTTTCAAACATGCTTTTTGATGACGACCCAATCTCCAGCTCTCAAATTGTGACCTGGGTCATGGATGGGTGGCAGGGTAACATCCTGCACCTGCTGAGAGAAAGATCAAAACACATCAGCCAGACCTTTGCAGTAGTCCAACACCATATAATCTGTAATATTGACAAGAACATTTGCTAGTAACCTCAGTGCTTTGCCCATGAGAATCTCATGGGATGACAGTCCTGTCTTTCTGTCAGGTATATTTTGCATTGACATCAACACCAAAGGTAATGCATCTGGCCATTTCATATTTGTTGTGGCACACATGTTGGCAATTCTTGATTTCAGTGTATAATTAATTTGCTCTACAAATCCTGAAGCTTATGGGAGGTAACTGCAATGCAACTTCTGCTCAATCTTTAATGCTGCACATAAGAGTTTGATCACTTTGTTATTGAAGTGTGTTCCCCTATCTGATTCTAAAGAGATCAGAAATCCGAACCGTGGTATTAACTCTCTGAGCAACAGCTTTGCAACCATGAGACTATCATTCCTACGTGTGGGGTATGCTTCAATCCAATGACTAAACACACACACAATCACCAACACGTACTTCAATCCACCACATGGGGGCATTTCACTGAAATCTAAATGCATTCTGCTGAATGGTCCTCCTGCTCTTTCAATGTGGCTCAAATTTACCACTGTCCCTTTTCCCACATTTAGTTGGTGACAGATTACACATCGATGACATACTGCCTCTGCTGCTTGTCTGAACTTTGGATTAAACCAATCAACCTTGAACAATCTAACCATGGTATCTCTTCCAATATGTCCTTGGCTGTGATAATACCTGGCCATCTGAGTCAACAAACTGTTTGGCAGCACCATCTGACCTTCCTCAGAAACCCAAATCTCATCTGGTCTTTGAACGCATTTAAACTTTACCCAAAGCTTTTTTTCTTCCTTGTCGGCATTTTCGTGCAATGTTTTCAATTCCTCTAGTGTGACAATTATTTTCAAAGCAAAACTTGCACAATTATTCTCTTCTTCAGGTGTTAATTTCCACTTATCTTTGAACGATATACAGTTCAATGTGCAAAACCTTGCAACTTGATCCGCATATCCATTTCCCAAGGAAATTTAATCCTGTGTATTCTGATGTGCACTACATTTTACCACAGTCATTTCTTCAGGTAACTGAGTTGCGTACAACAACTCTTTTATCCGGTCGCCATTCCTCACTGGAGTTCCAGTAGAGGTCATAAAACCTTGTTGCGACCACAACTGGCCAAAATCATGAAAAATTCCAAATCCACATTGACTGTCAGTGTAAATTGTGACTCTTAATCTTGCAGAAACATAGTATGCCCTAGTAAGAGCTACTAATTCTGCTACTTGTGCAGAATATACACCTGGAAGCCATGAAGCTTCTAATGTGCCTGTAATTGTGCACACAGCATATCCTGCTCTCAGTGTGCCTGCTCCATCTCTGAAACACGAACCATCAACAAAGACAATTTGGTAATTTTCTTCTAAACGCGTGTCTCTAAACTCAGGCCTCGGTTTTGTACACAGCTCAGTCTCCTCAAGACAATCATGCTCAATATCTTACTCTTTTTCAATTTCAGCTGTGTCACCTGGAGGCAAGGTAGCTGGATTCAACACTGTACATCTTTTCAATGTTACATTCGGAGCACAGAATATACTCATCTCATACCTTGTCAGTCTTGCATCCGTCCAATATTGAGTTTTCATCCTTGTCAGTTAAATCTCAACAGAGTGTGGTACCATTACCGTCAATGGGTATCCCATAACTATCCCCTCACATTGGGAAAGACTTTGACCAACTGCGGCTACTGCACGCAAACAACCTAGTGAAGCTGCTGCAAACGGGTCCAAGGTAGCTGAAAAATAGGCTACTTGGCGATAAGCACCTCCATGGACCTGTGTCAAAACAGACAAAGAACAAGCATCACGTTCATGACAAAACAATGTGAAAGTCTTTGTGTAATCAGGCATTCCCAAAGCTGGAGTTCTGCACAAACTCTCTCTCAATTCAATGAATGCCCTCATCTGGTTCTCATCTACAGTAATGGGATCTGTAACTTCCTTATGTGTCGATTACTGTAAGGGTTTGGCAATTTCAGCAATATTCGGAATCCACTGTCTGCAGTACCCCACCATTCCCAGAAACATTCTGACATCTCTCTGTGAAGTCCGGGGACTTCTCTGCAGAATCATGGTAATTCTTTCTCTGGAAATTCTCCTCAATTCCTTTTCAATCTAATGTCCCAAATATTTCACTGACTTTTGGCAATACTGCAATTTCACGGGTGAGCCCTTATGTCCAAATTCTCCCAAATGATTCAACAAGGCAATCGAGTCATGTTTACACTCGTCCCTCATTCTGGATTCAGTTAGCAAATCATCAATGTATTGCACAAGAGTTGATTGGCATTGCAATTCCATCGACTCCAGGTTCTTTTTCAAGATCTGATTAAACAGTGATGGTGACTCCCTATACCTTTGTGGAAGCCTGCACCAGCTGTAGACTCTGTCTAGGAACTTGATACTAAAAAGTAACTGGCTAACCGCATTAGAGGCACAGAAACAAAAGCTTGTGACAGATCTGCTACTGAGGACCACTCTGCATCACAAGGAATCTGAAACAGTATCAGTGCAGGATTGGGCACTACCGGACAACATTTAACCACCATGTCATTCACTTTTCGCAAGTCTTGTACAATACGCACTTTCCCACATGGCTTTTTCAAATCTATTATCGGTGAGTTGCATGGGCTGCTCAGCACTACTTTCAAAACTCCTTGTTTTAAAAGGTCTTCAACTATTTGTGCCACCTTCATTAAAACATCTTGTGCCATGTCATACTGTGGAAGCTGCGGGAAAACTGCATTTGGCTTCAGAGTGATTTTAATTGGCTCCACTCCCTTAATCCCTGTAAAATCCCAGACCTCTTCCTTCACTGTCCCCTGTAAGTCTGCATGCATTTCTTTCAAAGTAAACATTTGGAAAAATTCAATCAATGGGCATTCTCCCTATTCATTGTTAGCCATCATTTCAGTCGCTTGTTCTTCTTCATCATCACTATTCGTCTGGACCTCTATCCCAGTATCTGAACAGTTAATAGAACATTTTGGTGGTCATTACAACCCTGGCGGTCGGTGTTAAAGTGGCGGTAAAACCCCAAACAGGCCGGCGGTAAAAAAAATGGAATCACGACCGTGGCGGAAACCGCCAACATAGACAGCCACTTTAACACTCCGACTGCCACGGCGGTACAAACAAACAGCACGGCGGTAACCGCCAACAGACAGGCAGAAGACAATGTACCGCCCACAGTATGACAACCTACCAATCCGCCACATTTTCCGGGGCAGATTCACTGCGAACAAAAACACGGCGGAAACAGAACTTCGAAGGGAAAACGCTCACTTCAACACACCCCACGAGGAACCATGACACCATCGAACCAGAGCTTCACATTTTCCCAGCTTTCATCTTCTTGCTCCTCTACCAGGAGCAGGAACGCCGGCGGCGAAGACCACGGTGAGTACTGCACCTACGACACAGGGGAGAGGGGAGGGAAAAAACAGGGACACACACACGCAACACCCCCACCCCCACCCTCACCCATGACAACACACACACTAATACATATTGATACATCACAGTTACACACCCCAACCCCCCAGGAAGAATGCAAAGACAAAAGGAAATAAGTGTAATCATTGTAATCTGTTGTAATCCAGTACGCAAAAATATATATACACTATTAACAAATATATACACCAGGAAGAGAAGTCCAGGTATTGCTCCATTTAAGTCTGTGGAACACTGGGCCCACACTGCATGGGTGAGGCCCACACAAGGTACCCGAACATGACGGAGAGAACACTGCAGGGGCATCAGAAATAAAACAGGCACCTCAGGGGGAAGGGAAAGGGGGGGCACCTCAGCCGGATGAGTGCACAATGCCAAATCCACGAGGGGGGCACATGCCCACTGTTCAATCCTGGGGAGAGCAAAGCCACAGTCTCACAAGTCTCCACAGTGGGTGGTTTGCCCACTGTTCAATCCTGGGGAGTGCAAAGCCACAGTCTCTCAAGTCTCTACAGTGGGTGGTTTGCCCACTGTTCAATCCTGGGGAGTGCAAAGCCACAGTCTCACAAGTCTCTACAGTGGGTGGTTTGCCCACTGTTCAATCCTGGGGAGTGCAAAGCCACAGTCTCTCAAGTGGATAACAGACTCCACTGGTTCTGGAGGGGGCTTTGTGCCCAGAGTGCTTCATCCTGCCAAGGACAGAGGTAGTGGATGTAAATCTCTAGAGGGGGCTTTGTGCCCAGAGTGCTTCATCCTGATTGTGGCGGACTCAGTAGCGTCAGTGCTCTTGGAGCTTATGGGCCAGCGGTGCTTGTGGCGGCGGTGTCCTTGGCAGCGGTGCTTGTGGCGGCGGTGTCCATTGCAGCGGTGCTTGTGGCGGCGGTGTCCTTGGCAGCGACTCTGCTGCTTGCGGTCCTGTCTGGGTCAGCGGGGCTGCTGCTGGCGGTCCTGTCTGTCGCCTCCTGGGCAGTGGGGCTGATGGCGGTCTTCTCTGCTGTGCCGATCTTCCCAGACTTGCCGGGTTTCTTGTGCCCCTTCCCCACCTTGGAAGGTGTCGCAGCTGACTCCACACTCCCACCTGTACCCCTGGGAGATACTTTGGTGGCTGGTGTCTTCCCCCTCTCCCACCGGGCACTGGCCAACTTTTGATGCTTGACAGGTGGGGGACTGTCCGTGCTGTGGCTCCTTGCCACACTGGCTGCCCTGCTGCCCGGTGCACTCCAGAATCCGGTGACTACTGGCACCACTGATCCCGCCGATGTCGTGGCTGAGATGCTAGGTTGGGACCTTGAGATTCGGGCCCTAGGGGACTGACGGGGTGGGGGAGGTGAAGGAAAGAGGTCAAGGGTGGACAGGAAAAGTTTCTTGGGAACACTGGGACGGGTAGCTGGAGGAGGTTTTGGAGTGGAGGAAGAGGTTGTGGTTGTAGGAGGTGTACGTTTGGTGACTTTGGGTGAAGGTGCATGTGCTAGAGGCTGTCGTGAGGTGGATGGCTGTTGGGTGGCTGTGTGCCTGCGTTTGTGTACCTTGGTAGGTGGCGTCACAGACACACTGGGAGAGGACACAGAGGATGTGTGAATTGTAGTGGGGGTGGTGACTGTACGTGAGCGGGGTGTGGTGGTGATGGAAGTAGTCTCTGTAGATGTAGTGCATGCAGGTGTGAGTGGAGATGAGACTGGGAGGGAGGAGGGAGACGAGGAGGAAGGGGACACAGTGGAGGCAGTGGATGTTGCTATGTCTGCATGTGTGTGATGTTTGCGTGAGTGCCTGTGGGATGTGTGGTGCTTATGTTTGCCTGAGCTTCCTTTGTGTGTTGGGGTGTGTGCATGCTGGTCTGATGGTGTGTTTGGGATAGGCTGAGGTACAGGGGTGTTGGTCTGGGTAGAGGAAGTTGGAGGGGGGAGGCTAGACACAGGGACAATGGCTGCCATCAGTGCTTAGGCCAGAGTCTTAAAAACTCGCTGAAGGGCTGCCTAACCAGAATGAATGCTCTCCAGGAATGTATTTGTTGGTTGCAACTGCCTCTCTACACCCTGGATGTCATTCAAAATGGTAGACTGCCCAACAGGGAGGAACCTGAGGAGGTCAATGGCCTCCTCACTGAGGGCAGCAGGGGTGACTGGTGCAGGGCCTGAGGTGCCTGAGGCGAAGGTGATGCCCACCCTCCTGGGTGAGTGGGCACAGGGCAAAGGCTGAGGGGCTGCTGGGAGGGCGGTGCTGGAAGGAGGGGTGGCGGCTGTACCTGTAGATGGGGGGGCACAGATGGGCCCGCCACCACAAGGGAGCTCCCATCAGAGGACAAGTCCGCATCACTGGTCTCAGCTCCTGTCCCCGTCGTGGAGCTCCCCTCGCCCTCCGTCCCACTGGTGAAATCGAACTCCGTAGTGTCGCCCTCCAGTGCCATGTGGGATGCAGCTCCCTCCTGCTCCGGTGCCACTGCTCCTCCGCCTGATAATGCTAATGCACACAAGAACAGGGAGACCACAAAAAGGGGGGGGGGACGACAGAAGAAAGACATGTTGAGTGCATGCATTACTGCTACCGTTGGCGGACACGACAGACACAGAAGCACCCTGCACTACGCCGCGCACTTGGGCTCCACTATTCAATCCCTGGGATATGGCCTACAAGGCTATGGCCGACATCTGCACACATGGCTGTCACAGGAGCCTGACTAGGTGTAGTTAGCACTGTACCCAGGTGGGGTGGGGTGCCACAGGGCCTGCCTGAAAAAGGAGACCTAACTAGCACACTCGCCCTGGCCTAGGGGAACCCACAGCCCACCTCCCCCACCCAGACACCTCCACTGCGTGCTGAATCAGCAGAATGAGAGTGTACTCACCCCCTTGTTGCTGCTGTGATGCCCTCAAGCACCCATCCAACTCCGGGTACGCCACTGCCAGGATCCTGAACATCAGGGGGGTCATGGTGCGACGGGCACCCCTCCCATGTTGGGAGGCCATCCCCAGCTGGGCCTCCGCCGTCTTCTTGCTCCAGCAGTGAATGTCCTACCATCTCTTACAGCAGTGGGTGCTCCGTCTGTGATAGACCCCCAGGGTCCGGACGTCCTTGGCGATGGCACGCCAAATATCCTTCTTCTGGTGGGCGCTGACCTACATGAATTGTACAGGAGAAAAAGAGAAGTTATTACTGTTAGAAATGGGGTTTCTGGTTGGCTAGGGTATGCACCTCAGCCAGGCAGAACCTACCCACTCTAGTCAGGGCTTGGGAGTTACACGTCCAAGATAACCCCTGCTCACCCCCTTTTTAGCTTGGCACGAGCAGTCATGCTTAACCTGGAGGCAATGTGTAAAGCGTTTGCACAATACACAACACACGTGACGCAAAATGTACACCAGAAAGTAAACACAACACTGAGCTATGTAAAAATAATCTGTATTGCACAAAACATAATTAGACCAACATTACACGTAAGTAATACCCTGCTACCTTAGCAGTTGTCAGAGGGTTACACAAGTTACTAATACTCTGCAAGAATATGCAGTTGTCACATTAGAACAAGTAAATACTCAGGATTCTGCAACATAAGCAGCAGTCAGGAATTATAGTAAAAGGTATATGCAATTGTCATGAACAATTTCTAAATTACCTCAAAGGAACATTAGAGAATATACCACAAGTCATATACATACATATCAGCTAGACATGCCTAGAAAAGGAACATTAGCACATATATGTATCACCAATAAACAGGTAGGTTATAGCAAACATCTGTACATCTATATTAGGCTTCTAGAGCCTAGAGTCTCTAGAGAGTACCTGTTGGTTGGTGGAAAAGGCACTTCCAGTGCCTAAAGACGGACACAGGGCCCCCCGGCGCTCCTGGGCACACCACGGGGGCCACATGGTGTCTGTGGGTGAGGGGAAGGGCGTTCAGCCCTCTCGCTCCTTGGAGGGTAGAACTGGCCCCTCCGGGGACCCGTGAGCCTTTTGGGGGCTGGCCTCGGCCCCCTCATACCCTGTCAATGGGGTGGGGGCCGGGCGTGGCCCAGCGAGCGAAAGGACAGGCGGGAAGAGACCTTCGTGCATGTCTCCCTTCCAGATTGTCCCGGGAAAACAAAGTGCCCATGGTGAGTAGCGTCCCGCTCCTGGTGCAGTGACTGGGAAAGGGGGGTGCTCCCCGCGCCTTCCCCGAGTCCTGCCTCACGGCGGAAGGGAGCTCGGACCCCTCCTTGGGCCCGAGGGAAAGACTCGCCCGCACCCGATGTGGTTCGCGAGTCAGGGGAAGTCGCTCCCAAGCCGTCGGGAGGCTTCCCTGTAGGGAGGAAGGCGGCTGGTGCCCCGGGGGTGCTCCCGGAAGTGGGAGGTGCCTCGAGGGCGCCGCGAGGAGCACGCTTGCTCCGATTCCTTAGCTGCTGTGCCCTAGGGGCACAGAGATGAGCGCGATCCCCGCGCTCCAAATTACTGAGTAAACCCAGCTGCGGCGGTGAATTTAATCAGCAGAGGAGCGCTTCTGAAAGCACAAGGGCACTTCCATGAGCCCGGGCAGCAGCGGTGATTTCTCCTTAGCAGTAACAGGAACGCCCTTTGGAAAGCGCTAGGGGCAAAGTTTGCAGAGAGGGTTTGCAGGGGTTAGGGGCCACAGCACCCTGCCCCTGGGAGCAAACCAAAACAAGAAGGTGCACAGGGCTGGTGGGCCCAGCTACAGGCCAGCACAAGGGGTGCAGATGGTGGTAGTTCCTCCTAGTGACCAGGCAGGTCACAGGTCAGCACAACAGCAGCAGTACAAGGTGGTTTCCTGGTGAGTCCATTCATCAGCGTTCTGTGTAGTTTCAAGTTCCAAGAATGTTCAAATTGTGGGGAAAATTCCCCTGTACTTATAGTCAGTTCTTACAGTGTTTTACAATGGTAGGGAGAGGAGGTTCCAGCCAGTTACAACTGGTTCTGAGAGTGCCCCCTCTCTCCTTTCAGCACAGGCTCCAAACATCAGTGGGGGGTTAACGACCCTATTGTGTGAGGCCAGGGCACAGTCTTTACAAATGCAGGTGTGCCCACCTCTCCCATCTCTCAGCCCAGGAAGGCTTTACAATATGTAGATGCACCTCTGTATCACCTCCACCCTCCCTGTGTTCAGGCTGTCTGAGAAGTATGCACAAAGCCCCAACTGTCAGTCTGCCCAGAGGTTGATTGGAGACAAGCTGCAAAACACCAAAGTTATAAGCACAGATAAATGTGCACTTTCTAGAAGTGGCATTTCTGTGATAGTAATAAAAAATACACCTACACTAGTAAGCAGCATTTCTTACCACTGTCACAACCATAACAAACATGCCTACGTTACCCCTCATAAATCAGACAATACCCCTTACACATAAGGCAGGGCATTTCCAATGCAATCCTATGAGAGGGCAGCACTCACAGCAGTGAGACACCAAGTTAGGCTGTTTGTTACTACCAGGACAGGCCACGCAACATGGCACATGTCCTGCCTTCTACATACATGGCACCCTGCCCAAAGGGCTAGCTAGGGCGTAACTTAGGGGTGACTTACATGTAGTAAAATGGCAGTTCTGGGCCTGGCAAATAAATTTAGATGCCAGGTCCCTGTGGCAGAAAACTGCGCACACAGGCTCTGCGCTAGCAGGCCTTAGATAGGTTTGACAGGCTACTTCAGTGGGTGGCGCAAGCAGCGCTGCAGGCCCACTAGTAGCATTTAATTTACAGGCCCGTGATACAGGGATACCACTTTACAAGGGACTTATAGGTAAATTAAATATGCCAATTAGGTATAATCCAATCATACCAAATTTGTTAGAGAGAGCACAAGCACTTTAGCACTGGTTAGCAGTGAAAAAGTGGTCAGAGTCAAAACGTCAGCCAACAAAGGTCAGAAAAATAAGGAGGCAAAAAGCAAAAAGTCTGGGGAATGACCCTGTAAAAGGGCCAGGTCCAACAATTACCAACTGCACCGTCACAGTCTTTGGCCCGCATCCCTACCCTTGCCATGTGGCACATGCACTCACCGTCGTTTCATGCATGCCTCATTCTCCACCCCACTATCTTTCATCCACCCCACTCCACACAGGCATAGCCCATACAGCATGCTCCCAGTGTACTTACCTGTTTGTCTGGAGGACTGTAGAGTAGCGTGTACTGGGGGAGGACCCCATCCAAGAGTCTCCAACTCCTCCGATGTGAAGGCAGGGGCCCTTTCCCGAGACGCACGAGCCATTGTCTCTTCCAGACTGAGGTCACAGCAGCACTTGCAGTGTAGGTCCTCTCCTGTCGAAGATCAGGTATCGAGTGATTGAACAGATAGAAAATGGCGGTCACGTCCGCGGCGGTGCGTACTGTCACCGCCGGCGTACATCGTCATTGGCTCCTAGGACCCATAGGGTCCAATGTTAACCAATGCAGAATTGCGCGGCGGTATTCAACCGCCTACCGCGACGTTGTACAACGCCAGCGCAGTTACCTCATATCCCATTGTCCCACTTTACAAGTCAGGCAGCCGCCATTTCAGGGGCCCACATGGCTCTATTTTTAACTGCGTCACACATAACTAGGCCTTGCCTTAACACTCATACATGCTAATTTCGGATTATGAATCGTGTTCTGTGTAAGCTGTGTGTATGTACCTCAGAGTTGGTTGACTCTGTGCTCGCTGTTGTCCTTCATAGGCACCGTCCGCTGGGACATGTGAGGAGATGGCGGCATACTCCGGTGTACAGACCGCTGGTGGACCTGTCGACAATGGAGGAAAGACATGTAATCATCACCTACAGGCTTGATCGTGCCAAAATCCTGGAACTGTGTGCCCCTTTGGAGCCAGACCTGATGTCAGCTATCCGTCATCCCACAGGAATCCCCCCTCAAGGGCAGGTGCTGTCAGTACTCCATTTCCTTGCAAGTGGGTAATTTCAAACAACAGTGGCCATGGCATCAGGGATGTCCCAGCCTATGTTTTCCAACGTGTTGTCCAGAGTGTTGTCTGCCCTGCTGAAACACATGCAAAGCTACATCGTTTTCCCTCAGGTGGAGTATTTACCTACAGTGAAAGGTCACTTCTATGCCCTGGGACATATCCCCAACATCATAGGTGCCATTGATGGGACACATGTGGCCTTGGTCCAACACCCCCGCAGGAGTGGACAGGTGTACAGAAACCAGAAGAGTTATAATTCGATGTATGTGCAGATGGTGTGTTTGGCAGACTAGTACATCTCCCATGTGAATGCCAAGTTCCCTGGCTCAGTGCATGATGCTTACATCCTGTGGAATAGCAGCATCCCTTATGTGATGGGGCAACTCCAGAGGCACTGTGTGTGTCTACTAGTGGAGCACTTGGAACCAAATCAGTGGGAATAGTTGTCTGGGGATATCCCTAAGAGTTAGTGTGTGTCTAACAGTTGTCCCTCGCCATTTTCAAGTGACTCTGGTTACCACAACCTGTCATGGCTAGTGACCCCAGTGAGGAATCCCAGGACAAGGGCAGAGGAACGCTACAATGAGGCCCATGGGCGAACTAGGAGGATTATAGAGCGGACCTTCGGCCTCCTGAAGGCCAGGGTCAGGTGCCTCCATATGACAGGTGGTTCCCTATTCTACTCACCAAAGAAGGTGTGCCACATCATCGTGGCCTGCTGTATGCTTCACAACTTAGCTTTGCAACAACAGGTGCCTTTACTGCAGGAGGATGGTCCAGATGGAGGTATTGTGGCAGCTATGGAGCCTGTGGACAGTGAAGACGAGGAAGCAGAAGAAGAGGACATCGACAACAGGAACTCGGTTATCCTCAATACTTCCAGTGAGACACAGGTAAGAAGACAAACCTGCCTACTACATGTAATGTAACAACACAACCTCTCTACTGTCTGTCCTTTTCACCCAGAGTATGATCACTGAGTTGTCACTTTCCCTTACGATTTCACAGATGTGGGTCCCACTGTGTGACATCTGCTTTGTTTCCTCATGGACTAGAGCTGTGTGACATAGGTATGTTAACATTACAATTGTAAGAGCATTTTGTCACTGTAATTGCTAATACACTGTTTCAAAATCACAGACAGACACCAGATTGTTTTTTGCTTTAAGGGTGTTTATTTAAGTGCTCAATATTAGAGGGTGCTGTAAAATGGTGAGGGGTGATGGTGGAGGAATGTCCATGGCAGAATCCAGTCTATCAGTCTCACAGGTGCACTGTTCAAAGGGGCATAGGAAGTGGAGCTGGGGCAGTTTGAGGTTAGACTGGGTGACAAGGTGGGACAAAATGATGACATTCAGGGCGGTCTCATTTCTTGGCGGGGGTCTTGGTATCATTCTCTGTCTTTGTCCTGGATCTCAGGGACTGTTTGCGGGGTGGTTCTCCCTCTGCAGGGGGTGGGGTGCTGGTGTGGTGGTCCTGTGGCGGTACCTCCTGTCCACTAGCGCCGGCGGAGGTGGTGGGCAGTTCATCATCCAAGCTAGTGTCAGGGGCCCCTTGTTGTGCCACAGTGTCCCTCCTGGTGTTGAGGACTTCCTTCAGCACCCCTACGATGGTGCCCAAGGTGGAAATAATGGATCTGAGTTCCTCCCTGAAGCCCAAATACTGTTCCTCCTGCAGCCGCTGGGTCTCCTGAAACTTGGCCAGCACCGTTGCCATCGTCTCCTGGGAATGATGGCAGGCTCCCATGATATCGGAGAGGGCCTCGTGGAGAGTGGGTTCCCTGGGCCTGTCCTCCCCCTGTCGCACAGCAGCCCTCCCAGTTCCCCTGTGTTCCTGGGCCTCTGTCCCCTGAACGGTGTGCCCACTACCACTGCCCCCAGGTCCCTGTTGTTGTTGGGGTGGTGGGTTTGCCTGGGTTCCCTGTAGTGGTGGACACACTGCTGATTGACATGTCCTGGGGACAGAGGTATGGGCCCACTGGGTGAGTGCTGTGCTGGTGTTTCCAGAGGGGGGAAGCTCTGTGGTGGCCTGTGACTGTGTAAGGGGAACCGATTGTCCTGAGGTCCCAGATGGGCCGGGCTGGTCGTCTAGATCCAGTTGGACAGAGCTGCTGTTATCACTGTGGGCCTCTTCTGTTGGTGGTGTGGACATGTGTGGACCTTCTTGTGCAGTGACGTTGGGTAGGGGTCCTGCAGGGGTGTAAAAGCATGATTATTGCATCTGTGTGTACCATTGTGTGCAATGGGTGGGTGACTGTGTACCCCAGTGCTTGAATTCCTGTGTGGGACCTTGTGTGATGATGGTTTAGGTGGGTGTATGGGTATGTCCCGTGGCCATGCATTGGTGATGGGTGTCCATGCTTTGGTGTTGCATGCAGGGCTTGGTGTTGGGATGTGTGGTTTGTGATAGTGGGACATGTGTGAGGAGTTGGAGTGATGGTGTGAGGGCGAGGGTGGGGGTAGGTGAAGGCATGCAGGTAGGGTAGGGGTTGCAATAGTTAAGGTTTGACTTACCAGAGTCCATTCCTCCAGTTACTCCTTCGAGGCCCTCAGGATGCAGAATAGCCAAGACTTGCTCCTCCCATGTTGTTAGTTGTGGGGGAGGAGGTGGGGGTCCGCCGCCAGTCCTCTGTACCGCAAGATGGTGTCTAGAGACCACGGAACATACCTTCCCCCATAAGTCGTTCCACCTCTTCCTGATGTCATCCCTATTTCTTGGGTGCTGTCCCACTGCGTTGACCCTGTCCACTATTCTTCGCCATAGCTCCATCTTCCTAGCTATGGAGGTGTGCTGCACCTGTGATCCGAATAGCTGTGGCTCTACCCGGATGATTTCCTCCACCATGACCCTGAGCTCCTCCTCAGAGAACCTGGGGTGTCTTTGCCGTGCCATGGGGTGGTGTGGGTGATGTGTGGGGTGGTGTGTGTTGTGATATGTGAGGTGATATTTAGTGGTGCGTTGTGTGGGGTGCGTGGATGTTATGTGGGTGATGGGGTTGTGTGCCTGTGGATGCCTGGTTATAGATTGTGGTGTCTCTCTCTGGGCTTCTTTCAGGATTTTTGTCGTACAGGTTTGTGAGTGATGTGGGTATGTGTTTTATATTGTATTGGATGTGTGGGAGTGGTGTGTGTATGTGTATCAGGTGTGTGTATTTCGAATTCTCCAATGTGGCTGTGTTTTGGAGATGTGTGTGTATTTTGAGCGCGGCGGTGTGTACCGCCAATGGAATACTGCGGTTGAAAGACCACCACGTGGATTCATGGGTCGTGATAGTGTGGGCATATTTCTGTTGGCGTGACGGTGTCAGTTTTGCTATCGCCAGTTTATCACTGACCTTTGGTGTGGCGGACTTGTGTGGGTGTCTGAATTTTGGAGGATTCCGAGCTGTGGGTCATAATAGCTGTGGCGGATTTCCGCAGCCGCGACGGTGTGTTGGCAGCCTTCTGCACGGTGGTAAGCGGCTTTTACCGCCAATGTTGTAATGAGGGCCTTTGTCTTACACAGTAAGTCTCTTCCCAATAGGGATACAGGACTTGAATCGCACACCACAAATCTATGCAATCCTTGATAATTTTCGATTTCAACCTGCACTGGTTCTGTGATTGGATTGGTCAACTGTCTGTTATCCATACCCACAACTTGAACTGTCCTGGCTGAAAGAGGTAAATTTTGGACTTCTATGCTTCTTACTGTAGAGCGAGTAGCTAATGTGTCGACCAAGAATGAGACCTTGTAACCCATCACTTTCCCCTTCACAAAAGGCCCCCTCTGATCGGCTTCTAGGGAATCATCAAGCATACAAGCTCCTTCGTCTGAACTGTCACTCATCCATTCTTCATTTATTTCATCCTCACTGTAAAATGGAAACTGGTGCACTGTGTTATTACTATTGTCTTTTCTTTGACCTGTGACCTGATGAGTAAGCATCACCTGTTGATGCTCCATCGGGGCTTGAGCTATCTGCATTTGCTGTCTAGATACCAGAGGGACCTGCTGCTGTACTGGTTGTAATTGGGTAAATTGTGCACGTGGCACGTGCATTTGCTGCACCGGTAAGAAATTCTGTCCTCGATTCTGAACATTAGGAATGAATCCTTTCATTCTTAGGACTTTCACAGTTTGAAATGTACTGACGTCACCTTGCTGAACAACACCATCCTGCACCATCAACTGACACTCCCGCTTTCAGTGTCCCACGTTTCTGCACAAATGACACAGCAACATCTTTTTAATTCCCTGCATGTCATTCTTAAAAACCACAGACCATAAATCCAGACCACGCATCATGTCAATTCCACGTCCTCTACCTCTAGGCTGAAACATAACAGTTCTCTGTTGCGGAGGCATAGGTGGTACTATAGCTTGTGGCACTCCTGGCTGGGCTGCTTTTATTTGCATCACCATTGCTTTTTCCTCCAACGTTTTCTGCTTCAATTCAATCTCATTGCTACAGTACTTTGCATACTGCAACACCTCATCAATTGGTTTCACCTGCCGGCAAATCAAATGATTCTTAATCATCTGCCCTACTTCTGGTCTCAAACCTTCATTGAATCTGAACACAAAATGCAACATGTCCTTCGGCTAAATTGCTTCCTTACCACTGTACTCCTTAAATGCTATCAACAGTCTTTCATAGTAGGTATGTAATGACTCTTTAATCCGGTGCCAATCAATGTTTTTTGGAGAAATCCTCGTCTTCAGAAATTCATTCACCTTGAAATAATTTTTCATTACCCCGGGTGAGTGAGCACCTGTTACTCTATCCCTTTCTGATTCACTTGTCGGCCAGTCTACTGCTCTCTTACACTCGACCTACAAGTCTGCTGCGCCACTATCTCTAATAGCGTGTTCAAGTCTTCCCACAAACATTTGGAGAGCTTCACAAATCTTTCTGTCTGTTGATTCCACTCAACCGGCTTCTCTCTCAATATTGGATAATCATTTGTAAATGACAATATATCACTCCTGTGCCATGGAACATGAACAAACTGCCCTCCTGGAATTTCTCTCATAGGAAGCATCTTAACTGATTCTCCCTTGTCGACACCGTCAGCCCCTTCTTGTGAATCCCATTTTTGTTTATCTTTTTTCTTTGTCCATCTACCTTCCCACTTCTCTAATGCGCCCCAAATCTGTGCACTCTGCAGCAGTTCTCTCAAGTGTGCCTTCATTCCGGCTGATCTCATGTATTCAAAATCCTTCACCTCAGAATCTAATCTATAGCTGCGTTTCAAATGCTTTGTTTTCTCAACGTCAATGTCATGTTTTTCTGCTAGCTCTGCCAATTTCTGATGTATTTTACTCACTTCTCTCGTAATCTTTGGGCATAAGTACCTCAGCTCTTCTTCTGTGTAGGATTCTAATCTGTTCACACCCATTGTTTCCTCGACTAATTGGGTTGCTTCTATATTCAACCTCACACGATTTATCTGATCTTCGCCCTTGAATGCATTCGGAGGTGTGTTTAGACTATCCAACCACTCACTCAGTAGCTGAGCTAACAATCCCTGTAATGAAATGTTGCTCACATTTGGCACTGGTAGCTATTGCACCACTGCACCTGAAGCTTGTGGGGTCAAAAGTTTCAAACTCTGACTCACATTCGGGCCATTCACTGCATCTTGAAATGCTACAAGTGGACTAAGATCCATTAAAGGTCTAGATCCATTGAAGGTTTGTCCTGCAGACAACATCATCTGAACAGGATCATTCACTCCCCTCCTCACACAACTCTGTTACAGTTCATTCTGTTCCCCTGCGTCTGATTTCTTCTGCACAAATAAGGGTACCGCTGGACCAACAGTAATTGGTAGCAATATTGCATCTGGAGCTTCCCTAACACTTGCACCTGGTGGGAATGTTACCCCCATTGCCTGATTCATGACTGGTGTAATATCTTATTGCGTTCCTGTCAGTGGTGTAAAGTTTGGCAAACCCTGTGCTTGCGCCGAAGGCAATTACATAGCTGTCGGGTCTGTCTGAACCAGCATTGGCTTCGGAAGCACTTGCTACCTTGGCACCATTATGCTCGAAACTGTCTCAAGAACTGGCACATCTGGATAGATTCTCTGCACCGAAGGTGGATGTATCTGCGCTTGAACTACAGTAGTAGTTCCTGCATTAGGTGTACTCTGTACTACCCTTGGTATCTGTCCACCTTCTGCCTGTACAGCTCCCCCTGGGCTTGAGCCGGAGCAGCTGTAGTGGCAGGAGCACTAGTGCCTGGACCCCCCGAATAGGTCGTTAAAGGTGGAGGTTGGTCTCTTAACAGCTGCGTAATGAGATCCTCAACATCAGAATTGTCATCATCCACAGAAGATTTTCTCTTTTTCTTCCTTCCTCCACTCTCATCCTCTTTAGCACTATCTTCCTTCTCTGCCTCGTCTTCCTCTGTAATTGCAGGAAACAATTTGACATCCTGTGATGTCACTGCTCTCCATCTCTTTTGTTCCCAATCCCATCTATCTTCAGTTAATTATTTTTCTACTTTCTTCATTCTCCTTTTGAACTTCATCTCTTGTTTCTGTCTGGCCACTGGCTCCCAAACCGCTAAAGCTTCAAACTGTGCTGGTCTCGGTAATGGTTTCATGTCGTACAATGACATTCGCAATTGATCCAAAATTCTCAAATTAAACGTTCCATGCTACGGAAACGCTAAAGATCCTTGATTTTTAGTTAACTTACACCATTGCTTCAACCACAAATACGGTGCTATACCTCGCTCCTCCATCACAATGTAAGCCTGAGTATTTTCCGGTGGGGTCGGCTCCCCCACTGACGCCTTAATGTAAGTATCACCCTGTATCGCACTCTTAAATGCCTTGCTTTGTTTACTTCTGATTCAATAATGAAATGACTTTTACTCCCCAGGTTCCCTTCACCCACTTACTCAACCAATTGCCTCTCACGGACCGCTTCCAATCCACTTACAGCTCTCCTCACTAACCGACCTATCCCAGCGCGGCACACTCTGACGTCACACTCACACATAGCGGCTGACAAAGTCTTGCGGCTCGTCCTCCTCAACTCGATTCACACAACTAATGCAAATTATTGCGAGCATTTACCAAAAACCAATAACTAAAACAAACCTGCTGGTTTACTTCAGGAAGGGACACAATCGCTTGAGGGACCTTACGGATTTTCACTAATGGCTTTCTTAGCTCATATAGCTATTCCTCTTTCTCAGCCTCCCACATTCGCAAGCAAAATTCGACCCGCAAATTTTTACTCTCAACTGATCAATGGGTCTGTCCTGGTGCACATAGAACTCGCCAAATCTCAGTCGAATTTTTCTTTTACTCAATTCTCACACACAACGATTTGTTGACCACGCCGATCAACCTACTAAACCAGACAGTTTACAACA
The DNA here is from genome assembly GCF_031143425.1 of Pleurodeles waltl. Classification (NCBI taxonomy): domain Eukaryota; kingdom Metazoa; phylum Chordata; class Amphibia; order Caudata; family Salamandridae; genus Pleurodeles; species Pleurodeles waltl. The sequence goes on from NC_090447.1 coordinate 784,181,051, forward strand.
TATAACCAAGTGTCTCCTACACTTGTCAATATACTCTGGAGTCTTAGACCACGCAGGGTCTGTACATCACCAACAACCACGTGGATATTTTTTAGCACAAAGCGCCACACACATATGAAGTTTGACAACTTCCCTACTCTCATACCACGGAGTACGCACACCCCTACTAACCTCAACTGGAGTACGCAGACTCCCTACTTTACCTCACATACCTCACAATTCACCTGCAGTTTGCTGAAGCCTGTGCAAGCGCAACCTACCACTTTCACACTATCTCAAAACGCCGAGAACATACCCAACTTTACTAGCAGGATCCAGGATCTGGGAAAGTCATTTCTGGGCTTAAGGGGACATCATCTTTGCTACAATTGCCATTTCAGAAAAACAAAATTAAAATCTCATAAAATACGAACAACTAACCCTGACTTAGAATAGTATCATAACAGTAATCACAACATAACTAGTTCTCCAAGGAAACGAACCATCAAGCTGCTACCAAAAACTGGTAGTGCACCCGGTCCTTAGTAAGCAAACTTACAAGGGGAAGCGTATAGGTCGATGAACCGTTTGAATCGTATGGAGTATCCTAGTCATGCAGTGCCCACTGAACCAACAATCAGCATCAATAACCACTTTATGAAACCACAAAAGTAATCATACTAAGAAATAACCACTACTCATGGAAAGGGTTAACAAGTTTTATTCCCTATTGCTTACAATTCTAAGTCATCTGTTAGTTCAAAGTTTATTCAAATCAATTCTCTATCAATTCATCAGTTAATAGACATTAGTGGTCATTACAATCCTTGCGGACGGTGTTAAATCGGCGGTAAGACTGCCAACAGGCCGGCGGTAAAAAAACTGGAATTGCGACCGTGGCGGAAACCGCCAAAAAAGACAGCGACTTTAACACTCCGACCGCCACGGCGGTACAAACAAACAGCGCGGCGGTCACCGCCAACAGACAGGCGGAGGACAATGTACCGCCCACAGTATCACAACCTACCAATCCGCCACCTTTTCGGGCGGATTCACCGCGGACAAAAACACAGCGGAAACAGGACTTCGAAGGGAAAACGCTCACCTCTACACACCCCACGAGGAATCCAGACGCCATGGAACCAGAGCTGCAGATCCTGCCAGCCCTTATCTTCTTGCTCCTCTACCAGGAACACCAACGCCGGCGGCGAAGACCACGGTGAGGACTGCACCTATGACACAGGGGAGGGGGGTGGGAAAAAGCAGGGACACACATACGCAACACCCCCACCCTAACCCACCACAACACACACACTAATACAGCATGATACATTACAGTTACACCCCCCCAACCCCTCCGGAAGAATGCAATGACCAAAGGAAATGAGTGTAACCATTGTAATATATTAAAATCCAGTACGCAAAAATATGCATATATACACTATAAACAAAATATACACCAAGAATAGTAGTCCAGGTAGTGCTCCATTGAAGTCCGTGGAACACTGGGCCCACACGGTATGGGTGAGGCCCACACAAGATCCCCGACCATGATGGAAAGAACACTGCAGGAGCATCAGATAGCAATAAAACAGGCACCTCAGGGGGAGGGAATTCGGGGGCACCTCAGTCGGTTGAGTGCACAACACCAAATCCACGAGGGGGCCACATGCCCACTGTTCAATCCTGGGGAGTGCAAAGCCACAGTCTCTCAAGTCTCTACAGTGGGTGGGTTGCCCAATGTTCCATCCTGGGGAGTGCAAAGCCACGGTCTCTCAAGTCTCTACAGTGGGTGGGTTGCCCACTGTTCATCCTGGGTAGTGCAAAGCCACATTCTTTCAAGTGGATAACAGTCTTCACTTGTTCTGGAGGGGGCCTTGTGCCCAGAGTGCTTCATCCTGACAATGAATGAGGTAGTGGATGTCAATCTCCACTGGTTCTGGAGGGGGCCTTGTGCCCAGAGTGCTTCATCCTGCCAAGGACTGAGGTAGTGGATGTAAATCTCCAATGGTTTAGGAGGGGGCCTTTTGCTCAGAGTGCTTCATCCTGCCAAGGACTGAGGTAGTGGGTGTCAATCTCCACTGGTTCTGGAGGGAGCCTTGTGCCCAGAGTGCTTCATCCTGCCAAGGACTGAGTTAGTGGATGTAAATCTCCACTGGTTCTAGAGGGGGCCTTGTGCCCACAGTGTTTCATCCTGCCAAGGACTGAGGTAGTGGATGTATCTCTCCACTGGTTCTGGAGGGGGCCTTGTGCCCAGAGTGCTTCATCCTGCTCGTGGTGGCCTCAGTAGCTTCAGAGCTTTTGGCGCTCATGGGCCTGCGGTGCTTGTTGCGGCGGTGTCCTTTGCAGCGATGCTTGTTGCGGCGGTGTCCTTGGCAGCGGTGCCCTGTTCAGGGGTACTTGTAGCGGCGGTGTCCTGTTCAGCGGTGCTTGTAGCGGCGGTGCCATGTTCAGTGGTGCTTGTGGCGGCAGTGCCCTGTTCAGCAGTGCTTGTGGAGGCGGGTTCCTTTTCAGTGACTCAGCTGCTGGCGGTCCTTCATGGGCCAGCAGGGCTGGTGCTGGTGGTCCTCTCTAGCCCAGCGGGGCTGGTGCTGGTGGTCCTCTCTAGCCCAGCGGGGCTGGTACTGGCAGTCCTCTCTGGCCCAGCGGAGCTGGTGCTGGCGGTCGTGTCTGGCCCAGCGGGGCTGGTGCTGGCGGTCGTGTCTGGCCCAGCGGGGCTGGTGCTAGCGGTCGTGCCTGGTCCAGCGGGGCTGGTGCTGGCTGTCCTCTCTGGCCCAGCTGGGCTGGTGCTGGCAGTCCTCTCTGGCCCAGCGGGGCTGGTGCTGGCGGTCCTCTCTGGCCCAGTGGGGCTTGTGCTGGCGGTTGTCTCTGGCCCTGCGGGGATGATGGCGGTGGCCTCTTGGGCAGTAGGGCAGGTGCTGGCGGTGGCCTCCTGGGCAGCGGGGATGATGGCGGTGGCCTCCTGGGCAGCGGGGATGATGGCGGTGGCCTCTTGGGCAGCAGGGCAGGTGCTTGCGGTGGCCTCCTGGGCAGCAGGGATGATGGCGGTGGCCTCTTGGGCAGCGGGGCTCATGGCTGTCTTCTCCACCGTGCTGCTCTTCCCAGACCTGCTGACTTTCTTGTGGCCCTTCCCCACCTTGGAAGGTGTCGCAGCTGACTCCACACTCCCACCTGTACCCCTGAGAGCAGCTTTGGTGGTTGGATTCTTCCCCCTCCCCCGCCGGGCACTGGCCAACTTTTGATGCTTCACAGGTGGGGGACTGTCCGTGCTGTGGCTCCGTGCCACACTGGCTGCCCTGGTGGCCGGTGCATTCCATATTCCGGTGACTATAGGCACCACTGTTCCCAGAGATATTGTGGCTGAGGTGCTAGGTTGGGACCTGGAGAGTCGGGCCCTAAGAGACGGACGGGGAGGGGGAGGTGTGGGAAAGAGTTCAAGGTTGGACAGGAAAAGTTTTTGGGAGACACTGGGACGGGTAGCTGGAGGGGGTTTGGGAGTGGAGGAAGAGGTTGTGGTTGTAGGAGGCGTTCGTTTGGTGACTTTGGGTGAAGGTGCATGCGCTGGAGGCTGTCGTGAGGTGGATGGCTGTCGGGTGGGTGTGTGCCTGCGTTTTTGTATCTTGGGAGGGGGCGTCACAGACACACTGGGAGAGGACACAGGGGATGTGTGAATGGTGGTTGGGGTGGTGACTGCACGTGAGCGGGGTGTGGTGGTGTGTGTGCTGGTGATGGCAGTAGTGGCTGTAGATGTGGTACATGCAGGTGTGAGTGTAGACGAGACTGGGAGGGAGGAGGGAGACAAGGAGGAGGGGGACACAGTGGAGGCAGTGGATGTTTGTGTGTCTGCATGTGTGTGATGCTTGCATGAGTGCCTGTGGGATGTGTGGTGCTTATGTTTGCCTGAGCTTCCCTTGTGTGTTGACGTGTGTGCATGCTAGTCTGAAGGTGTGCTTGGGATAGGCTGAGGTACACGGGGATTGGGTCTGCCTTTCTACACCCTGGATGGCATTCAAAAGGGTAGACTGCCCAACATTGAGGGACCTGAGGAGGTCAATGTCCTCCTCAGTGAGGGCAGCAGGGGTGACTGAGGCAGGGCCTGAGGTGCCTGGGGCGAAGGTGATGCCCACCCTCCTGGGTGAGCAGGCATGGGACAAAGGCTGAGGGGCTGCTGGGAGGGCGGTGCTGGTCGGGGGATGGCGGCTGTACCTGTAGTACGGAGGGCACAGATGTTGCCGCAACCACAAGGGAGCTCCCATCAGAGGACGAGTCCGTGTTACTGGTGTCAGCTCCTGTCCCCGCCGTGGAGCTCCCCTCGCCCTCCGTCCCACTGGTGGAATCAGACTCCGTAGTGTCGCCCTCCAGGGCCATGTGGGATGCAGCTCCCTCCTGCTCCTGTGCCACTGCTTCTCCGCCTGATGACGCTAATGCACACAAGAACAGGGAGACCACAAAAAGGGGGGGGCGACAGAAGAAAGACATGTTGAGTGCATGCATTACCGCTACCGTTGGCGGACACGACAGACACAGAAGCCCACTGCACTACGCTGCGCTCATGGGCTCCACTGCTCAATCCCTGGGACATGGCCTACAAGGGTATGGATGACATCTGCACACATGGATGACACAGGAGCATGACTAGGTGTACTTGGCACTGTGGAGAGGTGGGGTGGGGTGACACATGGCCTACCTTACGGAGGGACCTTGCCTACTAAACTCGCCCTGGCCTAGGGAAACCCACAGTCCACCTCCCACACCCAGACACCTCCACTGCGCGCAAAATCAGTAGAATAAGAGTGTACTCACCCCTTTGTGGCTGCTGTGATGCCCCCAAGCGCCCATCCAACTTCGGGTATGCCACCGCCAGGATCCTGAACATCAGGGGGGTCATGGTGCGACGGGCATGCCTCCCACGTTGGGAGGCCATCCCCAGCTGAGCCTCCGCCGTCTTCTTGCTCCAGAGGCGAATGTCCTCCCATCTCTTACGGCAGTGGGTGCTCCGTCTGTGGTAGACCCCCAGGGTCCGGACGTCCTTGGCAATGGCACGCCAAATATCTTTTTTCTGGTGGGCGCTGACCTACATGACTTGTACAGGGGGAAAAGAAATGTTATTACCAAATGTACCGCCACAGTCATTGGCCCGCATCCCTACCCTTGCCATGTGGCACATGCACTCATCGTCGTTTCATGCACGCCTCAATCTCCCCCCCCAATCTTTCATCCACCCCACTCGCCACAGGCATAGCCCATACAGCATGCTCCCAGTGTACTTACCTGTTTGTCTGGAGGAGTAGCGTGTACTGGGGGAGGACCCCATCTACGAGTTTCTCCAACTCCTCCGATGTGAAGGCAGGGGACCTTTCCCCAGACACTCGAGCCATTGTCTCTTCCAGACAGAGGTCACAGCAGCACTTGCAGTGTAGGTCCTCTCATGTTGAAGATCAGGTATTGAGTGATTGAACAGATAGAAAATGGCGGTCACGTCCGCGGCGGTGCGTACCGTCACCGCTGGCGTACATCGTCATTGGCTCCTGGGACCCATAGCGTCCAATGTTAACCAATGCAGCATTGCGCCGCTGTCTTTGACCGTCTACCGCGACGGTGTACAACGCAAGCGCAGTTACCTCACATCCCATTGTCCCACTTAACAGGTCAGGCTGCAGCCATTTCAGGGGCCCACATGCCTTAATTTGTAACTGCGTCACACATACCTAGGCCTAGCCTCAACACACATACAGGCTAGTTTTCGGATTATGATTCGTGTTCTGCGTAAGCTGTTGGTACGTACCTCTGAGTTGGTTGACTGTGCTCGCTGTTGTCCTTCATAGGCACCGTCCGCTGGGACATGTGAGGAGATGGCAGCATCCTCTGGTGTACAGACCGCTGGTGGACCTGTCGACAATGGAGGAAAGACATGTGATCATCACCTACAGGCTTGACCGTGCCACAATCCAGGAACTGTGTACCCAGCTGGAGCCAGACGTGATGTCAGCTATCCGCCATCCCACAGGAATCCCCCCTCAAGTGCAGGTGCTGTCAGTACTCCATTTCCTTGCAAGTGGGTCATTTCAAACAACAGTGGCCATAGCATCAGGGATGTCCCAGCCTACGTTTTGCAACGTGTTGTCCAGAGTGTTGTTTGCCCTGCTGAAACACATGCAGAGCTACATCGTTTTCCCTCAGGTGGAGAATTTGCCTACAGTGAAAGGTGATTCCAATGCCCTGGGACATATCCCCAACATCATAGGTGCCATTGATGGGACACATGTGGCAGGAGTGAACAGGTGTACAGAAACCGGAAGAGTTATCATTCGATGAATGTACAGATGGTATGTTTGTCAGACCAGTACATCTCCCATGTGAATGCCAAGTTCCCTGGCTCAGTGCATGACGCCTACATCCTGCGGAATAGCAGCATCCCTTATGTGATGGGTCAACTCCAAAGGCACCGTTTGTGGGTATTAGGTGAGCACCTGGAAGCAAGACGGTGGGAATGGTTGTCTGGCTCTGGGGATATCCCTACAGGTTAGTGTGTGTCTAACAGTTGTCCCTCGACATTTGCAGGTGACTCTGGTTACCCCAACCTGTCATGGCTATTGACCCCAGTGAGGAATCCCAGGACAAGGGCAGAGGAACGCCACAATGAGGCCCATGGGCGAACTAGTAGGATTATAGAGTGGACCTTCGGGCTTCTGAAGACCAGGTTCAGGTGCCTCCATATGACAGGTGGATCCCTATTCTACTCACCAAAGAAGGTATGCCAGATCATAGTGACCTGCTGTATGCTTCACAACTTAGCTTTACGACGACAGGTGCCTTTTCTGCAGGAGGATGGTCCAGATGGCGGTGTTGTTGCAGCTGTGGAGTCTGTGGACAGTGAAGACAGAAGAAGAGGACATGGACAACAGGAACTCGGTGATCCTGCAATATTTCCAGTGAGACACAGGTAAGAATACAGACCTGCCTACTACATGTACTTTAACACTACTACCTCTCTACTGTCTGTCGTTTTCACCCAATGTATGGTCACTGAGTTGTCACTCTCCTTTACTATTTCACAGATGTGGGTCCCACTGTGTGACATCTGCTTTGTTTCCTCATGGACTAGAGCTGTGTGACATAGGTATGTTGACATTACAATTGAAAGAGCATTTTGTCAATGTAATTGCTCTTACACTATTTTGAAATCACAGACTGACTCCAGATTGTTTTGTGTTTCAAGGGTGTTTATTTAAGTGCTCAATATTTGAGGGGGTTGTAAAATGGTGAGGGGTGATGGTGGAGGAATGTCCATGGCAGAGTCCAGTCTATTGGTCTCACAGGTGCATTGCCCAAATGGGCATAGGAAGTGGAGCTGGGGCAGTTTGAGGATGGACAGGGTGACAAAGTGGGATAGAAAGATGACATTCATAGTGGTCTCATTTCTTGGCGGGGTCTTGGCATCGTTCTCTGTCTTTGTCCTGGATCTCAGGGACCGTTTGCGGGGTGGTTCTCCCTCTGCAGCGGGTGCGGTGCTGGTGTGAAGGTCCTGTGGCGGGGCATCCTGTGCACTAGCGCCGGCGGAGGTGGTGGGCAGTTCATCATCTATGCTAGTGTCATGGGCCCCTTGTTGTGCCACAGTGTCCCTCCTGGTGTTGAGGACTTCCTTCAGCCCCCCTACGATGGTGCCCAGGGTGGAATTGATGGTTCTGAGTTCCTCCCTGAAGCCCAAATACTGTTCCTCCTGCAGGCGCTGGGTCTCCTGAAACTTGGCCAGTTGTTGCCATCGTCTCCTGGGAGTGGTGGTAGGCTCCCATGATGGAGGAGAGGGCTTCGTGGAGAGTGGGTTCCCTTGGCCTGTCCTCCCCCTGTCGCAGCCCTCCCAGTTCCCCTATGTTCCTGGGCTTCCGTCCCCTGGACCGTGTGCCCAGTACCACTGACCCCAGGTCCCTGTTGTTGTTGGGGTGGTGGGTTAGCCTGGGTTCCCTGTAGTGGTGAACACACTGCTGCTTGACGTGTCCTGGGGACAGAGGTATGGGCCTGCTGGATGGGTGCTGTGCTGGTGTTTCCAGAGGGGGGAAGCTCTGTAGTGGCCTGTGACTGTGTCAGGGGAACCAACTGTCCAGAGGTCCCTGATGGGCTTGGCAGGTCATCTAGATCCAGTTGGACAGAGCTGCTGTCATCACTGTGGGCCTCTTCTGTTGGTGGTGTGGACATGTGTGGACCCTCCTGTCCAGTGACGTTGGTTAGGGGTCCTGCAGGGGTATAAAAGGATGTTTATTACATCTGTGTGTGGCATGGTGTGCAATGTGTGGGTAACTGTGTACCCAAGTGCTTGCATTCATTCCTGTGTGGGACCTTGTGTGATGGTGGTTTAGGGGGGTGTATGGGTATGTGCAGTGGCCATGCTTTGGTGATGGGTGTCCATGCTTTGTTGTTGCATCCAGGGCTTGGTGTTGGGATGGGTTGTTTGTGATATCAGGACATTTGTGAGGAGTTGGAGTGATGGGGTGAGGGTGAGGGTGGGGGTATGTGATGGCATGCAGGTACGGTGGTGGATGTAATAGTAAAGCTTTGACTTACCAGAGTCACTTACCAGAGTCCATTCCTCCATCTACTCCTGCGAGGCCCTCAGGAAGCAGGATCGCCAAGACTTGCTCCTCCCATGTTGTTAGTTGTGGGGGAGGAGGTGGGGGTCTGCCGCCAGTCCGCTGAACCCCAAGGTGGTGTCTTGAGACCACGGAACGCACCTTCCCCTGTGGGTCGTTCCAACTCTTCCTGATGTCATCCCTATTTCTTGGGTGCTGTCCCACTGCATTGACCCTGTCCACGATTCTTCACCATAGCTCCATCTTCCTAGCTATGGGTGTGTGCTGCACCTGTGCTCCGAATAGCTGTGGCTCTACCCGGACTATTTCCTCCACCATGACCCCGAGCTCCTCCTCAGAGAAACTGGGGTGTCTTTGCCATGCCATGGGGTGGTGTGGGTGATGTGTGGGGTGGTGTGTGTGCTGATAAGTGTGGTGATATTTAGTGGTGTGTTGTGTGAGGTGCGTGGAAGTTCTGTGGGTGATGGTATTGTGTGCCTGTGGATGCTTGGTAGTAGTTTGTGGTGTCTCTCTCTGGCCTTCTCTCGGTAATTGTGGTTGTAGGGGTTTGTGGGTGATGTGGGTGTGTGTTTTATATTGTATTGGGTGTGTGGGAGTGGTGTGTGTATGTGTATCAGGTGTGTGTATTTGGAATTGTCCAATGTGGCTGTGTTTTGTAAGAGTGTGTGTATTTTGAGCGCGGCAGTGTGTACCGCCAATAGAATACCATGGTTGAAAGACCGCCGCGTGGATTCGTGTGTCGTGATAGTGTGGGCGTATTTCTTTTGGCATGACGGTGGAGGATTTGTTTTTGCCAGTTTATCACTGACTTTTGGTGTGGCGGTTTTGTGTGGGTGTCTGAATTTTGGCGGATTCTGTGCTGTGGGTCATAATAGCTGCGGCGGAATTCTGTGGCCGCAGCGGTGTGTTGGCGGTCTTCTGCACGGCGGTAAGCGGTTTTTACCACCAATGTTGTAATGACCGCCATTATCTCTTGAAGAAAACATGTGCGACAAAGCACCACCATTAGCTATGGATATCAGCATTAACAATGTAATTCAGCAATAAAGTTTGTCTGTCATTTGTCACTGTCCACGTCACCCCTAACAGCCTACCTAACCAAGATTAGCATTAGCATGGGGATCTTCATGCGAAAACAATTTAGGTAAAAAAAACATTAATTTGGAAAAATCTACCTAAGAGTGAATATCTGTAATACAGCGCAGTTGGTACCTAGAAGAAAAGGCACTTAATCGTCAGTCACATTTCATAGCTACCTATCCAGGATGGATCAGCAACAAGTCAGTCTTTGTCTTCAGGTCATCAATAGACAGCTACAGATCAGGGTCACAGAGTATGAGCCCAATATCAGCACCTCGGACAGCGTCTCCTGACGTCATCAACTTTCTCCTCGCAGTTCTGATTTCTCACCCCTTGTCATGACTTTTTATTAGGGTCTCCCAGTCCATCCCACTAATTGCTAATTGGTCAGTCTATCAGAAGTCATGACTCTTACCTATAGTTTTTGTTTTCCAAATCTTTGAGTTTGCATATGTATTGTGTCCCATAAAACTGATTGGTTCTTCATCATCCGGCTCGTCAGGTAACAAAGTTGTTGCATACGAGTCTTCAGTCAGTGCCTCTATTGTTCAAGTCCTGGAAAAGTACATTTAGCCTACACTACACATAATTGTATCAAATTGTCTTCATCATCTCCTGTCCGTTGGTAAATTTGCAGAATGTTCTAGCTGAGCAGCCTGGAGGTTCAAGGTTGCAGTCCCCAGTTACCAGTCCATTGCAAGGCATTCAAATTCTCCATGTTCAGAGCAAGCGAGGCCCAGTGAAATCAGGCCCTTAGTCCGGCTAATTTAAGAATATGAATTAATATAAAACATCAGTTATACATTTCGTTAGGATATATTAGTGCATTTTTCTTATACAGTACATTTTTCATTATTTTGCATCTTTTAGTACACATGGTGATTACTCCCCGAGGGCACATTTTCAAACGTGCACATTATTTCTCTACAATTAATTTCTCAATGCATTTTCCTCATTAGTAAACACACACATATGTAATTAGAAATGTCTTGATTGACATATCTGCTCCATCAATTTCTGCAGGGAATTCAAGTGCTCTTTAAGGGCCTTACCAAAAAGGAGGAGCTGCAAAAGTGCTGAAGGCCTGGCTTGTGGCCAGGGAAGAAGCTGCATGATCAGCGGAGGGCAGCATTGTGGATGGCGAGAAGGATATTCATCTGGAGTTGTTGGATGGCCTAGAACTGCCTCTGGGACAAGGAACCAGCAATCAATGAAGAGAGGGTCCCCTCTGAAGCAGGCAGCAGTGTTTTGTTTAAATGTCTGTCCCCAGAGGAGCTGGAGGACCAACAAGAATCCAGGAGACTCAAGTTGGAGCTGTCAAAGTTCAAATTGTAGAATGACTGGGCAAAAGCTATGGAGGAAAAGAGATAGGCCATTAAGGAAAAGAAAATTCTTTTGGCTCACAAGCTGAGCATGAAGGAGCTGGACCTGAAAGCCCAGAAGGCTGAGTCCAGTGCAGATGGTGGCAGCATATCTTCAGTGTCCTCTGATGGGTGATTATATATACCCAAGAGTTTGATAACTGACTACAAGGTGGAGAAGGCCATAGATCACTGGTTTGAGGCCTAAGCGATTGCTTCACAAATTAACAGGATCTCTAAGGAGGATTGGGGAGCAGTTTGTGGAAGCTGTTTCCAACTGTGCGGGACAGACTCCTTTCTACCCCTGCAGGGGGATTATAGGAAGTAATCAGCCTGAAAGGAGGCCCTTACCCACAAATATGGGTTGGCCCGGAGATGTAAGGGCAGAATTCTAGGGAGAGGGTCAGGCTTCTTCTTCAGACCTTGATAGATTGTGTTGACTCTTTCTTCAAGGCACAGGATAGTTGGGTGAAGAGAAATGTGACAGACTATCAGGGGCTGTACAACTTGATTTCACAAGAGCACATGTTTAGTCGTTGTTTTACAGAGATGCACCAGTGCTTGATTGATAGTAAGTTATCTGACCTCAGGGAGCTTGCTAAGGTGGCAGACTCCTGGATCAATACCTAGGCCCACAAGAACATACCTAGGAGTGACTTCAAGAAGGGTGGTTCAGATTCCCCCCAGCAGAGTGAGGGGGAGGTCAAGGGAGACCCAGGCAAGTCCCAAGGTAAGAGGGAAGGAAAGGGTTCCCATGTCCCTTCTGAGAAAAAGGAAGGAGTGTTCTCGTGGGTGGTAGCCCAAGGTGCTCCTTTTCCAACCCTTCTGCTTTGAGTATTCTGATTAGGACACAAGTAAGGGGACTTTGGGGGTCATTATGAACCCGGGAGGTTCAGATTGCCATGCCGGCAGCAGGGGAAAAGACCGCCACCGGCATGACGGTCTGAACCGCCATATTATGGACACAGTGAGGGCCGCCTATGGCTGCCCTCCTCCAGCGCCAGGCTGACGCCGACAGGCAGCCTGACGGTGGAGGGAATCATTTTCCGACAGGGCAGCGCTGCAAGCAGCGGTGCCCCTCGGAAAAGGATCCCTTTTGCTCCCAGCCTTTCCCTGGCGGGTTGCCCTGCCAGAGAAACAGTGGCAAAAGGGGCGCTCAGCGGCCCCTGTGCATTGCCCCATCGCACTGATCTGCGCGACCTGTGATGCTGCACCCGCCACACACCAACATTGGCGGCGGCTCCATTTGGAGCTGCTGTCCATGTTACGGCCCTTTTCCCCGCCGGACCAGCAGGGAAAAAATTATACAGCCGGCAGGGGGTAGTCACGCTGGCGGTCATCTATTGACCGCCAGCCCAGATCTCGGAGATCGTAATGAGGGCCTTTGTCTGTCCAAAGAAACCACCCACTGGTGGGAATTCTGCAGCAGGAGCTAATGTGGCCTTAGGGGTAAGTAGTCTCCAGGGGCTGGTTCTAGACCATGCTGTGAGCTACTTTAGTTGGGAGGTGGACTCAGACGTGAGTTTGTGATCCCTGAGGGTGGGATCCGTCACTTCCACCAGGTGACACTGAACAGCGTATCTAACATTGCTCTGAGTGACAGTGGGGCCAGCTATGCCATAATGGTTGAAAGAGTACACAGGCCAGGTGTGTAGGGTGACACTAGACCATGGGCAGGACTTCTTTTGACCTATGGACCTGGTATCCCTAGAGTGGTGTGGGGAGGTGATCCAGAGAAGGGTCATAGATAGTCCCCAGTTGCCCATAGACTGCCTTCTGGGGAATGGGTTGCCCCCGTGTCAGGGAAACTGGGAGAGGTGGCTGTCACAAGTGCCCTAACAGTTTAGTTTTCTAGGAGTACCACTCCCAAGCAGAGGGGACAGGAACACAGAGAAAAGAACAGGATGAGAGAGAGCCCACCCCTGTCTCCTTTTCTTCCTTAGTGTTCAGGACCAAGGCTGGTTGATCAGACTCAGGATACCACCCCTGAACAGGTAGGAGGTAGAGTGGAAGAAGTGTGCGAGGCACCTGGAGCAACTGCCCCCCACTCTGAGAAGCATCAGAGGTCAGCAAGGCCTGGATGGCCTGTGCCCTGGCTCTTCACACTGACAGTTGTCAGTGGCCTCAGTTGGTTGTTGTCCTTGTGGACAGAGGTTCTCCTGGGTTGGGGATGAATGTCATACCCAAGGGGCGGAAAGGACCACATCACTTTGTTGGCCATGGTTCTATTAACTGTCTACTGGGATGCGTCTGTAAGCAAATTCAGGTTAGGTGATGCACAGGTGGGGTGCAGAGATGAAGACAATAGTTCCCCATTAGTCAGTTCAGTGGCCCATGGGAGTATACACAGAGGGTCCAACTGGGTTCAGAGAGGCGTAGAACTAAAACACCTATGCAGTACTGGGCCATTGTTCATGTTCTATCGCCCTAAGCAGGGAAGCCCATCAAGATATTGATTAGTCTGCCCTGGCTTTAGGCTGGAGGGGGGTTGTGTTTACTCCCAGACATTGTTGCTTTCTCCTCCTTTTTTTCTGGCCCTTTTCTTGTAGGCTTTAGGACTCTGTGTGCTTTTTCACTGCAACCAGTGTTAAAGCACATGTGCTCTGTGTCTAAAACATGGTAACAATGACATATTTGATTTACTATTAAGGGCCAGATGTAGGTAACAGTTTGCACATCGCAAACAGCGAGTTTCGCTGTTTGCGACGTGCAAACTGCACTTGGCAGTGCACAAAACCCCTTTTGCCCTTTGGTAACCTGGTTACCGAATTGCGAAACAGGTTTGCGAGTCGCAATTAGGAAGGAGAGTCTCCTTCATAATTGCGAGTTGCAGTGCAATGCCAGATTGCTTTGTGACCGCAAATGCGGTCGCAAAGCAATCACAGTTAGCACCCATTTCAAACGGGTGCTAACCTATTCGCAAAAGGGAAGGGGTCCCCATGGACCACTGCCTGCTCTGAAAAAATGAAACGAAAACGTTTCATTTTTTAGTTTTGTAATGCATCTCGTTTTCCTTTAAGGAAAACGGGCTGCATTAAAAAAAAAAAAAAATGCTATATTTAAAAGCATGGTGACATGGTGGTCTGCTGTCTCCAACAGGCCACCATCCCTGTGAGTGTGGCGAGTCTCAAGGGGGTCGCAAATTGTGACCCACCTCATTAATATTAATGAGGTGGGCCTTTGCGATCCCCTTGTGAGTCGCAGATGGTGTCAGGGACACCATCCTACATTCCAATTTGTGACTCGCAAATTGCGAGTCGATCTGACTCGCAATTTGCAAGTCGCAAAATGGAATATACCTACATCTGGCCCATAGTCCCTAATAAAATGCACTATGTGTGTCCATGGCATGTAAGTCAAATGCTACTATTGCGCTGGCAGCATTGGTTGTGCCACCCACTACAGTAGTCTTTCAAACATGCCTCAGGTCTGCCATTGCAGAGCCTATGTGTGTAGTTTAAAATGCCATTTCATCCTGGCAAGTGTAACCAATTGCCAGGCCCAAACCCTTTTTTATTACATGTAAGACACTCCTAAGGTAGGCCCTGGGTAGCCCTAAGGGCAGAGTCCAGTGTATTTAAAAAGTTTGACATGTACTTTTAAGTTTCAAATGTCCAGGTGGTAAAAAACTCTTAAATTTGTTTTTCACTTTTGCAGAAACTACCTCTTTCTTAGGCTAGTATGGGTATTGCCTTAAAACATCTTTTAAGTGCAAATTCCGATTGGGAAAAGATAGAAAAATGTAGGTTGGTATCTCTGGACTCACTATTTGAAAACACATCTTTTGTGTCAACATCAGGGCAGTGCGCGCTCTACGGGTGACTAGAACGCAAAAACCCAGCACTTTCAAGATAACGTAATTTATGCATTGTGCTGATATGCTGTTGTTTAACCTTTTGCATTGCAGAGTTTAATCCTGAAGACTTATTTTCAAGGTGCTTACAAATACTGTTCATTTGCTATGTATTGCTGCAGGCTATCAGAGTGTGTCAGGGTGTGGTCCCTTTCCAGGGCCTTCTAGAAGCTTTCCCTGCAGCATGCCTGGGTGTGGTTTGTGGGCTGGGCCAAGACTCTATATAAGGGAGCCAGCCCAGCTCCACGTGCTCACTATTCAGAGGTCCCGGTGCAGAGCAGCAGCAACTTCCTGAGCTCCTGTTCCAGAGGCCTACTTTGATCCTCCAGGCCTTGCCCTTTCACTTTGTTGGTGATTCTTGATCAGGGAGGTAAGACGGAGGTCGGGCTGGGTCCCCGATCCCGTTCTTGAAGGCTTTCAAGTTTTTGGGCCTAATTTGCATGATGAAACATTTTGGTTCTTGTGCGTGTGAGTGTGCGCTTGGTGTTTTAATGGCATTTACATGCTAAACGCTCGAACCGGCAAGACGCGCGATTCATTGCTCGTGTACAACTCTTGATATTCATTGTGAGCTACCATTTTATGGCATTTACAGGGTAGCATTCGAATCGGCAAGACGCGCGATTCATTTCTTGTACTTAATTCATGTTATTCATTATGCGCTACCATTTCTTGCCATTCACATGGTGGCATTCGAATCGTCAAGACGTGCGATTCATTTCTTGTACTTAATTCATGTTATTCATTGTGCGCTACCATTTCTTGGCATTCACATGGTGGCATTCGAATCGGCAAGACGCGCCATTTATTTCTTGTGCTTAATTCATGTTATTCATTGTGAGCTACCATTTTATGGCATTCACATGGTGGCATTCGAATCGGCAAGACGCGCAATTCATTTCTTGTGCTTAATTCCTGTTATTCATTGTGCGCTACCATTTCATGGCATTCACATGGTGGCATTCGAATCGGCAAAACGCGCAATTCATTTCTTGTGCTGAATTCATGTTCTTCATTGTATGCTACCATTTCAAGGCACTCACATGGTGGCATTCGAAATGGCAAAACGTGCGATTCATTTCGTGTGCGGAGTTCATATTATCCATTGTACGCTACCATTTCATGGTATCCATATGGTGGCAGTCGAATCAGCAAGACGCGCGATTAATTTCTTGTGCTGAATTCATGTTCTTCATTGTACGCTACCATTTCCTGGCATTCACATGGTGGCCTTCGAATCGGCAAGATGCGCAATTCATTTCTTGTGCTTAATTCATGATAGTCATTGTGTGTTACCATTTCCTGGCATTTACGTGGGGGCATTCGAATCGGCAAGACATGCGATTCATTTCTTGTACTTAATTCATGTTATTCATTGTGCGCTACCATTTCTTGGCATTCACATGGTGGCATTCGAATTGGCAAGACACGCCATTCATTTCTTGTGCTTAATTCATGTTATTCATTGTGCGCTACCATTTTATGGCATTCACATGGTGGCATTCGAATCGGCAAGACGCGCAATTAATTTCTTGTGCTTAATTCATGTTATTCATTGTGCGCTACCATTTCATGGCATTCACATGGTGGCATTCGAATCGGCAAAACGCGCAATTCATTTCTTGTGCTGAATTCATGTTCTTCATTGTATGCTACCATTTCATGGCACTCACATGGTGGCATTCGAATCGGCAAAACGTGTGATTCATTTCTTGTGTGGAGTTCATGTTATCCATTGTATGCTACCATTTCATGGTATCCATATGGTAGCAGTCGAATCGGCAAGACGCGCAATTCATTTCTTGTGCTGAATTCATGTTCTTCATTGTACGCTACCATTTCCTGGCATTCACATGGTGGCCTTCGAATCCGCAAGATGCACAATTCATTTCTTGTGCTTAATTCATGATAGTCATAGTGTGTTACCATTTCCTGGCATTTACGTGGTGGCATTTGAATCGGCAACACGCGCAATTCATTTCTTGTGCTTAATTCATGTCATTCATTGTGCACAGCCATTTTATGGCATTTACAAACTCTTGTGGAAATCCGCAATGTGCGTAATTCATGTTCCTGCATTCTAAGAAACTAAAGTGCTAGAATTCTAAATGTTATATTGTGTGTGCATAATAAGTCCCTGAAGTACATTTCCTATGGTGTTAAAGAATGCATTCAGATTATTTTCTTGTCCTCATGCAAAGACTATGGGGGTCATTACGACCCTGGCGGATTGCGGAGATGTGGCGGTAAGACCGCCAACAGGCTGCGGTCAAATTTTTCCAATTATGACCATGGCGTTTACCGCCATGGTCATCCGCCGCTTCTCCGTTCTGCCCGCCAGGGCGGAGACGACCACTGGGCTCGAGACCTGGGTCTCCAGCCCGGCGGTCGTCACTATACCGCCGGCGGTATTTGGACCCGGATGACCGCCATGGATTTCATGCGGTTTGGAACCGCCATCAAATCCATGGCGTTAAGCACTATCACTGCCAGGGAATTCCTTCCCTGGCACTGATAGGGGTCTCCCCCACGCCCCACCCCGACTCCCTCCCCTACACCCCCCACCAGCCCTGCCACCTCCCAAAGGTGGCAGGACCCCCCTCCCCACCCCGACCCCCAACATCACATCACTCATTCACACACGACACACATGCAGGCACCACCAACACACATACACGCACACACCGACATACATGGCAACATCCACACACACAGTCAGACACGCACACCCATATTCAAACATACACGCACACATCCATACAGACATACCCGCACTCATTCCCAAACACACAACACCCCTGCAAGCATACACGCCCCCACACACCCCCTCTACATACACACACACACGCACACCCCCATGCACGCACATAACACACAAAACCCCCCTACCCCCCTCCCCTAACGGACGATCGACTTACCTTGTCCGTCGATCCTCCGGGAGGGGACGGGATCCATGTGGGCTGCTCTGCCGACACCACACCGTCAACAGAACACCGCCACGCTGAATCACAGGACGTGATTTGGTGGGCGGTGTTCTGTTGACGTGGCGGTGGAGCAACCTCCACTTCCCGCTGACCGCCAGTATGGCTGTTGGCGGCTCTCCGTCCGAAAAAGGACGGAGAGCTGCCAACAGTCATAATACGCAGAGCGGAAAACAGCCACCACTGGTGGTCTTCAGCACGGCAGTCCCTCGGCGGTCTTGACAAAAGACCGCCGAGGTCAAAATGACCCCCTATGTTTGAATTTGAAAACATAATTCTAGAAGGATCTGATGTTTTCTAATCCATGTGTAACATTTCATTGAGAGGTTCATTTGAACTGTTGTATTAATCCTTCTTGATTCCTTCACAGTTAAACAGACATCTTGAGGCCTAGCTATTTAGTCCATGCTAAGTTATCCATGTTTCTAGTATAGCAATGCTTAGAATAACAGTCTAGTAATGATTAATGTGATATAATCTTGATGTTGTGTGTTTTAACCTTTTGGCTTCCTAGAGGTCTCCTTCCCAGCTGTTCCTTTCCTAATCCCCTTTTCCCCACTTGGACTCTCTTAGACTCTGTGATTTTCTAATCAGAGTATTGGAGGTGTCTTATGGCGGACGTGTTGGGAACGTGCGCAGACCCCGAGGATCTGGTGACTCTGAAATTTTGCCAGTCTGATTATGTCACTTTAAGAAAGTTGGCATTTTCTTGTGCCTTAGTTGCCTCCCATCAACGTCTGGTCTTTTAGGTGACAACTACCTCTGTGCATTCCATTAAGACAGCCATAACACACAGGGCACTCCACTGCCCATCTGCATACCAGTGGATCTTCCTAGGCACAAAAGGTAGAGGGGCTCTCACTCACACTTCAAACAGTAGTGGCTTGACCACGGACAAAGGACTGATAACCCCCAACAGACCTCCTACTAGACAGGACTGGGCTAAAATGGAACTGGAGAACTTAAAAACCACTCTTTGAAGTCTTCCCAACTTCAAAGGAACATGTGAGTATAAGTACTTGGCCTCTGACACCATATTCTCAGAACACTTCTGGACTGTGGGCATTCTAACAGTCAGAAGGATTGCTGTGCTGTTTGCTCTGCTGTGTAGGTCTGCTGCCTGCTACTTCTTGCCTGGAAGTGAGAGGCCTGGATATAACCCTCTACATCCTGCAAACTAAAGTTTCTCCAAGTGCCTGACTGAACTTGCCTCCTGTTTCCGAAGTCTCAGGGATGTCAAAGACTTCACCTGCATCTTGCTTCCAGCACTCGGATTCCTCAACTGAGAGTCCTGCTTTGCTAAGTGGTGCCAAATCCAGTCCTGGGCCCTTGGAGGTGAGTGTGGTGCTACAACGCAAGAACTGTCGCAACAACACTGGAACCAATGCACCTGCCTGTAGAAACTCTGCTTTTGTCACTGCCTGCACTGAATCCACAGACACAGCTTGCTGACTATGTGACATAATAATCCTGAATTTCAACACCGCTCCTGTTGGCCCATGCAGCACTGAAGCAGTATTCTTTGCTTCTGGACATCAACACATTAATGGCGTTGCCCAATCAGGAAACAATGTGTCACCTGCAGGTGCGATGTAACCTCTTCTCTGGATCAACGTATCACCACCGAGTATTGACGCAGCAAAGGTTCTGTCAGCAGGTCTTCTTTGACTCCTGTACCCGGCCCACATTCCGTTACGGTCAGACTGAACTTTTGGATTTGCCCCGGTCCAGCACAACCAGATAGTTCCAGTTGGAGCTATTGTCTTCTAAGCACTGCATTTTGATCTGACATTTAAAAATTCAGAACCTGATTGTATATGTTGGATTTTTGTCATTTTGTCTTGTTTGGCTCTGATAAACATTGGCTATTTTTCTAAACGGGTATGGAGGACTCATGTTGGGTTTTCACTGTGTTACTGTGAGTATGCACAAATTCTTTACACATTGCCTTTAAAAGATTAGCCTGACTGCTCTGCACCAAGCTATCAGAGGGTGAGCACCTTTAGTGTGTATCTTACTTGCCCTGATGAGGATTGTGGTTCCTACTGGAAAGAGTGCAAACCAATGCCAACTAGAAATCCGATTTCTAACACAGGTGTTTACTTTTTAATGTAAAATAAATAAGATTTGAAGGAATTAACAAAAACAAAATATTTGGATGGATGAACTGAACGATTTAGGAGAACAAATACATGGAAACTGCAATGACACTAACATCGATCTTTGAACTTTAATTCAAATGCCGTATAGTACCTTTGTGTTCTTTCGAGTATAATTATACTGGACACTGTTAGAAGCACAAATTGCTGAGATATTTGGCCCTCTCAATGACTCCCCCATAATTCAACATTGGGCAGTTTGCATTTAAGTGTTATTGCATCATATGGATATATTATACATTAGTGAAGCAGCCCCTGGTAACTCAAGCAACTTGTCTGGTTATACAGTGCCAGCTATGTTGAAGAAATGTTTGCTTTCCTGTGGTGAGGTGTCTGATTTTCCAGGGGATACTATCAATGACAGCTAGTACCCAAAGGACTCATGCAACAGAATAAAATTTCAGCCTGGATGGAGTTACATAGAAACACCATGAGATTCCGCAGAGTTGCACAAACAGACGAAATCCCGGCACGTTTTGCTGCTCATGCTGATTTTTAGCACTGGAAGCTTGTTTTGCACTGTAAAATCAGGGTGAACTGCACCATGTAGCATGCTAGAAGGTGCTGCTTTTTCCTGCTGGATCGGCAGTTTTCTCAACATGAACAGTCATGACCTAGCTTGACCACCTGCATTGATAAATCTTGCCAGGAGGCATTCTAGCACCTGAAAATCACTCTAGATAATGCAAGTTCTTGCTCGACAACTTAATGTTGGAGAGATGCGCAAGAGAGATAATTTCATCATGTGGTGGTTAGAGCAGTTTTGCTGGCACTCCGCAAAACTCCACTAACTCCACTGGAGGAGCAGAATTTTCTTCCCATCCCTAAGAAAATTCATTTGCAAGCCTTTGTCTTTAAACCTGTGACTGTAGCATTGCAATGAACTAGGATACTAGGCTGGTCATGCATATCACTATCAGTCATAAGCACAAGGGCCTTACTTGCCTTGTATATGGCTACTGTGTCCCCATTGACCCACTGGAAACTTCCAGTGGCCAGGACCTGAAGTGCAACCAGTGTTTTGACATGTTCAGGAATGGCCAGGGAGTGGTTGATTGGTTTCCCAACCTGCTGCTTCCAGTTTTCAACCATATCAAGATCACATCTCGAGAGGATCTGGATGTAGCTATGACCCCCCGGGCATACAAAAGATGCTGATCGTCTGTCTGTAAATATGCTCTCCCCTTCTCAAATACTTGTCCATCAGAATGAGGGGCAAGACACCAAAGACTTTCACTAACATAGTGAAAGTAATTTTTGATCTGTATCTTGCTCTTTATATATGTGCAGGTTTCTGTGAATAGTTGAAGTTGTATTGACTTTCACCTCTTAATAGGTGTGCGAGAGTCCTGGCTGTTTACTCACCTGCTTGAAGTTGCAGGTGCTGTGAAAATGATGGAAGCCTTGCTGCAATATGTACTTAATACTAATTGTAGCTATATTTACTGATGTCTATCTCTTTTTGAGTTAAAAAAATATTCCCTAACAATATGACAGTATTTTTTAAATATTGCCCTATATTTTTCTATGTGATGTTAATGTTATCCCGTCTCCACAAATTTGGATATGAGTTCCTTGCAGTACCAATGATTGGCCATATCCTTTGTTTGATTTACTTCAAGACTTTACAGGAATAGATTATAGCCTGTTTGGTCTATATAGCATTTTAGAAGATGTGGGTGTAATTTTGATGAATTGTAATTCATTTAAGGGGGTCATTACAACCCTGGCAGACGGTGTTAAAGCTGTGGTAATACCGCAAACAGGCCAGCGGACCAAAAAAGGGAATTATGACCGTGGTGGAAACCGCCAACATAGACAGCCACTTTAACACTCCGACCGCCACGGCGGTACATACAAGCAGCGCGGCGGTCACTGCCAACAGACAGGCGGAAGACAATGTACCGCCCACAGTATTACAACCCGCCAATCTGCCACCTTTTCCGGGGCGGATTCACCGTGGATACAAACACGGCAGAAACAGCTTTTGCAATGGGAAAACGCTCACCTTAACACACGCCACGAGGAAGGAGGCCACCATGGAGCCCGAACTCCAAATACTCCCTGCACTTGTCTACCTGCTCTTCTACGAACATCAGCAACGTAGGCGCCGAAGACAACGGTGAGTACTGCACCTACGACATAGGGGAGGGGGCGAGGCAAAAGTCAGGGGGACACACATGCAACACCCCCACCCCCAACCCGACCCTCACCCACTACAACACACACACCAATGCATTTCCAAACAGCATAGTAATAACCCAACCCCCGGAAGAATGCAAAGACAAAAGGAAATCAGTCCATACATTGGAATGTATTAAAATAGAGTAACCAAATATATACAGATACATATAAATCATACATCACGAGTAGTACTGCAGGTATGCACATATCAATGTCCGTGGACCACTGGGCCCAAAATGCATGGGCGAGGCCCACACTAGATACCTGTCCACAAACGGAGAGAACACTGCAGGGGCATCAGATAGAAATACAACAGGCACCTCAGGGGGAAGGGAAGGGGGGGCACCTCAGCCGGATGACAGCACCACGCCAGATCCACGACGGGGCTCCATGCCCATTGATGTATCCTGGGGAGTGCAAAGCCACAGTCTCTCAAGTCTCTACAGTGGGTGGTTTGCCCACTGTACCATCCTGGGGAGTGCAAAGCCACAGTCTCTCAAGTCTCTACAGTGGGTGGTTTGCCCACTGTACCATCCTGGGGAGTGCAAAGCCACAGTCTCACAAGTGGATGCAGGTCACCACTGGTTCTGGAGGGGGATTGGTGCCCAGAGTGCATCACGCTCCCCATGACGGTCCCAGTTCCGTCACTGTCCCAGCTGCACATGGGCTAACGATACTTGATTTGGCGGTCTTTGCCCTGTTAAGCGGTCTTCACCATGACAGTGCTTTGCCCTGTTCAGCGGTGCTTGCCTTTGCTATCTCTGGCCTGTTCAGCGGTGCTTTGCCCTGTTCAGCGGTCTTCACCATGGCGGTCATTGCCCTGTTCAGCGGTCTTCACCATGGCGGTGCTTTGCCCTGTTCAGCGGTCTTCACCATGGCGGTGCTTTGCCCTGTTCAGCGGTGCTTGCCTTTGCTGTCTCTGGCCTGTTCAGCGGTGCTTTGCCCTGTTCAGCGGTCTTCACCATGGCGGTGCTTTGCCCTGTTCAGCGGTGCTTGCCTTTGCTGTCTCTGGCATGTTCAGCTGTGCTTTGCCCTGTTCAGCGGTCTTCACCATGGCGGTGCTTTGCCCTGTTCAGCGGTGCTTTGCCCTGTTCAGCGGTCTTCACCATGGCGGTCTTTGCCCTGTTCAGCGGTCATCACCATGGCGGTCTTTGCCCTGTTCAGAGGTGCTTTGCCATGGCGGTCTCTGGCCTGTTCAGCGGTGCTTTGCCCTGTTAAGCGGTCTTCACCATGGCGGTCTTTGCCCTGTTCAGCGGTGCTTGCCTTTGCTGTCTCTGACCTGTTCAGCGGTGTGTGGCATTACGGTCCCTCAGTGACCAGCGGGGCTGTGGCTGCCGGGGCCCTCCAGGTCACTGACGCTGGCGGTGGTCTCCGGACCAGTGACGATACTGCTGCCCTCCAGGGCACTGACTCTGGCGGTGGTCTCCGGACCAGTGACGATACTGCTGCCCTCCAGGGCACTGGCTCTGGCGGTGGTCACCGGACCAGTGACGACAGTGCTGGTGGTGGCGTCCCGGCTGGCGGGGAGGATGGCGGTCTTCTCCGCTGTGCTGCTCTTACCAGACTTTGGAGACTTCTTCTGCCCCTTCACCACTTTGGTAGGCGTCACAGCTGACTCGGCACTCCCCCGGGACCCTTGTGAGCTGTTTTGCCGGGCAGGAGTCTTCACCCTCTCTCATCGGCCACTTTCCAACTTAAGGTGCTTTACAGGGGGTGGACTGGCAGTGCTTTGACTCCATGTCACACTGGCTGCCCTGGTGGCCGGTGCACTCCACACACCTTTGACACGCACCACTGGTACCGGACTTTTTTTGGCTGAGGTGCTACTATGGGACCTATGAATTGGAGGGGTGGGGGTGGTGGTAAAGAGGTCAACGTTGCTGAGGAAGAGTTTCTGACGAACACTGAGATGGGTAGCTGGAGGGGGTCTGGGAGTGGAGGAAGAGGAGGTGGTTGTAGGAGGTGTAATTTTAGGTGATTTGGGTGCAGGTGCAGGTACTGGAGGCTGTCGTGAGGTGGATGGATGTTGGGTGTGTGGGTGCCCGCATTTGTGTACTTTGGGAGGGGGCGTCACTACACTGGGAGTGGACACAGGGGACGTGTAAATGGTAGTGGGGGTGGTGAGTGCAGGTGAGCGGGGTGTGGTGCTGGGTGTTCTGGTGCGAGTCCTAGTGCCTGTAGATGTAGTGCATGCAGGTGAGAGTGTAGACGACACTGGGAGGGAGGAGGGAGACGACGAGGAGGGGGACACAGTGGAGGCAGTGGATGTTGCTGTGTCTGTATGTGGGTGATGCTTGTGTGAGTGCCTGTGGGTTGTGTGGTGCTTATGTTTGCCTGAGCTACTTTTGGGTGTTGAGGTGTGTGCAGGCTTGTCTGATGGTGTGCTTGGGATAGGCTGGGGTGTAGGGGGTGGAGGAAGTTGGAGGGGGAGGCTAGACACAGGGATAATGGCTGCAATCAGTGCTGAGGCCAGAGATTGCAGGGTTCGATGAAGGGCAGCCTGACCAGAATGAATGCCCTCCAGGAATGCATTACCGTGTTGCAACTCCCTTTCTACACCCTGGATGGCATTCACAATGGTAGACTGCCCAACAGTGAGTGACCTGAGGAGGTCAATGGCCTCCTCACTGAGGGCAGCAGAGGTGACAGGGGCAGGGGCTGAGGTGCCTGGGGCGAAGGTGATGCCCACCCTCCTGGGTGAGCAGGCACGGAGCGAAGGCTGAGGGGCTGCTGGGAGGGCGGTGCTGGTAGGGGGGGGTGGCGGCTGTACCTGTAGAAGTGGGGGGCACAGATGGTGCCGTCACCACAAGGGAGCTCCCATCGGCGGGCGAGTCCGTGTCGCTGTCTGCTGATCCGGTGACCGACGTGAAGCTCCCCTCGCCCTCCGTCCCACTGGTGTATTCAGAGTCTGTGGTGTGGCCCTCCATGGCCATGTGGGAGGCAGCTTCCTCGATGGCACGCCAAATGTCCTTCTTCTGGTGGGTGCTGACCTACATGACATGTACAGGGGAAGAAGAGAAGTCATTACCAACTGCACCGTCGAAGTGAGTGGCCCCCATCCCTACCCTTGCCATGTGGCACATGCATTCACAGTCCTTCATGGTCGCTGAACTCTGCCCCCTTCCTACTGACATCCAGCCCTCTCCACCCAGCATAGCCCATACAAGGAGCTCCCTGTGTACTTACCTGTTGGTCTGGAGGACCGTAGAGTAGCGTGTACTGGGGGAGGACCTCGTCGACTAGCTTCTCTAACTCCTGAGCAGTGAAGGCAGGGGCCCTTTCCCCAGACGCAGTAGCCATTGTCTCTTCCAGACCGAGGTCACAGCAGCACTTGCAGTGTAGGTCCTCTCCTGTCGAAGATCAGGTATCGAGTGATTGAACAGATATAAAATAGCGGTCACGTCCGCGGCGGTGACGTCCGCAGTGGTGCGTATCATCACCGCCTGCGCACTTCATCATTGGCTCCTGGGACCCATAGGGTCCGATGTTAACCAATGCAGCATTGCGCCGCAGTCTACGACCGCCTACCCCGACGGTGTACAACGCCAGCGCAGTTACCTCACATCCCATTGTCCCCGTTTAGAGGTCAGGCAGCCGCCATTTCAGGGGCCCACATTGCTTCATTTACTACTGCGTCACACATACCTAGGCCTACACTCCACACACATACAGGAAGAGTTA
Source organism: Pleurodeles waltl (assembly GCF_031143425.1). Classification (NCBI taxonomy): domain Eukaryota; kingdom Metazoa; phylum Chordata; class Amphibia; order Caudata; family Salamandridae; genus Pleurodeles; species Pleurodeles waltl. The sequence goes on from NC_090447.1 coordinate 784,206,914, forward strand.
GGTATTTGGTGTAGTGTTCTGTGTAGCTCTGGGTACATACCTGGGAATTTGTTGACTCTGTGATCACTGTTGTCCTTCTTAGGCACCGTCAGCTGGGACATTTGAGGAGATGGCGGAATCCTCCGGTGTACAAACCGCTGGTGGACCTGTTAACAATGGAGGAGCGACATTTGATCATCACCTACAGGTTTGACCGTGCCACAATCCAGGAACTCTGTACCCAGTTGGAGCCAGACCTGATCTCACCAATCCGTCATCCCACAGGAATACCCCCTGAAGTGCAGGTGCTATCAGTGCTCCATTTCCTTGCAAGTGGATCATTTCAAACAACAGTGGCCATGGCATCAGGGATGTCCAAGCCTATGTTTTCCAACGTGTTGTCCAGAGTGTTGTCTGCCCTGCTGAAACACTGAAGGAGCTACATCGTTTTCCCTCAGGTGGAGGATTTGGCTACTGTTAAAGGTGACTTCTATGCCCTGGGACATATCCCCAACATCATAGGTGCTATTGAAGGCACCCATGTAGCTCTGGTCCCCCCCACAGGAGTGAACAGGTGTACAGGAACCGGAAGAGTTATCATTCCATGAATGTACATATGGTGTGTTTGGCAGACCAGTACATCTCGCAGGTAAATGCTATGTTCCCTGGCTCAGTGCATGACGCCTACATCCTGCGGAATAGCAGCATCCCGTATGTGATGGGTCAACTCCAGAGGCACCGTGTGTGGCTATTAGGGGACTCTGGTTTCCCCAACCTGTCATGGCTATTGACCCCAGTGAGCAATCCCAGGACCAGGGCAGAGGAACGCTACAGTGAGGCCCATAGGAGGACTAGCAGGGTGATCGAATGCACCTTCGGCCTCCTGAAGGCCAAGTTCAGGTGCCTTCATGACAGGTGGTTCCCTATTCTACTCACCAAGGAAGGTGTGCCAGATCATCAGCGCCTGCTCGATGCTTCACAATCTTGCTTTGCTATGCCAGGTGCCTTTTCTGCAGGAGGATGGTCCAGATGACGGTGTTGTGGCAGCTGTGGAGCCTGTGGACAGTGATGAGGACGAAGCTAAGGAAGAAGACATAGACAACAGGGATTCAGTCATACAGCAATATTTCCAGTGACACACAGGTGAGAACATTTATTTTACTATTACATTCACTTCCACACTTCTACCTCTATCCTGTCTGTCAATTAGTAGCAGTATTTGTTAACTGAGTTGTACATTTCCATTATGGTTTCACAGGTGTGGTTACCAACGTGTGTCATCTGCTTGCATCCTTCATGCACATGTGATGTGTGACATAGGTATTTTGGCATTACATTAGAAAACGCATTTTGTCACTGTCATTGCTAATACACATTTTCAAAATCACAGACTGACTCCAGATTGTTTTGTGGTTCAAGGGTGTTTATTATAGTGCTAATTATTGGAGGGGTTGGCAAAATGGTGATGGGTGATGGTGGAGGAATGTCCATGGCAGAGTCCAGTCTATTAGTCTCACAGGTGCACTGCCCTTATGGGCATGGGAAGTGGAGCTGGGGCAGTTCCAATGTGGACAGGGTAACAAAGTGGGACAGTGGGAGGACAATCAGGGTGGTCTCATTTCCTGGCGGGGGTCTTGCCATCTTGCTCTGTCCTGTTCCTGGATCTCAGGGACCGCTTGCGGGTGGTTCTCCGTCTGCAGGGGGTGGGGTGCTGGTGTGGTGGTCCTGTGGCGGTGCCTCCTGTCCTCTAGCGCCGGCGGTGGTGGTGGGCAGTTCATCATCCAGGCTAGTGTCAGGGGCCCCTTGGAGTGCCACGGTGTCCCTCATGGTCTTTTGTATGTCCTTCAGCACCCCTACGATGGTGCCCAGGGCGGAGCTGATGGTTCTGAGCTCCTCCCTGAACCCCAAATACTGTTCGACCTGCAAGCGCTGGGTCTCCTGAAACTTGGCCAGGACCGTAGCCATCGTCTCCTGGGAGTGGTGATAGGCTCCCATGATGGAGGAGAGGGCCTCGTGGAGAGTGGGTTCCCTTGGCCTGTCCGCCCCCTGTCGCACAGCTGCCCTCCCAGTTCCCCTGTGTTCCTGTGCTTCCGTCCCCTGGACCTTGTGCCCACTACCACTGCCCCCAGGTCCCTGTTGTTGTTGGGGTGGTGGGTTACCTTGGGTTCCCTGTAGTGGGGGACACACCGCTGATTGACCTGTCCTGGGGACGGAGGTATGGGCCTGCTGGGTGGGTGCTGTGCTGGTGTTACCAGAGGGTGGAAGGTCAGTGTTGGGCTGTGCCTGTGCAAGGGGAACCGACTGTCCCGAGGCCCACGATGGTCCGGGCTGGTCATCTTGATCCAGTTGGCCAGAGCTGCTGTCGTCACTGTGGGCCTCTTCTGTGGGTGGAGTGGAGATGTCTGGACCCTCCTGTGTGGTGACATTACGTAGTGGTCCTGCAGGGGTATAAGAGCATGATTATTACATCTGTGTGTGTCATGGTGTGCAATGGGTGGGTGGGTGCGCGTGTACCCCAGTGCAAGCATTCCTGTGTGGGGGCTTGTATGATGATGGTGGGGGGGATGTTATGGGTATGTGGAGTGGGCATGCTTTAGTGATGGGTGTCCATGCTTTGTTGTGTCATGCAGGGCTTGGTGTTGGGATGTGTGGTTTGTGTTATTAGTACATTAGTGAGGAGTTGTAGTGATAGGGGAGGGGGTGAGGGTGGGGGTGTGTGATAGCATGCAGGTAGGGTGGGGGATATGATAGTTAAGATTTGACTTACCAGTGTCCATTCCTCCACCGACTCCTCCGAGGCCCTCTGGATGCATGATGGTCAAGACCTGCTCCTCCCATGTTGTTAGTTGTGGGGGAGGAGGTGGGGGTCCGCCGCCAGTCCGCTGAATTGCGATGTTGTGCCTGGAGACCACTGAACGCACCTTCCCCCGTAGGTCGTTCCACCTCTTCCGGATGTGCTCCTGATTTCTTGGATGCTGTCCCACAGCGTTGACCCTGTCGACGATTCGCCACCATAGCTCCATCTTCCTGGCTATGGAGGTGTGCTGCACCTGTGCTCCAAATAGCTGTGGCTCTACCCGTAGGATTTCCTCCACCATGACCCTGAGCTCCTCCTCGGAAAATCTGGGGTGTCTTTGGCGTGACATGGGGTGGTGTAGGTGATGTATGGGGTGGTGTATGTGTTGATGAGTGTGGTGATGTGTGGTGGTGTGGGGTGTTTTGAACGTGGATTTTGTATGGGTGATGGTGCTGTGTGCCTCTGTGTGGTGGGGTTGTCTATTGCTGTAGTGTCTCTCTGGCCTTCGTCTCGAATTTTTGGTCGTAGGGGTTTGTGGGTGATGTGGGTGTGTGTTTTATATAGTATTGATTGTGTGGGAGTGGTGTTTGTATGTGTATCAGGTGTGTGTATTTCGAATTGTCCAATGTGGCGGTGTTTTGGAGATGTGTGTGTATTTTGATCGCGGCGGTGTGTACCGCCAATGGAATACCAAGGTTGAAAGACCGCCACATGGATTCGTGGGTCGTAATAGTATGGGCGTGTTTCTGTTGGCGTGACGGTGGAGGTTTTGTTTTCGCCAGTTTATCACTGACCTTTGGTGTGGCGGACTTGTGTGGGTTGTCTGAATTTCGGCGGATTCCGAGATGTGGGTGATAATAGCTGTGGCAGAATTCCGCAGCCGCGGTGGTGTATTGGCGGTCTTCTGCACGGCGGTAAGCGCCTTCTACCGCCAATGTTGTAATGACCCCCTTACTCTTTTATGGGTGTGTTTTAATGTTTGCATGTGCCCCCTATACCTCTTCCTTCTTTTACATTAACTCCACCCATTTAGCAGTAAATATTCTGCATTTTCCTCCCCCTTTATTCTCTATATTTACACTCTAAAACACATAAAACTCGATAAGCACAGTTCAGTTTTATGCGTTCACAGCATTCTGCATACAACAGATACTGTGAATAACAATTATGTGTGTAAAAATAGTACTACTGGAGTACAGTTTACCATACTCAAAAAGCTTGCATGAATATTCCCCTTGGTGAATTTCGAACGGACTGAAATGTGCACTCGTGTAGGCCAGAAAACAGCGGGTGCATATTAACAAATATTTTTATAAATAAGTCCCTTAAACGTTCAAATGAATGATCACATTTTTCATCACGTAGGACCAAGTCAACCCCTATAGGACAATATAACTTTCTCATAGTTGTAGAAACGATTTTTTTTAAGATTGATAAGCAAAGTTACATTTCGTGAAACAATCACGAACCTTAATAGAAGTTAGCAGGAAGAAACATTTCTCGGGCATGACTTTAACATATGGGGTTGTTGTGTTTCGAGCAATGGATTTGATAGGTGTCTTAGTTATTTCATTTTTCTGCTGGAGTTTCTTGTAAACTGCGAAATGTCAAGGGCATGGTATTGGAACTAAAAGTGGAAGTGTTATTGTTCATATGTTCGTTTGTTTTTTTGCAAGCTGCTGGGCCAGTAATTGTAAAATTCACACTGGGTTGAGGGAGAACTTTTCTGGCTTTTCAGATTAAGGGTGTATTGGATTCAAACGATCTGCTCTTATTCTGCTAGCTCTAAGGGTGATCATGTACTGAAGTGAAAATGAATTTTAGTGGAAGCATAATGAAACAGAATTATTAGTATTTATTAGTATGTCTTTCCAAAGCAAATAAATGAGCTGCAAAGATGCCTTAAATAATACACACAGTTGAAAACAAGGAAACTAGTACGCATAAATGAATGTATCTCAAGTAGTTGACAGTGGAATGCCTTTCATATAAACACATTAAATGAAAAACATGCTGTTAAAATGGTACAATACTAACCCGTTAATTAGATTTGCCGACTCGAAATACACCTATTTTGCTTGCAAAATTGTTAAGTTTAAGCAAAATAGAAACCTACGGAATGTAAGATAGGCTTGCAGAAAACACAGAGCACAATCCTTCAAACTACAATATGAGATAATATCGAGCTCTGAATTCTCACTGTGTGTACAGGTCGAAGAAAATGAGATAGAGCTTGCAAACTAGTGTGTAGTTTGTGTCCAGTTTCTTTTTAAATGAGAGGGTGAAACTGTGAACCTTTTTTCTGGACGGTATTTTTTTCTTGTTATATCATTCTGTAGAATAGAGTTCAATAATAAGTCCTCTTCTACACTGTTGGGCACCTTCCAGAGGTCGACTTAAATCTAACCAACCAATGCATTTTTTTCAGGGCACTTTTGAATGTAGGTCAACAAGATTTCAACTGTGGTTTTGAGGCTTATTTAGATATGGCTTGTAGACACCAGGCCAGATTTATCATGGTTTTATGTCATCCCTGCACCACGCAAAGAGGGGCACAAAAGGTGACGCAAAAACTAAGTGAGAATCATCAAGACGCGCAAGCCAACTTGCGTGGCCTTGCATGGCTTGATAAATCTGGTTAACGCAAGGCAATGCAAATCACTGCCTTGTGTTGTTCTGCCCCAGAGAAGCATTCCATGGGTAGAGCGTGGGTGTTCCATGAATTTTGGTGCATTCCTAGATCAGTGGTAGATCTGAGAATGTGTCAAAAAGCTATCCCAGGTGAGGGGTAATGAGGAGAAATATCTTTATTTCTCCTTGTTTCTTTTTCTTTCAATGTGTGCCACATTCCACTAATTGTTTTGTGCAGGAAAGTGTTTCTTCCTGCAAAAAAAGCAGTCCTTCCTACAACATAGGCAACCTTGCACCATGATGCAAGGGTGCCAGCCTTAGAGCTATGCAACCAAAAGTGCACCACCACTAGGAAAGAATGTGAAGTATAATGTTATATATGGGGCTTTCCTGCCCTCTCACACAGCACAATACAGCAAGGTGGCTTGCTGCTTTCCACTGCATGAAAGAATGATAAACATGGGCCACATTGTCTACCATATGTTGTGCAGCGAACAAATATGTTATTTTTTCAGGAGGCCAGGGATCTATATCTTTGGCCTTAGGCTTGAATATACATTGAAAGATGCGGTTCCTGGCTCCCTATTCTTTGTATATGCTCTTGAAAGCCTTTAAAATATGTTCCTTCGAATAAAGGGACCTTATGTTAGATTCAACTGCTCCCTCTGCTAAATTTAACAGATTTGATAGGCACTTGGTCAAGTCTGACTCACATTCTGTTGTGACCAGTTAGGTAGTGCACTCTACACCCACACTTGTTCGGAAATATTTGTTTTGACCTTTGACGATTTTGACTATGTATTTAGACGTTCCTGTCCAAAGCAGAAATCTATAATTGCTTTGCATCAAATTCTGGGCCTGATTTTGAACTCAATGGACGGGTTACTTTGTCATAAAAGAGGGGGATATCCTATCTGTCGAAATATAAATCCCAATGGAATTTACATTTCGGTGGCTGGGATATCCGTCACCACTGTGACAGAGTAACCCGTCTGCTAAGTTCTAAATCAGGCCCTCTGTCTTTTTAGTTAGCATCAGGTGCCTTTCGTTGCTGTCTTACATCTCCAGTTCTGCAGCTGGCTTTTGTGACAGCTTCCAGTCACACTTTTCTCCAATAATGGAGCCCTGAAGTGGTGAAACGAAAGGGGGTTGGAGGGCGTGAGCACCATAACAGAAGTGGCAGTGGCAATGAAGAGATCTCTCTGTGGACTTGTGACGCGCATTTTAGAGGGCGGAAGGAGGCAGCATCATCTCTTGAAGGGCAGGAGCCCTTTAAATTCACTGCAGCGCTCCCGCCTCGCAGGACGCGCGTTTTGGAGGGTGGAAGAAGGCGGCATCATCTCTTGAAGGGCAGGAACCCTTTAAATTCACTGCAGCGCTCCCGCCTCGCGGGACGCGCATTTTGGAGGGCGGAAGGAGGCAGCATCATCTCTTGAAGGGCAGGAGCCCTTTAAATTCACTGCAGCGCTCCTGCCTCGCGGGACGCGAGTTTTGGAGGGCGGAAGGAGGCTGCATCATCTCTTGAAGGCCGGACTGGGCCACACTATTTTCATCCTGATTTTGAGACCGGAGACCAGCGGTCGAATATACTCCAGTCACCCAAACACTATGCCAACATAGGTGAGCAGTACTCTATGCCCTCTTGTTGTTTTAGCCTCTTCAACAAAGCCCCAGTGGAGCGTAATTAGGGTGGGAACAGGAGAGGAAAAGCACCTACAGAAAAAGACTGTCAAACTTCGGGCTGGATTAAAAGTGTTTTATCAAGTCAAGATGGGTAGACGGAAGGGGGGGGGGTGCCTCTGGAAAAGGCCGGAAACAACAAGACTCTAGACGGTTTCCTCCAAAAAGCGGTTGGGGCATTAGAAAAAGAAATCGAACTGGTGGAGCGCCGTCTAACTGCCCCCCCATTGAAGGAGGCTCCACCGAAAACTTTACAACAATTCCCTGGAAAATGTCATACAGCCTCCAGAATCTACACAGCCTCTTCCAGATAGGCCTGTACCCACCCCGGAGCACAGCTCAAAGGGCAAAAGAAAACGAGGGGAGGCAAACCTAAAGAATAAACGGGCCCGTGTTTTGAACTCCCCCAATCATGCCGTGCCTACTCGGACCAAGGATTTCATACCAGCCCAAGCTTTTAATAATGACAGTTCAGATACAGCCTACATAATAGATTACATAAAAGACGAGCTCTCTAAAAAACTATACCCTATAACAACTCGCCTATTAGCCATCGAGGAGAAACTTGATGGTCTCATCAAGTTCAACCAGATGACCATCTCTTCCTCACCAGATTTACAGTATTCCCGCTAAAATTTTCCCCCGAGCCCTCCAGGCAACAGTGCCAGTAGCCTTCCCTTATCACTGAGTACGGTCCATAACCCTCGAACAATCTGTCCTGATTCCTCATATCAACCAGTGAAGGCTCCAATTGTCAGACTGGTCAATGCCTCAAAAACCAAGGGCCATATTTATACTTTTTGACGCAAAACTGCACTAACGCAGTTTTGCGTCAAAAAAATTAGCGCCGGCTAACGCCATTTCGATGCGCTGTGCGGGCGTCAAATTTATACTTTGACGCACGGCGGCGCAACCAACAGGTGGGAGTCATTATTTTGTGACGCACACAGCGGCGTCAAGTCGTAAAGGAAACCAACGTTAACGCAACGCAAATTACTGTGGGTCGATTTACGACAGCGCAACCCGGAAAGCGCTGTTTATTTTGATGCAATTGCGTCAAATTTACCCGCGAAAACTGCCCTTTCAGCAGAGGAGAGCCAAAATGGATCCCAGATGCCACAACAGACCCCAGGAAGATGACAGCAGACCAGGAACCAGCCAGGATGATCCATACAGGAACCAGGACATTTTCAGAAAAAAAAGAAAGTGTCGCTTCAGTGCAGAGGAGCAGGAAATCCTGGTTAAAGAGGTGACGGAACACCAGCACCAATTGTTCATCACCTCTAAATTGCCTATCAGTAGGAGAGAGGCCATATGGAAACAAATTGTGGACAAGATCAACAGTGTGGCTGAAGAACGCAGAACAGTCACCGAGTGTAAGAAACTCTGGCATGACTGCAAACGTAGGACAAAAGAAAAAATGGCCAGGAACAGGAAGGCAGCACTGCAGACTGGAGGGGGGAGTCCAGCACACCAGGAGGCCCTGGACCACATGGAGGAGATGGTCGCAGCCGTCATCCCTGAGGAGATCGTCACAGGGATTCAAGGACAGGACAGCACAGACTACCACGACACAACGCACATGCAGGGTAAGTCGCATGGGGAATCATAATACAATAATGATAACTGCAACCGGGGGGGGGAATACCTACTACACAATGCATGTAACTCAGCATATATATGAAGTGGCATGGGTAAAGGGGCACGGCAGGGGGGCATGGCCAGCACAGACTGAAGCTGGGGCATGACAAAATACAGCACCAACAACAGTCCCATTGGGCCATCCTGTAATTACAACAATGGAGCCAAGGGAATGCAGCGACAGGTGGGAAGGCCACTACATCAAACTTAGATCCAGGCACTCGTCAGTCAAAATGTATCCTACATAAACTAGGTCCCCATCTGTAATCCAGTAGCCAAAACAACAACTGCAATGTAACTGCGACAACAGTTGACAATAACACCTCTGATCTCTGTGCAGCTATAGTAGCAAATGGCAGGAACCTCCCCATGGAACATACATACCTAAATTAGGGGGTGAGGATGACATCTGCAACTATTTATAGAAATAAGACAAAGGCACCATTACACTCAAATGCCAATGTCCATACTTGACACATACATCAGCCAAATTAAATAGCAATAGGCCACACAGCACTAAGGACACACACATGCTGCATACGCCAGGGTCCCTCACGTGCCTGGCTAACAAGGCAACATCACTAATGTCATACTGCTCAGACAACAACATTGAGGAGGGGACACATGCAACTGGTCACTGAAACACACCTGCACAGTCTGAGAACCAAATAGGACCTTGATACGATAAACAGGGGAATCCAATTAAACACACATTGCCCAACATCATCTCGAAACACCAACAATGTTTACATCCATGCCACATCCTAACATTGCCATGCATAGGATATGCCACATAACATGTACATTTAGGTCAATGTGAATAAAAAGTGTTTGGGGCAGGTCCTGAGAGGCAAGTGTGCTGCCAGGGCATTCACAACACCCACAGCCAGTCAAAGTGTAGTGTGGTAAGTTTTACGTATACTTTGCGCATTAGCTTCAGGCTTTATGCCTTTGTGCACCTTGCCCTGAATGTACTTTTACTCATTTGCTGACAGCTTAGAGCCTCTGTGCACTTTGCACTAAATGCTATTTATTAGGCTTCGTATCAGTAATTTTGTAAATAGCCAGTTCTATGGTGTTGTTTTTTAGTCATATCAGACTGTTTTGCCTACTTCAGCACTGCAGTTATCCAGAACATATTCACTCTGTGCTCCAGTCAAGGATACAGGCTGGTACATTGCCGATAGACGTGGTAGGAGTTCAGATTTGGCGTTCCTGCGTAGGGACACTTTGTCATTATGATGACATGTTAGTTATAAAATCACTTCCTTGTCCCAATACACACAAGAGGGAGTTTCCGAACAGAGAACCACAACTAGACGCTGCCTGCCTTGCTGCAGATGCTGAACCAGATCACAGGCCATTGCTCAGATATGAGGGCTGATGTCTCCCCAGTGATTCAGATAGGCAAGCTCGAAGCTTAACATGCTGTGCTCTAAATAGAACAAGCAGAGGGAGAGTAGAAACAGTTAGGTACCATGATAGCTTTGTTCAAATGTTTTACACTCCTGGTGACTATTTCAATTCTACCATGTTGTATTGTTTGGGTTATTGTGGCTCACACCTAATTATCTAAAAGTCAGTTGTTTTATGAAATCATCATTTAAAACCAATATGGTCTTTGTCATTTGTATATGAGATCATACCGGAAAAGAGAGAATTGGTTTGGATCTGAGTGACCACGACTTCCCGGAGAAGTTCCAAAGATGTCATGCGCTTGGCTGTCTAATCATTTCTTTGCTGTGGGAGACATGAGGCACTGCTAGTTAGCCAGAGCAAAAAGAAAGAATTAGGGTGACAGAGTTATTTACAAGTGGGTCAGACTCAGTCCCCCACACCATTAGCTATCCTGCTGCCTAGAAATCCAGTAATCTCATGTAGGATAATGAGAGCCCACGCTACAAAATGTCTCTCCATAAGAATAGATATACACGGAGGGACGAGTAGGACAAAAAGATGGCTATTCCCAAATTTGGACAAAGCAACACCTAGAGGCAATTAGGCAGACAAGTCTGATAACTCAATATCATACATGTGACACACAGGTGGGCCATAGGCCTATAACAATGCCCATATGAAGGACAGCAGATACCAATACCAAACCAGAGCACAAAGTTAAGTCATCCAAAGGCTTGCATCTTATGGCAAAATTGTCACAACACAGACACACGAATTGTACCCTCTTTCATTGCAGAGGAACATGGATCTCCTGCCGATATGCCTGTCCCTGATTTCCCTGATGACATGGATGACGAGCCCATAAATTTTTCCCAGGAGACCATCCAAAAGGTCCTTGAAAGCCTCCAGACCCCACCTTCAGTCACAAGGAGGAGCACAGAAGAAACAGCCATCACAGAAGAACCACCCACCACCCCAAGTGTGAGACCTGCCAGCTTCAACACAGCTGAGGACTCTGACGACACTGGCACCAGCTTTGAAAGAACTGTAGTTGGGGTACAGCGGGAGCTGGCCAAGGAGGTGCGGGTGGGGATGCAAAACATGGCAGCCAGCCTTGAGGGGGTGCGTTCGTGCATGACGTCATTTGCAGATCAGGCAGCTGCTACGGAAGCCCGAACATCTCTCTTGCAGAACTTGCCAAAACACTGAAGGAAATCAGCACAGCTGTCATCCAGTTGACACAACACCTACAACTGCAATCCAGTCAACGTGTGCACGAATGCAACATTGAACCCCTCAGGGCCGACCTGGCTGCCTACCATCGTGATGTGGCTGCCATTCTCAAAAACCAGCAGGCCCTCCTTGCTGCAGTACTGCCCTTAATAACTCCACAGGGAACAGCCCCCGGGATGTCTGCCTCCACGTCTTCTAACACTGAGGTGTGTGTTGCTCCTTCACAACCAACAACAACAAGGACAAACCAGCCAACACACACATCAGAAGAAGAAGACATGGAACAGATCACATTCTCACGGAAGAGTACCCGGAAGCACTAGTCCCTGCACCATGGCCTACTTTGACCAAGGTCCTACGTTTTGACAAATGCCAGTCTCACTACAACTACACTCAATGACTGTTCTGCAATCCACTGTATGACTTGTCAGCATTGCCAGTGAATGTCTCTCTCCTACTATTTGTCAATTCCTGTCCCTCTGCACTGTCTGTGACATCACCCCAGCATGTCAGGAGCATCATCTAAACCCCTTCTGTAGGATCACTATGTAAGAATGCACCAGAACGGACCCAGCAATCATGGACAATGGACATTTTGCACTACAGCACCTATAAATAAATAGCACTTGCACACCTAATATGTCTCTGTGTTATTTCACACTTCAACTGTGCAGTACATAACTCCAAAGTGCCTGTGTGGCAACCATGTAGCTTGTCAATACAACTGTCCTGACATCATGTAGTCTGATACATCTGTGCAGTGGCCAGGATTGTATCATAGCCTTACCATACTGAGGAGAATAACTGATGAAGGGACTAACCACACACAATCATGCTGTGTTGGACAGAATGATGCACCATCTATAGCAATTCTAGTCAACTAATGGTGGCTGAGGTATGTAGGCACCATGCAATACTAAAAAATGAAATTATGCTGCAAAATGTAAGCAAACATAAACAAATAACACTGCATCAATCACCCTTTCTGAGTATACTTCCATGAAGGAAAGTCATGCAGAATTAGCACACACATGGTGTAGGTCAGCAATGAAGGCAACAAGACAAGAGTGTTAACAACACCGCATCTACAATGATCTCCCTGAACATCACACTGCAGTCCGACCTATGAAATTACCCACAATAACAAGTCTGGAAGCACACTTTGTGAAGTAGAATACATACTCACCAACACAAAACCTTGGTGATCAATGCAAACTACCAATGGTGGGTCTCCCAAATGGTGGATACTTACCAAGTTATCACAGGGGTAGCTGGCAAGTTAAACCTCCATTTTCTGGGGATGGCTAGCATAGGACACTAATGTCATACAAAAACATTCACCTACACTGATGTCAAGGCCATGATAAAGTAGCACCTAACGCATAATGTAAAGGGTTAACTATATATTTATTACTATTTATTCACACAAGAGGCAACTAAGGGAAAAGTAATACCTACACTAATCTAACCTGACTACTACTAACCCACAACTGTCCCTAACTAACCTAAGCTAAACTTACTCTACACATATAACGAAAAGATCTAAACATCAACCCCCCACCCACCATTATGAGACAGGACACATGCAGGACAACACTTACGAACCTACACACATACTATACTATCCTAAACAATCATATATATTTTTTTTGTTTTTCTTGTTTTTTTTTTTTTGTTTTTTGTAATTTTCTTTTTTTAAACAAACAGGAATCCCAACATTGTCCCCCACCCACCCACCCAAAAAATAAAGATAGAAAGAATAAGGACCCCCCACCCTCTTCCCTAACACTAACTAAGCTAATTACCTATACTAACCTAATACTAAACCCCAAAAAGTAAAACAAGGCAAATGTCCTAGAGGTTGGCCCTCCGTAGGGTCCGCCTGATGGAGCAAACCCTTTTTTTTTATATATACGCCACATCCTGGCTCAGCTTGTCCACCTTATTAAACACCTTGTCCAATTTACGGCTCAATGCCAGGAATGCGGCTGGGTCTACAGGAGGGGCTGATGCTGTCTGTGTGTCTGTGTGCCGGCCGAGTTGGACCTTGTGCCAGCAGTTGAATGCCCACTGGACTGTCCTGGTTGTTGAACATGGCTGGGTCCAGGTCTGGATGAGGAGCCAGGGTCAACTGTGCCCGACGTTGCTGGGGCCACTTGGGGAGACCTGGTGGATGTGGTGTTGGTGGCTGTTGTGGGCAATGTAGGCCCACCCTGTGGTGAGGCCCACCATGCCCCGGAGGCCCGATCTGATTGATATTTTCGGGCCATCCTCCGGTACCCCGACTGCACCTGCAGGATGTGCCTGTATCACATGGCACGCCTCTCAAATTGGTGTCTATCTGCGGCACTCATGTTTGCAGCTGTGAAGAGAAATGGCAAATATTTACCTTTGGAATTGCATTGGGTGGAGTAGCACAATGGGTTATTTGTACATTACTTGTAATGTATTTGTTGCAGCAATTGTCACAACATAGTTCACTTAAAGTCTCAGAGGAAGTACATGTGAAGCCTGCATACATAAGGGCATCTCACACCTAGCATATCCATGTCTCTACATGATGGATGACATCAGCCTAAACTACTCATCCAAATAATGCCTAATGCATCTGACATTATGGCTGAACCTCTTCCGCATACTGACTTCACTACATATGTCACTCTATGTGCTAACTATCACAACCCTCACTCAATGCCATTTGTAATTTGTTGTTTGCTAATATTGAACCCATGGGCCATAACCGAATGTGTACACTAGGGCCCAGATGTAGGAAGACGGAAAATTGCGACTTTCAATTTACTATGCAGAACGGTGTCTCCGACACCGTCTGCGAGTCACTATGGGGTCGCAAAGACCCACCTCATTAATATCAATGAGGTGGGTCCCAATTTGCGCCCCTTTAGCGACTATGGGCACTCACGGGGATGGAGGCCTGCTGGGAACAGCAGACCTCCATGTCCGTGACTGCTTTTAAATAAAGCAGGTTTTTTTTCCCAAGTGTAGCCCGTTTTCCTTAAAGGAAAACGAGCTGCACTTAGAAAAAAAAAAAAAAACTTTAGTTTCAGATTTTTTCAGGGCAGGTAGTGGTCCCTTGGACCACTGCCTGCTCTGCAAAAATATTTTTGGGTCCACTCACAAAGGGGAAGGGGTCCTATGGGGACCCCTTCCAGTTTGCGAGTGGGTTACCATCCACTTCAAGTGGATGGTAACTGCCACTCCCTTTGCGACCACGTACTCGGTCGCAAATGGAATTGCATACCACTGCGAGTCGCAATTAGGAAGGGAACACCCCTTCCTATTTGCGAGTCAGAAATGCATTTTGCGAGTCGGTTCCGACTCACAAAATGCATTTCTGCATAGCAAACAGACGTTTGCCACTCGCAAAGGGCGATATTTGCCATTTGCAACTTGAAAACTGTTTGCTACATCTGGCCCTAGGTTCCAAACAAAGTTGCAAAAGGTCACAAGTACGTGTAACATACTGGTTGCTACAGTCCAAGGTACCCTATCCCCAATCACATGGCAGTCTTTGAGGGTGGGGTGGGAAGAACAACCAACATTCCCAGGTTCAATGCACACCCAGGAGTGTATAGAAAGGTCAACAAGTATGTGCCTTCACACACAACACCAATGAAGGGCTAGCAACACGTTGGAGTCAGCCAAACATTGTCATATCCAAGGTCCACACATGTCAAAATGCTCTGACTCAGGCCAACATCACATACTATCATTGAGGCATGTTTTACAACACACACAGAGGAGCAAGAACACCCATGATCATGAGTCGACTGAACACCTAGGCCATTGCACTCTAGTCACACACACTTCTAGTTCAACTAGTGGAAGTACATGCCCCCGGAAGATCCAACCGACAGTGTACACAGTGCATCGTCAACTAGGAAGCTGCACATTTCATACAAGCCATTTGCCAAAGCTATCTGGGAGAATGTCAGTCTGATATGCAGACTCAGTTCAAGCCAAGTCCCAGAGCAACTCTTACATTAACCAGTGTATTCCACATGACTCATCCCATTCCCCATAGCGGCCCAACTGGAATGACCTACAGCCCCTAAATCTGAGAGATGGCTAAGTATTGGTCTACAGAAACAGAAGTGATATTTGAAATCCCACTAAAGCAACAATGCCAATGAACGGCCAGCGCATCAAATCATGAATTCTGTTGAACACACAGTAGTTCATCATGCATCACTAGCAAACAATAAATATAGCACTCAGGCCACACTCACTGTAGGTATCGGGGTCCTCAAAATGTGCCACCTCTCCCACGGTGTACGGTGCTGGTCCACCTGTAAAGCATGAAAGGAAGAATATACTCAGATTCGGTGCACTGACAAATAATTGCAGTTACTATGACACTGTGTGAATATGACATGGTAATGATACACTTTCCCACATGCTCATACTGCATGGATGAATTTTTATTCAACATTAACATTGGATGAGTCACCTGCTACAGTTACAAACCCTACTACACACATGCAGTGGCCAGGACATTCAGGTGTTGTCAAAGATACCCCTCCATTAGTATGCCCCAACAATAATGGCTTGCATACATCTCATCATGTGCATCCCAGAGAGACATCCAAAAGCTGGTTACTTGAGGACTGCATGACCCCTCACAATCAAACAGGCTAGGTGGACATTTTCAACACACAGCAACCAGACACACATGTGACATATGTGTGGACAACATAGCTAACTTCATGTGACGTGAAGGCACCACACATTTATAGCATCATCATGGGTTTACAATTTTCTGTCTAGCTATGGCGTCAACATATGTAGGTATGTTGTTTCTACATGACTTTCTCACTGGCCAATATGACCTGTAGAGTTCAAATAGAGGCATTAACGTGTCGCTTGTCTGACACAAATGCAACACTACATTACATACAGCTACAGGCATCCGGTATGTGTTGAAAACATGAGCCATCTGACTGCTAGCATTGGTCTTCCTACACATTGTACAACAAATACACATTAGGGCCCATATTTATACTTTTTTAGCGCCGCATTTGCGTCATTTTTTTACGCAGAAACGGCGCAAACTTGCAAAATACAATTGTAGTTCGTAAGTTTGCGCCGTTTTTGCGTCAAAAAGCGGCGCAAATTCGGTGCTAAAAAAGTATAAATATGGGCCTAGGTTTCCCTAGCATTACACACAGTCAGCTACTTATCTAGCAGATTGGGTAACAATCATCACATGTCCCCACACAGATTTCTTTTATTCACATGTAATTGATTTGTACTCACCAACATGGCCACCAATCCTGATTCCCAGGTGGTCCAGCAGGTCCTGCTCCCTGGATATGAGATCAGCCCAGCAGTGCTTTAGTTGATGCTCATTCCTCATGCTCCTGTACACCCGGACCAGGTGATGGCACCTTCCCCCACCGGACTTTACGTGCCTCCGTGTGATACCCCTGTATCACACGGCCCCCAGCCTCCAGCATGAGTGGGAGGAAATTGCAAACGAGCCAAATGAATCCCCCCAATTCCTCCTCACCCATCCTGGCAAGCCGAGGCCTACCTGACATATTAACTAATTTAAAGGAGAAAAATTAGATAAACAAGTAAAAGTGGGAAATGGGGAAAGGTAGAGTAGTGAAGGAAAAAGAAAACTTAAGAAAAATAGCCCAACTAACCCCAAAGTTAAACTACCCAGAACATACTCCCACAGACAATACAAACAAAAACAGGATTGGACAAAAGTACACTAAACAGACTGAGACAATATTAGACAACAAGACTAGGCTCACATAAAGACAAAATACAAGGTACACAGGACACAAAAGCAGTTAAACACAGGACTACTCTTTTCACACAACCACACAGTCTAGATAAATCTGAGACTGCAAAGTGAAAGTGAAAGTTAACTCCCAGTACAGATTTTGTAAACATGATATCCTATTACATCACTTCCTGCATAAAATGGCCGCCGTTTTTATTTTCCCGTTATGCGTCATATTTTCACGCATACACATTGTGCGTCATATTTTTTGACGCATAACATTGCACATAATGCAGAGTCAAAATTAATTTCTTCATTGTTCCCTTACATTATTGTGAGGCTGAGTTTACAGTTCTAGTGTAGAATTAATAAATTAATAAGGTACATGACATGTCCACCATATTGTCCATGTTGCCTCAAATTTCCACGCATACAGCATGGGCGTCATAATTTTTTCACGTACAGGAGTGCACAGAATGCAGAGTCAAAAAATATGATATGAAAATTAATAAATTAATAAGGTACATGACATGTCCACCATATTGTCCATGTCCCTTTATGCATTACCTGGTTTAGTGGCATATTACATTCTTCCTGCTAGGTTCAAACTGGGACACTACTGTGATGGGAAGCTTGCAAATATTTGGTTGATTGGATGACATATGTTTATATGTGTGTGCGAATGTGGATCCACTATCACCTGTCTGGGTGTATGTTGTCACTGTAACTTCAAGGTCTCCTCATGAGTTAGTGGCAGCTAATGTTGTTCCAATTGGGTATTGTTCATATCAAAAACTTGAGAGAAGCCATTGAGGACATGGTCACGTACACATGGATGGTCCCACCCTGTCACTGAACCCGTGTGATGAGACTTTCAAATGATCTACATTTTTGGGCTGAGTGAGAGACTGTCTCAGGTGTCTGGATCAGGCATGTGTAATTGCCACATTTGTACTCCTGTTGGCCTCTGTGGATGGTAATGTATCATGTAACATCCAACCCTCTGTGCATACATTTGTGATGTTTTTTTTTTGTGTCATGATTGTTATATCATTATTGCTCAATGAGACGACATTCTTCTTCGGCAATTTCGAACTAAAGGTGGGCAGAAATGAATAGGCCAAAGCATGATGTGGTGTTTGTTATCTGTGTTTATTTACAATTGTGCAATAAGTGTTGATATAAGAAATTATGAAAAAAAAATATTTACAAGCTGTTGCCGCCTACGCACTCCTGCTGCTGTGTTCGGTTGTTACCCCTCCTGTTGCAGGCCAGCATCCTCCTCTTCGTCATCTTCAGGCATGTCTGGGTTTGGTTCAAGGAGGGGAATGTTCCTTTTTACACAAATGTTGTGCAAGATGGCACAAGTGAGTATGATCTTACAGACCATCTCTGGGGAATAGAGTAGGCTACCGCCAGTGATGTCAAGGCAGCGGAACCTTGACTTTAGGATCCCAAAGGTCCGCTCAACAATGCTGCGTGTCCTCTTATGGGCGTCGTTGTATGCCCGCTCTGCAGCAGTAGTGGGGTTCCCAAACGGTGTCATTAACCAAGGCTGGATGCCAGACCCCTGATGAGCTGAAATAGAAACACAGAATGGGATCAATTAGATGTAGAAAGCACTCTTGTACAGACCTTTGAATGCAGTAGTTATCTTGTGTTGTCTGTGACTCTTTTGTGTACTAATGTGACAACCTATACTTGTAGGGTAAAAGTTTTGCATTGAGTTTTTTCCTTGGCTGAGCAAGTGTTTGTTAGCTAGCCGTTTGTCAGCAGCCTGAATTTTTATTTTCATAACAGTGTGCCCTCCCTTGCATTGCGACTTGTGATACAGGTGTCCGTGTGTCTTCACTGGGGGTGAGATGATAGTTCCATGCAGAGTTAACACATGAAAGTGTAGTTAAGACGTTCATATGAAAGTACCCTGGACATCCCATACCTTAAGACTTATGCAATGTATTAATGTACAGGTTATTGCGACACTTCCAATTTGCAAGGTGACATTTAGGCAACCACACTCATTAATGTCTTCACATTAAGCTGTGGAGTACATTCCAATGTGCGACAGGTTCAATGGTGACTTCAGAAACATGGCTAGTGATGTCAGGACCTCAGTGTGTTCCTGGCTAGGTGTTGCTATTGTGGTGTATGTGTTGTGTGTCCTAGAGGGTTGCTGTGCAGTGTGTATATAAGTTGGATTTTTGTACTTACCAACAAGTAGTCCATTGCCATAACGTCCATCCTGGAAGTGTTGGTTGATGGTAGAGTGACGGAAGATGAATGCGTCATGTACACTCCCAGGATATTTTGCCACAATGTTGCTGATCAATCCTTGGTGATCGACTATGGCCTGCACATTGATTGAATGTGTGTGCTTCCTGTTGCGGTAGAGGTGTTCTGTTGCAGCAGGTGGCACAAGGCGTACGTGTGTGCAGTCGATTGCACCAAGGACGTGTGGGAAGCCACTGATGGCGTAGAACCCCTGTTTTGTTTCCTGCTGCTTCTGCAGTGTGTTAGGGAAGCAGATGTGGAGGGGTGTCAGGCAAATGATGGCATCCAGTACTTTTGGCAGGAATGCGGAGAATGATGGTTGTGATATTCCACCAACCAGGGCACCAGTTGTCTGAAACGAGCCACTTGCCAGCAGGTGAAGTACAGCAAGCAGCTTTGTTTCTGTTGGGATGGTGTGGGGTGTCACCAAAGTGGGGGCCAACTGCTGTTCAATATTTCTCAGCAGCTGCTGAATGGCCTGCCAGTTCAACCGGTACCTCTGGATGATGTCGTGTTCCCTGAGGCCATGCAGGGTTGTTCTTGGGCGGAATATCCTCTCCTGCCTTCTGCGCTGCCTTTGGGGTCCCTGCTGTTGTTGTAGCTGCTGTTGTTGCTGCAGGGCTCTGCGTCGACGTGCACGCTGAATGAAAATCACCTCCATGTCTCCCTGTTGCTGCTCTGCTGCTCTGCTGCTCTGTTGTTTGTTCTGTGTGTTCTGATTAAATACAGGTGTGTTTGCCCCATTTTAACGCCTGCCCTGACCCAGGCGTTAAATTTTGACACAAATCGGGCTTTGTGTAATTTTTTTGCGCCGCCTCCCGGCCGAGAGTCATTTTTACCCGGAAGCATAAATACGGCGCACGGCTGTGTGCGTCGTTTTTTGGCCGGGAACGCCTACCCTGCATATCATTAACGCAGGGCGGGTTGCCGCATCCAGAAAATGGCGCACATTGCAGATTTTTCCCTTGCGCGGGCTCGGGCGTCAGGGTTTAAATATGGGGCAACGTTTGCGCTGATTGTGCGTCAAAATTTTTGAAGCACATTCGGCGCAAACGGAGTATAAATATGCCCCCAAGTGCTCCAAGACTGCTCCCCTCTTCTCAAGGGGGAATGACAAAATTGTTTCTTCTAATAATATGGGCACAAAACCTCATAAAGATACCCTTGATCAGATCCACCCTCCAGCAGATCGGATGCATAGGGATCAAGGGACTAATATGAGAACTTTGCACCTACCACCCGAAGCTTGCCCTTATGTGCTTGTCATCACGAGTGTTCCCAAGCTTAGAACCAACATCTCCGAAACATTTACTGAACTGCAAAATGAGGTCATTCATTGGCTACACAGATACGCTAGATTTGCTTTTCATATGGTACCCTCAATATTAATGGTGAGGAGGGTGGGTTGGGTGGGTCCACTTAAGAATCCCGGCACGGGAGATTGTATTGTTATCAACTTCGATGCACCTTCCCTTGTTCAGTACCTTTCTTTGAATGTGTGCCAATCTAACCCTCTAGGGGGAGAAATTTCTCTATGTAGACTTCAGGCTTTCTACCCTCACAAAGTTGTACCAGCTACAAAGGGGGCGATAACGTCACTCAGAGGTGCCACTAGTTTGCAGATGCAGCCTGACCCCCAGTTGAGATGTAGTTCCCTCTCGCTTTCTGAAATCGATTGACTAAAAACTAGCACTGTACACAGCTCACTCCAGCCTCAAGGTTCCAAAAACTGGGATAAGAAGTACCCTATAGTTGGAAATACTGAAATATATGAAATAGGGTTAGGTAATCCTGAGGCCAACCAGACTCCCACTGCAGACATCAGAGATTCCACGCCAACCCCCGCACCTACCCAGCTAGATCCTTCTAAGATGGAAATCAGTATCCCGCTTTCCTTCTGTGACCAGAGTTTGGAAATTTGTATCTGGGGAGCAAGTAAGGAGGGCAAAACGAATGAGATCAATTTAGCCCCGGATTTAACAGGCCCCAGTTACCATGGGTATTCACCACCATTTCAGGTACTCGAATTGACCACGCCATGCCCCGATTCAGACGGGGCAAGTAATATTTTGGGTGACACTGTAGTGGGAAACCCAAATGAGGCCTGTATAGTTATGATTGAAACGGGTATAAAATCTCCTCATGGCACTCCATTTGCAAGAGGGAACTTTGCGGTTGAAGTTCTCCAAGACAAAATAGATGGTCTAGACACCGTTCTTAGCTGGAATATTGCAGGGCTGGAAAATAAAATGAGTATTCCTGAATGGGGCAGATTCATAGATGAACATAAAATATGTCTTTTCCAAGAAACGTGGGCACTGGAGCCCAAATATAGAATCGGTTAAAAAAGTTACTGGGTCCCAGCAAGTAAGGTAAACTCAGAGAGACCCTCAGGTGGGCTGCTTATATGGCTTAGTTGCTCCCTTAAATGCCGGATTGAAACAATTGACTTGGGCTGTCCCGATTTGATGGGTTTATCAATACCATCCCTTAGTGAGAAACCGCTTCTAATAATTAACATTTATAACAGGAGCTTGGGTAGCAAATATGAGTCGGACACATTGACTATTTTGGATAGCCTCCTCTCTTGCAAATAACCTTCCCATTTTATTCTTATCGCAGGGGATTTTAATGTCACTTTTGAACCCTACTTGCTGGCTCAGGAACTATATAAAGATGAGGACGCCTATTGGGGTATTCCTCAACTGGTGTCAAGCAAAAGGCCAAAAATGAATAGACTAACACATCAGGTTGTGGATATTACACTGGCACATGGCCTTCGGGCCTGCAACGGTCGTTCCCGCTCGGACCCTGATCTTCACCCTACATTTAGGCATGGAACACAGAAGAGCCAGATAGACTATATTTTGCTTGATATCCGGCTGTGGGGTCATATGGTTGACATGAACATTGTAGAACATGAGGAAAGTGATCACGAGCCATTGATTTTATCTCTTAGGAGTTTATTACCCCTACTTGAAGCCCCTTGCCCCAAGATTCATGAGCAACAGCTCGCACTGACCAATAACAGACGAAACGTTAAATGGTAATCTACGAGTACTGACACAGCCATAATGGCATCTGTGTACAGGCAGTTGGCTGATCACATGGAACGCATACCTCAGCTTTTAGAAGATAGTGAAGGGCTTATAGTAGCCCACACACAACTATTTAATTCTCTAAAACATCTTCTTACTAAACAGTCTGCCAAAAAAGTCAAAAAGAAGTGCAATGCAAGGTGGTTCGATGCTACATGCAGGGAAGCACAGCACAAACTATTGAGAGCTTTAAGAGGGGGCCAGTCAGACCATATAAGGAAAGCTAGGAAAGACTACAAACAGGAACTAACTAGAGCCCGTAGGAGATGGGATGAATTTAGATGGGTCTCCCTCCTGGAGTCTGCTAAAATAAATGACACCACGAAATTCTGGAAACTGGTGGCTGATGCCAGTGAAGAACCTAACCGCTTGCCTGGTGCTTCAATACTCCCCGTAGAGTGGACAGATCACTTTTCCCGATTATATTCTGGGATCTCAGGTGCTACTACCGGGGAACTGAACCATATTATGACCTTTGAGACCCCCCTAATTGAATTTACCCTGGCAGAAACCAAGGCTGCAATCGTGTCACTGAAATGGGGAAAGGCCCCAGGCGATTTGTACAAGACAAGCCCAGATATATGGGCCCCATACCTGAACCTGATTTCCAATACAGTAGCTGCAGGAGCGCCAGTCCCGAGCTCCTGGATGGGAGCAGAGATAGTCCCCATCTTTAAGAAAGGCAGCCCCTCCGACCCTGCCAACTACCGTCCAATCTCCTTACTTGATAATTTTCAAAAACGTTTTGCAAAGCAAATTTTGTCCCGCCTAGAAGAATGGATTCTGGAAACCAATGTTATTTCCGACCTGCAAGCAGGGTTTAGGCCAGCAGTCAGTACCATAGATCAAGTGTTAAGATTTCTAACAATCAAATGGAAGACTGTGGAAGTGGGAGGGGGTAACCTCTTTGTAGTTTTCATTGATCTTAGAGCCGCTTTTGATCTGGTCCCCAGAAATCAGTTATGGCTGACATTAGCCAACATGGGCATCCCATATGGTCTCTTGAAACTTATCGCCCGATTACACGAGAACACCTACGCACAAATCAGGAGCGGTAAGGATGGTGACTTAACAGATCCAGTGGCTATTGAGAGAGGAGTCAGACAGGGCTGTGTCCTGGCCCCTACCCGTTTCCTTTTATACATAAATAATTGTATTAAGTATTTAGCAAATTGCACTAATGACTCCCCAAAGTTGGCCGGGATTAAAGTGCCATGTTTACTCTATGCAGATGACACTATTCTGTTGGCCAAAACATCCATGGGAATCCAAAATCTGGTCAACCAGTTCTGTGCATTCTGCAGAGATTACGGGTTAGATATTAATGTTAAGAAAACTAAACTCATGATATATAGCGCCACGAACAAGAAACTTAGGGCAAATATAAAGATGGATTCAGTTCACTTAGAGAGGGTAATGGAATACGATTACCTGGGTATTAGATTATCTGATAAGGGCAGCTGGGATGCAGCTATAAGGAAAGGGGCACTCACCATCAGCCAAAGATGTGGAGTGCTAGAACGGAAGGCTAGCACTGCAGTAAGCCCCCCTTTGACTTTTATCTCTGAAATTTACAAAATCCAAATCCGTGCCACTGCCCTATATGGAGCGGAACTCTGGGGTTCACATAGACAACTGGACACCCTCCAAACCAAAGAAAATAATTTCCTTAGACACATATCTAGACTAGGGAAGGGCACGCTGATGCTCCCCCTAAGACTAGATTTGGGTTTAAACAGCATCAAAGATACAGCATACTTAAGGCCACTTCTATACTGGGTTCAATTATGGAAAACGGAAGAACTCGAACCATTTAGGACAGCAGTTAAAGATTTATTATCACCTTGCTATAGATGGGAGAAAGTTCGCTGGTTAAGGGAGATGAAAGCAGCTTGGGCCAAATTGGGTTTATCCCATTACTGGGAGAATCCTGAGATGATTCCTGCTAATGCTAGACTGCTGATCAAAGACCGATATTGGGGGGAAATCTATGAGGAATTTCTTGGCTCAAATGGGTCAGGTCGGCTGACAGCAGAGTTCCTGCTGGTCAAGCACGAACCTTTGCCTGAAAGCTTTCTGGATCTCCCTATACCAGCCTGTTCCCGTTCCTTAATACTTCAGTTCAGATACGGAACATTGGCGGTCAACAGCTTCACGGCTCGTTGGTCGTCCAATAGTCCTATGTCTGACAAATGTATAAATTGTCATCTATGCAAGGAAACTCCTGAGCATGTTCTATTTTTCTGTCCCTTGTACAAATGCCCTAGAGGAAAGTGGATTATTCCTCTGTGCAAAACACTTCTAGCACAAAACCGAACCAGTGTCTACAGATTATGTAAATATGACACTTCCATGCTGATAGTGAGCTCTGTTTCTAAATACTTGTCAGCAGCATGGACAATTCGTAGTAGGATTACTTTAGATCTCAATCTACTGGTTGAAGAACGGTCTAGAAGTTAGCGGATGTAGCTTGTTACAATAGAAAGGGATTTTAAATAACTATTAGTGCTGATCTATTGAGGATATCAGATTGTATCTCCGTGCATGCTTCCCAGTGGATTACCCCAACTAAAGTGATTTATAGTTCCCTAGTATATATTATTTTGTAAACCGCAAGACACAATTCATTTGACTAATTTACTTAAGAGAACAGGCCAACCTTTTGGCTTTTAACTTTTGTAAATAGGAGCTATTCCATGAAGTTTTATGATCTATTTTATGTACAAATCTGTTCTAGAATAGTTTTATATGTTTTATCAGAAAAGATTTGGTATGCTACCTTTTATTCTAAATTGATTTGTATTATCTTAGCACATAGCACTTTGCATATGGTAAGATTTAGATACCATTTTAAATGTCTTGTTTTAATTATCTATGAAATCTTTTATGAAGCACTATGAACCATTTTTTAAGTATAATTTGCTCTATAGCAGTTTTCCTTAAGCACACTTGGAAAAGATTTGGCATATCATTTGTTTCTCCTTGTAACCGTTCTGGTAAATGGCACTTTTTTATCTGGGAAATACAAACTATGGAACTCTCACTTAACCTCTAGCCCGTTTCGATAAACAGTGTGCTAACTGTTAATGCTTCCTTTTTATGTGATGGTTTACGATTTCTATCTTTTTGCATGTATGACTATTTCTAATTTTTAAATGGCCTAATCATAGGCCGAATAAACTATTGAATTGAATTGAATTGACTTGTGAAAATCAAGATGGCACCCAGGAAGAAATGGAGGTTTTTTGTGAGTGTATTTCTTAGGACCTGCAGCAGGAGTGCCTGTCCAGAAACTCTTGGTTTGGGCTGGTTAAACCAGGACTGGTGCACCGTCATAAAAATAACAAATATATCAAACAAAGGGACTAAGGGCCACATGTACGAACATTTGGAAGTGTGATTTCCTAATTGCGATTCTATGCGAATCACAATAATTAAATCGTAATTCCAAATGTAAGAAACTCCAATGAGTTTATTTTGCGATTCCTGTTGGGTCGCAAATAAACCTTTCTCATAAATATTAATGAGGTAGGTCACAATTTGCGACACACTGGGATTCGCAAAAATCAGAGGAATGGTGGCGTGCTGGTATCAGCAGACCACCATGTCTCTGATTGCTTTTAAATAAAGCAATCTTTTTTTTTTTTAAACGCAGCCCATTTTCCTTAAAGGACAATAGGCTTGGCTAAAAAAAAAAACATTTCAGATTAATTTTTTAAGACTTGATAGTGGTCTGTGGGACCACTGCCTCCTCTTATGAAACACTTTTGCATGCATTCACAAAGGCGAATGGGTTAGCACCAATTTGAAATTGGTGTTAACCTCGATTGTTTTGCAACTGCATTCATGGTCACAAAACAATCATACATACCATTTAGAATTGTTATTAGGAAGGGACGCCCTGAAAACACCCCTTCCTAATACCAAATCGCAAAACCCAAATTGCGATTCGGTAACAAGTTACCGAATCGCAGTTTGGGCTTTGTACATCCCAAAAAGCATTTTTCTAGTCACAAACATGTACAAAATGCTTTGTACATGTGGCCCTAAAAGAGTCAAAAGGGACTTTTTCATACATATTTCATGAAAAACATGTGTGAGAGAGGTTAACAAACAACCTATCATGGGGACAGACAAATGGGAACAGTGACAGCCTTGGTATCCATTTTACAGAAACTACAAGGTGCAGAAAGAAACTTTGGCAGTGGAGGCGCACCTAGAGAACAAGAAGCTATGACAAGAGGGATAGAGAAGTCAATAAAAGAGGTGGACTGCAAGTTGCAGCAAGATGAAAGTCAAGTGTGCATACAGGAAGAGTCCTAGGTCGCAGAGTCCTTCTTAGAAAGACGAGTAGCTGTGGCACTGCTGATGCTGGACAATCATATTGAGGCCTTGGAAAAAATGTAGAGTTTAGCTCACATTAGGGTGCTTGGGAATTCCCCTTCATCATAATATCAGCCTGTCCTGGAGTAAATGGTGCGCTTTTGGAGGGACAAGTTACATTTTGAGCACACGTATGGTGCACTGCTAAAAATGGTTATAGACTTCCATTTCAGTGCCCTCTTCTGATCCATGATTGTGGCAATTGTGCTATCATCATATGTTTTGGAGATCCAAAGTTAAGGGATCCCATTTTGAGACTTGCTGCATCCCTGAAGCAGACATTGCATATGAAAGAAAGATGTATTTTACTGTTTCAAGATCTTACCACTGTGACTCAAAGAAGAAGTAAAGTGCTCCATGTTGTGCACAAGAAACTAATACCAGTGTGCCTGGAATCCTCCATGTGATAGCTCTGGTGACTGAAAGTTTCAAGGAACGGCATGTCTTATGCTTTTACCAACACAGAGGAAGTCTACATGTTATTGGATGATATCAGGAAAGCATAGTCTGAGATAGATACAGACTTACTATGGCGGAACATCTAGAAATATTGACTGTGGTTGATGCTACTTGATCCTTCAAATAGCTAGTTCATACTGTGAGAGTTGTGGCAAAACAGTTGGTTGTTTAAATTATATTAAAGTGTTGACCCCCTAAACACCAGCTAAAAATAGTTGCACTTGAAATATTGCTTCTTTTGCCTCTGCTATTTACATATCTCTATGAATGATTTCTTCTTTAGTGGAGCTATATCGACTTCTTCTTTCCATCCTCTGTGACGTTATCTTGACATCATCCATTGAAGACCAGTTTGTTGCATGTTTTATTGTTGAATGTATTTGTCCTGTGTGAGTTCTTTATTTCTAAATAAACAACCACTGCTTCAATTTTCCTCTTTATTAGACTTGATGAATACTACTTTTCCAAGTTCTCCTAATTTGTACTTCCCTATCTTATATTTCTCTACTAACTTTTATCCCACAGTAAGAAATACAAAGAGGATAATGCATGCTTTAAATTCTCTTGTAGAGATAAGAATATGATTAGTACTAGAGTTGGTCATTTTGGAGTTCAATGTTGGGAACATTTGGAGAGGTTTCTGCTATGTTTACAATTGACATCAACACATTCTTAAACCACTGTCAACTGAACCTTTCAAAGTATAGTTGCAACATGTAGTCACATTGTCACATTCCTTTTTCATTTATTAACTAAGGAGCTTTATTTTCTATTGCCCGTTGGCCTCTTGTATTACTCAGTGCTGCCTTCCCTCTTTTACACCCTCCTTTATGACTTGTTTTGTTTCTGTGATTTTCACTAGCAGATCTAAATATTCTTTCAATACGTCTTCTTCTACTAAAACCTCTAAAGAGGCATCAACAAAACTCCATTTCATTGAATTCAGCATCCAACTATTTGTTGCTTCTCCTGCTTTGCTCTCAGCTGATCAACCCTATTAATGTGCTTCAATGAATCCACCGTTTCTGCAATAACGCTAATTACAACGCCTAGTCCTCCATCCCAAACACAGGTGGATTATTAACCTCGTCGTCCAGCCGCCATACGCACTGCCTTTCCACCACCTGCCCGTTACCTAGGACTCCTGTGAGATCTCACAGAGACTCTCTTGTAGGCCACGCTTTTATTACATTCTTGTGTGGTAGTTTATGAGGAGCTTTCCTCTGACTTTGCTGTTTACTATTGCAATCCCTTTTGATGTGTGTTCCAGTCTGTAATTGTAAATAGTAGGGGTGTAAGGCTCGATCTCAGAAGGCTAAGTCAACCTGAATCATTTTAGTGTGTGAAAGCAAGTATCGAGGGATAATGTCTACTCAGTATTACAATGGGCATTACATCTAAGAGAAATCAAATAATCTCAATCATGCCTTCTTTCATCACTCTATCGATTGGAAGCTCTTTGCAAATCAAGCTGAATGGTTCTCAAACTCAATCAGTAAAACACGCCGGACATAAATAATGTCAATGTGCTAATCAATCATTTATCAGGAGCATATGCATGTTCAGACAGTAGGGTAAAAAGACAACAAATGAGTATTACAGCAACCATAATATTGCTTTTCTGTAAAAGCCTAATATAAATTAACAGTAAGTTAAAACTATTAGAACATTTTTTAAATCACTAAAATATTGCATTTTTTTAAACTTACAATAAATATGCATATGTTATTCTATCAGATGTAGCTAAAGGAATACTAATCTGTGAATTATAAAAATGACCTTTATAAAACAAGCCCACCCTCCTTCATCTTCAGTAATACACATTATAACAACTGGTTCACAAATGACAAAATAAAATACTAAGTACCTGAATTAAAGTTTGGCAGGAGGGATACTGTGTCATGAATGTGTGATGAATATCTAGTTCCCTGTACTACTAGTACATTGTATCCTTTGCTACTTGTAATACAAAATATACAACATAGATGTGATGGAGTATCCCATCTGCTGAACTCTAAATCAGGCGCTTAATTCTTTGGACAGTAGCCTAAATAAAATGTCATAAGAACTCCACAGATTAATCAGTATAAGTCAAATAAAAGTCTTTCGATGTTCCTTAAGTAAAAAACAAATTCATTTCTTCATCTTCACCGAAGCATTAGACTTTGGGGCTGGTTTTGATCTCGGTGGACAGGTTACTTTGTCACAGCGGTGATGGATAACCTGTCTGCAGAAATATTAATCGCAGTATATCCTATGGGATTTATATTTCGGCGGACGAGATATCCGTCATCATTGTGACAGATTAACCCGTCCACAGAGATCTAAATCAGGCCCTTTGTTTCCAGTGTTAGAACACTGTGGCTAAAGTTGTTGTCTTTTAGTTGGTGGTCATGGTGGTAGGGGTGTTGTCGCAGCAACTGACACTTACCCTTCCTTCCATATGTATTGGTCCTATTCTACAGAATCCACTGTCCATTGTTTCTTCCCCCAAATAATTGGCTTGCCTGAAGGCCTGGTTCCGTCTTTCACTTCCATCCATATTTGCTGTTAGGGTTAAACACTGGAAATATATATAATACTGAAACTGAACAATTTATGTTTCATTCATATAGAAAACATGCCATATTTCAGTTTTGAAATGAATATCAAAATGTAACCATAATATTACATGCATAATTTTGCATAATTTTGGTTTTTGCAATGCTGTTGCTGCATGCCAGCGGACCTCGCCCAAATTGATTATGTCATGTAAAGGTGGTCAGATTGATATATTATTGTAGTAGACATGCTAAACATTAATTTGACATTGTTTCTTAAAGAAACAATGTTAGAGAAACTGCTAACTGTCACAACACGGGTATTCAGATCACTCTTTTTGACTTGTCTTCTACATAAAAGGCGTTCTTATAGGTTTTGCTGCCTCTTTCAATTCATCAGTTGGCTTGCTTCTGTTTGATCATACAACAGTGTTAGAAATGGGGTCTTTGATTGACAGTCAGGTTACCCCCTGTTCAAGCAAGGACCCTCACTCTAGTCAGGGTAAAAGAGAATCACCCTCAGCTAACCCCTGCTTACCCCCTTGGTAGCTTGGCAGAGCAGTAGGCTTAACTTCAGAGTGCTAGGTGTAAAGTATTTGTACCAACACACACAGTAACTTAAGGAAAACACTACAAAATGACACAACACTGTTTTAGAAAAATAGGAAATGTTTATCTAAACAAAACAAGACCAAAATGACAAAAATCCACAATACACAAGTTAAGTTATCAATTAAAAATCAAAAAGAGTCTTTAAGTAGTTTTAAACACACACTAGCGCTGCTAGCGTGAAAGTTTACCTGGTGCGCGTCAAAAATAAACTGGCACGGGCGAGTGTGCTTCAAAATGGGCTTGTGAGGCATTGATTCCACTCACGAGTGGGACTGTGCGTCGTTTCTCCTTTTGCTGGGTCAGGGCATGTCGATTCTTCTCTCCACAGGAGAGCGATGCGTCAATCCGGTCAGCACTCTCAGGTCCGGGCAGGCCTTGCGTTGTTTTTCCATGCACGCAATGGTTCATGTCAGAAATTCTGCCGCAAGAAGATCCGAAAACCACGCAGTGCGGGGTGCGGTCTCCCAAACTCCGTCAGTGACGCTGCGCGTCATTTCTCCAGCTGCGGGCGTCGATTCTTCAGTCGCGTTGCAGGCGAGTGTTGATTTCAGCCACGAAGCCGGCGGCGCATCGATTTCAGCCGCGAAGCCGGTGGCTCGCCGATTTCAGCCGCGAAGCCGGTGGAGCTTCGATTTTTCCAGAAGTTGCGTTTAAATTTTCACAGCACGGTGTCTGTGCGTCGATTTCTTCTTTTTGTTCTACCAGCTTCTCCTTTCAGGGCCCCAGGAACTGGATGGGCACCACATGGCAGAGTAGGGGTCTCTCCAGAGACTCCAGGTGCTGGCAGAGAGAAGTCTTTGCTGTCCCTGAGACTTCAAACATCAGGAGGCAAGTTCTAAATCAAGCCCTTGGAGATTTCGTCTCAAGGTGGAAGGCACACAAAGTCCAGTCTTTGCCCTCTTACTCTGGCAGAAGCAGCAACTGCAGGATAGCCCCACAAAGCACAGTCACAGGCAGGGCAGCACTTCTCCTCAGCTCTTCAGCTCTTCTCCAGGCAGAGGTTCCTCTTGATGTCCAGAAGTGATCTAAAGTCTGTGGTTTCGGGTGCCCTTCTTATAAGCAATTTCTCCTTTGAAGTAGGCCTACTTCAATGTAAAGTCTCTTTTGAATGTGAAATCCTGTCTTGCCCAGGCCAGGCCCCAGACACTCACCAGGGGGTTGGAGACTGCATTGTGTGAGTGCAGGCACAGCCCTTTCAGGTGTCAGTGACCACTCCTCCCCTCTCTCCTAGCACAGATGGCTCATCAGGATATGCAGGCCACATTCCAGCTCCATTTGTGTCACTGTCTAGTGTGAGGTACAACCAGCCCAACTGTCAAACTGACCAAGACAGGGAATCCACAAACAGGCAGAGTCACAGAACTGGTGTAAGCAAGAAAATGCCCACTTTCTAAAAGTGGCATTTTCAAACACACAGGCCCTCATTACAACATTGGCGGTAAATGCTGCTTACCGCCGTGCAGAAGACCACCAACACTCCGCCGCGGCAGCGGAATACCGACACAGCTATTACAACCCACAGCTCAGAATCTGCCAAAATCTAGACACCCACACAAGACCGCCACACCAAAGGTCAGTGATAAACTGGCGATAACAAAACCTCCACCATCACGCCAACAGGAATACGGCCAGACTATCATGACCCACGAATCCACACAGTGGTCTTTCAACCGCAGTATTCCATTGGCGGTACACACCGCTGCGCTCAAAATACACACACATTTACAAAACACTACCACATTGGACAGATTGAAATACACACACCAGATACACATACACACACCACTCCCACACACCCAATACAATATAAAACACACACCCACATTACCCACAAACCCTTACTACCAAAAATTGTGAAGAAGGCCAGAGAAACAGCAAAGCAAAGACCACACCAGCATACAGAAGCACACAACACCATCACACATACACATCCACGCTCAAAACACCACACACCCCTAAACATCACCCCACACATCACAAAACACACCACCTCACACATCACCCACACCACCCTATGGCACCGCAAAGACACCCCAAGTTCTCTGAGGAGGAGCTCAGGGTCATGGTGGAGGAAATCATCCGGGTAGAGCCACAGCTATTCGGATCACAGGTGCAGCACACCACCATAGCTAGGAAGATGGAGCTATGGCGCAGAACCGTGGACAGGGTCAACACAGTGGGACAGCACCCAAGAACACGGGATGACATCAGGAAGAGGTGGAACGACCTACGGGGGATGGTGCATTCCGTGGTCTCAAGACACCACATTGCTGTTCAGAGGACTGGCGACGGACCCCCACCTCCTCCCCCACAACTAACAACATGAGAGGAACAGGTCTTGGCTATACTGCATCCTGGGGGCCTTACAGGAGTAGCTGGAGGAATGGACTCTGGTAAGTTAAGTCTTTAACTACTGCATCCCCCACCCTACCTGCATGCTATCACATACCCCCACCCTCGCCCTCACCCCCATCACTCCAACTCCTCACATATGTCCCACTATCACAAACCACACATCCCAACACCAAGCACTGCATGCAACACCAAAGCATGGACACCCATCACCAATGCATGTCCTCTACACATACCCACACAGACCCCTAAACAATTATCACACAAGGTCCGACACAGGAATGGAAGCACTGGGGTACAGGGTCACCCACCCATTGTACACCATGGCACACACAGATGCAATAATCATGCCTTTACAACCCTGCAGGACCCCTACCCAACATCACCGGACAGGAGGTTGCAGACGTGTCCACTCCACCCACAGAAGAGGCCTACAGTGATGACAGCAGCTCTGTCCAACTGGATCTAGATGACCAGCCCGGCCCATCTGGGACCTCGAGACAGTTGGCTTCCCTCACACTGTCACAGGCCACCACAGCGCCTCCCCCCTCAGGAAACACCAGCACAGTACCCACCCAGCGGGCCCATACCTCTGTCCCCAGGACACGTTAAGCAGCAGTGTATCAACCACTACAGGGAACCCAGGCTAACCCACCACCCAAAAACAGCAGGGACCTGGGGGCAGTGGTAGTGGGCACACGGTTCAAGGGACAGAGGCCCAGGAAATCCAGGGATCTGGTAGGACTGCTGTGCGACAGGGGTAGGACAGGCCCAGGAAACCCACTCTCCACGAGACCCTCTCCAACATCATAGGAGCCTACCATCATTCCCAGGAGACGATGGCAACAGTACTGACCAAGTTTCAGGAGACCCAGTGGCTGCAGGAGGAACAGTATTTGGGGTTCAGGGAGGAACTCAAACCCATCAATACCACCCTGGGCACCATTGTCGCGGTGCTGAAGGACCTTGTGAACACCAGGAGGGACACTGTGGCACAACAAGGGGCCCCTGACACTAGCCTGGACGATGAACTGCCCACCACCTCCGCCGGCGCTAGTGGACAGGAGGCACCACCACAGGACCACGACACCAGCACTCCACCCCCTGCAGATGGAGAACCACCCCGTAAGCGGTCCCTGAGATCCAGGACAAAGACAGAGAACAATGCCAAGACCACCGCCAAGAAATGAGACCACCCTGAATGTCATCCTTCTGTCCCACTTTGTCACCCTGTCCATCCTTAAACTGCCCTAGCTCCACTGCCTGTGCCCCTTTGGACAATGTACCTGTGAGACTAATAGACTGGACTCTGCCATGGACATTCCTCCACCATCATCCCTGACCATTTTACAACCCCTTCCACTATTTAGCACTTAAATAAACACCCTTAAATTACAAAACAATCTGGAGTCAGTCTGTGCTTTCACAAATGTGTATTTGCAACAACTGAGGGAAATAGCAATGTCCGTTGTATTTTCAACTTACCTATGTCACACAGCTCTAGTCCATGAGGTAACATAGCAGAGGTCACACAGTGGGACCCACATCTGTGAAATCGAAAGGCTAAGTGACAAATCAGGGTCCATACATTGTGTGAAAGTGACAGACAGATGAGAGGTAGAACAATTTTATCAGATGTAGGAAGCAGTGATGTCTTCTTACCTGTGTCTCACTGGAAGTATTGATGGATCATGGTGTTTCTGTTGTCTATGTCCTCTTCTTCTGCATCCTCTTCTTCACTGTCCACAGGCTCCACAGCTGCAACAACACCTCCTTCAGGACCATCCTCCTGCAGAAAAGGCACCTGTCATCGCAAAGCCTAGTCGTGCAGCATACAGCAGGCCACGATGATCTGGCACACCTTCTTTGGTGAGCAGTATAGGGAACCACCTGTTATATGGCGACACCTGAACCTGGCCTTCAGGAGGCCGAAGGTCCTCTCTATAACCCTCCTAGTTCGCCCATGTGCCTCATGGTAGCATTCCTCTGCCCTTGTCCTGGGAATCCTCAGTGAGGTCAGTAGCCAGGACAGGTTGGGGTAGCCAGAGTCACTTGCAAATGTCGAGGGACAACTGTTAGACACACACTAACCTGTAGGGACAACCGCAGAACCAGACAACTATTGACACTGTATAGGGTCCATGTCCTCACCTAATAGCCACACACAGTGCCTCTGGAGTTGCCCCATCACATAAGGGATGCTGCTATTCCACAGAATGTAAGTTTCATGCACTGAGCCAGGAAACTTGGCATTAACATGGGAGATGTACTGGTCTGCCAAACACACCATCTGTACATTCATCGAATGATAACTCTTCCTGTTTCTGTACACCTGTTCACTCCTGCTGGGGGGTACCAAAACCACATGTGTCCCATCAATGGCACCTATGATGTTGGGGATATGTCCAAGGGCATAGAAATCACCCTTCACTGTAGGCAAATCCCCCACCTCAGGGAAAACGATGTAGCTCCGCATGTGTTTCAGCAGGGCAGACAACACTCTGGACAACACCTTGGAAAACATAGGCTGAGACATCCCTGATGATATGGCCACTGTTGTTTGAAATGACCCACTTGCAAAGACACTGTACTGACACCACCTGCACTAGAGGGGGGATCCCTGTGGGGTGGCGGATTGGTGACATCAGGTCTGGCTCCAGCTGGGCACACAGTTCATGAATAGTGGCTCGGTCAAGCCTGTATGTCAGTATGACATGTCTTTGCTCCATTGTCGACAGGTCCACCAGCGGTCTGTACACGGGAAGATTCCTCCATCTCCTCGCATGTCCCAGCGGACGGTGCCTATGAAGGACAACAGCGAGCACAGAGTCAATCAATCCACAGGTACGTAACCACAGCTTGCACATAACACGATTCCCATTGCACTGAATAGGCTGTATGAGTGTTGATGCAAGGCCTAGGTATGTGTGATGCAGTAGAAAGTAAGCCATGTGGGCCCCTGAAATGGCGGCTGTCTGACCTGTGAAGTGCGACAATGGGATGTGAGGTAAATGCGCTGGCGTGGCACACCGTGGCGGTAGGCGGTCGAAGACCGCGGCGCTAAGCAACATTGGTTAACATTTAACGCTATGGGTCTCAGGAGCCAATTACGATGTGCGCCGGCGGTCGCGGTATGCACCGCCGCGGGCATGACCGCCATTTTCTATCTGCTTAATCACTCGATACCTGATCTTCGACAGGAGAGGACCTACACTGCAAGTGCTGCTGTGACCTCGGTCTGGAAGAGACAATGGCTCATGCGACTGGGGAAAGGGCCCCTGCCTTCACTGCTCAGGAATTGGAGAAACTTGTGGATGGGGTCCTCCCCCAGTATGCGCTACTCTACGGTCCTCCAGACCAACAGGTAAGCACACTGGGACCATGCTTTGTGGGCAATGCCTGTGTTGAGTGGGATGGATGAAAGATGGTGGGGAGGGAAGCGATTGAGGCATGCATCAAACGACGGATGAGAGCATGTGCCACATGGCAGGGGTAGGGATGGGGGGCCACTCACATTGAGCATGCAGAAGGTGATGACTATTTTTCTCCCCCTGTGCATTTCACATAGGTCAGCGCCCACCAGAAGATCGATATTTGGCGTGCCATCGCCAAGGACGTGGGACCCTGGGGGTCCACCACAGACGAGGCACCCACTGCCGGAAGAGATGGGAGGACATCCGACGCTGGAGCAGGAAGATGGCGGAGGCTCAGCTGGGGATGGCCTCCCAACGTGGGAGGGGTGTCAGTCGGACTTTGACTCCCCTGATGTCCCGGATCCTGGCGGTGGCCTACCCAGATTTGGATGGGCGCGTGAGGACATCACAGCAGACACAAGGGGGTGAGTACACTCTCATCCTGGTGACTTTGCGTGCAGTGGAGGTGTCTGGGTGGGGGAGGAGGGCTGTAGGTATCCCTAGGCCAGGGCGATTTCTGTAGGCTAGGCCCCTCCGTAAGGCATGGCCCTGTGCTGCTGCCCCCCACCTCTGTAGGGTACCAAGTACTGCTATTCATGGCCCTGTGTCATCTATGTGTGCAGATGTCATCCATAGGCTTGTAGGCCATGTCCCACGGATTGAGTAGTCGACCCCAAGTGTGCGGCGTAGTGCAGGGGGCTTCTGTGTCTGTCCTGTCCGCCAACGGTGTCACCAATGCATGCACTCAACATGTCTTTATTTTCTCCCCCCCCCTTTTTTTGTGGTCTTCCTGTTCATGTGTGCATTAGCATCATCAGGCGGAGGAGAAGTGGCATTGGAGCACGAGGGAGCTGCATCCCACATGGCCATGGAGGGCCATGCAACGGACTCCGAATTCACCAGTGGGACAGAGGGCGAGGGGAGCTCCACAGCGGGGATTCGGGCAGACATCAGTGACACGGACTCGTCCTCTGATGGGAGCTCCCTTGTGGTGGTGGCAACATCTGTGCCCCCCGCAACAACAGGTACAGCCGCCACCCACCGCACCAGCACCGCCCTCCCAGCAGCCCCTCAGCATTTGCCCCATGCCCGCTCACCCAGGAAGGTGGGCATCTCCTTCGCCCCAGGCACCTCAGGCCCTGCCCCAGTCACCCCTGCTGCCCTCAGTGAGGAGGTCATTGACCTCCTGAGGACGCTCACTGTTGGGCAGTCTACCATTTTGAATGCCATCCAGGGTGTCGAAAGAGAGGTGCACCAGAGTAATGCATACCTGAAGGGCATTCATTCTGGTCAGGCTGCCGTTCAGCGATCGTTCAACACTCTGGCCTCAGCACTGATGGCAGCCATTGTCCCTGTCTCTAGCCTCCCCCCTCCAACTTCCTCCACCCATACCCTACCTCTGCCTATCCCAGACACACCATCAGACCAGCCTGCACACACCTCAACACCCAAGGGAAGCTCAGCCAGACATAAGCACCACACATCACACAGGCATTCACACAAGCAACATCCACATACAGACATACCAACACCCACTGCCTCCACTGTGTCCCCCTCCGCCTCGTCTCCCTCCTCCCTCCCTGTCACATCTCCACTCACACCTGCATGCACAACATCTTCAGCCACTACGTCTATCACCAGCACACACACCAGAACCCCTCGCACACGTGCAGTCACCACCCCCACTCCCATTTACACGTCCCCTGTGTCCTCTCTCAGTGTGTCTGTGACCCCCTCTTCCAAGATACACAAACGCAGGCAGCCACCCACCCAACAGCCATCCACCTCACGACAGCTTCCAGCCCAAGCACCTGCACCCAAAGACACCAGACTTAAAACTCCTACAACGACAACCTCTTCCACCACTCCCATACCCACTACACCTACCCGTCCCACTGCTCCTAAAAAGCTATTCCTGTCCAAACTTAACCTCTTTCCACCAACTCCCCCACCCCGTCCATGTCATAGGACTACAGTCAGCACCTCAGCCACGACAAAACCGGGCCCTGTTATGACAGTCTGCCATGGACTGTGGAGTCCCCCACCCTCCAGGGCAGCCAGTTCAGTACGGAGCCAAGGCACGGGCAGCCCACCCCCGGAGAAACATCCCAAGATAGGCAGTGGCCGGCGCAAGAGGGTGAAAACACCAGGGACTAAAACCCCTACCATTGCTCTGGCAGGAAGTGTGGAGACAGCTGGTACACAGGCCAAGGTGGGGAAGGGCCACAGGCGATAAGGGAAGGCTGGGAAGGGCAGCACGCCCGAAAACATCGCCATCAGCCCAGCTGGCCAGGAGTGCCCCGCCAGCCCCATCCCAGGTGGGCAGGAGGCCACCAACAGGCCTGGCACTGCAGCCCAGGAGGGCCCCGCCAGCCACAGGACAGATGGGCAGGAAGGTCCCGCCAGCCACAGGACAGATGGGCAGGAAGGCCACGCCAGCCACAGGACAGGTGGCAAATGACCTCCATGCCATGGCCGGATCCCCTGCACTGGGCCCTTCATCCCAAGCACCGCTGCACTGGGCACCGGCGTCTCAAGTACCGCTGCACTGGGCACCACCGTCTCAAGTACCGCTGCACTGGGCACCGCCGTCTCAAGTACCGCTGCACTGGGCCCTTCATCTCAATTACCGCTGCACTGGGCCCTTCATCTCAAGTACCGCTGCACTGGGCACCGCCGTCTCAAGTACCGCTGCACTGGGCACCGCCGTCTCAAGCACCGCTGCACTGGGCCCTTCATCTCAAGTACCGCTGCACTGGGCACCACCGTCTCAAGCACCGCTGAACTGGGCCCTTCATCTCAAGCACCGCTGCACCATGAGCGGCAGGGGCTAGCCCGCATCTGTGTTGGGCAGGGCTGCACGAAGCAGTCTGGGCTCCAGGCCCCCTCCAGAACCAGTGGAGACTGTTATCCACGTGAGAGACTGTGGCTTTGCACTCCCCAGGATGGTACAGTGGGCAACCCACCCACTGAAGAGACTTGAGGGACTGTGGCTTTGCACTCCCCAGGATTGAACAGTGGGCAGCCCACCCACTGTCTGGATTTGTGAGACTGTGGCTTTTCACTCCCCAGGATTGAACAGTGGGCAGCCCACCCACTGTCTGGACTTGTGAGACTGTGGCTTTGCACTCCTCAGGATTGAACAGTGGCCATGGAGGCCACTCGTGGATCTGGCGTCGTACACTCATCTGGCTGAGGTGCCCCCCCTTCCCTTCCCCCTGAGGTGCCTGTAGTTTTGCTATCTGATGCCCCTGCAGTGTTCTCTCCGTTGGAGTCAGGTATCCTGTGTGGGCTTTGCCCATGTGATTTGGGCCCAGTGGTCCAACGAACAATGCCTGCTACAATGCTCGGACTTGTACATTTATGTATATGAGAGTTTTTGATGTGTATATATATTTTTAAGCCAGTAATACAATATATTCCAATGTTTAGAATCATTTCCTTTTGTATTTGCATTCTTCCAGGGGGGTTTGGGGGGGTGTCACTCTGATGTGTTGCTATGCATTGATGTGTGTGTTGTAGTGGGTGAGGGTGGGTGTGTCACGTATGTGTGTACCCGTAATATTTTCTCCTCCCCCCTCCCCTGTGTCGTAGCTGCAGTACTCACCGTTGTCTTCTGCGCCGGCGTTCGTGCTCCTGGTAGAGGAGTAGGAACACTATCGCTGGGAGTATGTGGAGTTCGGGTTCCATGCTGTCCTGATTCCTCGTGGGCTGTATGGAGGTGAGCGTTTTCCCTTCCAAATGGCTGTTTCTGCCGTGTTTTTATCGGCGGGGCTACCGCCCCGGAAAAGGTGACGGATTGGTAGGTTGTGATACAGTGGGCGGTACATTGTCTCCCGCCTGTCTGTTGGCGGTGACCGCCGCGCTGTTTGTTTGTGCCGCCGTGGCGGGCGGTGTGGTAATGTGGCGGTCTCTGTTGGCGGTTTCCACCAGGGTCGGAATTCCATTTTGTTTCCCGCCAGCCAGTTTGCGGTTTGGCCGTAGGTTTAACACCGACCGCCACGGTTGTAATGACCCCCATAATATGTATTTTATTTCTATAGATGAATATTTGAAAAATATATATTTTTATTGTTTTTAACTTATCTTTAAAATAAATCTATTGGTATCTCAATAGATACAAACATGTATAGTTATTTAAAAATTAGTAAAATATATAGAAATTAGTATAACTTTGGTTATTTTCTATAAATAGGTATTTTATATTTTAAAATATAATTATTTATTTTGTATGCAATATTTAATAAACATGTAGGGGCCAGGTATATCAAACTGTCCCACAACGTAAGGAAGAATTAAAAAAATGCTGTGCTGCATTATATGACAGAGAGGGAGCAGCAGAGCGCCAAATCTACAGAGATATGGCTCTCTCCTTCCCTCTCCCGAGCACGGCACAGATTTTAGCTGGCATGCGCCACTCACACACCTTTGTGCCATAGTGCAAGGGTGTGTGCTTGAGTCTTGTATGGGTTTTTGTACTAGAAAGGTACCCTTTGAGTACAAAATACTATGGGGGTCATTCCGACCCCGGCGGTCAAGGACCGCCGGGGCCGGGGTCGGCGGGAGCACCGCCAACAGGCTGGCGGTGCTCCGCAGGGCATTCTGACCGCGGCGGTATGGCCGCGGTCAGAACAGGAAAACCGGCGGTGTCCCGCCGGTTTTCCGCTGCCCTGAGGAATCCCCCATGGCGGCGCAGCTTGCTGCGCCGCCATGGCGGATTCCGACCCCCTCACCGCCATCCTGTTCCTGGCGGTTCCGACCGCCAGGAACAGGATGGTGGTGAGGGGTGTCGTGGGGCCCCTGGGGGCCCCTGCAGTGCCCATGTCAATGGCATGGGTACCGCAGGGGCCCCCGTAAGAGGGCCCCACTTTGAATTTCAGTGCCTGCTTAGCCGACACTGAAATTCGCGACGGGTGCTACTGCACCCGTCACACCCTTCCCACTCCGCCGGCTCCATTCGGAGCCGGCTTCCTCGTGGGAATGGGTTTCCTGCTGGGCTGGCGGGCGGCCTTCTGGCGGTCGCCCGCCAGCCCAGCGGGAAAGCCAGAATGGCATCCGCGGTCTTTCGACCGCGGAGCGGCCATATGGCGGTTCCCGCCAGGCGGGCGGCGACCGCCGCCCGCCGGCCTCAGAATGAGGCCCTATGTCTAGACAACTTATATAACACTTTGTCTACTTTGTATATGTGTTGCACAGTTCAGCACACATGCAAAGTTGGAAAAGAAAAGAGGAATGAAAGCAATTCTTCAATTAACACCTGGTTTCAAAGTGTGTTTTTTTTTTATGCAAAACTCTCTGTCTCATTTTGTTGTAGATAGGGTTTTGCATAAACAAAAAAAATGGGTGGTTACATGGGAATGCCCATGTACCAACCTGAAGTGCCCCCTTGACAATATGTAATGTAAACTAGTGCTTTGCACTGCTTTATGTTACTTTTTAGTGTGAATGTACCGTCATTGTCATGCCAGCATTCATTTGGCAATGAATACTTATACCATATTGACAGTTGTGTATGTGTTAGATATATGTTGTGTACCAGTGTATCCCCAGCCGTGTGTCGCCCTCCGGTGTCCCTGACATGTGCATGTCACAGTAACTTAAAATTTACTGTGACATGCACATATCTGCAATGGTTCTGTGCCCATGTGCAACGACCTCTCAACGTACACAGTGAATGCGGGTTGCCTATCTTCATGTCCAGTGATTGGAGGTTTTGTTTTCTCCAGGGTCCCGTGGCAGCAGCGACGGAGGGTCCTGTCCAATAATGTCCAGCTGGAAGTGGATGTTGAATTGGGATAAAAGGTGAGTTTTCACAACCTTTCTCCCCCAGTCCAGCAAGTCAGAATTGGAGGTCGGTCAGACACTTTTTGATTGGCAGTATGGCATATCCATATTTGCTTGTCACTAAGTGTGGCTGAAGTCCCACTATTAGCCACTCTTTCCTATGGCGCTGGGATGGTGGATGAAATTCCTCGGAAGAGTGGGCAGGACTCCAGTCGGATGAGCTCTATGGGAAAACCAACATCTAAATACGGTGGGTGGATCATGGTGGTGTGTGGGTTTTCAGTCAGAAAACTGATGGCGGGCCATTACCGCCAACATCTAAATCAGGTCCTTAGTCCCTTGTCCTAGAAAAAAATGTGAAAAAGATATAAGGTGGCAGAGTAGGGATACCTTGTCCCCATGGAGTTGGTGAAGAGGTGGGCCAAAAGCATTTCTTAACAAATTTTACCTCAAATTTGCTGTGGATCTAGACATCTAATGTCATGTTTTTTTAAAATTGC
Organism: Pleurodeles waltl; assembly: GCF_031143425.1. Lineage (NCBI taxonomy): Eukaryota > Metazoa > Chordata > Amphibia > Caudata > Salamandridae > Pleurodeles > Pleurodeles waltl. The sequence continues at coordinate 784,249,437 of NC_090447.1, forward strand.
TGACTCTCACATTCATTAAACAAAACACATAAGGTGGGACAGCTTGTGTGGGGGCCACAACCAATTCTAGAGGGAAGGACAGGTGTTTGGCACCTCCTTGAGCCTCTGCAAGGTCTGGGGAACCCATTGCCCCAAGCAGCCTGATCTCAATCCGTTGGGGCCATCTTAAAATAATGGGAAGGGGTGCTAGGCTCCCCTCCCTAGCCTCTCTGTGGTCCATGGTGGCCCCAATCCCAGGGCCATCTTTAAAATAATGAGGAAGGCTGTTGCAAGGCCTCCTTCCCTGAGCCTCTCTGATGCCCCTGTGACCCCATTCCCTAGATCCTTCTCTATTGTTGTGCCAAGGATTTTGGGAAATAAATGTGTGCTCCCACCCGGCCGGAATTGCAAAAATGCCCCCGCAGTTCACATTTTGCTCCCACCCTGTGGCAGCAGAGAATAAAAAACTGCTCCTGTTCGGTGAGAGCAAAACCGGCTACTGTTACACCCAGGATGAGTGCATGCACAGGATCTAGCATATTTTTGGGTTGCTAGGGCTTCCCCTACAACTCCCTTTGTTGTATGTTGAGGATGAATCGCAGAGGCCACCCAAAATATACATTCGAAGAAAAGGAGCCGGACATTGATTATTTATACTTTGTTGCAAGGAACATCCCATAGTCCATGCAAAGGTTTTCAAACATTTTTTGAGCTCGGTGGTGTCTCTAGAATGGGCAGTGGCACAACCAACTATTTAATTCATGTTGTGGGAGGCTGCAGGGACTGCATAAATTCCCAGGCAACTTTCAAAAGAAAAAAAAGGATCCCCCTTGACTCAAAGGCATGTTGATGTTTTTTTTTTCAAATAAAGCTTTATTGCAATTTTTAATGACAATCATTTTTATTAAACATTGAACTGTGTGAATTAATGAAATAGACATTTAATTATAAATATAGATCATTTTTGCCAAACACAATACAGGTGCTTTATAAATGTTGATACAGCTCGTGCTTCATAAATCAATTTAGTATTCTTTTTATATTTTGTGATCTGTCCCTTTGACAAAGTCAGTTACTGTGCCTTTCTTAAAATGACACCTATGATATTCAGCCATGCAAAACCACAAACATTTACAAGGTTCGGTTATCTCAATTAGCTATAAACAATGCCCTAAAGTAACTATAAGTCATGCTCCGCCAAGCACATTGTTATGAATGACATTTCAGATGTTGCAGTGATGTTATCAATTATGTCATAGAACCTGTCATGAGTTATGCAATTTGTGGGGTAGTTAGCAATACATGGTGAGGGCTACAGTTATACTTACTTTAGACAACAAGTTATAATTACTTGAGATAACTATACCTGGTAAATTTCAGTGGTTTTGTTTGTTTAAACAGTATACTTTAACTGACATTTCCCTAACTATAATATCCTTTTAACCTTTGTTTTTTTCAGTGAATTTCTAAGTTTATCTTAATGCAAAAAAAAGAAATATTGTCATACCTAACAATAACGTTACTTTTACCTTTTTTTTGTCTAGGAGTGAAAATAAAATATGTATATATATATATATCTATTCACTTAAAAACCTAGGTTGGAGGGACATTATAGTTAGGCTCACATTTTAAATGTATGAAACCATGAAAATGTACCAGTAACTCAAGTAACTATAGCTTGTACCCTAAGGTAACTATAACTTGCTCCCACGCCATGCAGTTTTTTCTTAATTTTTTTTACTGCAAATATTGCATTGATATTATCAATGATGTAATGAAAGATGCCATGAGTGCAGTAACTTGTGAGGTATTTAGCAGTGCATGGTGAGGGTGCGTGGTATAGTTACCTTAGAGCACGTGTTATAATTACTTGCGTTAACTCTAACTATAACTGGTGGAGTTGGCTACAGCTTTTCTGGGTTTGAGAATAGGTGTGAGAGGGTGTATCTGGAGGTGAGAGTGGCTGTCAGATTGTCTGTCTAGGTGTGAGAGTCCCTTCATCAGTATTTTAGTGGGTGTGTGGGTCTGTGAGTGGGTGTATGAATGTCTGAGTAGGTCTGTGAGTGGGTATATGAGTGTCTGAGTGGGTCTGTGAGCCGGTGTGTAAATGTCTGAGTGGGTGTGTGAGTGGGAGAAATTGAAAGAAAGAGTAACAGAAAGAGAGAAAGAACGTGAGAGGGAAAGAGATATATGTTTTAACACTTTAATATCTTATATAATTAGAATGAGGTATTTGTGTTAGATTTGAAATGAAAAAAAAATAATATTTAAAAAAACTATAATATTTTTTATTAAAAAATAAATCAATAAGAGGAAAATGATTCCAGCTGGACTCGAACTGCCAAAGCTCAATGTGAAGGTCTGCAACATTCACATTCAGCTATGTATTTATTTTTTAAAACACCCTTTTTGGGCTCTCTGGGACCCCGAGGGAGCCCTCAAGGGCTCCCCCATAGTCCCTTTTTATTTCTTTATACACATATATATTTTTTTAATATATTTGTTTTTAACAAAAAGACCTTATGAGGTACATGGCACTAAGGGGGAAGCCATAAGGCTTTCCCTGCATTGGCATTGCTTCAGTGAACACGGAGTTGCTTTGACAGCAGCTCTGTGTTTGCCTAAGCATTTAATCTCTGCTCCCTGCATGCATGCAGGGGACAGAGATGAAAGCTTCGGATTTTGACTTTGTTTGCTGTGGCTTGGCTGCAGCGCACCCAGGGACATAGCAGGAGCTGGCACTGGAGGGTGGCGGTCCCCAGGGCCATTTGTGGCTTCATGCGGTGCCAATGATATAGGCAAGTAAAAATACTCTTTTTCTATAGAAACTAGGTCTTAGCTATAACTACCTACTGGAGAAAGCCACCAGGCAATTTGCATCAATATATGTATGTAAACATAGACATCTATATATATAAATATGTGCATATATTATCTAGTGGCAGTTGCAACAAGGTAGTTATAGCTACAACTAAGTTTCTACGTAAAAATTGTTTTTTTACTTGCCTATATCTTTGGCTCCGCTTGACGAATCTTCGCAAAACTTTCCAAACACATTTGTCAGGTCCGTCAGCTGCTTCCTGGAATGTTTTGAGGAGATCCATCCAGGTGGGCCGAGAAAAAAAGAGGGTTCCCAAAACACATTTTCCCCATTCATTTTTCTATAGGGTGTTTGAACAGTGATAGTGCAAAAACTACTGGCGGAAATTACACCGAATGTGGCAGGTTGGTAGGCACTGGTCCAGAAAGAGTGCTTTATTGTTTTCATGTATTTCCATTCAGTAGCTTTGGAGAAAGTAAGGGTAAAACAAATTTAGATATCTAGGGATGGGAAGAATTCACAAACCCCTAACGATCTCGCACTGAGATCTCATTGACTCAGAACACTTCAACAACAGAAGCTTTTGAAGTGTTGTCAGCCATCTTGGGGCTTGGCTTCAACCGAGTCAGCCGATTATCACTGCACCTGCTAGTTGGTTCTGTTAATTCTCGTCATGTTGCTCAGTTAGCACATCACCCTCATCAACCTCTGCCTATACTCTATGACCTACTCTACATCTTGTCGCTAACATCTACACAGATAATGCAGTACCAGCCACCACAAAGCCCCTACTTCCCAGTTACTGCTGAAGAAATGGCAACTGATTTACATTCTGCCACGAGGAATGACAATGCCAAAGAGCCAAGCAAACTCCCCAATACCCAGAACAAAAGTCGAACATTAACAGCAAACACTCATAATTTTCACAAAACAAACAATAATATGTTCTGTACACATTAATAAGCAAAAATAATGCACAAGTTGAAACACTAACTAAACTGAGACCCAAAACAGGTACAAAACAAAGCATACACTCCTAAAATGTAGACCAACACTTCTAACATTCTGCTTTAAGCTCCTTCATAATCCATGAAAGAAAATGGTGCCAGACTCACAACATTTTTTTCAGCTTCATGAAGTTACACTGCATGATCTTTCTCTTACGATGTGGTGGAAACCCTACATGCATCACAGTATGAAAGTTATTTAACACAAAATGACACAAATTACAGTAGTCACACATTTAATATTGAAACAAAAAATAAATGTATACATTGCAATGTAACTTAATGTAAAATAATCAAACTTATAGAAATGTCCAATATTAAATAATGCTGACTTAAATGTAAAAATAAATGTACATACTTAGATACATGTAAATATATAATATGTATTTTATTTCTATATTTGAATATTTGAAAATTATATTTTGTTATTGTTTTTAACTTATCTTTAAAATAAATCTATTTGTAACTCAATACATACAAACATGAATAGTTATTTAAAAATTAGTAAAATATATAGAAATTAGTATAACTTTGGTTATTTTCTATAAATAGTTATTTTATATTTTAAAATATAATTATTTATTTTGTATGCAATATTTAATAAACATGTAGGGCCAGGTCTATCAAACTGTCCCACAACGTAAGGAAGAATAAAAAAAATGCTGTGCTGCATTATATGACAGAGAGGGAGCAGCAGAGCGCCAAATCTACAGAGATATGGCTCTCTCCTTCCCTATCCCGAGCACGGCACAGATTTTAGCTGGCATGGGCCACTCACACACCTTTGTGCCGTAGTACAAGGGTGTGTGCTTGAGTCTTGTATGGGTTTTTGTACTGGAAAGGTACCCTTCGAGTACAAAATACTATGTCTAGACAACTTATATAACACTTTGTCTACTTTGTATATGTGTTGCACAGTTCAGCACACATGCAAAGTTGGAAAAGAAAATAGGAATGAAAACAATTCTTCAATTAACACCTGGTTTCAAAGTGTGTTATTTTTTATGCAAAACTCTCTGTCTCATTTTGTTGTAGATAGGGTTTTGCAAAAACAAAAAAAATGGGTGGTTACATGGGAATGCCCATGTACCAACCTGAAATGCCTCCTTGGCAATATGTAATGTAAACTAGTGCTTTGCACTGCTTTATATTACTTTTAGGCAACTTTCCAGCACAAAGTAAGTTTTGAACTGCAAAGTAAATTAAAAAAACCTTTTTAACCGGTTTGCATTATTTTTAAGATGCAAACTCAATGCAACATATTTCTAAATGACCCGCAAAATATTTGCTCAGAACACCAGGCCTATTTCTTGACAGGTTATGTCTTCAATTTTATATGTTAACTTGAAGCTCACACCGAGCATACCATTAATGACCAATAATGGATTCCTATCACTGTTGTGTCTTTAGCTGAAAGACCAATGTTTACAGATTAACATGCACAACACTGAAGACCTTTTCACAAACTGCAATTTGTAGTATGTTTAGTAGTACCACAAGTTTACTACTCACATATTACAAAATGCTATTCACATACTGACATATAGAGGTGTCTGCCTCCTTCTCTCCTATCTTTTCTGTGTGAGACCTCTGCTCTGACTGTGAAGATCTCTTCACATGGATGACTACATTTTAATAGTAAATGCCGGATGGACAGGAGTACATGTCTGAAAAATGGGGTATACTTATTATTAAGTGGGAGGGGCTTTGGGTGGAGTAAGGAGGGCTAGACGGAGGGACAGGGACTGAATAATGCAGGGACATTCACACACCCACGGAAGAGTAAGGACATTGCAATTCATAAACTTCAGTTCTAAAGTTACTGCAGCCACAAAGGACACAGTTAGTAGATGTACAACAGCTCAGACCTGGAGCAAGTCCAGCATTACCCATTAACAACTACAGGTACTTCAGTACCTTCACTAAGAAAATTTGTGAATAGCCTTTTGTAATAGCTGATTTTCAAAAGCATTTATCAGTACAGGAAAAGGCACTCTTTTAAATACTCTTATATGCCTTCGTAAATTGGCCAGAAACAACCAACCCTCTACTTGTAAAAGTGCAAAATGTGCTCTGTGCTTTAAACCTGTACTAACTACATATGATTGTGAATATTCCAAGGTTTTACCATTTTAATTGTTCAAAGCCAATTCGCAAAAGCATGCAACAGTTTGTAAAAGAGTTTTACAAGAGTACTACTTTACATACTCCAAAAGGCCTTAAAAAATAAGCCTCATAGTAAAGAAGGGTAAAGGAAATGCAATGCACACCAAATACAATGCTTAATACCTCAAAATATTTATACCAATGAACAACATCTAAAGACAAAATCTAACTAAATACCAATGCATTCTCAAATAATATTACAGTCATAGCCATCTCAGTCAAAGTGGTAAGGCTAAGTTATTTATAATATTTGTAATTGCATACTTTATAGTAAGAGAGAGTTCATGAGCATTCCATTTAATGTGCAAGTTGTGGTTTGCATGGCTGTGTTTGAGTTATGGATTGTAGTCCTAACCATGCCCTGAGAATTTAAGTGGTTCTTACTTTTAATTTGCAATTGTAACTGGACCTTAACAGTGATTCTGAGTGAATTTGTAAACTTTTTAAAAATATTTGTCAAAATGTTATATCCAAAGCTAACAATACCTTCACTTTAACCTTTGGCTTTTTCGGTGACTGTGGCTGGGCTCTTGTGCTGCCTGGCTTACTCCAAGGATGAGCTGGAGTCTGTTTTGACACCATTAGGGCTATAGAAACTTTAGAAAAATATTTTGTGAATTGCAATACTCTTACTATTTTGTAGGTGCATGTTTTTATTTGGACATCCTTCCCAAGTCTCTTCCATTTTTACTGAACATTTACCAGTATTTAAGCAATTATTTCCCATTTTCAACCACTCCCCCAATCCCTCCCATGTTTATTACAAAAATGTACTTCTACAGGTGTGGAGACCACCACCTGTGAGGGGATCACTGCACAGAAAAGATGGAAAGGCAGAAGCTGGGGTCTTCATCCATAGGTTTATGGATTACATTTTGTAGTAAGTTGTACTATGCTAGCACTAATTTATATACTATAAAATGTTGTTTGTAAATTAGGCCCACTATCTTCACAGGGAATTGAATACTTTTTTTAAACTCCTTTGTGTCTTGACATTTGACATGCTAAACTCCAGAGAGGCACTTTAGTATTCAGCGAAGCCTGGGCAGGCAGCACATTTCAACTATATGGTGAGTCTCAAAAATCCCTTGCAGACCAAATACCCAATTGGTTGAAGCAAAGGCTTGTTGACGATGGGGCATGTGGAGCTTCTTACTTCCATTGTGATGCAATGCCATTGCTGCTCTAGAAGTTTCTCTGTAAGGATTTGCTATCCTGTGTTGGTTCTAGAGATTTAGGGCCTGATTACAACTGTGGCAGTCCGAGGACTGCCACACTCACTGTCAGACTGCCAGTGGACTGCCTTCCCCACCAGGAACATGGTTTCCAACATGCTGATGGTGGTCTGAGTTGTAGTCAGCCATGGTGGTGCTGAACTCAGCGCCACCTGGCTGATTACAACTCAGTTTTCCATCAGCCTTTCCATGGAAAGACTGGTGGTAAACCTGTGCCAGAGGCTACAGGGGGGCCCCTGCACTGTTCACGTCTATGCTATAGGCAGTGCAGGCCCCCCCTGCCCAGCACCATCAGAATGTACATTGTCTGCTTTGCTGGTCAGCCAGGTGGGAACATTGTCATATGCTTGGGGAGGACACCACTGGTATGACAGTGCAGTTGGCTCGCCCAACTACCAAACTCATAATCAGGCTCTTAGCATAACACCAATAGTGGGTGATAAATTCCACTCCAGTGGCAGAGTTGGAATTTTGCCCACTCTGCATTACACTTGTAACATGGAGTTCCAGCCACATTCTGGAAACTGCTGTGTGACATAGTATTTTCTCATGCATTGCTTGCCAATGGAAAGATGTCAAGTGCAAGCAAGAATTGGCATCCCCTTGTGTGATTTTGTGTGATTCCCAAACCAATTCATGGTGAGAAAGCTGCAGCTCGAGTAGAAAATTTACTTGAGTAACTGCAAAATCAACTCATACAGCAGTGCCCTCTGGTGAGCAGCATGGTGCCATTTGCACTCATTTTTCTCTGTGGCACAATCTCCTGGTGCTAAAAATTAGCACAATCAGCCCCACTTGCTGATTTCCTCCTGTTAGCAGAACTCCATAAAATCTCACAGAGTTTTCATGTAACTTCGGAATTCCATGGCGTGAAACTCTGCAAGTTCTGCCTATCCCTACATAACACAGAGTATCAGTAGCTTTTCAGATTACTGGCTTTGCATGGCCAATTGTTCTGTGTTTTGTTGACTGCTGCATCATATATAATTGCAAATGATACATTTGCTTCTGCAAATGATTTCTACCTGGTGGTCTGTGTTATAATACTCACTATGTTCCTGACTAGTTCTGGACACTCAGGGGCATATTTAGGAGAGGCTTGTGTCACTGGAGCATCACTTTTTTTGACACTCCAGAGGCACAAGAATCTCAACCATATCCATGAAGTCATGCAATGCCACTCTACCTGGCTTTGTACAGTCTCATAGATATGGATAAAGGCAAAGCAGCACAAGTCGCTGCATTTCTTTACTCTGTGCTAGGGGGTGTTCCATGAGTGTTGCAGTGGGTTTTCCCATGCAACACGTAGGGATTTTGAAGCTGACCCAGATTTACTTATTCATGTAAACCTGGGGCAGCTCTAAAACCTTATGCATCCCAGGGGGTGGCATATTGAGGAAAAATATTTTACATTTTAATTTCTCCTCCTTTTCTCTCTTTCCCTGTGTGCTGCATTTTGCAGCACACAAAGAAAGAGGAAACCCCCTCTCTGGATTGTTTTTGTGCAGAAAGGTGCCCCTTCCTGCACAAAAACCATCTTGCATGGAACAAGACATGCCTGCACTATGGTGCAAGGGTGCCTGGTTGGCAATAGGCAGAAATTTGTGCACTGGTGCAGGGAGAAAAGGACAGCAATGCACTGTTTTTCATAAATATAGTGCATTCCTGCCCTTTCACATTGACATAGGGCAAGAAGGCTTGTGGCGCTCCCTATGCCAATTACCTAAAAATATGGTCCTGAGTACCTTTGTCCTGCTGACCTGGCACTGCAGAAACCTAAACAGGAGTAGGGTAAAGCTATCATGCTATCAGAGCTTTATTGGACACAGCTAAAGAAATCACTTAATTGGGTCTAGATGATGGTTACGCATGGAGAACCAGCTTTTTTGTTGTATGTCATTACTTCAACTACTTGTACTTCCCCATACCATTACTTCGTCACCTCTCCTTTAGCATAACTGTACTGCCCTCCTTTGACCATAAGATTTTATATACTTTTTCCTTAATAATAAACTTTACTCTAAACCTAAATTACATGAATGAAAAATGCAAATCTTATTTAATTGAAGGAAAAGGTCTTCTTATTCTAATCCTATTTCAATTCCTAAATTAATGTAACTTAATTTAAATTATGTATTACTACAATACATTTGTATTCACTCTAACCTTAACCACATATTTAATCAATTTAATTCATGCAAAAATGTAATCACTGTAGTATAATCGTAAAACTAATCCTTAATTAAGTAACTTAAGATAAAATTAAATACATTACATTTCATCAATATAGTTGTTACTCTAGTGCCTAACTAAATATAATTAATGCTATGTGATTATGAACCTTATTCAAACCCTAATGTAATTCTAACATTATTTTATTAGATGGTTTTCAGTTAATTTTATTCAAATATTTGATTACTAACATTCATTGTTAATGTTGCTGGCATATTAAAATAAGTATAATAAAATAAGAGAGTCTCATATTGCTCAGTCCATCAATTGTGATACACGATTGACTCTATATCCCTTGTGATGTGAATACAATCAAATATATATATATATGAAGCACAACAGGGTAGCTAAAAATTAGAAATCAAAAACAAGCAAGAACAATTAAAAACAGGGATTCAAAATAACCAAAGGCGCTCCACACCATATGGACTCTAAACATTTTTGTGTCCAAGGTATTGAATGTATCCTGGTGGTTTTGGGGACAGAGAGAGGAAGAGAATTAGCCGATAGAAGAAGTGAGCTAAAATTGATCTGTCTCTTTAGGACAATTGCAAATGGCCATAATACTGCAACTGCAAGGTTCACCATTTCTTAAGACGCTTTCGTTTAAGTAACTTATTATTGATGTACAAACTATTGGTAGACCTGGGAAAAACTTACATTAACTGGAATAATGCACTTGTGCTTGTTACATGAATTTCCCAGAACTGCACCATTATGCCACTTATCTTAATTTTGTGTAATTGACAATAAAAATTTACCATGAATGCCCAGAACGAAGCGGCTGTTGTGTTCAGCTTTTTATAAATGTGTCCTTGTGCCAAAAGTTGACACAAAGCGGGATGCATTTCCCATAAATCCATTCAATTATGGCAAACGTTTGTGTAATTAACCACTTCGCTGCAAGGCCTTTTCCCCCTCCTGTGCCAGGCCTTTTTTTGCCTATTTGGGGCAGTTCGCGCTTAGGCCCGCATAACTTTTTGTCCACATAAGCTAACCAAGCCAAATTTGCGTCCTTTTTTTCCAACATCCTAGGGATTCTGGAGGTACCCAGACTTTGTGGGTTCCCCTGAAAGAGGCCAAGAAATTGGCCAAAATACAGGGAAAATTTTGTTTTTTTCAAAAAAATTGGAAAAAGTGGCTGCAGAAGAAGGCTTGTGGTTTTTCCCCTAAAAATGGCATCAACAAATGGTTTGCGGTGCTAAACTCAGCAGCTTCCCAGCTTTCAGGAACAGGCAGACTTGAATCCGAAAACCCAATTTTTCAACACAATTTTGGCATTTTACTGGGGCATACCCCATTTGTGCAATTTTTTGTGCTTTCAGCCTCCTTCCAGTCAGTGACAGGAATGGTCATGAAACCAATGCTGGATCCCAGAAACCTAAACATTTCTGAAAAGTAGACAAAATTCTGAATTCAGCAAGGGGTCATTTGTGTAGATCCTACAAGGGTTTCCTACAGAAAATAACAGCTGAAAAAGAAAAATATTGAAATTGAGGTGAAAAAAACATCAATTTTTCTCTACTTTTTACTCTGTAACTTTTCCCTGCAATGTCAGATTATCGAAAGCAATATACCGTTACGTCTGCTGGACTCCTCTGGTTGCGGGGATATATAGGGTTTGTAGGTTCATCAAGAACCCGAGGAACCCAGAGCCAATAAATGAGCTGCACCCTGCAGTGCGTTTTCATTCTATACCGGGTATACAGTAATTCATTTGCTGAAATATAAGGAGTAAAAAATAGCTATCAAGAAAACCTTTGCATTTCCAAAAAGGGCACAAGATAAGGTGTTGAGGAGCAGTGGTTATTTGCACATCTCTGAATTCCGGGGTGACCATAGTAGCACGTGAATTACATGGAATTTCTCAAATAGATGTCTTTTTTACACACACCCCTATATTTGGAAGGAATAAATGTAGAGAAAGACAAGGGGCAATAACACTTGTTTTGCTATTCTATGTTCCCCCAAGTCTCCCGATAAAAATGATACCTCACTTGTTTGGGTAGGCCTAGCGCCCGCGACAGGATATGCCCCAAAACACAACGTGGACACATCACAGAAAACAGAGCTGTTTTTAGCAAAGTGACTACCTGTAGATTTTGGCCTCTAGCTCAGCCGCCACCTAGGGAAACCTACCAAACCTGTGCATTTCTGAAAACTAGAGACCTAGGGGAATCCAAGGAGGGGTGACTTGTGTGGCTCGGACCAGGTTCGATTACCCAGAATCCTTTGCAAACCTCAAAATTTGGCTAAAAAAACACATGTTCCTCACATTTCTGTGGCAGAAAGTTCTGGAATCTAAGAGGAGCCACAAATTTCCTTCCACCTAGCGTTCCCCCACGTCTCCCGATAAAAATGATACCTCACTTGTGTGGGTAGGCCTAGCGCCCGCGACAGGATATGCCCCAAAACACAACGTGGACATATCACAGAAAACAGAGCTGTTTTTAGCAAAGTGACTACCTGTAGATTTTGGCCTCTAGCTCAGCCGCCATCTAGGGAAACCTACCAAACCTGTGCATTTCTGAAAACTAGAGACCTAGGGGGATCCAAGGAGGGGTGACTTGCGGGGCTCGGACCAGGTTCTGTTACCCAGAATCCTTTGCAAACCTCAAAATTTTGCTAAAAAAACACATGTTCCTCAAATTTCTGTGGCAGAAAGTTCTGGAATCTGAGAGGAGCCACAAATTTCCTTCCACCCAGCGTTCCCCCACGTCTCCCGATAAAAATGATACCTCACTTGTGTGGGTAGGCCTAGCGCCCGCGACAGGATATGCCCCAAAACACAACGTGGACATATCACAGAAAACAGAGCTGTTTTTAGCAAAGTGACTACCTGTAGATTTTGGCCTCTAGCTCAGCCTCCACCTAGGGAAACCTACCAAACCTATGCATTTCTGAAAACTAGAGACCTAGGGGAATCCAAGGAGGGGTGACTTGTGTGGCTCGGACCAGGTTCTGTTACCCAGAATCCTTTGCAAACCTCAAAATTTGGCTAAAAAAACACATGTTCCTCACATTTCTGTGGCAGAAAGTTCTGGAATCTGAGAGGAGCCACAAATTTCCTTACACCCAGCGTTCCCCCACGTCTCCCGATAAAAATGATACCTCACTTGTGTGGGTAGGCCTAGCGCCCGCGACAGGATATGCCCCAAAACACAACGTGGACATATCACAGAAAACAGAGCTGTTTTTAGCAAAGTGACTACCTGTAGATTTTGGCCTCTAGCTCAGCCACCACCTAGGGAAACCTACCAAACCTGTGCATTTCTGAAAACTAGAGACCTAGGGGAATCCAAGGAGGGGTGACTTGCGGGGCTCGGACCAGGTTCTGTTACCCAGAATCCTTTGCAAACCTCAAAATTTGGCTAAAAAAACACATGTCCCTCACATTTCTGTGGCAGAAAGTTCTGGAATCTGAGAGGAGCTACGAATTTCCTTCCACCCAGCGTTCCCCCAAGTCTCCCGATAAAAATGATACCTCACTTGCGTGGGTAGGCCTAGCGCCGGCGACAGGAAACACCCCAAAGCGCAACGTGGACACATCCTAAATTTTGGAAAAAAACAGAGGTGTTTTTTGCGAAGTGCCTACCTGTAGATTTTGGCCTCTAGCTCAGCCGGCACCTAGGGAAACCTACCAAACCTGTGCATTTCTGAAAACTAGAGACCTAGGGGAATCCAAGGAGGGGTGACTTGCAGGGCTCGGACCAGGTTCTGTTACCCAGAATCCTTTGCAAACCTCAAAATGTGGCTAAAAAAACACATGTCCCTCACATTTCTGTGGCAGAAAGTTCTGGAATCTGAGAGAAGCTACAAATGTCCTTCCACCCAGCGTTCTCCCAAGTCTCCCGATAAAAATGATACCTCACTTGCGTGGGTAGGCCTAGCGCCGGCGACAGGAAACACCCCAAAGCGCAACGTGGACACATCCTAAATTTTGGAAAAAAACAGAGGTGTTTTTTGCGAAGTGCCTACCTGTAGATTTTGGCCTCTAGCTCAGCCGGCACCTAGGGAAAGCTACCAAACCTGTGCATTTCTGAAAACTAGAGACCTAGGGGAATCCAAGGAGGGGTGACTTGCGGGGCTCGGACCAGGTTCTGTTACCCAGAATCCTTTGCAAACCTCAAAATTTGTCTAAAAATACACATGTTAATCACATTTCTGTGGCAAAAAGTTCTGGAATCTGAGAGGAGCCACAAATTTCCTTCCACCTAGCGTTCCCCCACGTCTCCCGATAAAAATGATACCTCACTTGTGTGGGTAGGCCTTGCGCCCCCGACAGGATATGCCCCAAAACACAACGTGGACATATCACAGAAAACAGAGCTGTTTTTAGCAAAGTGACTACCTGTAGATTTTGGCCTCTAGCTCAGCCGCCACCTAGGGAAACCTACCAAACCTGTGCATTTCTGAAAACTAGAGACCTAGGGGGATCCAAGGAGGGGTGACTTGCGGGGCTCGGACCAGGTTCTGTTACCCAGAATCCTTTGCAAACCTCAAAATTTGGCTAAAAAAACACATGTTCCTCAAATTTCTGTGGCAGAAAGTTCTGGAATCTGAGAGGAGCCACAAATTTCCTTCCACCCAGCGTTCCCCCACGTCTCCCGATAAAAATGATACCTCACTTGTGTGGGTAGGCCTAGCGCCCGCGACAGGATATGCCCCAAAACACAACGTGGACATATCACAGAAAACAGAGCTGTTTTTAGCAAAGTGACTACCTGTAGATTTTGGCCTCTAGCTCAGCCGCCACCTAGGGAAACCTACCAAACCTATGCATTTCTGAAAACTAGAGACCTAGGGGAATCCAAGGAGGGGTGACTTGTGTGGCTCGGACCAGGTTCTGTTACCCAGAATCCTTTGCAAACCTCAAAATTTGGCTAAAAAAACACATGTTCCTCACATTTCTGTGGCAGAAAGTTCTGGAATCTGAGAGGAGCCACAAATTTCCTTCCACCCAGCGTTCCCCCACGTCTCCCGATAAAAATGATACCTCACTTGTGTGGGTAGGCCTAGCGCCCGCGACAGGATATGCCCCAAAACACAACGTGGACATATCACAGAAAACAGAGCTGTTTTTAGCAAAGTGACTACCTGTAGATTTTGGCCTCTAGCTCAGCCACCACCTAGGGAAACCTACCAAACCTGTGCATTTCTGAAAACTAGAGACCTAGGGGAATCCAAGGAGGGGTGACTTGCGGGGCTCGGACCAGGTTCTGTTACCCAGAATCCTTTGCAAACCTCAAAATTTGGCTAAAAAAACACATGTCCCTCACATTTCTGTGGCAGAAAGTTCTGGAATCTGAGAGGAGCTACAAATTTCCTTCCACCCAGCGTTCCCCCAAGTCTCCCGATAAAAATGATACCTCACTTGCGTGGGTAGGCCTAGCGCCGGCGACAGGAAACACCCCAAAGCGCAACGTGGACACATCCTAAATTTTGGAAAAAAACAGAGGTGTTTTTTGCGAAGTGCCTACCTGTAGATTTTGGCCTCTAGCTCAGCCGGCACCTAGGGAAACCTACCAAACCTGTGCATTTCTGAAAACTAGAGACCTAGGGGAATCCAAGGAGGGGTGACTTGCAGGGCTCGGACCAGGTTCTGTTACCCAGAATCCTTTGCAAACCTCAAAATGTGGCTAAAAAAACACATGTCCCTCACATTTCTGTGGCAGAAAGTTCTGGAATCTGAGAGAAGCTACAAATGTCCTTCCACCCAGCGTTCCCCCAAGTCTCCCGATAAAAATGATACCTCACTTGCGTGGGTAGGCCTAGCGCCGGCGACAGGAAACACCCCAAAGCGCAACGTGGACACATCCTAAATTTTGGAAAAAAACAGAGGTGTTTTTTGCGAAGTGCCTACCTGTAGATTTTGGCCTCTAGCTCAGCCGGCACCTAGGGAAAGCTACCAAACCTGTGCATTTCTGAAAACTAGAGACCTAGGGGAATCCAAGGAGGGGTGACTTGCGGGGCTCGGACCAGGTTCTGTTACCCAGAATCCTTTGCAAACCTCAAAATTTGGCTAAAAATACACATGTTACTCACATTTCTGTGGCAAAAAGTTCTGGAATCTGAGAGGAGCCACAAATTTCCTTCCACCTAGCGTTCCCCCACGTCTCCCGATAAAAATGATACCTCACTTGTGTGGGTAGGCCTTGCGCCCCCGACAGGATATGCCCCAAAACACAACGTGGACATATCACAGAAAACAGAGCTGTTTTTAGCAAAGTGACTACCTGTAGATTTTGGCCTCTAGCTCAGCCGCCACCTAGGGAAACCTACCAAACCTATGCATTTCTGAAAACTAGAGACCTAGGGGGATCCAAGGAGGGGTGACTTGCGGGGCTCGGACCAGGTTCTGTTACCCAGAATCCTTTGCAAACCTCAAAATTTGGCTAAAAAAACACATGTTCCTCAAATTTCTGTGGCAGAAAGTTCTGGAATCTGAGAGGAGCCACAAATTTCCTTCCACCCAGCGTTCCCCCACGTCTCCCGATAAAAATGATACCTCACTTGTGTGGGTAGGCCTAGCGCCCGCGACAGGATATGCCCCAAAACACAACGTGGACATATCACAGAAAACAGAGCTGTTTTTAGCAAAGTGACTACCTGTAGATTTTGACCTCTAGCTCAGCCGCCACCTAGGGAAACATACCAAACCTATGCATTTCTGAAAACTAGAGACCTAGGGGAATCCAAGGAGGGGTGACTTGTGTGGCTCGGACCAGGTTCTGTTACCCAGAATCCTTTGCAAACCTCAAAATTTGGCTAAAAAAACACATGTTCCTCACATTTCTGTGGCAGAAAGTTCTGGAATCTGAGAGGAGCCACAAATTTCCTTCCACCCAGCGTTCCCCCACGTCTCCCGATAAAAATGATACCTCACTTGTGTGGGTAGGCCTAGCGCCCGCGACAGGATATGCCCCAAAACACAACGTGGACATATCACAGAAAACAGAGCTGTTTTTAGCAAAGTGACTACCTGTAGATTTTGGCCTCTAGCTCAGCCACCACCTAGGGAAACCTACCAAACCTGTGCATTTCTGAAAACTAGAGACCTAGGGGAATCCAAGGAGGGGTGACTTGCGGGGCTCGGACCAGGTTCTGTTACCCAGAATCCTTTGCAAACCTCAAAATTTGGCTAAAAAAACACATGTCCCTCACATTTCTGTGGCAGAAAGTTCTGGAATCTGAGAGGAGCTACAAATTTCCTTCCACCCAGCGTTCCCCCAAGTCTCCCGATAAAAATGATACCTCACTTGCGTGGGTAGGCCTAGCTCCGGCGACAGGAAACACCCCAAAGCGCAACGTGGACACATCCTAAATTTTGGAAAAAAACAGAGGTGTTTTTTGCGAAGTGCCTACCTGTAGATTTTGGCCTCTAGCTCAGCCGGCACCTAGGGAAAGCTACCAAACCTGTGCATTTCTGAAAACTAGAGACCTAGGGGAATCCAAGGAGGGGTGACTTGCGGGGCTCAGACCAGGTTATGTTACCCAGAATCCTTTGCAAACATCAAAATTTGGCCCAAAAAACACTTTTTCCTCTCATTTCGGTGACAGAAAGTTCTGGAATCTGAGAGGAGCCACAAATTTCCTTCCACCCAGCGTTCCCCTAAGTCTCTCGATAAAAATGGTACATCACTTCTGTGGGTAGGCCTAGCGCCCACAAAAGGAAATGGCCCAAAACACAACGTGGACACAACATATTTTTTCACAGAAAACAGAGGTGTTTTTTGCAAGGTGCCTACCTGTGGTGTTTGGCCTGTAGCTCAGCCGGCCCCGGGGGGGGGCAGAAATGGCCTAAAATAAATTTGCCCCCCCAACCCCCACCCTCCCCCGCCGGTAGCGACCCTTGCCTACGGGGTCGCTCCCCCTGCGTGACATTGGCACCAAAAAACAAATCCCCGGTGCCTAGTGGTTTCTGCCCCCTTGGGGGCAGGTTGACCTAAACTCAGCCAATCTGCCCCCAAGGGGGGCAGAAATGGCCTAAATACAATTTGTCCCCCAGGGGAGCGACTTTTGCCTGATGGGTCGATCCCCATCTCTAAAAAAAAAAAAAAAAAGAAAAAAAAGAAAAATTCCCCTGGCGCCTAGAGGTTTCTGCCCCCCCCCCCCGGGGGCAGATCGGCCTAATAATAGGCCGATCTGCCCCCCGGGGGGGCAGAAATGGCCTAAAATAAATTTGCCCCCCCAACACCCACCCCCCCCCCGGGAGCAACCCTTGCCTACGGGGTCGCTCCCCCTGCGTCACATTGGCGCCAAAAAACAAATCCCCGGTGCCTAGTGGTTTCTGCCCCCTTGGGGGCAGATTGACCTAAAATTGGCCAATCTGCCCCCAGGGGGGCAGAAATGGTCTAAATACAATTTGCCCCCCCAGGGGAGCGACCCTTGCCTGATGGGTCGCTCCCCATCTCTAAAAAAAGAAACAACAAAAAAAAAAAACCCCAAAAAAAAAATTGCCCTGGCGCCTAGAGTGTTCTGCCCCCCCCCCCCCGGGGGGCAGTTCGGCCTAATAATAGGCCGATCTGTCCCCCGGGGGGGCAGAAATGGCCTAAAATAAATTTACCCCCTCAACCCCCACCCCCCCCCCCCCGGGAGCGACCCTTGCCTACGGGGTCGCTCCCCCTGCGTGACATTGGCGCCAAAAAACAAATCCCCAGTGCCTAGTGGTTTCTGCCCCCTTGGGGGCAGATTGACCTAAAATTGGCCAATCTGCCCCCAGGGGGGCAGAAATGGTCTAAATACAATTTGCCCCCCAGGGGAGCGACCCTTGCTTGATGGGTCGCTCCCCATCTCTAAAAAAAGAAACAACAACAAAAAAACACACAAAAAAAAAATTGCCCTGGCGCCTAGAGTGTTCTGCCCCCCCCCCCCCGGGGGCAGTTCGGCCTAATAATAGGCCGATCTGTCCCCCGGGGGGGCAGAAATGGCCTAAAATAAATTTGCCCCCCCAACCCCCCCCCCCCCCCCGGGAGCGACCCTTGCCTACGGGGTCGCTCCCCCTGCGTGACATTGGCGCCAAAAAACAAATCCCCGGTGCCTAGTGGTTTCTGCCCCCTTGGGGGCAGATTGACCTAAAATTGGCCAATCTGCCCCCAGGGGGGCAGAAATGGTCTAAATACAATTTGCCCCCCCAGGGGAGCGACCCTTGCCTGATGGGTCACTCCCCATCTCTAAAAAAAGAAACAACAAAAAAAAAACACACAAAAAAAAATTGCCCTGGCGCCTAGAGTGTTCTGCCCCCCCCCCCCGGGGGCAGTTCGGCCTAATAATAGGCCGATCTGTCCCCCGGGGGGGCAGAAATGGCCTAAAATAAATTTGCCCCCTCAACCCCCACCCCCCCCCGGGAGCGACCCTTGCCTACGGGGTTGCTCCCCCTGCGTGACATTGGCGCCAAAAAACAAATCCCCGGTGCCTAGTGGTTTCTGCCCCCTTGGGGGCAGATTGACCTAAAATTGGCCAATCTGCCCCCAGGGGGGCAGAAATGGTCTAAATTCAATTTGCCCCCCCAGGGGAGCGACCCTTGCCTGATGGGTCACTCCCCATCTCTAAAAAAAGAAACAACAAAAAAAAAACACACAAAAAAAAAATTGCCCTGGCGCCTAGAGTGTTCTTCCCCCCCCCCCCGGGGGCAGTTCGGCCTAATAATAGGCCGATCTGTCCCCCGGGGGGGCAGAAATGGCCTAAAATAAATTTGCCCCCCCAACCCCCACCCCCCCCCCCGGGAGCGACCCTTGCCTACGGGGTCGCCCCCCATGCGTGACATTGGCGCCAAAAAACAAATCCCCGGTGCCTAGTGGTTTCTGCCCCCTTGGGGGCAGATTGACCTAAAATTGGCCAATCTGCCCCCAGGGGGGCAGAAATGGTCTAAATACAATTTGCCCCCCCAGGGGAGCGACCCTTGCCTGATGGGTCACTCCCCATCTCTAAAAAAAGAAACAACAAAAAAAAAACACACAAAAAAAAAAATTGCCCTGGCGCCTAGAGTGTTCTGCCCCCCCCCCCCCGGGGGCAGTTCGTCCTAATAATAGGCCGATCTGTCCCCCGGGGGGGCAGAAATGGCCTAAAATAAATTTGCCCCCCCAACCCCCACCCCCCCCCCGGGAGCGACCCTTGCCTACGGGGTCGCTCCCCCTGCGTGACATTGGTGCCAAAAAACAAATCCCCGGTGCCTAGTGGTTTCTGCCCCCTTGGGGGCAGATTGACCTAAAATTGGCCAATCTGCCCCCAGGGGGGCAGAAATGGTCTAAATACAATTTGCCCCCCCAGGGGAGCGACCCTTGCCTGATGGGTCGCTCCCCATCTCTAAAAAAAGAAACAACAAAAAAAAAACACACAAAAAAAAAATTGCCCTGCCGCCTAGAGTGTTCTGCCCCCCCCCCGGGGGCAGTTCGGCCTAATAATAGGCCGATCTGTCCCCTGGGGGGGCAGAAATGGCCTAAAATAAATTTTCCCCCCCAACACTCACCCCCCCCCCCCCCGGGAGCGACCCTTGCCTACGGGGTCGCTCCCCCTGCGTGACATTGGCGCCAAAAAACAAATCCCCGGTGCCTAGTGGTTTCTGCCCCCTTGGGGGCAGATTGACCTAAAATCGGCCAATCTGCCCCCAGGGGGGCAGAAATGGTCTAAATACAATTTGCCCCCCAGGGGAGCGACCCTTGCCTGATGGGTCGCTCCCCATCTCTAAAAAAAAGAAAGAACAAAAAAAAAAAAACACAAAAAAATTAATTGCCCTGGCGCCTAGAGGTTTCTTCCCCCCCTGGGGGCAGATCGGCCTAATAATAGGCCGATCTGCCCCCAGGGGGGGCAGAAATGGCCTAAAATAAATTGCCCTCCCCCCCAGGGAGCGACCCTTGCCTAAAGGGTCGCTCCCTTTGCGTGAAATTCACGCAAAGAAAAAACTCCCTGGTGTCTAGTGGTTTCTACCCCCCTTGGGGGCAGATTGGCCTCATCAAAATAGGCCAATCTGCCCCCAAGGGAGGCAGAAATGGCCAAAATATAATTTTCCCCCAAGGGGAGCGACCCTTGCCTAAGGGGTCGCTCCCCACCAAAAAAAAAAAATGAAAAAAAAAAAAAAAAAAAGGTCCCTGGTGCCTAGAGGTTTCTGCCCCCCCTGGGGGCAGATCGGCCTAATAGTAGGCCGATCTGCCCCCAGGGGGGGCAGAAAAGGCCTTCCCGAAAATATGCCCCCCCTGGGAGCGACCCTTGCCCAAGGGGTCGCTCCCTTTTGTCAATAACAATAATACAAATAAAAAAAACCCTGGTGTCTAGTGGTTTCTACCCCCCTTGGGGGCAGATTGGCCTCATCAAAATAGGCCAATCTGCCCCCAAGGGGGGCAGAAATGGCCAAAATATAATTTTCCCCCAAGGGGAGCGACCCTTGCCTAAGGGGTCGCTCCCCACCTCAATAAAAAAAAAATGAACCAAAAAAAAAAAAAAAAAAAAAATGCTCCCTGGTGCCTAGAGGTTTCTGCCCCCCCTGGGGGCAGATCGGCCTAGTAAGGCCGATCTGCCCCCAGGGGGGGCAGAAAAGGCCTTTTCAAAAAAATGCCCCCCCTGGGAGCGACCCTTGCCCAAGGGGTCGCTCCCTTTTGTCAATTTCAATGAAGAAAAAAAAAAATCCCTGGTGTCTAGTGGGGTTTCAAAAGCCGGATTGCAAGCAATCCGGCTTTTGAAACCCTCGGAGGGACTTCAAAGGGAAGGAAATACTTTTCCTTCCCTTTGAAGCCCCTCCGGGCCTCCCAAGTGATTGAAAAAGAAATGCTTTTGCATTTCTTTTTCAATCGCGCTGGAAGCAGAGCTTCCAGCGCGACTAGGGAGGCCCCTGTGACAAATCAGCGCGCGCTCGCACGCTGACGTCACAGGGGGGGGTGGGGGGGGTCGGGGGTGGAAGGGGAAGGGATTCCCCGGTCAGCCCTGACCTGGGGGGGTGGGGGGGCGTCCCTCGGGAGGAGCGCTAGCGCTTCTCCCGAGGGAAGCATTCAGGACGTAATGGTTACGTCCATGGCGCCACACGGGCGCTGCCATGGACGTAACCATTACGTCCGTGGCGGGGAAGGGGTTAAATGAAAATAAAATCACAGGAATTTCACACATCCCTAATTATTGCCCTAATAAGTAAATCTAATATGGTTAGCAATCAGATATTGATTATGCCCGGGCAGAAAACTCTACTCCACTTGCAGAGTTTTCAGAATTCATGTACTTCACGCTACACGGAGTACTTCCCAAATTTCACCATCCACTGCAAAGTGGAGGTTTTTTTTCCATTTCCATTTACACACCATATTTTGTGCCCGCTCGCATGACTTACAGGTGTGACAGCACTAATACAGTGCTGCTTGCGATCACAAATGCACCTTGAGTGGATTTTCTACTCGTAAAGCATCTAAATCTATGCAAACAGAGGTTTTTGAGTGGATTTCCTTCTCCAATGGACCATTCAATATGTTATTTAGTGTGAGAAACCTTCTTTTTACTTTTTTTTTCCCAACACAATGGAAGTGCCCAAGAGACTCCGGGCCATATTTATACTCCGTTTGCGCCGAAATTGCGTCGTTTTTTTTTACGCAATTTCGACGCAAAACTAACGCCAACTAACGCCATATTTATACTATGGCGTTAGAGGCGAATAGCGCCAAAGTTCCCGGAATGTGCGTCATTTTTTAGCGTGAACCCCTTCCTTGCGTTAATGATATGCAAGGGAGGCGTTCCCGTCTAAAAAATGACTCCCAGGCCTTTACGTGGTATTTATACTCCCGGGCAAAAGAGACGCCCGGGAGTTGGCGTGGCTAAAAACGGCGCATTTGCGCCACTTTTTAACGCCTGCTCAGGGCAGGCGTTAAGGGGCCTGTGGGCTCAAAATGAGCCCACAGGTGCCCTCCCATGCCCCCAGGGACCCCCCCTGCCACCCTTGCCCACCCCAGGAGGACCCCCAAGGATGGAGGGACCCACCCCAGGGACATTCAGGTAAGTTCAGGTAAGTATAATTTTTTATTTTTTATATTTTTTTTGGGTGGCATAGGGGGGCCTTATTTGTGCCCCCCTACATGCCACTATGCCCAATGACCATGCCCAGGGGACAGAAGTCCCCTGGGCATGGCCATTGGGCAAGGGGGCATGACTCCTATCTTTACAATGATAGGAGTCATGTTGATGGGGGATGGGCGTCGTTAAAAAATGGCGCAAGTCGGGTTAAGACGATTTTTTCGACGTAACCTGACTTGCCCCATTTTAAGACGCCCATGCGCCATTTTCCCCCTACGCCGGCGCTGTCTGGTCTACGTGGTTTTTTCCCACGCAAACCAGGCAGCGCCGGTCTGATTGCGCCGTCTAACGCCATTCCATAAATACGGCGCCCGCTTGGCGCTTCAGAATGGCGTTAGACGGCGCAAAACTTTTTGACGCTAAACTGCGTTAGCGCAGTTTAGCGTCGAAAAGTATAAATATGGGCCTCCATCTTCCTGTTCCTTTTCTACAAGCTCCTCCCAGTGCTTTGTCCATCTCCTGGTCACTTTTCACTTGGATTTTGCGGTGGAAGGGTGATTCTCTTTTTCTGCTCAATACATACCTTTTGATTTAAGGACTTTGAGCCTCATTATGAATTTGGCGGTCTTTCAAATGCCATGGTGGAGGTCTGACCGCCATTGGGTTCGCAGTTGGACTGCCACATTGCGAGTCATGTGGGTCTATATAGCAAAGACTGCTGTGGTCCTGCCAGCACTGCCAAGCAGAACAGACCACCACGGTCACAAGGCAGCACAAACAGGCTGGCGGACACATTATGAGGTTACACACTGCCAATGTGACTGTGGTGGCATAATCATCTCATCTCAGAAACTGGAAGCGGGGACTAGAATGGGAGACACACACCTGGAGATAGCCTCACACATCAGGTGCCACCATGGAACCCATCACACATGTCCTGCTGTTGTTTTTGATCATCAAAGGAGCATAAAATCAACACCACTGTAGGCATAACTGACTGTAAATACACACACCTACATGTGTCATTAACCTTAATAGCAAATCATAGCGATGATGTCTACATCATATGGGAGTCATGCTACGGGCACCAAGGGCACATCTCACTGTGTACATAGACCAAATCATACATGAAGATCAACACATTCACATTTACAATACACCCCCTTTGGGCTGTATGCTTACATTTTACAGCAACACCACAAAACAACCACACATCCACACATCTTAGTCACAGGGATAGTGAAGGTAACACAACAATGCCTTACATATCACCAACAACATACAAACATAACATCTACTAATACAACTCAGACACTCATATTCCACACAGGCCAGGACTGTCATCATATACAGCACACATATATATTGATGTGGCGTGGAACAAAAACAACACTCCCAGTAAACTGCCCTGCAATGGACACACACATTACACACAACACAGCACAATGGAAGGGCATACACAGTAGACAGAGAGACAAATGGCCAAAGTGAACCATGACAAATAATACCTGCACAATAGGGATGGGGGCATCAGGAGCATTCATGGAAGGAGTCTGCACTGGGACACATATCCCTTTGCACAGGACCCAAAAAACAACATATGCACAGGAAATGCCTTTATATGTGTCTCAGGTACAAGCAGTAATAGACCCAAATACTATGCCTTTCCGCACAACGTGGGAGTGCAAGTCAACAAAGCACATACAGCTCCAATTGCAAGGGATATTTCTCTACAGGAACTAGCTGCAAAGTACACATAGCTAAATGGACACATGTATCCTCAAAGGCAAACAAGACTAGTACAACTGAACACACTCCATGTCTCCACAAACGAACGCAAGCTAACACACATCAGATGCATCCAGAAGCCACATCAGGGGGCAAGTCTAACACCATACATGTTCATATTGTACAACACAATATGAAATACTTGCCATAACAAACAGGTGACAGTTCTTTGACTCCACAATTGCATTTACCCTCACATATCCACACACCCAACATATACCCTTATCTTGGGAAACACCAGCACTGCACACGAAGTCCGATACTACAAACAACAGGAAATGGAGCAGCAAGCAGGCTCAAACAAACACAACTGTACCCACACAACACAAGTCACTCAGGAACAACATTAAGCTAGAAAAGGAATTACAGGACAAATGTATATCTAAAAATTACACCTGTTTGGGTTTAATAAACAATATGAGCCTGATTACAACTTTAAAGGAGGTGTTATTCCGTCCCAAATGTGACAGATATACCACCAGCTGTATTACGAGTTCAATAGGATATAATGGACTCGCAATACGGCTGGTGGTATATCCGTCACTTTACCGCCACTTTTGGAATGGATTAACACCTCCTCCAAAGTTGTAATCAGGCCCTAAATATTTAAACCCCAGAGGCCATTGGCCAGTCTAAAAGCAGTCCAAAAATAGCACAGTGCTGTGCCTCAACTTGACTCCCAACTGCAATGGAACCTTCACAGGAAGGGACATCAATGGGAAGGCAGGCACCTCAGGGATTATCCGGGGGGGGGGGTACAGATTTGGGATGGGGGTTTGGATTTGGGCTTGGGAGGGATGATCTTCTTTTTGGGAGGCTTGAGCATCTTCTTGAGGGCAGAGGTATGGGTATTTGTTGGGGGGGAAGCAGGGGAGGCCTGGGAGGTAGATGGGCTCCTCTTGGGTTTGGGAAGGGGTTGTGGGAACAGGGCAAAGGTCAAGGTCGAAAATAAATAATTTTCTAGGGACATGGGATGATCATCAAAAGGGGATCAAGATTTGGAAGTCAAGGGAGTAGTTGTATGCTGTTTTGGTGTGGATGTTGTAGGTGAGTGCTTCTGGGAAGTATGCTTGTGTGTGGTGTATCTGTTGGGTGGGCTAGTGAGTGCGTTTGTGTGTCTTTGGGGACTGGGAGATGGAGGTGCCATGGGATGGAGTGGTGGATGTGTGTGGGGCTATTGTGGTGGTGACTGTGGGTTGGCTGGATGTGGTGGATGTCTGTGTGCTTGTAATTGTCGTGTCTGTGGGTGTGGGGCCTGAGATGGATATCTGGAGTCTGCTGGTGTGGTGTCTGCAGGTATGATGGTTGTGATGGGTGTGTTAGTGACTGCTGGTGTTGTGCCTGTGGGTATGCCTGATGTTATGTGTGTGATGCTAGGGTAGTAGGGATGTCTAGGGAAGTCATGACTGTTGTGTCTGTGGGTGGATTTTGTTTGCTTGCATGCCTGTGTGTTTTGTGGTACTTGTGTTTGTGTGCACTCCCCTTGTGTGTTGATGAGGATGTGTGCAGATCTGTCTGAGTGCTTTGGGTAGGAAGGGGATGATTTGGATTGAGAAGAAGGAGATGGAGGGAGGACAGAAGGTGGGGGTAACTGGCCACTGTCAGTGTGGAGGTCAGAGCCTGAAAAGATCCTCGTAGGCGAGACCTTGCACCATGAATTCCTTGCAAGACTTCCTTCCAGGAATTCCTTCCAGTTATGTGTTGGTTTGTTGTAGTTTGGTGGCCAGTCCCTGAATGGCATTCACAATGGCTGACTGACCAACAGAGATAATTCTCAGGATTTCAATAGCCTCCTTACTGAGGGCAGAAGGGGTAACAGAGGCTGGGGCGAAGGTTCGTCAAGCAAAGGAAAAACCCTCCCTCTTGGGTGAATGGGCGTGACAAACTTAGTGGAAGCAACAGGGATGCTGGTGATAGAATGGGGGGCTGACAAAGATGGTACTGGGGGTGCCTCGATAGGTCCACCACCAATAGGGCATTTCCAGTGGAGGAAAAATCCAATGAGGATATGTTGCATTCTGACCCGGTTCACTCCCCTTGCCCTCCAGGTCATGTGGTCCACCTGTGTCAGTGGTTTCTTGACCCAAGGTCACAGGCCAGATGCCTCCACACTCAGCTCTGCTCATCTCCTTTTCTTGCCAGTGCTGATGCTGCAAATACAAAGAGAAATAGGGGCATCACTTGAACAACAGCTCAGATTAGCAAACTTTACAATGATGTCAAGTTGGCCCCAGCAACAAATTCTACCACTGCATGCAGGCCATCGGAACTGTCAATAGTTTGCCACAGGAAAATCAGGATTTCACACAACTACAACTGCATGGCTGGCAATCACATTAACCATTCAACCATCAGGAGACACCATCACCTGCAAAGCTTCACTCCATGGAACAGACCACAGTCACCTGTTGGCATACAATAGTGGGCCAATGCAAAATGCATTTTCACAGATCCCACACAAGGAAATGCACACATCTCTGTGTCACAGACATCATGACCCAAAAAACGAGGACTGATGATACAAAATCATGCCATGTTAATGACAACAATAAAATATCCTGGAGAAGCTGACATGGAAATACCCACATCACACTGAAAACATATCAACAACGTACACTTCATCAACTAATATTTGTCTCAATAGAGTCAAAGAGGTAGTATTACTGTGCTCTTATAGGCCACACATGTGGCATGGAAATGAACACTGTGGACATCATGTGCAACATGTCAGGGGGAGAGGTCCGCAAAATGCACAACACAATGAATCAGCAAGCCCCATGGTTAAAACCACTAATGTCTGGCACCCCTTACATTGACAAAATCTGAGTGCTTCAGTAGATGCCATTAGTCCATTGCATGTTAGAGAGGCACAGAGATGTGCAAGGATTAGTAGAAGGCCCTCAACATGTTGCAGAATGAGAAGCTACATCACTGTCCCCATTTTGCTCATGCAAATGCAGATGTCTGTCTGTGGATGAATGGGTGTACCCAAATATGTGATTTCAACATAACTGCAAGTCACTCCATGATGCATACCAACAGACAGGTTAGGAACCTTCACCATTACACATGTGCAGTGCACTTTTCCATCTGATGCCACATCAAGTGTATAGATATTCCCATTGTGGGTCTCAACTCTAGACCTTCCTGTCATGCCTCTCCTTGCTACTGCAGTTGTACATGCCACATGATATGCCTTGATGGGTGAGGGCATGTGTCAGCCCAAAAAACAATGGTAACACACTCCTGTCTGTCACAACACTATTGTTCTACCTCTGTGGGACGCTGTACATGGATTACCTGCAGCCTGGGACTCATCATTAAAAGTCAACCAGCGTCCCTTTTTGACCTCTACTTGCTTCCCTTTTCGATATTGTTTGCAACTGAAAACCTGTATTTGTTTCCATTGACTTCAAGACCCATTATGCAGTGCCTAGTAGTCAGAAAGATCTGGGATCTGCTGTACATTGCTTCCTGTGGGAAAAGTCCAGTTGTTCCTCTGTATTGGATTATATCCTCCATGACTTGTGAGAGATTGTAATGGCACACACCTGTGATCAGTCTTGAGCAGGCCAGCCATGTGACTCAACCATGCGCTTGTTGCTGCCTAAAACTGCTTATAAGCTGCCATTTTCTGAAGCTTCTTGTTCATGCATTGAAGCTTATTCACTGGTGTACCAGTCCTCTTTTTGGTTTGTTTTTCAGTCCTGTTCCTGCTTGCCTCAGCCTTGTTTGCTGCTCTCTGTTACTGTGTAATCAGCTACAGCTTTTTCCCTGCCCTGTTTATTGTTCCCTGTTCCTGTGCTTCCCGCTACACATTTTTCCCAGCCCTGTTTGCTATGTTCTATTCCTACGCAGCCTGCTACAGACTTTTCCAAGCCCTGTTTTCTGTTCTCCGTTCCTGTGAGGCCTGCTATAGATTTTCCCTAACCCTCTTTGCTGTGTCCAGGTTCTGGGCAGCCTGCTACCACTTTTTTCCAGCCCTGTTTGTTGTACTGTGTTCCTGTGCAGCCTGCCACAGATGTTCCCCAGCCCTGTTTGCTGTGTCCTATTCCTGTGCATCCTGCTACATCCCTGCTTAGTTTTGCCTTTTCTTTAGTTTGACTTTTTCATACTCTTAGTAAACCCTTGAGCTGCTCCCTTTCAAATTGTTCCTAGTGTGTTCCTTCTTTTCCTATTTTCCGAATTACTTATTCCTTTTGCTTCTACCTTAACTCCTGTAGTTTTTCCTTTGTTTCTTAGATTTTGCCTAGTTTATTTTCTCTTTCTCTTTGATTCCTTTAAAGTCTCTAGTTCTCTTGAAGTTCGTCTTTTGCTTCTTATAGTGTCCTGGATTCCTTGCGTATGACTTACCAGTTCTCCAGTTTTTTTCCTTGCATTAGTTTTCTTAATGCTCAAGTTCTTTGCTTGTTACAGTTTCCTAGAATCCTTGTACAACTTGTCTGTTCTCCAGTTTTGATTTCCTTGCATAGCCTGCTTCTGAAATATTAGCTTCAGTTCCTAGGCTCCTTTCTAGCTCTTGCTCTGTAATATCCTCTTGGGATAGTGTTTCTGGTAAGTGTACTATTAGTCCACAACTGTGTGTAAGTGTTTTCATAATTTACAGGGGTTTGCTCATGGTTTCCAGGAGGCAATTCCTGCCCCATCCTTTGTCTTTTTCTGTATGTAGTCTTAAGTGCCTTATCTATGTCAGTGTGAAATTGCTGTGTTCCAGGAATTGCCACTGTGCCTCCAGCTGGACCTACAAGGGATGTTTTGTGTCTGTAAGTACAATCCTTTTTTGTGCCCTAAGGGTTCACAGACGGAATCGCTTCTGCTGCCTCCCTTTAATGGGGCTTGCAGGGTGATTATCTGTAGGAGTAAGCTGCACAGAGGCATTGATATTCCCTGTTACTGTGGAAAGTTCTGAGTCTTACATTTGGACAACCACAGTGGTGCCCAGTGTGTTATCCATTTTGTTTGTTCTATGTTTTCTCACGCTAGGGTTGCTCTGCCTTCACTACCTTGTTCTTATGCTCAACCTATAACTGTTCTTTCCTGGTAAAGCCTTTCTCTACTCTTCTGATTTGGCACTCTACATCCATAGGGAGGTATTCCGTGACCTCGAGGGGTGCTCCGCTTGGAGTTCCTACAGACTCTGACACTGTCTGTGGTACAACATGAAATATAACCTCATTGCAAATGTACTTTTCCACAAACAGTTTGTCATGCACGTATATGTGAGGGAATACAGGCATCATCCCATTAACATAGGTAGACCATGAAAGAAACCACAGCTAATAAATGTTTTCTAAAGAGGAAGGGACACATGCTGACATGTAGGCAACAGTGATGGCACATATATCAGGTCAGTGGACATTACCAAGTTACCAAAGGGAAAGTATAAAACTATATATAACTATAACCACATCCAAAGAAAAATGTAAGCCCTGTCACATGTATGTTGGATACCTTCACATTACAGACTGCAGTGAAGCACCAGCACCTATCACATGCTGAAGAAAACTAGCTTCTGAGTGCCAACATGCACAATTACCCAGACACGTGTCAGAGGACAGTGATCCATCACCTACATACCTTTAGCTGGGAACACTGAGGAGTGGTGGTCTGTTGCATAGAAATTATACCCAATATAACAACAAACAGTACATGATTGATCAATGTACACAGCCGTATGTGGTTCCTGCAGAGCAAGTGGTTTGTAGATTACACCCAGTTATGTCCTAGGTCCCTGGTTCAATAGGCAAGGCAGATCTGTAAACAACACATGACATGTCAACACAAACAATCTCTCATCTACCATGTAACACATGGCTCATCCCTAATTGTCAGTGGGAGCTGTCAGAACCTCAATCACTTGGAAACAGGACAGGCAGGAATATGTCCTATACTCACTCCCTTGTGGCTGCTGTGCTGCCCTCAAATGCCCACCAAGCTCCGGGTAGGCCACCACCAGGATGCGGGCCATTGTGGGGGTCATGGTCCAACAGGGCATCCTGCCCACGTTCGGAGGACAGTCCCAGATGGGCCTCCACGATGTTCCTGGCCCAGTGCCTCAGGTCCTCCCACCTTTTTCTGCAATTGGTGCTCCGCCGGCTATGGACTCCCAGAGTCTGCATCTTCTTTGCGATAGCTCTCCATATCACCTTTTTTGATGGGTGTTGACCTGCATGGATGCAAAAGACAAATCAAGAGATTATAATCACAGGTTTCATCAAAAATACAGGGAGTGCAGAATTATTAGGCAAATGAGTATTTTGACCACATCATCCTGTTCATGCATGTTGTCTTACTCCAAGCTGTATAGGCTCGAAAGCCTACTACCAATTAAGCATATTAGGTGATGTGCATCTCTGTAATGAGAAGGGGTGTGGTCTAATGACATCAACACCCTATAACAGGTGTGCATAATTATTAGGCAACTTCCTTTCCTTTGGCAAAATGGGTCAAAAGAAGGACTTGACAGGCTCAGAAAAGTCAAAAATAGAGAGATATCTTGCAGAGGGATGCAGCACTCTTAAAATTGCAAAGCTTCTGAAGAGTGATCATCGAACAATCAAGCGTTTCATTCAAAATAGTCAACAGGGTCGCAAGAAGCGTGTGGAAAAACCAAGGCGCAAAATAACTGCCCATGAACTGAGAAAAGTCAAGCGTGCAGCTGCCACGATGCCACTTGCCACCAGTTTGGCCATATTTCAGAGCTGCAACATCACTGGAGTGCCCAAAAGCACAAGGTGTGCAATACTCAGAGACATGGCCAAGGTAAGAAAGGCTGAAAGACGACCACCACTGAACAAGACACACAAGCTGAAACGTCAAGACTGGGCCAAGAAATATCTCAAGACTGATTTTTATAAGGTTTTATGGACTGATGAAATGAGAGTGAGTCTTGATGGGCCAGATGGATGGGCCCGTGGCTGGATTGGTAAAGGGCAGAGAGCTCCAGTCCGACTCAGACGCCAGCAAGTTGGAGGTGGAGGTGGAGATGAGCTTGTGGGGCCTTTTTGGGTTGAGGATGGAGTCAAGCTCAACTCCCAGTCCTACTGCCAGTTCCTGGAAGACACCTTCTTCAAGCAGTGGTACAGGAAGTAGTCTGCATCCTTCAAGAAAAACATGATTTTCATGCAGGACAATGCTCCATCACACGCGTCCAAGTACTCCACAGCGTGGCTGGCAAGAAAGGGTATAAAAGAAGGAAATCTAATGACATGCCTCCTTGTTCACCTGATCTGAACCCCATTGAGAACCTGTGGTCCATCATCAAATGTGAGATTTACAAGGAGGGAAAACAGTACACCTCTCTGAACAGTGTCTGGGAGGCTGTGGTTGCTGCTGCACGCAATGTTGATGGTGAACAGATCAAAACACTGACAGAATCCATGGATGGCAGGCTTTTGAGTGTCCTTGCAAAGAAAGGTGGCTATATTGGTCACTGATTTGTTTTTGTTTTGTTTTTGAATGTCAGAAATGTATATTTGTGAATGTTGAGATGTTATATTGGTTTCACTGGTAATAATAAATAATTGAAATCGGTATATATTTGTTTTTTGTTAAGTTGCCTAATAATTATGCACAGTAATAGTCACCTGCACACACAGATATCCCCCTAACATAGCTAAAATTAAAAACAAACTAAAAACTACTTCCAAAAATATTCAGCTTTGATATTTATGAGTTTTTTGGGTTCATTGAGAACATGGTTGTTGTTCAATAATAAAATTAATCCTCAAAAATACAACTTGCCTAATAATTCTGCACTCCCTGTAGTTGAGTCACACACCACACACATGTCAGAAACAGCAAGCTAGAACGTTCCTATTTGTCAATATTCCCAAAGCGTGACACTTACAAGCCAAGACGTAGAGGGCCATGACTACAGACATACATTTCCCAATCTGAAGACTACCCCACCACCTGCTCAGGCCTGTAAGGGTAATAAGCTTGTTTAGTCACCCATTCAGGCCCTACAATGACTAAGCAGGCTTACTGACATCCTATAGCCCATGCTCTAGCAACTTGGCTGAGATGTGAGCCATTATGAGCTTCCTTATCCCACTGTGGCTTCTGAAGGGTAAACTCCTTAGGCATGAATGGAACAACATATTCACACTTTGTAAGGATGACTTTGATCATATGTTCCACACAGGCTTCTGCCAGAGTACATACTCAAACATCACACAATGGGTAACAATGAAGGGACTGGAATGGTGGGTACTGAAAGTGTCTTCCCTGTCCATCTGTGGAGATATGGACTAACAAATGCAGACTCATGCCTCATGACTTCAGGTGGTAGGGTTCTGTGGTATATAGCTGTAGCACAGAAACACTCCCTTGGACATATGTGCCCATCCCACAGAAATGACATCCTACAAACAAAGGCATGTGTTGTCCAGTTTCTGGTATGTGATCATACTACTAAGTCACATAGCATGGCCTCCCAGGAATCAACACATGGTATGCACTGTGGGTCTGTCATTCTTGCAATAAGCCTGTACAGGACAAATATGAACTGTGGGAAGGTGACCTGTCATGAGTCAAAGACACACTTTGACAATGAGACAAAATGCACATATGGACTAGCTTAACATACCAGGAGTGGGCACAGTGCCACAGTTCCATAACCACAGTAACTACACCCCAGTCTAGACTGGGATCAAAACTGGGAGATATATTTGTCAGGCCCTGTTCTCCGCAGGCTGAGGAGACAGAACCTACATGACACTCCATTCCCATCACTTACATGCATGACTATATTTTGTAGCCAACAGCAGGTCGGCATGTGGTGTTTCTGGCAACATGAAGGGCACAGTGAGTAATGATATACCTTCAAAACATCAGTTTAGCAAGGGCAGATCTTTAAGGAACTCTCTGTGGCACCATACGCACTGCTCACATTACTCTCAATTGACTCATACAATTTGCATCCTCATCTCAGCCTGTCATGCACATACATGTTGTCTCACATATACAACAATCATGAGGAAAGAGATGTCAGTGGTTGGCTGTAATGTCAAGTCGCCTAGTTAGGTGCATCCAACACAAGGTAGAACTAGGAACACAAAAAACACACACCACAATTTGAATGAACTCAACATATGGCACTGGCCACCAATACCTTTACATTGTACATCTCATGGATGCCACACAGACTGCACCTACAGGCATATGAGTAGTCAATTTGGCACACATAGGCACAGTCTTGCCTGTGAGGAGAGAAAGGATAGTGAATTGCAGAGAAGAATGTACAAATGAGGCACTTAAATGCTCCTCTGTTGCATCATAGAGCTGTTCATGCAGGGGTAGGACCTCAGTCACAAGCCTCTCCAGCTACTCTGGAGAGAATACAGGGACCCGATCACCTGCTGAATGTGGCATTGTTGCTCCCAGAGCCAGTACACAGCAGCTCAGGTAGTGTAGGTATTGCTGGCAGCAGTGCCAGGAGACAAGTGAAGGAATGTGCAGAACATGGCGGTCACGTCCACCATGTATTTGGTCGTCACTGCCAGTGGACACAGCCATTGGCTCGCGACAGCCATGGCAACAAGTTTAGCCTATGGCTGTGTCCACCACGGTTGCAACCACCATGACAACTTCCGCTGGCAGTTTCTGAGGATTCCTAATGTCCATTGGAGTAGATCAAGTATCAGCCATTTTCGAGGCCTACAATGTGATATTGGGCTTCACAAACCGTGTCACGTGTCCAAAGCTGTTGTTTTGACTTCACAAACATGCTAATCCTGTTTTGTCAAGTAGGTGCTACTACTCAAACACCATTGTAGAATGTTGCAGAACACAGAAGGATTTTTACAGTGGGGCATAGTACAGCCCGGTTAAAAGGTCATATTTGCGGTTGGGATATGCAGTCACGTTTTGAGGGGCATTTATGATCTACATCTTTGAGTTAGGTCCAGATACATGATGTGTACACATGTGTGGTGAACCATGGCCGTTACATGTGACCCTTGCGTCATTAGCAACTGTGATGTGTACTGGTTGCCATGTTCATCCCTTCTAAAATGTCTTGTCACATGTTATCATTGACATGTATCATGCATGTAGCTGGGGACACAATGACTAATGGCAGAACAAATTTCTTGTCATATATAGGTACCCAAGGAGAGGGAAGATGTGGCAACCACCTATCTAACATCCCCTGCCAGACCTACATAGCATGGAAGAACACCATGTAATACTCCCATATCATCTCAATCGGCAAACAATAGTGGACTTATGTTATCAGCTGGAACTAGATCTGACATGAGCTATCAGTTATGCAACCTGCATACCACCCATTGTACAAGTCATGTCAGTACTGTACTTCCTAGCCCCAGGGTCCTTCAAACATACAGTGGCTGTAGCTGCTGGTATGTCCCAAAGTATGTTTAGTCTGGTGTTGAAAGATTTCCTCTCAGCAATGTTGAAACACATTGACAGCTATATCCACTTTCCCCAACGTGAGGATTTAGCCCATGTGAAGGCTGACCTTTATGGTCTTGCACGCCTACCACATGTGGTGGAGGCTATTGATGGCACACATGTTGACTTGGTCTCAGCGCTTGCCAACAAACAAGTATACCACAACCGAAAGAACTTCCATTTCATTGAAGTCCAAGTTGTATGTTTGGTGGACCTATACATTTCACAGGTCTGTGCCCATTATCCGGGTTCAGTCCATGATTCCTTCATTATACGGAACAGCACGATTCCCCAGTTGGTGTCATGACTGTACTGAGTACTTTGCTGGTTGGTAAGTCACATATGTCCTGTTTGTGTGTGTGCAATGTCTGGTGTCACAATCCTGATAAGAGGGACCAGTTGGTGCACATATGTCCCATTCCTAAACAGGAGACTCTGCATTTCCAAAACGTCCATTGACTTTGATACCAATAAGAAATCTAACTTCACCAGGGGAAGTCTGTTTCAGTGACGCCCATGGAAGAACAAGGGGGGTAGTGGGACGGGCTTTTGTGCTCCTGAAGGCTAGATTTTACTAGAATGGTTGAGCCCTCCTCCACTGACCCGGAAAAGTGTGTAATGTCACTGTGGTATGCTGCATGCTCTACAACCTCATTCTAAGGCGGAATATCCCATACATCCCAGGGGAGGAACAGCCCGCCGTACCACCAGGGAGACTCATGAAATGCTGAGTGGGGTTGACAATGGTGAAGAGGAAGGGGCTGACTTGCTAGAAGATCTCATCAACAGTTACTTTTTTTGAGTGTATGTAATGTGATGTAATGACTGTGACTATATGAAAAACTGTAGTTGTTATAATGTGTCCAGTAGAGTGTTTGTGCAAAACTGTGGAGCTATTACTCTGCAATGTTCAGCCAAAGAGCGCATGAAGGATTAGACTATGACATATCCCCACCTTGATGTAGCTACATCATTTGTGTCAGTCTCATTGCAATGTAAGTTCCTTTCCATTTGCTTGCCCTATCAATTGGGAAATAGGAATTTTTGGAAGCCCATACTCCTTGTTTCATCTTTGTCCAGGTACCTTCATAATGACATCCTCATGTGGCCATTTCAAAGTTGTGATATTGACAGGGTTCTGATGCTGTTTCTACATTGGAAGTGGGCACGTATTGTTCCAGGTAATGTAGGTCACAGATTTGTGGTGTATGAGACCTGTGCCAGACAGCCTGGACAGTGTTTGTGTGGATGGTCTGATTGTACTTTTTTGATGTGCTGTGGTGGGCCAATTGCATCACGTGTGTGATCATATGCCCATGAAATCTGTTGTCATCATGTGCAAGCAAAGCATTCACCTTTCACATATGCTAATCACTCTTCTTGTATGACCTGTATGTAGCTGTAGATGTGTTTCATCATTGCAGGCCGCAGTGCCTGTGCCACAAAATTGACATTTGTTTGTGTCATATCAACTGATGCATGGTTATTGGATCATGGTGTGCCTGTGATCAGGGACTCTGTCTGCACTTTGGGGTATGTGATGTTGTTTTGCTTTGTTGTGGTATGTGATAAGGCTCAAGCTGGTGTCACCATCCACTTTTTGGTTTGCCTATTCTACAGGACAATGTCTGATAAGGCTCTTCCTTCCATGGTCTGAGGGGCTGTATCTTGGTCTGTGTACTTGAAACAATTTGAGTCACTCTTTCTTGGTTATGACAGTCCAGACATTTCAACAGCCTGTGTACTGTACAGTAGAATAAAATGTCTGGTGTGACCAAATACTTGTACCAATCTGTTTGTGTATGTTGGTTGTAATCTTTAGCGGGACACTGTACCTGTATCACATCCCTCCTTGCACTAGTATCTTTTGTCTCCATCATTTGCTTCACATGGCCTTACACCTCAACATCGCAAAATTTAGAACAGAAGCAAACACACACAAACTTTGTGATAGATGGTATGCATTAGAAATTTGTGAATAGATCAAGGAATATGTATATGATGCAATACTATAGTGAAATGTTCCGTCATGATGGATGAAACCATTGAAGTAGATGTCACAGCACTGTAAGCCCAAGGTCAAGTGTACTCCTCCCATTGGAAATGGAAGGTGGTTGAGGAACAGTCAACAGAGTGACCGTGTGGAACATAAAGGAGGTCATTTGGGAAGAGGTCACTTGCTGGCAGTGGTAGGTGTCTTGCAATCTGTACCTTTCAGATGCTTTGTTTGATGTCCCCAAATGTGGGGGGTGATTCGCTGCTACAGAGACAGGGATGTCTGAGGCCGGCCCATGTACCCTGCAGAGTCTCGCTTCCGGTGGCTGTCACTATTGTTGAGGTGCCAGGTGTCGACATGCCAACAAAAGGAGTGGAGTCTTGCTGTTGATCCATGCTCAGTGTGTGTTGATGTCCCTCAGCACCCCTGTTAGGGAGGCCATGTTGGTATTGCAGGCCTCCTACTGTCCATGCACTTCCTATAAAAATTCCCTCTGGAGTTGCTTCATTTCACGATGTTCAGTTAGTACATGGCCTAGCATACCTTGGGACTCCTGATAGACCCCCTAGACGTGGTTGATGGTGTCCTGCCCAGGAGCATCCCTAGTGGCATCACCCCACTGTCCCACAGCATCCCTTCCATGCACCCTACCCCCACAGGCCCGTGCCCTTGCCACAATGTGCCCACTGGTTCCTGGACCATAATTTTCAGAGATGTTGTGTTTTGACTAAGGATCCTGAACTGGGGGCACAAGATGGTTTTCAGTGTCTTAGAGGCACTGGTTGGGTGGCGCATGGTTGCCCATGATTTTGAGGCAACCAGGCTGGGAGGTGGTGATGTGAGCACAGTGAGACTCACTGTTGGTCTCTGACCAGATTTCCCAAATGGGTCAGAACTGTCCTCCATGTCCAGATGTCCAGGAATGTTGTCATCAATTAGGGCTTCATCCTGGGAGATTGTTGCAGTCTCTTCAGTGGCCTATATATGGCCAGTTACAGCATGACCTGTTGATGTGAAAGATACCATGGTAATGGTTGTATTGTGACATCTACCTACAATCAGTTACAGTGAAATTTCACAGAGACTGTGTACATAGTTGTCTTACATGTAAACATATTGTGACAGGTACACATGGTAATGGTTGTTTAGTCATGATCTTTTTGGAGCATGCCAGCTCTCCTTGGCTGTCACAGCTGCTGAGAGGTGCAATACATTGTCCCTTGGGGGATGGCCTTGGAGTGTCAACTTGCCACCAGTGCAGGTCACACAGTGGCTAGGCAAGTTATGTTTTTGGCCATTTTGAGGCTTAGTTGAATGTGATACAGGCGGACTGAGGAGTTTGTGGTATATGTGACAGAATTCATCATGAGGTTAGTGCAGGGTTAATGTGTGTGCTGTCAATATCAATCTGGTTATGCCTCTTGCAGCCTTTTGAGATCATTGTTTAGCACACTGGCTAAGCTGTCCTTCCTGTTCTCAATGATTTCATCTTGAGTGAGTAGGTCAGGATGGAGCTAGGTAGCCAAACACATCTCAGGGTTGGGCATGATCTGTATGCTGCTCACACCCAGTGAAATGAATCTCAAATGTGACTTATCAGGCAAGGGTATTTGATCAATTGACCACTGGTGTGGCTTTTTGATATTTGGATAAACACTGCAACCTGGGAGTCAGAGTCATATTTCTGTTTCTACTACACACACTTGACAATTTACATCATCCAAGGTGTTTAGAGTTCATTTAGGTCTTCTCTACTAGATGGGTTTGGGCAAGTAAACACTGATTTGGGTTTTGCAGTATTGGGATTAGCTTTCAGATCAGGCTCACTAATTCCCAGCATTTCACAAATGGTATCCACCCAGGTGAGTACACATCAATTGGGATTTCATAGACATGATTATTTCTGCATATGGACCCTGAGCTTGTATCTGGAGCATGACCAACATAGGCTCCTTGTCATTGCAGTCCTGCCACTGCCTCTGCTATACACACTATACAACTGGTGTCTACACTTAGCATTGAGAGTTGGCAAATTGCTCTTAAATTGTACACTGTTGTGGTGTTTGTAGTCAGACTAACAGCGCCTCCTCTGAGTTGCAGTCAGGGATGTCTAGGTACTTGTCACACCTGATCAATGTATTTTCCCAAGATGAATACACTTAGTTTGTGAATTGACAGACAGGGGTATTTAGACATGGGTATATTATGCTGGTATTTGGAGTTACAGAAACAGTGCCTGCTGGGAGTTGCAGTCCTGTCAGTCTGTGCAGTGTAGACAATATACATATGTGAATCTCCCAGGTGAGTACACTTCATTTGAAACTTGCCAGGCAAGGGTATTTGTAGCAGTGAATAATGTGCTGGTGGTTGGATTCACAGACACAGGGCCTTCCTGACCTTTGGAGTCCTGTCAGTCACTTTAGTACACACACTATATAAATTGTGTTCCCCCCAGGTGAGTACACTTCATATGAGAGATTACCAAAAGGGTATTTGGACAAGAGAACACTGTACTGGTATTTAGAGTCTCAGAAACTGTGCCTGTTGGGAGTTGCAGTCTTGGCAGTCCCTGTAGCACAGACACAATACATTTGTAAACCCCTAAGGTGAGTACACTTCATTTGAGAGATTACCAAAAGGGTATTTGGTCAAGCGAACACTGTGCTGGTGTTTGGAGTTACAGTAATGGTGCCTCCTGCGATTTGCAGTCCTGTCACCCCTTGTGTTAAGCACTATATACATATAGATAACCCCGGTGGGTACACTTCAACTAGAAGTTCACATACAGGAGTATTTGGATGGGAGAACACTGGGCTGGTGAGTGGGTTAAAAGTAAATTGGGGAAAAGGTGAACTTTGAGCAGGCATGTCATAGCCTTTTGGTGACCTTTTTTGTGCTGTGATTTACCAGACTCTACTCCCCAAATGGTCCTATTAAGCCCTCAGAATGCAGGATGGCCAAGACCTTCTCTTCCCAGGGAAAGAGGTATAATGGGGCACTGGGAGGGCCACTGCCAGGCTTCTTGGCCTGCAACTGGTGCTTGGAGGACAGCGAACGGACTATGGCCCTCATTACAACATTGATGGTAAGTGCCGCTTACCGCCAGGCTGACTGCAGCCAACATACGGCAACCGTTGCGGTTTTCCCTCTACCTGTATTATGAACCACACATAGAAATCCAACACTATACAGACACACACACAAGTCCGCCACACCAAAGGTCAGTGATAAACTGGTGGTACCAAAACCTACACCGTTACCCCAACAGAAATACGCCCACAGCATCATGACCCACAAATCACTGCGGCGGTCATTCAACCGTGGTAAACCATTGGCAGTACACACCGCTGCGCTCAAAATACACACACACTAACAAAACAAAACCACATTGGACAATTCAAACTACACACACCTGACACACATACACATTCCACACCCACACGCCCACAACACTATAAAACACACATCCACACTACTCAAAACCCTTTAGGACCCAAAGATTTTGGCAATTGAGAGAGAGACAAGCAAGGAGCACCAACTGAATCTGAGTCACAAAACACCATCACCCATACACCAGGTACACACCTTACAGCACACACCCCAACACATCACCTCATACACGCTCACACATACCACTCACACTACACCCATGGCACCACAAAGGCACCCCAGGTTTTCAGAGGAGGAGCTAAGGGTCATGGTCGAGGAAATCATCCGGGTACAGGCACAGCTATTCGGATCACAGGTGCAGCAGACATCTATTGCTAGGAAGATGGAGTTATGGCGGAGAGTTTCGGGCAGGGTCAACATCGTGGGACAGCACCCAAGAACAAGGGATGACATCAGGAAGTGGTGGAGCGACCTACGGGGGAAGGTGCGTTCTGTGGTTGCAAGACACCAGATAGCTGTACAGAGGACTGGAGGTGGACTCCCACCTCCTCCCCCACAACTAACAACATGGGAGGAGCAATTCTTGACGATCATGCATCTTGAGGGCCTGGCAGGAGTAGCAGGAGGACTGGACTTTGGTAAGTCAAATCTTCACAACTTTATCCCCCACCCTACCTGCATACCATCACAAACAACAACCCATACCCACAACCCATCACCCCACCACCTCACACATACCCCATCATCACAACCCACCCATCCCAATGCCAAGCCCTGCATGTAGCAACAATGCATGGACACCACTCACAGACCTGCATGGACACCCATCACCACAGCATGCACACTAGTAACAATCACTTAGCCAAACCAATCACAACTCACACAAGCCAAAGCTGCCTTGCTAATAACAACCATAGAGGAAAACATATCCATGCACAAGATGGCACATGCAGAAACAATAACACTGCATTTACATCCCCACAGGACCCCCACTCAATGTCACCGGAGAGGAGGTGCCAGCCACATCCAGACCCCCCCAGAAGAGACCCACAGTGATGACAGCATCTCTGCAGCCTGGATCACGATAACAAACCTGACCCATCAGGGACCTCTGGACAGTCGGTTACCCATGCACAGTCCTAACCCACTAAAGAGCCTCCCCCCTCAGGAAACACCACCACAGCACCCAACCAGCGGACCCATCCTTCTGTCCCCAGGACACGTCAATCAGCAGTGTGTCCACCACTACAGGGATCCCAGGCAACTCCACAAACACAGGACGATTGGGGACGTTGTGTCAGTGGGCACACGGTTCGGGGGACAGAGGCACAGGACAACAGGGAAGCTGGGAGGACTGCTGTGTGACAGGGGGAGGACAGGCCCAGGGAACTGACTCTCCATGAAGCACTCACCAACATCCTGGGAGCATACCACCATTCCCAGTAGACCATGGGCCAGATACTGGCCAAGTTGCAGGAGCCTCAGCGGCTGCACGAGGGACAGTACCTGGGGATCAAGGAGGACCTGAGGGACATCCACACCACCCGGGTCACCATTGCAGGGGTGCTGGCAGACATGGCCAACACCATGAGGGAGGCAGTGGCACACCAATGGGCCCCTGACACTAGCCAAACCGAAGAACAGCCCTCCACCTCCACCAATGCTAGTGGACAGGAGGCCCCGCCACAGGAACAACAGGCCACCAACACCTACCCCCTGCAGAAGGAGAACCACACGCAAATGGTCCCTGCGATCCAGGCAGAAGCCAAAGAACATTGCCAAACCGCCGCCAGGAAATAAGACTCACCTGATTTTCTCCCTTGAGTCCCACTCTGTCACCCAGTCCACCTTGAACTGCCATTGCTCCCCTTCCTATGCCCCCTTGGACAATGCACCTGTCAATTGTTTGACAAATGTATTTGTTTCACAATCTGTAAACATTGCAATTCAAATGTACTGTAATATTTACATAGGTATGACCTGTAGTGGGCAGCAGTAAATACACCAGGGGCCCGAGGGCGGTACAGAGATCTGAAAATAGAGATGCCAAAGGGTACAGTAAGTGGCCATAGAAATAGGGAATTCAGGCTGCCATGTTCAATGTCCAACACAAAACTGCAATGGAAGGTGAAGTTACAGTTTCTTACCTGTGTGTCACTGGAAGTATTGTTCAATTAGTGTAGTTCTGTTGTCCACATCTTCTTCTTCTGCCTCCTCTTCATCACTGTCCACAGGCTCCACCGCTGCCACACGACCATCCCCAGGCTCATCCTCTTTCAGAAAAGGTACCTGGCGTCTCAAGGCCAGGTTGTGCGACATGCAACATGCAACAATGATCTGGCACACCTTTTGGGTGAGTAGTACAGGGATCCACCTGTCAGATCTGGCCTTCAGGAGGCCAAAGGTTCGTTCAATGATCCTCCTTGTTCGCCCATGTGCCTCATTGTAACATTCCTCTGCCCTTGTCCTGGTATTCCTCACCGGGGTCAGTACCCATGAGAGGTTGGGGTAACCAGAGTCACCTGC
Source organism: Pleurodeles waltl (assembly GCF_031143425.1). NCBI lineage: Eukaryota > Metazoa > Chordata > Amphibia > Caudata > Salamandridae > Pleurodeles > Pleurodeles waltl. The sequence goes on from NC_090447.1 coordinate 784,291,980, forward strand.
GAATATCGAGGGATACCTGTTAGTCACACACTCACCCTTATGGCCAAACCCACACCCATATACCTACATCAACTGGGTGGGGACCATGGGCTCACCTATTAGCCACACCAAGTGCTTCTGGAGTTGAGACATCACATATGGGATGCTGCTATTCCTCAAGATAAATGCATCATGCACAGAGCCATGATACTTGGCATTGACATGGGAGATGTACTGGTCCGCCAAACACACCATCTGCACATTTAGTGAGTGAAAGCTTTTTCCATTTCTGAACACTTGATCGTTTCTCTGGGGGGGGGGGAACAAATGCAATATGTGTACCATCAATGGCACCAATGATGTTGGGGATATGTCCAGTGCATAGAAGTCAGCCTTTACTGTTGCCAAATCCTCCACCTGGGGGAATACAATATAGTTGCCCATGTGTTTCAGCAGGGCAGACAACACTCTGGTCAGCATGTTTGAGAACATAGGCTGTGACATCCCTGATGCCATGGCCACAGTCGCTTGGAAGGAACCACTTGCCAGGAAATGGAGCACTGACAGGACCTGCACTCAAGGGGGAATACCTGTGGGGTGGCGGATAGTTGAGATCAGGTCTGGCAATTGGGCACACAGTTCTTGGATTGTGGCCCTATCAAGTCTGTAGGCCAGGATAATGTGCCTGTCCTCCATTGTCGCCAGGTCCCCCAGGGGTCTGTACATGGGGGGATGTCTCCATCTCCTATTCTTCATCCTCAGTGGTAGAACTCTAGGGTGAAAAACCATGAGCAGAAGGTCATAGTCATGCATATTTCAACATTAATATGCAATCCTTGCTTTACAGAAACAGTATGTGAACTCGTAAGTCAGTTGATATACCAATGTCTGCTGTGATGCAGTTAGGTGCAATGGGCTGTGCCTCCCTGAAATGACGGCTCCCTGACCTGTGAGCAGGGACAAGTGGAAATGAGGTAATTCCGGTGGCGTTGTGGGCCGTTGCGGTCAATGACTGCCACGCAACACCGCATTGGTTATCATTGTGCCCTATGGGTTCCAGGAGCTAATGGTGATGTACGCTGGCAGTGACGGAACGCACCCCTGCAGACGTGACCGTAATTTTCTATCTGTGCACTCACTTGCTACCTGACCTTCAACAGGAGAGGACCTACACTGCAAGTCCTGCTGTGACCTGTGACTGGAAGCAACAATGGCTCGATTGTCTGGGGAAAGGGCCCCTGCCTTCACTTCGGAGGAGTTGGAGTGACTGGTGGATGGGGTCCTACCACAGTACACTTTACTCTATGGTCCTCCAGACAAAGAGGTGAGTACACTGTGAGCATGATGTGTGGGCCATGAATGTATGGATTGCTGTGTGTGTAAGCCTTGTGTAGGTGGGGTCTGAGGGGTTCTGGGCAGAGTGCTGCATGTATGGTGGCCAATGTATGTGCGTAAGGGGATGGGGGATATGTTGGGCCATGAGTATAACAGTCCGGACGGTATGACTAATACCTTTTCTGCTGTTTTTTCCCTGCAGGTCAGCGCCCATCAGAAAAAGGGTATTTAGTGTGCCATCGCAACGGAGGTGTGGACCCTGGGTGTCTTTGACAGGCGTAGCACCCACTGCTGCACACGGTGGGAGGACCTGCATTGCTGGCCAAGGAAGACGGCGGAGGCCCAGCTGGGGCTGGCCTCCCATCGAGGAAGGGGTGCCCATCGTACCCTGACCCCCTGATGTTCCACATCCTGGCGGAATCTGGAGTTGGATGGGTGCTTGAAAGCATCACAGTAGCCAGATTCTGAATCATGACTTTGCGTGCGTTAAGGTATTATCTGGGTGGGGGATGTGGGCTATGGGTGCTCCTAGGCCAGGGTGAACATGGCAGTGTATATTCAATGATGGGCAATCTCAGATGCACTCCATCCCCAATAATGTTAGGGGGCATCGACTACTGGGCAGGGTCGTGTGGGTTTCAGGTGTGCAGCTAATGGCATTAGGCATTGTACCCCATGGGTTGGTGACTAGCATTGTAACTGGTAGTGCATGGCCTAGTGCATAGGGCTGATCCCTGTGAGTTGTGTACACCAACGGTAGTGTTGTTGCTGGCATTGAGCAAGTGTATCCTCTGTCTCTCCCCCCCTTTTTATTTTGTCACCTTGTCCTTGTGTGCATTAGCATCATCTGGCGGAGGAGCAGAGGCACCGCTGATGGAGGGAGCTGCATCCCACATGAGGCTGGAGGCCGAATACAACGACGGTGAGGGCACAAGTGGGACGGAGGGCGAGGGGAGCACCACGACAGAGACAGGAGGGGACAGTACTGACAGCGACACCTCCTCCGATGGCAGCTCCCTGTTGGTGGCGGGCACCTCTGTGGCCACCCCAACTACAGGTACAGCCGCCACCCCCCTACCAGCACCACCCTCCCAGTAGCCCCTCTGCATGTTTCCTGTGCCCCTCACCCAGGAGGGTTGGCATCTCCTTCGCCCCAGGCACCTCAGGCCCTGCCCCAGTCAGCCCCGCTGCCCTCAGTGAGGAGGCTAGTGACCTCCTAAGATCCCTCTCTGTTGGGAAGTCAACCATACTGAATGCCATCCAGGGTGTAGTGGGGAATTTGCAATAGACAAATGCATACCTGGAGGGCATTCACTCTGGCGTGGCTGCCCAACAGAGAGCATTCCATGCTCTTGCCAACGCACTGATGGCAGCCATTGTCCCTGTCTCCAACTCCCCTCCAACTTTCTCTACCCAGTCCCAATCCCCTCAACCCCAGCTATCCCAAGCACACCTTCAGACCAGCAATCAATCAAATCAACACACAGAAGTGGCTCAGGCAAACACAAGTACCACACTTCATCTCACATGCACTCACACAAAGCAATGTCTCCATGCAGACACACCAACATCCACTGCTTCCACTGTGTCCCCCCTCCTCATCCACCTCCCTCCCAGTAGTGTATCCACTCACACCTGCATGCACTACATCCTTATCCACTACCTCCATCACCAGCACGCCTGTCACTACACACCCCTCACTGGCAGTCGCCACTTCCACATTCATGCACACGTCCCCAGGTGTCCTCTCCCACTGTGTCTGTGTCCCCTCCTCTGAAAGTACACAAACGCAAGCACACAGACACACTACAGCCATCCACCTCACAACAGCATCCAGCCCATGCACCTGCACCCAAACACAGCAGACTGACACCTCCTACAACCACTCCCTCTTCCTCCACTCCCAAACATTCACCCTCTTCCCGCTCCAGTGTCCCTAAGAAGCTTTTCCTCGCCAACATTGACCTATTCCCTCCCTGTCCCCCCGTCCTTCACCTTGGGCCAGTGGGGCTAAAACCCAGCCCAGCACCTCAGCCGCCCAGTCCACGCCCACTGTGTTTTATGCAGCATCTGGAGGTCTGAGAGGCTCCAAGGAGTCACCCATCAGCATAGCCAGTGTGCCAGCATCACCTGCCAAGGCCAAGAAGGGTCCGATACCTAGCAAGGGCAAGAAGGGGACACCAGCCAGCATTCAGTGGCTTGCAACAGTAGCCATGTTCATCATGGAGAAATCCCATACAGCTGCAAAGATCTTGAACACATTTAACAGCAAGGTGTCTGAATGTCTGCTAACCAGAAGTCTCCAAATTGGATTGTTGCCACAGACAATGGCAGTAACATAGTCCAGGTAATGGCAGACAGTGGTTATTTCAGGATCCTGTGTTTGGCGCATTGCAACAACCTGGTAGTGGAAGAATTTCTCAAAAAAGAAGACTTTGGCCCTCATTACAACCCTGGTGGTCGGTGGTAAAGGGGCGGTAAAACGTCCAACAGGCCGGTGGAAAAAAATGGAATCATGACCATGGCGGAAACCGCTAACATAGACAGCCACTTTAACACTCCGACCACCACGGCGGTACAAACAAACAGCATGGCGGTCACTGCCAACAGACAGGCGGAAGACAATGTACCGCCCACACTATTATGATAGGCCCTGCCCCAGTCAGTCCTGCTGCCCCCAGTGAGGATGCTATTGACCTCCTGAGATCCCTCACTGTTGGGCAGTCTACCAATCTGAATGCCACCCAGAGTGTAGAGAGGCAGTTGCAACAGACAAATGCATACCTGGAGGGCATTCAATCTGGCCAGCCAGCCCAACGCGAGTATTTCAGGCTCTAGCCTCTGCACTGACGGCAGCCATTCTCCCTTTGTCCAGCCTCCCCCCTCCAACCTCCTCCACCCAGACCCAATCCCCAGTACCCCAGCCCATCCCAAGCACTCCATCAGACCAACATCCATACACCTGAACACACAAGTGTGGCTCTGGCAAACATAAGCACCACACATCCCACAAGCACTCACACAACATCCACTGCCTCCACTGTGTCCCCCTCCTCCACGTCTCCCTCGTCCCTCCCTGTCACGTCTCCACTCACACCTACATGCACTACATCTTCAGCCACTACCTCCATCACCAGCATGCCCATCACCATACACCACTCACGTGCACTCACCACCCCACTACCATTCACACATCCCCTGTGTCCTCTCCCAGTGTGTCTGTGAGCCCTCCTCCCAAACTACACAAACGCAGTCACACACCCACCCAACAGCCATCCACCTCACGACAGCCTCCAGCCCATGCATCTTCACCCAAAGTCAGCATACGAACACCTCCTACAACCACTACCTCTTCCTCCACTCCCAAACCCCCTCCATCTACCCGTCCCAGTGTGTCAAAAAAGCTTTTCCTCTCAAATGTTGACCTCTTCCCTACGCACCCCCGTCCGTCCCCTACGGCCCACCTTTCCAGGTCCCAACCCAGCACCTCAGCCACCACATCACCGGGCACAGTGGTACCAGCAATATCCGGATTCTGGAGTGCGCCAAGTAACAGGGCTGCCAGTGTCCCAAGGATCGAGTCCAAGGACATTCCCCCACCTCCAAAAACACAAGAAGTTGCCCACATCCCGGAGGGAGAAGGCCAAAACACCTGCCACCAAGGGCTCAGCCAAGACAATAGTTGGGAGTGGCAAGACAGCTGCGCCACCATCCAAGGTGGGGAAGGGCCTGAAAAAGAAAGGCAAGTCAACGTCACCGCCAACCTGCACGGCGGACAAGAACCGGAACCGCCACGTGCACCGCCGCCACAGACATCGCTGCCAGCACCCTATATACTGAGCCCTTCACCAGCACCGCAGACACTGTTCCCTTCAGCAGCACTGTGGTCAGTGAGCCTGCCACCAGCACCGCTGCTACTCACACCGCCGCCTGTACTGCAGTCTGTGAGCCCGCCACCAGCACGGCCGCTACTGACACCGCCGCCAGCACAAAAGTCAGTGAGCCAGACACCAGCGCGGCAGTCAGTGAGCCAGCTACCAGCACTGCAGTCAATGAGCCAGCCACCAGCACAGCAGTCAGTGAGCCATCCACCTGCACCACCGTCAGTGAGGCCGCCACCAGCACCGCCGGCCCAATGACCGCCGCAAGCACTGCCGCCCCAATGACTGCTGCAAGCACCGCCGCCCCAATGACCGCCGCAGGCACCGCCTCTACTGACCCCGCCGCAAGCACTGCCAGCGGCCACGCAACATCCTGAGCCAGTGGCACCACCGCAGACATGGCTGCCATCCCCAGTGGTAATTCATACGAGGCTGGTAGTCAGTTCCAGTGGCCTGGGCAGCTTCGATGTTGCCCCACCGTCAGTGGAGTGTCACATCCACTACCTCAGTCCTTGGCAGGATGAAGCAGTCTGGGCACCCAGCCCCCTCCAGAACCAGTGGAGATTCACATCCACTACCTCAGTCCTTGGCAGGATGAAGCACTCTGGGCACAAAGCCCCCTCCAGAACCAGTGAAGAAAGGTATCCACTACCTCAGTCCATGGCAGGATGAAGTACTCTGGGCACAAAGGCCCCTCCAGAACCAGTGGAGACTGTTATCCACTTGAGAGACTGTGGCTTTACACTCTCCAGGATAAAGCAATGGGCAAAGCAACCACTGGAGAGGCTTGAGAGGCTGTGGCTTTGCACTCCCCAGGATAAAGCAATGGGCAAATCACCCACTCGAGAGACATGAGAGACTGTGGCTTTGCACTCCCCAGGATAAAGCAGTGGGCAACCCACCCACTGGAGAGACTTGGGTCACTGTGGCTTTGCATACCCCAGGATGCAGCAGTTGGCAACCCCCCCCCCTGGAGAGACTTGAGAGACTGTGCCTTTGCCCTCCCCAGGATAAAGCAGGGGACAAACCACCCACGGGAGAGACTTGAGAGACTGTGGCTTTGCACTCCCTAGGATACATCAATGGGCATGGAGCCCCCTCGTGGAGCTGGCGTAGTGCACTCATCCGGCTGAGATGTCCCCCCTTCCCTTCCCCCTGAGGTGCCTGTTTCATTTCATTCTGATGCCCCAGAAGTGTTCTCTCCGTTTGGAGTCTGGTATTGAGTGTGGGCCTTACCCATGCATTTTGGGCCCAGTGGTCCACGGACTATGAATGGTGCACTGTCGGGAACTGTATAGTTGGTGTACATAATTGTTTATACTGTATTTCAAGTTTTGACTAATGGATTTTTATTGATTACAATCATTCAACTCATTTCCTTTTGTCATTGCGTTCTTCCAGGGGGGTGTAAATGTAATGTTGCAGCATGTATTAGTGTGTATGTTGTTGTGGGTGATGGTGGGGGTGGGGGTGTTGCATGTTGCGTGTGTGTGTCCCTCTCTTTTCCCTCTCCCTTCCCCTGTGTTGTAGGTGCAGTACTCACAGTGGTCGTTACCTCCATCGTTCGTGCTCCTGGTAGAGGAGCAGGAATACTATCTCAGGGATGATTTGGAGTTCTAGCTCCATGGCGTCCTGGTTCCTCGTGGGTTGTGTAGAGGTGAGTGTTTTCTCTTCCAAGTCATGTTTCCGCCGTGTTTTTGTTCACGTTGGTTCCGACCCGGAAAAGGTGGCGGATTGGCCTCTCATAATGGTGTGGGAGGTACATTGTCTTCTGCCTGTCTCTTCGCGGTGACCACCATGCTGTCTGTTGGCAGTGACCGCCATGCTGTTTGTTTGTACCGCCGTGGCGGTCGGAGTGCTAAAGTGGCTGTCTATGTTGGCGGTTTCCACCATGGTCGTGATTCCATTTTTTTTACCGCCGGCCTGTTGGCGGTCTTACCGCCTCTTTACCACCGACCGCCAGAGTTGTAATGAGGGCCTATGTCATTCAAAGAGGGGGGGTACAATTGGAAAAGCTATGACCATGGATTCTGACAAATGGGGCCTACTGAGTTGCCTGACACATATGCTACTCCCCTTTGAGGTTTTCACACAGGACATTAACAAGGAGGAAGTAGGATGAGCCAAGGTATCCTGTTGTTGCTTCTGCTACAGGACCAGCTAAAGAAGGTGTCTAAAAGGGCTGCACTCGCAGGTGTGAATAAAATCCCAGAAGCGCATGCCTTGTTTGAGAGCTTAATCTTTCCCTTGGCTTGCAATGCAAGGCTGAAATATAATTTCATCTCGTCCGGAGTACATTTCTGTCACACTACTTGAGCCACTGTGCAAAACAATTCTGCCCACTTTCATTCATTTTTCTGAAGGGGATGTTTCAAAATACAGGAGGGCGATAGTTGAGCAACCAGAGACCTAGAAGAAGAACGACTGAAACTTATAGTCCTGCTCTGCAGTTATGGCGTGCCCCCTTCAACTTTCAGAGAGGGCAGTTTTGTCTCACTGCAGCCAACAACAAGAACACCTGCAACAACAGCAACAGAAGAGTCAGACCCAACCTCTGCATTGGCAGAGTTTCAATTGGCAGGTCTTAAATCCAGTGCTGAGGTGAAGGCAAAAGAAGTCAAGCAAGTGGAAGCACAAATGAACATTCAGAGGATGTTCCAGGAGTACCTGATTGTCTCAAAAAGAGGTCTATGTAGATCAAAACCCATTGATGTATTGGTATGGGAAGATCAACCAATGGCCAGAGCTCAGCAGACTGGCAATGTGGTATCTGACTTGTTCTGTAGCCAGTGTGTCTGCTGAGCATGTGTTCAGTGCAGCTGGCACAGTTGGTAAAGCGAGAAGGACCAGTCTCTTGCCTCAAAATGTTGAGAGATTGACCATGATCAAAATGAACCAACATTTCATACTACACGATTACACTGTTCCTGAAACAGCACAGGAGGAGGATTCATTAGAATCAAGGGCCAGATGAAGCAACTTTAAAATTTGCGAGGTGCAAAGTGCGAGTCCATGCGACTCGCACTTTGCACCTCGCAAATTGGTATGCAGAACGGTGTCTCAGACACCGACTGCAACTCGCTATGGGGTCGCAATGACCCACCTCATGAATATTCATGAGGTGGGTCGCAAATTGCGGCCCCATAGCGAGTATAGGCACTAGCAAACATGGAGGCCTGCTGTTGTCAGCAGACCTCCATGTTCGTGACTGCTTTTAATAAAGCAGTTTTTTTTTTTAAGTGTAGCCCGTTTTCCTTAAAGGAAAACGAGCTGCACTTAAAGAAAAAAACGAAACCTTTAGTTTCGGTATTTTTTCAGGGCAGGGAGTGGTCCCTGGGACCACTCCCTGCCCTGAAAAAATAATTTTGGGTCCATTCACAAAGTGTAAGGGGTCCCATGGGGACCCCTTCCAATTTGCGAGTGGGTTACCATCCACTTGAAGTGGATGGTAACTGCGATACGATTTGCGACCGCGTACGCGGTCGCAAATGGTATTGCATCCCACTCAGACTCGCAAATAGGAAGGAAACACCCCTTCCTATTTGCGATTCTGAAATGCATATTGCGAGTCGGTACCGACTCGCAATATGCATTTCTGAATAGCAAAGAGGCTTTTGCGCCTCGCAAACGGCGATTTTCACCGTTTGCGAGGCGCAAACCCTTTGCTACATCTGGCCCCAGGTGTGTTAACTTGCCATAGTCTGGGTGAGTTTGAGGAGAAACTGTACTCCCCAGACTGAGTATGCCAGTGCCACCATAGAACTTTGTAATTGTAAATCTCGGTAAACGTGTTTGTTTGCAAAAAAAAAAGTCGCTTGTGGAACATTATGTTTGTGTCAGATTTATGCTGCCCCACCATTTTTAGTCATATATATGGCCAGATTGGAGTTGGACCAGTGTGCATTGAAGAATCCTGCAAAATTCCTTCATGACATTGGAGACAATGCCTGCCCCCCTTGCATGCCTATCCATTTGTTTGTATCACTGAGCAGGGCTGCTCCATAATTCCAATGTGTTGCCTGCATCAAAGATACAATTGTGAAACTAACCTATCTATATTTGGATTGAAACAGGTAACTACAACTGTTGCAACAAAGAGTGAGTGATTGTGAGTGATGATTGATGATTTATGTGGTGGCAGGCTGTGAAGGAGGGTGTTCAATTAATAGTAAACTTGATTTTGATTAAGTGCAATGTTTGGTGCCTGATGGGTGATCATTTCTCCTGAAGGTGATTGTCCTTTGCAAATTTACTTAGCAAAAATGTACCTTTATTGTCCACTCCTTTTTCCAGTTCTTTAGAGACCAGACCAGTCACTTTGGTTAGCAAACACAAATCTATACAAAATACTGCAATTCTGTTTCTCTGCTTGTACTGTAACAGCAGTGTAATATAGGTCTATCTCGCTCGGACCCAGACTGGGACAGACTTAATCAGAGTAAGAAGGAGGATGGAAGGACTCAGGGTGGGACTATCTCATCAACAGCTAGAAGAAAGAAGTTATTGACTTCAAAGGGGAAACCATGGCTCTGAGGCCTAGCACTCAGCTATATGGAATGGAGAGAGGTGCATTGATTTGAGAAATGCTGCTGAGTGTGTGTATTGTGCTAGTGGAAGAAGTGAAGCTCCGAGTCATCTTGCGTTTTGCTCTGTCTCTGAGTCTTCCTGGTACACTCCTTATCAAACTTACTTTCCTTCTGACCTTCTCTTTGACGCTACAATACAGATTCTGTTTTACAATCTGCAGGCCTTCTCCTCTCCTGCCTGAACAAATGGTGAAATCTGAGCTGAACACCTCTGCTTAGCTACCAGACCAGTTCAAACAGACACCCAAGATTGGTGGACATTCCCGAGAAGAATGCAGATGTACCACCCAATTTGGCAATACAGTATAATTTTTCTTTAACAATCATATCTTTTCTTTTGGGTGGGTTAAAGTCACTCCTCTATAATTTGACTTTTTCAAAACTATAAGATAGAACAATTAGATATCTAATAACTTTGATCTCTAGGGCAGAAGGGCAGTTTTCAATGCATTTAACTAAACTATGTCAATGCAGGATCTTCTGTTACCTGAGCAATAGCTCACAACAACCCCACTTACCCAGCCACATATAATTGTAATTGCTCAGCAGCAACATCATCATTCATGCCTTTGCTATGCGTAAATAAAATGCTTAACCTTGTTAACTACAAAGTATAGGCTCTGAGTACATTTTTCCTGACTTTTCATAACTTTGGTTTTCATTAAATTCTATGCTCACTGTTGCTTGGAATATTTTCCTTTTACTAGTTTTTGTTATAATATGTGGTATTATTTGATGGGTCATGGGGGCTGTAGTCTTTCCTCAGTTTTTCTAAAAGCTACAGTATAAATGTATATGTATAACCTATCACCTCTCAGTCTTCTTTCAGTTTATTTGCCTTTGATCCTTTTCATTATTCCTACAGTTGGAGATCACCTAGGTGGAAGTGGGACCTCACTATGATGCCTTCCACTGTTAGCGCACTACCAGTACCATAAGGAAGGTTCCCTGGGAAACCCTCTATTAAGGTATTGGAAGATTGACATGCGGAGCAGCCACCAGCTATAACTTCATCTATTCAGGTAAGAGAACTATGGGGTGAAGTGAAGTACTTTACCGAGTAAGTAACTAACTTCTACTGCAGCTGAGATTAATAAATGTTTATCTAGGTTTTTGTAGTCAATATAGAGGATGTCAGCATACCCTCCTAAATAGCATACACTTTGAGAAGTAGATCAAAAAGGCAGGCTGCACAAAAAGGCATCATTGCAAAGGTAACGTAAAACACACAAAAAGGCTTCAGACATGAGGTGGATTATAAAGATTTCCCCATTACTAACGTATAAATTATACAAAAGAAACCTACCTTCCTCACCCACAACAGGTCCAGCCCTGTCCCACATCTGCCTTTATCCCCAATGAATGTTGAAAGTAAATGTAAATATCCATGTCCGTAGAGCAGATTTCCCCTACTCAAATCCCACCCTTTCCACCCAAAACAACTCCTTCCCACCACAACAATTTTTTTTTTTTAAATGGCAAGTAGAGTGCATTCTCTCTGACGGTCCCCAGGTGTTAAATCTGGGCTTCAAGGTGCGCCATCCTATGTCCTCCAGACTCTGCTGGCAGAGCTGAGCCACTATATCCTGCTGGGTTAGTAATAGGGGTGGACCAACAGGAGTAGCTACATCAGGAAAGAACAAAAAAAAAGACAAATTGTAAAGAATGCATTGTGCAACAGTGTAAACACTTGTTTTTTCAACTTATACGATATAAGTACATTGCTGATCCCCTAGGGCCATTGGAACTTTTGATGTGATTATGAAAGTCACATGGAGTGGACATGATTCTACTAACACATGCCTCACATAAAAACACTGACTGGCTGAAAGGAGGCAGAAGAAGATTTTAAAAAACTGTGTTTTTTTTCTTGGAAAGAACAGTCTAAAAAATGTAGCCAGAAAGACAGTTTGGCCCTCATTATGAAGCCTCCCGCCAAGATCTGACCGACGGGCGGCCGCCAATGCAGCCGCACTCCCACCGCAGTCATTATGAGACCCCCGCTGGGCCGCGGGGCGGAAACCTGGTTTCCGCCCCGCGGCCCAGCGGGGATCTCGGCAGCAACACAGGAGCCGGCTCCAAATGGAGCCGGCGGTGTTGCGGCCGTGCAACGGGTGCAGTTGCACCCATTGCACTTTTCACTGTCTGCTATGCAGACAGTGAAAAGCTGCATGGGGCCCTGTCAGGGGGCCCCTGCACTGCCCATGCCAGTGGCATGGGTAGTGCAGGGGCCCCGAGGGGCCCCGCAACTCCCCTTACCGCCAGCCTTTTCCTGGCAGTTCAAACCACCAGGAAATGGCTGGCGGTCGGGGACTCGTAATCCCCTGGGCAGCGCTGCAAGCAGCGATGCCCAGGCGGATTATCACCGCCGGGGCAAATATGGTGGGAAACCGCCGGCCCCGTCGGTGCGACCGCGGTGCTTCCGCCGCAGTCATAATTCCCGGGATTGCACCGCCAGCCTGTTGGCGGTGCAATTGCCACAACAGCCCTGGCGGACTTAGACCGCCAGGGTTGTAATGACCCCCTTTGTATGGAAAAAACAAAATCAACGATTAATGAGTAAGCCGTCATCCACTATGGAGTACAAGTATTCTATTCGTGTTGTGCTAAATGACTGGAAGCATGATAGCCAGTGCTTTGGGTTTGAATTTGCTACTCTCTGCAGTCTGCAGCTGAGGCAGCTGCAATGGACAAAAAAAACTTACTTTGATTCCAATGGCCCTGCTGTTCTCCAAATACCTTTCAGTTCTACCCCGATTCCAAAGAGGCAGGTGATATGTCACAAGATCCTCATGTATAACATGCGTACAATAGATATCCTGTATGCCGTAAGTAGATGTTGGGAAAACTTATGCACTACAGCACAGGGAAAGAAACAGGATATATAGATTTTATTGGGTACATCTGTCACAGAGTATCCCATTTGCAAAACATGAAATAAGGTACACTTAATCCCACTTTACTTTCTTGCCTCACTCTCAAACAAATTATTTAAATCCAATTATTGGCTTGGCAGTAAGGAAAGGAAACTTGACGTAGTGCCTTATATATAGTTTGGCAGTGGTATTACCCTATCACAAACGTGAAGGATATTCCGTCCACTGTATTACGATCTCCCTGGACTGTAATGAGATTGTAATATGGTGGATGGAATATCCATCACATTTCTGATGGAGTAATCCCCTCCACCAAAGTCTAAATCATGCCCTTAATCTGCTGCAACTGGGTAAGGTACGGTGAAAGGCTGGGTAGATGTGGTAGAGGTTTTGCTTTAGAACAATAGGGGGAGGTTCACTGATGATGTGGCTAATAAGCTTAGGCTTAGTTAGTCACTGTAGTTGAAACTGAAAGTTGATGAATGTCAAATTTGAACAGGCGTAAATCCATTATGGAAGCCATATGAACCACTTGTCCCAAAATATGTGGCACATGCCAAACATGTTTATTTGATAGGATGAGACAGAACTTAGGAACAAATAAGGGAATGCGGTATTAGGAGGTGACCGAGTGGGTACTGGAAGGAAAGGAAAGGACACCTTGTTTTAGTTTTGGTTTGAAACCCATTGAAAACGTTGTGCCACATCAACATAAGCAGATGCACATTGCACAGCTAACAGTGTGGTGCAAGATTGAACCATGCTGCAGTTAGGCATGGTCGTGGCCCATGGGTCATGATTGTAAAGTGCCATGTGCAGGGAGGTCAGGGATGGTGATGGGTGGGATCTGCCTCACAGCAGAGATTCCCCCTTTAGATTCTGCTGTTTCATCTACTACACCGGTGCTGACTCCTGCAATGGTGGTCTGTGCAGCTAGAAAAACCATTACACATTTGAGAGCCCAGATACACCTCCCCATTTTTATTTATTTTTTACCAAAAAATAAAACTGTAATATATGACTAGTTCAGTTTGCAGTATCGTCTCTCCCATCTAACATGTCACTTTGGGCATTTTGTTGGTTTTTAGAAAAACCAGCAGTCAAACCAACCATAATGGAGGGGCAGAGATATAATGATGACCATGAGTCATGTGAAGCTCAATGAAGGGGTAGAATAAATTGGTCAATGAATGAGGACATTGACCAATTTGCAAGTGCAATGGGATCACCCTCATGCAATTTTCCTGCCATGTGGCATTGTCATCAAAACTGCTGCAATACTGAATAATAATACCTGCAACACAGCATGGGAGGGGGTGTTCATAACCATGGCTACTCTGCTGTCATTTGAGCATGAACAAAAAATAGAAAGCTTTTTCAACAAACAAGCATAGAAGAGGTTGCCTTGATTTGCAAATGCTGCAATTTTCCCAGTAGACTACCTAATCTACTGTCTTGGTCTTTCAATACGAGTCCACAGAGTATACAAATTAGAGGAGAGGGATAGCTTAATAACCAAGCAGAAAAAAACCTTAAGCTACAGATTAGTACAGGAGGAAGTCAGCTACAGAAACAAAACTATAGAAAAAGGGATAATGCAGGAAAGGATAACAAGAGTAAACATTAAGTAGAATGAAGGGGATTTGAAAAAAGTCACAATATAGGAGAAAGGAGAAAAAAGTATTCTAATGTGGAGAGGTAAAAGTTAGAGAAATAAATAATATTCATGAGAAAATATGGGGGCCAGCAGTGTCATCTGCAGTGACGCTGGTGGTGACAGTGAAACTTCACCTGCTCTGCACTTGCGGTGGAACCCTCCTCTGCCCGACCCTCAGATGCCCTCTTCTAGCCCTTGGGTGCTGATGTAAGAAATGAAGAGGATAGAAAAAATAGTTTAGTGATACCGTTAATCTCCTAGAAAATATTTTGCCATACGAAGGCAAATGCAGTAACATATTAACATTGAACTTTTCTAAATCATATCTCCTATATTATTGCGTTGGCCTATTCCTGATTTCTTAAACCTTGTCTAAGCCCTATTCCAAATTTCCCAAAACACATTTGGAAATACTAATGCTTTACAACAAACTACCTTTGCTTCGTAAATTGCTATTCCCTTTGATGGTTCAACTTAGTCAGTTTCTCATACACGTATACCACACATCACAGGACAAAGGACTCAGCATAACCTCTTAAATAATCTGCCCAAGGGAGTGCCTACAGCAATGAGCAGAACTAGGTAGCACCGAGCATTTGGAGCACTCAAATTGTCTCCCATAATATTTGTAACAGTCTACAATATTGGCATCAGCATAAGCCACTGCTAGTTGCACCAAACCTCAGTACGTCGGCAGAAGCAATGGTGCACCCTCCCCACAGCAGCCAATGCTCCTTCAGGCATACCCACTTCCAGGCCTTCCGCCTGCTGCCAGCATGGAGGGAATGTGGCGCTGCACAATAAAAACAAATGCGGGCAACTCCTCCTTGCTAAAAATGGCACAAGACAGCACCCCCTGGTGCAGGGTGTGCTGTTCACTGCACTGGTGGTGCCTCTGCCTCTACCATTCGCTGCCTGCAGGGAGTAAATAAAAAAAAAGACAGGAGGTAAGAGAAAGAATAGAGAGGAAGAATTTAGGGAAAAACAAAAAGTCATAGGAAATAAAAAAAAATGCATAAACATAAAATATACCAACATAAACACACAAACTAAGGAAATAAATGTAAAACAAGCGAGGATAGGTATGATAAAGTAAGTATGGAAAAGATATAGTACAGATTGAAAAGTCAGCCCAACATCATGCACAGAACAGGAAAGCAAGATGACCGGGCAGTTGGGCGACTGCATGGTACTGTTCACGTACATGTTGTAATGCAGTGCATGCTATTTGCTCGCTTCATTCAAAGTGAAGCAACTCTGCATGTTTGCACTGAGTGAGATGGTGTTCACTGATTTGTTTTTTGTGCTCACCAGCATTCCACATAGCACAACTCTGCAAACTCTGCAAACTATGCCCCCCTTGATATTGATAAGGTTGTGACTGTGAAAATTGGATTGTTTGTTGACTGGTGCATTAACCCTGGTCAAGCACCAGCTACAATCCCTGTCAGGGTGAACCACAAAAAACACTAAGCAGTCAGGCTTAACTTAAAGGCAAAGTGTAAATTATTCAAGCATCACACAAATAGTAATAAAGTGAAAACACAACATACGAAAATAAGAAACATTCCTCACCAATTCAGAAAAAAGAGTGAATCTGAATAAATTATTTGACACCAAAATCACAAAAAAACCATCGGAAGAGCCAGAGTTATGAAATTTTAAAAATGTAAAGTGAAATCTGGTGCCTAAAAGATCAAAGTGTCAACCTTTACATCTAGTCACCCAAGACTGGGACAAAGTCATAAAATAGGGCCAACCCGATGGAGCAGGGTTCATATACAAGAAGTGGATTGGGCCCTGTCTGCGCTTACCTCCGGAAATAGAAAAAAATTGAAAAAACAACTTCTGGAAAGGTAAAGTTCAGCAGGGCAAGGCTGCTGGTGGTGCCTGAGGAGGAGGCTTCACTGTTTGGGAACCACTCGATGAAGTTGAAGTGAAGATTAACTACGTTTGGACTTAGGCCCTCATTACAACCCTGGCAGTTGGTGTACAAGTGGCAGTAATACCACCAACAGGCTGGCGGTAATTACCGCCAAATTATGACCATGGCGGATAGATCTCGGATAGACAGCCACTTTACCACACCAACTGCCAGGGCAGAAACAACAGGCACCACGGCGGTAGTCGCCTACAGCCAGGTGGAAGTCAGTGTTCCACCCACCATATTAAGACATGCCAATCCGCCACCTTTTCTGGGGCGGTACCAACGACATCAAAAGCCTGAAGAAGCACTGCACAGAAGTGAAAGGACTTACCCTTGGAGACACAGGGACAACCACGGGACCATGGAGCCCGAGCTGCATTTCTTCCCCATAATCTACATGCTGCTCTACCACGAACACGAACAATGGCGAAGACGATGACTGTGAGTACAGCCGCCTAGCACACAAGGGAGGGGGGAGGAAATAGAGGGTGATGCACATGCACAACACACACCCCATACACACGCACCAAACTCACAACAAGCTGCCCAAGAAAACTCGTTATTCCCCTTAAATTGGCTGAATAATGCAAGGACAAAATAATTTTACAAAAGTGAGTGGAATAAGATCAACACAGTATAAATAAAGATTTAGCCAATTTTATAGATATTTACAGTTGTAAAGTTTAAGGGACACTGCCCAGTGCTCAGTTTATGTGGGCCACATGGCCACAGGCCAAAGTCCAAGGCCCCACTCGTCACCTGCATCAACACGGATGGAACACTGCAGGGGCATCAGTTGGTAAATAGGCAGGCACCTCAGGGGGACAGGGCATGGGGGATGTGGGGGCACCTCAGCCAGGAGATGAAACAAGACCACTGGTTCTGGAGGGGGCAACATGCCCTGTGCTTGGTCCTGGGGTGTGCAAGGCCACAGTCTCTCAGGTGGGTGACTTGGCCACTTGCTCTGGAGGGGGCAACAAGCCCTGTGCTTGGTCCTGGGTTGTGCAAGGCCACAGTCTCTCAGATGGGTCACTTGTCCACTTGCTCTGGAGGGGGCAGCATGCCCTGTGCTTGGTCCTGGGGAGTGCAAGGCCGCAGTCTCTCAAGTGGTTGTCTTACCCACTGTTTCTGGAGGGGGCATCATGCCCTGTTCTCTTGATCCTGGGGAGGCTGGTGGGTGTCTTACCCACTGGTTCTGGACGGGGCATCGTGCCCTGTGATCTTGATCCTGGGGAGTGCAAGGTCACAATCTGTGCAGGATGGGGGGGGAGGGGTATTGAAGAGGTCAATGTTGGATAGGAAAAGCTTTTTAGGGACATTAAGGTGGGGAGAAGGAGAAGGTTTGGGAGAGGAGGAAGAGGGAGTGGTTGTAGGAGGTGTCTGCTGATTTTGGGTGCAGGTGCAGGTGCATGGGCTGGATGCTGTTGTGAGGTGGATGGCTGTTGGGTGTCTGAGTGCTTGTGTTTGTGTACCTTGGGAGGGGTGTGGCAGTCACAGTGGGAGAAGACACAGGTGACGTGTGCATTACTGTTGTGGGGGTGTCTGCCAGTGAGGTGTGTGGTCTGCTAGGTGTGGTGGTGATGCTGGTAGTGGATGATGGTGTAGTGCATACAGGTGTGAGTGTTGACGGAACTGGGAGGAGGAGGGGGGGACAGTGGAAATTGTGGATGTTAGTATGTCTGCATTTGGGTCATAATGTGGTGGGCATTGTTCTGTTGGCGTAACGGTGTGGGTTTTGATACTGCCAGTTTATCACTGACCTTTGGTGTGGTGGAATTGTGTATGTGGCTGAATAGTGACGTATTGGTGTGTGTGTGTCATAATATGGTGAACGGATATCAGCTGTGGCGGGTGTATGTTGGTGGCAGTCAGCGAGGGTGTGGCTGACAGGAGTTCCCTAGAGGCTGAAAACCCCTTTGATGCAGGACTGCTGAACAGGATTTGCTTCTGCAGAGAAGAAGGCAGCAGGAGCTATAGTGAAGTCAGGCCGACCAACGATGAACCTAGGGTAGATAGATGAGTAGGTTGGTCTGGGTCTTCCCTCAGTTCTCAGAGAAGTTTATAGCCACAAATGTTCTAAACAAGTTTTGGATTTTGACTATCTGACTTCGTTTAACACAAGAATCAAGGGTCCAGGACTAGAAAGGCACCACTGTGGGGTCCAGCCTTTTCAGTTGCTGAGGCTCTGATCAGAAAACTAGCCATCTAGTCCTTGTAGTCACTCTGGTAGTCCCGGGTTCAAGTGAGGAAGCAGGGTTCAAGACAGTCTTTCGGCAGCAAAACAATCCTTCCAGGTACAGCAAAGAGGTATTGTGGAGTACACAGAAGGCCATAGCAGCAGGCAGTTCTCTGAGAGTCCTCCCATATGTCCAGAAAGTAAACGGAAAAGTGGGTTTGAGGGTTTGAGTTTCCCAGTGGTTATCCTTTGAAGTGCTTAGAATTTCCTGACTCCCCTGCCCCTACTCCAAGCTGCCTGCAGGGACATTGCAGTAGTGATAAGTCCTTTGCGCGAAGGCAGAGCACAGCCTATTCAGTTACAAGTGGGTCTGTGCCCAGCTCTACCCCCATCCAGCCAGTAGATGGCCCATTCAGACACACATAATTGCTCTATTGTGTGACTGTCTGGGAGGAATTAGCAAAGTTCAACTGCCAACTGCACCCAGTCCTGTGATATAGAGCAGGTTTCAGGCACCAAATAGCAATGGTAGGAAAATGGCAACTTTCTTAAAGTAGCATTTTCAAAATTGTAATTTAAAGTCCAACTTTACCATTAAAGATGATATTACAGTTTCATAGAAACATGCTTACCTTTTCTCAGTCAAAAGGTAGGCTGGTACATGTTGCCTTATTTTAATAAATGCTATCCGACAGGTGCTATGGAGTAAGTAAGGCACTGATTATATTTAGTCCAAATAAAACTTAAGTGAGATGTCAGTAGTACAAGAAAGCATCTTTAATAACATTTTTGCATTATCTAGGATTGCCTCAAATAGGAGTGCCATAGTATTGATGCTATATTTATCACACAGTATAAATACTCTAACGGGGATTGAAATTAATTGTATTTAATATATTTCACAGCATGGAGTAACACAACAATGTTGGTATGTTCTGCAACAGAGTATGAGAGTCCAAGCATTTTCTGGGCATCTTTCCTGTGGAATCAGAAGATTTGACCTGTTGATATTTACCCAGTAAAAATACCAACTGCCCAATTGTATTGTACAAAGTAATTACCAAGTGTAATACATTTGGATAAACACTTAATTCCAACATCCTCATAAAGAAGGGTTTGAATATGTGTCAAACTTTACTGAGGCATTCATAATCGTGACCTGTTTTGCCTGTCCCTCTCTGGAGGGTCACCACACAAAGTTTTTGCCTCTTTCTGTACACTTTTTGCTGAATTTGTTTTCATTGGCCTCATGACTGTGCACTTTGCTACTGCAAACGACTGCTAAAGTGCTTGTGATTTGTCCCCAACACATGGTTTAATTGGGTTATACCCAATTGACATAATACATTTCCTTATCAGTCCCTTTGAGAGTGGCAAACCATATATCCAGATCCTGTAAATTAAGAGGCAGATTTATCAATGAGTTGCATCGTCTTTGAGCCATGCAAGGTGGTGCAAGGGTGAATAATGCGCTAAGTCAGATTTATAAAGTCACACAAGTGCACCTTGCATGGCTCTTCATGTCTTGATAAATGTAGAATAATGCAACACAGTGCAAATTCCTGTGTTGTATTACCGTGCCAGAGGGAGGTTCTTCATAGTTGGACCATAGGTTTTCCCACACATCGAAACATGGATGTTGGTAACTTCTCAGATTTACTATTACTGGTGCACTGGGAATGCATCAAAAGGCTATACCTCCCTGGGTGAGGCGTAAAGAGGAAAGTTATCTTAGTCTCTCTTGTTTTTTTTTTTTTTTTACTTTTTATGTGTGCTGCATTCTGCAACACACATAGAAAAAGTTAAATTGTGACCTTTCCTGCACAAAAACATTCATGTCCGCAATGCAGGCAACCTTGCACCACAGCACAAGAGTGCCAGCTCAAGGAAAGGACATGAATGTGGCATATAATGTGAAATACGGTGCATTCATAGTCTTTTCCTTTCACAGAGTGCAGAAAGGTGGTTTTCTGTGTTTCATGAAAGTTTGATATATATGCCTCTAATTGCCACTACAGGGCCTGCAGCATTTTTGTGCCACACTTTTAAATAGCCTCTTCAAAACATGTCCAGAACTACCATTGCAGCCTGAATGAAGTTTTAAGCTGTCAGTTCAGCTTGGCAAAATAAACCCCTTGCCAAGCCTTACACACCCCTTTTATTGCATATAAGTCAGCTATAAGGTAGGCCTCCAGGTAACCCATAGGGCAGGGTGCATTGTATTTAAAGTTTGGAAGCATAGCTTTATGCTTTACTAATCCTAGTAGTGAAAAACTCCTGAATTCATTTTTCACCACTGTGAAGCCTACCCCTCCCATAGGGTAACATTGGGGATTCCTTATTGCCTTTAATGATATGTAATTTCCAGTTCGGAGCATGTAGTTACTTCATGGTTGGTATCTTTGGAATTGTGGTGAAAAAGCCCTGTTTAATGGTGAAGTCTGTTTTTTACTCACATTTTTAAAAATGCTGTTTTTAGAAAGTTGCCATTTTTCTGCCCCTAGCCCTTTTGTGCCTACAGCCTGTTCTGGCTCACATGATTGGGTATAGCTGACAGTTAGACTTTGTGAATTCCTCCCAAACAGTCACACAATAGAGAGATTAGGTGAGCCTGAATGGGCTGTGGCTGACAGCATGGGGGACGAAGTTGAGCACAGTCCTCCTTGCAAATAAATAGCTTGTGCTCTGCCTTCACACAAAGGGCCTAACAACTCCTCATTGACACTTCAGCCAGCTTGGACCTAGAAAACCAATGTCTAAAAGCTTCTCCCACCTTCCAAAAGGAGGGCAAGAGAGAGGATGTAAAAATATGTCATCAGACAACAACCTTTCAATACAGTTCTGGACCTGTGATAACTCTGCCATTAAGAAGGCCTGGTGTGCTGCTAGAAGGGCTCCCACTCTGTTGGATGGCTTCTCTGAAAGACTGCTAACTTGCTGGATTGCTGCCCTGCTGCCCTGCTGCCTTGCGTCTGAGCTCAAGGCCTGGATCGCCATCTGTCCCAAATCCTCCAGAGTGACTCATAAGGGCTAGTTTGTTGGCCACTCCTAATGCTACTGCCATACAAAAAGCTTCTTCCATATTATACCTGACCTGGATCCAGTCTGAGTGAGGCCTGACCCTTCTAGTGGTGGCCCTCAAATTGTGGGCCCTTTGAAGTGCCACTTAAAATGCCTATATAGTCAAAATTAAAAAAATAGGAGACATTTTGGCCTAAAAAGTGCTCTGAGAATCAGGAAGAGACCGGGATCAACCTGTTCATCTATTTGCCTCAGCGGCATCGTAGTTTAGATTGACTTTGTGGCTTCCCCACTACATCCTTCTCCGCAGCAACAAATCATTTTCCACAGTCCATCACTAAAGCGGCATCCTACCACATGGAACTGTCTTCCAGCCCTCTACCTCTTCCCAATGGAGATTTTTGACTTCCATTTCAGATGCTAAGACTGAACGTAGAAATCTTCACAGTGGCTTCAGCTCAAGGCTATCCGACAATGACTTTCCCTCCTCGGAAATCTCCTGCAGCCTTGCCCTGCTGAACTTTACCGTCTCAGACACTTTTTAAAAGAATTTCTTTTATGTCCAAAAGTAGCGTTGACCGGGTCCAATTCACTTTTGTAGCCAACCTGTGCTCCATCGCAGACGACCATATATTTTTACTATGACCCAGTCTCACACAAATAGATGTCCGCGGGTGGCACTTTAAACTTTTTGGCTCTAATTTTCACTAAAAATGTAAAGAATCCGTAACTCCTGTTCTACTAATTGGATTTTTGTAAATTTGGTGTCAAATATTTTGTTTGAGTTTACTATATTTTTCTAAATTGGTTTGAGATTTTTTTGTGTTGTGTTTTTACTGAATCACTGTGCTGCATAAATACTTTACAAGTTGCCTCCAAGTTAAACATGTCTACTCTTTGTGCCAAGCTACCTAGGTTTAGGCAACAGATTAATTTAGTGACTTTTTGTGGTTTGTCTAAGATCATGGAATTGTCTCCCCATTCCAAATCTGGTATTGGGGGCCAATCTCATGCACCCTGGGGGTTCCACGTGGACCTCAGTACTGCCAAACCAGCTCTCTGAGGTTTCCAATGCAGCCCCATCTGCTGCCACCTCACAGACAGGTTTCTGCCCTCCTGGGGACTAAGCAGCTGAATCACAGGAAGGCAGAACTATGCATTTCCTTTGGGAGGAGGGTTTTACACACTCTCCCTTTGGAAATAGGTGTTACAGGCTTTGGAGGGGTAGCCTCCCAGAGCCTCTGGAAATGCTTTGAAGGGCACAGATGTTGCCTTGAACGGCACAGACAGTGCTCTCCTTGCATAAGCCAGTCTACACCAGTTCAGGGGCCCCCAGTCCCTGCTCTGGTGCGGAACTGGACAAAGAAAAGGGGGGTGACCACTCCCTTGTCCATCACCACCCCAGCGGTAGTGCCCAGAGCTCCTCCAGTGTGTCCCTGGCATTAGCCATCTTGAATTCCAAGGTGTGGGGATTCTGTGGAGACCTCTGAGTGGCCAGTGCCAGCAGGTGACATCGGAGACCCCTTCTGATAAGGTGCATACTGGGGTAGGTAGTCAATCTCTCAGGGCTTTTTAGCGTCTCTCCTGTGGGTGTTTCCTCAGATTCAGCTTGCAAGACTCCTTCAAGAATCCTCTGCATTCTCTGCTTCAGCTTCTGACCATCGGATCAACCTCATACTGCTTCAGGAAATGCTGTAACTGCAACAAAGTATCCAGGATGACTCCTGTGACCTGCAACTTCAGCTCCAGCCAGCATTTGCAACAGGTTCCAAGGTGTGCATGCTCTGGGGACTGCCTGTATTCATCCTGCACCAGAAGAACCAAAGGAATCTCCTGTGGAGTGACAGAGTCACTTCCCTGCTTCTGCAGGCACCCTTCTGCGACAATGACCGGTACTCTGGGACTCCTCTCCTGACGAAGAGCTGCTCCCTGGGACACAGGTGGTAGACTGACGTGGCCCAGCTGTCCAAATTTGGTGGAGGTAAGAACTTGCCTCCCCGTGCTGCAACAGTACTCCTGCACACAGTGTCATCTCAAGTTCCTTGTGCTTCTGTACACTTCTTTTAAGAATCCTTCGTGCACAGTGTAGCCCAGATCCCCAGCACTCCATCCTGTGAGGCATGACTCAGTGAGTTGTTCTCCTGCGGCATGGAACCTTCCTTTGTAGTGCTGTGACAAATGCACTTTGCATCTTCTTTGTCCCCGTGCCCTGGGACTCCCGTGGGTGCTGAATGGTCTTCTGTTTGCTTTCTGAAGTGCTGAGAGCCACCTATGTCCCCTCAGTCTGAGTTGAGACCCCCAGTTCCCTCTTGGGTCCAGGCAGCTCATTTTGATGCAAACCACATACTTGCGTGAACCAAGACTTGTTGGCAGAATCTACCAACGCAAACAGCCTGCATCCAACAACTTGACGTGGGATATCACCTACACCAAGCAGGAACCCGCAACCATCTTCTTTGGTACTCTTCAGGTACTCTTCTTCATACCGGAGAATCCACTTTTGCACCATCTTCTAGATTGGCAGGGGCTACTGTCCTTCCTGGACCCTTCTTCAACTTCTGGTCTCCTCTCTCCACAGGATTTCAGGTCCAGGAATCCATTGGTTGTTGCTTGCAGTCTTGCTTGGTTCTTGCAAAATCTCTCATCACAACTTGTAGTGTGTCCTGAGGAAACTTGCTCTACTTTACTCCTACTTTCCTGGGCTCTGGGGTGGGGTACTTTACTTACCTTTCGTGTTTTCTTACACTCCTAGTGCCCCTCTACACACTACACTTGCCTAGGGGGGAATTTATGATTCGCATTCCACTATTTTAGTATATGGTTTGTGTTGCCCTTGGCCCTCTATTGTACTTTCTAATGTCTGCACTATTAAATGAATGTTTACTTACCTGATTTTGGTTACTAGTTATATATTTTGTATAATACTTACCTCCAGAAGGAGTAATTTTACCAAGCAGCATCTCATCCATCTACCCCCCTACCGCCGCTGGAGCAAAGTCACCCAAGACCAACTGACCAGCACCCTCGTCAAAAACCCTCCACCCGACGCAGCCGACCCGAACACAGCTGCCATCAACCTCCATCAATGGATCCTCGAATGCGCTAACACCTTAGCCCCTCTCAAGAAACCCACCGCCAACCAAGGAAAGAAAAAACCAGCCTGGTTCACAGACGAACTGACCACCTCCAAAAGCCTTTGCCAGAAGCTCAAAACGAAATGGATCCTAGAACGCACACCCGACAACCTCGCCTCCCTCAAAGACGCAAACTGTGAACACCAACAACGGATCCGCGTCGCCAAGCGCGCCCACTTCACCGAACGCATCAACAACAACGCCCACGACTGCAAAGAACTCTTCGGCATCGTGAAAGAACTCTCAAATCCAAAAGCCAACGCCAACGGCATCCCGCCCTCCCAGAAACTCTGCGACGACCTCTCCACCTTCTTCCACCAGAAAATCGTGACCATCCACAATAGCTTCAACACCGGCCCACCGCCAGACCCCACCCCCGACGTCTCCACCCGCGACTGCCGCCTCACCGCCTGGTCCCACGTGGATGACGCAGAAACCACAACAACCATGAACACCATCCACTCAGGCTCCCCCACGGACCCATGCCCTCATCATGTTTTCAACTCAGCCAACGCCACCATCGCCCCCAAACTCCGCAAGATCATCAACCTCTCATTCACCTCCACCACCTTCCCGGACAGCTGGAAACACGCAGAAATCCAACCCCTCCTCAATAAACCCAAGGCCGACCCCAACAATCTCAAAAACTTCCGCCCGATCTCTCTCCTCCCTTTTCCAGCAAAAGTCATCGAGAAGATCGTCAACACACAACTCACCCACTTCCTCGAAGACAACTCCATCCTGGACCCCTCACAATCCGGTTTCAGACGAAACCACAGCACGGAGACTGCTCTCTTCGCCGCCACAGATGACATCAGACATCAAATGGACAACGGCGAAACCTCAGCCCTCATCCTCCTCGACCTATCAGCCGCTTTCGACACAGTCTGCCACCGCACCCTACTGACCCGCCTCCAGGAAGCCGGCATCCAAGACAAAGCCCTCCACTGGATCTCATCCTTTCTCTCCGACAGAACTCAGAGAGTCCGACTCTCCCCCTTTCGCTCCAAAGCCACCAACCTCATCTGCGGCGTCCCCCAAGGATCCTCCCTCAGCCCCACATTGTTCAACGTCTACATGGCCCCCCTCGCTAAACTGGCCCGCCAGCATCACCTCAGCATCATCTCCTACGCCGACGACACCCAGCTCGTCCTCTCCCTGACCAAAGACCCACTCACCGCCAAAACAAACCTCCACGAGGGACTAAAATCCATCGCCGAATGGATGAACAACAGTCGCCTGAAACTCAACTCCGACAAGACGGAAATCCTCATCCTCGGGCGCTCTCCCTCGGCCTGGAACGACTCTTGGTGGCCCGCCGACCTCGGACCCCCACCCACCCCTGCCAGCCACGCAAGAAACCTCGGCTTCATCCTGGACCCGGCCCTCACCATGTCCAAACAGGTCAGCACCGTCTCCTCCTCCTGTTTCAACACCCTCTGCATGCTCCGCAGAATCTTCAAGTGGATTCCAACAGAGTCCAGAAAGATGGTGACCCAAGCCCTCGTCAGCAGCAGACTGGACTACGGCAACGCACTCTACACAGGCATCCCAACCAAAGACATCAAACGACTCCAGCGCATCCAAAATGCTTCCGCCCGACTGATCCTCGACATACCCCGCCGATGCCACATCTCCCCTCACCTGAGGGAACTCCACTGGCTCCCGGTGGAGAAGAGGATCACCTTTACACTCCTCACCCACGCTCACAAGGCACTGCACAACACCGGACCTTCCTACCTCAACTCCAGACTAAACTTCTACGCTCCCACACGTCAACTTCGATCCGCCAACCTCGCCCTCGCCGTCGTCCCCCGAATCCAGCGCAAGACCTGCGGCGGCAGATCCTTCTCCTTCCTCGCCACCAAGACCTGGAACTCTCTCCCCACATCTCTACGCCAGACCCAGGACCTCCTCACCTTCAGGAGACTCCTCAAGACCTGGCTCTTCGACCGCTAACTGCAGCGCACCCCCCCCCACCCCAACCCCCCCCCCCCAGCGCCTCGAAACCCTGACGGGTACATAGCGCGCTTTATAAATATCGTGATTGATTGATTGATTGATTGATTGCCTCTAAGATATTTTTGGTCTTGTGTCACTAAAATAAAGTACCTTTAGTTTTAGTAACACTGAGTATTGTCTTTTATTGTGTATTAGTACTTTGCAACTATAGTGGTGTTGCAGGAGCTTTACATGTCTCCTAGTTCAGCCGAAGCTGCTCTGCTACAGCTACCTCTAGACAACCTAAGCTGCTAGGACACTGCCTCCATTTCACCAATAAGGGATAACTGGACCTGGTATAAGGTGTAAGTACCTTAGGTACCCACTACAAACCAGGCCAGCCTCCTCCAGACACAAGCAAGGGGACTCTGTGCAAATAAACCTCCCACTGGTGGGACCTCTACAGGGATAGCCAATATGGCCTTAGGAGGAAGGTAGTCCCCAGGAGCAGGAAGTAGATCATGCCCTAATCTTCCTTAGCTGTGGGGTGAACTCAGAGAGTAGACTGGTGATCCTTGAGACTGGGAATCATCATTTCCAGCAGGCCAAGGCAAAAGGTGTCCCTGTTACTGTTTTTAGGGCCATGGTCCAAGCCAGACCATGGCAGTAGAAAAGCTGGTTTCCCTGGAGCAGTACACCAGTCAGGTGTGTAGGGTAACCTAGGCCATGGGGCAGGACTTTCTCCACCCCATGGCCCAGGTATCCTTGGAATTAGGTGGAGAGATGACCCACAAAAGGTTCATAGTTACTGCCTCTGATGCTCATTGATTGTATTCTGAAGAATGAGTTGCAACAGTGAAGGAAGAGCTAGGAGGGGATGCAGCCCAGATTGCCCTGAATGCCAAGTTGTCTGGATATCCCACACCCAAACAGAGGGTATAGGGAGATACAACTGACTTCAAGTTCCCATGCAAAACAGGGCCTTGGCCCATGTTCGACTGCCTAAGCAGGGAAGGCCATCAAGGTATTGATTAGTCTATCCTCGGTTTTAGCTGGAGGGGGATCATGTTGGACTTTCCTCTTTCTGCAGGGTCATCATCAACATATTTGGTTTCACTGTGCTGTTTTCTGAACTCATTTTTGTTGACTTTTTAGGACTATGCACACTTTAACACTGCTAACCAGTGATAGAGTGCTTCTGCTTGATCCTTTAAACATGATACAATTAGCTTACACCCATTTGGCACATTTAGTTTACTTATAGGTCACTAGTAAAGTGGTACTACATGTGCCCAGGGCCTGTCAATTAAATGCTGCTATTGGGCTGGCAGCACTGATTGTGCCATCCACTTGTCACCTTTTAAACATTTCTCAGGCCTGCTACTGTAGCTGGTGTATGCAGTTTAAGAGTGCCATTTAAATCTGGCAAAGTAATCCTTTTGCCAGGCCTAAACCTTCCTTTTTAATACATCACATAACCCCTAAAATCAGTTTTCATTATTGAACAACCTCTCTGTGAGAAAGTAGCCTCTTTCTAGCATGGTTACCCTCACTTTTGGCCTGTTTGTGAGTGTGTGTCAGTGTATTTTTACTGTGTCACTGGGATCCTGCTAGACAGGACCCCATTGCTCATAGATAAAAACCTATATGTCAGTGTGTTTTGCCTGTCTCACTGGGATCCTGCTAGCCAGGACCCCAGTGCTCATGATTTGTGGCCTAATGTGTATGCCTGTGTAGTGCCTAACTGTGTCACTGAGGCTCTGCTAATCAGAACCTCAGTGCTTAGGCTCTCTCTGCTTTTAAATTTGTCACTGTAGGCCAGTGACTACATTTACCAATTTCAATTGGTATACTGGACCCCTTTATAAGGCCTTAGTATATGGTACCTAAGTACTCAGGGCATTGGGGTTCCAGGAGATCCATATGGGCTGCAGCATTTCTTTTGCCACCCATAGGAAGCTCATTGCACAGCTTGCGCAGGCCTATCATTGCAGCCTGCGTGAAATGACGCACACGTTAATTCACAACCATTTCCATTGCACTTAAGTAATTGGGCACTTATATGTCACCTATATGTCTTACCTTCACTTGCTGAAGGTTAGGTGCAAAGTCACTAAGTGTGAGGGCACCCTTGCACTAGCAAAGGTGCCCCCACATAGTTCAGAGCCATTTCCACGGACTTTGTGAGTGCGGGGATGCCATTACATGCATGCACTACATTTAGGTCAATACCTATATGTAGCTTCACAATGGTAACTCCGAATATGGCCATGTAACATGTCTAGGATCATTGAATTGTCCCCCCATTCCAAATCTGGGGAACCAATTCCATGAATCCTGGGGGCTCCACCATGGACCCCCAGTACTGCCATACCAGCTCTCCGAGGCTTGCACTGCAGCTAAGCTGCTGCCACCTCACAGACAGGGTTCTGCCCTCCTGGGGTCTGGGCAGCCCAGTCCCAGGAAGGCAGAACAAAGCATTTCCTCTGAGAGCAGGGTGTCACAACCTCTCCCTTTGGAAATAGCTGTTACAGGCTGGGGAGGGGTAGCCTCCCCAAGCCTCTGGAAAAGCTTGGAAGGGCACAGATGGGGTGCCTCCTTGCATAAACCAGTCTACACCGATTCAGGGACCCCTTCTCCCCTGCTCTGGCGGGAAACTGGACAAAGGAAAGCGGAGTGACCACTTCCTGTCCATCACCATCCCAGGGGTAGTGCCCATAGCTCCTCCAGTGTATCCCAGACTTCAGCCATCTTGCTTTGCAAGATGTGGGGGCACTGTGGAGAGCTCTGAGTGGCCAGTGCCAGCAAGTGACGTCAGAGACCCCTCCTGATAGGTCCATACCTGATATGGTAGCCAATACCCCTCTCAGGGCTATTTAGGGTCTCTCCTGTGGGTTCTCTTCAGATTCTGCTTGCAAGTTTCCTTCAGGAATCCTCTGCAACAACTTCAGACTTTTCTGACCTCGGATCAACCGCAGCCTGCTCCAAGAAACACTGTAACTGCAACAAAGTGTCTACAAGAGACACTTTTCTTCATCAACCTCATCTCCAAGTCAGCAAGTGAAACAGTTTCCATGGTGTGCACACTCTGGGGACTCCCTGTCTTCATCCTGCACCAGAAGAACCAAATAAATCTCCCGTGGAGTGACGGAATCACTCCCCTGCTCAAAGCAGGCACCTTCCAAACTGACGACCAGTACCTTGGTACTCCTCTCACGGCAACAAGCTTGCTCCTAAGGACACAGAGGGTGGACATAATTGACATAGTCTGTCCTGAGGTCCTGCTGACACAATTGGGAGGAAGTAAGACCTTGCCTTCCCCGAGAACAATGGTACCCCTGTGTATTGTGTCTTCTTCACCTCCTGAGGCCTCTGTGCACTCTCTGCAAAATTCCTTCATGTATAGACTGGCCCAGGTCCCCAGCACTCCACAATGTGATGCTCAACTCGCTAAGATGTTCTCCGGCGGCGTGGGACCTTCTTTTGTTGAGCTGCATAAACTGCATTTTGCACCTCCTTTGAACCCAGATCCTGTGGCTTCTGGGGGTGCTGGCTGCCATCCTGAGGGCTCTCTAAAGTGCTGAAAGACCCCTCTTCCTCCTCACATAGAGTTTAGGCCCCCAGGCCCCTCCTGGGTCCATCCAGCGCCATTTTGATGAAAAATTCACTTTTGTCATAGCCAAGGCTTTTTGGCACCTTCCAACACGAAATTTCATCTGTAACGATCTTCACACCTTTTGAAGTTTAGCAGCGATTAGATTAAGCATTAGCAGAAGACATCTTGTATTTAGCAACTATTGTGAACATTTCGCGGAATCCATTTTGTATTCATGGCAGCCATTTTCTCTGCCACATGCTGCCATGTGCTCTGCCCTACCTTCCTGTTAACTACTCTTGAAAATCTGCCTAGTGACAAGTTATATTTAGCATCTCCCACTTTCGCACATGTCCAGTAAGGTCTACAGCTCTGTACCACCCTCCTTTAGCCCCTGCGTGGGTATAAAAGGACCATGCTCTCTCAGTTCAGTGTGCTACTTCAAACATTACCGCCTTGCAGACACTGAAAATCGCGACGGGTGCAACTGCACCCGTCGCACCCTTCCCACTCCGCCGGCTCCATTCGGAGCCGGCTTCCTCGTGGGAAGGGGTTACCCGCTGGGCTGGCGGGTGGCCTTCTGGCGGTCGCCCGCCAGCCCAGCGGAAAACACAGAATAACCGCGGCGGTCTTCTGACCGCGTAGCGGTATTCTGTTGGGGGAACTTTGGCGGGCGGCCTCCGCCGCCCGTCAAAGTTGGAATCACCCCCTTTGTCTTTTATTTCAGTTTCTGTGCCAACTTCTTCCTATATGATCTGAGGACTTTGTGCAGAGAAGGGCGAACCCCTTGCACTAGTAGGCCTTGCTGAGGCTTACTTCAACACACTGTGGGACATCTTTTGCATCATGCAGAAACCCGCTGGTGTCTTCCTATGGTGAATTTCTGCAGCCTTCAACTAACCAGGCACTCTTCTTTTGCACTCTCTTCTGAGTTGGCAGGGGCACCTGTCCTTCCTGGAACTTCTTTCAACTTCTGGACTTGGTCCCCTTCCTTTGCAGGTCTTCAGGTCCAATAATCCAGCAGTTGTTGTTTGCAGACTTGGTTGACTGTTGCAAAATCCCAGAAACGAGGTGTAGTGTGTCCTAAGGAAACTTGCAGTACTTTACTCCTGCTTTTCTGGGCTATGGGGTGGGGTAATTTACTTACCTTTACTGTATTCTTACTCTCCCAGCGATTCTTCACAAACTACACTTGTCTAGGGGGAATTTGTGATTCACATTCCACTTTTTTAGTGTATGGTTTGTGTTGCCCCTAGACCTAGTTTCTCCCATTACATTCTATAGCATTTCCTATTGTTTGCACTATCCTATGACTATTTACTTACCTAATTTTGGTGTCTAGTGTATATATTGTGTATAACACTTACCTCCAGAAAGAATATTGTCTCTAAGATATTTTTAGTACTGTGTCACTAAAATAAATACCTTTATTTTTGGTAACACTGAGTATTGTCTTTACTTGTGCATAACTACTGTGTAACTATAAGTGGTATTGCATGAGCTTTGCATATCTCCTAGTTCAGCCTAAGCTGCTCTACTATAGCTACCTCTAACAGCCTAAGCTGCTAGAACACTACTACATTCACTAACAAGGGACAACTGGACCTGGTGTAAGGTGTAAGTACCCAAGGTACCCACTACCAACCAGGCCAGCCTCCCACACTCTCCCATAGGTACCATTGGCTTACCCAAAACAAATATTATGTTATAACATTTCATTTAGCAGGTAGATGGTTCAGGTTTGGTGTCTATGGAATTGGGAATTAAAACCCCTTAGGGCACTCTTTAATGCTTTGAACATTTCATCGTTTCCACCTTTTTGTCATTCAAAATCAAATCAGGAATTGGTTTTTAATCCCAAGATTCCTTTCACCTACGTTCTCAACCAATTGCCTCTCACGGACAGCTGCCAATCCGTGCATGACCATTCCCACCAACCGACCTATCCCAGAGTGGCTCCAATGATGTCACACTTACACTCACAAGTACTGTGGCTGACAAAGTCTTGGGTCTCGTCCTCACAACTCTGAGTCACACAACTAATGCAAAAATTGCGAGCACTAATCAAAAACCAAAACCCAAAGACAAATCTTCTGGTTTACTACAGGAAAGGTAACACAATCACTTTAGTATCCTTACAGATTTTTCACTGACGGCTCTTCCCCACTTACAGCTACTCCTTCTTTCTCGGTCTCCCAGATTGGCAAGCAAAATGCGACCTGCAAATTTTACTCTCAACTGATCAATGAGTCTGTCCTAGTGCACATAGGACTCACCAAATCTCAGTCCAAATTTCCCTTTCACTCACTTTACTCACTCTCTGACTTTTTGATCATGCCCAATCAACCTACTAAACCAAACAGATTACAACAAAAAACCAAGGCCCTGATTTATATTTTTAGGTGCGAAACTGCACCAATGCACCAGCTGGGCACCATATTTATGGAAAGGTGCAAGCCAGTGCAAAGGGTAGGCTAGCGTAAAAAAAAACATTAACAGGGTGGGGCTGGCGGTTTGGAAGAAGGGGGTTTCACACCAAAAAATCATGTTAGGCAGCTAAGAGTAACAAAAATGATTTAACCAGCCCAGCGTCATCTTCTGATGCAAAACCATCCATACCGCATGAGTCCTGTCTTAGAAAAGACAGGAGTCATGCCCACCACCCCAATGGCCAGCAGAGGGGACCAGGGTCCCCTGGACATGGCCATTGCACCCAGTGCCATGTAGGGGGCCCAATTCACGGCCCCCAAAGGCACTGTAAAAATAAAATAAAGTACTTACCTGTACTTACCTACACTTACCTGGGATGGGGTCCGTCCCCCATCCTCGGCTGTCCCTCTGGTGTGGGTGGGGGTGTCTCTGGGCCTGGGGAGGGCACGTGTGGGCTTATTCCATGGATTCCCACCATGGAAATAGGCCCACAGGTCACCTAATGCCTGCCCTGACCCAGGAGTTAAAAAATGGTTCAAAGCAAGCTTTGCACCATTTCTTGACCCATCCTCCCCCGTCTGTGATTTTTGCACAGGAGGATAAATAAGACACTAGGGCCTTAGATTCATTTTTTGCACAAGAACGTCTACCTTGCATTTCATTGATGCAAAGTAGGTTTCCGCAGACAAAAAATGAAATTTGCACCAGATTTGCCTGGAAAAAAATGACGCAAATCTGGTGCAAACAGAGTATAAATATGCCCCTTAGTCTATGGCAACTAATTACTTAAACAAGTGGGCTAATTGTGTTGGTGGCAGACAGAACTCAGACCGCAAGGGTATAAGTGAAGGTACCTCACAGGAACAACAGATCACATATGCATTGTAAGCAAGGGATGACTAGCCAAGCTTTGAGACACAGTGTGTGTCATTACACAACCTATGTGCCAAATTATTGGGGCTGTGAAGTCAGGCCTATCACCAACTCTCCCTATTGCTGTATCTCTGTGTGAGAGAGAAGAAATGTGAGATATCTATTCCTATATGGTATGTTTCCTCAGTGTTTATATGATTATCCTACTAGACAGCAGTTAAAGCCATTTCAGGGAAATGTATAGAATTGAATTGGTTTTGCACCCCATTTACCTATTAAAACCAATGTTCTTGTTATGATATTTTCAAGGATGACATGTTTTATTGCCTGTGAAATAGTGCCATTCTGTTCAGCACTGCAGGCCACAGAAGAAAAAGCTTGTCCCCAAACTGCTCATTGCACCTAAAGCCAACAAGAAAGAGTATAATGACAGTGTATGGACAGTACAGACCAGTACAGTTTAAAGCTATTTTCTCATTCATTTCTGGTCCTACTGGGTCCACCTAAAAAGATTATGGTGCAAACAGAGAAAATGTTCTAGTGCTGGAGTGTCTGAAATACAAGGAAGCCATAGACAGCTCAGTGTCTCTCAGATACTCCGTGTTATAGTGGAAAATTTAAGATTACAGGTAAAAAATATTTATGGCACCTTGTCACTGTGTGTAAGGTAAATCACATGGGTATATCTGCATACTAAGATTAAAATGCTAATTAGAATACAAAGTCAGTCAAGCTGCAAGGTCAGTTATGAGTATAAATTTGGACACAAATTAGGAATGTAATTGTAACCAAAGTCTATCAAGTTGTAACTGTGAAGAATGCTGGTGCCCACAGGCAAACTCAGTTAAATATGACTCAAAAGCACGAAAAGTAGAAAAGATTGGGGGACTCAATCTGGATGTAGCTAAATTGAAACTCTGAACTTATTCATGTTTAATATGGTCCATATCGTACCATGAAAACCCGAACAAATGGTCCAGAGCATAGATGAGAGGGTTCCAAGCGAGTCTCACTCCCAACTGGTGGATATGCTTTGAATCAATTGTGAAGGTCCTGCTTGGCTCCACTAGTAATGGTCCACATGGGAGGGGGTTCCGAAGGGACTGGACCAATGTTTAAGATTTAAGAAAAAAGTCATGTTTACCATATGGTTTACGGATACTATCACCAGTTCATGGTCACCAGTGCTAACACTGGTCTTATTCATGAAATTAATAATGAATACTCATGTATTCTGAGTGTTGAATTTGTGTAAAAAATTTAAAAACTTAAAGAAAAATAATGCACACATTTGAAAGTGTAACCATGTGAGTTGCCGCCAATGTTCACAAAGTGTATTGTTAATGGCTTATTAATCTGAAATGTTGAGTTTAGGTTTGAATAATGTAGTAATATGTCATATTAAGGGTTATGCATTATGTATTGGGTTTATTAATTGTAGGCCTTAACTTAGCGCAGGGCTTGGCATAGTTGCACGGCCTCATGTCAAGCTGCATTTCTTAGGCGTTTAATAAAATGTCTGCTTAGAGAATGAAATTGTGAGTTTCCACTGTACTCTCCATGTGCTTGTAGCTAAAAGTCTTTCTCATGAGAACTGCTTGCTAGAAGATGCTGTACTTGTTAATGCAACATTGTTAATGTAAAGTGTGTAAGATCGACTTTCTCAGGAGAATACAATGGAGACTCTGACTGGAGAATTAGCTGCAACAATATTGTTACCTGATAGGCCAGATGATGAGAACAGGACGACATGTGAACCATGTACTAGTAGAAATGTAGATTTTAACTTTTAGTTTTATTGGACAAAGTGTTAACATGTGATCCCTGATCAATAACGACTTGGGAAGTAGTTTTAGGAAATCTAATTTAGCATACCTACACTGAGAAGAGGACAGCATTTTGCATTTGCCATTTGCCACTGCATTTGCCCATTTTCCGTTTTGAGAAGAGACGTGCTTAACTTTACTGCTTAAAGACTTTGCCTTTTTTGACCTTTGATGCTGAAACCTGATGCCTTGCTGACCAGACTGATGTCCTGATGACGAAGATGGTCACAGCTTGCTGATCCAAACTGAGGATAGGTATATTGACTATGATTTTGTTTACTTTTGTTTCTATGTACCAACCACGCTATTTTGATAGAGCCATCGTTAAATGTTTTTCCAAATTTGTGTTAACTTAATTGTTTTGCATGAAGCCCAAGTATTCTATGCTAATCGGACGTTAATTAAGGATCTCACAAATGAAGTTTGCTACATGCTATAACATTTGATGTCTTTCTTAGCTGAATCTAAATGTATGTAATATAGTTTGTGCAATTATTCTTTCTATTAATTTGCACTGTAACTTCGGAATGTGTAGTAACTCAAGCCTTGATTAGATTGTGTTTCTTTCACCGCTTCAGACAGCCAGTGTTGTTTCTGTATGTTTATCAACTGATTTTCAGATTAACCTACATTATATTAGCATTGTTAATATAGGGAAATAAATATTCTAACTTTTACATAAAGGTGTGGTTATTCATGACTGCAAGCTCATGGTGTGTGAAAAATACTGACTCCTATTGATCATTAATGTTATTGACTGTTATTTATTGCACAGTTCGAGGGATTAGCGATCTGGGAGTTAGCAGCCAGACAGTAGCAGCAACATAAATTTAAGAAGAGAATGAGAAAAGCAGAAAAGACGCTTGCGGAGGCCAGGTGGGATCATGCTCAGAAATTTTGAAGAACTAAGACTTTGCAGGGGATTACGTTATTCCCAGCAATGACACAGGACAGTGAGAGAGAAGGTTGGAAAGCTACCAGAAAAACAAACAGGAACCCTTCTGAGAGTAGAGAGGGGAGACCATAAGAGTCTAGAAGATCATTGACATTTGAGGAAGAGTCAAATGATGATGAGTTTATTTTGCGCTTATTGATAAATCGTCCTCACCATATGCAGCACGTGAGAGAGGTCTGAGCACCATTGCTGATCCTTCAGCTATGACACAGGTTAATGGGACAACGAATCTGGTGCAGGTCCTAGCACGACAAAGAGCCCGATGCAGAGCAGTTTTAACACACCTACTACTACAGTAGTACAAAATCAGGTGCCATAGCCAAATATCCAGAGAATTTACCCTGACGTGCCCATTGTGGAAATTGCCACATATCTAACAGTGCCAACGGGACAGGGTTTCACGAGGTCGATGTTGGTTCAGACTGAACCAACTCCACTTTTACTGCAGCAAGGGCAGCTGAAAGTAATGCTGAGATACACCCCTATAACAGGGACCCAGACACACCCCGATAACCCCAGACCCAGACCCCGTTACTTGGGACCCAGACAGATATGGGAGTTACTCAACCACAGAACCTGAATGTCAAACCAAGGCCAGATGCTGTATCAGTACCTGTTACCATTGGTCCGATTATGCCCCTGTTTGCACAAGGGAAACCTAGTGCAGATGTACAGGGAGTCCTGAGTCAGAATGCAATGAGGGGAGGACTTAATGAGAATAGTCTCTCCTGTGGAACAGACTTTTGACGAGTCTAGATCACTGCTAGACCCTAGTCCACTAGGAGTTCCTCCGGATACTGTGATACGGTAGAACAGTAGTCAGAGCTTGAAATTACTGAAACCGCAGGGAACGAATATAGTTGTACAACAGGAGCCACTGGCACAGGCCAACATTATATCGATGCAAGGTTTGACTGCCCAGCAAATGACGGAATGGTTAGACAAGCTGAATACCCTATAGAGTGCTTCTAAGGAAGAGGAGTACTTGAACTATACTAGACTTAGAATGGAAGTGGGTGAGCTCATTGAGGAAACTATGGGTGTGAACAGAGAAGCAGAGCTGAGATATCTGTACCCGAAGATTACGAGGGAAGTGAGCAATGTGCATCAAAAGCTGGCAGACCTGGCAGAGAAATACAGCATAGAAATAGAGAAAACGAAGCATTTGAAAAGGAGTTAGAGGTTAGATTTTGAGGCTGAAGATTTTGAACACATGGGATCTGCCGGAATGAAGGCACACTTTAAGGAGTTACTTCAAAGTGCCCAGACTTGGGGATCATTAGACAAGTGGGAAGGCAGATGGGTAAAGAAAAGAGATAAGAGGAAAATTGGATTTTGCGGAACAGACTGCAAATGTGCAGTAGGACTAGGATCCAGTGAAAATGTAACCGATGAGAGAGATTCTGTGAGGGAATTTTGTTCACCTCCCTTGGAGCAGAAGTGACATTCTGTCTTTTAGAAATTATTATACCAGGTTGAGAGAGAAGCCAGTAGAATGGTATCAGCAGACAGACACGTTTGTGAAACTTGCAAAATGCCTGTGGGAAGACTTGAACACACTATTAGAAATAGTAGTTCCAGCTGATCTGTGGATGGAGTGTAAGAGGAGTATAGATTGGCTGAAAAAAGAACCTGAGTAATGAAATATCATTACAATACAAGGTGATTGAATTCCTGAGGCGAGAAGGTCACCCAAAAACACTGACTGGCAAAGAATAGACAGGACAGCTCAGGAAGCGAAAGAGTCGATACATGTATATTATGAGAGATTGTTGCATGCATTTAAGCACTACAGTGGCAGAGAAACAATTGAATTGAAAGGCATGATTCATTTTGTGTTCAGATTTGTTGAAGGTTTGAGACCTTCAATTACCAGATGTTAAAGACTCATTTGATTTGCTGGCAAGCAAAGCCGATTAATGAGGTATTGCAGAATGCAAAGTACTATAGTTACAAGATTGAGGACGCTGTGGTGAACGTGATTTGAGAGGCCCTTTGCTAACAACTAGCCTGGGGTGGGACTACATCCCCCAGGCTCCTCTTCTTCATTTTGGGACATTAGAGCAGTGCGCCCCTCACGCTGCTTGGGACGCTGTGGTGAACGTGAGGTGAGAGGCCCTTTGCTAACAACTAGCCCGGGGTGGGACTACATCCCCCAGGCTCCTCTTCTTCAATTTGTGACATAAGAGCAGTGTTCCCCTTACGCTGCGCGGGACGCACTTAGGACACGCCCAGGCACGTGCACAGGCGAAAACCGGACCAAGATGGGCCTGTCTTTGCCCGTCATCACCCGACAGAGGCTGGGCAGGGCTCACCCCTGTTCATGAGAAGTAAGAGCATTGAGGATTATTTAACTGGTGCTTTGGGGCTTATTATACTTTTCTTCTATTGTTTATAATGGGGAAACGGAAAGCCACAGATGTCCCTGCCCCTCTGAGTGGCAACATAAAAAACAAAAAATGATCTAGTAATCAAGAAAGTTCGGGTACGGCTAAAGGCTTGAACCCTTTCCAAGCAATCAATCTATTATTTGAAGAGGTTGAGGCCATTTTAAAGTGTAATCCTCATCCATTGTCTATTAGCAGTGGAATATCTACGAAGGAGATAATCCCTGAAATGTTTACAAGAAGGAAGAGGACGCAAACAACTTATCCTTCTGCTGACCTTACTACGAGCAAGGCCCTTCATGCCCCTGGAGCAATTTCCTTCCATTCTCCCTCTGTAATTTCTTGTAGCGCCTTGGGCGCTTTGGCATGCCAGAGGAATGTTTTACCCAAGGGCTCCAAGATTTTTCCCCTTCCATTAAGCCTTGTGGTTAGGGTGGTCCCTAATATTCCCTGCTCAAACCAGTTTGAGCCAGTAACAGAGGATGGAGATCCTTCTGCTTGTGTCACAATTCCTTTATCTGGAATTGTTACCGACACTATTACTTTGGCCTCATCTCCCCCTGATCTAGATGGCCCGCATCCGCTGAGCAAGGGGATTGATCTAGCTCTTGTCCTTCAGAAAGTGGATGAGGTAAAGACCATGGTGTCACTATTAATGGAAACTGTGAAGGAAAAATTAATGCAAAATAGCAGCTGTATATGACAGCAGCCTAACGGGGAGGCAAGAGGGGGTGGGATTATTGCTCCATCAGGCTTAGGGTTGGAAACACATATTTCCACTTTAGTGACAGCTGGGCCCCTGCCTCCAGATAATCCATCTACAGTCCGCATTGAGGTTAATCAACCAATACCTGCTAATGTAAGATGGGGGCATAATGGAGCTTTTAATAATAGGAATCATCGGGGATCTTATATATGTATACTGCTGCTCAGCCAGGTTCTGTCGCTCATGGGCCCAGAAGGGAAGTTACCCCTCAATTCCCTGGTAAGGTGGTTGGTCTGCCTATATCTCCTTCCCATCCTCCTAAATCTCATACTGATACTACTTCTCAATATGTTCAGAGTCTGGGAACGGGAAGCAAAGACAGCACAATTTATATGATTGATGCGCCAAAGATATCGCCAGGTGCCTCATCATGAGTCCCTGATAAATAAACCAATCCATAGGCTACGCACCCAACGTAACTGTCTTTCAGTCATTCGCATTGATATTTTAAGGGTGAATAGATGCAGTGTTCCGGGGTCAAATTTTAATTTTATTTATGTTTGTTTCGCTGATAGGGTTCTGGTGGAGCAACTCATGGACTTTGAAGCACGCACACACCATCTAAGTTCTTCGAGAGGAATTGGTATTAGTCTTGTTTCAGATCCGCCTTGTATTCACTCCATGGGAAACTCAGTCCCTCATTTAGATTGTGAATTGCACGTAGAACTTAAAATGTCCCTTGAATGACTAAATGCTGAATCGGGAGTGTTTTCGGGGGTAGCTAATAGGGTTATTAACCCTGAGGGGATTGTCACTTCCACCTTTGGGACTGAGTTGGCCAATGCTGAGATATCTTTAATGTCATGGAACCTAGCGGGACTTGGCAGGAAATTGGGAGACCCAGAGTGGACTACCTATATTAGTTGCCAGGAGGTCTGTCTTTTCCAGGAAAACTGGGCTGAGGAACAGATTTTTATGCAAGGGTATCCCAGCCCAACCCTCAGAGAAGGGTCTAGGTCGTGCAAAAGGAGGGCTATTGATGCTATTTAATAAGAAATTACAATGTGTTTATTCAGTATTAAAAATAGATTCAGTGTATATATTGGGAGTCCAACTTACATTCCATCAGGATTTTAAGATTACTCTATTTAATGTTTGTGCTCGCTCTGCCCCTCGGGGATCTGAGGCCCAGACTTTAGTCCAATTGCATGAATTTTTTGATTCTTTGCGCCCTTCAATCTTCCTGGTAATAGCAGGTGATATGAATAGCACCTTTGAACCCTCTATTTTGAATAACAGATTAACAGATGAAGAAGAATTGTGGGGAATCCCGCAATTAATTAATAATTGTCAACATACCCATTCTCGCGTGGCCTCTCATTTAGCCACATTATGTTTAAAACATGGACCTGTAATGGACGTACGGCTTCTGATATAAACATGGCACCCACATTTAAAAGAGGTATTTCCTCTAGTACTATTGATTATTTTTCAGTGGATGTTAGGTTGTGGCCCTTATTAAAAGACATGAAGGTGGAACCCCGCTGTGAGAGTGACCATAACCCCTTGCTTCTCACCTTGTGTGGAGATGTATTTAGGAGATCATTGCATGATCAACGCACAGTGGTCCCTATCCCACTGTTGAGTAATAATTTTACAAGAGTATGTTGACCAAAGGTATTGTCTAACCACTATTTAATAAGTGGCATCCATAAATTGTTCATTGATGAGATAGCAGTTTATGAAGAATATGAAGCTAATAATATTCCCATTCTTAGTATTCACAAACTACTGTTGAAAAAATTACAGAGCTTCTTCTATAAAAATACTTCCCCTAAATCTTTAGTTGCCAATAAGATGACCACCAATGCATGGTTCAATGAGGATTGTGCAAAGGCTAAGTCTGCATTAAAAACTGCAATTACGAATAGTTCCTCAGGGGAGATCCAATTAACTAGATGTTTATATAAGAAGGCTATAATACAAGAAAAAAAGTATGGGAATATTCTATTTGGCAGAATTTGCTTGCTGCATCTAATAAGAATTCGTTATTTTGGAAGCTATTATCTAAAAGAAAAAGACGGAGCATGAGCAGCTTTAGAAATCATATACAACCTAAGCTTTGGGTGACTCATTTCACCAAACTTTATGCCGCTCCCCCTAATCTTCCAACTTGCTATGGTCATATTGTCGATCTAGCTCCTTTATTGCCATCAAGTCTTAGTGAT
Organism: Pleurodeles waltl; assembly: GCF_031143425.1. NCBI lineage: Eukaryota > Metazoa > Chordata > Amphibia > Caudata > Salamandridae > Pleurodeles > Pleurodeles waltl. Next base: position 784,333,493 of record NC_090447.1, read on the forward strand.
TGCTCTGATGTATCCAGTTTTGACACTCATACCCCTGTGGGTTGCATCTTTTTTTCTTTAGAAGAAACCTTAGGTGTGATCAAATCCTTAAAATCTGGTAAGGCTCCCGGCCCTGATAAGATACCGGGAGATCTATGTAAATCTGAACCAATCATTTGGTCTTGGTACATAAACTTGATTTCGAACAAAATTGCTGCAGGTGGTGCAATTCCGAGCACCTGGAAAGGTGCTGAGATAATCCCTATTTATAAAAAAGTTAATGCAAATTTGCCCGCCTATTATAGACCTATTAGTTTCATTGATAATTTACAGAAGTTTTTTGCGAAACAGCTTCTGGAGAGACTATTAAGTTGGGTACAAGATCATCAGGTTCTTTCCCCATTGCAAGCAGGCTTTAGTTCTAAAACTAGCACAATAGATCAGGTGTTCAGATTGGTGCTTCTACACTGGAAGTATGTAGTCCTCGCCAAGCAATCTTTATATGTTGTTTTTGTGGACCTACGATCAGCTTTTGATTTGGTCCCGAGAGAGAAACTATGGGAAGTATAATAGAGGTAGAAAATTCCATCTATTTTAGTTTATCTCTTACGGCACCTACATGACGACACCTTTGAGCAAGTGAGATGGGGTGACCAAGAAGAGTTGACAGATAAAATCCCCATTAAGAAGAGAGTACGTCAGGGTTGTGTCTTGGCCCTATTTTATTCACCTTATTTATTAATCAGGTGGTACACCTATTGTCTTCATGTCAAAATGATGCCCCAATATTGAATGCTCAAAAAATCCATATTTTGCTTTTTGCTGATGATTCACTTCTCATCTCTAAGACCCCTATGGGACTTCAAATTCTTGTCGATCGTTTTAAATCTTTTTGCATGGACCATGGTTTGGAGCTGAATGTTAATAAAACCAAACTAATGGTTTTTAGCCAAGGTTCTAGCAGGAGATGTATTATTAATTTAGATGGGACTCCATTAAATCGGGCCAGTTCAATAGACTATCTAGGTGTGAGGATAGCAAGTAATTTGCATTGGGAAGATCAGATTAGTAAAAGTGTGGGGCCTCTCCAGAATAGAGCAGCCGCTATCCTGCGTTTTCCTAGAAGTTCTGTATCTAAAGCTGTATCCCCAGCTATTAACATTTATTTGGCAAAGGTGCAGGGAGCGGCTGCCTATGGTGCTGAAATATGGGGTCTTCTGATTGTAAAAGGCTATCTGTGGGAGAAAATAACTTAGCTAGGGCTGTAATAGCATGCCCGCGCAGTACACCTTTAATTCCAATGTTTTTGGATCTTGGGTTCAATCGTATAATGGGTACGATAGTCCTAAGACCATTACTCTACTGGATACGGATATGTACTGTCCCCGAACTAGTTGTATATAGAGACTCCTTTCTTGATCTTCTAAAAAGATCAAATGTGACTTCCATCCTATGGGTTAAACACTTGTCAAAATGGTTTTATATTTTGGGATTGACAAGCTTCTGGGACAACCTGCAATGCTTGGAAAAAAAACATAGCACAATCCTGAAAACAACTTATTGGTCCTATGTAAGACATGAGTTAATTTGCATCAAATCCCATGGTCGTTTGACTGATTCATTTATTGACTTCAAGTGGTTTCCTCAGTATGAACCATATTTAGATTTTATACCTGATCTACCGGGGAAGGGCCTGTATGATCGTTTCCGCTTTGGGAGTCTACCGTTGTTGTCTTTATCAAGAAGCTGAGGGTCTATTCCACTACCTGATCTATGTCCAGCTTGTTATGGGAGCCCAGAAACGGTTGAGCACTTCATGTTTTTTTGCCCTGCCTATTCTATTCCACCATCAAAATGGATACGTACAATTTGTCGACATTTGGGTTTGAATCAGTGCTGTACAGCGATGAGGATTTTAAATAGTGACACTTCTAAATTTTTAATTCTTGCAGTTAGCAAGTTCCTTGTGGCTGCATGGCAAAGACAAAGTCATTTTGTAAATAACATTTTAAGAATTAATATTTAAGATATGTAAATATTTTAATATCTGTGAGACTTAAAAATGTATTTATGGACATTTTCTTTTTTTTCTTATATATTTCACTTTTTGCTTTTTCTTAAATTTTAACTGTAATTGAACTGTAATATGATGATGCTTTGATGGTTATGTTAACCGAATAAAGCTTATGTTGAACTGAACTGAACTGACGAGATTGAGTTGAAGGAGAGAAAGCAGAAGGAAAAGGCGATGGTGATGCAGATTAAAGCTGTACAAACAGGGATGCAGGGGAATTATCCACATCAACAGCATGGAAACATATTATTTCAAAATTAGATGAGATCATGGAGGTAATGTGAACCGAAGTCCTAATTTGAATACTGTGGTGGTTCAGAATGATGTGCAGGGAATGAAGAAATTGTTCCCTTGTCACGCTTGCGGAGCGCTCAGACATTGGAAACAGGAGTGTCCGATGATGGAGCAGGAAGGTGTTGTTCAGCAAACCAATGACTTCAACTTGTTTCAAAACATGAGAGGATCAAGAATGAGGGGGTCATAATCCGAATTTTCAACATAATGTGAATCAAATGCAGAATTTTCAATCCATGAAGCAGGTGCAAATGCCATGTGTACAAATGACACAGTTGCAGCCCATGCAACAGCAAGTTCAAATGGTACCTAGACAAATACAAATACCTCAAGCTCCAATGGAACAGCGGCAGGTGGTGCTCCCTTAACAGTTCACAGGTCAGAGGTCCAACCAAAGTAATAACACAGTTCACCAATTCCCATTACACAGTGAGAATGGAATGAACAATGATTGGGTGAGTGAGAGTTCGGATGAGGAGGCGTGTGTGCTTGCAGATTCCTTAGATGTAGATGTAGATCAGAAAGGTCCCTATGTGAAGGGAAAAGTAATGGGTCACAGAGTTTCATTCTTGGTTGACACAGGAGCTACACGCTATAAAGTAAGGGCTGCAGAGCTTCCAAATTTGCACCTTTCAGGAAAGACAGTCCAGTTTGTAGGACTAGCAAATCAGTATTTGACCAACCCAATCACAGATCCAGTACAGGTTAAGATTGGTAACTTTCAGGGGTTGTACAAATTTGTTGTCTGTGATTCAAGTCTGGTGTCCCTACTGGGAAGGGACTTGCTGTGTAATACCAGGGGCTCGATTACTTCCTCAAATGATGGAGTCAAGATACAGACGAATAGTGATGAAGAAGATGACCCTGCTCCAGAAACCGAGTGTGAAACTACAAATTAGAAATACCCCGCTGATTGATACCTTTCCAGTGTTCTACAGTGAAGGAGCTTCACCCTGATATACAGGAAACAGATCAAGAGAAAGTGTGGGATCTGACAGGGAAAGAGATAGGTCTAATAAAGGGAGTTGATCCAGTAAAAGTTTCTGTGAAGCCGAATGCAATTTTTCCTCAGATTCCCCAGTACCACAAGACACAGGATATCCTTATAAAGGTTGCCCAAATAATAGCAGAATTTGTGAAACAAGATGTCCTGAAAGAAGTGTTGAGCAGCCCATGTAATTCTCCAATAATGGAACTGAAAAAGCCCTGTGGGAAAGTTCAAATTGTCCAAGATTTGTGAAAAATAAATGACATTGTGATCAAATGTTGCCCTGTGGTACCACATCCAGCTCTGATAATGTTTCAGATTCCATGTGATTCTAGTGGTTCACTGTCATAGACTTGTCACAAGCCTTCTTTTCTGTGCCTCTTTACCAGGACAGCCAATTTCTCCTTTGTTTCAAATTTTTAGACCGAGTTTACTGTTGGTGTTGAATTCCTCAAGGGTTTATAGAGTCATCTTCCATATTCAATCATATCTTGAAAAAGAACTTGGAGTCATTGGAATTGCCTTTCCAATCGACCTTGGTACAGTACATTGATGACATACTGATTGCGTGCAAAACAAGGAACGAGTGCAAGTATGACACGATTGCCTTCCTGAACCATTTGGAAAATAATGGCCATAAAGTATCAACCACTAAAATTGCAGTACTGTCAGAAAGAAATGAAATATTTGGGTCATCAGATTGAGAAAGGATCAAGGGACATATCCAGAGAAAGGGTCACGACCATATTGCAGATGAATCCCCTGACCGCACAGGGAGATGGCATGATGTTTTTAGGGATGGTAGCTACTGCCACCAATGGATTCCCAGTTTTTCAGGCCACTGCACAAGCTGACCCACAAGGAGGTCACTGATCCCTTAGTGTTAGACCAGGCTTGCATGAAAGTGTTTTCTGAATTGAGAGAGAGTCTGTGCAAAGCTCCGGCATTGGCTATGCCTGACTACACAAAGCCTTTCACATTGTTTTGTCGTAAGCATGATGCATGTTTTTTGTGTGTCTTTCTGCAGGTCCATGGAGGTGAAAACTGCCCAGTAACATATTTTTCAACTACTTTGGACCGAGTCGCAGCAACTTTACAAGGCTGTGTGCGTGCAGTTGCAGCGGTTGGACAGAGCCTCACAGAGTGTGAAGGCATTGTGATGGGACATCCCCTAACAATAATAGTCCCTCACTCATTTGAAGTTTTCCTTACCTGCACCAAGACCCAACATTTAACTGATGCAGGATTGACCAGATACGAGACAAGTATCTTGTAGTAACCAAATGTGTCACTAAAAAGATGTACAGTGCTGAACCTGGCAACCTTGCTTCCAAATGAGAATGTTGAAATTGAAAAATTTCAAGACATTGAGCATGATTGTCTTGAAGTAACTGACTTGTGCACAAAACCGAGCCCTGATATTAGAAATACGCGACTAGAAGAGAATGACTGTGTTATCTTTGTTGATGGTTCTTGTCTGAGAGACAATACAGGGACACTGAGAGCAGTTTCTGCCGTGTGCATAATTACGGGTATACTGGAAGCATCTTGGCTTCGAGGACTATATTCTGCACAAGTAGTGGGACGGGTAGCCCTTACTAGAGCGTGCCATGTTTCTGCTCAACTTAATGTTACCATCTATACAGATAGCCAGGAATTTATTTGGAATAGTCCATGATTTTGGCCAGTTGTGGTCACAGAGAGGTTTCATGATCTCTTTTGGTTCGCCAGTGAGAAATGGTGAGAGGATTAAAGAATTGTTGCATTCTATCCAGATGCCTGAAAAGATTGCCATGGTCAAATGCAGTGCGCAAGACTTTGTGTCAGTTGGGAATGGATATGCGGATCAAGTCACAAGGTTTTGTGCATTGAACTACATATCATTTAAGAATAAGTGGGAATTGTTACCTGAAGAAGATGAAACATGTCCAAGTTTTGCATTGAAATGAATAGATACGTTTGAAGAATTGAAAACATTTCAGAATAATGTTGACAGGGAGGAAAAACGTTAATGGAGCAAAATGAAATGTGTACAAAGACAGGATGAACTGTTGGTTTCAGAAGAACGTCAATTGGTTTTGTCCAATAGTCTGTTCTCTCAAATGACTTGATATTATCATGGTCAAGCACATGTTGGGAGGGATGCCATGATGTGTTAAGCACGATTGGTTCAACCCAAGGTTTAGACAGGTTCCTGAAGAAGTTTGCTATTGTTGCATCATTTGCCAGCAAATGAAAATGGAGAAAGGTACAGTGGTTTTTGTGAGCCACAATGGAAGAGCAGGAGGTCCATTCAACAGAATGCAAATTGATTTTATAGAGATGCCTGTGTTTGGAGGTTTGAGATATGTGTTGGTGACTGTCTCCATCTTTAGTCACTGGATTGAAGCGTACCCTACACGAAGAGATGACGGCCTCACAGTAGCGAAATTACTGCTTAGGGAACTGATGCCTCATTTTGGGGTTCCGATCTCTTTAGAAACAGATAGAGGAAGTCACTTCAACTTCAATTAAATTACTATGTGCAACCTTATACATGAAGCAGAAGTTGCATTGTAGTTACTGCCCTGAAGCATCAGGACTAGTGGAACAGATGAATGGTACCTTGAAATCAAGAATGGCAAAAATGTGTGCGTCCATGAATCTGAACTGGCCTGACGCACTGCCTTTAGTTTTGATGACAATGATAAACACACCCGAAAGGAAGACAGAATTGTCACCGCTTGAGATCCTTATGGTCCGAGCCATGAGGTTGCCCGCGGAGCCTGCAAATACCCTTGTCAACATTACAGATGATATGGTGTTGGACTACTGCAAAGGTCTGGCTGACGTGGTTCACTCTTTCTCTCTGCAGGTGGAAGCTACCACACTGCCACCGATCCACAACACAGGGCACAACCTGAGAGACGATGACTGGGTTGTGGTCCAGAAGCATGTGAGGAAAACGTGGTTGGAGCCTTGATGCAAAAGACCATTCCAGGTAGTTCTGACCACTACCACAGCTGTGAAGTGTGCAGGAGTTCTGAACTGGATATACGCCAGCCACACAAAGAAAGTGGCATGTCCTTTAGACAATGAAAAAGAGTTGTTGAGAGTACCAACAATGACAAAACAAGTCTCAGAACCAGAAAGAGAAGAAGGAGGAACTGAGACCGGATCTGAGCCCATTGAGGCTCCTGTGAGAGACGAAGGGGAAGACCTCCAGGAGAGTGACAGTGAGCCTATCTCAATTGAGGCAGCAGGAGAGCCTAGTCAGAGGAGGGATTTCTCAGAAGCAGTTGATTTTGAGAGACAAACAGAGCAATCGCCAGACCCGAGGGGGAAGGAGTTGAGGCAGATCGAAGCCATTGTGATCTAACTCCTCCTGAACCAGTTGCATGTCCGTCAAGAGAAATTCTTGCAGAGCAAGAAGAAGTTTCAAGTTCAACACTGAAAAGAGCATAGACCAAGGGTCCACTGAAAGGAGACAAGTGGACGGAATCACAAGTAAAGAGAAAGGAAGCAGTTGTTGAAACAACAATCGAAGAAGAAGAAGTAGATACGACAAGGAGAGAGGATCTAAGTGAAGGAGAATTGAATGGGGATCGAAAGTTGAAAAGAAAGAGAATAGCATGTCTAAGCTATGCAGGTCCTGAATGGGCGTATGCAACAACAAGTGAATGACAGAAATAATTTCTGTCTTTTTATTTGGATCAAGACATTTCATGTCAATATTTTGGCACATGAAGGAAGGTAATGAACTGAACTGTTGAGACAAATTTGAAAAACAGTACAAAGAGAAAGAGACTGTTGAAAAGTAACTGGATAAGATTTGATAACTTGATTTGACGAAAAGAAAACCTGATTTGACATGCTGCCAACCCGTTTTTGACAAGCTAAGCTGATTTTTGACAAAGGATCTGGAAGTGAGACCGAAAGCCGTAAATAACTGCTGAAAGAATATTTTTGATTTTGTTTTTAATTTTGCTGCATTTTTCCAAATGTTCTCTTCTGCTTTCTGATTCTTTACAGATTATGAGTAACATTAGCCAGCAGGGTAGGAAGAACAGGTGCTGTAAATATATGAGTATTGGTTTAGTTATTGTGTATGTAATATTGTTTGTGATATTGATTGTGGGTATGACTGTTCTTGACAAATGGGGAAGCCAACCATACTTTAGCTTTAGAGACAACTACTGCATTAACTTCAATAGAGAAGTTTAGGTTGGATGAGAAGTATTTGCAGGTACGTAGTAATGCACAAGGGGACCTTGCCTCTAAGGTCTTCTATTGCTTGCTGAGTGAGTATGTTGAAACGATGGATGCGAAGAATTGTTATGTGTGTACGCAGATTCCTTCATCAGTCAAAGAAGGAGTTACCTGTCATAGTTTGCCTTTAACGTATGGGATATTAACTTTAGATGAGCAACACGTAGGGAAGCTTTGTGTATACAGACCTAAATCTCGCACTGACACTTTATTTGTGGGAAAGAGTGAATGTAGACATGTGTTTTTGTTTCAGAGTAAATGGACATTTATGTGGAATGGACAGGATTCAGCGATTCCTGGTATATATTGCATCTATGGTCCTAATGCTTATTACCGTCTTCCAAGAGGATGGCATGGAACATGCTATTTGGGGATAGTTTTCCAAAGATCTTTCAACTTGATGACTTAAATAAATTTCTGAAATTGACTGAATACATTACATTAGAGAGAAGAGAGATTCTCCTTCTAGTATAGTGGGAGATATATTTGGAGCTATGATACCTTCTGTAGGTGTTGTTCTGAATTTGATAAAGATTCGAAAGTTGTCTACTACTGTGGATAACATGCTGACACATTTTTCAGGAGCCTGATAGATACTGAATTAGCTGCTGAAAGAGCTAAAACTCTTCAGAACCGCCTTGTGTTAGACACTCATTAGCAAAGGATGACAAACTTAGCAAAATGCCTAATTCTAGGCATTGCTGTTCATTCATTCCAGACAATAGTCAAGAACTTAGAAGACTACTTACAAATCTGACTAATGAGAGTGCTGGTTTGAAAGAATTGAAGGAACCAGGTGTTTGGGAGAAACTTGGCAGAGGATTTGCTTCAGTAGGAAATTGTCTCAGCAACTATTGAAAATATTACAAGGGATATTGATTATTGTGTTTGCATTATTTGAATATGGGGAATGTATGAATTGAGTAAAATAATTAAAAATTAAATTAAAGAAGACATAGAATAATCGGAGGAGGGAAGTAAAGGAAAGAGAAAATTTGTTTAGGGAAAATTTGAAAAGGGAACAAAAATTTGAAGGGATTGAAATGACAGAATTTTAGCTGATGCAAAAATTTGTGAGTGAATGTTTAGTTCGATGACACATTTAGTCATCAGAGGAGGGATTGTTAACGCTGGTCTTATTAATGAAATTATTACAGAATATTCATGTATTCAGAGTAAACACTCGGACTCAAATTAGGAATGTAATTGTAACCAAAGCATATCAAGTTGCAAATATGAAGAATGCTGGTGCCCACAGGCAAGCTCAATTAAATATGACTCAAAAGCACTGGAAGAAGAAAAGACTGGTGGGCTCCATCTGGATGTAGCTAAATAGAAACTCTGAACTTATCCATGTTTAATATGGTCCATAATGTACCATGAAAACCTGAACCAATGGTCCAGAGCATAGATGAGAGGGTTCCAATTGAGTCTCACTTCCTACTCAGTGGATATGCTTTGAACCAATTGTGAAGGTCCCGCTTGGCTCCACTAGTAATGGTCCACATGGGAGGGGATTCCAAAGAGACTGGACCAATGTTTAAAAATTTAAAAAATGTCACTTTTACCACATGGTTTATGGATACTAACACTGTTTCATGGTCACCAGTGTTAAAGCTGGTCTTATTAATGAAATTATAATTAATGGATATTCATGTATTCTGAGTGTTGCATTTGCATAGAAAATGTAATGACTTTGAGAAAAATAATGCATGCATTTGAAAGTGTGACGATGTGAGTGACCACCAATGTTCACAAAAGTGCATTTATTAATGTCTTATTAATATGAAATATTGAGCTTATGTTTTATTAATATAGTAATATGTCATATTAAGGGTCATGCGTTATGTACTGAGTTTATTAATTGTAGGCCTTAACTTGGTGGACGTCTTGGCCTAGTTGCACAGCCTCATGTCAAGATGCATTTCTTAGGAATTTAATAAAATATCTGCTTAGAGAATTAAATTGTGATTTTCCGCTGTACTGTCCATGTGCTCGTAGCTAAAAGTCTTTATCATGAGACCTGCTTGCTAGAAGATGCTGTACTTGTTAATGCAACATTGTTAATGTAACGTATGTAAGACTGACTTTCTCAGAATACAGTGGAGACTCTGACTGGAGTATAAGCTGCAACAATATTGTTATCTGATGAGCTGGATGATGAGAACAGGACGACAGGAGCCAATCATCGACATGTGAACCATGTACTAGTAGAAATGTAGGTTTGAAGTTTTAGTTTTATTGGACAAAATGTGAACATGCATCTCTCTTGACCAATAAGGGCTTGGGAAGTAGTTTTAGGAAATCTACCTTAGCAGGACTACACTGAGAAGAGGACAGCATTTTGCATTTGCCATTTGACACCACATTTGCCCATTTTCTGTTTTGCTTAACTTTACTGCTTAAAGACTTTGCCTTATCTGAGCTTTGATGCTCAATCCTGATGCCTTGCTGACCAGACTGATTTCTTGATGATGAATACGGTCACCGCTTGCTGATCCAAACCGAAGATAGTTATATTGACTATGATGTTGTTTGCTCTGTCTATTTGCTTTTGTTTCTAGGTACCAACCGTGCTATTTTGATAGAGCCATAGTTAGATGTTTTTTCAAATTTGTGTTGACTAATTTATTTTGCATGAAGCACAAACATGCTATGCTAATCGGATGTTAGTTAAGGATCTTACAAATGAAGTTTGCTACATGTAATAACATTTGGTCTTTTCTTTGCTGCATCTAAATGTATGTAATATCGTTTGCACAATTATTCTTGTTATTAATTTGCACTATAACTTTGGAATGTGTAGTAGCTCAAGCCTTGATCAGATTGTGTTTCTTTTGCTGCTTCAGACAGCCAGTATTTCTCTGTATGTTTATCAATTGATTTTGAGAGTAACCTACATCATATTAGCATTGTTAATATAGGGAAACAAATATAACTTTTACATAAAGGTGTGGTTATTCATGACTGCAAGGACATGGTGTGTGACAATTACTGACTCCTATTGATTATTAATGATATTGACTGTTATTGATTATTGATCTGCACATGCTGGATATGCATGGTGGAAACATCTCAAGCGCAGTCACAAGGTTCATCGACCTATTGTGTCCCCTTATAAGTTTACTTATGAAGGTCAGACGCGCCAACACCAGCACGATTCCAGAGATCACAGGGGCATATTTATACTTGTTTTGCCCCAAATTTGTGTCATTTCTTTAATGTAAATTTGGTGCAAAACTAACTCCATATTTATACTTTGGTGCTAGACCTGTCTAGCACCATAATCTATGGAGGTTAAGTCATTTTTTGGACGTGGAAACCTACTTTGCGTCAATGAGATGCAAATTAAATGTTCCTGTGCAAAAATGACTCTAAGGCCCCTGGCGCCTTATTTATCCTCCCGTGCAAAACATCACGCACAGGGGGGAAGGAGGGGTAAAAAAATGGTGCAAAGCTTGCTTGCACCATTTTTTAACGCCTGGGTCAGGGCAGGAACACCATGGAAAAAGCCCATAGGTGCCCTCCCCTGGCCCCAGGGACACCTCCACTCACACCAGAGGGACAGCGGAGGATGGGGGACCCCATCCCAGGTAAGTACAGGTAAGTACTTTTTTTTTTAAAGTGCCATTGGGGGCTTTGAAATGGGCCCCATACATGACACTGGTTGCAATGGCCATGCCCAGGGGACCTGTGCTGGCCATTGGGGTGGTGGGCATGACTCCTGTCTTTTCTAAGACAGGAGTCATGTGTTATGGATGGTTTTGCATCAGAAAATGACTCTAGGCAGGTTAGAGTCCTTTGTTTTTACTCTGAACTGCTTAACGTCATTTTTTGGTGTAAAACCCACTTCTTCCATACCGCCAGCCCCACCCGACTAACATAATTTTTTTTTACACTAACCTACCCTTTGCACCGGCTTGCACCATTCCATAAATATGGTGCTGAGCTGGTGCACAGAAATGGTGCAAGCCGGTGCTAAACTTTTTGGTGCAAAACTGCATTAGTGCAGTTTTGCACCAAAATGTATAAATCAGGGCCATAGTTTGGACCTGTGAACCCTGAGGAAGCGCAATGGGACCACAGCACAAGGTTGAGCTACATGAACCCATGCTGACTTATCACAACACTCATTTAGAACTTAGCACAAGTTCATAATTTCTAAAAAAAAAAAAGACCTGCGTTATAAAAAATGTGTGTTTAGCAAAAGAACCATACTAAATCTATAGCTGATATAGAAATAAAAGCCATATCTTGATCTTTCTACCGCCATCAATATCAAGCTATATAAATCATCTACATCAGTGCATTCTGAAACACTTTATTTAAATAAAAAAAATCCAATGGTGCAGTGTGCCAGCACATATTTACAAGGCCACACAAAGCCACATTGCATGGATTTCAATTGGCCTTGTAAATATGGACTCCTCTTACGCATAACACTGTATTAAAGGAACTTTCAATGGGTGGTGCTTGGAGGGTTCCTGTGCAACACCCATGGAACCAGAAGGAATCTGATTCAGATCCTCACAGATTTACAAGTCTGGGAATGCATCAGAGTCCTACGCCACCTCAGGGGTGGTGTAAGAGTGATGTAACAGGGAGAAAAATCTTTATTTCTCCCCGTCTTTTCCTCTTTATATGTGTGCTGTGGAAATAGGAAAACATGTCTTGTGATTGTTTTTGTGTAGGAAGGTGTCCCTTCTTGCACAAAAATAATCATCCCTGCAATGCTGAAATCCTTGCACAATGGTGCAAGTTTGCCTGTGTTGGCGCTAGGCAGCAATTTGTGTACCAGTACAGGGGGAGAGGACAGAAATGCACTGTATCTTGTAGATACAGTGCATTTCTGCCCTTTTCTGGTAGCCCAGGATCAGCAAGCAGAGTCTTCTTCATCAGCTGGACATCCGTCTGATCAGCATTCGCAGTTGGGGACAGGGACTGGCTCAGCCACAATTACAAAGAAAGGGAGCACACTGCCTACACTCCAGCAACAAAGTCCAACCCCAACGCATCATGGTAAATGCAGTCGACTTCGTAGTCCATTCAGAAAGTAATAAAGTCTTTCACCTCTGTAGGCACAGCAAGTGCTGTTTATCCCTGTACACGTGTTTCTGGGTTTAGCCCATCATCAGCAGGGAGCAGCATGGTATAGGGGCTTGCTTGAAATGCCGCCAAATGTTTTCTCAGGTTAATGTACCACTCATGGCGCACAGGTGCCTCCCAAGGCTCGTCAGCCGTGGCTCAAGGGAGCCGTCCAAAGACAAAATTACAAAGAAAGGGAGCACACTGCCTACACTCCAGCAACAAAGTCCAACCCCAACGCATCATGGTAAATGCAGTCGACTTCGTAGTCCATTCAGAAAGTAATAAAGTCTTTCACCTCTGTAGGCGCAGCAAATACTGTTTATCCCTGTACACGTGTTTCTGGGTTTAGCCCGTCATCAGCAGGGAGCAGCATGGTATAGGGGCTTGCTTGAAATGCCGCCAAATGTTTTCTCAGGTTAATGTACCACTCATGGCGCACAGGTGCCTCCCAAGGCTCGTCAGCCGTGGCTCAAGGGAGCCGTCCAAAGACAAAATTACAAAGAAAGGGAGCACACTGCCTACACTCCAGCAACAAAGTCCAACCCCAACGCATCATGGTAAATGCAGTCGACTTCGTAGTCCATTCAGAAAGTAATAAAGTCTTTCACCTTTGTAGGCGCAGCAAGTGCTGTTTATCCCTGTACACGTGTTTCTGGGTTTAGCCCGTCATCAGCAGGGAGCAGCATGGTATAGGGGCTTGCTTGAAATGCCGCCAAATGTTTTCTCAGGTTAATGTACCACTCATGGCGCACAGGTGCCTCCCAAGGCTCGTCAGCCGTGGCTCAAGGGAGCCGTCCAAAGACAAAATTACAAAGAAAGGGAGCACACTGCCTACACTCCAGCAACAAAGTCCAACCCCAACGCATCATGGTAAATGCAGTCGACTTCATAGTCCATTCAGAAAGTATTAAAGTCTTTCACCTCTGTAGGCGCAGCAAGTGCTGTTTATCCCTGTACACGTGTTTCTGGGTTTAGCCCGTCATCAGCAGGGAGCAGCATGGTATAGGGGCTTGCTTGAAATGCCGCCAAATGTTTTCTCAGGTTAATGTACCACTCATGGCGCACAGGTGCCTCCCAAGGCTCGTCAGCCGTGGCTCAAGGGAGCCGTCCAAAGACAAAATTACAAAGAAAGGGAGCACACTGCCTACACTCCAGCAACAAAGTCCAACCCCAACGCATCATGGTAAATGCAGTCGACTTCGTAGTCCATTCAGAAAGTAATAAAGTCTTTCACCTCTGTAGGCGCAGCAAGTGCTGTTTATCCCTGTACACGTGTTTCTGGGTTTAGCCCGTCATCAGCAGGGAGCAGCATGGTATAGGGGCTTGCTTGAAATGCAGCCAAATGTTTTCTCAGGTCAATGTACCACTCATGGCGCACAGGTGCCTCCCAAGGCTCGTCAGCCGTGGCTCAAGGGAGCCGTCCAAAGACAAAATTACAAAGAAAGGGAGCACACTGCCTACACTCCAGCAACAAAGTCCAACCCCAACGCATCATGGTAAATGCAGTCGACTTCGTAGTCCATTCAGAAAGTAATAAAGTCTTTCACCTCTGTAGGCACAGCAAGTGCTGTTTATCCCTGTACACGTGTTTCTGGGTTTAGCCCGTCATCAGCAGGGAGCAGCATGGTATAGGGGCTTGCTTGAAATGCCGCCAAATGTTTTCTCAGGTTAATGTACCACTCATGGCGCACAGGTGCCTCCCAAGGCTCGTCAGCCGTGGCTCAAGGGAGCCGTCCAAAGACAAAATTACAAAGAAAGGGAGCACACTGCCTACACTCCAGCAACAAAGTCCAACCCCAACGCATCATGGTAAATGCAGTCGACTTCGTAGTCCATTCAGAAAGTAATAAAGTCTTTCACCTCTGTAGGCGCAGCAAGTGCTGTTTATCCCTGTACACGTGTTTCTGGGTTTAGCCCGTCATCAGCAGGGAGCAGCATGGTATAGGGGCTTGCTTGAAATGCCGCCAAATGTTTTCTCAGGTTAATGTACCACTCATGGTGCACAGGTGCCTCCCAAGGCTCGTCAGCCGTGGCTCAAGGGAGCCGTCCAAAGACAAAATTACAAAGAAAGGGAGCACACTGCCTACACTCCAGCAACAAAGTCCAACCCCAACGCATCATGGTAAATGCAGTCGACTTCGTAGTCCATTCAGAAAGTAATAAAGTCTTTCACCTCTGTAGGCGCAGCAAGTGCTGTTTATCCCTGTACACGTGTTTCTGGGTTTAGCCCGCCATCAGCAGGGAGCAGCATGGTATAGGGGCTTGCTTGAAATGCCGCCAAATGTTTTCTCAGGTTAATGTACCATTCATGGCGCACAGGTGCCTCCCAAGGCTCGTCAGCCCACGATGGGCTCTAAGTCAGCTGAACCAAAATTAGGGCATCTAATAATGAAACAGCATCTAAATCTCTCTTACTCACACTAACCCTCCATTACATCTTTAGAACTCACTCACACCCCAGCTCACGCTCTGACTGCTCCTGACAAGTGAAATCCAAAATAAAACACAATGATACAATAGTTTCCCTCATTGTCATTGGTCAGAATATCAAATGTTCACTTTAGGACCAATAAAGTCAAAATACTAGGGCCCTCATTACAACCCTGGTGGCAAATCCCATTTTCCGCCGTGCTGAAGACCGCCAACATACCGCTGCGGCCGTGGATTTCCGCTACAGGTATTACGACCCACAGCTCGGAATACGGTACAATACAGACACCCACACAAGTCTGCCACACCAAAGGTCAGTGATAAACTGCCGATACCAAAACCGACACCATCACGCCAACAGGGAATACACCCATAGTATCATGACCGACGAATCAACATGGCGGTCATTCAACCGCGGTAAACCATTGGCGGTACACACTGCCGCTCTCAAAATACACACACAAACTAACAAAACACAACCACATTGGAGAATTTGAAATACACACACCTGATATACATACACACACCACACCCACACACCCAATCCAATATAAAGCACACACCCACATCACCCACAAACCCTTACAACCAAAAATTTGAAAGAAGGCAAGAGAGAGAGACCACCTAAAATAACACCAGCGTCCACAGACACACAACACCATCACTTACACAACATCCACAAACCTCACACAACACACACCAACACATCCCCTCACACATCACAACAGACACCACCTCACACTTCACCCTCACAACATCATGGCACCTCAAAGACACCCCAGGTTCTCTGAGGAGGAGCTCAGGGTCATAGTGGAGGAAATCGTCCAGGTAGAGCCACTGTTATTCGGATCACAGGTGCAGTAGACATCCATTACAAGGAAGATGGAGCTATGGCGCAGAATTGTCGACAGGGTTAACACAGTGGGACAGCATCCAAGAACACGGGATAACATCAGGAAGAGGTGAAATGACCTACGGGGAAGGTACGTTCTGTGGTATCCAGACACCAGATTGCTGTACAGAGGACTGGCGGTGGACCCCCCCTCCCCTACAACTAAGTCGTGGTGATCATGCATCCTGACGGCCTTGCTGGAGTAGCAGGAGGACTGGACTCTGGTAAGTCATATCTTTACTACTTTATCCTACACACCCCACCTGCATGCCATCACATACTGCCACCCTTACCCTCATACCTATCACCCCAACAACCCACAGATACCCCACTAACACAACCCACACATCCTAAAACCAAGCCCTGCATGTAACACCAATGCATGGACACCCATCACCAAAGCATGTCCAGTAGAGAGACTCACTCGTGCCCCAAAATCACCAATCACACACGGGCCACGGCAATAATGCAAGCACAAGAGTAGAGGGTCACTCACCCATTGCACAAGATGGCACACACACATGCAATAACTATGCATTTACACCCCAACAGGACCCATACCCAACATCACTGGACAGGAGGTGCCAGACATATCCAGTCCCCCCACAGAAGAGGCCCACAGTGACAACAGCAGCTCTGCACGCCAGGATCAAGATGACCAGCCCGGCCCATCAGGGACCTCGGGACAGTCAATTCCCCTGACTCAGTCACAAACCACCACTGAACCTCCCCCCTCAGGAAACACCACAACAGCACCCACCCAGCAGGCCCATTCCTCTGTCCCCAGGACACGTCAATCAGCAGTGTGTCTACCACTACAGGGAAACAAGGCAACTCCACTAACACAGGACGATCAGGGACCTGGGGGCAGTGGGCACACGGTTCAGGGGACAGAGGCACAGGATAACAGGGAAGCTGGGAGGACTGCTGTGGGACAGGGGGAGGACAGGCCCAGGGAACCCACTCTCCACAAGGCACTCTCCAACATCATGGGAGCTTACCACCATTCCCAGGAGACTATGGGCATGGTACTGGCCAAGTTTCAGGAGACCCAGCGGCTGCAGGAGGAACACTACCTTGGGATCAGGGAGGACTTGGAGTCCATCAACACCACGCTGGTCCTTGTCAACACCATGAGGGACAGAGTGGCACACCAACAGGCCCCTGACACTAGCCTGGACGATGAACAGCCCTTCACCTCCGCCGGCGCTAGTGAACAGGAGGCACCACCACAGGAACAACAGGCCACCAGAACCCCACCCCCTGCAGATGGAGAACCACCCCGCAAACGGTCCCTGAGATCCAGGAACAAGACAGAGAACATTGCCAAGACCCCGCCAGGAAATAAGACCCCCTTGAATGTCACCCTTCTGTCCCACTATGTCACCCTGTCCACCTTAAACTGCCATTGCTCCACTTCCTATGCCCCTTTGAACAATGCACCTGTGAAACAAATAGAATGGACTCTGCCATGGACATACCTCCACCATCACCCCAGCCAATTTTACAACCCCCTCTACCTATTTGCACAGAAATAAACACACTTCAATCACAAAACAATCTGAAGTCAGTCTGTGCTTTCACAAATGTTTATTTGCAATATGTATGGAATATAGCAATGTCAATTTACTTGTTCCCATATCAATGTAACACAGCTGTAGGCCAGCAGTAAGCATAGCAGAGGGCACAAAGTGGGACCCAGATCTGTGAAATGGAAAGTCAAAGTGTCAAGTCAGTGTCCATACACTGAGTGAAAATGACAGACTTATGCTAGCTCCAACAATAGTATGAGATGTGGGAAGCAGTTCCATCTTCTTACCTGTGTCTCACAGGAAGTATTGCATGATGATGTTGTTTCAGTTGTCGATATCCTCTTCTTCACTGTCCAGAGGCTCCACAGTTGCCACAAGACCAGCCTCTGGCCCATCCTCCCGCAGAAAAGGCACCTGGTGTTGCAAAGCCAGGTTGTGCAGCATACAGCAGGCCACGATTATCTGGCACACTTCTTCGGTGAGTAGTATAGGGAACCACCTGTCAGATGGAGGCACCGGAATCTGGCCTTTAGGAGGCCGAAGGTGCGTTCTATTATCCTACTATTTCACCCATGTGACTCATTGTAGCGTTCCTCTGCCCTTGTCCTGGGATTCCTCACTTGGGTCAGTAGCCATGACAGATAGGGGTAACCAGAGTCACCTGCAAATGTCGAGGGACAACTGTTAGACACACACTAACCATTAGGGACAACACCATACCCAGACACCTATGTCAAGTGTATTGGGACCTTGGTCTCACCTATTAGCCACACACGGAGCCTCAGGTGTTGCCCCATCAGATAAGGGATGCTGCCATTCCTAAAAATGTAAGCGTCATGCACAGAGCCAGGATACTTGGCATTCACATGGGAGATGTACTGGTCTGCCAAACACACCATCTGCACATTCATTGAATGGTAGTTTTCCGGTTTCTGTACACCTGTTCATTCCTGCGGGGGGTACAAATGCCACATGTGTACCATCAATGGCACAAATGATGTTGGGGATATGTCCCAGTGCATAGAAGTTACCTTTCACTGTGGGCAAATCCTCCACCTGAGGGAAAAAGATGTAGCTGTGCATGTGTTTCAGCAGGGCAGTTAACACTCTAGACAACACGTTAGAGAACATTGGCTGGGACATCCCTGATGCCATGACCACTGTTGTTTGAAAAGACCCACTGGTCAGGAAATGGAGTACAGACAGGACTGCACTAGAGGGGGTATTCCTGTGTGATGGTGGATAGCTGACATCAGGTCTGGCTCCAACTGGGCACACAGTTCCAGGATTGTTGCATGATCAAGTCTGTATGTGATTATGATGTGTCTGTCTTCCATTGTCAACAGGTCCACGGGGTCTGTACACCGGAGGATGCCCTCATCTCATCACCTGCCCCAGCAGACGTGCCCAATGGAGGAGAACAGCGAGCTGAGAGTCATCCAACACTGAGGTATCACAATGTGTTATTTGCAGAAACGTTTGTAATCCGCAATGTGCCAGTATCTGTCTGTATTCCCGGCCTAGATAGGTGTGACGCAGTTTTTATCCATCCTATGTGACACCCTTAAATGGTGGCTGCCTGACCTGTAAGGTGGGACAAGGGGAAATGAGGTAACTCTGCTGGCGTTGTACACCGTCGCAGTGGGCGGTCGAAAACCGCAGCGCATTTCTGCATTGGTTAACATTGGGCCCTATGGGCCCTAGGAGCCAATGACAATGTATGCCGGCGGTGATGGTACGCACTGCCGCAGATGTGACCGACATTTTCTGTCTGTTCACTCACTTGATACCTGACCTTCAACAGGAGAGGACCTACACTACAAGTGCTGCTGTGACCTGTGTATGGAAGAGACAATGGCTACAGTGTCTGGGGAAAGGGCCCCTGCCTTCACTTCTGAGGAGTTGGAGAAACTAGTGGATGGGGTCCTCCCCCAGTACACGCAACTGTACAGTCCTCCAGACAAACAGTTGAGTACACTGTGAACATGCTGCATGGGCAATGCCTGCTTTGAGTGGTGTGGATGGAAGATACATGGGAGGGGGCTGAGGCCTGCATGTGCCGATGATGAGTGTATGTGCGTCAGGGCATGGGTAGAAACTGGTGGGCAATGAGTATGACGGTCCAAATGGGTGAGTAATTTCCTTTCCCCCGCACCATTCCTCTAGGTCAGCACCCACCAGAAGAAGGGTATTTGGTGTGCCATTGCCAAGGACGTCCGGACCCTGGGGGTCTTCCACAGACGGAGCACCCACTGCCGTAAAAGATGGGAGGACCTGCGCCGCTGGAGCAAGAAGACAGCGGAGGCCCAGCTGGAGATGGCCTTCCAATGTGGGAGGGGTGCCCGTCGCACCATGACCCCCATGATGTACCGGATCCTGGTGGTGGCCTATCCGGAGTTGGATGGGCACTTGAGGGCATCACAGCAGCCACAAGGGGGTGAGTACACTCTCATTCAGCTGACTCTGCACACATTACGAGGTGTCTGGGTGGGGGAGGTGATCAGTGTGTTCCCCTAGGCCAGGCAAACTTGGTAGGCAAGGTCCCTTGTGAGGCAGGCTATGTGGCACCCTAACCCCACTAGTGGTTGGAGCCATCTACACCTAGACAGGCTCCTGTGACTTCCAGGTGTGCAGCAATTGGGCTTAGGCCTCGTACCCCATGGGCATGTGAATTGTCTAGGAACTGTAAGTGCATGGCGTAGTGCTGAGGGCTGCTCCCTGTGTGTTGTGACCGCCAACTGTAGTGATGTTGCATGCACTGAACATGTTTTTCTTCTGTCTTCCCCTTCCTTTTTGTTGTCTCCCTGTTCTTGTGTTCTTGTGTGCAATAGCATCATCAGGCGGAGGAGCAGTGCCACCAGAGCAGGAGGGAGCTGCAACCCACTTGGCCCTGGAGGGTGAAGCCACCAGTGGGACGGAGGGTGAGTGGAGCTCCACGACGGGGACAGGAGCATACACCAGTGACAGTGACTTCTCCTCTGATGCGGCACCTCTGTGCCCACCGCATCAACAGGTACAGCCGGCATCCCTCCTACCAGCACCACCCTCCCAGCAGCCCCTCAGCGTGTGTCCCGAGCCCGCTCACCCAGGAGGGTGGTCATCTCCTTCACCCCAGGCACCTCAGGCCCGCCCCAGTCAGCCCTGCTACCCTCAGTGAGGAGGCTATTGACCTCCTGAGATCCCTCACTTTTTGGCAATCTACCATTTTCAATTCCATCCAGGGTGTTGAGAGACATTTGCAACAAAAAATGCATCCCTGGAGGGCATTTATTCTGGGCAGGCGGCCCAACAGAGAGCATTCCAGGCTCTGGCCTCAGCACTGATGGCAGCCATTGTCCCTGTGTCCAGCCTACCCCCTCCAACTTCCACTACCCAGACCCAATCCCCTCTACCTCAGCCTATCCCAAGCACACCATCAGACTAGCATGCACACACATCAACACACAAGAGTGGCTCAGTCAAACATAAGCACCACACATCCCACAGGCACTCACATAAGCTCCATACCCAGGCACACATACCAACATCCACTTCCTCCACTGTGTCCCTCTCTACCACGTCTCCCTCCTCCCTCCCAGTCTCGTCTCCACTCACACCTGCATGCACTACATCCTCAGCCACTACCTCCATCACCAGCACGCCCATCACCACACACCGCTCACGTGCACTCACCACCCCCACTACCATTCACACATCCCCTGTGTCCTCTCCCAGTGTGTCTGTGAGCCCTCCTCCCAAAGTACACAAATGCAGGCACACACCCACCTAACAGCCATCCACCTCACAACTACCTCCGGCCCATACACCTTCACCCAAATTCAGCAGACGTACACCTCCTACAACCACTACCTCTTCCTCCACTCCCAAACCCACTCCATCTTCCCATCCCAGTGTGTCTAAAAAGATTTTCCTGCAACAGTTGACCTCTTCCCTTCACCTCCCCCCTCCTCCCCGGAGGGCCAGGCTTTCCAGGTCCCAGCCCAGCACCTCAGCCACCAAATCCCCAAGCACAGTGGTGTCAGCAACTGCGGGGTCATCGAGTGAACCTCCCATCAGGACTGCCAGTGTGCCATGTAGCGAGGGCAAGGACAGTCCGCCACCTGCCAAGGTGAACAAGGTGCCCACATCCCAGAGGGAGAAGCAGCACCTACCAGCCACCAAGGGCTCTGCAAAAACAAAAGGGGATAGTGGCAAGACACCTGTGGCACCATCAAAGTTGGGGAAGGGACAAAAGCAGAAGAGCAGGTCAAGAAAGGGCACAGTGGCACCAACTGAGGGACCAGTGTCACCCCTTCTGTCCATGACAACACCAACCTGTACGGCAGCGAACACCGCAGGCTGTCCCACCACCAGCACCGCCACCTGCACCGCCACCTGCACCGCAACCTGCACTGCCACCTGCACAGCCTCCTGCACAGCCACCTGCACAGCCACCAGCACGTCTACAGCCTCAGCGACAGTCTCCAGCATCTTCACCAGTGGGCGGCCATCCGAGGCTGCAGGAGATGTCATGTTGTGTCCCTCAGCAGGTGCTGACCCATGCACCACCGCCAGCACCGCCGCCACAGACACTGCCGCAAGCACTGCCACCAGCCCCGTGACGTGTTCGGACAGTGGCACCACCGCTGACATGGCTACCATCCCCAGTTGTCAGTTGTCCGAGGCTGGAGGAGAGTTCCTGGACCCTGGCCAGCTTCCATGAGGCATGACTTCTATCACTGTTTGCACCTGCAGGTGGAAGGCGAAGCTGCAGCAGTGTGGGGTATGTCGCTGCCTCCATGGCGTATCATGCTACGTGTTCCTCAGCAATCTCTTGGCACACACACCCAGGTGAGGGAATTGTACCGGCCACACTGCACGTGGAGCACTCTGCGCACCATGCCCCCTCCAGAACCAGTGGAGAATGACATTCACTACCTCAGTCCTTGGCAGGATGAAGCACTCTAAATGACATCCACTACCTCAGTCCTTGGCAGGATGAAGCACTCTGGGCACCAGGCTCCCTCTAGAACCAGTGGAGAATGACATCCACTACCTCAGTCCTTGGCAGGATGAAGCACTCTGGGTACCATGCTCCCTCCAGAACCAGTGGAGAATGACATCCACTACCTCAGTCCTTGGCAGGATGAAGCACTCCGGGCACCATGCCCCCTCCAGAAACAGTGGAGAATGACATCCACTACCTCTGTCCTTGGCAGGATGAAGCACTCTGGGCACCATGCCCCCTCCAGAACCAGTGGAGAATGACATTCACTACCTCAGTCCTTGGCAGGATGAAGCACTCTGGGCACCAGGCCCCCTCTAGAACCAGTGGAGAATGACATTCACTACCTCAGTCCTTGGCAGGATGAAGCACTCTGCGTACCATGCCCCCTCCAGAACCAGTGGAGAATGACATCCACTACCTCAGTCCTTGGCAGGATGAAGCACTCGGGCACCATGCCCCCTCCAGAAACAGTTGAGAATGACATCCACTACCTCAGTCCTTGGCAGGATGAAACACTCTGGGCACCATGCCCCTCTAGAACCAGTGGTGAATGACATCCACTTGAGAGACTGTGGCTTTGCACTCCCAGGATACAGCAATGGAGCTCCCTCGTGAAGCAGTGGCGTTGTGCGTTCATCTGGCTGACATGCCCCCTCTCCCCCTGAGGTGCCTGTTTATTTTCAATCTGATGCCCCAGCAGTGTTCTTTCCGTTTCCAGTCAAGTATCTTGTGTGGGCTTTGCCCATGCATTTTGGGACCAGTGGCCCATGGACAATGATTGGTACACTATCCAGACTTGTGTGCTTGGTGTACATATTTGTATATACTGAATTTTGATTTTTGACAATCAGATTTTTCATCATTACAATCATTTAATGTTGTGCTTGTGTTCTTCCAGGGGGTGATGGGGTATATATGAAATGTTGCTGCATGTATTTGTGTGTATGATGTTGTGGGTCAGGGTGGGGGTATTGCATGTTGCATGTGTGTGTCACTCTCTTTCCCCCCTCCTCTGTCTTGTAGATGCAGCACTCACCGTGGTCATCAACGTGTCTGTCCTGCTCCTGATAGAGCAGGAGGAAGAGCAGCATTGGTAACACCTGAAGTTCAGCCTCCATGGTGTCCTGGTTCCTCGTTGGGTGTCGAGAGGTGAGTGTTTTCCCTTCTGTATACTGTTTCCACTGTGCTTTTGATAGCGTTGGTTCTGCCC
Organism: Pleurodeles waltl; assembly: GCF_031143425.1. Classification (NCBI taxonomy): domain Eukaryota; kingdom Metazoa; phylum Chordata; class Amphibia; order Caudata; family Salamandridae; genus Pleurodeles; species Pleurodeles waltl. The sequence goes on from NC_090447.1 coordinate 784,357,215, forward strand.
CGGAAAAGGTGGCAGATAGGCATGTTGAAATACAGTGGGCGGTACTTTGTCCTCCGCCTTTCTGTGTGTGGTTACCGCCGCAGTGTTTGTTTCTACCGCCGTGGCGGTCGGAGTGTTAAAGTGGCTGTCTATGTTGGCGGTTTCCGCCATGGACGTGATTCCATTTTTTTTTCTGCCGGCCTGTTGGCGGTATTACCGCCGCTTTATCACTGACCACCAGGGTTGTAATGAGGTCCTAAATCTATGATATAGTTAGACAGTCGTTCACAGGTCGATGATTGGCTCATGTTCCTGTCACCAAATTTCTCCATGTAACTTTTGTTGCACTTCATTTCTCCCATCAGTATGGTCACTGTCAGCTCCTGGGAACTTCTCCTTTTTAGGCAGCAAATCTACAAATTATCAACTTCTAGTACAGGACATTACAGCAAGCAGTTCATCATAAATTTAAGCACATACATATTCATTATATATCAATAAGTCCTACTAATACATTTTAATCACTTATGCATTTTATTATAAAAGTTAATACCATGTTTTTATTGAGTCACATATATGATGGTGGCCACTCTGGTGCTCACATTTTCATGAACATTGTGGCGGTCATTCCAACCCTGGCGGTCGGTGATAAATCGGCGGCCAACCCGCCAACAGGCAGGCGGTCAAAAAAATGGAATTCTGACCCTGGCGGGAACCGCCAACACAGCCCGCCACTTTAACACTCCGACCGCCACGGCGGGACAGACAAACAGCGCGGCGGTCACCGCCAACAGGCAGGCGGCAGACAATGTACCGCCCACAGTATCACAACTCACCAATCCACCACCTTTTCCGGGGCGGGAGCCCCGCCGATAAAAACACGGCGGAAACAGACTACGAACGGGAAAACGCTTACCTCTATACACTCCACGAGGACGGAGGACAGCATGGAACCCGAATTAAACATCCTACCAGCTCTTGTCTACCTGCCCATCTACCACGAGTACGAACTCCGGCGCAGAAGACAACGGTGAGTACTGCACCTACGACACAGGGGAGGAGGGAGGACGAAAGGTTACGGGCACACACATACGCCCCCCCCCCCCCCAACTATCAACATACGGATGCAGAGCAACAACTGAGTGACACCCCCCAAACCCCCCTGAAAAATGCAAAGACATAATAAAAATGTTAATTTAAATTTATGTATAAATTAGGCTCATTGAAGTCATGGAAAATTATTGTAATGAAAAATCAAAGCAAAAATCATGAACAGTGCGAAAGCTATGTACATAGTCAATAAGCCCTGCTCAGTGTGTCAAATATCCACAGTCCGTGGGCCAATGTCTACCAAACACATGGGCAAAGCCCACACAGGAGACCTGAGTCCGTTGGAGAGAACACTGCTGGGGCATCAGATGACAAAACTACAGGCACCTCAGGGGGAAGGGAAGGGGGGGCACCTCAGCCACAGGAGTCCACGACGCCAGAACCACGAAGGGGCCACCATGCCCACTGTGCCATCCTGGGGAGTGCAAAGCCACAGTCCATCAGGTGGATTACAGACTCCACTGGTCATGGAGGAGGCAGGGTGCCCAGAGTGCAGCGTGAACACTAGCTCGACACAGAACCGGCACTGTCAATGGGCCAGCGGAGCTTGACAGGAAGGGCCCAGCGGAGCGGTGCTTGAGACGGCGGGGCCCAGCGGAGCGGTGCTTGAGACGGCGGGGCCCAGCGGAGCGGTGCTTGACAGGAAGGGCCCAGCGGAGCGGTGCTTGACAGGAAGGGCCCAGCGGAGCAGTGCTTGACAGGAAGGGCCCAGCGGAGCGGTGCTTGAGACGGCGGGGCCCAGCGGAGCGGTGCTTGCGACGCCGGGGCCCAGCGGAGCGGTGCTTGACAGGAAGGGCCCAGCGGAGCGGTGCTTGACAGGAAGGGCCCAGCGGAGCGGTGCTTGACAGGAAGGGCCCAGCAGAGTGGTGCTTGAGACGGCGGGGCCCAGCGGAGCGGTGCTTGAGACGGCGGGGCCCAGCAGAGCGGTGCTTGACAGGAAGGGCCCAGCAGAGCGGTGCTTGACAGGAAGGGCCCAGCGGAGCGGTGCTTGATAGGAAGGGCCCAGCGGAGCAGTGCTTGACAGTTAGGGCGGAGCGGTGCTTGAGACGGCGGGGCACAGCGGAGCAGTGCTTGAGACGGCGGGGCCCGGCGGGGCCCAGCGGAGCGGTGCTTGACAGGAAGGGCCCAGCGGAGCGGTGCTTGACAGGAAGGGCCCAGCAGAGCGGTGCTTGAGACGGCGGGGCCCAGCGGAGCGGTGCTTGAGACGGCGGGGCCCAGCGGTGCGGTGCTTGACAGGAAGGGCCCAGCGGAGCGGTGCTTGACAGGAAGGGCCCAGCGGAGCGGTGCTTGACAGGAAGGGCCCAGCGGAGCGGTGCTTGACAGGAAGGGCCCAGCGGAGCGGTGCTTGAGACGGCGGGGCCCAGCGGAGCGGTGCTTGAGATGGCGGGGCCCAGCGGAGCGGTGCTTGACAGGAAGGGCCCAGCGGAGCGGTGCTTGACAGGAAGGGCCCAGCGGAGCGGTGCTTGACAGGAAGGGCCGAGCGGAGCGGTGCTTGACAGGAAGGGCCGAGCGGAGCAGTGCTTGAGACGGCGGGGCCCAGCGGAGCGGTGCTTGAGACGGCGGGGCCCAGCGGAGCGGTGCTTGACAGGAAGGGCCCAGCGGACCGGTGCTTGACAGGAAGGGCCCAGCGGAGCGGTGCTTGACAGGAAGGGCCCATCAGAGCGGTGCTTGACAGGAAGGGCCCAGCAGAGCGGTGCTTGACAGGAAGGGCCCAGCGGAGCGGTGCTTGACAGGAAGGGCCCAGCGGAGCGGTGCTTGAGACGGCGGGGCCCAGCGGAGCGGTGCTTGAGACGGCGGGGCCCAGCAGAGCGGTGCTTGACAGTAAGGGCCCAGCGGAGCGGTGCTTGACAGGAAGGGCCCAGCGGAGCAGTGCTTGACAGGAAGGGCCCAGCGGAGCGGTGCTTGAGACGGCGGGGCCCTGTTCAGTGGTGCCTTTCTTCTCGGCGGGGCCCTGTTCAGCGGTGCCTTTCTTCACGGCGGGGCCCTGTTCAGCGGTGCCTTTCTTCTCGGCGGGGCCCTGTTCAGCGGTGCCTTTCTTCACGGCGGGGCCCTATTCAGCGGTGCCTTTCTTCACGGCGGGGCCCTGTTCAGCGGTTCCTGTCTTCACGGCGGGCCCTGTTCAGCGGTGCCTTTCTTCACGGCGGGGCCCTGTTCAGCGGTGCCTTTCTTCGCGGCGGGGCCCTGTTCAGCGGTGCCTTTCTTCTCGGCGGGGCCCTGTTCAGCGGTGCCTTTCTTCACGGCGGGGCCCTGTTCAGCGGTGCCTTTCTTCGCGGCGGGGCCCTGTTCAGCGGTGCCTGTCTTCACGGCGGGGCCCTGTTCAGCGGTGCCTTTATTCACGGCGGGGCCCTGTTCAGCGGTGCCTTTCTTCACGGCGGGGCCCTGTTCAGCGGTGCCTGTCTTCACGGCGGGGCCCTGTTCAGTGGTGCCTTTCTTCTCTGCGGGGCCCTGTTCAGCGGTGCCTGTCTTCACGGCGGGGCCCTGTTCAGCGGTGCCTTTCTTGTCTATCAAGGGAGCCAGACCTGGCCAGGACTCCCTGCTTAGTCGCCCTCCGACCGTGCAGTTGCTGGATCCTCCTGTGACGGAGTCCTGGGCCCGTGGGTGTCCTCCGTCACACCCGGGATGGGGCTTGTGGGGCCCTCCTGGTCCTCGCCCCTGCTGGCTGACTTCTCCGCCCTGCTGCCCTTGCCCTCCTTCGATGAGGCTCTCTGGCCCTTGCCTGCCCTTGATGTTGTGGCAGGTGACGGGCCACGACTTTGCTCCTTGGGGGCAGCCGTGTCAGCCTTCTCACGGCGGGCCTTGGTTTTACGGGTTCTCTTTCCAGGGGGGGGGCTGGCTGTCCCCTTGCTGCTGGCCGATGTATCTGTGCTGGGAAAGGGTGGACTCCAAAACCCGTGCACAATGGTCAGACTTGATGTAGGGCTGGTGGTGGCTGAGGTGCTCTTCGGACTCTTACCAGATGGAGGTGGTGGGTCAGGTGGTGCAAAGAGGTCAAGTTTGGAGAGGAAAAGTTTTTTAGGAGCAATGGGAAGGGTAGGTGCAGTGGGTATGGGAGTGGAGGGAGAGGATGTGGTTGTAGGAGAGTCAGGTGTGCTGTCTATGGGTGCAGGTGCTTGTGACGTAGGCTGTCGTGTGGTGGTTGGCTGTTGTGTGGGTGGCTGCCTGCGTTTGTGTGTTTTGGAAGAGGGGGTGACAGACACAGTGGGAGAGGACACAGGGGACGTGTAAATGGCAATGGGGGTGGTGACTGCACATGTGCGGACTGTACTGGAGGGTGTGGTGGTGATGGAAGTACTGGCTGATGGTAGTGTGCATGCAGGTGTGAGTGGAGACGTCACAGGGAGGGAGGAGGGAGACGAGGAGGAGGGGGACACAGAGGTGGTAGTGACTGTTGCCATGGCTGCATCTGGATGTTGCTTGGGTGAATGCTTGTGGGATCTGTGGTGCTTATGTCTGGATGAGCTGCCCTTGGGTGTTGAGGTGTGTGCAGGCTGGTCTGATGGTGTGGATGGGATAGGCTGAGGAACAGGAGACTGGGAGACGGTGGAGGCAGTTAGAAGAGGGAGGCTGGAAACAGGGACAATGGCTGCCGCCAGTGCTGAGGCCAGAGCATTGAACGATCGTTGATGGGCAGCCTGACCCGAATGAATGCCCTCCAGGTATGCATTGCTCCGATGCACCTCCCTCTCTACCCCCTGGATGGCATTCAAAAGGGTGGACTGCCCAACAATGATGGTCTGTATGAGGTCAATGACCTCCTCACTGAGGGCAGCAGGGGTAACTGGGGCAGGGCCTGAGGTGCCTGGGGCGAAGGAGATGACTGCCTTCTTGGGCGAGCGGGCACGGAGCGAAGGCTGAGGGGCTGCTGGGAGGGCGGAGCTGGTGCGCTGAGTGGCTGCTGTACCTGTTGAGGCGGGGGGCACGGATGTTGCCGCCACCGCTAGGGAGCTCCCTTCCGAGGACGTGTCAGTGTCGCTGGTGTCACCACGGGTCCCCGTTGTGGAGCTCCCCTCGCCCTCCGTATCACTGGTGACCTCGGTGTCTGTAGCATGGCCCACCGGGGCCTTGTGAGTTGCAGCTCCCTCGTGCTCCGATGCCAATTCTCCTCCGCCTGATGATGCTAATGCACACATGCACAAGAAGATAAAGAAAATGGGTGGGGGGAGAAATAAAGACAGGTTGATTGCATGCATTGTCAACACCGTTGTCGGAGAGGACAGACACAGGAGCCTCCAGCACTACGCCGCGCAATCGGGGTACACTACTCAGTACTTGTGACTAGGCCTACAGGTCTATGGACAACAAAGGCACACATGGGTGATGCTGGACCATGGATTGCTGTACTTGCCACCCTACAGAGGTGGGGGGGCGGGGGCACAGGGCCATGCCTAAAGGAGGGGACTACACTACAGAAAGCGCCCTTGCCTAATGTCACCCACAGCCCTCCTCCCCCACCCAGACACCTCCACTGCGCGTAAAGATAGCAGAATGTGCTGGTACTCACCCCCTTGTGTCTGCTGTGATGTCCTCACGCGCCCATCCAAATCGGGGTAGGCCACCGCCAGGATCCGGGACATCAGGGGGGTCAAGGTACGACTGGCACCCCTCCTACGTTGGGAGGCCATCCCCAGCAGTGACTCAGCGGTCTTCCTGGTCCCGCGGCGGATGTCCTCCCACCTCTTTCGGCAGTGGGTGCCCCGTCTGTTGTGGACCCCCAGGGCCCGGACTTCCTTGGCGATGGCACGCCAAATGTCGACTTTCTGATGGGCGCTGACCTATTTGACATGTACAGGGTGGGAAAGGAAATTTCAACATTTTTCAGCATGTTAGATGTGATTGCCCCCCCCTCCCCAACCCTGCCATGTGGCACATGTTCTCATCTGTCGTGCCTTGCACTCCTCATTCGCTCCCCACCCCACCCCACCATCTTACATCCACCATACACAACCCAGGCATAGCCCATTCAACGTGCACCCAGTGTACTTACCTGTTGGTCTGGAGGACCGTAGAGTAGCGCATACTGGGGCAGGACCCCATCCACAAGTTTCTCCAACTCTTCTGAAGTGAAGGCAGGGGCCCTTACCCCAGTCGCAGCAGCCATTGTCTCTTCCAGACCGAGGTCACAGCAGCACTTGCAGTATAGGTCCTCTCCTGTGGATGATCAGGTCTCGAGTGATTAAGCAGATAGAAAATGTCGGTCACGCCCGCGGCGGTGCGTACCGCCGCGGGGCGTACCGCGACCGCCGGCGCACATCGTCATTGGCTCCTGAGACCCATAGGGTGCAATGTTAACCAATGCGCCTTCGCACTGCGGTCTTCGACCGCCTACCGCCACGGTGTGCCACGCCAGCGCGTTGACCTCACATCCCACTGTCACACTTCTCAGGTCAGGCAGCCGCCATTACAAGGGCCCACATGGCTTAATTACTACTGCGTCACACAGGCCTAGGCCTTGCATTGCCACTCATACAAGCCTTTCAATGCATAGCGATTCGTGTACTGTGCAAGCTGGGTGAACGTACCTGTGGGTTGCTTGACTCTGTACTCCATGTTGTCCTTCCTAGGCACCGTCCGCTGGGACTTGCGAGGAGAAGGATGAATCCTCCCGTGTACCGACCGCTGGTGGACCTGTCGACAATGGAAGAACGACATATTATACTTCGATACCGACTTGACCGAGCCACTATACATGAACTGTGTGCCCAGCTGGAGCCAGACCTGATGTCCCCCATCCGCCAACCCACAGGAATTCCCCCTCTGGTGCAGCTTCTGTCAGTACTCAATTTTTTGGCAAGTGGGTCTTTTCAGACAACAGTGGCCATGTCATCAGGGATGTCTCAGCCTATGTTTTCTAAGGTTTTGTCCAGAGTTTTGTCTGCCCTGATGAAATACATGCTGAGCTACATTGTTTTCCCTGAGGAGGGTGATTTGCCCACTGTGAAGGGTGATTTCTATGCCCTTGGACATATCCCCAACATCATTGGTGCCATTGATGGGACCCATGTGGCTTTAGTACCCCCAAAAGACAATGAGCAGGTGTACAGAAATAGAAAAAATTACCATTCGATGAATGTCCAGGTGGTCTGTTTGGCTGACCAGTACATCTCCCATCTAAATGCCAAGTTCCCTGGGTCAGTGCATGACGCGTATGTCATGCGAAATAGCAGCATCCCTTATGTGATGGAACAGCTACAGAGACACCGTGTGTGGCTAATAGGTGACTCTGGTTACCCCAACCTGCCTTGGCTATTGACCCCAGTGAGGAATCCCCAGACCAGGGCAGAGGAACGGTACAATGAGGCCCATGGGCGAACTAGGAGGATTATAGAACGGAGGCCAGGTTTAGGTGCCTGCATATGACAGGTGGATCCCTAATGTACTCACCAAAGAAGGTGTGTAATATCATCGTGGCCTGCTGTATGCTTCACAATCTTGCATTGCGACGCCGGGTGCCTTTCCTGCAGGAGGATGGTCCAGATGGTGGTGTTGTAGCAGTTGTGGAGCCTGTGGAGAGTGAAGAGGAGGAAGACGACAGGGACGACACGGACAACAGGGACACAGTTATACAACAGTATTTTCAGTAGCACACAGGTAAGAATCACCCACGCCATTTTACATTTACTTCTGGCCTCCTGCATCTCTACTTTCTGTGTTTCCCCCCAGTTCCTTTTAACTGATTTTTGACTTTCCCTTCCCTTTTCAGAGCTGTATGACCCACAGCGTGACTTCTGCTTTGTTTGCCCATGGACTAATGCTTATTGACATTGGTATGTTGTCATCACAATGTAACTGAACATTATTGCACGGTTATGTGTAATACATTTGTTAAGAATACAAGCAGACTCCTGATTTTTGAAGTGCAATTGGTGATTTATTTTAAGTGCTACATATAGGTCCATGATAGTAAAACGGTGATGGGTGGGGGTGGAGTAATGTCCATGGCAGAGTCCAGTTCTCAGTCTCACAGGTGCATTGTCCATATGCCTGTGGAAGGATGGAGCAGGGGCTGTTTAAGGTTTGACAGGGTGACAATGTGGGACAGTGGGATGACATCAGGGGGTATCTTATGCTGGCGGGGGTCTTGGCATCCTACTCTGTCTTCTTGTGTGATCTCAGGTTCCGCTTGCGGGGTGGTTGATCTTCAGCAGGAGGTGGGGTTCTGGTGGCCTGTCATTGTGTGGGGGCCTCCTGTCCACTAGCGCCGGCGGAGGTGGTAGGCTGTTCGTGGTCCGGGCTAGTGACAGGGGCCCTTTGGGGTGCCACATGGTCCCGCAATGTGGTGACTATCTGGTTGAGGGCCAGGACGATGGTCCCCATTGCGGAACCGATGTTCCTGAGTTCGTCTCTGAACCCCATGTACCGTTCCTCCTGCTGTGCCTGGATCTCCTGGAACCTGGCCAGTACCGTCGCCATCGTCTCCTGGGAGTGGTGGTATGCTCCCATGATGATGGTGAGGGCCTCTTGGAGAGTGGGTTCCCTGGGCCAGTCCACCCCCTCTCGCACAGCAGCCCTCCCAGTTCCCCTGTTTCCCCGGGCCTCTGTCCCCTGCACGGTGTGCCCACTACCACTGCCCCCAGGTCCCTGTTGTTGTTGGGGTGGTGGGTCAGCCTGGGTGCCCTGTAGTGGCGGACACACCGCTGATTGACGCGTCCTGGAGACAGAGACATGGGCCCGCTGGGTGGGAGCTGTGCTGGTATTCCCAGAGGGGGTTGGGTCTGCTGTGGCCTGTGTCTGTGTGTGGGGAACCGACTGTCCAGAGGTCCCCGATGGTCCCGGCTGGTCATCAGGTTCTAGGTCGACAGAGCTGCTGTCATCACTGGGGGCCTGTTCTGGGGGCGGGATGGATAAATCTTGACCCTCCTGGCCGGTGTGTTGGCGTTCGGGCCCTGCAGGGGTAAAAGAGTATGGTTATTGCTTCTGTGTGTGCCATGGCGTGCGATTTGTGGGTGCCCTTGTCCCCCAGTGCTGGCATTCCCTTGTGGGAGGAGTTGGGAGGGTGGTTTGTGGGGGGGGATGGGTATGTGCAGTGGTCATGCTTAGGTGATGGGTGTCCATGGTTTGTGTTGGCATTCAGGGATTGGTGTTGTGTTGGGTGGGTTGTGCTGGTGAGACATTGGCAGGGAGGATGTGTGCTGGGGGGTTGGGGGTGAAGGTGGGGGTGTGGGTTGGCATGCTGGTGGTTGGGGGGGTGAAGTAGTTGAGATTAGACTTACCAGAGTCCATTCCTCCGCCTACTCCAGCGAGGCCCTCAGGATGCAGGATGTTCAAGACCTCTTGCTCCCATGCTGTGAATTCGGGTGGAGTGGGTGGGGGTCCGCCGCCAGTCTTCTGCACAGCTATGTTGTGTCTTGACACCATCGACCGCACCTTCCCCCGTAGGTCGTTCCAGCGCTTTCGGATGTCTTCCCGGTTTCTGGGATGCTGTCCCACAGCGTTGACCCTGTCGACGATCCTTTGCCATAGCTCCACCTTCCTGGCTATTGTGGTGTGCTGCACCTGTGTGCCGAAGAGCTGGGGCTCTACCCTAATTATTTCCTCCACCATGACCCTGAGTTCTTGGTCCGAGAACCTGGGGTGTCTTTGGGGTGCCATGGGGTGGTGTGGATGAGGTGTGGGGTGGTGTTTGTGGTGATGTGAGTGGTGGTGTGTGGTGATGTGTGCGTGGATGTGGTGTGGGTGATGATGTTGGGTTCCTGTGTGTGTTGTGGTTTGCGTTCCCTGTGCTCCCTCTCTGTGTATTGCGCCTTGTCTCTGAATTTCGATTTGGGGGGGTTTGTGGGTGATGTGGGTGTGTGTTTTATATGGTGATGGGTGTGTGGGAGTGGTGTGTGTATGTGTCTCAGGTGTGTGTATTTTGAATTGTCCAATGTGGCTGTGTTTTGTATGGGTGTGTGTATTTTGAGCGCGGCGGTGTGTACCGCCAATGGAATACCGCGGTTGAAAGACCGCCGCGTGGATTCGTGGGTCGTAATGGCATGGGCGTGTTTGTGTTGGCGTGACGGTGGAGGTTTGGTCATCTCCAGTTTATTGCTGACCGCTGATGAGGCGGCCTTCTGTGGATGTCGGGTTTTTGGCGGTTTGGCAGTTGTGGGTCAGAATGACCGTGGCGGTTTACCGCGGCCGCGGCGGTAGAATGGCGGTCTTCTGACTGGCGGTATGAGCCTTTTACCGCCGAGGTCAGAATGACCCCCTGTATTTTTTACTACATTAACTTAAAAAAATGTAAATTCCTAATCCATTTATTAATTCCAAATTCATTATTGATTAGTTTAGCTCTCGCAATCCCTCCTCTGATGACTAAATATGTCATAACACCTTACACTACAAATTTCTTTAAAGCTAGAATTTAGTTTCATCATAATTTTTAACATTTCTTTTCTTTCTCCAATTTACATCAAAGTATCTATCCTTCATTATCAATGTCTTCCCTCCTCCAATCATTTTTTATTTTCTATCATTAAATCACAGAATACAATTTATAAACTCCCCATAGGGCAATTCTAGAAATCATAACAATCAATATTTTCACAATTATACATTTCCCTAGTTTTCCTATCCAATTTTCAACATCAGCAAAACCTTTGCCAACCTTTTCCCAAATTCCAGATTATTTTAGATCTTTCAAGTCAAAGTTAACATTAGTAAGATTGTTAATAAAGCTTCTAATTTCTTTACTATTGTTAGGGATAAATGTGCAACAATGTTGCGTTTTCAGCATTTGACAAACTCCGCCCTCCTTTGCTAAAAGGATGTGAAAAACAAGTTGGTTCTTCAGAGTCATAGAACGTACTGCAGCAATTTCTGTGTCCATTAGGACCTTGGGTCCAAAAAAACTTGGTCAGTTATTCACAATAGTAGACAACTTTTGAATTTTCAAAGAATTCAGGATTACTCCCACTGAAGGAACAATTGCTCAAAATATATCTCCAACTATGGCAGCAGAAGATTATCGCTATGAGATAGCAAGATGTAATTTCTTTCAATGTAGGTTTCTCATTTAATTTGTCAAGTTGATAAATCTTTGGGAAAACTATTTCCAAATAACATGTACCATACCATTCCCTTGGAAGTTGGCAATAAGCATTTTGTCCACATATGTAATAAACCCCAGGAATCGCTAGGTCCTGTCCATTTAGCATGAATTTCCATTTACTCTAGAAAAGAAACACATGTCTGAACTCACTCATTCCCACAAATAATGTGTCAGTTCTAGACTGTGGTCTCTATATACACAAAGCTTTCCTACATGATGCACATCTTAAGATAATTTCCCTTCTGTTTTAGAGACACTAAAAGCATGATCATTTCTAAATGTTCTATTTACTAATCCTTTTTCTACTTTCTCCTTCAATGCATTTCTCCTGTCATCAGTCTGATCTATTTTCCACAGGTGTTAATAAGCAGGTAAGATTGTTACTATGAGCATAAGCAGTCCCAAACGTTAGGGTAAATTCAAAGAATCCGCTCACTAATTCTGTATTATTTTCCCTAGCAATACTAGTCATGTATCGAATTATAGGGATAAAAGAAAATACCAAATCATGGTTTGAGTTGAAATGCTAAATGTAATCCTGATCATATAATCTTGTTAGTAGAAGACTGCAACTAGTGGCAAGATATGGTGGGTTACTACCTCTTCCACTGGTGAAGGAATTTGTGTGAAAACATAGTATTCTCTCACATTCATCGTCTCAATATATTCATACAGCAAGTGATAAAAAAAACATTTGAAGAAAGATCTCTCTGTTAATTTTCTACATGTAAATATTTCTCATCCTACTTAAACTTCTCTAATTCTGTAATTTTAGTAACTCCCAAAGAAGAAGTGTGATTAGTCTCAGGCTTACTAAGGAAGTTCACAATCACAATCGTTATCAAACATACTGTCATACACACAATTACTAAGCCAATACCTATATGTTTACAGAACTTACTCTTCCTACTCTGCTTGTTATTGTTATCCATGATCTGTAAAGAATCAGAAAGTAGAAGAACAATTATACAACAAAATTCAAATCTTCTTTGCAGTTATTTACAGCTTTCCATTTTTTCTTCAAAGCTTTTCTTTGTCAAAATCAGTAATACTTGTCAAATTCAGTTAGCAGCTTGTCAAATCAGTTTATTTAAAAAAGTCTTTTTAGGTTGTCTTTAAAGTCTCTTTCCATTTATTTTCAATTTCACAGTATATTTTCTCCTTTCAGTTCATAAATCAACTTCACATGCCAAAATCTTGACCTGGAGTTTCATGATCAAAACAAAATGACAAAAATTCATTTTTTGTCCAAACCTCAGTTGCTGCATATGCCCATTTAGGTCCTAATTACCTTCGATTTGCTATTCTTTTTCTTTTCAGTGTTTGATCTCCACTTATTTTTCCATCACTCAGGTCTTCCCTTCTTGTTGTGTCTATTTGTTCTTCAATTGTTGACAATGTGGCTGATTCTTTTCTTTTAGCTTGTGCTCTTGGCCACTTATCTCTTTTCAATGTTTCCTTTTTTAATGCTCTTTTCACTGTTGGACTTACAGTTTTTTTCTTGCTCTGCAGGATTTTGACTGTTTGACTCTGGTTTGCTTTAACCCCTTCTGTCAGGTCGGTGGGGTGTTCCTTTTGCTCATTCAAATTGTCTGCTTCTGGGAGAGCCCTCCTCTGACGGGGGTCTCCTGCTGTCTTGGCTGAGACTGGCTCAACATCAACCTCCTGTATGTCCTCGTCTTTTACAGGGGTATTTAGCTTTTCCTCTGCCAGTTTAGACTCTGTTTCTGACTGTTCTGTCTCCTTCTCCACTCCCAGAGTGTCTCTGGAAGTTTTCCTTCATTGTCCAAGAGACACAGTACTTTCCGAGTATGGCTGGCATGAATCCAGTTTGGGACTCCTGTACAATTCACAGCCGTGTTGGTCACCAGTCTCACTTGAAGAGGGCCTTTCCACCGAGGCTCCAAGCAAGTCTTTCTCATGTGTTTTCAGATCACAACCCAGACTCCAGCTCTCAGGTTGTGACTTTGATCTTGATTTGGCAGCACAGTTGTAGCTTCCACCTGATAAGAGAAATAGCAAACCACATCAGCTAGACCTTCACAGTAATTCAACACCATATCATCTGTTATGTTCACAAGAGCATTCGCAGAAACTGCTGGTAACCTCATAGCTCTTCCAATGAGGATCTCGTATGGTAACAGTCCAGTCTTTCTGCCAGGTGTATTTCTCATGCTTATCATAAGTAACAGCAATGCATCTGGCCACTTCATATTCGTTGATGCACACATATTTGCAAGTTGTGACTTCAGGCTACCATTCATCTGCTCTACGAGACCTTATGCTTCTGGGCGATAGCTACAATGCAGCTTCTGCTCAATGTTTAAGGCTGAACACAGTAATTAATTACTTTGTTGTAGAAGTGACTTCCCCTATCTGATTCTAAAGAGACCGTAAAACCAAATCTTGGTATCAGTTCCCTTAGCAATAATTTTGCTACAGTGAGGCTGTCATTCCTACATGTAGGGTAAGCTTCAAACCAAAAAAAATGCAAACAATCACCAACACGTAACTCAATCCTCCACACACAGACATCTCAATAAAATCCATTTACATTCTGCTAAATGGACTTCCCACTTTTCCAATGTGGCTCATATTTACAACTGTCCCTTTACCAACATTTATCAGTTGGCAGGTAACACATTGGTGGCAAACTGCTTTGGCAATCTGTCTAAATTTCAGATTAAACCAAGTCTGCTTAAAATACAAATCATGACATCTCTCCCAACATGTGATTGTCCATGATAATATCTAGTGATTTGAGTCAGTAGACAGTTCAGCAGAACCACTTGACTTTCCCTGGATACCCAGATGCCATCCTCCCGCTGGACACATTTTAATTTAACCCATGTTTTCTTTACCTCTCTACCAGCATTTTCCTGAAGACCTTTTACTTCTTCCCAGGTATCAATGACAGTTAGAGCATAATTTACACAAATTTCTTCTTCCCGGTAACAGTTCCCATTTGTCCTTGAAAGATATACAATTCAATGCACAAAACCTTGCAACTTGATCAGCATATCCATTACCATTGAATAAAAATATTACGATCTCTAATGTGCACTGCATTTCACCACAGCGATCTTTTAGAGCATTTGCAAAGCTTGCAGCAAATCATGGATTCTTTCACCATTTCTAACTGGTGAACCAGTAGACGTCTGGTATCCTCTCTGTGACAACAACTTGCCAAAGTCATGCACTATTACAAACATACTGACTGTCCATATAAATAGTGAGTTTAAGTTTTGCAGAAACACGGTCTGTTCTAGTTAGAGCCACTAATGTAGCCACTTGTGTGGAAAATACTCTCAGAAGCCAGGAAGCTTCGAGTATACCAGAAAATGTGCACACAGCATATCCTGCTTTCAATGCTCCCATGTTATCTCTTAAACAGGAACCATTAACAAAAATAATTTGCTCATTCTCTTCCAACTGGGTATCTCAAATGTCAGTTCTGGGTTTATTGCACAGGTCAGTCACTTCAAGACAACCATGTTCAACATCTTTCAAATTGTCAATTTCAATATTTTCTTTTCGAAGTAAAGTTGCTAGGGTAAAGCACTGTACACTTTTTCAAAGCTACATTTGGTGAACCTAGGATTACAGTCTCATATTGGGTCAGCCTTGCTTTTGTAAGGTAGTGAGTTTTCATTCTGGTGAGCAAAACTTCAATGGAGTGAGGGACCACAACAGTTAAGGGATGTCCCACCACAATGCTCTCACTATGAGTGAGGCTCAATTGTACCGCTGCCACGGTTCACAAACAGCCAGGTAAAGCTGCTGCAACTGGGTCCAAGGTGGATGAAAAATATGCTACTAGGCGGTTTACACAACCATGTGCCTGTGTCAGCACTGAGAGTGCACACGCATCAAGCTCATGACTAAACAACATGAATGGCTTTGTGTAATCAGGCATTCCCTAAGCCAGAGCTTTGCACAGACTCTCTTTCAAGTCCGTAAAGGCTTTATATAGTCTTGATCTAATTCCAAGGGATCAGCATTATCTTTGTGGGTCAAATTCTGCAACAGCTTTGAAATAATAAAAAAAATGGGAATCCACTGGCAACAATAGCTCACCATTCCCAAAAATATTTTGACATCTCTGTGTCACTGGGGGGTTCATCTGCAATATGGCAGTAACTCTCTCTCTTGAAATCTTTCTTACTCCCTTTTCAATAAAATGTCCCAAATACTCCTCTTCTTTCTGGCAGTACTGTAACTTTGCTGGGGACACTTTGGCCCTCATTACAACCCTGGCGGTCAGTGATAAAGTGACCGTAACACCTCCAACAGGCTGGCAGTAAAAAAAATGGAATCATGACCACTGTGGAAACCGCCAACACAGACAGCAACTTTAACACATTGACCTCCACGGCGGTAGCGGCAGCAGTAACTGCCAACAGCCAGGCTGAACACAATGTACCGCCGACAGCATTACAACACGCCTACCCGCCACCTTTTCCAGGGCAGTACCAACGCCATCAAAAGCACGGCGGAAACAGTACACCAAAGGGAAATGACTAACCTCTCTACACTCAAGGAAGAACCACGATGCCATGGAGCCCGAGCTGCACTTTTTTCCACTGCTGGTGAACCTTCTCATACACCAGGAACACAAAAGCCGGTGAAGACAACCACGGTGAGCACTCCACCTAGCACACAAGGGTGGGGAGGAAAAAGAGAGTGACACACACACGCAACACACGCAACACACAACACCCTCACCCCCAACACCATACCCACAAGCAGACATTACATATACACCCCGTAACCCTCAGGAATAACGCAAGTACAAAAGAAATGGATTAAAATTAGTGTAATAGTACAGTTTTAGATATATACATCCGTAAACAATAAACATATGTACAATATATACAATATATACAAAAGGAGTGACAATGCCCACTCCAAAATGTCCGTGGCCCACTGGACCATAACACATAGGCCAAGGCCACACTTGACTTCTGCCTCAATACGGAGAGAACACTGCAGGGGCATCAGGTTGAAAAAACACAGGCATGTAAGGGGGATGGGGAAAGGCGGGGGCACCTCATCCGGAAGGTGATACAACGCCACTGGCCTGGAGGGGACTCCATGCCCACTGCTCGGTTCTGGGGAGTGCAAAGCCACAGTCTCTCAAGTGGGTGGTTTGCCCACTGCCTGGACCTGGGGAGTGCAAAGCCACAGTCTCTCAAGTGGATGGCTTCTCCATTGGTTATGGAGGGGGCTTTGTGCCCAGTGTGCTTCATCCTGCCAAGGAGGGGGTGAGTGGATGCCTTCTTCCACTGGTTCTGTAGGGGGCTTTGTGCCCAGTGTGCTTTATCCTGCCAAGGAGTGGGTGATTGGATGCCTTCTTCCACTGGTTCTAGAGGGGGCTTTGTGCCCAGTGTGCTTCATCCTGCCAAGGAGGGGGTGAGTGGATGCCTTCTTCCACTGGTTCTGGAGGGGGCTTGTGCCCAGTGTGCTTCTTCCTGCCGAAGAGTGGTTGAGTGGATGCCTTCTTCCACTGGTTATGGAGGGGGCTTTGTGCCCAGTGTGCTTCTTCCTGCCGAAGAGTGGTTGAGTGGATGCCTTCTTCCACTGGTTCTGGAGGGGGCTTTGTGCCCAGTGTGCTTCATCCTGGATGGGACAAGGTCACAGTCTCTCACCTGGGTGTCACTGCAGCCCATGTAGTTACTACTACACACTGCTCACCGGCGGTGACGGCTGCTCAGTAGATGTCAGTTGTGCTGCTGGTAGCAGTGCTGTCAGTGGTGGTGGAAGCCTCCAGGCCTTCACCTGCAGCCTCAGACGGTTGCCCACTGGGGCTGCTGCTGCTGGCAGTGGTGCTGCTGCTGGCAGGGCTGGTGGTGGTGCTGGCCACGGTGCAGGTAGCGGTGCTGGCCATGGTGCAGGTAGCAGTGCTGGCTGTGGTGGTGGTAGTCTCCAGGCCTTCACCTGCAGCCTCGGACGGCTGCCCACTGGGGCTGCTGCTACTGGCAGTGGTGCTGCTGGCGGCGGTGCAGGTTGCTGTGCTGGCCGTGGTGCAGGTAGTGGTGCTGGCCGCGGTGCAGGTAGCGGTGCTGGCCGCGATGGTGGTTGCCTCCAGGCCTTCACCTGCAGCCTCAGATGGCTGCCCACTGGGGCTGCTGCTGCTGGCGGGGGGGCAGGTGGCGGTGCTGGCCGCGGTGCAGGTAGCGGTGCTGGCCGTGGTGCATGTAGCAGTGCTGGTCATGGTGCAGGTAGCAGTGCTGGCCGCGGTGGTGGTAAACTCCAGGGCTTCACCTGCAGCCTCGGACAGCGGAAGTGCAATAGCTGGTGTTGTGTGCCCTTTCCTGCCCTTGGCAGATGGTGGTGCCTCCTTGCTTCTGCCAGCTGGTGTTTTTTTCTTGCCCTTGCTGGCTGGTGGTGCCTCCTTCCCCTTGCTGGCTGGTTTGCCCTTCTTGGCCTTGCTAGGTGGTGGAACCTTTGTGGCCTTGGCAGGTGGTGCTGGCACACTGGCTGTGCTGACAGGTGCCTCCATGGAGCCTCTCACACCTGCAGTAGCTGCAGAAACCACAGTGGCCGTGGACTGGCTGGCTGAGGTGCTGGGATTGGTTCTGGCCACCCTGGCCCAAAGTGAAGGATGGGGGGGTAGGGAATAGGTCATTGGTGGCAAGGAAAAGCTGCTTAGGTACACTGGGGCGGGAACAGGGTGAAGGTTTGGGAGTGGAGGAAGAGGGAGTGGTTGTAGGAGGTGTCATTTTGCTGTGTTTGGGTGCAGGTGCATGGGCTGGATGCTGTTGTGAGGTGGGTGGCTGTTGGGTGGCTGTGTGCTTGCGTTTATGTACTTTGGGAGGAGAGGGCACAGACACAGTGGGAGAGGACACAGAGGACGTGTGCATAGATGTGAAGGTGGTGACTGCCAGTGAGAGGCATGTAGTGATAGGCATGCTGGTGATAGAGGTAGTGTATGAGGATGTAGTGCATGCAGGTGAGACTGGAGACGCTACTGGGAGGGAGGTGGACGACGAGGAGGAGGGGGACACAGTGGAGACAGTGGATGTTGGTGTGTCTGCATGTGGATGGTGCTTGTGTGAGTGCCTGTGAGATAAAGTGTGGTGCTTGTGTTTGCCTGAGCCACTTCTCTGTGTTGATTTTGGTGATTGCTGGTCTGAAGGTGTGCTTAGGATAGGCTGGGGTTAAGGGGATTGGGACTGGGTAGAGGAAGTTGGATGGGGGAGGCTGGAAACAGGGACAATGATTGCCATCCGGGAGTTGGCCAGATCCTGGAATGCTCTCTGTTGGGATGCCACGCCAGAGTGAATGCCCTTCAGGTATGCATTTGTTTGTTGCAAATGCCCTGCTAAACCATAGATGGCATTCAGTACGGTTGACTGCCCAACAGAGAGGGATCTCAGGAGGTCAATAGCCTCCTCACTGAGGGCAGTAGGGCTGACTGTGGCAGGGCCTGAGGTGCCTGGAACGAAGGAGATGCCCTCCCTCCTGGGTGAGCAGGCACAGGAAACACTCTGAGGGGCTGCTGGGGGGGCGGTGCTGGTATGGGAGTGGCGGCTGTACCTGTAGTTGGGGTGGGCACAGAGATGTCCGCCACCGCCAGGGAGCTTCCATCGGAGGAGGAGTTGCTGTCGGTACTGCCCCATCCTGTCTCTGTCTTGGTGCTCCCCTCGCCCTCCGTCCCACTGGTGCCCTCACCTTCAGTGGATTCGGCCTTCAGGCCCATGTGGGATGCAGCTCCCTCTGTCACCGGTGCCTCTGCTCCTCCGCCAGATGATGCTAATGCACACAAGGACAGGGTGACAAAACAAAAAGGGGTGGGAGAGACAGAGGATACACTTGGTCAATGTCAGCAACAACACTATTGTTGGCGTACACAACACAACTAACAGTCCTATGCACTAGGCCGTGCACTACCTGTTACAATGCTAGTCACTAGCCCATGGGGTACAATGCCTAATGCCATTAGCCGCACTCCTGAAACCCACAGGACCCTGCTCAGTAGTAGATGCCCACCAACATTATTGTGGTTGGAGTGCATCTGAGCTTGCTCATCATGGAACATACCCTGCCATGTTGGCGCTGGCCTAGCGGCACCCACAGCCCACATCCCCTACCCAGGTAACACCTTAACGTGCGCAGTCAAGAATCTGAATCTGTACTCACCCCCTTGTGGCTGCTGTGATGCCTTCAAGCGCCCATCCAACTCCGGATAGGCCACCGCCAAGAAGCGGAACATCAGGGGGGTCAGGGTACGATTGGCACCCCTTCTTCATTGGGAGGCCAGCCCCAAGTGGGCCTCCACCATCTTCCTTGCCCAGCAGCGCAGTTCCTCCCACCGTTTGTGGCAGTGGGTGCTCTGCCTGTCAAAGATCTCCAGAGTCCGCACCTCCTTGGCGATGGCATGCCAAATACTGTTTTTCTGATGGGCGCTGACCTGCAGGACAAATACAGCAGAAAAGGTATTAGTGATACCATCTGGATTGATATACTCATGGCCCACCATATCCCTCCCATCTACTTGCACACATACATTGTCCACCATACATGCAGCACTCTGCCCGGGACCCCTCGGCCCCCCCTATATGAGGCTTACACACACAGCACTCCATACATTCATGCCCCACGCATCATACTCACTGTGTACTCATCTGTTGGTCTGGAGGACCACATAGTAAAGGGTACTGGGGTAGGACCTCATCCACCAGTCTCTCCAACTCCTCCAAAGTGAAGGCAGGGGCCCTTTACCCAGAAACTCGAGCCATTGTGGCTTCCAGACACAGGTCACAGCAGCACTTGCAGTGTAGGTCAGGTAGCAAGTGAGTGAACAGATAGAAAATGGTGGTCACGTCCGCGGCGGTGCATACCATCACCACTGACATACATCGCCATTGGCGCCTGGAACCCCTAGGCCCCAATGTTAACCAATGTAGTGCTGCACGTTGGTCGTTGACCGCCGACCGCAACCACACACAACGCCAGCGGAATTAGCTCATTTCCACTTGTCGCTCCTCACAGGTCAGGCAGCCGGCATTTCAGGGGGGCAAAGGCCATGGCAGCTCACTGCGTTACAGCAGACATAGGCACATCAACTGACTTATAAGTTCACATACTGTTTCTGTAAAACAAAAATTGCATATTAATCTGAGTACAAGTTTGATTATGACATTCTGCTCACCGTTTTTCACTCTAGAGTTGAACCACTGAGGATGAATAGGAGATGAAGACATCCTCCTGTGTACAGACCCCTGATGGACCTAGCGACAATGGAGGATAGGCAACTTATTCTAACCTACAGACTTGATAGGACCACAATCCAAGAGCTCTCTGCCCAATTGGAGCCAGACCTAATTTCAGCTATCTGCCACCCCACAGGTATCCACCCTCTAGTACAGGTCCTGTCAGTGCTCCATTTCTTGGCAAGTGGTTCCTTCTAAGCGACTGTGGCCATGGCATCAGGGATGTCACAGCCTATGTTCTCAACCGTGCTGTCCAGAGTGTTGCCTGCCCTGCTGAAACACATGTGCAGCTACATTGTATTCCCCCAGGTGGAAGATTTGGCCACAGTGAAGGCTGACTTCTATGCACTGGGATATATTCCCAACATCATTGGTGCTGTTGATGGTACACATATTGCCACCCCGGAGAAATGAACAGGTGTTTAGAAGTTGAAGGAGCTTTCACTCTCCGAATGTGCAGATGGTGTGTTTGGCGGACCAGTGCATCTCCCATGTCAATGCTGTTTATCCTGGCTCTTTGCATGATGCCTTTATCTTGAGGAATAGCAGCATCCCATATGTGATGTCTCAACTTCAGAGGCATCGGGTGTGGCTAATAGGTGAGCCCATGGTCCCCACCCACTTGATGTAGGTATATAGCTGTGAGGTTGTCCCTACGGGTAAGTGTTGTGGCTAACAGGTATCCCTCGATATTTGCAGGTGACTCTGGTTACCCCAACCTCTCATGGGTACTGACCCCAGTGAGGAATGCCAGGACAAGGGCAGAGGAACGTTACAATGAGGAACATGGGTGAGCAAGGAGGATCATTGAGCGCACCTTTGGCCTCCTAAACGCCAGATTCCGGTGCCTCCATCTGACAGGTGGATCTCTGTACTACTCACCCAAGAAGGTGTGGCAGATCATCTTTGCATGTCGCACAACCTGGCCTTGAGACACCAGGTGCCTTTTCTGCAGGAGGATGAGTCTGGGGATGGTCGATGGGCAGCGGTGGAGCCTGTGGACAGTGACAAACAGGAGGCAGAGGAAGAGGATGTGGACAACCGAACTACAATAATCCAACAGTACTTCCAGTGACACACAGGTAAAACACTATAACTTCCCCTTCCATTGCAGTTTTGTGTTGGACATTGTACATGGCAGCCTGATTTCCCTATTTCTATGGCCACTTACTGTTCCCTTTGGCATCTCTATTTTCAGATATCTGTGCCCCACTCTGGCTCCTGGTGTGTTTACTGCTGCCCACTACTGGTCATACCTATGTAAATATAACTGTACATTTGATTTGCAATGTTTACAGCTTGTTTAAGTAATATATATTTCAATCAATTGGCAGACACCATGCTTGTATTTGTCCCAAGGGTGTTTATTTCGGTGAGAATATGTGTAGGGGGTATTGCAATGGGCTGGGTTGATGGTGGAGAAATGTCCAGGATAGAGTCCAGTCTATTGGTGTCACAGGTGCATTGTCCAAGGGGGCTTAGGAAGTGGATCAATGTCAGTTCAAGGTGGACAGGGTGACAGAGTGGGACAGAAGGGTGACAATCAAGTGAGTCCTATTTCCTGGTGGGGGCTCTGGCAATGTTCTCTGACTTCTGCCTGGATTGCAGGGACCTTTTGCGTGGTGGTTCTCCTTCTTCAGGGGGTGGAATGCTGGTGGCCTGTTCTTCCAGTGGCGGGCCTCCTGTCTACTAGCGTCGGCAGAGGTGGATGGCTGTTCTTCGGTGTGGCTAGTGTCAGGGGTCCGTTGGTGTGCCACTGCCTCCCTCATGGTGTTTGCCATGTCTGCCAGCACCCCTGCAATGGTGACCAGGGTGGTGTGGATGTCTCTCAGGTCCTCCCTGATTCCCAGGTACTGTCCCTCCTGCAGCCGCTGGGTCTCCTGCAACTTTACCAGCATCTGGCCCATGGTCTCCTGGGAATGGTGGTATACTCCCAATATGTTGGTGAGTGCCTCGTGGAGAGTCGGTTCCCTTGGCCTGTACTCCCCCTGTCGCAGAGCAGCCCTCCCAGCTTCCCTGTTGTCCTGTGCCTCTGTATCCTGAACCGTGTGCCCACTCCCACTGACCCCAGGTCCCTGATTGTTGCTTGGGGTCCCTGTAGTGGTGGACACACTGCTGATTGACGTGTCCTGGGGACAGAAGGATGGGCCCGCTGGGTAGGTGCTGTGCTGGTGTTTCCTCAGTGGGGAGGCTCTGTGGTGGTTTGGGATCGTGGCTGTGTAACCAACTGTCCAGAGGTCCCTGATGGGCCAGGATGGTCATCCTGATCCAGGCGTGCAGAGCTGCTGTCATCACTGTGGGCATCTTCTGTGGTGGGACTGGATGTTGCTGGCACCTCCTCTCCGGTGACGTTGTGTGGGGGTCCTGTGGGGATGTTAATGCAGTGTTATTGTTTCTGCGTGTGCCATCTTGTGCATGGGTATGTTTCCCTCTATGGTTGTCATTAGCAAGGCAGCTTTGGCTTGTGTGAGTTGTGACTTGGTTGGCTAAGTGATTATCACTAGTGTGCATGCTGTGGTGATGGGGGTCCATGAAGGTCTGTGATGGGGTCCATGCATTGGTGTTGCATGCAGGGCTTGGTATTGGGATGGGTGGGTTGTGATGGTGAGGTATATGTGAGGTGGTGGAGTGATGGGGTGAGGGTAGAGAAAGGAGTTTGTGATGGCATGCAGTTAGGGGGGTAAAAGTAGTAACAATTTGACTTACCAGAGTCCAGTCCTCCTGCTACTCCTGCCAGGCCCTTAGGATGCATGATCGCCAATACTTGCTCCTCCCATGTTGTTAGTTGTGGAGGAGGAGGTAGGGGTCTTCCGCCAGTCCTCTGTACAGCTACCTGGTGTCTTGCAACCACGGAATGCACCTTCCCCCGTAGGTCGGTCCACCTCTTCCTAATGTCATCCCTTATTCTTGGGTGCTGTCCCACAGCATTGACCCTGTCCACGACTCTCTGCCATAGCTCCATCTTCCTAGCAATGGATGTCTGCTGCACCGGTGATCCAAATAGCTGTGGCTCTACCCGTATGATTTCGTCCACCATGACCCTAAGCTCCTCCTCAGAGAATCTGGGGTGACGTTGTGGTGTCATGGGTGTCGTGTGAGTGGTGTGTATGTGGGTGTGTGGGGTGATGTGTTGGGGTATGTGCTGTGAGGTGTGTGGATGGTGTATGGGTCATGGTGTTTTGTGGCTCAGATTCAGTAGGTGCTCCTGGCTTGTCTCTCTCTCATTTGGCAATATTCTTTTAATTGTAAGGGGTTGTGGGTGTGTGTTTTATAGTGTTGTGGGTGTGTGGGTGTGGTGTGTGCATGTGTGTCAGGTGTGTGCAGTTTGAATCATCCAATGTGGTGTAGTTTTGTTAGTGTGTGTGTATTTTGAGCGTGGCGGTCTGTACCGCCAATGGTTTACCGTGGTTGAATGTCCGCAATCGTGATTCGTGGGTCATGATGCTGTGAGCGTATTTCTGTTGGCATAACAGTGTGGGTTTTGTTACCGCCAGTTTATCACTGACCTTTTGGCTGGCAGACTTATGTGTGTGTCTTTATAGTGGCGGATTTTTATGTGTGGGTCATAATATCCGTAGCGGTATACCGCCGCGGTCGCGGTATGTTGGCAGCAGTCAGCATTGTGGTAAGCAGCCCTTACCTCCATTGTCATAATGAGGGCCTTTATGTCCATTCTTTCCCAAGATATTTAGTAAGGCAAAAGTACCATGCCTGCATGCTTCTTTCATTTTTGAAGTAACCGGAAAACCATGAATGTACTGAACCAAGGTCGATTGGAAAGGCATTTTCAATGGCTCCAGATTCTTTTTCAGGATGTGGTTAAAATGGAAGATGATTCTGAAAACCCTTGAGGAATTCTGCACCACCAATACACTCGATCCAGGATTTTGAAATAAAAAAGAAACTGACTATCCTCATGACGAGGCACAGAAAATAATTCTTGTGATAGGTCCACTATGGTGAACCACAGGGCTTTCGCAATCCCAGAATAGGAGAATTACATGGACTACTCAACACTTCCTTCAGGACTCTTCATTTCTGAATTCAGCAATTATGGAGGAATCCCTTCAATAGTATCCTGTGGTAGTGGGAAGTTTGAGGAAAAACTGCATTTGGCTTGACTGGAACTTTAACTGGCTCAACTCCTTCTATTAGACCTATGACTTCCCTAAAAAATCCCAAACATTTTCATCTTAACTTTCCTTTCAAATCAGAAGGAAGATCTTGTATTTTAAAAAAGAAAAAAACTAATCAGTGAGTACTCTTCATTTACTGAGTTGCACTCCGTTTCCTCGGACTGTTCATCACTATTTGTCTGAATGACAATCCCACTATTTGAACAGGTAATTGAACACCCTGTTTTGCACAATAAGGGGGTCATTACGACACTGGCGGACGGCATCAGCCACCCGCCAAGATCTGACCGCCATGCGGCCGCCAATGCGGCGCACCCCCGCTGGGGCAATTTGGAGATCCCCGCTGGGCCGGCAGGGGGAAACCTGGTTTCCGCCCGCTGGCCCACCGGGGATCACAGCCGCAACATAGGAGCCGGCTCCAAATGGAGCCGGCGGTGTTGCGGCCGTGCGACGGGTGCAGTTGCACCCGTCGCACTTTTCACTGTCTGCACAGCAGACAGTGAAAAGCCGCATGGGGCCCTCTCAGGGGGCCCCTTCACTGCCCATGCCAGTGGCATGGGCAGTGCAGGGGCCCCCAGAGGCCCCACGACTCCCCGTACCGCCAGCCTTTTCCTGGCGGTTCAGACCGCCAGAAAAAGGCTGGCGGTCGGGGAGTGGTAATCTCCTGGGCAGCGCTGTAAGCAGCGCTGCCTTGGCGGATTACATCTGCCGGGGCCATTGTGGCAGTAAACCGCCGGCCCCGGCGGTTCGACCGCGGCGCTACCGCCGCGGTCAAAATACGCCGGGAGGCACCGCCAGCCTGTTGGCGGTGCTCCTGTCGTTTTGGCCCTGCGGTTATAATACCGCCAGGGTCATAATGACCACCTAAGTCTCTTCCCAGTGGGGAAACTAGACTTGAGTCACAAACTACAAATTTGTGTAACCATTTGAAATGTTCAAATGGACTGGTTCTGTGATTGGGTTGGTCAAATACTGATTTGCAACACCTATAGTCTGCACTATTTTTCTTGAAAGGGGCACATTACAGACTTCTGCAGATCTTACAGTAGAGCGCTTAGCTCCTGTGTCAACTAAGAATGAGACTTTGTGACCCATTACCTTTCTTTTCACATAGGGACCTTTCTGGTAAACCTCTAATGAAGCTGCCAGCACGCATTCTTCTTCTCGCTCACCCACTCATCATTCAACTCCTCCTCGCTTTGTAATGGGTATTCATGTACAGTGTTATGACTGTTGTTAAATCTTTGACTGGTACCCTGCTGAGTGAGCATCTTCTGTTGCTGTTGCACTGGAGCTTGAGGTATCTGAATTTATTGTCTAGGTAACATCTGAATCTGGAGTTGTATTTGCTGTGACTGCAAACATGGCATTTGCATTTGCCGCATAGGCTGAGGACTTTACAATGGATTCACATTAATATTTTGACTTCTCACTTTTGGTCATCTCATGCCTGCAAAGGATTGTTTTCATTCGTCTGTGAAACTACACCTTCCTGACCTAGCATCGGACACTCTCGCTTTTAATGCCCGAGGCCACTGAAACCGTGACATGGTAACAGCCTTTTCATTCCTTGCACATCACTTTGTGTAACCACAGTACTCAAATTGGATCCTCGATTCACATTCATATTTCCACCACAATCTCTACCTTTTTGCTGTTTCTGAAACCACATGTTTCCCTGCTGCTTCATGGCAAACTTCCTTGCATTCCTGATTGTGCCGCTTTAACCTGCATCACTGTTGCCTTCTCTTTCAACTTTCTCTGCTTCACTTCCATCTCATCACTATAGTATTTTACATACTGCAATACCTCATCAATTGGCCTTGCTTGCCAACAAATCAAAGGGCTCTTAATCAACTGGCTAATTTCTGGTCTCAGTCCTTCAACAAATCTGAAAACAAATGGAATCATATATTTCGTCTCAATTGTTTCTGTGCCACTGTAATGCTTGAACACTTGCAACAATCTCTCATAATATGCATGTATGGACTCGTGTTCCTCTTGAGCTGTCTATTTTCTGCCAGTCAATGTTCTTGGGTGAAATTCTCATTTTTAGACATTCAGGCCCATATTTATACTTTTTGACGCAAAACTGCGCCAACGCAGTTTTGCGTCAAAAAAAATTGCGCCGGCTAACGCCATTCTGAAGCGCCATGCGGGCGCCGTATTTATTCAATGACGTTAGCCGCCGGCGCTGTCTGGTGTGCGTGTAAAAAAAACGACGTACACCAGGCAGCGCCGACGTAGGGGGAAAATGGCGTATGGGCGTCCACAAATGGTGCAAGTCAGGCTGAGGCAAAAAAATCGCCACAACCCGATTTGCGCCATTTTTTTACGACGCCCATCCCCCATTAAAATGACTCCTGTCTTAGCAAAGACAGGAGTCATGGCCCCTTGCCCAATGGCCATGCCCAGGGGACTTATGTCCCCTGGGCATGGTCATTGGGCATAGTGGCACGTAGGGGGGCACAAATCAGGCCCCCCTATGCCAAAAAAAAACAAAAAAAAAAATACTTACCTGGACTTACCTTATAGTCCCTGGGGTGGGTCCCTCCATCCTTGGGTGTCCTCCTGTGGTGGGCAAGGGTGGCAGGGGGTGTCCCTGGGGGCAGGGGAGGGCACCTTTGGGCTCATTCTGAGCCCACAGGTCCCTTAACGCCTGCCCTGACCCAGGCGCTAAAATCCGGCGCAAATGCGGGTTTTTTAGACCCGCCCACTCCCGGGCTTCATTTTTGCCCGGGAGTATAAATACAACGCATATGCATCGCAGTCATTTTTTAAGATGGGAACGCCTACCTTGCATATCATTAACGCAAGGAAGGTGTTCACGCAAAAAAATGACGCTAACTCCATGAACTTTGGCGCTAGACGCGTCTAACGCCAAAGTATAAATATGGAGTTAGTTTTGCGTCGAATTTGCGTTGAAAAAAACGACGCAAATTCGGCGCAAACGGAGTATAAATATGCCCCTCAATCACCTTATATTAGCACTTCATCACGTCTAGTGATGGTGCACCTGTTGCCAGATCTTGTGGGAGCTCTCTTGTTGGCCAATTTACACTCCTTTTGGATTCAACCCATTAATCAGCTGAGACCACAATTTCAAATAGGGTATTCAAAACTTCCCACAGGCATTTTGTGAGTTTCACAAACCTATCTGTTTGCTGGTACCATTCCACTGGCTTCTCCCTCAATCTCAGGTAATCATTCCAGAATGAGAGAATGTCACTTCTGCTCCAAGGAATATGTACAAAATACCCTACTGGAATCTCTCTCATTGATGATTTTTTTACTAGGTCATCAGTCTGCGATACACTAGCAATTAGATTTGCAGACTTCTTTTTCTTCTTGTCTCGTTTCTTTACCCATCTGTCTTCCCACTTGTTTGATGCTCCCCATGTCTGAATATTCTGAATTAATTCCTTAATGTGAATTTTCATTCCCAGTATTCTCATGTTCTCAATGTCTTTTGAGTCAAATTCTAACCTGTAACTTCTCCTCACTTGCTTTGTTTTATCAGTCTCTATGTCATATGTCTCTGCTAATTCTGCTAATTTCTGATGTATCACTCCTGCTTTGTTGGTGATTATTTTGCACAAGAAACATAATTCATCTTCACTGTATCAATCAATTCTGTTTTACCCAAGTATTCCCTCAATTAATTCCTCTAGTTCCAATTTAAGCCTGGTCAAATTTAGGGGACTATCTCCATTTGAAACTCCCGGTGTGCTATTTAAAATTTCCAGCCAGTCGGTTAATTGCTGGGTTGTCAAACCCTGGAATGCAACATTATTACTATTCACATTAGGCACTTGTTTCAACGTTAGATGTGTATCTTCTGAAGTCATCATAAATGGGCTTGAATCTACATCTGGCCTTCCTGTACGATTCGGTGGTGTTCTGAAATAACTCAAATCAATTAATGGATCTGTCATGTTATGTTGGCTTCATGGGAGTCATTACTCCTGAATTTGCCCTAAATCCCTCCATCTCTACATTTGAATTCAGAATTTTTATTGTCTCTATTACTTCCCTGTGCGAACAAGGGAATAACGGGACCAATATTCACAGGTACTGACACAGCGTCAGAGTTTGGTCAAACATTCTGATTTCTAGAGTGCCCATCTCCTGCATCTGGGCTTATCAGGGCAGAGATGTTTGTCTGTGACACTGTCATAGGTGAGTTCCTCAGAATTGCCTGAGCTTGCATTGGAGATATCAAATTCTGGGTAGACTTTAGCTGAATCAGAGTCGGCTTCTGGTAAACCTGTCTCATTTGGGAAACTTGTCCTCTCTGTATTATTAAACTTTAGCTAAAACTTACATCAGGAACTTCCGGATAAATTCTGGGCATCTCAATCTGCGACATAGGTGTTCTGAATTGTGGATACGGTTGGAAAAGAATGGCTCACCTGTACTTGTCCTTGAACCGTTCCAGTGGGCACTGGAGCTGTAGGATCATAACTAATACTTGGACCTGTCTCATGCACTACATATGGTGGGGGACTATAAAATTAACTCATCATCATCTGAAACCTCATCATAAGTCAAATACTTTCTAGGCTTCATTTCCTCAGAAGGATGCAAACCCTTTGTTAGTATTCTGTCTAACATATTTCTCTCTTTCTTTTGTTGTTGCAGGAAACATCTTCATTTCCTATAAAGTCTCAGTTCTCCAAAAGTTCTGCTCACTATCTCATCTCATTTCAGCTAAAATTTTCTCAGCTTTCCTCATACTCCTGTTGCTGTTATTGTCTGGCTACTAATTCCCAAACAGCCAAAGCCTCAAACTGTGCGGGTCTTGAAGGAGGTTTTGAATCGTATAGTACTCTCCTAAAATTCCCTAAAATTCTCAAATTAAAGTTCCATGTTTAGGAAATGCTAAGCTCCCTTCCTTTTCTGTCTCTTTGCACCATTGCTTTGCCAAAGACATGGCACAGCACCTTGTTCTTCAAATACGATATATGCAGGTGTACCTTCTGGTGGTGCAGCTTCTTCTACTCTAACTGGAATTAATGCATCTCCTCTTAGGCACTCTTTAATGCTTTGAAAAATGTCATTTTCAAATTTAACTATGCTTCAATCAAATCAGGAGGTTAATTCCAATCCCAAAGTCCCTTTCACTTGCCTTTCTCCACCAATATAGCTTCACGGTTGTCCACCAATCCCTTTGCGACTTTCCTCACTAACCGACCTATCCCACCGTGGACCAAATTACATCACACTGACATGTACAGCGGCTGACAAAGCCCTCCGGCTTATCCTCCTCAATCAGATTCTCACAAAACTAGATGTAAATAGTGCGAGCACTAAATAAAAAACAATATCAAATTTGTCTGTTTACTACAGGTGGGAAACACAATCACTTTGGAAACCTTACTGATTTTTCAACTACGACTTTTAGCTCTGACAGATCCTCATTCGATCTCAGTTCCCCTGACTCGCAAGCAAAATTCAAACAGCAAATTTTACTCTCAACTGATCATTGGGCCCTCCTGGTGCACATAGGATTTACAGAATCTCCGTCAAAAAAACTTGCATTCCCTTCAACACTCACACTATAAATGTTGTCCACCATGCAGAATTGGCCTATTAAAAAGACAAATAACAACACTGTTAGACCTGGCAGCCTTAGGGTGGCCATCCCTTAACTTTTTGCTTGCCTCCCTCCACTTTTCTGACATTGTTTTTTTCTGGTTTTAGAACTCTGCACACTTCACCACTGCTAACCAGTGCAAAAGTGCATATGCTCCACCCTTAAACATGGTAACACTAGTTAATTCCCAATTGGCATATTTGATTTACTTGTAAGTCCCTAGTAAATTGACCTACATGTGCCCAGGGCCTGTAACTTGAATGCTACTAGTGGGCCTGCAGCACTGGTTGTGCCACCCACATAAGTAGCCCCTTAACCATGTCTCAGGCCTGCCATTTCAAGGCCTGTGTGTGCAGTGTCACTGCCACTTCGACTTGGCATTTGAAAAAAAAAGTACTTACCAAGCCTTAAACTCACCTTTTTCTACATATAGGTCACCCCAAGGTAGGCCCTAAGTAACCCATAGGATAGGATATCATTAGGTCTACCCTCATATCCTGTTTGAGTGGTAGATTCTAATTAGAAAGAGGTAATCCAGTCATATTTAGAATGTCCAGAAAGGTAGTAGAAATCCGTCTTATTGGTGAGGTTGGATTTTATATTACTATTTAAGAAATGCCATGTTTAGAAAGTGAACATTTCTCTGCAATTAAAATCCATCTGTGCCTTACAGCCTGTCTCCAATCATTGTCTGGGTTGGGCTGGATGGGTACTTCCTTGTGCAATTTTGCATAGACAACCACAAACACAGGATACTCAGTCACACCTGCACTCATCTGCATACTGAATGGGTCTTCCTGAGCTGGAAGGGTGGAGGGCCTGACACTTACATTTCAAAGGCTAGTGGCCTGTCCTCACACAATGGAATGCTAAACACCCTGCTAGGACCCTGGCAGACAGACCTGTACTGAAAGGGGAACTTGTGCACTTCAAAACCACTCTTTGAAGTCTCCCCCACTTCAAAGGCATTTTTATGTATTTAAACTGGGTCTCTGACCCCACCAACTTAGACTCTTCTGGACCTGAACCTACAACCTGTCAAGAGGAACTGCATGGCTGCCGAAAGGACTCATCTGGACAGCGTTGAAGAAGGACTGCTGCCCTACTGCCCTCGATCTTGCTGAGACAAGCTCTCCAATGGCTTGGATTGAGCTTTCCTCACGTTTTCTGAAGGCTCAGGGCTAAAAAGACTTCACCTCTTTAAGGAACTCCTTGTGCACCAAATAGAGACACACAGCTTGCCGGAAAAGACACATAGCCTGCCTTGCGATGAGAAAATCACCACACAGCTTAACTGGAACAGGACAGGCTGTTTTCCAGAGTGAAGATTCGACACATCACCTGCCTTGCAACCGGAAATTTGACTCATCACCACACCGGATCGACACACACATGATCCCTGGGCATCAAAAAGATCCCTGCATCGCAGTGAGGAACCAAGCATGTGTGCCAGAAATCAAGGCAAAGACCCTTGCAGCGTGAAAAGAAACAACACATTGTCTGTGGCGCATGGAAAATTCTGATGCACCGCCTATTTTTCCACGCATCTCCTCCTTTGTGGTCACCATGTGTGTTATTTTTTATGCAACCCAGGTACTTTGTGTAGGAAGTTGGCTCTGTATGCACTATTTCAAAGTAAGGAATAGTATGCACAGAGTCCAAGGGTTCCCCTTAGAGGTAAGATAGTGGCAAAAAGAGATAATACTAATGCTCTATTTTGTGGTAGTGTGGTCGAGTAGTAGGCTTATCCAAGGAGTAGTGTTAAGCATTTGTTGTACTTACACACAGGCAATAAATGAGGAACACACACTCAGAGACAAATCCAGCCAATAGGTTTTGTTATAGAAAAATATCTTTTCTTAGTTTATTTTAAGAACCACAGGTTCAAATTCTACATGTAATATCTAATTTGAAAAGTATTGCAGGTAAGTACTTTAGGAACTTTGAATAATCACAGTAGCATATATACTTTTTACATAAAACACAATAAGCTGTTTTAAAAGTGGACACAGTGCAATTTTCACAGTTCCTGGGGGAGGTAAAGTATTGTTATTTTTAGCAGGTAAGTAAATCACTTACAGGTCACAGTTTTGGGTCCAAGGTAGCCCACCGTTGGGGGTTCAGAGCAACCCCAAAGTTACCACACCAGCAGCTCAGGGCCGGTCAGGTGCAGAGGTCAAAGAGGTGCACAAAACACATAGGCTTCAATGGAGGGAAGGGGGTGCCCCGGTTCCGGTCTGCCAGCAGGTAGGTACCCGCGTCTTCGGAGGGCAGACCAGGGGGGTTTTGTAGGGCACCGGGGGGGGACACAAGTCAGCACAAAAAGTACACCCTCAGCAGCGCGGGGGCGGCCGGGTGCAGTGTGCAAACACGCGTCGGGTTTTCAATGATGTTCAATGAGAGACCAAGGGATCTCTTCCGCGGTGCAGGCAGGCAAGGGGGGGGGCTCCTCGGGGTAGCCACCACCTGGGCACGTGAGAGGGCCTCCTGGGGGTCACTCCTGCACAGAAGTTCCGTTCCTTCAGGTGCTGGGGGCTGCGAGTGCAGGGTCTTTTCCAGCCGTCAGGACTTTAGGTTCAGGCAGTCGCGGTCAGGGGGAGCCTCGGGATTCCCTCTGCAGGAGTCGCTGTGGGGGCCCAGGGGGGACAACTTTGGTTACTCACGGTCTTGGAGTCGCCGGAGGGTCCTCCCTGAGGTGTTGGTTCTCCACCAGTCGAGTCGGGGTCGCCGGGTGCAGTGTTGCAAGTCTCACGCTTCTTGCGGGGAGTTGCAGGGGTCTTTAAATCTGCTCCTTTGAAACAAAGTTGCAGTCTTTTGGAGCAGGGCCGCTGTCCTCGGGAGTTCCTTGTTTTTCTTGAAGCAGGGCAGTCCTCTGAGGATTCAGGGGTCGCTGGTCCTTTGGAAAGCGTTGCTGGAGCAGGTTTCTTTGGAAGGCAGGAGACAGGCCGGTGGGACTGGGGCCAAAGCAATTGGTGTCTTCTGTTCTTCCTCTGCAGGGGTTTTTCAGCTCAGCAGTCGTCTTCTTCTTGTAGGTTTCAGGAATCTAAATTCTTAGGTTCAGGGGAGCCCTTAAATACTAAATTTAAGGGCGTGTTTAGGTCTGGGGGGTTAGTAGCCAATGGCTACTAGCCCTGAGGGTGGGTACACCCTCTTTGTGCCTCCTCCCAAGGGGAGGGGGTCACATTCCTATCCCTATTGGGGGAATCCTCCATCTGCAAGATGGAGGATTTCTAAATGTCAGAGTCACCTCAGCTCAGGACACCTTAGGGGCTGTCCTGACTGGCCAGTGACTCCTCCTTGTTTTTCTCATTATCTCCTCCTGGACTTGCCGCCAAAAGTGGGGGCTGTGTCCAGGAGGCGTGCATCTCCACTAGCTGGAGTGCCCTGGGGCATTGTAACACGAAGCTTGAGCCTTTGAAGCTCACTGCTAGGTGTTACAGTTCCTGCAGGGGGAGGTGTGAAGCACCTCCACCCAGAGCAGGCTTTGTTTCTGTCCTCAGAGAGCACAAAGGCTCTCACCGCATGGGGTCAGAAACTCGTCTCACAGCAGCAGGCTGGCAGAGACCAGTCAGTCCTGCACTGAACAATTGGGTAAAATACAGGGGGCATCTCTAAGATGCCCTCTGTGTGCATTTTTTAATAAATCCAACACTGGCATCAGTGTGGGTTTATTATTCTGAGAAGTTTGATACTAAACTTCCCAGTATTCAGTGTAGCCATTATGGAGCTGTGGAGTTCGTTTTTGACAGACTCCCAGCCCATATACTCTTATGGCTACCCTGCACTTACAATGTCTAAGGTTTTGCTTAGACACTGTAGGGGCATAGTGCTCATGCACATATGCCCTCACCTGTGGCATAGTGCATCCTGCCTTAGGGCTGTAAGGCCTGCTAGAGGGGTGACTTACCTATGCCACAGGCAGTGTGAGGTTGGCATGACACCCTGAGGGGAGTGCCATGTCGACTTAGTCATTTTCTCCCCACCAGCACACACAAGCTGGCAAGCAGTGTGTCTGTGCTGAGTGAGGGGTCCCTAGGGTGGCATAAGTCATGCTGCAGCCCTTAGAGACCTTCACTGGCATCAGGGCCCTTGGTACCAGGGGTCACAGTTACAAGGGACTTACCTGGGTGCCAGGGTTGTGCCAATTGTGGAGACAATGGTACATTTTAGGTGAAAGAACACTGGTGCTGGGGCCTGGTTAGCAGGGTCCCAGCACACTTCTCAGTCAAGTCAGCATCAGTATCAGGCAAAAAGAGGGGGGTAACTGCAACAGGGAGCCATTTCTTTACACAAGCCCCCCCCCCCAGCCCACAGGCCAGGAGACTCCGCCAAAGCTGGGAGAGTCTTCCTAGTCTGTCAGGCGAGGAAGAGTAGAGGAAATAGGCTGGTTTGTTGCAGGGCCTACTCTGCCTTACATCCTCCTGTCCAGGTCATTCCCTCTGGGGAACTGACCCACTTCCACAGTGATAGGACCTAATCTGAACTGCCGCTTGTCTGTGCTTTTAATGTCTTCACCCATTCTCTCTATTTTGGGGTTAGAGGTATCCACCTCTGCTAATCTTATTTTAGCCAGGGTCACCCCTAGCTTACCCAAAGAGGTTACCCAGAGCTGGAGTAACCCCACCATGACCAACAGGGTCAGGGGGCCTAACTTGCTATTTGGCATGGGGTCTGACCACCATGCCAAGGATAGTGCAGCCATAAAGGCTAACCCCCAGCAGAGGCCACTGACAGCTGTCAGTGCCCAGAACCACACCTTTAGCTCTTCGCCTACAAGGGAAGGGGCTAAGTTACAGGCTTCTTTGGGTTCAGGGTGCCTGTCTGTTGTATTAGAGTGGGGGGTTACCACATCTTGTAGTAAACACCCTTCTTCCACTCTTTCTTCTGTTAGCTGAGGAGCCACCCACTCAGGCTTAACAGTTGCCTGACTAGCCAGGACTTCTTGTGGGACAGGTTGGACTTTACCAGTGCCACTTTTGGAGTTCTCCCCTACTGGAGCAGAATCTCCTTGGCTTGCTGGAACCTTGGCTAAAGGTTGTCCACCCTTCCTACACTGTTTTCTTTTCTTTTTCTTCTGGGGCCTACTTGCAGTTACTGCAGAGGCAGCATCTCCAGAATCCTTAGGAGAGGACTGGCACTGGACCAGTTCCTCTCTTGGGCTCTGACTAACCTCTGGGTAGTCATTTCCAAGGAGACAATCAAGGGGGAGGTCTGTACTTACTACCACCATTCTCCAGCTAAAAGTCCCACCCACTTCTATGGGCACAAAAGCCACAGGCCTATCAGTGACCCTGTCTGGGCTAACTCTTACTCTGGCCATCTCACCTGGGATGTACTGGTTGGAGAACACCAGCCTGTCATGCACAATAGTGTGACTGGCACAAGTGTCTCTCAGGGCAGTGGCTGGGATTCCATTCACCAGTAGGTGGTGGAAGTGTCTACTTCCCTCTGGAATCTCCAACTCACCTGTTGGGCCCTTTTTCCAGTTGAAGGCTATGAAGACCTCCTCATCTGAGGAGTCATCCCCAATGGCTACACTGGTCACCCCTGGGATTTTGCTAGGGGGTTTGTTTTTGGGACAAGAAGTGTCCTTGGTGTGGTGCCCTGTCTGTTTACAGTTATGGCACCATGCCTTAGTGGCATCCCAGTTCTTACCCTGGTACCCACCTTTGTTTTGGGTTGTGTCTCGGGGCCCACCCACCTGGTCTGGTTTTTGGGGGCCTACAGAGGACTCTTTTTCTTTGTTTCTAGTGTCACCCACTTTCTCCTGGGGAGGCTTTGTAACCCCTTTCTTTTGGTCACCCCCAGTGGAAGTTTTGGTTACCCTAGTCTTGACCCAGTGGTCTGCCTTCTTTCCCAATTCTTGGGGAGAAATTGGACCTAGGTCTACCAGATACTGATGCAACTTTTCATTGAAGCAGTTACTTAAAATGTGTTCTTTCATAAACAAATTATAAAGCCCAACATAGTCATGCACTTCATTTCCAGTTACCCAACCATCCAGTGTTTTCACTGAGTAGTCAACAAAATCAACCCATGTCTGGCTCGAGGATTTTTGAGCCCCCCTGAACCTAATCCTGTACTCCTCAGTGGAGAATCCAAAGCCCTCAATCAGGGTAGACTTCATGAGGTCATATGATTCTGCATCCTTCCCAGAGAGTGTGAGGAGTCTATCCCTACACTTTCCAGTGAACATTTCCCAAAGGAGAGCACCCCAGTGAGATTTGTTCACTTTTCTGGTTACACAAGCCCTCTCAAAAGCTGTGAACCATTTGGTGATGTCATCACCATCTTCATATTTAGTCACAATCCCTTTAGGGATTTTTAACATGTCAGGAGAATCTCTGACCCTAGTTATGTTGCTGCCACCATTGATGGGTCCTAGGCCCATCTCTTGTCTTTCCCTTTCTATGGCTAGGATCTGTCTTTCCAAAGCCAATCTTTTGGCCATCCTGGCTAACTGGATGTCCTCTTCACTGGAGTTATCCTCAGTGATTTCAGAGATGTTGGTCCCTCCTGTGAGGGAAGCAGCATCTCTGACTACTATATTTGGAGACAGGGCTTGAGGGGCCCTGTTCTCCCTAGTTAGGACTGGAAGGGGGGAATTTTCCTCCAAGTCACTATCTTCATCCTCTGTGTTGCCATCCTCAGAAGGGTTGGCCTTTTCAAACTCTGCCAACAGCTCCTGGAGCTGTAGTTTGGAAGGTCTGGGGCCCATTGTTATTTTCTTTATTTTACAGAGTGACCTTAGCTCCCTCATCTTAAGATGGAGGTAAGGTGTGGTGTCGAGTTCCACCACATTCACATCTGTACTAGTCATTATGCTTCTAAAAGTTGGAATACTTTTTTAAGAATCTAAAAACTAGTTCTAGAATCTAATTCAAACTTTCACAAAACTTTTAAACTCTAAAAGGAAATGCTAAACAGGGACTAACACAAGGCCCTAGCAGGACTTTTAAGAATTTAGAAAAATAGCTCAAATTGCAAAAAATCAATTTCTAATGACAATTTTTTGAATTTGTCGTGTGATCAGGTATTGGCTGAGTAGTCCAGCAAATGCAAAGTCTTGTACCCCACCGCTGATCCACCAATGTAGGAAGTTGGCTCTGTATGCACTATTTCAAAGTAAGGAATAGTATGCACAGAGTCCAAGGGTTCCCCTTAGAGGTAAGATAGTGGCAAAAAGAAATAATACTAATGCTCTATTTTGTGGTAGTGTGGTCGAGCAGTAGGCTTATCCAAGGAGTAGTGTTAAGCATTTGTTGTACATACACACAGGCAATAAATGAGGAACACACACTCAGAGACAAATCCAGCCAATAGGTTTTGTTATAGAAAAATATATTTTCTTAGTTTATTTTAAGAACCACAGGTTCAAATTCT
Source organism: Pleurodeles waltl (assembly GCF_031143425.1). Taxonomy (NCBI): domain Eukaryota; kingdom Metazoa; phylum Chordata; class Amphibia; order Caudata; family Salamandridae; genus Pleurodeles; species Pleurodeles waltl. The sequence continues at coordinate 784,394,664 of NC_090447.1, forward strand.
ACATGTAATATCTCATTTGAAAGGTATTGCAGGTAAGTACTTTAGGAACTTTGAATAATCACAGTAGCATATATACTTTTTACATAAAACACAATAAGCTGTTTTAAAAGTGGACACTGCAATTTTCACAGTTCCTGGGGGAGGTAAAGTATTGTTATTTTTAGCAGGTAAGTAAATCACTTACAGGTCACAGTTTTGGGTCCAAGGTAGCCCACCGTTGGGGGTTCAGAGCAACCCCAAAGTTACCACACCAGCAGCTCAGGGCCGGTCAGGTGCAGAGGTCAAAGAGGTGCACAAAACACATAGGCTTCAATGGAGAGAAGGGGGTGCCCCGGTTCCGGTCTGCCAGCAGGTAGGTACCCGCGTCTTCGGAGGGCAGACCAGGGGGGTTTTGTAGGGCACCGGGGGGGGACACAAGTCAGCACAAAAAGTACACCCTCAGCAGCGCGGGGGCGGCCGGGTGCAGTGTGCAAACACGCGTCGGGTTTTCAATGATGTTCAATGAGAGACCAAGGGATCTCTTCAGCGGTGCAGGCAGGCAAGGGGGGGGCTCCTCGGGGTAGCCACCACCTGGGCACGTGAGAGGGCCTCCTGGGGGTCACTCCTGCACAGAAGTTCTGTTCCTTCAGGTGCTGGGGGCTGCGGGTGCAGGGTCTTTTCCAGCCGTCGGGACTTTAGGTTCAGGCAGTCGCGGTCAGGGGGAGCCTCGGGATTCCCTCTGCAGGCGTCGCTGTGGGGGCTCAGGTGGGACAACTTTGGTTACTCACGGTCTTGGAGTCGCCGGAGGGTCCTCCCTGAGGTGTTGGTTCTCCACCAGTCGAGTCGGGGTCGCCGGGTGCAGTGTTGCAAGTCTCACGCTTCTTGCGGGGAGTTGCAGGGGTCTTTAAATCTGCTCCTTTGAAACAAAGTTGCAGTCTTTTGGAGCAGGGCCGCTGTCCTCGGGAGTTCCTTGTTTTTCTTGAAGCAGGGCAGTCCTCTGAGGATTCAGGGGTCGCTGGTCCTTTGGAAAGCGTCGCTGGAGCAGGTTTCTTTGGAAGGCAGGAGACAGGCCGGTGGGACTGGGGCCAAAGCAGTTGGTGTCTTCTGTTCTTCCTCTGCAGGGGTTTTTCAGCTCAGCAGTCGTCTTCTTCTTGTAGGTTTCAGGAATCTAAATTCTTAGGTTCAGGGGAGCCCTTAAATACTAAATTTAAGGGTGTGTTTAGGTCTGGGGGGTTAGTAGCCAATGGCTACTAGCCCTGAGGGTGGGTACACCCTCTTTGTGCCTCCTCCCAAGGGGAGGGGGTCACATTCCTATCCCTATTGGGGGAATCCTCCATCTGCAAGATGGAGGATTTCTAAAAGTCAGAGTCACCTCAGCTCAGGACACCTTAGGGGCTGTCCTGACTGGCCAGTGACTCCTCCTTGTTTTTCTCATTATCTCCTCCTGGACTTGCCGCCAAAAGTGGGGGCTGTGTCCAGGAGGCGGGCATCTCCACTAGCTGGAGTGCCCTGGGGCATTGTAACACGAATCTTGAGCCTTTGAAGCTCACTGCTAGGTGTTACAGTTCCTGCAGGGGGGAGGTGTGAAGCACCTCCACCCAGAGCAGGCTTTGTTTCTGTCCTCAGAGAGCACAAAGGCTCTCACCGCATGGGGTCAGAAACTCGTCTCACAGCAGCAGGCTGGCAGAGACCAGTCAGTCCTGCACTGAACAATTGGGTAAAATACAGGGGGCATCTCTAAGATGCCCTCTGTGTGCATTTTTTAATAAATCCAACACTGGCATCAGTGTGGGTTTATTATTCTGAGAAGTTTGATACTAAACTTCCCAGTATTCAGTGTAGCCATTATGGAGCTGTGGAGTTCGTTTTTGACAGACTCCCAGCCCATATACTCTTATGGCTACCCTGCACTTACAATGTCTAAGGTTTTGCTTAGACACTGTAGGGGCATAGTGCTCATGCACATATGCCCTCACCTGTGGTATAGTGCACCCTGCCTTAGGGCTGTAAGGCCTGCTAGAGGGGTGACTTACCTATGCCACAGGCAGTGTGAGGTTGGCATGACACCCTGAGGGGAGTGCCATGTCGACTTAGTCATTTTCTCCCCACCAGCACACACAAGCTGGCAAGCAGTGTGTCTGTGCTGAGTGAGGGGTCCCTAGGGTGGCATAAGTCATGCTGCAGCCCTTAGAGACCTTCACTGGCATCAGGGCCCTTGGTACCAGGGGTACCAGTTACAAGGGACTTGCCTGGGTGCCAGGGTTGTGCCAATTGTGGAGACAATGGTACATTTTAGGTGAAAGAACACTGGTGCTGGGGCCTGGTTAGCAGGGTCCCAGCACACTTCTCAGTCAAGTCAGCATCAGTATCAGGCAAAAAGTGGGGGGTAACTGCAACAGGGAGCCATTTCTTTACACTTTGTGAAACCAAGAGACAACTGTTGATTTCTAAGTTTTAAGACTCTTTATAATCTTGCAAAGTGACATTTCAAATTGTGCTTATTGAATTTTTATCGTTTTGACTTTAATTTAACCAGATAAATATCTTAAATATCTTTTATATTTCTAAACTTGTGTGGTATATTTTTGTGGTGTTTTCACTGTGTTATGGTATGATGTATTGCACAAATATGTTACACATTGCCTTCAATGTTAATCCTGACTGCTCGGTGCCAAGTTACCAGAGGGTGAGCACAGGGTAATTTGGATTGTGTGTTACTCACCCTGGCTAGGATTGTGGTCCCTATTTGGCCAAAGGTGTATACCTCTGCCAGCCAGGGACACCATTTCTAACAAACACAAACCCAAAGTATCTTCTATACTTATACAATACTCAATAGTCTTAGACCACACAGGTTCATATACCAACAACCATGTGGGTAATTTCTGAGCACAATGTGCCACACACATGTGAAGTTCGACTACTTCTGTGCATATACACTTTAGAGTACACAAACTCCCTAAACAACTTCATCGGAGTACGCAAACTCCCCTAATTACCATCAAATATCACAATTCACCTGCAATTTGCTTGGACTGTGCAAGCGCAAACCCTATCTCACTCAGAGGAGCATTGAGAACATCTTCAACCATCATAGGCAAAATCCAAGGACTCTGGAAAAGTCATGGTAGGCTCTTAGGGAGACATGACCTGCTAAATTGAGACCATTAAAATTGGGAACTCCTAATAGCCTCTAAAGAGACAAAATCATCCAACACTGCTACCAGAAACTGTGAGCGTGGCTGACCTTATTTGTCCTTTGAATTAATTTATTTATGAGGCAATGCTCTTGGGGGAGGTTCAATGGGCCTTTGGACTCAGTTAAGAGTGATCTATCAGGAACACAATTCCTGCACCTAACCAACATTGTCAATGACACAACAAAATGAAATAAAACATTTATCAAAATTTAGTCAGCAACCTTCATGCACGATGGCCTACGTGACCAGGAATAACCACACCTTTTAGTAAAGTTAAAATGTTTTTTTCCCTAGATTAACAATGCTAAAGTCATGTAAAGCAATCTCAAGACCAATTGATAGACGTAAATGAATAACATAGGTTGCCCAAAACGACGGAAAAAACTAAACTTCAAAATTAATTGTTGTTAATAACATTTGTAGGGTATGGACTTTCTAACTAACCCTGTAATTTGAATGGCATGATTGGGCTTTCATGCAAAAACAAAACTTAGAAAAAAGTTAATTTGGAAACATCTAGCTACGGCGCTTTGCAAAAATATAGCAGTTGGTACCTAGAAAAGAAAAGACAAAAATCAATAGCAAATACATTTCAGTTTCAGTTATACCTCTCCTTATAGGATCAGAAAGCAGAGTCTTCTTCATCAGCAGGACATCTGTCTGGTCAGCATTCACAGTTGGGGACAGTGAAAGGACAGACTCAGCCACGATGGGCTCTAAGTCAGCTGGACCAAAATTAGGGTATCAAATTAAGAAACAGCATCTAAATCTCTCTTACTCACCCTAACACTCATTTACATCTCTAGAACCCACTCACACCCTGGCTTACGAACACTCTGATTGCTCCTGACAAGTGAAATTGGGGATAAACCTAAACTACACAATAATTTCCCTCATTGTCATTGGTCAGGATATCGAATGTTCACTTTAGGACCAATAAAGTAAGAAATGCTAAATCTATAATATAGTTAGACAGTCATTCGCATGTTGATGATTGGCTCTTCTTCTCCTGTTCCTGTCACCGGATTTCTCCATGTAACTTTTGTTGCACCTGATTTCACTCATCAGTATCGTCATTGTCAGTTCCTGAGACCCTCTCCTTCTTACGCAGCAAATCTACAAAGTATCAGCTTCTAGTACAGGTCATTACAACAAGCAATTCCCATGAGACAGTAAGGACATTAGCTAGCTTATATTGCAACATTACAACCGGTTTGGTCAAACTCATGTGAAGAAGGAACAATGAGCAGTGAAGCTTCTCTCCTTGCATCAGAAAAAAAAAATTGAACATTTCTTTAATATCTTGAAACTTAGCATGAGTCTTAGTCGAGCAGGCATAGTATTTTTACAATTTGTCTACGTATCATAAGTTTGAGCACACACATATAAATTATACATCAATAATGTGTACTAGTATATTTTATTCACTTATGCATGTTATTATAACAGTTAATACCATGTTTTTGTTAAGCCACATACTTGATGGTGACTCCCAATGATGCATTGACAGAAAGGGAGTAGTCAGTCTTGAGAATTCAAAAAGTTGCCCTTTGCAAGGAGTAAGGTCCATTTGACTGTTAAGTTGGCCTTGTGTTGATCCCTCACAAGCTGGTGTACTCTTTGGAGCTTTCTTTATCAGTTTGAATTCACTTTCAAGACCAGCTACGGATAAAGTCACAGCTTTGTCTACCAGATGACAAGACTGAGATTTTGCCATTCATCACCTATTCCACATATCAGACTTCTGGAATTTTAGATTGAGTAGATCAGTATCCCCTTCCATTGCCCGAGATCTGATTGTAGCCTAATCTTCACCCTCAATGCTGTAGATTTAATAATTATGATACAAGCCTAGGGAATGTCAACATGCATGTTCATTTTAGAGATAAATAAACTATTATTAGAAAACAAAGAATGGTATTCATCTGTGAAAAATGTGTTGATGATTTTCTTAGTCTCACAGACCAAGATGTGGTCACAACCACAGTCAAGTAAGGATGCCTTATTGAAACAGACTCTTAAAGGATTTGATTAGAGTAGTGCTAAGAAAAGAACACATAGCAGTAGGCAGAGGCATGCACATGCTTCTAACCTTCAATCTATCAATCAAGGATTTATAGAGCGCACGAATCACCTATTAGGGTCTCAAGGCACTGGGGTGGGGAGTTACTGGTCGTAGAGCCATGTCTTGAGGCGTTTCCTGAATGTCAAGAGGTCTTGGGTCTGGCGAAGGTGGAGCGGTAGAGAGTTCCAGGTCTTGGCAGCTAGGTGAGAGAAGGATCTTCCTCCGGCGGTGGTGCGGCGGATGCGGGGGATGGAGGCGAGGGCGAGGCTGGCGGAGCGAAGATTGCGGGTGGGGGTGTGGAAGGTGAGTCTGTCGTTGAGGTAGGCTGGGCCTGTGTTGTGGAGGGCCTTGTGTGTGTGGATAAGGAATTTGAAGGTGATCCTCTTTGAAACTGGTAGCCAGTGAAGGTCTCTGAGGTGGGGGAAAATGTGGTCGCAGCGTGGGATGTCCAGAATGAGGTGGGCGGATGCATTCTGGATTCTTTGCAGATTTGTTATTCCTGCATATAGGGCGTTTCCATAGTCCAATCGGCTGCTGACCAGGACGTGGGTGACAGTTTTCCTGGTTTCGTCAGGAATCAACTTGAAGATTTTGCGGAGCATGCGGAGAGTGTTGTAGCAGGAAGAGGAGATGGCATTGACCTGCTGAGTCATGCTGAGTGTGGAGTCCAAGATGAAGCCTAGGTTGTGTGCGTGGGTGGTGGGTGAGGGTGTGGTTCCTAGGGAGGTGGGCCACCAGGAGTCATTCCAACTTGAGGGGTTGGTACCAAAGATGAGGATTTCTGTCTTGTCTGTGTTCAACTTGAGGTGGATTGATTCCATCCAGCTGGCGATGGCGTGCATTCCGTTGTGGAGGTTGTTCTTTGCAGTTGTAGGGTCTTTTGTGAGGGAGAGGATGAGCTGAGTGTTGTCTGCGTAGGAAACTATGTTGATGTGGTGGGTTCGTGCGATGTTGGCGAGGGGGGCCATGTAAATGTTGAAGAGTGTGGGGCTGAGTGAAGATCCCTGGGGACCACCACAGATGATTCTGGAGGCTTCTGACAGGAACGGTGGGAGACGGACTCTCTGGGTTCAGCCTGAGAGAAATGACGAGATCCATTCGAGTGCCTTGTCACTGATTCCAGAGTTGTGGAGGCGTGTGCGGAGAGTGTGATGACATACCGTGTCGAAAGCTGCGGAGAGGTCCAGGACGAGGAGTGCTGCTGTTTCTCCTTCATCCAGTATGGTCCTAATGTCGTCTGTGGCAGCAATGAGTGCAGTCTTGGTGCTGTGGTTTCTGCGGAATCCGGATTGGGAGGTGCTGAGTACCTTGCTGTCTTCCAGGAACCGGGATAGTTGGCTGTTTACGATTTTTTCGATGACCTTGGCTGGGAAGGGGAGGAGGGAGATTGGCCGGTAGTTCTTGGGGTCGTCTGGGTCTGCCTTTGGTTTCTTCAGCAATTGATCTCCATCAATGGTTGGCTGTGGACTATCAAGCAAAGGGTGAAGTGGACTCGTGGTTGACCTTTGATTAGCTAGGGACTAATCCATTCCTTGGTCCTTGATTGACAAAACCAATTTTGGAAATTTTGGTGCCTCAATTTTAAACATGTTTTGTATAATACTATGAAGATGTGTAAAAATATGCAAAACAACAAGCGGAACACATGATATGTAGTCCTGTCCAATTGGCATGCTTCAATCCCCTACTTGGATGGTCTCAACTTGATCACACACATTACGGACCCATTTCACGTAGGTAATGTAATAATGTTTCTATTAGATTGAGTGACTTGTAATATCAATTAGACCACCAAACTATGTAGCCTCTTAAGAATGTTAACTTATCATTTATGTTTGCAAAGTGCAAATAGTAATGTATTTAGCTAACAACGGTAGAAAGCATGTGGTGTTTTGACAAGATGGCTACTGTATCATAAAGTTTAACCATAAAGACAAAGGGATACGAAACCCATGTAGCCCCTGAACAAAATGGCTATATATTTTAAAGTTAGTCTTTTTGAAGCACTCAATGTAAGCAACACTTGAGCAGCTTGTCATTCAGCAGTGCTAGCACTGTGGCCCTAAGAAACACTTTGAAATCAAGCACCATTTTTTAAAAACAAATTAATCACTGCATGTGTGCTTTGTAATAGATACTCTCCAAGGATTATCTTCATTGAAAGATAAGAGTTGGACTGGCCTGTTGGAAGATGATGACAGAGTAGGTATTGTTCCTAGTTTTTGTCATAGAACCTGTTCTTCCTCGTTTGTCATCACACAACAATTAAAAGTAGTACAAAAGAAACACACTTTTAAATAATCTCACAAGAAAACAGCAGAAAGGCATATCATTTCTATGAAATATTATGATTGTGAATTAATTTCCATTATAACAAGAGTACTTTTGTTTCAAGTGTCTAAATGGTTGTTTTTGTATCTTTTTGCCTTAATGCAGTGATCACAATTTATTTCTCTGAAGAGCACAAGTTACAGAGGTCATTCTCTTGCATATACATAAAAATATGTTTGTAGCATATTAAATTAATTTGCAAGTCAACTCAATAATTCATTTGAGCTGAGCCTCTCTCTCTATGAGGACAGCATGTTCTCTTGACTTTGTTTTATCCTGCAAAAAGAGAATGTCCTCTTCATGAAATGTTGAGCAATTTAGCTGTGACTCACAGATTCAAAGATGTAACTCTCTTTACTAGGTTAATTTTTCAGCTTTCAAAATTATTTGCCAACATTTTAAGTTCTCATGTTTTGTCACTACCAAAATAATCAGTTGAGCTCATTTGAAAACTGCACTTATTTTGCTTCACAGTATAAATATGAATAGTATATCACTTAAATGTCATGCTTCGTCTTCTGTTTGCATTTCAAAGCACATCAAACCATGACACCTCATACCTAATTTACATATGCAACACTCATGTTCATACTAAATTCTCTGTCCACATCTACTCAAGCCATGTGTAGCGAGATTTGAACCTATTCCATCCCTGCCCTTCAGAACATTTGAGTAAAATTGTCTACTGATTTCTTTTTACTGAATGAACATTGTTTGAAACCGTGTACAGCTTTACCAGAAGCTTAAGAAGGGTGCCAAGGACTATATGCATCCCCAGATAATAAAAGATAGATTTAATAGACAAATAGTTCTAGCCTCCAATGCCACTGCAGCTGCTAAACCAATAACAGCTACTCTGCTGATACCACAATACAGCTTGCTGACTTCTGCTACCCATTTCATCACACTAATTCTGTTTATTCAGTTTGTGTTTGAAAAATTGTGATTCATAGAACCTAAAACCTTTTTCTACTATTGGTGTGTTTTGTGCCTGCTGTTAAATATCCAGTTCTGATTTATAAAGTATTTTGCGTGACTGAGGGTGTTACTCTAGACCTGGGTGTGAGTCACAACTGAATACAAAAGCATGATTCTATCAATATTTTTTTATTGCCAGGTGTGTCAAGCTTCAAACTTAAGCTTAACATACTAGTTAAGAATTACTTATTCTCAATTTTCGTTAAGAAGCATGCCTTACTTTTGAATGCTACTCTAAGAAAATGCTTTCTAAATCATAGCTGGATATTCAAGTAAACCAACATTTAGGATAGAAGAAAGGTACAACAACCACTACTAAAAAAGGGTCAGTTGAGCCTTTAAAGGTTTTTCATTTTCTTTGGGTGCATAAGTATGTTTTCCTACAACATCAGTTTTCAAACTTCAATTTCACATTCATCTTTTTAGGCCAATTAGACAGAAAGCAATGGTTAGTTAGTGTGAGCAAATGCCTTGCATAGAAATGTATAAAACTTTTCAGATGTCAAGAAGTGATGACAATCTTGTATTTCAAAAACCTCTCACGTAGTAAACTTATTGATTCCTCTAAGTCTCCTTTGCACACTTGAATGTAACCCCATGTTTTATACCTGAAGAATGCCTATACATCAGTACATAGGCACTTTTCTAGTGTTTCAGGTTGTTACCGTCCCAAATATTAAGGCCCGTATTTATACTTTTTGACGCTAAACTGCGCTAACGCAGTTTAGCGTCAAAAAGTTTAGCGCCGGCTAACGCCATTCTGAAGCGCCATGCGGGCACCGTATTTATTGAATGGCGTTAGCCGGCGCTAGCAGACCGGCGCTGCCCGGTGTGCGTGGAAAAAAACCACGTACACCAGGCAGCGCCGGCGTTGGGGAAAATGGCGTTAGGGCGTCTTAAAATGGGGCAAGTCAGGTTGAGGCAAAAAAATCACCTCAACCCCATTTGCGCCATTTTTAACGACGCCCAGACGCCATTTACATGACTCCTGTCTTAGTAAAGACAGGAGTCATGCCCCCTTGCCCAATGGCCATGCCCAGGGGACTTATGTCCCCTGGGCATGGTCATTGGGCATTGTGGCATGTAGGGGGGCACAAATCAGGCCCCCCTATGCCCAAAAAAAATATTTTAAAAAAATATATATTATACTTACCTGAACTTACCTGAATGTCCCTGGGATGGGTCCCTCCATCCTTGGGTGTCCTCCTGGGGTGGGCAAGGGTGGCAGGGGCGGTCCCTGGGGGCATGGGAGGGCAGCTGTGGTCTCATTTTGAGCCCACAGGTTCCTTAACGCCTGCCCTGACCCAGGCGTTAAAAAGAGGCGCAAATGCGGGGTTTTTTGCCCCGCCCACTCCCGGGCGTGATTTTTGCCCGGGAGTATAAATACGACGCATTTGTGTCGCAGTCATTTTTTTAGACGGGAACGCCTACCTTGCATCTCATTAACTCAAGGAAGGCGTTCACGCAAAAAAATGACGCTCATTCCTCATACTTTGGCGCTAGACGCGTCTAACGTCAAAGTATAAATATGGCGTTAGTTTTGCGCCAAATTTGCGTCGAAAAAAACGACGCAAATTCGGCGCAAACGGAGTATAAATATGCCCCTAAGTTTCTTATTCCTTTACTGCCAAATATCCTACAGTGTAAATCACAATAGAACATTGGAATGCTGATTACTACATTGAAGTGGCACAGGACCAATAATGGCTGGTATAGAGCTTCTGCTCCAACATTCTAATGTTTGTCTTTCTGTTTCTTCCTGTTTAATTTAGAACTTTCTGCCCTCACTGAATGGAATGTTTTAATCAACTTATGGGGCTGATTTAGTTCTTGGCAAATGGATTACTCTGTCCCAAATGTGATGCTTTTTCCATCCACCATATTACAGTTTCCGTGGGATATAATGGAATTGTGATACAGAGGGCTGGGTACCCATCACGTTTATGCCAGAGCAACATCATCTGCCAAGATCTAAATCAGGCCCTATAACTCTTATGTATTAGGGTGAAGTGGACTGTGACGGGCTGGCGCGATGCAGCCCGTCCATTAGGTTGACTGGTGCTGATGCTGCCGGAAATAACCCGGTTCTACTGCCATGGCCAGCGAATACCGAAGGACTTCTGGCATCAAAGGAGGAGCTGGAAGAATGCTGCGGGGGAACGAGAAGCGCCATAAAAAATGGCGGACTGCAGAGAAGAGGCGCAGTGGTGACAGTATACTGAGGAGCGGCGCAGGAGGTCGGGACGAAGAAAGAAGTTGGATTCCAGGAGGAGAGATGTGGAACGACGTGACAGAAACAGCGGCCGTCCAGGAGGCGCAATGCAAGGATACCAGCCACGCTTCAGGAGAAGCGTGGTATACTCAGGTGCGTCCTGGGACCATTTAAGGGGAGACAGGGTGGTTGGGGAAGAAAAAGGAGGAAGGGGAGCAGGAACCAAGGGGGAGTGGGGAGGTTGAGAGAGAGGGAGGCAATACCGGGGGAAAGAGGGAGGGGCCACATACAATCCCAGAGTGAGAAACCCAAGGGCAGTAGACAGAACATAGAAATACGGCCCAGAAAAATGAGAAGGAGACAGAAAGTGCAGAAGGGGAAAATAATAAATGAAGGTGTGAGAAAACAGGGCTGATTGCAGAGGCCCCCTAACTTTTTGCCCCCATTTTCCACTTTTTGCTGGTGTTTTCCCGACTCTGATGGTGCCCTGGGTACTGCTAACCAGTCCCAGGGCCTGTGCTCTGTGTAAAATCAATATGCAAATTAGGCTAATTATAATTGGCTAAGTTAACCTACCTATAAGTCCCTAGTATATGGTAGGGCATGTAGGTTTAGGGACCACAGCATAGGTGGTGCACACATAGGTGCACTGCTGAGGTGCCCAGTGTCATTTTAAAGGCAGGCCTGCCTTGCTGGCTGCTTTTAAATTAAAGTTATATGCAAATTCGACTTTGGAATTAACAGTAGTTCCAAAGTCTTAAACTACCTTATTTTTATATATAAGTCACCCCTAAGGTGTGCCCTATGTGTCCCTAGAGCTGGGTGCCATGTAACTATAAGCAGGGACTTTATAAAAATAGTTTTATAAGCCCTGGTGAGGTAAAAACAGCCAAATTCGTTTTTCCCTCATTGTAGTAAATGGCCTTCATAGGCTAGAATGGGGAGACTTTATTTTAAATTTTAAAGTCTCCTTAAATGTTGCATACCAAGAATTTGGTATCAAATTAATTGTGGTAATAAATCCCACAACTTCCAGTTGTTGGATTTAATATAACTTGTTCAGGTAAAAAGTTTTAGACTTTACCTAAAAAGGTGCCAATTTCAGCCCTGCATTGTTTTTGCTGCTGTGCTCTGATTGGCCAGCCTGCAGCAGCTTAGCCAAGCTGCCTTGATGAGGTGTGAAGTGGCCTGGCTTCACACAAAGGAATGTGCCTGTGGGAGAGAATCTCCCCTCAGCAGATGGTGAGGCAGGAAGGGGGAGGGCTGCCAAACTGGTCTTCAAAGGCAGAGAAGGACATTTGGAGCACCCAGCAACACCCCCACATCCTGCAACCCCAGACAACTAGGTGCCCCCTTGATTAGATTAGGAGAGGGCAGGAGAGGGGTGTGTTTATGATTTTTTGACACACCAGTGGGTGGGCTCAGCCAGATGTAACCTCCAAAAAGCAGATTCAGCCATGATGGATTTTTAGAGAATGTTGCCTTCTGGGATGGATTTTTGCCACACTTCCCAGGAAGTGGTCATCACAGGGGGACGACCCTGTACCTGATTGGAGAACCAGGACCCCCCTGCTTTTCACCCAGGAGCAAGGATAAAACTGGCAGACCTGCACCCACACCTCAGATCCCCATCAGATTTCAACAAGAAAAGAACTAAAGGAGAAGAAGGACTGCCCTGCTGGACCCCTGGCCTGCACCTGGAACCTGCACTCAGAAGGACTGCACCAGCTGCACACTTGGGCTTCACCACAAGAAGGACTTTGCCTGGCTTCAACTGGTTCAAGGAGGGACTCCCTGTTTGCTACAGGTGAAAAATTGCTAACCAGAGTCCCCTGCACCAACTCCTGAAGAAAGTGACCAGCTGACCACTATCCAGTGGCCAAAAAGGAGTTTGCGCCAGGAGCATTCTGGGAGTTGTAGTCCGCACCCCCCAAGGACCATCACAGAACTTCTGGACCCTTGGGGTGAGCTGTGGACCCCAAAAAAACCTTAAAAGGACATCTGGGTGAAGCCCCAGAAGTTTGGTGAAGATTTGAGAATTTTTGTAAAAAAGCTCCATAGAGGGACCGACCCGCCGCAGCAACTCTAGCCGGCTTGCCTCAACCGCGATCCGGCCTGATTTGGTGGTTCGTCCCGGTAAAGAAAAATCTCCGAAAAAGAGACTAAGTCCGAAGGTAAAAAGTTGACCGGGACCTTCCAGCCATCGTATCCGAGAAGGGCTCCATGGACGTCGGATCAAGATCCAGGTTTACCCCGGTCGAAGGATTTTCACCTAAAAAAAACGACTAAGTCCGAAGGTAAAAATCTCGACCGAGGAATCCAGCATCGCGTATCCGGAGAAGGGCTCCACGAGGTCGGATTGGACTGGCAGGATCGTCCCGGTGAAGAAAATCTTCAAAATAAAGACTAAGTCAGAAGGTAACTTTTTAACCGAGGCCTCCCGCGACATGTAGCCGAGCAGGGCTCCATCGCGGTCGGCCTGAAACTTTGACTTTGCCCCGGTCGAGGTGCAACCAGATGACCCGATTGGCGCTTTTTGTTTCTAAGCGCTAGAAAAATAATAATTCTTTAAAAATTCATATCTCCGGTTCCCTTTATCCGATTTTATTCGTTTTTGTGTAATTTTAAAGATAAAAATATAAACTATTTTTATAAATTGGTTTTGGATTTTTAAACTGTTTCCTGTGTTTTATTTAATTACTGTTTTCTGATATTTGAATGCTTTACACACAGTCTCCTAAGTTAAGCCTTGACGCTCGTTGCCAAGCTACCAAGGGTTGAGCTGGGGTTAATTTACTGAGACCTAACTGGACCTAAGTGGAGGTTAGTGGCTTGTTGCTAGGTGTAGGTACCTACCTGCCCTTACCAGCAACCCATTTTCCAAAATTTTTGGAAGCAGCGACGGGATCCTGTACTTGTGTTCAGTATCACGTTACAGTTTTAAGTAAAACATATTAAAAATCCTTTAAATTGTCCTAGTGCAAAAATTGTTTTTTTTATTTATTTAAAAAAAAAAAAAAAAAAAAAATGGATTAATTTCTATTATTGAATTTTTGTAATTTTTCTAAATTATTGTTTCCAATTTTTGCAAAAAGTTTTTGTTGACACAAAACTAGGGAACCATGGAGCTTGATCTGGCTAGCCTACCCACACTGACAGTAGTCCAGCTTAGGGGGTTGTGTACTAAAAGAGGGTTGCCTGCAACCACTGACCTCAGGAAGCAAGTCCTGATCAAATCCCTGACAGCATGGGCTGAGGCCCAAGAGGTAGGCCCAGAGGAAGCTCCAGAGGAGGAAGAAGGAGGGGAGGATGCTAGCTCTAACCACTCAGGGGAGGGAGGGCATCTGAGCCTAAGTGAGGATGGGGAAGACCGGTCCTCAGTACATACAGTCACTAGGGGCAGACCCAAAGCTAGTGGTGGGAAGGGGGTCCCTTCAGAAGGAGAGAACCCATCCATCAGAGAAAGAGAGCTGGAGGCCCAGCTAGCATACATAGCTTTGGAAGCAGACAAGCTGGCCCTAGAAAAGAAAAAGTGGGCAAACAAAGAGAAAAGAGATGGTGGCAGCGACAAAGAAGCTGAGGTGTCCCTGGGTGGGGTTTTTTCCCCTAGATTACTCAAAGGGGTGGTTCCTGCTTATGTAGAGGGGGATGATATAGACAAGTGGTTGGAGGCCTTTGAGAGGGCACTCCAAATGAGAAGGGTTAGGCCTCAATACTGGGGTTTCCTTTTGTGGGAGTTGGTCCCCAACTCAGGGAGGGATAGGCTTCTGACCTTAAAGGGGGAGGAGGCAGATTCGTACCCTAGTATGAAGAGGTGCTTAACCAAGAAGTTTGGTCTGACCCCAGAGCAGTATAGAATGAAGTTCAGGAACATCCAGAAGGTGAATACCCAGTCTTGGGTTGACTTTGTAGACACCTCACTTAAAGCACTAGAGGGCTGGATTATTGGTAACAAAGTAAATACTTATGAGGGGTTATACAATCTGATCATGAGAGAGCACATCTTGACCAATTGTACCCAAGAAAGGTTACGCCAGCATCTAGTGGACTCTAATCATACCAACCCTAGAGAGCTAGGGGAGGCAGCTGATGAGTGGTTGAGAACCAGGGTGGTTGTCAAGTCCCAGGGGGGAGACTCCAAGAAGGGGGGGCAGGTCCCCAAAAACCTAAGGAGGGAGGTGGTAAGCCCACCACAGAGACTCCCTCTGTACCCCAGAACCCTAGGAAGGAGGAGAGTAAATCCCACTCCCACTCTGACAAGCAGAGACAGGGAGACCCAGGGTTAAAAAAGCTCTTGGACAGTAGGGCTTGCTTTGACTGTCAGCAGACAGGTCACTTCAGAGGAGATGCAGCCTGTCCAAAGAAGGTGGTTAGCACTGGGCTGTCCAGTGTAGCCATGGAGGAGGACTCCTCAGATGATGAAGTCCTCCTATCATTGAGCTTGGAGGCAGGACCAGATGGTAAGCTGGTGATCCCTGAGGGTGGAAGTAGGCACTTCCACCCTATTCAGGTGAATGGGATCCCTACCACGGGCCTGAGAGACACCTGTGCCAGTCACACTATAGTGAGTGACCGGTTAGTGACCCCAGACATGTATGTCCCAGGAGAGACAAGGAAAGTCAGGATAGCCACAGGGGAGGTCACCTCCAAACCTGTAGCCATAGTGCCCCTAGAGAGGGAGGGTATCCTTGACTGGTTTAGGGTGGTAGTCAGTGCTGACCTACCCCTAGATTGTATCCTGGGCAATTACCTCCCAGAGGTGGGTCTGGTCCCAGATGGGGCGGTCGCCCAGGGTGCCCCCCCAAACCAAAGTCCTGGGGAGTCAGTCCCTACAGTTAGGAGACAGGGGTCCCCAAGAAAAGGAAAGAAGAAAAAGAAGGGTAGGCCACTCTTAAAGAGAGTTCCAGGGAGCCAAAGGCCTTCTGCCCCAGTAGGGGGGGAGCCCAGAGTTGGCACTGGTGAGGCCTCCCCTGACCCCAAGGAAGTCCTGAGTAGTCAGGCAGCTGTCCAGATGCAGGGTGTTGCCCCTGCACTGACTGAAGGGAGAGTCGAAGGAGGGTGTCTGCCACAGGAGGTGGTAGCCCCCCACTCTAGACAGCAAGAGGGGTGCCAGGACCCCAAAGTTGCCCCTAAAGCAGCTCAGCCACCTGTCAGTGGAGAGCTTAGGGTGTGGTTCTGGGTACTGACAGCTGTCAGTAGCCTCTGCTGGGTGCTAGCCTTCCTGGCAGCACTGTACATGGCCTGGGAGGCAGACCCCAGGGCCAATAGCAAAGTAGGCCCCCTGACCCTGTTGGTCATGGTGGGGTTGCTCAAGTGTTGGGTGACCTCTTTGGGTAAGCTAGGTGTTGCCCTAGCAAAGTTAGGAGTAGGGGAGGTGGGCACCTCACTACCCAAGTTGGCAGAGAGAGAGGAGGAAGACCCCCTAGAGGGAAGTTTCAGTTTGAGATGGGTCCTTTCACTGTTGGGATGGCTTCACTACCCAGAGGGAGTGACCATGACAGGAGGATGTAAGGCAGAGTAGGCCCTGCAAAGGGACAGCCAGTTTTCTTCACTGTCTTCCTCGCCTAACAAGCCAGGAAGACTCTCCCAGGGTTGGGCTGAGTCTCCTGGGCGTGTGGGCTGGGGGGGGCTTGTGTGAGAAAACAGGGCTGATTGCAGAGGCCCCCTAACTTTTTGCCCCCATTTTCCACTTTTTGCTGGTGTTTTCCTGACTCTGATGGTGCCCTGGGTACTGCTAACCAGTCCCAGGGCCTGTGCTCTGTGTAAAATCAATATGCAAATTAGGCTAATTATAATTGGCTAAGTTAACCTACCTATAAGTCCCTAGTATATGGTAGGGCATGTAGGTTTAGGGACCACAGCATAGGTGGTGCACACATAGGTGCACTGCTGAGGTGCCCAGTGTCATTTTAAAGGCAGGCCTGCCTTGCTGACTGCTTTTAAATTAAAGTTATATGCAAATTCGACTTTGGAATTAACAGTAGTTCCAAAGTCTTAAACTACCTTATTTGTACATATAAGTCACCCCTAAGGTGTGCCCTATGTGCCCCTAGGGCTGGGTGCCATGTAACTATAAGCAGGGACTTTATAAAAATAGTTTTATAAGCCCTGGTGAGGTAAAAACAGCCAAATTCGTTTTTCCCTCATTGTAGTAAATGGCCTTCATAGGCTAGAATGGGGAGACTTTATTTTAAATTTTAAAGTCTCCTTAAATGTTGTATACCAAGAATTTGGTATCAAATTAATTGTTGTAATAAATCCCACAACTTCCAGTTGTTGGATTTAATATAACTTGTTCAGGTAAAAAGTTTTAGACTTTACCTAAAAAGGTGCCAATTTCAGCCCTGCATTGTTTTTGCTGCTGTGCTCTGATTGGCCAGCCTGCAGCAGCTTAGCCAAGCTGCCTTGATGAGGTGTGAAGTGGCCTGGCTTCACACAAAGGAATGTGCCTGTGGGAGAGAATCTCCCCTCAGCAGATGGTGAGGCAGGAAGGGGGAGGGCTGCCAAACTGGTCTTCAAAGGCAGAGAAGGACATTTGGAGCCCCCAGCAACACCCCCACATCCTGCAACCCCAGACAACTAGGTGCCTCCTTGATTAGATTAGGAGAGGGCAGGAGAGGGGTGTGTTTATGATTTTTTGCCACACCAGTGGGTGGGCTCAGCCAGATGTAACCTCCAAAAAGCAGATTCAGCCATGATGGATTTTTAGAGAATGTTCCCTTCTGGGATGGATTTTTGACACACTTCCCAGGAAGTGGTCATCACATGGGGACGACCCTGTACCTGATTGGAGAACAAGGACCCCCCTGCTTTTCACCCAGGAGCAAGGATCAAACTGGCAGACCTGCACCCACACCTCAGATCCCCACCAGATTTCAACAAGAAAAGAACTAAAGGAGAAGAAGGACTGCCCTGCTGGACCCCTGGCCTGCACCTGGAACCTGCACTCAGAAGGACTGCACCAGCTGCACACTTGGGCTTCACCACAAGAAGGACTTTGCCTGGCTTCAACTGGTTCAAGGAGGGACTCCCTGTTTGCTACAGGTGAAAAATTGCTAACCAGAGTCCCCTGCACCAACTCCTGAAGAAAGTGACCAGCTGACCACTATCCAGTGGCCAAAAAGGAGTTTGCGCCAGGAGCATTCTGGGAGTTGTAGTCCGCACCCCCCAAGGACCATCACAGAACTTCTGGACCCTTGGGGTGAGCTGTGGACCCCAAAAAAACCTTAAAAGGACATCTGGTTGAAGCCCCAGAAGTTTGGAGAAGATTTGAGAATTTTTGTAAAAAAGCTCCATAGAGGGACCGACCCGCCGCGGCAACTCTAGCCGGCTTGCCTCAACCGCGATCCGGCCTGATTTGGTGGTTCGTCCCGGTAAAGAAAAATCTCTGAAAAAGAGACTAAGTCCGAAGGTAAAAAGTTGACCGGGACCTTCCAGCCATCGTATCCGAGAAGGGCTCCATGGACGTCGGATCAAGATCCAGGTTTACCCCGGTCGAAGGATTTTCACCTCGAAAAAACGACTAAGTCCGAAGGTAAAAATCTCGACCGAGGAATCCAGCATCGCGTATCCGGAGAAGGGCTCCACGAGGTCGGATTGGACTGGCAGGATCGTCCCGGTGAAGAAAATCTTCAAAATAAAGACTAAGTCAGAAGGTAACTTTTTAACCGAGGCCTCCCGCGACCTGTAGCCGAGCAGGGCTCCATCGCGGTCGGCCTGAAACTTTGACTTTGCCCCGGTCGAGGTGCAACCAGATGACCCGATTGGCGCTTTTTGTTTCTAAGCGCTAGAAAAATAATAATTCTTTAAAAATTCATATCTCCGGTTCCCTTTATCCGATTTTATTGGTTTTGGTGTAATTTTAAAGATAAAAATATAAACTATTTTTATAAATTGGTTTTGGATTTTTAAACTGTTTCCTGTGTTTTATTTAATTACTGTTTTCTGATATTTGAATGCTTTACACACTGTCTCCTAAGTTAAGCCTTGACGCTCGTTGCCAAGCTACCAAGGGTTGAGCTGGGGTTAATTTACTGAGACCTAACTGGACCTAAGTGGAGGTTAGTGGCTTGTTGCTAGGTGTAGGTACCTACCTGCCCTTACCAGCAACCCATTTTCCAAAATTTTTGGAAGCAGCGACGGGATCCTGTACTTGTGTTCAGTATCACGTTACAGTTTTAAGTAAAACAAATTAAAAATCCTTTAAATTGTCCTAGTGCAAAAATTGTTTTTTTTATTTATTTAAAAAAATAAATAAATAAAAAAAAATTGGATTAATTTCTATTATTGAATTTTTGTAATTTTTCTAAATTATTGTTTCCAATTTTTGCAAAAAGTTTTTGTAGACACAAAACTAGGGAACCATGGAGCTTGATCTGGGTAGCCTACCCACACTGACAGTAGTCCAGCTTAGGGGGTTGTGTACTGAAAGAGGGTTGCCTGCAACCACTGACCTCAGGAAGCAAGTCCTGATCAAATCCCTGACAGCATGGGCTGAGGCCCAAGAGGTAGGCCCAGAGGAAGCTCCAGAGGAGGAAGAAGGAGGGGAGGATGCTAGCTCTAACCACTCAGGGGAGGGAGGGCATCTGAGCCTAAGTGAGGATGGGGAAGACCGGTCCTCAGTACATACAGTCACTAGGGGCAGACCCAAAGCTAGTGGTGGGAAGGGGGTCCCTTCAGAAGGAGAGAACCCATCCATCAGAGAAAGAGAGCTGGAGGCCCAGCTAGCATACATAGCTTTGGAAGCAGACAAGCTGGCCCTAGAAAAGAAAAAGTGGGCAAACAAAGAGAAAAGAGATGGTGGCAGCGACAAAGAAGCTGAGGTGTCCCTGGGTGGGGATTTTTCCCCTAGATTACCCAAAGGGGTGGTTCCTGCTTATGTAGAGGGGGATGATATAGACAAGTGGTTGGAGGCCTTTGAGAGGGCACTCCAAATGAGAAGGGTTAGGCCTCAATACTGGGGTTCCCTTTTGTGGGAGTTGGTCCCCAACTCAGGGAGGGATAGGTTTCTGACCTCAAGGGGGGAGGAGGCAGATTCGTACCCTAGTATGAAGAGGTGCTTAACCAAGAAGTTTGGTCTGACCCCAGAGCAGTATAGAATGAAGTTCAGGAACATCCAGAAGGTCAATACCCAGTCTTGGGTTGACTTTGTAGACACCTCACTTAAGGCACTAGAGGGCTGGATTATTGGTAACAAAGTAAATACTTATGAGGGGTTATACAATCTGATCATGAGAGAGCACATCTTGACCAATTGTACCCAAGAAAGGTTACGCCAGCATCTAGTGGACTCTAATCATACCAACCCTAGAGAGCTAGGGGAGGCAGCTGATGAGTGGTTGAGAACCAGGGTGGTTGTCAAGTCCCAGGGGGGAGACTCCAAGAAGGGGGGGCAGGTCCCCAAAAACCTAAGGAGGGAGGTGGTAAGCCCACCACAGAGACTCCCTCTGTACCCCAGAACCCTAGGAAGGAGGAGAGTAAATCCCACTCCCACTCTGACAAGCAGAGACAGGGAGACCCAGGGTTAAAAAAGCTCTTGGACAGTAGGGCTTGCTTTGACTGTCAGCAGACAGGTCACTTCAGAGGAGATGCAGCCTGTCCAAAGAAGGTGGTTAGCACTGGGCTATCCAGTGTAGCCATGGAGGAGGACTCCTCAGATGATGAAGTCCTCCTAGCATTGAGCTTGGAGGCAGGACCAGATGGTAAGCTGGTGATCCCTGAGGGTGGAAGTAGGCACTTCCACCCCATTCAGGTGAATGGGATCCCTACCACTGGCCTGAGAGACACCTGTGCCAGTCACACTATAGTGAGTGACCGGTTAGTGACCCCAGACATGTATGTCCCAGGAGAGACAAGGAAAGTCAGGATAGCCACAGGGGAGGTCACCTCCAAACCTGTAGCCATAGTGCCCCTAGAGAGGGAGGGTATCCTTGACTGGTTTAGGGTGGTAGTCAGTGCTGACCTCCCCCTAGATTGTATCCTGGGCAATTACCTCCCAGAGGTGGGTCTGGTCCCAGATGGGGCGGTCGCCCAGGGTGCCCCCCCAAACCAAAGTCCTGGGGAGTCAGTCCCTACAGTTAGGAGACAGTGGTCCCCAAGAAAAGGAAAGAAGAAAAAGAAGGGTAGGCCACTCTTAAAGAGAGTTCCAGGGAGCCAAAGGCCTTCTGCCCCAGTAGGGGGGGAGCCCAGAGTTGGCACTGGTGAGGCCTCCCCTGACCCCAAGGAAGTCCTGAGTAGTCAGGCAGCTGTCCAGATGCAGGGTGTTGCCCCTGCACTGACAGAAGGGAGAGTCGAAGGAGGGTGTCTGCCACAGGAGGTGGTAGCCCCCCACTCTAGACAGCAAGAGGGGTGCCAGGACCCCAAAGTTGCCCCTAAAGCAGCTCAGCCACCTGTCAGTGGAGAGCTTAGGGTGTGGTTCTGGGTACTGACAGCTGTCAGTAGCCTCTGCTGGGTGCTAGCCTTCCTGGCAGCACTGTACTTGGCCTGGGAGGCAGACCCCAGGGCCAATAGCAAAGTAGGCCCCCTGACCCTGTTGGTCATGGTGGGGTTGCTCAAGTGTTGGGTGACCTCTTTGGGTAAGCTAGGTGTTGCCCTAGCAAAGTTAGGAGTAGGGGAGGTGGGCACCTCACTACCCAAGTTGGCAGAGAGAGAGGAGGAAGACCCCCTAGAGGGAAGTTTCAGTTTGAGATGGGTCCTTTCACTGTTGGGATGGCTTCACTACCCAGAGGGAGTGACCATGACAGGAGGATGTAAGGCAGAGTAGGCCCTGCAAAGGGACAGCCAGTTTTCTTCACTGTCTTCCTCGCCTAACAAGCCAGGAAGACTCTCCCAGGGTTGGGCTGAGTCTCCTGGGCGTGTGGGCTGGGGGGGATTGTGTGAGAAAACAGGGCTGATTGCAGAGGCCCCCTAACTTTTTGCCCCCATTTTCCACTTTTTGCTGGTGTTTTCCTGACTCTGATGGTGCCCTGGGTACTGCTAACCAGTCCCAGGGCCTGTGCTCTGTGTAAAATCAATATGCAAATTAGGCTAATTATAATTGGCTAAGTTAACCTACCTATAAGTCCCTAGTATATGGTAGGGCATGTAGGTTTAGGGACCACAGCATAGGTGGTGCACACATAGGTGCACTGCTGAGGTGCCCAGTGTCATTTTAAAGGCAGGCCTGCCTTGCTGACTGCTTTTAAATTAAAGTTATATGCAAATTCGACTTTGGAATTAACAGTAGTTCCAAAGTCTTAAACTACCTTATTTTTACATATAAGTCACCCCTAATGTGTGCCCTATGTGCCCCTAGGGCTGGGTGCCATGTAACTATAAGCAGGGACTTTATAAAAATAGTTTTATAAGCCCTGGTGAGGTAAAAACAGCCAAATTCGTTTTTCCCTCATTGTAGTAAATGGCCTTCATAGGCTAGAATGGGGAGACTTTATTTTAAATTTTAAAGTCTCCTTAAATGTTGTATACCAAGAATTTGGTATCAAATTAATTGTTGTAATAAATCCCACAACTTCCAGTTGTTGGATTTAATATAACTTGTTAAGGTAAAAAGTTTTAGACTTTACCTAAAAAGGTGCCAATTTCAGCCCTGCATTGTTTTTGCTGCTGTGCTCTGATTGGCCAGCCTGCAGCAGCTTAGCCAAGCTGCCTTGATGAGGTGTGAAGTGGCCTGGCTTCACACAAAGGAATGTGCCTGTGGGAGAGAATCTCCCCTCAGCAGATGGTGAGGCAGGAAGGGGGAGGGCTGCCAAACTGGTCTTCAAAGGCAGAGAAGGACATTTGGAGCACCCAGCAACACCCCCACATCCTGCAACCCCAGACAACTAGGTGCCTCCTTGATTAGATTAGGAGAGGGCAGGAGAGGGGTGTGTTTATGATTTTTTGCCACACCAGTGGGTGGGCTCAGCCAGATGTAACCTCCAAAAAGCAGATTCAGCCATGATGGATTTTTAGAGAATGTTGCCTTCTGGGATGGATTTTTGCCACACTTCCCAGGAAGTGGTCATCACAGGGGGACGACCCTGTACCTGATTGGAGAACCAGGACCCCCCTGCTTTTCACCCAGGAGCAAGGATAAAACTGGCAGACCTGCACCCACACCTCAGATCCCCACCAGATTTCAACAAGAAAAGAACTAAAGGAGAAGAAGGACTGCCCTGCTGGACCACTGGCCTGCACCTGGAACCTGCACTCAGAAGGACTGCACCAGCTGCACACTTGGGCTTCACCACAAGAAGGACTTTGCCTGGCTTCAACTGGTTCAAGGAGGGACTCCCTGTTTGCTACAGGTGAAAAATTGCTAACCAGAGTCCCCTGCACCAACTCCTGAAGAAAGTGACCAGCTGACCACTATCCAGTGGCCAAAAAGGAGTTTGCGCCAGGAGCATTCTGGGAGTTGTAGTCCGCACCCCCCAAAGACCATCACAGAACTTCTGGACCCTTGGGGTGAGCTGTGGACCCCAAAAAAACCTTAAAAGGACATCTGGGTGAAGCCCCAGAAGTTTGGAGAAGATTTGAGAATTTTTGTAAAAAAGCTCCATAGAGGGACCGACCCGCCGCGGCAACTCTAGCCGGCTTGCCTCAACCGCGATCCGGCCTGATTTGGTGGTTCATCCCGGTAAAGAAAATCTCCGAAAAAGAGACTAAGTCCGAAGGTAAAAAGTTGACCGGGACCTTCCAGCCATCGTATCCGAGAAGGGCTCCATGGACTTCGGATCAAGATCCAGGTTTACCCCGGTCGAAGGATTTTCACCTCGAAAAAACGACTAAGTCCGAAGGTAAAAATCTCGACCGAGGAATCCAGCATCGCGTATCCGGAGAAGGGCTCCACGAGGTCGGATTGGACTGGCAGGATCGTCCCGGTGAAGAAAATCTTCAAAATAAAGACTAAGTCAGAAGGTAACTTTTTAACCGAGGCCTCCCGCGACCTGTAGCCGAGCAGGGCTCCATTGCGGTCGGCCTGAAACTTTGACTTTGCCCCGGTCGAGGAGCAACCAGATGACCCGATTGGCGCTTTTTGTTTCTAAGCGCTAGAAAAATAATAATTCTTTAAAAATTCATATCTCCGGTTCCCTTTATCCGATTTTATTCGTTTTTGTGTAATTTTAAAGATAAAAATATAAACTATTTTTTATAAATTGGTTTTGGATTTTTAAACTGTTTCCTGTGTTTTATTTAATTACTGTTTTCTGATATTTGAATGCTTTACACACTGTCTCCTAAGTTAAGCCTTGACGCTCGTTGCCAAGCTACCAAGGGTTGAGCTGGGGTTAATTTACTGAGACCTAACTGGACCTAAGTGGAGGTTAGTGGCTTGTTGCTAGGTGTAAGTACCTACCTGCCCTTACCAGCAACCCATTTTCCAAAATTTTTGGAAGCAGCGACGGGATCCTGTACTTGTGTTCAGTATCACGTTACAGTTTTAAGTAAAACAAATTAAAAATCCTTTAAATTGTCCTAGTGCAAAAATTGTTTTTTTTATTTATTTAAAAAAAAAAAAAAAAAAAAATGGATTAATTTCTATTATTGAATTTTTGTAATTTTTCTAAATTATTGTTTCCAATTTTTGCAAAAAGTTTTTGTAGACACAAAACTAGGGAACCATGGAGCTTGATCTGGCTAGCCTACCCACACTGACAGTAGTCCAGCTTAGGGGGTTGTGTACTGAAAGAGGGTTGCCTGCAACCACTGACCTCAGGAAGCAAGTCCTGATCAAATCCCTGACAGCATGGGCTGAGGCCCAAGAGGTAGGCCCAGAGGAAGCTCCAGAGGAGGAAGAAGGAGGGGAGGATGCTAGCTCTAACCACTCAGGGGAGGGAGGGCATCTGAGCCTAAGTGAGGATGGGGAAGACCGGTCCTCAGTACATACAGTCACTAGGGGCAGACCCAAAGCTAGTGGTGGGAAGGGGGTCCCTTCAGAAGGAGAGAACCCATCCATCAGAGAAAGAGAGCTGGAGGCCCAGCTAGCATACATAGCTTTGGAAGCAGACAAGCTGGCCCTAGAAAAGAAAAAGTGGGCAAACAAAGAGAAAAGAGATGGTGGCAGCGACAAAGAAGCTGAGGTGTCCCTGGGTGGGGGTTTTTCCCCTAGATTACCCAAATTGGTGGTTCCTGCTTATGTAGAGGGGGATGATATAGACAAGTGGTTGGAGGCCTTTGAGAGGGCACTCCAAATGAGAAGGGTTAGGCCTCAATACTGGGGTTCCCTTTTGTGGGAGTTGGTCCCCAACTCAGGGAGGGATAGGCTTCTGACCTTAAGGGGGGAGGAGGCAGATTTGTACCCTAGTATGAAGAGGTGCTTAACCAAGAAGTTTGGTCTGACCCCAGAGCAGTATAGAATGAAGTTCAGGAACATCCAGAAGGTCAATACCCAGTCTTGGGTTGACTTTGTAGACACCTCACTTAAGGCACTAGAGGGCTGGATTATTGGTAACAAAGTAAATACTTATGAGGGGTTATACAATCTGATCATGAGAGAGCACATCTTGACCAATTGTACCCAAGAAAGGTTACGCCAGCATCTAGTGGACTCTAATCATACCAACCCTAGAGAGCTAGGGGAGGCAGCTGATGAGTGGTTGAGAACCAGGGTGGTTGTCAAGTCCCAGGGGGGAGACTCCAAGAAGGGGGGGGCAGGTCCCCAAAAACCTAAGGAGGGAGGTGGTAAGCCCACCACAGAGACTCCCTCTGTACCCCAGAACCCTAAGAAGGAGGAGAGTAAATCCCACTCCCACTCTGACAAGCAGAGACAGGGAGACCCAGGGTTAAAAAAGCTCTTGGACAGTAGGGCTTGCTTTGACTGTCAGCAGACAGGTCACTTCAGAGGAGATGCAGCCTGTCCAAAGAAGGTGGTTAGCACTGGGCTGTCCAGTGTAGCCATGGAGGAGGACTCCTCAGATGATGAAGTCCTCCTAGCATTGAGCTTGGAGGCAGGACCAGATGGTAAGCTGGTGATCCCTGAGGGTGGAAGTAGGCACTTCCACCCCATTCAGGTGAATGGGATCCCTACCACTGGCCTGAGAGACACCTGTGCCAGTCACACTATAGTGAGTGACCGGTTAGTGACCCCAGACATGTATGTACCAGGAGAGACAAGGAAAGTCAGGATAGCCACAGGGGAGGTCACCTCCAAACCTGTAGCCATAGTGCCCCTAGAGAGGGAGGGTATCCTTGACTGGTTTAGGGTGGTAGTCAGTGCTGACCTCCCCCTAGATTGTATCCTGGGCAATTACCTCCCAGAGGTGGGTCTGGTCCCAGATGGGGCGGTCGCCCAGGGTGCCCCCCCAAACCAAAGTCCTGGGAAGTCAGTCCCTACAGTTAGGAGACAGGGGTCCCCAAGAAAAGGAAAGAAGAAAAAGAAGGGTAGGCCACTCTTAAAGAGAGTTCCAGGGAGCCAAAGGCCTTCTGCCCCAGTAGGGGGGGAGCCCAGAGTTGGCACTGGTGAGGCCTCCCCTGACCCCAAGGAAGTCCTGAGTAGTCAGGCAGCTGTCCAGATGCAGGGTGTTGCCCCTGCACTGACAGAAGGGAGAGTCGAAGGAGGGTGTCTGCCACAGGAGGTGGTAGGCCCCCACTCTAGACAGCAAGAGGGGTGCCAGGACCCCAAAGTTGCCCCTAAAGCAGCTCAGCCACCTGTCAGTGGAGAGCTTAGGGTGTGGTTCTGGGTACTGACAGCTGTCAGTAGCCTCTGCTGGGTGCTAGCCTTCCTGGCAGCACTGTACTTGGCCTGGGAGGCAGACCCCAGGGCCAATAGCAAAGTAGGCCCCCTGACCCTGTTGGTCATGGTGGGGTTGCTCAAGTGTTGGGTGACCTCTTTGGGTAAGCTAGGTGTTGCCCTAGCAAAGTTAGGAGTAGGGGAGGTGGGCACCTCACTACCCAAGTTGGCAGAGAGAGAGGAGGAAGACCCCCTAGAGGGAAGTTTCAGTTTGAGATGGGTCCTTTCACTGTTGGGATGGCTTCACTACCCAGAGGGAGTGACCATGACAGGAGGATGTAAGGCAGAGTAGGCCCTGCAAAGGGACAGCCAGTTTTCTTCACTGTCTTCCTCGCCTAACAAGCCAGGAAGACTCTCCCAGGGTTGGGCTGAGTCTCCTGGGCGTGTGGGCTGGGGGGGGCTTGTGTGAGAAAACAGGGCTGATTGCAGAGGCCCCCTAACTTTTTGCCCCCATTTTCCACTTTTTGCTGGTGTTTTCCTGACTCTGATGGTGCCCTGGGTACTGCTAACCAGTCCCAGGGCCTGTGCTCTGTGTAAAATCAATATGCAAATTAGGCTAATTATAATTGGCTAAGTTAACCTACCTATAAGTCCCTAGTATATGGTAGGGCATGTAGGTTTAGGGACCACAGCATAGGTGGTGCACACATAGGTGCACTGCTGAGGTGCCCAGTGTCATTTTAAAGGCAGGCCTGCCTTGCTGACTGCTTTTAAATTAAAGTTATATGCAAATTCGACTTTGGAATTAACAGTAGTTCCAAAGTCTTAAACTACCTTATATTTACATATAAGTCACCCCTAAGGTGTGCCCTATGTGCCCCTAGGGCTGGGTGCCATGTAACTATAAGCAGGGACTTTATAAAAATAGTTTTATAAGCCCTGGTGAGGTAAAAACAGCCAAATTCGTTTTTCCCTCATTGTAGTAAATGTCCTTCATAGGCTAGAATGGGGAGACTTTATTTTAAATTTTAAAGTCTCCTTAAATGTTGAATACCAAGAATTTGATATCAAATTAATTGTTGTAATAAATCCCACAACTTCCAGTTGTTGGATTTAATATAACTTGTTCAGGTAAAAAGTTTTAGACTTTACCTAAAAAGGCGCCAATTTCAGCCCTGCATTGTTTTTGCTGCTGTGCTCTGATTGGCCAGCCTGCAGCAGCTTAGCCAAGCTGCCTTGATGAGGTGTGAAGTGGCCTGGCTTCACACAAAGGAATGTGCCTGTGGGAGAGAATCTCCCCTCAGCAGATGGTGAGGCAGGAAGGGGGAGGGCTGCCATACTGGTCTTCAAAGGCAGAGAAGGACATTTGGAGCACCCAGCAACACCCCCACATCCTGCAACCCCAGACAACTAGGTGCCTCCTTGATTAGATTAGGAGAGGGGTGTGTTTATGATTTTTTGCCACACCAGTGGGTGGGCTCAGACAGATGTACCCTCCAAAAAGCAGATTCAGCCATGATGGATTTTTAGAGAATGTTGCCTTCTGGGATGGATTTTTGCCACACTTCCCAGGAAGTGGTCATCACAGGGGGACGACCCTGTACCTGATTGGAGAACCAGGACTCCCCTGCTTTTCACCCAGGAGCAAGGATAAAACTGGCAGACCTGCACCCACACCTCAGATCCCCACCAGATTTCAACAAGAAAAGAACTAAAGGAGAAGAAGGACTGCCCTGCTGGACCCCTGGCCTGCACCTGGAACCTGCACTCAGAAGGACTGCACCAGCTGCACACTTGGGCTTCACCACAAGAAGGACTTTGCCTGGCTTCAACTGGTTCAAGGAGGGACTCCCTGTTTGCTACAGGTGAAAAATTGCTAACCAGAGTCTCCTGCACCAACTCCTGAAGAAAGTGACCACCTGACCACTATCCAGTGGCCAAAAAGGAGTTTGCGCCAGGAGCATTCTGGGAGTTGTAGTCCGCACCCCCCAAGGACCATCACAGAACTTCTGGACCCTTGGGGTGAGCTGTGGACCCCAAAAAAACCTTAAAAGGACATCTGGGTGAAGCCCCAGAAGTTTGGAGAAGATTTGAGAATTTTTGTAAAAAAGCTCCATAGAGGAACCGACCCGCCGCGGCAACTCTAGCCGGCTTGCCTCAACCGCGATCCGGCCTGATTTGGTGGTTCGTCCCGGTAAAGAAAAATCTCCGAAAAAGAGACTAAGGCCCTCATTCTGACCCTGGCGGTCTTTGACCGCCAGGGCGGAGGACCGCGGGAGCACCGCCGACAGGCCGGCGGTGCTCCAATGGGGATTCCGACCGCGGCGGTAAAGCCGCGGTCGGACCGGCACCACTGGCGGGGTCCCGCCAGTGTACCGCGGCCCCATTGAATCCTCCGCGGCGGCGCAGCTTGCTGCACCGCCGCGGGGATTCCGACCCCCCCTACCGCCATCCAGATCCCGGCGGTCGGACCGCCGAGATCCGGATGACGGTAGGGGGGGTCGCGGGGCCCCTGGGGGCCCCTGCAGTGCCCATGCCACTGGCATGGGCATTGCAGGGGCCCCCGTAAGAGGGCCCCTACATGTATTTCACTGTCTGCTGCGCAGACATTGAAATACGCGACGGGTGCAACTGCACCCGTCGCACAGCTTCCACTCCGCCGGCTCGATTCCGAGCCGGCTTCATCGTGGAAGCCTCTTTCCCGCTGGGCTGGCTGGCGGTCTGAAGGCGACCGCCCGCCAGCCCAGCGGGAAAGTCAGAATTACCGCCGCGGTCTTTCGACCGCGGAACGGTAACTTGACGGCGGGACTTTGGCGGGCGGCCTCCGCCGCCCGCCAAGGTCAGAATGAGGGCCTAAGTCCGAAGGTAAAAAGTTGACCGGGACCTTCCAGCCATCGTATCCGAGAAGGGCTCCATGGACGTCGGATCAAGATCCAGGTTTACCCCGGTCGAAGGATTTTCACCTCGAAAAAACGACTAAGTCCGAAGGTAAAAATCTCGGCCGAGGAAGCCAGCATCGCGTATCCGGAGAAGGGCTCCACGAGGTCGGATTGGACTGGCAGGATCGTCCCGGTGAAGAAAATCTTCAAAATAAAGACTAAGTCAGAAGGTAACTTTTTAACCGAGGCCTCCCGCTACCTGTAGCCGAGCAGGGCTCCATCGCGGTCGGCCTGAAACTTTGACTTTGCCCCGGTCGAGGTGCAACCAGATGACCCGATTGGTGCTTTTTGTTTCTAAGCGCTAGAAAAATAATAATTCTTTAAAAATTCATATCTCCGGTTCCCTTTATCCGATTTTATTCGTTTTTGTGTCATTTTAAAGATAAAAATATAAACTATTTTTATAAATTGGTTTTGGATTTTTAAACTGTTTCCTGTGTTTTATTTAATTACTGTTTTGTGATATTTGAATGCTTTACACACTGTCTCCTAAGTTAAGCCTTGACGCTCGTTGCCAAGCTACCAAGGGTTGAGCTGGGGTTAATTTACTGAGACCTAACTGGACCTAAGTGGAGGTTAGTGGCTTGTTGCTAGGTGTAGGTACCTACCTGCCCTTACCAGCAACCCATTTCCCAACAGATTGAAAGAGAGAAAGCCAAAGACAGAGAGACACAACGAAGAAAAAAGAGGCAGAGAGGAGAATAAACAAGAAAAGGACACTATACCAGAAAACCAAGACAGAAAAACCAAAGACTGGAAAAAAGGGACAGTAGAGGAAAAGCAACGCAAACAAAGGGCAATAGAAGAGAGAGAGAAAGAAACTTCCTCTAGAGGGAGAGAGAAGAAGAAAAGAGCAGAGTAGGTAAAGGATGAACCAGAAAGATCAAAGGACTTACCTATATCCTATCTTGTTCTTTTTCCCATATGCGCTTCCTGGGAGCCCTGCATGAGAAGAGACCGAAGAAGAGGTGAAAGCCAAGTTTAAGAGTCCCGAAGAGGAATCAGCACAAGAAAGACACTCTAATGCCACTACAAATGCTCCTAACACTTAAATAAATCACAACTTCATTCACAAACAGCCGTTCTCTTCGTGTCGTCAGTGACCTACCCCGGTCACATGGGCATTAAGGTCTTATGATACATCTTTTATTTATTAATATACCCTTTTAAAAACTCCTTTCTTCTGGCCACAATACCTTAATTTTGTGCCAAACCATTTGTATCATTTTTACTCCTTCAAGGGACATAACATCAAATTTCTGTGCACTCTGTGTTGGTATACTGCATTGTTCAGTAATCACATTAAGTAGAAAAAGCTTGCATAAACATTGTTACAGAACTTTTGTTTAAAGCCTTAGAGTTCTGTTCACTGGATCTCAGTAAAATTGCACGTTGGGATCCATGTGTGTTTCGCAAGTTACCAATTATTTGTTAGAATGTAGGTAACGAGATTCATGTCTTTTTGCTAAAATATTTTAGTAATGTTTTTACAGAGTTCCTTCGATTTTTATTTAATTGCAGCTAATGTTCTAAAAAGACCTAGTATTGCAATGTCTGCCTCAGTTGCTGAGTATAGAGGTGCAGGGGGATTGCTGTAGCTCTCCGAATTAACCATGCTGGAGTTCAGAATTGAATGAACAGTAAGGTTCCCTTAAAATGTTGTTCCTATCATGTCACATTTGCTACGTGTTCAAAGACAGAAGTCAATTAGGCTGCATGTTCTGACAACTTGCTGCTAAAGCTTATTTTTCTTAGGGTTATTCTTTACAGCAGGGCCAATATATATTTTCACCCAGCATAAGGGTGTGGAGACTTAAGGCACCAAAGCTTAAAAACAAGTCAATTTAAATTGTCAGTTTGATCACATGGGTCAAAAAGAATTTGGAAAAAACGACATCTGGGGCAAAAGATGACTAACCAAAGTTGCCAAAAAGTAAAAAGTTAAAACATCTGCTTACCATAAGTTCCCTCAAGTGTCTTCTTATTGGGCTCAGGTGAAATATTCTAAGCCTCAGCAAAGCATTTAAGAGAAGGCAGGAGTAGAAAAGTCTGTGCCTCTCAGAGTCCAAGGGGATCCAGCCAGAAGAGAAAAGTGTGAAAGTCTGCAGAAGAATGCTGCTGGTCCCTCTGATGAATGGTATATTAAACTCCACAGTGCAAGATGATTCGCTCAGTCATCACTCCACATGACGCAGAAGATATGATTGTCCAATCATAATCAAATATGCGACATTGAGCTGCAACATCAGTGAAGATTCCATTTACCAACATGTAGAAGGCATCCATCTTAGGTCATCCGTATGGGTTAAAACAGTTGTATACATAGTCTGGTTTCAAATTTCCTGATTGTACTCCGCTCAAAGTTACTTTCTCAGGCAGAACTGCAATCTTCAACTCTTTCATGCAACTTTTAGAAAATTACTTTTCTGAACATCATCATCATTTTAGTGTAACCTATTATTTAACATGATACAGAATTCCATAGAGTTGAATTAATTGATTATACATTATTTTTTAGGGCTATACCACCACACTTTAGACTAATAACTCACAGTGAATGCACATTGATATAGGATTTCAGTGCATCACCTTACAACAAATCTAGTAGTACTTCAATTAAAAAAATGCAATGATTGTCTTTTGAAGATGATTACTGTGACATCACGGGTAGCAATAAAAAAATTTCTACGCCACTGCTTAATTATTACCATGAAAATTTGTGTTTACTTTTCTTTCTTCGACTGCAAACTGAAATTATTGTTAAAAATAAACTATGGACAATTTTGCTGGTGTGAAAGGAAAAGCAATTTAAATACCCATAAATATGCTGCATATTTCTTTCAAGATGTACTAGAGAGCACAAATTAAGCCATTTTTATAATTAAGAATTGTAATGGACACAACGATTTTAATAAGATCAAATCAAATCAAGACACTTTACTTGATGATCTCCAAATGACAAATATTCACTTAAACCCAATGTCCACACATTATTGTTGTGAACTATACAGTTCTATCAGCAAGAATGTATGTCTTTGCAAATTGTAGGAGCTATTTTAAAGGAGAATGTGATGTCTATAAATAACAGTGCTCTACCCACCATGCATTAGTAATATATTCACGACAGTGTGCACCAAAATGCATTACCTGTTAAATACTACAACCTTAACACAAATAGGCGTGGCTCTTTAGCTACACTTCTTTGTTATGTGACTTGGATTATTTACAAATCCTAGGGGTTCAGTAATTTAACATTGATGTCAGCACCGCCACTTTGAAAAGTGTTCCGGAACTACTGATGTCTGCAATAACATTTCTCAGAATAAGCGAGCCATTGTCCAGTGTCCAATGTCCTGCCTAATCTATGTGTAACATTTTAATACATCAATTCTGTTGAAGATATTCTGACATAACAAAATTCATTGTCAGGAATTCGTAGCAATTGTTCAGAATGTTAATGTACCTTTAAACAATTAAAGTACTAGTTTTTACATCATACTTACAAAATAGTTGCAATCATTTTTAATCTTGTCAATATGTTATTGATTCTATAGCAAGGAACATATTTAATCAAAATATTTCCAAGAAGAAAGTGATAAGTCCTGCTTTTGTTTCCGTTTAACATGAATTCAGTACTAATCGGATCTGACAATCAGTTGTGAAATTTTCCGGACGTTATGGAAATGATGTGTTCCCATTAGGATAATGGTTTAGTGTATGATAAGTTATAAATTAATTTGCTGTGACAGACTGGCGACTGTGCTTCCTCTGCAAGGTCATTCATTACTAGCTTTATTTGCCACATGCGTAACTATAAAACATCATGTAAGGCTGATGGAGTGTTTCTGTGGCCTTGAGAGCCTGACGTGAAATCTGAAGTGAGGCAATTAAAAGCCTGCCGGCTTTATTGATGGAATGTTACCAACAAATCGCAAACACCTGCTTCACATATATCACAGCCGTGCACTTCATAGAATACATCTCCGACACCTACAAACAATTCAGCACTGAGTGACTACATAAGAATGATAAAGGTCAAATGAATACCTAGGAGTTGTAAAAGGCGAAGTGACAGTTTTGAGGAGGTTAATTATCTGCGTGGCGTCTTTGTGCTTCCCTGCCAGATTTCTTGCTGGTGCAAATTGATAGCGCAAAAATCTATTCTTACAGGCATATTTATACTTTTTGCTGCAAAACAGGACTAACACTGTTTTGCACAAAAAGTTTAGCACTGGCTTACACCATTCCTGGACTTCAGCCGGGTGCCATATTTATGGAATGGCGCAAGCCAGGGCAAAGGGTGGGCTAGCGTACAAAAAAATGACATTAGCTGAGTGGGGCTGGTGGAATGGGAGAAGGGGGTATTGCACCAAAAAATGATGTTAGGGTGGTTAGAGTTAAAAAAAAATGACTGAAACCAGCCTAGCATCATTTTCTGATGTGAAACCATCCATGCCACATGCCTTCTGTCTCAGAAGAGACAGGAGTCATTCCCACCACTCCAATGGCCAGCCCGGGGGACCAGTGTCCCCTGTGAGTGGCCATTGCGCCCTGTGCCATGCAGGGGCCCCAAGTTGGGCCCCCGATGGCACTTTAATATAAAATAAAAATTACTTACCTCTACTTATCCTACTTACCTGGTATGGGGTCCCTCATCCTCCAGTGTCCCTCTGGTGTAGGTGAGGGTGTTTCTGGGGCTTGAAGAGGGCACCTGTGGACCCATTCCATGTGTTTAACCATGGAAATGGGTCCACAGGTCCCTTAACGCCTGGTCTGACCCAGGCATTAAATAATGGTCAAAGCAAGCTTTGCATCATTATTTAGCTCCTCCTACCACCAGTGCAACATTTTAGCACAGGGGGATAAATATGGGGTTATGGGGTTAGCATAATTTTTTAGATGGGAATGCCTACCTTGCATCTCATTGACGCAAGGTATGTTCACACATCTAAAAAATAGTGCAAACTCCATCATGTTTACGTTAGACAAGTCTAACGTGAAAATATAAATATGGAGTTAGATTTGCACTGAATTTGCGTAAAAAAATAATGCAATTTTGACACAAATGGGGTATAAATATGCCCCTTAGTGCTGAGATAATTGAAAATTTGTGGTGGCCAGCTAGGGTTGTTAACCAGCCCATAGAATAACCCAAAAGCAGAATATCAATGGCTGAAAAGTTATTCATTTTTAGGCTAAGTCTGCCCAGGATTTGTTTAACTATGGATTTGTTATTGAAGTTAACAATACATTCATTGCTGTCTGGTTTTGGAAGGTTGCCAAACCAGAAGACCCTACAAGCATGATTAATCACATTATGTATTGGCCATGAGCTGTCCGCCTTCCTATTAAGGCAATGCACAACCTTATCTAGCAGCTTGTTGAAATGTTCATGGGTATCTGGCTTCAACGGAGGAATACCTTTAAGAAGTAACACAAAAGGGTTGGCTTGTGTAGGTAGCTGAAAAACTTGGAGACCCAGTGGAAGTGGTGCTAATGATTGGTCCTCATTTGCACTCTGGCTTCGGATGTTTTCACTATGAATTGCAATATGGCTGGTCCCTGCACTGTTGGGCTGTTGGACCGGGTGTTTTTGATGCACCTTGGGTAATAAAGGGACAAGTCATCTGAGCATTAGCATGACTCCGTCCATTGTGGAGACTCTACTTGCATCTTTTGTACAAGGCCTAGGGGGATGGCCATTGCGGTTTCTGCCCAAAATATATGTCTCAAAAGAGTCCAGCCTGCCCAATATCATGACTATCATGTTTGTTAATTTATCCTCCAGACATGTGATCTTGCTAACTGTGTCTAGTGCAGTCATCCCAGGCCCTGCTGTAGCTGACACAGCCCCCCCTCAGTTATCAGACAAGCATCCTAAACTGATTTTCTCTTCTTGTGCTGGGGCACTACATGTTGGCTGTCGGTGACAAATAATATGAGTCCAGTGGGTTAGATACAATCAGTCCATTCTTGTGCCCAGCATCTAAGGCTGTGGGTCATCTGAAACAATTACTGCTCATGGCTTTCTCCCCCGGTACCTGACTGCCGCAAGGGAACATTGGAGCTACCGCTAGTTTCGGGCAGATCGCTAAGGTCTGTCCCACTGCCTTTTCTGAAACAGATTTAATAGCAGCACAAAACTGGTCTTCAATGGAGCCAATTTCATTTCAAAGTCCTCCCATGGCATTTGTTAAATATGATACCCTTGCAGAGGTAGATTTGTTATTCCCCATAGGGGGCCTAGTTGTACACTGATCAAACAAAAATTCAGCACAGTTGAAGAAGAGCAGAAGAAAAATAGCAAATAAACTGTTAAAGGGACATACTGCACAGCACAAACCTAAAGTTCTCAGAGGGGTGGCCCAGCCTCTTCTAGGTGCTGATATATGCAGATGGGCCCGCTCCTGGCCAAGGCAGTGCCCGGGCACGTCTGGCACATTTCCGTCCAGCGGGGTTGATCTAGAGCTATATGTGCATAGTGGTTTGGTGTACTCCCCCTCACAGCTGCTGGCAATTGCAAGGTGCATTGGGGCACAGAAGGAAGTGGGACATGTAGTCCCCACCAAAACAATGCAGGTAACCAGGTCCCACACAGCAGGAATAATGTGGTGCTATATGAAACTAGGGGTTTGGTATCCTCCCCCTCACAGCTGCTGGAGGTCACAGGGCACATCTGTGTGCAGGGAAAAGTGAGACAGGTAGTCCCAGCAATAACGATGCAGTCAAATGCAAAAACAACAGATGATGGATGGAATGCACAGCAAATCAACATTCATCCCCAGTCACGGACCTGGGTTAAATCATCAGTTTTTTTCCACACCATGCCATTCCTGTTTGGACCCAGCCATATGCAAATCAGTCTTGACCCTGTTCCCCATTGGAACAGTCCAGCCCGAACTATTAGGCCAGGTCCTCCATGGACCAGAAACAAGCATCCCGGGACCGCTTTCAGGGAATCACCCTTTATCAGCCAGCCTAGCTTGAATCCGGTGGACTAGCAAGCATGGGACCTAGGTTGGGGTATACCTTTCCCACTTGGGGTGACAAACACAAAAGCAACAGATGATGGATGAAATGCAGAGCAAATCAAACATTAACATGAGTCACAGATCTGGGTTCAATCCATCAGTTTGTTTTGCCTGCCATGCCATTCCAGTTTGGACCCAGCCATATGCAAATCAGTCTTGACCCTGTTCCCCATCGGAACAGTTCAGCCCGAACTGTCAGACCAGGTCCTCCCTGGACCAGAAACAAGGATCCTGGGTCTTCAGTGTATCACCCTTCATCAGCCGGGCTAGTTTGAATCTGGTGGCATAGCAAGCACAGGACCCACGTCTGGGCATACCATTCCCAATTGGGACGACAAATGCAAAAACAACAAATGATGGACAGAATGCAGAGCAAATCAATCATTCACCCACAGTCACAGGTCTGGGTAAAATCCATCCGTTTTTTTCCCTGCCATGCCATTCCACTTTGGACCCAGCCAAATGCAAATCAGTCTTGACCCTGTTCTCCATGAAAACAGTCCAGCCCGAACTGCCAGGCCAAATCCTCTATGGACCTGAAACAAGCATCCTGGGTCCGGTTTCAGGGTATCACCCTTCACCAGCTATTCTAGTTTGAATCTGGTGACATTGCAAGCACGAGACACACGTCTGGGCATACCCTTCCCACTTGGGGTGACAACTGGGAAAACAAAAGCTGATGAACGGAAAACAGAGCAAATCAAACATTCACCCTCAGTCACAAATCTGGGTTAAATCCATCAACATAACGATGCAGTAAAGCAGATCCACATTTTTTTGATTAACTTATAAATTAATTAATGAAACAACACAGAAAAATAAATAACTATCAAAACACTCTACTTCTTTTTTCTCTTAAACTGTAGGGACTACAGAGAAATTAGTATGCCAGCACACAGAGAAACTACTAATCTACCCAAAAACTACAAATATCACATACATAGTAAATATGAAACATTTCTCAAGATAAACCCACCCTAAAATGCTAAAAAGAAAAAAAGAAACTCACTTATCTCCCATTGGCTACCAACAAACAAAGTTTTAAAATCGGAATTTTGGGCAAAAAAAGCTGCCTCTTGGCCAACATTACAACACCCCAAATGGAAAAACATAAACTAAAAAATGCAATTTAAAGTACTGTGTACTAATAATAATATATTTATATAAAACATGCACTCATTGTTGATTATGCTCATAAATGTTTAAATTAACTTTTTAATGATTTCATTTATAAGTTAAATTATTTTCACTCTAAATAAATTTACAAAATTATATCATATTAAAATAAATTTCAAAATAATTATAAAACTCAACTTGTTTTAATTTTTTAACACAAATGTATTTTAATACAAAATAACTACATGAAAAAACCCAAAAGGTAAGCACTTGAAAAGTTTAAATGTATGTTAAATAGTATTTACATGATTTGATCATAAAAAGTGATCAAATGATTTATTGTGATTACATTTTAATAAAAATAGATATATATGTGAAATATAAATTTGAATAATTGAGATAATCACATAAAAATTATACTTTTAATATAGAAAAGTCTATAATATTTTCAAGAAAAAAATATTATTATACAAAGCATTAAAAAAAATAATTTTTAAACAAATTCCCCCAAATGTACTTATAACAATAATTTCAGATAAATTGAAAAATTACTAACATTTTAATATACATTTACCCGAGAAGGACCTGATGACCAGGAGTAGTTGGACCTACTGGAGGAGCAGGTGGCATCACTCAGCCCAACAGAGTTGGTGGCAGGAGTTGGAAGACATTACTGTGGTGTGGTTGATTACCAGGAAGAACTACAGGGTAACAAAAAAAAGTACCATATGGTTAAAACTGTTATGCAACTCAGTGAAGAAAGGCATTTCACACAGTGGATGTGAAAAAACAGGAATGTCTCACATATTAACTCATGCATCATTTAACAGTGAATTAATTGCCCAGACATATACGTTATGTCCAGCCTAGCCAAGTTTCTCTGATCTATGTGTGATGTTGACCTAGCCCATGTTGTCCATTTAAACCTGGTGCTTGTAGTGTAATCTACAACATGATGGACTAGAAGCAAAAGTCCCACAATACAAAGTAAAATAATGGGACAGGAGCAGGACATCATGCATGGACCTTGGAAACTGTGCAAATATGTCAGTGCCAAGGCTGGGCCCGTCGCCCCATGAAGTAAGAATGCTTGTCATGGAGCTAGTCAGCCAAATTTGGAATGTAATGTAATATAATGAAATGTGGTTTACCAGAGGATTAACTTCTCATCTGAGAGGGTATCCAAGTGCTGAGTATGTGCCAGCTCTCAAAGTAGGATCACCTGGAGAGCTAGTTATATATTTACTAGCACTAAACCATATTGCAGACAGCTGTCCTGATGTGGTGCTGGGCAAGGGTTATACAGGTGTTGCCTGCCATGTAAGAGACCACTCTACCTGCTGTCTTGCTCATACAGAGAGTGGAGTCGGGATGAATGGAAGTGATGCGCAGCAGAGGTCCATGATTTTTTTTTGGGAGCATAGTTGGTGTGTGAACTAGGTGGGTGTGACAGGCTGGAACCTGTTCGCCCACACTCAGACTTCACTTGTGCTGACACTGCCACTGGTGGGCCCAGGCAGCCCAGTTTACCTTCACGTGATTGGCTGGACGCTTTGGAGCGGCGGGATGTCAGGAGGTTAAAATCGCCGCTACCGGAGTTTATGGCGGCTGGGGTTTGTAAGGAAGGAGTTGGAGGCGATCGAGGAACCGTGACCTATTATCCAAAAGAGGAGTCGGAAGGAAACAGTGCGGACGCCAAGAGCAGAGGACGAAGCCAAAGGACTACACGGAGGCAGTTGAAGCACTCGTATCCTGGAGGAGACGGCTAGAGACAAGCATCGGATGCCCCGAAATCCAGTGACCGGGAGGACGAGCTGCTGCATCCCGCCATGCTTCCGGAGAAGCGTGGCAGTACAGGTGCGTGGGACCACGACCTTGAATCTGAGTGAAAGAGGAGAGAGAGAGAGAGAGAATCAAACAAGGGCACAAGCACAGCACAAACAAGGGGAAAGGGAGGGAAAGGAGGGGAAAGAAAGGGAGGGGGAGGGCTGGAAACACTTACCACTGAATATTGTAGAACACAACAATAGCCTAGATCACCAAAGCCATTGCGCACAGGATAACGAGCACTGTAGAAGGGGGGAACACAGAAAGCATAGATGTTAATCATAAAAATCACTGATAGGACTAGTATCTTGAAAAGAATAGTAAGGGTAAGACGAAAACAAAAGAAATACTTACCGTAAGACAGAAGAGCCTAGTCCACTTACTGCTACTGTTCTCTTCTTTCTGCATGTACCTCCCGGGGAACCCCTACGGAAGAGGAACAGAAAAGAGGAGAGTGAAGACCAGACCACAGACAACACCCTACCACCGTTAAAGACAATAAACACGTACCTGCACTTGTTCATCTATATTATTCCAATAAAACTTCTTTGTTGTCACACTTGGAACTCTGTTGGAATAGTTCATCCCCTACCATCCGGTCACAGTGGGCCTAGGGTAGTGTAGTGTCTTGTAGGTGTAGCATGGCGTATTTAACAGGCAGTGTGTTTGAATGAGGAGCCATTGTACTTAAGGAAGTAAGGGGTCATGTGTGTGCTGCAAGTTAGGGTGAGTTATAGTCAGGCACTGCTGTGTATAATAGTTTGCCATTTGTGTTGCAGCTGTGCAGGGATGATGCAGAGGGCATTGGTGTACTACAGTCAAATAGGCCCCCTTGTTTATACAGCGGTTGTGTGAACAATATAAAGGTATTCCCATGTGAAAGGCAACAATAGTGTAACATGGCCTGATCTACTTCTAATATCATATGTTCCAGCGGCGCTGGAGATTGAATCCTAGTACCAGCAAGAAAGCCAATTTAAAATCCGCCTTAAATATTTACAAAGAGGCTTGTTTTACGGCTAAGTCAGATTACTTCACACTTAGAATCCGAGAGGCGGGCAATTCCTCCAGAGAGTTATTTAGAGTTTTTAACGTTCTTACCCCTACCCTTGGCATGCCCAAGTTGGAGAACTCTCAAGATTTTTGCAACAAAATAGCTAAATGTTTTGAAAGCAAATTCTTAAACATCTACTCTAGCTTTATCCTGGACAATTTTCAGGGGAACTTCTCTCCTATGGTTGCTACGTCGACGCTCTCCTCCAGCTCACCCACTGCTACTCTCGATAATCCTTGTCTACTCTCTAAGTTCAAAATTCCATCTCAAGATGTTATTTGTAAGCAGCTTCTCGAATGCAAATCAGGCTCCCGTTAGATCCCTGCCCCCCTGCCATTCTTCAACTGGTCCCAGAGTTGATGGCATCTGTGCTGGTCCCCATTTTTCAGGAGGTCCTCACAACTAGCATATATCCAACTGCATGGAAAGAGACTATCATAATCCCCCTAAAAAAGAAGGAAACTGGTAAGCATGATGATTTAACTACTCTACACCCAATAGCTCTGCTTCCTTGCTTGACCAAAAGTTTTGAAAAATACATTCATAAAGAATTGGTCAACTTTCTGCTAGAGTCAGGGGCCTTAGACATCTCTCAACATGGATTCCGGAAGTCCCACAGTACTGAATCGGCTCTCATTTCTTCATCAGATACTATTCGTAGACTAGTAGATGAGGGTCAGGGTGCCTTTCTGGTTTTGTTGGACTTGTCTGCAGCATTTGATACCATTGCTCCCCATATTCTGCTAGAATGTTTGCATTATATAGGTATCAGAGATCAAGCCCTTAAGCTCATTGAATCTTTTCTATCCAATAGGTGGGCTACAGTAAGCAGCGGGGACTGTAGATCCCCTGCTTATCTTCTGCCATGTGGGGTTCCTCAGGGCTCGTCGCTCAGCCCTACGCTGTTCAATGTCTATGTGGCCCCTTTGGCAGAATTAATACGCTAATTTGGCTTTATCCCGACCTCATATGCAGATGATACCCAACTTATCATTCTGATTAACAAAGACATGGAGGAAGTTGTGGCCCGTTTTAATGCCTGTATGTTAGCTGTGAACAGTTGGATGAAGGCTAACTGGCTAAAACTGAATTGTGAAAAAATTGAGATCCTCTGCTTTGGGATCAGCAGGGAACAGTGGTCCTCTAATTGGTGTCCTAAAGATTGTGGCACCCCTTCTACACCAGGGTCCACCTCAAAGAATTTAGGACTACTGTTTGACGACCAACTATCCTTTAAACCACAGGTTAATCAGATAATTAAAACCTGTATGTGGATTCTGAAGAAATTGAAGAACATTTTTCCCTATATCTCAAAACTATGGAGAATTAATGCTACTCTGGCCCTAGTTATTTCCAGATTGGACTATGGGAATGCGCTTTTGCTCAATCTGAACAAAGGATCACTGAATATGCTGCAGCTGATGCAGAACACTGCGGCTACATTATTACTGAACCTGCCACGATCGGCCTCTGCTAAGAAGAGCCTTGAAAGTTTTCACTGGCTTCCGGTAGCCCAACTGATCTTTTTTAAAGCCCTCTGTATTACCCACAAAGCCGCACACAGGATTGGACCTAAGTATTTGACGGCTGAATTACAGTGGTACAGACCAAAAAGGCTGCTGCGTTCCACCAGCACGCCTCAAATTCAAGTCCCCCGCACCAAGAAGGTGAAGTGGGGTGACAAAGCATTTACTATCACAGCTGCTAAGGTTTGGAACTCACTCCCGTTGGAACTGAGGAGAGAACATAATTATCTTACCTTCAGGAAACGGGTTAAGACCTGGCTCTTCCCGCGATAAGTCTGTACCCCGAGTCTCTCCCAGAACCGGCACAACTTCACCACAGTTAGCGCTTCGATGCCCTTGGGCTGGAATGCGCTTTACAAATACACTATACATACATACATATCTATATGTGTACTTGAAAGTGAAATTATTCAGACTGAATGTCTCAAAAATCACTGATGTCTATATATATCATGGAAAATTATTGGCATGTGTATATCTCTTTCCAGGGGAACAAACAACACCTCCTGTAGAGCAGCCTGTCTTTGATGACCAACATGTTGAGGAGACCATCATGCCCCTCCATAGATGATGACAACTTTCATCAACTCCTGGACTCCACTAATTCACCTCCTCTGGTCTTGGCAAGTGAAGATGGAGTTGCAAGGTCTCTGTCAGGAATAAGGCTGTACGAGGTCCAGGTCCCGCCCGAAACTCTGCTGCGCATATTTGCGGCAATTCATGCACACCACTTGTCATCTCTTCCTGTTCTAAAAGTGGTCATGAGCATCACCTGCACTGTGGTAAAGCTCATGTAGCTGCAGGGTCAGGACATTGGTGGACAAGATGCACTTATCAGTGCTATTCTATGAAAGGACTACAATTCCCAGGTTTTTAGAGGCAGTGGCCATCTTGGGGTGTGTCAGACCTATAAAGCCCAGCCACATCCAAGCACATTGCTCATTATTTTGAAGACTTCAATGCAGTCAGACCTCGTGGGGGTTCCTCTGAAGAAGAGCAGATTTTCTGCATGGCAGGTTGACAGCAAGTCGAAGTATCCTTGTTTCCATGGTGAATTCAGATACAAGTAGGTCATACTCGTAGCGGTAAGGTCTTGATGAGCCCAATATTGAAGGAAGTTGTTACTTCCAAAAGTACAGCGCCCTTTAGCACAAAAAGCAAAGCGTTTCCAGTTCTAAGAGTAAAGCAGCCTTGGCGTGACGATCAAAGCGCTTCAGATCACAGGA
Source organism: Pleurodeles waltl (assembly GCF_031143425.1). Classification (NCBI taxonomy): domain Eukaryota; kingdom Metazoa; phylum Chordata; class Amphibia; order Caudata; family Salamandridae; genus Pleurodeles; species Pleurodeles waltl. The sequence goes on from NC_090447.1 coordinate 784,437,794, forward strand.
GTAAAGCACCCCTTAGCACAACGAGCAAAGCGCTTTAGGCCACACGTGTAAAGCGCCCTTGGCACGATTATCAAAGCATTTCAGTCCACATGAGTAAAGCGCCCTTGGCAGGACAATCAAAGCATTTCAGTCCACACGAGTAAAGCGCCCTTGGTATGACAATCAAAGCGTTTCAGTCCACATGAGTAAAGCGCCCTTGGCGCGACAATCAAATAATTTCAGGCCACATGAGTAAAGTGGTCTTGGCACGAGGATCAAAACGCTTTAGTCCACATGAGTAAAAGCGCCCCCTTAGTACAACGAGCAAAGTGCTTCATGGCACAAGAGTAAAGCGCCCTTGGTACGACAATCAAAGTGTTTCAGGCTACATGAGTAAAGCTATCTGGGCACGAGTATCAAAAATGCTTCAGACCACATGAGTAAAGCGCCCCTTGGCATAACGAGCAAAGCGATTCAGACAAAGCAAGTAAAAGCGCTTTCTGGCATAATGAACAAAGCGCTTCATGTATGATGATTAAAGCGCTTCACGAACAACAAGCAAGGCGCTTCAGCCCAATGAACAAAACTCTTCAAGTTCAATGAATAAACTTTCAGGCCTAGGTAGTAAATTTGAAAACGTTTCAGAGATAAGCAAATTATAGTTTTATTGTTTTTCTTGGGAAGCATAATATGTGAGATACACATTTAAGTCTTTGAAAATTTCTAGGCTGAGATCAAATATTTATCTTATGAATGCATAATTGTTACATGATTGATATTTAGAGTATGAACATACTCCAAAGCTCTTGACATCCCAAGGTTTAGAGGTTGCAATTTGTTCTTGTTCCATGATTCAAAGAAGGGGCTACACCCAATTCACAAAGGGTCTCAATCTCAGAGACGCCTTTATTCAAGAGTCTACTGGTGAGTTATACTGTTATGAATGAATGTATGTATATTTGTTCTAACCGTTTCTTTTCAGATCTCTCTCCCTGCAGTTCACTACCCTAATTCCCTTCCCCCGCCTGGCTTCATCATAACTCTGTGCTATAATAGCCTTCTGAGTTGGTGACGCCAGGAGGTGGGCCTTTTGTCCAGCAGCGTGCAGATCCCGAGGAAAGTGCACTGTGACAGTCTCCAGAGAAACTGCCATCAGCATGACATGCCCCATCTAGCTGTACAATCCGATCTGAGGACTCTGAGGACCCTCAAGTTGATTTTCAATGGTGAGTGGATGAGTCCAGCAGGAAATGGCTGATGAGGTGTGGGCAAGGATGGAGACCATAGCGGACCCCCTGTAAGGAACTCGTAGTTATCTGAGCCCCAATAAATGTATGACAAAGGCTATTACAGACACCTACACTTGGCTCCAATTGATTAATGAGTTTCTAGCTGACATCGCTGTTGTCATGACGCAAAAAGAACAATGGCAACCCTCCACTATTGACATCAGTAAATTTGCCATGCAGCTGGTGGCCAACCTTAACATATTGAAATCAATAGAGCACACTTTGGTCTCCCACATTACAACAATGGGTGAACTCAACTGCAACATTGTTGCTTTGTTGGCAAGCTACTAGAGTCTTGTCAGAGATTTGCTGGCTGCCTTATTGGCACAGAAAAATGCTCATGGGGACAGGGAGGCGACATCTTCTGCCTCTGATGTATGTGCCTCAGATGCCTCCCATACAAACACCACCAACTAAAGATGAGGCACAAAACATATCAGAGGAGGAAGATGTGAAGTTCCCCAGTTTCCATCAGCAAACTGCCAGATAAAGTGTGTCAATGACTCCTGGCCAGTTTCCTAGTGCTCCTGTATTTAACATCATTCCACTTTCTTTGTCCCTCAGTACTGTACTCTTTGCTTGTGTACCTGTTGCTTTTATCCACTAGTGGACTTTTAAATAACCCTACCTTCCCAAATGGCAATTTGTTCCTCCTCACTGCAGTACTCCTCACCTCCGGATGTCGCATGATATGTCTCCCAAATTGGCTCTGTCTGGTCATTTAAGCTTTTAATAACTATTGGTGTTGTCCAAAAATCTACAATTTGGATCCCAGAAAACATTTTAAGGGATCTACAATATTGAATAAAAATAACTCTTAAACACCAATGTTCCCAAAACCACAAAGGGTACTGAATCATTTTTGATGAAAGGACTGCACATTCGATGGTGGAAGTTTAAACTCCTAACCCACTTGTTTGCATCTCAAGAAGAGTGAGCTAGAGTTAATTGCACATGCTGTCTTTGGATATGCACCTAGAACAAATACATCCACTGCGGTGGTATTTTGAGGAATGTGTTGTCTCCCAATGAAACGTCAGAGTGTAACAAAATGCTACAGCTACTTGAATGACACAAAGTGAGAATCAGTTTCTATTCACAAAAATACTTACCACCTATAAAGGGGACATGTGAAGCATGTGTGGCCATAGCACTGTTCTACTCATCCACATATATGTTGCTCTGTGAACATGTCAACATGATCATCTTAATATGATAACCTCACTGCTCACGCTGAAGAGATTCTACAGTACATACATTTGCATGGTTGTTCTAATTATAGCCAGATACTCATGCCCATATTCCTCATGAATTAGCATCATATCTGTGCCACATAAGGATACACAAGGCCAATCCAATACCTTAAATGTCAGTAAGCATGAAATGCAAGGGCTCCTTATGGGTGCCCTGCATTAACTGATAAATAGTGAATAATGTTACACTGTGATAAGTAGGGAAAATGTGTCCCTCTGCCCCTGAGAGGCCTCACATGTGTTGAGTGTGAATGCAACCACACAATATATTTATTGTACAGTGTACATACATATTTTTGCATAAGACTCAGAGCAAGAAACCAAACTTAAGGCTTCCCCTGTAGTGTCAGGTAGCCCGTAAAGGCCTTTTTTTTATTTATTTTGTCAACAACAAAAAAATTAAAAATATGTATATAGGGATCTCAGGGGAGCCCATAAGGCTCCCCCCCCCCCCCCCCACAGTGCCAGATAGCCCATAAAGGGATTTTGATGATTTTTTTATTTTAAATAAATAATATGAACGCCCGTAAAGGGCTAGAAAAAAAACATAAAAGCAAAAGACACCCTCAATGCTCATTACAAAGATCACAGACCTTCACACTGAGGTATGGGGGTTTGAGTCCCGCTGGACTCTTTTTCACTTTTTTAAATTAAAAAATTATTATATTTATTTAAAAAAACAAATATATTTTTTATTTGAAATTGGAGACAAATAACTCATTCTAAGTATATCAGAAATTAACGCCTTAAAAACTCTGGCCCAGAATTATGAAAAAAGATACTAAACTGTGCTAGCGCAGTTGTGCATCACAATTTCTAACGCAAGTTACTGTCATTCCCCAGCGCCATCCGTGCACCATATTTAAAAAATGATGCACTATGGCTCTAAGGAATGGTTCTCAGAAAAACAAAGGCACTAACCATTGCGACATGTCGTAGGTAAAAATGACACTAATGTTGCAAAAGTTGCACTGGACTGTTTTGTGGCATGTATTTATGTTGCAAAATGGGTTTGTCCCATTATAAGGAAATGCCTCCTTGGCATAGTTACCCCCTGACTTTTTGCCTTTGCTGATGCTAAGTTATGATTTGAAAGTGTGGTGGGAACCTGCGAACCAGGCCCCAGCACCAGTGTTCTTTCCCTGAACTGTACCTTTGTCTCCACAATTGGCACAACCCTGACACTCAGGTAAGTCTCTTGTAACTGGTACCTCTGGTACCAAGGGCCCTGATGCCAGGGAAGGTTTCTATGGGCTGCAGCATGTCTTATGCCACCCTGGGGATCCCTCACTCAGCACATGCACACTGCTTCACAGCTTGTGTGTGCTGGTGGGGAGAAATTGACTAAGTCGACATAGCACTCCCCTCAGAGTGCCATGCCAACCTCACACTGCCTGTGGCATAGGTAAATCACCCCTCTAGCAGGCCTTACAGCCCTAAGGAAGGGTGCACTATACCACAGGTGAGGGCATATGTGCATGAGCACTATGCCCCTATAGTATCTAAGCAAAACCTTAGACATTGTAAGTGCAGGGTAGCCACAAGAGTATATGGTCTGGGAGTTTGTCAAACACAAACTACACAGTTCTATAATGGCTACACTGAAAACTGGGAAGTTTGGTATCAAACTTCTCAACACAATAAATGCACACTGATGCCAGTGTGCAATTTATTGTAACATACACCCAGAGGGCACCTTAGAGGTGCCCCCTGAATACCAACCCGACTTCCAGTGTAGGCTGACTAGTTTCTGCCAGCCTACCCCACACCAGACATGTTGCTGGCCACATCGGGAGAGTGCCTTTGTCACTCTGTAGTCAGGAACAAAGCCTGCACTGGGTGGAGGTGCTTCTCAACCCCCCTGCAGGAACTGTAACACCTTGCGGTGAGCCTCAAATGCTCACCCCTTTTGTTACAGCACCACAGGGTATCCCAGCTAGTGGAGATGCCCACCCCTCTGGCCACTGCCCCCACTTTTGGTGGCAAGGCTGGAGGAGATAATTAGTAAAACAAGGAGGAGCCACCCACCAGTCAGGACAGCCCCTAAGGTGTCCTGAGCTGAGGTGACTCCTGCTTTTAGAAATCCTCCATCTTGTGAGTGGAGGATTACTCCAATAGGATTAGGGATGTGCCCCCCTCCCCACCGGGAGGAGGCACAAAGAGGGTGTAGCCACCCTCCAGGACAGTAGCCATTGGCTCCTGCCCTCCCAGGCCTAAACTCACCCCTAAATTCAGTATTTAGGGGCTCCCCTGAACCTAGGAAACTAGATTCCTGCAACCTTAACAAGAAGAAGGACTGCTGACCTGAAGCCCTTCAGAGAAGACAGAGACGACAACTGCCTTGGCCCCAGCCCTACCGGCCTGTCTCCCAACTTCGAAGAAAACTGCAACAGCGGCGCAGGAACCAGTGACCTCTGAAGCCTCAGAGGACTGCCCTGCACCCAAGAAACTCCTGTGAACAGCGGCCCTGTTAAAAAACCTGCAACTTCCTTGCAACAAAGAAACAACTTTAAAGACTTCACGTTTCCCGCCGGAAGCGTGAGACTTCCCACTCTGCACCCGACGCCCCTTGCTCAACCTGCAGAAAACAAACACCTCAGGGAGGACTCCCTAGCGACTGCGAGCCCGTGAGTAACCAGAGACGACCCCCCTGAACCCCCACAGTGATGCCTGCAGAGAGAATCCAGAGACTCCCCCTGACCGCGACTGCCTGTAACAAGGGACCCGACGCCTGGAACCAACACTGCACCTGCAGCCCACAGGACCTGAAGGAACCGAACTCCAGTGCAGGAGCGACCCCCAGGTGACCCTCTTCCTTGCCCAGATGGTGGCTACCCCGAGGAGCACCCCTGTGCCTGCCTGCATCGTTGAAGTGACCCCCGGGTCCCGACACATGTTTGCACACTGCACCCGGCCGCCCCTGTGCCGCTGAGGGTGTAGTTTCTGTGCCTGCTTGTGTCCCCCCCCGGTGCACTACAAAACCTCCCTGGTCTGCCCCCTGAGGACGCAAGTACTTACCTGCTGGCAGACTGGAACCGGGGCACCCCTGTTCTCCATAGAAGCCTATGTGTTTTGGGCACCTCTTTGACCTTTGCACCTGACCGGCCCTGAGCTGCTGGTGTCGTAATTTTGGGATTGCCCCGAACCCCCAATGGTGAGCTGCCTATGCCCCAACTTTGAGACTTGTAAGTGTTTTACTTACCTTCAAAACTAACCTTTACTTACCTCCCCCAGGAAATTTTGATTTTTGCACTGTGTAAATTTTGGAAATAGCTCATTGCCATTTTTATAAAGACTGTACATGATATTCTGTTCATTCAAAGTTCCTAAAGTATCTAAGTAAAGTACCTTACATTTAAAGTGTTTAATGTAAATCTTGAACCTGTGGTTCTTAAAATAAACTAAGAAACAATATTTGTCAATATAAAAACCTAATGGACTGAAGTCTTTGAGTGTGTGTTCCTCATTTATTGGCTGTGTGTGTACAACAAATGCTTAACACTGCCCTCTGATAAGCCTACTGCTCGACCACACTACCACAAAATAGAGCATTAGTATTTTCTATTTTTGCCACTCTTTTACCTCTAAGGGGAACCCTTGTACTCTGCACACTATTTCTTACTTTGAAATGGTATATACAGAGCCAACTTCCTACACCCATATTTAACCACAGTAGCATAAAAAAAACACACAAGCAAGAAAAAAACATTTGGAAGACAAGATGGAGAATGCAGGCTAGGAGAGTCTCCAGGGGGACCCCAATCTCCCAATTACCAGCCAGGAGGGTCCAGCAAAGTCTCTTGAATAGGAGAAGAGTAAGCGGAAGTGTTGCTTTAGTGAGGAGGAGCATGACATCCTGGTTAGAGAGGTGACAGAGCACCAACACCAGCGCTTTATCACCTACAAATTGCCAGTCGGAGAGACACCATATGGCAGGCATTAATAGACAAAGACAACAGCGTGGCAGAGGTGAGAAGGACTGTCACCGATTGCAAGTAGTGCTGGCACGATGGCAAGCACAGGACTAAGGAGAAACTGTCCAGGAACCGAAAGGCAGCACTGCAGACTAGAGGTGGAAGTTCTGCACCACAGTAGGACCTGGATGAGCTGGAGGAAATGGTTGCAGCGGTCATCCTGGAGGAGCTGGTCACTGGAATCGCAGGACAGCGCAGACTACCAAGAACTACCACAAATGCAGGGTAAGTTGCAGGGGGGGCTATCTGGGATCTCACAAATGGCAGAAGGGGGAGGCCCAGAGGACACACTCAAAGGATGTTAAAGGGTTGCATAAAGACACATAGGCCCTGAATTGAAATGCCACACAAGCCACACTTGTACTGATGCTGTGGTTGCAAAATGCACTCCGACATATACATAACATGGGCATAAGCCACTCACTATGGCTTTACTCCACCATGTAAATATGCAGCATATTACCTGGAAGTGACATGCATTTAATGGGACAGTCCCACTTCAACACCCATTGCATATTGTCATAACCCCTAATGCAACACAACTTGTACATCAGAGACTGGGACTGAAGTTAATACCACCCCAGGGGTGCTGTAAGCATGGCGTAACAGGGAAACATGCTTCTCTTCCTCCTTGTGTAATTGCCCTTCTCATGTGTGCTGCATTCTGCAGAACACATTGAAATGTCACCTTCCAAAAACAGCTTGTATATGTGCAGGTAGAGACACCTCCCAGCACATAAACAATCGATTCCCTCAACGCAGGTACCCCTTCATCATATTGCAACAATGCCTGCGTTGGTGCAGGGGGAACAAATCTGCACAGGCGCAGGGGGAATTGCAGGGGTGTACCGTATTCCAGTAATCATGACACATCCCTACGTTTCTAAACTGGTGCAGAGTTGTGCAACACATATTGGTCCTGCACTGAGCTGTGCCAATTGAGCAAAAAACAGGCCTAAAGTGTGCAACCTGTGAAATACAAACCACACAGTGTGAACCAACAACAACTCTCACACAACGCCATGCACTTTTTGGGAATGGCCACAAAAGTCAACCCATACAACACATGGGACATGTCTGTGAATATCATGTGTGCAGCTGTAGAAGTTGCTGCAATCTCACCATCTGACATGATAGAGTGTGTTGTGTGAATGGTTGGTGTACTGCTTAATGGTGCAATCAACATGCGTAGAACTGGCACAAGTGGCATCAATGTTGCACCACCGGCACAATGTCACTATCCCATAATGCAACTGTATCATCATTCAGATAGTAGCCTATGTGGATCCAAGCTGCACATTCACCATGTACCACATCAACAAAGTCACAAAATGCATGCATTGATCCACATTCAACATCCTTACACCAACACATGCCTGTTGCCGATACTTTGGCCCTCATTACAACATTGGTGGTAAATTCCTCTTACCGCCGTGCAGAAGACTGCCAACACACCGCCGCGGAATTCCGCCACAGCTATTACGACCCACAGCTCGGAATCCGCCAAAATCCAGACACCCACACAAGTCCGCCACACCAAAGGTCAGTGATAAAGTGGTGATAACAAAACCTCCACCGTCACGCCAACAGGAATACGCCCACACTATCACAACCCACGAATCCACGCAGCGGTCTTTCAAATGCGGTATTCCTTTGGCGATACACACCGCAGCGCTCAAAATACACACATATTTACAAAACACTACCACATTGGACAATTCCAAATACACACACCTGATACACATACACACACCACTCCCACACACCCAATACAATATAAAACACACACCCACATCACCCACAAAGCCTTACGACCAGAAATTTAGACGAAGGCCAGAGAAACAGCACAGCAAAGACAACCCCACCATACAGAGGCACACAATACCATCACACATCCACGCACAAAACACCACACACCCCTAAACATCACCCCACACATCACAACACACACCACCACACACATCACCCATACCACCCCATGGCACTGCAAAGACACCCCAGGTTTTCCGAGGAGGAGCTCAGGGTCATGGTGGAGGAAATCATCCAGGTAGAGCCACAGCTAACTACCATACCCCCCACCCTACCTGCATGCTATCACATACCCCCACCCTCGCCCTCACCCCATCACTCCAACTCCTCACATATGTTTCACTATCACAAACCACACATCCCAACACCAAGCCCTGCATGCAACAACAAAGCATGGACACCCATCACCAATGCATGGCCACTACACCTACCCACACAGACCCCTAAACAATTAGCACACAAGGTCCTAAACAAAAATGCAAGCACTGGGGTACAGGGTCACCCACCCATTGCACACCATGGCACACACAGATGCAATAATCATGCCTTTACACCCCTGCAGGACCCCTACCCAACGTCACCGGACAGGAGGTTCCAGACGTGTCCACTCCCCCCACAGAAGAGGCCCACAGTGATGACAGCAGCTCTGTCCAACTGGATCTAGATGACCAGCCCGGCCCATCTGGGACCCCAGGAGAGTCGGTTCCCCTCACACTGGCACAAGCCACTACAGAGCCTCCCCCCTCTGGAAACACCAGCACAGCACCAACCCAGCGGGCCCATACCTCTGTTCCCAGGACACGTCAAGCAGCAGTGTGTCCACCACTTCAGGGAACCCAGGCTAACCCACCACCCCAAGAACAGCATGGACCTTGGGGCAGTATCAGTGGGCACATGGTTCAGGGGACAGAGGCCCAGGAACACAGGGGAACTGGGAGGGCTGCTGTGCAATGGGGGAGGACAGGCCCAGGGAACCCACTCTCCACGAGGCCCTCTCCAACATCATGGGAGCCTACCACCATTCCCAGGAGACAATGGCAATGGTACTGGGCAAGTTTCAGGAGACCCAGCGGCTGCAGGAGGAACAGTATTTAGGGTTAAGGGAGGAACTGAAATCCATCAATACCACCCTGTAGACCATTGTAGGGGTGCTGAAGGAACTCTTCAACACCAGGAGGGACAGTGTAACACAACAAGGGGCCCCTGACACTAGCCTGGATGATGAACTGCCCACCACCTCTGCTGGTGCTAGTGGACAGGAGGCACCGCCACAGGACCACGACACCAGCACCCCCCCCCTCTGCAGATGGAGAACCACCCCCGCAAGCGGTCCTTGAGATCCAGGAAAAAGACAGAGAACAATGCCAAGACCCCCGCCAAGAAATGAGACCACCTTGAATGTCATCCTTTTGTCCCACTTTGTCACCCTGTCCATCCATCAACTGCACCAGCTTCACTTCCTATTCCCCTTTGGACAATGCACCTGTGAGACTAATAGACTGGACTCTGCCATGGACATTCCTCCACCATCACCCCTTACCATTTTACAATCCCCTTCAATATTTTGCACTTAAATGAACACCCTTAAATCATAAAACTATCTGGAGTCAGTCTGTGCTTTCGCAAATGTGTATTTGCAATAACTGAGAAAAGATGCAATATTCATTGTATTGTCAACATACCTATGTCACACAGCTCTAGTCCATGAGGAAACAAAGCAGATGTCACACAGTGGGACCCACATCTATGAAATTGAAAGGGAAAGTGACAATTCAGGGTCCATACCCTGGGTGAAAGTGACAGACAGATGAGAGGTAGAACAAGTGTATCAGATGTAGCAGGCAGTGATGTCTTCTTACCTGTGTCTCACTGGAAGTATTGATGAATCACTGTGTTTCTGTTGTCGATATCCTCTTCTTCTGCTTCCTCGTCTTCACTGTCCACAGGCTCCACAGCTGCCACAAGACCTCCTTCAGGACCATCCTCCTGCAGAAAAGGCACGTTGTACAGCATACATCAGGCCACGATGATCTAGCACACCTTCTTTGGTGAGTAGAATAGGGAACCACCTGTCATATGGAGGCACCTGAACCTGGCCTTCAGGAGGCCGAAGGTCCTCTCTATAACCCTCCTAGTTCACCCATGTGGCTCATTGTAGCATTCCTCTGCCCTTGTCCTGGGATTTCTCACTGGGGTCAGTAGCCATGACAGGTTGGGATACCCAGAGTCACCTGCAAATGTCGAGGAACAACTGTTAGACACACACTAACCCTTAGGGACAACCCCAGACCCAGACACCTAGTCACACTGTAGAGGTTCCATGTCCTCACCTAATAGCCACACACGGTGCCTCTGGAGTTGCCCCATCACATAAGGGATGCTGCTATTCCTCAGAATGTAAGCGTCATGCACTGAGCCAGGAAACTTGGCATTCACATGGGAGATGTACTGGTCGGCCAAACACACCATCTGCACATTCATTGAGTGGTAACTCTTCCGGTTTCTGTACACATGTTCACTCCTGCGGTGGGGCAATGCCACATGTGTCCCATCAATGGCACCAATGATGTTGGGGATATATCCCAGGGCATAGAAGTCACCTTTCACTGTAGGCAGGTCCTCCACCTGAGGGAAAACGATGTAGCTGCACATGTGTTTCAGCAGGGCAGACAAAACTCTGGACAACACGTTGAAGAACATAGGCTGGGACATCCCTGATGCTATGGCCACTGTCTTCTGAAAAGACCCACTTGCCTGGAAATGGAGTACTGACATGACCTGCACTAGAGGGGGTATACCTGTGGGATGGCGGATAGCTGGCATCAGGTCCGGCTCCAACCGGGCACACAGTGCATGGATTGTGGCACAGTCCAGTCTGTAGGTGACAATTACTTGTCGCTCTTCCATTGTCGACAGGTCCACCAGTGGTCTGTACACCGGAGGAGGCCGCCATCTCTTCACCTGCCCCAGCGGACGTGCTCTATGGAGGAGAACAGCGAGCAGAGGGTCAGCCAACACTGAGGTACGAAAACACAACTTTATTTCACACATTTTTAAATCTACTTTGTGCCTGTCTTAGTGTGTATGCAAGGCCTAGATATGTGTGACGCATTTAAAAATAATGCCATGTGGCCCCCTGAAATGGTGGCTGCCTGACCTGTAATGTGGGACAAGGGGATATGAGGTAACTGCACTGGCATTTTATACCGTTGCGGTAGGTGGTTGAAGACTGCGGGGCAATCCTGCATTGGTTAACATTGGACCCTATGGGTCCCAGGAGCAAATGATGATTTACGCCGGCGTTGACAGTACACACTGCCGCAATGTGACCGCCATTTTCTATCTGTTCACTCACTTGATACCTGATCTTCGACAGGAGAGGACCTACACTGCAAGTGCTGCTGTGACCTCAGTCTGGAAGAGACAATGGCTCATGTGTCTGGGGAAAGGGCCCCTGCCTTCACCATGGAGGAATTGGATAAACTAGTGGATGGGGTCCTTCCCCAGTACATGCTACTCTACGGTCCTCCAGACAAACAGGTAAGTACACTGTGAGCATGCTGTATGGGCAATGCCTGTGTGGAGTGGTGTGGATGGAAGATAGGGGGGGAGAATGAGGCATGCATGAAACGACGGTGAGTGCATGTGCGTCATGGCAAGGGTGGGAACGCGGGCCAATGACTGTGACCTTCCGGACGGTTACATCTTCTCCTTTTCCCCTGTACTATTCCTGTAGGTCAGCGCTCACCAGAAGAAGGATATTTGGCATGCCATTGCCAAGGAAGTCCAGACCCTAGGGGTCCACCACAGACAGAGCACCCACTGCCGTAAAAGATGGGAGGACATTCGCCCCTGGAGCAAGAAGACGGCGGAGGCCCAGCTGGGGATGGCCTCCCAACATGAGAGGGGTGCCCGTCGCACCCTGACCCCCCTGATGTTCCGGATCCTGGCGGTGGCGTATACGGAGTTGGATGGGCGCTTGAGAGCATCACAACAGCCACAAGGGGGTAAGTACACTCTCATTCAGCTGAATCAGCACGCATTAGAGGTGTCTGGGTGGGGGAGGTGGGCTGTGGGTTCCCCTAGGCCAGGGCGAGATTAGTAGGCAAGGTCCCTTCGTAAGGCAGGCCATGTAGCACCCCACCAGTGTTCAGAGCCAACTACACCTAGTCAGGCTCGTGTGACTTCCATGTGTGCAGCAAAAGGGCATAGGCCTTGTACCCCATGTCCCTGTGGTTAATTAGGGAACTCTAAGTGCACGGCATAGTGCAGAGGGCTTCTGTGTCTGTAGTGTCCGCCAACGATAGCGGTATTGCATGCACTGAGCATGTCTTTCTTCTGTCTTCCCCCCCCTTTTTGTGATCTCCCTGTTCTTGAGTGCAATAGCATTATCAGGCGGAGGAGCAGTGACACCGGAGCAGGAGGGAGCTGCATCCCACTTGGCCCTGGAGGGCAAGACAACGGAGTCTGAAGGTACCAGTGGGACGGAGGGCGAGGGGAGTTCCACGGCGGGGATAGGAGCTGAGACCAGCGACACGGACTCCTCCTCTGATGGGAGCTCCCTTGCGGTGGCGGGCCCTTCTGTGCCCCTGCATCTACAGGTACAGCCGCACAGCAGCCCCTCAGCGTGTGCCCCGTGCCCCCTCATCCAGGAGAGTGGGCATCTCCTTCACCCCAGGCACCTCAGCCCCTGCCCCAGTCAGCCCTGCTGCCCTCAGTGAGGAGGCCATTGACCTCCTCAGACCCCTCACTGTTGGGCAGCCTACCATTCTGAATGCCATCCAGGGTGTAGAGAGGCAGTTGCAACAGACGAATGCATACCTGTAGGGCATTCATTCTGGTCAGGCAGCCCAACAGCCAGCTTTTCAGACTCGGGCCTCAGCACTGATGGCAGCCACTGTCCCTGTGTCCAGCATCCCCCCTCCAACTTCCTCCACCCAGACCCAAACCCCTGTACCTCAGCCTATCCCAAACACACCATCAGACCAGCATGGACACTCATCAAAACACAAGAGTGGACATGGCAAACATAAGCACCACACATCCCACAGGCACTCACAGAAGCATCATACCCATGCAGACATACCAACATCCACTGCCTCCACTGTGTCCCCTTCTTCCTCGTCTCCCTCCTCCCTCCCTGTCACGTCTCCACTCACTCCTGCATGCACTACATCTTCAGACACTATGGGCCTGATTACAACTCTGGCGGAGGGTGTTAATCCGTCCCAAATGTGACGGATATACCACCCGCCATATTACAAGTCCATTATATCCTATGGAACTCGTAATATGGTGGGCAGGATATCCGTCACATTTGGGACGGATTAACACCCTCCGCCAAAGTTGTAATCAGGCCCTATGTCTATCACCAGCACACCCATCACCACACACTGCTCACGTGCACTCACCACCCCCAATACCATTCACACATCCCCTGTGTCCTCTCCCAGTGTGTCTGTGAGCCCACCTCCCAAGATACACACAAGCAGTCACACACCCACCCAAAAGCCATCCACCTCACGACAGCCTCCAGGCCATGCACCTTCTCCCAAAGTCAGCAAACGTACACCTCCTACAACCACTTCCTCTTCCTCCACTCCCAAACCCCCTCCACTTACCCGTCCCAGTGTGACTGAAAAGCTTTTCCTGTCCAACCTTGACCTCTTCCCCTCACCTCCCCCACCCCTTCAGTCCCCTAGGGCCCGCCTTTCCAGGTCCTAACCCAGCACCTCAGCCACTACATCTGCAGGAACAGTGGTGCCAGCAGTAACCAGCTTCTAGAGCGCGCCAAGCAGCAGGGCAACCAGTGTGCCAAGGAGCCAGACCACGGACAGTCCCCCACCTCATAGGCATAAGAAGTTGGCCACTGCCCGGAGGCAGAAGAGCAAAACACCTGCCACCAAGGGCTCTCCCAGGACTACAGTTGGGGGAAGACAGCTGCGCCACCATCCAAGGTGGGGAAGGGGCACAGAGAAAGGGAAGTCGCCGCCAACCTGCACGGCGGACAAGACCGCCACCAGCACTGCTGCCAAGGACACCGCCGCCACCAGCACTGCTTCCCAGGACACAACCCCCACCAGCACTGCTGCCAAGGACACCGCCATCACCAGCATGGCTTTCCCAGGACACCGCCGCCTCTAGCACCGCTTCCCAGGACACCGCAGCCACCAGCACCGCTGCCAAGGACTCTGCAGCCACCAGCACCGCTTCCCAGGATACCGCCGCCACCAGCACCGCTTCCCAGGATACCGCCGCCACCAGCACCGCTGCCAAGGACACTGCCGCCACTAGCACCGCTTCCCAAGACACCGCCGCCACCAGCACCGCTTCCCAGGACACCGCCGTCACCAGCATCGCTGCCAAGGACACCACCGCCACCAGCACTGCTGCCAAGGACACCGCTGCCACCAGCACTGCTGCCAAGGGCACCGCCGCCACCAGCACCACTTCCCAGGACACCGCCGCCACCAGCACCGCTGCCAAGGACACCGCAGCCACCAGCACCGCTTCCCAGGACACCGCCTCCACCAGCACCGCTGCCAAGGACACCGCCGCCACCAGCACCGCTTCCCAGGACACCGTCACCACCAGCACCACTTCCCAAGACACCGCCGCCACCAGCACCGCTTCCCAGGACACCGCCATCACCAGCATCCCTGCCAAGGACACCACCGCCACCAGCACTGCTGCCAAGGACACCGCCGCCACCAGCACTGCTGCCAAGGGCACCGCCGCCACCAGCACCACTTCCCAGGACACCGCAGCCACATGCACCTCTACCAAGGACACCACCGCCACCAGCACTGCTTACCAGGACACCGCTGCCACCAGCACTGCTTCCCAGGACACCGCCGCCACCAGCACCGCTTCCCAGGACACCGCCGCCACCAGCACCTCTGCCAAGGACACCGCCGCCACCAGCACCACTTCCCAGGACACCGCCGCCAGCAGCACCGCTGCCAAGGACACCGCCGCCACCAGCACCGCTTCCCAGGACACAGAGACGCCACCAATACCGCTGCCAAGGACACCGCCACCACCAGCACTGCTTCCCAGGACACCGTCGCCACCAGCACTGCTTCCCAGGACACCGCCGCCACCAGCACCGCTGCCAAAGACACCGCCACCACCAGCACCCTCACTGAGCCATCCACCAGCACCGCAGGCCAATGAGTGCCCCAAGCACTGCCACTACTGAGGCCGCTACAAGCAGGGTGAAGCACTCTGGGCACCAAGCCCCCTCCAGAACCAGTGGAGATTCACATCCACTACCCCTGTCCTTGGCAGGATGAAGCACTCTGGGCACCAAGCCCCCTCCAGAACCAGTGGAGACTGTTATCCACTTGAGAGACTGTGGCTTTGCACTCCCCAGGATAAAGCAATGGGCAAACCACCCACTTGAGAGACTTGTGAGACTTGTGAGACTGTGGCTTTGCACTCCCCAGGATAATGCAGTGGGTGAACCACCCACTGCAGAGACTTGAGAGACTGTGGCATTGCACCCCCCAGGATAAAGCAGTAGGCAAACCACCCACTTGAGAGACTTGTGAGACTGTGGCTTTGCACTCCCCAGGATAAAGCAGTGGGCAAACCACCCACTGGAGATACTTGAGAGACTGTGGCATTGCACTCCCCAGGATAAAGCAGTGGGCAAACCACCCACTTGAGAGATTTGTGAGACTGTTGCTTTGCACTCCCCAGGATAAAGCAGTGGGCATGGAGCCCCCTCGTGGATCTGGCATTGTGTACTCATCCAGCTGAGGTGCCCCCCCTTCCCTTCCCCCTGAAGTGCCTGTTGTATTTCTATCTGATGGCCCTGCAGAGTTCTCTCCGTTTTGATCGGGTGTCTTGTGTGGGCTTCGCCCATTCATTTTGGGGCCAGTGGTCCACGGACTATGTATGTGCAGTACATGGACTTGAATTCTTGGTGTATATATTTGTTAATAGTGTATATATATATTTTTGAGCACTGGATTTTAATTGATTAAAATCGGTACAATCATTTCCTTTTGCCTTTGCATTCTCCCAGGGTGGTTGAGAGGTGTAAATGTAATGTATCAACATGTATTTGTGTGTGTGTTGTAGGGGGTGAGGGTGGGGGTGTTGTGTGTTGCGTGTGTGTCACTCTCTTTTCCCTTCCCCCTCCCCTGTGTTGTAGGTGCAGTACTCACCGTGGTCTTCGCCGCCGGCGTTCATGCTCCTGGTAGAGGAGCAGGAAGATAAAGGCAGGTACAATATGGAGTTCTGGCTCCATGGTGTCCTGGTTCCTTATGGGGTGTGTAGAGGTGAGTGTTTTCCCTTCCAAGTCCTGTTTCTGCCGTGTTTTTGTTTGCGATGAATCCGCCTGTCTGTTGGCGGTTACCGCCGCAGTGTTTGTTTACACCGCCGTGGCGGTCGGTGTATTAAAGTGAATGTCTATGTTGCCGGTTTCCACCATGGTCGTGATTAAAATTTTTTTACCGCCGGCCTGTTGGCAGTTTTACCGCCGCTTTAACACCGACCGCCAGGGTTGTAATGAGGGCCTTTATATGCAATGACATTTTCCAAATCTACAGAGGGACAATCTATTAGGGCAGACAATCCATAATGGTTGCACTGTCCCTTCCAGTTAGGACTTGTTGGGACTGCTACAGGCAGATGAGAATGTAACAAAATCATTGTATGCAATGGACATACCTGTGCTATGCTGCACTAATCCCATCATTCATAGTGTCAATGCATCACAGCACCAAAACAGTAACAGCACACATTACACTACCTTGGCAATGTCCACCATGGTGAAGGGGAAGGCTAATTACATGCCACCATGGTGTCCGTGGCAGGGACAAGGAGCCTGCAAGGAAGTAGGTGGTGTAGGACCAATGCACAAATTGGCAGATTTAATAGTAAATGATGGTGTGCCGTGCTTTCCCAAGTTTGTCAGCATTGTGCACTGTCATTTTCAAAACTCAGGGATTCATAGTATTTACAAGAATACATGGCATCACTCTGTTACTCCTGAGCTGGTGCTAAATTAGCTGACATGGGCCAATGCAGCAACCCTTGCACCATAGTGCAAGGGTTGCTGTTGAGGGAGAGATTGTTTTTGTGTAAGAAAGAACACCTTTCAGCACAAAAACATTTTTAAAAGGCCAATAGCTCTGTCTATGTGTGCAGCAAAATGCAGCACACGTAGAAAAAGTGAAAAATGAGGAGAAAAGATGAGATTTACCTTTGTTGCCCCATGCCAAAGCCACCCCTGGGGTGGTGTTATATTTTAGCAATGCCTCTGGTTTACGAAAACTTGTAAATCTGAGGTACTGTCAAAATGCAATGGGTGCTGCTGTGGCACGTCCACAGCAACACCCATTGCACTCCCCTACCACGCTGTGTGAGAAGGGACCCTTTTTACAAGGTGGCGTTAGGCCATAATAAGTATGTACTGTCATTGTCTCAAATCTTTCCTATTGACAATTTGGACACCTCCTCACTAATGCACACTTCTTCTAACCATGTCTTATTACATGTCCCTCACCCCTGGAGTCTGATTGTGCAACAAATGGCTAAGGATTCATGGAGTCTGTGAACGGAACATTGTATAGCATCGGGAAATACACTTGTACCTATAAATAAAGCACCATCTTTCATATGTAACATTTTTGTACTGTGATCCATCAACTCTGCTAAATGAATGCATTGCGTGAAGCCATATCAATGAGTACAGAACAAATTAAATTAGTGCATTACTGTCTGACACAAAGCCACACTCTAGGATCCTAACATGAAAAAGGTGAATGATGGTGTTGTGGGCTACAACCAACATACTGAGTCTTCAATACAAGATGACATATGGCATGTATGGGTCTGAACCAATTCTATTGTAATGTACTGAGATGGGAGTACCAGTACAACTGATATGTGTGGTTCAGAAGAAGCTAATCTAATCAGTGACGGGCAGCTGTCAGAGTTGCAGGATACAGTCCCAAATTTGG
This sequence comes from Pleurodeles waltl, assembly GCF_031143425.1. NCBI lineage: Eukaryota > Metazoa > Chordata > Amphibia > Caudata > Salamandridae > Pleurodeles > Pleurodeles waltl. The sequence goes on from NC_090447.1 coordinate 784,456,072, forward strand.
CTATTCTCATATGTGCCACACTTTCCAACAATGACACTGTTAGATCCCAACAATGACGGTTGATGTTCCATACTTACCTGTCCAAGATAACGTATACATACACAATGTGAATGATTGGAACAGTGGATGACAAACATATTGACTACATAATGTTATTTAGCAGCCAACCTGAAAGCTCTTTGGCCATAGGGGATGCACATAGTAATCCATGGAAATAAAGACAGGAAGCCTACCCTAAGCCAGTTCTCCTAATTGGCCAGTGCACACCTGAGAAAACCCAGACAATCAATCAACATGGAAACAAATAGTCTAATTCAAACAGGATTTATTTGAAAATAGTTAAAACGTCAACTCTAAACATAGCCTAAAAACTACCCTACACTAAACTAATCTAAACTAACAACTTAACTTACACCTACACCTATCTAACCTCTTCTAAACTAATCGTACACATGTAACACCACACAATAAACATTGTCCCTGCAACCCCCCTTAAGAGACAAGATACAAGTAGGACAACATACATTAAGGCTACACATGCACTAACTTAACATGTATCCTAAACAAATATACATACTTTTACTTTAGCAACTTATGATTTGTGGCACACTCCTTCTCCAACTGTTCCAATCTGGCCATCATGGCGGCCATTTTCTATCTCATGTCAGATTCAAAGTTTAAAGTTATGGCTGGATCAGGTGGCTGCACGGGTGCCTGCCTTGAGACAGGTGCAGCTGATGTGGAAAAGGCCGAACCAGCTGAGGCCCCCTGGAAAGCAGATTTCAATCCCAATCTGGCCTGCTTTGTTTGTGGCTGTTGCAGAGGTCCCTCATGTGGGAATGCACGCCATGCCCCTGTGGCCTTTTCCTTAAAAAATCTCCTCTCCATCCTTTGGTATCTGGCATTCACCTCCAATATGTACCTGTACCTGTCTGCCCGCTTGTGGAAACCATGTTGTTCTACTGAAGTCATATTGGCAGCTGAAATATGAGGAGAATAAAGCATTAAATGCAGCATTGGGTGGAGGTAGGACAGATATGAAATGTACACAGCATCCGCAGATGATACATGAAGTCCACCACACAGTCCACAACAATGACTAACTCCAAATCTATAACTATTTCCTACCAGTTATTTACGGTATCATGTATATGTCACAGGGATAAAGGCTATCCATTGATGACAATCAGGGCTCAGAGGTGAGTGGACTACTGCCTCCTTGCTCAACATTTGTGTGAACAAACTAGCGAGGATTCAGAGGCCCAACAATTCTAGGTTCCCTGTGCCATCGTAAATATGTGGCTCTTTGCATGCAATACACCACTTTGATGCCCCTGGGGCTACATCAAGCCTTGCCCAGGCATCATGGATACAAGTTGGGTGTCATCTGATAGGGGGGGTGGAAACTTCCCACTGACTATTCTAAGGTTAGGTAAAGCTTCATTTATGTGTCCTGGGTTAAGAACTGCTCTGAGCATATGTTACAAGGGGGCACACCATTGCTCTTGATGTGCCCATATTTACAATGAATGCAAAGTTCCCATATAGTTTGGGCAAAGCCTGAACAACACATCAAAGTTGTCTGCAGATTCCATAACTATTGCCCCCTACTCTGTGCAAAATGTGTAATGCGCAATACACATGATGGCTGTATGGGTGCCCTTAGAGCCACAGTAAGATTGGTACTGCACTGGGTGCTGCTACAGTATTCTTATCTATTGAACGAAATGTGCACATGCATGTCAGACATCACTAAGTACCAGGTTCAAACTCACCCTTCACATTATATGCAAATGTGATGTGACCAAGATCACTCACAAATATCATGATGGGTAGAACATGTTGGTAAATCTGCTGACATCTAGCTTGCTACAATCCATAGACATTTACCACAACCATTTGAATCTGAGTTATGTACTAATTGTGTACTCCACTGACTGTTGCCCAGCACAATAGGGCTCGTTGCATGACTGCAGCCTCAATTTAAATCTGAAAAGTACTGAGGCACCAGTGGTGCAAGGGTCTCCTACATAAGCACCCTAGAGACCGCTATACATTTCCTTCATCTCTACCGTTTCATGAGTAATTGTAAGCTACATGTGGCACACAGTACTGTCAAAAGTGCTGCGACAAAGTTGTTGGCAACAGGCATGCTAATCACATAAACAGCAGATCTGACACCTATCATGATTGACATCAATGTATGAGTGGGTCTTCTTTCCATTTTCTAACACCCACAATTCCATAGCAGCACACATTGCCACTTGTACAACAATCAAGCAATTCTCAATGCTCAACATTGCATAAGACACAATGTCAACATCCAAACTCAGATGATTTCATTGCATTGGTCACACAACACTTTTAATCATTGCATTACTCACATCAGACTGTCTCACACAAAACCCTGGAATGCCGCACGTGAAGCACAAGGTGACACTTACTGGCAGCCTTGGAGTTTTGAAATCTGGACACCTCTCCCCTGGTGTAGGGTGGAGGCCCACCTGCAATACATGAAAGGAGAACATAGCTTTGTGATATTTGGACATTTCTGTGCATGGATAACAGTCTCAAAATCAACTTAAGCTGAGTGAGAAAGTCAATATAGTGGTATATCCCAGAGTTACATATCATGACAGTGACATCAGTTTGTTTTCAACTATATGTTTGTATATGTGAGTGATGCATGAGATGACTGATACCATGTGCATATGTGCATGTGTAGCTAGACTATGTCCCCATACATGTAAGCACATGCATACTATGAGTGTATATATGCATTCAAACACATATCTGTGGGTTTACCACATTGTAATGTCTGATATACAAATGTACTTATACCAACAACACAATAAATATGATGGGCTATGTCCAATACATGGTAAAGCATGTGAAAGCCATGGCAAATTGTACTCAGAGGATGCAGTGGACTACGGCTGGGTTGAAATCAATTACCCCTGGCAATGCCAAAAGGCCGCCCGCCAGCCCAGTGGGAAACAGCCCTCCATGAGGATGCCGGCTCCGAATGGAGCCGGCGGAGTGGAGGATGTGCGACGGGTGCAGTGGCACCCGTCGCGTATTTCAGTGTCTGCAATGCAGACACTAAAATACAAAGTGGGGCCCTCTTACGGGGGCCCCTGCAGTGCCCATGCCATTGGCATGGGCACTGCAGGGGCCCCCAGGGGCCCCAGGACACCCCTCACCGCCATCCTGTTCCTGGCGGGCGGAACCGCCAGGAACAGGATGGCGGTGAGGGGGTCGGAATCCCCCATGGCGGTGCAGCAAGCTGCGCCGCCATGGGGGATTCCCAGGGCAGCGGAAAACCGGCGGGTTTTCCTGTTCTGACCGCAGCCGAACCGCCGCGGTCAGAATGCCCAAGGGAGCACCGCCAGCCTGTTGGCGGTGCTCCCGCGGTCCCCGGCCGTGGCGGTATTTACCGCCAGGGTCGGAATGACCCCCTTAGTCACTTTTTGGGAGATTGTCTTCACTGGGACGAACCTGCAAGTCAGGCCTTGTTGCGGTTGAGGCAAGCCGGCTAGAGTTGCCGTGGTGGGTCGGTCCCTCAATGGAGCTTTTTTTCCAAAAGCTCTCCAAAGTCCTCCAAACTGCTGGATCTTCTTCCAGATGTTCTTTTAAGGTTCTTTTGAGGTCCACAGTTTACCTCAAGGTTCCAGAAGCTCTGAGATGCTCCTTGGGGGTGTGGACTACAACTCCCAGAATGCACCTGGCACAAACTTCTTTTTGGCCACTGGACAGCGGTCAGCTGGTTGGTTTCTTCAGGAGTTGGTGCAGGGGACCCTGGTTAGCAAGTTTTCACCTACAGGGAGTCCCTCCTTGAACCAGTTGAAGCCAGGCAAAGTCCTTCTTGTGGTGAAGCCCAAGTGTGCAGTTGATGCAGTCCTCCAGAGTGCAGTGTCCAGGTACAGGCCAGGGGTCCAGCAGGGCAGTCCTTCTTCTTCTTTAGTTCTTTCTTGTTGGAATCTGATAAGGATCTGAGGTGTGGGTGCAGGTCAGTCAGTTTTATCCTTGCTCCTGTGTGAAAAACTGGGGGGTCCTGGTTCTCCAATCAGGGGCAGGGTCCTTCCCCCTGTGATGACCACTTACTGGGAAGTGTGGCAAAAATCAATCCCAGAGAGCAACATTCCTCAAACATCCATCATGGCTGAGAGTGATTTTTGGAGATTACATCTGGTTGAGCCCACCCACTGATGTGGCTAAAAATCCTAAACACACCCCTCTCCTACCCTCTCCTAATCTAATCAAGGGGACACCTAATTGTCTGGGTTTGCAGGATGTGAGGGTGTTGCTGGGTTGCTCCAAATGTCCTTCCCTTCCTTCAAAGACCAGTTTGACAGCCCTCCCCCTTCCTGCTTCCCCATCTGCTGAGGGGAGATCTCCTCCCCAAGCACATCTCTTTGTGTTGATCCAGGCCACTTCACACCTCATCAAGGCAGGCTGGCCAATCATAGCAAAGCAGCAAAAACACAGCAGAGCTGAAGTTGGCAACTTTTCAGGTAAAGTTTAAAACTCCTTACCTGAACAAGTTATGGAAGTTGTGGGATTTATTATAACAATTATTTTGATACCAAACTTCTCATATCTGTTACTTAAGGGGATTAAAATAAAGTCTCCCCATTGTAGCCTATGGAGGCCATTCACTACAAAGAGGGAAAACAAATTTGGGCTGTTTTACCTCACAAGGACTTATAAAACTATTTTGATAAGGTCCCTGCTCATAGTTATATGGCACCCAGCCATAGGGGCACATAGGGCACACCTTAGGGGTGACTTATATGTAAAAATAAGGTAGTTTAAGACTTAGGAACTACTTTTAATTCTAAAGTCAAATTTGCATGTAACTGTAATTTAAAAGCAGCCAGCAAGGCAGGCCTGCCTTTAAAATGACACTGGTCACCTCAGCATTCGCACCTATGGGGGCACTACCTTTGCTGGGGTCCCTAAACCTCCATGCCCTACCATATACTAGGGACTTATAGGTAGGCTAATTTTACCAATTATAATTAGCTTAATTTGCATATCCAGTTTACACAGAGCACTGGCCCTGGGACTGGTAAGCAGTACCCAGAGCACAGCCAAGAGTCAGTAACCACCAGTACCTGTCCAAAAGGTTTGGGGTGACCAGGGTAAAAAGGAGGACTTTCCTACACTTCTAATTTAGGAACATGAAAGGGGACTGATGGTGTCATCTGTCACTGCCTCCTGTCATGTTGGTATGTATTAGCAACTAACAGGTTATTGTAGTGGCAAACATTAGTGGGTTATGTACTGACCTAGCCATCCTCTCTGTACATATGTTGGGTGTTCACATGTTGACATTGATGTGTTGAATTGTCAGTATTGGTCTATGTGTGTACCTTCTCTACCTTTTACCGCATAACTTGTTAGGAAAAGATTGAGTCCTACATTGCTGTCAAACTTTAGGCTGATTACACTTTGTACACATCTTCTACAGCAACATTGTCCGGTCATACATGGACAGGATGCAATATGTAATGTGTCACTTGTGTAAATTGTAGATGTACACATCTTCTAATACTGGCTACATGATAGTTGCCATCCCATTGCCTGACTTCCACACACACTTGACATTACACCTGCCACAGCACTTGTGTTGTTGCCAACTGGCCTCCCATGTTGTATCTCCAAGTATCTGAGGATATCCCTCAGCTGTTCATCCACATCCTTCCTTGAACATTGGTATATGTTTATTCCTGCATTCTATAGCCTATGTCACTTTTATCATGAGTGTATGATGTTGGTGTGTAAAATAATCTCAGTGCTGCTTTTTTATTAACAACATGCAATATATCTGTCTACTTCTACTCTCATTCATTTTTCGATGGGTCTGTGACATATTTGGAGATTGCTGGACATACCTGCACATCCCACACCTGATTGGTACATTAGAGATCTAGACATATTAGGGAATTTTGTCACTGTTGGTAACTTTCCCTTGGTCTGGCATGTGAGTGACAATGGGTGGTGTGTATTTATATGTGCTGTGTGATGGTGTAATACAGACTATACTAGGTTACCTTGTTGACACATGTCAACCATTATTGGTAATTGAAAACCCTTTGCTAGGTAGGCGATACAGACGTACATCACTCTTCAAATGTATATCCGGATTAGTTGTAGAAATGCATCAAGACAGCAGATTTATGTGGCAAGTGTGTATAAAATGTTCATATGGAGAGGAACACTCTCTGTCTACATTCCACCTAGACCTTAATTTGGTGGTGCATTGTCTCATTTTATTCTTAAATCCGGACAATGGGCCATATGTGTGGATATTGGTTCAGCACCCATTGCTGCCTCATTTGTCTGGCAACCCATAACATACTCTACAGCCAACGTATGTGGGTCATATGTAAGATATAGTGCACCATGTGGCAGGGTTGGGCCCTATGGCAATGCCAAGACATAAGCCTATTGATATACAGTGCAAGCTCTGGCTCTAACTTTGGTTACTAACCCTGAACAGTAAATGAAGGTCCATAGTTACCAATGGTGTCCCCCCTTGTCACAAATGTGCAGTGCTGGCGTAGCAGCGATCTGCCTGAGATATGACTGTTCAGTTCCAATATTACTTAAACACCATTTGATAACGGACCCTCGCTTATGTACGCCCCCTTGTATACATCCTGCCAGGCATGCGGATGATGTGGGAGAAAGGGCTTGGATTTTGCGCATTCCCCACAATGGCATGTCATACTTTGGGGTGCATGGATCTAGGCCTTCAAGAGGCACATGACTGTGAGTTATGTGACACTGATGTGTGACCTGGAGGCAATACATCCTCTTACAACATTGGTCCGTATACATATATTATGCAAGATTTCACATACAAGTATAATCTTACATATCAGTGGTGGAGCATACAACAGGGTTCCTCCTGACAGGGCCAGGTACCTGAACCTTGCATTCAGAAGTCCAAATGTCCTCTCCACCACATTTCATGTTCTTCTGTGCCCTTCATTATATGCACGCTCTTCCACCATGTGGGATTGCCAAATGGAGTCATCACCCATGGCTGTATGCCGTAACCTTGGTCGGCTGCAAAGGAATGAAAGAAGGTGTGTTGGTAATGCTTGATAGTGGTTTGGTATGCCCCTTGGCAGTTGGTAGTTTTAGGTTCAGTGGTGACTCAGACTTGCTTCTAGAATAGTGAATGTTCCTGTTTTGTGAAACGGTTTAATAGGGATGTGCTAATTGACTTGAAAATCTTGGGTTGTGGCTCGGGGACCTGGGGATTGTAATATTTAATCCAAACTGATGGTTTAGCCATTGCAAATATGTGTTGTGATGTCCATAATTGTGCCAGTGTCCTATAGTTGGTGGAACCTCTTTACATCACAGTGGTGTCATAGGTAGAGACACCATAGTAGCCCTACACAGCCAAACTCTGGCCTCCATGTTAACATGTGGCACTACGCATGCAGTGCAACACACAGGTGGTCATTATAAACACAGCGGTAAACACCGCCTTGCCGGTGGTGGCAGTAACTACCACCAACATGCTGGCGGTCCGGCCCGCCAAATAATGAAGCACATGAGAGACAAGCATCGATCCATCCACACACTGCCATCTTTATAGTCCCAATAAGGATGGAGGAGGCCGTCCACAGGCCAGTTGAAAGGACCTACCCGCCCACCAAATAATGAAAGACAAGACTGCCATCAGTTCTGGGGTGGGAACCGCTGCCAGGCAAAGTGTGGCAGAAACGAACAATATATAAAGAAACACTCACCGGAGGCACACACAACATGCCGACGTAGACATGGAGAGAGAGTTGGAAATAATGCTAGTGCGGCTCCTTGCCATATACCTCCACGACTGTGACTGCTGATGAAGACGACGACGGTAAGTACCACAACCTAGTACACATGGGAAGAAAGGGCACAGTTACACACCCACCCCACCCACACCGCAACACACTCCCACCCCTCCCACCATCCAAGCCATACATACCATAACAAGATGTACTTACCAGACACAGGGCAACAAAGACCTGCACCAAAGTACACACATGTGCATACCACTCCCCCACAGTGAAATACTGAACAACGTCTCTATATTGTGCCAACAGCACTACTGGGCACTCAAAGTTTATTTGAACCAAAAATACAGTATTGTTCAAATAAGGCCATTAGCCAGTCCATATTAAAATCCTTGAAGGGCCAATATAGGCCAAACTTGACTCCCACATGTGCAAGGGGTACTCCACTTGAAAGGGGCATCAAGGGTCAGTCAGGCACCTCAGGGAACAGGGGCAGAGGGTGGCAGGGGTGGGGACTTATGTCTGGAAGGGGGGGGTTGGGCTTAGGTTTGGGAGGTGGAGGGGGTTTGGGCTTGCCCTTGGAAGGTGGGGGAGTGGTCATGGACCAGGGGGTGGCAGAGGGACCTGGGGCACATGGGGTTTCTTTCTCCCTGGGGAAGAAGCAAAGGAATAGGACAGACTTAGAAGTGGCAGGATGGGACTGGGCACGGACATGGGCCCATTTAGGGACGAGACAGGGTGGGCTAGTGGGTTCGAACAGGTCAATACGGGAGAGGAAAAGCTTCTTTGGGGCAGTTGGAGGGGATTTGGAGGCAGGTCTGGGAGTGGAAGTTGAGGGAGTGCTTGTACCAGGTGTGGATGTGCCAGACATGGATGCAGGTGCCTGTAAAGTATGCTGATGTGTGGTGGATGTGTGTGGATGTCTGCAAATGTTTGAGTGTGTTGGGAGGAGGTTGGTGGACACAGTGGGACAAGACAGGTTGCCAGTTTACATTGATGTTGTCTGTGTGTCTGCAGGACTGGTGAGTGTGCTGCAAGTGTCTGTCAATGTAGTAATGATGAATGCAGGTGTGGTGTCTGGGGTGCATGTCTAGATGTAAGATGTTGTGGTGACTGCATGAATGGGGTAGCAGCAGTGACTGAGGGTGCAGTGTGTTTTGGTGTGCATGGTGAGGTGACAGACACGGTGGCAGGGGAGGATGACACACTGGGAGAACTGGATGTTGTTGTGTGTGCTTTTGTATATTGGTTGTGTGCATGCCTGTGGTGTGAAGTGTGGTGCTTGTGTTTGTCTGTGTGCTTCTTGTGTGTTGATCTGTGTACATGGCTGTCTGTATGTGTGCTTGGGATGGGTGAAGGGAGTGGGGTGCTGGAAAAGTAGAGGTGGTGGAAGGAGGAACGGAAAGACCAGGGACAGTGGCTACGATCGAAGAGGAGGCCAGAGCCTGAAAAGATCTCTGTAGGCCAGATATGGCACCGTGAATGCCCTCCAGGTATGTATTGCATTGCTGCATCTGGGGTGCTAGCCCCTGGGTGACATTCACAATGGTTGTCTGCCCTACAGAGATGGTCCTCAGGAGGTCAATAGCTTCCTCCGTGAGGGCAGCAGTGCTGATTGGGGCAGGGGATGAGATGTCTGGGGCGAAGGAGACACCCACCCTCCTGGGAGAGCGGGCACGGGCAACTGAGTAGGTTGCTACAGGGATGGCGGTGATGGCATGGGGTGGTGGAAAATAGCATAGAATGGGTGTGCCCTGTAGGGTCCACCACCTCCAGAGAGCTCCCATCGTAGGAGGTATCAGAGTGACTACCTCCAGTGGTAGTTGCCTCCCACGTGGTACTCCCCTCGCCATCAAACCCACTGGTCCCCTTGGCGTCTTCACACTCTGCCTCCTTGGAACCGTGGGCTGCTGCATCGCCACTCACCGGTGCCACTGCTCCCTCACTAGATGAGGCTGATGTACACAAACAAATCAAGAGCACAGGGGTGGAGAGACAAAACATGGGAAAACTTATTAAAAAAACCCTGGGCCATATTTATACTTTTTGATGCAAAACTGCGCTAACGCAGTTTTGCGTCAAAAAAATTAGCGCCGGCTAACGCCATTCTGAAGCGCCATGCGGGTTCCGTATTTATTCAATGACGTTAGCCGGCGTTAGCCGCCGGCGCTGCCTGGTGTGCGTTGAAAAAAACGACGTACACCAGGCAGCGCCAGCGTAGGGGGATATGGGGCTTGGGCGTGAAAAAATGGGGCAAGTCAGGCTGAGGCAAATCTTTCGCCTCAACCCGATTTGCGTCATTTTTTTTCACTCCCAACCCCCATTGAAATGACTCCTGTCTTAGCAAAGACAGGAGTCATGCCCCCTTGCCCAATGGCCATGCCCAGGGGACTTCTGTCCCCTGGGCATGGTCATTGGGCATAGTGGCATGTAGGGGGGCACAAATCAGGCCCCCCTATGCCACCAACAAAAAAATATATATATACTTACCTGAACTTACCTTAATGTCCCTGGGCTGGGTCCCTCCAGTTTGGGTGTCCTCCTGGGGTGGGCAAGGGTGACAGGGGGGGTCCCTGGGGGCATGGGAGGGCACCTCTGGGCTCCTTCCGAGCCCACAGGTCCCTTAACGCCTGCCTTTTGCAGGCGCTAAAAAACGGCGCAAAAGCGGGCGTACGTCATTTTTTTTTACCCGCCCACTCCCGGGCGTGAATTTTGCCCGGGAGTGGAAATACGGCGCACATGCCGCGGAGTCACTTTTTTAGACGGGAACGCCTACCTTGCATATAATTAACGCAAAGTAGGTGTCCACGCTAAAAAATGTCGCAAACTCCATGGACTTTGGCGCTAGACGCGTCTAACGCCAAAGTATAAATATGGAGTTAGTTTTGCGTCGCAATTGCATAAAAAAAAACGACGCAATTCCGGCGCAAACGGAGTATAAATATGCCCCCCTTTATATGTACCTCTCTGGCTCACACACACTTCCATCCAGGACACACACCTACATGCAGCACCTACAACATACGTCATGACTGTGCCCGTGACTAGTGGCCATTACACCAGAATACACAACATTACCCACAGAAAACACGGACCTGATAAACTGTGTAGAGTACACCCATGGAAGACCATGCCCAGCCAATGCACTTGCTAGTCAATGAGGCCACAAAGCATACCAGATGACAGAAAGGGGACCCCTCCATGGGCCTATTGGGACTGCCCAAACTTGCCCGCACACCATCCGAGGGACTTTCAGGGGGCAGGACTACAGGAACACACCTGTCCAAGTGCCTGGCACTAGAAAGCATACATTCCACAGCACCAACATACATCCATCAAAGCGGTGTATCAACAGTGTTGGCACTTACCCCCTTGTGGCTGCTGTGCTGTCTTCAAGCACCCATCCAAATACAAATAGGCCACAGGCAGAATGCAGGCCAGTAAGGGGTCAGGGTCCGACGGGCACCCCTTCCTCATTGGGAGGCCTTCCCCAGCTGGGCCTCTCCAGTCTTTCTGGCCCAGCACCTCAGGTCCTCCCACCGCTTCCTGCAGTGGGTGCTTCACCAGTTGTAGATCCTCAGTGTCCGCACCTCCTTGGTGATGACTTGCCACAGGCCTTTCTTTTGATGGGTGCTGACCTGCATGGGACACACAGAGCAAAAAAACTGACATTGGTGTGTGCACCAAATACAGATGTCATGTCGTTCCCTATAGAATGGCCATTGTTGAAAGCCATGTTATCAACTCACATACAGTACAGGCCAGACAGTCTACGGCTGGCCAGTCACAAATGAAACCCACATGCATACAGACATCCACCGCAATCACACACATCTAAGGATGACAGGCGCCAACTCACCTGCTCCTCTGTTCGCCCATACAACTTTACATACAGGCCTGTTTCCCTGTGACAGCACCATCTCAGGGACCAGAGTCAGGACACAGCAGCACACGCAGTGGAGTACTACTCTGCATAGGAATCAGGAGTCAAGTGTCTGACAACATGGCATAGGTACCGCGGCGGTGTGCTTCGTCACTGCCGGCAGTGATCATGATTGGCCCAGGTTCCCCATTGACAACCATGTCATCCAATTATGGGGTGCACGGCAGTGAACACCGCCTTCCGCAATGACGAATAACGCCAGCAGAAAGAAGTCACATCCATTCCCTCGTACCTGGATGGCAGGAGGCTGCCACTTAGCTAACACCACATTGCCATAGCGTTGCCAGGGGCCTCATCCAGGCCCTCAAAATCTTCGACCTTAATCGCTTGCTGACATGAGTTTAGGATCCTCATATGCACCCATCTTTGGAATTGTGTCCACACTGGGATGCCATTGTAACAGAGTTAAGCCTGGGGTATAAAACAACAAAAAATACAATTTAATGTAAAGCAGGTGTTATGCAGAAAGCTACTTGATTTAAAACTACATACGGAGTAAATAATCTGGTATGCCAAGGTTTATAATGTCGCTGGAGCGTTGCCCCGTCACTAGCTTTACCAAGGTTGCTGTGATTTTACATTTGTAATATTCTTTTCACTTTCTAGAAAAACTCGAAAAGTGAAGATAGAGCCTATCAAATTAGAAAGCTTTTCTCAAAACGCAATTAAAAATTCTGGTATGTTTATTGGAGTTTCCACCCTTGCAGTGATGTCTGCAGTGATGTCTGGCTCAACGTGGTGCAGCAGGCATTCTATTGACTCCTGGTTAATGACTGTAATTCCTAATGACATCTTGTTCCCTGAGCCCAAAGATCGTTGTACAGTTTCGCAATTTCCTCCCCTGCATTTGTGGCTGCTGTGGTGGTGTTTGGAGTTGCTGCGGTGTTGGTGGACGGACCTGTTGTGGTCATTGACATCTGCAGCATGTGCTATCCTGAAGCAATAACAGTTCCATGTTGTCCTTTAGGTTTCCAATGCTCCTTCTGTGTGTTTTCCTTAAGGGGTGGTGTGTGGGTCTCTTTTTAATGTCAGGTCTGACCAGGCATTAAAATTTGACGCAAACCAGCCTTTGCATCATTTATTGGGTCTGATTCCTTTCTGTGTGTTGTTCTGCAACAAGGGTAAATATGGCGCTAGAGGGCCAGCGTCATTTTTTGAAAGTGAACCTCTACCTTACATATCATAGTCATAATATAATGCAAGGTGGGTTGGCGCTCCCAAAAATTGACGCAAACTGTCTTATTTTGATTCTAGATGGCTCTAGTGTCAAAATATTAATAAAGCAGTAGAACTACACTGCTTTTGAATCACAAAGAAATGACGCAATGGTGGCCCAAACTTTTCATACATATGGGCCTTTCTCTCTCTCCCTCCCACTTTTCTCTCTCTCTCTGTTTTTCTTTCAATCAATTCTCACACACCCACTCAGACACTTACGCACCCACTCACAGACCCACTCAGAAACTCATGCACCCACTCACAGACCCACAAAGACATTCATGTAGTCACTCACAGACCCACTCAGACCCTCGTGCACTCACTCACAGTCCCAGTCAGACTCTCATGCACCCACTCAGACAGTTCCGCACTCACTCACATACCCACTCAGATGTCACACACTCACTGACGCACCCACTGAAACACTGATGTATGCACTTTCACACCCAGACAGACACTATGAAAGCTACTCTTTCCCCCAGATACATCCTCTCACACCTATTGTCACACCCAGAGAGACTGCGGCTAACTTATCCTGTGCATGCCCAAAAGGCCATGCACAACAATAGGGGGTTGGCTTCACATCCGGGCCGTGCACAGCGGTGGTTCGATTCATGGTAGAAATTAAAATTACTATAGGTTAAAAAAACACATGGAACAAAAGTTACAGGGATGTTCTGAATTTACTCGTACAAAACCACAGAAATTCGGGTGCAATGTTTGGTTAATTTAAAGAGCGCTAACTATAACTGCTGAATGTCTATGGTTTTGTGCATATATATATATATATATATCTCCATATATATATATTTCTATATGTGTGTGTGTGTGTGTGTATATATATATATATATATGTGTGTGTGTGTGTGTTTTTTTTTTGGGTGTTTTATATTTTTTGTATTTGTTTATACACTTTTTTTTTATAAACCATGAACTTCAACTTCCCCACCCACCTAAATACTACCACTAAACAACATTTATAAAAACAACTAGCTAAAAAAATAGAACATTTACCTTACACATATCCTAAACCTATATCCAATTCTAACTAACACTATGCCTAAAATCAACCAACAAATTACTAATAGGGAAAGAGAAATGTCCAGAGGGAGAGTCTCAAAGTTGTGCAGAAATCCTCTCCATGGCCTCCTGCAAAGTTAGCATTATTTTCCTCAGGCTGGGCTGCTTTTGTTTGATGCCATGCACCCCCCTGTGAATTTTGCACAAATTCCCTTGAGGATGTGATATTTGAAGATTGATCTCCTGACACATCTGGCCCTCCTGGCTTGCGTGATTGGCTCCTGTGAGGCATTTGATGGTCCTGCTGTGGCAAGTGTCTGGCCACAGCACAAACAGCTGCTGCTGTTGAACACCCTCCAGATATTTTGGCCCACCAGGTTGTGTGCTGTCCGCCTGCTTTCCAGACTTTCAAGTCCCTGATGCCTTGGCCTTTTCATATACCTTCTCAATCTTCCGGCATGCCTTTGTGATATGGCAGATGTGGTGACAGTGTTCTTTCCTCAATTCAAAGGTTTTAGCTTTGCCCGCTGTCTTGTTATCTAGGGAGTTACAGGAAAAACGTATTAGATAGTGTTGTAAATGTACATGATGTTTGCGTAAATAGGCTGACATTGTTATACAATCATATGTGACACTCCAAAAAACACCAATAATTGAAAGAGATATGGACACTATGCCATCAGGATGAGGACATCGCCTAATCGAACAAGGCAAACTGAGTCAGTGCTGTCAGAGTAAGCGTGCAATATAGAAATGTAGTCAAAATATGTTTACAACCATATCATTCAGAACAGTGAGTCACACTCATTATGATGTGTCGGTAGGAAATTGGGCACATGGTCCAGATATGGACACTTTTGATGCTGGTATCACATCATGCACGTAGGCTCAAACTTCCTTATACACATATGTGAAAAGTGATAAGCTAAGCAGGTCCATGTTGTGTGCTTCTATCTTGCATGGCTTATCTGGAGTTACACATGGTAGCACACATTGTTAACTTTACTTACTCAATGTCAGAGAGCCTATACATGGACGGAGGTTGGTTGACTACCTCCTGCAAGACATTACTGTAGTACACTTCACCATTTTACCATCAGACACATCTGAAATCTGACATATAGCTTCTCGTACACACTTCAAGCAACACCATTATGACTTTTACATAAACAAATTTCTGTACACTCATTCTCTCAGGGTGAATCCATCAGCGCACAATGTAAATAAGACAATTCATTTCAGGAGTGTGTGTATGCATGCTGGAGTACTCATCTGTGCAAGATCTTTGTGGGGTATAATTTAAGGAACCTTGCACCATGATCCGAGAGTGACTGCATTGGTGCTAGTTAGTCTAACTTACCGCACAAGTAGGTGAGCAGTGTAATGGGTTGTATTCTGCTAACATTGTGTATTCCTGGCTGTGAACTTTTCCACAGTGCAGCAACATTACTTCATACCTTGCATTGAATGAATGTCTCCGAAAAATGGAACATAGGGAATATATCGGACATGAGTTTGACATTTTACTGCCATCCATGTACATACTACTGTGTTTGGCCTACAGGCCACACCAAGCCTATGAGCCTGTATCCAGGCATTGAGGTCTACTGGCACTCCATAGGTTTAACAGCAATGGCAGTTGCACAATGTGTGCCAAAATATACACATTGCACTTAGATATGATGGTTGACATCTAGTTTAGACCTGCAAAGCCATATTAGCAGAACCCTGCCATGTGGGCATACACACTCACAATGTGCATTAGTCAGGCAGTCTGGTAATGATTTGCACAAACAGTGGTTAAATAGAGTATCAGGGCGACATCACTATAGCCTTCAGTCATCTATGTAATTGTTCCTCTGTTACTCCACTTCACATAGGTATAGCATGGACGTCTCTGAGGGATGCTCAATTACCCCTGAGAATGGATTGAAAGAGCCATACCTCAGGTTAAGTTAAGTAAATGATGATTTATAAAAACGTATGCTAATGTACTAATACCCTTACTGCAACACATGTTGAGATGTCATTTTTTTCTCTGTCATGGATAAATCCATGATTTAAAAAAATGTTGCCCTATCAGAATAACATTCACAGTATTTATCATAGGGAAAATGGTTTGATTGTCATGGCTACCCTGCTGACACTGTTCTACATGAGTTAACAATCTGGCTTTTCGTTTGGCACAGAGCCACAGTGACAGGTATGTGTCACCAAGCATTTTAAGTGTTGATCAGCAGGATACTTTGCCCATACCTGTAGTCATTCACACTGAAATTATGTGGCAGTAGAGGTTAAACATATGCAGCATGTATGAGCACAGTATAGTGCAAGATGAAGCAATATATGTGGCATATTAGCACACATTTAAAAAGCCAGATTTCATGATATCATCAAGTTTACACTTGGAAACACTGTGGGTATTCCACTTTGACGCTGCATCTGTTAAAACATTGTTTGTTATGTCTATGCAATTTGCTGTACAACAACATTTGATTGTGTTGAATATATGAAGATTTAGCACCAGATGATGGTTCATGTGCCAAATGATTCACAACTGTAGATATGCAAACATCACCACAGCTGTAAGAGATGCATGAATCCTGTGGGCCTACTTACATTGCCCTTACATGCACATTGATTTGCCTCCTTGACAATTCAACATAATTCTACGGACAAGTTTATTTGTGTTGGCACACTAACTGTAATTTGTTGCGGGTGATTGATAACGACCATGCACTTCACAATATTACAACTATCATGGATCACACGCAGACCTTACAGAGCTACAACCCTGTTCTCTTATTTGTTTCATTGGGATTCCGGAAGGTGTCAACTTATCCTCAAGTGAATTGGACCTGTCTATCTACAAGATTTGAATATTGCATTGTAAATAGTATAGCTACATATGGTCTAAATTCCATTATAAATTTTATGACATCCCAGTGATTTCAAATAATCAACATTCCTGACACACATATGAATGCATTGTGTCAATATGGGATGCAACTAGTCACCTTGCATGGGAGAGCTAGCTGAATGTTGAAGCTCAGATTCATATAACATCACATGCCTGTAGCATGTGTCAGGCATGTGATGTCTTCTGTACTGCTGGACGTCATTATCTCACGCCCCCATGCACCATGACACAAGGGGGAAACCATTGGCCTTAGGCAGCCCAAAGTAGGCCTGCATTGAAAAGGACAGGTATACTCCCTATGTAAGGACCATATCAGACTTTTCATTGTGCTGGTGCACGAAGTTCTGACTAGCAATAATGCATGCTACCTTGCAACATGGAGCAAGGGTGCAAGCTTTTTAAGCGGGTTTGTATTGTTTTGTCATGAAAGGGACATTTTCATGCACAAACACAAATTGCCAAAGGCATTTTCATCTGTCTACCTGTGCTACACAATGCAGCACCCATACAAAGTTTAACATATATAGAGATTGAAAGTATATTTCCTCCTTAGCCATCACCTGTGCAGGGTTTCCAAATGTTTGGACCATTCCCTGGCTAATCACTTATGATAAATCAGGGAATGCTTCTAAATCTATGCATATTCAATGTAAAGAACCACCCAAAACCCATAGAACAGCCCCCTGGGGCAGAGCATAGCAACACAGCAAATGCCCCTATGCTGTTTTACACTGGATTTATGTACCCACTCTGAGGCATACAAAATGGCCTTATGTTGCTTACATAATAGCATTTTAATATTTGCATCGCACTTGACTCAAACCACTGCATGCACATTTTTTCCCCTTTAATGTTTAAGCTTTTGCTTAAATGATATTGTAACATTACATCATGAAGATGGTATACCTACCCACAGGGTCTCCGATCATCAATCCCAGGATGTCCCGCCTCACATACCACAACATCAGCCCAATGATGTTTGAGCTGGGAGATGGTGCAATCAGTTCTGAATACCTGACACATGTGCCAGTGGCCCTCTCCTAGAGATCCTTCCTGTCCTTGGGTGGTAGCACTGGCTGACCCTACTCTCAGAGGCCAGCATTTTGGGCAAGTAAAGTGTCAGGAGCCAGATGAGACCACCAACCTCTCCCTCACTGTATTTTATGCCCCTACTATTGGAAACAGCCATTCTTAGGGGATTTCCCTGCAACTTTCTGCTTTTTACTCCGAGTATTTTGCTGACTATGGGCCTGATTCTAACTTTGGAGGACGGTGTTAAACCGTCCCAAAAGTGGCGGATATACCACCTACCGTATTACGAGTTCCATAGGATATAATGGACTCGTAATACGGTAGGTGGTAAATCCGCCACTTTTGGGACGGTTTAACACCGTCCTCCAAAGTTAGAATCAGGCCCTATGTGTGCATGGCCTTAAAACTCTGGGCACTTTTCCCCTGTACTGCAGGGGGAAAGTGCATGCTCCCTTCCTACTTATTCCAGGAAGAGGCGCTTACATGCGGGCCACATGATGCATAAGCATTTGGTTGGCAGTGTCCAAATTATTTGTTGTAGGTCCGGTGTGGCCCACTGTTGTCGATTGTGTCACATTTTTCTTGTGCAACAACCGACTGCACTCTCACTGCATGTGCTGTCCTTTTCACTAGTTGCGACCCTTGGAGGATGGACTGTACACGAAGCAGTGCTGCATTCTACGTTATACTGTACCACTGAACTGGCATCTGTGTGTGTGTGACAAGATTGGTCTGGTGTGGCTCAAGTCTTATACACCAAACATTGGGGCATATTTAAGAAAAGTGGCACTGCACACAAAAATTATGCTTATGCAGCATTGGAATGGTGTTAGGTGCTCTTAATAATGCCCAATCGTGCCTCATTCCAAGGAGGGGCTGAACAGGAAGGAAATTGTGTGTTCAGAGGTGCCTGGTGTGACTTACGTCATCGTACACAGGTGTGATGTCCCATTCCAGGGAGTGCTGCATTGATAGCTTTTTGTGGGCAGCAGGATTATCTGGTGTGACTCAAGTCATCACGCACCAGATGTTGTGCCTTATTCCAGGGAGGCACTGCATTGGTAACTTGTTGCATGCAAGCAGAATTGTCTGGTGTGACTTAAATCATCTAGCACCTGACTTTGGGTCTCATTTGAGGGAGGCCCTGCATTGAGCACTTTGCATCTGCATTTGGAAGTGTCTGGTGCGACTCAGATAATTGCACACTACACCTTGTGCCCATATCAGTAGGGCACAGAATTTGGTAAACTCTTTGTGTGCTCTTGGACTATCTGTGAAGTGGATTGTCTGGCTTGGCTGGGCTCCACTGTGAATAGTGTGTCCCAGGGCTACCCTCCCTCTGGGTGCTGCAGATTGGGCCCATGCCAGAAGGCCGATGTGGAGACCACTGAGTGAACTTCCCGAGTAGGGGCCAAACCTCTATTTGCCGACTGTTGCCTGATCAGCCATTCTCACCTCCTTCCCCCCTTACCTTTGCCCTGGGATCTTGATTAAGGGGGTCATTATGACCCCGGCGGTCGGTGCAATAGTGGAGGTATTGTACCCAACAGGCTGGCAGTACATACATACTTATGACATTGGCAGTTTGGCCAAAGCCAAACTGCCAAGTTAACACACAGACCGCCACGGTGGTAATGACCGCCAGGCTGGAGACTACAGTCTCTAGCCAGGTGGCCATCACTAGGCCTCCCATGGCATTTTGACCCCGCCCACCACTATGGTTTCTGTGGTCTCTGTACCTTCCTTCCCTGGCACTGATAGTCGTCTCAGCAGCATCCGAAAGCAAAACTCCGCCAGACTGTATCATGGAACATGATTTGGTAGGCAGCGTTTTCCTGGCGTGGCTCTGCTGCTGGCAGTGCCACCTTACCACCGTCCGCCGTCATGACCATAGCCGAATTCCACCAGCCTTCTGATGGAATTCAGGCTACGGTCATAATTCCATGGACGGTCAGTAGCCACGGTGACAGTATATTGGCGGCCGTCGCCGTGGCAGTAGGCGGCACTTACCGCCAATGTCATAATGAGGTCCTAAGTGTTACCACTGGCCGTGAGAGGCCTAGTATCTGGGGAAAGGTTCCCTCATTTCTTACTCTAAGGGAGGACAAGTAGTGGGAGGGTGGGAAGAGGTTTGGGTCCAAGAGGCTTCTGCAAACTCATTTACAACTCACCTACCAGTTCTCAGAGCACTCTATTAGGGTGCTGGAAGCGAGTGTGTGAAAGTGCATGTAGGTGAGCATGGCTGACATCCAGTTGGGAGTCAGTGTGTGGGAGTTAAAGTCTGGAATTGATTTCACCACTTGGCAGCACTGTTGTGCACATTGTTTATAATTGTGGTTGACAATGACGTTTACTGGTGTGTCCTAGTCCACGGAGCTATTTCGAAAGTGCAACAGTTTTCTCTGTATATATATTGCTGCTATAGTTGGGAACCAGGATACATCCTACAACTGTTTTATATTGAATTAGGACGATCGTTGGGGTGGGTCTCGTCTAAACAATGCCGTAGTACCGCATGTGGATGCGAGGAGGGAAAGTGTTATTGTTGTCACATGTACATACTGCTGATTTTGTATTGACACTGTTGGGCCTTGCACTATTAGTGATATTTCTGAATGTGATTTATGCCAAGATTGACATTAAGTCCATGTGGTGTTAATTTATGTGTGTGTTGAACACAAACTTTATTTACATACACCTCAAGTGAAGTCTCATTTGTGATGCTCAGTGTAGGTATTGTATGATTGTGCTGTGCCATTTCGTAACACATTGCCTCTGTGATAAGCCTGACTGATCCCTGCCAAGCCACTCAAAGGTCAGCGCAGGTTATACAGTGAGTGTAATCACCAATCACTGAAGGGAGTAGTAGGTTCTGCCTGGCTAGGGCCTTGCCTCAGCCATCCCGAATGTGTCACCTCTAACACCTATCCTTTCTCTACATGACCCAAACCCTCCTAATCATGACCTTTGTTCAGCCTGACAGACACTCTTCATGAGGGGCAAAAGGTAGGGGGGCATGGCCCCTCCATCCTAAAGGACGGGCCTCACCTGGTTATTTGCTAGAAGGTGCCCCCTCAAGCACAAAAAGTAATCCTGCATGCAAAACAAGCACCCTTTCACCATGGTGCAAGGATGTCCGTATTCGCTCTAGACAGCCAAAATGGCACCAACAAAGGGGAAAAAGTAGGAATGTGCTGTAGTATTTTAAATATATCACATTCCTGCCCTTTCCCTGCCATGCAGTGCAGCGCAGCAAGATGACTTGCTGCACTGTGTGACAAACCATATTAATCTACATGACTGTTTATTGCTACACTTCTTTTCAACTGTACTAGAGTGTGCCACATAGAACACAAAGTACCAGCACACACACAGTACCCATGTGCACAGTTTTTTATCAGTTTAAACTACGGGTTGTGTGTCTCACACAGGTACATGGATTCTGCACATGGTTTTCTTCGGATCACTTATCCTGACCAACCTGATGTTGGGCGGGGTGAGTGTCACACACAGCAACAGCATCTTTGAAGATGTATGTGAGCCAGTAGCCTTGACTGCAGTGACCTATGGCTGAATGGTAATTTTTACTGCTACTGTTCATTACACAACATGCTGCCATTCCCAATTTAGCTCTGTCTTAATCCTGGCAAGGGAAATAGTGTACATCTAATATTAGGGCATGTTTTTGTGCAGCCCTCCTTGTTCAAGCAGGCTGAAATTCGTGATGCAGGCCTATGTCATGGCACACATGCATATTCCATATACCCGTTTGGGTGTATACCAGATTTAGTGGGTCATACATCTATGCATTTGGGCACTCAGGGCAGGGGTACACTACTTATATCATGCAGGTTTTTTTTCATACACAACACCTGCATTGAACCATGTTTAATGAGATTGTGATGTACACATACATTTGTGCTTGACCTTTGACATGGAAGGTTCAAACATTTACCATCTCTATATTCCTGACGTGATGTGATGGTTGGCAAACATCTCCCTTTTCTTTTTCCTTCTCTGGTTAATGCTGCAGATTCCTGCTTTAGCAGTTTAATATACATTGTTACAGGGCTTTGTGACTCCTCAAATTGCTGTGCAAAGCATGGTAAATGAGTATTTTGAAAACTGTGGCTAGAAGTGATATGGACATCAATCTGCCCAGGAAAGGTGACACATGTGTAGTGTTTTTTCGATCACCACACATGCAATAATGCCTTCTTTACAAATGACATTTTAACATCTACACCTGAGACTTGTGCTTTGTCCATGACAACTGTCACTCATGATCTGTGACAGTCTCTGCTGCAACATTTGCTCCTCAAAAGTACTGGCATTCTGCATGCTAGAACACACGTGAAACACACTACAATTTTGCTGTTGCATAAAATACTGTTTTGTTGGGAGAATTGTGTTCCATCATCACTGAGTACCATATGAAACACACTTTGCTTCTGCAGAACACACAAAGTGGCTTGCTGGGCTGTACTGCACTGTTTAAATGCAGTGCAGTGGCCAATTATTATGGAGGTATTTGGGAATTCTTCCCTGTCCTTTTAATGAAGTACAGTGCATTACGTTGGCTTGCTGTGTTGATTTCTTATTATTTGGGGGTAGGGCCACATGTTGATCAACAACTTAGACAACATTATTCATACATGTTGAGGCCTATAGTTATGAAGATGTTAATGACAAGATTTTTACATTGCCATGCACACATATACAACACAATGCATGTGTTCTAAATAAGTTATTGGTTGATATGTTTACTTGTTTCTATCACTATTACCATCATGTGAAAATAATTAAGAAAAAAACTGAACACAATTTGCTCACATCTGCCCTAATCTGCTTTTGTATGTTGGATCTCTCCATCATCTTCATCCTTTTCTAGTTCTTCCGGATTTGCTGGCTCATAGCCCCACTGGACATTTGTTTTTACACAAATATTGTTCAATATTGCACATACCAGAATTATTATACTGACCCTAGGGGTTGTGAATAATAGTATTCCACCTGACATATCTAGGCATCGGAACCTGGACTTTAAAATGCCAAAACTTCTCTCCACAACTTTCCCTTGTCTTGGTGATGGAAGTGTTGAATCTTTTTCCCACCTTCACTGAGACTGATGAATGGGGTCATTACCCATGGCTGTAAGCCACATCCTTGGTCACCTGAAAAAGGCAGTTTTATCTATATTGTCAATGTAAAACACATTTCTTACACTATTAACCAATGTGTTCAAGTTCTATTTGTCATTACGCATATTGCCCATAGGACACTTCTACATCCTGACTGTCATGTTTAGGCAGTAGATTTTCTATGTCAAATAATTTGGAATGTTCTCAACAGGTCTATGCTATTTGCACTCACTATATTTGTAATGTTAAAAACATATGATCAGAATCTCTAGTATAGATGTGTTATTTTGTTACCTATGATGTCCTTGCTTGCACAAATTACATCAGAGCACCTTTTGATTTTTTCACTTAATTTAAAAGTGGTGATTTTCCAGCACAAGACATAGATAGTTGTAAAGTTTTTTGTCAAACAACACCTAATTCTTTTTGAATAGCAAGGTGTTGTGTTGAACGTAGATTGTCACATAGGTATTTCAATGTAGGCTGTTTGTATGTGGACAAACTGATGTAAGTGGGGGGGCACTCTGCTGGCTCAATCATTTTCACTTAGGGAGGCACACTGGGACCTCCCCGGCGCCCCCCAATGGGCGGCGTTTCTTAGTTGTGAGTTTAGCTAATTTCAGAGACAACCTTGCATCTGTGGAAAAGTGTGATTTGCCATCAACAGAGATTCTGAGCCTGGAGGGACATAGTAGGGAGTGCAATAGTACAGCCTTCTGGACAAGTTTTTTCACTGGTGTAAATTCGCAACGGGCAGCCTGCATACTCAGGGTAAAGTCAGGGGAAAAAGATATGTCATTGCCTTGATGTTGCATCAGGCCTTTTTCACAGGCCAAACAAAAAACTGTGTCCCTGTCACATTTCAGGAGTTTAGCGATTAGCAGTCTGGCTGGCACCAAAGGGGGTGGCAGAGGGCAAAGCGATCAATGGGCCCATACCACAATAAACACTGGGGACAGATCATCGCCAAACAGGCTGCACAACATAGTTTCAACAAAGTCTTCTATTTTCAATATAGAGGTGGACTCTGGGACACCTGTGATACGAAGGTTGCAGCATCGGGACCTGGCCTCCAGGTCCTCATTCTTGGCCTTAACGATGTCGAGTACCTTGTCCATTTCAATAGATGTTCCTTGGATTTGAACTGTTGGTCATTGATGTCTGATATCTGGGTTCCCAGGCAGTCCAGTTTGGATTTGTGTGTCTACTTGCTGCTTTACCTGGTCGAGGTGAGCAATTAGGAGGTCCAATTTGCTGTCAATATTCTTGAGACTGGTTTTTGCATCAAGGACTATTTCCTTGAGGTCAAGTTCACCCGAGCCCTCCTCTTCCTGAGGGTTCATAGTTGCGCCATGGGTCTTCTCGCCATCTGTATGCCGGATACGTTTTTTGCCCTTGAATGTGAGATTTGCCTGCTTGGTGCCCCTCTTGCCCATGATCCAAGCCAGCTAGTGTGGTCCAACAAAGTCGCCCAGCCACCTGTGGTGCCCCTGATCTGCAAAATTCCATGCTCAGGGAGATGTTCAACCCTCGGCGGGGTAGGGGCATCTGCCGGGGGGCCCTACCTCACCCTCCACCTCATCGTTGGTAGGGGGCACATGCAGGCCCCCAAAGCTCTCCCAGGTATAGGATGTGCACCAGTATCGTGGGGAGGGGGCACCTATCTGAGTGCCTGCCCTGGTGGATACCCTCATGGCTTGTTAGTCCTGGAGCCCCTCGAATATTTTGGTGGAGGGGGGCCGTGTGGGGAGTGCATGCGAAGCGGCTCTGATTTCTACGGGCACCTCCCAAGCAAGTGGCAAAGGCACCCACTCCAAACCATAAAGGGATGGCATTGCAGGTCACACAGCATGGACCAAGCCTCATTCCCTCAGACTCGGGGCCCCCTGTACCTACCGGACCCTGCTGCCTCCATTTCGGGAGTCACTGTATTGCAGAGGGCGTCCAATCTTATCCTGCAGGCCCGCCCAGGCCAATCACCATCTTCTCTCACTCCCCATCTCTGGAGAGCACAGCAGCATGCAGGTCTCACGTTGGGCTACCTGTCTGATCCCTGGCATGCCTCTGCCTCAGGCCACACAATGAGGTACGCCCGTCCACATGGCCCAACCACTTGCCGGCCAGCAGTACAGGATGGTTTGTCTTGCTGGAATGGCCCCCTCAGGTGCACGGGGGTCACCACACACCTGCCCTGCACACGGATGCCACACCAGGTTGCGCCTAGCCCTGGTCTGGCCAGCCGCCCCAGGCCATCCGTGACCTGCAGCAGAAGTTATGGGGCACTGCATCTCATTCATGGAGGGCTTCAGGTCCTCCACGTGTTTGAATATTTAAAGGATCATGTCCACCGCCCTGCAGAGCCCTCTAGAGAGTGGACATCTTGCGGCCCGGCAAGACCACGACCCTTCAAATTGTTGGATACCCATGAGTAAGCTATTCCGTTAGGTCCCATTCTGAAATTGCTCATTGATGCTACTGTGGTGGAAGATGAAGGCATCATGTGCACTCCCTGGATATTTAGCCAGCACATTGATGAACATTCTCTGATGGTCCACTATGGCCTGGACATTGATGGAATATATGTGCTTTCAGTTTCTCTATAGCTGGGATGATGCAGCAGGGGGCATCAAACGAAAACACATGCAAACAATTGCTCAAAGAACATGTGGAAATCCTGCCTTGGCATAGAATTCTTGCTTGATAACAAGTTGATAATGTGGGGTTTTTAGGGAAGAGAAGGTATTGGGGTGCTAGTTTAATGATTACATACAAAACAGAGGGGAGGAAGGCAGATAATGCTCCCTGTGAGATTCCTGTCAATCTGGCTGTCGTGAACTGGATGCCAGCATGCTGAGCATAGTCATACGTTTCACATTTTGGAGGGGAGCTGTTATTGAGCCTTGTGGGTGGTAGCTAGAGACTTGGCCCAGTCTTCGGCAGCAATTCAGTTACAGACTTGCTCTTGAATTTGTAGAATTGTATGACTTCCTTTTCCCTAAGGTCAATAAGAGGTATGTGCTGCCGGAACACACTTTCCCTCATCCTTCTCCTCCTTTGCTGCCTACGTGTTGGTGGTCCCCTAGCTTCTCCAAGTTGCAGCATGATGACCTTCATGGAATAGTTGATCTTGCCAAATCATTTTGTTGGATTGATCATTTTATACCACAGCCACTGCATCATTTCCTATGCCTGGTTTGCAGATGCACAACAATTCAGGTGGTTTTCAGACTTTGCATTGCACTAACCAACTATGTGTGATGCAGCAGTATACCAATAAATACCACAGTGTTACATTTGTGTTGTGGGGGAACACCTACATTACATATACTAACTTGAGTGTGGCCCAGCTGGTTTCAACACAGCTTTTGCCCCACTCAGCCCTTATAAAATAACAGATTTTTGCAAATGGATTGTTTTATAAATGTGCCTTACTGTTTGTGCCACCAGTGCATCATAATTCTTGGGGCAACAATGGTGCAAGTCTCTCATAAATATGCCCCCAAATA
Source organism: Pleurodeles waltl (assembly GCF_031143425.1). Lineage (NCBI taxonomy): Eukaryota > Metazoa > Chordata > Amphibia > Caudata > Salamandridae > Pleurodeles > Pleurodeles waltl. Next base: position 784,482,654 of record NC_090447.1, read on the forward strand.
TTTAGCATTTCAGGAGGGAAAGGCGGGGATGCCAACTGCTTCCACTCTTGTATGCCCTGGCTGTAGAGTCACTAGCTTTGCAACCGAAAGCACAATGCACACAGTGGTTTTCCAGTATGCAGGCAGAAGAATAACAATTTCTTAATACCCACATGACAAACTTGTATGTTTATGGCCCTGGAGAGAATCTTCCCCTATCCTTTGAGAAATTCTCCATTTTGGTGGGCTAGCTGGACATAAGATCAATTGGGGAAAATCTTTTATATTCCTTATAGCATTAAACACAGAAATCAAGGAACAAGACTTTCGAGTCTGATGCACTGAAAAGCAGATCCTCTATTTGGGCAAGTTCACAGAGAGCCGTTTGTAGTGCACAAGAGACAATTATGAAGTGATGTAGACAGACTAATGGGTCAGATAGAATGTTAGATTAGACTGCCCCTCTGTCTTACTGGTCAAGTAGCAATCATGAAGATGATGGTACTACCATGCTTTCTATATCTTTTTGCTAACATTTCCAGTCTTATACCACAACCTCACGAATAATAGTGGTGCTGGCCTTGGGGGGCAAGCACCCCAGAATGCAATGGGAAGTTCATACTGATCAGTTTGAATTGACACACGAACAGCTTGTGAACTACTAGTACCAAGGACTCTGGGATTTGCCACATGGCATTTTTTTCTTCCACGGAAATCCTATTTCATAGTCAACTAGTATAGCTGTGATATGATCAACTCTGCTTAGTTATAGTGATTATCTTTAATGGTTTAAAAGCTATGAATTCGTCAGCAATAAATGCACTCAGTTGCTTTATGAGTTATGATGAAGAACCATATGAGCAAGCCATTTTTGCATTCAGTTTGCTCATAACATTATCCCTTGCACCTGACTTTGCACAATTAACATGAGCTACAACCTGGAAACTGGTGCTAACAGTCACTGCATAGTTGAGAACAAGCACAATTTTGACTTTGGGACAGATGTGCTAAGCTTTTGTACATTCTCAAATGGGCCAGTTCACATAATTAGCCAGAGTGTGACAGCAAAAAAGTATATTGGGTTGTTTGTAATCCTAACTGTAGTTCGGTCACACATTACCAAATCACAATTTGGGTTTGCAACCAAATACATATTTCACATTTCAAAGGGGCGTAGTTAGGTGCCCGTTCCAAGCCCAGAATCAGAATGCTATGTAAAAATGCCATGTGACAGAATTCTGGTAGAAAAATATTAGTATTTTACCCACTACAGCAAGTATGCAGTAGTGACCAATTCGCAAATGGGAAGGAATCCAGTTGGGACCTCTTCCCTTTTGTGAATGTAAAAAAATAAGTTTGTTTAAGAGGAGGAAGTAGCATGGGACCACTGCATCATCTTAAACACAAAGAAAACGAAAAACTTCTGTTTAAATGAAGTACAGGTTCCTTTAAGGGGAATGTGCAGCTTTATAAAAAAGGCTTGCTTAAAAAGTTGTCACAGATACAGTTTGCTAACTCCAGCAGACCACCACCCCATTGGTGGCTACAATTCATAGTGGGTAGTAACCTAACTCATTAGTATTCATGAGGTGGGTTAAATTGCTACCCGTTATGAACTATTAACTTGCAAAGTGACCTATTAGTTCATATATTGGTTCATAAATTACCATGTTGGTGGCAAAAATACTATTAGCAAATGCTGACCAGCATTTTGCCACTAGTTCTACGTACAACTGGCTCTTAGCTTAATAGCTGCAAGTGCCTACAAGAGTGTAGAGTAGAGTTAGAAGAGTGTAAGAGTGCTGTTTATGTCATAACTTAGTAAGAAATTACTAAGGAATCTATAAAGAAATGTATAAATCTATTTTGAGAAAAAAAATGTTAAATATTTGAAAACATAAACATCAGGTTAGAACAAGAACATGGTGATTGCATTGTGGTGAAAGAACGATTAAGGCACATAATGGTCAAAGTCAGTTTATTTTCTGTACACGTAAAAACGGCACAAGGCCACCACTGTAGCCTCTCCAGGATGTGCTCCAACTGACAATTAGTGCAAAGCTGCCAGAGCACGAAACAGAGGTGGAAATCTATAATAAGCAATCTAATTCCAGTTACAACAAACCAGCAGAACGTAACATAATTCCTCTTTTTTTACAAAACAAACACAAAAGTGGACTTGACCAAAACAAAAATAAAATAAGACAACTCAGAGTCCACAACAAGGGACAAAAATATTACGTCCAAGATAATAGCCCTATAAACATTTGAAGAAGAACATAAGCATTTAATACAAAATTTAACATGAATGGGATATCTAGCTCAACATTAAAACAAATATTAGCATTATGTACATGAACCATCATATTCAAGATTTTAGTTTCCATGGTACGCGTTTTTCATGAATGGAATCCCTTTTTGAAACTGATGAATTGCCTTCCTTCTCGAACACATGATGCTTTGCCATGTTTTGCTTTTCATTTAGACCATTCCGAATATCATCCCAAAACTTTACAATTTTCCCAACATTCTGCCAATGTCCACCCTCAATCCTCACAGCATTTCTACAAACCTTCTTCACAGTCACCAGTTCACCATAACTTGGCATCCACTTTCTTTACAAAATTTGGACTCTTAACACATACCACATTACCAGGTAGAAATAATAGCTATTTGGTTGAGTCTTTGCCATCATATCTGTCTTCTATTTTACTTTGTTCTTTTTTCACCATACTAAGCATAGTTCTTGATCCACCTTACTTGTGATTTTACTTTGTATGGCTTTCGATAACAAAGCAAGATAAAGTATTGAAGTAGATTGGCATCCTCTGAGCAACTCATAGGCGTACACCTTTGTAAGAGAAAGTGCCACAGTATGATAATACTGCAGTATTAATTTCAGTGCCATAACTGTTGTTCTTGGCCCACTTTGGACACTCAACCACAACTCTATTCATTCTTTCCACCAAACCATTGGTTTGTAGATGGTAAAGTGAGCTCCTCAGATGTTTTAGTACAGACTCTTCCATAAACAATTTCATATCATGAGTCACAAATGTAACTCCATTGTTGGAGATGATGAACTGTGGGAAGCCTTCCTTCATGAAAATGTCTTTGGGAATCGTACTGCATTGCTAGCCATCGGATTGGAAAAAAACAGAACTCAGGCTATTTGCTATGGTAGCCCATCAAATGTGTAGTGTGAATGATACAGGAAAAAGTTGAAAGGTTCTACCATGTCGATGCCCACTTTCATCCATGGTCTCTCAGGTAAAGGCATTGGTTTTAAAGGTGGCTCACCACCTTGAACCTCTTTTCAGCTCTGCTACACACCACAACCTCTTTCACAGCCTTGCCTACATCCCTGTTCATAGAAGGCCACCTGTAATCCCTTCTCTTTATCATAGTTGACCCAAGATGCCCCTCATGGGCATTGATTATCAACAAAGAAAGAATGGTATCAGGAGGCACACATTTATCACATCTCATCACTACACTATTTTCAATAAAAAGCTCTTCTGCAAATTTGCAGAATGGTTGATTTTCCAAACATACAGTCCTCTCTTTTGGCCATCCATTCACAATTAACTCTTTGACCTTTGTCAATAGTGCATCTCCTCACTAGCCTTTTTTTCCAGTCAATATCAGTACATGCTTTAATTTAAACTGTATCCACTAGAGTTATAAAGCAATATTCCTTATCATTTTCAGGATTTACTTTATCCTGATCACTGACAGGTAACTTTGACAAAAAATCTGCTGTGACATTTTCCTTACCCGGAATGTACTTCAGTTTGAAATCACATCGCAGCCATTTGATGGTGAGACGGGCTATGTGAGTAGTGGTATACTTGATTTTGTCAACACTCAAAATGTGTACAAGTAGCTTGTGAACACTCTGCATCACATACTTTCTACTCCAAACATAACTCCTGAATTTTTAACTCACCCAGTAGCATGCCAGCAGCTCCTTTTCAATTCCTGAGTAATTTATTTCTGGCTTTCAAAGTACTCTTGATGCATAATTAATGATTAACTGACCCTGACTGGTACCTGGGTCAGAATAGCACCCAAATCATACTTACTAGCATTCACTGTGATGGTACGAGGTATACTTGGATCAGACGCACTCAATGCTTTTGTATTTGTCATCTCCAGCTTAACCATGTCAAACGTGTATTGTCATACATTATCTCACATAGATGGAACCTTGTTCTTCAACATGCTACATAAGGCCTTCATTTTGTTGACATACCCAGGAATAAACCTGGCATAACATTCACAAAGCCCGATAAATAACAGCAGTTCTTCCTTGTTCCTGGGGCTAGGGCACTCTACCACAGCTCTAACTAATCCACGTCTAGGGGAAATGCCCTTACTCAAGATACTGTGTCCCAGAAATTCAGGGCCAGAATTAATGGAAAATGATGGTGCACGGCGCTGCGCCAAATTTGGCAGCGTCATGCTCTGTCATTTTCAAAATGCAGGGATGCGCTGTATTTACTAGAATATGCTGGCACAAATTCTGCTGCTGTGTGCCAACGCAGCCACCCTTGCACCATAGTGCAAGGATGGCTGTTTTGAGAGGGAGAATGTTTTTGTGCAGGCAGGTCCACCTTCCTGCACAAAAACTATCTTAAATGGCGCTTTGCTCTTTCAAAGTGCGCTGCAAAATGCAACACACATAGAAAGAGCAATAAATGAGGAGAAATAAAAGCATTTCTCCTCGTTGTTCCACTCCAATGCCACCCCTGGGGTGGCATTAGATTTTGGTGCTGCCTCAGGTTTACGAAGACTTGTAAATCTGAGGCAGTGTCAAAATGTATTGGGTTTTGCTGTGGCATGCCCACAGCAACACCCATTGCACATCCCTTCCACGCACAGTGCTGCATGTGAAGGGGCCATATTTACAAGGTGGTGTTAAGCCACAAAAAGTGCAGGGCATAGCACCACCAGAGCGTCACGAAAAGTGGCACTAGGGGCTCTTAAATATGCCCCTCAATGTCTCTTTTTCAAAACTCACTATTATCTTTTTTCACCACCACCCCCTTTTTTCTAAAAAAAATATGAAGTACAGATCTGAGTACCTTGTCATGAGGACTCCATGAAAATTCTCCAAAGGTTGGTGCTTTATGTGGTGGAACATTGCGGCAGCAGAGGCCAGCACAAACAGCACTCTACAGAATGGGAAAGTACAAAATGGTGAGTTGAACACATTGTCGTGCCAATGACATATCCTCCAACACCACCTGATGGTTTGCAGAAGCCATAACAATTTTGGAGAGCCATTCAGCACCTCTAAGCCCCTCCACAAGATCACTAATTTTTGTTATAGGGTTGAGGTCCACCCAGATCTCCTTATTGAGGCTCCTCAAATAAGTGCACAAACGCATACCACCATTGAGTTTGCAGGCCACAGCTAGTTAGGAAAGCCTTAGGCTGGACTTAATGGGCTCAATCATTTCTTTTTTTGGGAGCTGATCCACCTCATGCTTGAGAACCTCCATAAGACTGAACAGAACAGAACTAATCATATGTTTCACAGGAATTGCTCCTTGTTTGACTTTTAATTTTTGTTTAAAACCCACGATCTTCCCTAAACCTGTAGAAAAGACAGTTCACTAGTTTTCAGCATAAGCACCACGCCAAAGAAGCCTTAGTGGAACCATCCAAAAATATTAAATCCTCTTAAATCCACATAGATTTTTCCTTGGATCTTGCACCCCTTAAACTTTAAGACATACTGGAGAAAACAAAACTCTCATCACCTCAAGTTTTGCAAAATAGCTCGGACATACTCATTATAATGCGTGCTCCTGAGTCAACCAACAGATGCAAGGTTTTGTCACCAACCTCAATATCAACATTAGGATCCACACAATCACTCCAGTCCCCACTGACAATGTCGTCCTCAGTGACTACAACAATCATGTCGTGGAATGCTTTTGCAAAGGGTTGGTCACTTGCTTCATCACAATCACCCAACACAACTAACTTTCTGCCCTGGCACACTTTTGCAAAGTGTCAAATTTTACCACACTTTCTACCTGACGCTTCTTGGCAGGGCATCTTCTGTTTTCTCTACTGTGTGGGACATTACCACACATAAAACATATGTTAGTGTGTTTAAAAAAACTTTTCTCCATACTTTTTGTATTTGTATGAGCTGTTTGGCTGGAAGATACTACATTAACATTCTCTTTTATGGAAGAGGTTGCATTAAGTTCCTTAAGAGATATCTGCATGAGTTCCATGCATTTTGCCACTTTTATGACATCCTCCAATGACAGAATAACCTTACATAAGAGTTTTTGTTGAGTTTGCCTGTCGGAGCAGTGATCAATCAACTGATCCCTCACATGTTGGTCATTAAATTCTCTAAATTCACACTGAGCACATCATTTCCATAGTGGACTAAGGTAATCATCAAACTTTTCATTCTGCATTTGTGAATGATTGAAAAACTTAGGGCCTGATTTATGAAAAGTTAGTGCTGCCTGTAAGCTTCTGCCACTTTTGGGTCAAAAAATTACTCAACCGCAGCGTTAACTTTTCATAAATCAGGCCCATAGATTTGCATTGTTAGTCATGTTGCAAATCGTGGATATTTTCTCGTACTTTACCATACTTTAACCTAATTGGCATTAGTTTAAATGACATGTCAGATTTGGTGTGCATTATTATTTAAGAAGAATAAAAAGGCGCAACACTTAACATATTACATTTACAGAAAAATGAATTATTTCATGTAATTTATTTACAAACCAAACTCACATTGATAAATCAATAACATGTAGTACATTGTAATGCAACCGTTGGGAAAAACTAGAAAAATTAAGGTCATTTATTACAACTTGACAAAAGTTATGAAGATTAAATTACATTCAGATATTAGAGTCATAAATCAGCTATTAACTAGACTAGTTATGACACTGAATTTAGCTCATGTAAATCAATGTGGCGATTTGAATAATATGCATTAAAAACTAGAGCTGTCCTCTGGTCGATAGGGATGCGTTCAGGGAAATCAATTGTTCATGATTCATCGGATTCCAAAGTCTGCAGGTACTATTTTAACTGCAAAATCAACTCAGCTAAAATGAAAGTTGTGACTTGAGCATTAACTAGCATGAAATAATAACGTGTTTTTATTTACATTGTATGTGTAAACATTTCAGGTGTTCCATTCCATTGGCTTTAAAGGGAGACCACATTTATAATGCCAGGAATAACACAGTGTTCGTTTTCAAATTCTTTCTAAGTTAAACTTTGAAAACAATAAAGTAAAGTTATTAGAAGCTGTTTCTTGACTTTGTAAAATCATGTATTAAGGTAGAGATGATTATCTGCAGCACATCTAATGGGAAATGAACGGAACGTTAAATTAAACAATCGCAGTGCCCAGCAAGGCATTGCAGAGATTGCTTGACACTTTAATGTTTTATTTGAATGTGAAGTCAATACTGAGTACGTATTTGCTTTAATGGAAAAAAAAAAACTTATGTGAAAAAAGTTGTTGCTTGTTACTGAAAACTTTGCCCTACGTAAGTTGTGCCGCATTCATTATGGTTGAAAGCCCCTTGTGCAGTTGCTCAATTCTGCTTTGCTCCCGATTTTCTCGTTTTTGATTAACACTGCATGTTTCCTGCACAGTAAACCCACATTCTGATTCTCTTGAAGGTGTTCTAGAGTCTCTGAGAGTTTTGAGTAGGTTGCGCACCACAAGACTACTAGCCTCTGCTGGAGGTAGAGCACATTAAAGTGGAATGCTTTTCAATATATGTAGCTACTGTTACCATGTGATTTACAGATTTTGTTTTGTTCTGTAATCCAAGTTGGACACAATAGCTAGTAGCTCGTTCAAATACATGTGTGTAATGCGTATGTCTATAGCATGTTGTGGTGTACACAGGGGCATAGGGAATCCCAAGCTGAGGTGTCTGCCAGTGTATAAGCAGCACCAAGAAGGTTGGTTGACAGGTTTGACAGCATAGACTTGAGGTATCTGTCTACTCTATCCCACTGCTTGTCAGTGTGCTAATTACATCTCTCCCTGGGCAAGCGCTGGCAATGGTAGGCAAGTTGCTATGGGTCTGGTCCAGATCCACAAACTCTCAATGGAAAAAGGAAGGATTTTTTGCTCATCTCACTGAACAAGAGCCTGCAAAGAAATCTAACTTTGGCTAGAGAAAAAAGGATGGGCACTGATAAAACTTTAACAAAGGAGATGTGTTGAGTGCCCATTCTGAACCTGCTGTAGTCAGCTCAAGCAGATGAAAGTCTGTTAGCAATTACCCGTAGGGTTAACAGCTAAGTGAACTTCACAATCCAACACAAGGTATGACATCTGCCATCACAATAGAACTAAGCTCACCAAAAACATCATGGGAAATTTACCAGGAATAGTAAACACCACACATTGCAGGTTTTCCCTCAAAATGGAGAAATACATATAGAGACAGTGTTTTCTGCACCAACTACACTTCTATTCAAATGTGCTATGCCTACCATAAAGTAAATTGCAGCAAGTTTGACCTGCCTACTTTTGACAGAGACACATTGAGAGGGGATGTGTCAATGACTGCACTACCCAGATCTGCAAATCCTGTTTCAGGGTGTATTAGAATGTACCCCTTTTTATAATCAGGGTCTAAGAGACTGAGGTTTACTGTGCGCAAGATGCACTTGAACCAGATTGGTGTAAAAGTTATGAGAAACTGACTGTTCCCAAAGGAACTGTATTAAACCTCTCCTATGATACAGGGAATGTGTTCACCACTGTCTTCCTGCTGAAGCTCTATGTTCAGCCAGAGGAAGGATTGTAACAAGGACCAGAAATACCCACAATTTGGGAACAGAATCAAATACGTGGGAAAAAGGTGTGTTATTTTTGTGACTTGAAGGAAAAATTAAGTATACTGGTCTGGTTGCTGCAAATCTCCTATATATCATGCAAAAATCTTGAGTCCAGCTGTTCAAGTGCTACCATGTGGAATGTTACAGGGAAAGTGCCCAAAGCATGACTGACTGTCATGACTAAAGAATGAAGAATTGTGCAGCTGCCCAGGTCAAAACCAAAATATTATCATCTGTAATAGGAGAAAGAAGTGAATATCACTTGTTCCTGCTGCCAGTAGCGTGAAGAAAGTGTTCAACCACTGTGCCATACAACTTGCTCAGGGTACTCCACCTGAGATCAGCACTTTCCAGTGAGAAATTACCACACGATTGCAGACTTTGCGGTGTCATTTGGTTGCTAACTTAAAATGCCACACAATGGCACAGGGATCTTTTCAGTCACCCGGCATCAACGTTTAAATCACACCGTGTGGATTATGTCAACTCAAAGTGTGGTGATATTCCAACCTTTGTATGGGAGGTCAAACTGTGGAATCTCTGACCTTCATGAAAGCCCACAAAGCTTCCCAACGTTACATGAAATAAAGTTTAACTTCACCTGTTAGTCAAGTACTTCCTGCTGGATGTCTACCAACAGAAAAAGCAGACAATCAGCTGAAGAGAATCAAGACCCTGGCAGCCAGTGACAGTGTTTTACGTTTTGCATCTCCGGCATGCTATTTATTCAACAATGGGCACAGGGATGTTCTCCAGCAGCCACATATTGATAATTTGCCACCAGTGGGTGTCTCACACCTTAGGGTGGGAGTCCGAAAGCATGGAATCATCAGTTTGTGACTGCAGAGAAGCATTTGCCCAATCTCCAAACAACTTGGCAGTACCCACCTGTCCCAACAATCTCTCTGTTTTCTGATCTGTTTTAAAAACGCTCCAAACTTCCCCTTCCAAGAAGTTCAGAAAGATTATAACAAAAATACAAGACATTCTTATATAAAACAAATTCCAACCCTCTAGCCAACATCTGTGACATTTCAGAGAAATGTCATGTTCCAAGCAGCCCGTAATCAAGGCTGCATAAGAGTCAAAGGGATCAATACACCAGCTTTACTGTGCTACACATAGCTCCTTGTCAGCTCCAGTGAGTGATTTCGACCTGCAGGTGTGTCAACCCATGCATCATGAATGAACTGATTCATGAGCATTTATTTCACTAGATTTCAACATGGACGTCCATTCTTCAAATGCTAGCAGAAGTGACATCATATGACGCCTGACACCAATCTTTCTTGGACATTATACCACATGCGCTTTATTTCTGTTACCATCACACAAACTGGCATCATTGATATTAAGAACCCTGGGGCAAGTGCATGATTAATACAGTAACAAGAATAACTTACAAAGATGTATGCAATTTTATTTAGGGCATTGCATTGATAAAGCAGGGATTCTGTCATCATATGCCTTGGTGCAGCTATCTGATGCCCTACACAATCATTTGCAGTTGCAGCATAAAATACACAGGCTCATCTGCTTTAGGTACACACGTTCAGCACCACTGTTGTCCTGACTTTATTGCAAATCATGAAATTTAAAGCATAAAAATCTGAAGAAATCAGAGGCTTCACAAAACATGAGGCCCCTCAGCCTGCAAAGTACATGGAGGGTCCCCCTTTGGACTAACTCAGGCCAAGGTACTGTACTGAGGGGGGCCCTGTGAGATTGGCTCCCTCCGCCGTTCCGCAGGGGCAGCGGGGGCCTTTGTTACACCACTAGTAGAACTGTGTAATTTATGTTCTGTTGTAATCAGAATGTCAACTTTTGAAACCCACCTGTGGTACAGAATAGGTACTTTAAGACACAAGGCAATTAGGGGGTCATTATGAACACAATGGTAAACACCGCTGTGTTCATGCTGGCTGTCTTTCCATAGACCGCCAGCCCCCCTGAGATCCCGCTGGCTGCATATGGAAAATTCTGCTGGGTCGGGACATTGCCAACGGCTCCACATGGAGCCGCCGTCAATGCTGCTGTTTGGTGGGTGCAGCAGTACCCGTCGCACAGATCACTGCCTGTAAATCAGGCAGTGACCTGCGCAACGGGGCACTGCATGGGGGCCCCTGCATTGCCCATGCCAAGTGCATAGGCAGTGCAGGGGCACCCAGGGGGGCCCAGGAGCACCCCTTTCGCCAGCCTTTCCCTGGCAGGGGAACCAGCCAGGGAAAGGCTGGGGGAAACTGGGTACATTATCCGGAGGGCAGAGCTGCTTGCAGCGCTGCCCTGTCGGATAATGTAATCCGCCGTCATCAGGCTGCCTGTCGGCGGTAGTCTGGTGGTGTCAGAGGGCCACCACAGGTGGCCCTCCCTGTGTTAATAATATGGCGCTTCAGCGCACCATGCCAGTGGCAGTCTTTTCCGCTGATGCCGGCATGGCTTTTCCGCTGACGCCGGCATGGAGGTCTGAGCCACCAAGTTCATAATGAGGGCCTTAGTATATTATATAGCTCCTCAACCTGTGTAGCCTCTAAAGTGCAGCCTCAGCACCCAATGTCAGTATTTACTGAGAAATAACATGTGCTTGCCTATCCACCATCATTACTACATTGAATTACTGTAGTACATCAGACATTTGCAAAAAGATTTCTACATCACACGTAGTACTCACATGTTAACAGTATGGACAATGATAAAATTAATACAGGTTTGACTAGGTTTAGCTTTAAAAGGTCTTGGTTCTCAAGCAGTTCAGTGTGGGACGGATCACAGGAATAACTGTTTGGGGATTATGAGATATATTTTTGCAAGTGGACAGCCACAAAACAATTGCGGTGTCATCCATAATCATGAGCAGTTTCAGCCACAAAAGAAGAAAAAAGATTTAAAATTGGGTACTTTTAAATAGCAAGTGACAAGTGGGAACAGATATCGTAGCCCTGGTGAATGCAGTAGCATCATTTGGGGAATCAGTCTATAATGGGAGGATAGATCAATACTGATCCGCCAAGAACAAGGCTACCCAGGCAAAGACAGTGCACTTCTGTCACATGCTTTAAAACAATGAGGTCAGCTGTGTCATTTGTTGAGTAGTGTGAGGATTTGTGTAATATATGATATGGATGTGGGGCCTTATTGTGGAATACACTTGCACAACCTTTCCTCGGTACAGCCAGACTCATTTGTATCACCTTTATCTCACACCCGGCAAGCTGTGGCTTCATGCAGCAAGGCTAGACAAAGGAACTTAGGCCCTCATTACAACCCTGGCAGTCGGTGATAAAGTGGCAGTAATACCACCAACAGGCCGGCGGTAAAAAAAAAGGAATTATGACGACGGTGGAAACCGCTCAGAGAGCCAGCCACTTTAATACACCGACTGCTACGGCGGTATCAACAAGCACCACAGTGGTAACTGCCAACAGCCAGGCGGAAGACAATGTACCGCCCACTGTATTATAACAGGCCTATCCCCCACATTTTCCGGGGTGGTACCAACGACATCAAAAGCACAGCGGAAACAGAACACAGAAGTCAACATGAATAAGTGCATCAAAATACAAAGGTATACATATTTACAAATGGAGGAAAACTGCCCAGTCCTCAATGTCCGTGGGCCACAGGGCCACATCACATAGGCCAAGGCCCCACCTTACTCCTGCAACAACACGGAGAGAACACTACAGACGCATCAGGACGAAAATACACAGGCACCTCAGGGGGACAGGGAATAGGGGGGCACCTCACCTGGAAGATGGTACAACACCACTGGTCCTGGAGGGGGGCTACATGTCCTGTGCAATGTCGTGGGGAGAGCAAGGCCACAGTCTCTCAAGTGGGTGGTTTGCCCACTGCTTGGTCCTGGGGAGTGCAAAGCCACATTCTCTTGGACGGCTGAGCTGCCATGGTTGGTAGTTGTTGCTCCAAATAAGTCCCAGAACCAGGCCTCCTGTACTTCCTGCCTGCAGGTGCAGGTCCCTTGCCCTTCCCTTTCGCAGCTGGTGGTGCCTCCTTGCCCTTCCTTGATGCACCTGGTGAAGGCACACTTTCAGTGCTGCTGGCTGGTTCCCGGGATCCTCTCTTACCTGCAGTAGCTGTCAACACTACTGTGGCTGTGGACTGGGTGGCTGAGATGCTCACCTGGGTTCTGACCACCCTGGCCCGACATGAAGGATGGGGGGATGGGTAGGGAAGGGGTCAACAGTGGAGAGGAAAAGCTTCTTAGGGACATTGGGGTGGGAAGAGGGTGAATGTTTGGGAGTGGAGGAAGTGGTTGTAGGAGGTGTCTGTCTGCTGTGTTTGCGTGCAGGTGCATGGGCTGGATGCTGTTGTGAGGTGGATGGTTGTTGGGTGTCTTAGTGCTTGTGTTTGTGGACTTTGGGAGGAGGGGACACAGACACAGTGGGAGAGGACACAGGGGATGTGTGCATGGGAGTGAGGGTGGTGACTGCCAGTGAGGTGTGTGTAGTGATAGGCGTGCTGGTGATGGAGGTAGTGGATGTAGTGCATGCAGCTGTGAGTGGAGACACTTCTGGGAGGGAGGTGGATGAGGAGGAGGAGGGGGACACAGTGGAGGCAGTGGGTGTTGGTATGTCTGCATCTGGATGGTGTTTGTGTTAGTGCCTGTGGGATGATGTGTGGTGGTTGTGTTTGCCTGAACCACTCCTGTGTGTTGTCCTGTGTGCCTGCTGGTCTGCTTGTGTGCTTGGGATAGGTTGGGGTCGAAGGTAATGGGATTGGGTAGAGGAAGTTGGAGGGGAGGCTAGAAACTGGGACAATGGCTGCCATCAGAGAGGAGGACAGAGCCTGGATTTATCTCTGTTGGGCCGCCATGCCAGAGTGAATGCCCCTCCAGGAATGCTTTTGTTTGTTGCAAATGGGCTGCCAGCCCCTGGATGGCATTCACAATGGTTGACTGCCCAATAGAGATGGATTGCAGGAGGTCAATAGCCTCCTCACTTAGGGCAGCAGGGCTAACTGGAGCAGGGCCTAAGGTGCCTGGAGCAAAGGAGATGCCCACACTCCTGGGTGAGCGGACATGGGAAACACACTGAGGGGCTGCTGGGAGAGCGGTGCTGATACGGGGGTGGCGGCTGTTCCTGTAGTTGGGGTGGCCACAGAGGTGTCCGCCACCACTAGGAAGCTTCCATCAGAGGAGGTATCGCTATCTGGACTGTCCCCTCATGTCCCTGCCGTAGTGTTCCCCTCGACCTCCGTCCCACTGCTGCCCTCACCGTTGGAGGATTCGTCCTTCTGGGCCATGTGGGATGCAGCTCCCTCTGTCGGCGATGCCTCAGCTCCTCTGCCAGATGATGCTAATGCACAGAAGGACAGGGTGACAAAACAAAAAGGGGGGAAGAGGCAAAGGATACACTTGGTCAATGGCTGCTCCAACACCACCGTTGGCGTACACAACACACACACACAGGGAACAGTCCTACGCATTAGGCAATGCACTACCAGTCACAATGCTAGTCACCAGGCCATGAACGGTAATACCTAACGCCAATAAGAGCATACGTAAGACCCACAGACCCCTGCCCAGTAGTGGATGCCTCCTAGCTTGGTTGGAGGTGGTTCACATCATAACCTACCTAACATGGGACCTACCCTGCAATGTCCGGCCTGGCCTTGGGGCACCCACAGGCCCACATTCCCCTCCTGGAGACCACCCCACCATGCGCAAGTAGTATATTAGGAAACTGTACTCACCCCCTTGTGGCTGCTGTGATGCCCTCAAGCGCCCATCCAGCTCCGAATAGGCCACCGCCAGTATGCGGGCCATTAGGGGGCTCAGGGTTCGACGGGCACCCCTTCCTCATTAGGAGGCCATCCCTAATTGGGCCTTCGCTGTCTTCCTTGCCCAGCGTCTCCGGTCCTCCCACCGTTTGTGACAGTGGATACTCTGCCTGCCATAGACCCCCAGGGCCTACACATCCCTGGCAATGGCACGCCATATACCCTTTTTCTAATGGGTGCTGACCCGCAGAAATATACACATAGCAAAAGGTATCAGTCAGATCGTATGGACTGTTACACTAATGCCCCACCTTAGCCCTCCCATCCCCTTACACCCAGACATTGCCCACCATACATCCAGCTCGCAGTCCAGGGCCCTTCCACCAACCCCTCTCCTACATGAGAACCTCACACACAGCACTCCATGCATTTATGCCCCATGTATCGTGCTCATAGTGTACTCACCTGTTGGCCTGGAAGCCCATACCGCAATCAGTACTGGGGTAGGACCACATCCACCAGTCTCTCCAACTCCACAGCGGTGAAGGCAGGCGCCCTATCCCAAGTGACACAAGCCATGGTTGGTTCCAGACACAGGTCACAGCAGCACTTGCAGTGTAGGTCCTCTCCTGTTGAAGGTCAGGTAGCAAGTGGGTGAACAGATAGAAACTGGCGGTCACGTCAGTGGCGGTGCATACTGTCACCGCCAGCATACATCACCATCAGCCACTGTAACCCATAGGGCCCAATGGGATCCAATGAGGAGTTGCACAACGGTTTTCGACCGCCTCCCGCAACAGCACACAACATCAGCAGAAATACCTAATTTCCACATGTCCCTCCATGCAGGACAGACTGATGCCATTTCATTGGGGGGGGGGGGCATGGCACCTAACTGCGTCACAGTACACATAGGCACCATTTGGGCCTATACAACAATATTGTGTTACAGTCACAACATGCAATGCAGTGTAGTGTTTGGAAATATGAATACTGACCAGCTACTCACTGTTTGCCCCTTAGATGGCAGCCCCTGCAGATGAATAAGAGATGGAGACACCCCCTGGTGTACAGGCCCCTGGTGGACTTGGCAACAATGGAGGATAAGGCACATTATCATGACCTATAAACTGGACAGGGCCACAATCATAGAGTTGTGTGCCCAATTGAAACCTGACCTGATATCTGCTATCAGTCAGCCCGCTGGGATCCCCCCGCTTGTGCAAGTCCCATCTGTGCTCCATTTTCTGACAAGTGGCTCCTAACAAGTGACAGTGGGCTTGGCAGCAGGAATGTCTCAGTCAATGTTCTCAATAGTGCTGACCAGAGTATTGTCTGCCCTGATTAAACACATGCGCAGCTACATTATTTTCCCCCAAGAGGAGGTTTTGGCCACAGTGAAAGCTGATTTTTATGCTGTGGGACATATCTCAAACATTATTGGGGCAATTGATGGTACACATATTGCATTTGTCCCCCCCCCGGAGAAATGAACAGGTGTTCAGAAATCGAAAGAGCTTTCACTCCATGAATGTGCAGATAGTGTGCCTGGCGGACCAGTACGTCTCCCATGTCAATGCAAAGTATCCTTGGTCTGTGCATGATGCCTTTATCCTGAGGAATAGAAGCATCCCATATGTGATGGCTCAACTCCAGAGGCACTGGGTGTGGTTAATAGGTGAGCCCTGGTTCCCACCCAAGGTTTGTTGGTGTATGGGTATGGTGTGGGCCCTTAGGGTTAGGGTGTGTCTAACAGTTGTGCCTCGATATTTGCAGGTGACTCTGGTTACCCCAACTTCTCATGGCTACTGATCCATGTTAGGAATCCCAGGGCAAGGGCAGAGGAATGTTACAATGAGGCACATGGGCGAACAAGAATAATAATAGAAAGGACATTCGGCCTCCTGAAGGCCAGGTTTCTTTGCCTCCATCTAACAGGTGGATCCCTGTACTACTCACCCAAGAAGGTGTGCCAGATCATTGTGGCATGCTGCATGTTGCACAACTTTGCATTACATCAGCAGGTGCCTTTTCTGCAGGAGGATGAGACTGCAGATGGGCGTGTGGCAGCCGTGGACCCTGTGGACAGTGAAGATGAGGTAGAGGACAACAGAAGTGCTATTATAAGATAGTACTTCCAATGACACACAGGTAAGACACTGTAATTACACTTTACATTGACAGTTTTGTATCTGACATTGTCACTGGCAGGCTGATTTTCCAACTTCTATAGTCACTTACTATACCCTTTGGCATCCCTATTGTCAGATATTTGTGTCCCACTATCGCTGCTGGTGTGTTGACTGCAGCCAACTACAGGTCGTTTCTATGTATACAATACTGTACAGTTAGATTGCAGTGTTTAAAGCTTGTTAAACGAATACATGGTTAAATGATTTGTCAGATTCCATACTTGTATTTATTCAAATGGTGTTTATTTAAGTGCTAATGATTAGAGGGGGATGTGCAATGGGCTGGGGTGATGATGGAGGAAAGTCCAGGATAGAATCCATTCTATTTGTATCACAGGTGCATTGTCCAAGGGGACATAAGAAGGGGAGCAATGGCAGTTCAAGGTAGACAGGGAGACAGAGTGGGACACAAGGGCAGGAGACTCTTATTTCCTGGAAGGGGTCTTGGCAATGTTCTCTGGCTTCTGTCTGGATTGCAGGGACCATTTGCTGGGTTGTTCTCCTGCAGGGGATAGGATGCTGGTGGCCTGTTGTTCCTGTGGCAGGGCCTCCTGTCCACTAGCGGTAGCGGAGATGGAAGTCTGTTCATTGGTTTGGCCTTCCTCATGGTGTTGGCCATGTCTGCCAGCACCCCTGCAATGGTGACCAGGGTAGTGTTAATGCACTTTAAGTTCTCCCTGATCCCCAGGTACTGTCCCTCCTGCAGCCGCTGAGTCTCCTGCAACTTGTCCAGTATCTGGCCCATCGTCTCTTGGGAATGGTGGTATGCTCCCAGGATGTTGGTGAGTGTCTCCTGGAGAGTCGTTTCCCTGGGACTGTCCTACTCCTGTCGCACAGCAATCCTCCCAGCTTCCTTGTTGTCCTGTGCCTCTGTCCCCTGAACCGTGTGGCCACTGCCGCTGACCCAAGGTCCCTGATCGTCCTGTGTTTGTGAGGTGGCCTGGGGTCCCTGTGGTGGTGGAAACACTGCTGATTGACATGTCCTGGAGACAGAGGTATGGGCCCACTGGGTGAGTGCTGTGGTGATGTTTCCTGAGGGGGGATGCTCTATGGTGCTATGGGAGTGTGCCTGGTTACTGACTGTCCGGAGTTCCCTGATGGGCCAGGTTGGTCATCCAGATCCAGGGGTCCAGAGCTGCTATCCACACTGTGGGCCTCTTCTGGGGGTGGACTGGAAGTTGCTGGCACCTCCTCTCCGGTGACGTTGGGTGAGGGAACTGTGGGGATGTAAATGCAAGGTTATTGTTTCTGTGTGCGTCATCTTCTTGTGCATGGGTGTGTTGCACTGTATGGTTGTTATTGCCCTGGCAGCTTTGCCTTGCGTGAGTAGTGATTTTGTGGGCTAGGTGATTGTCTCTAATGTGCATGCTTTAGTGATGGTTGTCCATGCAGGTCTGTGAGGAGTGTCCATGCATTGGTCTTGCATGCAAGGTTTGGTATTGGGATGAGTGGGTTGTGATGGTGGGGTGTGTGTGAGGTGGTGGAGTGATGGGAGTGAGGATAAGGGTGGCGGTTTGTGATGGCATGCAGGTAGGGGGGTAATAGTAATAGAGATTTGACTTACCAGAGTCCAGTCATCCTACTTCTGTCAGGCTCTCAGGATGCATGATTGTCAAGACTTGCTCCTCCCAGGTTGTTAGTTGTGGGAGAGGAGATGGGGGTCCACCACCAGTCCTCTGTACAGCTATTTGGTATCTTGCTGCTGTGGAGCGTACCTTCCCCCGTAGGTCATTCCACCTCTTCCTGTCATCCCTTGTTCTGGGGTGCTGTCCCATGGCGTTCACCCTGTCCACAATTCTCTGCCATAGCTCCATCTTTCTTGCAATGGATGTCTGCTGCACCTGTGATCTGAATAGCTGTGGCTCTACCCAGATGATTTCCTCCACCATGACCCTTAGCTTCTCCTCAGAGAACCTGGGGGTTTGTTGTGGTACCATGGATGTATTGTGAGTGGTGTGGGTGAGGGTGTGTGGGGTGCTGTGTTGGGGTGTGCGATGTGGGGTGCGTGGATGGTGTATAGGTGATGGGGGCGTGTGTCTTTGGTCTTGTCTTTGGTTTTGCTATCTCTCTTGTCACACTTGTTGGTAATGGTAAAGGGTTGTGGGTAATGTCTGTATGTTTTATAGTGGTGTGTGGGTATGGTGTGTGTATGGGTTTCAGGTGTGTGTAGTTTGAATTGTCCAATGTGGTGTTGTTTTGTATGTGTGTGTGTATTTTGAGCGCGGCGATATGTACCGTCAATGGTTTAGCGCCACTGAATGTCCGCCGCTGTGATTCGTGGGTCATAATGCTGTGGGCGTAGTTCTGTTGGTGTAACGGTGTGGGTTTTGGTACCACCAGTTTATCACTGAGCTTTTGGACTGTGGCTGTACAGTGACAGATTGCTATCTGTGGGTCATAATATGGGTGGCAGTAGTCCACTGGGGTAGCGGTATGTTGGCGGCAGTCAGCATGGCGGTAAGTGGGATTTACCGCCAATGTCATAATGAGGGCCTTAATGTAAAGCATTTAATGGTGCCAAACAACAGAATGAGGAAGTCACGCAACAAGAAAGAGACACAACAACAATTTATTCATTTTTGTGGATTTTTAGATTCAGTGGTCATATAAATCACTAGAGGAGTGCAGAAATATGAATTTTGAAAGCACCTAAATCTTTTAATGTAACCACAAACAAGCACTGGTCAAACAAAAGATTGTAATATTTTAAAAAGATTGAAAAAGTTTGCTCAGCAACTTCGACCCGAGTTGTGTGACCGATTCTAACAGGACGGAGGTTTCGGAGGCAAGTAAGGATATTTTTGACAGTTACCTGGCCACCAAAACATTTTTAATTCCAGTTACAAACTTTATAGAACAACCTCAATAGACTTCAATGGAGTGGTCCTGATGCTGAGGATACAGGATGAAAAGATACTCAAGGATGCTACGGTTGAGGTGCTATTAAAGGGAGCACCTTTGTGGTAAGTCCTTGCGGTCCACAGATGATGTGGAGTGACTCTGGCCACAGACGTAGGGGTCCAACAAAGCCCTCTTTGATGCAGTAGCTGGACAGCCAATGCTTGGCTACTGGTCTCCGTGCATTGTGGTTGAGGAAAAACTATTCGGTGGGTGCTAGTGTCCCTCTTGGGCTATGAATCTGGACTTTGATGGCAATCAAGGTACAGCAGACTCTGGTGTAACTTTTGTCCTTAGAGAATTAGTTACTTTGGATGCCAAGTGGCGGGTAGCGCCAAAACGTCTGTTGTGGCTAGCAAATTGCCGGTTTGGGATTCTTCCAGCTTTGTTGTCCCTAGTGCTGTTCCAGGGGGCCAGCTCCCTGATCCTTGTGTTTAGTAGCCATTTTAGCTATAATTTTAGACATGTTATTTTAACAAACTAGGGCTGTCACTGTGCACTTTAACCTAGATATGATTTATTCGAGCTTCGTCATATTATTTAAACAATAGCCACATTTGCGGTCTTGTTTTATTTTTTTCTATCTAGCTGTTCTTCTTCTAGGCCAACACAGCGATCTTAAACAAGACATTTCTTTCACTCTGTGCTTTCCCAAGGCTGCAGTAAGATAGGTTGCCAGCAAAAGTGGTACCCTTTCTCTCCAATGTTCACAGAAACATACATAATCTTACATTTCCTTTCTAGGAACATCAGCTGTTTTATTATAAAAACACTACTTGACCCATGTATGTTAGAGAGAGATTACAGCCAGATGAAAATGACTGTATGCTGATTGCTGAGTGCTTTGCTGCTTATCTAGCCTACAGGCCCCTTGCTCAGGTATGAGAAATGAATTAGAGCTTAACATGTTGTGCTCTAACATAGCCTAGGTAGGAACTATCCTTAACAATACTAGTGACACAATGGTAGAGTTATCTTTGTGTTTTACTCTCCTTGTCACAATTTTAATTCTATTGTGCTTCATCGTCCTAGTTAGTGCAGTACATGTTTTATTATCTAAGATGCAGTTGCTTCCACAAAAACCTTATTTAACCTTACTCTGCCTCTGATTGTCCTTGCATATATGAGACTAATGTAACTGAGAAAAACGGTTGAGATCTGAGTGACCACGATTTCCCTGAGGAGTCATTTTTGTCATGTGCCCCATTGCCCAATCATCCCTGCTCTTGGGTGGAGATGAGGCACTGCTAGTTAGCCGGAATAAACCCAATTAGGCCGACAGGCGTCACCTGGAGCGGGTTCAGACTCAGTCCCCCGCAGTCTGGCAATTCTGCCACCCAAATCCAGTAGTCTCATTAGGATAATAAGAACCTACGCAACATGGCGCCACCAATGTTTGGTCAGACACTAATTTTTGGGTCCTCCTCTGGTCTCACTACATGCAAAGACACCTCAGTACTATATAGGGAGACGTCCTTGGTATTGAGGATTTTCCTCCTCAGCTAAGGGAGTACCTAGCTAACGCTGTAGATTGTTCAAGCTTCAACCCTAAAAGGATAATCCCCATTTGGTGTGCTCATCTCTGAACAAAATTTACAATTCACCTTAGTGAACCCACAATGGGTAGCAGTTGCAGTCAATATGCAACCAACCCTTACTGCACATTTATTGACGCATGGCCTAATAGCCCAGGAGACTCCAGTTACATTTGTTGTTGAAGCACATCCAGCCTATAGAACAGATTTTTTTTATTCTTGGGTCACATTTCCAAAAGCTGATAGGAACACAAATACATTTCATCACTATACACCTGCAAACATACCTGCACAATACAGAGCATATGCATATCTAGAAATACCTATATCTTATCAAGACCATAATAATTGGTTTGATGGAGCCCAACCACTTGCAATCTTACATGTTCGGTTAGGTCTTCTAAGTAATGAGGATCCTACCTGGACTTTCTTGCCCGCATATTCACCACACCCTGATGCAGCAACCTTGACGGTAGCTGAAGTCCGCCGATTATATAGTGAGTTTAAGGCAATATATAGAAGGTTAGTACAGTTTGTAATGCAAACATTAAATACAAACTCAGCACGTGCTGCCCCTGCACAACCACATGCAGTAGCACCAGGCATTAAACCTACGACTGCACATTCGATCATTGGTAAAGTTCCTGCCAAACGAGAAAAGATCCCATTTTGGTTAGCTAAAAAAATAAACACACTGGAAGCAGTATTTTCCCATACGTGACCTAAGGATAAGCATAGAATATTAACTATGTACTTGCCATTTGCAATGGTTCTCACAGTAGATAACTGCAATACTTGAGGCACGGTATTTGCCACGCTCTATACTACCGCACACGGTACACTGACACTTGACAATCTACTGGAAGTGGTAAAACAAATTCAAGATGAATACGGGGCTGCCCCAGCCCTGGACTTTGGGATGCAACTTATGGGCAATTTTGCCATGATATCTTCAATCATATTAAGTAACCTTAAAGGGGAAAATGTTGCACTAGCAGTGCGTATGTGGCTCCGGGACGTTCCTCCACAGGATCAAGAATGTGAGCTATCAAAGATTATCGTTGAGACCTACTCTAGTATTGGTCTAGATAGTATGGTGGCAAGTACCGCAAAACCACAGTTTCAGGGTAAATCCAATAAAGATTCTAGCAAGCAAGCTCCTGAGGGTTCTAAAAAACGCTGGGATAATAAACAATAAACACCTTAAAAAGAAAGGGGAGAATCTCCGCATATAGAGACCCCGCAGAATAGATACAATCTCAGAAATAAGATAAAATTAAAACACCTGACAGTTATCAATATACTGATACACGCCAATCTTGTTCCTTTCAGGACTCACCTGAAAAACACAGTGAGAGAGTTGGGCAGTCAGAGCGAACATCTGAGTATGAGAAACTGAGACAGGAATCACAACGCTCAACAGAAGTTTCTGTTAAAAAAGTAGAAAAACTTCCCCAACACAAAACACAATTTAAAAAGAAGAAAAGTGGCAGCAGCTGCGATTCGTCATGCCACTCAAAAAGAGGGCTCTATTGAAGAACAAGACGTGGCACTAGCTCTGCTAGACAGCGCAGCAGAGGTCACAATAGTTCGCCAGAATCTTCAAGACCATCTGGAGGTGAATGCAACTGATGACTTCTTACATGTTGAAAACTTCAGACATGTGTGTATCAATGCCTCATAGGGTGTACATAATAATGTTACAGTTAGAAGGAGACACTGAACGCACAATCGACACAATCTTTCAGGACCATGTCGTAAACATATATGATATTATACTGGCAGAAAATGATTGGCCACCTGACTTTGTCCGTACTTTCTCATATGGGGAAGAAGTTATCAAACCTTCTTTCTCACCTCTTGTTCTTGATGAGCTTGCAGAATCCTACGCCATTGATTGGTTCTAGTATTGGTCTAGACAGTCTGGGGGCCAGAACCACAAAACCACAGTTTCAGGGTAAATCCAATAAAGATTCTACTAAGCAAGCTCCTGCGGGTTCTAAAAAACTCTGGGATAATAAACAATAAACACCTTAAAAAGAAAGGGAGAATCTCCGTATATGGAGACCTCACAGAATAGGTACAATCTCAGAAATAAGATAAAATTAAACCCCCCAACAGCTATCAATATACTGATACATGCCAATCTCGTTCCTTTCAGGACTCTCCGGAAAAACACAGTGAGAGAGGTGGGCAGTCACAGCAAAGAACTGAGTACACGAAACCGAGACAGGAATCACAATGCTCAACAGAAGTTTCTGTTAAAAAAGTAGAAAAAGTTCACCAACACAAAACACAATTTAAAAAGAAAAAAATTGGCAGAAGCTGTGATTCGTCATGCCACTCAAGAAGAGGGCTCTATTGAAGAACAAGACGTGGGCATTAGCTCTGCTAGACAGTGCAGCAGAGGTCACAATAGTTTGCCAGAATCTTCAAGAGCATCTGGAAGTGAAAGCAACTAATGACTTCTTACAAGTTGAAACTGTGGACATGCGTGTCTCTATGTCTCATAGGGTGTACTAAATGATGTTGCAGTTAGGAGACACTGATGGCACAATCAACACAATCTTCCAGGACTGCATCGTAAACATATATGATATTATACTGGCAGCAAAGGATTGGCCACCTAAATTTGTCCGTACTCGCTCATATGGGGAAAAAGTTATCAAACCTTCTTTCTCGCCCCTTGTTCTTGTTGAGCTTGCAGAATCCTATGCCATTGATTGGGCATTGGCTCGGGCACCCGAGTTATATTGCAATCATGTAGAGTGAGATAAGGATTCCCCCATCATGTAATTCCAATTAAAAATTAACCCCAACCTTAACCCCAATTCCCAATAAAACGTGATGCTAAAACACCCGCGAGGGAAATTCTCACACAACTGGAGTACCAGGGCGTAACCGAACCCTGTGTCTCATCAATGAATAATCCTTTATTCCCTATAGCTAAACCGGACCATTCATACAGAATAGTCTTAGATTAGACACTTAAACAGTCATACACACACAAATGCTATATAAAATTCTCATAGCACAGCACTTATGAACAACATAGTACACAAAACATACAAAACAACACTGGACATTTCCAATGGTTTCTTGTAACAAAATATAGCGCCTGAGAGTAGAGACTTAACATGTTTCAGTGCACTAGACTTCCAGAAAAAATTCTGTCATTTACCACAGGGGTATAAGAACAGTACAGGACTGTTCACGGCTCCTATAACTTTAATGTTGCACCACATTGACCCTGAAGCATTATCCTATGTAAATGATATCTACCTTATGGGCAATGAGCTACTGCAACATCTAAAACGGGTAGCCCGCATTGTTATAGGACTTTCCAAATTCGGCTATAAATTCAACTTTAAAAAAACAAAAAAAGCCTTTCTTAGTGTCCTGTTTCTCGGATACAAATTATCAAGTGAAGGAAAGAGCCT
The DNA here is from genome assembly GCF_031143425.1 of Pleurodeles waltl. Taxonomy (NCBI): domain Eukaryota; kingdom Metazoa; phylum Chordata; class Amphibia; order Caudata; family Salamandridae; genus Pleurodeles; species Pleurodeles waltl. Next base: position 784,507,290 of record NC_090447.1, read on the forward strand.
AGCACCACAATTCTTAGAAAAATGCGCACAGTTACAACCTCCAAATACCATTCAAAAACTCCAATCCCTCTTGGGTTCTTTCAATTTTGGCAGAGCGTATATTCCAGATTACGCATCATGCATAAAACCATAATATGACTTAATACATGCTGACTTTTCCAGTAGATTCTGGACAGTCAAACACACACGCATTATAAGAGCATTGCATCAAGACATGCTTGCAGAACAACATTTACACACAAGGAGCAATAAAAAACATTTGGTCATCAGAGTAATTGCTGGTGCGATTGGTTTCACTTTTGTCAATAAAGGTGAGACAGTCCCGATTGCATACAAATCACATTTGTACTCAACAACAGAACAACGTTTTGCTCCCACTGAGAAAATTATCACTGCTGTTCAAATAGCTGTCATTAAAGAAAGACCACTAGCCCAGGGGAAATGCATTATTATTGTATCTCCAATTCCAGCCCTTGAGGCTGTTACCAAAGCCAGCGTTCCAAACGCTAAAGCACTGCATCCACGTTGGATTCAATGGGCAACGTCTTTGACAGCCACTGAAGTCGACTATATTTTTGACCCAAAGTTACAAACTTAGGAATTTTTGCAATATGAACTAGAATACCCAGTTCCAGCAAACACGTTGCATATTGATCAATATCAAAGAGTCATGTACACCAATGGCTCAGCACAACATGCAATCGGCACAAAGCATCAAAACTCCGCTGCTTGTGCAGTTGTAAGTGGCTACATGGAGGGTAATAAGTTCTATCCAGAACATACTTTCAAGCAAACTCTAGGGGATTGCACTACACAACTAGCAGAGCTAAAGGCTCTGGTGATGGCACTGGAACATATTGATCTTGCACAGCTAACACTGATTGTCTGTGATTCGTACTATTGTGTCCAGTCCTTCAATGAATATCTGCATTACTGGCGCCAGAATGAGTTCAGAGATTCTAAAGGTAACACCATCAAACACAGATTTCTGTAGGGGAAAGTAGCGGATCTGAAGGAAATGCTACCAAATGTCCATGTTGTACATACATTTGGACACCAGCACGTTGGAATACACGTTGCTGGGAATACACTGGCTAATGAAGCAGCCAGATCAGTAGTAGTTCCGGCTTCTGGTGCTGCAGTAACTCGTTCTAGGAGAAACCGGACAATGACATAGAGGCTTCTGTGAAAGCCACGGCTGAAGACAAGCCCTTACCAAAAGCATTTCCTGTTAAATATTCCTACCGGATGAGAGGCTTCCTTGACACAGAAATAAAAATACCAGGCGTGGGAATTAGAGTAATTCCCAATAAAGACCTAAGACCAGAATTGATTAAAGCAGTGCATGAGGGGGTTGCCTTTGCCCATGCTGGTGTGGCGGCTAAAATTATAATTATTGCAAGCTCATATTGGTAGCCAGGTCTATACAAACAGACCAAGCAGTATGTCCTTTGTTGTGATATCTGCCAACAAATTAAGCGGTTCACCATCAAAGGCCCACCACAGACAGCCCTCTTAATTTCTAACACCATTACAATATGTGCATTTTGACTGCTGTGGTCCCCTGATACCTGACAGTGCATACAACTACCTCTTAGTCTCTGTTGACTCCTGCTCCAGATTTCTATGGGTATGACCACAATGCTCGGCTCACGCTCGAGCTGTTATTAAAGATTTGCAAGTCTTTATCAGCACATATGCAGTTGCAGCTTTCCACTCGGACCAGGGCCCTGCTTTTGCCCTAAGGGCATTCAGGGACACCATGGCTTCGTTAGTGGTCCAACTCCATTACTCGTCTCTATTTCATCCCGGGGGAAACAGTGTTGTGGAGTGACAAAGCCGAGAATTGAAGCAATCCTTAACATCAAGAGTATTAGGTACGGGTCATAGTTGCCTTAATCACCTGTATGGAGTCCAGAGAGCATTTAATAATCTGCCTAGAAGGTCCCTGGGGGGTACACTTCACACAAGTGCCTGTTTGGAACTCAAATGTATGTTCCAGATCTTGATGGTCCCAGCGTAGAGTTGGCAGAAACACCTTTTGACATAAATTAACGTGGCACTGTCTTGCAGTACAACAGTTCAGCGATGACAACACTTCTGCCAGTGCTGCCTCCGTAGGAATTAAGGATGTACCAATACCATCTACAGCCTGGATTCCAAAGGTTGAGAATCTAGTACGTGAAAAAGTTGCTGTAAAAAAGGAGTTTGGTCCTTCCTATCATGCACCGGTCCCAGTCCTGGGAATACACAGTACCAGAACTGTCATTCTACCACTGCTGCCTGGTTCTAAAGAAAAATGCTTTGTCTCCATCGACAATGTCAAGTTACACCATGTGGCTGATCCTGCACAGCAGACCAAGAGGAACAACCAGTAGTACCCGAATCCCTCTCACTACTGGTCATGATGTCCCTGTACCAGTTTTGAGCAGCAACGTTGAAACCTCCCCGAAGTTGGGGAGGGTGGAAAATGATCTTGCATTAGTTCCTCTGAGATCTATTACAACAAGCAACACAGATGTTGCTGATCAATTTGACTCGACTTCTACACAAACGAATCTCATCATTTACAGTGAACTACCACAGGAGACTCCTACCAGTTCTCCTCCAAACATGGCTCCAGTTTTTGGGACTCATTTGCCTCTTCTGGGTCTGAACTACCAAAAACACTTAAGCTGATAAATTGACCTAAAAATTACTATTTTATTTCCCATGGAATTATCTGTGGCTTTCCTTGACTATATTAGTTTTCCTCCTTTGGACTGGCTTTGCTATTACTTTCTTTCTACTTATACATGGTCATTACCTTCCTAAATGATCAACAGTTGAACTGGTGGATGAGGATCTAAAACCTAATTTTTCTTCTCACAAGGTCCGCAGAGATTTGTCTTTCGTGAACATTTCCACTATACCAATTCCTGATGGAATTTTTTGGGATAAAGTCACATTTGATATTATGGCCCAACGGAGGTCATTCAAATACTATATGTGTTTAAACTTTCTATGAACGATGTCATAATACCCGGAGTTGTTTCTGATGACTGGGATGTGAAAATGGTTGATCCTATGATAACCGAATTGCAGTATTTTACTGTATTGAAAGTTAGGATGTTTATCATTCCAAAGAAAATTATGGTGACATGTTTTGCTATAATTATTATGGACACAATTTCATTCATTGAGCAAGTATCCTAAAGACTATTTTTAATTATACACAATGGGAACATTGTCCAACTCCCCCACAAGGGAGTTCTAAAACATATTCAGAAAAATGTACATATTTTTCTGGGCACAATGTTAAAAATGCTGAATCATATTATTTCAAACTGCTGTTGATGGAAAATGTACATATATTATTGACAGATGCAAAATTCAATTATTCAGATTCCATTGTTTCCCGGTTGGCTCTCAAAGGCTATGAATATTGGCTGAAGTTGAATGACTTAAAAAATGTTTGGGGAACAAAACATTGGCAAATAAGGGGAAAGGAAGCTTGCCTGATACCTGTTCAAATGATATTTTTAAATGAAACTGTACAACAGACAAGCTGTTTAGGCTTAGCAAAAATTAAGGATTTGAATGCGCCCAGTATTCCTTCCCCTGCAGAAATTTTACAAACGGCAAAGGTTTTTCAATGCTACAGAAAATCATCTTGATGAATATGTACAAAATGGCACGTTTAATGCTTCACTTTCACGTCCTGGTGGGTGGTTAGTGTGGCCAATAGATATGAATGGGTGTCATAAATGTTTTGTAAACACCATGTTTTTTTTAGAACAAGTGTCATCTGAACACCAGGGAATAGTAACAACATACAGTGAAGGGAAACTATGCCAGCAGTGATTGAAGAGTTTCTTACTAGATGCTGCCAGAGAACATCTCAATCTCTTGTCTGATAGCACTGACTTACAGGATTTCCTGTTGGGCCCAGAAAACAACGCAGAAAGCGTTTCTTTTATGCAGTCTATAATGAACTTTGGAAGCTTTCTCAACAAGAAGCTGCTGCCCGGTTAAGGCAAATAGATCAGGAAAATTTGCAGAAAGCATCAGATGTTGTACATAATGGGATTAATACCCTGTCGGACTGAATATACACCGTACACAAAATAGTTTCTTCTGCAATAGACATAGTACAAATTGACTTGTCCTCTTTACACCACGGACAGTCAACTAAGGTCCATTATGCAGATAGATTGGACACTACAAACGCTGAAGACAGATTGGGTTCCCTGGCAACATGTTAGCACAAGGGACATATTTTCCACATTTAATTTAATGTGACAACAACAACTAATGGCAAAGAAAGAAACAACATATGTCATGTTAAATATAGAGAAATTAGAAAAGTTTCCTTTTACTGTGGCTGAAATACCATCTGCTGAGTGGTTAATACACAGGGTCATTAATCTGCCTATTTCAACACTTCAATTCACATCCTGCTTAAAACACAATTCAGTGGGGAGATATGAAAGGCTAGGAGATAGATACATCCATGAGATGTGGGAGCTACCCTTCTCCTACAAATGTCTCAGTGGCATGAAAGAGGTATTTCTTAGCGGTAGTGAATGTGAGGCTTGTGTCAGCCATTCAATGGTTTGTAAACAGCTGTCCTTGCACAAGGTGTGTAACGCTTCGGCAGCAAACTTGGCTTGTTATCTGAATGGAGTCCCAGTCCCCTTCATTAGACCTGCGTTCCATGTGCTCTTGAATGGCAGCTATGTTCTCCTCAATAGTGAGAGCTGTTGTGGGATGCAAGCCAGAATAGTTTAAATTGTTTTGGTCTCCAAAATTGTTACATGCTGCGAGAATGTACTTTTTCCTCCTACACGACAGAGGGAAGTAGCTGCGATTTGGCCCCATATCGCTACTTCAAATGTGAATTTTGACATGTTGAGCAGACGCAAGGCTTTATTGTTTCAAAAACATGTTCTGCTTACATCTGCACGCGAGACCTATGCGCTTCAGGTTGCAAAGTCATCGGAAGAGATACAGGGGGTCATTCCAACCCTGGCGGTAAAAGCCGCTTACTGCTGTCAGAAGGCCGCCAACATACCGCCGCGGCCGCGGTAAACCGCCACAGTCATTCTGACCGACAACAGGCAAACCGCCAAAATACAGACATCCACAAAAGTCCGCCACACCAAAGGCCAGCGAGAAACTGGCGATGACCAAACCTCCACCGTCACGCCAACAGAAATACGCCCACACTATCACGACACACGAATCCACCACAAAGACACCCCAGGTTCTCCGAGGATGAACTCAGGGTCATGGTGGAGGAAATTGTACGGGTAGAGCCACAGCTCTTCGGGACACAGGTGCAACACACCACCATTGCCTGGAAGATGGAGCTATGGAGCAGAATAGTCGATAGGGTCAACGCTGTGGGACAGCACCGAAGAAATAGGGACGACATCAGGAAGCGGTGGAACGACCTACGGGGGAAGGTGCGTTCAATGGTATCCAGGCACAACATCGCGGTGCAGCGGACTGGCGGCGGACCCTCACCTCCTCCCCCAGAATTTACAACATGGGAGGAGCAAGTCTTGGCGATCCTGCATCCTGAGGGCCTCGTAGGAGTATCTGGAGGAATGGACTCTGGTAAGTCATATCATCACTACTTCATCCCCCCACCCCACCAGCATACCAATTCATACCCCCACCCTCACCCTCACCCCCATCACATCCTGCTCCTTGCAAATGTCTCACCATCACAGCCCACCCATCCCAACACCAATCCCTGCATGCGACCACAAAGCATGGACACCCATCACCAAAGCATGCCCACTGCACATACCCATCCCCCACCAAATCACCGTCACAAAAGCCCCCGCACGGGAATGCCAGCATTGGGGTACAAGGGCACCCACCCATTACACGCTATGGCACACACAAATGCAATAACCATACTTTTATACCCCTGCAGGACCCAAACGCCACGTCACCGCACAGTAGGGTCCACAAATGTCCACTCCACCCCCAGAAGAGGCCCACAGTGAGGACAGCACCTCTGTCGACCTGGATCTAGATGACCAGCCCGGTCCATCGGGGACCTCGGGACAGTCGGTTCCCCTCAGACAGCCACAGGCCATAGCAGACCTTCCCCCCTCTGGGAATTCCAGCACAGCACCCACCCAGCGGGCCCATCCCTCTGTCCCCAGGACACGTCAATCAGCGGTGTGTCCACCACTACAGGGCACCCAGGTTAACCCACCACCCCAACAACAACAGGGACATGGGGGCAGCGGTAGTGGGCACACGGTCCAGGGGACAGAGGCCCAGGGGAACAGGGGAACTGGGAGGGCTGCTGTGCGACAGGGGGGGGACAGGCCCAGGGAACCCACTCTCCACGAGGCCCTCTCCTCCATCATGGGAGCCTACCACCACTCCCAGGAGACGATGGCGACGGTCCTGGCCAGGTTTCAGGAGATCCAGTTTCTGCAGGAGGAACAGTATTTGGGGTTCAGAGAGGAACTATGAAACATCAGTTCTGCCCTGGCCACCATTGTAGGGGCTCTGAATCAGGTAGTCACCACATTGCGGGACACTGTGGCAGGACAAAGGGCCCCTGACACTAGCATGGACCAAGAACTGCCTACCACCTCTGCCGGCGCTAGTGGACAGGAGGCCCCGCCACAGGACCAACAGGCCACCAGCACCCCACCCCCTGCAGAAGGAGAACCACCCCACAAGCGTGCCCTGAGATCCAGGAAGAAGACAGAGTAAGATGCCAAGACCCCCGCCAGGAAAGGATACCTCCCCGATTGTCATCCCACTGTCCCACATTGACACCCTGTCCATTCTTATACTGCCCATGCTCCACTTTCCACAGGCATTTGGACAATGCACCTGTGATACTAATAGTCTGGACTCTGCCATGGACAATCCTCCACCATCACCCCTCACCGATTTGCAATCACCCACCAATATAGAGCACTGAAATAAACACAGTTATTGCACAAAACAATCAGGAGTCTGGCTGTGATTTTGTACTAATGTATTAGACATTACCGTCCCAAATAGCATATTTACATTGTGATGCCAACATACTACTGTCACACAGCTGTAGTCCATGGGGAAACAAAGCAGATGTCACGCAGTACGGCCCACATCTCTGAAATTGGAAGGGAAAGTCACAACTCAGTTACCATACACTGGGGGAAAAGGTCAGACAGTAGAGAGGTAGTAGGGGTTAAGTATATGTAATATGCCGGGTTGGAATCTTACCTGTGTGTCATTGAAAATACTGCTGTATTACTGTGTTCCTGTTGTCTATGTCGTCCTCTTCGGCTTCCTCGTCTTCACTCTCCACAGGCTCCACAGCTGCTGCAACACCACCATCTGGACCATCCTCCTGCAGAAAAGGCACCTGGCGTCGCAAAGCCAGGTTGTGAAGCATACAGCAGGCCACGATGATCTGGCACACCTTCTTTGGTGAGTACAATAGGGATCCACTTGTCATATGGAGGCACCTGAACCTGGCCTTCAGGAGGCCGAAGGTTCGCTCGATCACCCTCCTAGTTCGCCCATGGGCCTCATTGTACCATTACTCTGCCCTTGTCTGGGGATTCCTCACTGGGGTCAGTAGCCATGACAGGTTGGGGTAACCATAGTCACCAATTAGCCACACACGGTGCCTCTGGAGTTGACCCACCACGTAAGGGATGCTGCTATTCCGCATGATGTATGCGTCATGCACTGAGCCAGGGAACTTGGCATTAACATGGGAGATGTACTGGTCTGCCAAACACACCATCTGTACATTCATCGAATGATAACTCTTTCTGTTTCTGTACACTTGTTCACTCCTGCTGGGGGGTACTAAAGCCACATGGGTCCCATCAATGGCACCAATGATGTTGGGGATATGTCCAAGGGCATAGAAATCACCTTTCACTGTAGGCAAATCCCCCACCTCAGGGAACAAAATGTAGCTACGCATTTGTTTCAGAAGGGCAGACAACACTCTGGAGAACACCTTGGAAAACATAGGCTGGGACATCCCTGATGATATGGCCACTGTTGTTTGAAATGACCCACTTGCAAAGAAATGGAGTACTGACAGCACCTGCACTAGAGGTGGGATCCCTGTGGGTTGGCGGATGGGTGACATCAGGTCTGGCTCCAGCTGGACACACAGTTCATGAATAGTGGCTCGGTCAAGCCTGTATGTCAGTATGACATGTCTTTCCTCCATTGTCGACAGGTCTACCAGCGGTCTGTACACTGAAAGATTCCTCCATCTCCTCGCATGTCCCAGCGGACGGTGCCTATGAAGGATAACCGCGAGCACAGAGTCAATCAACCCACAGGTACGTAACCACAGTTTGCACAAAACACGATTCCCAATGCATTGAATGGTTTGTATGAGTGTTGATGCAAGGCCTAGGTATGTGTGACGCAGTTAAAAGTAAGCCATGTGGGCCCTTGAAATGGCGGCTGCCTGACCTGTGAAGTGTGACAATGGGATGTGAGGTAAATGCGCTGGTGTGGCACACCGTGGCGGTAGGCAGTCGAAGACCGCGGTGCAAAGCAGCATTGGTTAACATTGAACCCTATGGGTCTCAGGAGCCAATGACGATGTGCGCCGGCAGTCGCGGTACGCACCGCCGCGGTACGCACCGCCGCGGGCATGACCGCCATTTTCTATCTGCTTAATCACTCGATACCTGATCTTCGACAGGAGAGGACCTACACTGCAAGTGCTGCTGTGACCTCGGTCTGGAAGAGACAATGGCTCATGCGACTGGGGAAAGGGCCCCTGCCTTCACTGCTCAGGAATTGGAGAAACTCGTGAATGGGGTCCTCCCCCAGTATGCGCTACTCTACGGTCCTCCAGACCAACAGGTAAGTACACTAGGACCATGCTTTGTGGCCAATGCCTGTGTTGAGTCGGGTGGATGAAAGATGGTGGGGAGGGGAGCGAATGTGGCATGCATCAAACGACGGATGACAGGATGTGCCACATGGCAAAGGTAGGGATGGGGGGCCACTCACATTGAGGGTGCAGAAGGTGATGACTCTTTTTCTCCCCCTGTACATTTCACATAGGTCAGCGCCCAACAGAAGATAGACATTTGGCGTGCCATCGCCAAGTATGTCCGGGCCCTGGGGGTCCACCACAGACGGGGCACCCACTGCCGGAAGAGATGGGAGGACATCCGACGCTGGAGCAGGAAGACAGCGGAGGCTCAGCTGGGGATGGCCTCCCAACGTGGGAGGGGTGCCAGTCGGACTTTGACCCCCCTGATGTCCCGGATCCTGCCGGTGGCCTACCCCGATTTGGATGGGTGCTTGAGGACATCACAGCAGACACAAGGGGGTGAGTACACTCTCATTCTGGTGACTTTGCGCGCAGTGGAGGTGTCTGGGTGGGGGAGGAGGGCTGTGGGTATCCCTAGGCCAGGGCGATTTCTGTAGGCTAGGCCCCTCCGTAAGGCATGGCCCCGTGCCCCCGCCCCCCACCTCTGTAGGGTGCCAAGTACAGCTATTCATGGCCCTGTGTCATCTATGTGTGCAGATGTAGTCCATAGGCTTGTAGGCCATGTCACACGGATTGAGTAGTGGACCCCAAGTGCGTGGCATAGTGCAGGGGGCTTCTGTGTCTGTCCTCTCCGCCAACGGTGTCACCAATGCATGCACTCAACATGTCTTTATTTCCCCCCCCCCCTTTTTTGTGGTCTTCCTGTTCATGTGTGCATTAGCATCATCAGGCGGAGGAGAAGTGGCATCGGAGCCCGAGGGAGCTGCATCCCACATGGCCCTGGAGGGCCATGCAACGGATTCCGAATACACCAGTGGGACGGAGGGCGAGGGGAGCTCCACAGCGGGGACTCGGGCAGACATAAGTGACACGGACACGTCCTCTGAAGGGAGCTCCCTTGTGGTGGCGGCAACATCCGTGCCCCCCGCAACAACAGGTACAGCCGCCACCCAGCCCACCAGCACCGCCCTCCCAGCGGTCTCTCAGCGTTTGCCCCGTGCCCGCTCACCCAGGAAGGTGGGCATCTCCTTCGCCCCAGGCACCTCAGGCCCTGCCCCAGTCACCCCTGCTGCCCTCAGTGAGGAAGTCATTGACCTCCTGAGGACGCTCACTGTTGGGCAGTCTACCATTTTGAATGCCATCCAGGGTGTCGAAAGAGAGGTGCACCAGAGTAATGCATACCTGGAGGGCATTCATTCTGGTCAGGCTGCCCTTCAGCGATCGTTCAACACTCTGGCCTCAGCACTGATGGTAGCAATTGTCCCTGTCTCTAGCCTCCCCCCTCCAACTTCCTCCACCCATACCCTATCACCTGTACCTCTGCCTATCCCAGACACACCATCAGACCAGCCTGCACACACCTCATCACCCAATGGAAGCTCATCCAGACATAAGCACCACACATCACACGAGCATTCACACAAGCAACATCCACATACAGACATACCAACACCCAATGCCTCCACTGTGTCCCCCTCCTCCTCGTCTCCCTCCTCCCTCCCTGTCACGTCTCCACTCACACTTGCATGCACAACATCTTCAGCCACTACGTCCATCACCAGCACACACACCGCTGAACTGGGCACCGCCATCTCAAGCACCGCTGAACTGGGCACCGCCGTCTCAAGCACCGCTGCACTGGGCACCGCCGTCTCAAGCACCGCTGCACTGGGCACCGCCGTCTCAAGCACCGCTGCACTGGGCACCACCGTCTCAAGCACCGCTGAACTGGGCACCGCCGTCTGAAGCACCGCTGAACTGGGCACCGCCGTCTCAAGCACCGCTGCACTGGGCCCCGCCGTCTCAAGCACCGCTGAACTGGGCCCTTCATCTCAAGCACCGCTGCACTGGGCACCGCCGTCTCAAGCACCGGTGCACTGGGCACCGCCGTCTCAAGCACCGCTGAACTGGGCCCTTCATCTCAAGCACCGCTGCACTGGGCACCGCCGTCTCAAGCACCGCTGCACTGGGCACCGCCGTCTCAAGCACCGCTGAACTGGGCACCGCTGTCTCAAGCACCGCTGCACTGGGCCCCGCCGTCTCAAGCACCGCTGAACTGGGCCCTTCATCTCAAGCACTGCTGAACTGGGCCCTTCATCTCAAGCACCGCTGCACTGGGAACCGCCGTCTCAAGCACCGCTGCACTGGGCACCGCCGTCTCAAGCACCGCTGCACTGGGCACCGCCGTCTCAAGCACCGCTGAACTGGGCCCTTCATCTCAAGCACTGCTGCACTGGGCACCACCTTCTCAAGCACCGCTGCACTGGGCACCGCGGTCTCAAGCACTGCTGAACTGGGCACCGCCGTCTCAAGCACCGCTGCACTGGACACCGCCGTCTCAAGCACCGCTGAACTGGGCCCTTCATCTCAAGCACCGCTGAACTGGGCCCTTCATCTCAAGCACCGCTGCACTGGGCACCGCCGCCTCAAGCACCGCTGCACTGGGCACCACCGTCTCAAGCACCGCTGAACTGGGCACCGCTGTCTCAAGCACCGCTGATCTGGCCACCGCCGTCTCAAGCGCCGCTGAACTGGGCACCGCCGTCTCAAGCACTGCTGCACTGGGCCCCGCCGTCTCAAGCACCACTGAACTGGGCCCTTCATCTCAAGCACCGCTGCACTGGGCACCGCCGTCTCAAGCACCGCTGCACTGGGCACTGCCGTCTCAAGTACCGCTGCACTGGGCACCGCCGTCTCAAGCACCGCTGAACTGGGCCCTTCATCTCAAGCACTGCTGCACTGGGCACCGCCGTCTCAAGCACCGCTGCACTGGGCACCGCCGTCTCAAGCACCGCTGAACTGGGCACTGCCGTCTCAAGCACCGCTGCACTGGGCACCGCCGTCTCAAGCACTGCTGAACTGGGCCCTTCATCTCAAGCACCGCTGCACTGGGCCCTTCATCTCAAGCACCGCTGCACTGGGCACCGCCGTCTCAAGCACCGCTGCACTGGGCACCGCCGTCTCAAGCACCGCTGAACTGGGCACCGCCGTCTCAAGCACCGCTGAACTGGGCACCACCGTCTCAAGCACCGCTGGCCCATTAGCGGCAGGGGCAGGCCCGCATCTGTGTCGGGCAGGGCTGCACGAAGCACTATGGGCACCAGTCCCCCTCCAGAACCAGTGGAGACTGTCATCCACTTGAGAGACTGTGGCTTTGCTCTCCCCAGGATGGCACAGTGGGCAACCCACCCACTGCAGAGACTTGAGAGACTGTGGCTTTGCACTCCCCAGGATGGCACAGTGGGCAACCCACCCACTGCAGAGACTTGAGAGACTGTGGCTTTGCACTCCCCAGGATTGAACAGTGGGCAACTCACCCACTGCAGGACTTGAGAGACTGTGGCTTTGCACTCCCCAGGATGGCACAGTGGGCAACCCACCCACTGCAGAGACTTGAGAGACTGTGGCTTTGCACTCCCCAGGATTGAACAGTGGGCAACCCACCCACTGCAGGACTTGAGAGACTGTGGCTTTGCACTCCCCAGGATGGCACAGTGGGCAACCCACCCACTGCAGAGACTTGAGAGACTGTGGCTTTGAACTCCCCAGGATTGAACAGTGGCCATGTTGGCCCCTCATGGATCTGGCGTCGTGCACTCATCTGGCTGAGGTGCCCCCCCTTCCCTTCCCCCTGAGGTGCCTGTAGTTTTCCTATCTGATGCCCCTGCAGTGTTCTCTCCGTTGGAGTCAGGTATCCTGTGTGGGCTTTGCCCATGTGATTTGGGCCCAGTGGTCCACAGACAATGCCTGCTACAATGCTCGGACTTGTACATATATGTATATAAGTGTTTTTGATGTGTAGATATATATATATATATAATTCAGCCAGTAATACAATATATTCCAATGTTTAGAATAATTTCCTTTTGTCTTTGCATTCTTCCGGGAGGTTTGGGGGGGGGTAACTGTGATGTATTACTGTGCATTGATGTGTGTGTTTTAGTGGGTGAGGATGGGGGTGGGTGTGTCGCGTATGTGTGTCCCTGTAATATTTTCTCCTCCCCCCTCCCCTGTGTCGTAGGTGCAGTACTCACCGTTGTCTTCTGCGCCGGCGTTCGTGCTACTGGTAGAGGAGCAGGAAGACAATCGCTGGGAGGATGTGGAGTTCGGGTTCCATGCTGTCCAGAGTCCTCGTGGGGTGTATGGAGGTGAGCGTTTTCCATTTGAAATGGCTGTTTCCGCCATGTTTTTATCGGCGGGGCTAGCGCCCCGGAAAAGGTAGCGGATTGGTGTGTTGTGATAGGGTGAGCGGGACATTGACTCCCGCCTGTCTGTTGGCGGTGACGCCGCGCTGTTTGTTTGTCCCGCCGTGTCGGCCGGTGTGTTGATGTGGCAGTCTCTGTTGGCGGTTTCCGCCAGGGTCGGAATTCCATTTTTTTAACCGGCAGCCTTTTGGCGGTTTAGCCGCAGGTTTAACACTGACCGCCAGGGTTGGAATGACCACCACAGTCCCTTTTAATTATTAACTTTGACACTTTGGGGAACTCATGGTATGGATATTTAATGTGTTCAGTACTACTGGAATCACACATTTCTTTAAGGCTATTAGTTCTGGTTTTGTTCACACTTTCTCCTCTATATTTGGCTTCATACGTTCAGCCATCCACTCCATATTCTCCAGAATTTTGGGGGGATTTCCGATACCTTTGGCTATTATAGGTGGCATTTTGGTATTGCTACTTTTTCTGTGCAATGGCTGTCCGGCTGCAACAAGGAGGACTGAAAGCGCTTCCAACAGGGCTGCTGTGTCGTGGGCACATGATGCAGTACTTTGGAGCATTACTCCTGAAGCAATTGAAGTGTGACTTGTTTCTTTCATTCAGACCGGTTTTGCATTGTGTGCTGCCCATGTTTCAGTGCCTCTGGTGCTCATTTGAATATGCACTGAAAGTTTGTCTTTCTACGCAGCACTTGCTTTCATTGGACACTGATCTGTTGATGTTCCTGCTGAGGGCTCATTACCAGACATGCGCGTTGGGGGTGCGTTTGCTACGGGAAGCTGTTTATGAGTTGCCCTTCATGGACCATGCAGCTCTGAACTCACTGTTGGGCACACCACAGAATGCTGCTGCCTTGGCTGGAGCTCAGGCTTTTGAACACGAATGTCCTTGGTTTTCCTTGGCGATGAACTTCCTAATTTATCAGCTGCCGAAGTGGAAGATTTCCTGTCTTCAATTATTCTAGATTCAATTGGCGATTTTAAAAATGACTCTGACTTTTGAAATTCGGCTTTTCCTGATGGCACAATTCAAATTTTCAATTGTCTTTCTAATACATGCTCAAGTGTCCTTTAACTTGTCATCATTGACATTCCCATTTAGGTGCTTTAAGATGAATTTTAGTAGCTTTTATATAATTAGGCTTTGAACCACCTTTGAACTGTCAAGGGGAGGGTGTTGTGTAGCCATTTTAGCTATAGTTTTAGACACGTTATTTTAGCAAACTATGGCCCTCATTCTGACCCTGGCGGTCTTTGACCGCCAGGGCGGAGGACCGCGGGAGCACCGCCGACAGGCCGGCGGTGCTCCAATGGGGATTCCGACCGCGGCGGTAAAGCCGCGGTCGGACCGGCACCACTGGCGGGGTCCCGCCAGTGTACCGCGGCCCCATTGAATCCTCCGCGGCGGCGCAGCTTGCTGCACAGCCGCGGGGATTCCGACCCCCCCTACCGCCATCCAGATCCCGGCGGTCGGACCGCCGAGATCCGGATGGCGGTAGGGGGGGTCGCGGGGCCCCTGGGGGCCCCTGCAGTGCCCATGCCACTGGCATGGGCATTGCAGGGGCCCCCGTAAGAGGGCCCCTACAAGTATTTCACTGTCTGCTGCGCAGACAGTGAAATACGCGACGGGTGCAACTGCACCCGTCGCACAGCTTCCACTCCGCCGGCTCGATTCCGAGCCGGCTTCCTCGTGGAAGCCTCTTTCCCGCTGGGCTGGCTGGCGGTCTGAAGGCGACCGCCCGCCAGCCCAGCGGGAAAGTCAGAATTACCGCCGCGGTCTTTCGACCGCGGAACGGTAACCTGACGCCAAGGTCAGAATGAGGGCCTATGTCTTCTGCTGGGCACTTCAACCGAGATATGTCTCATTCGAGCTTTGTTGTATTATTTTAGCAATAGCCACATTTGCGGTCTTGTTTTATTTTTCTCTATCTAGCTGTTCTTCGCCTAGGCCAGCACTGTGTTCTTAAACAAGGCATTTCTTTCACTCTGTGCTTTCTCAAGGCTGCAGTGAGATAGGTTACCAGCAGAGTGGTACACTGTGTCTCCATAGTTCACAGAAACATACACACTCCTACATGGAGATCCTTTCTGGGAACATCAGCTTTTTTATTCTAAAAACGCTACTTGACCATGTACATTAGAGGGAGATTCCAGCCAGATGACCACAACTGGATGCTGATTACTGAGTGCTTCACAGCAGCTGCTTATGTAGACTACAGGCCTCTTGCTCAGGTATGAGGGATGATGTCTTCCCAGGGGAATCTGAAGGGCAGAATTAACATGCTGTGCTCTAACATAGCCTAGGTAGGAACTATCCTTAGCAATCTTAGTGACACAATGGTAGAGTTAGTTTTGTGTTTTACTCTCCTTGTCACAATTTTAATCCTATTGTGTTTCATCATCCTACTTATTGCAATACATGCTTTATTATCTAAGATGCAGTTGCTTCAATAAAACCTTATTGAACCTTACTGTGCCTCTGACTGTCCTTGCAAACGTGAGACTAATGTAACTTAGAGAAACGGGTGAGATCTGAGAGACCACGATTTCCCTGAGGAGTCATTTGTGTCATGCACCCCATTGCCCAATCATCCCTGCTCTTACGTGGAGATGAAGCACTTCTAGTTAGCCAGAATAAACCCGGATTAGGCTGACAGAAGTTACCTGGAGTGTGTTCAGACTCAGTCCCCCGCAGTCCAAGCGATTCTGCCGCCCAAATCCAGTAGTCTCATTAGGATAATGAGAACCTATGCGACACTTGGAGTCACACCTTTGATCTGTGTCCAGGAATAAACTTTTTCTGGAGCCAGGAGCCACAGACACATTACAAACTTTACTAGCACAGAGTGCAGCAGGTGCACTCCTACTGACAGTGCAGCCTCTCTTTGTGCAGTTTCACGAGCAGCAGGGCAGTTTTTCCTTAGTTCTCCCTCCAAATCCAATATGTACTAAGATGCAGGGTGCTAGGGGTGCCATATTTATCCCAAGAAAGTGCTGCAAAGAGACAACCTGGTCGCTAGTCAATGGGCTAGTGGGCCTCCTCCTCTTTGGTTACAAAGTTTTGGTGATGTGTGGCATTGTGTGATCCCAGAGTGCAACATTCTTGCTACTGTCAAGATTACGGGACCTTTCTCAACTGTGAGGGGCCTGGTAGTCCACCCCAGCTGTGTGGCTGCCTAAGCGCACAGAAAAAAACAGTTTGGGGAAGAGTTTTCCTTCTCTAGCCCCATCTCCAACTTGTCTACATGAACAAAAGGCAGGATCTCAGAAGTGTTGTGACCATTTCCCCTTTAACGTTGGCTTCCCCTCTGAAGCTCGCCATTTGGATTAATACCGAGTGGCTTCCTGAAAAAGGGAGGTAACACCCTGCCCTTGTGGCAACTTCCTTTGTTCTTAAACCTAGGAGTCATTCACACATCTCCTCAGGCAGGCAGGCAGAAAGCTGTCTGTTGGCCAGGGCCTGTGTGAGGCCACTAGACAACTTTGTAAAACTTATTTAACTTTAAAAGTGACATTAATTTCGACTTGGCCATCAAGTTGCATTTAATGACTTGGTTAATTTGATACCTTACAGTATTCAGTTAGGTAGTCCCATTCAGAATTTAACGAGGCTGGAGCACCAGCCGGTAACCTTGTACTAGCCAGTGGGGCTACTAACCCTCCTCAGCAAAACAACAAATTAACAAGTTTTCTACTGAGACATACATAAAACTACGGGGCATTTTTACAATCCCCTTGCACCTTCTTGGGCCATCCCAGCATCATGTTGTACACTAAGGAGGCATTAAGGAGGCCCCCACCAAGCACCATATTTACAAAGTGGCACGATGCATGCATTAAGCAACTTTGTAACCCCTTGCACCGTATTATACCTGTGCCAGGTATAATGTATGCAAGAGGGTGTATCAATGCAGAGTGGCGCCCAGAACATGGTGCAGTGAAATTTACAAGATATCACTGCGCCATTTTCTGTCATTTGTAACACCTGCTCAGGGAAGGCGTTAAACTGACCCTAGCATGATAACCTATGGCCTTTCCTGTGCCTTGCTAAACTAGCGCCATCATTTATGGCTCTGATCCAGAAAAGCACCACCATAGTGTCATAAAGTATGATGCTATTGTGCTAATGTGTGCCATGGTACGCTGTATAAGAAATACAGCGCTACCATAGTGACGTGAGGGGCACAGGGTGATGCAAGAAAAGTGGTGCATCAGAGTTGATGTGCCACTTTCTTGTAAATATGCCCCTACATGTCTTGCTTAGTAATATTAAGCTCCCTGCCATAGGGCTCTATTGGCCTTCCATAGAGCCGGCATAAATATTACTAAGGGACTTGGGGACGTTGTCATTAATGGCAATGACAAAGTCGAACTTGCAGGGGAACCCTGCCTCTCCAGTCTGCAGTGGGAGGCTGGGAATGTTTGTACTTTGTCACACACGTTGGCACAATCAGTGCTGCTTCCTTAGGTAGACATGCTGCCTTACATGCCCTTTGTTTCCTAGACAACATATCCTAGAGGCTTATAAGTAAGTCAGTACTTGCCAATTGGGTATAGCCAATGCAACATATACTTTGGAATGGGTCAGAACAATGGCACTGAAGGTCTGGTTGGCAGGCCTCACTGCATTTTCAAAGTCAAAAAACATAATCTAGTAGTCCAAGTGGGTGGCAAGAAATATGGGGAAACTGCAAAAAAAAAACGTACCTTACAAAAGGTAAAAACAAAACCTGGGCACTGACACCTTCAGCACCCAACCTTTCTCATACCTCAAATAAGAACAATTCCATGCCGTGGCCTAGGTGAAAGTCTGTCTGTCTATGATGAAAATCCAAGCTTGATTTGAGTATATCCTTTCCAATCAGAAGCTCAAGAGAGAAAAGGAACAGTGGAAATAGGGTGGTTGTTGGAAGAGTCAGTGGTATCAGATGTTGGTGTCTTTATTTGTCTCTCTTTTTTCCTTTCTCTTTCATCCCCTCCCTGTCTCCCTCTGTTCCTAGTTACAGTGTCCTCACCCTTCCTTTGTCACACCCTACCTTCTTTCTTTCAATTTGACTATTTGTCTTTTTCTGTCAGCCTGTCAAGTTCTCTCCTCCCTTTTAGTCCCTATTCTCTCAGTGTTGTCAGTTTGGTTTCTTATAGATATTACACATAACACTGTTTGACTAAGGTTAGAAATTGGGTCTCTGGTTGGCAGTCAATTTGCACTCTGTCCAAGCAGGGAACCTCACACTAGTCTTGGTAAGGGAGATACACACCTAGAATAAACCCTGCTCACTCCCTTGGTAGCTTGGCAAAAGCAGTCAGGCTTTGTGTAAAGTATTTCTACAAACATACACAGTAACACAGTGAAAACACCACAAAATCACTCAACATCAGATTAGAAAAATAGCCAATATTTATCTGAGTATTACAAGACCAGAGCAACAAAAATGCAACATACACAAGCAATGATTCGAATTTTCAAAGATTAATCTTCAATATAGTACTTAAAAAAACAATAACCTTAACTTGCGCCATCACAGCATTGTTGACGGAGTCGTTCCCAACAGTCTGATGCCATTCTTGAGGACAGCGCCGGTCAGAGAGTGGTTCTGACCCTCAGCTACAGTACCTGTGGTATCGGGGAAACAAACTGGTGCACGGAGGTGAGGCGTTGCTGGATATGGTGCGGCATCTGCTCCATACTGGAGAGCAGGGAAGGTGATGTGTCATCAGTGTGAGGCATTGGTTCATCGAGATCCGACTGGGTCAATTAATCCAGCAGGTCAAGATATGTTCGGCGACCTCTTGGGTTCGAGGTCACACTATGGGGCTATAGTGGTGCGGCAAAGTCAAGTGTCATGAACGTCAGTGACTCAGCAAAGTCATGGGACATCAGCAACTCTGCAAAGGCATTGGGCCTGCAGTGTCAGTTGTGGTTGTCACACTCCAGAGGGCACCAGGGCTTTAGGTGTCGCTGAGTCGGGCAGAGACATAGGTCCTGGGGTCATCTGGAGTCGGTTCACCTGGTTCTTCTTGTTTTTAGGCTAGCTTTCACTCGCAAGGACCCAGAAACTGGAAAGCACACCACCTGGCAAGTTTGGGTCCACAGCATGCGGGCCTAGAGGCTGGTAGGTGAAGTCTTTGATGTATGTGAGACTTCTTAACAGGAGGCAAGCTCAGTCCAAGCCCTTGGAGAAACTTAAGAAGCAGTTACACAGCAAAGGCAAGTCTTTGTCTTCCTTAAGGCAGATGCAGCAACTGCAGGCCAACCTGGCAAAGCACACACAACAAAGGGGCAGTACTCCTCCTTCAGCTCTTCAGCCCTTTTCCTTGGCAGGGATTCCTCTTGATCCAGAAATGCTCTAAAAGTCTGGGGTCTTGGGTCCACTACTTATACTCATTTCTGCTTTTGAAATAGGCAAACGTCAAAGGAAAGCCTGTGTTGTTCACAAGATCCTACCTTGTCTGAGCCTGGCTTCAGACACACTCCAGGGAATTGGAGACTGCATTGTGTGAGGACAGTCAGATCCTCCCTCCCCGTCTAGCCCAGGAAGACCCAGAAGGTATGCAGGAAACCCCCACCCCCTTTGTTTCACTGTTTAGAGTGAATTCACAAACAACCCAACAGTCAGTCTGTCCCACACATGGATTCCACAGGCAGGCAGAGGCACAGAATGATTAAGCGAGAAAATGCCCACTTTCTAAAAGTGTCATTTCCAAACAGACAATCTAAAAGCCAACTCTACCAAAAATTGAGAGTTCAGAAACCCCAAATTCCAAACCTCTATCTGCTCCTAAAGGGACCTTTCACTTAAAAAATATTCAAAGGCAATCCCCATGTGAACTTTTGGGAGAGATAGGCCTTGCAGTAGTGAAAACCAAATGTGGCAGTTCCACTATCAGGACATGTAAAACTCAGGCCTACCTTGGGGGTGACATACATGTAGAAAAGGGCAGGTTTGCTTCTGGCAAGTGGGTACACTGGCCAGGTCGTATTGAAAGTGCAAAACTCCACACAGAGACACTGAAGTGGCAGGTCTGAGACATGTTTACAGGGCTACCCATGTGAGTGACACAGTCAGTGATGCAGGCCCACTAGAAGCATTTGACTTACAGGCCCTGGACACCTCTAGTGCACTTTACTAGGGACTTCCTATTAAATTAAATATGTCAATCAGGGATAACTGATCATGAACACAATCTACACAGGGAGCACTTGCAGATTAGCACTGATCAGCAGTGGTAAAGTGCCCAGAGTACCAAAACCAGCAAAGTCCAGCACACAGTCAAAACATGGGAAGCAGCATCAACAAGGACATGGAAAACCACACCAAGGATGCCAGGTCTAACAAGTATGCAGCACAAAGGTAGCAATGACCTGTAGAAAAAACCTAGGAGCATAGGTATGAGAGGCCTGTGCCAAGGTTGCATTACTTAAATGATGCAACAGCTATACAAACCTTTCAACCATATCTGTGAGGCCACACAAAGCCACTTTGCATGGCTTTGTATGCCCACATAGATATGGAGTAAGGCAAGGCAGAGCAAATTGTTGTGTTGCCTTACTCTGCATTAGGAAGGTGGTCCAATTGAGCTGTGGTGTGTGTTCCCACTCAACACAGATGGTTTTTGACACATCCCCAGATTTTCAAAGCCATGTAAAACTCAGTATGCATAACATTTTCCACCTCCCCAGGGGAGGCACAACGAAGATAAATATCTTTATTTGTCCTCATTTTGCAGCACACATAGAAAGAGGAAAATGCCTGCCAGGATTGTTTTTGTGCAGGAAGGTGCAGTGCAGTGGGTAAGGACATTAAGGTGTTGTATTGCATAGATATAATGCAATCCTGCCCTTTCCCTTTGATGCAGGGCAACCCAACAAGGTGATCTGCTGCACTGACCTGCGTAAAAAGCCTATAAATGAGGGCCTTGAAAACTTGCAACAGGATGCAAAGCTGTCAACAGAGAAGGTTTCCTTACAGAAAACTGTTAGGCATGGACAGCAGCAGTGCTTGCTGAACTCATGATAGCAGGTATGAACAGTCAAAAAAATTGCAAGCTTTACACATACTCAATAAAGGCTATATAGGAGCAATAGTAAAAGGATTCCTCACACACATAGAAGAGTTCCTGCACATAAAACAACTTGGAAGTTTTCCTCAAACAAACTGTAGATGTACAGCACTGAAAATAGATGTGCCAACATTCTTCACACGTACACACCTCATGGGCAGCTGCACTGAAGATTTCCTCCCACACAGAAAAGTCACTATGAACAGCAGCTAGAAAACCAAACTCATACACTTACAGCACATGAGTGAGCTGTGCAGGCATCCATCAGGCTGCACAAAAAGAAGTAGCAGTTTTGCAAGCTTCAATCACAGTTATAGGGTACATCAGTGGAAGCATTTCTCATAAAATTAGTACAGGATTGGCACGAGTGTTGTAAAGCTGCAGTGTGAGCACACCTTTCAAAACATATTCACCATTGTGAGCAAGCAGAAAGTAAAGCTTGCAAAACTGATGGAGACTGGGCAACAACTGTGCAGATCTCTGATACAGTACAATATTGACAGCATCAAAATAATTCAACCTCAGAACATAGGCACAGGAACTAATCATCATTTCAAGCCTCTCTTATAAAACATGAATGGGTAGGTAGGCAAAGCAGCCAACGTGCACCATTCAGTGTGTCACACCTTCAAGCAGACCTTGCCTAGTTCAATAAGACTAAAACTAAAAGTCTCAAAATGCAAAGTGCTGCTGGATTAAAAGTCAGTCGTGGCTGACAGTGTCTCACATGAAGGGCCCCCTAGCACCTTTGTGTTTACACAACCTATCTAAAGTGTGCAAGACACCCATCTCAATATATGAGAAATTAATTTGACCCTTAAGCACAAGTACACATAAAAAACATTGCAATCAGATTATGATCTTTAAAATGCACTAGCACCAAGAAGCTGGGTTTAGATTTAAGATACAGTATTCTTGGATGTTTGTGGGACTAAATCATTTCATATCAGACAATGTTTATTTTGTTGTGTTGATCAAAAGTCACTCGACTTAGAAAACATTGTTCCAGTGCCTCAGGCTTAGGCAGGTTACTTAAGTGACCACAATTAAAAAATTACAAATAACAGAGGTCCAGGGAAATGGCAGTTCACTGACTCTCCTTTCAAGCTCCATTTTCTGTGTAAGAGGCTGCTAGAAATTGGGTTGTTGGTTGACTGAAGTGTGAGCCCTGGTCAAGCTGCAAACACAATTCTTGTCAGGGTATGGCACAAGCAAACTCCATATTAGCTTGTGCTCACCCTTTGGTAACTTGGCACAGAGCGGTCAGGCTTAACATGAAGGCAATGTGTAAAGTATTTTTGCAACCCTTCAAACAGTAACACAGTGAAATCACCATACAAAAAGGATCCCACACCAGATTGGAAAAACAGAACTTAATGTAATTAATAAAACAAGACCAAAACAACAAAAACTTTATAAGTAGAACTTGAGATATAGATTTTTAAAGAATAAAATGGAGAGTAGTACTCTTAAGCAAAAACCACAAACAATGGATATCTGGTTGCATAGGACCAAGGCAAAGTAAAACATTCAGGCTGACCACGATAGAGCACGGGCCAGCTACAGGGACCCAATTAGGTCCATTGAACAAAGTACTTTAAATCATGGTTGTGGAGCATTGCGTAGATCCGAGGTGAAAATGCATTGCAAAGCCAATGCAATGCATTGGTTCTGAGGTTGGGCGAGGCTGAGGTGCGAGGTCCTGTTGTGTCAACCTCGAGGATCCTGCAGATGGGGTTTTGTGATGTGAAGGCTGGTGTTAGGGAAGCTTGGTTCTGAAGGGCGGTGAAGCTTTGACGTGGAGTTTACCATTGTTGTCGAGACTGCCATTGATGAGTGTTATGCCATTAATTGTGTTTGACCAATGACTTTGTGTTTCACCACTGTGTATTTTAGTTGCTCAATGTTTACCAGTAGCATATTACATGTTGCATTCAGTTTAGCTGCCTATTGGCTTTAACATGGCATTAGACATTACGGCCCTCATTACAACCCTGGCGGTTGGTGTTAAAGCGGCGGTAAAACCGCCAACAGGCCGTCAGTAAAAAAAATGGAATCATGACCGTGGCGGAAACCGCCAGCATAGACAGCCACTTTAACACTCCAACCGCCACAGCGGTACAAACAAACAGCATGGCGGTCACTGCCAACAGACACGCGGAAGACAATGTACTGCCGACAGAATCATGAGAGGCCAATCCGCCACCTTTTCCGGGGGTAGTGGATGCCTTTCTCCACTGGTTATGGAGGGGGCCTGGTGCCCAGAGTGCTTCATCCTGCTAAGGACTGAGGTAGTGGATGCCTTTCTCCACTGGTTCTGGAGGGGGCTTTGTGCCCAGTGTACTTCATCCTGCCAAGGACTGAGGTAGTTGATGGGATACTCCACTGGTTCTGGAGGGGGCTTTGTGCCCAGAGTGCTTCATCCTGCCAAGGACTGAGGTAGTGAATGGGATACTCCACTGGTTCTGGAGTGGGCTTTGTGTCCAGTGTGCTTCATCCTGCCAAGGACTGAGGTAGTGGATGGGATACTCCACTGGTTCTGGAGGGGGCTTTGTGCCCAGAGTGCTTCATTTTGCCAAGGACTGAGGTAGTGGATGTCTTTCTCCACTGACGGTGGGCCTACATGGAAGCTGTCCACGCCCCTGAAACTGACCACCAGCTTCGTACGACTGACCACTGGGGATGGCAGCCATGTCTGCGGTGGTGCCACTGGCACATGATGTGGCATGGCCGCTGGCGGTGCTTGTGGCGGCCTAAGTAGCGGCGGTGCTTGCGGCGCTCATTGGCCTGTGGTGCTGGTGGGTGGCTCAGTGAGTGTGCTGGTGGTGGAGGTGTCCTTGGCAGTGGTGCTGGTTGCAGTGGTGTCCTGGGAAGCGTTGCTGGTGGCGGCGGTGTCCTTGGCAGCAGTGCTGGTGGTATCCTTGGCAGCGGTGCTGGTGGCGGTGGTGTCCTTGGCAGCGGTGCTGGTGGTGGTCTTGTCCGCCGTGCAGGTTGGCGGCGACTTCCCTTTCTTTCTCTGCCCCTTCCCCACCTTGGATGGTGGCGCAGCTGTCTTGCCACTCCCAACTGTAGTCCTGGGAGAGCCCTTGGTGGCAGGTGTTTTGCCCTTCTCCCTCTGGGCTGTGGCCAACTTCTTATGTTTCTGAGGTGGGGGACTGTCCTTGGTCTGGCTCCTTGGCACACTGGCTGCCCTGCTGCTTGGTGCACTCCAGAAGCCGGTTACTGCTGGCACCACTGTTCCCGGTGATGTGGTGGCTGAGGTGCTGGCTTGGGACCTTGAAAAGAGTGCCCTAGGGGATGGAAGGGGGTGGGGGAGGTGTAGGGAAGAGGTCAACATTTAAGAGGAAAAGTTTTTTAGACACACTTGGACGGGTAGATGGAGGGGGGTTGGGAGTGGAGGAAGAGGTAGTGGTTGTAGGAGGTGTACGTTTGCTGACTTTGGGTGAAGGTGCATGGGCTGGAGGCTGTCGTGAGGTGGATGGCTGTTGGGTGGGTGTGTGAGTGCGTTTTTGTACTTTGGGAGGTGGGCTCACTGGGAATGGACACATGGGATGTGTGAATGGTAGTGGGGGTGGTGAGTGCACATGAGCGGTGTGTGGTGATGGGAGTGCTGGTGATGGACATAGTGGCTGAAGTTGTAGCGCATGCAGGTATGAGTGGAGACTTGACAGGGAGGGAGGAGGAAGATGAGGAGGAGGGGGACACAGTTGAGGCAGCGGATGTTGGTATGTGTGCATGGGTATGATGCTTGTGTGAGTGCCTGTGGGATGTGTGGTGCTCATGTTTGCCAGAGCTACCCTTGTGTGTTGAGGTGTGTGCATTCTGGTCTGATGGTGTGCTTGGGATAAGCTCAGGTACAGGGATTGGGGCTGGGTGGAGGAAGTTGGAGGAGGAGGATGGACACAGGGACAATGGCTGTCATCAGTGCTGAGGCCAGAGCTGAAAAGCTCGCTGTTGGACTGCCTGACCAGAATGAATGTCCTCCAGGTATGCATTTGTCTGTTGCAACTGCCTCTCTACACCCTGGATGGCATTCAGAATGGAAGACTGCCCAACAGTGAGGGATCTGAGGAGGTCAATGGCCTCCTCACAGAGGGCAGCAGGGCTGACAGGGGCAGGGGCTGAGGGCCTGGGGCGAAGAAAATGCCCACCCTCCTGGGTGAGCGGCCATGGGGCACACGCTGAGGTGCTGCTGGAAGGGCGGTGCTGGTAGGGTGGGTGGTGGCTGTACCTGTAGATGCGGGGGCAGAGAGGGGCACACCACCGCAAGGGAGCTCCCATCAGAGGAGGAGTCCGTGTCACTGGTCTCAGCTCCTGTCCCCGTCGTGGAGGTCCCCTCGCCCTCCGTCCCACTGGTGAATTCGCAGTCCGTAGTCTCGCCCTCCAGGGCCATGTGGGATGCAGCTCCCTCCTGCTCTGGTGCCACTGCTCCTCCGCCTGATGATGCTATTGCACACAAGAAGAGGGAGACCAAATAAAGAGGGGGAAGACAGAAGAAAGACATGTTCAGTGCATGCAATACCGCTACCGTTGGCGGACACTAAAGACACAGCAGCCCCCTGCACTACGCCATGCACTTAGAGTTCCCTAATTAATCACAGGGACATGGGGTACAAGGCCTATGCCCGATTGCCTCACACATGAAAGTCACAGGAGCCTGACTAGGTGTAGTTGGCTCTTAACACTGGTGGGGTGGGGTGCCACATGGCCTGCCTTACGAAGGTACCTTGCCTACAAAACTCGCCCTGGCCTAGGGGTGGCCACAGCCCACCTTCCCCACCCAGACACCTCCAATGTGCGCTGATTCAGCTGAATGAGAGTGTACTCACCCCCTTGTGGATGCGATAATGCTCTCAAGCACCCATCCAACTCCGGGTATGCCACCACCAGGATCCCGAACATCAGGGGGGTCATTGTGCGATGGGAACCCCTCCCACGTTGGGAGGCCATCCCCATCTGGGCCTCCGTTGTCTTCTTTCTCCAGCGGCGAATGTCCTCCCATCTTTTCCAGAAGCGGGTGCTCCGTCTGTGGTGGACCCCCAGGGTCTGGCCTTCCTTGGCGGTGGCACGCCAAATATCCTTCTTCTGGTAGGCACTGACCTACAAGGAATAGTACAGGGGAAAAGGAGAAGATATAGCCGTCCGGACCATCACAGTCATTGGCCCGCATTCCTACCCTTGCCATGACGCACATACACTCACTGTCATTTCATGCACGCCTCATTCTCACCCCCGTATCTTACATCCACACCACTCCACACAGGCATTGCCCATACAGCATGCTCACAGTGTACTTACATGTTTGTCTGGAGAACCGTAGAGTAGCGTGTACTGGGGGAGGACCCATCCACTAGTTTCTCCAACTCCTCCATGGTGAAGGCAGGGGCCCTTTCCCTAGACACATGAGCCATTGTCGCTTCCAGACTGAGTTCACAGCAGCACTTGCAGTGTAGGTCCTCTCCTGTCGAAGATCAGGTATCAAGTCAGATGAACAGATAGAAAATGGCGGTCACGTCCGTGGCGGTGCGTACCGTCACCGCCGGCATACATCGTCATTGGCTCCTGGGACCCATAGGGCCCAATGTTAACCAATACAGGATTGTGCTGCGGTCTTTGACCGCCTACTGCGACGGTGTCAAACGTCAGCGCAGTTACCTCAGCTCCCATTGTCCCACCTTACAGGTCAGGCCGCCACCATTTCAGGGGGCCACATGGCATTATTTTTAAATGCGTCACACATATCTAGGCCTTGCATACACACTAAGACAGGCCAATAGCGGATTGAAAAATGTGTGCAATAAAGTTGTGTTTTTCGTACCTCAGTGTTGGCTGACCCTCTGCTCGCTGTTCTCCTCCATAGAGCACGTCCACTAGGGCAGGTGAGGAGGTGGTGGCATCCTCCCGTTTACATACCGCTGGTGGACCTGTCGACAATGGAAGAGCGACATGTAATTGTCACCTACAGACTGGACCGTGCCACAATCCATGAACTGTGTGCCCAGTTGGAGCCGGACCTGATGTCAGCTATCCGCCATCCCACCGGGATACCCCCTCTAGTGCAGGTCCTGTCAGTACTCCATTTCCTGGCAAGTGGGTCTTTTCAGATGACAGTGGCCATAGCATCAGGGATGTCCCAGCCTATGTTCTCCAACGTGTTGTCCAGAGTGTTGTCTGCCCTGCTGAAACACTTGAGCAGCTACATCATGTTCCCTCAGGTGGAGGATTTGCCTACAGTGAAAGGTGACTTCTATGCATTGGGACATATCCCCAACATCATAGGTGCCATTGATGGGACACATGTGGCCTTGGTCCTCCCCCCCCGCAGGAGTGAACAGGTGTACAGAAACCGGAAGAGTTACCATTCTATGAATGTGCAGATGGTGTGTTTGGCCTACCAGTACATCTCCCATGTGAATGCCAAATTTCCTGGCTCTGTGCATGATGCTTACATTCTGAGGAATGGCAGCATCCCTTATTTGATGGGGCAACTCCAGAGGCACTGTGTGTGGCTATTAGGTGAGGACATGGACCCTATGCAGTGTGAATTTTTGTCTGGGGTTGTCCCTAAGGGTTAGTGTGTGTCTAACAGTTGTCCCTTGATATTTGCAGGTGACTCTGGCTACCCCAACCTGTCATGACTACTGATGCCAGTGAGGAATCCCAGGACAAGGGCAGAGGAACGCTACAATGAGGTACATGGGCGAACTAGGAGGGTTATAGAGAGGACCTTCGGCCTCCTGAAGGCCAGGTTCAGGTGCCTCAATATGACGGGTGATTCCCTATTCTACTCACCAAAGAAGGTGTGCCAGATCATCGTGGCCTGCTGTATGCTGCACAACTTGGCTTTGTGACTACAGGTGCCTTTTCTGCAGGAGGATGGTCCTGAAGGAGGTCTTGTGGCAGCTGTGGACAGTGAAGAAGAGGAAGCAGAAGAAGAGGATATCGACAACAGAAACACCATGATTCATCAATACTTCCAGTGAGACACAGGAAAGAAGACATCACTGCCTGCTACATCTGATACACTTGTTCTACCTCTCATCTGTCTGTCACTTTCACCCAGTGTATGGACCATGATTTGTCACTTTCCCTTTCGATTTCACAGACGTGGGTCCTACTGTGTGACCGTTGCTATGTTTCCTCATGGACTAGAGCTGCGTGACATAGGTATTATTGACAATACAATGGATATTGCTATTTTCCTACGCTATTGCAAATACACATATGTGAAAGTACAGACTGACTCCAGATAGTTTTGTGATTTAAGGGTATTTATTTAAGTGCTAAATAGTGGAGGGGGTTGTAAAATGGGCAGGGGTGATGGTGGAGGAATGTCCATGGCAGAGTCCAGTATATTTGCTTCACAAGTGCATTGTCCAAAGGGGCATAGGAAGTGGAGCTGTGGCAGTTGATGGATGGACACGGTGACAAAGTGGGACAGAAGGATGATAATCAGGGCAGGTGTCTTGGCATTGTTCTCTGTCTTTGTCCTGAATCTCAGGGACCGCTTGCGGGGTGGTTCTCTATCTGCAGGGGCTGGGGTGCTGGTGTCGTGGTCCTGTGGGGCGGTGCCTCCTGTCCACTAGCGCCGGCGGAGGTGGTGGGCAGTTCATCGTCCAGGCTAGTGTCAGGGGCCCCTTGTTGTGCCACAGTGTCCGTCCTGGTGTTCACGAGTTCCTTCAGCACCCCTACAATGGTGCCCTGGGTGGTATTGATGGATTTGAGTTCCTCCCTGAACCCCAAATACTGTTCCTCCTGCAGCCGTTGGGTCTCTTGAAACTTGGCCAGTACCGTTGCCATCGTCTCCCGGGAATGGTGGTAGGCTCCCATGATGTTGGAGAGGTCCCCGTGGAGAGTGGGTTCCCTGGGCCTGTCCATTCCCTGTTACACAGCAGCCCTCCCAGTTCCCCTGTGTTCCTGGGCCTCTGTCCCCTGAACCGTGTGCCCACTGCCACTGCCCCCAGGTCTCTGCTATTCTTGGGGAGGTGGGTTAGCCTGGGTTCCCTGTAGTGGTGGACACACTGCTGCTTGACGTGACCTGGGGACAGAGGTATGGGCCCGCTGGGTGGGTGCTGTGCTGGTGTTTCCAGAGGGGGGAAGCTCTGTTGTGGCCTGTGCCAGTGAGAGGGGAACTGACTGTCCCGAGATCCCAGATGGGCCGGGCTGGTCATCTAGATCCAGTTGGGCAGTGCTGCTGTCATCACTGTGGGCCTCTTCTGTGGGGGGAGTGGACATGTCTAGAACCTCCTGTCCAGTGCCGTTGGGTAGGGGTCCTGCAGGGGTGTAAAGGCATAGTTTTAGTATCTGTGTGTGCCATGGTGTGCAATGGGTGGGTGACCCTGTACCCCAGTGCTTGCATTCCTGTTTAGGACCTTGTGTGCTAATTGTTTATGGGTCTGTGTGGGTATGTGCAGTGGACATGCATTGGTGATGGGTGTCCATGCTTTGTTGTTGCATGCAGGGCTGGGTGTTGGGATGTGTGGTTTGTGATAGTGGGACATATGTGAGGAGTTGGAGTGATGGGGGTGAGGGTGAGGGTGGGGGTATGTGTTAGCATGCAGGTAGGGTGGGGGATGTAAAAGTTAAGATTTGACTTACCAGAGTCCATTCCTCTAGCTACTCCTTTGAGTGCACGTGTTTTATAGTGGTGTGGGTGTGTGGGAGTAGCGTGTGTATGTATATCAGGTGTGTGTATTTGGAATTGTCCAATGTGGTTGTGTTTTGTAAGAGTGTGTGTATTTTGAGTGCAGCGGTGTGTACCGCCAATGGTTTACCGCGGTTGAAAGACCGCTGCATGGATTCGTGGGTCGTGATAGTGTGGGCGTAATCCTGTTGGAGTGACGGTGGAGGTTTAGTTCTCGACACTTTATCACTGACCTTTGGTGTGTCAGACTTGTGTGGGTGTCTAAATTTTGGCAGATTCCGAGCTGTGGGTCGTAATAGCTGTGGTGGAATTCTGCGGCGGTGTGTTGGTGGTCTTCTGCACGGAGGTAAGAGGGATTTACGCCAATGTTGTAATGAGGGCCTACATTTGGTATTTAGGTTAGCTGCCTATTGGCTTTAACGTGGAGTTAGACATTGCATTTGAGACATTTTAGATGAGCGATGTTTTTCCACATCGTTGACCAATCTGTGTTTTTCGTATTGAATTCACACCAAACCCTAGCTGAGAAGAGAGCATATATTTTGTGTTTACCTATCTATCCAGGCTGGGAACAAGTGAGATTTGGGGACTTGGCCACTCTCCAAATTCTTGTTCGGTTCCCACACTGAGCCAGCATTTTTGCTCTAAACGGTGTCCCTGGGCAGCAGCAAGGGGACATTTTGCAGGACTTCAGTCAGGAGCGGACGCCAGCTGCCTGGCCTCCCGTTTGGGCAGAAAATCTCTTTCTTGCAGTTGAACAGGAGTCATCAACTTGCTGGCATGAGAAAGATGACAAGCAGTGGTAGGGCCTACGGTGATGAAATTTGGGCTTTTATTCTTTGCTTTGAAGTTATGCTATAATATAATCACATGTATTTGCAGTGTACATTGCAATTGAGAAGTACTATATATTTTGCTTTCATTGTTGTGGCTACTTATAAACGTGTGCTTCCAACCTACTAATCTCGTCTTTCAGGAACCTTGTGGTGAAGTAATAATAATAAATGTCTTCTTTAAAATAAGAACTGCATTCCAGAGAAGTTTTGTCAGCTCGGTCATAAGATAAGGAAAGCAAAACATTTTGGCATTAGTCGTCAGTCTGGGAGTCGAATTGGAGATTGGAGGTGCACAATTTAAAAGTGTAATTGTTTTTGTTGTTTAGAGAAGAAGCATGGCAGACCATGTTTGAACATGCATGTGAAGTTAAACTGCCTTATGGTGCTGTGAGAAACATGTTTTCTTGTTTATCAGGACTTTGTGAGTCTTGGGATGAGTGCTTTGATAAAGCAAAAGTGTTTTCATATTTAGAAAATGTGCCTTTTGAAAGAAATGATGTCCCTTTTGTTCTTGGCATAAGGATTTGGATACGTTTGTCTGCTTACAGAAAAATGCATGAGAGATGTAGGCAGTTAGAACATGAAAATATGAATTTACGTGAGCAAATTAGCCAGAACACATAATTGCAAGATAAATTTGAAATTTATGAAGCTGTTGCAAGAGAATCTGGCTTTTCACATTCCAGTAACGAGGAGGTTAAAAAAGGTGGGGGCCAGTGTGAGCCTCTTGAGCAGAGCGTAGATCTCGGAGCGCAGAACAGCCCACGGTTGTTGGCAGTTGAAGTGCATTCCTTAGAAGATTACACTGAGCACAAAGTTGAGAATGTTATATTCAGACCATTTTTGCAAAGTAAAATTAATTCAGACAAGGCAGAAGTACTGTCGCAAAATGTGCAGTTTCTGGGAATTCAGTGGAATCCAGAAAATAGGCAGATGTTGTCACAGGTAAAACAAAAGATTTAAGAGTTTCTTACTATTTGCACTAAGCAAGAGACACCGAGTTTCACAAGCTTGTTTAATTTTTGGAAACAGTATAGCCCTCATCTGAGTAAAATCTTAACACTTTGGTACAAAGTAACAAGGAAAAAACATGAGTTTGAAGGGAGTGAGAAGCAGCTGCGTGCTTTTGATCTGGCAAATTAAATAATTCTACTGACTTTAGATTAGTGCGCAATGCAAGCGAGAAACACTGATTTACATGTGAACCAGGAACAATTTTCCAATTTGAGTATGTGGCACAAACAGGAGAGGACAAGCGTGCCCCTGGCGTTTTGGATTAGAAAACTATCTGACTTTGTGGAGCGCTGTACTCCTCTTGAAAAACAGCTTTTGACTTGTGATTGGTCTCTAGTGAATACTGAGCAAATGACATTAAATAATGTAATTCTGAAACCTGAACTATCAATCATGCAGTGGGTGATGAGTTTACCTAAATCTCACAGCATAGGACAGGCACAGGAGGCTAGTATCATACACTGGTTCTGGTACATGCAAAACAGGGCTCGAGTCACTGCAGCTCTACATGAGCAGGTGTCACAAGCCCCTGTACAGGATGAGGAGAGGGTGCAGGGGGTGCCACAGGTAAAAGAGTCACCAGTAAAATTGAGTGCACCATTTGAATTCTGTCCCCGAGGATAAAAAGCGTGTTTGTTTGACTAATGATTAAGTGAAATGCATGAGTACTAAAAGACCATAGAAAACAGTGTAATACAATCCAGTTACTGAAACGCTGTTGTCTACCACAGGAGAAGGAAAAAGTAACTAATATGCAGAGTTGTAGTATGTGTGTCAGTCCTTAAAGCAAGAGCTGCTTGAGACGTGTCATTTTTACACTGATTCTTGGTTCACTGCCAATGGATTAGCCGTTTGGTTTTCCATATGGCTTGTATATAACTGGTTAATTTCCCTTGCAGATGTTAAAGCCAAAATTTCAGAGACAGAAGTGTCAACCCAGAATTCTGACTTGGTGGGGATGGCTAAGTGGGTGCACCAGAAATGTGGACATCTGGGAGAAAAAAACCACTTGCAGGTGGGCAGAGATTAGAGAGATTCACATTCCCCTAGATTTGATAAAAACTGTGATTTTGCAGTTTCCTATTTGTCAGCACACACAACAGAAATCTGTCCCACAAACAGAAAAAAGATCAGTTGGGGAGAGGAAAGGTACCAGGACAGATATGGCAAATTGATCAGGTTTTAGGGGGAGTGATTGCTGCAGATTACCAAGGAGAAATCAAAATTATGCTGATAACTAGAAAATAATCTGATTCATTCATACAGATTGGAGACAGAATGGCCCAACCTGTCAAAAGTGCAGTAAATGGATGTTTGGTAAAGAAGGAGTCTGCCCCAGCCCTTCTGGCAGTGCAAGGAAAGTGAAGCTGTGGTGCAGCAGATGAAAACCTCAGTGCTAAGGTGTGGGTTGAATCCGCAAATGACCCTCCAGAACCTGCAGAAATCATTACAAAGGGCCCCAATAACGTCCTGCTGATTATAAAACAAGGAAAGGAAGAAGAAAGGGCACATTTCAGATGACAAATGTTATTTGCAAGAAAAGTCAGACTTTTTTCTTTTGCAGATCCTACCACGACCTGCCACTGACCATGAGTGTGCTGTGTGGTCTCCCTTCGGGTATGTGCATGTGGGGTCGGCGGAGGGACCGGCCCCCCAACCTGAACCTGATTGATTAAAGTACAAACCCCATGGATCCATTTTGCGCAACTGGCGCCTTCAGTTCAAGTTCTACACAGGATCAATATAAAGTTTGTCAACTTGTTTGATTACATTCTTCCACTTTAACTAAACAACACTGCCAGTTAACTGTCTGTGATTTTCGTGTGGAACCCTGACTTTCACTTACATTCCAGCAAACCTTTCAGGTGGACAGTGTACCTTTACATGAGTAGAACTCATGCTACATCAACTTGCTGTTTTAGAGACACTGTTAAATCAGTTATTATCCCAATCAGAGTATATAAGCTTCAGTCTTTTCATTGTAGATGTATCTGATTTGAAAGGTTATGAGATCAATATGTTAATCCACTTCCATTGCTTTACAGTGATTGCTTTTATTATTTGAATCTGATTTGCTTATAATATTTTTGTTTTTTTGTTTTTGTTGTTGTTTTTGTTTTTGTTTGAAATAAGAGGTATGTAAACAAAAGTCGTTGGTCATAGGGTGGAGATGTTATGCCATTAATTGTGTTTGACCAATGACTTTGTGTTTCACCACTGCGCATATTAGTTGCTCAATGTTCACCAGTAGCACATTACATGTTGTATTCAGTTTAGCTGCCTATTGGCTTTAACATGGCATTAGACATTACATTTGGTATTTAGGTTAGCTGCCTATTGGCTTTAACGTGGAGTTAGACATTGCAGTTGAGACATTGCAGATGAGCTGTGTTTTTCCACATGGTTGACCAAGCTGTGTTTTTCGTATTGAATTCCCACCAAACCCTACCTGATAAGAGAGCATATATTTTGTGTTTACCTCTCTATCCAGTCTGGGAACGAGTGAGATTTGGAGACTTGGCCACTCTCTAAACTCTTGTTCGGTTCCCACTCTGAGCCATCATTTTTGCTCAAAACCGTGTCCCTGGGCAGCAGCAAGGGGACATTTTCCAGGATTTTAGTCAGGAGCGGACGTCAGCTGCCTGGCCTCCCGTTTTGGTGGAAAATCTCTTTCTCGCAGTTGAACAGGAGTCATCAACTTGCTGGCATGAGAAAGATGACAAGCAGTGATAGGCCCTACGGTGATGACATTTTGGCTTTTATTCTTAGCTTTGAAGTTATGCTATAATATAATCACATGTATTTGCTGTGTACATTGCAATTGAGAAGTACTGTATATTTTGCTTTCATTGCAGTGACTACTTTTAAACGTGTGCTTCCAACCACTAATCTCGTCTTTCAGGAACCTCGTGGTGAAGTAATAATAATAAATGTCTTCTTTAAACTAAGGAGTGCATTTCAGAGAAGTTTTGTCAGCTCGGTCATAAGATAAGGAAAGCAAAACAATGAGGGATGCAAGGACCTGTTCCAGGAAAGCGCCACATAGTGGCAGTTCCAAAGATATGCATCAAGTCAAAGATACAGGATGTGGTGGTGATGCAAGTCTTCTGAGCCAGATCCAATCCACGCAGCAGCAGTGATGCACCCGTTCTGCTTGAGGATGCACTGCTCAACCGAGGAGATGTGTCAGTTATGCTTTGAGATGCACTGTTCAGCAGAGAAGGTGCCTTGATTCTGCTGTGAAGAAACTTAGGCCCACTTGAAGGGATTAGGACTGGGGTGGCCCCACTTAGCAGGGTAGATTCACAGACAACAGATTTCAGGTGCAGAAGCAAGGTGGTTGGAAGTCTTTTATGTCCCTGAGACATCAAATCAGGAGGCCAGCCATCTAGCCCTGGGATTCACTCTGGGTTGCAGAGATGTAGGTCCAGTCCTTCTCACTCCCAGGGAAGAGGGCAGGAGGCAACAGTACAGCATAGCAAAGCAGGAGTCCAGCAAAGTGCAGTCCAGCAGAGTGGCAGTCCTTAAGCAGCACAGCAGTCCTTCTTCCTGACAGATTATCCACAGGTCCAGAAGTGTACTGATGTGGTGGTGCCTGAGGTCCAGTTCTTATACCAGTGGGGCTTTGATGTGGCAAAGGCTTCAAAGACATGCCTTTGAAGTGTTCAGATTTCCTGCCCTTCCTGTCGTGGCTCAAGGCTCACTCTAGGGGGTAGGCACCCTTTTGTGTGTATACAGGACACACAAAGTGTAAGTGAGGCTGGATCCAGATCAAATAGCCCATCTTGCAAGGATGGCGCACCATGTCACACTTAAGCTCACACTTTGTGTGGCTGTCTAAGGGGAATACACAAAGCCCAGCTGTCACCCATCCCCGACATGTGGTCAGAAACTGGCAGCAGGCACCAAATGGCTAAGATAAGAAAATGCTAACTTTTTTCAAGTGGAATTTTCCGAATGGCATGATCAGTGATACAGGTCCACTAATAGCATTTAATCTACAGGCCCTTGGCACACGTGGTACGCTTGTTAGGGACTTATAACTAGAATAAATATGCCAATTGAGTATATGTCAATGTTACCATAATTTAGGGGAAGAGCACAAGCACTTTAGCACTCGTTAGCAGTGGTAAAGTGTGCAGAATACTTGGGGGCATATTTATACTCCGTTTGCGCCGAATTTGCGTCGTTTTTTTCGACGCAAATTCGACGCAAAACTAACTCCATATTTATACTTTGGCGTTAGACGTGTCTAGCGCCAAAGTTCATGGAGTTAGCGTCATTTTTTGGCGTGAACACCTCCCTTGCGTTAATGATATGCAAGGGAGGCGTTCTCGTCTTAAAAAATGACTCCGATGCATGTGCGTGGTATTTATACTCCCGGGCAAAAATGACGCCCGGGAGTGGGCGGGGCAAAAAACCCTGCATTTGCGCCTCTTTTTAACACCTGGGTCAGGCGTTAAGGGAACTGTGGGCTCAGAATGAGCCCAGAGGTGCCCTCCCCTGCCCCCAGGGACACCCCCTGCCACCCTTGCCCACCCCAGGAGGACACCCAAGGATGGAGGGACCCATCCCAGGGAAGAAAAGGTAAGTTGGGGTAAGTATTTTTTTTAATTTTCTCTTTTGGCATAGGGGGGCCTGATTTGTGCCCCCCTACATGCCACTATGCCCAATGACCATGCCCAGGGGACATAAGTCCCCTGGGCATGGCCATTGGGCAAGGGGGCATGACTCCTGTCTTTGCTAAGACAGGAGTCATGTTGATGGGGGATGGGCGTCGAAAAAAAATGGCGCAAATCGGGTTAAGACGATTTTTTTGCCTCGACCTGACTTGCCCCATTTTTTAGACGCCCATACGCCATTTTCCCCTACGCCGGCGCTGCCTGGTGTACGTGGTTTTTTTTCACGCACACCAGGCAGCGCCGGTCGGCTAACGCCGGCTAACGCCATTCTATAAATACGGCGCCCGCATGGCGCTTCAGAATGGCGTTAGCCGGCGCTAATTTTTTTGACGCTAAACTGCGTTAGCGCAGATTAGCGTCAAAAAGTATAAATACGGGCCTAAGTGGAGAAAAAACAAAGTCAGCAAAAACAGGAGGTCTGTAGGCAAAAAGTAAGGGGAGAACCACACCAAGGATGCCAGGTCTAACAGAGGCATACACAGGAAGACATGATCTCTGTATATGGAACTGCCTGCTCATCCTAAACAGCACTTACCTTGAAGCCAGGCTGTTGTGATCCATAGGTATAGACAGGAGAGTAGGAGCTTACCCACCCAGCCCTGTTTACTTTTTCAGGCTCTGCAGACCATCCTGCTTTGCTTTAAAAAGTATGTAGAAGGCAAGGTAGCAAGGTTTTTTTTTTGTTCTGTTACAGGAAGTAAACAAGTTTATTGGAACCCTGTTCACCTTTTGCTCTGGGGCAAAGTGTTGCAAGAGCAGTGCCATGGGTCACAAGGATCAAGCTAGGTTTTGCAACTGTGACTCCTAGTGCTCCTACAACATGTCCATGGGTTTCAACAGACTACACTGTAGGGCTTTGTGGATTTATAGCCCCCTTTAGATAACTTTCTGACACTTTCTCTACAAACTAGACACTTCTGCCTTATATTGTGAGTATGCTAGCCATTAATTCCTTCAGATTTTGTTAATGCACATATCATCCAGCTGCATATTCTGTTGGATTGTGCTGAACAAAAAATCATATAAGGTTTAGAAGAACATTTTTACTAAGTTACTGAGGGCCTTATTTATACTTTTTGGTGCAAAACTGCACTAACGCAGTTTTGCCCCAAAAAGTTTTGCACCGGCTTGCACCATTTTTTAGCACCAGCTGGGCACCATATTTATGGAATGGTGCAAGCCGGTGCAAAGCGTAGGCTAGCTTAAAAAAAATTGGCGTTAGGCAGTTTTGAGTCAAAATAAATGATTCTGACCAGATTAGCATCCTTTTTTGACGCTAAGGGGCATAGTTATACTTTGTTTGCACTGAATTAGCGTCATTTTTTTAAAACTCTAATTCAGTGCAAAACTAACTCCATATTTATACTTTGGTGCTAGACCCATCTAGCGCCAAATTTATGGAGTTAAAGTAATTTTTTGGAAGTGGAAACCTACCTTGCCTTATTGAGATGCAAGGTAGACGTTCCCGTGCAAAAAATAACTCTATGGCCTTAACACCATATTTATACTCCCATGCAAAACTGGTGCAAGGGAGGGAGGAGGGGTCAAAAAATGGGGCAAAGCTTGCTTTGCCTCATTTTTTAAGACCTGGGTCAGGGCAGGTGTTAGGGGACCTGTGGGCCTATTTCCATGGTGGAACATAATGGAATAAGCCCAGAGGTGCCCTCCTTAGGCCCCAGGGGCACCCCCACCCACACTAGAGGGACTGCGAGGATGGGGGACCCCATCCCAGGTAAGTACAGGTAAGTGCATTTTATTTTTGAAAGTGCCATAGGGGGCCCTGAAATGGGCCCCCATACATGGCACAGGGTGCAATGGCCATGCCCAGGGGACCCCTGTCCTCTGTGCTGGTCATTGGGGTGGTGGGCATGACTCCTGCCTTTTCTAAGGCAGGAGTCATGTGGCATGGTAGGTTTAGCACCATAAAATGACGCTAATCTGGTTAGAGTCATTTTTTTTTTACTCTAACCTGCCTGAAGCCATTTTTTGGTGCTAAACCCTCTTCTTCTATACTGCCAGCCCCACCCGACTAAAGTCATTTTTTAAAACTCTAGCCTACCCTTTGCACTGGCTTGCACCATTCCATAAATATGGTGCCCGGCTGGTGCACAGAAATGGTGCAAGCCGGTGCTAAACTTTTTGGTGCAAAACTGAGTTAGTGCAGTTTCGCAGCAAAAAGTATAATAAGGGGCAATATTTTGTAAGTTTGCGCCACTTTTGCGTAAAAAAATTACGTTAATGCGGTGCAAAAAAAGTATAAATCAGGGCCTTGGTGCTAGATGGGTCTAGCACCAAAGTATAAATATGGAGTTAGATTTGCACCGAATTAGAGTAAAAAAAATGACGCTAATTCGGTGCAAACAGAGTATAAATATGCCGCAGAGTATAAATATGCCCCTAAATATGGCTTTAAGGCCATAGAGTCATTTTTTGCACGGGAACGCCTACCTTGCATCTCATTAAGGCAAGGTAGGTCTCCACTTTCAAAAAATGACTTTAACTCCATAAATTTGGTGCTAGAGGGGTCTAGCACCAAAGTATAAATATGGAGTTAGTTTTGCACGGAATTAGAGTAAAAAAAAAAGACAGTAATTCGGTGCAAACAGAGTATAAATATGCCCCTGAATATTTTATAGTGAATGAACCCTAACAATTTTGAAAAAATATATAACACTGTCAGGAGAATGTATTTACTGTTCAACATTCTTGTGTCATCTGCTACTGTGAATTATGCCCCACACTACTCTTTTAAGACAAGCATTATCTGCCCCTTTTCACTACACTCTGAGGGACCAAGCCTAAAAGAGAGGGTACTGGCTTTTAGTGAACATGGTGTAGAAGAAGGTCCCTATGGTTCCCAGGACAAAAGGCACTACTGTTTACAAGGATTGTCCAGTTCTGCTTCCCTGCCCCCGCCCTCATCATCCCCAGAATATTCAGGCCTGGGAGATGTGCTAGCACACTTTCTATAGGACAATAAAAGAAGTTCAATGATTGTATAGCAAAATAGTTTTGGAGACAACAATACTGTAGTCTTCAAACATAACTAAATGTGACCAGGACAAGATTAATTGACTGTTAACACTGAGAACAAATCTGTGTCTGAATTCAGAGTTCACACAGGTTTACAAACCTTTGGAGTTCTGTGGAAAGGGTTGAGCATGATTGTAGCTTGGACAGTAAAATTGGGGTGTGGTGTGGTTTGAGCTTCAGATTTTCTGACAATCAGGCTGGCATGTAATGTTTAAATACATTATACGACAAGCAGGGCGTACCGGAGTGTCCTAAGGGGCAGTGGAAAGCCAAAGGAATGTGGACAGGTAGGGGTACCAAGCGAGGGAAAACTAAATATTTTGTCAAATTACCAATATTTTTGATGAGTTTTAAAACTGAGAGGGAGAGTGTGTGCGTTTTTGTCAGAATGCATGTATAGATTCCTGGTATAATATGTCAGACATCACACCATACCCGACTGAAAGCATCTGTACCCAACTGTTTATTAGAAAATTCATTTATTAATGGGGGGTGTAGCACCCCACACCCCACCTGAAGCTACGCCCCAGTTTGAGATAGACCTTGAAAACATCACTACCTGTAGTCTTTAACACATTTCTAAAGAAGTTGAAACTTAGAGAGAGAAAGGGACAAATGATTCCAAAACTGTTTTGAGGCTGTTACAAAATAAAGAAAGCATTTTTCTTACTCTCAACAGGAATATGTAATGCTACAAATACCTTTGATATTTTGTAGAGACATAGGTCCACATAATCACAATCAACCCTGATGTAAGCTGCATTAATAAACTGTAGACCTGCTGCTTCTGTCATCACCAGCACTGCTGCAGGTAAAGGATGCCTTGTGCGATGCACAAACTGCACCAGGAAGAAGTGCATGCATGCTATTTATACTGACAGAAGCATACCCTTCAAGCACAAAATCCAAAGCTGAGACAAGTTCTGAAACATATCACGCATTTTGCATGTGCTGTATAGTGCAGCACATATACAATGTGTGGTGTGTTTGGAGACATGAAATTATTTTTCCTTGTTATCACTGTTGTAAAGGAGGCATTTTTTATGAAATACCCAGCTTGACTACCCTAATAAATAAGGCCTTGCACCAATGACGTTATCAACACTGAGTGGATGCATATACAGGATTACTGTAGAGACAGTTCTTGCCCTGGGCAATATTCAATTTTCTGTGATGTGTATTTTGTAAGTCTGATGCTGACACACATACCTGGCTGGGTCATGGCGATGGGGTGATGTGTCGGTCCTGGGGGCAGATGGAGGCATGTTCCAGGTCCTTTGCAGCGGTGGCTACCACAAATATCAAGGGCCGTGGGATGGAACAGGTAAATACATTTAAAAAAAAAAAAAAAGACTTACCTTTAGTCGCTGCCGCCTTCCATATTAGCCGCCTCGCTCGTTCTCCTTTCCTGTTCTGGTGTCCCAGCATTTGCTGGGACACCAGAACAGGTTTCCCAGCAATCCTGCCACTGCTTTCATGCTCAAACTAGCATGAAAACAGCGTCAGGATTGGTCTGAGCTGCTCGCACTGCCACTTGGACACAACCCTGAGGCCTGTGCAGTTTCTCCTGCTGAGTGCGCATGTGTGTTTGGAGAGCTGTCATAGGACTCCAAACATGCATGCACACTTATTGCACTCAATTCCTCATCCCCCCTAACACCTACTGTGGCCCAGACCCGCCCGCCCTGCTGGCTGATCCAGTAGCAGAACAATAAAACGATATTCAAGTATTGTTTTATTTTTCTGATGCTGGCTCTGGAAAATTCATCCCTGGTCCTTTTTCAGGCACTGAGTTGCAAACTTATCCTTCATCTAGCTTCTTGTATGCTGCCACTATTCCTTGTTGTGGTTGGCTGTGAATACCCCTACCTTCACTACTTTCCCCCTATCAGTGATTTCCTGACACATGCCTTGCTTTTGTGCTCCACTGAGCCTGTAAGGAGTCAGCCATTGTAGTTTCCTGTAGGTCAACTAGAAAGTTTAAACAAACTGTTTCCTCTTCAGTGAAATTCTGCTCCCTCTGACTTCAATTGTCTGCATCATATTGTTGTAGCCAGGCGCTGCATCGACGAGCTTAATCAGCCAATAAAAAGTGCCTAGATGTGGCGTGCATTTCTGTGCTTTTAATGATAAATCTTGCGTTGTGTTTTTGACTACGCACTAATGCAGTTTTCTTTGCTATTCTTAGGTAGTCAGAGTTCTGTGCTGCAAATCTGGATGGAACCATGATCCTGGGTTTATACCGCATACCCCAGCATAACATCTTCCTAGAAATGCAATCGTGTGATCATTACAGACTAATTCGTTTCGAATGTGAAGATATATGTGAAGATATAAAAACTAATAAACATGGCAAAACATTCTTAAACAAGGCGAGGCAGTTACTCATATTGGAACGACTTCAACCTAGCAGAAATGTAAATTAAAATGTCGCTAATTCTTCAGGAAACGCTGATTATCTATTCTGCTAACATAAAAGACCTCAATTATCTTGTAGAAAAATGTCTTTGCAATTGTTGCAGCTAGAGAATAACAATGTGTGAAGTGGTGAAAGAGAAATGTCCACCAGCAAATTTAGGAACTGCATACATAAATCATCAGCTTTTCTACATCACAGTATGGAATGGATTTTAGAGGGAAAAAATCTATCATTCCTGTTGATGTGCTCTTTCAAGTATAACACTAACCGAATAGGCACTCAAGTGTAGCAACCCAGTGAGAGAAATGGCGTATTCACAATTTATCCATTAGCAATTATAAACACTGCCTTCCTTATGTACACCTACAAGTTGAAGGTTAGTACGCGGCCATGATGACAAAGGCAACGATGTCAAATATGATTTCCAACTACTCATTGCTGGCCAATTGTCAACCCAAAGTTCAAGAAGCAGGAGAAAGAGTATACTGCTGCACCACGTCATCAGAAGGGGATGACTAAGGCATAATTAATTAGTTTCAGTAGATTTTAGCACTTGTGAGTCCTTAGTAATGCTGTAGGGGCACAGACCTATAAGAAGCGCCAGAGAAGTCACTGAGAGATATTGTAACTACTGCTTCGTCTTTTACACACAGGAGCTTGCATGACAATATCTACAGCAACCAAAATAAACACAGCAAGATGTATTATTTATTCATTTCGACGGTCAGAGCATTCAGACAGCTGTAGGTAGCAATGTGGCTTGCCAATCTGTAAAAGAGCATAGTGCACCCTTTTTTCCAATCAATTCTGATGTTTTGTGTCAAGCTAGGCACGACCTATGCTTTCCCACAAAGGGGCATATTCACATGTCCCTTTCACTACCTCAGAGCCTCCATAGGTTCATTTTTTTAATGCTAAGTCAGCACTTTGGTGACCTCTCCCCTGTGCCAAATTTACAAAGTGGCGCAGTGCATGCATTGCACCACTTTGCAACCCATTGCACTACATTATGCCTGTAGCAGGCATAATGTATGCAAGGGCAGGTGCTCTGACGCAGGAAGGCCCGAAGAAATAGCGCAGTCAAATTTATTAAGTTTCACTGTGCCATTTGTTCCATCATTTTTAATGCCTGCTCAAGAGAGATTTTAAAACGACACACCAATCAAAATCAATGTGCTGTGTGGATTAATAGAAGTTGGATGGTCACTAGAAATGTATAGCAGGCCCCGTACTGCAGGTCACACTTCAAACCTGTGGCATAATGTGAAGCAGGAATATGCCTGCACCGCTGTAATACCCTTGGATGCAGCACTGTTAGATTCATCACCAGAAATAGCAGTAATGACATAGGGTTGGAAAAAGAGTGGGTTGTGGCACCTATTGTACTGATTTATAAGGCTCTGTTTTGTGAGGGCTTTAGTGGAAAATTATATTCTGTATGACTATATGCGTGATATTGTGTGTGTGTGTGCTTTGTGTGGGGGGTGGCCCCTTGGGCAAGGGTCGCCCCCTCAAAGGGGGCAATATATTCTATGCCATTTCTTACCCCCTTGGGGGCAGATTGGCTCATCTGCTCCCAAGCAGAGACCACTAGACACCAGGGAAAATGTATAAATGGTTGATGGCGGGGAATTTGTCAACTGGTGAAGTATTTGCATTTGTGATTATAACAGTTTATTTCTCCTTTTAGTTCTAGTTCAAAGCTTTTGCTTCCTTTGCTGTGGCTTGTTGCAGTTTTGGCAGTGGTTTTCCTGTGGTTTGCGTTGTTGCATGTTTTAGGTAAGTAAATATATTTACTCCAAAGGAGTATTGTTGCTATTGATGAAGCAAAAAAAGAAAGGCTAACAAACGCTTATATATCATGTAACAAAGTCGTATAAGGCAATGTGATTTTAGCAAAAGAAAAATAATGTATGTGGGAAAATGTGCCTACGAAGTAGTTCGGCATTATTATAAACAAGCTTAATTAATCATGAAGAATCGAAAATGTAGTAATCCGTCATAATTGCATATGTATTCTATGATTTTCTTGTTGAAAACTGTTATATGCTTAGCTTAAATTTAGCAGAGGCTTTAGCCTAGTTGTCTGGTCTCAAATTTGACTGCGTGGTTTTTACTTGTATTAACAAAGGTGCATTTTAACTTTAAAGGCTGTATTTTTCCAGTAGAATGACTAATACACTTATCTCAAGGTTTCGTGCTAGGC
The DNA here is from genome assembly GCF_031143425.1 of Pleurodeles waltl. Lineage (NCBI taxonomy): Eukaryota > Metazoa > Chordata > Amphibia > Caudata > Salamandridae > Pleurodeles > Pleurodeles waltl. The sequence goes on from NC_090447.1 coordinate 784,551,387, forward strand.
AAGTTTCATCCCCTTTGAAGCAAGGTCAGTTTCTACAGGTGCAGACAATGAAGACACTGATACAGAAATAATTGGCAAACTTTGTTGCTACTTGTGTTCCAAAACTCCAAGGACACCTTATGCACAAATGAGTGCTAAGAGAAAGACACTATTCATTGGTCAAAGAGAAACCACCCTATGGACCCTCCAATGGAAGACCCTGAAGAACTTGGAACGTTTCTTACTTAAACCCACCGGACAAAGAGAAGTCAGCCAATTTCTTTGATGCCATTTTGAAGCAAGATTCAAGAAGCCATTTTGATGACCCTTTTATGCTTTTTCTCTATCCCAGAGAGAGAGACTTTAAGAATTCTCACCCTAGAGACTCTAACTTTAACTTTACCCCGTCTTGCCCATATGATAACTTTTGCCCCATTTTCCTTGTTGCTGCAAGGAAAACTTCCCTTAAACTTTGCCCCTATGAATTCTGCCCCATGCTGATCGAACCAGTACCTGAAGGACGAAGACTTACCTTGAATGCTGATTGTATTTGGTAATTATAAAAGGATAATTGTATTATGCATTGTGTTTTTCCTTCTTAGGTACCAACTGCTTATTTTGACAGAGTCCAAGCTAGAAGTTTTCTAAATTTGTGTTGACTAATTTCGTTTTGCATAAAGCCCCACATGCCAATGCTAATCAGAGGTTAGTTGAGGTATTCATTTGATGCACCATGCTAAGTTGAAATCTTGTTATGCTGACCGATGTATGCAATTAGTCAAATTCAGTTACTCATATTAGTGATTTGCATTGCTGTAACCGAGTGCATTATAATCCAAATTTTGCGTAGATTGCGTTTCTTCCGTCGCTATGGACAGCTAGTAATGTTCGTATACGTATATCATTTGATTTTGAGACTTACTTATATTGTGTTAGCTTTGTTAATATAGGGAAATAAACTCATTAACTTTTATCATCATCATCATATACTTTATTCGACCATAGGTCATAAAAGTTACATATTAAATTGTACAAAAAAGGTACGTTTTCTTCATTATACTTTTACACTGGCTGAAAATAGTAAGGTTTAGAATAGGAAAAGCTTCTATAGGCAATGGCCTACTATAATCCACCATTGATCCCGATACATAACTTAACATTTAGATACCAGGGTTTCTGAGACAATTACTTCATAACGTTAAAATAGTACAAATATTTAAAACTCTTAAAACAATATGGGGTGATTTCAAAATACATATTTCCCAGATGGTATCATCATCAAGATAAATACAAACTATCCGACCCAAGATGTAAAAATTTAAAGTGCTGATTTGATGTTACATAATAATATAATTCCTTAATAATTTAGATGGCATACTTTAACAAAGAGAGCCTACTACCGGCACAATCATTTGGCAAATTTAAGCACTGTCAAGTCGTTAAGACACAGTGATAAAAAGCTTATATATTAACTTAAAATGGTTATCGGATTCATGTTAAAATGGCACGAGTGCCAGACAGATGCATAAAAAATAGCTCTTTATGGCTAAAACTAGTGTTAAAATGGCAGAAACACATAATGATTACCTACATAATGTCTGAAAAATCTATTCCGAGCCCTATCCAACCCACTTCATCCAGATCATCTTCATCATCAACTTAGTTCATCAATGACCATAAAAGCACATAAAACAGAATATAATAATTCTTAAGTAAATAAATAAATACATGTCTGTAAATAGGTGTAAAATATTAAAAAAATAACTTGATTTGCACATATGGCTCTAAATCTTACCTATATAGAGATAAGACCTTAAATAACTTTTTGAAGATGGCAACGTATGCGCCAAGCTGTTGCTAAATACTTACTTACTGAAAGAATTACGTCAGCTGAATTATGGCTTTTTAGAACCCGTAGAGCCAAGGAGCAATTCTTGAATCCCATGTCCCTGCAAATCTTGCGGATCCATTTTGTTCGCGGAATCGCATAGGCTGGGCAGAAGAACATAAAATGCTCAATGGTTTCAAAAATACTGCCACAGGCAGGGCATGTATCGGGAAGATTAATCGACCCCCACCTATGAATCAATGACATCAGGGGCAGTGAGCCAAAACGAAACCTTGCGTATAAGCTCTTGCCTTGCAAGTCCGGTATCACATCCAAATAGGATTCAAACTTTGGGGACCATTTAGTATCAGTAAAGGAATTAGTTAAGCGACCATGGGATTTATGGATTATGTAGTTGTCCTTAACATAAGACCAATAGGTTAACTTTAAAACATTTTTGTGCCGTCTCTCTAATTTGTGGGGATTTTCCCAATAGTCGCCCAAGCCCAAAAGCCTAAGCCAATGGGCCACATGGCGAATCCAGGGAAGAGTATTAGCATTTTGGCATTTCAGTAAATCGAGTAATGCGGTCTTATATATATCTAGTTCGGGGGTTGTCCATAATCTAATCCAATAAAGGAGAGGTCTTAGAGTAGCTAGATCTGCTACTCGGCTTAGCCCCAGATCTAGAAATATTGGAAGCAAGGGTGTAGTGCGTGGACATGCAATTAAAGCCCTTGCAAAGTTGTTTTCCCCCACACTGATCTTATTGCAGTTAGCGTAACCCCATACCTCCGCTCCGTACAGGGCTGCACTTTGAGCCTTAGCCGTGTAAATTTTTATTGCTGGGGAAACAACCTTTGTAAAGGAGCTTTGGTAAAAACGCAATATGGATGAGGCTCTATGTTGAAGGAGCCCTGCACTTTTCGTAATCTGCTCTTCCCATAGTAGTTTACTGGTTAACCTAACTCCCAAGTAATCTATAGAGCTTACTTCCTTCAGCGGTACTCCCTCAATGTGGATGGAACATCTTTTCCTAGGTCCCTTGGATAAGACCATCAATTTTGTTTTGTTAATGTTAACCTCCAGCCCATAATCGCTACAGAATTGGTTAAACCGGTCAACAAGGGTCTGCAACCCCATTGGTGTCTTAGAAATGAGGAGTGAATCATCGGCAAAGAGCAAGATAGGGATTTTTTGTGTATTCAGGGAAGGGGCATCATTCTGACCTGTGTGTGTGTAACTTTTAATAAACAGGTATGGTTATTCATGACTGAAAGGTCGTGGTGTGTCAAATTACTGATTACTATTGATTCCTAAGTTGTTGTTTGATGTATAAATTGAGTATTGGTTATTGATTAAAATGATGATTAATTATTGATTTGAGGGATCCGACTATTTTGGATGAGGAGGACCCAACTCGGTCAAAAGGTTCACCAACCTCCGGCGTGTCCAAGTATGATTAATTTATAAGGACTGGACGCGCTATCACTATGCATTACTGACATGTTTGTAGGTGATCAACTGAAGGCAGGATTGTGTGTGAAATTGTCCTTAGATTTATGCACAATGATATTTGTGTTATCCTGTGTCTAATTTGTTTTTCTTTTTTCTTCTTAGTGGGATATCATTGGTGATTGCTGTGGCTGTGCAGAGTAGTTGCTGGTGAGTCAAGCTTTTTCAGGCAAGTGAGTGGTATATATACTATAACTCTTAGTGATAAAGCTACACTTTGTTTATTACTTATCTTACACAGTGCTGGTTGTTGGCGGTACATTTGACCAATTACTTTTTGTAGGAAGTATCATGGATAGCCGTAGGATGACTGCTAAGCAGGTTGTTGGTGTGCTTTTTGAGTCGTCTTCTGACCATGATTATGAGACTTACTCCGCATCTGAGGCAGAGGAGGAAGCGCAAGATTCTGGAAGTGAATTTTCTGTGAGGGAGGAATCATCTGATGATGAAGCCACTCTCAGTGCTGATGAAATGCCCGTGGTGCAGCAGCCAGTGGCTGAAAGGCTTCCCATTGGAAGACCTGACACGTGGGTTGCACCACACATGGAGTAGCCCCTGTTGCCTTTGTTTACTGGTTTCCCTGGGTGTCTAGTTAATACGGAAAACATTTTGCCTGTCAACTTCTTTGAGTTGTTTATGGACGATATAGTTTTGGAAGAGACTGTTGAGCAGACTAATATGTATGCAGATCAGTATTTGAGGGACAACGCTGACAGACTTAGGCCACACTTTAGTGCTAGCCAGTGGATTCCCACAAATCTGGAAGAGTTGAAAAAGTTCTTGGGTTTAATGTTTTTGATGGTGCTGATAAGGAAGCCTTCACTGTCTTCATATTGGTCTACTAGTCCGTTGATGGCAACTGCTATATTTCCTGCAATCATGAGTCGTGACCGGTATGAGCTTCTTCTTCGGATGTTGCATTTTGTAGATAATGCTTTAGCCTTGCCACGAGATCACGCTGATTCTGACGGTCTTTTTAAGATTAGACATGTCCTTGATCATTTGGTAGATCGGTTTTCAGAGATCTATGTTCCAGGCAAAGAAATATCTATAGATGAGCCTTTGGTCCAGTTCAAGGGTCATTTGGTTTTTAGGCAGTACATTCCTAGCGAGAGGGCATGGTATGGAATTAAATTTGATATGCTGTCTGAGCGTAGTACAGGATATGTTTATAATTTCCGAGTCTACACTGGTAGGGATTCCAGTATTGATTCCCCTGGTTGTCTGCCCACTTTTGGAGTTAGTGAGAAAATTGTTTGGGAACTTGGTAGACGACTGTTTAACAAATGTCACAATTTATATGTAGATAACTTCTAAAATGGCGTTCAGTTGTTCAATGAGTATTTCAGTGTGGACACTGTTGCTTGTGGCACAATCCGCTCTAATCGGAAAGGCTATCCAAGAGAGCTTTTCTGTAAAAAACCTGAGAAGGGACAGTGCAGTGCCTTGCGGAATAATGAGCTGCTAGCTCTGAAATTTGTAGACAGGAGGGATATGCACATGCTAACTACCATCCATGATGAGAGCACTTCACCTGTGGCTTTTTGCGGTCAAGTTGCTGAAGCGTGCAAACTTGTGTTCATTTTAGACTACAATAAGCACATGGGTGGTGTTGATAGAGTAGATCAGAGGTTGGAACCTTACACTGCTGCTTGTAAGGCTTCTATTTGGTATAAGAAATTAGCAGTTCATCTGGTCCACATGGCAACTTTTAATGCTTTTGTTGTGTTCAAGGATAGTTCTCCAGAGTCAAGGATGACATTTGTGAAATTTCAGAAGTCTATCATAGTGAGCCGTGTTGTGCTGAAACAGGCAAGAGTTCCTAGTAAAGCAGTGGTGGAAGATGTGGCTAATTTGAAAGATCGTCACTTTGCTGAGCACATTCCTCCCACAGCCAAAAAAACTTTCCTGCAAAGAGATATAGGGGGTCATTCTGACCCTGGCGGTGGGTGATAAAGCGGCGGCCAACCCGCCAACAGGCAGGCGGTCCAAAAAATGGAATTCTGACCCTGGCGGGAACCGCCAACACAGCCCGCCACTTTAACACTCTGACCGCCACGGCGGGACAGACAAACAGCGCGGCGGTCACCGCCAACAGGCAGGCGGCAGACAATGTACCGCCCACCCTATCACAACTCACCAATCTGCCACCTTTTCCGGGGCGGGAGCCCCGCCTATAAAAACATGGCGGAAACAGACTACGAACTGGAAAACGCTCACCTATACACACTCCACGAGGAAGAAGGACAGCATGGAACCCGAATTACACATCCTACCAGCTATTGTCTACCTGCTCATCTACCAGGAGTACGAACGCCGGCGCAGACGACAACGGTGAGTACTGCACCTACGACACAGGCGAGGGGGGAGGAGGAAATCTTACGGGCACACACATGCGCCATACACCCACCCCCCCACCACAACTACCTACACCCCAATGCCGAGCAACAAGTCAGAGTGACACCACACAAACCCCCCGGAATAATGCAAAGACACAATTAAAATGATCTATAAAATATATGTATAAATAGCTCCATTGAAGGTATGGGAAATATGCCATATAAAAGATACAAAAATAAGGAATGAACATATTCTACAATATATACATAGGCAAAAAGTCCTGCACATTCCGTCAAAGTTCCATAGTCCGTGGGCCAATGTGCACAAACACATGGGCAAAGCCCACACAGGAGACCAGATACCATTGGAGAGAACACTGCTGGGGCATCAGATGATAAAACTACAGGCACCTCAGGGGGAAGGGAAGGGGGGGCACCTCAGCCACATGAGTCCACGACGCCAGATCCACGAGGGGCCTCCATGCCCACTGTGCCATCCTGGGAAATGCAAAGCCACAGTCTCACAAGTCTCTACAGTGGGTGGCTTTCCCACTGTTCCATCCTGGGAAGTGCCAAGCCACCGTCTATCAGATGGATTACCGACTCCACTGTTAATGGAGGAGGCATGGTGCCCAGAGTGCTTCGTGAAGCCCTGCTCAACACAGAACCAGCACTGTCAATGGGCCAGCGGTGCTTGAGACGGCGTTGCCCAGCGGAGCGGTGCTTGAGATGAAGGCCCCAGCGGAGCGGTGCTTGAGATGAAGGGCCCAGCGGAGCGGTGCTTGAGATGAAGGACCCAGCGGAGCGGTGCTTGAGACGGCGGTGGCCAGCGGAGCGGTGCTTGAGATGAAGGCCCCAGCGGAGCGGTGCTTGAGATGAAGGGCCCAGCGGAGCAGTGCTTGAGATGAAGGGCCCAGCGGAGCGGTGCTTGAGACGGCGGTGGCCAGCGGAGCGGTGCTTGAGATGAAGGCCCAGCGGAGCGGTGCTTGAGATGAAGGGCCCAGCGGAGCGGTGCTTGAGATGAAGGGCCCAGCGGAGCGGTGCTTGAGACGGCGGTGGCCAGTGGAGCGGTGCTTGAGATGAAGGCCCCAGCGGAGCGGTGCTTGAGATGAAGGGCCCAGCGGAGCGGTGCTTGAGATGAAGGGCCCAGCGGAGCGGTGCTTGAGATGAAGGGCCCAGCGGAGCGGTGCTTGAGACGGCGGTGGCCAGCGGAGCGGTGCTTGAGATGAAGGCCCCAGCGGAGCGGTGCTTGAGATGAAGGGCCCAGCGGAGCGGTGCTTGAGATGAAGGGCCCAGCGGAGCGGTGCTTGAGACGGCGGTGGCCAGCGGAGCGGTGCTTGAGATGAAGGCCCCAGCAGAGCGGTGCTTGAGACGGCGGTGGCCAGCGGAGCGGTGCTTGAGATGAAGGGCCCAGCGGAGCGGTGCTTGAGACGGCGGTGGCCAGCGGAGCGGTGCTTGAGATGAAGGCCCCAGCGGAGGGGTGCTTGAGATGAAGGGCCCAGCGGAGCGGTGGTTGAGATAAAGGGCCCAGCGGAGCGGTGCTTGAGATGAAGGGCCCAGCGGAGCAGTGCTTGAGACGGCGGTGGCCAGCGGAGCGGTGCTTGAGATGAAGGCCCCAGCGGAGCGGTGCTTGAGATGAAGGGCCCAGCGGAGCGGTGCTTGAGACGGCGGTGGCCAGCGGAGCGGTGCTTGAGATGAAGGCCCCAGCGGAGCGGTGCTTGACAGGAAGGGCCCCTGTTCAGCGGTGCTCCTCCCGGCGGGGCCCGTTTAGTGGTTCTTGTCCCGGCGGGGCCCTGTTCAGCGGTTCTTGTCCCGGCGGGGCCCTGTTCAGCGGTGCTCCTCCCGGCGGGGCCCTGTTCAGCGGTGCTCATCCCGGCGGGGCCCGTTCAGCGGTTCTTGTCCCGGCGGGGCCCTGTTCAGCGGTTCTTGTCCCGGCGGGGCCCTGTTCAGCGGTGCTCCTCCCGGCGGGCCCTGTTCATCGGTGCTCCTCCCGGCGGGGCCTTGTTCAGCGGTGCTCCTCCCGGCGGGGCCCTGTTCAGTGGTGCTTGTCCTGTGTGTCTAGGGAGCCAGACCTGGGCAAGACTTCCCGCTCATTCACCATCCGAACTTTCAGTCGCGGCGCCCTCCTGTGATGGAGTCCTGGGCCCGTGGGTGTCGTCCGTCACACCCGGAATGGGGCTGGTGGGGCACTCCTGGGCAGCTCGCCTCCTGCCTGACTTCTCCGCCCTGCTGCCCTTGCCCTCCTTCGCTGAAGCTCTGTGGCCCTTGCCTCCCTTGGATGATGTGGCAGATGACGGGGCAAGGCTACTGTCCTTAGTGGCAGCCGTCTCAGTCTTGTCGCGCCGGGCCTTTTTCTTTTTTGTCCTCTTCCCAGGGGGTGGGCTGGCTGTCCCCTTGCCGATGTTCCTGCCCTAGGATCTGGTGGACTCCAATAGCCCTGCACTTTGGTCACAGTAGATGCTGGGCTGGTGGTGGCTGAGGTGCTTTTTTTACTCTTACCAGATGGAGGGGGTGGGTCAGTGATTGGAACGAGCTCAAGGTTGGAAAGGAAAAGGACTTTGGAAGGACAGGGACGGGTAGGTGTAGTGGGTTTGGGAGTGGAGGAAGAGGATGTGGTTGTAGGAGAGTCAAGTGTGCTGTCTTTGGGTGCAGGTGCCTGTGACGGAGGCTGTCGTGAGGTGGATGGCTGCTGGGTGGGTGGCTGCCTGCGTTTGTGTGCTTTGGAAGAAGGGGTGACAGACACACTGGGAGAGGACACAGGGGACGTGTAAATGGCAGTGGGGGTGGTGACTGCACGTGTGCGAACTGTAATGGAGGGTGTGCTGGTGATGGAAGTACTGGCTGATGGTGGTGTGCATGCAGGTGTGAGTGGAGACGTCACAGGGAGGGAGGAGGGAGATGAGGAGGTGGGGGACACAGAGGTGGTAGTGACTGTTGGCATGTCTGCATCTGGATGTTGCTTGGGTGAATGCTTGTGTGATCTGTGGTGCTTATGTCTGGATGAGCTGCCCTTGGGTGTAGAGGTGTGTGCAGGCTGGTCTGATGGTGTGGATGGGATAGGCAGAGGAACAGGAGACTGGGACTGGGTGGAGGGAGTCAGAAGAGGGAGGCTGGAGACAGGGACAATGGCTGCCGTTAGTGCTGAGGCCAGAGCGTTGAACGATCGCTGATGGGCAGCCTGACCCGAATGAATGCCCTCCAGGTATGCATTGCTCCGATGCACCTCCCTTTCTACACCCTGGATGGCATTCAAAAGGGTAGACTGCCCAACAATGAGTGTCCTGAGGCAGTCAATGACCTCCTCACTGAGGGCAGCAGGGGTAACTGGGGCAGGGCCTGAGGTGCCTGGGGCAAAGGAGATGCCCGCCTTCCTGGGCAAGCGGCCATGGAGCGAAGGCTGAGGGGCTGCTGGGAGGGCGGGGCTGGTGCGCTGGGTGGCGGCTGTACCTGTTTTGGCGGTGGGCACGGATGTTGCCGCCACCGCTAGGGACCTCCCTTCCAAGGACGTGTCGGTGTCGCTGACGTCTCCACGGGTCCCCGTTGTGGAGCTCCACTCGCCCTCCGTCTCACTGGTGTACTCGGAGTCTGTTGTATGGCCCTCCGGGGCCATGTGAGATGCAGCTCCCTCGTGCGCCGATGCCACTTCTCCTCCGCCTGATGATGCTAATGCACACATGAACAGGAAGTCAAAGAAAATGGGGGGGGGCAGAAATGAAGACAGGTTGAGTGCATGCATTGGCGACACCGTTGTCGGAGAGGACAGACAGAGAAGCCCCCTGAACTAGGCCGCGCAATCGGGGTACACTACTCAGTTATTGTGACTAGGCCTACAGGTCTTTGGACGACAAATGCACACATGGAGGGGGCCGGACCATGGATAGCTGTACTTGGCACCCTACAGAGGTGGGGGGCGGGGGCACAGGGCCGTGTCTAATGGAGGGGCCTAGCCTACAGAATGCGCCCTGGCCTGGAGATAGCCACAGCCCTCCTCCCCCACCCAGACACCTTCACTGCGCGCAAAGATACCAGAATGTGCTGATACTCACCCCCTTGTGTCTGCTGTGATGTCCTCACGCGCCCATCCAAATCGGGGTAGGCCACCGCCAGGATCCAGGACATCAGGGGGGTCAATTGGTGGCTCCTACGTTGGGAGGCCATCCCCAGCAGAGACTCAGCGGTCTTTCTGGTCCCGCGGCAGATGTCCTCCCACCTCTTTCGGCAGTGGGTGCCCCATCTGTTGTGGACCCCCAGGGCCCGGACGTCCTTGGCGATGGCACGCCAAATGTCGATCTTCTGATAAGCGCTGACCTATGTGACATGTACAGGGTGGTAAAGGAAATCGCATCAGTTTTCTGCCTGGTCAATGTGAGTGGCCCCCCCCTCCCCAACCTTGCCATGAGGCACATGCTCTCATCTTTCGTGCGTTGCACTCCTCATTCGCTCCCCTCCCCACCATCTTACATACACCCCACTCAACACAGGCATAGCCCATTCAACGTGCACCCTGTGTACTAACCTGTTGGTCTGGAGGACCGTAGAGTAGCGCATACTGGGGGAGGACCCCATCAACAAGTTTCTCCAATTCTTCCCCAGTCGCAGCAGCCATTGTATCTCCCAGACCGAGGTCACAGCAGCACTTGCAGTATAGGTCCTCTCCTGTAGATGATCAAGTCTCGAGTGATTAATCTGATAGAAAATGGCGGTCACGCCCGCGGCGGTGCGTACCGCGACCGCCGGCGCACATCGTCATTGGCTCCTGAGACCCATAGGGTTCAATGTTAACCAATGCTGCTTTGCGCCGCGGTCTTCGACCGCCTACCGCCACGGTGTGCCATGCCAGCGCAGTGACCTCACATCCCACTGTCACACTTCACAGGTCAGGCAGCCGCCATTTCAAGGGCCCACATGGCATGATTTCTACTGCGTCACACAGGCCTAGGCCTTGCATTGCCACTCATACAAGCCATTCAATGCATAGCGATTCGTGTACTGTGCAAGCTGTGTGAACGAACCTGTGGGTTGCTTGACTGTGTGCTCCATGTTGTTCTTCCTAGGCACCGTCCGCTGGGACTTGCGAGGAGAAGGATGAATCCTCCCGTGTACCGACCGCTGGTGGACCTGTCGACAATGGAAGAACGACATATCATACTTACATACCGGCTTGACAGAGCAACTATACATGAACTATGTGCCCAGCTGGAGCCAGACCTGATGTCCCCCATCCGCCAACCCACAGGGATTCCCCCTCTGGTGCAGGTTCTGTCAGTACTCCATTTTTTGGCAAGTGGGTCTTTTCAGACAACAGTGGCCATATCATCTGGGATGTCTCAGCCTATGTTTTCTAAGGTTTTGTCCAGAGTGTTGTCTGCCCTGATGAAATACATGCGGAGATGCATTATTTTCCCTGAGGTGGGCGATTTGGCTACAGTGAAGGGTGATTTCTATGCCTTGGACATATCCCCAACATCATTGGTGCCATTGATGGGACCCATGTGGCTTTGGTTCCCCCCAAAGAAAGTGAGCAGGTGTACTGAAACAGAAAAAGTTATCATTCGATGAATGTCCAGGTGGTCTGTTTGGCTGACCAGTACATCTCCCATGTAAATGCCAAGCTCCCTGGGTCAGTGCATGACGCGTATGTCATGCGAAATAGCAGCATCCCTTATGTGATGGAACAGCTACAGAGACACCGTGTGTGGCTAATTGGTGACTCTGGTTACCCCAACCTGTCGTGGCTACTGACCCCAGTGAGGAATACCCGGACCAGGGCAGAGGAACGGTACAATGAGGCCCATGGGCGATCTAGGAGGATCATAGAAAGGACCTTCGGGGTCCTGAAGGTCAGGTTTAGGTGCCTGCATATGACAGGGGGTTATATGATGGAACACCGAATCTTAAACTACTACTAACCTTAACAACGAGGTCGGAACACCGACCTCGTCTTTACTACTAATGATTTTACCACGAATGCCTTAACAACGATATTTCGTTGTAAAGGCATTCCTGATAAAATCATTTGCAATAGGCACCATTCACCCTACATCCCTCACCCCACCTACCCAACCCCACCCCAAAACCTAAAACCCCCTGACCCCCCACCCACTCCCCAAAACCAAAAACGCCCCACCCCCCAACCCCACCCTAAAACCTAAAACCCCCTGACCCCCCACCCCTTCCCCAAAACCAAAAACGCCCCACCCCTCCAACCCCACCCTAAAACCTAAAACCCCCTGACCCCCCACCCACTCCCCAAAAACGGCCCAACCCCACCCTAAAACCTAAAACCCCCCAGCCCCTCCTCTGCAGGAGGATGGTCCTGATGGTGGTGTTGTAGCAGCTGTGGAGCCTGTGGAGAGTGAAGAGGAGGAAGACGACGGGGACGACACGGACAACAGGGAGACAGTCATACAACAATACTTTCAGTAGCACACAGGTAAGAATCAGCCTCCCCATTTTACATTTACTTAAGGCCTCATGCGTCTCCACTGTCTGTGTTTCCCCCCAGTTCCAGTTAACTGATTTGTGACTTTCCCTTCCCTTTTCAGAGCTGTATGACCCACTGCCTGACTTCAGCTTTGTTTGCCCATGGACTATAGCTTATTGAAATTGGTATGTTGTCATCACAAAGTAACTGGACATTATAGCACCGTTATGTATAATACATTTGTTAAGAATACAAGCAGACTCCTGTTTTTTTAAGTGGAACCAGTGATTTATTTTAAGTGCTACATATAGGTACATGATTGGGAAACGGTGATGGGTGGGGGTGGAGTAATGTCCATGGCAGAGTCCAGTTCTCAGTCGCACAGGTGCATTGTCCATATGCCTGGGGAAGGATGGAGCAGGGGCAGTTCAAGGTTGGACAGGGTGACAATGTGGGACAGTGGGATGACATCAGGGGGTATCTTAGGCTGGCGGGGGTCTTGCAATCCTACTCTGTCTTCTTGTGAGATCTCAGGCTCCGCTTGCGGGGTGGTTCTTCTTCTGCAGGAGGTGGGGTTCTGGTGGCCTGTCGTTGTGTGGGGGCCTCCTGTCCACTAGTGCCGGCGGAGGTGGTAGGCTGTTCCTGGCCTGGGCTAGTGACAGGGGCCCTTTGGGGTGCCACATGGTCCCGCAATGGGGTGACGATCTGGGTAAGGGCCACGACGATGGTCCCCATTGCGGAACCGATGTTCCTCAGTTCCTCCTTGAACCCCATGTACCGTTCCTCCTGCAGTTCCTGGATCTCCTGGAACCGGGCCAGTACCGTCGCCATCGTCTCCTAGGAGCGTTGGTATGCTCCCATGATGGAGGAGAGGGCCTCTTGGAGAGTCGGTTCCCCGGGCCTGTCCCCCCCCTGTCACACAGCAGCCCTCCCAGTTCCCCTGTGTTCCTGGGCCTCTGTCCCCTGGACTGTGTGCCCACTACCACTGCCCCCAGGTCACTGTTGTTGTTGGGGTGGTGGGTCAACCTGGGTGCCCTGTAGTGGTGGACACACCGCTGATTTACGTGTCCTGGAGACAGAGGCATGGGCCCGCTGGGTGGGAGCTGTGCTGGTGTTCCCAGAGGGGGTTGGGTCTGGTGTAGCCTGTGGCTGTCTGTGGGGAACCGACTGTCCAGAGGTCCCCGATGGGCCGGGCTGGTCGTCTGGCTCCAGGGAGACAGAGCTGCTGTCATCGCTGGGGGCCTCTTCTGGGGGTGGGATGGACATCTCTGGACCCTCCGTGGCGGTGTGGTGGCGTTCGGGTCCTGCAGGGGTGTAAGAGTAATGAGGGTGGGGGTATGATTTGGCATGCAGGTGGGGTGGGGGTGGGAAGCAGTAGTGAAGATTTGCCTTACCAGAGTCCATTCCTCCGCCTACTCCTGCGAGGCCCTCAGGATGCAGGATGTGCAAGACTTCCTCCTCCCACGCGGTCAATTCTGAGGGAGTAGGTGGGGGTCCGCCGCCAGTCTTCTGCACCGCAATGTTGTGCCTTGATACCATGGAACGCACCTTCCCCCGTAGGTTGTTCCATCTCTTCCTGATGTCCTCCCGATTGCGTGGATGCTGTCCCACTGCGTTAACCCTGTCCACTATCCTTTGCCATAGCTCCATCTTCCTGGCAATTGTGGTGTGCTGCACCTGTGCCCCGAAGAGCTGGGGCTCTACACAGACTATTTCCTCCACCATGACCCTGAGTTCGGCATCACTGAACCTGGGGTGTCTTTGGGGTGCCATGGGGTGGTGTGGTTGAGGTGTGGGGTGGCGTTTGTGGTGATGTGTGTGGTGCGTGTGGTGGTGTGTGGTGTTTTGTGCGTGGATGTTGTGTGGGTGATGGTGTTGTGTGCCTCTGTGTTGTGGGATTGTCTATTCTGTGCTCTCTCTCTAGCCTTCATCAATGATTTCGGGTCGTAGGGGCTTGTGGGTGATGTGGGTGTGTGTTTTATATTGTGTTGGGTGTGTGGGAGTGGTGTTAGTATGTCTATCAGGTGTGTGTATTTCAAACTGACCAATGTGGCTGAGTTTTCTATGTGTGTGTGTATTTTGACCGCGGCGGTGTGTACCGCCAATGGAATATCGCGTTTGAAAGACCGCTGCGTGGATTTGTGGGTCGGAATGGTATGGGCGTATTTCTGTTGGCGTGACGGTGGAGGTTTGGTCATTGCCATTTTTTCGCTGACCTTTGGTGTGGCGGACTTTTGTGGATGTCGGGTTTTTGGCGGTTTGCCAGTTGCGGGTCAGAATGACCGTGGCGGTTTGCCGCGGCCGCGGCGGTGTTATGGCGGTCTTCTGACCGGCGGTAAGCGCCTTTTACCACCGAGGTCAGAATGACCCCCATAGAGTCTGTGCTCGAAGAGGTATCAGGAAGGAGACTAGGATGTACTGCCCTGATTGTCCTTCAAAGCCTGGGCTGTGTGTGGGTGGCTCTTTCAGGAGCTACCACACACAGAAGAATTATTGGGAAATACCGTGAACGTAAACTGCTGTCTTAAATTTTCATTTAGTCAGTTTCACGGTTGGCATTACTGTGATGTTTTTAGTTAGAGCTTTTGTGTTTGTAGTTTTGTATTTATTTATAATTAGTGGTTTCTTTGTTGTTTAAAAACAAAAAAAAAGTGAAGGCGGGGTGCATGGACTGGCGCTTGGCTGGCGGTGTATGTGGGGTGGTGCTTGGCTGGCGGTGTGTGTGGGGTGGCACTTGGCTGGTGGTCTGAATGGGATGGCGCTTGGCAGGCGGTTTGTGTAGGGTGGTGCTTGGCTGGCGGTGTGCCTAGGGTGGAGCTTGGCTGGCAGTGTGTGTGGGGTGGTGCCTAGCTGACAGTGTGAGTGGGGTGGTGCTTGGCTGGCGGTGTGCGTGGTGTGGTACTTGGCTGTTGATGTAAATATTGACTTGCTGTTGGCTACTGCAACACACTTCAAGCCAAACGCCAGTCCCCACACACCCATCAGCTGGTGTGATTGCTGTATCAGGCATGTGGGCATATGTAAGTGATGGGCCCTTCAGTGGCGCTGTCTGTTGATGCAAATGTTGTAATGTGTTGGGCCTGTGGCTGGCGGCGTGAATGGTCTTGTGCATGTCATGAATGAAAGGTGTGTGAATGGACTGTAAAGCGGTTGGTGCCTTGTCGTTGCTTTACAGCTCACAAGCTGTGAGTCATTGGTCCCGTTTTTTGGCCTTTCAGTTATTAACAGTAGATTTAATTTTTGTGACATCTCTTGTTAATAAAGTTTTTCACCCTTGTGCCAAATCAAACCAGTATGTGTGGTAAAAATAACAAAACCTGCTCCGCTTTAATCAGCTGTCGCAGCACACGCGTGACACGCTAGGTGTCTCGGGAGGGACCCGATGATGAAGTATGCCACCAACTTGGTTGGTGGGTGAGGGGTCTTTTTAACATAACCTAAGTGTGTTTCTTTTCACAATTTTACTGTTGTGAACATCACATAAGTACTTGGACACATCAAAATGATCAATTGCAAAACTACCTGTGTTTGGGGGGGCACCTATGTTTTTGATCCCAGTGTGACCTTCATCTAGGAAACCTATCAAACTCAAACATGTTTTAAAACTAGACACCCCAAGGAGTCCAGGCAGGTGTGGCTTGCTTGGATCCCCCATCATTTTCTTACCCAGACTCGTCTGCAAACCTCAACATTTTCTTAAAAAAGGCATACTTTCCTCACTTTTCTTTGTAGGATCACCACTTCGCACAAACTTCCTACCACCCAGCATTCCCCTCAGTCTCTCAAGTAAAATGATACCTCACTTGTGTAGGTCCCTAAAGCAGAGTCAGCCTAAAAGATGTATAAAAGAAAAATATGTGCTTAGCAAATCGGTGTGCTATCCCCTCAATCTCTACAGGTTTTTGGCATTTTTTTGTTGCAGGCACCTGAGCCACCCACACAAGTGAGGTATCATTTTTATCGGGACACTTAGAGGAATGCTGGGTTGAAGGAATGAAGGAAATCTGTGGCTCCTCTCAGATTCCAGAACTTTTTGTCACTGAACAGTGAGGAAAAAGTGTTTTTTAGCCACATTTTGAGGTTTGCAAAGGATTCTGGGTAACAGAACCTGGTGAGAGCCCCACAATTCACCCCATCTTGGATCCCGCTAAGTGTCTAGTTTTGAAAAATGCACAGGTTTGGTAGGTTTCCTTAGGTGGTGGCTGAACCAGAGGTCAAAATCCACATCTAGGCACTTTGCAAAAAACAGCTGTTTTCTTTGGGAAAATGTGATGTGTCCACGTTGTGTTTTGGAATATTTCCTGTCGCTGGAACTAGGCCTACCCACAAGTGAGGTACCATTTCTATCGGGAGACCTGAGGGAACACTGGGTAGAAGGACATTTTTTGTCTCCTCTCAGATTCCAGAACTTTCTCTTGCCGAAATGTGAGAAAAAAGTGTTTTTTTAGCTATATTTTGAGGTTTGCAAAGGATTCTGGGTAAGAGAATCTGCTCAGAGCCCCACAAGTCACCCCATCTTGGATTTCCCTACGTGACTAGTTTTAAAAAATGCACAGGTTTGGTAGGTTTCCCTAGATGGAGGCTGAGCTAAAGGCCAAAATCCACAGCTATGCACTGTGCAAAAAACAGCTCTATTTTCTTTGGGAAAATGTGACGTGTCTACGTTGTGTTTTGGGACATTTCCTGTCATGAGCACTAGGCCTACCCCCACAGGTGAGGTACCATTTTTATCGGGAGACTTTGTAGAATGCTGGGTGGAAGGAAATTTGTGGCTTCTCTCAGATTCCAGAACTTTCTGTCTCCGAAATGTGGGGAAAGTGTTTTTTTAGCCATATGTTGAGGTTTGCAATGGATTCTGGGTAACAGAACCTAGTGAGAGCCCCACAAGTCACCCCATCTTGGATTCCCCTAGGTGACTAGTTTAAAAAAATGCACAGGTTTGGTAGGTTTTCCAAAATGGAGGCTGAGCTAAAGGCCAAAATCCACAGCTATGCACTGTGCAAAAAACAGCTCTGTTTTCTTTGGGAAAATGTGATGTGTCCAAGTTGTGTTTTGGGGCATTTCCTGTTGCGGGCACTAAGCCTACCCACACAAGCGAGGTACTGTTTTTATCGGGAGCCTTAGGGGAACGCTGGGGGGAAGGAAATTTGAGGCTCCTCTCAGATTCCAGAAATTTCTGTCACCAAAATGTAAGGAAAACGTATTTTTAAGCCAAATTTTGAGGTTTGCAAAGAATTCTGGTTAACAGAACCTGGCGAGAGCCCCACAAGTCACCCCATCTTGGATTTTCCTAGGTGTCTAATTTTCAAAAATGCACAGGTTTGGTAGGTTTTCCTTGGTGCCGGCTGAGCTAGAGGCCAAAATCCACAGCTGGGTCTTTGCAAAATACACATCTGTTTTCTTTGGGAAAATGTGATGTGTCCACGTTGTGTTTTGGGGCTTTTCCTGTCGCGGGCACTAGGCCTACCCCCACAAGTGATGTACCATTTTTATTGAAAGACTTGAAGGAACTCTGGGTGGAAGGAAATTTATGGCTCCTCTCAGATTCCAGAACTTTCTGTCGCCGAAATGTGAGAAAAAAGTGTTTTTTTAGCCACAGTTTGAGGTTTGCAAGGGATTTTGGGTAACAGAACCTGGAGAGAGCTCCACAAGTCACCCCATCCTGGATTCCCCTAGGTGACTAGTTTTAAAAAATGCACAGGTTTGGTAGGTTTCCCTAGATGGAGGCTGAGCTAGAGGCCAAAATCCACAGCTAAGCACTTTGCAAAAAACAGCTCTGTTTTCCTTGGGAAAATGTGATGTGTCCTATTTGTGTTTTGGGGCTTTTCCTGTCGCGTGCACTAGGCCTACCCCCACAAGTGAGGTACCATTTTTATCGGGAGACTTGAGGGAACACGGGTGGGAGGAAATTTGTGGCTCCTCTCAGATTCCTGAACTTTCTCTCGCCGAAATATGTGAAAAAAGTTTTTTTTAGCCACATTTTGAGGTTTGCAAAGGATTCTGGGTAACAGAATCTGGTGAGAGCCCCACAAGTCACCCCATCTTGGATTCCCCTTGGTGAATAGTTTTATAAAATGCACAGGTTTGGTAGGTTTCTCTAGATGGCAGCTGAGCTAGAGGCCAAAATCTACAGCTAGGCAATTTTTGCAAAAAACAGCTCTGTTTTCTCTGGGAAAATGTGATGTGTCCACGTTGTGTTTTGGGGCATTTGCTTTCGCGGACCCTAGGCCTACCCACACAAGTGAGGTACCGTTTTTATCGAGAGACTTAGGGGAACGCTGGGTGGAAAGAAATTTGTGGCTCCTCTCAAATTCCATAAGTTTCTGTCACCAAACTGTAAGGAAAAAGTGTTTTTTAGCCAAAGATTGAGGTTTGGAAAGGATTCTGGGTACCAGAACATGGTGAAAGCCCCAGAAGTCGCCCCATCTTGGATTCCCCTAGGTGTCTAGTTTTTAAAAATGCACAGGTTTGGTAGGTTTCCCTAGGTTGTGGCTGAGCTAGATGCCAAAATCCACAGATAGGCACTTTGCAAAATACAGCTCTGTTTTCTTTGGGAAAATGTGATGTGTCCACGTTGTGTTTTGGGGCATTTCCGGTCGCAGGCACTAGGCCTACCCACACGAGTGAGGTACTGTTTTTATCGAGAGACTTATGGGAATGCTGCTTGGAAGGAAATTTGTGGTTCTTCTCAGATTCCAGAACTTTCTGTCACCAAAATGTGAGAAAAAAGTTTTTTTTTAGCCAAATATTGAGGTTTGCAAAGGATTCTGGGTAACAGACCCTGGTGAGAGCCCCACAAGTAACCCCATCTTGGATTTCCCTAGGTAACTAGTTTAAAAAAATGCACAGGTTTGGTAGGTTTCCCTAGGTTGTGGCTAAACTAGATGCCAAAACCCACAGATAGGCACTTTGCAAAAAACAGCTCTGTTTTCTTTGGGAAATTGTGATGTGTCCACGTTGTGTTTTGGGGCATTTCCGGTCGCAGGCACTAGGCCTACCCACACGAGTGAGGTACTGTTTTTATCAAGAGACTTAGGGGAATGCTGCGTGGAAGGAAATTTGTGGTTCTTCTCAGATTCTAGAACTTTCTGTCACCAAAATGTGAGAAAAAAGTGTTTTTTTAGCCAAACATTGAGGTTTGCAAAGGATTCTGGGTTACAGAACCTGGTGAGAGCCCCACAAGTCATCTCATCTTGGATTTCCCTAGGTAACTAGTTTTAAAAAATGCACAGGTTTGGTAGGTTTCCCTAGGTGGCAGTGAGCTAGAGGCCTAAATCCACAGCTAGGCACTTTGCAAAAAACAGCTCTGTTTTCTTTGGAAACATGTGATGTGTCCACGTTGTGTTTTGGGGCATTTCCTTTCACGAGCACTAAGCCTACCCCCACAAGTGAGGTACCGTTTTTATCTGGAGACTTGGCGGAACGCTGGGTAGAAGGAAATTTATGGCTCCTCTCAGATTCCAGAACTTTCTGTCACCAAAATGTGACGAAAAGATTTTTTGAGCCATATTTTGAGGGTTGCAAAGGATTCTGGGTAACAGACCCTGGTGAGAGACCCACAAGTAACCCCATATTGGATTCCCCTAGGTGTCTAGTTTTAAAAAATACACCGGTTTAATAGGTTTCCCTTGGTGGCGTTTGAGCTAGAGGCCAAAATCCACAGCTAGGCACTTTGCAAAAAACAGCTCTGTTTTCTTTGGGAAAATGTGATGTGTCCACGTTGTGTTTTGGGGCACTTCCTGTCATGGGCACTAGTCCTACCCACACAACTGAGGTACCGCTTTTATCGGGAGACTTTGCGGAATGCTGGGTAGAAGGAAATTTATGGCTTCTCTCAGATTCCAGAACTTTCTGTCACCGAAATGTGAGGAATTCTTTTTTATTTTTTTAAACAAATGTTGAATTTTGCAAAGGATTCTGGGTGACAGAACCTGATGAGAGCCCCACAAGTCTCCCCCTCTTAAATTCCCCTATGTGTGTAGTTTTTAAAAATGCACCAGTTTGGTAGTTTTCCCTTGATGGCGGCTGAGCTAGAGGCCAAAATCCACAGTTGGGCACTTTACAAAAAACAGCTCTGTTTTCTTTGGGAAAATGTGATGTGTCCACGTTGTGTTTTGTGGCATTTCCTATCATGGGCACTAGTCCTACCCACACAAATGAGGTACTGTTTTTATGAGGATACTTAGGGGAACGCTCGGTGGAAGGAAATTTGTGGCTCTTCTCAGATTCCAGAACTTTCTGACACCAAAATGTGAGAAAAAGTGTTTTTTTAGCCAAATGTCGAGGTTTGCAAAGGATTCTGGGTAACAGAACTTGGTGAGGGCCTCACAAGTCACACCATCTTAAATTCCCCTGGGTGTCTAGTTTTAAAAAATGCACAGGTTTGGTAGGTTTCCGTAGGTGCCGGCTGAGCTAGAGGCCAAAATCTACAGCTAGGCACTTTGCAAATAACATTTCAGATTTCAATTTAAAAATGTGATGTGTCCATGCTACCCACGTAAGTGAGGTACCATTTATATTGGGATACTTGGGGGAACACAGAATAACAAAACAAATGTTATTGCCCCTTGTCTTTCCCTACATTGTTTCCTTCCAAATGTAAGACAGTTTGTAAAAAAGAGGTCTATTTTAGAAATGCCCTGTAATTCACATGCTAGTATGGGCACTCCGAAATTCAGAGATGTGCAAATAACCACTGCTTCTCAGCACCTTATCTTGTGCCCATTTTGGAAATACAATGGTTTTCTTGATACCTATTTTTCACTCTTTATATTTCAGCAAATGAATTGCTGCATACCCCAATTAGAATGAAAACCCATTGCAAGGTGCATCTCATTTATTGGCCCTGGGTACCTAGAGTTCTTGATCAACCTACAAGCCCTAAATATTCCCGTAACCAGAAGAGTCCAGCAGACGTAACAGTATATTTCTTTTAAAAATCTGACATTGCAGGAAAAAGTTACAGAGTAAAACATAGAGAAAAATTGCAGCTTTTTTTCACCTCAATTTCAATATTTTTTTTTTTCAGTTGTCATTTTCTGTAGGAAGCCCTTGTAGGATCTACACAAATTACCCCTTGCTGAATTCAGAATGTTGTCTACTTTTCAGAAATGTTTCGGTTTCTGGGATCCAGCATTGGTTTCACACCCACTTCTGTCACTAACTGAAAGAAGGCTAAAAGCACATACAAAAGTAAAAATAGCTTATGTCCTAGTAAAGTGCCAAAATTGTGTTAAAAAATTGGGTTTTCTGATTCAAGTCTGCCTGTTCCTGAAAACTAGGAAGATGGTGATTTTGGCACTGCAAACCCTTTGTTGATGCTATTTTCAAGGAAAAAAATCACAAACCTTCTTCTGCAGCCCTTTTTTTCCATTGTTTTGAAAAAAAAATGTTTTTCTGTATTTTGGCTAATTTCGTGGTCTCCTTCGTGGGAACCCACAAAGTCTGGGTACCTCTAGAATCCCTAGGGTGTTGGAAAAAAGGACACAAAATTGGCGTGGGTAGCTTATGTGGACAAAAAGTTATGAGGGCCTAAGTGCAAACTGCTCCTAACAGCCAAAAAAGGTTTGGCACCGGAGGAGGAAAAGGCCTGGCAGCGAAGGACTAAATCCATAAGAGATACAACAGGCTCTGCTAAGGGCAATCAGTTCCCCTACTGTTGCTGAAGTTACATGCCACTGGTAGGATGCTTCCACAACTCCACTCAGAGTACTGATGACATACGCTGATCCTAAAATGCCACATCTTTTTTTCAAACAGGAGCCGTCAACGAGCAATGTATGATCAAATACCACCAGGGCCACATCCAATATGTCTGGGCATGGTTTGGTGTAGAGTTTGGTTACAATGATACAGTTATGGTCAATCTCATACTCGCTATGTTCGTCTGGTGTGGACAAGAGGGTAGCAGAGTAAAAGGTAGATATTCTCAATGACAGATTTTCTACAACAGGAATGATTCTCTCATAGTGGGTTAGGTGACTATTAGTCAGATGGTGTGCATGTGTATGGGTCATGTGGATTTCAATGGAATGAGGAACATAACAAACAACGGGTGACCCATCACAATATCCTCAGTTTGTTTTATACTGAGTCTAACCACTGCAACAGCTTTGACAAAACCTGGTAGCACTGCAGTTACTGTGTCGCAGAAAGATATGCAACAGAGAGTTTGGTTCCGCCATTAGTCTGTGTTTGTACAGCTAATGGCCACCCATCTTGTTCATGAAGGAACTGCACAAATTTCTTGTTGTGGGTTGGTATTCCAAATGAGGGTGCACTAAACAGCAGATGTTCAATCTCTTGGAAGGCTGCCATGCTTTCATCATCCTTTGCCACCAGGTAATTGACATCAGTGTGTGTGAGCCACTGTAGGGCTTTACAACAAATGAAAAATTTGGAATCCACAGTTTCTGACCATTCTCAAAAACATTCTCACCTCCTTTGAGTGGTTAGGAACTTTATTTTCAGAAAGGTTTCAATAAGCTCAAGGGACACTCTCATTGCTCCCTTCTCAATCTGATGTACCAAGTATTTGACTACCTTTTGGCAGTATTGTAATTTCATTGATGAAATGTTATGCCCATGCTCAGCAAGGTGGTTGAGCAGGGCAATGGTGTCTTGTCTGTAGGCTTCCTTTTTTGTTGATGCCACAAGCAGGTAATCAATATATCAGACTCAAGTGATGCTACATGTCAACTGCAGGGTCTCTAGGTTCTTCTTCAAGATCTGATATAGTATAAGGGACTTTCTGTATACCCTTGAGGAGCACAACACCACAGGAGTTCTCTCTTGCAATTTAAATGTGAACAAGTATTTACTCTATTTCTGCTTGAGGATAGGAATGGATGCCTGACATAAGTCAATGACTGTGAACCACTAGGCTTCTGAGGGAATTTGGAACAATATCACTGCTGAGTTTGGTATCCCGGAATAGAATGGAACAACTATTTTGTTTATTTTGTGAAGATCCTGCACTATTCTCCACTTCCTATTAGCTTTTTGAAAGGCCATAAACAGGGAGTTACAGGGACTCCTGATAACTTTTCTTAGGATGCACTGTTCTACCATATGCTCAATGATAGGGGTGATTCCGGGTATGGCCTCTGTAGCCAATTTGTAGGGTCATGTCCGAGAAAAAACTGCATCAGATATGAGAGTGTACAATAGATCATGCAGTTGAGTTTGCAAAGCAAGTTTCTTCCTAACAGATTTACAGGACTCGAATCACAAATCAAAAACTGGTAATGATCTCATATGGTGCCTTTCTTTACTGGAAATGGGTCTGAAACCTGGTTAGTGTGCTGCTGATTCATAATACTTACAACTTAGGCTTTCTTTACTGAGAGGGGTATGTTCAGGACCTCAGCCAACCTGATGGTTGAATGAGTGGCTCTGGCCTCATTCAGAAAGGATACAGAGGGCCTGATTATGACCCTGGCGGACGGCGGAGGCCGTTCGCCAAGGTACCGCCGCTGAATGACCGCACCGCGGTCAAAAGACCGCGGCGGCCATTTAGACATTTCCTCTGGGCCGGCGGGCGCTCTCCAAAAGAGCGCCCGCCGGCCCAGAGGAAATGCCCCTGCAAAGAGGACGCCGGCTCAGAATTGAGCCGGCGGAGTTGCAGGGGTGCGACGGGTGCAGTTGCACCCGTCGCGTATTTCAGTGTCTGCTTAGCAGACACTGAAATACTTTGCGGGGCCCTCTTACGGGGGCCCCTGCCGTGCCCATGCCATTGGCATGGGCACGGCAGGGGCCTCCAGGGGCCCCGCGGCACCCCCTACCGCCATCCTGTTCCTGGCGGGCGAACAGCCAGGAACAGAATGGCGGTAGGGGGTGTCAGAATCCCCCATGGCGGCGCAGCAAGCTGCGCCGCCATGGGGGATTCTAAGGGCAGCGGTAAACCGGCGGGAGACCGCCGGTTTGCCTCTTCTGACCGCGGCCAAACCGCCGCGGTCAGAATGCCCTGCGGGGCACCGCCGGCCTGTCGGCGGTGCTCCCGCCGACCCTGGCCCCGGCGGTCTTAGACCGCCGGGGTCAGAATGACCCCCAGAATGTCCATTGACTTCACCTTCTCCATACAAATCGCTCTGACCTACTTCCAGAACTGCACCAAGTATGCAATCCTCTCCCCCTCAGGCACCATCATTAGACCTGTTCAAATCCAATAGGAGTCTCAGGCATAATGGGCACTTGTGGAACAGAAGTCACAAATCGGTCTTGATAAGCTTTCACTTGGGGCCAGAAAAGAGTATTTTAGTTCTGTATCTGAATAAGCATCTGTGGAGCTTGCGGTAACTCTAATCTTGGATCCTTCATGTTCATTCAGGGGGCATCGTAGTATGGGGGAAACCTTTCCCGAGGCATGGGACTCGATAATTGAGCATGGAACTAGACTCAGTCAGGATTGTAATGTCTTCCCTTTTCCAGTGGCCGGCTGTGTTGCAAATTTGAGAAGGTGTGAATTTCTTCAAAACCTTTCCCATATCCTGTTCCTCTACCTTGCACTGGCACACTCTACTCATAGGGCATGAAAACTCGTAGCATTTTCACTCCTGTACAACCGACAGAGTCTAACGCTGTATTCATCATATCTACCACTCTGCACTAACTTTGCCTGCACAATCATAAACTTCTTCTTCAGTCTCTTTCGCATTGCATCTAGCATGTCACTGCAATGTTTTTCATACTGAAAAATCTTCTCAATGAAATTTGATTGTCAACAAAGTACTCTGTGGGGTATCTCAGAGCGAATTTTGAGTCACAATCCATACACAAAGGATGTGAGAAAACCTCCCATGTTTCCACCAAGAAGGTCATATGTATTAGGCCTGAGTGGAACTCGCAGAGTTTCACTTTTCAGAATTCTGCAGATTCACCAAAAAACTCCACCAGATTCAACAGAGTTCCATGAGCTGCAGAATTTCAGTACATTGCCCTGATTTTTAGCGCCGGGACCTTGTCCCACTTTGTGAAATCACTGTAAATACCACTACGCGGCACGGCAGAGAGTGCTGCTTCTTTCTGACACTCAAGAAGATTTTCTACCTAAGCAGCAGCTTTCTCAATGCGAGTGGCAGTTTCTCAATGCGAGCTATATCGACTTAGATTACCGCCCGAATTAAGAAATCGCACCGGAACTCAACCTAGCACTCAATTTTGTCACTCCTACTTGCCTACTTAACGTTGATGAGCTGCATGCAAGAAAAACTCCACCACACAGTGGTTGGTAGTGTTTTTCTGGAACTCCATACTCCAGGTGGAGCATGGAGTGGGCAAAACACAGTGAGCTCTGCCAGCAGTGTTTACTGCATACCTCAAATTCATAATACTGTGTTTTCAGTACACTTATATCAGTCTCTCAAAGTATGCAAGCACTGATTCTTTTTGCTTTTATGTCAACCTAAATTTTGTGGGATAATTCATCTTTCTGGGGACCACCACTTCGAAAAGCATGTTTAGATCATCCCACAATATCTTTAAAATAGTGACAATCTGATCAATTTGGGTGTACCATTTATTTGGGTTCTCTCTTGGGAGAGTGTTTGTGAAGTGGACGAGATCTGCCTGTTACCAGGGGATGTATATCTAAGCTCCTTCCTGCACCTCCCTCAAAGGGTATTCTTGTACTGTTGTTTTTTAACTTTTCTTCTTCTCATTCAGTATAGATTCGGATTTCCATTTGACCATCAACCTCTATTTCTTCAACCACTGCTCCCTGAATTTCTCTAGTGAATTTCTCTAAGTTGCTCCAGTCCATGATGCATTCAGATAGCTCCTTCACATGTGCCTTTAACACTTTCAATGACAGTAACCGAAAGTCTTTATCACTTACGGTCATCCTGTAATTCTTTGCAGAATTTTTCTAAGAGGCAAATCAAAACCACAATCATCCACCAGCTTCTCTATCCTTGCATGTGCCTTATGTGCCACTATTGTGGCTTTCTTTGCTAAATAGGCCAATTCATGCTTACTATAATGACCCATGTCTATGCCTACATTTCCCTTAAAAATCTCTTCTAGCTCAGTCTTTAATTGTGCAAAGGTTATTCTTTCTGAGAGGCCTGTATTTTGATGGGGTGTTGTTCCGGGTTCCTACAGTTGAAGCCTGCAACAGCTGTATCCGTGAGCCCCCCTTCCTGACTTTTAGGGATTCCAATGTCTGGTGTGACTACAGCTGAGTAGGAGATACTTGAGAAGGGTTGGATGTTGGGCGTGATTCTGCGGGTAGAGGGAAACTCATGCTAGTCAGGGTCAGAGATGTGGTCAGGACACTTTGGCCCTCATTCCAACCCTGGCGGTCATAGATCGCCAGGGTGGATGTCCACGGAAGCACCGCCAACAGGCTGGCGGTGCTTCATTAGGCATTCCGACCGCGGCGGTACAGCCGCGGTCGCGCAGCCGGCTCCCGCGGTTTCCCGCCGGAATACCCCCGGCTGGGAGAATCCTCCATGGCGGCACTGCAAGCAGCGCCGCCATGGGGATTCCGACCCCCTTCCCGACAGCCTTTGTCTGGCGGTTTTTACCGCCAGGAACATGATGGCGGGAACGAGTGTCGTGGGGCCCCTGGGGGCCCCTGCACTGCCCATGCCACTGGCATGGGCATTGCAGGGGCCCCCTAACAGGGCCCCAGCATGATTTTCACTGTCTACATAGCAGACAGTGAAAATCGCAACGGGTGCAACTGCACCCGTCGCACCCCTGCAACACCGCCGGCTCCATTCGGAGCCGGCTTCTGTGTTGCAGGGCCTTTCCCGCTGGGCCGGCGGGCGCTCCCTTGGCGGGCGCCCGCCGGACCAACGGGAAAGTCAGAATGGCCATTTGGCGGTTGCAGCAAGGCGGGCGGCGACCGCCGCCCGCCCGGGTCAGAATGACCCCCTTTGTTTCTTTGTGGACTCTTTAATTCCCATCTCAATATAACACAGAGGTGCACTGGCCTCAGTAGAGATCGGTTTTTGTGATTCCATTTTCAGAAGATTTCTGAGGTGCTTTCTCTGTTCCTGAGGCTACGTTATAGGAGGATGGTCCTCAAGAGCTCATCTGAAAAGTGATCCTCCTCATTACTCTCTGGGCCTATCTTTTCCAATGGAGCCTATTTTACTAGGGGTTTGTCCCTCTCTGGTATTTTGCTGTCTATCAGGGTATGCAGCTACTTTCTGAATTACCTGTTCTCTCCACCTTTTCTGTCCCTCATCATCCTTTAAATATAATCATGAATAAACTTTATTGTAGGTTTTAATTGCAGATCTTTTCCTGTTCTTTTCGTTTGCTTCTTGCTCCCAAAGATTCAAAGCCTCAAATTTGGTGGGTCTGGTTGGAGTTATAATTTGCACATTCTTCTTCTTAAATTCTCAGGTTTTATTATGTGAAATGTTGCACACAATAGAAATCATAATTCATCATCTTTCTCCGAACATTGGTGGCACATACAAGTGTAAAACCACCGCTTTGCCACCATCTCCTTAGCAGCTGTTACTTCTGGTGTAAATTTCGTCTTCTGACTAGAAGCCTTCTTCAAGAAGATATTCATCTATGAAAACTAGCATCCTACAGTCAAAGGTCACCAATCACCGCCCAGTTCTAGCTTCTGCCAACCTAACCCTGTGTGGCACCCTATGGTGCATCTAACATAGTGTAAGGTTGATTTTCTTGTAAGCTTTAAGCCAAAATCTCCTTTAAAGTACCATAGTCTGCTTCTTCTAACAAAGGAATCTTTACAGTAGTTTTAAGATGCAGAAATCTCTCTTGCAAGAATCACACTCATACAACTGCAGACTCCCGACTAGCAGGAGTTGCTTTGATCAACATGCCCAACCTCATGCACAAAGGAATGGACAGTTGTTGACCATAATTAGTACATTCCTTCATAGTGTTATTAAGTCCCTATTCTGGCGCAACTGATAGCACTTCACAGTCCATCTATCCTAGCAGACGGCTTTTCAAACTTCAATCAAATCTTGAGATTACAAATTCCACAACTACTACCAGTTCCTGACGGTTGTATATCGGAACCACGCATTCCGTTGCAATGCACGTCGTTACCATGAGTGTGTTACAACAAGTATGCCATTATTACGCAGGTGCCTTTACCATGTATGCCTTTACAATGAATTATGTTGTAAAATAATGTGTTTTAAAGGCATATGAGTGGTAAAGGTCCTCCCCCCGGCCAAACACCCCCCAAAACCAAAAAAACACCACCCGCCCTAAAAGCAAACTCCCCTGCCCCACCCCCTCCCTAAAACAGTACCCCACCCCCACCCCAACCCCCCTCACCCTACTCCTACCCCTTCCCTAAGACCTAACCCTCCACCCTGCCCTCTACCTAAAACAGTACCCCCAGGTCCACTACCCCCAAGCCTAAAAACCACCCATGCCCTAAAACCTAACCCACTACCCCACCCCTCCATAAAATAATAGCCCCACCCCCAGACCCAATCCCACTGCCCTAATCTTGAAAACCTATCCTGCACTAAGACCTAACCCCCATTTCGCCTGTCCCTAAAACAGTACCTCCACCCTAACCCAAACCCACACACCTTACTCCATCCCCCGCCATAATACCTAACCCCCACCCCTCACCCCTCCCTAAAACAGTACCTCCCACCCTCAGACCGAATCCCACTTACCATGCTCCTACCCCGCCCTAAAACCTAACCCCTCACCGTACCTAAAACAGTACATCCAAGCCCAATCCCCCAACCCAAAAACCACCTCCCACCTCTAACCCCTTCCTAAAACAGTCCCCCACCCCAGACCAAATCCCCCTTACCTTACTTCTAAGGCACATCGCAGCTCGTTCTGAGGAAACAGAATGATCTTTCCGTTTCCTCTAACAACACCAATAGCCTTCACCAGCATTACAACGCATACCTTTTGCCATGCATACAATTACAATTATTGTAATGGTATGCATGGTAAAGGCTATTCACTGTAATGATGCATGCGTGGTAATGCATGCGTAGTATAGGGTAGTCGTGAAAACAGCCGTGTAGTAATGGTTGTTTCCCCTTCCTGCCACTTTACATATCCAGTGTTTAAAAAAGCATTTATGCAGTGCTGTTATCAAAATACATCGAGAAAACAATTATCACAGTCCCTAAAAGCCCAAAAATCAATGCCAACAAATATGTAAATTCAAAATCCGATCATTGCATTCCAAAGCACTTTCTCAACTACAAATTCCAGTATGCACCATGCTTTCTTGCATTTGCCATTTCTTGCACACCTTGACCCACTTGATACTCACTTTGTAATCGTGGGGCAGCTGAATCAGCTGCCTCACCTCCCTGCTGTCACCATGGATCCGGACATGGACTCGGTTTGAGTCTCGTGATTTGATTCTGAGGCGCAAACCCCTGTACAGCAAAGGCACAGTTCTAGGTCTCCAAATTCAATTTACCTCTTTAAGTCTAATCAGTACATGACAGGTCCAATTGAAACCACCAACTCTGCTACCAAATCTGTCAGTGCAAAAAGCTACACCTTTCTTCACCCCTGGGTGTGCCGATTTTCTCAGACTGGGAGTGGTGTAGTCCTAGTATGGACTTTGGTGTTTCTAGATGGACCTGTCTCTCTTGTAAATAGAAATTTAGTAGTACCCTGTTATTCAATCAAAATAGAGACTAAAAAAAAAAAAAAACGAAAGTCTCAAGTTTAAAGGTTTACTTCTAAATTATCCACAGTTCAAAGCCACAAGTTGTTGTTAGTCAAACAGAAGTTCAGTGAAAGCGCTAAGCCGATTGTTTCAGAGAATGATGAACTCAGGTGAGTTCAGAGACAAAACTGACAGATTCCTCTTCCAAGAATGGGATAAGGACTTCTTCTCACATCATAAAATTGCACTCTTTTATAGAATTTCAGACAAAATGTCCATTCCTGAAATGAGTACATGGTTCTACCGCTTCTATCAATGGAAATCAAGCAAATAGAAACATTTGCAACCGAATATAGTTGAGAATGTTCTCACTATTACACATCATGGGGTTTTGTGGCCACAGCATCATGCAAATAGGGACACGGTGGTTAGATAGTATGTTATTCAGTCAGAGATAGCTAAATTCAGTCTTGAGAAAATACAATTTTATTCAGAACATTCAACAAAGTCTTCCTCTTGCCCCAATAGCTCAAAAGTAATTTTAGTGTAGAAGCGAACAAAACAGCAAGGTTAAACAATTGGTGTAGTACAATGTAACATCAAAGCCAACGACAGACGCTAAGTTAGCCTAATTCACTTAAAGCACAATTTCTGCAATTAACAACAATAAAATTCTACCGTTCTTAATCCCCATATTGCTTTTATGTTCTGAGTCATTTCTTTAGTCTACTTTGCTCCCTTATCCTTATTCTATCTTCATCCTTTAATGTGCCTGTGTATTCTCATCTCTGCTTTATACTTTATCCGTTCTCTCAACATATAGCGATGGATTTTTATCTTTCAACTTTATTACATCCTTAGCAGTGTCTATGATTCCTATCTTCCCTGCTTGTACTGTATCAAAGAACCTAGGCAGCTGTGTTCAATATCATTTCCACCTTCCTTGTTCTTTTATCTGAGTTCTTCCCATAGTTTTATGCTACAAGTCCCCACTTGGGACCCATGTAGTCATTTAGGGGGTTCCAGGGATCGCAGCTGTGACCCCTGATCTCAGAGGTAGCAAAATCACTGCTTAAATCACTGGGGAAGATCTGCACTCCTTTATTTATGTCAATTTTCATTATACCAATAGTGAATAATGTTCTAATATTCATATTTTTTGTAATATTACATGGAGGACAATAAGCAATTAGCAGGAAGTGCGCATTTGGTGTCAGCTGATGTAAGTATAAAATGACCTTTACATGTATGTTGAGTGTATGTTGCATGCATACTTATTAATTTATGTGAAAGGGAGGGTGTTTATGTGTGAGCATGGGCATCTATGTATAGGCATGTG
Organism: Pleurodeles waltl; assembly: GCF_031143425.1. Lineage (NCBI taxonomy): Eukaryota > Metazoa > Chordata > Amphibia > Caudata > Salamandridae > Pleurodeles > Pleurodeles waltl. The sequence goes on from NC_090447.1 coordinate 784,582,407, forward strand.
TGTGTGAAAGTGAGTGAGACGCAGGGATATTTAGTAGCGAGAGAGAGAGAATGAGAAACCTTTAGCGCAAGGGCACATGCCAGTGCTTAATTTAAACTGGTGGCAGCCGGTGGGGGCCATTGGCACTAATTTTTGGGGACCAACACTTATTTCACTCTATTGGGCATTCCATGAGTGCAAGGGAAATAAAAAACATGCACACAGGAACTGGAATATGGGGCTCCCGTGGAAAAAAAGGTGGCATACTTGAAGAGATTATTGGCTGGGAAGCACACTTGGGAAAACAGTGGTACAAGAACATCAGAGACAATTCTTGACACGAAGAAGACAAATCTAACATATGGGAAAGTGAAAACAATTTCCAAATTCAGTTCCTGATATACGGAGGTAATTTTTCATCACTGGTGGTTTATGGGCGGCATAAATGGCAACATTTGGGCACTGGCATAATTAGAGCATCCATGCCAAAATGCTGGCCCTGGCACAATGGAGGTCATCTTCGACATTCAGGTGCACCCAGATAACATTTTTGAAAGATGGGGTAAACTCCTAGGGAGCATTAGATTTCAGTGGTTTGGAAGGCCGTGAAAGTATTTAAATAATTAATGAGCGTCCTTTCAGAACCTATAGCTTTTGAGAAAATTTATGTGAAAATTGTGCTTTACAATGCACTGTTAGACCCCATACTTTTCAAATATTTCCTGGGGGAAGATATTCAGGGTAGCTAGATTTTGCAAAGATCATGTCCATAATGTAAGTGGCATCAAAAATAGGCACGTGCCTGTATTGTGTTTTTATATTATTCATGCAAATATTATCGCACTTCAGTGATGTCAAATCAGGGTCGAGAATTTTATGATGTCATTTTCAGTGAGGCAATTTAAGGTCAAAGTGTATGTGTTGTCTCTTCCACTACCCCTGACATTTTGGTGAATTGGCATCCATGATGTGACCACTAATACCGACTCTTCATTTCCTCCTCTCAAAGTCGTTCCATATTCCTAATTCTGGGGGTCATTCCGGCCGGGGACCGTGGAAGCACCGCCAACAGGCTGGCGGTGCTTCCTGGCCAATTCTGACCGCGGCGGTAAAGCCGCGGTCAGAAAAGGGGAACCGGCGGTTTCCCGCCGGTTTTCCCCTGGCCAAAGGAATCCTCCATGGCGGCGCTGCAAGCAGCGCCGCCATGGGGATTCCGACCCCCTTCCCGCCAGCCTGTTCCTGGCGGTTTACGCCGCCAGGAAGAGGCTGGCGGGAACGGGTGTCGTGGGGCCCCCTAACAGGGCCCCATAAAGATTTTCAGTGTCTGCTTGGCAGACACTGAAAATCGCGACAGGTGCCACTGCACCCGTCGCACCACAGCAAATCCGCCGGCTCCATTTGGAGCCGGCTTCATCTTTGCTGGGGCTTTCCCGCTGGGCCGGCGGGCGATCTTTTGCAGATCGCCCGCCGGCCCAGCGGGAAAGTCGGAATGTCGGTCATCTGACCGCGGGGCGGTTTCCGCCTGGTGGGCGGCGCCCGCCGGGGTCGGAATGACCCCCTCTGTCTTTCAGTTTTAAATGCACTGTAATCTTGCCTTGATTGTGTGTCTCTCTTCCTAATTATGTTATTCCTCCTTTCTAGCTTATTCCTGAGCCTTGGTCTCCACTTCTCACTTTCAGAAGCGTTTTGGTGTTTGTGCTTGCTATCCGTTATATTTACATCTATTGTGTCATCTGAGGTTCTGTGGCTGCTTCTCTGTCTTTGACCTGTCACATTCAAGTGCCATTGCTAGTGTGTGTTATTAACTTGTCTCCCCTCTGAACAGTTTGTGTCTTCCTTTTCCTTTTCTTTCGAGTATGTGTATACCTACCCTCATGGATGTCATTTAGGGGTCACCAGGGATCACAGTTGACCTCTGGCCTCAGAGGAGGCAAAATCAGTGGCAGAAAGAAAAGAGCAGCTCCTCCTAATGGACATAGGTTGGGGCTGTAATCTCCTTGCACTTTGTAATTTTCATTACACCAATAGTGAATAATAATATCTTATTAGTACAATGAGCTGTTGAGATAAGTTGAGGTAAGTAAAACATGTTTTAATTGTATGTTGTGTGCATGCATGCAGGTGAGAGGGTGTGAGAATGTGTGATTGTGTGTATATGTGTAAGCATGTGTGTAAGAGAATGTAAAGGTCAAATGTCGTGTGATGTCACTTCCGCTACCCCTGGCCTTTTGGTGAATTGACATTCATGCCTACCCTCTCTGTGTGCTGGTTAGTCTCGGGGGGGATACAACGCTATGTTCTAGTGTGTTCTGGAGTCACTTCAATTTAGGTGCTCGAATACCCATGTTTTCAGGGCTTTTCTGATGGATAATATTGACTTGCGTAGAACTGGTGTGAAACTTATTGTTTGCTTGCAGACAATTTCTATTTGAAGGAGGATCGCAAGACTTTAAGGCTTTTTAAGAACCTCAGTGACTAAAACCTTGAACTCATTGATTGTTAGGCTGTCTCCATGTTTAGTACTGTGATAAAGGGGCATTGAAATGTACTTGTTGAGTTGTAGATGAACGGTTTATCAGTATGAGTGAACTGTGTTCCCTGGTGCAAGCCTGGAGAAGCATTGTTACTGCTGAACTTCGTAGAGAGCGATAGGCTGAATGCCGGGATTTCTAGAAATGGCACAACAGTGTAATTCAGTCAGGGCAATGGGAGGGAGATTCTGGCCCTCATTCTGACCCTGGCGGTCGGCGGAGAGACGGCGGTCGGACCGCGAACAGACCGGCGGTATTAAAAATGGCATTCTGACCGCGGCGGTCCCCGCCGCGACCGACCGCTACTTCTCCACTCCGACCGCCGCGGCGGTCATGACCGCGGGGCTGGAGTTTGCACACTCCGGCCCGGCGGTCGTCCCAAGACCGCCAAGGGTATTATGACCCTGCCTACCGCCGCGGTTTCTTGCGGGCGGGAACCGCCGTGCGAACCATGGCGGTAAGCACTATCGGGGCCAGGGAATTCCTTCCCTGGCACTGATAGGGGTCTCCCCCACCCCCCACTACCCACCCGAGTCCTCCCCCCACACCCTCCACCCCCCTGCCACCCCCCAGAGGTGGTACGAACCCCCTCCCCACCCCCACCCCGACATGCACATACATGTACCCCGACATGCACACACCCCCAACATGCACATATACACACCCCCTACACACACATACACAACGGGGACACATACCCGCACACATACATGCCGACATGCGCACCTGCCGAACAGCACACATTACCCATAGACACAGCAGCACCCCCGCCCGCATACACGCACTCACACACCCCCTCTACACACTCACACGCACACCCCCATGCACGCCCACATCACACAACACCCCCCCACCCCCTCCCCTCACGGACGATCAACTTACCTTGTGCGTTGGTCCTCCGGGAGGCGACGGGAGCCATAGGGACGTGACCGCCAACAGAAGACCGCCAACAGAAGACCGCCACACAGAAATGTGGGTCGTAATTCTTTGGGCGGTGTTCTGCTGGCGTGGCGGTGGAGGTTGACCAGTCTCCACTTTCCCGCCGACCGCCAGTGTGGCTGCTGGCGGTTTTCCGGCGGAACGCTCCCAGCGGTCAGAATGCGCACAGCGGCACACCGCCGCGGTCGGCGGTCTTCACCGCGGCGGTAACTCAGCGGTCTTGCGAAAAGACCGCCAAGGTCAGAATGAGGGCCTCTATCTTTTAGAGTTTGAGTGTATGACGGGATGACTGTAAACCATTTCAAGTGTGGATGTAGTAAAATAATCTATGCCAATGGTAACCCTGGTGTTTGGTTGTCTTTTTGTTCTCATTGACGATTCAGGGTGATAAGGCTGAGCTTTTGGTCCCACAGTCCTTTTCTCTCTCTGATTACTGATCTGTTAACCCCTTCGCTGCCAGGCCTTTTCCCCCTCCTGTGCTGAGCCTTTTTTTGGCTATTTGGGGCAGTTCGCGCTTAGGCTCTCATAACGTTTTGTTCACATAAGCTACCCACGCCAAATTTGCGTCCTTTTTTTCCAACATCCTAGGGATTCTAGAGGTACCCAGACTTCGTGGGTTCCCTGGAAGGAGGCCAAGAAATTAGCCAAAATACAGTGAAAATTTCGTTTTTTTCAAAAAAATGGGAAAAAGGGGCTGCAGAAGAAGGCTTGTGATTTTTCCCCTGAAAATGGCATCAACAAAGGGTTTGCGGTGCTAAAATCACCAGCTTCCCAGCTTTCAGGAACAGGCAGACATGAATCAGAAAACCCAATTTTTCAACACAATTTTGCCATTTTACTGGGACATACCCCATTTTTATGATTTTTTGTGCTTTCAGCCTCCTTCCAGTCAGTGACAGAAATGGGCATGAAACCAATGCTGTATCCCAGAAACGGAAACATTTCTGAAAAGTAGACAACATTCTGAATTCAGCAAGGGGTAATTTGTGTAGATCCTACAAGGGTTTCCTACAGAAAATAACAACTAAAATAAAATATATTGAAATTGAGGTGAAAAAAAGCTGCAATTGTTCTCTATGTTTTACTCTGTAACTTTTTCCTGCAATGTCAGATTTTTTAAAGCAATATACCGTTACGTCTGCTGGACTCTTTTGGTTGCAGGGATATATAGGGCTTGTAGGTTCATCAAGAGGTCTAGGTACCCAGAGCCAATAAATGACCTGCACCCTGCCTTGGGTTTTCATTCTATACCGGGTATACAGCAATTCATTTGCTGAAATATAAAGAGTAAAAAATAGCTATCAAGAAAAACTTTGTATTTCCAAAATGGGCACAAGATAAGGTGTTGAAGAGCAGTGGTTATTTGCACATCTCTGTATTCCGGGGTGCCCATACTAGTATGTGAATTACAGGGCATTTCTCAAATAGACGTCTTTTTTACACACTCTCTTATATTTGGAAGGAAAAAATGTAGAGAAAGACAAGGGGCAATAACACTTGTTTTGCTATTCTATGTTCCCACAAGTCTCCCGATAAAAATTATACCTCACTTGTGTGGGTAGGCCTAGCACCCGCGACAGGAAATGCCCCAAAACACATCTTGGACGCATCACATTTTTTGACAGAAAACAGAGGTGTTTTTTGCAAAGTGCCTACCTGTAGATTGTGGCCCCTAGCTCAGCTGGCACCTAGGGAAACCTACCAAACCAGCACATTTTTTTAAACTAGAGACCTAGGGGAATCCAAGATGGGGTTACTTGTGTGGCTCTGACCAGGTTCTGTTACCCAGCATCCTTTGCAAACCTCAAAATTTGGCAAACAAAACACATTTTACTCACATTTCGGTGACAGAAAGTTCTGGAATCTGAGAGGAGCCACACATTTGATACCTCACTTGTGTGGGTAGGCCTAGCGCCCGCGACAGGAAATGCCCCAAAACACAACGTTGACACACCCCATTTTTTGACAGAAAACAGAGGTGTTTTTTTTGCAAAGTGCCTATCTGTAGATTTTGGCCTCTAGCTCAGCCAGCACCTGGGGAAACCTAGCAAACCAGCACATTTTTAAAAACTAGAGACCTAGGGGAATCCAAGATGGGGTGACTTGTGGGGCTCTGACCAGGTTCTGTTACTCAGAATCCTTTGCAAACCTCACAATTTGGCTAAAAAAAACACATTTTCCTCACATTTCGGTGACAGAAAGTTCTGGAATCTGAGAGGAGCCACGAATTTCGTTCCACTCAGCGTTCCCACAAGTCTCCCGATAAAAATGGTACCTCACTTGTGTGGGTGGTCCTAGCGCCCACAAAAGGAAATGGCCCAAAACACAACGTGGACACATCACATTTTTTCACAGAAAACAGAGGTGTTTTTTGCAAAGTGCCTACCTTTGGATTTTGGCCTCTAGCTCAGCCGGCCCCAGGGGGGGCAGAAATGGCCTAAAATAAATTTGCCCCCCCACAACCCCCCCCCGGGGAGCGACCCTTGCTTACGGGGTCGCTCCCCTTGCGTGACGGCGCAAAAAAAAAGATCCCCAGTGCCTAGCAGATTCACCTAAAATCGTCCGATTTGCCCCCAAGGGGGGCAGAAATGGTCTAAATACAATTTGCCCCTCCAGGGGAGTGACCCTTGCCTAAGGGGTCGCTCCCCATCTCTAAAAAAACAAACAAAAAAAATACACAAACAAAAAATTAGCCCTGGCGCCGAAAGGTTTCTGCCCCCCGGAGGCTGATCGCCTAATAACAATAGGCCGACCTGCCCCCATTTATTTTAGGCCATTTCTGCCCCCCAGGGGGGCAGATCAGCCTATTTTAATTAGGCCTATCTGCCCCCAAGGGGGGCAGAAACCACTAGGCACCGGGGATTTTTGTTGTTGTTGTTGTTTGACAAATGGGGAGCGACCCTTGCCTACGGGGTTGCTCCCCTTGCGTGACGGCGCAAAAAAAAAAAGATCCCTGGTGCCTAGTGGTTTCTGCCCCCCTTGGGGGCAGATTGACCTAAAATCGGCCAATCTGCCCCCAAAGCGGGCAGAAATGGCCTAAATACAATTTGTCCCTCCAGGGCAGCGACCCTTGCCTAAGGGGTCGCTCCCCATTTGTCAAACAACAACAACAACAAAAATCCCCGGTGCCTAGTGGTTTCTGCCCCCCTTGGGGGCAGATAGGCCTAATTAAAATAGGCTGATCTGCCCCCCTGGGGGGCAGAAATGGCCTAAAATAAATTTGCCCCCCAGGGGAACGACCCTTGCCTAAGGGGTCGCTCCCCTACGTGAAATTCCCGAAGAAAAAAAAACAGGGGGGGGCAGAAAAGGCCTTAAAAAAATGCCCCCCCTGGGAGCAACCCTTGCCCAAGTGGTCGCTTCCTTATGCCACTTTCCTTTTTGAAAAAGACATCCCTGGTGTCTAGTGGGCGTTTTGACAGCCGGATTGCTTTCAATCCAGCTGCCAAAACGCAGAGAGAGACTTCAAAGGGAAGTAAATACATTTCCTTCCCTTTGAAGCCTCTCTCGGCCTCCCCCACGTGATCAGAAGAGATATGCAAAGCATTTCTCTTTCGATCGCGCTGGAAGCTGAGCTTCCAGCGTGATGGATGAGGCTCTGTGCTGGCGTCACGGGGGTCGGGGGTGGAAGGGGAAGGGCTTCCCCTTCCATCCCTGACTGTACCCCACAGAGGGAGCGCTAGCGCTTCCTCTGGGCTGTGTGCCCAGGACGTAATGGTTGGGTCCTGGGCACAGCAGCACTGTGCCGCAGAACGTAAGCATTACGTCCGCGGCACAGAACGGGTTAAATAGTAAGATGTTCAGGTAAAGGTATTGCTGTTTATTCCCAGGGCAGAATGAGCTATCGGGAAAATTATCTTTACAGACTGGGTCCTTTGCCCAGGATTTTGCAACAGGGCTCACGAATCAGATGCTGCACACATGGCGCCACATTAGTTTATCATTTTACCACAGTGAACCATACAGAGGATTATATAAAATGGTTCGTGGTGTTTGTTGTCAAACAAGGCTTAGGAGTGCCATGCACGGTGACATTCCTAAATAAACATGTGGCACGATAATAGAAAAAATTAAAACAGTATCATCGGGTCTAAACCATGCATAGGAACTATGGGCATTAATGAAGTAGACACGAGACAGATGTTGAATGCACACGTTAATCTTTATTTGTATACTGTAACGTTATGCTAAAAGGGGACAGTTTTCACAAAGGTAAAGCTTTTTGACTGATCCGTTAATGTAGAGATTTCAAAATATATGGAGTACTGAGGAGTAACAGATGTACGATTCTTATGTGACAGAGGAAAGAAAGGAGACAGATGATGAATGTACATGTTAACTTTTATGTGTATACTGTTACATTATGCTAAAGGGGGACAGCTCTCATAAATGTAACTCGTTTTGACTGATCCGTAAATTTGAAAAATTCAAGGTATATATATTATTGAGAAATAACAGATGTACGATCCATATGCGACAGAGGTTTTGAACATGTACCTTGCTTAATGGAAAAAAGTTCCAGATGAGTGTATGGGTGTACCATAGATCGGGCAATATTAAATGTTAGTTTTCACTGCAGCCCTAGACACAGAGGGGCATTTTAAGAGCCCCTCGTGCCACCAGAGCGTCACTTTTAGTGACGCTCTGGTGGAGCTAGGCATTGCACCGTATTTACAAAGTGGAGTTAAGTCAGTTTTTGTGGCTTAACGCCACCTTGTAAATACAGCCCATTCAAACGCACCACTTTGCAAGGAAGGGGCGTACAATGGGAGTTTTTCTGGGTGTGCCACAGCAATACTATTGTATTTTGACTCTGCCCCAGACTTACAAGTTTTTGTAAACCTGAGACAGCACGAAAATAGTCAACAAGGAGAAATATTTTCATTTCTCCTCGTTTTTTGCTCTTTCTATGTGTGCCTCAGAATGCAGCTCACAGAGAAAGAGCAAATCGCCAATTTTGGGTAGGAAGGTGTCCCCCTCAACGCAGCCATCCTTGGCGCAAGGGTGGCTGCGTTGGCGCTCAGCTGCAAATTTAGAACCGGCACGGGGGACAACACAGGGGTGTCCTGTATTCAATTTAATATGGCGCATCCCTGCATTGTGAAAATGATGAAGCACGGCGCTGCCCCTTTTGTCATAACGTCATGCTTCATCATTTTCTGTTAAATATGGGCCAGAGATTTTAAGACATAGGTTTGCTGAATTCAGGATTTTAGAAATATACCTTAAGGGATATTGAAAACCACACCTTACTGCAGTGGCGATAAGGTTGCACGTTCTATTCTAAGATGACTGCGCCCATTTTCATTTGCTTGCCGGGAGGATCAGTCCTCTTTTTATTTCTGTACATTTAAAGACGGGACTCAGCCACTTGCACAGGGTTTCCTACTACAACATGAGATGCTGGACACAGTATAGGAAGATGCAGGGTTCTGAGTAGCAATAAAACGCGCACTAGCAGTTTTGCATCAATGAAGGCCCTCCCCCTATGGACTCCAACTCCCAGCTTCTTGGTGAGGAGGCTGGGAGATGCTAATTTGAGGGCTGGTGAGCCAATGCAGGGGACACGCACTAGCATTTTTGCATTAGGGACGACCTGATCCCCTATGGATTCCAACTCACAGCATTCCGGTCAAGAAGCCAGGGATGCTAAATTGAGGGCTGGTGACCCGCTGCGCAGGACACACACTAGCAGTTTTGCATCAGGAGAGGCCCTGACCCTCCTACGGACTCCATTTCCCAGCATTCCAGTCAATAGGCTGGGGATGCTAAATTGAGGGCTGGTGAGCCACTGCACAGGACCCACACTTGTGGCTTTGCATCGGGGGAGGCCCTGACCCCCCTATTGACTCCAACTCCCAGCGTGACGGGCAGGAGGCTGGGGATGCTAAATTGAGGGCTTGTGAGCCGCTGAGAAGACCAGGCCAAGTGCAGGCCCATCTGCGCCCATCCGAGGCCGGCGAGGCTGGGCTGAGCCCCACCGCCTGAAGTTTTGTTCACCATCGGACCCCTGTATCTTTACGTCATCTTGGACAGTGGGGTGAGTGATGCCTCCAACTTCCATTTTTATGTTTTGAGTTGGAGGCTGGTTGTCAGAGGGCCTTCCAGAGTGCAAGAAATCGGATTCCTTTGTGCAGTAAGGAGTTTTAAGTGGATTGGTTATGGGAGGAAAAGGACATTGCTAAGTGGAGACTAACCAGTGGGGGTAGAGGGGAGCCTATCAGCTCCACGCTTGATTCTTTTTTAGCCTGTGCAGTGGAGGTCGTATCCAAGGAAATAGTCCTGATCAAGAGATGTCTTTCCATGAATCTGAATGACGGGCAACGAGCATATGCCCATGCAGAGGATTCTGTGATTATTGACATGGGAGATAGTATTTCAGAGGTGACACAGTTTAATTTGCTTAGACCCTCTGGCAGAAGAAAATAACAGTGTGATTGGGGGTGCCTTTGTCAGTGATAATGGAATTTTTTCTGATCCCCCCCAAGCTGCAGCAGCCCACCTAATAAAAAGCAAAAGCCAGTGATAAAATCTGGAAAAAACTCAAACCAGCCCTCTCTTATCCGGTGACTCTTTCCTGTCCCCAGGGGGGTTCTTCTGAAGGGTATGATTGGATCAAATTCTCTTTGTTGACAATCTTTTGGGTATATTTAAAGGACTGCTTGAAGCCTGCTTGACACCCTTAAAAGAAAAACTGCAGATGCTTGAATCAGTAGTTTCTCTGTTGTCTTCTAGGATGGGGGCCTGTTTGGCCCAAGCCTGTGCTTCTGTGCTTCTTTTGGGCCTGATTCTCATGATTCTCATGGCCTCGTTGGTCCTATTCCAGCAAAGGACGCTTCTTTGGTGGTCAACCTTGCCTCTCAGGAGGGTTTGAGCCGACAGCCTTCCCGGCGGTCTCAAATTAGTATAGGTAATCTTGGAAATCAATCCCATTGCCATGCAGTGGTTGCCCTTGTAAGTTCTGTAAGTCCAGAGGGGGTTCAGGGCAGAAATAGACCTGTGCATATAAACTCTAGCAGGTATTGCTGGGAGGATGTGCCTACAATGGAGAAGTACAGGGGGGTTTCCAAATGTAGTCCTTTGTGCCTCCTGTTCTCGTTTGGAGTTACCATTGGACTGTGCTTACCTACATGGTAATTCTTACAAATGTACCTCCATTACCCCCGGACATACATGAAACAACTGAGCAGTTCAAAAATAAGGTTGGACATTGTTTGGGCAAAAACTGTGATTTTAAATGTAGAGATCTTGAGGACATTTTGTATGTCAGATGGATTGGGTGGGTGGGCCTTTTGAGGTTGGGCCCGCTGGAGAAGGCCGGACCAGGGGATTGCATTATAGTGAATTGCATATATCCAGGGCTGGCCGTCTTTCTTGTCACACAGATTCCTATGCTTGTGAGGGTACTAGGCTAGTACCCCTGGGTTTCTTTTACAGGCATATTAAAACTCCAGCTGTTTCTTGTGCACGATGAGTACCCAGTTTGCAGGGTGCCCAGCCTTTGCTTAGCCTCTACAACAGATTTCCGGCCCTCTCACATTTAGAGGGCACTTATTGACTCTCAAGCCGGGTGGGTTTTTCCAACCATGATGGGCATCTCCAGGTTGATAAAACGGGGCCCACGTCTTGTTTAATTTCAAAGGAGGCTGATGTGAGAGATGAGTCCTCCTGGTCTTCCTTAATTTCTTGAAATTTGGCTGGGTATGATGCCAAGCTATAAGACACGTGGTGAGTAGGGTATATCTCTAGCTATGATTTCATCCTGCTCCAAGAGACATAGTCAGAGGGGGAAGCTGAATGGGTTCCTGCTGGTCGGGTTCCCAGCCATCATTCTAGGGGGGGCTTAGTGACCTTTGGCGCGTACATTCAAGATCTATTGAGCGTACCACATGAAATATAGCCATAAGGGAATTCTAACCATTTGGGTGGTTTTTTGAGCAAGTATAATGTCCTACCTGTTAATTTTTATAATGCAGTGAGAGGTAGGCTGGCAAGTTACCGCTCTTTTTTTCTGTCTTGCAGATATTAAAAGGGAGGATGGAGTCTTGTTTAAATGAATTCCGTGTGATTGTGGCAGGAGATTTTAATGCGAAGATTGGTGGTTATATCACCTAAGGCAATCCTTTCGAGTGGGAAGATTGATTCTCTATCTGTGAGGTTTTTCAGGATGCTAGGGGCAGGACCTTAATTAAGGCACTATTAAAGATGGGGCTGATTAATATTTTTGATCTGTGAGCCCATTTGTAGGCTGGCTGGCTCATAGTGGGTACCTTGTGGTACTTACACCTTGTGCCAGGTCCAGTTATCCCTTAATAATAGATTAGAGGTGTTCTAGCATCTTAGGCTGATAGAGGTAGCTATAGCAGAGCAGCTTAGGCTGAACTAGGAGACATGATAGAAAAGGTTTAGGACAGAGAGAGAAAAACGTTTTTGGAACGTTTGAAAGAACAGAGAAAAACTTTTTCAAACTTTTGAAAACTTTAGAAAGTTTTCAGAACGTTTCAGAAACTTTTTAGAAAGTTTTAGAGAATAAAAGTTAAACTGTTTAGGTCAATGTGTACATTCTGAAGTATTTGGTATATGTTTTTCTTATGAAAAGCACCAATGACAAAGTGGTGAAGCAGTTACAAGTACTTATCCCACCGCTGCCACCAATGTAGGAGGCTGGCCGGGCTTATAGTAGGTACCTTGTGGTACTTACACCTTGTGCCAGGTCCAGTTATCCCTTATTAGTAGATTAGAGGTGTTCTAGCATCTTAGGCTGATAGAGGTAGCTATAGCAGAGAAGCTTAGGCTGAACTAGGAGACATGCAAAGCTCCTGCTATACCACTTATATCACTTATCACTATATCATAAGAAAACACAATACTCAGAGTTACTAAAAATAAAGGTACTTTATTTTAGTGACAATATGCCAAAAGTATCTCAGAGGATATAATCGCTTAGGAGGTAAGTAATATACACAAAATATACACACACAAACCAAATCAGGTAAGTAAACATTAGAAAAGTAGTGCAAACACTGTGGAACACAATAGAATGCAATAGGGAACAATAGGCCTAGGGGCAACACAAACCATATACTCCAAAAGTGGAATGCAAACCACAAATGAACCCCAGGCCTAGTGTAGTGTGTAGAGGGTCGCTGGGAGTGTAAAAAAACACTAAGGGTGTCCCAAATACCCCAACCCAAGACCCTAAAAAGTAGGAGTAAAGTTACCCTACTACCCCAGAAAGACAGTAAAGTCAAGATAGGGGATTCTGCAAGGACAACAACTGACTGCAAAGCACTGAAGATGGATTCCTGGACCTGAGGACCTGTAAAGGAAGGGGACCAAGTCCAAGAGTCACACAAGTGTCCAGGGGGGGCAGGAGCTCACTAAACCCCAGATGAAGGTGCAAAAGGGCTGCCTCCAGGTGGAAGAAGCCAAAGATTCTGAGACAACGGAAGGTGCCAGGAACTTCTCCTTTAGTCAGAAGATGTCCAACGGTGTGCTGGAGGATGCAGAGTTGTTTCCACGCAGAAAGACCACAAACAAGCCTTGCTAGCTGCAAGAGTTGCGGTTGAAGGTTTTGGGTGCTGCCAGGGCCCAGGAAGGATCAGGAGGTCGCCCCTTGGAGGAGGAGATAGAGGGGGCACTCAGCAACACAGAGACCCATGCAGAAGCAGGCAGCACCTGCAGAAGCACCTGTACAGGTGTTCAGAAGATCTGAGCACAACGGTTGACTCAGCACAACAAAAGGGAGTCCCACGATGTCGGAGTCCAACTCAGTGAGTTGGGCAATGCAGTATGGAGTGCTGGGGACCTGGGCTGGGCTGTGCACAAAGTAAGTCTTGCAAAAGAGCACAGAAGCCTTAGCAGCTGCAGTTCACGCAGTACACAGGATTACTGTCTAGCGTGGGGAGGCAAGGACTTACCTCCACCAAATTTGGACAGAAGAGCCACTGGACTGTCTGAGACACTTGGATCCAGCTCCTGTGTTCCAAGGACCCCGCTCGTCAAGAATGAGAGGGGACCCAGAGGACCGGTTACTGGTTGTTGTAGGTCCGGTTGGCCTGACGGCAAAAGCTCAGGGCCATAGGGTTTGTTGGCAGCAGGTTAATATACCCACGGTTGTTGTGAGCATAGTGAATAACAACTAAAACTTGATCGTAGGGACTTTTTCAGAAACCCCCTTAGCAGCAGATCTGATTGATGCCTTAGATAGAATAAATGGCTCTGTTAGATCTATGATGAACAATAACGCAGGGTTTTCATGTAAGGTGCAGCTGGTTTGATAAAACCTGCCATGTGGCGAGGAAAACCCTGCAGAGAGCTTTGAAAAAGCAGCCTAGAGATAAGGCATATGTGAGTAGTGTGAGGGCACAGTATAACCTTGCCTTGAAGTTAAGAAAGCAGCAGTTTAAAGATCAGGCATGGAAGGAGTTGGAGTTTGCACTTTGCACTAAGAATCCAGGTTTGTCTGGAAGATTGTGAATAGATTCACTCTTGAGACATCTGAGGGGATGGGCTGTAACATTCCATCCGATGTTTGGGTGAGTTTTTTTGGTAGCATTTTTTCTGTATATACCCTTGTTGAAGAGGTGGCTGACTTGGTTGACCCTGGAGGAGGTGGTTGCTGCCCTGCAGGAGAGTCCTAGGCATATAGCGCCCAGGCCACATACGATTCCTATTGATCTGTACAAGCGTAACATGCAGATGTGTGCTTCTATTATTTTAAACATTTTATATGTGCTGATGACTTTAGGGATCCCCCCTCAGGAAAACCTGCTTGTTGTGTTTCAATGTTTAAAAAGGGAAATCGGAGATACCCTATGTACTATTGCCTTATCTCACTGCTAGACTCTCTGGTGCAAATTTTGGGCCTCATTGTTTTGTGGCGCATTGAGGCTTGGGTGGTAAAGCACGATCTTATGAGGATGGTGCAGTATGGGTTCAGAGAAGGGCTGGGGACCCAGGAACAGTGTTTAATTTTTTTTTTTGATGATTGGCAAATATACGAGTGTGAATGGGGGCACCCTCTACGTTACTTTTCTGAATCCTATCTGTGCTTTTGATAGGGTAAATCACAGCAAGCTGTGGGGCTTGTTATCTAAGATGGAATGGAGAGCACAATTGTGGAGCTTTTGTGAAAGCTCCACTCTGGTACAAATGCTTCTGTGAGATACGGGGTAATGAGCAAATGCACTGATCCTTTTCATTTAAATAGAGGAGTGAGACAGGGTTCTATTCTTGCCCCCATCCTGTTTCTCTTGTATACCAATGGTCTGCATGAATTTCTAGTAGATAGATATGAGGATGTCCCCAAAATTAATGGGAAGAGCGTGCCACCCCTGATTTATGCAGATGATGCGGTGTTGTTGGCTCATTCTATGAATGGCCTACATGTAGCAGTCAATGGTCATGTGAAATTTATTGCTGACCTAGGCCTGAAAGTAAATATTGGTAAAACTCTTTAAATGGTTTGTGCTAAACTGCTGAGAAAAGTAGGGGTTGTGGCCCTTAAAGACTAACAAATTAGTCATGTGCATGAATTTACATATCTTGGGGTAACTTTTGATGTGGGTTCCTTGTGTTGCTAGGTGTTGTTCGTGGTTTAATGCTGTTGTAGGTGCCACATTTGATTTTGCAGCCAGGGTTGGAAACAAGCCTATTTCACCCCTTCTTGAGGTGTATAGGTTTAAATGCCTTCCAGTCTTATCATATTGGGCCTCAATTTGGGACTACTCTGGCAGTATGGCACCTGAAAAAGAGGAAAATCGCTTTTGTAGAAAGCTACTAGGAGTTGGGCCAAACACATCTGGATTTTGTCTGCATGAGGATTTGGAATCTGAGTTTGTTGGCGATAGTATTAAGATTTGCCCCCTCCTTTTATGGATTTCTGTGTGGTCAAATGAATGTGCCTCCCTGAACAGGGAGGTGATCCAAGATTGCTTGGCCTGCGATCTAGGTTTAGCTTTTCCCTGATTATTTTATATTAAACGGACTGCTATTCTTCTGGGTTGCCTGGAGATTGTTAATGCCCCTCAATGCTTAAGACATTCTGATAAGTGTTGGGTAAAGGAGAATTTTATGAAAATTGTGACGAGGAATAGGGAAGCCGAGGAATTATAAAAGAAATCTGTAAGGGCTTTTTAATGCTAAAGATGCAGGCGGGCCCTGAGCGTTATCTTTTAGTGGTCCACAATGTTTAGGAAAGAGCACTCATTACTTGCTTTCTCCTGGTAACAATAAAATGTCATTTGTGTTTCCCGCTCGGGCAGTATGACCCAAAAACTATCCTTAATTGCCCATGTGATGGGATCTCTCCACCGACCCTACTCCATTTTACCCTTTTTTGTGAGTTTTATGCCACCTTTTGTCAGAGGTTTTAATTGCTGTTATTGAATCGTAAGGATTTTGTGCAATGTCGCCCAGCTTATCTCTGGCTGCGCACAGTACCTAATAATGTAGTGTATGGGGGTGTAGGATCTTTTCTAAAATGTGCCATACTTTGGCATATTAGCGTCAATTTTTAATCTTTTTAATATTTATTCTATGTTTAGATTTTAGAGGTTTTTTAATTTTGGTAATTTCCAAACATGTTTTATTAATGTATTATGTGTTTTATGGTTGTATTGTTATAAACAAATAAAGAGATCTACTATTACTGTAATTGAAATATCAAACACAGCATATTAGAGTCACAGTAAGGCCCATATTTATACTTTTTGATGCAAATCAGCACTTGGGCAGATTTGTGTCAAATATTTTACCACCAGCTAACACCATTCCAACGCACCGGCCGGGCACCTTATTTATGGAATGACTTTAGCCCGCCCTGCGGCTTGGTTTGCGTCTAAATAAATGACGGTAACCTGGCAGCAGAGAGCGATGGGAAGACTGGGGTGGTGCGCCAAAGAATGGTGCAAGTCAGGTTAGAGTCAAAAATATTGCCTACAACCTGACTTGCACCATTTTTTGATGCACACCCCCATGGAAATGACTCCTGTCTTAGCAAAGACAGGAGCCATGTCCCCCTGCCCAATGGCCATGCCCAGGGGACTTCTGGCCCCTGGGCATGGCCATTGGGCACAGTGGCATTTAAGGGGGCCCAGGTTAGGCCCCCCATGCCACCCAAAAAAATATTTATCTATCTACATACTTACCTGCACTCACCATGGATGGGTCCCCCCATCCATCGGTATCCTCCAGGGGTGGGCGAGGGTGGCAGGGGATGTCCCTGGGTGCAGGGAAGGGCACCTGTGGACTGCTTCCATGGTCTCCGATCATAGAAATGAGCCCACAGGTCCCTTAACACCTGCCATGACCCAGTCATAAAAATACAGTGCAAATCCGTCTGGGTGCCATGTTTTAAGGCCCAACTCCTCCTGTGCGTCATTTTGACCCCGGAGAATAAATAAGGCGCACATGCCTTAGAGTCATTTTTGCACGGGAACGCCTACCTTGCATATCATTAGCGCAAGTTAGGTTTTCACGTACAAAAAATGACTCAAACACCATAACTTTGGCGCTAGACGGGTCTGGCGTCAAAGTATAAATATATAGTTACGTTTACATCGAATTTGCGTAAAATAAAATGCCGCAAAACCTGCGCAAACAGAATATAAATATGGGCCTAAGTGTGAGTTTAGAGTTGTTCAGAGATCCGACAGAGTAAATGAAAATGTGATTTGTGCACTGACATTACACTGCTTTACATTTAACAGGTAGGTGTGTTTGCGTGACTTAGGCACACTCTTGGAAAGCGTTACAGTGGTAAGCTGTATACAGTTATGCTAACACGCTTCTTGTTCTAATAGTGGACACAACGCTATAGCTATTACTCGATGGATATATCGTTTTATAGGAAACGTCTTGTGGACCTACAATGTTGAGGGAAATATGGAAGCAATGTGAAGCTCAGGTACTGAAGGACTTTCATCAGATAACACGTCTGGTGTAAAAGGAGAGCACTAGCCTGAATTAACAGTTTACGGCATTTTCAATTGCATTTTGGTGCTAAAGTCACAGGAAATGTAACATTTGCATTTGATGAAGGGTTCCTTCATCGATCAATAAATCGTTTGCATGCTGTTTAATGCACTGTTTTTCTGGCATCTAAGAGCCAGTTTTTAAGCAAATACACACTGAAAGTTTGTAAGATTAAAGCTCAATATGGTTGATTTAAAGGTAGAGGGTCTTTTTTAATTTGGTATAAAGGAATTCGATTTATAAAATTGTTTTTTTAATTGGTGTGTTTTTAGATTGTAGAAATACCTATCAGTCATAAGTCCTGAAGATGCTGATAAAAGTCATAAGTCCTGAAGAGGCTGATAAAACATGCGGGCCAAAAAGCGTCAACACTATTGTTATGTAAGGAGCTGGATTTACAAATGGATATTGTCAGAAGCTGAAGCTCTAACAGTTAATAAGTGAATACATTCAAACAAATATATGTGTTCTGTGTAATTGGGACCTGATGAGTGTTTTTTTTTATTTTTAAATCCTATGTATAACCACTAGAGAACATTGTGGTCCAAAAATCAAAGGTTGGATAGGTCATCATACAAATAAATTAAAAGATGATATTGTGTATTGTATGATAATGACAGAATGTTGTTGTTTTTTTATATGAAAAAAGGAGATTGATTAAAGTTTTGTACCAACATTCAAGACATTTTGGGGGTCATTACAACACCGCCGTGCTGCCACCAATGCGGCCGCACTCCCAAGGTGCCCATTATGACATCCCCGCTGGGCCAGCGGGGATGAGGGCAGCAACATGGGAGCTGGCTCCAAATTGAGCCGGCGGTGTTGCGGCCGTGCTACGGGTGCAGTTGCACCCGTCGTGCTTTTCACTGTTTGCTCGCATGGGGCCCTGTCAGGGGGCCCCTGCACTGCTCATGCCAGGGGCCCCATGACTCCCCGTACCGCCAGCCTTTTCCTGGCTTTTTCTGGCTTCCGCCGCGGTCGTAATGACCACGGGAGCACCGCCAGTCTGTTGGCAGTGCTTCCATCATTTCAGCCCTGGCGGTCCTGTACCGCCAGGGTTGTAATGACCCCCTTTGTGTCAAAATAAATGCAAAGCAGAACATAAGATTTACCACTGCTGAATTAGGCTTACATTGCTGTGTAATTGGGTGTTCATGCGCAAATTAATTGTTGCATCTCACAAACACATTTAGTGGTGTTTATTTGAGGATTTCTTTGTTAAAGATACTTTCTTCCAGCTTTTTGCTTTTTTTTGGTCTTCAGATTTCAAGGCAAGATCTTTTGAAATAAGATTCAGCTGTTCACACTACAGTGTATAATTTATTCAAATGACAATCCATTTTACATGCATAGTCAAAGTCAATAGATCAGGGCTAATACTGGCAAATATGTTCTTTGTTGTACTTTCTGTAACAATGTATAAGGTATGTGTGGCTGTGGGTTAATAAGTTGTGTGGCAAGGGTGTAATTGATAGTCTTTGTTATAAGAATGAGTGTTTCATGTTGCAGGTGAGTTGTAAGTGAATGGGGGTCAGTGAATATAATGAAGTGGTAATGTTTGGTGATCCGATGTATCTCTCCATACCTAAATATTTTTGTATAGTTGCAGTGTAAGATCCTCCACTGTTTGTGTGGATTTTTGGTTGTCAGCTGGAAACATATGAAAAGAGCTAGCATCAGCAAACATTTCAATTTCAGTGAAACCAATGTGGCTCAACAAAAATGACAAAGAGGATGGTGACCAAACCATAAATGTTTATTAGCAAAAATTAATAAAAGTAAGAAACAATCGTTCAGTGTGTCAATTTGTCTGAAAAGCATGTATATCAATAGAATTATACAATGTAAATTTGTATATTATATAGAAAAAGATGGAAATTTAATTACATATAAAGGACAGAATAAGAAATACGTTGGTTCATAAACGCATTTCCTTCTTTGAAATACAGCATCAGAAGTATCAAGGGGAAATTCAAACAAAAAGGTGTCATCATCTGAAGAACCAAATTAAGGTTCAGGGGAAAAGCAGAGGTGCTCAAGCATGTACATTAATACCTGGGCAAGGAGAGTCAGTCAAGTTGGAAAATAGTCTTCTTTCAGTGAAGTCAGGACAGGATCTACTCAACTTTTCCATGGAACACACAATTAAAACACAATAGATGGTTCTGGAAACTTTGGGGGTCATTCTGACTCCCGCCGGCCACGGTAACCGCGGTGCCGGTGGGAGCCACCAGAATACCGATGCGCGGTCAGAAGACCGCCGCGGTTATTCTGTGTTTCCCGCTGGGCTGGCGGGCGACCTCCAGAAGGCCGCCCGCCAGCCCAGCGGGAAACCCCTTCCCACGAGGAAGCCGGCTCCGAACGGAGCCGGCGGAGTGGGAAGGGTGCGACGGGTGCAGTAGCACCCGTCACGATTTTCAGTGTCTGCATGGCAGACACTGAAAATCTTTGTGGGGCCCTCTTACGGGGGCCCCTGCAGTGCCCATGCCATTGGCATGGGCACTGCAGGGGCCCCCAGGGGCCCCACGACACCCCTCACCGCCATCCTGTTCCTGGCGGTCAAAACCGCCAGGAACAGGATGGCGGTGAGGGGGTCGGAATCCCCATGGCGGCGCAGGAGGATTCCACAGGGCAGCGGAAAACCGGCGGGAGACCGCCGGTTTTCCGTCTCTGACCGCGGCTATACCGCTGCGGTCAGAATGCCCTTGGGAGCACCGCCAGCCTGTTGGCGGTGCTCCCGCGGTCCCCGGCCCTGGCGGTCCATGACCGCCAGGGTCAGAATGACCGCCTTTGTCCCCTCAACTTCCTCTGGATGGTGCAATTTGAAGGCTCTGAGAACATGTAGGTGTTCCAGGTGTCCAGTACTAGATAGCCTTTTTTTTTAAATTCCATATTTCTTTACTTTCTGAGCATTAGAAAGCATTTCCAATTGCAAATTTATACAGTACAACAATCTTTTAACTGCGACATATCAATGCTGTGCATAGTTATTATCATGCAACACAATACATTTGACAACCATTGTAGTATAGTTATAGTTATGCATATCATTTGGACATATGTGCTCTTGCTGAATTTGTCACCAGGTTTATAGTTTTAATACCACTAGATGATGTACATATTTAATGTAACAAACAAAAAATAGAATAACAATATAACTGATATTAACTAGGTGCGCAGATCGGGTATGTTGGTATAAGCGTGAGTCGGAGTTCCATTCTACAGTTGGGGCAAGACACAGCAACATCCTACACTCTCTGCCTGCCAAGGATTCTCTCAATTCCCTCAATAAGTGTTGTCCAATCTGGGGTTCTGGGTGAGGGGCCAACAAGTGTATGTGACATCAATAATATTTGTTGCTCTGCAAGTACTCCTATGCGTAGATCTGATAGCCCTCCCGCAACTGATGGGGTTGTAGCCTATTTCCAGCACATTGCTAAGCGCCTTTTTGCTAGTATTTGCACTAAGTCTAAGATTATGTTAGTGGATTTGTTCTTAGGGGTTCTATATCGGTTATTGTTTCCCAGAACTCAACCACCTGGGCACAGGTCCATACCTTGAGTATAAAGTCGGCATTCCCGGTGTGGCATCTCGGGCATCTATCTACTTTGGATGGGTACATTTCCCCAACCTGAGATTAGTTTGGTGCAGATAATTAAATTGTATGTATTTGTAGCGAGCATTCATTGAGATAATCTTGAGGACCATATGAGCTTGTTCCCATTGTGTGTCTGTAAGTCCCCTTTGGAGCGCTTCATCCCAATATGCCCGCAGTGACCAAGGGGACATTTATCGTCTATGTGTAGCGTTCCGTATATGTTTGTGATCGCTTTTCTCTCTCCCCGTGTGTTAGTAATGTCTGCAGCAATACCAACGTATGTGGTTCTTTGGGTATGGTGCCCCAGTAGAGTGCAGCATGCCAAGTTAATGCTGCATAAGTGAGGAAGGTGCCGGGTGATATACTGAAATCATTTATTAAGCTATTAAATGGGACCAGCATATGGTCTTCAAAGAGGTCATCCCACTCACTATTCCTGCAATTCCCCAGGTGGACGCTGTCGGTTTGTGCAAATTATTAGCACAGCCTGGCAAAGCCCAAAGCGATAATTGTGGTGCATATTGGTGTTTCTGCCTTGGCTTGTGCATGTACCTGATCCAGCACTTCTTGGCATTTCTTATTAGTAGATTGCTATCACCTACTGGTGTATCTGAGCCCAAATTCATTGTCCAGCTTAGGAGTCTGTTTGTGTCACCATATTTATATGTGTCGCTTAGTTTGTGTACATTTTGTCCTGCGAGCCAGCGCATGGGCCATTGGAGTTCGGCCGCCGCAAAATATTGTTTGAAATTTGGAGCTCCCAGGCCGCCCTCTGACGTAGGTGCATAAAGTTTGCTCAAGGCTACCCAGATTCTACCTTTGCCCCATGTCAATGCTGTAAAAAGGGAACGCACCTCTGTAATCCATTTATTTGTGAGGAAGACCGGGAGGGCTGAGAAGTGGTATAATAATCTTGAGAGCACCAGCATCTTAGAGATGGCCAGCGTGTCCATTGGAGATAGAGGGAGGGAAGTCCAGAATTGCAAAGAAGATCTCACTCCCGTCAGCGCGCTACCAATATTTGTGTCTATTAGATCTTTATCCTCGTGGTATATTCTGACCCCAAGGTATTTGAAACTATCACATGCCCAAGATAAGGAGGTGATGGGTAATTGTTCACATTGAGCTGTGCTCAAGGGTGTGAGCAGGAATAAACAGGATTTCTTCCAATTTATCTTTAGGCAGGACGCCTTGCCAAACCTTTGCAACAATGTCATCAACTGGGGCACGAACTCCGCAGAGCTGCGAAGGTATACCAGTGCATCATCAGCGTATAGTGAGATGATGTGCCAAACCCCTCCCATGTATAGACCCCAATCATGCGCACTCGTCCTTAGGGCTTGTGCCAAGGGCTCCATTGCTAGCGCAAAGAGAAGTGGTAACAGGGGGCAGCCCTGCTGTGTCCCATGCCAGATATCGAAAGGCTTTGAGATCAGAGGGCCCGTCTTCACACGGGCCAATTGTACTTGATGTAACAGAGTTATCCATTTCAGGAAATTAGGCCCGAACCCATCTTTTTCAGCACCATTAGCAAGTAAGACCACCCCAGTGTATAAAATGCTTTATCTATGTCTAGTGATGCCACCCATGCACCTATCTCCCTCTTTCTTGCCCAGTCCATAATAATGAACAATCAGAGAAAGTTGAGGAAGGTGCCTCTGCCTGGAATTAATCCATTCTGGTCGGTATGAATTAATCCAGTGAGCCTGGGCATGAGTCTGTTTGCCAGCATGTGGGCCTAGGATCTTGTAATCTGAGTTAAGTAATGATAACAGCCTGTATGACCCCATCAACAAGGGGTCCCTGTTGCCCGGTTTGGGAAGGACCACCAGCGTCTCCTTTCTCATAGATGCTGGGAGGATCCACTTACCGTACGCTGCATTATACGTCGCCAACAGTATTGGGGCTAAAATTGACTGGTATGTGGCGTAGAATTCAATCGGCCACCTGTCTGTGCCTGGTGTCTTCCCCCGTGCCATGCGTTTAATTACCTCCTCCATTCTGTTAGCTGCAGAGAAGCTTCCAGTGTTTCCCTGTCTGCACGGGACACTCTAGGCACATGGAGGAAGCCCAGAAACACCTCCATTGCATTGTTCTCTACCTCCAACTCTGCGGCTGTCTATAGAGTGGAGTAATATTCATATAATGCTGTATTAATAACCTCCTGTGTGTTCAGTAGTTGGCCATTCCCACCCCGTAGTGCACTCTTTGGTATTTGGATGTTCTCCAACCGCAGGAGCCAAGCCAGGAATCTGCCAGCCTTGTCTCCTTCTGTGTGTTTTCATGCTTGGTAATCCCTGTAATGCAGCTGGGCTCATTTATCAAGCGCCTGCTTATGAGCTATTCGTATACTCACTAATGATTTGGCTGCCCCATCGTCCATGGGCAGAAGTTGCTCATAGTGTTGTAATTTTGATTCCAGGGCCTGGAGCTCCCTACCCAGGAGCAGCGCTGCCCCGATGTTCGTTTTTATTGCATGACCTCTCAGTACCACCTTAAAGGCATCCCATTCAGTCCCCACATCCATTGCCATGCCTTCATACAGTATATCTCAAAGTAACTATTAATATGCCCTCTAAGGACATCCCTATATGTTGCGTCCCTTAACGCCGTTACAGGCAGTCTCCAAGTAGGAATACTCGGAAGGGAACGGTTCCACCATATCCCTATCTGCAGAGGGGAGTGGTCAGATAATACCTGTCCAAGATACTCCGCATTGGTAACTTTTAACAATGCTTCAGAGCTGCAGTAAACTAGGTCAATCCTAGTATGCAGCACGTGCAATCCTGAGTTATATGAGTACCCGCACACAGAAGGGTGCAGATTACGCCACGTGTCATGTAGCTGGTTGTTTGTAGCCCAGAGGCTTAGTTGGTGTGCGATCGCAATTGATTGGGTGCCCTGAACAGGTGGGCGAGATCTACCTAACTCTATGCACGGGTGCTATTCAAATCTCCACCCCAGTAACATGGTGCTATAGGGTTATGGAGTACTGATACAGACAGTGTTTGTAAAAATGCATTCTGATTTGTATTAGGCGCATATAATGAAATTAGAGAAATCGGTGCTCCGTCTACATTCCCTTCCAATATGGCATATCGTCCGTCTGGATGTATCCTAGTGTCTAGTGCCACCAATGGTACCCCCTGGAGCCACCCATATCAAAGCCTTCCTGGCATATCTGGATTATGTGATCCCTATTATAGTTCCTCGCCTTCTTTTTCGTATTTGTCCCACATTTGAAGCTGTGAGATGTGTCTCTTGAAGCAGGGCCACATGTACTTTGTGGGGGCACAGAAGCTGGTAGATCTTGTATCATTTATAAAAAACACCCTAGATTCCTTACATTCCATGTTATAAAAGAGTATTGTGCCATTTAACTAAAAGTGTATAGTGTAAATCGTGTCTAGGATGGCCTGTCAGGGCAGGCAACTTGGGAAGCCAATATTGTATGTACTGCTCTCTGCCCCCTACAACAGTACCCTCCTCCCATTATGGGACCTGTCTTGCACACCTTCACAAAACCTGCTAGTAAGACATAAATATAACAGTAAATTTCCCCTCCCAGGCTGAGACATCAACAGGTGGTCAGCCAATAGCACAAAAATGCTGATGCAGAACTGAAACATGATTGTTCAACTATGGATATATGAGGTGTAGAGGGGGAATAGTGGCAGTGCAGACAGGTGTTAATAACATGGGGCCTGATTCTAACTTTGGAGGACGGTGTTAAACCGTCCCAAAAGTGGCGGATATACCACCTACCGTATTACGAGTTCCATAGGATATAATGGACTCGTAATACGGTAGGTGGTATATCCGCCACTTTTGGGACGGTTTAACACCGTCCTCCAAAGTTAGAATCAGGCCCATGGTGTCTTAAGAGAAAAAGAAAACACATTAGTCTTGCACAACCCGTAGTGTGGGTGTCGTTGATGAGCCTGCCATATATGCTGTGTTGCTTCTGAACTGTGAGCCCCTTGAAGTTCGGGTGTGGTGTGCCTTATATCACGTCCTCTGCAGTCTGTGGTGTCACCAGCAGGCTGCTGCCCAAAATTACGTGGATCTGTTCCACATCCAGGATGGGAGGGTCATTTTCTTGCTCCTCCACTCTCTCCTCGGGTGACATGGGGGAACCCGCTCATAGTTCCACCTCAGCCCGTGTCTGCTCTTTCTCGCTTAGGTTGCTTGTTCTTTAGAAGGGGCTGCACATGAGCGCGGGGCCCCGTCAGGAGGGCTCCCCTTTGTCTTGCGCCTCATGGATCATGGAGATAATCTCTGCATTTCTTGAGTTATGCCTCTGCCTTCCAAACATACCCATGCCTCCTCCGGTGTGGCACAAAAGGTGGTGTTGGTATCCGTTATGATCCAGAGGGTCGCCGGAAATTGCAATGCGTATTTAACATTATGGGCCTGATTACAACTTTGGAGGAGGTGTTAATCTGTCCCAAATGTGACGGATATACCCCCAGCCGTATTACGAGTCCCATAGGATATAATGGACTCGTAATACAGCTGGTGGTATATCCGTCACATTTGGGACGGATTTACACCTTCCCCCAAAGTTGTAGTTGCCTATATCTATATGCAAGGCATCAATCTTAAGTTCTAATGTGGACTTAATACTCTGCACTGCGTTAAGAACATCATTAAACTTCTGTGTATGCTCCGCTTGAATGGTCGTCACCGAGGCATCTGGGGAGACGCCGGGCACCTTCGATGCTGTATTCTTGTGCATACCTGGACCCGACATCCCAGGCCTGTCTGATTTGGTGTGTCCCATCCTGTATTATTATATGATTTTGTGGAATAATCTGCGCTACCACTGGGTCAAGTCTTTCACTCCCCAATATGCTCTCAAGGTTATGGCTTTGCAACCTTGCAAAGAGTGTCCGCTGCTTGATGGGTCCGGCATGCAAATCCGGTGTGCACTCCCACATGGTCCAACTCCGCAGTTCTGTTTTAGTGGGGAGTCCCCACTGGGACTGGGGCCCACAGGCAGAACCACATTTGCCGCGCCTCTCCAGCATTCCATCTCTCAGGGACCAGCACGCCGGCACAGCCAGCCTCAATGTTGGACTTGACATGGGTGGGGGGAAGTAAGGAATGCAGTGTACCCCTCCACTCCACCACCGCTGGCGCAGGGCGTCTCCTACCAGGCAGGCTCCGGGCCTGGGCCCCTCGCCTGGTCCTCGGATGCCTCCCTGCCGGACATCGGCACAGCGTGACCCAGTGCTGGAGCAGGCCGCCACCTCCCCTCACCAGGCCAAATGACCCCATCACGCGGCAGCACGTCGCGGGTGGAGGTCTCCACCGGTGATCCCCCTGGAGCCACGGGACGCTGAGATTCCGCTCCCGACAGTGGGACCTCTCGCTCAGGCCCCACAGCAGACCAATCCTAGGTCCGGCGGGGCGCAATGCACAGTGCGATGCCTGTAGGCAGACCCAGATCCATCCCCACGGAAGTATTTTCCACTGCGGGAGTCTCACACCACATCAACTGCAGTGCGGTGGTCGCAAGCCTCGGGGCTCTTGTACAGTTCGTATATTTAATTAGGCTGTCACGCTTACTTCAGGATTTTTATCGGGCCTGGAACAGAGACGGATTTAGACGTCCGCTCCGACCGCCATCTTGGCCATGCCCCCAGCTGTACGGCCTTGAAGTTAGCAACAGTCCAGTTCACCTGGTACAGAAGCCTCTCACCCATCCTCATACACTGCTTGTTTGCACCAAATTTCAATTGGACTGTCTAATCTAACAGTTCCTTATCTAAAAGACCTATTCTAAGTATTAGGTGCTCCTTAGTACCCCACCTGCAGAAGAGAAGAACATGAAACTGGAAATGTAGTTTATAAATAAATAATTTGGGTAGCTCAGGCCTAGGCACAAGTCATGTCAACGTTTAAAAAAGAAAAAAATAGCAACAAACCTGATATGGTCAGCATGAGTAGATAGATTTATTATATTTGTGTATTATATGTGACTCTCTCTACAGGTACATGCAGTCACCTACTATCCTTTTGAATAATGCAATGCATGTAAGGTGATATTGTTCTCACACAATGAGAATGATTAATATATATATGCATGGAGCACCAAATTACACTGCTCTAGGTCCTCCTTTAACCCTTTCGCTGCCTGGCCTTTTCCCCCGCAGGTGCTAGGCCTTTTGTTTTAGCTGTTTGGGGCAGTTTGAGCTGAGGCCCTCATAACTTTTTGTCCACATAAGCTACCCACGCCAAATTTGCGTTCTTGTTTTCCAACATCCTAGGGATTCTAGAGGCAGCCAGAGTTTGCGGGTTCCCTTGAAGGATACTTAGAAATTAGGCAAAATCCAGCAAAAATGTTGTTTTAAAAAAGAATGCGAAAAAAGAGCTGCAGAGGATGGCTTGTGGTTTTTTCCCTGAAAATGGCATCAACAAAGGGTTTGCGGTGCTAAAATCACTATTTTCCCAGCTTTCAGGAACAGGCAGACTTGAATCAGAAAACCAAATGTTTCAACACAGTTTTGGCAATTTACTAGGACATACCCCATTTTTACTATTTGTTGTGCTTTTAGCCTCCTTCCAGTTAGTGACAGAAATGGGTGTGAAACCAATGCTGGATCTTGGACAGCTAAACATTTTCTGAACAGTAGACAAGATTCTGAAGGAGGGGGTCATTTGTGTAGATCCTACAAGGAAGAAAATAACAGTTGAAATAAAAAGCAATTGGGAAATTGAGGTGAAAAAAACTGCCATTTTTCTCCACGTTTTACTCTGTAACTTTTTCCTGCAATGTCAGATTTTCCAAAGCAGTGTATTGTTACATCTGATGGACTCTTCTGATTGTGGAGCTATATTGGGCTTGTAGGTTCATTAAGAACCCTAGGTACTCAGAGCCAATAAAGGAGCTGCACCTTGCAATGGGTTTTCACCGATTACCGGGTATGCAGCAAATCATTTGGTGAAATATAAAGAGTGAAAAATAGGTATAACTTTTTCCTCACATTTCGGTGAAAGAAAGGCATGGAATCTGAGAGGAGCCGCAAATGTCCTTCCAACCAGCATTCCCCCAAGTTTCCCGATAAAAAAGGTACTTCGCTTCTTTGGGTAGGCCCAGTGCCTGCAACAGGAAATGCCCCAAAATACTATGTGGACACATCAAAATTATCAAATACAAAACTACCTGTTTTTGCGGAGGGCACCTGCGTTTTTGGTCCTGGGCTCAACAGCCATCTAGGGAATACTACCAAACCCAAACAGTTCTGAAAACATGAGGGAATCCAGGGAGGTGTGACTTGTGTGGATCCCCCAGTGTTTTCTTTCCCAGAATCCTCAACAAACCTCAAATTTAGCTAAAAAAATCAAATTTTCCCCACATTTCTGGGTGGGATCACTGCACCGGCACACATTTCTTACCATCCAACATTCCCCTCAGTCTCCCAGTAAAAATGATACATCACTTGTGTAGGTGGGCCAAGTGCTTGTGACAGGGAAGAGCCAGAAACATGTCAAAAATAAGGAGGAACCAAAGCGGGTCCAAAAGGGCAGTTTGAAAAAAATACATTTTTAGGCTGACAAGTGAGGCAGAATTTTCATCAGTATAGATGCAACAATGCTGGGTGGTAGGAATTTTGTGGATTCCTGCAGACTCTGGAAGGTTCCGTCACAAAAATGTGGGGAAAATGTGTGATTTCAAGCAAAGTTGGAGGTTTGCAGGGCATTGTGGGTACGAAAATGGTGCAGGGTGCACGTGAAGCACACCACCAATCCTTGGTGCCTAAGTGGTTTCTGCCTCCCCTGGGGGCAGATTGTCCTAATAAAAATAGGCCAATCTGCCCCCAATGTGGACAGAAATGGCGTAAAATAAATTTGCCCCCTAGGGGAGCGACCCTTGCCTAAGGGGTTGTTCCCCAACTGTAAAAAAAAAAAAAATCCTTAGTGCTATGTGGTTTCTGTCCCCCTTGGGGACAGATCAGCCTAATAAAAATAGGCCAATTCACCCCCAAGAGGGCCAGAAATGGCCTAAAATAAATTTGCCCTCAGTAGAGTAAACCTTGTCTAAGGGGTTGCTCCCCTTGAGTGAAAGTGGCGCAAAAAAAAATCCTTGGTGTCTAGTGGTTTCTGCCCGGCCAAGGGGGCAGAAATGGCCTAAAATAAAATTGTCCCCCAGGGGAACGACCCTTACCCAAGGGGTCACTCCCCATCTGTAAAAAAAAAAAAAAAATCCCTGGTGCCTAGTGTTTTCTGCCACCTTTGGGAGCAGATCCGCCTAATAAAAATAGGCTGATCTGCCCCCATGGGAGGGATACAAATTAGCCAAAATAAATGTGTCCCCCAGGGGACCGAACCTTGCCTAAGGGGTCGCTCCCCTTGCGTGTAACTGACATAAAATAAAATCCCAGGAGTCCAAGGGTTTCTGACCCTCCTGGAGCAGATTGTCCTGATAAGGTGGGCAGAAATGGCCTAAAATAAAATTTCCACCCAGAGGAGCGACCCTTGCCTAAGGGGTCGCTCGCCACCTGTAAACAAACTTTTTTAAACATCAGTGCTGCCTAGTGGTTTAGGCCCCCTTTGGGGACAGATCGGCCTAATAAAAATAGGCTGATCTGCCCCCAAGGGGGCAGAAATGACCTAAAATAAATGTAGCCCCCCAACGGAGCGATTCTTGCCTAAGGGGTCACTCCCCATGCATGTAACTGACATAAAAAGTAATCTCTGGCTTCTAATTGGCCCAATAAAAATAGGCCGATCTGCTCCTATTGAGGGCAGAAATGGCCTAAAAATAATTTGCCTCCAAGGGGAGAGACCCTTGCCTAAGGGGTTGCTCCCCTCTTGTAATAAAAAAGAAAAACACAACATAAACAATCCCTGGTGTCTAGAGGTTTCTGCCCCCCCCCCGGGCAGATCAAACTAATTCAAATAGGCCAATCTGCCCCTAGGGCGGGCCGAAAATGCCTAATTAAAAAATTCCCCCCAGGGAGCGACCCTTGCTCAAGGGATCTCTCCCCTCATGTCAATTACACACACATAAACAAACAAACACAAAGTCCATGGTGTCTAGTGGGCATTTCTGCAGCCCGATCGCTTAGGCTCTCATTATTCGAATGAGACTACTGGATTTTGAGCAGCAAGATCGTCCACAGTGTGGGAGACTGAGTCTGACCCAGGGTGGGTGACACCTGTCCCTGTCGCTCCAAATCCGGACTTTGCTCTGGCTAACTTGCAGTGCCTCATCTCTCCCGAAAGGTAGAGATGATTGGGCAGCCGAGCGCATGACATTTCATACTTCTCAGGGAAGTCGTGGTCACTCAGGTCGCATCCGGATCTCTCATTCACAATTCGGTCTCATATATAAATGATAATAATAAAAGCAGTATAAGTTTTAAAGATTGGTTTAATAAAACAACTGCATTTTAGATAGCAAAGCGTGAGCAGCTATAACCAGAACGACACAACACAACAATATTAAAATGGTGACCATGAGAGTGAAGCATAAGAATAATGCTATCATATTGCCACTAGAATCGATGGACTATTTTCTATCTAAATCATATTTCAAGCACGGCATGTTAAGCTCTAATCCTGCCTTTCAGGTTCCCCCGGGAGGACATCAACCCTCATACCTGAGCAAAGGCCTGTAGTCTGCGTTAGCATCTGCAACGAAGCATTCAGCATACAGTTGTGGTTTCCTGGCTGGAATCTCCCTCTTCCTGTGTGGCATGTCAAACTGTGACTGCTGCAACTTTTTTCTTTTTAAATTGTTGTTTTTGTTGGGCAGGTTCTCTTCCTCTTTAACAGAAACCTCCGAACAGCGTTGTGATTCCTGTCTCAGTTTTATGTACTCTGTTCTTCGTTCTTATCACCCACCTCTCTCATTTCTCTTTTCCGATGAGTCCTGAAAGGAACGAGATTGGCGTGTATCAGTATATTGATAACTATCAAGCGTTTTGATACTATCTCTATTTCTGAGATTATACCTAATATGTGGAGATTCTCCCCTTTCTTTTTTAGGCATTTGCTGCTTTTTATCCCAGCGTTTCTTATCACCCTCAGGTTGTTGTTTGGAGTTATCTTTATTTGATTTACCCTGGAATTGAGGTTTTTGTGGTCTGCCCCCTAGGCTATCTCGACCGATACTTGAATATGTTTCCGCTATTATTTTAGGCAGCTCTCGTTCTTGGTCTTGTTGCGGAACGTCACGAAGTCGCATGCGCACTGCAAGTGCGACTGCTTCCCCTTTAAGGTTACTTAAAATGATGGAGGACACTGTGGCAAAATTACCCATCAATTACATCCCCAAATCTAGGGTCAGGGCAGCCCCATATTCATCTTGAATTTGTTTCAGCACTTCCTGTAAATTGGCAAGTGTCGGTGTACCATGTGCAGTTGTGTAGAGCGCGGCAAATACCGTACCCCATGTATTACAGTTTTCTACTGTAGGGACCATCCCAAAGGGCAAGGCAAATCGTTAATATTCTATGTTTATCCTGAGGTCACTTATGGGGAAATACTGCCTACAGCGTATACATTTTTTGTGCTAACCAAAACGGAGTTTCTTCTAGTTTGGCGCGTACTTTACCCATAATCAAATGTACAGTCGCAGGATGTATACCTGGTGGTACTACATGTGGGTGTGCTGGAGCAGCACGTGCTGGGTTTGTATTCAATGTTTGTATCACGAATTGTACTAATCGTCTGTATATTGCTATTAACTCAATGTATAAGCAACGAATCTCAACTACCGCTAAATTTCCAACCGCAGGATGTTGTGTATAGGTGGCCAATAAAGGCCAGGTAGGACCGTCATTACTTAGTTGACCTAAGCTTACTGGTAATATTGTATGGGGTAGGGCGCCATCAAGCCAATTATTATGTTCTTTTTTTTTGTCCTCATCCCACAACCCCTGCTTCTGAAAAGAAGACCACTGGTTTGTGCCTAAGGAGTAGACCCCTCAGTACCAACTGGTCAACTACCTTTCTTACACGCACCAAATCTTCCCACATATATCATTGACCACACATTACCCTTAACTCAAATGGCGGTCATGCCGAGGCAACACCCATTGGGTGGAGGGAGTCTAATCATTGGACTTAATTCTTAGAAAAGAAAAATCAAAGCCAATTATTATGTTCTTGATAAGATAGAGGAATCTCTAAATATGCGTACGCTCTGTATTGTCCAGGCACGTTCGCAGGTGTATATTGGTGAAATGTATTTGTGTTCCTATCAACTGCTGGAAATGTGACCCAAGAGCAAAAAAGTTCTGTTCCATAAGCTGCGTGGGCGTCCACCACGAACATGACTGGACCTCCCTGGGCCATTAGGCCATTTGCTAATAAGTGTGCTGTGAGAGGTTGTCTCATGTTAACAGCTATTTGTACATTTTGGGGATTCGCCATGATAGTAACACTATGAGTTCAGAGAAGGCACGCCAAAATGGGGTTTCCTTTTAAAGTTCAAGCTTGAACAACCACCAGTTGTAATAGGATTACCTATACATCTGTGGTGGAAATCCTCAATGCACGGACGTCTCCCCATATGATATTGAGGTGCCATTATATATAATGAGACAGAGATACTGCGGAGGACCCGAAAATTAGAGCCTGACTAAACGTTGGTGGCGCAGAAATGCTCACAGAGGCATGAAGGGAAAGACCTTTCCTTTCATGCCTCTGCCTACCCCCACCTCCCTATTGGCAGAGAAATGCTTTGCATTTATCTTCCGATCACGCTGGAAGCTCAGCGATGGAAGTGAATGGAGGCGATCTCTGATGTGGTCAGCACGCGATTCCCTGTTGTTCAAGCTGCAAAGCTGCGCACAATATTCTTAGAATCACATTATTGAAATATGTTCCATGATCTGACTGAAGAGAAACTGCAAATCCAAAGAAAAGGAATGAATTCTTGCAGTAATAACTTGGCCACAGTCAGACTGGCATACCTTCTAGAAGTGAAAGCTTCTATCCATCTTAAAAAAATACACACCATGACCAGGACAAATCTCAACCTGTTGCACACAGGCATTTCCATTAAATCTTATTGCAACCTGTTAAAGGGACATCCTGATGTTCTTATATAACTCATGGATACTGGAGTTCTCATACCTGGCAAGTAAAGCAACGGTGGCAAAGATTTTCAACCCTAACTCTAAAACAGCAATTAAGCCACTCCTGCCTGAACAATTCCAACATAGCATCTTTCCCTTTGTGTGCAGGACCCTAAAAATGACTAACTATCAGGGACAACAAACTGTCTGGCAACACAGGCCTTCCATCTGCTGAAACCCAAAACTCATCTGTATTTATCGTTCAACCTGCTCTGACGCCAGCCCTGCTGTTCAATCTAGGGTGCTTATTCCTGCAATTTCTTTACTTCATCCAAAGTATCAGCAACAGTTAACAACACATTGAAATTGGTCTGAGTTCATTTATATATACCACTTTAAATGCACAAGACCCACAATTGCAAATCCAGATAATTTCACCATATAGCAGTTTCCAGCTGTTACATTATTGTTGCTGTTAGTGTGAATTTCATACTTAACTACAGCATTTCCAAAGGCACCTGTAATGCGTTCAATAATTGCATCACATAATTGAAAACTGAAAAAAAGTTTCAGATGAGGGAACCAAATGCCATAAATACTCTCTGTGACCACAGCTGTCCGAAGTCGTGAACTATATTAAAGCCACAATGACTACCAGTAAAAATGCTGAAAGGCTAACCTTCAATTGGTCTGAGAGACAGCAAGCTATCGTAGGAGGGACAAATTCAGCCACTTGGTCAAAGTTACGTCACAGAGCAAGGAGGCCTCCTCTACACCTTCTAAGGTGCAAACAGAATCTCTCAAATGTCCCCATACATCTATCAGGCATGAGCCATCCACAAACCATGTATAATCAGGCTCTGCAAAGAGTTCATCTTTAATGCCAGGTTTTGGATTGGTGCACAGTTTAGTTACGTTGAGATAGTCATGCTTAACCTCTCTCCCCTCAACTTCCTTTTCAACCAATGGCAATAGCATGACAGGGCTTAAACTGGAGCAGCAGCTCAGTGTTATATTGTCAGCTGTCAGTAGGACCTGCTTTTAATTGGTACACTGCTATTGGACAGTAGTTGGGTTTTTGTGAAGGTTATCACTTTTCAAATACCATAAGTGCAGTGAGAAGTATCTAGTGAGAAGTATCTCTACAGAATCATTGACCCTGACTATGAGAGGATAGCCCATTACTATATTCCCATTCTTCTAGATGCTGACACCTACTGCTGCAACAGTTTTAAGGTATTTGTACAGTCCTAGAGCCTGGGAACAGCAGAGACTTTCTATAAAATCTAGGAAGGCATTCAAGCTATTGTTGTCCCATTGTATCATACCAGAATATATTTGTGTGTCAATTTCTGTAGAGATTTTGACTCTAGGAAAAAGCTGAATATCCACTGGTCACAGTTGCTCACCATTACCAGAAACATGTTAACTTCACTCTGCGTAGCAGGAGGGTTCATTTTCAAAAAGGCAGAATTTCTCTCTGTGCTCCTTTCTCAATCTGATGTCCCAGATGCAGGACTTCTTTCTGATTTTAGTTTACTCGGGGCTGCTGTTTACAAAGTTTCAGCCAAATGGTTTAGCAGGTCAATGGCGTCTTTTCTTGCATGTCTCTTTGAGCATTGATTCTGACAATTGCCCATCAGTGCACTGGACCAGGACTGAGTTTCACTGAAGCTTCAATCCCTTCAGAGTCTTTCTCAAGATCTGGTTGGGGCTTACTTTATACCCTTGCTGACCTCAGCACTCTGCCAAAATTCTATTTTGTATAAGAAAGCAAAGAGAATTGGCTTCTATTTGTGCAGTGGAATGGGAAAACATGCCTGACCCAAATCTGTTATTGTGAACCACTCAGCTTTACAGGATATATAAATCAACATCACAGCAACATTCACCACCACAGAACAGCATGGGACAACAATGTTATTATTCTTTCTAGGGTCTTGGTCTATGTGGTACTTGGAATTTGGCTTTTGCATGTCCATAATCGGCAATCTTTAGCAAAATCACTTTATATATCATTTATTTAATTACAGGGACAATTCCAGCCATTGTTTCAGGTACAATATTGTACTGGGGAGTTTGGAGATAGTCAGTGTTTGGTTTGACATCATTTTGGACAGGTTCTACACCTCTGGTGAGTCAAATATCCTTGCCTGAGAATTCACAGACTTCGGGCTTTACAGTGTCTTTCAGTTCCTTGTTTGACTAACCCATATCTACAGCATGCATTTGAAGTTTCACTCCCTCAACTGGGCAGTAAATTATGCAACTTAACTTGCATACCAGATCTCTGCCTAACAAACTGACTAGTCTACAATCACAAACCACAAATTGGTGGTCTTCTTCAAAGGAACCTATCTTGACCTGGACTTTTTTGGACACAGAGTTTACAAAGTGTTTGTTTGCAACACCTGCAAATTGGATTTGTTTTTCCGAAAGGGGCAGGTTTGGGTCTTCCTCTGTACTAACAGTGAAACAAGAAGGAGCAATAGTGATCACAAAGGACAATTGGTAGCTATTCACCTCTCTTCCCACTAATTAACCAC
Organism: Pleurodeles waltl; assembly: GCF_031143425.1. Taxonomy (NCBI): domain Eukaryota; kingdom Metazoa; phylum Chordata; class Amphibia; order Caudata; family Salamandridae; genus Pleurodeles; species Pleurodeles waltl. The sequence continues at coordinate 784,618,006 of NC_090447.1, forward strand.
TCTGGTCCATCTCGAAGACTGAGCAAGCATGAAAACTTCCTCCCCTCTCAGGCAACATCATTGTGATTGATCCGACTCATTGCCTCCAGAAAAATAGAAGACTGGGAACTGTTGAAAACTGTCTTGATTCTCAAAGGGATTTGGATTAGCATTTGGAACGTGCTTCACAATGAACCTTGGATTTCCCATATTCTGTGGGCCATAATGGCCTGGGGAGCTTGCATCATTGGTACTTGAAACCTGTTGGGATTCTTAGGTCTCTGCATCTGTACAATTTGCATCTGCATTGAGTTCACACCCTGCATTTGACTATGAGCGTACACTCCCACTTTCAGAGGCCCAACGTATTGCAGTAATGACAAGGGTTCAACCACTTCAGTGTTGGCACATCTAATCCTGTGTTCGGGTGTACTAGAAAGCTACAACCTCTAGCTTGTGGAACATCATTTATTCTCTGCATCTTCTGTCCTCCACCTTGAAATCTAACTCTCTGCATTCCACCTCCAACACATAGGGGCCATTCTGAAATCCCTTTTGTGCAAGTTAAATCTGTACCAGCATAAAGGTCTCCTTGAGCCTCTTTGGTTTTACCTTCTGCTCATCAGTGCAATCTTTGCATACTTGAGTATCTCATCCAAAGGCTTGCTTTGCCAACAAATCATATTCTGCTAAATGTACAAGCTAATCTCCAATCAACCTCCATCTGCAGAACTTTTTCCTTCATCAAGATTATTATTTGCTCACACTATTCTATCACTTGAGGACATAAGTAATTTGTCTAAGATTCTTTCTGAGGTTCTGCATTCATCTACTGTACTCCCACCTTGCCTTAAACCCATAAATCACTAAGCATCAGAATGTAAATACAGGTATTCCAATCTTTCCACAACATCATTGAAAGTTTCACAAACTGCTAACCTGGATATTCCACAAATAGGTTTCTCCCTTAATTCAGAAAATTGTTTTGTAAATATGGCAAGATCACCTTGACTCCAGGGCACATGGAGGATATCCCCCTTGATGCACTTCCCTTAAAGGGAAAGCAACCCTATCGGTGTCTTCTTGTGCGGTCATGTTCTTTGTTCCCCTAGTATATTCCTTTCTCTTTCTTTTCTGTTCCATTCTAATCTACCTTTCTCTTATCGTATCCAAATTACTAAATTTCTAAATACTTACCACAAACTCTCTAATATGAATCCTCATTTTAGAAGTACTCATAGTGGTAATCATCTCCTCATCCACAGGTATTCTGAGACTCCTTTGCAAAACAAGACTCTTGGATATATCAATATTGTACTCACATAATTTTGTCAATTTCTCATGTGCCTTTACAGCACACCCGATTTTCTCTTTACTTAGAAAGTGGAGATTGTGCTCATGATACCTATACAGAAAGGTTGTTTCCAATTTTCCTTTAATAAATTAATCCAATTAAATAACCAATATAGGAATGTCTCAATGCTTTAAAGTCATTTCAGCCAGTGGACTATCATCTATCTCTTCTGTTTCCCCACTCCTCGGAGATGCTACCTTACTTTGGGCCATGATCCTAGATCCCAGAACCCAGTAGCACCCTGAGCAATCGGTATCAGGAACACTAGAGTGAGTTCTAGGGCTATAGCTCTTATTCGCAGGTTGCGATTCTCTAAAATAACTTTTGAGTTTTGAGTTGTGGGAACAATAGAGGTTATGTGAGATCCAGCAGCTGTGCCTGAAATTATTGCTGTTGTGCCACCACTATCGCCTGGGGGATTTCCACTAACAAGCTAGACTACATTATATGGAGGTGGTCAGGAGGACAAGAATTCCTCCAGAAACTCTTCACTAGAGTCACTATTGGTGCTACAGCTGTTCTCAACATCTGTATCCTTCCCACCCTGAGCCTTTCTTGTCTTGGACTTGTCATTCATCAGTACTGGGCACAGCTTAACTCCCTCCACCATACCTCTCATCCATACCTGCTGTTCAGCATCCCATTGGGTGACCATCCAACTTTGAAAAGTATTTTTTAGTTTTATTTTAATTATTTTATTTACCTTGTATATATGTGCAGCCCACTCCTAAGTAATTAAAGCTGTATACTATGCAGGCCTAGGTGGGGATTTTAGGTCATATCGTACTCGTTTCAGAATTTAAATTATATTCAGATTATAGGTACCATAACAGGGACATTGCAATGGCTCTTCTTGCAGTGTAGGGCTTGTGATGCAAAGTCCTGCATTGAAGATGCTTTGAGCACTGGTGGGTCCAAAGAGGCTGCGGAGCTGCAATGCAGAGTCCTGAATCATCATAAAGGTTGCCGTCAATGAGGGGCATGCAATGCAAAGGCCTGTGTCGAGGATACGTCACGAAACAGCAGTTCTGAGGAGGCTGGGATGCACCGGTTCCAAATCAGCTGTGGGGATATGTGTAAGACTGCATCAGGTTCTGCTCACAAGGCCATAGCTGGGCTGGAAGAGCACCTTCAGGCCCACTTCCAATGTTCTAGAACTGGGGTGGCACCACTTGTGGGTGTGTCAAATCCCGGTGCTAGGTTCAAGGTGTTTGGAGCCCCTGAGGCTCTGATCATGAGGCCAGACAACTAAACCTAGGAGTCACCCTTGGTGGTCCTAGGATCAATATGCAGGTCCAGGCCTTTCACTCAAGCAGCAGGGCAGCAGGACAACATAGAAGCAGTCTTCCTTGCAGCAGAACAGCACAACAGTCCTTCTGAGTCTTCCACAGATCCAGAGGTGTACTGAAGCAATGGGTCTTACTGTCCATTATTTATGCCTGGAGCCCACCTTGAAGTTTGAAAGGTTGTGGGGGGTTTCCATTCCCAGAGGTGGTTGGAGGTTTCTGCCTGTCTAAACTGAGCCCATCTTGACTGGGGTCACAAAAGACTAGAGTAAAAACCCTTGTGCTAGGCAGAGTCCTTGTGATGTGCAAGTGTGGTAGATTATAGCTTCTCCACCTTTTCAAGTCAGAGGTAGCCTATCCTGCCAGCTACTATTTTTCTTTGTCTCACTGTCTGGGAGCAACACACAAATACCAGCTACCACCTACACTTAGTCATGTGACCTTGAAATTAGGCTGCAGACACCAAATGATTAGGTTAAAAAATGCCAACTTTTTAAAAGTGTCATGTTCAGAATTATAATATAAAAACCCAACATTACAATGAAAGAGGGTTTCAAGTTACAATTTTTTAGACACCAATTTCAACATTCTTACCTGCTCTCCATTGACGGTTATCACTTTTGAAATATCACAAGTTAACCCAATATTTACCTTTGAGAGTGGCAGGCCTTGCAATAGAGAAAAACAAATGTAAGACTTTTTCCTTACTTGGCATTGTAAAAGTGGAAAGTACACATCCAACTTTTCAAATACACTGCATTGTGCCCTATCGCCTATTTACAGCCTACCCTATGGGTGACATATGTATAAAAAGGGAGGTGTAGGCCTGACAAAATTGTTTATTTTGAAATGGCAGTTTAAAACTGCATACGCAGACTGCAGTGGCAGGTCTGAGACATTTGCCAGACTACTTAAGCTGTGGCACTATGACTGCTGCAGGCCCAATAGTAGCATCTAATTTACAGGCCATAGGTCCATGTAGTGCCATTTTACTAGAGACTTACAAGTAAATTGGGTGTAGGCCAATGTCACCATGTTTAATGGTCAGAGCGCACACACTGTAGCTTTAATTAGCAGTGGTAAAGTCCTAAGGCCAACAAAAATGAGATCAGCAAACATGGAAGAGTAAGCCAAAAGGTTTGGGGAAAGATCACCCTCATACTGAGGGGTCTAGCAGACCTAATCAAATCAAGACACTTTACTAGATGCTTAAATGAAAACAAATTGCTGAAACTTGATTTCCATGCATTATAATTTGTTCTCGATGTACATTTATCAGCAAAGATTTTGGTGCCTTTTCAATGGAAAATGTGCTGTCTGTAAATGACAGTGTGCTACCACACCATGCTTTAGTGATATATTTGTGACAGTGTACTTCAAAATGCATCACTGGCTAAGTTACACATCTTCACTATTCTTGTGATGAATTGGCGTTATCATTTACTACACTCTGGGGCCTTTTCACAAGCCCCTAACGGCACCAGAGCATCACTTTTTGTGACACTCTGGTGGCGCTGTACACTGTGTCATATTTACAAGGTGGCTCTAAGCCACTCTTTGTGTCTTTAACCCCCTTGTAAATATGAGCAACACCCATTGCTTTTGACTCTTCCCCAGATTTACAAGGAATCGTAAATCACAGGCAGAGCCAAAACCTAACGCTACCACAGGGGTGGCATTAGCATGGTGCAACAAGGAGAAATACTTTTATTTCTTCTAGTTTTTGCTCTTTCTATGTGTGCTGTATTCTGCCGCACACATAGAAAGAGCAAAAGGCCATGAATAATTGTTTATGTGCAGGAAGGTGTCCCTTCCTGCACATAATCATTCCTTACACTATGGTGCAAGGATGCCTGTGTTGGCGCTGGTACCTAAATTTAGTGCTAGCAATATGAGAAACACAGGGGTGCGCCGTATTTTTGTAAATACTGTGCATCCCTGCGTTTCAGAACTGATGCAGCACGGCGCTGCCAATTATGGCACCGCACTGCACCTGTTCCTGTTCCTTGTAAATATGCCCCTAGTTCTTTGTGAATCCCTTGGATTTTTCACACCCTATGATTTCAATGATGTAGCATCATTGAATTCATATCCAATATGAAAATTGTTCCGGCACCACTGTAAGAGTATGTCCTTGTGGATTCTACATAACTTGGCAGAGGGCTGAACACACTTTTAATTAGCTTGAATGCAAATTTAATCAATAGTAGTTTCAGGAATTACTAGACGTTTTATTGCGCAGAAGCCCAGAGAACAGCACGTCGAATCCGGTCTACCGCTGTCAAAAACTGAATTAATTTCAAGAGTTAGTAGGACACGTATTAGTTAAAATTCCACAAGAGAAACGTGGATTATTTTTTTCTGCCTGCGTCATCACTTTAACTTCATTTAAGATCTAGGCAGAACGAATTCTATCTATTACATTTAAATTTGTATTTATATGACAAACAATCTAAAAGAAAAATGATTGAGTTAACGGTTTGTGTGAATGACATTGGTAATTCGACACTGAATGTTTGAAAATGCTGTCACAATGAATTAGTTTGGTGTTTAGTATGATGGAAGTTTTCGTCTTGAATTAATCTAGAATTCAGCTAACTAGCCCCCTGCAATCACACTGGCTTCAGAAGTGATGAATCTTCCGTTTTATTTTAATATTCAAGAACACAAATCAGCTCCAGCTCTCATTTCCCTTGTGAATCACTGTGCTTAACAATCAATAATGTCATAAATAACACTCAACAGCTTCCTATAGTGAAGGGTGGAAGAACATTCTGGCCGAGATAACTACCTCTGATTAAAAAATGTAAGCTGAGGGTTTATTTAACAAAATCACCCTTGCGTCTCCATTGCTTTGTCTCCTTGGCAGATGTAATTCAACTGTGATGTATTCTGACTTCGGGAAAGATTTAGACAAGGTACTCGTTCCTTCTGAGCTGGTTCAGGTTGTGTTTAATGTGAAAGTAAACTGTTTTTTACAAGACATTTATTAATTATAATGAAAAGAAAAATATGACTCACTTGGGCTTATTCACAAAGCTGGCGCAGACAGTAGAGGCCTTTTTTATGAGAGCCCCGTGTGTAAATCTATTCACTCATACATAATATTTTTTTCAGTCATAATGTTAAACGTGACATGTTTGATAAAATTCACGGGGCACATCGCAACAAAAAGGTTTCTGCACTCACTGCTTAACTTGTAAAAATGTAAGTGCCAGGGCTCAAGGTATTTCGCAAGAGTCCTCTACAGGTGACACCAACATAGCCCCTGCTGCTGCTGCTGAATGCCAGTGCCAGCAAACACGACACTCACACAAGTGTAACATTTTGGACTATTGTAGGTCAGCTCAATCAGCGTGAAAGGACCGGATGTGCTAGTTCTGTCAGGAATTACAAAGTTTATTAATATTAATATATTTATTGTGCTACTAATGTGCTCTGCTCAAACGATTGGGTAGGCACTGTCACCATGTGGTCGGCTGGTTATTAAGTACAGGTGTGTTCAGAAATAGGTGTGTTTGCTGAGCACCAGCAAACACCTGCACAAATTAAGCACTGTGTTATGTGAAAGTGAGAGAGTCGAAGAGCTCTCTCACTGAGAATTGGCAGTTTCATTCCATAGAATTTCTGTTAAACTTCTGCAGATTTTATTTGTAATTCTGCTAAGGGGAGAGTGGGCACCACAATGTGAAGTGTATACCCCTTGGTGCCCTTACGTAAATATAAGGGCACGAGTGGTATACAGTGGAGTGGATACCCCTTGGTACCCATACATACTTATGGAAGGGCACTGAGGGGTATACAGTGCACATTGCAGTGCTTACTGCACCCTTTGGTGGAATTCCATGGAAGTCAGCAGATCTTGAATATAATTCCACTGAATTCTGAAGAGTGAAACCCTGCATATTCTGACCAGCCCTAATCTTAGTAAATGTGGTGCTCTTCTGCTCTCTCCCTTTCACATAACCCAGCACCGGAGCTTATGTAAGGGCACCGAAGGATATGCACTGCACTACAGTATTCCACATACCTATCGGTGCCCATTCATACTTATGTAAGGGCACCAGGGGGTTAGTGCACTGCAGTGGTAATTAAATTGGGCTAGAAGAGAGAGCAGTCTCTCTAGTTTTCAAAATCACAGCAGATTAAAGTTGAATCTGCAGAGGTTTTTAAAACTACAGGGACTGCTCCCTCAGCAATGTCTAAATACCATAGCAGTGCCTACCATAGCAGTGCCTACCCTTTTCCTCCTATATATAAACAATTGCATCAACTATCTAGCAAACTGCACTAATGACTCCCCTAAACTTGACGGGAATAAAGTGCCATGCCTGCTTTATGCGGATGACACTATCTTGCTGGCCAAAACACCCATGGGAATCCAAAATCTGGTCAACCAGTTTTGTGCATTTTGCAGAGATTACGGGCTGGACATCAATGCTGAGAAAACTAAACTTATGGTATACAGTACCCTGACCCAGAAGTTGAGAGCAAATATAATGATGGATTCAGTCCCTTTGGAGAGGGTTAACAAAGTATGACTATCTGGGTATCAGACTATCAGATAATGGTAGCTGGGATGCAGCCATAAGAAAAGGGGCACTCATTATCAAACAAAGAAGCAGAGTGTTAGCACGGAAGGCTAATACCGTAACAAGTTCCCCACTGATTCTGATCTCTGAAATCTACAAAGTTCAAATCCGTGCTGCTGCCCTGTATGGAGCATAACTCTGGGGGTCATACAGATAATTGGATACTCTCCAAACCAATGAAAATTTTTTTTCAGACATATATCTAGGTTGGGGAAGGGCACACCAATGATTCCCCTAAGATTGGACCTGGGCATAAATAGCATTAAAGATACACCTAGTTTAACGCCTCTTTTATACTGGGTCCGACTTTGGAAAACGGAAGAACTTGAGCCCTTCAGAACACCAATTAAAGATCTTATACCACCATTTCAGGGATGGGAAAAGGTTCGTTGGCTGAGGGAGATGAAATCTGCTTGGGTTAAGTTGGGCTTTACCCATTACTGGGAAAATCCTGAGATGATCCCTGCTAACGCCAGACTGCTGATTAAAGATCGATATTGGAGAAAAATCCACGAGGAGTCTTTCCATCGCAAAGGGCCAGGTCGGCTGACAGCAGAGTTTCTCCTGGTTAAACACGAACCGCGGCCCGAAAATTTCCTGGACCTCCCCATACCAGCACGTGCCCGAGCCTTATTACTTCAGCTCAGGTAATGAACATTAGCAGTGAACAGCTTCACGGCCCACTGGCCGACTAACAGTCCCAAGTCTGACAAATGCATAAACTGTCACTCATGCAAGGAAACTCCTGAGCATGTTCTATTTTTCTGCCCCCTGTATAAATGTGCTAGAGGAAGGTGGATCATTCCCTTGTATAAGGTATTGTTATTACAAAATCAAACTAATGCCTATAGACTATGTAAATATGACACTTCCACACTGACAGTAAGTTCTGTTTCTATACCTGGCAGCAGCATGGACAATTCATAGTAGGATTATTTTAGACCCTAGACTACTGGCTGAAGAAAGGTCCATTACCTAGTGGACGAGGATTTTTAGCCAGTTAGGGAATTCACATAGAATTATCTGTGTTGACCTATCTACGATACCAGATTTTACTCTTGCCTGTGTTTTTAGTGGCTGATTTACAGTATTTTAGCACAAAGTACTCTGTAAATGGTTAGATTCAATTCCTCTGATCAACTTACTCAAGACATCAGACTAACTCCATGTTACCTTTTTAAATGTTTGGTTTTTAATTTTCATAAGTACGTAGCATTTTATGTAGTATTATAAAAAGTTTTTATGTACAACTAGCTCTTGAACAGTTTTTATAGGTATAGTACTGATTTGTTACATTATTTGTTTTAAACCGATTTATAATATCTCAAGTATGTAGCACATTGCAAATGGTAAGATTAAATTCCCTCGAAAAATTTACTTATGATAAGATGTAAGCCTTACGGTACCTTTTAAATGTTTGTTTTTTAATTCTCATAAGCTTGAAGCATTTTATGAAGTTTTGGGAACTACTTTTTAAATACAATCTGTTCTAGAACAGTTTTTATATGTAACATTAGGAAAGATCTGGTACAATACCTGCCCCTTTTAAATCTCCTGGAAAATGGTACTCAAATGCTAGGTGACACCAACCGAGGAGTTCAATTTAACATTTGGTTCGTTGGATAAGTACTGTATTATGTGTTACTGTTTTTCCCTCTCCGGGAGGGCTATGAACTCTGTATTTTGCTATATGTATGGTTCTTTCTTATGCTTTTTAATGGTCTAATTTTAGACCGAATAAATAAATAAATAAACCATAGCAGTGCTGATTTAATTCCGCTGGGTGAACGGCATAATTAATTAGTCATTCTGTATTCCATGTATAACGTGGAATTACGAAATCACTTCAATTCCGTCAGCAGACTTAAAAATTCTGCCAACCCCTAACTAAGATGTGGCACTTTTTTCCTTGGTCCCTGTGCTGCCGCACTTTAGGCTGCCATGTGCCAATGCACACACACTTGTGCTATGGTGCAATGGGAGTGTGTGTTCTGTAAGCAATAGTTTGTGTACTACAAGGGCACCCATCCTGTGGAGTCACTATACTTGAGCATTTTTCATGCTTTATGTGTGTGCTGTACAATGCAGCACGCTTGCAAAGTAGGAATAATAAGTAGAAATTAGAATATTTCTCGTCATTAAGCCTGCCTTAAGGAGGTGTAATATTTTGGCACAAATTCTGTCTATGAATGCTTCTACGTAGAGATTTGTATAAAAAGCCATTGCTGGTTGCATTCAAATACCCGTCTACTGCCCATGGAATGCCCTCTTGATAGAAAAAAATGCAAAACAGCCATTGCACACCTTTGTGTTATTTTGCAAAACTATAAAACACAAATCCTGATTTGCACTGTATAATAAATCCCAGCATAACACTTTGTGTCAGGTATGTGTTACAAAAGTAGCTCAAACCTGCTGCAAAGCGTTCATAAATGTGGGCCCCTGTTTCTCTATTTTATGCAACAGGTACTACGAAATCACTTTTAGAGGTGTGTATGCAATTTGAACACCTCCAAAATGTGTGAAAGATGCAGAGGCAAGAATTAATCACTGAGAAAAATAAATTATGGGTGGACACTATTAATAACAAATACATACAAGTGTGACTATATAAAGGAGATGGCATTTCCTAGGGGCAGTTGTACCCTATGTTCATTTCAGAACTCCATATGTTTATGCCAGAAAAAGGCCACATGGCAAGCAGGAGCTGCTCAGAAAATCGTAGGAGTTGAGGCCTTTTAATCCTGATGTCCTGGGGTCTGACCTGATATGGATTCTGATCAACTGGTCCAAGTACCATTTCTGTTACAACTTTGTAGTCCAATCTCTAGGGGATGCTGTAAACGGACTATCTGTAGCCTGGGAATCGCCATTAACACTCACCCAATGTCCCTTTCTGACTCCTGTGTGCTTCCCTTTTCGATATGGTATGCTATAGAAGACCTACATTTGCATCCATGGACTTCAGGCGTCAGGAAACTATTGCCAGCGTTGTTAAGTTCTTCCCTCAGAAAAAACGATTCCCCTTTTCCTTGTACCCACATTGGTTGCAGCGGAGTCCTCACTCCTGGTGGCTCTTGTGGGGTTGTTCTTAGAACTAGCTTCTTTGGATTTAACTGCCACTCAAGATGGTGGCCGCAAATCCTTGTGAGGTCAGTGTTCTAGTGGTTTTACCTTAGTCTTGTGCTGAAGCTTCCCTCCAGCTGTTTCTCTCTGGGAGCCCTGCACTTTAACTGTCATTCTGAGGAGAATGATCAGTGTTCCTGAGGCTCTTTGTTTGATGGAGAATTCTTCCAATTTCGAGTAGGTAATTCTTTCTCTTGTTACGGTGTGCACAACAGCTACTTTTTTCCTTTTGAAGAAGCTGAATTTTTTCCTTCTTCCAACAACTGGCTATTAGCTTTCTGAGGAGAATTTGCTGTGGCTTAACAGAACTTCAAGCAACTGCAGTAAGGAATCCTTTTGTATGATTTCCAAACTTGCCAATATACAAATGTACATATATATTCAAGAACTATTTGCTTTGCACACTTGCCAGTCTTAGAGACAAACCGCAGTGCTCAGGCTAATTCCTAGAGACTGTGATTGAGGAAACTGAACCAGAAAGATTTTTAGTTTCCTGTGAAAGACATTAGTAGTTTGTATATTTGTGAACTTTTGAACTGTTCTCCAGAGAAACTTGGAAACCTTTGACTCCTGGAGAAAAGAAGATATTAAGTTAACATTGTTCTCATAGAGAGAGGCCAGTCTCTCAAAAAATCCAGGTTAGGAGAATGATAGAATTGGGTGAATGTGAATGGCTGAACAGTTGAATGCGCAGTAGGAATGTACTTATCTATGCTCTTATCACCCGACTGCAGGTCCATCCTTTAAAGAAATCCCAATAAGAAGAAAGGTGCAGGTTTTCAGAGACACAAACTGAATATCCTATCTTCAAGTGGGAAACACAGGCTAGACCGGGATCTGGAAGCGGTCTGTCTTTTTCTATTCCCATTCCCCTTTCCCCCTAGCGGATGCAGGGTTCAGATAATCAGTTAAAGTCTGAGCGCACACCTGTTGGAGGGAGTTGGGTTAAAGGCATCTGCTCCTGTGGAAGTTTGATATAATGGGTAATCTTCTGGCAGACTGAAGTGCCTAAAAATACATATTTCCACTGGAGCAGAATGGCTAAAGGTTTAGATTTTAATGCCTTGGCGGCACTTATGGATGAAATGCAAAAACAGTTAACCCTTACCCTAGATGAAAACAAAACTTTGAGAGAGGAAATATGTTGAGACCCATGTTGAGACCCAACAGCTCATGGACAAATTAAATAACTTCACTTTTGGGAATACCGCAGGGACTAGTGGGGTTTCAGGTAAAACCTTCCCTACCTCTACCTCAGAAATATCCACACAAGTCATTCATTCCATCTCCCCTATTATTCCCCTGGCCCCACCTGAACGTTTTAGTGGAGATCCTTACAAGGCGCAGATATTTTTAACCAAGGGCTCCTTACACTTCCTTTGTCGTCCTGTTATTTTTACAGAGGATCAGTCAAAAACAGCATTCATTTTGTCCTTTTTGAGTGGAGATGGGGCTTCATGGTCCATGCCTTTGGTGTCACAAAATTACCCTCTATTATATGATATTGAAGTCTTTAAAACCGAATCCCTTCTAATCTTTGACCACAGAACAATTTCCCAAGCCACAGAAAATGAATTACTAGACTTAAAACAAGGTAATAGGGATTTGATCTCTAATCTGGCCCGATTCAACAAATTAGTTGTGGAGACTGGTTGGCCCGAGAGCAAAAGGGCTGAGGGTTTTTACTGAGGTTAACAAGAAGAACTAAAATGTGAGTTAGCCCAAATTCCAGATCGACTTACTGATGTGTCAAAATTATTTGATCTAGCTTTACAGATTGATCAGCGTCTGTTTGAAAGAAAAGCTGAACGCAAGAGAGAATTTCATCCTATCCCACCACGTTTCGATAGGAGTAAAGTGGAAAGTATCAAGACCTCTGAGACACACTCTTCGGAAGAGCCAATGCAAATCAGCAGTGTTAGAGGTTCCCTGCCTAAAGAGGAAAAGGACAAGCTGAGATCTGAGAATCTATGTCTCTATTGTGGGTTGTCTGGGCATTTCGAAGGGAATACCTAAAGAAGCCTAAAGGAGATAATTCAGGAAAAGAGAAAACTCAATCTACTAAGAGAGTAGCCCTGGTTGAGTTACAACACCAACCAGCCCCTGAATCCCAGTTAGTGGCAAAATCCTTACAGTCTGCTTCCCCTCTTCGTACCATCTCTTTTGACCTAATCTTCAGAGAAAAGAAGATGCAGGAGGTTTCAGTGATGTTTGACTCAGGAGCTACGGAAAATTTCTGTGCCACCCAGTATGCCACAAAAATGGGAATACATTTTGTAAAAAAGAGAATAGCAGAGCCTGTTTGTGCGGTGGATGGAACAAACTTGTCTTCAGGTCCTGTCACAGATGAAACTGAACCTATAGTTCTGAAAGATCATCTAGGACACCAAGAAAATACATCTTTCAATCTCATAGATGCTCCTCAATTTCAGCTGATCTTGGCCTTACCGTGGCTAATCGAACACAACCCTGTAATTAATTGGGAAAAGAGGACTGTCCAATTAACTTCAATTTACTGTTGGAATCATTGTTATGGTCCTCAAGAGATATGTAGTGGACCATCTCCCACTTAAGTTTTAGCTACTAAATCCAATGTAGTTTGTGCTCTGGAAAAGATTGTCCTTCCCCCAGAATATAAAGCATTGTCTGCATTGTTTGACCATGCAGAGGCAGAGAATCTACGTCCCCACATATCTTATGTTTGCAGAATCGAACTTGAGACAGGTGTGAATCTACCTTACAGTAGAATCTATGCCCTTACTGAAAAAGAGAACAAGTTCCTAAAAGAATATTTGGAAAAACATTTGGCAAACAGTTTTATTTGTCCCTCTCAGTCCCCAGACTCTTCCCCCATTTTTTTCATTCCAAAGATAGAGAATGAAGAATTTAGAACTTGTATCGATTATAGAACGTTAAATCAAGTTACGGTAATCTTCTGACATCAGGTCCCATAATGCACTGCCTGGTAGTCTGTAACACCTGAAATCTTCTGTCCATTGTTTCCTATGGGAATAGTCCTGTTGTTCCTTTGCACTAGATTCTCTTCTTCAGGACTTTTGAGAGACTAGAACTGCACACACATGTGATCACTCTTGTGCAGCCCAGCCTTGTGACTCCGCCCTGGGCTTGCTGCTGCCTGGAACTGCTTATAAGCTGCCATTTCCTGAAGCTCCTCATTGTGCATTGGAGTTCATTTCCTTCATGTATCAGACCTCTTGTTGGCTTGTGTTCCAGTCCTGTTCCTGCTTTGCTTCAGCCTGAACCTGCCCTCCATTTCCCAGTCCTGTTTCTGCTTGCTTCAGTCAGAGCCTGCTGTCTGATTCCCAGCCCAGTTCCTGCTTGCTTCAGCCAGAGCCTGCTCCCTGTTTCTCAGCATTGTTCCTGCTTGCTTCAGCCAGAGCCTGCTTCCTGTTTCTCAGCTCTATTCCTGCTTGCTTCAGCCAGAGCCTGCTCCCTGTTTACCAGTCCTGTTCCTGCTTTGCTTCAGCCTGAGCCTGTTCCCTGTTCCTGCTTTTGCCTCCTAGTTTGTTCCTCCTGTTTCTGTTTCCTCCTGGGTTATTGTGTCTGGTAAGTGTACTACCAATCCTCACTGTGTATAACTTTTTACTTTTGTACTGGGGTGGGCTCCTGGTTTCCAGGAGGCAATTTCTGCCCCATCCATTGACTAGTGTTATATGCAGTCTTAAGTGCCTAACTGTGACAGTGTGCTATTGTTGTTTTCCAGGAATTGCCAATGTGTCTCCAGCTGGACCCACAAGGGCATGTCCCACGTATATAAGTACAATCCTTGTTTGTGCCCTAAGGGTCCAGAGACAGAATCACTTCTGCTACCTCCTTTCTTTGGGACTTGCGGGGGTCTATCTGTAAGAGTGATATGCACAGAGGCATTGATGTCCCCTGTTGCTGTGGGAAGTTTTGATACTTACCTGTGCACAACCTTAGTAGTAACCCTGGTGTGGTTGTCCAGTGGTTGCTCTGCCTTCACTATCCTGTTTCTGTGTCTTACCATAGCTGTTCATCCCCAATATATGCTTTTAGCTGCTCTTCTTCTTCAGTACACTACCTCCATAGGGAGATATTCTGTGACCTCAAGGAGTGCCCCAACCAGAGTCCAGACAGAACTGCGCGGAACCGTGACACCTTCAGCACTTGACTTAGTAGTAACACAGGTTGAGCACTCCAAGGCTTTTCATGGATGGACATAAAGACAGGGGGGTGAACACAGGCTCAGAATTCAAAATAAATGATTTTCCAGCAAAGATCTCCCACTGGATCATGCTTCCTTAAGTGCACTCCTTTCTCTCTCAGGGTACACTGATCCTGGCGAGCAAGCCGGCAGTAGTGCTCCAGGCTCCGGGGTTAGGTGGTCTTGAACTCCCTGGGTAATGTCCCATCACTCAGATGGGAGACAAGCAGCCCTTGGCACCCCTGTCGTAGCCACAGGGAGAAGTCTTGTATAGCTTCTCCTTCTTGCACATTCTGACTGGCTGCTTGACAGTTGACAATTTTGGTGGCCTTGAGCTCCCCTTCTTATAATCCATTTCCAAACCCCAAATGTGATGTAGAGTCAGAGTCATAGAAGTTTATGTTGGGCTCTGCTTCCTTTTGAATTGCCCTCTGCTGTGCCCTGCCCTTCCCCCAGAAAGCAGTCTGTTACAGGAGGAACAAATCCAAATCTGACAGCTCCACAACATACGCAATGGGAGTTACTAGAGGTCAGCCTGAGTATCAGCAACAGTGATACGTGTATCGAAAGGTTACCCAAGGCTCTCAGTCCTACTCTTTAGAATTCTCTTCTCAGCCCTTTCTCCTTCTTGAGATGTGCCATCAAGGCCCCTTCCTAGTGACCTTTCTCTGAATCAAAGAGCACCATTTGAAGCGTACTGAAGAGCCTGGATTTCCCTTCCTCCAGTGCGTACAATCCAGCTTCACAGAAATACAGTAGTACGTAAATCTGTCGGGGTTCCCCTACCTCCTCATGTTCATCCAACTAGCTGTGGGTCTCGCAAAACTGAACCAGGCATCTTCCATGTATTGCACCATTCACAGGGACACATACATCTAGCACATGCATCCAGTACAATCTCACTGCACAATGCTACATTCTTCATGTATTGTACCATTCCCAAGCATGCATACACCATTCACATGCATATAACATACATGCACTTCAGACCACTGCATCATCACTGTAGTGAGTCAATCACAGGCAAATATACTCCCAGCACATGTATAACACACATGCGCTGCACAGCACTGTAGACCGAAACGATGTAGGAAAGGGCGAGTTAAGCACACAGCAGCAGAACTTTAAATGAATGAGCCTTTAGGTCTTACTGCAGAAAACCAGGTAAAAAACAGGTAAAAAGGCCTCTTCACTCCAATTGATCACTACACATTATGCTGCTACCCCCGGGCTTACGCTGCTTACGCTGCTTGACTGAAAGCAGTATTCTTCCACCAGTGTGAGGTTAGAGCGTTGGGTTTCTCTCCCAATCCAAAAAGACCGCAATCATTAAGACATTAAGACATCATTAAGACACGTCTCTGTTCACTCTTTATAACAAAAAATCAGTCTCAGGGATCCACACATCATAATAGTTAGGGCACTCAGGACAGGAGTGCATGTCCATAACCAAGCTTGGGGACTTTTTTGTACCATGAGTTCAAATGCCAATTAATACAGAAACGGCTCTGCATATTAGCAAGTGTTAAATCATAAGAAAGGTTTGCAGGAGTACCCAACTATTTGTGAGTTTTAACAATTTGTAAATCTGCACTGTGCATGTTTAAAAGCTGAGGGTGTAATTTTCAGATTTTTTCTGTGAACTCAGCCAACAAGGATTAGTGGTGTGAGGATCTTTTCTTCACCAGCAATCCTTTGTGAAGGTCCTGGGTTTGCACCATATGGTGGTTTGCAAAGCTTCCCTGTTTTCCCGCGCACTCAACTACACACATTGGTTTTATAGCAAAGTGATTTTGTTTGCAAAGAGAAACCAGCAGACACAAATACAACCTTCTGAGTGTGATTAGTGTTTCCTGTGGATTTGTTCTAATGATGCTGATATTTTTCACTGATTCATTACAGTTTTCAAAGCCTATCGATGCAATTCTGCACTGAAGAGAAGAAGAATAGTCATCATTTTCGGTGAAGTATATCATCTGTAGTATATATTGTTTTAGCGATGGACTAAAAAATATAGAAAGAAAACGATGGCATGGAAACCTTAAAAACAAATTGAAAGATTCCGTAGATTTTGACTCATGGTGACAACAAAATCACAGCTGTGTACCCCCCTAAATATGATTCTGAAATCTGCATTTAGCATTGGTCAGATTGAAAGGGAAATCTAAACGTCCCACATGAACGCTGATTAATCTAAACAACAAAGTCAAACACAGGAAACTTTGGAGCCGTTAGACAATCTTTGGCATGGGCCATGAAGTTACTGCACAGATAACCACAAACCAAAAAACATTCTGAGGAAGGCTGGAACAAAGTATTTGGCTATACATTTTTTCTGAGTGTCTGATGTCTCAGTTCCCCTTTTGTATGAACACAGAATCGGAAGCAAGCAAAGATGACAACATGAAATTTCAGAGATGTGCGAGTTCTGAGAATTGATAAATCTCACAATAGAGTCACAAAAAGGTTCCAATAGGATAGTAGCCCTTAAAGACATGTGGTCATACCTCATAATCCTTTTAGGTTACCTACAAGAGTATCAAGAACAAAAATGTCAACCTGCCAAAATACGGTGACAGAATTATCAGCTACCAGAGTATCATGAATGTGTATATGTCTAAGGAGTTCACAATTCTAAACTCTACGTATATTAAGATTAAAGAAATACATATATCATCAACGTACATTTTTGTGGTATTACATACAGTAAACAAAAACTTACCTCTATATACCTAGGATAAACATTAGGACTCACCTTGGAGGAGCTCATCATGCAAAAGCAGTGGTTATGAGCTTGTCAGTACTCCCACCCAAAATAGCCCATTGGGTCTAGTTTGCAAGTCTGAGGTCCTGAAACCATCTAATGAGCTGTAGGAAGCAATGATGGAGTTTCCTGGATTTTTCATCTGGGCAGGACCGCCCCAGACAATGAAGTCATGCATCTAGTCCCAGATTTTTTATGATCTTGTATTGGGGTTGCATCACTTCTTTCGGTGCAGCCAAGATGCAAAACATATTGTGGGACTTCCAAAGGAACACTAAGCCAGATTTGCATGGCTTTGTCAAAAAAAAGAAAAAAAAGAAAAAAGGAACGGCGTGGCACTGTCCTGCTTCATTATCTTGCATCAGGGATGCATTACAGGGGTGGAGCATGGGCAATGCTGTATATACACACATTCATTTTGAAGCAAAGCCATGTTTACTAAAGTCAGTAAACATGGGTTTGCCCCTACCCGAGGCTGGTATAACGAGGAGAAATATAATTATTTCTCCTTGTTACTTCCTCTTTGCATTTACATTCTGCAGCACACATACAAAGAGGAAAAGGTTTCTAAGAATAGTTTTTTTCCAGGAAGATATCCCTTGGCACAACATAGAGCAGCAACTTCATTTGCTGTGTTGCATCAACATTTAGAAAATCCTGGAACCAGTTTGGAGTCCAAGCTGGAACTGAGATCTAAAATACATCACCATTCGCCTGTGGTTGGAAACCAATCAATCATAAGGAAATTGTCACTGAATTGATTGATGAGACTTGGATCAGGTGATGGATTTGCAAGGTCCTATAAGCAGGAAATGTGGTGCTGTGAAGTGGGCCAGAACTTTTGAGCTCTCTTCCATGTAATGTTTCTAGAAAATAGGGCAATTAATTTTCAAAGACATTTGAAGCCTTTTACTGTGATCAACATACCTCTTATGTAGTGACTCAACACAGCATGAATCAAGGTCTCTTGTAAAAAAACATGTTAATCGGTTATGGACAGTGCCTTTATTTTGTTGGTTATGGTCACTGGCATTGCCCAATTCAGAAGCCACAGCATTTTCTATATAATTATTGATTGCCGTCTAATCCATCATATTCTGCATAATGTCAGATTTTAACAAAAATGTTTTTAACTCAAATAGATTATATGTTACTAAAACACTATGACACGCCATGGAACAGCAGACCTTTTGTTACATAGAGGCAGGTCTCATTCCAGTTGCTGATTGTTGTGGTTAGATGTTACATAATATTAAAGAGGAGAAAGATTTGCCTTTATAGTTTTATGACAAGATAGTTAATAAATGTTGCTTTGAAAAATGCTACATTATGCTGAATAATTTGCCTTCTCTTGCCAAATAACAACTGGTTTGTGTTCAGATTGGCGTTGGGAATTGCCTGATATTAACCTAGATTATTGCCTTTTTTCGGAACCTGTTTTTGCTTGTCATAGGACTCCGTGTACTTTACTCCTATTAACAAGTGGTGAAGTATTTCTACTCTCCTCTCTAAACATTATAATTAGTGTACCCCTACTTGCCACATTTAATTTACTTGTAAGCCCCTAGTATATGGTACCACCTGTACCCAGGGCCTGTAAATGAAATTCTGCTAGTGGGCTGCAGCACTCATTGAGGTACCTACTAAAAAGTATTGTAAAACATATCTAGGGCTGCCACTGCCCTGGGTGTGCAGTTCTAAACTGCCATTTCGATCTGGCAAAACAAACTTGTTGCCAGGTGTTGGCCCTTTTTGCAGGTTCATTCCCAGACTTTTTGCCTCCTTCCTCCTATTTTTTCTGACCTCTTGCTGTTGGCTCTAGGATCTGTGCACTTTATCATTTTTGATCAGTTCTAAAGTGCAGGAGCTGGTCCTTCTAAAGTTGGTATGATTGGCTTATACCTCATTGGCATATTTAATTTACCTGTAAGTCCCTTGTACAGTGGTATCTCTATACCCAGAGCTTGTAAATTAAATGCTACTAGTGGACTGGCAGTGCTGCTTGCGCCACTCACTGAAGTAGCCTCTCAAACATGTTTCAGGCCTGCCAGCGCAGGGCCGGCATGCACACTTTGCTGCCACAGGGACCTGGCATCCAAACTTATTTGCCAGACCCAGAACTCCCCTTTTACAACATGTAAGTCACACATAGGGTAGGTCCTAGCTATCCTAATGGGTAGGGTGATATGCATGTAGAAGGTAGGACATATCCCTGGTTGTGTGGCCTGTCCTGGTAGTGACAAACAGCCAATCTGGTTTCTCACTGCTGTGAGTGCTGCCTTCTCATAGGATTGCATTGGAGATGCCTTGCCTTATATGTATAGGGTATTGTCTGATTTATGAGGGGTAGTGTAGGCATGTTTGGCATGGTTGTAATGGTAATGAGAAATGCTGCTTACTGGTGTAGGTGGATTTTTTATCATCATTACAGAAATGCCACTTCTAGAAAGTGCGCATTTCTCTGTGCTTATGACTTTGGTGTTTTGCAGCTTGACCCCAATACACGTCTGTGCAGAGTGACAGTTGGGCTTTATGCATACTTTTCAGATAGCCTATACACATGGAGGGTGTCACAGAGGTGCATCTGCATTTTTGAATGGTCTTCCTGGGCTGAGAGAATGGGGAGGCGGGACACACATGCATCTATAAAGGCTGTGCCTTGGCCTCACACAAAGGGGTCATTTACCCTCCACTGATACTTGGAGCCTGTGCTGGAGAAGAGAGGTTGCCCTCCCAGAACAAGTTGTAACTGGTTGGAACCTCCTCTCCTCTTCTCTGTTAGGCCACTGCAAAACTGAATATAACTAGACGGGATTTTTCCCCACAATGGGGAGACTTAACCATGCTTGTATCTGGACACAGAACGCTGCTGGAGGGACTCACCCAGGAACCACTTTGGACTGCTTCTGTGCTCACCTGTGACCTGCTGGGTCACTAGGAGGAACTTCCAACTGCCTGCATTCAACTTGTGCTGGCCTGCTGCTGGGCCCTGCTGCCCTGTGCTCCACCTTGTTGTGTCCCAAAGGGGCTGGGTGCAGTGGCCCCTGCCGTCATCTGCTGAAGCACAGGAGGAGCACTTCATCTTAATTACATAGCGCTTGAAGAGCTCTCTGTTTTAATTATCTTGAAGAGCCTCAAGAGAGCTTTTGTTTTATCTGGTTTCAAGCTTTGGGAAGAGCTGTATCGGATTGCTGAGATCACCGCTGCGACCCAGGCATTTCGAAAGTCCGAGCACTTTTGGAGACGCTGCCCCTGGTGCCTAGGGCATAGAGCTTCCAGAACTCGAGGGAGAGCACTCCTAGTGGTGTCCCCGGGGTGAGAAATGCTCTGAGGAATGCCCACTGTGCGCCAACTGGCTCCTACTGTAGACGGAGCACTGCTGTGGCTCATGCGGACTGCCCTACACTCGGGCACCAGATCGGGTGCAGGCTCCCCCACCAAGCCCTCCAGGGAGTGTGAGATCAGGTGGGGAGGAAGCCTCAACAGAGGTTCTCCCGCCCCACCGGGCCTTAGTCACTTTGGAGGTTGCGGGCTGGGAGAAGCCTAATCGGAGGCCCCCTGCAACACTTAGCCCCCAGTTCCCTTTATGCTCTGCTCCCCCCCCCCCGGGAGGGCCGGTTGTGGCCCTGGGGGGGCAGCAGGGACTGTGGGTGCCCAGTACGGGCTCCAGGAGGGGCCCTTGTATACAATCTGAGGGAGTGTGTGCCACCCCCTCGTCCCCAATCATCAGCATGGCCCCCAGATTGAGCGCCCCAGTTTTGGCGTGCCACTCAAGGTGCCTTTCATATAGAAAAACCAGGTACTGTGAATGGGCATCTCTGTTTCTATCTTGCCACATGATGTGCCATGTGCTTGCTAATGTATTTTCTAATGTTCCTTTCATGGGCATTCCAGAATAATATGTTTTGTGACTTACCATATGTTTTCTAATGTTCCTGGTGTGGGTGTTTACGATATTTTTATGACAACTGCATTTCTAATGTAATTTTTCCTGACTACTGCTTATGTTGTGAAATAATGAGTAACCTGTGTGTTATATGTGACTACTGCTGGTTTTTACAGGGTAACAGTACTGTGTTCTGATAACTGCTTAGAGAGCAGGGTATTACTGACATGTTGTGTTTGGTCTAATGGTGTTCTCCACAATACAGTTCATTTTTATATAACTTGGTGTTGTGTTTGCTCTGTGGTAGGGATAGAGCATCACATGTGTTGTGTGTGTTGTGCAAACGCTTAACACATTGCCTCTGGGATAAGCCTGACTGCTCGTGCCGAGCTACGAAGGAGGTAAGCAGGGGTTATCTTTAATGTGTAACTCCCTTGCCCTGACTAGAGTGGGTGGGTTCTGTCAGAGTCACCAGATCCTCGGGGTCTGCGCACGTTCCCAACACGTCCACCACTGAACAGCTCCAAGACTCTGATAGATAAATCACAGAGGCTAAGAGAGTTCAAGAGGGGAAGAGGGGATTAGGAAGGGAAACAGCTGGGAAGGAGACCTGTAGTAAGAAAAAGGTTAGAACACACAGGGGGTCATTCAGACCCTGGCTGTCCATGACTGCCATGGCGGAGGCCGGCGGAAGCACTGCCAACAGGCTGTCGGTGCTTCCTGGGCTATTCTGACCACGGCGGTAAAGCCGCGGTCAGAAAAGGGGAACCGGCGGTTTACCGCCGGTTTTCCCCTGGCCCAGGGAATCCGCCATGGCGGCGCTGCTTGCAGCACTGCCATGGGGATTCCGACCCCCTTCCCGCCAGCCTGTTTCTGGCGGTGTCCACCGCCAGAACCAGGATGGCGGGAACGGGTACTGTGGGGCCCCTGGGGGCCCCTGCACTGCCCATGCCACTTGCATGGGCAGTGCAGGGGCCCCCTAACAGGGCCCCACAAAGATTTTCACTGTCTGCTTTGCAGACAATGAAAATCGCAACGGGTGCCGTGGCACCCGTCGCACCCCTGCAACACCGCCGGCTCCATTCGGAGCCGGCTTCCTGGTTGCAGCGGCTTTCCCGCTGGGCCGGCGGACGGCCTTTTGGCGGTCGCCCGCCGGCCCAGCGGGAAAGTTGGAATGACCGCCGCGGTCTTTTGACCGCGGTGCGGTCATTTGCCGGTAACCGCATGGCGGGCGGCGACCGCCGCCCACCGCCCGCCGAGGTCAGAATGACCGCCACCGTGTGAAAATTACATCTCCTGAAATCAATACTAGACTATGATTCTAAGCATAGTCATTCTGAAAACATGAACAATCTAAGAATTAAGTTTAAAATGACTACGTTTCAAGATGGCCGGATACCTGTAAGGGAATCAAGATGGATTAAATGAAAACTTTCTTATTCAAGTACTTTCCTTTACATGAGAATCAGAAAAACGTTCTGACTAAATTTTAAACCAGTCATATAAATCCTTTTTTGAGAATGCATACTAGGACCATACAATATTGCATCCAGACACTCTGATCTTCTGTGTACTCTTAAAATGTTTCAACACAAATTGCGCAAATTGTAGATTTTTATATATATATATATATATATATATATATATATATATATATATATATATACATATATATATAGTAAACACCATAAAAGGATTGTGCACCATGAATAACACAATATGGATTCAGGAAAAACAAATCACATAACTTGTCAACTCGAATATTACGTGATAAATATCTTAGAATAGTGGCATACAATAAACAACATGAATTAAACTTGAGGAGAGAATCGTGCGTCTTGCTGATTCGTAACCCACGATGTAAATGCCAAGAAATAACAGCTCACAATGAATAACAAGATCAAGGTACAATGAAACGAATTGCGCGTCTTTTGCAGATTCTTAAGCCACCATGTAAATGTCAAGAAATGGTAGCGCGCAATGAACAACAAGGTTAAAACACCATAAAGCGAATCGCGCGTCTTGCCGATTCTTAAGCCACCATGTAAATGTCAAAAAATGGTAGCGCGCAATGAACAACAAAGTTACAACACCATAAAACGAATTGCTCGTCTTGCCGATTCTTAAGCCACCATGTAAATGTCAAGAAATGGTAGCGCGCAATAATTAACAAGATTAAATTATCATGAAACGAATCGCGCGTCTTGCCGATTCGCAGGTCACCCTGCAAATGTCACAAACACTCACTCGCATATTTTACACGCGCAAAGTACTCTGTCAAATCATAAAAGAATTAGGCCCAAGAACATGAGAGTTCTCAATAACAGCGTCGGGAGGCCAGCCCAACCACCGTCTTACCGCCCAGAACAAGGATCTCCAAATGAAGAATGAAAGTCAGATGTCTGGAAGATCAAATAGGCCACCGGGACAGGAGCTCAGGAAGTAGCCGCTGTTCTGCACCGGGACCTCTGAATAGTGAGCACCTGGAGCTGGGCTGGCTACTTTTTATAGAGTCTTGGCACCGCCCACAACCACACCCAGGCATGTTGCAGGGAAAGTCTCTAGAAGGCCCTGGAAAGGGACTACACCCTAACACACTCTGAAAGCCTGCAGCAATACATTGTAAATGGACAGCATTTGTAAGCACATTAAAAATAAGTCTTCAGGATTGAACTCTGCAATGCAAAAGGTTAAACAACAACATATCAGCACAATGCATAAATTACGTTGTTTTGAGAGTGCTGGGTTTTTGCATTCTAGTCGCCAATAGAGTGCGCACTGCCCTGGTGTTGACAGGTTCTGCCTGGCTTAGGTACATACCCTAGCCAACCAGACACCCCATTTCTAACATCAGGCTTAAACCTTCCTTTTCAGTAGCTACCTCGGAGGAAGGTCCTAAATGTCCATAGGTTAGAGTGTATGGTATTTGAAAAGTAGGGCATTTATATATAATGTTTTACATGTCTTGGCAGCAAACCAAAGGTAAAGGCATTCTTCACTGTGAAAGGCTAGCTCTCCTGTAGGAAAATACTGGGTTCCACTATAACAACTTAAACTGATAATTTAATTTTGGCAGCAGCAAAACATGGTTTCAGGGCTTATTTTAATTGCAATTTAAAATCCAACTTAATCCCAGTGTCCAGCTGTCAACTGACCCCTAGTGGCTCTACAGTGGTGAGAGGTGTATTGATCTCAGACAGTGGACAAGGGGCTGGGAGTATGGGGAGGGGAACTACCTTGGGGGATGTGCCCAGTCCCCTCCTGAGCTTCAAACTTTGTTGATGGTAGATGAAGCTCATACCTAGACCTGCTTCCCTTTCGTCTCTTCAGTCATGCTGGCATCAAACCCAAAAGAAGGGGAGGAACTGACCAGACTTGTTTAGGAGACAGACTAAGGCTTGCCCCCTCCCACAAGGTAATACTGGAAATAAAACTGGAACCTTCAGAACGCTCATCAGAACAGCCTTGGACTTGTGAAGAATCAAAATATTGACTGTTCTGATATCTGAAGAACCTAAAGGAATCCTGGACCTGCTTGACTTGAATCCTGGATCCCAGAGGAACCTCCAAGGGCCAGATGGCTGACCTCCTGTTTGGGCTACAGGAACAAAACAAGCTTCCACGGTGTAATAGAGATGATCTCCAAAATAGGGTTCAAGAAGGTTCCTTATTGGAGATCATCCCATCCATGAACATGTAGCTTCCATGTCCAACAGCAACTGGCACCAGAGCATTACAAATATATCACCTAAACTCTGGAACCTTCCCACATTCTACATTCTCCCCTTTGTAAATCAACAGATCCTCTCAATGCAAGAAAAAGGCATTGGAAATACCTAAACAACATAGTTGAATACATTACTAGATACTATGCACCTTCCCCCTTTGCAAACCAATACAAAAGTAATTGTAAACAAAAAGAAAATACTAGAAATAAAAACAAAGGAACACATTAAACAGGCTGTAGGTCTGCATTGAAGAAAATAACCTATAATTGCAGGATTGCATACTTCATACTGAATCATGTATTTTTTAACCCTATTAAGATTTCAGATTCTACCATTTCCCACCTTTACAGTATTGCGAAAAAGCGTGACATTGTTTTGTGGACCCATAAATTTGGATTCATTTTTAAATAGCACAGGTTTCTTTATCAATATTAGATCACCTATTGACAGGTCAGATTTTTTCACACCTTTCTGGAGATCATAATACTTTTTGCTCTTTTTTATGTACTCTTTTTTCTTTTGATTACCACCCTTCATTGGCTCCCATGACACATTTTCAACCTTAACTCAGTTCATTCACCCGGGAAATAATAAGGTATTAGATTTCCTCCCTCTAAATACCTCAAAAGGAACTTCACTTGTAGTTGTTTGACAAGAGAATCCATGTGCATTCAAAAGTCTCTTCAATTATTCTGTGCAGTTTCTTCTAGCACTCATCTCCAACTGCATGGATTCCTTGACTCTGCTAGTAAATTTCACAACAGTACGATGTCCTTTTACAATGAACACCTTCTATGCTTAATTCCATTCACACACAAAACGTCTTTCATCTCAAAAGGTACAAATTGAGGACTTTTGTTTGTCAATATGGCATTGGGCAAATCTTCATGATTGAGTATTTCACTTAAGACTTATGTAATCTTTGTAATCTCAACACTACTGGCAATTTGCATTTTTGCCCAGCAAGAGAACTGATCAATCAGTATTGTAAGGTAAATAGAGGTTCTTCAGGAGTGAAAAGGTCCATCAATATCCACAGCCACCATTTCCCAAGGCTGAGACGGGAAATCTCTGCAACACATGGTGGGATTCCTCACTTTATGTACCTTGTCACTGCTACTACATTCAGGACATTCTCTGATCAAGCTCTCTATCATTAAATCCATTCTATGCCACCAATAATTGGGATGAACCCTTGCCTTCATTTGGACATCCCTTGATTTCCTTTACCACCTAAACTCATGATTCTTTCTTTCAACTCAGGGGGTACAACGAGCCTTTAACCAGGCAAAACTACTCCACAATCAATTGATAATTCATATTTTCCCTTCCAATAACTTCCTAATAAATGATCCTTCTTTTATCACTGATTTCCACCCTTTAAATAGAGCCTCACCTATTTGTTGTAATACTGGGCCACAGGCAACAGCTCTGAGCCATTCTTCCTGTGACACACATCCTTCTTTGATACTTTCACTGTCTCATTATCTTCCAGAACTCTGTTCTCAATTACAGAACTGAGGGCTTCATTTACACGAAGCTTGCATTGCCATTGCATCACTTTTTTAATACAGTGGTGGCGCAATCAGTGCTCTACACTGCTCCATATTTACAAATTCACTTATTAGGCCTAATGCATCAGTTTGTAAAGGCCTACGTCAGATTATACATGTGCCAGACATAATGTATGCAGAGTAGGCGTTCCCATTTAAAAGCCATGCAGAATGACACAGTGACATTTTCAACTCTTCACTGCACCACTCTACGACTTAACTGCGTCAAAGTCCTTACGCCTGCTCAGACCAGGCGTAAGGATTGATATAGGAATTTTAACATAGGACTCTCCTCTATGTTCTGAAACATTGCTGGAGTTGCATCAGTTTTACCACGCAACTCCAGCAATGAATCACTTTAGCACTAACAGATGTGTCATTTCAGAATTTCTGACGCATCCATGAAACGTGCACCATGGAGAACTGTATTGTAAATACAGCACATCAATACCATTGTTAGGGCATTTGCGGCCGGTGTAAGAAATCTGATGCATCAATGCCAAAGCGTCAGTTCTTGCAAATGAGGCCCATAGTCTTGAAAGACAATCAGCAATCGTGTTATATGCTCTCAGAACATAGTGCACATCAAAACAAAAGCCCTAGAGACCCACAATCTATTTACAAATCTGCATGGATCTGATATTAAGCCCATTTTTTGTGAGCATTTCAACCACTGGTTTGTATGCAATGTAAATGGCAAAGTCCCTTACCCACATAAAATTTCTAAATTTCTTGACTAACCAAAAAGCACTCAAAGCCTCCCTTTCAATCATGGAGTATTTTTCTTCTGCCCCATGCAGTGGTCTGAAGATATACGCAATGAGTCTAAGTTCACCTTCTTCTCTCTTTCTTTGCATCAAGACAGCACCAATTCCCTTCATGCTAGCATCTGTCATTATGACACAATCCTTAGTGGGATCGAAACAACTCAATTTATCAGCATCACCCACCTCTATTTTGATGCTTTCAAATTCTCACGCTCATCACCTCACACAAACTCAGCTCCTTTTTAGGCAGTTTTTCATATGGAGTCTTTTAGAAGCTAAGTTTGGTAAAATGTTTGCATAGAATTCCAACATTCTCAAGAACTGCAACTGCAGCAGATCAGCTTTTTTATTCTGGACTTGGCAAATTCTTTATATTAGTGACCAAGGGCCAGATGTAGGAAGGAAGCAATTTGCGAGTTGCAAATTGCGAGTCCTTCCGACTCGCAATTTGCAACTCGCAAATTGCTATGCAGTACGGTGTCTCAGACACCGACTGCAACTCGCTATGGGGTCGCAATGACCCACCTCATGAATATTCATGAGGTGGGTCGCAAATTGCGGCCCCATAGCGAGTATAGGCACTCGCTAACATGGAGGCCTGCTGTAGTCAGCAGGCCTCCATGTTAGCGACCTGCTTTTCAATAAAGCATTTTTTTTTTTTGTGGAAATGTAGCCCGTTTTCCCTAAGGGAAAACGAGCTGCATTTCAAAAAATCCGAAACCTTTTGTTTCAGTTTTTTCAGGGCAGGGAGTGGTCCCTTGGACCACTCCCTGCCCTGAAAAAATATTTTGGGGTCCATTCACAAAGGGGAAGGGGTCCCATGGGGACCCCTTCCCGTTTGCGAATGGGTTACCATCCACTTCAAGTGGATGGTAACTGCGACTCCATTTGCGACCGCATAAGCGGTCACAAATGGAATTGCATACCATTGCGAACCGCAAATAGGAAGCGAACACCCCTTCCTATTTGCGATTCGGAAATGCATTTTGCGAGTCGGTAACGACTCGCAAAATGCATTTCTGCATAGGAAACACGCATTTGCAAGTCGCAAACGGCAAATTTTGCCGTTTGCGACTCGCAAAGTGCTTCCTACATCTGGCCCCAAGTTCTTTTTTGGAAAGAGACCCTCAGCATTTAATCTGTGACCTGCATACTCAATTTCACTTTTTCCAAAAGATCATTTACTCAATTTGGGAGTCAATACATTACTTCTCAATATGTTCAATTCATCTTTAACTCTCATCTTGCACCTGTTTAGTGTCACCATAGATTCGGATATCTTCTTGGAAGCACTTGACACCCAACAAACTTCCAAACAACTGGTACAGTATATGATGAAAAACAGCAGCTGCTATCACTAAGCCAAAAGGCATACGTACAAATCAGTAAGTTTCATATGGAGTTATGAATGTGGTATAGTCATTGTGGTCAGGATGCAGTCTAATCTGATGATAAGCCATAGTCAATTCCAAGGTAGTGAAGTATTTAGCACTATGTAGTAGAGGCACAATCTTGGTTATGTTGGAAAGAAGAAAATGGTCACTCACTGCACACCTATTGAGAGGTCCTAGATCTACACACAGACTCAACTTCTACGTCCCCTCCCGCCAACTCTGCTCTGCCAACCTCTCCCTCGCCATCGTTCCCCGCTTCCAACGCAAGACCTCCGGCGGCAGATCCTTCTCCTACCTCGCCGCCAAGACCTGGAACACCCTCCCGACCCCCCTGCGGCAGACCCAGGACCTTCTCACCTTCAGGAGACTCCTCAAGACCTGGCTCTTCGACCAATAGCAGCACCCCCCACCCCCCATCCCCCCTCAGAGCCTTGAAACCCTAACGGGTACGTAGTGCGCTCTATAAATATTGTGATTGATTGATAACCTGATCTCGCCAGAATGTTTCCGTGCAACCACAATAAGAGCAATCCATTTTTAACTCTTCAGGTTCATTCACACCCTCTCAACAAAATGTTTTATTTTTGGCCTCCACACCATCTCTCATGGAAGTAGGAATGGAGCTCACCTTTGCAATAACCAGAGTGGATACTTGTTTCAGTTTTATTTGGTGTAAACAACCCATTTTTTCACTGAAGACTTCAGGAAACTCATCACAAAACGTAGCAAATTCATCCCCTTACTGAACCTTAACTTCTTGCACATTATATGACTATAATTATTTTATATAATCTTCCTTGATTAGCACAGGAGGAGGAGAATTTGGAACTACTATTATTCATAGCTATCTCTGACATGACCATTTAACACATTATCCCCTTTAATTGGAACATATATTTTCCCTCGCGCCTCGATTAGTATGAGTTTTGAATTTGATCTCAGATTCAAAATACCCCCTGAGATCTATAGTTTGGTCTCCATAGGCCCCAGGCACCACATCAGGGTCTTTCAGAATAATCTTGTCACTAAGTTCTTTGTCGAACAATTCATTAGAAATCAAAATGAGCCACTCTCCAGAATCAAATAACTTCTCAACTTTCAAAACTTCTATCACAACTCGATCATAGTGTAGCCTATACATTAAAGAGTACAAAAAATTCACAGTAGAATTGTCTAAAAGTAATGCAGGTCAGTATTAAACACTGCTACTAAATTGTATTTTTCCTCACAGGCAGTCGTATAGCAGATGGAGATAACAATAAGTGCCATTAAATTGTATAATTCCTCACAGGCATGCCCATCACTGATGGTGAAACAGGCACAAAGTATAAAATGTCAGATTGTAATCCAAGTATGTTTGTTACGTTATAATGTCAGCAGACGTGTAGCAGGCATGCCAGTCGCTCACAAATTAACAAGCACACTCTGTTTATTATTTACGTGCTGTACATTGTTTCCGTGAACAGTGGACCTTGTAATGCCAATGTCAAAGAGAATCCAGGAAAGTCAATTTCAATAGGAAGTTGGCCGCACTACATTAATTTAGTCTATGTCTGCGTCAGATAGAATCTTCCAATAAAAACGACATCAGGTGTAATCCTCAAGCAGAAGCGGGCACAGTAACGTCTCTGAGCTTAAATGATGCAATTGGCATAGTATGCTGAATGGTGGAATCCTCAACCATTAGTATTTATGAGATCAAGGTGATATTTCATAGCTCTCTTGAGACAAATGGCTGTATCCTTGTATTCCTTGTTTTTTGTGAAAACTTTGCATAATCCTTGTGAAATGATTGATCAAATCATTGGTACAGTACAGTTTGTATGTACAGTATCAGGTTCCTGGTTTTATCAGTGACATATCCAAAGATATCCCAATGCACTGATGGATATGTGGATGTAGATGTTGAGATGCTTTCTGTATTCTGCTCGTTGCCAGTGTAATAAAGAAAAACTCCAAAAATAGGGATCAAGTTGTTTCTTTATTGAAGAGCATCCCAACCATGAACATGTACCTTCCAAGTCCAACAGCAAGTGTAAGAGAGCATTACAGACAGATCACCTCAAATCTGGAACCATTCTACATTCTTCCCTTTGTAAATCAACACTGCCTGTCAATGCAAGAAAGAAGCATTGGAAATACCTAAACAACATAGTTTAAATACTTTACTGGATACCAGATACAGGCCCCTCTCCCTGCAGATGCCCAGTGGACCAGTTCCAAATGGAACTGCCCCGGACCCTGCTGCTGGCCTACTATAAAAGTGTACTGTTTCTGTCCACAAACTAAAAAAAATGGAACTTAGCAACAATTTGCCAACTCTCTGCCTGGAGAGTATGGGATAGCTGTCAAAGCCACAGCCATCGACTTTGAATCATGGGTCAGCCTCAACTTGCTGTTTTGCCCTACCAAAGGAGACCCAACTTCCACAAAAGTTTCTTTTTTTTATTAAATGATATTAAGTCTCTGATGTTCAATACAAAAAGATACACAATGTAAGGAATATATCACAATTATTATGACAAATATACAAGAAATTATTATCAAAATACAAATACTGTTTTTTTTATTTTTATTGGGCCAGAGCATAGGAGAAAAGTTAAAAGAAAGCATGAATACAGTGGCCAACATAGCTAAGCCAAATAATAATGGACATAAACATGCCACAAATAACATTTCGAATTCAGGGGATCTCAATTAAAAGCCTCCCATATTCATTGAGATTTTGTGTGAGACAGGAGCCCTCCAGCTTTAACCAATGCCAGTTCAAGCTCACATGCTTGTTGGATGAGTGTCCACCATTTGGACAGCTTTGGAGGGGGAAGGGGAGACCCATGATCTGCCAACAAAGAGTTGAGCAAAACTATTCTTATAGATAGTAAGTGGTTCAGACCCCAGTCCAGTTCCAGCTTGACTCCCATCAGGATCATTTTGGGGGAGATTTGAACTGCAAAACCCAAACCAGGTGAAGGTAGTTTAGAGACCCCCTCCGAAAATCCCTGAAGGGCAGGGTTTGTAGCAAAAACATGTACAATTTCTTCAGCTCACCAATAACACTTAAAGCATCTAGGCTTCTCACAGCCAGGGCCCCCCCATTTAAAACTTTTCTGCGGTGTATGATACATCAAACAAATTGTCCCGCATTGCTGTAACTTTAGATTTTCAGAATGTGCAGATTGGTCATCTATTTTAAGAGCACATTGAATTTCATAAGCTGAGCTCTCTGATGAGAGTAACCTACTCCACTTAGCTGCCAACAAGGTACTGTCATCTGTCCTATACTGACAAAAACCTTGGTACAGTATACTTATTGAGGGCTTCCTATTGACTTTGTAGAAACATGATATTAATGCTGTGCCTTCAGGATCAGCCATTAATTCATGGCCTAAAGGAGAGAAGAAGAAGTCCCTGAGCTGCAGGTGTTAAAAAAAGTAATGCTGGGGGAGATCAAAGAAGGCCTGGATTCCTGCAAATGAACATAATCCATTTAAATAATAGCTTTGTCTAATTGTGCCCACCCCTAATCATGCCCAGGTCTTACACACAGGACTGTGGAAGACCTGGGAAAGAACTGGGTTATCCCATAGTGGTGTATCCTTATTTAACAGTGATTTTGAGTGTTTGACAGAGACTTCTAGCCATATACGAATGATGTCCTTTATAATTTTAAAGCTCACACATTTGTGATAGTTAGGGTCCCCCAACCAATTAAAAGAAGAGCTTCTATTCTGAACTTAATGCTATTTGATAGCCATAAGATGATATGTTTTTGTTCTGCTGGAATTAACAAACTATTCAAGTGACTGGCAAATGCTGCCCAGAAGTATAGCTTAAAATCCGTAAGATGTAACTCCCCCTGTGTATATAGAGGTTTAAAATACCAGCTAGCACTTCTTGCCCTCCTATATCCCCATATAAAGCTACTAATTGCATTGTCCAAACGCTTAAAAAAAGAATCAGGATCCCGCAGCGGGACTGCCCGAAATAGGTGAAGGAATTGAGGCAGAATATTCATTTTAATGATGTTGCACAGTCCCAAAATGCTAATTGGGAACCTGGTATAAGTCTTTACCTTTGAAATACCTGAATATAACAAAGGTTTATAATTCAATTTGATAATAATGTTGATGCGACTGTTAAGTTTAATTCCCAAATACACAGTTGTTGTGTTTACAGCCGGGGTGGTATATCTGGAGCAAAATTCAGCAGCACCTGAGTTTTAGATATATTAGGCTTATAGCCCGAATGTGTTCAAAATCAGCCTCAAGAGTTATGCATAACCCAACAATGTCTGTGGGTTTGTAGAAAAACCAATGTTGGTTGAAGTTTGCAATCTCCGAACCTCAGCGGGTGAAATACCATATTAGCATGAAGCAATTGCAAAAATGGCTCCATATAGAGAGCAATTAGAAGTGGAGATAGTCGGAGCTAAATCATATATGAAATGCGAATGACTGCCTCCCAGTGTACACAAGTTTGGCACGAGGAGTCATATATAATGACTGTACCAATTTGCAGAACCTAGCCTCAATGCCAAATTATCCCAATGTAGTCCACAAACACTCCCAAACAACATGATTGAATGCCTTCTCGGCATCTAATATTATCATACCAATTCTAACATTATATTTTTTAGCACTATAAAATGCTGTGATTGCCGTATTAGTGTGGCTAATATTGTCCCTACCCGGTATAAAACTGTGCTCCTGTTTAGAAACTACCACTGGAAGGAGAGGGGCTAGTCGGGTAGCTAAAACTTTAGAGAATATATTTGCGTCTGGGTTAATCAAGGAGATGGGTCAATAGGAACCAATATCCTCAGGTGGTTTACCGTTCTGTGGGAAGACAATGATGTTGGTTAGATTTCATGAAACCAGTCCTAGCCCCCCGTCATAGATATGTTGAATCACTTAAAAAAATCTGGAACTACTATATCCTTGAAAACCTTGTAAAACTCAGATGGGATGGAATCCTCAGCTGCTGCTTTACCGGACAGGAGAGCGGCAAGGGCAGCCTCAATCTTACCCAACGAGAAGCTCCCCTGAAGCCTGATCCCCCATTCAGCAGGGTAATCTGCAGCCCTGAATCACCAGACCAGGCAGGTTAACCACTGGAGACTGCATATATAGAGCCTGATAGGATAATGTGAATTGCTCCATAATCGCCTGGGGTTTAGAGTAGAGAATTCCATCACTACCTCTAATGATTTGTATAGTACCTCTTGACTGCCTGTCAGATATCTGATTTGCCAAAACTTGTCCCACCCTTTCCCATACTCATATTGTGGAGCCTCATTCTTTGAGTAACTAGCTGCTATCTTCTCTCTTTGCCCTGTCCAAGCAGGGAATGTTTCTCGATTAATTTGAGATAAGGGTAGATTCACTCATGCTACCCTGAACTATTGCCTGAGCGTGCTTGATTTCCAATTGGAGAATAGCCTGATGAAAGAGCCTGGCATTTTCCTAAAGATCCTTATTTTGCATCAGAGTAACCTGGAGTGACATGCCTTGAATGTATGCTTTCATTGCATATCAAACAACTGGGGGTGCTGCTGTGTCACTGTTAACTTAAAAAAACTGTGTAAGCAAACTTAAGATATGATTTTGGTAATCATGATTAGAGAAAAAATGGAGAGGAAATGCAAACTGGGACTGTTCTACTGTGCTGATAGTTAGTCTGAGAATCAGGAAGATAGGATTATGGTCAGACGTAATCTTGGGATACACCTCCATTACTGCATCCTCAACCCACAATCTCCTAGCAAAGACCATATCTATCCTAGAGTGGTGCAGAATACAATGTGTAACCTGGCTAAGAGGGATGTAATATCCTTCATACATCCGACAATCCAAATAAGACCAAGCTCAATATGAGCTGACTTAGTTTTGTACGGGTGGTAGCAAAACAGTTACAGGAACCAATGGCATAGCCCATCAAGCCATTAAGGTCACCCATGATACTTATTTCCCCAGACCAATCCACTAACTCAAGAGAAAGCATATCAAATACACTGGGTTTATAAATATTTGACCCATACACCACACATATAACAAACTATACCTACTGGGCAATTTCCCATCTACCCCTTGGGTCTGAAGCAGTTCTCAGGACCTTATGCTTTAAATGTTTTGCAGAAATTATAGCCACCCACATATAGACATGATTGTGAAGTGCTGACAATAATATCATAAACAAGTTGTCTGAGCAAAAGCAGGTTTTTGTGTGCAAGATGAGTCTCTGCCAAGGATATTAGCTGTGGCTTATACATTTTTATTTCCTCCTGCACTAGTTGCCGTTTGCTGGATGCATTTAGACCAGACACATTCCAACGCATACACTTTATCCTTGCCATAAAGTCAGGCATCTATACCAGAATAGTATCTAATGTTGTGGACAAAGGCTCAATTGCACCAAAAAAGGTAAAAATCCAGATTGACTGCTATGAACAAAGTGACTTCTTTTAATCCACACCAGTAAATCATAGGGATTTTCATCTCCATAAACAATTGTTGCAATCCCCAAAAGAACCCACCCTTACCCCAACCTAACCCTATGCCCCAGTATCTAAGGAAGAAATCATCCTACTCCCTTTACTGCCGTTGACTGGGCAGACCTGAGCTACTTCTACCTCATGTCCCCAATCCACAATCCACCAGTCATTAGCCTCTGGAAGTTACAAAATCTGTGGTATGTCTGAAATATTATAACTAAGCTGCCACCTGCTTAGCAGTGAAAGTAAAAAAAAGAAAAAAAATGGTGAGAGCAAAATCATTTATACAGAGGTCATACCAGATGGCTATCGAGCCATTATTGCCCAGGTATGCAAAAAGCAAGGTTAGAGGAAAGGCAATGTATTTTCTCAAACACTACATCCATAGCTAAGAGGACGACCCCTTGAGGTGACTCAAGACCTGAGTAGCATCCTGTTCTGAGTGACCCACCCATATCTGTCCATCCTTAATGATCTTGAACTGAGCTGGTTCTTGTAAGAATACCTGTGCCCCAACAGCTTTAGGTGGGTAAATAAATTGATTTAATTTCCAATGCATATCCATGGTCAATTTACAAATTTCTGATTGAACCAAAATTGACAAAGCATCCACCAGAGTAGCTGGACGAGCCTTTAGGGAGATTGCCTGCCCTAATAAAAAGTTCCTCAAATATATGAGAATCTGGCGGGGTGAGCAGACTTGAAATCAGCAGGCCTGAGGTTGTGGCTAATAGGCAGGTGACAAAAGTTTTCAAGTTCGAACATAGAGGGGTTCATTAGGACTGACACCGAGCAGCATACGATCGACACCAAGATCTACCTAGGCACCGACTTCGGACTTGCCTGCTCTGAGCTTTCCTGCCTTATCTCGCCACATGTCTGATTCAGCTGCAGTTTGTCCCACTGACGACTTCTTGACTCCCAATTTTTCCCCATAAAACTTTCTAAGTCAGTAGGTAAACATTCCAGCAGGATGAACCTGGTCTCTGTATCCAACCAGAACTCCATCGGTGTCGGCCTTAACTTTTGATTTTGACCATGGCTAATGTGATCAGACAACACGGGTTTATACTTTGTGCTTTTTGGAGCTATTTGTAATTCAAACTTCAAAAAGTCATATCTCCGATTCTACTTATTGAATTTTTGTTATTTAGGTGTCATTTTAATTATTAAACTATTCTCTATGTTTCTAAATTTGTTAGTGATTTTTCATATATCGTGTTTTTACTTTACTACTGTTGAGTACAGTGTAAATACTTTGGCCCATATTTATACTTTTCGACGCTAAACTGCGCTAACGCAGTTTAGCGTCAAAAAGTTTTGCGCCGTCTAACGCCATTCTGAAGCGCCAAGCGGGCGCCGTATTTATGGAATGGCGTTAGACGGCGCAATCAGACCGGCGCTGCCTGGTTTGCGTGGGAAAAAACCACGTAGACCAGACAGCGCCGGCGTAGGGGGAAAATGGCGCATGGGCGTCTTAAAATGGGGCAAGTCAGGTTACGTCGAAAAAATCGTCTTAACCCGACTTGCGCCATTTTTTAACGACGCCCATCCCCCATCAACATGACTCCTATCATTGTAAAGATAGGAGTCATGCCCCCTTGCCCAATGGCCATGCCCAGGGGACTTCTGTCCCCTGGGCATGGTCATTGGGCATAGTGGCATGTAGGGGGGCACAAATAAGGCCCCCCTATGCCACCAAAAAAAAATATAAAAAATAAAAAATTATACTTACCTGAACTTACCTGAATGTCCCTGGGGTGGGTCCCTCCATCCTTGGGGGTCCTCCTGGGGTGGGCAAGGGTGGCAGGGGGGGTCCCTGGGGGCATGGGAGGGCACCTGTGGGCTCATTTTGAGCCCACAGGCCCCTTAACGCCTGCCCTGAGCAGGCGTTAAAAAGTGGCGCAAATGCGCCGTTTTTAGCCACGCCAACTCCTGGGCGTCTCTTTTGCCCGGGAGTATAAATACCACGTAAAGTCCTGGGAGTCATTTTTTAGACGGGAACGCCTCCCTTGCATATCATTAACGCAAGGAAGGGGTTCACGCTAAAAAATGACGCACATTCCGGGAACTTTGGCGCTATTCGCCTCTAACGCCATAGTATAAATATGGCGTTAGTTGGCGTTAGTTTTGCGTCGAAATTGCGTCAAAAAAAACGACGCAATTTCGGCGCAAACGGAGTATAAATATGGCCCTTTACATATTGCCTCCATGTTAAGCCAGACTGCTCTGTGGCAAGATACCAGAGGGTTAAGCATAGATTTATTTAGAGACTTTAGCGGTTCACCTGACAAGAATTGCTATTATGATTTGAAGGATGTTAATAACCACTTCAACCTTTTGGAGGTTGCTGACTCACAGGCAACGAGAGGGTAATGTTATTCCTAATTTTCACATCCTGCCTGAAAGATGGGTGTCTCATTTTTCCGAGATCTATGCCTCTTTTGAGCAATTACATCATGAGCCCTATGCGGGTGGTAACTGTAGATCCCTATTTGAGGGTCCCCTGGAGGACATTGTTTTTACAATTGCTGAAACCACTGCAGCTATTAATTCCCTGAAACCTGCTAAGGCCCCCGGACTGGACAAGATACCGGGGGACCTGTTTAAGTCTGAACCCGTCATTTGGGCGTGGTACATTAATACTTTATCAAATGCCATCGCAGCAGGTAGCCCCATTCCGGACTCGTGGCTCGGAGCCACAATTATCCCTATTTACAAAAAAGGAGATGTGGGTCTGCCAGCCAATTATCGCCCAATTAGCCTCATTGACAATCTTCAAAAGATTTTCTCTAAACAAGTTCTTGATAGGCTAATGGACTGGGTCCAAGCTAACCAGGTTCTTTCCCCCTTTCAGGCTGGGTTTCGTTTAAAAATTAGCACTATGGACCAAGTCTTTAGATTCTTTTTGTTACTTTGGAAATACGCTACCCTGGCCAAACAAAATTTGTATGTTGCTTTTGTTGACCTTAAGTCCGCGTTTGATCTTGTTCCAAGGCAGAAATTGTGGGAAGTCCTAAAGAAAACTGGCGTCCCGCTGAACCTGGTGCATCTAATCCAAAGATTACACAAGAACACCTATGCTCGAGTAAGATGGGGCAGCCAGGGGGAACTCACTGATCGTATTAACATCAGGCGGGGAGTACGCCAGGGCTGTATCCTGGCTCCTACCCTCTTCTCGTTGTTTATTAATGAAGTAGTGCAAGTTGTAACTGACTGTCGAAACGACGCCCCTACTTTGAATAATACAAAAGTTCCAATCCTTTTATTTGCAGATGACTCCCTCCTGATCTCTAAAACACCTATGGGCCTCCAGGCCCTCCTGGATAGGTTTGGTGTGTTTTGTGCAGATCATGGATTGGAACTTAACTCCAGCAAAACAAAACTTATGATCTTTGGTCCTGGTAGCTCAAAGCGATGCAACATTTTGTATAATAAGGTTCCCTTGAGTAAGGTATGCTCTATCGATTAGTTAGGGGTAAGAATCAGTAATGATATGAACTGGCAGGCCCAGGTAGGGAAAAGCTCAGCCCTCTTAGCACATAGGGCAGGGGCAATTTTGCGTTTTCAAATGTCTAATATTGAGAAAGTTGTTTCCCCTGCTATTAAAATGTATTTAGCTAAGGCTCAGAGTGCCGCGGTCTATGGTGCTGAGGTCTGGGGTTGCTCTAAATCCAGCAAGTTATCCGTGGGGGAAAATAATTTTGCAAGATCACTCTTGGCATGTCCTCGTAGTACGCCCCTGGTCCCAGTGTTTTTGGATCTAGGGTTCCCTCGCATTTCCGATGTAATAGCCTTAAGGCCTTTAATTTTTTGGGTTCGTATTTGGACTACCCCTGAACTAGACACTTACAAGGAATCCTTGCAAGACTTATTGGATAGACCAAATGTACTCTCTATCCCCTGGTTCAAGTACATTTCAGAATGGTTCCATACTTTGGGACTCAGTCACTTTTGGAGCCAGCCCAATAAGTTAAGGAGGGCTCACAAGGACCACCTGAAATCTGCTTACTGGTCCCATGTTAGGGAAAAATATCTGCTTTTCACTTCACATGGTAGGCTTACATCGCTCTTCCTCGATTATAAGTGGTTTCCCCAGTTCAAACCCTTTCTGGACCTAATTACTGATCAACTAAGCAAAAGTTTGTTTGTTCGACTTAGGTATGGATGTCTCCCTCTGAAGTCTTTTTCCAGTTCGTGGAGCTCCACCCTGCTATCCGACAAATGTCCGTGTTGTAATGACTCTGTGGAAACAGTAGTGCATTTTTTATTCATTTGTCCTGCCTATTGAACTGCCCGGCAGAAATGGCTTTGTCCCGTTTGTAGAAACATGGGGTTGAGAACATGTAGAGATACCCTTAGGCTGATGTTGAGAGATTTCTTCTCTCCTTTAATTTGTGCAGTCAGCAAGTTCCTTGCGTCCGCTTGGTATATACGTACATACTTTTTAAAATAAAATAGGACTATAAGTGATTTGTTATTAATTGTTTTCTGATTTTACCTTATTTTACTCATTTGTTTTATAAATGTACTTTTTATAAATTACCGTTGTGGAAGCTAAAAGCAGTCAATCAAAGGATCTTTTATATTTCCCTTTTATCTACAGGCCGGGGCATATATGTGAAGATATATCTGACTTCTTTTTCTCTTTGTACACTCGCAG
Source organism: Pleurodeles waltl (assembly GCF_031143425.1). Classification (NCBI taxonomy): domain Eukaryota; kingdom Metazoa; phylum Chordata; class Amphibia; order Caudata; family Salamandridae; genus Pleurodeles; species Pleurodeles waltl. The sequence continues at coordinate 784,657,774 of NC_090447.1, forward strand.
ATTCCTCATTTTTCATTATTCTTATCTCTCTTTTATCACCTATTTTTTAACTTTGGTGTTATATATTTATTATGTATAAATCTTGATTTTATTATTGTAAATGATTGCTTTGATGGTTATTTAGACCGAATAAAGCTTGTTTGAACTGAAAAAAAACAAAAAAAAACACTTCAACTAATACTCCTATCATTTAAAAATGGAAACCCTTTTATAAGCTAATTCACCTAAATTTAGCATGTCTACCCTGTTATCAATTCACATTGTTACATAGCAATCAAGATATTGCTCCATGATCTGATTTATTGTTGTGTCTGGTGTCTGGGGCTCTGCATAGATGTAATGGACCACTGTATAGGCCACAGGCCCAAAGCAGTGCGAAATTCAGACTTGACAAGCAAGATGAAATGGATCCTTCTCTCTCAGACAACTACCGCAGGTATCCAATTTGCAAAGGACAAAGCTGATGGCAACTATTTGCAAGGAAAAAGTGTTGCATTTTGATTTTTACAACTACCAACACAAAGATGTATTCATGACAAGTGGGTTGAGCTATTATATCAACTGAAGTTATTTGACAAAATGGACTACTGGAATTGGTAAGTGTGCTTAGCAAACCATATGGAGCTGAGTGACTCAGCTTATTCCTACCACATTTAGCAAACCATTCTCTATACTTCTGTAATGAACTGTACTAGGATGCACGGATGGACATCAAAAATGATCCATAAATTCCAAGTGTTAGTGACTTGCATGTGGCCAGTGGAGTAATGATGCAATTCCAAAGCCTTGTTATGCAGTTCTGAAGCTGGAACAGAAACAATCTATTTTTTGTTTCTTTACATAAAAAATCAGGTATCAAACAATTCATTGCATCAAATATGACCATTTCAATCAATCATCTTATATAGATATGTGAAAGAAGAAAAGGAAGAATATAAATATATAAAGAAGGTGAGCTAGGAAGAGTTTATTTTGGCCACTAAACCTCCCAAACTCCCCTAACTTTTTTTAATGCTCCCATCCTTTGCAATTGAAGCTCTTCTTGCCGCTGGATTAACAACATTGTGGTAAACCATGCCTCAAAATTGGGAGCCACAGTGGGCTTCCACTTTTGAAGAACTAGTGACTTAGCTGCTAAACCCCAAATAAATTCGTTAGATGATAATTAGTAGTAGTTATCCCCCATAAAGCTTCCTGCAGATGTGGTAGAATTTGTATTCTAAGTGTTTACCCTACTGAAGAGCAAATTATTTGCCAAAAATTAGCTAATGCTGGACAGAAAAACCTAACAGGAGGCCAGTCACTTTGGGCATGCTCACACCTAAAACATGCCGCCAATAAAGATGGGTATATTTGATATAGGGGAATAGGGGTATAGTAAAGCGCCCATTTCGAAAAGAAAGCCATTTTTTCAAAATTAGCTCCTCAAGTGGCCTTCTTTGATATGTGAATCTGAAGCTATTGCTGCTGAAGCGGCTGACTCTTGCAAACAAAGATGTAATATCAGATACCAATTCTGCAATCGTGTGAGCTTTCTCACAAAATGGGCTTTACTTATGTTTTCCTTAGCTGGGCTAAATACCCTAATATGAGAGCACATACAGATGGTCATTTGAAAATACGAGTGAAACCTTAAATGTCCGAGACTACTTGAGCCCACGATTTTATGCACCCTGCAAGGGGAAATTGTTCAATCAGGAAAAGCCAATTCTTTCCCACTGCTCGATAATAGTCTGTTTTTGAAAGATAATCCAATCAACCGACAGTGGATCTAACAGGGTAACTGATATTTATCCTGGACCTGCCTGAATTTCCTACTCAAAATGTATGGGAGCTTTTGGGGACTTCCAGGATTTTTAGGGAAGGGGAGAGCTATGTGTCTACTTCTTCAAGCATACAATGCAGATACAAACAATTAATTGAGCTATGTTTACATTCAGTGCAGTTTAGCCAGACCAGAATAGGTACTTGGCAGTACTTCCGCATACGTGGAAATGCAGCCCTTTGTCCTGTGTGTTAAACTGAATTGTAGATAATTAAATATGCAGCTTTTTCTCTTGCAATAGGAAGTAGCGTATGATTTGGTCAACGTCTGAAAAAACAGATTGCCGAACTTTAATCACCACATTCAAAAATATAAAAGTGAACAAAGGAAGAATCAACATTTCAATAAGTACTACATGCCCTCTAGTAGTCAGAGGTATGGTGAACCAGTTGATTAGCAACGTATGCACCTAATTCAATATAGGAATATAATTTAGCTTGAATAAAAAGTAGATGGGAAACAAAATACCCAAATACCTAATTTATCTTGTATCAAAAAATGCTGCTGCAAGTCAACGGGCAAAATTGTTGATAAACAATAATATATGAAGACCTCATTCTTATTATAATTGATGTTGTAACCTCCGATATCCGAAAAAGTGTTAATTTTACTAAAGAGGTTAGAAATATTCTGAGTATCACCTGCTAGATAGAGAATCATATCAGTAGCAAACAATTTAAATTTAGCAGCTCGTGATGCGGGGTCCGAATCTGGAGGTATTGTCTAAGAGCCACAGCCAAGGGTTCTAAAACCAGAGCATTGTACATTGTACATTACCATAATGTTAGCCACCGCCTTGGTTTATTCATTTTTCAACAAATGCACTACCTGGATGGGAAACACGAATTGAAGCAAAATGGCAAAGGGAACATCCCACTAAATGTGGGTGAAGGCCTTTTCAGCATTGAGCATAATTATTGTGGCCTTGATCTTATTGTTAGTGTAATAGTTCATTGCTTGAATAAGAACATTTGTATTGATTGTCATTGATCCCCCTGGCAAAAAGCCATTTTGATCTCCATGTACCACTGATACTGTGGCAAGTGCAAATCGTAACACCCAAATGTTTGTGAATAATTTATAATCCCAATTTAACAGATTGATGGGGCGATATGAGCTGGGGACTGTAGGGGGCTTGTCGGCTGGGAGGCCATCCTTGCCACACACCTTGGCTTTAGGCAGGAGATTGATGGGGTCCTTATTTTCTGTAATTGTAATCGGGCCCCCACCATTTCCTGAAGCTCTCTATACAATACAGGTAACTCTATTGGACGTGAAAATATCATCAATTACTCCAAGGGAGGGATTAATAGTGGAGGGATAAAGATCTGCATAGTGCTCTAATAAGACCATGCCAATCTGTTCAAATTCTATGACAACATGATTGTTTTTTGTGTCAAAATAGATTGAATTACCCCTTAATTTTGTTTCTATTTAACCGACCAAGCCAGAAAGCACCCAGTATGTTCACTTACCTCATACAGTTGGTAAAAAAATGTATTTTGATTGATTAATTCCTTAGAGATAATGAGTTGCTGAAGGCTTTGGCCCGTAGCTTCTAACTTAACTTTGAAATCAATTGTGTGAAGAAGAGAATCTGCTCTGTGAGCTTCCTCTAACTCATATTGTAGAGAAGAGATTTCCTCTTGTCTCATTTTATTAATTCACGTTAAATAGGAGATTGCTTCTCCTTGTATAAAGGCCTTGCATACCCCTCAAAATGGCAGTAGTAGATGCTATACCCTGGTTCCTCTGCAGAAACTCTTCTAGAACCACCAGTATGGCTGCCACCCAGTTTTCCTGAGTTAATAAGGCGTTAAAAGGGATTTATCCAATAACCTCTGTGGTCGCTTTTGTGAGAGCCTATTCTTCTTAAGATTCACAGGGTCAGAGAAGGGGTTTGAAAATATACCAGTTCGGTCTCTTCTTCAATTATATGTGGTGGAAAAGGAATCAATATGGGAGACAGAGGCCTTGTTGATATGGTGTAAGGCAACACAGAGCAAGTCACTGAGTTGTCTTACACTGCGTCAGGGATGCGTTTCATGGGTGCTTCAGCAGGTTTTCCCACGCAACACCCATGGGTTTTAAAGCATTCCCAGATTTACAAGTCATTGTAAACCTGGGAATGGATCATAACCTTACACCTCCTCAGGAGAGGCGCAACAAGGAGAAATATCTTTGTTTCTCCTCATGTTCTCATCTTTCTATGTGTGCTACATTCTACTGCACAAATGGAAAGAGCAAAAAGTCTCCATAAATTATTTCTGTGCAGGAATTTGTCCCTTACTGCACAGAAACAATCCTGTGTGCGACGCAGGCATCCTTGCATCATGGTGCAAGGATGCCTGCGTTTGTGGTAGGCAACTCATTGTACACAGGAGGAGAAGACAGAAATGTGCCATAACTTGTAGATACAGCACATTTCTGCAATTTATGGCACAGGGTAATAGAGGAAGGTCACTTGCTGCACTGCCCTACGTCACGGGGCTTGTAAACAAGCTCTTGAGTTTCCATTTCTCAAAGGCAGTCCCAAAGGCCAATATATCTGTTTAAGCAGTGGAGCAGTTTTCCTCTGCTGAGCACTTTCTCAAATAATAAAATTATAGTGGATAAACCCGGCACATTGTTGGGTGCCCCTGCAACAGAACAGCCCAAACTAGAGGCATCTATTTTTGCAAATTAGTGTAAAATATGGTGTGTTTTATGTAGTACTGGAGCAGTAGTGAATCTTGTTTTCAGAGTTTCTGAATGCTTTTTCTCTTATCACCCATCGGAAAGTGTTCCTGTTTGGAAAAGCCATTCAACAGGTATTGTTATTTCTGGAAATACATCTGAATGCACCTGAACATATCTTCCTTTGAAATTTGCAATTCACAGAAAACTATGGATCTTTTGGGAAAACTTTGGCCTGCGATATGAAGTTACTACACAGATTTTGTGTTGCTGCCTGGATGAAATGTTGACCCTGGAAATGTATGCTCACGGGGGCTATTCCCTAATCTTTCACACATTGCAGAACTGCAAACCAAATTTGTTAAACTGTGTTTTGAAAGGACAAGAAACAGTGCAAAGCAATATACCTCAGATTACAGCATCTGCTGCTGTCATCCCCTGAACTGGCTTTCAAATAAACCACCTATCATGACAGACAGCCTTGAACCATGGTGCAAAGGTGAGTGTATTGTGTCTTTCTTTCTAGCACTTGATTTTGCAGGAGGCATACTCTTCCAATAAAAAAAAAACCTATGTCTAGGCAAATGTAGAATGCTCCCACAAGTACAGGATTGTGTTGTGTACTTCAGGGCACAAGCAATGTACGGGCTTTTTGAGAAAAAAAACTGGACCCTTGTTAACACCTGTGACAAAGAGGTGTTAGCTTTTGATGCATGCCCAGCCTGGATATCTTAAAAAGGCAGGCTTTTATCAAAACCAATGTAGTTTTGCACTGATTTGTCCAAATAACAGTGCAGTAACTCCCCTTTGATTCAGAGTGATGCCTTTTGCGCTGAGAAATGGAATCTTTTCTAGCACAAAATATCTTTTGGGCAGGAAAGTAATTACCACTTTGCCACTTTGCATTGCATTGCATCGAACGTATGACAGATTAACACTGCTTGTACCACACATGCCTTTACTACACAGTCTTTACTGTGCATATACCACTGCCTCACATGTTTTCATCACATATGTTACTATCATGCACATATTTAAGGGTATAGTATAAGTACCATTAATACGTGTACTCTTACCATGCATACCACTACCAAGCTAACATTTTCCAAGCAATTTTTACATTACAGATTATGTAAATACTAAGAAAAGGTTGTAAATAAAGATACTAAAATGCTACACCTATGCATATGGTTGGAACAATAAAAAGATGACATTACTTGTATATAATTAAAAAATGTATATTTTAAAAATGTCTTTGTATGGCAATATTGCATTGCGTGATGCATCTCCACGCAACATAATATAACCCAATGCAATTTACTGAAAACAATTTACTGAAAAACCACACAAAGCATTGCAGCGATACTCAAAATATTTTCAACACAAAATTGCTAATCAAGTCTTTTGAAAAAATGCAGCACTGCAACACTCTCTAAAACATTAAAATAAAATGACGCAGCACTACGCAAACCATGACAACACTCAAAAAATTTGCACCACGTTTTCAAAATATAAATACAATTTGGAAAACACATCTGAACATAGTACAAACATTTTCAAAACGTTTTACAGCTTTAACAACTATACATTCATCTTTCTTTCATTTCAGCATAAGGCATGTTCCTTGTCCCCAACCAAGATAGTTGTTGCATACTGCGAAGAAGGTCAAAAACAAGTTATTTTTCACAAACAAAATAATTATACATTCAGTCATAGTTTAAGTCAGAAAAAAAAACTTTTTTAGCGCATATTTCATTATAAGTTATTGCATTTCCCCTAAAAACATATAAAAGCAGCCATCACCACCATTTTGTATTCAGTGGTTCACTGTCTTCTGACGTGAAAACAAACAAACCACTGAGTACAGGAGAGGGCACCTCACCCATTTGTCATCTATGTACACAAGTAAGTATACCTTTAATACTAATCATCCTATTACAATATTGACTATAAAACCAGATCAATAAATTATAAAAATATTTTTCGTCTACAGACTTCATGAAGGTTACCTTCAACACCCATCTCAATCTATTTATTACTGTTGGAACTCTGTGGTTACCATTAACCCTTTTTTCTGTAAAAAATAATAGCGAAATTATAATTTGGATAGAAACTTTGACCTGCTCAGGGAAGGTGCTGGACAGTGTTTTGGGGGGCAAGTTTACTAATCTAACTCTGCCGAGAACTTACCTCAGAGAAGCACATGAACAGCGACAAGATGGCAAAATTGCCATTTTACTCCGCTGATTACTTTCCTCAGGAAGGTGCTGGATAAGGACTTGAGGGACAAAATTACTATACTAACTTCACTGAATATTTACCTCATGGAAGGTGATGGACAGTGATTGGGGGCAAAATGACTATTCTACCTCTGCCAAGTACTTACCTAAGGGAAGGTGCTGGACAGTGACTTGTGGGTGGGTGGATACAAAAACTATTCTAACTCCTCTATGTACTTACCTCAGGTAAAGTGCTGGAGAGCGACTGGGGCAAAATTATTATTCTAACTCTACTGAGTACGTACCTCAGGGAAGGTGCTGGACAGTGACTGGGGCAAAATTATTATTCTAACTCCACTGAGTACGTACCTCAGGGAAAGTGCTGGACAGCGACTGGGGCAAAATTATTATTCTAACTCCACTGAGTACGTACCTCAGGAAAGGTGCTGGACAGTGACTGGGGGAAAATTGCTATTTTAAATCCAGCAAGTAATTACCTCAGTGATGGTGCTGGCCAGTGACTTTATGGGGCTAAATTACTCTTCTAACTCCACCAAGTTCTTACCAAAGGCAAGGTGCTGGATAGTGACTGGGTGGCAAAATTACAATTTTAACTCTGGGAAGGTGCTGGATAGTGACTCAAGGCCAAAATTACTGTTCTAACTCCACCAAGAACTTACATCAGGGAAGGTGCTAGAGAGTTTCTGGGTCATAAGATTACTATTGTAACTCCAGTGAGTGATCATCTCAATTCAATACATTCCAGTGATTGGGGATCAAAATTAGTGAAAAGTCAAACACCATATTTCAAGAAATTCAACAGTGCATATGAAATAATTCCAAAAAAAAGACTAACTGCAGACAAAACAGAAAATCTATTAAAGCAGCAAATACCTCACTCTTTTCTTTCAAATCTCAAATAGATATACAAAAAAGAAAGAACTTGGACATAACTCAAAAACTCTACAATCCACTTCTGAATATTTAGAACCACACCAAAGTGTAAGAAATACTCACTAGGCACTACATTTTTACCAAAAATATAGAAAGCTGCCAAACCTAACAACTTCTTTTCCACAGAATATGACCGTAAGAAGCACTTAACTTTCTCTGTTTTTAATTAGCTCTAACAAATATTTCACCCCCTCAATAGACTGCATAAATTAACAAGATATATATATTTTTTAAACAGAAAGAATTTGATCAACAAAAATTAAGTACAATGTTAATAAATTGCACTCATGATTTTTTTTTTCTTTTTAACAAACAGATTATTGTGAAATAGAAAACTTGAAATCAAGCAAGCTACATCTAATCTAGAACAGGAAACAGGCTGCTAAAGTATGGTGGCTACATTTTTTGCAAAGCGAGATTGACTGGGCCCAGGAGTCATTGAATGTGTATTTAGTATTTTTCATCCCATTACAAAGGCAGTGCGGTTATTCTGGGTTGTTGATATGCCTAAAAACAATGTCAACGAACACCATGATATGTTTCAGCATAATAACGAATTAGCTTTGCATTTCTTGATTCTATCCAACATGACCTCCAGTCGACCCTGAGCCAGAAGTATGTGGTCAAGCAGACCCCGCGACCCAGGCCTGAAGCAACTGATTGACAGATCACAGCTGGGGTGGCAGGTAGCCCTTAGACAAACACACTGAACAGGAAAGACCAAGATTGATTCCCGAGATAGGCAGCAACACCACAAAGGTCATAGGAAATTGGCCCCCAATAAAGCATATCTGGCCTGTGGGGTAATCATTCCCAATACACCATAAAGCTAATTGCCACATGAAGTGAGAAACACACAGCCAATAAGAACACAGCACATACATATACCACATGCAGTGATCACGCTCTCACCATGCTGGATATCTTGACATGTTATCTACTGTCCCACACTATGTCCACGCAAGGTCGAGACCACATGTACACTTTATCAGACGGTCAGATTTATGGCCTCATCATCAATGTACTCTCTTTTTGCAGAGTCTGAAAGGCATAGCCTGGTATTCATAAATTTGTACGAAACACTGTCTTCCCTTCATCACCCTCTCGGATCCTGACAAGGTGGTAAGTACCTCTCAAATCCAGTTTTGTAAAAATGAATGCCTTTCTGACATGGTTAAGGAGACCGGCGATCAAGGGTAATGGGTCACTTTTTTACCATTATGTTGTTCACTGCAAGATAGTCAATACATGTACACAGATCGCCCTCTTTTTACTTCACAAAGAAGAGGGGGGATGAAAAAGGAGACTTGGAATAGCAGATATGAATGTAGGTGATTGTTCTTTTTTTGGTGAGTGAATTTACCCTACCGCAAGGTATTTTGGCTCCTGGAAGTAGATTTATACGGCAACCAAAACATTTATGAGGAGGGATGGTGTTTCCACTCTTCTTATCAAACATCGTTGACAAATTGTTATATACTTCAGGGTAGGGTTCCTGACTAATAGTACATGTAACTACCAAAGGGGATATCTGGACCTGGATAGATCAATCATGTGATTCTCCTTAATGGTGATATTAGGAAGACACACAATATGCATAATACAATGTTATCACTCTGGGTACCCAGTGTATCCGTGGGTTGTGGATAATGAGCCACGGAAGACCTAGGATGAGTTTGAAATGGGGGCATTGATGATGTCAAATGATACGCGTTCTTTGTGGCCATTGGTACAGTACATGTCCACGGTTTCAAAATGTAATGTATAAGTCCCGATGTTAGATTCTCCCATCTACCACTTTCACGGTTTTGGATTTGCTTTTCTCTATGATAGAAATGCCTAGAACCAAAAGGACCCGGGTTTCTATAAAGTTCCCTGTTGCCCCCAAATCTATTAGTGCTTTAGTCTGCCACATCTTACCAGTCAACGGAGCTAGGGTCACTGCCATGCCTACATGATGATGGGATATGTGAGGCAGGCCCCTTAAGGTCTGTATGATGCTAAACCCAGAAGGCAGACTCATCTCCAAATAAGCTTGGTTGGTTCCTGTCTGCTCAGAACTAATCACAGGAAGGGCATACGGTCCGTTTAATTTGGGTTTTGTAGGATTAACTGGACACTCTTTCACATAGTGTCCATTCCTTCCACAATATAAACACAGTTTGTTTTCGTCTTTTTCATTTCTAGTCAATGGGTCTTGAATATCTCCTATTTGCATTGGTTCAATGGTCTTTGTATTTTTTCCTACTCTGTTCCTAGGCTTTTCTCTGAATAGCAGATATCGGTGTTCCCCACCCAGTCCTTTTTCCAATCTCCGCTCCTTTAACTGGAAATTAAGTTTAACTGCCAAGTCTATGAATGCCCCTATCTCTCGAGGTGGATCTGCCATTTGTGATATTAAGGCCCATATTTATACTTTTTTAGTGCTGCATTTGCGCCGCTTTTTGACGCAAAAACTGTGCAAACTTTCAAAATACAATTGTATTTTGCAAGTTTGCTTTGTTTTTGCGAAAAAAAATGACGCACATGCGGCGCTAAAAAAGTATAAATACGGGCCTAAGTCCTTTAGATCTTCATGTAGACCGTGATAATAGATGGATATCTTCTAGGGCTCAGGCCACTCAGCTTTGATGACCATACGCTTGAATGTGGTTACTTAATGAAGTCAGCGCTACCCTGTCTCAAATTTAGGAGTACATTATCTGCTTCTAGCACAAATGTGTGGCAAGCAAAAATCCTTTGCATTGTATTTTTTAAGGCTATGAAGTTGGATAGGATAGGATCATTGTTTTGCCCTAACGGAATAGACGATCAGACAGCATCACCCACCAAATAGGGCAAAACAAAGGCCACCTTGAAGGCATCATCAGGAAAGGCTGCAGATCTGGTCATAAAGTGTAAATGACATTGATTAAAAAAATACAGAATTTATTGTTATGTCCTATAATCATTCAGGTGCTGCCGAGGGTATGGGATAAGGTGTAATCACTTGTATCTGTGTCCCGAGGGCAGGAAGAACTGTTTCTGGAAAATAAGGTATTGTACCACCAGTAGGAAATGCAGGTGCCCTTACCACCTCCTTGCTTGGGTTTGATGGCTGGATCAGGACCCCATGCACCGACATGCCTGGCTAAGACTTGGCTTTGCAGTGTTGTGATGTCTTATATAAGGCTTTGATTTTCTGCTTGTATGCTCACCTGCATTGCAGCAATTTCCTGTAGCATGATCTCTGGGTTGTTAATGTTGCATGGGCGAGATAATTGCACCTTCTGTGAAGTCACATGAACGTTACCTTCTGCCTGTTACCTAATCTTGCATAGACGACAAGAACAAACTCTACCAACCTTTTTCTCCTTACTTGTGATTGTGTGTAACCCAGACAAGGAAGGGGGCTAGAGCACGGGAGCAGGTCCTGGGCGTTCTGTGTACTGGTCCCCGTGACAAAGCATTGTTGCATTCAATAAAGGAAGAAGAGGTTCAATACTCATTAATCAAGTGAGCCCTCCTCCCTGTGTGCGTCCACCAACACCTAATAAAAAATCACTAACAGATAGGTTAGGAAGAGACAGTTGTATTGGGAATATCTGTGGTGGTTGGATGTAGAAATGCGATGCTTGGAAGTGGAGATTATTGAAGTAAACTCAACTCACTCCTGCATGTATATAGTAGTGTCCAAGCATTTCTGCATGAATGGACACCTTTCTGCAGACAAGAAAAGCCTGTTCCTGCGCTGTGGTGAATAGTTTTTATTGGGAAGCAGGAGATTACCTTAGCCCTTTGACTTGCATGCCTGTGCCTTCGTCACCTAGTGACTTTTAACCTACTTAGCTTGCTCTGCCTTAGCCCATTTATTTTATTATTTTATTTTAAGATGGCTGCCATTGTTTACAGTAATATTTTGATTTGCATTATCAGTGCCACTCTGTGAAGGCGTCACTATCAGCATCATAATTAAGTGATGTACGCAAGTATTCACATCATGTCCCTTTCCCACTTATGTGTGAAAAGAACATAATGTACATTTGGTGGGAATTGTTTACATAAATTGCTGCCACAAGCCTGCCCCCTTATCTATTGTTTAGAAACATACCTGTTCCAGGGGTCCTACATGATCTGTATAACTACATCTCACACATACAAGGTTATCAGGGGGATTCCTTCCAGATGCCATCTACGCCATCTATGCTGCACGTCACCCTGCTGCAGAACTCAGCCTTTGTGTCACCACAGAGTCTGGCCTAGAGACCTCATTCCAAGGTAACAAGGGTTTGGGGGCACTTCTCATGAACATGGTACTGGCAAATTAGGTTAATCACCCCTAGCTCTCATTAGGATAGGGATTAGGTTCACTATGCTAGGGATTTTACATTTCATATTTATTGCAAGATGGTCGGGGTTTTTGTATTCACAACTCTCATCTTTACAATCATGCTTCTTTTATTATACATTATACTAATCATTGAAGCTTATGCATTTTACTGTAGACTGCAGTCTTTTCAATACACCTATTGAAAACTCTCCTGCATCTCTTTCATTGCCTGTGTGTGACTGAGACTAGTTGCTAATGTGAAAAAAGAGTAGCTTTTCTTCCACCACTACTCCCCTGAGATGTCGCAATCTAGAGTCCATGGGTAAGGCTGCCAGAAATCACCTTTCTGTTTGGGTTTTTTGGTGAGATACTGCTTGTGAGATGAGAGGCTTGGGCCGACAGTAGTGACTTGTTGTATGATTGGCTCAGTCGCCTACAAACAAAAGTGCTGTCATCCCTAAACCAGCGGTGTCACCTAGGAGTGAGAGTCCAACTACGACAACCTGTATGTACACCAGTAAGAATATCAATATGAAACACGCTCCTGTGCATGTAGAAAGGAATGGCGAAAGGCAGTGTCAGCGTGCTCCTGCATGAGTGGACACCACCATAAAGATCAATGTGAAACATGCTCCTATGAGTGTAGAAAAGTATGAGGAAAGGCTATGTCAGCACACTCCTGCACAAGTGGACACCAATATCCTACACAACGTTACTGACGCTCTTGCGCATATGGCATGAATAAAGTAATAGTCTTACGCTTATAGAACCTAACAAATTATGCAACTTTACAAGCATTCTTGTGTGTATGGCACACAGTAGGGTGAACAATGCCACATGCGCTCCTGCATGTGTGTCATGAATAAAGTAAAAGCAATGCAGGCGCACTCCTGCATGTATAGATCCCAACAAAATATACAATCTTACACGTGCTCCTGTGTGTATGGCATGCAGCAAGGTACTTTGGCCCTCATTACAACCCTGGCGATAAACGACGCTTACCGCCGTGCAGAAGACCGCCAATGTACCTCTGCGGCAGCGGAATTCCGCTACAGCTATTATGACCCACAGCTCGGAATCCGCCATAATCCAGACACCCACACAAGTCCGCCACACCAAAGGTTAGTGATAAACTGGCGATAACAAAACCTCCACTGTCACGCCAACAGGAATATGCCCACACTATCACGACCCACGAATCCACGCGGGGGTCTTTCAACCGTGGTATTCCATTGGCGGTACACACCGTAGCACTCAAAATACACACACATTTACAAAACACAACCACATTGGACAATTCAAAATACACACACCTGACACATATACACACACCACACCCACACACCCAATTCAATGTAAAGCACACACCCACATCACCCACAAACCCTTACTACCAGATTTCTGAAACCACGCCATAGAGAGACACCACCATAAACAACACCAGCATCCACAGACACACTACACCATCACTTACACAACATCCACGCATCTCAAACAACACACACCAACACATCCCCTCACACATCACAACACACACCACCTCACACATCACCCACACCACATCATGGCACCTCAATGACACCCCAGGTTCTCTGAGGAGGAACTCAGGGTCATGGTGGAGGAAATCATCCGGGTAGACCCACAGCTATTCGGATCACAGGTGCAGCACACCTCCATTGCAAGGAAGGTGGAGCTATGGCGCAGAATTGTCAACAGGATCAACGCAGTGGGGCAGCATCCAAGAACTAGGGATGACATCAGGAAGAGGTGGAACTACCTACAGGGGAAGGTGCGTTCCGTGGTCTCCAGACACCAGATTGCTGTACAGAGGACTGGCTGTGGACCCCCACCTCCTCCCCCACAACTAACAACATGGGAGGAGCAGTTCTTGACAATACTACATCCTGAGGGCCTCGCAGGAGTAGCAGGAGGACTGGACTCTGGTAAGTCAAATCTTTACTGCCACATCCCCCCCACCTGTATGCCATCACATACTCCCACCCTCACCCCCATCACTCCAACACCTCACATATGCCTCACTATCACAACCCACCCATCCCAATACCAAGCCCTGCATGCAACACCAAAGCATGGACACCCATCACCAAAGCATGTCCACTACAGATACCCAGACAGACCCCAAACCAAATATCACACAAGGACCAACACAAGAATGCAAGCACTGGAGTACAGGGTCACTCACCCATTGCACACGATGGCACACACAGATGCAATAATCATGCCTTTACACCCCTGCAGGTCCCCAACCAAAAGTCACCAGACAGGAGGTACCAGAAATATCCAGTCCCTTCACAGAAGAGACCCACAGTGATGACAGTAGCTCTGCACAACTGGATCAAGATGACCAGCCCGGCCCATCAGGGACTTCGGGACAGTCAGTTCCCCTGACACTGGCACAAGTCACCACAGAGCCTTCCCCCTCAGGAAACACCAGCACAGCACCTACGCAGCGGGCCCATCCCTCTGTCCCCAGGACACGTCAATCAGCAGTGTGTCCACCACTACAGTGAACCCAGGCAAACCCACCAACCCAAGAAAATCAGGGACCTGGGGGCAGTGGCAGTGGGCACACGGTTCAGGGGACAGAGGCTCAGGAAAACAGGGAAGCGGGGAGGACTGCTGTGCGACAGGGAGATGATAGGCCCAGGGAACCCACTCTCCATGAGGCCCTCTCCAACATCATGGGAGCTTACCATCATTCCCATGAGTTGATGGCAACTTTACTGGCCAAGTTTCAGGAGACCCAGCGGCTGCCGGGGGAACACTACCTGGGGATCAGGGAGGACCTGAAGTCCATAAACAACACCATGGTCACCATTGCAGGGGTGCTGCAAGACCTTGTCAACATCAGGAGGGACACTGTGGCACAACAAGGGGCCCCTGACACTAGCCTGGACGATGAACAGCCTCCACCTCCGTCGGCGCTAGTGGACAGGAGGCACCGCCACAGGAACACGACACCAGCACCCCACCCACTGCAGATGGAGAACCACCCTGCAAACGGTCCCTGAGATCCAGGAACAAGACAGAGAACATTGCCAAGACCCCCACCAGGAAATGAGACCCCCCTGAATGTCACCCTTCTGTCCCACTTCGTCACCCTGTCCATCCTTCAACTGCCATTACTCCACTTCCTATGCCCCTTTGGACAATGCACCTGTGAAACAAATAGACTGGACTCTGCCATGGACATTCCTCCACCATCCCCCCTGCCCATTTTACATCCCCTCCACTTATTTGCACAGAAAGAAACACACTTCAATTACAAAACAATCTGGAGTCAGTCTGTGCTTTCAGAAACGTGTAATTGCAATAACCATGGAATATAGCAATGCCAATTTACTTGTGCACATACCGATGTAACACAGCTGTAGGCCTGGAGGAAATTTAGCAGAGGGCACAAAGTGGGACCCACATCTGTGAAATGGAAAGGCAATGTGGCAAGTCAGGGTCCATACACGGAGTGAAAATGACAGACTTATGCTAGCTCCAATAATAGTATGAGATATGGGAGGCAGTGACATCTTCTCACCTGTGTCTCACTGGAAGTATTGCATGATTATGTTGTTCCTGTTGTCGATATCCTCTCCTTCTGCCTCCTCTTCTTCACTGTCCACATGCTCCACATCTGCCACAAGACCACCATCTGGCCCATCCTCCTGCAGATAAGGCACCTCGCGTCGCAAAGCCAGGTTGTGCAGCATACAGCAGGCCACGATGATCTGGCACACCTTTTTTGGTGAGTAGTAGAGACAACCATCTGTCATATGGAGGCACCGGAATCTGGCCTTCAGGAGGCCGAAGGTGCATTCAATCACCCTCCTAGTTCACCCATGTGCCTCATTGTAGCGTTCCTCTGCCCTTGTCCTGGGATTTCTCACTGGGGTCAGTAACCATGACAGGTTGGGGTAACCAGAATCACCTGCAAATATCGAGGGACAACTGTTGGAAACACACTAACTCTTAGGGCAACCCGATACCCAGACACCTATTCACACTGTATAGGGTCCTTGTCCTCACCTATTAGCCACACACGGTCCCTCTGGAGTTGCCCCATCACATAAGGGATGCTGCTATTCCTCAAAATGTAAGCGCCATGCACTGAGCCAGGAAATTTGGCATTCACATGGGAGATGTACTGGTGTGCCAAACACACCATCTGCACATTCATAGAATGGTAGCTCCTCCAGTTTCTGCACACCTGTTCACTCCTGCGGGGGTACCAAGGCCACATGTGTCTCATCAATGGAACCAATGATGTTGGGGATATGTCCCAGGGCATAGAAGTCACCTTTCACTGTGGGCAAATCCTCCACCTGAGGGAACACGATGTAGATGCGCATGTGTTTCAGCAGGGCAGACAACACTCTGGACAACACGTTAGAGAACATTGGCTGGGACATCCTTGATGCACTGGCCACTGTTGTTTGTAAGGAACCACTTGCCAGGAAATGGAGTACTGACAGGACCTGCGCTAGAGTTGGGATTCCTGTGGGATGGCGGATAGCTGACATCAGGTCTGGCTCCAACTGGGCACACAGTTCATGGATTGTTGCACGATCAAGTCTGTAGATGACTATTATGTGTCTCTCTTCCATTGTCAACAGGTCCACCAGCGGTCTGTAAACCGGAGGATGCCACCATCTCAGCACCTGCCCCAGCAGATGTGCCCTATGGAGGAGAACAGCGAGCAGAGAGTCATACAACACTGAGGTATCACAAAATGTCATTTGCACACATTTATTAATCCGCAATGTGCCTGTAACTGTGTGTATTCAAGACCTACATTGGTGTGATGCAATTAATATTAATGCCATGTGGCCCCCTGAAATGGCGGCTGCCTGACCTGTAAGGTGGGACAAAGGGATGTGAGGTAACTGCGCTGGTGTTGTACACCGTCGCGTTGGGCAGTCGAAGCCCGCGGTGCAATCCAGCATTGGTTAACCTGGGACCCTATGGGTCTGAGGAGCCAATGACGATGTACGCTGGCGGTGACGGTACGCACCGCCGCGGAAGTGACCGCCATTTTCTGTCTGTTCACTCACTTGATACCTGACCTTCAACAGGAGAGGACCTACACTGTAAGTGCTGCTGTCACCTGTGTCTGGAAGCGACGATGGCTCATGTGTCTGGGGAAAGGGCCCCTGCCTTCACTTCGGAGGAGTTGGATAAACTAGTGGATGGGGTCCTCCCCCAGTACACATAACTGTACGGTCCTCCAGACAAACAGGTGAGTACACTGTGAGCATGCTGCATGGGCAATGCCTGTTTGGAGTGGTGTGGATGGAAGATAAATGGGGGGGCTGAGGCCTGCATGTGCGGACGGTGAGTGTATGTGCATCAGGGCAAGGGTGGGAACGTGGGTGAATGAGTATGACGGTCCGGATGGGTAATGATTTTCCTTTCCCCCAGTACTATTCCTCTAGGTCTGCGCCCACCAGAAGAAGGCTATTTGGTGTGCCATCGCCAAGGACATCTGGACCCTGTGGGTCCGCCACAGATGGAGCACCCAATGCCATAAAAGACTGGAGGGCCCGCACCGCTGGAGCAAGAAGATGGCGGAGGCCCAACTCGGGATGGCCTCCCAACGTGGGAGGGGTGCCCGCCGCACCATGACCCCACTGATGTTCTGGATCCTGGCGGTGGCGTATCCGGAGTTGGATGGGCGCTTGAGGGTATCACAGCAGCCACAAGGAGGTGCGTACACTCTCATTCAGCTGACTCTGCTCGCATTACGAGGTGTCTGGGTGGGGGAGGTGTGCAGTGGGTTCCCCTAGGCCAGGGCGATCTTGGTAGGCAAGGTCCCTTCTGAGGCAGGCTCTGTGACACCCCAACCCCGCTAGTGGTTAGTGCCATCTACACCTAGTCAGGCTCCTGTGACTTCCAGGTGTGCAGCAATCGGGCTTAAGCCTTGTACCCCATGGGCATGTGATTAATCTAGGAACTATAAGTGCATGGCGTAGTGCAGAGGGCTGCTGTGTTAGTTTTGTCCGCCAACGGTAGTGGTGTTGCATGGACTGAAATGTATTTTTCCTGTCCCCCCCCTTTTGTGGTCTCCCTGTTCTTGTCTGCAATAGCATCATCAGGCGGAGGAGCATTGGCACCGGAGCAGGAGGGAGCTGCATCCCACTTGGCCCTGGAGGGCGAAACAATGGAGTCTGAAGCCATCAGTGGGATGGAGGGCAAGGGAAGCTCCACGGCGGAGACAGGAGCAGAGACCAGCAACAGTGACTCCTCCTCTGATGGGAGCTCCCTTGCGGTGGAGGGCACCTCTGTGCCCCCCACATCAACAGGTACAGCCGCCACCCCCCCTACCAGCACTGCCCTCCCTGCATGTGTCCCGTGCCCGCTCACCCAGGAGGGTGGGCATCTCCTTCTCCCCGGGCACCTCAGGCCCTGCCCCAGTCAGCCCTGCTGCCCTCAGTGAGGAGGCTATTAACCTCCTGAGATCCTTAACTGTTGGGCAGTCTACCATTGTGAATGCCATCCAGGGTGTTGAGAGGCATTTGCAACAAACAAATGCATACCTGGAGGGCATTCATTCTGGCCAGGCAGCCCAACAGAGAGCATTTCAGGCTCTCGCCTCAGCACTGATGGCAGCCATTGTCCCTGTGTCCAGCCTCCCCCTCCAACTTCCTCCACCCAGACCCAATCCCCTGTACCTATCCCAAGCACACCATCAGACCAACATGCACACACATCAACACACAAGAGTGGCTCAGGCAAACATAAGCACCACACATCTCACAGTCACTCACACAAGCATCATACCCATGCACACATACCAACATCCACTGCCTCCACTGTGTCCCCCTCTTCCACCTCCCTCCCTGTATCGTCTCCACTCACACCTGCATGCACTACATCCTCAGCCACTACCTCCAACACCAGCACGCCCATCACCACACACCGCTCATGTGCACTCACCACCCCCACTACCATTCACACATCCCCTGTGTCCTCTCCCAGTGTGTCTGTGAGCGCTCCTCCCAAAGTTTACAAACGCAGGCACACACCCACCCAACAGCCATCCACCTCACAAAAGCCCCCAGCCCATGCACCTTCACCCAAATTCAGCAGACGTACACCTTCTACAACCACTACCTCTACCTCCATTCCCAAACCCCCTCCATCTACCCGTCCCAGTGTGTCTAAAAAACTTTTCCTGGCTAACATTGACCTCTTTCCTACACCTCCCCCCCCCGTCCTTCCCCTAGGGCCAGGCTTTCCAGGTCCCAGCCCAGCACCTCAGCCACCACATCCCCAGGCACAGTGGTGCCAGCAACTGCGGGGTCATGGAGTGCGCCAACCATCAGGGCTGCCAGTGTGCCACGGAGCGAGGGTAAGGACATTCCACCACCTGCCAAGGTGAAAAAGGTGCCCACATCCCGGAGGGAGAAGCCGAAAACACCTGCCACCAAGGGGTCAGGGAAAACGAAAGGGGATAGTGGCAAGACAGGTGCGCCACCATCAAAGGTGGGGAAGGGCCAAAATCTGAAGGGCAGGTCAGGAGAGGGCATGGTGGCACCAACAGAGAGACCAGTGTCACACCTTCTGTCCACGTCGACGCCAGCCTGTACGGTGGAGAGCACCGCCACCTGCACCACCACAGACCCTGCCGCCAGCACCCCCGCCACAGACCCCGCTGCCAGCACCGCCGCCACAGACCCCGCCACAAGCACCACTGCCACAGACCCCGCCGCAAGCACCGCCGTGACTGACACCGCCGCAAGCACCGCCAGCGGCCCCGTGACGTCCTCAGACAGTGGCACCACCGCTGACATGGCTACCATCCCCAGTGGTCAGTCGTCCGAGGCTGGTGGTGAGTTCCAGGACCCTGGGCAGCTTCCATGAAGCATCACTGTCATCACAGCTGTCACCTGCATATGGAATGCAAAGCTGCAGCAGTGTGGGGTATGTCTCTGCCTCCATGGCGTATCATGCTACCTGTACCTCGGCAAACTCGTGGCACACACACCCAGGCGAGTGTGTTGTTCCGGCCACACTGCATGTGGAGCACTCTGGGCACCAAGCCCCCTCCAGAACCAGTGGAGAGATACATCCACTACCTCAGTCCTTGGCAGGATGAAGCACTCTGGACACTATGCCCCCTCCAGAATCAGTGGAGAGATACATCCACTACCTCAGTCCTTGGCAGGATGAAGCACTCTGGGCACAAAGCCCCCTTCAGAACCAGTGGAGACTGTTATCCACTAGAGAGACTGTCGCTTTGCACTCCCCAGGATAAAGCAGTGGGCAACCCACCCACTGGAAAGACTTGAGAGACTGTGGCTTTGCACTCCCCAGGATAAAGAAGGAGGCAAACCACACACTAGAAAGACTTGAGAGACTGTGGCTTTGCACTCACCAGGATAAAGCAGTAGGTAAACACCCACTGGAAAGACTTGCGAGACTGTGGCTTTTTACTCTCCAGGACCAAACTGTGGGCATGGAGCCCCCTTGTGGAGCAGTGGCGTTGTGCGGTCATCAGGCCTAGGTGCCCCCCTCCCCCTGAGGTGCCTGTATATTTTCTATGTGATGCCCCTCCAGTGTTTTCTCCGTTAGGAGTCAGTTATCTAGTGTGGGCCTCGCCCATGCATTTTGGGCCCAGTGGTCCACGGACAATGATTGGTGCACTATTAAGACTTGTGTATTTGGTGTACATAATTGTATATACTGATTTTAGCATTTTGATAATGATATTTCACATGATTACATTCATTCAAATCATTTCCTTTTGTCCTTGCGTTCTTCCAGTGGGTTGGGGGTGTATATGTGATGTTGCAGCATGTATTTGTGTGTATGGTGTTGTGGGTGAGGGTGGGGGTGGGGGTATTGCGTGTTGCTTGTGTGTTTCACTCTCTTTTCCCTCCCCTCCCATGTGTTGTAGGTGCAGTACTCACCGTGGTCATCGCCGCCGTCAATGGAGCTCCTGATAGAGGAGCAGGAAGACCATTGCCAGCAGTATCTGCAATTTGGGCTCCATGGCGTCCTGGTTCCTCGTGGGGTGTGGAGAGGTGAGTGTTTTCCCTTCTGTGTACTATTTCCGCAGTGTTTTTATTTGCATTGGTCCCGCCTCGGAAAAGGTGGCAGATAGGCGTGTTGTGATAGGGTGGGCGGTACATTGTCTCCTGCCTGTCTGTTGGCGGTATCCGCCGCGCTGTTTGTTTGTACCACCGTGGTGGTCGGAGTGTTAAAGTGGCTGTCTATGTTGGCGGTTTCCGCCATGGTCGTAATCCAATTTTTTTTCCACCAAGCCTGTTGGCGGTATTACTGCCGCTTTAACACCGACCGCCAGGGTTGTAAGGAGGGCCATAATGTCATACATGCTCCTGCTCACGTAGCATGAATAAAGTCAAAGTGGTGTAGGTGCACTCCTGTGTATATAGACCCCAACAAACTACACAATGGTACACGTGCTCTTGCAGTTATGGCACAGAGCAACTGACAAGTATTTACCAAACCACTCCTGTGCTGTTAATCATGAGGTCTAGAAACAGCCAGAAAAGGTAACCACATGCCCAGCGCATTCCATAGGGCAGTCGTAACAGCTTCAGGAGAGAACAAGAGGCAAAACATTTCCGTGTAAGTGAACGTGACTTTTTATAAGTGTTACAACCCAGAAGAAGCAGACTGAACAAAGGCATATACCACTAACCTGAAAGAAGATATGCGATAACAAAAAGGCTTTGAAGCGCTCTCAGCCTGAATCCTGACACTGCTATTCCATTAGTATACAGTTTACTCCCTAACAAGCAATCCTCAAATTAAAATTAATTTTTATCAGCAAATAAAATCCAAAACTGTGAGCAAAATTCCTAGGAAAATTATAATTTATTTGGAATTACATATAATTAATACTATGGTTTTCCACTGACTGGTGGAATTGTTACTCGAACTGTTGAGAGGTAGATGCAAAAACAAACAATGCTATAGAGGGGTAGCATAATTATTTCAACAGTTCTATTGGTAAATCGCACCCTAACCTATATCTTTTTCTGGAAATTTTGAAGAAAAAAGCAAAGTTTCCAGGAAATGAGAATGGTACATACATTGTAGTCTGAACAAAGCAAAGAAATGTCTGAAAGACTGTTAGAAAAATATCCATCAATTTCCATTGATAGGAGCGTCAGGCTACCCAAACAATGTGGCATACAATTTTCACTACTAACATTTATTAATACCCTCTGAAATTACCCACCTGTTTTAACATTTCCAAATTCAATTGCTGTTTTTAAAATTTTTGAACAAATGTAAACAATACTTTTTTATCCTAACTGTAGTTGTCTTCTTTCTGCGTCTCTTCGTGATGTTTCATAAAATATGTCACCAAGACTCATGAACAATCCAATAATCCAAAGAGTTTAACCAAAATCCACAAAAATGGCCTACACTCATTTTTGAAAAAAAAAACTCTTCCCCCACATTCCATTTTTTAGCACTCCACAGAAAAGCAAAAAAAGAATTAAAAAATCGAAAGACCCCAAAAAACCAAAACAATCCAGTTGCTAAAGCAGTGTAAAAACATCCAATTCCTGAAACAATTTTTCCACCAAAAAATGCAGCTGCACTCCATCCATGAATCCCGAGGTTTTCTGACAAGGCTGTCATCTTTGTCTTCTCAAGTGGCAAAACCATGAAGAATCATGATGCAAAGAAATTTAAAATGTTGTTTTTATTCCGAATATATCTTAAAAAGCTATGTTCATGATTTTTACTAACTTTTAAAACCTACGTTAAAAAGCAATCACCCTAATGCGTTCATACGATCAGGACCTGCATGGGGAAGCAAAAGTGATTAAGACACCAATAAAATACATTTCATTACTTTACACCGTCTATCTACCTGCCCCATTTATCCTTACAATACACTTAGCCACCAACACGTTTACAAAATTAAAATATTTTTTTGTTATATGACTGGAGCTCTTCCTGGCATGCAATTTTGACCATATCATCCCACTAACTGCCGAAACAGACACAAAATCATTTACGTCGAGCATGTAAGTAAAAAGAAAAAAAGGACAATTTCTACCTTTGAAGTCTATGGGAAACTATGTGAAAATGCTTTTCATAATATGAAAAAATATGTTATAAATCATATATATCATATTTTTTATAAAAGAAATTATGTTTGAACCTACAATTTTTTTCAGATTTAAAAAAATTGTTTTTGTAAATATTTTAATTAAAACTCGTTGATTCTTTTGTCTTTTGCAATAAAATATTTTATAGTGATTTTATAATTTTACAAATGTATTTTAGGGATGTTTGCTTTTTTTAAATGGTAAACATATTGTATATCTTCCCCCTACGTTTAGTTTAATTATGTATCATACCAAATGTGTAATATCTAAGGTTTTACATTATTACCTATGCACAAAAATGAATACCTGGGTATTAATACACTTCCCAAACTATTACCCCTAGGTCCCTTACATCGTCTTCCTAATGGTAATTTTTCTAGGTCATAAACATTTTTTTTAATGATTTTAAGCATAAAAAAGCTACATCTTTCTAAAATGATGAATACTCAGTTTTTAAAATTAATATGTGAATATTAATAAACCTTCCAGCCAAATACACCTATATCCCTCACAACCCATCCCTAAATATTATTTGTGAAGGTTTTTAATTATATGCTAAAAACATTATTAACATTAAAAGCCCCTTAAGTTCAAAGTATAAATATGAGTGCTCAGGTATTAAATGTAATACCTAAGTATTAATACACTTCTACACCCAGTACCCCTAAATCCCTTACATCCCATTCCTAATTCTTACTTTTCAAATTAAAAAACATGGACATACTATTAGGCAGTAAAAAAAACCTATACATTCATATTGTAAAAATGTACTCTCAGGTATTAAAGTTAACACCTGGGGATAAATACACATCTTCACCCAACATCCCTTTATCCCTACAACCCATCCCTTATTGGTATTTTTTTAGTTGAAAAAATATTTTTCATAAGTATTATTTGCATTAAAATTCCCTTTAAATAATAATATAAAAATTGTTACTCAAGTGTTAAAATGAATACCTGTGTATTAATTAGGCCTGGGCAGAGTTCGCATAGTCGCTCTACGCGGAAATCTGCAAAGTGGTAAAGTAACTCTACTTCGCTTCGTGGAGTTCGGCCAGCGGACGGAGTTTCTTGCTGCGGCTGTTCATGTGATGTTTTAGGTCAATGACAACACAAAGTGCATTCTCACGCTGGAAGTCTTGTGCAAACTGCACCATGTTGCATTGACAGGGCCAACTTTATCTTTGCTCTGCTGTAGTGTTGAGGCCTACTTTAATCCCTCATTAATTTCTTTCATCCTATGGCTATAAAACTTTTTCTCCTAATTTTTATTGATTATCTTACCTTTTCTCTTTGTGTATGTTTTTCTTTTTTTATTCTTTTGTGTCTTGTGTGACTATTATACTTTTTAATTTTTTTGCTGTACTTTCTTAAGTTTTCCTTCCTTTCTCCTTTTTCCATTATTCTACCTTCCCCCGGTGCCTGGAGCTATGGCAGAGCAGGGGAGTGGCAGTGCCAGCCCCCCTCGAACCACCAGCTGCCTTCCTTGGGAAGGGCAGTGCTGTGAAGGGGCACAGCCCACGTCATATTTCCTGAGGTGGAGGTGGCAGCACTAGTTTTTCTATGTGCAGAGCCACCTCCCCTCCACACTAGTTTTTTTATGTGCAGAGCCACCTCCCCTCCACCCTGGCAGCAGTCAGCAGGCTCAGGAGTGGGTACAACCTCCCGGAGTGCAGGCAGTGCTGGGAGAGGGTGCGCCGTTGTATGTGCCACAGCTCTGGGGTCCAACACACCAAACAACAGCTGACGCGCTGGTGGGCTGACATCCTAGATCAAGAGAAGGACCTGCTTCACCTGCTAGGCATGGAGGTTGCGGACCACATTGAGTAACAAATAATTATTTATTAATTGTGTTCTACGCTAATATCTTTTCCCCAAATAGCAAGCATGCTGCTATCACACACAAGTAAGTTAAGTTTATGGTACAAATATTATGTGATTATCATCTAGACAGGTACTCGGCAATACCTAATCTTACTTGTTGGTGCCTGCTTGGGCTGAATATTTAAGAATTAATGCAGAGACTCCTGTTTCCTGTCACTAAGATAATGATAATTATTTGTATTAGTGAGTTAGCCCGTTCTCTCACTTCTCTTTGTCTTTATGTTTTGTAGCTCGTACAGTGCCAAGCAATTTCCCAGTGATGTATAATGTGCATGCATGCACCCATCTATACATTACAAATGCAGACTGAGTTGACCCATGGGAGGGAGTTGAGAGATTGAGAATGAGGTGAGAAGCAAAACACATTCATTGCAATTTATTAGTAATTCCAAAATGTAGTTTAGGAAATTTTGGAAAAGGGTTAGGTTTAGGAAATCTAGAAAAGGATGGTTGATGGTACTAGTACTATACAGGTGATCTGATTTAGAAAAGTTCAATGTTACTGCATTTGCCTTTTCCTGTCCCCAAAAATATTTTTGGAGAGATTATTAACTGTATCACTAATCTTTATTTTTTTTCCTTTATTTCTTACATCAGCATCCAGGGGCAAAAATAGGGCTGGTCAGTTGGGTGATTGAGCTGCAGGTGCCCCTGCAACAAGTGCCACGGCATATGGCTCAGCTGGTACCAGTAAGTCCTTCTTTTGTTAATATTAATATTTATTTCCCTAACTTTTACCGCTTCACATTTAGAATTAATGTTTACCTTTTTACTCTGCCTGTCTCCTATTTTTTCCAACTCCTCTTCAATTTATCCGTTTCCTAAACTCTTCTTATCTCTTCATTGTCCTATTTACTTTTTTTCTGTTTCTGTATCTTACCTCAAACTGTCTGTACTAGTCTGCCTGTAGCTTCCTTTCTTCAGCTTTGTCAGTGAGCTTTCCCTCTCCCCTTATATATCTGGTGGGCTGGTGGTACTGTAGGGCTCAGAGAACCCATTTAAGGTCGGGTACTCTATTGTAAAGATTGCATAACCAAGTAAGGTATTCTACCATGTTTGTTGAGAAGGCTTTCTTTTTCTTGCTCCTTCTCATTCAATAAAAAAAGAATGTTTGGACATGGTCATGTAATTGGATCCTCCAATGTTGTGTATGTATGTATTAATATTATAGTATACTAGCAGTTGTTGACAGTTCACCATGGCTGGAAGTATGAGGAGGGTGTGCACCCTTTCTCTTCAAACACCCAGATTCAACAATAGCTCTGCCCTTCCATTTCAAAAAGTTTTAGTTTGGCTTCTCTCCCCGGCTTTTCAAAAATTGCCAACCAACAAAATGCCCACCTGATATTTTTATAGCAGATACTGTAATCAAATTGTAGTTATGTATTGTAGTTGCATTTGCAATAAAAAAACAATAGGGAGAGCCATATGAGGCATCTAAAATGTGTAATGTTCTTTTTCTAGCCACACTGACCACCTGTGCCGGGGCCAGCAGTGCCAGCACAGCAGATGCAGCAGTGGTAAAAGGGGGGGCCTTAGCGGTGGCAGTGGCAGGTAATGGTAAGTCCTATTTCTTGCTTATTGACAATTAGTAATATACTCACTGCAAGGATGTACTAGTGTTGACTCACTTGTGAACACCCCGCACAGCAGATACAGCGAGAGATGAGTATTAATGGCCTCTCCCATCTGCAACTCAGCAGACAAAGGTTCCTAATGAACTTTAACTATGATGGGTGGAAGGAAAAAGGAAAGAAGGATGGACGGATAGAGGATGGGTAAAATATAATGTGAATTAAATGATGTGTGGGTGAAAGGATGAATATAGGTGGGTGATAGGATGCATTGGTGGGAGAAGGATGGATGAAAGGTTAAACGGGTGAAAGAATACCTGCCTGGGTGGATGAAAGGGCATGGGTGAAAGGATACCTGCCTGGATGGGTGAAAGGAATCCTCGGGTGGGTTGGATGGGTGAATGGATGAAAGGATTCATGGGTGGGTATTGGGTAAATGGATGTTGATGAAAGGTTCGTTGAGAGCCATGTTTGGAATTTGGATGGATATGGATGGTTTTCAATGGTGAAAGACTGGATGAGAGAATGAAAAGCTTAGATGGTGTGTATCAAAACCAAGGGTGAAGAATAAGAATACTAGATGAACAATGCAATGATGAATGGATAAATGCTTGGATTGAAGAAATAAGGGAGCTAGATAGAGGCATTCTTCTCCCTTGACTCACAGTATTTTTCAAGCGATGCAGATATTATGTATCCCACCCATCATCAATCATCACCTCTCTACCTATAGAATTTCACCTGTGCCACCTATGATGACCTAACAGTTGCATGGATCAATTGGGCACTACAGCGTTGGCTGTGCAATGTGTGTTTGCTTAAGTAAAGTTAACGTGCCATTAATTTACATTTTCAATGCATGTCAATGCAAAAACAAGGTGTGTTTCCCTTGCCTCCCAGTGCCTACTTAGTTACTTCCTAGTACTTCACTCCTTTAATCTTTCTTAAGTTCTGTCTCAGCTTTCCAAAAAATGTGAAAAATCAATTTTTTACATGTGCCACATTTTTCTAGCCAATTGATATATCTTATTATGGCATAAATAACAGATTTATGTCTGTACAAAGTTTTTCCTTTCAACATTTGCCAACCACAGTGACTCACTAATAGCCAAACCTTAGGCATATGATGATGAAGATGATCAGTAAAGCATCTACCTACCCAGCCTAATCCCCCCTAACTTACCCTGCAGTAAACTAAGTTAAGATTCCCTTCCTGACTGCCAAGCAAATGTTTTTTGTTAGAAAAAAGTAATTGCAAAGTGCTGCGGAGGAGGGTGAGGCCAAGGAGTAAAGTGGGACTAAGTAAGTGCGTTGACTTTTCCGGATGGGATAGTCTGTGACAAGTGTGCTGGATACAATCTATATCCCATTCCTTAATCCTTTCCCTGTATTGCAGTCCATCGATTTTCCCACCATCTGCTTATGGCAAGCAGGATGTCTGCATGATTTGTTTGATAGTACGTGATGTGTATCATTGATACTATTCATCTGCCTTGTAGCCATGGTAAAATTTAAAGGCATTTTGGAGAAGAACAGGGCCACTGGAATAAGATAATTGACTATTGCAGCTACCCCAGCTGCAGACAGTAGCAAAGTATAGCAAAGTATGACTAACGAGTATGACTAGGGTGCTAGCTGAGCTAGCATGCCTCCATTGATTTAGCAAAACAGGAGAGAGAAGAATACTTGTACTCCATAGTACCTAATAGCAGTGACTCTAATCACATCAAAATTGAATGGCCTGAGGTGACCAGAGAACGTACTGCTACTGTGCTACTATATAACTTTAAACACAGAGCGTGTGTTTTGCACAGAGCAGTGCTTACAATGTGACTTTTTTTATTTTTATATAGATACTCCTGATGGTCTACCTTCCAGGAAGGAAATAGCAGCCGGCTGCAGCAGCAGAAGCTGGAGGCCAGCAGGGCTGAATACCAGCAGCTGGTGGTCCTAGAGGAGGGGGAGGAGGAAGCAGCTACCAATGCCCAGGGTACCAGCCAGCCCCCAGTGCTTCCAGCCTCTCAGCAATGGTGCCACAGGCTGCTGACAACCACCCACCACCTTCCCATCACTGCTGCCCCCCCCCCAAAACTGCTCATTTCAATTCCAGGTCCTGTGAAGGCTGGCACTAATAGAAGCCAGACAGGCACATGTGGAGGGGCTCCTCAAAAAGCTTGTGGCCCGCTGTTAGTGCCCTCTTCTGCCACTTTTTTATCCTTTGTTTTGTGGGTGGGACTTGTTGTGGGTGGAGAATGTGGGTTTTTGGGACCGGAACAGTTTTTCTTTTATCATGGGCAGTTGAGTTTTTTGGACATTGGTTGGGGACAGGGAGATTTGTTTGGGGAGAGGGGTGGGCCAGTTGTGGTTGGAAGGGGTAGGTTTTCTATTATTGTTAGGGTTAATAAATATTTATTTAATGTTAATTATGCCTCAAATATATTTTGGGTGTTTTACATTGCACTGCTGCCCTTTAGTGTAGTGTGTAATCTGCTGATAGTGTTTAACAATTAGTTATGCAGTTAGGTACCCTTGTCCTACTAGTCTCCTACTCTCTGCACTGTAGTCTGCAACTATATTGACCCCTAAGGAGTGGGGGGAGGGATTTTCCATTGCCTATTAAATTGCCTAGAAGTGCGACAATGCTCCACAGTTCCCCTAACCGAAGGTAGCATGGTTTCCCAAGGTGCCACAGTGGTGGTAGTAGTAGCATGCTAGTGCATTAGCACTGAAGGCTTCAGGGGCGAAGTCCCTCTCCCACCTAGGTAAACTCATACTTTAAGATGAATCGGAAGCACTATCGCAGGCAACTAAATGGAAATAAAGACTGAGTTACTGGGTTGCATATTAATATATCAAACTTTTACAAACAATTGAGACAAGAATACTACACAACAAAGAATACCTGATATATAATATATTATTAGCATTGCTAAATTAAATTATTCAGAACAAGAGTAACTAGCATTGGACTCAAACTCTGAAGTGGACAAGTGTAAGTGTTTACGCAACAACAACACAGTGCCTGAATGATGATGGCAAATGATGTTCTTCAGAAAATATTTATTACTTTTATGCATGAGTGGGTAAATGGGGCAAGTGTGGGCCATATAGAGCTGGAGATCCTGCACACTGAGTTGGTGTTGCTTTTACCACTTCCTCCCCAAAATGTGTGTGATCAATTAATAGTGCAAATTATTGAGTCACAACTCAATAAATCACATAGCCTGAGGGAAGAGGGTTAGGGATTTGATGAATAAATTGAAAAGGGGATTTCGGGAAAGGTTTGACAAAAAGACAAACACTGCACAAACACAATATTCATTTGGGCAATGATCAGCAGCCTGTTGTGGAGGAATAGAAATGAATGAGTATGACACAGTTAACTTAAATGCATTGCTAACAGTCCATCAACCCTGGAGAGACCCAAGTTATATATCTAAAAGTTCTGTCACCTAGGTTTCAAAAATAGTAAATACAAATAATGTTGGATAAAATGAACACACACAGTTCTAAAAAAGATTAAAAGAAAATTATACTGTATTTGACGAATTGGGTGGTGAATCTGCATTATTCTTGGATTGCCCCATCAATCTTCAGTGCTTTCCTGACTGAAAAAGTCAGATAAGGTTAGCATGAGTGTTATGGTGCTTTTGCCTTTTGTGCAAGAGAAGAGAAGGCCTGTGGATAGTAAAACAGAAATGAGTATCATGATATTGTAGAATCTAGAAGAAGGGTAGAATGGAAGGTAAGCTTCATGACGAGTAGTTTACCAAGAAGACTCAGAGAGGAGACAGAGCAAGAGCATAGTTGTTTGCAATCATTCAGGACACACATGCATCAGCTTTGCATTTCTTAAATCAAGTAATCAATGCGCCTCTCACAGGTCCACAGAGTTGAGTAGGCCTCTTAGAGTCATCATCCATGCTGATTTCCTTAAAGGTGATAACTTACTTCTTCTGGCAGTTGTTGAAGTTGTCAATTTATGCCCTGAGTCCTTCCATCATCCTCCTGACTCTGATTAAGATTATGTCCAACTCTGTACTGACTCCTCCTGAGAGTTCAAGTCTCCCGACCCAATAGAGAGAGACCGACCTGTAGTGCAATGTTGTGATGAACAACAAAAGAAACATTGGGTAGTTTTTTTGTGTAGAGTAAATTTGTGTTTGTTAGCTAAATGGACTTGTCGAATCTTTGAGAAGTGTGAACGAGAAAATAAAGAAGTATGAAACAGGCAAACAAATCTCGCTAAGTGTCAAAGGGGAAGCAAAAAAATCACCGTCAGGAAACAAAATGATCACCCATTAGGCCTCCAACATTGTAAATCAATCATAAATACAATCAAGCATAATAATTAGAGTTAAACAATAAACACCCACTCTCACTGTCTGCCTCCATATGAATCATCTCAACACTGAAACATGCGTCACTCATATATCATATATATTATATATATATACCTGTTCCAATCAAATATGCTGGTCAATTGCTGATCCTCTTTGATTCACAAAACAAAACACACATTGGCCAGTCTAAGTTTTAAATCAAATATTCTGAACAGTCCTGCTAGGGGATAAAGGACAGGATAGGCACAGGTTGGAGGCAGGCATTGCCTCTCTAATGTCCTGGAAGGGGTTTGTCCGGGTGCTTCTTCACTGCACACTGGTCCAACTCCAATCTAGCCATACATTTATCTAAAACAGTGGTGGTTCATTAGTCAGTGAGACACACACAAACAATGTAATAATGTTCCCTTAGCTAGCTATATCTTTCTATTCTTTTTCTTTTTTTTTCAAAGCAGTTTGTTGATTGAAAGTTCTATGGTGGCCCAGGTCTACTCAGTAATCAAGGAAGTGGAGTTCATCCTCAAACTCATGTGGTCCCCAGAAGTTGGTCAGCTAACACACTACCATGACCTGAGTCTAACCAATTACCCTCATCCCCCTCCAGTTGTACTTCATTATGCTAAAATTCGGGGGTATAAAGTGCTGATCAATTTTGTTCATGATCAATCTGTTGACATTTTGGGGTAAGAGACTGGTCCTTCTCACTGTGACAACTGCACCAGCTGCACTGAACATATGCTCAGCAGACACAGTGCCAAAAGGGCAAACCAGATACTTTATTGCAAACCTGCTGAGCACTGGCCATTAGCTCCTCTTCACATGCCAATACACCAATGGGTTTTGATCCAGCTAGACCTCCAGTGGGTCATCCAGGTAGGCCTCGACCATCCTCTCACTAGTCAATGGTACTCCACCTTGCTCAACCTCTTTTGCATTCACCTCTGCCCTGGACTTTAGCCCTGCCTTTAGAAACCAATCAAATGTAGATTGTGAGTCTGCTTCTCCTGTTCCTGTTGTTGTTGTGGCAGGTGTTTGTTTTGGCTGCTGTGAGCCAACAGCAGTGTCTGCAAGCTCTAAGGAAGTTGTAGGCTGTACCCCTGAACCTCTGCTCTAATTCCCAGCCATTCTTCTTCTAGTCCAGTGGTTTGCTCAGCAATCCACATCTTGTAGGTTAAAATACCCCTGTTTGTAAAAGGAATGAAAGTGTCCAGTAATTGTTTGTACTGTGGGTCAAGAATTGTGGCATAGATGTAATGTTTGGAAGACACAATGGCCCTCATTACAACCCTGGCGGTAAATCCCGCTTACCGCTGTGCTGAAGACCGGCAACAGACTGTTGCATTGGCGGAAATCCGCTACAGGTATTACGACCCACAGCTCGGAATCCACCACAATACAGACACCCACACAAGTCCGCCACACCAAATGTCAGTGATAAACTGGCGATACCAAAACCTACACCGTCACGGCAACAAGAATACGCCCACACTATCACAAGCCACGAATCAACGTGGCGGTCTTTCAACCGCAGTAATCCATTGGCGGTACACACCGCCGCGCTCAAAATACACACACACTTACAAAACACAACTACATTGGACAATTCAAAATACACACACCTGATACACATATACACACCACACCCACACACCCAATCCAATATAAAACACACACCCACATTACTCATAAACCCTTACAACAAAAAATTATGAAGCAGGCCAGAACGAGAGATTAGCTAACACAACACCAGCATCCACAGACACACAACACGATCACTTTCACAACATCCAAGCACCTCAAAAAACACACACCAACACATCCCCCACACATCACAACAGACAGCACCTCACACACACCCACACCACATCATGGCACCTCAAAGTCACCCCAGGTTTTCTGAGGAGGAGCTCAGGGTCATAGTGGAGGAAATCATCCAGGTAGAGCCACAGCTATTCGGATCACAGGTGCAGCAGACATCCATTGCAAGGAAGATGGAGCTATGGCGGAGAATTGTCGACAGGGTCAACACAGTGGGACAACATCCAAGAACACGGGATGACATCAGGAAGAGGTGGAATGAACTACGGGGGAAGGTATGTTCCATGGTATCCTGACACCAGATTGCTGTACAGAGGACTGGCAGTGGACCCCCACCTCGTCCCCCACAACTAACAACATGCGAGGAGCAAGTCTTGGCAATAATGCACCCTGAGGGCCTCACAGGAGTAGCAGGAGGAGTGGACTCTGGTAAGTCATATCTTAACTACTTCATCCCCCCCACCCCACCTGCATGCCATCACATACTCCCACTCTTACCCTCACCCCATCACACCATCATCTCCATATGTCCCACTATCACTACCCACACATCTCAATACCAAGTCCCTGCATGCAACACCTATGCATGGACCACCGTCACCAAAGCATGTCCAGTATAGATACCCACACAGACTGCAAACCAACTATCACAAAAGGGCTAACACAATGACGTAAGCACAGTAGTAGAGGATACCTTACCCAATGCACAAGATGGCACACACAGATACTAAAACTATGCATTTACACCCCAACAGGACCCCTACCCAATGTCACTGGGCAGGAGGTGCCAGATATATCCAGTCCCCCCACAGAAGAGACCCACAGTGATGACAGCAGCTCTGCACGCCTGGATCAAGATGACCAGCCAGGCCCATCAGGGACCTCGGGACAGTCGGTTCCCCTGACACAGTCCCATACCACCACTGAGCCTCCCCCCTCAGGAAACACCACCAAAGCACCGACCCAGCGGGCCCATCCCTCTGTCCCCAGGACACGTCAATCAGCAGTGTGCCCACCACTACAAGGACCCCAGGCAAACCCACCAACCCAAGAAAATCAGGGACCTGGGGTCAGTGGCAGTGGGCACACACTTCAGGGGACAGAGGCACAGGATAACAGGGAAGCTGGGTGGACTGCTGTGTGACAGGGGGAGGACAGGCCCAGGGAACCGACACTCCATGAGGCACTCTCCAACATCATGGGAGCATGCCACCATTCCCAGGAGACCATAGGCACGATACTGGCCAAGTTTCAGGAGACCCAGCGGCTGCAGGAGGAACACTAACTGGGGATCAGGGAGGATTTGAAGTCCACTAACAATACCCTGGTCACCATTGCAGGGGTGCTGGTAGACCTTGTCAACACCGTGAGGGACACAGTGGCACACAAACGGGCCCCTGACACTAGCCTTGACGATGAACAGCCCTCCACCTCTGCCGGCGCTAGTGGACAGGAGGCACCGCCACAGGAACAACAAGCCACCATCACCCCACCCCCTGCAGAAAGAGAACCAGCCCGCAAACGGTCCCTGAGATCCAGGAGCAAGACAGAGAACATTGCCAAGACCCCACCAGGAAATAAGACTCTCCTGAATGTCACCCTTCTGTCCCACTTTGACACCCTGTCCACCTTAAACTGCCATAGCTCACCTTCCTATTTCCCATTGGACAATGCACCTGTGAGACCAAGAGACTGGGCTCTGCCATGGACATTCCTCCTCCATCACCCCAGCCCATTTCACACACCCCTCCACTTGTTTGCACAGAAATAAACACCCTTGAATCACAAATCAATCTGGAGTAAGTCTGCTTTCACAAATGTGTAATTGCAAAATTTCTGGAATATAGCAATGTCAATGTACTTGTTCACATACCAATGTTAAACAGCTGTAGGCCAGGAGTAAACATAGCAGAGGGCACAAATTGGGACCAAGATCTGTGAAATGGAAAGCCAAAGTGAAAAGTCAGGGTCCATACACGGAGTGAAAAAGGTAGACTTATGCTAGGTCCCACAATAGTATGAGATGTGGGAAGCAGTTTCATCTTCTTACCTGTGTCTCACTGGACTTATTGCATGATGATGTTGTTTCAGTTGGCTACATCTTCTTCTTCTGCCTCCTCTTCTTCACTGTCCACAGGCTCCACAGCTGCCACAAGACCACCATCAGGCCCATCCTCTTGCAGAAAAGGCACCTGGCGTCGCAAAGCCAAGTTGTGCAACATACAGCAGGCCACGATGATCTGGCACACCTTCTTCGGTGAGTAGTATAGGGATCCACCTGTCAGATTGAGGCACCGGAATCTGGCCTTCAGGAGGCCGAAAGTGCACTCTATTATCCTCCTAGTTCGCCCATGTGCTTCATTGTAGTGTTCCTCTGGCCTTGTCCTGGGATTCCTCACTGGGGTCAGTAGCCATGACAGGTTGGGGTAACCAGAGTCCCCTGCAAATATCGAGGGACAACTGTTAGACATCCTCCAAACATTAGGGAATCTCCCATACCCAGACACCAAATGAAACTATGTGGGGACTTTAGGCTCACCTATTAGCCACACACGGTGCCTCTGGAGTTGGCCCATCACTTAAGGGATGCTGCTATTCCTCAAAATGTAAGCGTCATGCACTGAGCCAGGATACTTTGCATTCACATGAGAGATGTACTGGTCTGCCAAACACACCATCTGCACATTCATTGAATGGTAGCTTTTCCAGTTGCTGTACACCTGTTCATTCCTGTGGGGGTACAAATGCCACATGTGTACCATCAATGGCACCAATGATGTTGGGGATATGTCCCAGGGCACAGAAGTCACCTTTCACTGTGGGCAAATCCTCCACTTGAGGGAAAACAATGTAGCTGCGCATGTGTTTCAGCAGGGCAGACAACACTCTGGACAACATGCTAGAGAACATTGGCTGGGACATCCCTGATGCCATGGCCACTGTTGTTTGAAAAGACCCACTGGCCAGGAAATGGAGTACAGACAGGACCTGCACGAGAGGGGGTATTCCTGTGGGATGGCAGATAGCTGAAATCAGGTCTGGCTCCAACTGGGCACACAGTTCCTGGAATTTTGCACGATCAAGTCTGTAAGTGATAATGATGTGTCTTTCTTCCATTGTTGACAGGTCCACCAGGGGTCTGCACACCAGAGGATGCCCGCATCTCATCATCTGCCTCAGCAGACGTGCCCTATGGAGGAGAACGGTGAGCAGAGGGTCATACAACACTTAGGTATCACAATACTGTTTTGCAAAAACGTTTCTCCATGTGCCTTTGTCTGGCGTATTCCTGGCCTAAATAGGTGTGACGCAGTTATTTGGCCTGTCATGTGGCCCCCTGAAATGGTGGCTGCCTGACCTGTAAGTTGGGACAAGGGGAAATGAGGTAACAGCGCTGGCGTTGCACACCGTTGCGGTAGGCGGTCGAAGACCTCGGCGCAATTCAGCATTGGTTAACATTGGGCCCTATGGGTTCCAGGAGCCAATGACGATGTACGCCAGTGGTGACGGTACGCACCGCCGCAGACGTGGCCGTCATTTTCTAACTGTTCACTCACTTGATACCTGACCTTCAACAAGAGAGGACATACACTGCAAGTGCTGCTGTGACCTGTGTCTGGAAGCGACAATGGCTACAGTGTCTGGGGAAAGGGCCCCTGCCTTCACTTTGGAGGAGTTGGAGAAACTAGTGGATGGGGTCCTCCTCCAGTACACACAACTGTACGGTCCTTCAGACAAACAGGTGAGTACACTGTGAGCATGGTGGATGGCACATGATTGTATGGAGTGTCTTGGATGGAAGAGGGAGGGGAGGGGGACAGGCCAGCATGTGAGGATAGTGTGTGTGTTTGTATGTCTGGGCCAGGGTGGGAGGTTTTTAGGCAATGCATGAGAAGAACTGTACGGGATAGTAACATCCATTATTACTTCACTATTCCTCTAGGTCAGCACCCACCAGAAGAAGGGGATTTGGCATGCCATCGCCAAGGAAGTGTGGACCTTGGGGGTCTACCATAGACGGAGCACCCACTGCCGGACAAGATGGGAGGACCTGCGCCGCTGGAGCAAGAAGATGGCGGAGGCCCAGCTGGGGATGGCCTCCCAACGTGGAAGGGGTGCCCAGTTGTAGAAGAGCAGGGGGAAGACATGCAACTCAGGGTCCATGGCGGAGTGGTTCTTCCCAGAGTCTCCACAGGTGAGTTGTTTTCCTTCTGTGCAGTGTTTCCACCAGGCTTTTAATGTCATTGGTACCGCCCCGGAAAAGGTGGCGGATTGGCATGTCTTAATACAGTGGGCAGAACACTGTCTTCCGCCTGGCTGTAAGCAGGTACAGCCATGGTGCCTGTTGTTTCCCCCTGGCGGTCGGTGTGTTAAAGTGGCTGTCTGTCTGAGCTGTTTCCGCCATGGTCATAATTTGGCGCTAATTACCGCCGGCCTGTTGGTGGTATTAATGCCACTTTATCACCGACCGCCAGGGTTGTAATGAGGGCCAAAGTCTTTAAATCCAATGATACATCCAGGAAGCAAAGAGAGTGATCATTCTAGCTCGAAAGCCAAGTGAAAAGTGGCCAGGAGATGTACAAAGTACTGCTGGGCAGGAACAGAATTTTGGAGTCTCTGGGGCACTTCCACTTGTTAAAAAAAAGCAAATTAAAAAAGTACTCCTTGCTCAAAAAACAGCCCAAACGGTCTATTAGAGAAGGTTTTAAACTCCAAATTGTCTTTTTGAGGAGATTTAGATGCTTGATCTTCTCCAGGTTGCAGCTGTGGTGTATCACGTTAACTCATGCTCACCTATGTCACAAAAAAAATGCTGGAAGTTGCTGGCGTGGCTGCAAAATCTTGGGGGCGGGTAGAAAATCTTGTTTGAGTTTGCGCGTACCTGGCATGTCTCTCATTGCATTTCCTGTGCATGTGCAATGACATCAATGACATTAAGAGCGCACCAATTGGAAAAAACTGTGCTCTGGTGTGGAGTGTTGAGTCTGTCAGTAACTCCGTGTTCTCTGAGGAGCTGGCAAATTCCGCAAACTCCATGAGTGCAGTGGAGTTTAATGCCCAGAGCCAGCATGTTAAAAAAATAATGTTAGAATTAAAAATCCTATACATTACTATTTTAAAAATTGATACTCAGATATAGAAATTAATACCTGACCATTTAAACACTCCCTATCCAATACCCTTCATCCTTTACATCCCTCCCATAACACTTTCTTTAGCTAACATGATAACTGTTTTCACAGCAATTCTTTTATATATATATTATAATTCATGAAATTTAACAATATACATCAAACTATTCCCACAAACATCATTCCATGCTTACATGTAAATACCTATATATTTATTCAATAATGCATGATAAAGATATGCGTGGTAAGGGCATTCATGTTAAAGGCATTTTTGGTAAAGTTATTTGTGTGATAGTGATGTCCTTGGTAAAGCCCTATGTGTAGTAATGGCTCTGTTATAATTGTAATCTATTGTAGAGACCGGGTGGTAAATGTTGCTTCCCTTTTACATCACTTTGTTGTGGTGTAAAGCCTTAGTAAACCTGAACCGAGGTGTGAGTTAATTCCTGTTATCCACCTTGGAAGTGTCCCTGATATGGATCAACTCCCAGCAGGCAGAAACACTTTGTTTGGATTCATGACAGATCTTGAAACTCACATGGTGGTCTGTCAAAGAGGAGGAACTGACAAAATATACTTCATAATATCATTAACATATTTCTATTAGAATGTGCACCATTACCATAAAAGAATTAATAGATATGTTTTACCTTAATTTGTATTAATTTCCTTTAATTTAGTTCAATGTAATTTAATTTAACTTTATTTATTTTAGTTTAAGAGAAGCATTCTGGGAAGAAGGAGCTTTTGGCCTCATTTACAGGCCCGTGGTGCAGGGTGGTGCAGCAAGTGCCTTGCTGCGCCACCCTGCACTACCAAAAAAGGGCATAAATCCACCATATCTACAAGATACAGCACATTCTGTCCTCTATCCCTGCGATGGTACACAAATTGCTGCCATGCGCCAACGCAGGCACCCCCTGCACCATGGTGCAAGGGGGCACCTGAGTTTTGAGGATGATTGTTTGTTGTGCAGGAAGAACATCTTCCTGCACAAAAACAATAAATGTAGACAACTTCCTCCTTCTATGTGTGCTGCAGAATGCAGCACACCTGGAGGAAACAAACAGGTAGAAATAAAGATATTTCTCACGTTGCATCAGTCTTATGCCACCCCTGGGGTGGTGTAGGCTTTTGACGCTTCCCCAGGTTTACAAAATCTTGTGAATCTGGGAATGCCTCAAAATCCATGGATGTTGCATGGGAACACCCACGCAACACTCATGGAAACACCTCCCTGATGCAAAGTAAGGCAAATCAGCAACTTGCACTGCATTGCCTTACTCCATATCTACAAGACCATAAAAAGCCCTGCAAGGTGGCTTTGTATGGCCTTTTAGATATGGCTCAGCAGCCTGCACTGCTGGTGTTTCACAAAAAGTGAT
The DNA here is from genome assembly GCF_031143425.1 of Pleurodeles waltl. Classification (NCBI taxonomy): domain Eukaryota; kingdom Metazoa; phylum Chordata; class Amphibia; order Caudata; family Salamandridae; genus Pleurodeles; species Pleurodeles waltl. Next base: position 784,697,001 of record NC_090447.1, read on the forward strand.
GCACTGGCGGTACAGCCACTTGTAAGTATGGACCTGTGGGTTTGCACTCCCAAGAAAGAAGAAGAAGTAGTTTGGATTTTTTGTTAGTCTTAGAAATATTCAAACAAAGGGCCTGATTTACATCTTGATTGTATTACCCCCAAGCCGCTTCGGTGGCAGGGTAAAAAAGACCATCATATTGGCAGTCTCCCATCTAGCATGGTTAAATGAATTGCAGCTGAGCTGCAGGCCGCCATGATGAAGTGTACTCTGTTGCGCCAGCCGCAGCCGATGCAGCGGACTCCAATTCTGACGATTAGCACTCCATCGTCGTCTTGACAGCGGCATCCCGCCAAGCCTATTTAGATCTCACATTCATGCTGAGAGTGTGTGAGTGGTGGGCCCATGATGGCAGGGGTCCATGGAGGGGTCTGTTCAGTATGGTACCATAGCTGTGTCCATTGGTGGAATGCTAATAGCCCACACCTGTTGCAAATTGGGCATTTGTGAACACCTGCAAAACACACTATAAAACACACTACATCATCTTGCTGGGCACCGTTTTTCATAATTAATCACAATGGCAGGGAGAAAAAAAAAAACATTTAACAGAGGGAGTGTTGTCTGTCATGGTGGATGAAATCATTAGAGGACAATCACAATTGTTTGGATCACAAGTCCAAATAACTACTATTTCCCAGAAAAGGCAAATGTGGTCCAGCATAGTTGGCCGGGTGAAAGCAGTTGCCAACATCCATCACACACAGGAGGAGAATAGGAAGAGGTGGAATGACCAGCGGGGGAAGGTTCATTCACTGACCTCAAAGTGTCACCTGGTAAAACAGAGCACTGGTGGTGGTTCTCCCCTCTCCCCATTAAACTCTTTCCCTGGGAGGAGAAAGGTTTGCAAATCCTTCATCCTAAAGGCTTTACTGGAATCGCCGGTGGAGAGCAGACTGGTAAGTCAGATCTATGTATGTCTCACTAATCGCCAATGGAGTCTTGCACATAAGGTAGACTTTAAGAATGCTGCAACAACCTTAGCAACACAGACATAGCTAATTTTGACTAAACAAAATCTGTTGTGTCATACAAAATACTAGCAGCATGGGTATAGCTCTCCTCCTAACAGAATTCTACATGGATGGTCAGATTGTGTGTAGTTCTCCTTGGATCATCCCTTGCATGAGCTCTGCCAATTACTATCCATCAATGTATGTTGTTGTGCAACTAAAAACTGGTCGAAAACTACATCCATTTTCACAGGAGTTGTATTGTCCCCTAGTCATATGATAGCCATATGTGTGTACCAGTTGCGACCATGTTTTCATCTCTAATACAGTCATTGAAAGTGATATATTGAAGCTATTTTCCAAACATGTATTGTCTATGGTGTCAACAGATGACTACAACTACCATGATGCACTGTTTATGGATCTGACAATCAAAAGTGGAATGTAATGTTGTAACACTGTCCTTTACTTCCATATACACACTTTTAGAAACTCATGAATTTGTCAGTCCCCATGTCATGTTTAGGAATAAAATATAATCTCTTGCGCGTCTCAACCATGTTGACACCTGCTCACAGCTACATTGGATTGATGAAAATGCTTACATAAGTCATTGTCTGTTTAACAAAGACATATGAAATGAACAAACTAAATTTCAATCACATATTCTCTGTATCATTACAAGGTCCAACCACCCAGACCTGTGTACCACCGTCTGGCAGCCAAGAGACCTTCACTCCATCACTGGAGCGAGCCTTCAGTGATGTCCCCAATGCTGCAATTCCAGATGATGAGGACCAAGCTGGCTCATCTGGTCCGTGTGGCCACACAGCTCAAGTGAGTCAAACCCAGGCCACAGCTACACCTCTCACCACAGCTGCAACAAGATCTCAGTGTTAGGATCCCTCCACTTCCTGTGCACTGAGACTCAGCACACCAATCCTGTGCCCCCAGTCCTCGCTAATGCTGAGCCACCAACAACTGAGCCTCCAGTTCTGCCAGAATGCAGTGGTTTGGGGCATAATTCAAGGGCACAGGCTAGTGGGGGTAGGGGTCGTGGGTGGGATCTGTGGGCCAGGCACGTGAGGATACTGGGGTTTTTGTGGCCCTTGTCCAAGTCTTTGAATCAGTATCGCAGTCCCAAGACGTTATGTGCCAGGTCCAAACAGAGCTCCGGGACATTAAGCAGGTGCCGAGGGAGAACAATGAGACAATGCAAAACAGAATTTCCACTTTGGGCTCGTTCACTGGGGTGGTGAATGACATCTATCAGATCATGCACAAGGCTTTTCCTGATCCATCTGCCCATGTCTGTGGTCCCTCAACATCTGGGCAAACTATAACTCTACCAGCTACAAACAGGGAAGCCCTGTCACAGGAGGAGCCTGCTCCTATCACCTCACCCCTGCAACTGTGCACCCCCCAGGAGAGGAGGTTCATCTGGACCAGCAGCAGAGGATGGCAAGACCAACACCACTACCGACAAGAGACGCCAAACTTAATCCCCTCCTTCTGTGTGTACCATTCACCCTGTGGACCACTCCATGAGCACATGTACCTTTGCTGAGGACTGTAGTATTGTGGACCAAGGAGTTGGACATGTTTCCATCAAACGTTATAGATTCTTTTTTGCTCAATTCATAATTTGTGCTTCACATCACACTTGTGTTTGTTTCTCCACAATAAATGTAATGGATACTGAGTACAAGACTCTTGCTTGATTATTTATGGCATTGTTTTTGTCATGTCCAGCTTCCAACATAATGTTGGGAACACTAAAGAACAATCATGTCAGAAAAAACATTGCATTTAAAAAGAAGAAAAGTAACAAAGCTAGCCAATTCTACTGACAATGTATTTGGAACTTACCAATTTTGAAAAAAAGCCTAGGTAGTAATAGAGTCTGGGCAACAAAAAACAGTCCTTACCGCAACATCTCTGCTATTCAGGGTCATACGCTCCACTACCTTGATACCACAGAGGAAAGGAAATATTCAGTGGGCACAAATTAAATAAGTACACTATCACTGATACATGACCTCAGTCGGAGCCATTCATCATGCCCTCATAAGAGGAATCCTAGACCAATAACACCAATCGTCTACATCATGCCAGTGACAACATTTGAGGCCCCATGACCAGTACAGAACACTATGGCAATATATAGTGCAATGGCACATTCACCATTTAGTGGTGTGCTAACAAAAAGTCATATGACCAATGATGAAACACATCAACATCTACCTTTACTGTCCATAAATAAAAGATGCAGCAAATGGGATGGAAGAAGAGTGTGCTAGGGCTTCACATACACGTGTAGTTTGAGCAACGCAAGTGACATATGTTGCCTTGATGGCACCATCACTCAGGAAACAGGTCAGATACAATCTTCAGAACTCCCATGCCATCAGAGCGCAAGTTGTCTTTAGAAAAGGTTTCTTCATCCCAAGTGAGTGTCTCTCTCAGGATCAACACATGTCTACTTTGTACTTCCAAACAGCAAGATATCACAGCAACTGTCACAACGTTGAAATGTCCAAATGTAGATGACATGGCAAAGGACCCTGAAACAGAATAACAAGGTAAAATAATTTTTACCACATAGAAAAACTAAGTCAATTGACAAGTGATGAGAACACACATACTTAGTGCAAGCACATTTCATCTATTCCAGTGGCCACATAATCCAATGTAGGGGAAATCCTGATCCACTACCAACTTTGCCTTAAGCTTCCCTGCACTGACCATTCCTACAACATATACCTTAGCAGACAGATATGTACCCTAAGACACAATTTGTGCTGCATTACAGCATTTAGGGGCAGATTTTTTACCCCATTTGTGCTGAAGTTGCGTCATTTTTTTTTTACACAAATTTGGTGCTAATCTAACTCCATATTTATATTTTGATGTTAGACCCGTCTAACTTCACAATATTAGGGTTTGCATCATTTTTTAGATGTGTGAATCTACCTTGGGTCAAAGAGATGAATGGTAGACGTTCCCATCTAAAAACTGGGGCTAAGCCCATAGCCCCATATTTATCCCTATGCTAAAATGACACAAGGGTGAGAGGAGGGGCTAAATAATGGTGCAAAGTTTTCTTTGCACCAATTATTTAACACCTGAGTCAGACCAGGCGTTAAGAGACATGTGGACTCATTTGCTTGGTTAAACACCATGGAATGAGTCCACAGGTGCCCTCTTCAAGCCCCACGAACACCCCCACCCACACCAGAGGGACACCAGAGGTGGGGGACCCCATCCCAGGTAAGTAGGGTAAGTGTAGGTAAGTAATGTTTTTTAAATTAAAGTGCCACCGGGGGCTCCAACTTGGGGCCCCCTGCATGGCACAGGGTGCAATGGCCATGCCCAGGGGACACTGGTCCCCTGTGCTGGCCATTGGGGTGGTGGGCATGACTCCAATTTCTAAGACAGGAGTCATGTGGTATGGATGGATTTGCATCAGAAAATGACACTAGGCTGGTTAGAGTCACCTCTTTGGTGAAAGACCCCCTTCTCCCATACCGCCTAACATAATTTTTGTTTCAGCCAGCCCACCCTTTGCACCGGCTTGCACCATTCCATAAATATGGCTCCCGGCTGGTGCTTAGGAATGGCGCAAGCCGGTGCTAAACATTTTGTTGCAAAACTCCGTCAGTGCAGTTTTACACCAAAAAGTATAAATATTCCCCTAAATTTGTAAAGGTAAACTTACACTCAGGTGAAATAGTGGGCAATCACATATTGATATAAGTCAACTCCATTTTCTTCACCACTGTCATATTCATAGGGCATTTCAATAGCCTTAAACGGGGACTCATCACAGTTTTCCTCTTCTACAATGATAGGTATGTCTCTCCTCAGGGAGATATTATGGGGAATACAGCAGGCAACTATGATTTGGCACACCTTATCGGTTGAGTAGATGAAGGCTTCACCAGTCTTGTCTAGGCACTGAAACCTAGCCTTCAGGAGCCCGACAGCCCACTCCACTGGCCTCCATGTTCTTCCATGGCCTCACCGAAGCAGACTTCCCCTTGCATTGTTGGGTTCTTCAGCAGTGCCAATAACCATGGTTGGTTAGGATACACTATGCCTCCTACACAGAAGCAACACGTCAACAGATTACTATCATATCAAACCAATGTCCCTTCCTAAACTAGGAATCAGGCAAACAATCTACAAGTCATATGGTACTTACCAACAGGCCAGGCCCTCTCTGGTCCAAGTTGTGACATGTGCATGGGTATATTGCTGTTCTGTAGTAGGAATGCATCATGTGTTGACCCAGGGAAGAGGGCATACTCACTTAAGATGTACAAGTCTGGTAAGCAGACAACCTGCACATTGATGGAATGGAAGTTCTTCTGATTGCGGTAGGTGGCACCAAGGCAATGTGTATGCCATCTATTTCTCCAAACACATGTGGTATTCCACCCAAAGCATAAAATTCTCCCTTCAGGATGGCCAAATCCTGTGGATGTAGGAATTGGATGTAGCTGTTGATATTCTGAATCAGGGAAACAAGGACTTCTTGTTGCACACCTCTGAAAGTTGACTGGGACATGCATCCAGATGCTGCCACAGTGTATTGAAATGTGCCAGTGGCCACAAAATGCAGTACTGCATACATTATTGGTGTTGTGGCTGTTGGATTCATATTGTGAGGTAGGAGATCAGGCTCCAACTGCTGACACAAATTCAGGATATTTTGCCTATTTTGACACTATTTCTTGATTACGTCCCTTTCCTCGAAAGTGGCAAGGTCCGGAAAGGGCCAGAACACTTGAGGCTGTCTCCTTCTACCCATGTCAGTGTTCAGGTGTCTGTAAGTATGAAAAAGAAAATGTCAGATGAAATTGCCACACCATACTTCTAATGTCAAAGCACATCTGACTTCTGGATAACTGTAGAAATGTCATTGGGCAATACATGCACACACATTGACATCAAATATTTGGCCTACTAAGATATAAACTAACTGTTTTTTCCCCCTCATTATGTGTTAATAATATATTTGACTTGTATTATTTGCACCTATTTTTATTATTATTATTTTCATCAAATACCATCAATGGGGTTAGTACTTCCCCTGTTGCAGTATCATTGACAAAGTGTCAAGGTTCTCACTTTTTTGTGTTATATCTTGCCCAGAAAAGTATTGTTCGTATTTGACTGTTAGAAATGCACGAACCTCCATTTTGAGTGCTGGGGACACATAATCAACTGAAAAATGCACTGCTACACACCCTAAAATGATGGCTGCCTGACCTTGCTGTCAGTGCATTGCCTAGCGGACAGCTGCCAGAGGAAGTTGACTACATAGTAGGTGGTAACCTCCATGATCGTCCGGCTAACACGTGTGACAGCTACGCACGAAAGCCAATGAGTGTGTCCATGTCCGTCATGGTTTGTGTCCGCTGTGTACTTGTATGCTGCATTGAGTAAAAAAATCACTTACCTCCTAACACTGCAACCATCAAGACCTCCTTAATTTTTCTGCTCTTACCGACCTCTAGGAGCCAGGATGCCAAGCAACACAGATTTAGGGGCGCCTGTCTTATCCCCTGAGGAGCTTGAGCTCCTTGCCAGGGAGGCTCTGTTTCTGTACTTCCAACACTATGGGACCCGAGAGGAACAGGTACATGTCTGATTGGGGAATGTCTGACTGAGTAAACTCTTGCTTCACGGTACACAGAATATTTGTTTTCTTTTTGGAAAGGTGGGTGTTGTTGTGCTTTGAGCTGACAGAACAATGCATCTGGGACAGATTTTTTTGATCAATGTCTGAATTTCCTGGGCATGCCAATGTTAAGCCCCCTGACATTAGAAGCTGTAATGTGCATCTATGTCACACACAAATCCTATTTCCTCAGACAGTAGAAGGTTTATCAGTTGTATGACCGACAACGTACAGCCAATTTTGAAATGACAGGCATGTTGTTTGAAAATTGTAGAGTCTGCAGTTGTCTGATGCTGTACTGTCACATGGTAGTCCAGCACACTTGGTACATCATTTAGGACTAGATGTATCAAACAGTGCGAATCGGTAAATTCCACCAATGTGAATGCAAAATCGCCTTTAAGGATGTATGAAAAGCAGTGAAGTGCAATTTTAGGAAATCGCAATATTTAGCGATTCCCTAAAATTGCAACTGTGAATAGGGAATCGCAAATTGTGATTCCCTAAATAGGAAATCCCAAATAGGGAATTCCTATTTGCAATTTCCAAAGCACATGTATTATGCATTTCCTAAATGCGAATTGGCATTTGGGAAATGCAATTACCACAAATTCAATTTTAGAAAATGCATTACAAATGCATTTTTAAAAATGACATGTAGCACACACATGCCCCTTGGGCATGTGTACACTTTACATGTCCACAAAATATTTTTTGGGGTGCATCAATGTGGGCCTTAGGCCCCCAGGACCCTGGGGTTTGCATTACCTAATTTGCGAATTCCTAACAGGAATGCAAAACCATTCGCACCTATGGGACTACAGGCCCATCGGGATGAATGGAGTCCCATTCCCCAATTGCGATTTGGTAATAGGTTTTGTGACTTTTAGGTAATCGCTATTACCGATTTGCAATTTTCATACATCCCATTTTGCATTTCTTAAATAGCGATTTCTTAAAAATCGCTATTTAGAAAATGCAAACCGGATTGATGATTCATCTGGCCCTTAGTTCTGTATAATTTTAACCTGTCATGGAGCCACATATAGGCAGTTGTATTTTAGTTGCAGCAGGTTCAGATGACAGTGGATCACCATCATCCATCCCAGTCTGTCCAATTAGAAGTGTTGATGTTGAAGTGTTGATAGTGCGCATGCAATCACCGTAAATCAGTATTTTCACTCTACCTATGACTGTGTTTTTTTAAAAGAATAAATTATAACTGTTTTGTGTATTAATAAAATATGATGTCACTACAGTATTGCCCAACAGTGACACTGAATTGCCTTTTCCAGTTCTTTTATGTCATCTCTACAGGTCAACACCCATCAAAAGTAGGAGATATAAAAGACCATAGCAAAGAAGGTGTGGACCCTGGGGGTCCACAAGCTGCATAGCCTGCACTGCCAGAAGAGGTGAGAGGACCTGCGTCATGCTACCAGAAAATTGACTGAAAGTCAAGTTGGGAAGTCCTCTCGGAGATCCAAGAGGGTGCACCTCACCCTGACCCTCCCAAATGGCCTGCATCCTTGTCGTGGCTTGCCCAGAGATTGATGGGCAGTTGAGGGCCCAACAGCAGCAACAAGGGGGGTAAATCATTTTTTAAACATATTGTTGTTTTTCTCCTCTTTACTTTCCTGCTATGTTGTATGTTAACAACTTCGAGGAAGACATACATCCAAAGCCCATGATGATTTCTGGAGATATAAGTTGGTCAGCCTATGTCTGATGCTGTGCATGGTGGTTTGCGTTGTGCTGTATCATGGCACTTGATAACTCCTACCAAGGCACTTGCTGTTGTGGGAAAACACATGACTCCACACAAAGAAAGAGATTGCCAGCGTGTTCACAAAGGCATAAGGGACAGTTTCTCAAAACATGCCCCAGGTCATGGTTAGGTTAGATATGATGGTCATTAATGTGTGCAGTGAATATAGGGTTCTTTACTGGTGACAGCTCATATATCAGACCTGACATTGCTAAGTTGGTGCTATGACAATGTGAGAATGTGCATCTGCACTGACAATTTGGATATTCTATGTACAGTGACATCATTCCTTATCTGACACATGTTGGAGAGCTGTTTTTCCAAGAAACTTATAATACTTAAAGTTGACCGTAACTAGTCCTTAGCCCCTCACAAATGCGCATGTAAGCCAGTCTGTGATTGGCAAGATTAATTTATTTACCAAACTGTATTGTAAGCAACAAACAGGAAAGTGTCCACATTAGTGAGAGTTGTCTGCGTCCCAAAGACTACATTTTGGTGTCCTTAATCCTGCCCAGAAGGGAAGTTGATGATGGACAGCAATGTGATCTTGAAAGGGATATTTGCTTGTGGAAGGTAACATCACATAGATGTTGTGGTGTCCCATTTTGGCAAGAAAATTTCCATCCATAAATCTTACCCTTTGGGAGAAGGGAAGCAATTTTAGCTCTGTACTGCAGTGGTTCAGATATGTAGCCAGGCCTATGTGTTTACTTATGCTGTTGGAACCCTTTGTTATGGAGGGAACTACAAGTCTATGAGTGACAAAGGCATGCATGATGTAGGAGCCACGTGAACTTGATACTAATCTTGTGTGATGTACATTGATGTAGAGTTCTATTTTCACATATACACTATAACTGTTGTATAAATATATTTTCAGCATCAACTGGGCAAGGCAAGGGTGACAGCAGACACATCGGCAGGGTTGAAGCTGGCCACTAGGGATTAGGTGCTGAGTCAACCAACACCAAGGGACCCAGTGGCACAGAGGGTGAGGGGACTAGCCAGGAGGACACAAGTTACTCGATATCTTCCTTGGAGTCCTCTCCCTATTGGTGGCAGACCCTAGAGAGATTATGACAACTGCATCTTCATCCACCCTCTACATTCCCAGCTCCACCCTCCCTCTTGCTTCCCCCAGTTGGCCATATCTGCCCTCCTAAAAGGCGTGGCTCACCTTTGCTGCAGGCACCTCAGCCCCTGCCCCAGTGTCCCAGGCTGCGCTCACTGAGGAGGCTGTGAACCTATTCAGAACAATTGCTGTAGGCAAGACTGCTCTATTGAATGCCATTGAGGGACGAGGTGGCGAGAGCACCCAGGTGCTGGCTTACCTGGATGGCCAGCACCTGGATGGCATTCAAGGTATCCTATCTGGCCTTCAGCGGTCTGCGCTCCTCATAGGCCACAGCCTCCCAACCACCACAACTTCATGCCCAGACTCGTACCCCTTCCCCATCCCAACTCCCTCAACCCAGCCCTGTCCAAAGCACAAGCAAACATGCACATACCGACAGCAACCACAAGCAGCACATCCCAACACAAACACAACAAGAAACATAAACACAGACACAGACATTCAGACACCACCATCACAGTCACACCCCCAGTCAGTACACCCACCACTACACAACCACACACACACAGCTGTATTACGGAATACAAAATGCTATTAGAATGAATAGCTTTACAACAGAAGTGTTGTAATGAAAATACCTTTACAATGAAAGGCTTTTAAACTGAGATTTTTTTGAATGAATATGCCTTTAGAACAAGCTATATATATATATATATATATATATATCCAAGAACAATGCGGTCAAGTATAGCAACGGGCTCCTCAGCTGGTGCGAGGCACGAGGGCTGACCGAGCCCTCAATTATGAATTTAAACAAAAAACTGTTGGCGACGCACTCCGTTAAGGGCCAGTTCTCAATTATTCAAGTTTATTCAGTGCAACAAAAACAAAACAATGCGTTTCGACTAAGCAGTCTTCTTCCTGGTTTCAAACTCCTTTCTCTCTCTCTCTTTTTATACTCTTTTAGTCCAGTGACTAGTACAACAGTTTTTTGTTTAAATATATATATTACCAAGTGGCAGTCGCCACTAGGTAGTTATAGTTAAGACCTAGTTTCTACACAAAAAAGCTTAAAGGCTGTGCCTGGGCACACTCAAAGGGTTTGACAGTAGTCGTTTCTGATCCTAGACAAGCTGAGGCCAGGGCAGGGAGGCAGGAACATCTAAGCACTTCCTACTTCAAAGTGGGCTTCAGGTATAAATATTGGACCCTCAGACCCAATGCTTCAGTACATCTCTGGAGCTGTAGAAGGCTCACCTTAACTGCTGTGGTGGTGCTCTGTAAGAAGGACTGCTACTCTGCTGCCCTGTTGCTGAGTCCAAAAAACTGTCGCATGCGTAATGTAGCGCAAACGGTTACAAAGTGGTGCAATGCATGCATTGGTCACCTTTGTAAATATGGTGCAGCATTTTGGCCTTCTAATGCCACATTAGCATAAATAAATGATGCTAATGTGGCACTGGAATGGCTCTAGGGGTGGGACTTAAATAGGCCCCTATGTACGTAGTTCAAATGTACAGAATAGGAAAATAGTTACCTCTGACCAAAATCAAAAACTCTAGACAGCAATAGGAACCAAAGGCATATGAATAAAAGCAGCCCTCACATCTCTACCTCTTATCTTTGTGACTCACCTAAGTACAGAGATGTTCTTTTATCTTGTTCAGAAATAAGACCTTTTGCATATCCTCTATGTTGAAATTTCTCAAGTAGAATTTGTTTCTAAACTGCTAGTCTTTATACATGGCATGAGTTTCCTGGAAGCAGATTTATGTAGGCCTTTAACGAATATGGTTTCCCCACTATTGCCCAATCTTGGGGCAGGAGAAGTACAGGCCATTTGTGCTCTTAGTTAATATACAAATAGGGGCTATCGGACAGTTGGCTATTAGCTAAACAAACTCCAAACCCATGCCTATTCTCAATATTGGACAACGTGGATAATAACTGTTTTTCCTGTTTTTGGTCTGCTCCTTTTGCACCTTCTTTACAACCCAAACTGAACCACCCATCCACCCTCACCTACTTCAGAGTTTCCTTGTGACAGCCACTTGGATATCCCTCTCCCCTCCTCTCCCCAGCCACTACAACAAAACAAAGATACAAAATGAAAAGTGTTGCCAACACAAGTGGGCTTACAAATCCTTATTTGCTATCCAGTAAACCTTAAACCTAAGCAGAGTGCTCTCAAGGACCCAGAAAACTGAATTTATACCATGAAAGAGATTTCTCTTACATCAGTCAAGTCAATCACAAAAGAAAATCATTGTAATTATTCCAGCTCCAATGGCCCTCCTCATGCCCAAGCAGAAAAATATTCTTGACCTTTAGGGCCATATTTATACTTTTTGACGCAAAACTGCGCTAACGCAGTTTAGCGTCAAAAAATTTAGCGCCGTCTAACGCCATTCTGAAGCGCCATGCGGGCGCCGTATTTATTGAATGGCGTTAGCCGGCGCTACCAGACCGGCGCTGCCTGGTGTGCGTGGAAAAAAAACACGTACACCAGACAGCGCCGGCGTAGGGGGGAAATGGCGTATGGGCGTCTTAAAATGGGGCAAGTCAGGTTGCGTCGAAAAAATCGTCTTAACCCGACTTGCCCCATTTTTTAACGACGCCCATCCCCCATCAACATGACTCCTATCATTGTAAAGATAGGAGTCATGCCCCCTTGCCCAATGGCCATGCCCAGGGGACTTCTGTCCCCTGGGCATGGTCATTGGGCATAGTGGCATGTAGGGGGGCACAAATCAGGCCCCCCTATGCCACAGAAAAAAAAAAAAAAAAACTTACCTGAACTTACCTTAATGTCCATGGGATGGGTCCCTCCGTCCTTGGGTGTCCTCCTGGGGTGGGCAAGGGTGGCAGGGGGGGTCCCTGGGGGCAGGGGAGGGCACTCTGGGCTCATTTTGAGCCCACTTGTCCCTTAACGCCATGCCTGACCCAGGCGTTAAAAAGCGGCGCAAATGCGCCGTTTTTGGCCACGCCCACTCCCGGGCGTCATTTTTGCCCGGGAGTATAAATACCACGTAAAGGCCTGGGAGTCATTTTTTAAGACGGGAACGCCTCCCTTGCATATCATTAACGCAAGGAAGGGGTTCACGCTAAAAAATGACGCACACTCCGGGCACTTTGGCGCCCGAAGCGTCTAACGCCATAGTATAAATATGGCGTTAGTTGGCGTTAGTTTAGCGTCGAATTTGCGTCGAAAAAAACGACGCAAATTCGGCGCAACCAGAGTATAAATACGGCCCTTAATATCTGTGGATGAAAAATGTTTAGTTATTGCGACTTGAATCTGCAGGGCAACAATGATGGAAAAAAACACTCTTTGTAAATGCCATGTCCTCTTCACTGTTTCAAGACAAAGATGAGAGTTGACCATGAAAAATAAGTCTAGTTTCACAAGTTTAGAAGTTGGATTGCAGGTTATAATGAATTGCCTGGCTGACAAGTTGTCTACATGTTTAAAATGTTTTGATGTCTTCAGTATCCAAGAACCCATGTCCCAGTCTCCCTCATCAAATGCCCCCACATATTATCACATGTCTACCCCTTTCACCCTCCTCCAGGCAGTACACCCAGTTTGTGAATATTTTTTCAACACTGACAATTGTTTAGATTTTCTAGTTTCTTTACTGGGCAATAGACTTTTCCCAGACCAGAAAGTCTGTGAATCCCTTCCTTGCTACTATACTTTAATTTCCCTCTCCAACTGTACAGATCAACTCCCCAGGTAGTTGGCAATAATAGGCATTAGAGGTTGTGGTCTTAAATTAGCTGCATCTACTCTAAGGTGGTCTCTTAGTGTGTCTCCCTAATGTGCTTCTTCAAGATTAAAGATTACTAAAAGTGAAGTACTCTTTATTCTTATAGCCCCAACTCAGATAAAGGGAGAGGGGTGGTTAGGTTGATATCCCCCCACCTAAATTGTATTTAGTGGGTTTTATTATCTTGGGTTTGTCCTGTTTCATGGTGAGGTAGCTTCTCTAGTAGTCCCATTTCAATATAAATTACAAAAATTCACAGCTGAGTGCTAAGGTCCCTCAGCATGATCAATCTGGGTCTATTTCAGTATCATTTGTACAGCCAGAAGTGTTTGTCAGAGAGAGGAATTGCTTCTGAGCATCTACAGCTCCTAAATGTGATTTACATAATCCTTCTGAGTTACAACTTTCTGCTTTCATAAACCCTGAAAAGGAGCTTTGTGTGAGTGCTCCTGAGCCAATGCACTCTCTCTAGGCTTTTTTCACTTACAATGGTTCACTTAATTTTAATTCTAGGGTGAGTCTGATCCCTTACAGAGTTGGTCCCTAAGGACTCAAAGTGTGCTAAGTGCAATGATTAAAGGCTAGTCAGAGTGGAGGTGTGTATGGTTGCTTTCAGAAGTTTGGTGAGCCACCACATGAGGGTAAGCCTGTGCTCATACGTGACTATGCCTTTGAGACCTATATTCCCGCACTGTCTGAAATAAGAGACATCCCCTACCATTTTGTTCAGATTGGTACTTGCATCATTTTTCCTTCCAGTGACCACCCTACTCCTCATCTGCTCAGCAGGTCACTTCCTGTTGACCAGAGCCAAATCTCAAGAAAGTATCTGCTTCCAGCTCTGCATCCACCTCTGAGGGGAAAACTCTGGCATTTACCACACAAATTGATCTGCCAAGGACTTCCAGAACTATTTCTTCCTTTCCATGGAAACAGAACTCCTCAACAGGTTAATCATTTTCAGGAACTGCAAATTCCCCACTACCTGCGCTCCTGCTAGAGAGGTGTTCTCGAACTAGACATTTACCTGGTAGCCTCATTATCCTGTCTATTATTGAAGGTCCTGAGGAACATAGGCCGGATACTGATATTGATGAAGAAGTTGGAATGTTCTTTACAAGCTCAACCTCAGGTCATTGTCCTCCATCATGGAGAATTGTACACTGAGCAGGAGAGAGGTTAAGATTTGGACTTTTTCCTAACTTCACTGAGCAGGCCTCCAGCATCTCTCTTACAACTTTCTCAGACAGTGGTGTTCCTTTTTTCTGTCCTTAGTGTGAGCTTGATGACAGGGCCATCATCTGTTTCTTAAAAAAACTTCTGGTTTGTAACAGTGGTGAATTCCTCAGGAGAAATACGTGTTTCTCCCCCTGATGCTGCTCCCTGGCACAACCGCAATTACCATCCTAGATTGGGAAGAGTGGTTTTCTGCTACTTGACATCTTTTTTTTTTCTTGCTTCTCATTCCCTGCTCTATCCCACTACTCCCTGTGGTCTGAAATATAGATGCCAAACACAAAGCAAGAGATCAAAAGAGCCCTGGGTTGCAGTCAACAGCATCCCCTTACCTACGCCATGAACCTGCCAGTTCTCTGCAGCAGAGATGAGACACCCTTAAGAGACTTTGAATACTGAATGGCATGTCCAATGCAGACAGAGCACAGCTCCCACAATCCAGGTAAGGATCTGCATCCCACGTTTCTAAATTTTCAAACACCTAAGTGCATGGAAAATCTATACCTAGTAATGGTGAGGTTGAAGACAGGTCAAAGCCATGCAACAGCAAAACTCAGCTGGCTGCCATTTCCCCCATGTATCCCAGCAGTTGAGAATGTGGGAGTTATGAGAGAGACCTTTTAAGGCATGAGCAAAATCGATAATTGAACTTTCTTTTTACTTCTTACTATTTCTGTGTATCAACTAGGCCCTGGCAGAATTATAATTTTGCTTGTGGAGTTGGCAGAATTTAGTAACTCCATATTATGTCTGCAACGCGGAATTCCTGACAAATTCCACTAATTGGCTGCTGGTGGAATGATTCTGCCATTCAAACCTCATGATGTTCATGGGAGCAATGCGAGGCTCACTACTGTGGACTTGCAAGCGAGATTTGCTGTCTGTTAGAGTGATTTATGGTCACTCAGAGCCTTCCAGTGCCACTTTGTGACGCCAGCAATCATGAGTGGCTGCTTCTTGAGTAGATTTTATATTCTAGAAGCAGCTAAATCAACGCAAAAATACCTTTTCAGGTGCATATTCTACTCAAATGGATAGTTCAGGTTGTTATTTAGTGTGAAAAGCACTTTTACAAATGTTTACTTTGTTTTCAACAGGAAGTAAGTTCCACAAGACTCCAACTTTTCTCCCAGTGCTTTGTCTCTCTCCTGGTCACTTTACATTTTGGATATCATGTTAAACGGATCACTCTCTTTGTCCGCAGTTGCTGCTTCATATATCCTGTTGTATTTTAAGGTTTTTATGACTCATTACTAAACTTCAAAGAATTTGGATAAGGGTGTTGTTTGATAGAGGTTGTTAGAAATGGGCTCTTTGGTTGACAGTCATGTTACCCCCTGTTCAAGCAAGGACCCTCACTCTAGTCAGGGTAAAAGAGAATCACCCTCAGCCAACCCCTACTGACCCCCTTGGTAGCTTAGCACAGCAGTAGGCTTAACTTCAGAGTGCTAGGTGTAAAGTATTTGTACCAACACACACAGTAACTTAATGAAAACACTACAAAATGACACAACACCAGTTTAGAAGAATAGAAAATATTTATCCAAACAAAACAAGACCAAAACGTCAAAAATCTGCAATACACAAGTCAAGTTTTCGATTAAAAAGCAAAAAGAGTCTTTATGTAGTTTAAAAGACACACTAACACTGTTGGCATGAAAATTAACCTTGGGTGAGTCAAAAATAACCCTACACGGATCAGTGTGCGTCAAAAAGGGCTTGCGATGCGTCGATTCCACTCACAAGCGGACCTTGCATTGTTTCTTCTTTCGTCGGGTAGGGCGCTTAGTTTCTTCTCTCTGCAAGAGAGCGATGCATCGATCCAGTCAGCACTCTTGGGTCCGGGCAGGCCTTGCCTTGTTTTACACGCCCAGCGTTGTGTCAGAAATCCAGCCGCACGATGATCCGAAAACCACGCAGCGCGGGTTGTGATCTCCCAGCCTCCTTCAGCGGTGCTGCGCGTCTTTTCTCCAGCTCCGTGCAACGATTCTTCGGTCGCGTTTCCGGCGAGCATCGATTTTCAGCCACAAAGCAGGCAGCGCGTTGTTTCTTCAGCCGCAGATCGGAGTCACGTCGATCTTTTCCCCACACAGCACTCTGTGCATGGATTTCCTCCCCTTAGGCTGCCAGCTTCTCCTTTCAGGGTCCCAGGAACTGGATGGGCACCATAGGGGAGAGCAGGAGTCTCTCCAGAGACTCCAGGTGCTGGCAGAGAGAAGTCTTTGCTGTCCCTGAGACTTCAAACAACAGGAGGTAAGCTCTAAATCAAACCCTTGGAGATCTTCACAAGATGGAAGCCATACAAAGTCCAGTCTTTGCCCTCTTACTCTGGCAGAAGCAGCAACTGCAGGATAGCTCCACAAAGCACAGTCACAGGCAGAGCCGCTCTTCTTCCTCAGCTCTTCAGCTCTTCTCCAGGCAGAGATTCCTCTTGTTTCCAGAAGTGTTCTAAAGTCTGTGGTTTTGGGTGCCCTTTTTGTACCCAATTTCTCCTTTGAAGTAGGCCTACTTCAAAGTAAAGTCTCTTTTGAATGTAAAATCCTGCTTTGCCCAGGCCAGGCCCCAGACACTCACCAGGGGGTTGGAGACTGCATTGTGTGAGGGCAAGCACAGCCCTTTCAGGTGTTAGTGACTACTCCTCCCCTCCCTCCTAGCACAGATGGCTCATCAGGATATGCAGGCTACACCCCAGCTCCCTTTGTGTTACTGTCTGGTGTGAGGTGCAACCAGCCAAACTGTCAAACTGACCCAGACAGGGAATCCACAAACAAGCAGAGTCACTGAAATGGTATAAGCAAGACCACCTTCTAAAAGTGGCATTTTCAAACACACAATCTTAAAATCAACTTTACTAAAAGATGTATTTTTAAATTGTGAGCTCAGAGACTCCAAACTCCACATGTCCATCCGCTCCCAAAGGGTATATATACTTTAATCAGATTTAAAGGTAGCCCCCATGTTAACCTATGAGAGGGACAGGCCTTTGCAACAGTGAAAAACAAATTTAGCAATATTTCACTGCCAGGTCACATACAACACATTACGATATGTTCTACCTTAACCATACACTGCACCCTGCCCTTGGGGCTACCTAGGGCCTACCTTAGGCGTGTCTGACATGTAATGAAAGGGAAGGTTTAGGCCTGGCAAGTGGGTACACTTGCCAAGTCGAATTTACAGTTAAAGCTCAACACACAGACACTGCAGTGGCAGGTCTTAGACGTGATTACAGAGCTACTTATGTGGGTGGCACAACCAGTGCTGCAGGCCCACTAGTAGCATTTGATTTACAAGCCCTGGCACCTCCAGTGCACTTTACTAGGGTCTTACAAGTAAATCAAATATGCCAATCATGGATAAGCCAATTACATACAGATTTTGTAAAGGAGGACTTGCACTTTAGCACTGGTTAGCAGTGGTAAAGTGCCCAGAGTAGCAAAAACAGTAAAATCAGAATCCAGCACACATCAACAACCTGGGGAACAGAGGCAAAAAGTTAAGGAAGACCATGCCAAGGATAAAAAGACTAACAGAGGTCATGCACCAGTAGGGCCCTATTATTTTTGCACACAATTTGTTAGCTTTTATAAGGGAAAAGTTTGGACAGTAAAGTACATTTTCTCAATGTATGATTAATTTTACCATGAGACCTGGTCTGCCCATAATCCATCCAACCAGTAGGAACCATTGGGAAAATGAAAACAACTGTTTCTTTGGTATGTGTTGTTTTAAAACATCTATGATTTAGGCCAGGGGAGGCATTTGATTAAATGCAAAATATGTTTTTTTTTGCATTTCACATTTGTTCTTGTGAGAAGCGTATTTTGGTGGGGTAGTATATTTTGATGCCTTGGAAGGATGTGTGTGGTAAAATTTGAATAGCTCACATAATTTTGATCTTTGGGATTCCTGAATTAATTGTAATGTTTTCTTCATTGTTTGCCACGCCTACGTTTTGTAGCCAGAGTGTGTGTGTGTGTGCTTTTGCCATAGGCTACCATTTTATCTGTGGTCTCCATGCCAAGGGGCCCTGGTATCCATTTTGTGCAGTCAGTGTCCTTAGGCCTGCATGTGTTCTTTGTTTTCAATGCCCCCATGCTTATTGTTGTTTGACCATGTGGACAGCATTGATTCAATTTTTTTCTGCACCCTATTCCTGTCGTAGCTCTCTTAGGCCATGGGTGCAAACCAGCATTCGAATTTTAAGGATGGTAAATTTTTCCCTGCACGACCAACCTGCCATAGGTCTTTTAGGCCATAGGTTTACACCAGCATTCACTTTTTAAAATTATTCTTCCATTTTCCCTGCACCCCAGCCTGCCATCCGTCTCAGAGTCTTAGGCCATAGGCAAACACCAGCATTTACTTTTTTAAGGATTATTATTCCATTTTTCCCTGCACTCCCTATCTGCCACAAGTCTCTTAGGCCATAGGTGCACACCAGCATTCACTTTTTAATATTTATTCAATTTTTCTCTGCACCAACCTGCCTTCCACAGATGTTTCACTTTAGAGGCACATAAAACAAATGTTTAAATCTGTGTGGTGCTGTTATCGTAATTGAAATATGATTATATGGTTTTGATTGGAATGGATACTCGATTGTTGTTAATTATTTGGGGTAACCTCACTATTGTCTGTATGAATAATTCAAACTGCAAAAATGTCATGTTTCACTGAATGTTTTTCTTGCTTGTATGCTTAGGTGCACAAAATACATCACCTACAGTATTGTTAGACAGAAGGCCACCACAAAATGACACCAGACCATGCCACATGAATTCTTCTGTGCCTGCTTCCGTTTGTGCAGATAAGTATCAACTAACAGAGCTTGAAGATGGTACCAAAGAAAGGTGTTCCTGCCTAGAAAGTGGCCAGTGAGGAGAAGAAGGAGAAGCAGATTGCCACCACTGGCATTCCTTCTTTCACCTTTTTTTTTTGGGAGGAGCATTCCAACATGAAGACACCACCGCAACCTAAGCACAAGGCCTTGCTTCTCAGTGAGAAGCCACTACAATCATGGCACCGAGCAGTGAGTCTGAATTGGATTTGTCTCAGCCACAAACTACTAAGTTATTCCTCCTGCTGAGCAAGATGTAGCTCTTCAACGACTGACTTCCCAATCTCCAACAAGAAAAAGAAAGGGTACTCCACCATCTTTTCCAAGCCCCCCTTCTAATGATCTGAATATGGATTGGACCTCGGCTGAAATCGAGCTCCATCACGAGACACAAGGTAAAAGGATAGTTTTTGAATGCCTTAGAGTTGTAGAAAGTGACAGTACTGAGGATGATTGTCAGTATGGAACAAGGTGACTCAGAGGACACCAAGATTACCCCTCCCAATCCACCTGTTCTTACATTGCTTCCACCGCCACCATTGCTAGCTTCCATATTTGTATCTGAGACCTGCATACACTGCTACTTTACCTGAAGCACGCCCTGCAGAGAGGCAATCATCAGCACGCCCACCTACCTCCAGTTCTTCAGGCATTGTACAGTAAAAAAGTTTTCCTCTTCAGTTAGGGACTTCATTACGATTAGGAAGCAGGACCATAATAGTGCAATATGCTCTATTTGCCATGCAAGTATTTGTAGAGGAAAGCCTTGTTCACACTATGGTACTGGAGGCCGAACATCCCATATGAAAAAACATCACACAAACCGGTCAGAGGAGCACCTTTAAAAGGTAGCTGCTGGTAGTGGTGGTGATGAGAAAGGGGAAGCAGTTCAGATGATGATGATAAAAGATGTGATGGGTGAAAAAGAGGATAACAGTTTTACATAAAGCAGCCCTGTCCCCTGCAGTGTGCCACCATCACCCTTATTAGCAGCTTCAAAATGGCACAATAGTCAGATGCAGACCCCCACCACATGAAGTGTTTCCCCCAAGATGAACATTGAGTCTGCCACCTCTTGGATCTCTCTTGAAGTAAATGTGTCAGTGGCAGCATAAAATAAATAAATCCAAGGTACTGTTATGAGTATGGTTAGGTATGAGGAACTCTACAAATGCAAGCACCCAATGGCATGTTTGTACAATGGGAAGCTGGCTAAAATGTTAGCGCCGGACCACCTCCCTTTGTCTTTTTTGGAAGCAGTTGGATTTTTAGAATTTGTGGTGGCCATCTGCCCGAAATGGAAGGTTTCCTTTCGGACCAATTTTGCCAGAGTTGCTGTTCCAGCACTCCATCATGATGTGCTGCAATTGAATGGACAAGCTTTGCAAGGGAGTGCTGGTCACACTATCCACCTGATGACAGACATGTGTGGCAGTTGTCAAGCAACTATTTACATATATGTATCACTGCACGCTGGATCTCTTTTGTGGTGGTTTGGCAACTTTTACCTGCAAGTCTCAGCACTGAAGAAAGTTTTAAAGGTGTTCAATGGCATGCAACAGTACTCATGTTCACCATGGAGAAATCCCATATTGCTGCAAACGTCTTGGAAGGATTCAAAAGCAAGTGTTTGAATGGTTGAGACAAGACGTCTCAGAAACAGATTTGTTACCATGGGCAATGGCAGGATTATGGTCAAGGTAATGGCCGATTATGGATATTTCAAGGTCCAGTGTTTGGTGCATTGCATCAACAAGATTCTGCAGGACTTTCCAAAAAAAAGAACGCATAGTCAGCAACATACTGGCCACCTGCAGAAGAATCTGCAGTAATTTCAGTCATTTTTTGAAAGCCTGGAAGCAGACAAGGATCTTTCAGTGTGCTAATAGAGTACTGGTTAAAGCCTTTATACAGGAGGTGCCAACATGCTGGATCTTGACCTACCATATGGTGCAACATCTCCTTGAGCAGTACAGACGTAACAACAAATGCTACTTCCTTTTGAGGTTTTCACATGGGAAGTTAGCAAGGAGGACAGTACAATGAACCAAGCAATCCCCTTGTTGCATCTGCTACAAGACCAGTTAAAAAAGGTTGTTGCACAGGTTTGGGGTGTGAATAAAGAAGCGTATGAGTTGGTTCACAACTAAATCCTGCACTTGGTTATTAGTTCAATGCTTCAAAGAGAGATTGTGCCCTTCAAAGAGTACATCTGTGCTCCAATGCATGTTCCATGGTACAAAAAACATACTGGCCATTTTCATTCTTTTTTCAGAAGGGAATGTTTCACAATACAAGAGTTAGGGCCTGATTTAGAACTCGGCTGACAGGTTTCTGAGCTAACGGTGACAGATATCCTTTCCACCAAAATCTAAATCCCATAGCATAGAATAGGACGTAGATTTCGGCAGATCAGATATCCGTCACTGTTGTGACAGAGTAACCCGTTGGCTGAATTCGAAATCAGGCCCTTAGACTGCTGAGCAAGAAAGAGATCTGGAATAAGTAAGGCTAGAAGTTAGAGTACCGGGCAGAAGTTCCGGCATGCAGACATCAACCTCCAGAGAGGGCAGTGGTGTTGTCTCACAGCAGCCAACACCAGCAACACCTGCAACAACAACACCAGCAACAATATCAGTAAGAGAAGAATCGGACCCAACATCTTCAATGGCTTGATTTCAAGTGACAGGGCTTAAATCAAGAGCAGAGGTGAAGTCAACAAGCAAGTGGGTGCACGAATGACCTTTCAGAGTATAGTGTAAAACTATCTAGATGACCCAAAGGAGGTCTTCCTGGATTAAAACCCATTGGTCTGTTGCAAAAAAATGAATATGCCGATAGGAACATGTGTATATTTGGTGTCTAACTTATGCAGCCCCACTATTTATTCACATGTATGGTCAGATTCGATTTGGACCAGTGTGCATAGAAAATGCCTCCTTTTCATGTAAAGGAAATGAAGACAATGTCTGCCTTTGTCCCATCCCAAGCCTTTTGTCTTTTCATTCCCTAGCTGGGCTGCCCCAGTAAAAATAATTAATTTACAACACTGCCATTGGATTGCTTCAAGCAGAAAATAGAAGATGCAAAGAAAGAAATGTGTACCACCATGCTTGGATTAGAGTCGTTCATTATTGTACCAATGAGGATATATATTGAGTGAGAGTGAGTGATGATTCATGTGGTGGCAATCAGTGAGAGTGTTGTCAACTAATTTATAAACGTGAGTTCGATGAATTGCAATGTTTGAGGGCTGATGGGCAATGTTCACTCTAATTTTGTTCCGTCCTGCGTGCCAATGAATGATCTCTGTGCACCACCACCAAAGCTGTGTACACAAAGACATTAATCAAATCACTTTGGAAGTGAATGCAACACATAAGCCATCACATGCTAAAACTTTAGCTTTTGATTCACATTGCCATTTTAGTGTCCATAAAAAGGCAACCAGCTTTACATTCACTTGACAGCTGCTGTGTCACCTCTAGTGGTCTCAATACTCGAACAGAGGATATTTAAGGACTAGCAGTGTAAACGGCTTGGAAGAAAGGTTCTAACCTCATTCCTTTCCTAATGTCAGTGCTTGATATTTTGCCTGTGATATTATGGTTGCACAATATTATTGAAAATGTATTGTGACATAAAAACACCTCATATAATTTCCATCCATGCCATTAGATCCATCCTCACTCCCTTTGGGATCTTGTGGACAACTTTGAATGTATAGCATTGCTTTTAACACTCACCTCTCCATCGTTATTTGTACTTATTTCTCTGCTCCCATTTCACCCAAATTAGGAGTACTTGGAATGAGATAAAAGGCTTCTAGTAAGAGTATCTTGAATGCTCAACATGCATGAAATCTTACACTGGGGAGCAAACAGTACTCTGATGCAGCTTCTATTATCTTACTATATCCAACTGTTTGACCTTCTCTGTGTGTGAAGAACAATCACTGCTGATTCTTATTTGCAGTGCTGCCTGCACTATAACCAATAGTGGTGGGTGTCTGCATCCTCAGTGGGCAATCCCTTGAATTACTTTTTAAACATATAATAGAGTAACTGCCAGACAATGGATTCTAGCTTTCCATGATTTTCTGCATCATGTGTTTGTTGGTCTCAAAATTCAGTGGCTCTCTGGGAGAATTTGTGGTAATGGCACGGTTCAAAGATGAATAATGTTTATTCATGATTAGTGTTAGAAATGTGGTCTCTAGTTGGCAGAGGTATGTACCCTGTTCAAGCACAGACCACAATCCTACTCAGGGTAAGTGAGTTACACACCATAAAATAACCTAGGCTCACCCTCTGGTAGCTTGGTACACAGCTGTCAGGCTTAACTTAGGAGGCACTGTGGAAAATATTTGTGCAACACATAAAACAGTATTGCAGGGGAAACAACACACAAAAAAATCCATACTAACTTATAAAAATAAAGCTTAATTACAAGAACAGAACAAGACCACAACAAAAATCCAATCAATTGAACTCTAGAAATGCATTTTTTAAGGATATTTACTAATACAGTGCTTAGAAGCATAAAGCACCAACCGGCGCTTTCTGGTCACACTAGACTGGGTGAAATCTGAAAAGTCAAGCAGACCGTGATGGTACAGGGTCCAGCCTTGCCCGCTAAAACAGTACCTTGGTTCAGGGTTGAGTCCAAATTGTGGAGCGATGTAAGAAGCAGCGGTGTTGACGATTCATCATCAATCTTGGTGCTGTAGGTGTTGCGTCATCGTCGAGCCATGCAGCGAGTAATACAGATGCAGTGCATATGTTCTGTACTGTGCAGTCGGGGATATGTCACTGACAAACCCCTTTGGTGTAGGCAGCCATCGCCAAGCTGCACAGCCAGCAATGCGATGTCTCCCAAAGCTGTGACATGTTGAAGATGATGCATTGGTTCCAACCAGAGCAATGATGGTGATGTGTGGATTTCTGCACTGCATGAACAGCTGAAGAACCCCCTCCCAAGAGCCTCAGACTGGATTGGCACTACTTGGCAGGGCAGGACTCACAGTTGATATGTTTCAGAGGCTGTGAAAGGGTTGAATGAAGTCTTTGATGTCCCTGAGACTTGAGAACAGGAGCCAAGCCAGCAAGCCCTTGCAGCCTCTTTGGGTCTGGGGATGCAGAGATGCAGGTCCAGTCCTTCTCACTCCCAGGGAAGTAGGGCAGTCAGAGCAGAGCAGGAGCTCAGCAAAGTCCACAAGAGTCCAGCAGAGTCCAGCCGAGTTACAACCCCTTTAGCAGCAGAGCAGTGCTTCTTCCAGGCAGAATGTCCTCAGGATCAGAAGTGTACTGAAGTGGTGGTGTCTGAGATCCAATACTTCTACCCAGTTGTGTCTTTGAAATGGGGGAGACTTCAAATAGATGCCTTTGAAGCACACAAAGTATCTGCTCTTCATGCCCTGAATCCAGACTCACTACAGGAGCACTTTGTGTGGGGATAGGCATAGCCCATTCAAGTGCAAGTGTCAGATCCTCCCTCCCACCCTACCCATGATGTCCCATCAGGATATGGATGGCCTATAAGGCTTCCTTTATGTGTGGCTGTCTAGAGGGAATGAACCAAGCCCAGCTGTCACCAACCCAGACGAGTATTCAAAGACAGGCAAAGGCACAGAATAGTTAAAGTAAGAAAATGCCAACATTCTAAAAGTGGCATTTTCAGAATCACAATTTAAAATCCGACTTCACCATAAGTTGTGGTTTTAAATTGTGATTTCAGAGACACCAAACTTGAAAGTCTACTAATGCACCATGAATTTGGGGCTGCCCTAGGGGGTGACATGCATTTAAAATAAAAGTTTGGGACTGGCAAGGGGGTTAACTTGCAAGGTTGACATGGCAGTTTAAAACTGCACACACAGGCTCTGCAGTGGCAGGCCAAAGACGTGTTAAAGGGCTACTTAAGTGAGTGGCACAACCTATGCTTCAGGCCCACTTTCACATTTAATTTACAGGCCCTGGCACATGTAGTGCTATTTACTAGAGACTTACAAGTAAATTAATGTGCCAATTGTGGTTCAGCCAATATAACTACATTTTAAGCAGAAAGCACATGCACTTTATCACTGTTTAGCAGTGTTAAAGTGCCCACAGTCCTAAAATCAACAAAATGAATTCAGCATAAAGTGGAGGGAAAAGGCAAAAAGTTTAGGGATGACCCTGTAGAAAGAGCCAGGTCCAACAATGTGGAGCTTTTGTACAGCGTATGAAAGACTGAAGTAGCAACAAACTGAAAAATTGTAATAAATAAAAATAATCCATGACAACCCTCTGTACACTGGTATTCCTTTACCTTGAACACAGCATGCTCTTAGTGTTTGACAATCTGTATTCATACCTTACAGTATGCACTGTATGAAATCACCTTAAATCTGCAGCATGGCACCAAGTGCTGCTATAAACATACATGCAAGAAAAGCATGCAAATGTACCATTCCTGACTCCCAGAACTGATTAAAGAAGTACCAAAATTTAGCTTGATACTAGTCTCTATAATTGATCAAGGAGACAATTGTGTGTGTGTAGTATTCGCTATACACTTATGAAACATTTTCAATACACTGACTGAAGGCCAATGTAGATATTTTTGACAAGATGGCGATTCTGAAAGGCAGTAGTCAGTTGCAATGAAACCCCTTCCCTGTGGGCTTCTGAATTTTCTGACATTGGGCTAACCCACATGTTTAGACAGCCAGACACCCTTCTGTGAACCATGTTAGATAGATTAGAACAATGGTAGGTAGGTGAGAAAAAGAGATACCGTCTTATTGCTGAACTGCACAAATAGGGCTATCAGTCCTTCTTTTGTTCATGCATCATCCTGGCTTGGAGCCATCTGGAGGACAACACCTAGAAGCCCCTAAAAAACGGAAGGAAACAAAGGTGTACAACTTTTAACCACTTCACAAATACTTAAAATAAACTATTAGAGGCAGATTTTTTACTTTGTTCAACCCTCTATGCAAGAGATGTGCTTGCACTATAATAATGAATCAGGAGCTATTGGTCTTTAGCAGTAATTATACAAATATGTATTTAAATGCCACATACTCTTTTTTTAATTCTTTTATAGCGCTGCTCTTTATGGTATAAGGGGCCAGAGAGCTTTACATTACATTCAGATGCAAAATAAATCATACAACTGTGTAAACAATGTACAGGAAATATTGCATAGAAGAATAAGGACTATAAGGTTTTAGGAATAACATATCATCCATACTTGTAAACATTACACAGTAAGAGTGAATGGTGGGGGAAGAAATTCAGGCTATAAAACAAAACACAGAGATCATCATTGTCTGTACTAACAGGACTTTATTAAGTCCTAAAGGAATCCTTTTTTACAACATTCGAATAACAAATTGAGGAAAAAAAACAATAAGGATCTAAACTCATGACTTACAGTTTACATGAAGCTGCTTGATGCTGATGAATAGATCACTGTGCTAAATAAGAAGGCCTGCAAACTATAAACTGGTAAATTGGAGTAACAATATGATCTCAGCATCAAAAGCAGTAGCCCACTTACCTCTCTAAATAAAATACTAATTTGAGATCTGCATGTTACAAGATATGCAGGTAAATTAACCCTCTATGCTGCTTTATGAGTCAAAACTGTGAACGGACAAAACACAGAACCCTCCCAGAACTGTACTAAACACTAGATATATCTTACCACTATTACAATCCTGTCTGAATTGCAGGCACACAATGATCTCTGCAGCAGGCGTCTCAACACTGTCAGATATTTTCAAATGCAGCCTCTTTGTTACCAGTTACATAAGCTAGAACAAAAGTACTCTCACGTGTCCTTGTTGCCAATTTCTGTGTAGCAGATTGTGTTTTTAAATAATTGTGTATGTTGACTTTTAAACTGTTTTTAATGCCCCTAATGACTCCACCCTTTCCTCTGCCACCTCTTGACCCCTAATTTATAGTTTTCTATAGTAATTATTTTCCAATTCTAGCACTGGATTTTCGCAAACATTTTGTTTCCCTGAGCCTCCCTTCTCTGCATTATCACACATGAAAGCACCATGAGTTCAGTGTGTGAGCTGCACACAATCCACTTGTATGTTGATTTAATAGACTATAATCTTGCTCCATGCAGAACGAGTCTAGGCTACATACTGGATGCACAAGAAAACTGACTAGCCCCTTGATTTGTTGTCAGAGTGAGAGGCCTGAATGTGTCTAAGCTCATTTTTTAAAAACGTTCACTTTTAATTAACATCTCTCAGTGCAGTGATGTACTAAGGTGAAGCAGTAAAGAACTACATTCTCTTAACTTTTGAAAAGGCTTTACCATACTTCTAGTGGTGTTACTTGCATGATTTACATGATTTGCATTTACCTGTAACATTTTCAAGGCTCAGCCTTTACAGTGAAGTGAGACCCAAAAATTGTCTTTGGTCTACTTCTTAATTTACTTGCTCACGCACCACTTATTTATGTCAAATGCTAGATCAGTACTTCTTTTTCTCAGAAGACAACCCATCAGCTCCCTGCATCTTTGTCACCTCCAGGCTGATGGCATAGCTTTCTCCCATTGCAGTGCAGGACATGCCTGGCCCCTTCCCAGCCAGGTTCCTTTGTATTCATTGACATGCCATCCAACAACAAATTTGGGGCCATATTTATACTTTTTGATGCAAAACTGCACCGCTGGCTAACGCCATTTTGGTGCGCCGTTCGGGCATCAAATTTATACTTTGACGCACGGCGGAGCAAACCACAGGTGGGAGTAATTTTTTTCTACGCACACCGCAGCGTCAAGTCGTAAAGTAAAACAACGTTAACGCGGCAGAAATGACTGGATATGCACCTTTTTTTGGCGTCAAAAAACCCCGCAAACACTGCCATTTCAGCAGAGGAGAGCCAAAATGGATCCCAGATGCCACTACAGACCCCAGGAAGATGACAACAGACAACAGACCAGAAACCAGCCAGGAGGACCCACACAAGAACCAGGACACTTATAAGAAGAAAAGAAAGTGTTGCTTCAGTGCAGAGGAGCAGGAAATTCTGGTTAAAGAGGTGACGGAACACCAGCACCTATTGTTTGTCACCTCAAAGTTGCCAATCAGTGGGAGAGAGGCTATATGGCAACAAATTGTTGACAAGATTAACAGTGTGGCAGAAGTACGCAGAACAGTCATCGAGTGCAAGAAACGCTGGCATGACTGCAAGTGCAGGGCCAAGGAAAAGATGGCCAGGAACAGGAAGGCAGCACTGCAGACTGGAGGTGGGAGTCCAGCACACCAGGAGGCCCTGGACCACATGGAGGAGATGGTCACAGCCGTCATCCCTGAGGAGATCGTCACAGGGATTCAAGGACAGGACAGCGCTGACTACCAGGAGACAACGCACATGCAGGGTAAGTCGCATGGGGAATTAAAATGCACTAATGTCAACTGCAACCAGGGGGGGAATACCTACTACACATTGCATGTAAGTCATCATATACATGGAGTGGAATGGGTAAAGGGGCACGGCATGGGGGCATGGCCTGCACAGACAGAAGCTGGGCCACACCATTACACTACACCAACAACAGTCCCATGGGGGCATGCTGTCATGCCACAGATGGAGCAAAGGGAATCCACACCAGGAGGGAAGGCCACAATGTCAAACTGACATCCATGCACACATTAGCCAATGGCAGTAACCTCCCCATGGATCATACACACCTAAATTAGGGGGTTGAGGATGACAACTTCAGCAATCCCCTGAAACAAGGCAAAGGCTCCAGTCCTGTCAAATGTGAATGCCCTTAGTTGCTGCAAACATCAGCCAATTTCAACAACAGTAGGAGCTACACAGCACTAAGGACATACCAATGCTGCATATGTCAGGGTCCATCCTGTGCCTGGGTCACAATGTAACATCCCAAATGTCATACTGCTCAGGCAACAACATTGAGGGGGAGGACATATGTAACTGGTCACTGAAATATACCTCCACAGTCAGAGGAGGAAATAGGACACTGCTACGACAATCAGGGCAATCCAATGTACCACACATTCCCCAACATCAGCAGTACACATTACCAATGCCAACATCCATATCGTGTCATAACATTGCTATTCATAGGATATGCTACATGTCAAATACATTTAAGTGGATGTGAAAGATCAGAGATTGGGGCAGGTCCAGATTGTTAAATGTGCTGCCAGTGCCATCAGAACACCCACAGCCAGTGAAAGGTCTCACCATGAGAATGGATGTAGACGGAGGGTTGAGTAGGACAAGAAGGTGGCAAATCACTATTTGGCCAAAACCAACGCCTAGAGGAGATGATGCCGACAAGTCTAATAACTTAATAACATAAATGTTTCATGCAGGTGGGCCATTGGCCTGGGAGAATGCCCATCTGAAGGACTGGAGCAATGAACATGAAACAAGATCACAATGTGAATTCATCACAAGGCAGGCATGTCACATCACCAATGCCACAACACAGACACACTAATTGTACCCTGTTTCATTGCAGAGGAAGATGGATCTCCTGTGGATATGCCTGTCCCAGATTACCCTGATGACGTGGATGACGAGCTGATAAACATTCCCCAGGAGACTATCCAAAAGGTCCTTGAAACCCTCCAGACCCCACCTTCAGTCACAAGGAGGAGCACAGAACAAGCAGCCATCGCAGAGGATCCACCCAACACCCCAATTGTAAGACCTGCCAGCTCCAATACAGCTGAGGACTCAGACGACACAGGCACCAGCTTTGAGAGAACTGTAGTTGGGGTACAGCGGGAGCTGGCCAAGGAGGTGCAGGTGGGGATGCAAACAATGGCAGCCAGCCTAGAGGGGGTGCGTTCGTGCATGATGTCATCTGCAGATCAGGCAGCAGCTATGCAAGCCCTAACATCTATCTTGCAGGAACAGCAAAAAAAACAGAAGGAAATCAGCACAGCTGTAATACAGTTGACCCAACACCTACAACAGCAATCCTGTCAAAGCGTGCACAAATGCAACATTGAACCCCTCAGGGCCGACCTGGCTGCCTACCATCGTGATGTGGCTGCTATGCTCAAGAACCAGCAGATCCTCCTTGCTGCAGTTCTGCCCTTAAGACCTTCACAGGGAGCAGCGACCGGGATGTCTGACTCCACGTCTTCTAACACTGAGGTGTGTGTTGCCCCTTCACAACCACCACCACCAAGAACAGAGGAGGCAACACAAACATCAGAAGAAGAAGACATGGAACAGATCACCTTCACACGGAAAAGTACCCAAAAGCACTAGTCCCTGCCACATGGCCAACTATTACCAAGGTCCTGCGCTTTGTAACATGCCAGTCTTGCAACAACTCTACTTAATGACTGTTCTGCTTACCACTGTATGTCTTGTCAGCCTGCCCAGTGATTGTCTCTCTCCTACTCATTGGCAAATCCTGTCCCTCTGCACTGTCTGAAACATCACCCCAGCATGTCAAAAGCATTTCCGTAACCCCTTGTGTAGGATCACAATGTAAGATGACACTCTAATGGACTCACAATCATGGACAATGTACAGATAGCAAAACAGCACTTTTCAATAAATAGCACTTACACAACAAATCTGTCTCTGGGTAATGTGACATATCAACTGTGCAGTAGATAACTGAAATGTGCCTACTGTCAAATTACGTAGCTTGTCAATACAACTGTCCTGAAATTATGTAGTCAGAGAAATCTGCACAGTGCCCATGATTGCATCATACTCTGCCCATCCTGAGGGACATATCTGATGAAGTGAGAAACCATACACCATCATGCTGTGTTGAACAGAATAATGCTTCCTCAAGGGATATCTAAGTCATAAAATAGTGGCAGCAAAATGTTGTCACCATGCAATACTAACACATATAACAGTGCACACTAATCTAAGCAAACACTACAAAAACTGCATGAATGAAGGTGTCTGAGTTTACATAGAAATAGGTAATCATGCTGAACTGTGTCACAAATGACGTATGTGAGTCATGAAGACAAGAATACTAGAGTGCCTATGATAACTCATCTTATAAGGGTGTCCTTGATCATCACACTGCAGTCAGACCTAAAACTGTTCCCCCAATACCAAGTCTGGAAGCACTGTTTGTGACGTAGAAAACACACTTATCAACAGAAACACATTGTCATCCATATTAACTGTGATTGGTGGTTGCAACGAAGGGTGGAAACTTTGCAAGGTAGCTCTGGGGTAGCTGCCAATCTTACAGCTCAGTTGGGATTTGTTTGTAGCATAGGACACAAATGTAATAGTACAAATTTCATGTAGACTGATTCCAAGCCCAGGATCAAGTACCATTTAACACATACTGTTAAGGGTTAACCAAATATTTATTAAATGCTAATCAAAGAAGAAGAAACTGAGGGAAAAATCTTACCTACCCGAATCTACCCTGACTACTCATTACCCACAACTGTTCCTAACTAACCTAAGCTACACTTACTTATCACATGTAATGAAACGTTCTAAACATCCACCCCCCACCCCCCTTATGAGACGGGACACATGGAGGACAACAGATACTAACCTAAACACATACTATACTATCCTAAACAAATATATATTTTTTTATTATTATTTTTTTATTTTTTTTATTAAGCACACAAGAACCCCAACATAGCCCACACATGTAATAAGATAAAATAGAAACAATCAGGACCCCCCACCCACTTACACTAACTAAACTAACAGCCTATACTAACATAACACTAAGACCCCTAAGCCTACTAAGTATAAGAACAAGGAAAGAGGAGGGAGGGGAGGGAATCATGTCCATATCAAAAACAGTCTAGAGGTTGGCCCTGCGGAGGGTCCTCTTGATCGACTTCACATGCCGGTTAATGTGGCGCACATCCCGGCTCAGGTGGCTTAACTTGCGCAGCACACGGTCCATCTTCCGTTCCATGTTGTGGAAGGCTGCAGGGTCAACAGATGGAGCTGGGGCAGTCTGGGTACCGGTGGAGGAGGTCTGTGTGTGTGTGGAGCCAAGGCCAGTGGGCTGTCCTGCACCTGTAGCAATGCTGGGGCCTGGAAGTCCGGCAGATGTAGGCACAACAGTCCCAGCTGTGTGTGGGGCCACCTGGCTTGAAGTGGTGGTTGTGCAGGTGGTGGCTGTGGTGGGCAAAGTAGGGCCACCCTGTGGGAAGGCCCTCCATGCCCAGGAGGCTCGTTCATGGCGATATCGACGGGCCATCCTCCTGAACCCCGACTCCACCAGCAGGATGTGCTGGTATCTCATGGCCCGCCGCTGGAACTCATGGACCTGGTCTGGAGTCATGTTTGCAGCTGTGAATACAAATGCAAATAATTTACATTAGGAACTGCATTGTGTGAAATGGCACAAGAAGTTAATCAGACAATACATCTACTGTACTTGTAACAGCTCATATCACAATACAGATCATTGAATGTCCCTGAGGAAGTACATGGCAGGCCAGCCTACAAAGGTTACATCACACATAGCACATCCATAACCTACAAGATGGGTAACAACTGGCTTTGACTTGCCATCTGAGTTCTGCCAGTTATCAGCTAACAATCATGCTGCATATCCTCCGCCAAGTCCTGGGCTACAAATGTCAGTGTACGGAATGCAAAACTAAAGCCACATGGTCTGCAAGTTGTAATAGGACTTGCCTGTATAGTACCAAGTGCCAAACCTGAGTGTGTATACTAGGTTCCAACCAAACAGTCACTTATTCACATGTATGTGTAACATACTGGTAGCATCAGTACTAGGTACCCCATTCATAAACCCATGCCTGTGTTTGAGGGTGGGGGGGTGGATCAGCAACTATCAATTTCCAAAAGCATGTACACCGCGGAGTGTATTGAAAACTCCACACATGTTTGGCTCTACACACACACAGGTAAGGTCTATCAACAATTAGGAGTCAGCAAACCCTAGACCAATCATAGGGCCACACATGTCAGGACATGCAGAACTTGGTACATAACATATACTTCCAGTAAGGCCTGACTTACATCAGACACAGAGTTGCAAGAACACCCATGATCATGATTAGCATGCACACCTAGGCCATTGCACTCAAGTTCCACATACTTGTAGCACTACATGTGGAAGTACATGCTGCTAGGAGGGTCTACCTACAGTTTAATAAGTACCTTGGAAAATAGGGAAGCAGAAGTCTATTGGAAAGCAATTTACTGTACCAATCGTGGAGAATGTGGGTCTGACAGGCTGACTAAATCTGAGCTGACTTCCAGAGTGACTCTTGTTGATACAAGTGTCATCCACATGACTCACCCCAGTACTCACTGTGGTGCCTACAGGAATGGCCTACAATTCCTAGATAATACCATAGGATACGCATTGGCCAGCTCAAAACATTTGAGAAACTGAAATCCCACTCATGGAACAAGACAAATGATTGCCCAACACATCACACCTTGCTATGCGTTCAACACACAGGAGTCCATAACCAGCAAACACATCACATAACATACATATCAACACTTACTGGAGTGGTCGGGGTCCTCAAATGTAGCCACCTCTGCCACAGTGTAGGGTGCCGGTCCACCTGTAAGGCATGGAAGGAAGAAATGTGCTCAAAATCTGTGCACAGACCAACAATTTCATAAACATATACAATGTGTAGGCTGAATAAGGAAATGGCAGCCATTCAGACATGATGATACTGCATCTGATATATCACTGCCAACTTGTACATAGCATGGGTCTCCTGTGACAGTTACACACATATCTGCACACATGCATTGGCCCTAACTATCATGTGGTGGCAAACATGCCCAGTCATTGGTGACCTGAAAAAAATGTGGAGTGTAATCGTCTCATCATGTGCATCCAAGAGAGACATCCAAAGCCTGGTTACTTGAGGACTGCATTACCAGTCAAACATGCTATGTGGCCATGAGACATTTATGACACACAGGTACAATGTACAGAGGACAGGGACTTTTGTAAGCCCTCATGTTGTTACAGTTTATTCATTTGATGTGGCCCAGCTATGGTGATTTGCACCAACCATGGAGATGTGAACCCATGTGCATACCTTTAGACTGCCATCCCTAATTGGAATGTGGCACAACTAACTCCAACAAACATTCGAAGATGTTAGCTGAGGGCACCTTACACGTTTTCACGATGTTTCCAAATCCAGATCTGACATGTGTCCAAAAAGATAAAGGACCACAATAATCTCTAAAATTCATAGTACTTCCGTGAACACTTTCCTTCCACACTCATCAGACTCACATGAGACATATGTCTGAGCCACTTTGCTATAATCAATTGACGTGAAGCCAGCACTCATTTTCTGCATCATGTAGTGATTCTAAAGTCAGTCTAGCTATTGCGTCAACAAAGTTAGCCAATATGTTGATACATCTTTACTTCTCTGGCAAAAGTGCCCTAAATAGACATGATTGGCTCCTATTTTGTTTGGTTGTCTGACACAAAGGCCGCACCAATTTACTTCACGGAAAAGTATCCTGTAAGTTTGCTGAGCACGTGCTACCTGACAGCTAGCAATTGTGATCCTTCCTATAGTGCATCAATTATCCCAGTATGTTTCCCCAGCATTACACACAGTCAGCAAGTTAGCTGGCAGACATAGTACAAATCATCTGATGTCACTACAGAGCATTTAATCATGCACATTTAGATGATTAGTACTCACCAACAGGGCCACCAATCACGATTCTCAGGTGGTCCAAGAGATCCTGCTCCCTGGTGATGAGGTCAGCCCACCAGTGCTTCAGCTGGTGGTCACTCCTCTGGCTGGCATACACACGCTGCAGGTGATGCAGCACCTTTCCCCACCGGATTCTGCGTGCCTCTGTGTGTTACCCCTGTATCACCCTGCCCCCTGCCTCGATCATCAATGGCAAGAAATGGCACTCAAGCCATATGAAGCCCCCCAACTCCTCTTCACCCATCCTGCCAAGACGTGGCCTACCAGACATTGTGGAAATGTGAAAGGGAATAGGGGTTAAAGAAATAGAAAGTGGAAAAGGGGGAAAGTAGGGGTACAAATACAGAAGAAAAGTAAACTTAACCACTAAAAGAGCCCAACTTCCCCCCAAACTACCACTACCCACAACAGACTCCCACAAACAACAAAAACACTAGATAAATGGACAAATGTACACAAAACACAGTAGGACAGTATACACCAACAATATTTATTTCACAAATTGACAATAGAGACAGCACACAGGACAAAAAAGCACAAAATCTAAGGACACCACTCTCTACACAGCCACACAGTCTAGAAGACTCATAGAATGCAAAGTGAAAGTGAAAGTACACCCACTGTACATGATCTGTAAACAGGATATCCTATTACATCACTTCCTGTATAAAATGTCCGCCCTTTTTTGCGTTTTGCGTAATGTTTTGTCCACCAATACTGTATTTGCGCAATTTGTTTTTACGCACAGGAGTGAAAATTAGCCCACATCCAGATAATTATACAGGCCATGTACTATTATTTGGATGCGGCCTAATGTTCACTCCTGTGCGTCCCAAAAAATGACGAAAATACAGTATTGGTGGACAAAAAATGATGTATAACGCTAGGAACGTCAACATTTCAGTGCGTGAACTGGTTTTGGGCATTTTTTTCTGTTTTTATGTTATGTTACATTTGGAACACATCATAGCTAGGCTGATGGCACCCACTATGGTGTTGATGGTGTATGTTCACATGTGTGATATCATACTGCAGCGGACCATGATCCGCTACTTCTTTCACAGTATTTTTACGGTTGACTGACGCACTAGATGGCCATACGTGTGGCCTACATATATGTATTGCACAAATTGGGCATGTTTGGCATAAGGAGAGGATAGCAATGTGACGCACATATGTACAATACCTAAATGCCTTTGGCTCAATGTATGTGCTTTGGCAACTAATGTATTTGTTGACCAAGTGTGTGTGTATCACATGATGCATTATTGCACATATGATTGTATGAATGTGACGTCCATGTGTCCAATCCTTAGATGCAAGTCATTGTGGAAATGAGAGAGGACATGTGTTAGTCATACATGTAACAACATCCGTAATGTGGACTTCCAAGATTTAGGGTAACGTAGACACCACATGTGACAAAGCATGCACAAATAGATGGCAGACACTTGTTCATGTCAATGGTCCACATTTTCAACATCCTATGTCCTAGAGTTTTGGTAACAGCTTCCTAGGCACTAGTTAGTGAATCCCACAGTGAGTCATACACATGCATTGAGGAAGTGGGTACCATGTTGTTTGCCCAGACAGACAAAGGTGAATCACAAATGTATGATAACACCACAGTTGAGGTCATAGAAGTGAGCCACAACTCTCAAGTGGCTGTGGTGGACCAGCAGACGAGGCAGCACTTGTCCACATATTTCCAGTGAACAATTGCACATAGGTGTCTTGTTCATGTGTGTGGTCCAATGATGATCCTGTATATTTTTTGGGGTGTAATTTGTCACAGTTCGGTCCAGGACTCATCATGAGTCAGTGGCAGCTATTCCTGTATCTCCTGGGTATCCTTTGTTGATCAATGTGAGTAAAGTGGATGTGGACATGAGAACCTACATGGGGATGGTTCTGCTGAAGGCCCCGTACCCAATCCCTGCATACGGCCCTGGGACACTGTCACACTTTGTCATTCATGCATAAATGAGACCCAGACAAGGGATGGGCCATGAATTTTGCTTTTCACAGAGGATTTAACTCATATGGTACAATTAAAATGGCAGATGATGCTATACAATGCATTTGGGTATGCATTGAAGAAGCCTATGCCCAAATACCCCCTGATGAATGAGAGGTTTGCTAACGCAAGTGTGCTACATATGTAGACGAGGGATACTATAGTGTGACGCACAGACAGATGCCAGTCAGGCTGACAGAATACAGGGTGAATCAGGATCCAGCAATTTGGCAAGTTACATAATCAGTGGTCTGACTAAGACTGTTTGGAGGACAAACTAGAGAGTTGACATGTCAAGCTGTGTATGTCCTGTGTTTTTGAAGGTGACAAATGAACCCAAGGGCTGTGTTACACGGCTTAATTAGTATCAATGCTTAACGGTGTATTTGACAAAATGGCAACTCCTATGCTGGTCAAGGCATCAGCAGGGGCAGTGCTTGTTGAAATGGGTGGTGTGCATGGAGGTGATAACAGGTGTGGGCTGCATCTGTTTCTCACAAGTCCTGTAAGTGAGATTTGCATTCTAATGGCCAACAGACATTTTCACAGGGAAGCAATCTACAGGTGCTAACAGGGCTTAGAAACTAGAAGCCAGTGTATTAATTGACCTGACGTCCATGCAGTCAGATGTTTTATAACAATGGCATACCATAGGAAAGGTTGTAGCACACTGGATTGCTATTGACAGGCTGTGTGTGTAGAGGGGGGAATATCAGGGTACACATCTTAGTATTCCAGGGACCTCTTCAGACAGGTGGGTTGTGACCAGGTGCATGGGTGTGTCAGGAGTTAGGAAATGGGCTGACATGTACATGGAATGTCATGTGCGCAATGCTGCTCATATGTGTGACACTTGTGCTGTCTATGTACAGCTTCTAGGGAACTCTGGTCACAGATAGTCCTTGCAAATATTGGATGCAGTTGGACTTACTGCTGTCAAGGGTCTGGTCAGACATTTCTGTTACTGATGCAAAAGCACATCGACTGCCACATGTATGAGGCTTGTTTTCCCCTTATTGAGTGATGGTGTCTTAGTTGTGTGCCATATGCTGCGTTGGACCTTGATTTCAACATGTATTTGTGAAATAGGTGTGGTCCTCTGCTATTGGCCTTCAAAGGAGAAATGTACATGATATATGTCATTTACAGTGTGTGTGTATGTGACCATTGTATGTTACGCATCACATTAGCTCTGGGATTTTCAGTGTCCTAATCAGTATATCAGCAATGCTCCATGAGGCAACACTCTTATTCTGATGGTTAGAGATAAAGGTGTGATTAGCCAGACCATGATATGGTGATTATTATAGGTGTTTATTTAAATTAGTTCATAAAGTGGTGTTGGTGATTATATTTAAAAGAAATTGTTCATGATATGTTGCCGCCAGCGTATACCAGCGGCCGTGTTCTGTAGTTCCCCCTCATGTTGCAGGCCAGCATCCTCCTTTTCCTCCTCTTCAGGCATGTGTGGCTCTTGTTCCAGGAGGGGAATGTTCCTTTTGACGCAAATGTTGCGCAATATAGCACATGTTAGGATGATCTTACAGACCATCTCCGGGGAATATAGGAGGCTACCACCAGTGATGTCGAGGCACCGGAACCTTGACTTGAGGATGCCGAAGGTCCTCTCGACTATGGAGCGTGTCCTCCTATGTGCTTCGTTGTAGGCACACTCTGCTGCAGTACTCGGGTTGCCAAATGGTGTCATTATCCATGGCTGGATGCCATACCCCTGATCAGCTGCAAGAGAAAATAAATGGGATCATGTTGATGTAGCTAGCCCCATTGAAATCACCTTGCATGGCAGTAGTTGTCTTGTGTTGTCTGTGACTCTTTTGTGTTATGATGTCGCACCCTAGGCTTGTAGGATGTACCATCTGCATTGTGTTGTTTCCTTGGCTGAACAAGTGTTTGGCTGCTGACCGGTTGTCAGCAGTATGTTTTGGGATTTGCAGTACAGTGTGCCCTTCCTAGCATTGTGACTTGTGATACAGGTGTCCGTGTGTCTTCACTAGGGGTGAGATGATAGTTCCATACACAGAATCATTTTGACAGTGTTGTTAACACGTTCATATCAATGTACCCTGGACATCCCATACCTTTAGACTTATGCAATGGATTAATGTAAACGTCATTGGGACACTTACACTTTGCAAGGTGACATTTAGGCAACCCACTCCACACGTTGTGATCTTTGACGTTTTAACATTAGGCTGTACAGTAATTTCAGATGTGTGACAGGTTCAATGGTGACCTAAGAAACATGGCTAGCGATGTCACGACCTCAGTGTGTTCCTGTTCACATGTTGCTGTTGTGGTGTATGTGTTGTGTGTCCTAGAGGGTTGCTGTGCAGTGTGTATATAAGTAGGTTTTTGTACTTACCAACAAGTAGTCCATTGCCATACCGTCCATCCTGGAAGTGTTCATTGATGGTGCTGTGACGGACGATGAATGAGTCATGGACACTCCCAGGATATTTAGCAACGATGTTGGTGATCAATCCTTGGTGATCGACAATGGCCTGCACACTGATAGAGTGTGTGTGCTTCCTGTTGAGGTAGAGGTGTTCAGTTACAGCAGGTGGCACAAAGCATACATGTGTGCAGTTGATTGCACCAAGGACGTGTGGAAAGCCACTAATGAGGTAGAACCCCTGTTTTGTTTCCTGCTGCTTCTGCAGTGTGTTAGAAAAGCAGATGTGGCGGGGTGTAAGTCCAATGATGGCATCCAGTACTTTGGGCAAAAATGCAGAGAATGATGGTTGTGATATTCCGGCAACCAGGGCACCAGTTGTTTGAAAAGAGCCACTTGCCAGCATGTGAAGTACGGCAAGCAGCTTGGTTTCTGTTGGGATGGTGCGGGGTGTCAGCAAAGTGGGGGCCAACTGCGGTTCAATGTTGCACAGCAGCTGCTAAATGGCCTGCCAGTTCAACCTGTACCTCTGGATGATGTCGTGTTCCCTGAGGCCATGAGGGGTTGTTCTAGGGCGGAATATCCTCTCCTGCCTTCTGCGCTGCCTTTGGGGTCCCTGCTGGTGTTGTTGTAGCTCCTGTCGTAGCTGCTGGGCTCTGCATCTTCGTGCATGCTGGATGAGAATCACCTCCATGTCTCCCTTTTGCTGCTCTGCTGCTCTGCTGTTGCTTCTGTGTGTTCTGATTAAATAAAATCCAGGTGTGTTTGCCCCATTTAAACACCTGCCCTGACCCAGGCGTTAAATTTTGACGCAAATCGGTCTGTGCATCATTTTAATTTTTTTACAAGATGTGCATTTAGACAAGAAACACTGGAGCGGCCTGGGTGCTCTATAACAGACTTTGGGTACTTCAGAGGAGGTGTTAAAAGGGGGCATACTATTATCTATAATGAGTCCCCACGTACTCTACAGGAGTTGCGCCAAAATGTTGGCGCTACTCCTGCAGAGTACATCTATAGCATCAAACAAATTATGCTATTGCCTCCTACCCTGCGCCATGGTGCGCAGTATTTTAAATATTGTGCACACATGGTGGCAGTAGGGGGGCACTAAGGGGTGCAAGGAAAGTGGTGCTGCACTAGGCGCAGTGCCACTTTCCTTAAATCTGCCCCTTTGTTTTCAGTGTGTAATGCATTGCAACTTCTGTAATGCCATATTACCTGAAGCAGGTGCACATTGCACAGCTACACACCACAGAGCTTAATTGAACTATGATGCAATTAGGTCACAGGTGGTGAAATGCCTTGGGCAGGGAGGAGATGATGGGTGGTATATCTGCCTCATTTAACAAAAAAGTTAACTAAAAAAGTCAATAAGCAAGCAAGGTGATTTACCACTGGAAGTGCTTTCTCTCCAACCGCTTGAGCCTCCTCCAATGCACTCACTGCCTAGCTGCTTGAGCTGGCTTCTGCATGGGTGATCTGTGCAGCTAGAAAAAACATAAATTACCAATTTTTGATGCCAGATTCACCACCTAAGTAATTATTATTTTGCACAAAATACAACAGCAATACCTCATATAGTAAGGGTAGTAGTATCTTCTATCGAAACTATCACTTTGGAAGGTTTGTTGGTTGACAACATGTTATAACCATCAGGAAGTCAAGTTAAGCAAAACTTTGTTGACCTAATGGAGGGACAGGGCTATGAAAGTATGAGAGTGAAGGGCAAAGAAGGGGTGGAAAGGAATGGTCAATAAAGGACATATGATCTTTGATAGTAATGGGATCTCATTTCTTTAATGGCATTCTTCACTGTAATGGAAACTGCTAGTACAATATACATATATATATATATATTTATATATATATATATATATATCCCAAATAAATGACTTCTTAATCACAGTGAGGAGTGCAAAAATTTCTGTGCCAATTCTGCAGTGATACAGCCTTTAGGATTTAGGGCGGCTGTCGCATCCGCAGCTCGGCACCAGCCCCGTATAGTGGATGAGACCAGAGTACGTGATCTAATTTAAAGGATATATATATATATATATATATATATATATATATATATATATATATATATATCCTATTGGTGGTCGCCAGTAGGTAGTTATAGTTAGGACCATGTTTCTATCGAAAAAGCGTTTTTGACTTGGCTTAATTCTTTGGCACCGTTTGATGAATTTTCATGAAATTTTGCAAAACAAAGTGTCTCAGTGATTCTTGTTGCACATGGAAAGTTTTGGGGTGATCTGTCAAGCAGAGCCGAAGAAAAAGTGGGAGTCAAAAAAGTTGTGTTTCTTATGTTAATTCCAATAGGACCTTTAGACACGACTGCAACCCGAACTGCTTGACAGAATTACACAAGTTTTTGGCAGAAAGCTAGCTTTCGGTACGTAGATTACACTTTTGCTTATTTGGTATAAATCTATCCAGTAGTTTTTGCGATATTAAAGGGAAAATACATTTGTATATCCCGGGACGCGGATCCTTTGTGATGTATTCATGAAGAATGATGAGCTTGTGCAGGAAAAATGCAGGGCTCTGATTGGCTGCCAACACTTCAAACCAAGAAGTGTTGGCAGCAACCTTGGAACTCGGCTTCACCCAAGTCCCACATTTCTTTTTTATTAAACGACAAGGGACCAGGCTTGAGTTACATGACCCCTTAGCTTTGGTCCGGGGATCCCAGAAGGACCCCCCCTACCCCTCCTCCCCCAAGAGCTAAAAAGTATTTTTAAAATTTTCACTGCAATTTGCCATGGATTCAGTTGAAATTAAAAAGAAAAGCATTGGCTCCTGTGCTTGTTTTCTATAGAGCCTCTTGATTGGCCAGGTCCCGCTGGCATTGATTTATATGTTCGGAGGGCACCCACCCACCCGCAGGCCAGGGACAGCCACTTACCCGGGGCGATTTCAGTTAAATGTGCAGAGGGGCAGTGTGGCCCTCCCGTGCCCAGGGCACCACCACCTCCCTGGGGAATAATGCTTTTTTGATGTAGTGGAGGCTCATCGGCCTCCCTCACAGCCCCGGCGACAACCATCTCAACAGAGCATTAAAGACATTTGGAGTGGGGGGCTGTGCAGAACCCCTACAGCCCCAGGGAACACCACCTACCCTGGGGCACTAAAGAAATTTGGTGTGGGGGGCTGCGCGGTTCACCACCTTTCCGGGGAAAACACTAATTACAATAGAAAGGGGGTCTGTTTCAGACCCCCTGCAGCCCCAGGGACCACCACCTTCCTGGGACTATTCTTTGTTAAATGGGGTCTGCGCGGCCCCCGTCATGGAGCCACTAATGGACCTCGGGACCACCACCCCCCAGAGCCAGCTCCTGCTGTGTCCCGGACTGGCTTGGGGCAAGTCACAGCAAACACTGTCAAACATCTCTCCCTTCATCAGAGCAGAAGTTTCCTCGGTGTGTCAGCCCGCAGAGATGCAGGCAGGTATACAGAGAAAACTGCTCTCACAAAGAGGGAGCTGCTTTAGCAGCTTTCTCTCTGTGACAGCAATGCTGGCTCCCACAGGAGGTGGGGAGCCAGCTGGGACTGTGAGGACCTTCAGGCTCCTCCTACGGTCACCAACATTGAGATTGGCCACAAAACCAGGCCTTGGGGAATAAGGTCCCTGGGACTGAGATTGGCCCTGGGGAGGGGGACCACGTAGCCCCCTCCCACCCAAAAAATAATTGGGCCACACCTGAGGGACGGGGTCCCTGGGGCCCAGATCAATTCTAGGAAGGGAGGCCGCGGGGACCCCCTCACAAAAAAAACCCAAAGGAGACTAGGCCTCAGGGGATGGGGTGCCAGGCGCCAAGATCGGCCTGGAGATTGGGGCTGCACAGACCCACTCTCCAAAAATAAATAAATGTTTAAGGTGGGCTCTGGGGTATGTGGTCCCTGAAGCGAGATCAGCCTGGGAAGGGGGGCCATGCAACCCCCTCCAAAAAATTTACATTTAGGCCATGCCCCAATGGATGGGATCCTCGAGGCTGAGATCTGCCTGGAGGGCATGAAGCCCCCTCCCCCCCAAAAAATATTATATTTATGCTGGGCCCTGAGGGATGGGGTTCCTGGGCCCGATTTCAGCCAGAGGAGGGGGGGCATGTGGAAATGGATTGCTGTAGGGGGCCCTCCCCCCAAAAAAAGAAATTTAGAAGGCCAGCCCTGGGAGATGGGGTTTCTGGAGCCAAAATCGGCCAGGGGATGGTGACCGCGTGGCCACACTCCTCCATTTATTGAAGGCCAGCCCCATGGGATGGTGTCCCCAGGGCTGAGATGGGTCCGGGGAGGTTGGAATGCACATCGGAAGCCAACTCCCACTGCTCATGGCCAAAGGCCG
Source organism: Pleurodeles waltl (assembly GCF_031143425.1). Classification (NCBI taxonomy): domain Eukaryota; kingdom Metazoa; phylum Chordata; class Amphibia; order Caudata; family Salamandridae; genus Pleurodeles; species Pleurodeles waltl. The sequence goes on from NC_090447.1 coordinate 784,740,846, forward strand.
AACACAGTGTGGGGTTAGGTGGTCAGGGGGCTGGCCACAGGCCAGGTCCTGTGGCCAACCATTGCCCGCACGACCAAAGGCCATCAACGGTGGTGGTTGGATTAACGTATAGTAATGAAAATTATTTTACGTTAAAAAAAACGGACATTGACTGAAAAAAACAAAGATTACAGGGATGTTATAGTTAGCAAATAGGAAAAAAGAACATAGAAATATTTTTTTCAGCACATAGGGAGTTTGCAAGGCTCTATGGTCAACTCCCTGCGTTAAGGGAAAAAAAATTGAAATTCACCGAAAAAAAAACAAAAGTTACAAGGGTTATAGTTAGGAATTGGCATTTAAAAAATCTTAGAAAGCAATGGTTACATGGACTTTATAGCTAATTTCTGAATTTACACGTACAAAGTCAAAGAAATGTAGCTGTTATTGTTAGAGTTATTTCAAGTAGCTGTAACTCGTGCCCTAAGGAAACTCTGTCTCGAATTATGTCATAGACTGATGTAATATGTGGGCTAATTAGAAGTGCATGGCAAGGGAGGAACCCAGAAATGCTCTGTCTATGGAAAGTTGCTCCTAACTATAACTACCTATTGGCGACGAGCAGTAGGTACACATAGTTAGGACCTACTTTCCCATAGGAAAATAATGTTTTGTTTTGGCTATAACTTTGTCTCTGTTTGATGAATCTTCACGAAATTCATCAGTAGTTTATATAATTAGTCAATCACATCATGTACATTTAACTCACATCTGAGTGTGGGAATGATATTTGAAAAAGATAGCAATTTTAGAAAACAAAAAGTAAATATTGCTCACTGAGCCCTGCAACCACAACACTGAGCAGGTTGGGCAGGTCCTGCTCTCAGTCTATTATATGGGCTCAGTAGTTTGACAGCTGCTGCATTGCACTCTGCACCCCTGTGCTGTGGCTCATGCATGCCCTACTCTCCCCCACAGCAGCTGACCCCTTGACAGGCCTGCCGCTTGCTGCCAACAGATGTGGAAGGTGGCACTGGACCCAAAAGGCAAGTGTGATCACCTCCACCTCACTAGAAATGGGATACCGCTGCACCCCTTCACTGTGGCGGCACCTACAGGACATGCAAGTGGCTCTGCCACCACCACTGCCTTCTTCTGCCATACCGCAGAAAGGAAAGAAGTGGAACAGGAGAAGGAAGAAACAAGGAAAGGAAAACCAAAAGAAGTACAAAAATGTCACACAGACAGAAACGTGAAATTACACACACAGAATGGCAGTGATAGGAATGAGTAAATGAAGGGCAGGATGAAATAGGAGTGATCAGATGGGGAAGGACTATGTATGATTAGAATTTAGAAAAGCAAGCCAGGAGGAGAAGCAGAAGCAGGTAAAACAAAATGCCCACGCCCATGCTCATTATGTGGTGCTGTTCGCGCTGATTTTCAGTGTGGAATGCACTACCAGCATGAACAAAACAGTGTGAATGGCAGGTAGATCATTTATCTGCCTGTTCACGAATTTCCAGGGAATTCCACTGAATATTACAGAGTTTTTTGATAACTCTGTGGAATTCTGCAGCTTGAAATTCCACAAATTCTGCCAGGACTAGTATCAATCGTTCTCATCTCTGCATACGTCTGCCTCTAACCTTGTCTCTCTTTGCCCAGGGTCACCTATACAATATTTTAGGGGGGGAGCAAGGAATATCTGTTTTTGTGTTTATCAACAATTTCTGGTTTTAACTTACTGGTAATAAGAAAAGTAAGCAACTCCATCGTTTTAGAGATTAAGGGCCATATTTATACTTTTTGACGCAAAACTGCGCTAACGCAGTTTTGCGTCAAAAAAATTTGCGCCGGCTAACGCCATTCTGAAGCGCCACGCGGGCGCCGTATTTAATCAACGACGTTAGCCGGCGTTAGCTGCCGGCGCTGCCTGGTGTGCGTGGAAAAAAACCACGTACACCAGGCAGCGCCGGCGTAGGGGGATATGGGGCTTGGGCGTCAAAAAATGGGGCAAGTCAGGTTGAGGCAAATTTTTCGCCTCAACCCGATTTGCGCCATTTTTTTCGACTCCCAACCCCCATAGAAATGACTCCTGTCTTAGCAAAGACAGGAGTCATGCCCCCTTGCCCAATGGCCATGCCCAGGGGACTTCTGTCCCCTGGGCATGGTCATTGGGCATAGTGGCATGTAGGGGGGCACAAATCAGGCCCCCCTATGCCACAAAAAAAAAAAAAAATGACTTACCTGAACTTACCTTAATGTCCCTGGGATGGGTCCCTCCAGCCTTGGGTGTCCTCCTGGGGTGGGCAAGGGTGACAGGGGGTGTCCCTGGGGGCATGGGAGGGCACCTCTGGGCTCCTTCCGAGCCCACAGGTCACTTAACGCCTGCCTTTTCCAGGCGCTAAAAAACGGCGCAAAAGTAATTTTTTTTGACCCGCCCACTCCCGGGCGTGAATTTTGCCCGGGAGTGTAAATAAGGCGCACATGCCTCGGAGTACATTTTTTAGACTGGAACGCCTACCTTGCATCTCATTAACGCAAAGTAGGTGTCCACGCTAAAAAATGGCGCAAACTCCATGGACTTTGGCGCTAGACGCGTCTAACGCCAAAGTATAAATATGGAGTTAGTTTTGCGTCGGAATTGCGTAAAAAAAAACGACGCAATTCCGGCGCAAACGGAGTATAAATATGCCCCTAAATGTATATTTCAATGAATCCCAATAGGAGAAAGACAACACTGTGTTGAGGGGATCTTAGGTATGTGCTTCAGACACAGCTGCCCAAGGTCAATACAGCAGAATAGTATGAACGGACATGAAAGTATAACTCAAGTTTGTGTATCTGCTAAAGATGACGTTTTAATAAAAAATTATATGCTATGGTCCATAAGCAGTAGTACAGTAAAGCATAGTGCGACAATCTATAATTTTCAAGGAAGAATGATGAGACTGATGGCAGAGGGGCAAGCAAGTCAGGCAAGAAACCATTCATTTGTCAGGTTGTGCTTGTTAAAACGTTGTTTTATGTGTTTACTTCCTATGAAAAGTTCTGTAACAATGCTACTTTATCCGCATTACACTGGAGATTTCATATTTGTAAACGTGCGAACAGCAATAACTTTCAGTATTTTCTTGATGTATCTGACCAGCAAGGCCATCACATTGTACATTCCTCTGCAAACATTTTACTAGTTTTGACGTTGTGTTTCGAAGTCCACATTACGAGATAGAAAATGCCTTGGGCAATATCACAATATAGAGTTATATTTTTCTACGAAAAGACGAACTTGCAATTTTAAATCAGCGGTATGTGGGATTAGTTTCTCGATTCTTTCTCGACAAGCAGAACACATCCAAGCTCTTGGACGTAGAAATGTCATTACAGATTTCTTGTATAGTGCACCCGTGTATGACATTTGCAAGATTAATACACGATTGTAAGTGAACCACTTCAGCACACAATCTTTTTGCGCTCCAATATCAGAAGTGATGCAGGTTTTTGATCGGCTGTTTTGAATGCACAAGAATTCATCTCGTTGACTAATTTGTGTCAAAGGTTGCCGGTGGTCACCGCTGCCACTTATTTCGGGAGTCCGGCATTAATTTTATATTACCAGAACTTCACACAGTGCACAGGCCGTGACGAATGAATGATTTAATTCACCTCCTTCACTGTAGAGCATCAGTGCCACTCAGCCTGCGGTCTACACTCTTATTGTACTGTATGGTAAATGGATATTATATATGGGCGTCTGCAATCACGGTATAAAAGCCTGCCCCTTATTGTCCGTACCCGGTCACCTATTATAAAGAAATAACTAGCCACTCCACTGTAATAATTAAAATAGTTGAGTTCTGACATCACAATGCCTGTAGGATAGGAAAGGCAGGGCAAGTCACAGACCATAATTAAAGCAAGGAAATGTTTTTTATTGGAAAAGGCCTTTCTGCAGGGTCACCCCCAAACTTTTCGCCTTCCTTCTTCTCTTTTTCTGACCTAATTTTTTCTGTCTTTAGGACTCTGCCCACTTTACTACTGCTGATCAGTGCTAAAGTGTATATGCTCTCTCCCTAAAACATGGTGACATTGGCTCATACCCAATTGACATATTTAATTTACTTGTAAGTCCCTAGCAAAGTGCACTACATGTGCCCAGGACCTGTAAATTAAATACTACTAGTGGGCCTGCAGAACTGGTTGCGCCACCTACATAAGTAGTCCTCAACCATGTCTCAGGCCTGCCACTGCAAGGCCTCTGTGTGCAGCTTGACTGCCACTTCGACTTGCCATTTAAAAGTACTTGCCAAGCCTTAAACTCCCCTTTGTCTACATATGTCACCCATAAGGTAGCCCCTAGGTAACCCATGGGACAGGGTGCTATGTAGATAAAAGGCAGGCCATGTACCTGTGTAGTTTATATGTCCTGGTAGTGTAAAACTATAACATTTGTTTTCCACTACTGTGAGGCCTGCTCCTTTCAAAGGATAGCATTAGGGCTACCCTCATAAACTGTTTGAGTGGTAGATGATGATCTGAAAGAAGTAACAGGGTCATATTTTGTATGGCCAGAATGGTAATACAAAATCCTGCAGACTGGTGAAGTTGGATTTAATATTACTATTTTAGGAATGCCACTTTTAGAAAGTGAGCATTTCTCTGCACTTAAATCCTTCTGTGCCTTAAAATCCATATCTGGCTGGGTTAGTTGACAGCTCCCTTGTGCATTTCACTCAGACAACCCCAAACACAGGATGCTTAGTCACACCTGCACACATCTGCATACTGAATGGATCTTCCTGGGCTGAGAGGGTGGACGGCCTCACATTTACATGTCAAAGCACAGTGGCCTGCCCTCACACAATGGACTGCCAAACCCCCTACTGGGACCCTGGCAGACAGGATGGAACTGAAAGGGGACCTTGTGCACTTCTAAGCCACTCTTTGAAGTCTCTCCCACTTCAAAGGCACATTTGGATATTTAAACAGGGGCACAGACCCTACCAACGCAGACACTTCTTGACAAGATACCTACTGGGAAAGGAACTCTGAACCAGAACCTGCTAAGAGAAGCTGTCTGGCTGCCCAAAGGACTCACCTGACTGCTTTGCTTTAAAGGACTGCTGCCTTGTTGTGGCCCTGGTGCCTGGCTGCCCTGTGGCTCTGCTGAAAAGTGCTCTCCAAGGGCTTGGATTGAGGTTGCCTCCTGTTTTCCGAGGTCTCAGGCCCAAAAAGACTTAATCTCTGCAAAGAACTTGTGTGGCGAAAATCAATGCATAGCCTGCCAGAACTGACACACAGCCTGTCCCATGGTGAGAAAATCACTGCACGCCGAACCTGAACAATGCATCCCAGCTCCCCGAGTGGAGATCGATGCAGCATCAGCGTTGCGACCTGAAATTCAACGCGCGGCCCACTGGGTCAACGCTTTGCTGAGCCGGAACAACAAAGCCCGACCTCCTGCAAAGCGGAATCGATGCAGCACCTGCCGAGCGTCAGGTATTTCCCCGTATCGCCCATCAGATCGACGCAGCTCCTGTGACTTCGTTCCGCATGTCCAGGATTTCTCTGCATCGTCCCCGGGGTGTCCAAATACCCCGCAACCTGAAGAGGATCCAAGTCTGCGCGACGCACGGACCATGCTGCGTGGAAAATATCAACGCATCGTCTGTGTGCACCCGGAGAAACAGACGCACACCTCCCAGTTTTCCACACAACTCCTCCTCTGTGGTCCCTTGTGGATAATTTGGACACAAACCAGGTACTTTGTGCTTGCAAGAGACACTTATTGCTTTTAAGAACTTGAGACTCTTTTTATAAATTTCTAAAGTGATATTTCAACGTGTGCTTGAACTGCATTTATTCAGATAAATATTCTATATTTTGCTATACCTGTGTTTTGTATTTTTGTGGTGTTTATACTGCGTTATTGCATGATTTATTGCACAAATACTTTACACATTAAGCCCGACTGCTCAGTGCCAAGCTACCAGAGGATGGACATAGGAAAAGTTGGATTGTGTGTGACTTACCCTGACTAGAGAGATGGTCCTTTCTTGGACAGGGGGTACCCTGACTGTCAACCAAAGACCCCATTTGTAACAGTTTTCTTTCTTTGTCCTTGTTTTTCTAGCTGTACAGAGACAAGAAACTAGGAGATATCTATGGCAACTTTTTTCCACTCCTCAGATAATTATAGAAAAACTAGAATCTTTCTGCATGTTTCTACACACTCCAAGATACCGTACCTTTATTTAAAAACTGACATGTGTAACCTGATTCTAAGATATTTTTGCAACAAATTTCTATTATCTTTCCTGCAATTCATTTTCCCATTCTAAGGCTTATTTATGAGAAGGTGACGCAGTGCAGGTAATCACCTTGCTGCACCTCCCTGCTTGACAGTGAAAGGGCAGAAATGTGCCATATTTAAAAGAATATGTCTCATTCTGCCTTTTCTCTGCACTTGAGCCAGTTGTGTGTGCCTAGCACTAATGGAGGCACCCTTACACCGTGGTGTAAGGGTGCCTCTGTTGTAAGGAGTATTGTTTTTGTGCAGGGAGGGGCACCTTCCAGCACAAAAATAATCCTCTAAGGCATTTTCTTCTTTCTATGTGTGCCATTGAATGCTGCACACATAGAAACAGGTAAAAATGATGAAAAATAAAGCTATTTCTCATTGTTACATCTCACCTGGTGTGGTGAAGCATTTTAGTGCATTCCCAGGTCTACCACTTTTGGTAAATCTGGAAATGAAGCAAAATCCATGGGTGTTGCGTGGAACATCCATTGAACATTTCTCTTGGGCAACACAGGGATTTGTGCATTGCTCTGGATTCATCAAGCCACACAGGGCCACACAAGGTGGCCTTGTGCTGCTTGAAAAATTGCATTTTTAGAGCTGCGTCAAGCACGCACCACGTTGTATAGTGCAAGAGAGACGAATCTTCCTCATAAATATGGCCCTTTATTTTTATGCTTCATGTTTGCAAACATGCTCTCTCTTTCCTGTGAAAGAGTTATGCATCACAAACATAAGCAGTTTGATGGAAAGGTGATGGTATGATCATGTTTTATAAGGAATATAGTACCCCCTGCTGTATATGAAAAGCATATTGCACGTCATTATGGATGGTAATACCTCATAAAGTAACTCAGCTTTCAGCCTTGTTCATCTACATGGTCCTGGAACTCGTTAGTGACTTGCAATCTCCTTATAATGCAGAGCAGGAGGTACTTATCCCATGTTTAAAGGGCTTGCTAATACTCCATAGACTAGAGTTGGAGCTCACACAGTAAACCGTGAAAATGGCGAATGCAATAATGCATCACTCCCTGTGCGCAGTGTGAATCACAAACTGCTCCTCCTGGTCTCCTGGCCCTCACTAAGTAGGGCTCTCAAGTCCAGTTCCATCTGAAGTCCACGGCACCTGTATTAATTAATTACCGGATCACAAAAATCACATCTCAGCCATTCAATCAATTGGAGTCATTGGACGTTTAGTGCATCTGCTCTCTTTTAAACACATTAAGCAATGATGCTCCCTACAACTTCCTTTTTTGAGTGTGCACTATAACAAAACCACTTGAAATGCAGAGTGACAACGAATGTGGAGTGCACTTTGGAAAGAAGTTTTTACGTTCACCTCAATATTCCCTTTATTCATTTGCTTTCTGTATAGTCTTTCTAAGGTTGTTCAAGATGCTATTTTGGTTTATGTGCCAGAATGTATACTACATGCAGGGTGTAATACTGGTTCACATTCAGGGTGGACTGACTGATGTACCATGAGGACTTTTAAGTAATAAGTAGCAGAACCATTTTGGCCACAATAGAATAATTCAAGAGGAGGGCAGATAAGTTACCTCAAAATTCAAAGAGGAAAGTGTTCCATTATTTCTTCAAGTTATCTCCATATGTTTTCAATGCTGTGTTCTGCAAGTAATATCCATCTAAAATCCACTTTTCCCCTTCGACAGGGACATCAGAAACACTAATATTACCTTGCCAGCTCCGAATCTACTCACAACATGATTGATGTTGTAGGAAGGTGGAGTATTATGTGTCGATGCTGGTTAGGCTTTGTCATAACCAGAGCAGTACACGCTCTATTGGCGACAAAAATGCAAAAACCCAGCACTCTCAAAACAACGTAATTTATGCATTGTGCTGATATGTTGTGGTTTAACCTTTTGCATTGCAGAGTTAAATCCTGAAAACTTATTTTTAATATGCTTACCAATACTGTTCCTTTGCAATGTATTGCTGCAGGTTTTCAGAGTGTGTTAGGTTGTGGCCCCTTTCCAGGGCCTTCCAGAGACTTTCCCTGCAACATGCCTGGGCGTGGTTCTAGGCTGGGCCAAGACTCTATAAAAGAGGGCCAGCCCAACTCCCAGTGCTCACTATTCAGAGGTCCTGGTGCAGAGCAGCAGCTTCTTCCTGAGCTCCTGTCCCGGCGGCCTATTTGGATCTTCCAGTCTTCTGCCCTTCATCCTTCATTGGTGATCATTGTTCCAGGCGGTAAGACGGTGGTTGGACTGTTCCGACACCGTTATGGAGAATTTTCATATTCTTGGTTTAATTCTTAAATGAGTAACAGATTACTTGAGCGCTACCATTTCTTGACATTTATATGGTAGTTTACAAATAGGCAAGACATGCGATTTGTTTCATAAAGGTTTGACTTTGTTATTCATTGCATGCTACCATTTCTTGACATTGGCATGGTGGCTTAAGAATCGGCAAGACGCGCAATTCGTTTTATGGTGTTTAAACATTGTTGTCCATTGCGCTCTACTATTTCTTGACATTTACATGATGTTTTATGAATTGGCAAGACGCGCAACTTGTTTCGTGAGGATTTAACTTTGTTGTTCATTGCGCACTACCATTTCTTGACATTTACATGGTGGCTTAAGAATCGGCAAAAGAAGCGCGATTCATTTCATTGTACTTTGATCTTGTTATTTATTGTGAGCTGTTATTTCTTGACATTTACATCGTGTTTTACGAATCGGCAAGACGCGCGATTCGATTAATGATGATTTGACTTTGATATTCATTGCGTACTACCATTTTTTGGTATTTTACATGGTGACACTCGAATCGGCAAGACGCGCGATTCTCTCCTCGATTTTATTTCATGTTGTTTATTGTATGCCACTATTCTAAGATATTTATTATGTAATATTCGAGTTGACAAGTTATGTGATTTGTTTCCTAAATCCATATTATGTTATTCATGGTGCACAGTCCTTTTATGGTGTTTACTATATAAATATATATATATATATCTGTAATATGCGCAATTTGTGTTGAAACATTTTAAGAGTACACAGAAGGCCAGAGTTTCTAGATGCAATATTGTATGGTCCTAGTATACATTCTCAAAACAGGATTTATATGACTGGTTTAAAATCTAGTCAGAATGTTTTTTCTGATTCTCATGTAAAGGAAAGTACTTGAATAAGAAAGTTTTAATTTAATTCATCTTGATTCCCTTACAGGTATCCGGCCATCTTGAAACTTAGTCATTTTAAACTTAACTCTTAAATTGTTCATGTTTTCAGAGTGACTAGGCTTAGAATCATAGTCTAGTATTGATTTCAGGAGATATCATTTTCATATCGTGTGTTCTAACCTTTTTCTTACTACAGGTCTCCTTCCCAGCTGCTCCCTTCCTAATCCCCTCTTCCCCTCTTGAACTCTCTCAGTCTCTGTGATTTATCTATCAGAGTCTTGGAGCTGTTCAGTGGTGGACGTGTTGGGAACGTGCACAGACCCCGAGGATCTGGTGACTCTGACAGAATAGTGACCCCACAAATTATTATCTTCCTGGCTTGTGTATGTTCTCAGCATGGCCACGCTAGAGGAGTTAGTCAAGGCTATCACCCAGCTCCAAGCAGAGGTGGTATCATCCAAAGAATTGACAACTAGCTTAGCAGAGAGAGTGAGTCAGTTGCAAGATAAGGTAGAGAAGAAGGAACAAAGTCCCACAGGTGTGTCTTGGCCAGTTACTTCTTCTCAGGCTTCTGGAAGTAATCCAATTTCCGTAAATGTTCCTTCTGCAATTCCTTTAGCTCCCCCAGAACGTTTCTCAGGTGACCCTTTGAAAGCGCAATCTTTCCTGGTTCAAGTGGAACTACACTTCACCTGCAGACCAAATACTTTCCCCGATGCCCAGTACAAAGTAGCTTTCTTGTTATCATATCTGTCTGGGGATGCAGCTACTTGGGCAATTCCTCTTGTGAGTAAAAATAGTCCCTTGTTGTACAACTGGAGAAATTTTGTTCGGGAATTTGAGAGAGTTTTTCATCGTAGAACTGTAACACAGTCATCAGATCGTGATTTATTAGATTTACGCCAAGGGAATCAAGACCTAGTGTTGTATTTAGCCAACTTTAACCGGCTGGTTGCCAAAACATCCTCGCCTGAAGAAAAACAAGCGGTCTTGTTTTACAAGGGACTCAAAGAGGAACTAAAAGATATCTTAGCTCAAATCGACCCACAACCTACAGACTGTCAAGAATTAATAAATCTTGTCTTGAGACTTGATCATCGTTTAGCAGAACGTAAAGGAACGTGCAAAAAGATTGAAAAATATTCATGGCGCGTTCATGATAACAGAGACTCAAGAACTCCGAAAGAAAGAATGCCGGAACCGATGGAAATTGGAACCATCAGAAGACCTTTGACCAAAGATGAAAAGGACCTATGCAAAAAAAATGGAAAATGTCTTTATTGTGGGCGAAAAGGTCATTTTGCCAAAGATTGTCCAATCAAACCAAAGAACAAGCAAGGTCCAGTTCAGAAGGTCGCAGCCAATGCACCAGTCAAGTTGGAAAACTAAAACACCCAAGATGCAGAGAAGGGTTTCTTTTGGGTGTCACCGTGGACCCTTCACAATCTAGACATCTTAAACTGGAAATAAGAGTTCAGGTCAAGAAAAAGATCTATTTAAAAAAAGCTCTAGTCGATTCTGGGGCTACTGGGAACTTTGTTGATGTCCAATTGGTTCGTGCATGGGGGATCCCATGTATGTATGTATTGAAAATAAGACCCCAGAAATCATCCAGGCAGTCGATGGAAAACTCTTGACTGGAGGTCCGGTAACTCTTCAGACTATCTCCTTGTCGATGATTTGTGAAGATAAGAATCAAAGAAAGAAACATAAAGAGAAAATCATCCTTGACGTGATCCATGGTCCCCAATATGGGATTATCCTCGGCTTGCCATGGTTAACTCATCACAATCCGGAGATCAATTGGGCAGAATGAAAAATCGTGTTCTCATCTGCGCTATGTAACAAACAATGTCTCCAAAAGATTCAAGTACCAAAAGTTTGCAACTCTTACATAGCTACTTCCGCGGAGAAAGAAATTTAGCTGCCCAAACAGTATTCATCTTACAAAGATGTATTTGATGAGAAAGGAGCAGAGACTCTACCTCCTCATAGATCTTATGACTGTCAAATTGATCTAGCACCAGGTGCGATACTTCCCAACTGTTGTGTATATGCCCTGTCAGAACATGAAAATCAACATTTACGAAAATACTTAGATACATTTTTGGAGAATGGCTTCATTCGCCCCTCTAAGTCTCCTGCAGCTTCGCCTTTGTTTTTTGTTCCAAAGCTAATGGAGAACTTCGAGCTTGCATCGACTATAGGGGTTTGAACAAAGTCACCATCAAGAATAAATATCCTTTACCCCTAATTCCGGTCTTATTGGAACAAGTAAAGAGAGCAAAAATCTACATGAAGCTTGACCTTCGAGGTGCTTATCATTTGGTCAGAATGAGAGAGGGTGATCAATGGAAAACAGCGTTCAAGACAAAATATGGCCTTTTTGAATACACCGTCATGCCTTTTGGTCTGTGTAATGCTCCAGCAGCATTTCAGTTTTTCTTGAATGAAGTTCTTAGAGAGTACCTCGACATATTTGCCATAGTCTACATCGATGACATTTTGATCTACTCAGACAATGAAAACGAACATGTCCAACATGTCAAGAAAATTCTTGCAGCCCTTCGAAAACACCATTTATATTGCGAACTAACCAAGTGTGAGTTTCACGTTACTACTGTTGAGTTTATAGGGGTTATTCTTACCCCTCAAGGTATGGTGATGGCAGAAAAGAAAGTAAAAGCTGTATCTCATTGGCCCACCCCAAAGACTGTTTGTGATGTACAATGTTTCCTGGGGTTTGCAAATTTTTACCGGAGGTTCATAAATCATTTCTCCCAGACAGTGGCTCCAATCACTAAGCTACTAAGAAAGAAAGAAAAGTTTGTATGGTCCCAAGAAGCTGATCAAGCCTTCTTGACTTTGAAGGAAGCTTTCTCTACTGCCCCAGTCTTGACTCATCCTGATGCGAATCAACCTTTCATAGTGGAAGCTGATGCTTCAGATGTAGCAATAGGAGCCGTCTTATCACAACGAAATAAAGACACTGGTCAACTTCATCCTGTAGCTTATATGTCTCGGAAGTTGAACGAAGCCGAACAGAACTATGTCATTGCTGAAAAAGAGCTTCTGGCGATTCGTGACGCCTTTAAAGAATGGAGACATCATTTGTTGGGTGCCAAATACACTGTCACAGTATATACTGATCATCGTAATCTGAGTTCCGCCAGGCTTTTGACCACTCGGCAATTACTCTGGATGCTTTTTTTTGCCGAATTTGATTTTGTTGTAACCTTCCGGCCTGGTAAAGATAATCGCAAGGCTGACGCCTTGTCCCGTCAAGAGTCCACCACGTTGCCTGCATTTTAATCCTCCAGAGCTATCATTGCTCCTGACAAGGTTCTATGTATCATAAAAACTGAAGATTTCTTTGAAGAAATTCGCAACTCTTTCACTGTTGAAAAATGGCAAACATGGGCCCAAGTAGATCCCAAAAGGTCAATCAAGAAAGGTTTACCCATTCATGATGCTCGTTTGTTTGTACCCACTACCAAACTTCGCAAGATAGTGTTTCATTGATTGCATGTTACACCTACGGCAGGTCCCCCAGGCACTCCTAAAACTCTTGAACTGATCCAGCGCTATTTTTGGTGGCCTACCCTAACAAAAGATATAAAAGCAATGGTAAACAACTGTGAAGTTTGTGCTCGTATTAAAACAAGTCATTCAAAACCAAAAGGGTTGTTACATCCACTTCCAACCCCGAGTCGTCCATGGGAGCACTTTTCTTTAGACTTTATTACCGGTCTGCCAGTGGTTCAACAGCATTCAGTAATTCTGGTGGTAGTAGATAGTCTCACGAAATATGGACATTTCATCGCCTGTAAAAACTTGCCCACTTCTAGTGAATTGGCAACTATTTTACTAAACAGAGTGGTTCATTATCATGGACTGCCAAAGGTTATCCTCTCCGATCGGGAGTCAGAATTTTCCTCCAATTTCCGTAAGACATGGTGTAAAACACTCCAAGTGACATCTACGCTATCTACTAGTCACCATCCTCAAACAGATGGTCAAACGGAGAGACTAAATCAGACTTTGAAACAATACCTACATGCCTACACTGAAAAGGCACTTCATTCTTGGACATCTATGCTCTGGTTAGCTGAGATAGCTTACAATAACTCATTCTACACTTCTATTGGCGTTACACCCTTTTTTGGTTTATTTGGCTATCATCCTGACACCTTGCCCATCACAATTCCTCAAGAAAGTTCTCTTACTCCAGCTGTGTCAGAAACCATTCAGCATTTACATCAAACCCAGAAACTGATTCAACAGCATTTAGAAAAAGCCAAACAAAAATATAAAAGGCATTATGACAAGAAACATTGTGAGGGACCGCAATATCAACCAGGTGACAAAGTGTGGCTTTCCACAAAACATATAGACTTCAAGAAGAAGCACATGTTTTACCCCAAATTCATAGGTCCTTATACTGTCCTTCAGCAAATCAATCCGGTGACCTATAAACTACAATTGCCCAGATCCTTACGGATTCATCCAGTGTTCCACCCTTCCCTCTTGAAAAAGGCAGTCCAAAAGGTCCACCCTCATCCAGCTCCTGTTCTAGTACAAGGGGAAGAAGAATATGAAGTCAAGAAAGTGTTTGATTCTAAACTGAGAGGGCGTAATCTATGGTACGTAATCTCATGGAAAGGTTATGGTCCTGAAAGTAACTCATGGGTTTTCGCATCTGATGTTCATGCTCCAGTAGTTGTGAGACGCTTTCATCATCTTAATCCAAGCAAACCAGGCCCTAGAGCGCGTCTGGGAGAGGGGAGTACTGTCAACACCAGAGCAGTACGCGCTCTATTGGCGACAAAAATGCAAAAACCCAGCACTCTCAAAACAACGTAATTTATGCATTGTGCTGATATGTTGTGGTTTAACCTTTTGCATTGCAGAGTTCAATCCTGAAAAGTTATTTTTAATATGCTTACAAATACTGTTCCTTTACAATGTATTGCTGCAGGTTTTCAGAGTATGTTAGGGTGTGGCCCCTTTCCAGGGCCTTCCAGAGACTTTCCCTGCAACATGCCTGGGCGTGGTTCTGGGCTGGGCCAAGTCTCTATAAAAGAGAGCCAGCCCAACTCTCAGTGCTCACTATTCAGAGGTCCTGGTGCAGAGCAGCAGCTTCTTCCTGAGCTCCTGTCCCGGCGGCCTATTTGGATCTTCCAGTCTTCTGCCCTTCATCCTTCATTGGTGATCATTGATCCAGGCGGTAAGACGGTGGTTGGACTGTTCCAACACCGTTATTGAGAATTTTCATATTCTTGGTTTAATTCTTAAATGAGTAACAGATTACTTGCGCGCTACCATTTCTTGACATTTATATGGTAGTTTACAAATAGGCAAGACGCGCGATTTGTTTCATAAAGGTTTGACTTTGTTATTCATTGCGTGCTACCATTTCTTGACATTGGCATGGTGGCTTAAGAATCAGCAAGACGTGCAATTCGTTTTATGGTGTTTAAACATTGTTGTCCATTGCGCGCTACTATTTCTTGACATTTACATGATGTTTTACGAATTGGCAAGACGCGCAACTCATTTCATGAGGATTTAACTTTGTTGTTCATTGCGCGCTACAATTTCTTGACATTTACATGGTGGCTTAAGAATCGGCAAAAGAAGCGCGATTCATTTCATTGTACTTTGATCTTGTTATTTATTGTGAGCTGTTATTTCTTGACATTTACATCGTGTTTTACGAATCGGCAAGACGCGCGATTCGATTAATGATGATTTGACTTTGATATTCATTGCGTGCTACCATTTCTTGGTATTTTACATGGTGACACTCGAATCGGCAAGACGCACAATTCTCTCCTCGAGTTTATTTCATGTTGTTTATTGCATGCCACTATTCTAAGATATTTATTATGTAATATTCGAGTTGACAAGTTATGTGATTTGTTTCCTGAATCCATATTGTGTTATTCATGGTGCACAATCCGTTTATGGTGTTTAATATATATATGTATATATATATATATATATATATATATATATATATATATATATATCTGCAATATGCGCAATTTGTGTTGAAACATTTTAAGAGTACACAGAAGGCCAGAGTTTCTAGATGCAATATTGTATGGTCCTGGTATACATTCTCAAAACAGGATTTATATGGCTGATTTAAAATTTAGTCAGAATGTTTTTTCTGATTCTCATGTAAAGGAAAGTACTTGAATAAGAAAGTTTTCATTTAATTCATCTTGATTCCCTTGCAGGTATCCGGCCATCTTGAAACTTAGTCATTTTAAACTTAACTCTGAAATTGTTCATGTTTTCAGAGTGACTAGGCTTAGAATCAAAGTCTAGTATTGATTTCAGGAGATATAATTTTCATATTGCGTGTTCTAACCTTTTTCTTACTACAGGTCTCCTTCCCAGCTGTTCCCTTCCAAATCCCCTCTTCCATTCTTGAACTCTCTCAGTCTCTGTGATTTATCTATCAGAGTCTTGGAGCTGTTCAGTGGTGGACGTGTTGGGAATGTGCACAGACCCCGAGGAGCTGGTGACTCTGAAAGGCTTAACCATGCAATACTATCACAAACCTCAAAGATTGTCTTTGGATTCACACTAATAAAATCTTTGCTCAATTCTGGTAGAGTGACAAAAAGCAGTCAGGCTTTACTAGAGGAATATGTGTTAAGCATTTCAGAGTACAAACATTAACGATAAATACTTGACATGACTTAAAAGAAATCTGAATCAATTTATAAAAAGTAAAGTAGATTTTTATATAAATGTATGCACCAAATTGAACTTGATCATATACATATAAATGGAGTTATGGATTTTAGAAAGAAAAATAAATCACAGCAATTCAATACTGCAGAACTTTTGCATTGCCTTCAATGGGAAAAAGTAATAGTGTTGATTGGTCACTTGCAAGTCAAGTGGCGGGGAACCCACGAAGGGTAAAGGTGGTGTGGGTTCCAGAACCAAGCCACAACCGTGAGTTAAATTTTACCTGGCCCATGGAAGTTGGGTGCAGAGTTGTCCTGGCTGTTAGTGGTGCTGAATGGGAGCTGCAAGAAAAACTGTTTTTACAACTTTCACAGTGCTGCAGGGAATAAGATGCAAAAGCACAACAAAGGAGACAGTGCTGATGAAGGATGCAAGTTGGGTGGAGTTCCCCCTAGGTGCAGCATCAAGTATGTGGGCAGTTGCTGGACTGGCGACAAACAAACCTTGATAGTGGTAAGCACAGCATGAGGTTAATTTGATACCTAGAGGTCCAGGGGAACACAGTAGTGGCCTGAATCTTTGTGGAGGGCTTGAAATACAGTTCCCACAAGGCACAGGTGATCCCTCAGAGGGCCTGATGTCCATTGAGTTTTTGGTTTTGGGGCGTTGTTTTGCCTGCAGATTTGCAGGGGATGAGTGCCATTAGTCTGAGGAAGTCCCTGTCTGAGGGAACTGACATTTAGCCTACAAAGAGTCTCTATCCAGCACTTCCAGGATCATTGTCATAGGCACAGAGTATACCTCTTTTTGTTTGTGTTGTCCTGTTCACTGTCCTCTTTAATGTAATTTTAGTCTGAACTGAGGTTCTGGTGTCAGGGAGGCCCCTTAAATCCTAGATTTAGGGTTGTTAGGGGTATGGGTGCAAGTGGCCAATGGGCAACTAGCCTCACTGGCTAACCCACCCCTGAAGTGGCCACATCTGGTCGGGTAGGTCACCTTTTACACACAAAATATGCAATTTCCACCACTTTACACCATCGCAGAGGTCTTCCTAGCTGTACAGATCAGGCATCCAACCTTAGAGGTGTGGCTAGACTTCTGGGGATGTACATCTCCTGCATATCCAATTTCCCACCTCTCCAGGTGCAAATGCGAATATGAGCAGGGGGAAGGCTGTTTTCTCCTTTGGGAGTTAGCCCTGACGCATATCAGAGGCGGTGTGGCATTTGAAGCTCACAGCCTTGATGTGCCACTTCATTAGCCTTCCTGGGAGGGAAGAGGTGTCAACTCCTACCTGCCTTTGTTCCTGACTTCTGGGAGTGTTCACACTGCCTGGCAGGAGGTAAAAATCCCTTCTTGGAGGCAGCAAGTGCGGGCTGCCAGCCAGAGCACAAGATAGCTGGGGCAGCCAGATGGGCAAACTCTAAGGCAGCCACCTGAGTGCATGACATGTTGCTCTTGACACAAAAAACGTGTCAGGGGTGCGGAGGCATGTTGTTTGATACCACACACAACACGTTTAGATGGTACCATTATGGAACTACCATCCCGAATTTGCCCTGGTGCCAGCCTATATTATCCTATGGAAAGCCTATCTCTTAGAGTGTCTTTTAGTGATAAAGGCCACTATAGGGATATATAAGCTTGCTTTTTTTTATACTCTCGCCCTAAATATAATGCACTCTGCCTCCTGGGTAGATGAGCCCTTCCTTAGGGGTGGCTGACATATTAAAAGATAGTGTTTGGCCTTGCCACACACGTTAAGAGCAAAGTTGAGTTTGTGCAGTTTGCACTACTGCTGCAGTCTGCAATGGCAGGCCTGGCAGTCAAAAGTTTACTTGGGTCACTTAGGGTGGCACAAACAGTGCATTAGGCCCTGGTGACACATTAACCACCCATGCCCTGAGTACCACTGGTACCATTTGATAGCGACCTATAAGGGGGATAACGTCCTTGGCAATTGAGGTTACCAATTCACACATATCAGTTTTAGGGAGACAGCACTGGCAGTGGGGCCTGGTTAGCAGCCACAATGCACTTTCAGAGCCAGACACACCATCATTTGAGCTAAAACTGGTGGGGGGGGTTGACCATACAAGAAGGCACTTTCCTACAGGTTCTTTAACATTTTGCTAAGAGAAACTGCCCTTGGACAATAGGGGATTGAGCTAATAGCTGCTCCAAGTTGGCATCTGTCCAACACGGAGCTCTAAGGTCCCCTAGCAAACTATTAAATGCCAAGCTTCTCAGCAATTATGTTTGCTGATGATATATGGAAGCACGCGCTACCATCGAACACATGTCTTTTCTGTCCTAAGTTGGAATCCTTCTGAAACAAAATATCTAGTAACACAATAATCATCATATTGAAAGACAGTGGATGACCATCAGTGGACCTCCATTTTATCTCCTTAGTTCCCTCTAAGTCCCTAGAAACGAACAAATTCATATTATATGATCTTCTGAAAACCTTTGCACTACAATTTCAACCTTTATCCTATTTGCAGCAGTGGAACTCAGCCTGCTCTAGAGACTCCTCTGACCTCCTGTTCAGCGTCTGTTGCCCTCCCCTCTGCAGCTCCATCTGTTGGTGCTGTTGCCTCTGCCTTGAGCAAACTGAGAGCCAGCTTGACTCTCAGTTTGAGCCCCACCGCCACCCACAGGCTCCCACCTGTGCCTCATCCCTGGTGGCCTAGTGGCTATCTGTATGTAAGTATCTTCTGTCTCTCTTCACTCCTGCCTTTTACTTCTCCCTTTACTTCTGTTTTTAATTCCATTTTTATTTTTCTGTCGTATACTCTATTTTTCTTCCCTTGTCTCTTTTTCTCCCTTCTCTTGCCCTCGTTTTCCCCTGTGCCGCTGCTGCCCCTGCGGCCCTGTCCCCCTCCACCTGCAAAGCACTTTTCCTGCCCTCCCGCCTCCCAACTGACTGGACCCCGACTCCCCACTGCCCCCTCCTTAATGGCAGCTGCACACAGTGGGTGCTCTGCTGGTGCACCAAAGGCAAGCCCGTCTGCGCCCGCCCATTCCTGGACTGCGTCCAGGGCCACGGACCATGATTCTCGCCTCATCCGCTGGTTCGATGCCTGCACTCTAAGCACCCTCAAACCGGGAAGATCCTCAGCCTGCCACCAAGCCAAACCCAGGAAAACTCATGGACCTTTTTCTTGCTATGCCCGCCTCAGCACCCTCCAAGGACCATTTATGCTCCCGCATCTAGCACGGACGGCCACTTCAAGGCATCCTCCTCCACATGCACTCCCTTGTCAATCACGCTGTAGAAGTCTGGGACCTCCACGATTTAACAACCCCAGAAGTTGCATTCTTCACGGAGACATGGATCACCCCCACCGCTGCCCAAGAGATCACCAAAGCCATCCCAGACAACTACAAAATCATCCACAAGCACAGAGCCAACCGGCCTGGAGGAGGCATTGCCATAGTCTAGAAGAACAACTTCCGCCTGACAACCATCGAGTCACAGTCTCAGTCAACCCACTACCACATACACTTCCAGATTCAGACCAGCCCAAACACCTCCCTCTGTAGCACCCTTATCTACAGGCCGCTTGGACCCCGACTCCAGTTCTGCGAAGAAATCGCCGACCTTGTCACCCCCCCAAGAGCTCATCTCCTTCCAGTACATCCTACTCAGCGACCTCCACTTCCACCTTGATACCCATGATGAACCCAACACCACAAACCTCCTGGACAACCTCACTACTCTTGGCCTCAAACAACTCGTCTCCGTCCCAACCCACAGAGCAGGACACATCCTTGACCCCATTTTCTCAAAAAGGGACAACATCACCATCTCCCTCACCTCCGAACATCATTGGACCGACCACAAGTTTGTCCACTTTACCCACACAGAGAATACTGCATGCCACTACGCCCCCCTGTCCCTCTGGAAGATGATGGGGCAAAGTCACAGAAGCACAACTCACCAACGCTTTCAACCACTCCCTCCCACCGGACGCAGTGGATGGAAATGAAGCCGCAAGCAACCTACACCACTGGCATTCGAACACACCAACAACGTAGCACCCATAAGGAAAAAAACAGGAAATCAACAAAGCAAAACACCTAAATGGTTTACAGCAGACCTACAGGAATCCAAGCGCTCCTGCAGATGACTAGAACAGAAATGGAGGATCAGCAAATCAACCGAAGAACGCACAGACTACAAAAATGTAATCCCCATGCACCACCAGAACATCAGAGCCACCAAAAAAATCCACCTTTCAAGCATGCCTCAACACCAGACTCACAACAGCAAAGAGTTTATGAACCCGAGACAGAACCTCTTCCATCCCTCCCTCCCAAGGCCACTGCAATGACCTCGCTGCCTTCGTTCACCGAAAAATCCAGGACATCTACGAAGGCTTCAGGAACCAAAATCTGCCAGCACCACTCACCACCACAAACCTAGCACCTCACCAGATACTCCTCGACCCCCATCACCAAAGAGAACACCCAAAGACTGATGAACTCCATCCACTTGGGAGCACCCTCGGATCCATGCCCTTATCATAACTTCAACCTGGCCAGTGCTACTATAGCACCAAAGCTCTGCCGAACTATCAACCGATCCTTCGAGACCGCCACCTTCCCTTCAGACTGGAAGCACGCTGAAATCAACCCACTACTCAAGAAACCCACCACTGACCCTAGGGAGCTGAAGAACTACAGAGCCATCTCTCTGCTCACTTTTTCAGCCAAGGAAACAGAGAAGGCTATCAACCAGCAACTCACCAAATTTCTCGAGACACACTGTATTCTAGACCCATCCTAATCTGGATTCAGAATCAATCACAGCACCGAAACTGCACTCTTAGCAGCCACTGATGACATATGCATCATCCTGGACCACGGAGGCACAGCCGCACTCATCCTCCTCAACTTCTGTGCTGCATTTGACTTTGTCTCCCACTCCACTCTCTGCGACAGACTACATGACACTGGCATCCAAGATAAAGCTCTAGATTGGATCAGGTCCTTCCTCACCGGAAGAACACAGTCTCAGACTAGTGCCGTTTATGTCAGAACTCAAAGACACATGCTGCAGAGTGCCTCAAGGATCTTCACTCAGCCCAACGCTTTTCAACATCTACAAGGCCCCGCTTGCCAGGATCATAAAACAACATGGGCTAAACATAGTCTCCTATGCCAACAACACCCAACTGATGCTCTCCCTTTCTGAGGACTCTGCTGAGGCCAAGAGAAATTTCCACAATGGGATGAGAGCAGTCGCCACCAGGATGGAGGCCAGCTGCCTCAAACTCAAGTTGGACAAGACAGAGATCCTCGTAATCGGCTCCACCCCCTCTGCCTGGAATGATTCCTGGTGGCCCACTGCTCTGGGAAACACCCCCACGGACCAAGCACGCAACCTGGGCATCATCCTGGACTCCTCTTTATCCATTACTCACCAAGTCATCCACATCTCTTCCACATGCTTTCCTGCCTTCCGACTCCTGTGTAAGATTTTCAAGTGGATTGCCTCAGACACAAGGCAGACAGTCACCCCTGCACTCATCTGTAGCAAACTGTAGTATGGCAACACACTCTATGCCGGCACCACCAAGAAACTTCAATCAAGACTACAAAGATTCCAGAATGCAGCAGCCAGACTCATTCTGGACATCCCCCAACACAGCCGCATCTCCTCCCACCTCAGAGACCTACACTGGCTTCCAGTCAACAAGCGCATCACATACAAACTCTTGATCCACACCTACAAGGCACTGCACAACAGAGGACCGGCATACTTCAACCACCTTCTCGCCTTCTGCGCATCCAATAGACATTTCCGTTCCTCCCAGCTCGCTCTTGCAGCCAACCCCAAGATCCAGAAATGCACAGCAGGAGGAAGATCCTTCTCCGGCCTAGCAGCTCAGACATGGAACATGCTACCTCTCACTCTCAGGCACACCCCATCACTGAAACAGTTCAGGAAGGACCTCAAGACCTGGGTCTTCGACTGAGCAGCACATCCACAAACAGTGCCTTGAAACACTATTGGTGACTAGCCACACCCTACAAACCTATGATTGATGCTTGATTGCTTAAGAGAACTGATATCAATTTGGACAAACGGGCACACTACAAGCCTAAATGTGAGAATAAAGGGTTCTGTTGTAATATTTCTTATTCAAGTACCCAGCAATCAGTTTGGAAAATGTGGAACATTTCTAAAACACAAATCACTTATAGAAAACACTGGTACATAACTAACTTCCCCCAAAATGTACTGTTTTCTTATCAGAGACGCCTACTCGTGTGCTGATTTTCACTATTTGTTGCACCAATTTTAAAATTCTTAAACTATTTTGAACACAAAATCCTGTTTTGCGCCAAGGGCCTCGGTACACAAATGCATTCCACTGACACCAGCTCGATTTGTGTATCTAGCGCCTATATCTATGTTTACTATATAAATATGTCTTACAAAGTTAATGAATGAGTCGTGCTCATGCATCAAGCTTTTTCAGAATTCATTTAAGATTCACCCAAATTGTAATAAGAGAAAGTAGTCTGACGCGACGGAAGGGAAAGATAGCAGTTTGAATATTCTGCTGAACATTAATTATGCAAATCAATGTTCACGGTAGGAAGAAAGTGGCACAGAGTATATGGATGAAATTCCACGACTGATATAGAGTGATGAAATGAAACCTTAAAATATTTTTTTTACTGTGGTAATCATCGACAGCCAGTCTACGTTAGTCAGTTGCCAGTGACAGCTCATGTACTGGAATTGGGGCTCTGCCTCGCCCAATTTAAAGGCTGTTCCCTCCAGATAAATTGTATTCTCACCTTTTGCTTTGAAATGTTAATATCGCTGTCTGGCCCTATCTGCAAGCAAGGATCGGACTCCAGTCACTGTTGAGTGTACTGTGGATGTCACGTTGAGGCTATAGTCCTCAAGGGTTGCAGGCTGTACCCCAGCGTGAGGCCGAATGAATGGCGTGATTATGCAGCCACAGAAAGTTATCTCCCGCACTGCTAGCTCCTAGTTGTACGGATGAAAGTCACCTGCTTCATCCGGCCTCAGAGCCTGAATTATTAAACCAGAGTCTTCAGCCCTGAATATCTTACATGAGTTATGTTAATGCGTCACAGTCATAACAGGCATATGAATGTGCTATGAATGTGCTATGCCCTTTAAAATATATCTCTTCTCTCTTGCTATCGTGTTTTTCTCTGCCTCTGATGCCAGCCATCTCTTCCGTCCTTGCTCTCCTATTCCAGTCTCCCTCGCTCTATATGTTTCTTTAATCTCACTCCGAGTAAAAAATACTCTTCAAATGCCACTGTCTCTCCATTACTATCACCTCTTTTCCATGGATCAACTCTCCAAAGCATACCTTGCCTGGTTGTCTCAATTAAACACTAGAGCTATGATGCTCTGCTGAGAATTTAAAACTGATATGTGAACGGTATAAATTTGTTGACAGCAGATTTTAAATTCTTCTGTGCCACAACTGGCCAAATATGAAATGCTAATGAATGGAAATAAGATCCAATATTCTCAGCATTTGATGCTTTTATATACTTGTCACACTCTACATAACTTGTTTTTGAGTAACATACATTCACCCAGAAGGGTATTTTGGCACTGAAATTCATATATTTATTGTTACCTACATTAAAAAGGCGCTCATTCTATCAACCGCAGAAGGATGAAAGGCTGAGTGGCCAAACCTAGATTCATACGTGTGAATAGGCATTCAAAAATATTACTAGAGTGGATGCATTAGCTCACTGAGCCATTTAACCAAAGGCAGACTTTAACCTTTCTCTTCGATGTCTCTCCCTGCTGACACGATTTGGCGTTTGTATGTATAGTATATGTGTGCGTTCATGTTATATAAGCATGATTTTATGTCTCTATGCATTATGTATGTGTTTATAAATGTATATAGCATGTACAACTAGGTATCCAGCTGTGTGAAGGTGTGATTAGTTTTGTTGAAAATGCAACTGAAGCTGTTATAAAACATTAAACCCTCATCGCCAGTGATTTCTCAGAAGTGTTTTTTAAAATGTGATACAATCGGAATTGGAATTTAAAAGGTGTGATCATTGTAGCGTACTACAAGTTCTGCCCTTAAAATGGGACATGTGTTGCAGATTTTGGTGCTCAGAACACCACAATCTAGGAATACTGGCATTTATCTTGCGCTTTTGTCTGGACTGTTGAAATTTACTGGACAAAACTTCAGGGATGCTTTCATTAATGCGAAACTCGTGATTTCGATCCTAGTGCAGCCATTAGTTTGCACAGGGATTAGAAAAACAACGGTCCAGTCATAATGAGCCACGACAACTTTCTAGGTTGCTGTAGTTAACTGTTGGGGATGGCAGCATCCCCAAGAACATCTTTCACCACTGCTATAGGCAGCTCCACGGATACATCAGTTAGTTCATGCTCACCTACTGTATTCATTTACAATCATACTTTTATTTACACCTGGTTAGTGTGCTGCCTGTGACCACATTACTATTAGGTAATGCTTCCTTTAAAGTCACTAGGCATGAGAAAAAACTTTATATCATGCACATTTTAGACTATTGCATGTACTGTTTTAAGGCAAAGAAAGAGACATTGAAATTCTACATTTCAAAAGATGCAACGCCGGTGGCAAACTCAGCATCCCAAGCAGTTTTGTGCATTATCACTGCACAGTGAGCATCTTTGGCCTTATTGAGCAACACCGCTGGCACAATGAGCAGCCCTGCCCTTTTTGTGCAGTACCACTGGCACAGTGAGCAGCCCTGGCCTGTGAGTGCAATACCAAAGGCATAATGAGCAGCCCTGGCCTTTCTGTGCAATACTACTGACACAGTGAGCATCACTGGCATTTGCAAAGCCACTGAAACAAAGAGCAGCTCTGGTCTTTTGTGCAATACCACTGGCACAGTGAGCAGCCCTAGCCTTTTTGTGGCGTACTACTGGCACAATGAGCAGCCCTGGCCTTTTTGTGCAATACCACTGACACAGCGAGCATCTCTGGTGTTTGTGTACAACACCCAATGGCATAATGGGCAGCCCTGGCCTTTCTGTGCAATACTACTGACAAAGTGAGCATCACTGACTTTTTTGTGCAAAGCCACTGAAACTAAGAGCAGCTCTTGCCTTTTGTACAGTATCACTGGCACAATGAGCAGCCCTGGCCTTTTTGTGCAATACCACTGGCACAGTGAGCAGCCCTAGCCTTTTTGTGGCGTACTACTGGCACAATGAGCAGCCCTGGCCTTTTTGTGCAATACCACTGACACAGCGAGCATCTCTGGTCTTTGTGTACAACACCCAATGGCATAATGGGCAGCCCTGGCCTTTCTGTGCAATACTACTGACAAAGTGAGCATCACTGACTTTTTTGTGCAAAGCCACTGAAACTAAGAGCAGCTCTGGCCTTTTGTACAGTATCACTGGCACAATAAGCAGCCCTGGCCTTTTTGTGCAACACCACTGGCACAATGAGCAGCCCTGGCTATTTCTGCCAAATGATTCTTTCAAGCTGGTACACTAAGTATATGGAAATATGGAAACTCTTCAATATTTGAGTAGTTTCTTTGCGTCTGTAAAACTTCAGTTAAAACATGTTTTTGAGCTGAGTTTGTTTGAAAAATAAGTCGAATACATGCATCATTTAGTTCCATTTTCCATATGATACCCACCAAATTCAACTTCCTGCTTCCTATACCTCTGGGGAGAATCGGGCTAGCTGGTCATGCAAACATTCCTTTGAAACCCTATATAAGTGTTTCTTCAAAAATGCCTGCATAAAGTACACCTTTTTGATCATGTTTGTAAAGAAGACATTCTTGAAAATGTATCATTTATCTTGAAGAAAATTCGCAAACTCCCCAACACCCGCCCCCTTCGCCCCCAAAATGCCCCCTGAACTCTCCCTTCAAAAAGCCACCATTTGGGAGTGAGCGTGTGCCAGTTTCATTTGCTATTCTCCCTTGCATTTTTTGGTGCAGGATTTCTGCCCCACAACTTTTAGGGGCATATTTACAAGCCCCTAGCACCTCCTTGCATCGCCTTACCATCATTTTTTTTGTGTTAAAGTAGTGTCAAGGAAGCCTTTTTCCCGTGACATATTTACAAGTGGATTGCACCACTTTGTATCCCCTTGCATCACATTATGCCTGCACCAGGCATAATGTATGCAAAGGGGGAATTCCCCCACAGGGAGGCCAAAAAATGGCGCAGTGAAATTTTCGAGATTTCACTGCACCATTTTTCACCTCATTTTTAAAGCTGGCAGGCGTTAAAGTGACGCTCTCATTGTTTCCAATGGGCCTCCCCACTCATTGCTGGACTAGGGCCATAATTTTTGCCGCTGGTCGACTAATGCACCACCATAGAGTCCAAAATGTTGACACCATTGTGCTAATGTGCAACATGTTGTGACATATTGCAAATACTGTGCTATGATGGTGATGTCAGGTGGTTGCAGGGGGGTGCAAGAAAAGTGGCATATCACAGCTGATGCGCCACTTGTAAGTATGCCCCAAAGGCTGATTTGCATATGGCTGGGTCCAAACTGGGGTGGCATGGTGAGCAAAAGAACGATGGATTAAACCCAGATCTGTGACTGGCGGTGAGTGCTTGCATTATTCAGCACTGGGAAGGGTATGCCCAGACGTGGGTCCCTTGCTCACTGTGCCACTGGATTCAAGCTAGCTTGGCTATTGAAGGGTGATACCCTGAAACCGGTCTCAGGATGCTTGTTTCCGGTCCAGGGAGGACCTGGCCTGGCAGTTCGGGCTGGAGTGATCCCATGAGGAACAGGGTCAAGACTGATTTGCATATAGCTGGGTCCAAACTGGGGTGGCATGGTGAGCAAAAGAACGATGGATTAAACCCAGATCTGTGACTGGGGGTGAGTGCTTGCATTGTTTAGCACTCCGCCCATCATCCTGTTGTGTTGCTAAAGTTGCCCTAAGTGGGAAGGGTATGCCCAGATGTGGGTCCCTTGCTCACTGTGCCATTGGATTCAAGCTAGCTTGGCTGATGAAGGGTGATGCCCTGAAACCGGTCCCAGGATGCTTGTTTCCGGTCCAGGGAGGATCTGGCCTGGCAGTTTGGGCTGGACTGTTCCCATGAGGAACAGGGTCAAGACTGATTTGCATATGGCTGGGTCCAAATTGGGGTGGCATGGTGAGCAAAAGAATGATGGATTAAACCTAGAACTGTGACTGGGGGTGAGTGCTTGCATTGTTCAGCACTCTGTCCATCATCCTTTTGTGTTGCTAAAGTTGCCCTAAGTGGGAAGGGTATGCCCAGACGTGGGTCCCTTGCTCACTGTGCCATTGGATTCAAGCTAGCTTGGCTGATGAAGGGTGATGCCCTAAAACCGGTCCCAGGATGCTTGTTTCCAGTCCAGGGAGGACCTGGCCTGGCAGTTTGGGCTGGACTGTTCCCATGAGGAACAGGGTCAAGACTGATTTGCATATGGCTGGGTCCAAATTGGGGTGGCATGGTGAGCAAAAGAACAATGGATTAAACATAGATCTGTGACTGGGGGTGAGTGCTTGCACTGTTCAGCACTCCGTCCATCATCCTTTTGTGTTGCTAAAGTTGCCCGAAGTGGGAAGGGTATGCCCAGACGTGGGTCCCTTGCTCACTGTGCCACTGGATTCAAGCTAGCTTGGCTGATGAAGGGTGATACCCTGAAACCGGTCCCAGGATGCTTGTTTCTGGCCAGGGAGGAACTGGCCTGGCAGTTCGGGCTGGACTGTTCCCATGAGGAACAGGGTCAAGACTGATTTGCATATGGCTGGGTCCAAACTGGGGTGGCATGGTGAGCAAAAGAACGATGGATTAAACCCAGATCTGTGACTGGGGGTGAGTGCTTGCATTGTTCAGCACTCCGTCCATCACCCTTTTGTGTTGCTAAAGTTGCCCTAAGTGGGAAGGGTATGCCCAGACGTGGGTCCCTTGCTCACTGTGCCACTGGATTCAAGCTAGCTTGGCTGATGAAGTGTGATACCCTGAAACCGGTCCCAGGATGCTTGTTTCCGGTCCATGGAGGACCTGGCCTGGCAGTTCAGGCTGGACTGTTCACTTGAGGAACAGGGTCAAGACTGATTTGCATATGGCTGGGCCCAAACTGGGGTGGCATGGTGAGCAAAAGAACGATGGATTAAACTCGGATCTGTGACTGGGGGTGAGTGCTTGCATTGTTCAGCACTCTGTCCATCATCCTTTTGTGTTGCTAAAGTTGCCCTAAGTGGGAAGGGTATGCCCAGACGTGGGTCCCTTTCTCACTGTGCCACTGGATTCAAGCTAGCTTGGCTGATGAAGGGTGATACCCTGAAACCGGTCCCAGGATGCTTGTTTCCGGTCCAGGGAAGATCTGGCCTGGCGGTTTGGGCTGGACTGTTCCCATGAGGAACAGGGTCAAGACTGATTTGATTATGGCTGGGTCCAAATTGGGGTGGCATGGTGAGCAAAAGAATGATGGATTAAACCTAGATCTGTGACTGGGGGTGAGTGCTTGCATTGTTCAGCACTCCGTCCATCACACGTGGGTCCCTTGCTCACTGTGCCACTGGATTCAAGCTAGCTTGGCTGAAGAAGGGTGATACCCTGAAACCGGTCCCAGGATTCTTGTTTCTGGTCCAGGGAGGAACTGGCCTGGCAGTTCGGGCTGGACTGTTCCCATGAGGAACAGGGTCAAGACTGATTTGCATATGGCTGGGTCCAAACTGGGGTGGCATGGTGAGCAAAAGAACGATGGATTAAACCCAGATCTGTGACTGGGGGTGAGTGCTTGCATTGTTCAGCACTCCGTCCATCACCCTTTTGTGTTGCTAAAGTTGCCCTAAGTGGGAAGGGTATGCTCAGACGTGGGTCCCTTGCTCACTTTGCCACTGGATTCAAGCTAGCTTGGCTGATGAAGGGTGATACCCTGAAACTGGTCACAGGATGCTTGTTTCCGGTCCATGGAGGACCTGGCCTGGCAGTTCAGGCTGGACTGTTCACTTGAGGAACAGGGTCAAGACTGATTTGCATATGGCTGGGCCCAAACTGGGGTGGCATGGTGAGCAAAAGAACGATGGATTAAACTCGGATCTGTGACTGGGGG
The DNA here is from genome assembly GCF_031143425.1 of Pleurodeles waltl. Classification (NCBI taxonomy): domain Eukaryota; kingdom Metazoa; phylum Chordata; class Amphibia; order Caudata; family Salamandridae; genus Pleurodeles; species Pleurodeles waltl. The sequence goes on from NC_090447.1 coordinate 784,770,106, forward strand.
TGAGTGCTTGCATTGTTCAGCACTCCGTCCATCATCCTTTTGTGTTGCTAAAGTTGCCCTAAGTGGGAAGAGTATGCCCAGACGTGGGTCCCTTGCTCACTGTGTCACTGGATTCAACCTAGCATGGCTGATGACGGGTGATACCCTGAAACCGGTCCCAGGATTCTTGTTTCTGGCCAAGGGAGGAACTGGCCTGGCAGTTCGGGCTGGACTGTTCCCATGAGGAACAGGGTCAAGACTGATTTGCATATGGCTGGGTCCAAACTGGGGTGGCATGGTGAGCAAAAGAACTATGGATTAAACCCAGATCTGTGTCTGGGGGTGAGTGCTTGCATTGTTCAGCACTGCGTCCATCATCCTTTTGTGTTGGTAAAGTTGCCCCAAAGAGTTCAACAGCTGCCACTTCTAATTATCCTGCACAATGAAGGCTTGTATTGATTTTACTCTGCTTGCTGTATTACTCTGTGCACTGTCTTATGGGGGCGCCAGTGGACTCGCTTTGATCTCAGAGTTGATTATGGAACAGAGATCTTTGTGCTTAATAACCTTGTGGAGCCTTTCGTCGCATGTATAATAAAAAATTGAAGGTGAGAAATCAAACAGATCACAGCTCTGCAAGAAATGCTATCTTTTATTGAGATAAAGAGTCATTCAATAAAGATAATTAAAAATACGTTTTATTTGAAATGTGTGGTCAGTCCTCGGGTTCAAGTAAGCTTGCCAGGAGTTTACAAGCAAGAGTGAAGATCTGCGTTACTAGGTGAGAATGAAAGCCATTACTTTGCCTTTAATATGTACTATTCACCTCACCACTGCTGTCATTTAATGTGCCATATAAAACAGGGATGTGAATGAAAAATGGCAGGCGTGTGACCTCAGTAATGTCTTAGATAGTTGATCACAGCAAACTGCCACAGTTTGGCTTAGCCACACAGTGGTCTACAAACCTTTTAAAGCTGCGCTCCCCCAAGCAAAAAATAACAATTACTGGGACTCCCCTCTGAGTTTTTCAAAATTATTCCATCAAATTGACAATGTTTAAATATGTGTACACTTATTTGAACATTGAAGTTAAGTTCTGTTACTGTTTTAAAACTCCAATCAAATACTTGATGACAAACATACTATTCTGGCCAGGCAGGCCTTATTAGCAGGTAAAAGTATCCACAGTGTGATTATTAGGGTGGGGTTTTTGAAGAGTATTTGGAGTTAATTCCCTTTTGACACATACTCCCAAGTTGGATGTAAATGACAAAACATGATAGTGATGGCCCATTACAGAACGGTTTACTGTTGCTGATTTTTTTAAACTTTAAACTAAAGTTTCCCAGGTTGTTGATGTGTGCTGGACTCTGTTTTAGCTGTTTTTGTTACTCTGGGCAGTTTACCACTGCTGACCAGTGCTAAAGTGCAAGTGCTCCTATACAAAATGTGTATGTAATTAGTTCATCCATGATTGGCATATTTGATTTACTAGTAAGTCCATGGTACAGTGCACTAGAGGTGCCCTGGCCTGTAAATCAAATGCTACTAGTGGGCCTGCAGTACTGGTTGTGCCACTCACATTAGTAGCTCTGTGAACATGACTCAGACCTGCCACTGCAGTGGCTGTGTGTGCAGTTTTAAACTGTAAATTCGACTTGGCAAGTTTACCCACTTGCCAGTCCTAAACCTTCCTTTTTCTTACATGCAAGGCACACCTAAGGTAGGCTCTAGGTAGCCCCAAGGGCAAGGTGCAGTGTATGATTAAGGTAGGACATATAGGCCCTCATTATGAACACAGCGGTAAACACCGCCGACCGTCGTAGCGACGGTGAACAGAAGACTGCCACTGGCGGTGAACAGAGACCCCCCATATAAAGAACAAAAATCTGATTCTGACAAAATTCACCAGTCCATCAGTCTCCGCCAGGACCTTGTCGGTGGAAATGCTTGACCTCCCACCCCGCCACTGCCGAGAACACCAACACCCCGCCCTCCAAGTAATGATGCACAAATCCCCTTGGTGGTCATTGGAAGACAAACGACCATTGGCGGTACAGACCGCCACGGGCGACAAGTGGACCCAACAGTAAGAAGTGCACACATTGGATAAGTTAGAAACCCACACACCTGACACACATCCACAACACCATAAAACACTCACAGACACACCCCACAATCCTTTGCAATGAAAGTAGGCCAACAAAGACAGACATCACCAGAAGCAGGCAGCGAACGCCATAATCCACGATACTTACACCCAACCACAGAAGAGCACCCTCGCTGAGATCCACACCAGACACCATCCACGACACTCACCATGGCACCCCCCAGACACCCATGATTCACAGAAAGGGAGCTAAGGACCATGGTCCACAAGATCCTGAAGGTCGCGCCAAACCTTTTTGGGGTTCAGGTGCAGCACACACCCATCGCCAGGAAGATGGAGCTATGACAGACAATAGTCAACAGGGTCAATGCAGTGGGATAAAATCCACGCACCAGGGACAACATGCGCAAGAGATGGAGCGACCTGCGGGGGAAGGTTGGGCCATGGCATCTAGGCACCACATTGCAGTCCAGAAGGTGGGGGGGGACCTACACCACCAACTACACTGAATGGGAGGAAAAGGTACTGACCAGACTCACTGGAGGAATGGACTCATGTAAGTCGTCTACATTTACCCCATATCCATCACACCTGTAATGCATGCAGCACCCCACCCCACAAACACCCACAAGGACCCACTACCTCACCCAGCCCACAGGCACTGAATCCACTCCCCCTGCATGCCCACAAACCCACTAACAGGCCCACATCCCTCCCCCTGTGCACAGCCACCCCCCTGTGCACAGCCACCCACCCCTGCAAGGAAACACAATGGCCTATACCACCCACAATGCACCTCCACATCCTAAGCTAAAAGCAATGCTAACCCCACTAAAGCATCCTGCATGGCCCCAAAGTGTGTAAGCTGTACAAACCTGCCCAGGCGCCTGCCCCCCATCCGACCATGATAATGTAACAGACATGTCCATTTCCCCCAACAGGCACTACCACCCATGCCACCCTGATGGACAGGACAAGGAGTGGCAGTGTCCCCCAGGGAGACAGAGGCACCTCATAGGACACTGGGGATGGAACCCTGGACACTGATGATCAGGCTGGCCCCTCACACAGTCCTGGACTGTCACCATCCAGCAGCCCCACCCAGGATACCACTGACACCCCTACCACCCAGCCAATAACATCAGCACAGGGCAACCGTCCCCACACCTGTGTATCTAGGCCACAGACTGGTGGAACACAAGTACAGAGAACACAGTCCCCTCCTACCAACAGGCAGGAAGACAATGGCCCCAGTACAAGTGGTACCGCCAGACCTGTGCAGGGGACACAGGCACAGGGGGCTAGGACCAGTGGGAGGGCATCAGTGGCCCAGGGGGAGGCCACAGGATGGATGCTGCAGCCTAGGACGTGACCTCTGAGGTCCTGGGAGCCTACCACCATACCCAGGACAGATTGGCCCAGATAGTATCCACCCTGGAGCAGAGTCAGAGGATGCAGCAAGCACACCACCAAGAGGCCATGGAGCAGTGGAAACTGCACAATGCCAAAATGACCAGCATAGCAGGTACACTGCTGCAGCTTGTCTAAACACAGCCTGAGGCCCACACAGAACAAGAAGCCCCCACTACAGCACAAGAGACAGACCAGACAACAAGAGCATCAGCAGCAACTTCACATGTACTACCCTCTGAGAAAATACAGGGGACATCCATCTCATCTCCTACAGGCCAACAACAGGCGCCCAAACGGACCTTCAGGCCAAGATATGGGACAGGAATACCTGCCAAGAACAGGCCCCCCTCTAAAAAGTGACTCTGCTAAAAACTGTCCACCAACTATCCCACTCAATCAACCACCAAACAGTGCTACAAATAATTAAAAACTCATGTAAGCATGGATGGACTTACCAATACTGACAACAATGCTGCTAATATGTTGCCATTTTAGATAACCACCATTGACCCACTACCATCACTGTAATTTGCACAATTTTATCCTTGTACCAAATAAAACACATATCACACCTGTTACAATGTCCCCTGTCATTATGTTTGAACAAAGGGAAGTATGGATGCAAATGGTTGATAACTCCTTTATTTGTACCTGCGTAGCATGAAAAGCAACACTCGCCTTACATGTTGTTGTGCCCAAATATGTTTAGAAAAAAATACACTAAATTGTAATCTGTCCTATGCAGACCTGGACACAGTGGCAATTAGTATTAATCCAACCCCCCTAGATGACAAGGCACACTGACAGTATGATGCACAGACACCAATCTCATCCATTTGTCCCACATAGTTACTGGAAGTAGAGTTGTGTCAGTTGGGTCCTGGAATTTACATCTTCCCCTTCCTCATCATCACCATCACTCTCGTCCCCTCTCTGAGAAAGCTGGTCTGGATATACAGCACCCTCCTCCTCAAAGAGGGGGATAGAATTTTTCACAGCCACTTTGTGCAGCATGCAGTAGGCCACCACAATTCTACACACCTTTTCAGGCCCATAGGCCAGGGAACAGCAAGAGATATGTAGACAATGAAATCTAGCCTTCAGGAGACATATTGTAGACTCTATCACCCTCTTAGTACGTGAATGGGCCTCATTGTAATTCCTCTCTGCATCTGTTCCAGGATTCCTCACTGGTGTCAGGAGCCAACGCAAGTTGGGATAGCCAGAATCACCTAGAAAAATATTCACAACACAACTTAAAATGACAAGCCTCAGAGGCAGACAGCCTGGCTGTCTGCAAGGTGGCAAAAAGTGACAGAAACACCTACCTATGACCCACCCTCTGTCCTCTTGTAGTTGTTCCATCTTCTGTGGCACACTGCTGTTCGTCAGCACAAATTAATCATGGACTGAACCAGGGAACATGGCATTAACATGTGTGATATACAGGTCTGCAGTACACACCAATTGAATGTTCATGGAGTGAAAGTTCTTCCGGTTTCTGTACACCTGTTCACTGATTCTTGTGGGATGATAGTTATGTGGGTGCCATCGATGGCACCTATCACATGGGGTATGTTGGCAAAGGCATAGAAGGCTGACTTGATAGCAAGGAGGTTAGTACTTTGGGGAAACCTCACATAAGACTGCAGGTGTCGTACAAATACATTCAGGAATCTTGTAAGTATAATGCTAAACATTGGCTGTGAAAAACCAGCACCCATGCCCACTGTCACTTGAAATGAGCCCGTGGCCAGGAAATGGAGTGCAGAAAGCACCTGCACTTCAGTAAGGATGGCATGCTGATTACGATTTGCCGGAGTCAGTGCAGGATCCAGTAATGCACAAAGTTCAAGAATAGTTGCACGGGTGAGTCTGTAATTGATAATGATGTTATGCTCCACCATGGTTTGCAAATCCACAAGTGGTCTGTACACCACGGGGCCCTTCCTCGCCACAAGGGTCTGTACCTAGGAGGAGTTTGAAACACGTGTGAGGAACACACATACACCTGCACACATTGTCAGTCATTGAGCACTGCTGGCTTGATTGTCGTTGACACAAATGCATAGTGTGTATGGCAAAACAGCAACCTGACAACAATGAGAGATCAGGGCTTGTCAGGTGAGGTAATGTTAATTTTCACATGCCTATGGATGTTTGGGGAACAGTAGGACCTGCATTGTGCAGATAGGAGTTTTATAAATGCGTAGCTTTTTCCCAAATGTCCGCTCCATGTAATCCAGAACTGTCATTGTGGGAGTGACCTCATACCACTAGCGGTTGACGTAACAGTGTAAGGCAGTGTTTACTTCTGTGTGCAAATTCATTGGTTAACATGGATGTCAATGGGAATCCTAGTGTATCATGATCGCCGGTGGCAGTGACGGTGCACACCACCGTCACCCCAACCTTACTTGACTCCCTGATCTCGTGCAAGCAAGTACTCCACTGAGTGTACTGCTGTGTCCTGCCTCTGGTCATGAAAGTGGCACGTGTTGCAGGGGAAAGGGCCCCGGCCTTCACTCAAGAGGAATTGGTGAGGCTTGTGGACGGGGTCCTGCCCCTGTATGCCAAACTCTATGGACGGCCAGAGGTACAGGTGAGTAGGAGGATTGGGGGCCATGGATATGTGTAATGGTTCATCTTGGCAGCATACATGTGTGCACCTCTGACACTGGATGAGCCAGGGTTCCTGACATGCTGCGTGTGTATGTTCTGTTAGTCCGTTTGTACTGTCCATCCCATAGTGGACGTATAGCCAGCTGTATATGATTGGCCAGTGCCTGACCTCTGTGTTACATTTCTGTGTGTCCCTTTTAGGTAAGCGCCCACCAGAAGAGGGCACTTTGGCATGCCATCGCCAAGGAGGTGCGGAAACTGGGGGTCTACAACCGGCGGAGCACCCACTGCAGGAAGAGGTGGGAGGAAATGCGGCACTGGGTGTGAAAAATCGCCGAGCCCTAGCTGGGGAAGTCCTCCCAAAGGGGAAGGGTTGCCTGTTGGGTACTGACCCCCCTTATGCTACGCATCCTGGGGGTGGCGTACCCAGACCTGGATGGGCGCTTGAAGGGTGCACAGTAGTCACAAGGGGGTGAGTACACATACCATATTTTTGACCCTTGATGGATGTGTGTGTGTGTGTGTGTGTGTGTGCATTCAGGTTTATGCTGCTTAGTTCCAGGGAATCTGACTGCATCTACATTATGGCCTCTGTGGGAAGTAGGGGTGTTTTGGTCAGGTCTCCTACACGTCAGGTCCTTAAGTTATTTGGGGAATGGCTGTAGAGCAGGGTTCTGGGCGCTAGTCAGGGGAATAGCCATGGGTATAGAGGTAGGTGCTGCCTGTTGGAGGGTATTCTGGGTGGGTGTATGTATGAACCACTATGTTAACTCCATTCAGCTATTTACAAATCTCTCTGCTTTTTTGTCCCCTCATCCCTGTTCTCTTGTGTTGTCTGTGTATATCAGCGTCATCTGGCGAGGGAGCTGAGGCACCGGCGAGTGGGGATCCAGAGGCCCACAGATCCTCAGAGGCAGAGTCGTACGATGCAAAGGGGACCAGTGGGTTGGAGGGCGAGGGGAGTACCACGGCAGAGGGTGCTACCACTGGAGGTAGTGACTCCGATACCTCCTCTGATGGGGGCTCCCTGGCGGTGGTGGACCCTAGTGGGCCCACACCTATTGTGTCATCTTCCACCACCCCATACCATCACTGCCCTCCCATTTGCTCCCCACCGAGTTGCCTGTGCCCACACACCCAGAAGGGTGGGCGCCACTTTCACCCCAGGCACCTCTTTCCCGCCCCAGTCAGCCTTGCTGCCCTCACAGAGGAGGCTATTGACCTCCTGAGAACCATCTCTGTAGGGCAGACAACCATCGTTAATGCCATCCAGGGGCTAGCATCAGAGATGCAGCAGACCAATGCCTATCTGGATGGTATTCGTGTCTGGCCTACTGAGATCTTTTTAGGCTTGGGCCTCCTCTTTGATGGCAGCCAGTGTCCCTGGTCATTCCAACCCCTCTCCAACCTCCTCAACCCCTTCCAGCACCCCACTCTCTTCAACCGTCCAAAGCACACATTCTGACACTCAAGCACACACCTCAACACACAAAAAGCACACTTCAAAACACAAGCACCACACCTCCCAAAACAAGCATTCACACAGCCAAAATACACATGCACACACAGCAACATCCACTTCCCCCAGTGTGCCTACCTCTTCCGCCTCCCTGTCTGTAACCTCCACATACACACCCCCAGGCACTGCACCTTCAATCACTGTTGTTGATCCTATTCCTGCAGTCACCACAATAGCACACATCCATAGATGCACCCTAGACACCACTCCTGCACTCACCACAACTATTTGGTTGACACATGCAACACACTCACCAGACTTGCAGACACCCAGACAACATACATTCACACTGGCAGCCTGTCTTGTTCCACTGGGTCCACCCCCCTCCTCCCAAAACTCTCAAACACACCAAAACACCCACCCATCACACATCCACCACACCTCAGCATACTGTCCAGTCACCTGCACTCACACCTATCCCATTTACGACGACTCCCTCTACCTCCACTCCCACGCCTTCCTCCAGGCCCAACCCAATTGCACCAAAGGAACTTTTCCTCTCCTGTGCTGACCTATTCCAACCCACCAACCCACCCTGTCTCGTCCCTAAACGCGCACTCCTCCTTCCCCTATCCACTCCCTCCACGTCACAGCCCGCCCCTGTCTGCCCTTCACATTCCTGTGCCCCTTCCCAAGAGAGGACAAAGCCCTGTGCTGAGTCTATTCCATCTGGCTCCACCCGGTCCAAGCACACTCCCCCACCTTCCAAGGCCAAACCCAAACCCCCTCTATCTTCCGAATGAAAATCTAACCCCCAACCCTGTCGTAAATCCCCACCCCCACCACCCCGTGCCCCTGTTCCCTGAGGTGCCTGGATACCCCATTGTTGCCCCTATGAGGTGGAGTACTGTAGCACTTGTGGGAGTCAGGTTGGGCCCATTGTGGCCCATAGGACTTCTTGCACTATGGACTGGCCATTGGCCTTATATCCAATTTGTTTGCTCAGAGAGCAGAATTAAAAGTTAATGTGTGGCCTGTGTTTTTGGCGGCACAGTCTGGATCCCTGGTCTCTCGTTTCATTGTTTGTGGGTGTGGGGCACATGGATGTACTTTGGACAGGTTGGATTTGCCTTGTGTCGGGTAAGTCTCTCTTGCTGTGGGGTATATGGCTTGTGCTGCTGTGAAGGGTTGTGGGAGCGTTGCAGGGAGGGTGGAGTTGGTGGGTCTGTAACTGTGCCCTTTCTTGCCTTGTTTCATAGGTTACGGTACCATAGTCGTCTTAGTCGGCGGTCTCGGTCATGGAGGCATATGACAAGGAGAAGGGCTGGCATGATCTGCAGCTCTCTATCCATGTCTGCTTCGGCATGTTGTTAGCCTCCGGTGAGTGTTTCCTTATATTTGGTTTGTTTCCTCCTGGCTTTGCGTGGCGGTGGTTCCTGCCCCGGAACTGATGGCGGTCTAATGGTTCATTATTTGATGGGCGGGTAGGGCCTTTCAGTCGGCCTGTGCGTGGGCTCTGCCATCATTGTCAGCACTCTTCTGCTGGCGGCGGGTGGTTTTCAGGATGCCTGTGTTTCAGTTGGTTCATTATTTGGCGGTCCGAACCGGACCTCTGTTGGCGGTTTTTAGGACCATAGTAATGTGTTTTATATGTCCTGACAGTGAAATATGGCTGAATTAGTTTTTCACTGTTGCAAGGCCTGTCCCTCTCATAGGTTAACATGGGGGCTACCTTTAAATATGGTTAAAGTGTAGATTACCTTTGGGAGCGGATAGCCATGTGGAGTTTGAGGTCTCTGAGCTCACAATTTAAAAATACATCTTTTAATAAAGTTGATTTTAAGATTGTATGTTTGAAAATGCCACTTTTAGAAAGTGAGCATTTTCTTGCTTAAACCAATTCTGTGTCTCTGGGGGTTATTACAACTTTGGAGGAGGTGTTAATCCGTCCCAAAAGTGACGGTAAAGTGACGGATATACCACCAGCCGTATTACGAGTTCCATAGGATATAATGGACTCGTAATACGGCTGGTGGTATATCCGTCACTTTACCGTCACTTTTGGGACGGATTAACACCTCCTCCAAAGTTGTAATAACCCCCTCTGTCTGTTTGTGGATTCCCTATCTGGGTCAGTTTGACAGTTGGGCTGGTTGCACCTCTCACTAGACAGTGACACAAAGGGAGCTGGGATGTAGTCTGCATTTCCTGAGGAGTCATCTGTGCTAGGAGGGAGAAGAGTAGTGGTCACTTACACCTGAAAGGGCTGTGTCTGCCCTCACACAATGCGGTCTCCAACCCTCTGGTGTGTGTATGGGGCCTGGCCTGGGCAAGGCAGGATTTCACAAACAAGAGAGACTTTCCTTTGAAGTAAGTCTACTTCAAAGGGCAAAATTGGTATAAGAAGGGCACCCAAAACTACAGACTTTAGAACACTTCTGGAAACCAAGAGGAACCTCTGCCTGGAAAAGAGCTGAAGAGCTGTGGAAGAAGAGCGGCCCTGCCTGTGACTGTGCTATGTGGAGCTATCCTGCAGTTGCTGCTTCTGCCAGTGTAAGAGGACGAATACTGGACTTTGTGTGTCTTAATTCTTGTGGAGAACTCTCCAACAGCTTGATTTAGAGCTTGCCTCCTGTTGTTTTGAGTCTCAGGGACAGCAAACACTTCTCTCTACCAGCACCTGGAGCCTCAGCTGAGACTTCTACTCTGCCAGGTGGTGCCCATCCAGTTCCTGGGACCCTGAAAGGAAAAGTTGGCAGCCCAAGAGTGAGAAATCCACGCACTGACACCGGTGCAGGGAAAAGATAGACGCAACTCTGATCTGCAGCTGAAAAATCGACACGCCGCCAGCTTCACAGCTAAAAATCAACGTTCTTCTGCAACTTGACCGGAAGATCAACGCCCGTGGCTGGAGAAATGACACGCAGCATCGCTGACGGAGGCTGGTGAGATGGCAACCTGCGCTGCATGGTTTTTGGATCATCGTGCGGCAGGATTTCTGATGCAAACATCACTGGATGTGCAAAAATGACGCAAATCCTGCCCGGACCGAAGAGTGCAGTTCAAATCGACGCATCACTCTCCTGCTGAGAGAAGAAACAACACATGCCGACTTGACTGAAGGAGAAACAACGCAAGGTCTTGCTCGTGAGTGATATCGATGCATCAAAAGCCATTTTGGACACACCCTCGCCCATGCGGGATTATTTTTGACGCACCCAGGTATATTTTCATGCTAACAGCATTAGCGTTGTGTTTAAAATTAAATAAAGACTCTTTTTGGTTTTTGATTGATAACTTGACTTGTGTATTGTGGATTTTTGTTGTTTTGGTCTTGTTTAGTTTAGATAAATATTTTCTATTTTTCTAAACCTGTGTTGTGTCATTTTGTAGTGTTTTCATTAAGTTACTCTGTGTGTTGGTACAAATACTTTACACCTACCACTCTGAATTTAAGCCTACTGCTCGTGCCAAGCTACCAAGGGGGTGAGCGGGGGTTAGTTGAGGGTGATTCTCTTTTACCCTGACTAGAGTGAGGTTCCTTGTTTGGACAGGGGGTAACCTGACTGCCAACCAAAGACCACATTTCTAACTCAGGGGGGCTGTCTCCAGTGTCAATATCATGGACACACAATTGGGTGAGTCTAGGAGTAATGGAAAACAGGGAATAGAACTGCTCCAATAACTCATAGCAGTCTCCTCTCTGATCTAGAGTCAGGGAGTCAGAGAGATTGACACCCCCACTGACCCATCACCTTCTTTGGCAGGGAGGAGGTTGGGGAGAAGCGCACACTCCTCTTCCATGCCCTCAGCTGTCACAAGGAGCATACTGACCTCTGACCTCTCAAAATGAGGCTTGAGTCAATTGTGGTGGAGAACCCTCAGGGGGGGGTCTAGGGGACTTGAGGTCCACTAGGTAAGTGGCCTCCCCCTTCCGCTCCTTGGTCTCAAATGGGCCAGTCCAGCTGTCCTGGAGAGCTCTAGGCTCTACTGGCTCCATTACCCAAACATTGTCTCCAGGTGAGAATTCAACTATAGTGGCCTTCCGGTCATACCACTCCTTCATCACCTCTTGACTGGCCTTAAGGCTACTTTTGGCCTTCTTCCAGAACCTTTGGGTTTGGTTGCGGAGTGCCAGCATGTAGCTGACCACATCCTGAGAGGTGTCTTGGGATCTTTCTCCCAGCCCTCTTTCACTAGCTTGGGGGTCCCGAGTCAGAGTGACCGTAGAGAAGCTCAAAGGAGCTGAACCCCACCCCTTTCTGGGGCACCTCCCTATAAGCAAAGAAAAGGCTTGGCAAGAGGACGTTCTACTTACCCCTCATGGCCTCAGGTTGGCAAGTGATCATGCCTTTTAGGATCTTGTTGAATCTCTCAACAAGCCCATTGGATTGAGGATGGTAAGGGGTGGTAAACCAGTAGTTTACCCCACACTCATCCCACATGGACTTCATGTAGGCAGACGTGAAGTTTGTTCCTCTGTCAGACACAATGGTTAGAGCGGCAGACCCTGATGCAGAGATCTGGCCAGAGACCAGGGTTCAATTCCTGCCTCGGCGGGTCTTGGGCTCAATTCCCTTGGACCAGATAATTCTCGCCTCGGTGCCTAATCTAATTAATGGGTACCACTCTGTAACTCTGGGCAATAGCTTGCTTAATCTCCACAACGGCCCTGACAGCACTTGGATGTCTGGCTTCACCCTGGGGGTTGCCCAGGAGTGGGCGCCTCACAGGGAAAAGCCTGGAGGGGTTCCACAACGGTATGCGTACAGTGCCTTGAGACCCTAACGGGTGAGTAGTGCACTATACAAGTGCGAAGTTTTACAGTTTTACAGACACAAATTCCTTAGGGAACCCCGCACGAGTAGTTATTCCCATCAGGGCTCTTGTCACCACTGGTGCAGTCACTGTTCTTAGAGTGCTTGCCTGTGGGTATCAGGTGGCATGGTCCATCAAAACCAGGATAAACCTGTTGCCTAAGGCAGTTTTGGAGTCGAAGGGACCAATGACGTTGATGCCCACCCTTTCAAAGGGGGTGTCAATGATGGGGAGTGGGATCAGGGGGGCTTTAAGCCTTTTCCCTGTCTTCCCATTATCCCCGCAGGTGGGGCAGGCCCTGCAGAAATAATCTGAGGGTACCCGCATTCTAGGCCAATGGAAGTGGGTGACAAGCCTGGCAAAGGTCTTATCTTGGCAGGTTTCTTGTGTCTCTTGCCCTTCCTCTGTGCAACTGTCTGGAATATTGTTCCAGGCTCCAGACGCCCTTGACTCCCTTCCTGGGTAACCATGGACCTTGTGGTCATGTAGACCCACTCAGGATAACCTAACATCTCCAGGTGGGACTCGAGCTCTACCTCTTTCCAGGCAGTATGCTCAAGATCATTGCCTAACAGATAATCTACAGGCATGGCAGGACTCATAGCTACTTTTAGAGTGCCAGAGACCCCCCTACTGAAAGGGAACCAGAGCCACCAGTAGGTGACTCTCGTGATTGTCAGCAACTATGACCTGGTGGAATGTATTAGGGACTATCTGCTCTGATGACACCAGCTGACTCTTGACAGTAGTCATACTGGCTCCTGTGTCACGCAGAGCCTCCACACTTTGCGTATCAATGTTGACCCACTGCCTATACGTGGAAGTATTAGCAGGCATATGGGCTTTTGGCACCATCTCCTTATCTCCCAGGGATACTAGGGACACCTCTCTGCCCCCAAAGCTAACTGCCACTGTCTCCTCCGAGTGCTACACGAGCCAACCCAGGTGTCTGCCCTCCAGTGGTGGGCTGTGCTCTCTTGGAACACTGGGAGTCACCCTTAGAGTGTCCATGTTGGTAGCACTCTAAGCATTTGGTGATGAACTGCCCTATCTTCTTATCGAAGTACCCTGTTTTCTTCCCAAACTTAGATGAGGAATGGTTACCACCCCCTGTTAATTGTTTTGGCGGCCTTTTGAGAGTTCCTTATCTTTAAGTTCCCCCCCCTCTTTCTTCTGTTGGGAACCCTGACCACCTTTGTGGGTGTCCCCCCCAGATACCTTTTTTGGACACTCTGGTGCTAACCCAGACGTCCGCTTCCTCAGCAAGCTTCCTGGGATCAGTCAGCTTACTGTCTACTAAATGCTGGTGCACCTCTGTAAAACAAACACTGAACATATGCTCTCTCAGAATCAAATCATATAGGTGGTCATTCTAACCCTGGCGGTAAAAACCGCCAGGGCGAATGACCGCGGTAGCACTGCCAACAGGCTGGCGGTGCACCGCTGGGCATTCTGACCGCGGCGGTTCAGCCGCGGGCAGAAACGGAAAGTCGGCGGTGTACCGCCGACTTTCCGCTGCCCTTGAGAATCCTCCATGGCGGCGGAGCGCGCTCTGCCGCCATGGGGATTCTGACACCCCCTACCGCCATCCTGTTCCTGGCGGGTCTCCCGCCAGGAACAGGATGGCGGTAGGGGGTGCTGCGGGGCCCCTGGGGGCCCCTGCAGTGCCCATGCCAATGGCACTGCAGGGGCCCCCGTAAGAGGGCACCACAAAGTATTTCAGTGTCTGCTATGCAGACACTGAAATATGCGACGGGTGCCACTGCACCCGTCGCACCTTCCCACTCCGCCGGCTCAATTCTGAGCCGGCGTCCTCGTGGGAAGGCTGTTTCCCACTGGGCTGGCGGGCGGCCTTTTGGCGGTCGCCCGCCAGCCCAGTGGGAAACCCAGAATGACCGCCGCGGTCTTTCGACCGTGGTACGGTCTTCTGGCGGTTCCCGCTTGGCGGGCGGCTCCCGCCGCCCACCAATATCAGAATCACCCCCATAATCCTTTGTAAGCATTTGCTTTGCTGCCCAGCACCCATCCATTCAGTGCCTTATTGGAGAAATCAAAATAGTCTACCCAGGTCTGTGTGGAAAGTTTGGTGCTGTCCCTAAACCTCTGACGGTATTTTTCAGGTGTCAGCACAAACTTGGCCAGTAAGGTGGCTTTCATGGGTGCATAGACATTTTGATCATGTGGATCTTGTGTAAGGAGTGTGTCCCTCCCCACTGCTGATACATAAAACCACAAGGCCGCCCCCCATTGCTCCTCTGAGGTCCCATGAGCCCTTAGTGCCACTTCATAGGCAGACAACCACTTATCAATGTCATCTCCCACCACATAACTTGGCACCACATTTTTGGGTATACAAACCTTTCTCTTCCCAACAGGTCCTGCATATATGCTGCCACCATCACTGCTGGACTCAGACTGTCTTGCCTTGATCTCCAGCTCCTTGAAACTCAGTTCATGAGCCAACAAAAGTTTATTTTCAGCCAAGGCTCTCTCAGCTGCAGCCTCAGCTCTCTCAGCTTGAGTTTACTTGGCTGCTCTCTGAACCTTCAGCCTGTTTAGCTTCTCTCTCTGCCCTCCTCTCCTCCTGTTGAGCTTCAATTTTTAACCTTGCTCTTTGCAATTGGAATTCTCTCTCCTCTCTCCTTTCCTCGCGTTCATGCTCTGATCAGAGACACTTCTCCCTGGTTCGGCAGGGGCACATTACGGTGGTAACATCCTCCACCAATGGCACTGGCAAAAAATCCTCTGAGGGGCCATCCTCTGGAACCTTCTCCTCAACATTCTCATCAGAATGGGCTTCTGCCCAGGCCCTCAGCGCCTTTTGGAATTCCTCCTCTCTGGAGACCTTTTGGGTAGGTACTCCCATATCCCTGCAGAACCCCTTCAGCTGCCTAAAAGTGTAGGTGTCCAGCATGGCTCGATCAAAATCTTCATCTCCTGCTTGAGACCCAGCCAGAGACATGTTGAATAAAGGTTTTAATTAAAAAATTTCAGGTAGAAAAAAACAAAATTGCTGAAAAAGATAAAAAATCAAGTTGATCTTCAGCTGTGGGTAAGTAGTGAATACTTAGCTATTGTATGTCACTGCACAAATACAAGTCCTATCCTCACCGCTGATCACCAATGTTAGAAACTAGGGCCCATATTTATATTTTTTGACGCACAACTGCGTCAAAAATTTTACCGCCGGCTAACGCCATTCCAACGCACCATGCGGGTGCCTTATTTATGGAATGACGTTAGCCGGCGCTGCGGACTGGTGTGCGTCAAAAGAAATGACTCACCCCAGGCAGCGCCGGCGTATGGGAAAATGGGGGTTGTGCGTCAAAAAATGGGGCAAGTCAGGTCTGAGGCAAAATTCAGGCCTCAAACCGGATTTGCGCCATTTTTTTTGACGCCCAACCTCCATTGACATGACTCCTGTCTTAGCAAAGACAGGAGTCATGCCCCCTTGCCCAATGGCCATGCCCGGGAGACTTATGTTCCCTGGCATGGTCATTGGGCATAGTGGCATGTAGGGGGCCCCAAATCAGGCCCCCCCTATGCCACAAAAAAAACGGAAAAAAATACTTACCTGCACTTACCTTTACTTCCCTGGGATGGGTCCCTCCATCCTGGGGTGGGCAAGGGTGGCAGGGGGTGTCCCTGGGGGCAGGGGAGGGCACCTCTGGGCTCCTTCTGAGCCCACAGGTCCCGTAACGCCTGCCCTGACTCAGGCTTTAAAAAACGGCGCCCATCAGGCTGTGCGCCATTTTTTAAGGCCCACCCACTCCTGTGCGTCAAAATGACACCAGAGTATAAATAAGGGGCACAGGCATTAAAGTCATTTTTTGGAAGGGAACGCCTACCTTGCATATAATTAACGCAAGGCTGGTTTCCCCTTCCAAAAAATGACGCACATGGTGGAATTTGGTACCCGCGGGGACGGACATCAAAGTATAAATATGGGGCAGGGTTTGCGCTGATTCTGTGTCAAAATTTTTGACGCACATTTGACGCAAACAGAGTATAAATATGCCCCTAGGTTTTTGGTTGGTAGTCAGGTTACCCCCTGTCCAAGCAAGGACCCTCACTCTAGTCAGGGTAAGTCACACACAATCCAAATTATCCTGTGCCCACCCTCTGGTAGCTTGGCACTGAGCAGTCAGGCTTAACTTAGAAGGCAATGTGTAAAGTATTTGTGCAATAAATCATGCAATAACACAGTAGAACACCACAAAAATACACCATGCAGTGTTTAGAAAAATATATAGTATTTATCTGATAAGATGCAGGTCAAAACGATTGAAATGCAATACGTATATGTTGAGATATCACTGTAAAAGTGATATAAAGTGTCTTTAGTCTTTTTAAAAGCAATTAATGTATCTTTCAAGCACAAAGTACCTGGTTTGCTTTTAAAATCTCCGCTAAGAACCGCAGAGGAGGAAATGTGTGGAATACAGGGAGGTGTGCGTGGATTTCTCGGGGTGCACACAGCTATGCGTCATTTAGTTTTCACACAGGGAAGGATTTGCGTTGATTTCCGGTGCTCGGTCTTGGATCCTCTTCAAGTTGTGGGGTTTTCGGACGCCAGGTGATGATGCGTGGATTTCCAGCACTGACAGGATGAAGTCACAGGGACTGTGTCAATTCGGTGGGCGTTGCGTAGGAATTTCTAACGCATGGCAGGCACTGCAGGCACTGCATTGATTCCTCTCTGGAAGTCGGGCTTTGTCGGTCTGGCTCGGCTGTGCGTTCATCCAGTGGGCCTTGCGTCAAATTTCCGGTCGGTATGCTGGTGCTGCGTCGATCTTCTTGTTGTAAAGTCGGGTGTGTCGTTCCAGTTCGGCATACGGTTAATTTTTCACCGTGATGCAGGCTGTGCATCATTTCTGGCAGACTGTGCGTGGATTTTGGCCACACAAGGATTCCTTCTTGTAGAGATGAAGTCTTTTTGGTCCTGAGACTTCATGGAACAGGAGGCAAGCTCTGTCCAAGCCCTTGGAGACCCCTTCTCAGCACAGTCAAAGAGCAGCAAGGCAGCAGGGCAACAGCAAGGCAGCAGTCCTTCAAAGAAAGCAGTCAGGTGAGTCCTTTGGGCAGCCAGGCAGTTCTTCTGGGCAGGTTGCAGATTCTGGTTCAGGGTCTCTTCTCCAGGAAGTGTCTGAGTTGGTATGGGCAGAGGCCCTGTTTAAATACCCAAATGTGCCTTTGAAGTGGGGGAGACTTCAATGAGTGGCTTAGAAATGCACAAGGTCCCCTTTCAGTTCAACCCTGTCTGCCAGGGTCTCGATAGGGGATGTGGCAGTCCTTTGTGTGAGGGCAGGCTACTGTCCTTGGACATGTAATTGTCAGCTCTCCACCCTCTTGCCCAGGCAGAGCCATTCAAAATGCAGATGTATGCAAGTGAGGCTGAGTATCCTGTGTTTGGGGTGTGTCTGAGTGAATGCACAAGGGAGCTGTCAACTGAACCCAGCCAGACGTGGATTTTAAGGCACAGAAGGATTTAAGTGCAGAGAAATGCTCACATTCTAAAAGTGGCATTTCTAAAATAGTAATATTAAATCCAACTTCACCAGTCAGCAGGATTTTGTATCACCATTCAATACAATACAATACCATACAATATACCTGATGGGTGCTTTGAGTGAAAATGTATGCTCAAAACAAGACTGTTCAATTCAATCCAATTAGCATTTTTAAAGCGCTCTACTCACTTGCAGGGTATCAAGGCACAGTGGGGTAGGTACTCAAGATTCAGTCAAGAGCCAGGTCTTGAGATCCATCTTGGATTGAGATAGCGATAGCGATACTGACTGCTTGAGGTGGAGAGGCAAGGTTTTCCAACATTTTGCACAAGGTAGGTGAAAGATCTCCCTCCAGCCGAGGACTCCCTTATGCAGGGTACAGTGGTGAGCGACTGCTGGGAGGAGCGGAAAGGTCTGACATGGGAGTAAAAGGTGATGTAGTGGCTGAGATAGCTGGGTCAATGTTTGTGGAGGGCCTTGTAAGTGTGTATGAGGTGCTTTAATTTGATCATCTCCTCGACCGGGAGCTAGTAAAGATCTCTCAGGTCTCCTGTGATGTGTTCCCAGTGGGGATGTTCAAGATGAGTCTGGCGGAGGCGTTCCAGATTTGTTGTAGCTTGCTCAGTTTCTTCTTGGTGGCTCCGGCATGAGGGTGTTGCCGTAGTCAAGTCTGCTTGTGATCAGGGCATGTGTTACAGACTTGCGGCAGTCACTTGGGATCCATCTGAAGATCTTCCGGAGGAGTTGAAGGATGTGGAAACATGTAGAGGCAATGGAGTTGATCTGTCTTGTCATGATGAGTGCTGAGTCGAGGACAACGCCGAGTTTGTGTGCGTGGTCTGTAAGGGTGGGGGACTGCCAAGTGTGGAGGACCACCAGTAGTCATCCCAGGCTGAGGAGGAGGGTCCCAGGATGAGGCTCTCAGTCTTGTCGGAGTTTAGCTTAAGGCAGCTCTCCTTCGTCCAGTTACTGACTGCTTCCATCCCATCTTGGAAGTTCTTTTTGGCCGTTGTGGGGTTTTCAGTCAGGAAGATGATCACCTGGGTGTCATAGGTATAGGAGACAATGTTCAATCTGTAGTTTCTGAGGATTTATGGCAAACAGGGCCATGTAGACGTTGAACAGTGTGGGACTCAACAAGGATCCTTGGGGTACTCCACAGCTGATCTATGTGGGTCTGACAGGTGTGGCGGGAGTCTGATTCTCTGTGTTCTGCCTGTCAGGCAGGAGTGTATCCACGAAAGGGCCTTGCCATGCATGCCTGCTGCATGGGGTCTGGCGCATAGGGTGCAGTGTGACACTGTGTCGAGGGCGGCTGATAGCTCCTGTAGGCTGTGGGCTGCTGTTTGGCGTGGTTAAGGAGAGAGCGGATGTCATCTGAGGCGGTGAGCAGGGCAGTCCTGGTGCTCTGGTTAGTTCTGAATCCTGATTGGGAGATGTCCAGGTTGTTGTTGTCCTCATTGTGTTAGCAGAGCTGAGCATTAATTGCTTTTTTAGCGACCTTGACTAGAAAAGGCAGCAGCGAGATGGGGCAGTAATTTTTTAGATCTGTGGGGTCGGCCATTGGTTTTCTTCGGGAGCGGGCGTATCTCAGCATCCTTCCAGTCCTCAGGGAAGGTGGCCGACTCTAGGGAGCAGTTAATGGGCTTGCAGAGCTCAGGTGGGATTGAGGCACTGGCTTTGTTGAAGATGTAGTGGGGGCAAGGATCGGTTGGGGCTCCAGACTGGATGCTGCTCATGATGGAGCGAGTCTCGTCCATTGTGAGGGGGGGTCCAGGCATACAGGAACTGTGGGGGTTCAGTGGATCTGAGTTGGGGCATTGTTGGTGAGTTTAGAAAGTCTTGGGGTCCAAAGCTGTCGTAGATATCCTTGATTTTCTGATGGAAAAGGTGGCTAGTCAGTCACAGAGGTCCTGGGATGGAGGGATGTTAGTGGCCTCAGCTTGAGGTTTAGTGAATTCCGTGATGACGGTGAAAAGTTAGTTTCTGTTGTGAGTGGTGGCATTGATACGGTCCAGCAAGGTGGTTTTTCTAGTGGCACTGATGAGGCCATGGTGGGATCTTGTGGTGGATTTGAAGGCTGCAAGATCCTCTAGGGATTTGCTGTTCCTCCATCTTTTCTCCAGTCACCTTCAGGTGCACTTCAATTCCTGGAGTGCGGGGTGAACCAGCTGGATTTCTTGGTGGTGTGTTTCCCTATGTTTGAGCGCAGTGGAGCTAGGGTGTTGGCACAATCGTCGATCCATTGTTATTGGTTGCATGCTGAGGTGTTGGCGTTTATTGTGTTGGGGTGGCGAGTCGCTGAGCTCATACTGGAATATTTTATGTTACAAGCAAAATGATAAAAGCTATAGGTCTGATTAGTTTATTGGGAAAAGTTATGTCAAGTGACATAAGTCTGATCTGTGTGTTACAAATGTTATGACAAAGACAGCAACCCTGGTTTATTTATTGAGAAATACAAATGTTAAAGCCAATAAACATTTAAGGGTAGATTGGCACTGCAGTGAGTTAAACATGCAGACATGTATTATGTTGCATGAAATCTCACAGATTACCCTTGTTATCATAGAGTTTGTTGTGCATTATCCCCCTTGACAAACCCAGTGGAAGAAGATTTGTACTGTAGTCATTTCTTGTTTGAATCCCTTCAGAAGGCCTGGCAGGCTTAGCTATCTGCCAGCATCTTGCAATAAAAATGTTAAATGAAAATAAACACACATTCATGGTTATATAAATATATTCTTAAATAGAAGGGCTTTGAGTTAGCTCTCTTCTACCATTGAACTGTAGGAGTGTCATTTAGACTCTGCTTCCATCCATGACGGCAATCAGTATGGAGAAATAGGTTAACCTACACCTTCCACACTTTTTTTGTATTTTAATATTTTAGAATATTAATACTTTTGGACATTCACCGCCTCAAACAGTTCTAAAGGGGGGCTTGCTTGCACAAAATGTCACTGCATCTAAACCAGGTGACCATAAGTGAATGGTTTTGTCCATAGTATGCCATTGTTTTACCATTCAAAGATGTCCTATGCTTCTAAATGTGACAGAGTACTGATATAGAAAGATGTATCATCAATGCAAGAGCAAAGACCCTCCATGAAGTGGCAATGGGGATCTTTGAAAGTATTAGTGTGTAAATATCTTCCAATGATTAGAGTGAGCCACCAGGTTAAGCAAGCTTGCTCAAAGAGAGTTCCAGGGGCCAAGAAGAACATTTAAAATACCATTTGCACTCACACTTGCAAGGTCATAGATTCCGATAGGGCACTCTTGAAATATTTAATTACTTTTATCATCTGCAAGCTTGGCCTTCCCCAGGAGTACTGGAGGTTATTTGGCTAAGGAAATATCTGAAAAATGGAGGGAACATTGTACATTTATCAGCACAATTTCCTTGACAAGAGTCTAACAGTCATTGTTGATACAGACATTTCAGGAAATGTTGTTTCACATGCCCTGTAAGTTTTTTTGGTAAACAGGTTTTATTGTTTTTTGTTATGAAAGTACTAAAAAAACCATAATACCATCCAGTAGAAATGAAGTGAATTAAGTGCTACATGTGTTCAATCTCAATCCCTGTCCACCCTCCTTCGGACACTGCCACACCATATGAAGGAAGTCAGCTGTATGACAACATGTAAAGCCAGGGTCTGAAAGTATACCTGCTGTGCTATGGTGCTGGGCGTGGCCATGCAGGTCTGGAGTAAGTAGTATAATTGTATCGGACAAAGGTGAACAGAGATCACTAGTTCTTGGGGAGCCATGCATGCCTCCCGCCATTCAACCTCCTCCATCTTCCCCACCTCCGGCAAAGCCTCTCCAGTGTCTTCGGGACATTCTTCACCAGGGTACTATAGAGTTTGGAAGTGCCCCTACACCCCATTTTCCCCTTCAATAATTTAGTTTCGAGAGGGGTAAATTCTGGGATAATCTGAAGGTGTGCACTATAGCAACAAGAGAGTGACGCATCTGTCAATAGTTGAGAAATTTAGTGTGAGAAAGTCAGAGATGGGTGTGAAGGTTGGCAAATGAATACATAGTAGGTGCATGCCAAACTACAGTGAGCATGGCAATCCCTATTAGGTCCCATTTGCGAAGGCCCTCCAAGCGTGATAGGTGTTCCAACCAGCGACCCCTTCTAAACGGGGTCTAGCTGGTTAAGTATTCATCCCAGCCCATAAAATGAAGGGCCCCCAGCAAAGCAAGGATATCACCCTTGCGACTCCCAGAATTATGAGAGAGATTGGTCAGCCATACAGGTAAAGCATCACCCCATCAAGACCCAGTCCACAGAGTTCCAGTCGATATGCTGGATCATCCAAACCTTCCATCAATAATTTTTGATCAGCAGGTGGGATGCCCAGAGAGGCAAATGTCCACTGCAGCAATTCCTTCATCGTGAAATGAGTGGCCGTATTTAGCATGTGTAATACAGGAAGGGTGACCACGCCAAAGTAAGGATCGCAACAATGCTGCTACTTAATGAAACACAATGTTTGGGATATAAAGTGGGAAATTCTGCAGGGTGTATAAGAAATGGGGCAGTATCATCATATTTTATGAGGGCAACCCTACCTAGGAGATTGAGAGGGAGGTTCTGCCATACTGCTAAGTTGTTCTTGGTGTTCATCAAGAGGGGCACTAAGTTAAATGTATGGGCAGTTTGGGCAGCATTGTCATATGAACACCAAGGCATTTAAAGTTAAGATGATGAATGAGGATCCCCTCCCCAACAGGCACTTGATGGACTGTCGCTCCACAGCGGGATAAGGAAGGAATTCCCTTTATTTAGGCAAAGGCTGAGATCTCCTCAAAAAGACGGAGGAGCTCAAGGGCATATGTACCAGAGGTGCCGCGCCCGCAAGGTACAGGAAGATATCATGAGCATATAATGGAATTCTGTCTTCGGGGCCTCCGGCCCACCACCAGCCCCTCATCTGTGTATCACATCTGATCAATTGCATCAGTGACTCAATAATGAGGGGGAAGAGGAGGAGGAAGAGAGGGCAACCTTGAAGGGAGCCTCTCCAAATCGGAAACACATGAGATAAAACCCCATTGATCATGACCTGAGCTATTGGGTGGGAGTAAAGGAGAAAAAACATTGCCCGCTATGGGTGCCAAATCCCATTCGGATTAACGCTGCTTTCAGATAGTTTCAAATGACTATGTCAAATTATTTTTCAAACTCAACTAATGGTAGGGTTATGTCTTCATACAGTTCATCCATATGATCAAGACAACCTGCAAGCGCCATATGCAGTGTCTCATACTACGTCCTGGAATTAAGCCACATTGATCTGGGTAGACCAGGGAGGTGATAACCGTTTGGAGTCTAGTCACCAGAATTTTGGCGTAGATTTTAACATCAGTAGTAATCAAAGAAATAGGACTGTATGTCCCATGGTCCTTTGACAGCTAGTCAGT
Source organism: Pleurodeles waltl (assembly GCF_031143425.1). Classification (NCBI taxonomy): domain Eukaryota; kingdom Metazoa; phylum Chordata; class Amphibia; order Caudata; family Salamandridae; genus Pleurodeles; species Pleurodeles waltl. The sequence goes on from NC_090447.1 coordinate 784,793,459, forward strand.
TTTGCGGATTACAACTACAGTCACCAGATCACGCTCTTGGGGAAGGACCCCACTTGTATTGCTTCTGTATAGAGCTTGAGCAAGTGGGAGGTTATAATGTCACAGAAATTAAAATAATATTCAAGGGGAAATCTGTCCGAGCCTAGAATCTTCCCAGGTTTCAAGTCCCATATGGCCATTTGGATTCAGAGGTTCATCTATTGTCTTGTGCTGGGCTTTTGTTAGGATGGGGAGGGGTATATCCACCAGCATTGGCTGTGTATTTTCCACTGAAGACCGTGGATGGCGAGCATAAAGGTCTTTATAATATGCAACAAAAGCAGCTGCATGTCCTCACCTAAGGTGGCTAGATCTCCCAATGTGGTCGTCAAGGTGTCAATAAAGCATGATTTGAGGCTTCTGGTCACCATTAGGTATAAGACGATGCTACCTTTATCACCATGTTCATACACATGTTGGGTGGTCATGCACCAACATTGGCTGGCCTCATGAGAGACGAGGTGGTGGAGCACCATTCTGTACAGGTCAAGTTGTCAAGTCAGTGCTTCCATCCCACGGAGTCGGGACAGCTATTGTGTCTCCCCCCAAGAGCAATGCACTGTGTGGCAGTGGCGTAATCACTTGGGTTATGCATTGAAAAAATTGTGTAATTGCGGGGGTACATGGACACAAAAGAAGGTATATGTGTTCCCTTCCAGTGTTGCCACCACTCCAACATACCTACCCAGTGTGTTGGGTAGCACCTGGGTGACCACTAAGGTAAAGGACTTGTAGAGAAAGATTGCTGTACTCCTTAAAGCCTTGGACAAAGCAGAAATGAAAAGCACAGTTGTAACCGAATATGCATAGGAAGGGGTATGAATGCAGAGAAGCTGAGTCTCCTGCAGTAAAGCTGCACCGGGGCAGTGGCACTGAAGCAATTTGAGGACAGTAGTGCGCTTGATATGGTCTAATAGACCATTTACAGTCCAAGAGATAAGATTAAACTCCATATCAGAATTTGTAATGTACAAGCGAATGCATGTGGTGGAAGCAACAGAGGCAGTCTCTCAGAGTGAATGGATCGGTAGGAGGATCATGTATCCATGGTAACATATGCCAAAAACAAAGAACAACCAAACATAACATCCAATGTAACACACCCCATCCACCCCACCCCACCCTACACTTCTTCCTGGGAAGCATCTTTTGCCCACAAAACACCCATCAATAACAACTGAAAACATAACTAGGATATTGGAGGAAGACACCCCCATCTTCAATTATCAGATTAAGAAGATACATATATTGCTAAGCACCCTGGGTCAAGGATATGTTATTGGAGACTTCCGTAGGAGGTTATGGTGGTGGCAACTCTGTCAGTGAGTTTGTGTAGTCTGCAGCAGCGTCATCCCCAGTTTTGGACACAGCTTCGGACGGCTGAGGTGTGGTGCCATTTCCACACTCCAACTGGGAGTCATTGTGGTAAGTCACCAGGGCAGCTGGAGATTTCTGTTGTCCGTCTTTTCTGTTTTTGGATTTAGGGTGGTTTTCAACCTGGAGTGGGCACTGGTCGGTTTCTGAGGAGTGTGGATCAATTGTAGACTTCTTCTTGGGAGGGTAAAATTTACATAGAGATCTTTGTTCAGTGCCCCATTCCCAGACGGCCTCTGGAGTGTAAAAATGTTGAGAACATGAACTATGAACTGCACGTAGTTTCACAGGAAAAAGCAGTTCATAAGGGATCGACATTGCTCTGAGTATCTGTTTGACCTCGTCAAAGGATTTCTGCTGAGTTTATATTGCTTTGGTATCATCTGGCAATATCATAATATGGGATAATTGAAAGAGGAGCTGATTATCATTTTGGGAATTGTGGAGTTCAGGATTTTAATTATCAGCAGCTGAGGAGAGCCTCTGGGGGGGTGTTGTTGCACCAATGAGCAGTGCGTTCATTCAACCACAAAGCAAGGTGATAAGGATCCTTCTGGCATTCAGAAGCGAAATCATGTCTGCACAAAAGTCCTTGGATGAGGGGTATCAGCTTCTGCCAGACAGCCTACCAAGCGAGATTGCTTTGCCGGAAACACTTTTCTGCATCTTCCACCCTTGCCTCTAGAGTTCGAATAGTCACCAGCAGAGAAGTCACTTTGGATTTGAGATCTGAGGAATCATCCTCCAGTGTCCAAACACGCATCTCCTCTCTGTCACCCTTCCCCCCACAGTTTGGAGTTCCTGCCACAATAGGGCAACCTCAACACCAACCTCTCCAATTTAGGACTACTGTATAGGGCCTACCAGGACACCTGAATAGCCTGGAGGATATGGTGTACATCTGAAGGTGTAGAGGGTGCCGGGTAGGGGTCTCCATCAGTGAGCCTTCTGTTAGCCTCAGGAGCACTGGTAGTAAATTTTTCATTTTTGGTTTGTGAGCCAGATGTTGAGGATGTGTCTTTTCCTATGTTGATAACAGGGGGGTCAAGCAGAGTGGGGTTCCCCGCAACACCTCACCACCTCAGTCAGAGGGACCCCATGAAAAGGAGTTGGGAAGGAACAAAGAGGAAAGGGAAAATGAGGGGTCTCCCCTCAGTCTCAGGCCATCTGGGTAACAGGTTGTGAAGCAGTATGAAGGCTTCACCCATATCCTGCTTGCACCAGGTAGAGATAACATGAGCACTAGGGGTAAAGTGGCAGGGGGAGCAGCTGTGGGTGAATGACACGGGCTTCCAGCTTACAGACCCACAGCCCTCATGTCAACCCTGCTGAGCAGTTTCAGGCATCACCACAGTCCTCAAGGCAGTCTAAGCAAGCAATGGGCCCCATAAGGGCCACTGCCAAGGCACGCCTCACACCTGTGGGGCCCCATCACCCTCATGCCAGGGGTAGGGAGGGAAGTCTTGGCCAAAGATTGTCCCAGGGGAGGTCCACTTACAGGATCGTTAGCTGAAAGTGAAGCAGTCAGGCCATTGCCCACACACCTCAGAGCAGCAATGTTGTCTATGCCCCTAAGGCAGGTGGTTCCATCAGGGTGGTGCAGCAGTTCACAGCCTCTTCTACAATGACCCAGCTCCAACAGAGTGCTGCCACCACTTTAGTTATGGTCTCGGACCACTGCAATGCCTTCCATGCCTAGGAAGAGGTAAGTGCGGCAGGGCAGGTGCAAGACAGCAGCATATAGGCTGGTGGATTGCCCTGGGTCAGCTTCTAATGTTTTTTATTTCACAGCATGTCCTCCAGTCCCACTGGCACCTCCTGTGGTGCAATCCATGGTGCAGCGATGTCAGGCCTAAGGGCCAACAGCCCAAATCAGGATCGGCAGGCTACATGAGTGAGACCGATGTCGTGCTTCAATAATCCAGCCAGTTGTGAGCCTCTGCAGCTAAATGCGGCTGTCCGATACACAGGGAACACTGAGGGAGGGGGATGTGTGGCCTGAAAGCTCTGATGCCTGTGCATTGTTGAGCAGGACAAGACCAGTGCAGAGCACAGGTGACGGGATTTCTCCCAGCCACGCCTCAAGTCACGGCCATCAGAGGAGTTACAGCCTAACAACTGTAAGGTGAAGGGTCACTCCAAGGGCACTCAGTTGCAGCCAAGGGTAATCACAGGCACTGCCATCTTAGGTCTTCATGATGCAGCTCATCCCTGGAGACAAAGTGCCATGCGTAAGGCCCCAGGGCAATGCTTTAGGAGGTCCACGCCACAAACAGTTTTCAGTTTATGGGTGGGATTCAGTGTGCTGGGTTATGGACGATGGACGAGGAGGTCTCAAGAGCATTACCAGAACCTCCCCTCCATCTTGGCTGCATTGGCCATGCCCCATGCCCTCTAGGCTTTAATTATATCTTTCTATATTCTGAATTTAATTCTTCCTTCCTGATCCTTCCAAATAATTTCTTATACTCTTGAGCAGGTGTTAACAGGAGGCACACCATTATTTCTAATGGGCCTCAATGTGCTTTGCAGGATTAGTGACAACATTTTTTATGCTAATCCTGCAAAGCACCAAATTAGCTTCAAAAATGTTGACGCTAGTTCCCTAACTACCACCATGGTGCACCGTATATTAAATATGGCGCACATATGATGGCGTTTGGGGGCGCTAAGGGTTGCAAGAAAAGTAGAGCCGCAGTGGATGCAGCACCGCTTTTCTTAAATCAGGCCCAAAGAATGTTTGTGATCCTTGGTAGGCAGATTTAGGCTGATCTTGGCTGATTTTTGTAGGAATTTGCAGGAAAGAAAAGGGTGGCAGAATAAATTAGTTGCATCCTAGATTTCTGTAGTGCATACTACAATCACTCGGTTTACTACAATATTTAATTTCAATGAGATTAATTTTATTTTTTTCTGACATTGCACTAAGTAAATTATTTTCTTTTTTATCTTTTTTTGTTTACCTTATAATTTTGTTCTTTTGGTTGTTGCTGTTTGAGTCCGTTGTTTTTTTTTCAGATCGACCAAATGCTGATTAACCTAGCTTCCAAGTGTGAGGCATTCCTTACAGAAATCAGTTAAATTTAGAGGAACCTTATTGTGCTCGCTTAAGGGAGCTCAATCACAGTTACCATTAAACCTGTAACCACTCTCCCTCACAGATTAACTAGCTGGCTTTCTGCAGTGCCCAAACATCAGTTGTTGTCTTTGCAGAATCCCCTATCTTGACTTTACTGTCTTTCTGGGGTAGTAGGGTAATTTTACTCCTACTTTTCAGGGTCTTGGGGTGGGGTATCTTGGACACCCTTAGGGCCATATTTATACTTTTTGACGCACAACTGCGCCAACGCAGTTGTGCGTCAAAAATTTTAACGCCATTCCAAAGCGCCATGCGGGCGCCTTATTTATGGAATGACGTTAGCCGGCGCAGCTGACTGGTGTGTGTAAAAAAAAATGACCCACACCAGGCAGCGCCGGCGTAGGGGAAAATGGAGCTTGGGCGTCAAAAAATGGGGCAAGTCAGGTCTGAGGCAAAATATTGGCCTCAACCCGATTTGTGCCATTTTTTTTTACTCCCAACCCCCATTGAAATGACTCCTGTCTTAGCACAGACAGGAGTCATGCCCCCTTGCCCAATGGCCATGCCCAGGGGACTTATGTCCCCTGGGCATGGTCATTGGGCATAGTGGCATGTAGGGGGGCACAAATAAGGCCCCCCTATGCCACAAAAAAAAATACAAAATAATACTTACCTGAACTTACCTTAAGTTCCCTGGGATGGGTCCCTCCATCCTTGGGCATCCTCCTGGGGTGGGCAAGGGTGGCAGGGGGTGTCCCTGGGGGCATGGGAGGGCACCTCTGGGCTCCTTCCGAGCCCACAGGTCCCTTAACGCCTGCCCTGACCAGGCGTTAAAAAATGACGCAAAAGCGGCTGGACGTCATTTTTTCAGGCCCGCCCACTCCCGTGCGTCATTTTTGCACGGGAGTTTAAATAAGGCGCACATGCCTTAGAGTCATTTTTTAGAAGGGAACGCCTACCTTGCATATCATTAATGCAAGGTAGGTGTCCACGCTAAAAAATGACGCAAACTCCAAGATCTTTGGCGCTAGACGGGTCTAACGCCAAAGTATAAATATGGAGTTAGCTTTGCGTCGGATTTGCGTAAAAAAAAACGACGCAAATCCGGCGCAAACAGAGTATAAATATGCCCCTTAGTGTTTTCTTACACTCCCAGCGGCCCTCTACACACTACACTAGGCCTGGGGTCCACTCGTGGTTCGCATTCCACTTTTGAAGTATATGGTTTGTGTTTCCCGTAGGCCTAATTTCTCCTATTGCATTCTATTGTGTTCTACAGTGTTTGCACTACTTTTCTAAGGGTTTTACTTACCTGATTTTGGTTTGTGTGTATATTTTGTGTATATTACTTACCTCCTAAGGGAGTATATCCTCTGAGATACTTTTGGCATATTGTCACTAAAATAAAATACCTTTATTTGTGTTAACTCTAAGTATTGTGTTTTCTTATGATGTAGTGCTATATGATATAAGTGGTATAGTAGGAGCTTTGCATGTCTCCTAGTTCAGCCTAAGCTGCTCTGCTAAAGCTACCTCTATCCACCTAAGCTGCTAGAACACTACCAATCTACTGATAAGGTATAACTGGACATGGCACAAGGTGTAAGTACCATCATGTACCCACTATTAGCCAGGCCAGCCTCCTACAGCCATATATTACCACAATTGTGCTAGGGCTAGCATTACATTATGGGTGGAGAGTGGTCACAATGATGGCATGGCTTTATACAAAATGTGAAGAATCATCACCATCTTTCCATGGCCAGCATTTAACTTGGGGTGAGATTCAATCTAGCTTTCCGTTTTCAATCATTTTGTAGGCATTTTTGAAGATTTACTGCACTGACCTACCATGCCAACCTGCGGAGAGACCCTTTGGCTAACTACACATACCTACTACCCAGTCTAACACCACACCACAGCCATGATGATTCTTTCTGTTTATGTTTTTACAATTTCCAAATTTCTTCAAGCTCTTGAATCTGAGCTCATATCTATTTGGGTATTTAAAATTAATCGTCTGCAAAGTCTTTTTTTATATTTACCATTGTTTAATTTGTGCCTATTTCTTTCCATCCCAACTCTGTCTTGTAAACTGACTTGAAGTTGTGCCTTTTTTGTATACCCTTTTTTACCTATGTAAAGCATGCAGATTTTCTGAAACTCACATGCTACAAAATGGCATCTGCTCAGTTATTTAAAAAAATATTGTATACAGTTTATTCCATCTATGTGCTCGTTCGTACACCCCTCTGAAGGTTAGTCCTGGGCATCACCCTCACTCTTTTCCCCATGTCAAAGTCACAGCTCGCAGGAGGGAAAAAGGGCAGGGTGGTGCGTGGCAGGGGGAGGGCACAAAAATATAATATTAATAATTTTTAAAATTTACCTTTTTCGCTGCTCCGGTCTTGCATTGCAGGTACAGGCTCCCAGCCTGCCCTGCATCCAATCCTAATGCTGCTTTCATGCTACTAGCAGCATGAAAGCAGCACTAGGATTGGATGGAGTGCCCAGCCCGGGCGCTCTGAGGCAGAGTGGGAGCCTCTGCCTGCTCTCTCCAACACGGCAATGCATGTATGTTTGGCCAGCCTGAGACTGCAAGCCAAACATACATGCACATTGACGGGGAGTGTTGTGCACTCCCCCTATGTCTCTGTCACACCAGTGGTCCCACCCCCTTTACAGTAAAAACATAATCAACATAGTTGATTATGTTTTTACTCTAAAAGTCTTGCAAATGCTGCTGCTGGCGGGGGAGCGACGCTCCTGCGCCATAGCGGAGGAGCCGCCCCTGCAATGCCACATAACGCATAGGTTTTAACATAATTCGTGAATTTCAGTCTGATGGATAAAGCATACTGATTCAAACCATACATCATCCACTTGCAGTTTAATAAAAAAATCAAAGGTGAGTGACGGAATTTGGGAGTTTTATGCTTGCAATTGCCACCTTTAGCAAATGCAAATTACTCAAATAAATATTAACAGCAAGCAATAAAAAACACTCTTTCTGGATGAAGTTGTGCTTTCATGCCAATTTAAATGTTAATCAGGTTTGCAGCTTTTCCTCTGGCGGAGAGCAATATTTCCTATATGAGCTTGAACGGATAACGTTTCTTTATTGACCACTTACCTGCCCCCGCAGCAAAACCTTTTTGACCCACTTATCATTTGCACAAAACTTGCCATGCAACTGCTTAGCTGGATACAAAGAGGAAGTGTCAAATTTCGTACAGGTCTTCAGAATGGAGCCTATTTTACTAGCAAAGCAAAAAGTGCGTTTTGAATGAAAAGTGTGACATTCATAACTACAGTCTCGATTTCCGACTGTGCATTACAGATATTATGCGTGCGCGTGTGTGAGTTTATGTGGTTGAGTATTTCACATCAAAAAGACGAATTATTAAGCAGAACCTTTGAATAATAGTCATAATAACCAGGAAAGGTTGAGTTTTTTTGTAAACAAGTATGTTATATTTTTATAGATATATGCGAATTCAATTAAAGGAGTTGTTTCAAACTATAAAAATAAACACACTTGTATGAAATTCAATATTTTTCATGTGAAACACAAATTTTCATTTGCCCTTCATTGAGATTGATGAATGAGAAGTCGTATTTTTACAAGTATATCATTATCTATTAAATATACATACATATCATGTGAGGGTGTCCTGGAGAGAAGAAATAATGTACATGATGAGTATCTATTTGATTTGTACGTGATAGATAGGAGCATAGTTACACCCAAAATATATAATTATTTTGTCATTGTGAAAGTAGCTGGGAATGGGAATCCACAGGGAGTAAATGTTATGTATCTCGAAACTGCTTATCGGGACCAGTTCCCGGTCATAGTGCATTGTACTCTCACACCTAAACAAATAGACATGAAATCCATTGCATCTAAGTGACCCAGTTATGGCTGAAGTGAGAACATGGAATAGTATTTGATGATCAGATGTACATTTAGATCTCATCATATCAGCATTACATTCGAGGATGTCTGTGTAAGAGTCACATCTGTTAAGACACCTAACCTATTCCTGGTATAAGCCATGTCTGTAAGTGGGCCTTGGTCTTTGCCCATGTGACAGCCCAAATGTTTGGTTTCATTAGTAAATTAGCATTACAGATCAGAAAGTAGCATTTATCAACATTTTAGATATTTTTCTCTGACACACAGTCCATCGTGGTATTATAACGTTTCAATGAACCTGTCTGAGCATACCAGCATTTCCTATGTAGCTCGAATAAAAGATATAGGGCCTTATTTATACTTTTTGGTGCAAAACTGCACTAAGGCAGTTTTGCCTCAAAACGTTTTGCACCCGTCTAGCACCAAATTTATGGAGTTAAAGTCATTTTTGGGAAGTGGAAACCTACCTTGCCTTAATGAGATGCAAGGTAGGCGTTCCTGTGCAAAAAAATGACTCTATGGCCCTAACACCATATTTATACTCCCATGTAAAAATGGTGCAAGGGAGGGAGGCGGGGTCAAAAAATGGGGCAAAGCCTGCTTTGCCCCATTTTTTAAGACCAGGGTCAGGGCAGGCGTTAGGGGACCTGTGGCCCTATTTCCATGGTGGAACACCATGGAATAAGCCCAGAGGTGCCCTCCCTAGGCCCTAGGGGCACCCCCACCCACACTAGAGGGACTGCAAGGATGGGGGACCCCATCCCAGATAAGTACAGGTAAGTGCATTTTATTTTTGAAAGTGCCATAGGGGGCCCTGAAATGGGCCCCCATACATGGCACAGGGTGCAATGGCCATGCCCAGGGGACCCCTGTCCTCTGTGCTGGCCACTGGGGTGGTGGGCATGACTCCTGCCTTTTCTAAGGCAGGAGTCATGTGGCATGGTAGGTTTAGCACCATAAAATGACGCTAATCTGGTTAGAGTCATTTTTTTTTACTCTAACCTGCCTAAAGCCAACTCTAGCCTACCCTTTGCACCGGCTTGCACCATTCCATAAATATGGTGCCCGGCTGGTGCACAGAAATGGTGCAAGCCGGTGCTAAACTTTTTAGTGCAAAACTGAGTTAGTGCAGTTTAGCAGCAAAAAGTATAAATAAGGGCCAATATTTTGTAAGTTTGCGCCACTTTTGCGTCCTAAAATGACGTTAATGCGGTGCAAAAAAAGTTTAAATCAGGGCCTTGGTGCTAGATGGGTCTAGCACCAAAGTATAAATATGGAGTTAGTTTTGCACCGAATTAGAGTAAAAAAAAATGACACTAATTCGGTGCAAACAGAGTATAAATATGCTGCAGAGTATAAATATGCCCCTAAATATGGCGTTAAGGCCATAGAGTCATTTTTTGCATGGGAATGCCTACCTTGCATCTCATTAAGGCAAAGTAGGTCTCCACTTTCAAAAAATGACACTAATTCGGTGCAAACAGAGTATAAATATGCCCCATATTGTTCAGAACTTGCCTATTTGCCCTAATTGGCAAGAAAGATAATTATGTACAGTGAGTAATCGACATGCATGTCAAAGCTATGCTGTGTAGTTGGAATGGTGAATGGAGGTGATAACAGGCCTCCTCTGTGGCATAGTTTCCTCTACACTATGTAATTGCTTAGGTTTCTACTCATTGTAAACATCCCAACAATTTGAAAAATATTCCACTGTTTCAAAAAATGCTAATGGTATGTTACAGGAATTGTAGGCCATGGTTGCATAGCTGAATATAGCCTAGCAACACTGCGGGTGCTTACTAACATTGATGAATAGCAGTGTAAGAGGCTGAGTTGCAGGCTGGGATGCGTAGTGAGCACCTGCAGAGTTAGGGGCATATTAACTAATATTTGGTGCAATGCAATACAGTAAGACAAATTGCTGTGCTGCATCAAATGGAGAGGGTGAGAATTCTCCACATCTACTAAGATATGACACATTCCTCCTCTCCCTCTGTGTTCACGCACTTATGGCTGCCAAGCGCCAATGCAGGCACCCTTGGTACAAGGGTGCCTGAGTTAAAGCCAGGATTGTTTTTGTGCAGGAAGGGGCATTTTCCTCTTTCTCAGTGCGCTACAGAATGCAACACTTGTAGAAAGAGTAAAGAAATGTGGAAAAATAACTATATTTCTCCTTGTTATGCCCGCCCTGGGGAGGTGTACCATTTTGATGCATTACCAGGTTTACAACTCTAGGAATGTGCCAAAACCCATGATTGGATGTGTGTGAACAACCACACTCCATCCATGGAACACGTTCCAGGACAGAGTTACACAAGGTAGTGACCTGCGCTGCCTTATGTTACTCTAAATTTGAACTTGTGTCACCTTTTGTGAAGTAAGGGGAATGTAAACCCTTGATAAATATGGCCTTTAGTCTTTGCAGGGAATCTGCCCAGAGCATTTCATTCAGTCAGGGACTGCACATATCTCTTATGCTCTGAGACTCAATGTGCTAAGCAAGTGTGTGCACTGAAAGCTGCAATCATGCTAGGGGTCATGTGTGTTAAGGAGATGAAAATTGGGATCTTGACTCTGGAGGTCTATGAATGATGTACGTGACGGAAACAGACACTGACCTTAAGGCACACAAAGAGGGGCTGCACGGAGACAATTACAAGGGTGATAATGGGCTATCTTCTTTCATTTTTTATGCTTTTCAAAACATTCAAAAGTGTTTGAAAGTGGTGGGTGGTGATTCACATATGTTTTCATTATCTTGCAAGACATTAATATAAATTTCCCTGTTTCCCTATGTTTGTTTTAGCTGATATTTAGAAGTATTTACATACATTTTTAAATATGTTTATCTGAAGATTTACATCACATATATTCCATTCCCTTTCAGCACTCAGCTCAGTCACTGGTGTTATAACATGAAACTTAGATGGGGCTTTATTTACTAACTTCATGAGGAGCAGTGACCTAAGTACAACAAGCTTTGGCGATGCCAATAGGTTTCGCCTGTATAAGAGATACTGGGGGTCATTCTAACCCTGGCGGTCCGCGACCGCCAGGGCTAAAATGACGGAAGCACCGCCAACAGGCTGGCGGTGCTTCCCTGCCCATTCTGACAGCGGCGGTAAAGCCGCGGTCAGAAAAGGGGATCCCGCCCGATTTCCCCTGTCAACGCCGCCATGGAGATTCCGACCCCCTTCCTGCCACCCTGTTTCTGGTGGTTTTTACTGCCAGGAACAGGATAGCGGGAACGGGTGTCGTGGGGCCCCTGTGGGCCCCTGCACTGCCCATGCCACTGGCATGGGCAGTGCATGGTCCCCCTAACAGGGCCCCAGCATGATTTTCACTGTCTGCTTAGCAGACAGTGAAAATCGCGACGGGTGCAACTGCACCCGTCGCAACCCTGCAACACCGCCGGCTCCATTCGGAGCCGGCTTCTGGGTTGCAGGGCCTTTCCCGCTGGGCCGGCGGGTGCTCCCTTGGCGGGCACCCGCCGGCCCAGCGGGAAAGCCAGAATGGCCTCCGCGGTCTTTTGACCGCGGAGCGGCCAAGTGGCGGTTCCCGCTTGGGGGGCGGCGACCGCCGCCCGCCAATGTAGGAAGGACCCCCACTGTCTTTGGCAAAGAGTTTTTGCTTTGGTGTACACCAGTATGGCTCCTGTTCAGCATAGCTAAAAGTTAGTGGCATGGAGTGTCCTGGAGTGTAGGGTGGAGTAGAGTACTGTAGACTGAATTTGCTGGAGTTGAGTGGTGTAGGGGGAGTGGAGTGTTGTAGAGTTGAATAGAGGGGAGTAGAGTTCAGTGGTCCATTACAAGAGTGTTGTAGAGTGCAATGTCACAGAAAGGAGTAGTGTGGAGTGGAGTGGCATAGAGTGAAGTGGAGTGGTGTGGAATAGGGTGGAGTGGGTTGGAGTTGGTTAAAGTAGTGGGATGGATTGGACTAGAGTAGATATGAGGGGATTGCATTGGGGTAGAGTGAGCTGGATTGAGTGGAGTGAGGTGGATTGAGTGGATGGACTGGATGGGGTTGATTGGATTGGAAAGGAGTGGATTGAATTGGGTGGGGTTGATTAGATTGGGGTGTATTGGAGTGGGATGGATTGAAGTGGAGTGAGTTAGATTGGTATGGGGTGGGTGGATTGCATTGGAGTGATAGTACTGTGGTGGGGTGAATCGGATTGAGGTGGGGTAGATTAGATTAGAGTAGGGTGGTTTGGAGTGGGGTGAACTAGAGTGGAGTGGGGTGAGTTAGACTAGAATGAAGAAGGGTGGAATGGGCTAGACTGGAGGAGGGCTAATTGGTTTGGAGTGGGTAGATTGGATTGGAGTGGGTGGTTTGGAGTAGAGTGGGCATGATGGACTGGGATGGAGTGGAGTGGGATGGACTGGATTGGAATGGGTTGGACTGGATTGGAGGAGCAAGGATTGGAGTGGGGTGGATTGGATTGGATTGGATTGGAGTGGAGTGGAGTGGGCTGGATGAATTCAATTGAGTGGGGTGGACTGAACTAGGGTGGGGTGGATTGAAGTAGAGTGGTGTGGATTGGAATGCAGAGTGTGGGGTGGACTACATGGAGTGGATTGGATGAAGTTTGGTGGGGTGGATTGAATTGGAATGGGGTGGTCTGGAGTTTGGTGGATTGGATTGGGGTGGAGGGCTGGATTGGATTGGGTAAAGTCGAGTGGGATGGACTGGAGTGGGGTGAATTACATTAAGGTGGAGTGGATTGGAGTGGGGTGAAATGGATTCAGTGGGGTGGGCTGGAGTCGGGTGGAATGGTGTGGGGTGAATTGGACTGGGGTGGAATGTATTTGCAAGAGATGGAGTCGATTGGAGAGGATTAGACTGGATTGCAGAGGGGTGGAATGGAATGGATTAGATTGAGTGGGGTGGATTGGATTGGATTGAGATGAATTGGGGAGGAGAAGGGCTTATTGGGTGGGGTGAACTTGATAAGGGTGTGGTGGTTTGGATTGAGGTGGATTGGATTTGGCTCCATTGGGGTGGCATGGATTGGTGTATGGTAGATTAGATTGGAGTGGGGAGGATGGGACTGGAGTGAGATGGATTGGATGGGATGAAGTGGATTGAGTGGGGTGGATAGAAGTGGGACGGATTGGAGTGGGGCGGAATGGAGTGGGGCTGATTGTTTTGGGTTGGAGTGTGACAGTTTGGAGTTGGGTGGATTGTTTTGCATTGGAGTGGGGCAGATTGTTTTGGATTGTAGTGGGCAGATTGTTGTGGGGTAGATTGGAGTAGGGCAGATTGCTTTTCATTGGAGTGATGTGGATTGGATTAGGGTGAGATGGATTGGATTGGATTGGAATGGGGTGGATTGGGAAGGGAGTGGGGTGGACTGGACTGGGGTGAGGTGGAGTGAATTGGAGTGTGGTAGATTGGAATTGGTTAGGGATGATCATTTTGGATTGGAATGGGGCAGATTGCATTGAGCGGATTGGAGTGGGCCAGTTGTCTTGGATTGGAATGGGTAGATTGGAGAGGAGCAGATTAGAATGGGGCAGACTACTTTGGATTGGAGTGGGGTGGATTTGATTGGGTGGATTGGAGTGGGGCAGATTGGAGAAGGTCAGATTAGAGTGGGGCAGATTGGAGTGGGGCAGTATGTTTTGGAATAGAGTAGGGTGGATTGGAGTGGGAAATATTGGAGTGAGGCAGATTGCAGTGGGCATATTGTTTTGCATTGAGTGGGGCAGATTGGATTGGGGCAGATTATTTTGGAATGGAGTGGGCAGATTGTTTCGGAATGAGTGGGAAGGATTGGAGTGGGGCACATTGGAGTGGGCCAGTTTGTTTTGGATTAGAGTGGGATAGATTGTTTTGGAGTGGAGTGGGGCAGATTAGTTTGATTAAAGTGAAGCCAATGGGAGTGGGCATGTTGATTTTGATTGGAGAGGCAGATTGGAGTAGGGCAGATTGTTTTGGTTAGGTTAGGGCTGATTGGAGTAGGACAGTTTGATTTGATTGGGGTGGGGCAGATTGGAGTGGGGCAGACTGAAGTGAGGAAACTGTTTTTGATTAGAGTGGGGCAGATTATTTTGGATTGGAGTGGGGCAGATTGTTCTGGATTGGAGTGGGGCAGATTGTTTTGTATTGGAGTAGGATAGATTGTTTTGGATTGGAGTGGGTGGATTAGCAACGGAGAATGGGGTGGATTGGATTGGGGTGAGGTGGATTGTATTGGAATGGGGTAGATTGGATTAGATTGGGGTGGAATGGACTGGTGTGGGGTGGGTGGGATGGACTGTGGTGGATTGGAGAGGGGAGGATGGAAAGGGTGGATTGGGGCGAGGTACAGTGGACTGGAATGGAGTAAATTGGAGAGGGGCAATTCAGAGTGGGACATACTGTTTTGAATTGGAGAGGCTGGATTTAAAATGGGCAGATTGGAGTGAGGCAGAGTGGAGAGAGGCAGATTGGAGTTGCGCATACTGGATTAGGGCAGATTGGAGTGGGGCAGATTGGAGTGAGGAGGATTAGAGTGGGGAAGATTGGATTAGGGCAGATTGTTTTTGAATGGAGTGGGCAGATTGTTTTGCAATCAGTGGGACGGATTGGAGTGGGGCACATAGGAGTGTGGCAGTTTGTTTTGGATTGGAGTGGGGTTGATTGTTTTGGAGCGGAGTAGGGCAGATTAGTTTGACTAGAGTGAAGCCAATTGGGGTGGGGTGGTTGTTTTTTATTGGAATGGGGCAGACTGCAGTATGGCAGATTGTTTTGGTTTGGAGTAGGGCTGATTGGAGCAGGGCAGTTTGATTTGATTGGAGCAAGGCAGATTGAAGAGGGGCAGGTTGAAGTGGAGCCAATTGTTTTAGATTGGAGCAGGGCAGAATGAAGTGGGGCAGATTGTTTTTGATTGGAATGGGGCAGATTGTTTTGGATTGGAGTGGGACAGATTGTTTTGGATTGGCGTGGGGCAGATTGTTTTGGATTGGAGTAGGACAGATTGTTTTTGATTGGAGTGGGTTGGATTAGTGACGGAGAGTAAAGTGGATTGGATTGTGGTGAGGTGGATTGTATTGGAATGGGGTAGATTAAATTAGCTTGGGCTGGATTGGGTGGATTGGATTGGTGTGGGTTTCATTGGACTGGTGTGGTGTAGGGTAGATTGTGGTGGACTGGAGAGGGCAGGATGGAAAGGGTAGACTGGGGTGAGGTGGATTGGTCCTGGAATGGGGTAGATTGGGGAGGGAGTTGGCTGGACTGAACTGGGGTGGGGTGGATTGAATTGGAGTGGGGTAGATTGGATTGGGTTAGATTGGGTTAGGGATGATTATTTTGGATTTGGATTGTGGCAGATAGGAGCAGGTGAATTGAAGTGGGCCACTTGCTTTGGATTGGAGTGAGGTAGGTTGGAATGGGGCAAATCAGAGTGGGGCATACTGTTTTGGATTGGAGTGGAGTGGATTGGAATGGGAAGATTGGAGTGAGGCAGATTGGAGAGGGGCAGATTGTAGTGGGTGGATTGGAGTGGGGCATATTGGAATGAGGAGGAGGGAAGATTGGAGTGGGGCAGATTGTTTTGGATTGGAGTAGGGGGATTGGAGTGGGGCAGACTGGAGTGGGGCAGACTGGAGTGGGGCAGATTGGAGTGAGCAGATTATTTTGCATTGGAGTGGGGCAGATAGGAGTGGGGCAGATTGTTTTGGAATGAGTAGGCGGATTGTTTTGGAATGAGTGGAGTGCACTAGAGTGGGGCACATTGGAGTGGAGCAAATTGTTTTGGGTTGGACTGGGGCAGATTGTTTTGGAGCGGAATGGGGCAGAATGGTTTGTTTGGAGTGGGGCAGGTTGGAGTAGGGCAGATTTTGGGGGATTTGAGTGGGGGAGAATAGATTAGGGCAGATTATTCTGGCTTTAAGTAGGGCAGATTGGAGTAGAGCGGTTTGATTTGGATTGGAGTGGAGCACATTGGAGTGGGCCCTATTAAAATGGGGCAGATTGTTTTAGATTGGAGGAGGGCAGATTATAGTGAAGAAGATTGGAGTGGGACAGATTAATGTGGGGTGGGTTGGGAGGATTATAGTGTGGTGGATTGGAGTGGATTGCATTGGGTTGAGTGGTTTTGATTGAAGTGTGATAGATTGGATTGATCCTAGTGGATCAATTGAGTGGGGTTGATTGGTGTAGGGTGAGGTGGGGTGGACTGGCATGAATTGGAATGTGGGAGATTGGAGTTGGATGGATGAGGGTGTTCTGCATGAATATGTGTTAAAGCACCATTTAAAAAATTACACATAAAAAAGAAAGAATATTGCTTTGCAATAAGATAATGCCCAGTTTTTGAGAACAGCATCTACAAGCAAAATCAAAAGAAAACATGAGTGCACAGTGAGAAAAGAAGTGTTGGCAAAGTAAAAAAAAGGTTAACTATAGAAAATAAATCTTTTTTATATTGTGATTGTCCTGTTGGGCACATTTTTGCCAGTCACACCTTTTTTTTGTGTGCATGGCACTAAAAGTTAAAAGAACAAAATAGTGTCTCAATCACATAGGGAGCAGTGGATGGACACTGATTATGTTGAATCAATCAATGTTTGGTCCCTGCTCCACTGAGAGGAAAGGAAATTGTGCTAGGCCTGGCCTGATGAATTACAAATCTGGAAAGAAGAATGCCATGCAAGCCAACAAATGGTAAACAACAAGCTGGCTCCAAGCCCTTTTTTGTAGCAACAGTGTGTCTCAAGCAAGACGTGTGCACTAGTGCACGCTCTCTCAGGCTCAACCCTAATAAAAATGCAGGTCATACTTTCAGCGCAACTGAATCCTAGAGAAATGTCTATCAGAGTTACATGCTTTTTAGTGTAAGTCAGACCACTTTGGAGATCCATTTTAACCTACCTTTACAAAAAAATCATCTATTAGAGGTTCACTCTGCCTCTGTAGTCAAGTGAGAGTCTGGGTAGAGTCATTCCTCATTACCATTCAGAAACCTTTGTCAATTAATATCAGACCTCTGCACAGTGAACTTAGAGTACACTTGTCCATTCATTTTGACTGCACTCCAACTATTTATGTTGTATGTGCTGCACTTTGTTTTTTATCAACAGATTATTTTAAATGGGTAGCGATCCTACCAAGTACGTGGCTTTTCACATTAAAAACTGAGAATGAAAGCAATTTACCTCACATCATTAGTTTTGTAAAGTGTGTAGCAAGTTTATTTCAGCATTAATCATTTTTTGTAGTTCAATTGCTTACCTATGTGTTTTTTATCTACCTCAGCACCAACATGGCCAACAACAGCGTTGTTGTTCAGTGCATTCACCCTTTCAAGTTCCTTCTGTCACTAAACACTTTGGCCACATCCAAAGTTACTTTCCTGTGATCAGGGCTTCCCGCAATAACTCTGAAGTACTTTTCAGTATAACAAAAATTAAACTAATCCCCACCTTAGTCTGGTTTAGGCTACATGCGCCAATACCTTGTGGTACATTTCTTTGAATTCCTAACAGCCACATTATTGACTCTAAACTGGTTCCTGAACTGAAAGGTGTAGGTAGAAAACATGTTTTTCTCAACTCTATGAGAATCTAACTAAGCTGTGAGTCTTGTACTCTTTGTGGTGGGGGGGGGGTCTTTAGTTTCCTTACTCTTAGAACAGGGTTTCACAAACACGTCTTCACTTCTTAGTAATTCAATTTCCTGAGCTGTACCTCATCAAACAGTGAGAGACCATTTGAAGCAGAGTAATGTAGGTGGCACTCTGTCAATAAGAATCGCCATCTCAATTATCAGCGGGGTATCTGCAAAGCTGTGCTGAAAATAAAATGTGATCCTTACCGATGCTTTTCACTTTTGTGTTCTAGGGACCCCATAGACAACTTTAGCTTCAGTCTTGGTGTATATTTGATGTCACTCAGAATCCTTTGGTGAAAAATATACTCTTTACTCATAGCTACCCATCTATAGCTATTGCTTATAATAATACTGGACCGCTTGAAATCCTCTTTTCACTGTCCTTATAATAATCACTTTGGGCCTGATGTCAATATTGGCGGAGGGGATTACTCCATCCTATCCTCCCTATTGCTATCTCATTATAGTCTATGGAAATCGTAATATGGCAGACAAGATATTTGTCACGCTTGTGATGGAGTATTCCCTCCGCCAAGATCTAAATCTGGTCCTCTGTTTGAAAAAAATGTAATTATAAATTTGAAGAAAATATAACTGCAATAAGTTTCATACAGCTTCTGACTAGCATGAAAGTGTAGGAAGCTGGCATTTTATATAGTGGACCAAAAAGAGGTACACCGTCTAAAGAGTCCAAGCAAATACCAAAGGAATTAGAGAGGCACAAATGACACCCCAAACACATTCTTTTGTGGTAGTGTGGGCGAGCAGTTAGGCATATCAGAGGGTAGTGCTAAGCATGTAATGCACACACAGTCACTAAGTGAAAAACACACTCAATAAAAAAAACTGACACCAATTTCTAAAAATAACACATATTTTTAAATACAGTTTAATATCAAGATCATTGAAATCAGGTGAGTACATTTCGGTTTATGAATTTTTACAGTTTTAAAAAGTGGACACCAATTTTTGGAGCAGTGATGTTATCGTATGAAGGAAAAACATATACTGCATATGAGTACTTAGCAAAGATTTACAGGACTATTCTTCTGGACTTGAGGTGAGTATGGGGCAGGGTCCAAGACCACACCAGGGAGTCTGGGGGAAAAGATGTGTTACAGCGTTGTTTGTCCTATTACTTCAATGTAGATGGGTCTGGTCTGAAAGAAGCTGCAAGCAGGGACTGGAAGGCAAGTTCAAGGGAACTCACGGTGGGGCTCGACCTTTGAGGTCCTCAGGTACATAGGGACACTGTTGGTCCACTTCTCCTTGGGCTGTAGGGCTCGGGTGAAGTGGCATCTTTTGCCATCCGGTTCTGGTGCAGGGGATACTTGTGGTACGAGGGGACCTGCAGAAAGAGGCTGCAAGTGCTGTTGGGAAGTCCACAGTGGGTGAACTCATGGTGAGCTTCATCCCTGGAGGGCCTGGGAACCACGCCAATGGCCCACTTCAGACCTGGCTAGGCAAAGGCTCTCAGCCCTGGGAGTCAGAATCTCATCTGTTGACAGTAGGATGGCTAGAACTAGTCAGTAAGCACACCAAAACTTGGTAAGTTTTCAGGGCCACCTTTAAGGTGCCCTCTGGGTGCATGTATTAATAAATCCATCACTGGAATCATTGAGGGTTTATTAATTTGAGATGTTTAATACCAAACATCCCTAAATTCAGTTAAGTCACCATGTAGCTGGGGAACTTGTACTGAACAGTGTCTAGCACATGTATTTAATATGTCTTCCCTGCACAGTTTCTATGTCTAAGATCAAAAAAAGATGTAGCAGAGACATGTCTGCTCTTGCAGATATGCCCGCACATGTAATATAATGCACTGTGCCTGAAGGCCTGCTGTTGGGGTGACTTACAAATATTAAATGTTAAACAGCTGTCACTTGCTGGAAGCGGAGGTTTCCTCTCTTTCCCTGCCCTCATACATGCAGGCAGGGAAAGAGAGGAAGCTATTGCTCTTACAGAGACAGAGCTGTGTCTTTAGCAGCTCCCTCTCTGTGACAGTAATGCTGGCTCCTTCAGGAGATGGAAACCATGTGGGACCCCGGGGGCCTTCAGCCTCCTCCCGTGGTTCCCAACTATCCAGATGACATGGCCGGGCCCTGGGGGATGGGGTCCCAGGACTGAGATCATCCTGGGAGGGGCGCTGCACACCCCACCACAATACTAAATGTTTAGGCCAGGCCCCTTGGAATGGGGCCCCTGCAGCCAGGATCAGCCTGGGGAGGAAGCCTGAGTGCACCCCTCCCCCCAAAAAAATCAGTGTTTGAGCTGGGCACTGGTGGATGGGGTCTCCAGGGTTGAGATCGCCCCAGGGAGGGGGGACATGCAGCCTCCCGTAAAAAAAAAATATATATGAAGGCTGAGCCCTGGGGGATGGGGCTCCCAGGGCCAAAATCAGCCAAGGGAGAGAGGCCGCATGGCCCCTTCCCCCAAAATAAAATAACTTAGAGGATTGGCCCTGGGGGATGGGGTTCCCAGAACTAAAATCAGCTGGAGGAGGGGGCCACATGTCCCCCATCCCTCCCCAAAAATAAATTTAGAAGATCAGGCCCTGGGGGATTGGGTCCCCGGTGCTTAGATTGGCCCTGTGAGAGGGGTCCCACAGTTCTACCCCAAAAAAATATTTTAAAATGCCAGGCCATGGGGGATGGTGTCCTTGGGGCTGAAATCAGCCTTGGGAGGGGGCCACATTTCCCCCATTGAATTGTAGTGGGCCCCTGGGAGTGAGGTCCTTGGGCCTGAAATTGACTGGGAGGGAGGGGGCATGCAGACTTGTGGCCAACTTCTGCTGTGCATGGCCATAGGCCATATTCTGTGTGGTGTTAGGTGGTTTGTAGGTTGGCCACAGGGACCAAAGGCGTCCCCTCCCCTAGAGTGCAAGGTCTTTCGCCTTTTGCCAGGATGATGAACAACTTCCCAAAGGGCCCCCAGTGTGTCTCCCACTGCTTCCAATGGTGTGATCTTGATGCCAAGGAATATGAGGACAACTCCACAAAGGAAAGAAGGACTTACTACATATAGATCAGAGGAAGTGGCTTATGCGCAGCAGGGGGTGGGTGGTAATAGGGGGTTGGCCACATGGCCTGGCACAGGCCTGCTTTTCTTTTGCTCACGCAGAGTGGGAGCAATCAGAGCATTTACCTGTGTGAGAGCACAGGCAAGGAAATGCTTTTTTCTCCCGCAGGACAGGAATAGTGTTGTGCTCCCACCCAGTAGGAGATCATTACATTTTATCTGCTCACATTCATGGTCAGGGAAACAGGTAGTGCCACATTTAAGAAAAGTGGCTCTGCACCAAGTGCAGCTCCACTTTACTTGTGCCCCTTCGCGCCCCCAAACGCCACCATGTGTGGTCCGCATTTAAGATATGGTGCACAATGTCAACATTTTTCAAAGTGATTTCGGAGCTTTGCATGATTAGAATCAAGCATTTTGACTCTAATCATGCAAAGCCCATTGAGGCCCATTGTAAACAACTGTGTGCCTTATTTTAACACCTGTTCAGGTGTTAAAAGTGCTGAAAAAAATGATCCATAGAAATCTCTTAGAGATCTTTGTGACATTTTATCAGTCCCCCCTAATGGGGGAGCAACCCCTTTACATCCAATATGCCTGGCGCAGGTATAATGTAGCACAAAGGGTTACAAAGTGGTGCAATGCATGCTTTGTGCCACTTTGTAAGTTTGGTGCAGTGATTTTGGCCTCAGCACACATTAATGTAAAAAGAAAATTATGCTAATGTGGCACAAGTAGGGGCTAGGGCCTCCTAAATCTGCTGCACAGTGTCCCGGGGGTTGAGAACCCCAAGATACCACCACTGAGCTAGTCCCCAGGGAAGAGTTAGCAGAGACAATTGTATGGCTGAGGTAAGGGGGCCACCCAGACCTCCTCCCTTTTATAAAATGATTTGGTCCAAGGGGGCCTCATGGAGGCCTGTGGAGGTCCATGCACCCCACCCCTTAAATAAAGTCTGCACCTTCCCTTGGCTCAGGTCCACCAGGGGAGACTTTATATGTGCAGGAGTCTGCACTTTTGTTTATTTTTGCAGCAGATTAGCAGATCCTCAATAGAAACAATTTCAAAAAAAATTTTTTGGACCAGGTCTGTTCTCTGTCCCCTTATGTCATTTTTCCATTTTCCCCAGGATTCTGAACTGAGTCCTGAGTCCTAAGATGTCTGCCACCACTCCCTGGTTGAGGTGGTGGGAGCCAGTCAGACCGCATGATGAGATCTGTCAGCTAACATGGCATGATATATACAATTTTGGGAACCTTTACTTTTCCAAATCCACTGAACGGATTTACATCAAAGCACAAAAAAACACTCTTTCTGGACCAAGATCTAGCCTTCTGTCAAATCTGGTGAAAATCCATTCAGCAGTTTCGGTTGTAGCAGTGTCTAAGTTTCTTATGGACAAATGAATGGAGAAGAGGTGTTTTAGAGATTTGTCAAACGGCACCAACGTTATAAGCAACACAAACAAGCACTGGCAAAGCCAGTAGCTCTCGCCTGTACAAGAGCTATTGGCCTTGGCAATGTGCTTTGCCATGTTGTACAAAAGTGTAGCTGCTGTCCAGCATGGCTAAAAGATAGTGGTGTGGAATGTCAGAGGTGAGTGGGGAGTAGAGTGTGATAGAGTGAAGTTGTTGGAGTGTTGTAGAGTAGATTAGGGAGAGTAGAGTGTTATAGAGTTGAGTAGAGGAGAGTAAAGTATGGTGGTTCTGTGGCAGAGAGTTTCATAGAGCGGGGTGGGGTAGAATAGGATGGAGTGGGTTGGAGTAGATTGAGGTAATGTGGTGGATTGAATTGGAGTATAGTGGGGTGGATTGGATTGGGGCACAGTGGAGTGGATTGAGTGGGGTGGATTGGTGCGGGGTTGATTGGAGTGGACTGAGGTGGGCTGAAGTTGATTGAGGTGCATTGGATTGGGGTGAATTTGAGTGGGGTGGATTAGATTTGATTAGGTTGGTGGTTTGAATTGGAGTGATAGGGCTAGGATGCAGTGGATTGGACTGGAGTTGGGTACGTTAGGTTGGATTAGGATGGAGTGGGGTGGATTAGATTTGAGTGTGGTGGTTTGGAGTGGGATGAATTGGATTGCAGTGGGGTGGGCTGAATGGATTTGATTCGAGTGGGGTGTACTGAACTCAGATAGAGTAGAGTGGAATGGATTAGGAAAGAGTGGGGTGGGTTGAAGTGAGTGGAGTGGATTGGAGTGGGGTGGAGAGGGGTGTGCTAGGGTGGATTGGGGTGGATTGGGATGGGGTGGTATGGATTGAAATGGGGTGGATTGGATTGACATGAGTGGGTTGGGGTGGATTGGATTGGGGTATGGCATGGTGGGCTGCAGTGAGATGGATTAGATTGCAATGGAGTGGATTGGACTGGAGTGGGGTGTGTTGGATTGGATTGGGGTGGACTGGAGCAGGATGGATTGAAGTGCGGTGAATTAGAGTGGGTGGATTAGAGAGGGTGCATTGCATTGAGGTAGGGTGGACTGGAGTGGTGTGGATTAGAATGGGGTGGATGGATGGATTGGATTGAAGTACAGTGGGCTTAACTGAGATGGGTGGTTGGATTGGTTTGGTTTGGACGGGGTAGAGTGGGGAGGATTGTAGTACAGTGGGGTGGACTGGAGTGGGATGGATTGGAGAAGGGTGAAGTTGATTGAAATAGGATGTAGTGGATTGGGATGATGTGTGGTGGACTGAGGGGTGGATTGAATTAGAGTAGGGTGGACTTGATTAGGGTGGTGTGTTGTAGAATGAATTGGATTAAAGTGGGTTGGACTGAAGTGGGGTGGACTAGAGTGGGGTTGATTGGATTGGGGTGGATCCGATTGAGGTGAATCAGATTGAGATGGGTCAGACTGAGATTGATCAGATGGAGGTTGATAAGATTTGGGTGGGGTGGGGTGGGGTGGATTGGAGTAAAATGGATTGGATTGAGTTGGGTGGATTAGGGTGGGGTGGATTAGGGTGGGATGGAGTGAATTGGATTGAATATGGTCTGTATACCTGAGTGTGGTGGATTGGATTGGGGTAGATTGGATTGGATGGGGTGGGGAAGGGTGGAATGGATTGGGGTGGGGAGGGGTAGAATGGATTAATTTGGGGGAGATTGGAGTGGGCATAGTGAATTAGAGTTATGTGGGGATTGGAGTGGAAAGGAGTGGATTGGACTGGAGTGGGTGGATTAATGTGGACTGAATTGGACTGGAGTGGGGTGGATTAATGCAGAATGTATTGGAGTAGGATGGATTGAGGTGGTGTGTGTGGTTTGGATTGGAGTGAGGTGTATTGGGTAGCAGTAGGATTGATTAGAGTGAGGTGGATTGGAGTGGTGGGTTTGTATTGGAGTAGGGTGGGTTGGACTGGAGTGAGGTGAGATGTATTGGAGTGGGGTGGGTTGGATTGGAGTGGGTTGGATTGGAGTGGGGTAGATTGGACTGGAGAGGACTGGATTGGGTTGAGTGTATTGGATAGGGGTGAGGTGTATTGGATTGGAGTGGGATAGATTGGTCTGGTTTGGATTGGGTGGATTGGATTGGTGTCAATAGGCAATAGGGAGCCAGTGGGACAGTGGTGGCATTGATGCTCTTCCCACAGTACCAAAAACTTTAGAGTGGGTACCCCGCACACTCAGTAACATTGACCGGCCTTCTAAGATGGGGTCCTTAAGCATAAATCAGCCTATAGATGGGGGGGCCACATTGCCCCACTCACATTTTTTAAATAGTATATGGGCACTGAGAGGTAGTGGTCCAAGATCGGTCCGTGAGACCCCCCTCATGTTTTTTTTAAAAATGTAGCCCCAGGGAAATGGTGGTCCCCGGGACCGGGGGATCTGCATGGCCCCCCTAACTTTTTTTAATAGATCGCCTGGGGGAGAATGCTGGTCCCAGGGCCCAGGGGGGGGCATGCAGCCCCTCCATACATGTTTTTAGTTTTGTCCTGGGGAAGGTGTGGTTCCCAGGAGTGGGGGCGTCTCCGTGCCCCCTCTAATTTTGTTCATTATGTATCCCCAGGGAGGTAGTGGTCCCGGGGGCAGTGGGGTCCCCTCATATATTTTTCTAATGTTTTCCCGGGGAAGTGGTGGTCTCTGGGACCTGGGTGGGGTTTTCACAGCCCCCCTAACTTTTTTATTATGTAACCCCTGGGAGGTTCTGGTCCTCAGGGCCTTAAAATATATATTTAGTATTGCCTTCTTTAAGCTCCAAACCCCTTAGACCGTGCCTGGTGTGGGGTTGGGTGGTTATACCCAACCCACGGCCAAAGGCCATGCCAGGTGCAGGGTTGGGTAATGATAAGGGGGGTTGACTGTAGGGCTGGCCCCATTCCAGGCCCTGCAGCCAACCCACCTTGTCCATGGCCAACCATCCCGCGAACAGCTGAATGCCTTGCATGGCGATGGTTTGATTGATCTATAGTAATTAAAATTACGTTACAAAAACCATAGAAATTCACAGAAAAAAACAAAGGTTACAGGGACGTTATAGTTAGCAAATAGCATTTAAAAAAACATAGAAATTCACTTAAAAAAACAAAGGTAACAGAGACGTTATAGTTAGGTTGACATTTTAAACATACAATATCATAGACATGTATCTGTTATAGTTAGAGTTATCTCAAGTAACTATAACTTGTGCCCTAAGGTAACTATAACGCGTGCCATCACCATGCACAAATCAAAATCAAATCAAGGTTTATAAAGCACACCTACTCACCTGTAAGCGTCTCAAGGCACTAAGGGAGTTTGTTTGCTGAGCTTCAGTTGAAGAGCCAGGTTTTTAGGCCCTTCCTGAATTGGAGTAGCGACGATGACTGCCTGAGGTGCAGGGGCAGGGTTTTCAAACTCTTTGCCGTGAGGTAGATGAAGGATCACCCAACAGCCAAGGTCTTCCATATGCGGGGTACGGTGGCTAGTGCTGATGTGGATGGCCCCAGGATAAGGATGCTGAGTGCTGCCAAATCCAGTCTGGGCCCTTCAAGGAGGGTTTTGGTACTACAAGAAGAAAATTCACGCAGCGACTCATAGTGTCATTCTGAACCAACGCATCGTTGTGAGGATTTGACGCATAGCTGCTGCCCGCACCAGAGTATGGTCCCTGCATGAAGCAACAACCGCAGTTTTCAATGCAGGTCCCAGCTTTCTGTCGCAGCATGTCAGAAGAACCACCGCTATGCAAGTTTTGAGCACCGCATTATCAAAGTCTGTGATGGACCGCCTTGACTCCTACATAGCTCCTGCTTCATCGATTTGAGATCGATGCACCACAGCTTCACTTTTGATGCATTATCGATCCATCGTAGCTGGGTGTCATTTTCTTCATTGACACCGCTCCGATGTAAGGAACAGATGCCTCATGCTGCAACCAATGCATCACCTCTACTGTGGCAGTAAGGATCCAAAGCATCACCTCCCATGCCTAGCAGTGAGGGACCAATGCATCACCTCCTCTGCAACAGTAAGGAACCAACACATCTCTGGATCTTTCAATGCATCAGCTCCTCTGCGGCCCGCATTATCTTAATTTTTGATGCATCTCAAGTACTTTGCCTCAGTCAAGCGCTTCATTGATTTTAAGGACCTACAATTACATTTAATATTTTAATACTGATATCTTTGCTTGTGTATGTTGGATTTTGTATCATTTCGGTCTTGTTTTACTCAGATAAATATTGGCTTCGTTTCTAAACTGATGTGGAGTGCTTTTAGGGGGTTTTCACTATGTTACTGTGTAAGTGTGCATACAGATACTTTACACATTGCCTCATAGATAAGCCTGACTGCTCACGCCAAGTTACCAAGGGGGTAAGCAGGGTTTATCCTAGCTGTTTGGTTCCCTTACCCTGAGTAAAGTGAGGGTCCGACTTGGAAAGGTGCAAACCACTGCCACCACTTATATTTCTAATACATATATCTAACACACACACACACATATATATATATTCAAATCCACACGAGCTACTCTCGCAAAACAAAGATTAATAGTTACTTTGCAGCAAAGTAGATCACAATTGCATCAACAGAATCTAAAATTGTCCATTAGTTCACTTGTTTATTCTGGTGTCTTCAAAGTAGGTCAAATCATATAGGTAGTTTTCTTGAATATCACAAACACATGTTTTGTTGGAAAGGCTGTAGGCCAATTACTTCGTCAGGGCTTCAACAGATACAAAGTATAGAATCAAAAAGACTACAACCAAGTAACATGATCCAATAAAACTACAGAGAAGTAACCAATCTCTTATTCAAAATGTAGATAGATACAAAGTATGAAGGTTTAATTAGAAATTAATTATCCATGCAGAATAGAACCACACCAAGTCAGTGAGTAGCAGAGTGTAAGTGCCTAAATCAACTCCAAATTCAAAGATATATAAATTCCAAAGTTCTTACCAAAATTATGATTCAATACTATATTGCTTTTTCTTAAACTTTTTGACTACTAATGTTTCATTTATAGTTTTAAGGATATTATAGAAGTTGTTATGATTGTTGTAATATCTGCGGTAATTAATGGTGCATGGTGAGGGAGCGAGTTATAGTTACTTTAGGGTGCGATCTTTAGTTACTTGAAAGAGTTCTAACTAGAACTGCTGAATTTCTTTGGTTTTGTACGAGTAAATTCAGAACCTTACTATAACGTCCATGTACCCTTTGGTTTTATCAGTGAATTTTTAAGGTTTTTTCAATTGTATTTCCTTAGTATAATGTCCTTGTAACATTTATTTATTTTTCAGTGAATTTCTACATTTTTTTAACATCAAGTAATTTTCATTACTATACATTTATCCAACCACCTCAGTGAATGGCCTTCAGCTGTGTGCAGTGGCAGTTGGCCGCAGAGCTTGCAGCCAACCCCTATTGCAGCCCAACACTGTGCTGCGCACGGCCTTTGGTTGTGTGCAGCAGGAATTGGCCACAGGGCCTGGCCTGTGGCCAAGCCCTATAGCCACCCAACCCTTCACAGCCCAGCCACCCCTCCCAGGCTAATGTCCCTATTACCTTTGTTTATTTCAGTTAATTTCCATGGATTTGTTTCTTGTGAAATAACTTTCATTGCTATATGTTAATCCAATCACTGCTGCACACTGTGGGGGTTTGCAGCAGGGACTGATCTGTGCCAAGTCCTTGTGCTCGCCTCCCTGGGCCTATACCAGCCCCAGGCACCACATAGCCCGCATTAGTTTAGTGTTGGTGCCCTGAGGTTGTGATGGTCCCGCAGCCCCCCTTCATATAATCAAACAGCCCCAGTGAGGTGGCGATCCCCAGGGTAGGGTCCCCTCATTTATAATTGTCATTTAGCCCTGGGGAGGTGGTGGTCCTCAGAGTGTGGGGGTCATGCCCCCCACTGACTACTGAATTGAAGCCCCAGGGAGGTGGCAGTCACCCGGGCATCACAAAGCCAAGGAGAGGGGGCCTTGTACGCCCCTCCTTAATTTTTTACATGCCTCTGGGACCCATCCCACCCAGAGGTCTTATTAAAACACGTGTGGAAGACCACAGTTTGTTTTTAAAAAATGTTGCCACTAATTTGTGTTAATAATTTTTGTTAAAAGTGGCCTGGGACGCCAGCACAAGAGCTAAGGGGTCAGGGTTTCCCTAAACTGGCCACTTTTCTTTTTTTTCACTTTTTGTTACGGACTCAGATGAAGTCAAGTTCCAAGATGGCTGCCATCACTTCCTGATTGAAGTGTTACAGGCAATCACAGGTCTGCTGATCTCTTTATGAGCTCTTAGTATTCGCGAAATCGTTGAAAAGGGTCCACGGCCCTAGATATAAAAATTTGGATTTCCTTTAATTTCTCTTAAACTTCTGAATCGAATTACACCAAATAACAAAATATGTAATCTGCGTACCGAAAGTTACCTTTCTGCCAACTTCAGTATACTTCTGTCCTGCAGTTTGGATTGTAATCATGTTCAAAACTCTTATGAGATTCAGCTTGGAAAACACATGTTTTTTGACCCCCCTCTTTTTCTCTGCCCCTGCTTGATTGATCACCCCAAAACTTCCCATGCACAACGAGAACCACAGGCAATTTTCTTTTATTTCTTAAAAATGTTTGAAAGGGTGCCAAAGATTTAAGCAACTCAAAAAACGTTTTTTGTGTGGAAAATCTCCACCAATCAGTTTCCTTTCAACCAGTGACCAGCTGCATCACTAGAATATCATTCAGCTGCATCAATGTGGCTTTTCTTTGAAAGAAGAAATGTTATTATGTTTTGGCACAACAAACATATAAGCAATCAGGGCTGACGCGTTTTGGCAAGATGCCTTTAACAGGACTTATGCGTAGACTGTGACAGGCACCATTATAATACATCGTCCTTTCACCATTTCTTCAGCCCAGAATACTAGACATCCTCTAACCCATATCATTCCATGGCTGAATTTGTCCTTCATTTTCTTGCAAGATACACAACCCCTTCAGTAATATTTATTCACCCAAGTGCTATATAAGCTGTTTTAAAGTGATGTAGGCATCACAAAATAATGTAACATTTCAAACATCTCATAAATGTTCCTGAAATCAATAATGAATTCATATGTTACACATTTCCAATTATCCACAAATCAAAACATATGTTCCTAAAGGAGAAGTTTCTCATCAACAGTTTTTAACATCCACATGATATTTCTCTTTCCCCAACCATAGACCTGTCCACTCATGTATTAATACATCACGAGACATCCAATCCGTTATTTTATACACTTTAACTATTGTTTCCCCCATTTTTGGTCTGACATGAGTCCTCGATGTAAAACCCATGTGATGGCCTCTATACGAATCCCCATGAGAAGATAGCACTATTCAAGTCTTACCAAGATCTAAAGGTAAGTTTGTGTTCTTTCACAATAAATAGGACACACTTATCTAAAATTTCAATTGATCAAGGGCAACATCAGGAAGCCATGTACTAAGTCAAACGCCTGTTGTCCATTTATCTTGACTACTAATCCATGGACTCACAAGGTGACCTCCAACTCCAAAATGCCAACTCTCTTGTGAATACTTGAGAAGCATGTAGGGTACTGTTACTTTCATAAGGTCCAAATGTTAAGGTACCCCAAAAGGCAGTTGCTAGTCATCCTCATAAAATCCATGTAAATTACTAATGCTTGTTTAAAATGCAACTCAATGTAATGCACTAAAAAGTAATCACTAATGATATTTATCACATATAAAGTGGTAATGCTTTCTTAAAGTGCCTCCTCACATGTAAAGTGCTAGTGTTTTCTAAAGTGCAATTAGCATAATGAGCTAAAGGACAGTTGTTGGTGAAATCCCCTTCTAACAGAGGATTACTGTCAATCATGTAGTTCCCCACTGCATTGTATAGTATCACACCTCATTGATCCAGACCGCATAAAGTGCTGATGTTTCCTCATTGCATAAATCAGCCTGATATTATAAGGGATACTGACAATGTGCAAATATATGAAAATCCTCCTCAACTGCCCAACATCCCCAAAACTCTATTCTTTGAACTATCATGTATGCAAGGAATCATATTAAAGTTAATTACAGTACAGCCAACCATAAGTGAGTAGGATAAACCGTTTGTACCTCCTTCGGGTGAAAGTCAATCAATCATCAAATAGGTGAATCATATAATACTTCCTAAATGGAGGGGAACAATTCACCAATAAGAGAATGTCCCCCCAAAAAGGTAAGTGCTCATAAAAATAAAGTACATAATCTCATGTAGTTCCTTGACCATATGAGGACAGAAATCCTAATCCAGGGCTGCAAGAGATAGACCTAGGATCATCGTCAAGGTGCAGGCACAAGATCCCACTCCAAGTGAGTGCTACTAGTTAATAATAAAATCATAGGACAGTTACCAAAAGAAACTAAAACAACCCTACAGATGGACATGTAATTCGGCATCAGTATTATGTCCCCAGGGTACCTTAGTTCCCAGTGACATAACTAATCGGGATTCACCCTTCTCAATTTCTTCTCTCTGTCTCCCCCTCACAGGTAGGGTTTAACATGTTTGATCCTGTAATACTGGAAACTCGCTAGGACCTGGCATGATGTTGTTCAAAGTGACCAGCCAGCGGATAACTCCAGTAAGCAATTTTAGTAGCTCGAATATGCTGCAGGATTCTAACTTTCTGTTTCTTAATAGTGCTGCCCACGTATATCTTGTTGCACCCACATTTTAGTACATAGATAACATGATCTGTGTTACAAGTTATTCTATCTCCTATTTTGATGGTCTGATCTTCATAGGTTCGATATTCCTTACAATTTAGAACCATACCTGCAAGTTTTACAGGTATCACACTTGTTAATCCCCTTGGTGTTACTCATTAACCAATTTTCTGCCCCCATTTCTCTTTTGGAGTCAAAAAAAGCTGCATGCCAATATATCACCTAGTGACCTAGTTCTCTTGAAGGATACTTAGGGACCAGTTTTCACAATGGTTTTCAAGTGCTCATCCCTATGCAGAATATGGCAGTTTTTGCACAAGATTCTCCTCACACTGGATTGGGCTGTATTATACTCCAAGAATAATCTTTTGTTTCCTTCAATATATATATGAGCCCAACAATGTACTGTGTATGAACTCAAATATTACATCACTCATGGCATGGTCAGTGACATCACTGATGACATCTCAAATGACATCACTAATGACATCACTGATGACATCATCTAGTCAGCGTAAGTGGTTGTATAGATGTGTAAGTGGGAATATGAATGGCTGTACAGGTGACTGGGTGCATGTTTGCTTGTATGGGTGAGTGACAGAATGTGTTTGTGACTGTATCAGTTAGTGAGTATGTGAGTTAGAGCCTGTACTGGTGAGTGAATGGATGTATCACTAGGTTTTTGAATACATCTGTGGATGTGTCAGTGCCTTTATAGGAGAGCGAATGGATGTGTGAGTAGCTATAATGGTTAGTCACTGGGTGTGCCAGTGTGTGCATTGGTGAGTGAGTGAGTGAGTGGGTGTATGAGTTGCTGCATGGGTGAGTGAGTGGGTGTGTGAGTAGTTGTAAAGATGAGTTAGTGAATGCATTAGTAACTGTATTGGTGAGTGAGTGGGTGATTCCGTGACTGAATGAGTGTCGAAGTGGGTGACTCTACATAAGTGATAGGCTGGATCAGTGACTCTATGGGAGAGTTAGTGGATGTGTGAGTGGTTCTCAGTAAGTGAATTGGGGGGTTATTCTAACTTTGGAGGAGGTGTTAATCCGTCCCAAAAGTGACGGAAAAGTGACGGATTTACCACCAGCCGTATTACGAGTCCATTATATCCTATGGAACTCGTAATACGGCTGGTGGTATATCCGTCACTTTACCGTCACTTTTGGGACGGATTAACACTCCTCCAAAGTTAGAATAACCCCCTTGGTGTGTTAATGTCTGCACGGGTGACTGAATGGGTGTGTCATTGATTGTATGGGTGAGTGACTGGGTGTGGTAGTTTTGTATTGGTGTGTTACTTTATGTGTAAGTGTCTGTATCGGAGAGTGTCTAAGTCTCGAACTAGATAGTTGTATGTGTGGGTGTGTGACTTCTTGCATGGGTGAGTGCACATCTTGAAAGATGCATGGGGCATTGGATGCTCTCAGATTAAACAGGGAAGCTAGAACAGACAGGAAGGGAAACAGACGACAGTGTGGAAGAAGAGATAGCAAACAGACACCATCTGCAATGGAGTGATAGCTAATCTCTTTTAGCCCCCAATTCAAACTCAAAGGATGCTACTGATGAGTGAGAATATGGCCCTATATTAAATAGAGATAAATCAGTAGCAGAAGATGAGGGTAATATTTGTACAGTGGTGACGCGGCGTTGATGAGGTCTGGAGCAGTAAGAGTGAGTGCTAATGGAATAAAACCATATAACAATTGACTGGTTCAGGAGAGCTGGCTTGTTTGTCACGCTGTGTGTTCATTCTAGCATAAAACAGCACCTGGCCATGGAGAGCTGGAATTTGTGGGACGAACAAGTGATTTCAGACATTTAGATGTGAAATTAAATTACTTCCCGCCACACAATTAAATACTTAGCCACATGTCAAATAACCGTAGGGTGTTCGTGGGAGGTAGTATTAGACCAGTCAAATGAACTGGAAAAGACATATAACTTCTAAAAGTTTTGAGTTGTTGTAATAGTAACGGGTGAGATATGGCCTGTTTCTTTGTTGATTTGCGGTGGTTTTCAGGCAATGCTGTGGTCGGGGTGAAGGTGTGGGGCATTAGGATAGTGCCCCTCACTGTTTGCCTGAACAGCGTGGAGGTAGGTGAGAATAGCGTAGGGCAGTCCTGCGAGTGGTGGCATACATGATAGAAAGTGTGGACCTTTTATTCAGTATTGTCTTATTATTTACTTGTCTTATTTATTGTTCACTTGAATTTTTTGCTTACTTTCATTTTAATGTGATTCTACAAGGCTTATGTTGAGATTATAATGCAATTTTGGAATACAATAGCTGTTAAAGTGGCCTTTTTTTTCTTTATTACTTTGCGAAGTCTGCGTGCATTTAACATTTTGGCTACCTTGGATTTGGCTGCTTCAAACTCGGTGGCTCAAACGATTTCAGTGGCTGAATATATTATGTTTATTGGTCCCTGTTGGGAAGGCAGACAGGCAGTGGGACCAAACACCTCTTCAAAGTAATCTCCCCCCTCTCATTTTAGCAATACATCTCCCTTTTGCAGACTATGTGAAGGGGATACATTAAAGTCTCAATGCAACTAGTTGGACTAATGGGCCGGTGGATAGTTTCACTGGCCTGGCCTTTAGGCGGCTTAGGGCTGTTAATAGGTATGTATCCATTACCTCTTACATTTCACAGGTGTGAACAATTATCATGAAGAGGTTTAAGTATAACGCTGCTGCTGTGCTGCAGTTTATCGTGATTTGGAGCCTTCCATTATCACACAGAAATGTGTCAGGACAATTTTAAGGTGAAGGCTGCTGCTAGTGGGAATTGTGTCATAACTCAGTTTGTGTGATTGCATGTCTTTGACTGTGTTAACTTTTGCTTGGGTTGGTTTTAGACCTCGCATCCTTGGTGTAGTCTCCCCAGTCTTTTAGCCTCTGCTTCCTATGTTGTAACTGTGAGCTGGATTTCGTTTTTTTCTGGTTTTTGCTACTCAGGGCACTTTACCACTGCTGACCAGTGCTAAAGTGCAAGTGCTCTCTGTGTAAACTGTTAATTGGCTTTTTCATGATTGGCATATTTGATATACTAGTAAGTCCCTAGTAAAGTGCACTAGAAGTGTCTGGGGTCTGTAAATCAAAGGCCACTAGTGGGCCTGCAGCACTAATTGTGCTACCCACACATGTAGCCCTGTAAACATGGCTCACACCTGCCACTGCAGTGTCTCTGTGGGCAGTTTTAAACTGCCAGTTCGACCTGGCAAGTGTACTCTCTTGTCAGGCCCAAACCTTCCGTTTTTGTACATGTAAGGCACCCCTAAGGTAGGACCTAGGTAGCCCCATGGGCAGGGTGCAGTGTATGTTAAGGGTAGGACATGTATTGATGTTTTTTACATGTCCTGACAGTGAAATACTGCCAAATTCGGTTTTCACTGGTGCAGGGCTATCTCTCTCATAGGTTAACATGGGGACTGCCTTTAAATATCTTTTAAGTGCAGATTCCTGTTGAGGCTAGAGTGGGGAGGGAGGAGCTGACACACCTGAAAGGGTTGTGCCTGTTCTCACACAATGCAGTCTCCAACCCCCTGGTGTGTGTCTAGGGCCAGGCCTGGGTATGGCATGATCTTGTCAACAACAGAAACTTCCCTTTAAAGTTTGCCTACTCTAAAGCAGAAAGGGGTTTAAGTAGAGGACCCAAACCCCCAGATTTTTAGAACACTTCTGGATCAGGAGTAACCTCTGCCAAGGAGAAGAACTAGAGGAGGAATACTGCCCCTTTGCTGTGTGTGCTTTGCTGAGTTGGCCTGCAGTTGCTGTTTCTGCCATAGAGAGGGCAAAAACTGGACTTTGCTGTTTAACCTGCTTGTGAAGTTTCTCCAAGGGCTTGGACTGAGCTTGCCCTCTGTTCTGAAGTCTCAAGGCCATCAAAGACTTCCTCTGCCAGTTCCTGGACTTTATTGCTGAGACTCCTACCCTGCCAAATGGTGCTTAATCCAGTCCCTGGGCCCTTGAAAGGAGAAGCTAGCCAAAAACCAAGAAAAAACAACTGTACTGACTTTGGACGATGCCCGGACTGATGTCGCTGTCGGATCCCGCGAACCTTCCTGCCAATGAAGCTGTGGTTCCCGCTGGAGTGCGACGACCTCGACAACCTTGCAGGCCTAACACCACTGCAGCCTCTCTGAAGTCCGTGACTTTGTGAGTTGCAAAGTGCAGTGTCACCCACGTCTTTGACACCCAACTCCGCCGTGGCACTTGCAGCCATGTGGCGAGACCATGACCACTTGAGGTCGCCGCACCACGTCATGGCCGCCGAATATCGACCCCGTCGGAAGTGCAAGGATCCAATGCTTCACAATGATTCCACCTCACCTCCACCGCTCTGTAGCAAGGACCTGAAGCTTCACACCGGCGCCTCTACTCCTTTGCTCTGCAGCACCGGAACCAGTGCTGCACCGGACTCAGCGATACCTTGATCCCCACTTCATGCACCGGCTTGATTCCTCAAACAAGACCTGGGGGTCCATGCGACTCCATGACCAGCACCATTGGCATCAGATTGTTGGGAAGGTCTCCGCCACAATGCCCTGATATCACTAAATTGAAGCATTTATGTTTCTAAGCGCTATATTGAAGTTTAAAAATTCCTAATTTTGTTTGTTGGATTTTTGTCATTTTGGTCCTGTTTTACTAAGATAAGTATGAGCTATTATTTCTAAATTGGTGTTGTGTCTATTTTGTAGTTTTTTCACTGTATTACTGTGTGTGAGTGTACAAATACTTTACACATTGACTCTGAGATAAGCCTGACTGCTTGTGCCAAGCTACCAAAGGGGTGAGCAGGAGTTATCCTAGGTGTGTATCTCCCTTATGCTGACTAGAGTGACTGTCCCTGCTTGGACAGAGTGCATACTGACTGCCAACTAGAGACCTAATTTCTAACAGTTGGAGGTAATGGTTTTTGTCCATGGTGTTCAGTAAGGGAAGTGACCAGTAAGCCTTAGGTAAGGACTGTTTGTTTTGTTTGTTATCTCCTGGGTTATGCAGCCCTCTTTGGGATGAGAGTATGACAATTTTCTCTTTTTTGTCCTGTCCTCTGGGTGGTGGGGACAGGTGGAGGCATTTGAACTCAAATGATTTCTTCTGTAATGCCTTTTTCTGAGTGGTAAAGGGTGCCATTGAGATGAGCTGTCTCATTCAACACCTCTGTAAGCATATGCAAAGGGTTTTGGGAGGCCACACATGGAGCACATCCTGCCTTGTGCTGGGCAGCCCTCCACGGCCTGTGGCTCTTTTTTGTGGTAGTCTCATGTCCCCCTAGATTTATTTGGTTTGCTGGAGTCTCAGGGGCTCCTACCCTTGTACTGAGTCAATGTTCTCCACGTTGTTCACTTGCAGTCTGCGATTTCCAGCCTGACAGACATTTTTAAAAGGACGTGTTAAATGTTCCTACACATACGTTTTAAATCTCATGTGATCTGCCTAGAATGAGGTAAGCCTCTAGGCACATTCTTGGTTCATGTAAAATCAGCCTTCTTAGTGTCAACTACTCACCTTCTTGGATGGCTGGTCTCTTAAGTCCTTGGTCTGGTTCTCATCAAAGCAGATAATAGCCAGTTCAAACAGGTGGGTCTAAACGTCTCCTAGTGATTCTCCTTTACAGTGCTGTGATGTGACTCTGTGTGGATAAATGGGAGTGCAGATAGAATTTCGGGTTAAAGTTTGCTTCTAAAGCAGGGACAGCTTTATTTTAGTCCCCCATTATTTCCAGTGACATGGAGATTTGTTTATAATTTGCATATTTTATTTCCTGCTTAATTAAGCAAAAGTTACTTTTTCACCTCAAAATGTGGGACAACATGCACTTGCAGTGTCCTGTTTTGTCATGCACTTTCAATTTCCTGTTTTGATTGGCTCCTGTGGAAAACTAGTAGCATGATTATCAGTTTTTGAACCTGGTTATTTCTAGTACATCACAGCAGTGCAAAGAAGAAGTGATATAGGGTTAAAAGGGGAAGTCATTCTTCTCCTGTGACCTCAACATTTCCTTGCCTCCAGATACCTGAGCAAAGCAGTGGAGTGGCAGCTGGTGCTCTCCACTGGTCTCTTACCTTCTCCAGCCAACAAAGGATCTCCAGAGACTCAAGGGAAGTCTTAGAAGATGACCAACACTCTGCCTCAGCGAACCATCATGTCCCTCTAGCCACGAGTCTCTGGAGATCTGTGCTGACATTGAATTAAAAACTGCTTGTGTGACTCTCCAAGAGATGGCAGCACTGTGCTGGCTGCCTGCTGTACTGAGCAGAGAACACAACTCTTGCAGTCATAGGGAGGAAAGGCACAGAGGGCCTGATTACAAGTCTTGCAATCTCAAGACCGCCAGACACATGGTGGCGGTCGAATCGACGTAGCGGTGGTTGTCCACCCGCTACATTAAGACGAACAGTTGGACCACCAGGAGACCACCATTTCTACCAGGATCTCTGATCTAGACGGGCTGATTGCAGTCTTAGTTCTGATCACCCAGGGTGGCACTGAAGTCAGCGCAACCCTGCAGATTACATCCATGTTCTCTGACAGCCTTTTCATTGCGGTTCAACTGCAAAGAAAATGCTGGTGGAGAATAAGTGCTGGGGCCTCAGGGGGCCCCTGTATTGCCCACAACATTGTCGTGGGCAGTGCATGGTCCCCTCTCTCCAACACTGTTCGAATATGCATTGTCTGCTCAGCAGACAGTGTGCATTCCAAGGTTGCTAGTCGGCCCCCCTCTGTGACGGCATTGGACTCGGCTCCATGTAGAGCTAAGCAGAATGCTGTCTCACATTTTACACTAGGCTGACCAGTGGACACTAAGGTTTCTGCTTTTCAGCCCAGTGGAAAACTCATATTAGGGCAGGGGAGGAGATGTGCAGATCTGCAGCAGTCTCATCACAAAGGATCTGACAGCCAGGTTTTCTGACCCCCAAACTCTTAATCAGGCCCAGAGAGTGGTGGGTGTGAGTGGAAGAAGGAGATGATCAAATGGGATGTGATACCTAGCATAAAATTCTAGGTTGGAAAAATGAACAAAGGGATTTTTTTATCTCAGGGTTCAGAGTGACGTTCTATACAACTCAAGCTTTGCTCGCTTCTCTTCGATGTCATTCTGAGACCCTTGTGGAAAAATGTCCTATTATTCAGTTTCCCATCTATAATTCTATATCCCCTTCTCCAACGGGTGTACATGGAATGCAAATTTCAGAGTGTGCAATTTGTGCCTGGAGAACACACAAATTGTGGCCCAATCATGATGTGGGTGAAAGTTTCTAAACCTAAATCAATGATAGTTTTTAGGGAAGTTTACCTGGACACTTGCTGTGCCAAAGATCAGAGAGATAACACGACTCAAAAGAGAAAAACTTAGGTCAAAATGTCTAAAACTCACACTTTGTCCTTGATTTAAAGAAAATGAAGGGTCATGATGCTGCGCCACATTTGGCAGCTCTGCGCTCTGCCATTTTCAAAATGCAGGGATGTGCTGTATTTAATAGAACATGGCGCATCGTGTCGTTTCC
The DNA here is from genome assembly GCF_031143425.1 of Pleurodeles waltl. Classification (NCBI taxonomy): domain Eukaryota; kingdom Metazoa; phylum Chordata; class Amphibia; order Caudata; family Salamandridae; genus Pleurodeles; species Pleurodeles waltl. Next base: position 784,832,163 of record NC_090447.1, read on the forward strand.
CCAGCGCCAGCCCTAAATTTGCTACCGAATGCAAATGCAGCCACCTTTGCGCCATAGTGCAAGGATGGCTGAGTTGCGGGGGAGATTGCTTTTATGTAGGAAGAGAAACCTTCCTTTACAAAAACAATCTTCAATGGTGATTTGCTCTTTCAATGTGTGCGGCAGAACGCAGTACACATAGAAAGAGCAAAAAACGAGGAGAAATAAAATCATTTCTCCTTGTTGCGCCCTGCTAACCCCCCCCCTTGGGGTGATGTTAGATTTTGGCACTGCCTCAGGTTTACAAAAACCTGTAAATCTGGGGCAGCCTCAAAATGCAATGGGAGTTGCTGTGGCACTCCCACAACAACACCCAATGCATGCCCCTTCTAAGCAAAGTACTAAGTGTGGAGGGGTCATGTTTACAAGGGGGGTTAAGCCACAAAAAGTGCTTTAATGCCACCTTATAAATACGGCGCAGTGCATAGCGCCACCGGAGCGTCACTGTGGTGTTAGGGCCTTTTAAATCTGGCCCTAAATTTTACTGCAGAGTAACCTTACTTCCTAGTGCTGGCAATATACCATCAATGCCTACCTTTACATTACACAGCTCACAACCATTATCACCTCGGGCTCCTTTTCTTATTTTCTCTTAAGTTTTTTCCAGCTGCAATTTTATTGTATTCTCTGGAAGTGGGGTGGGGGCTCAGAGGGAGCTGTCCACCTATCTTTGACTGACATATTTATGAAAACAACATTTATCCCGCAGGAGGCATATCAATATTGCTAAAATATGAGACTGGCTACTGTAACCTCCCATTGCATAATGTTTTTGTAGCATAAATTCAGCATACTTATGCATCATTAAAAGACAGACAATTTTTTTTCTGCCTACAGCGACTCTCAATATGTGTGATTCTCATATGCAAGCAATATGCGTACTACAAACCACACTACTTATGTGATTTTAAGCTCTGACAAAGCTCTAACAGTACAATTTTTGCACTGCAATTGCTAAGAAAACTGCAACATCGAAAACGTTACTGTAGTAATGTTCTTAGAGAAATCGCTTTCTTCGCCCATTAATTTTCAGTTTATTTTTATTTTCATCAATGCACAATTCAGTTTTTAGTTCTAAGGTCATGTCACATTTGCAGTGGTGTCAAAAACAGGGCAAAATAGTGGACCATTTTGGGAATGTGTGTATTAGCTATAGGGGAAAACAGTGTAGACCTGTCTTGCATAGGTCTAGAAGGACACAAATCCATGATAGATTCTAAAGGCATTCATATTAAATATATGTGTATATTATGTATCTAAATGGAGCTCCTTTGTGCCACTGGACACCACAGAGGCAGTACAAGCTGACCTCAAGCTGTTTGCACTGCTTAAATGGTAAAAGTTGATAAATATATTACCTCCATTCTTCAGATATGACATCTGGGTCTGTGTTTGCGCCAAGATCACCTTCTTCTGCTTTCTCATCACATAAGACGACAAAAAGTTATTTACGGATGGCGATTTCTTTGTAAATATCTTTTTAAGTCATACAAACTGTGTAAGAAACCCGTTTGTTACACATGGTTTAGCCAACACCTTTCTCCTTTTTTGCCTTTGTGCAAAAATCCTTCACTCATCGGGACTGGAGCACTGTTTTTCCCTTTTAATTTAATATCGCACAAGAAGCAAAAAATAGTGCAAATAGATTTGCCCTTTTTTGCACAGTGCAAGGAGTCTGTGATGGAGCAAGGTTTGAGAAAACTGGAACGTTTTCTATGAGACCTGTTAGCACATCTGACCTTAATAAGTAAATTTACAAGGGGACGCGAATAGGTCGATGAACCTTTTGACTCACAATTAAGATGTTCTTACCATAGCTCCAGTACATAATCAATAATCAATGCACAATAATCAATAATCATTAGTCATCAATAACAGTAATAATCAATGGAGTCAGTAATTGTCACGTACCATGACCTTTCAGTCATCAATAACCACACCTTTTAGTAAAAGTTAGAATATTTATTTCCCTAAATTAACAATGCTGAGGTAATGTAGATTAATCTCAGAATCAGATGAAAAAAAACATATAGAAACATTACTGGTTGTCCAAAGCTGCAGAAAAAACGCAATGTAATGAAAGTTTGAACAACAATACTTTCTAAAGTTATGGTGCAAATCAATAGCAACGCCAGCTGCGTCACTATAATGATGTAAATGAAGTTTAGCAGAGAAATTCACCAACCATTAGTCCCTGTTATCATAATTCATTAGTGAGGATCCTTAACTAACATCAGACTATCATCAGCATGTTGGACTTCATGCAAAACAATTTAGTGACACAAATTTGGAAAAACCTCTAACTATGGCTCTATCAAAACAGCGCAGTTGGTACCTAGAAAGAAAAAGCAAATATGCATGATAATCATAGTTTATGTTATGGAACCTATCCTCAGTATGGATCAGCAAAGCAGAATCAGTCTTCGTCCTCAGGACATCAGACGATCAGCAAGGCATCAGGCTTCAGCATCAAGGTTCAGGAAAGGCAAGGTCTTTAAGCATTAAAGTTAAGCACATCTCTTGTCAAGATGCCATATGGGCAAAAGTCGGGACAGAATTTCTCAGAATGTATAACAACAAAAATGGGCAATGGTCAGAATGAATGCAAGGGCAGATTGTTTGTCTTCTGCCCCCCCAAATCCCTATTGGTCAGTTAATCGTATGTCCAATAAAACTAAAATCTAAAATCTATGAAGTCCAATATTACCCCGTTCACATGTCGTTGATTGGTTTGTCTTGCAATGTCCTCATCATCCGGCTTGTCAGGTAACAATATTGTTGCAGCCTCTACTCTAGTCAGTATCTTCATTGCTCTTGTCCTGGGAAGTCAGTCTCACACACTTTACACATAAAATATTACATTAATAGAACCATCATCTCCTAGCAGTCGGTTCTGATGAGAAGCAAGTCTCAGCTATGAGCACATAATACAAAATGGAAAATCACAATTTAACTCTCTAGGACAGCTATTTTATTGAACGTTGAGAAATACAGCATTTACATGAGGCTTGGCAAGTAGGCCAAGACACTTGCTAAGTTGAGGCCTACAATTAATAAAGCTAAAGCTTATTTTATAACCCTTAATATGACATATTACTACATTAATCTAACATATATTCAATATTACATCATATTAAATCATTAATTAGTACAATTTGTTAACACTGGTGGCCATTCTTCGTAATCACATTTTCAAATGCGTGCATTATTTTTCTAAGTTATTTTATTTTTCTACATAAACAGGTATCAATAATTTCTATTAAAACACCTGCGCTAGCAGACCCATGCTCCTTTTGAAAGTTAAAATTATTAAACTGATGAAGTCTGAAGTTATCAAAAGACAAACCTTACACTGGACAACGATTTTGGGTAGTTCATATATTTTGTAGATGCTGCCCAACAGAAGAAAATTCACGGAGAACGAAACAAAACAGGGGAGCAAGGGAACATGTTAACAGTCTTCCCAAAAGTCTGAAGATATAAAATATACCTTTAACATCCCCATTCTTCTGGTTGCATAAATCTTGTTTTAGATATTTGAAGACATCATTCTACCAATGTTTGTTCGCTCTTGGCATATTTATGAGCCCCTAGCGCCACCTTGCGTCACATTAACTGCATTTATTTCTACGCAAATGTGGCGTTAAGGTGGCATTTCAATGCTTGCATTGCACCACTTTGTAAACCCTTGTGCCATATTATGCCTGCACCAGGCATAATGTATGCAAGAGGGGGGCGTGCCCAATTAGCGAGGCTGAAAAAATTGCGTGAGGAAATCTGTGAGATTTTCTTGCGCGCTTTTGCACCCTAGCCTGCACCATGGAGTGCCGTAGTTTAAATACGGCGCACACATGGTGGCAGTAGGGAGGCGCTAAGGGGCACAAGGAAAGTGGCACTGCACTAAGTGCAGCGCCACTTTCCATAAATCTGCCCCTTTGTTTTTTCTGCTCTACCATTTTTGTCTCTAAATCTTTTTGACGTTCTTCACTGACGCTGAGCCATGTACAGCTCACATTCGATAGAATCCCACCCATGAACGAGTTTCTTTGGTAACAGCTTCCTAAATCTTCACTCTATCTAAAGAAATGAAAACAGCGTTACCTTTTCCAGGAATTTATATCAGATTTTCTACTACACCAATGGCCGATTACCCAATGATTAATGGAACAACTTCCTTTTCACTAGATAAGATCCATATTCACACAGTGCTTATAATAAATCTAATCACCTTGAACGTCAGAAAAAGTGCAGAGAAAGCAACTAGCGAATCTTGTTGGACTTGTAAGGAAAGGACACCTATTGTTTGTAGGTTTTGACGTTTTTAGGCTGTACTGCACGAAGAGCGTACTATGAGATTTACTAGTTTATGTTTTTTTAAATTACTCTGACAGATTTCCATGACGCCAGAATTCATAAGAAAGTGCAGCTACGTTTGTGATAGCGGCCCCAATGTCTAAACTATTGCCTTCACACTAGTGCAGACTGACAATTTATAAAAACTGAGAAGCAAGGTTGTAAATATTTTGTACCATATGTTATGCCTTCTTCCTCTCCTTCAATTATATTGAGCATCCTATATGACAGTGGTCTTCAAAGTGTGATAAATATCATACAGATACAGATGAGCTTGAAATCATACTGTGTTTCCTCAAATTGTTCGTCACATGTTCTGCTTCAGGCTGTAAACCAGATCATCAACATCATCATATTAGCTTTATTGCGGTCCAAAGCACCATAAAAGTACAGTAAGACAGATATACATTGCATAAAAAACATAAATTGCGTACTTGGTCTTGTGAAATACAATCGATTCATCTAATACTAATTAATATGTACAAAAATACAAATAAAAACAAGCAACCTCAAAAAAAGCCTAAATCTAACTCCAAAATGTGTGCACCATGCCATCTGGCATGAGAAATGCCATAGGAGGGCTTCAGGTGCTTTGTCTCTCCCTAGGGCAGTGGTTCCCAACCTTTTGACTTCTGTGGACCCCCATTTTATCAATACTGGAGGCCGGGGACCCCCACTGAATCATTATTGGAACACGGGGACCCCCAAGGAGTCATTACGGATAGCTGGGTCCTAATATTATTACATTTTTTAAGCAGCCGCAGACCCCCTGAGGAGGCTTTGCGGACCCCCAGGCGTCCCCGGCCTACAGGTTGGGAACCACTGCCCTAGGGTGTTAAAGTCCATTGTGCATAAAAAACACTCTTAAAAAAATACAATTTGGTGAACAAATGCAGCTGAAAAGCCTAACATTCCAATTTTTGAAACAATACGTAGATAGGTGAAAACAAAATAAAAAACAGGTGTGAGGCATTCATTCCTGTGGGGGAATGGGGAGTACTCTATGTCTCATTAGCATGGATGCAATTAGATCACGATCCATGACGCCTGAAGGTATCTAGCAACCACAAACAAACACCAGTCTAGAGGCATTTAGATCTTAAAATCCTTGTGGCAACCAGATAACTCCTAACACCCAATGATCTACATAGGGAAGTAGCCATTTTCTCCTCTGAACATTATATGCTGGGCAAAAAAACAGGAATGAGGTAGATATTCTTAAGGTCCCTTACTACCTGGGCACTCAGAGCACTGTTGATGCATATTTACCCACTTAGCACAGAAGTACCTAAATGGTAAGGACTGATATCTAAATTGTAAAAACAATTTCCTAGCCAGGGTGGGAGTAATCTCATCAATTGTGGCCTCTTAGCTGGGGGATGACTTAAACTCTCAAAAAATCTAAGGTCAAGATGGCTCTGCTTTTGCATATGCTTTCCCTGTGTTCCATCTGCAATTAGGCAGCTTTAATTGTCCTCGAGCTAGAAACACAAGCCTCAGGTGTTACTCACAGATCTTCCAATCCAAGCTTTCCAAGCAGGGACTTTACATGCATAAGCCAAGGAATCCACTGGGTGCTGGAAAGAGCTAGCACATCTCTAATAGATGCTCTATAGGAATTTGAGGTGGGTGAGCACCAGATCCTATGCCAATATAATAGAAGACAAACCTCAACCTTCCAAGAAATTGTCTTAGATTGTCAAGATTAGGATGAGAAAAAAAGTAAGGGTGACGCATCCTTAATTGAAATTTCAGGACTGGCTTTAATGAAGTATGGCTCAGAAGTTAACACAAGCCCAGTTGGACACTTGCACCTTGCTGCAAGATTCTGAAGGCCATCATGGGAAACAAAGCTGCACACTGGCTTGCTGTTTGCAAGTTTGCAGAGAGTTAAATAAAAAGGTAGGAGCTTGTAGTGTCCTGCAGGGACACGTCAGGCAGCAGCCCCTCCCTAGGGGCTGTTTTAACACCAACCCCTCATCCATCCAACAGAGGCATCACCAGTCAAGTGACCCTGTTTGATGCACGTGTCTTGGGCTTGTTCTCCAACCATATCCCAGGTGTCTGTGTCACTCTAGTTTAGCACGTGGGCCTCTGGCCCACAACCCTACATTGGCGATGAGAGGGACTTACCCAACTTGCAGTGCTGCCTTGAACCTCTGTACAGCCAGGGGAGGCCAAAGCTGCTCGTCGACAGTGAGAACTACTCTGCACCTCCAGCACTCAAGGCTTTCAGCTGGTTGCTGTTCTGAGAAAAGTCTCACATCTCTATCATAAGGAATGGAGCTGCAGCACCAGCCATAGAAGAGAATAGTTTACTTGTCCTGTATACTAAGTATGTCTTAGCAAGAATGGTTCCCAGCCTCCTGGGCTGCAGCAGAGACTGAGGCTGCGAGGAGAAAAGAGAGGAATCAGGCTGCCTCCCATTGCTACCCCGCAGTAGTTAAAGAGAAGAGGCTTTTTCAAGCCTGTTGTACACCACATGGTGCCTGGTGGTGACCTATCACCACTCCAGTCACCACCACAGGAAGGAGAGAAGCCCTGTCACATCCTGCCCAATGGCAGACAGGGGGCCCAGCTACAACACTGCTGTACAGCTACCAGAAATAAAGACTCAGGACTGCAGTGAGCAGTTTCTCCTGCAAAGACAAGCTATAACACACTGGTCAGAAAAGGAAAAGTGAAGGCAGAGCCACACCACATGACCGTGTTCAACTTACTGTGAGTTTCCCTAAAAATATAAAAAAAAACACAGGCAAATAGCAAAGGTTTTAACCCACCTGCCACTTGCTGCAGAAGTAAAGGTGAAGCACGATGAGCTGACCAAGAGATCTCAAAAGGTGGATGTGTGCTGATTCCCCCTCAAGTCAACAGAGGTACTGCACCAACTCATCATTACAGACAGAGGAGAGATCAGCCACCCTGGACTGACTCCCCACCACTACCACTGAAGTTTATGGAAAAGCAGAAAAGGTCTGAGGGAAGCCAGCCCATGCAACATGGAGAGTGTAAGCCCTGCTGTGTGCATTCTATGGGACAAAACCATAGAGCTGGCAACCTTGGGGGCAGAGAGAAGCACAAGAGGTGAAAAATCCCCACTCACAACATATGGATCAACCAACATTAGGAAGCGCAAAAGGCGAGCAGCCCCAACAGCAACATAGGGAGCAGAAGAAAGGCAAAGAGGAACTTGAGAGTCATTAGCACAAGGGGACACCTAGAGCACCACCCAATGAATGGCAGCGGCTAGTCCCAGACCCCTCCAGATATGGTCTGGCACCCCAGAAGCAGAAGCCCTTCACAACACTGCAGACAGAGCAATGCAAGAGAGTGCACCAACATACATGGGTGCCCAGCCACACAAGCCAAGCCAAATTGTAAAACCTCAAGGTGCAAGCACTGCATGGTTAAGGGAAAGTGAGGCTGAACCACACAATCATAGTGCCCATGGAAGAAGGTCCTAGAAAAAGGAACAGAACAGAGTAGGAGCTCCAAGAAGGTCCCTGAAGAGGGAATGTGCAATATGTGGCACAGCACCACACTGACCCTGAGAAGAAGAGGGTCAGGCAGTGGGAAGACCCTCGAAGCAGAGGGCCAGCCACACAAATTTTATCATGGAGTAAGAGCTACAAGAAAGTCCCTGAGAAGGGAACATACGACATGTGGCTGGGTGTCACACTGCACTCAAGAAGAAGAGGAAAACAGGATCAGTGAGAGACTTCATCATCATCAAGCCAGAGTTCAACACCCAAGGCCAGTGACTGGACTACAGAGACAGTCATCCACTGAGAGGCCCTGTTGGACAGTCCTAAAGAAGGTGCATGCTACTGCATCTAGAAGAAGAGATGTGAGCAATAAGAATTCTTGTCAGCATAAGTGAAAGGAAGGCACATGCTGAAGCACCAAGGTGAAAAAAGAGACTGAAGTGGGACCTGATGGTCCACACTTTGAAACCTGACGACCAACCAAACCCAGGAGAGAAGATCAAGAGAGGCCACTCCCGAAAGGCATGCCCAAGAAGACTTGAGTTGCTGACAGAGCACATCTAGACAAACAAGCAGCAAGCAACTGAGGTAACAAGAGGAGGAGCTAGTGGCAGTACAAAGGGAAAACCAAGAGTAAACCGCAAGCATGTGCAAGCATAGTCTCTGCCCCATGCTTCCCAGCATATTCATCCAGACACAGTCACCAACGGCTCAGCAACACAAAACCTACAGGCACAAGGATGCAGATGCCACCACAAAGGAAATATGAAAACACCTTTCCATTATCACACCCAGTTGTTGACAGCCCAAGGAAAAAAGGCCTGAAATCATCAAGGCAAGTTATCGCCACCGGTCATACAGGTTCACCACAGGACTGACAATCCCATCATGCCAGCTCCTGTCCAGTGCATCATCGCTGCCATCCATGGGGCAGAAAACATCCCTATTGGAGTTCAACACTGTTATCAGAGGTACAGAGAAGAAACACCAGTAACACACGGAAGAGTCAGTCAACCAGAGGCTGCCTGCTCACCCTTCCTGCACCCTGATTCCGGTAGCGAAAGCAAAACTTGACCAACACCCATCTGCCACTTCAGTTGCACAAGCGACTAGACAGTGGCTACTCTGGGGTCTTGACGTGGCGCAGACGTGACTCATATGCAGCCCCATCGCAGACCACACACAGTCCCTTGGCAACCTGTTGGACTTTTTTGCTTATGCAGGGTCATCCCCAATCTTTTTGCCTCCTGCCTCCTATTTTTTTCTGACCTGTTGGCTTTTGAACTCTGAGCACTTTACCACTGCTAACCAGTGCTAAAGTGCATATGCTCTCTGTGTAAATTGTATGTGATTGGTTTATCAATGATTGGCATATTTGATTTACTAGTAAGTCCCTAGTAAAGTGCACTAGAGGTGCCAGGGCCTGTAAATCAAATGCTACTAGTGGGCCTGCAGCACTGGTGTTGTCACCCACATATGTAGCTCTGTAATCATGTCTCAGACCTGCCATTGCAGTGTCTGTGTGTGCAGTTATAACTGTAAATTCGACTTGGCAAGTGTACCCCCTTGTCAGGCCTAAACCTCCCCTTTTCTTACATGTAAGGCACCCCTAAGGTAGGCCCTAGATAGCCCCAAGGGCAGGGTGCGTGTATGGTTAAGGTAGGACATATAGTAATATGTTTTATATGTCCTTACAGTGAAATATTGTTAAATTTGTTTTTCAATGTTGCAAGGCCTGTCCCTCTCATAGGTTAACATGGTGGCGACCTTTAAATCTGATTAAAGTGTAGATTCCCTTTTGGAGCGGATGGACATGTGGAGTTTGGGGTCTCGGTGCTCACAATTTAAAAATACATCTTTTAGTAAAGTTGATTTTAAGATTCTGCATTTGAAAATGCCACTTTTAGAAAGTGAGCATTTTCTTGCTTATACCATTTCTGTGACTCTGCCTGTTTGTGGATTCCCTGTCTGGGTCAGTTTGACAATTGGGCTGGTTGCACCTCACACTAGACAGTGACACAAAAGGAGCTTGGGTGTAGTCTGCATTTCCTGATGAGCCATCTGTGCTAGGAGGGAGGGGAGGAGTGGTCATTTACACCTGAAAGGGCTGTGCCTGTCCTCACACAGTGCAGTCTCCCACGCTCTGGTGAGTATCTGGGGCCTGGCCTGGGCAAGGCAGGATTTCACATTCACAAGAGAAATTGGGTATAAGAAGGGCACCCAAAACCACAGAGTTTAGAACACTTCTGGAAACAAAAGGAACCTCTGACTGAAGAAGAGCTGAAGAGTTGAAGAGAAGAGCTACCCTGCCTGTGACTGTGCTTTGTGGAGCTATCCTGCAGTTGCTGCTTCTGCCAGAGTAAGCGGGCAAAGACTGGACTTTGTGTGCCTTCCATCTTGTGAAGAAATCTCCAAGGGCTTGATTTAGAGCTTTCCTCCTGTTGTTTGAAGTCTAAGGGACAGCAAAGACTTCTCTCTGCTAGCACCTGGAGTCTCTGGAGAGACTCCTACTCAGACAAGTGATGCCCTATCCAGTCCCTGGGCCCTTGAAAGGAAAGCTGGTGGAAATCCAAGGAAATCGACTTCGGATGACTTCGGACCGGCGCCGCTGCTGAATCCGGTGACACCGCCTGCAGCCGACTCCGTGATCTTCGCTGGAACGTGACGACCTTCGCAGGCCTGACGCTGCTGCAGCCCCACTGAAGTCCGCAACTCTGTGGAAGTCGCCGCACTAAGTCATGACCGATGCCGCTCGAAGTGCGCAGATTCAACGTTTCGCACATATGCCGCGATCCCCGACTTCGCACATCGACTTGTTTTCACTCTTCACCAAAGGTACTGTACTTGGGGGTCTAGACGACTCCGTGTCCGGCACCGCTGGTGTCTGCTTGTTGGGAACGACTCCGTCATGATGCCGTGTTAACACCTCATTGAAGCATTTTGTGCTTCTAAGCGGTAATTTTGAGTTTAATCTTTAAAAATTCATAACTTGACTTGTGTATGTCGGATTTTTGTCGTTTTGGTTTTGTTTTGTTTAGATAAATATTTCCTATTTTCTAAACTGGTGTTGTGTCATTTTGTAGTGTTTTCATTGAGTTACTCTGTGTGTTGGTACAAATGCTTTACAACTAGCACTCTGAAGTTAAGCCTACTGCTCTGCCAAGTTAACAAAGGGGTAAGCAGGGGTTAGCTGAGGGTGATTCTCTTTTACCCTGACTAGAGTGAGGGTCCTTGCTTGAACAGGGGGTAACCTGACTGTCAGTCAAAGACCCCATTTCTAGCACAACCCATCCAGGGAGGCTCTGCAAGTGTGACAGATGGAATTGACACTACCTCACCGTCAGATACCAGTTACCAAGGTGGCCTTCAGGAGGCCAAGCAACATCACCAAAGTATGATTCATCATTGATGCTTCACGTGGACTCCAACAACTCTCCAGATGCAGCAGGTTTTTAAATTGTTGACACTAACCACAAATCATCTGGAGCATCAGCAGATTGGGCCAACACCACATAAGAGACATCATGCAGCCGAAAGGTTCCTGACATCTCTGAACCAATGTTTGTGTCCTGAACCACTCAGGTTAACTTATGAATGTGAGCAGAGATGTCCTGTTGCTGCCTTTTTTCATCAGCCCACATGCCCACTGCTGACCTGCTGATTGACTCCAGAGAGATGGACCAGGTGAAATCAAGTGTATTGTTGTTTAGTTTCCATAGGTTGGACTTGTTTTTCTGTTGGAATGAGGCAAAATAATGACACCCTCACAAAACATTTCATTTTATGATTTATTTTAAGCCTGTTCCTATATTGCAATGCTGTTAAATCTATTTACCTAGACTAAATTAGATTTGAAATTTGATTACTATCTTGTGCAGACCTATTCGAACATCATCAAGTCATGCAATTCAGGTCCCACAATGCATCAGTGGCTTGCAGTATTTTATCAACAAAGTACTTCATGACTCCATAGAAAATTATGTCAACATTTACATTGATTATATAAAAAAATTCACAAGTGAAATATACTGTGAGAATCACATCAGACAAGTATTAGATAAAAAGAGAGAGAACCATCAATTTGCTATGGTGAGAGATATACTACAAATACTATAGAATTTTTATGATTTGGTGTGTAACCTTCAAGTTTGACTATTGATCCACACAAGATAGAGATGATTACCAAGTAGCACCTTCCTACATGTGTTAAGGCAGTGTGAAGAGGGTTTTTTCTACTGCACATTTATCAAACACATTTTACTTGTAAAGAGGGCCACTAGCATTATGCAGTGGTATAACTGGAAATCCTGGTTGTTACAGTAGGTACTCTGTCCAAACATAAACCAGCAGAAACCACCACATCTAGTCAGGGTAAGCTAGATACACACTTAGAAATAAACTGTGCTCACCTCCTGGTAGCTTGGCACAGAGCAGGCAGTCTTATCTAAAGCGGGAATGTGAAAAGTATTTGTGCAACACACACAGTAACATGAAACACAGCAAAATGGCTCCACACGGGTTAAGAAAAACAGAGAATATTTCATTGAAATAAATATGAGACCAAAATGACAAAAATCCAACCAGTAGAATTTGAGAAATTAATTTTTAAAGAATAAACCAAAAATAGCGCTTAGAAGTCAATAGCTCTAAAAGGTTGCTTGAGGTCACGTTAGACCGGGGTAAATCCAAAGTTCAGGCTGACCACAAAGGGTGACAGTCTAGCTAGAGGACTCATGCAGAGCCCTCTCAAATAGTACCTTGGATAGAGCAAGTGTCACCGTTTTGGAGTGATGCAGAAGTGATGCATTGGCTCTGATTTGTGCAGTCGGGTCGATGCATCTATGTCGAGCCTCACAGTCGGGTCACTTGTCAGTGTCAAACTCCATTGAGATTAATGCAGTGTGTCGCCATTGGACCTCACAGTTGGGTCCTGTGTCATTGTCGAATTAGCAAAGTATCAGCATCAGAGGGCACTGCCTAGAATCCGACCAGGGAAACGGCTGCGATGCATCAATTCTTGTAGAAAACACAGCTGTAAACCCACTTCCAAGGCCCAGTATTGGATTGGCACCTCAGATAAGTGTAGGACTCACAGATGGCAGAGTCCAACAGCAAAGGCAGAGTTGCAGGCAGTCTTTCATGTCCCTAAGACTGCAGGAGAACAGGGGACAAGCCAGCAAGCCCTTGGAGTCACCCTGGGTCAGATGAGAGGGTCCAGTCCTTCCTCAGCTGGGCAAAGAGTCAGCAGCCAACAGCTCATCACGGCAGAGAACCATCCGTCTCAGAAAGCACTACAGCAGTGGGGCACTCTTTGTAACACCACAGTCCTTTCTCTAGGCAGAGTTCTTCCCAGGTCCAGTAGTGTACTGATTTGGTAAGGTCAGAGACCCATTTCTTTTACCCAAATGTGCCTTTGAAGTGGGGGTGACTTTAAAGAAGGGTCTTTGAAGTGCGCAGAGGTCCTTTCTTCCTAGCCCTGGCTCAAGACTACAAGTAGGGGGTAATCAGCCATTTCTGTGAGGATAGGTACTTCCCCATTCAATTGTGTCATCTCCCCTCCACCCTTTCTACCCAAGGGAGGCCCATCAGAATGAAGATGAATGCAGATGTGTGTTAATACACACCTAAGCTTCCTGTGTTTGTGGCTGCTAGAGGGAATGCACAAAGTGTAGCTGTCATCCACCCCAGATGTGTATTAGAGGTCGGCTGCAAGGCAGACAGAACAGTAAGAGCAGGGAAGTGCCCACTTTCTAAAAGTAGCATTTCTAAAATAGTAATCTAGCATACCTTAGGGGTGACTTAAATACAATAAAAAGGGAGTTTGAGTCTTGCCAAGCGGTTTTAAATGGCAAGCCTAAGTGGCAGTGAAACTGCACACACAGCCTCTGCAGTGGCAGGCCTGAGATATGTTTGAAGGAATACTTGAGTGGGTAGCACAATCAGTGCTGTAGTCCCACTAGTAGCAGTTAATTTACATGGCCTGGTTATATGGTTCAGCACTTTACAAGGGACTTATAAGTAAATTAAATATGCCAGTTGTGTACACACCAATGTTACCATGTTTTTAGGGCGAAGCACATGCACTTTAGCACTGATTAGCAATGGTAAAGTGCTCAGTATACAGCACACATGTACACTGTCAAAGACCAAAGTGTATATGTGTGCTGCACAGAGGCCCATGATGAGTAAAGCTTCATTTATAGCAAAAGTGAAACTGAAGAAAATAAGGGTACAAGCACCAATCCATGTGCTTCAAAGTACAGCGGACAATTGCCTGTTTGCTTAGTTTGAACACAGCTGCTGATGTGGGACTGGTTTCTGTGAATTACAACAAGAATACTCATCATAAAATAGTAAGTTAATTCCCTTCATTGTTTTATGGTTTGGGAAAGTTAAAGACTAAGGGCCCGATTCACAAAGGTAAACTTAGACTTTTGGTCTAATCTCACAGAGCAGAGACTCCACAATCGGGGCAGAGAATTTGCAGTTGGTCCAGAACCCATCAATATCACACAGGAGATGACAAACAGGAACAGAAAGCTTCTGGAAGCCATTTTACAGTCATTCTGAGCCATCCTCACCTGCAAACAATGTCCTCTGCCATTTTGCTGCTCTGTGTGACTGACTTGTCCCCAACATGGCTGAGGGGACTTGATGACTAGGCACCTCCTTTCAGCAAGTCTGAATTAAACATCTTAGCTGAGGGAGTGCTTCGTAATTACTCTTAGCTTTATGGGGACCGCACACAACAGCTGAGTATTGCAGCATGCAATCGATTTTGAGAGGACATCGCAGTGCGCTGCAGTGTAGTGGGTGTTTACCATCAGCCAGTCAAAATATATGAGAAGCACTGGCAGGTCCTGCAACACTGGCCTAGGATTAAGGCCTAGGGATGATTGGGCTTCTCCTCCCAGCCACACGTACATAGGCCCCGCCTCAGTCCACTGTACCAGAGTGTCCTCCCTTTGCATTCTCGGCATGCTCAGCAGTAAAGCCTGGCAGAATCCAACCTCATTATCTTTTTTAAGGGCTAGTTCTGTTACTACTCTCCTTCCATGTGCCCTCCCAAAAGAGCTGAGGGAGGCACTTGCCCCCGACACCTAACACCTCACATCTCTCTTGTTCAACCCAGACCCATCCATGTACAATGATTCCTCGGGCTGCCTCACAGGAACTGATGCTGGCATCTGAGGTTGAGGGGAATGTGTCTTCTCAGATCATACAGGAGATCAGAGATGAGCTCTTTTTGTCTCTGTTGGTCCAGCATTCTCCCACCACTTTTGTGATGTCTCCAAGTTCATCTTACTTCTCTGTTTCCCTGCTAACCCTCATACCTCCCATGTTCCCCGCCCTGTGGGTTGTCTGGTCCTGCCCTGTCCAACCAAGAACAGTCCACAGGAAAAGATGGTTTGGACAGACTGGAAAGTGACTGGACATTGTTCTGACAGTGGACTGTTCCTTTTGTTTACCCCTTGTGCATAAACTGCTTCCTGATTTTTTATATTTCTTTTGTCCACTCCCCTTGCCCAATCTGTTTTAAGATTCTATTTGATTTCCTCTCTCCCATTCCAATGTACGCTTTTTATTTTTTAAGTAATATTACTGATAAAATTAAAACAACTACATCTCTGTGTTGTGTGTTTCATTATATTTGCTTATTCCTACTACTGAAATTACATTGTTATGTGTTTAGCTATGCGTTCAACATGATACAATTGTACATTGATGGTCCTACTAATATACATGTCGGACACACATTTAACAACACATGCATCACCTACAACTATATTAAGAAATTGACCATCATGAACTATTACTTTTCTCATTTTAAATGTGGAACATATATTTAATTTATAAAGAGTAGTGAAAACATATTACTTTGATCATGGGGGATCCCTCTTGTGACTTCACAATTGTGGTGGTGAGAATATCTGTGAGTAAGTGGGTTTAATGTGTTGGTGCTGATGTGTGGGTGTGGTACCTGTGCTTGTACAGGAGATTAGGGTGGCTGTACAGGTGGGGGATGTGTCTGGAGAGGGGGTGATGGTGGCTGCTCAGGTGGGGGATATGAGTTGGTGGGGTGTAGGTGGTAGATGGATGTGCAGGAGGGTGATGTGACTGGACAGGGGTTGAGGGTGTCTGTGTAGGGGGGTGATGTGGCTGTATAGGTAGGGATGTGATTAGGCAGAAGTAAGATGTGACTGTGTAGTGGGGTACATGTAGAAGAGGAGTGGTTCCTGCGAAGGCTGGGGGTGTGTCTGTGCAGGTTGTGGTACTAGTGGCTGGGTGTGACATGGTGCAGGTAGATGGGCTGGGTGACTTCCATGAGTTGGCCATGTAGGGTGACTTTGTATCGTTTTCAGCATTGCCCTCTATCATCTTCATGGTGTAGGCATGGTGTCTTGCACTTTCTTCCCTGTAGTTGCCCACGGTGTTAATTATCTTCTTGGACATGTTTTGTCAAGACTTATCCATCCTGTTCAAGATCTAGGTCAGTTTGTTGACCCTCTGAGTGAATTAGCGCATGTCCTGTAGTGAGTCAGAAATGTCAGACAGAGTAGCCCCCATGGCACAAATGTCCTGCCTCATATCAGCCTACTGTTGGAAAAAGTCCCCCTCCCACTGGCCACAATGACCATCCGTCAGCCCCCTCCACATGAGAAGGCTTCAGATACCACCATCAGATCCAGCAGCAGGGGATGGTGGCAAGAGGGATGCTATGGGATGGATATTGGTGCATAGGGGATACCTTCTCCTCACCAGGTGTGGTAGGTCCCTTAGAGGGTGGAGAGAAGGCCTGGGATGCATCGTCATGCAAGGAATGTGAAGAGGAACCAAAATGACTGACCTGGGCGTGAGGGTTCTCAGGGGTTGATGGTCCTGTTGGGGTATGTGAAAGTTGTGGCTAGTTGGCTGACTGCTGGGAATGGGCAAACCTTGGGGTGGGGAGTGGGAGGATCTATGATGGCCAGAGCAGGTGAAGGCTTAGATATTTTGCCCAGTGGGCCAACAATGGTGGGCAGTGGATCCGTCTTATTATCCTCTACAAACAACGCCAGAACTTCTTCCTCCTCTGCTTCCTCCTGCTCCTCCTGCTCCTCCTCTTGTACTTCCTTGGCCTCCTGCTGTGCATTAATGGCAGCTGACAAGGCTGCTTGGACGAGGAGTGGGTTCTCCCCTTGGATTGCCCGTCAACCGCCACTGGTGGATGGTCCTTCTCCGAGAAGTGACTCATCTTCCTCAGCACCTGAAAACCAGAGTTTGCAGCAGGATATGTATTTGCCTTAGAATAACATGTGGTGCAACGCAAGAGTTGAGTAAAATGATTTGTGCATCAACAGATGTCCAACATGTGATCAGGTTTGTGTACACCTACGCATGATAGCTCACACCAGAGCATGAGGTGTTCAATGCAGATGTGCAATACGAAAGCAAACTCACCAGCTCCTGTGTGGTTTTGGGATCTCCCGCGATGTCATCTGCTGAACCTGGCTCCTTAAGTATGTAGCAGAAGATATGCTTCTTGATCCAGCAGCTTGAGAAGGAAGAGACAGCTTCTTAATGGTCTGCAATAATTATAAGTTAGCATGCACACTTAACACACACATCACTGATTATGCTGGGAACATTTTACACACCAACTTCAGATGCTATGCAAAAGTGGCTAGACCTACTAATGTCCTTGAATGAATTTGGATTCCATGGCTTACAGCACTGTATGGTACGCTTAGTGGGTTTCAATTCTGCAGGCAGGATGTCTCCCAAATCCCTGGATGGTGCCTTCAGGAACATTGAGGGCAACCTGACATCAGCTGTAATGTGACATATATCTCCATATTTAAGTGCAAGGGGAGATGGTAATTATTTGACATATCTATGTCATAGGTATAAACCAGTGATCTGCAATTTATGGGTGGGGGCCACATGTGACCTCCTGACCTTTACATACAGCCCCCTGGTCAACAGCAGTACTGGGCAGCTGCTCACTCAACATGGCATTGACATCAACAAGATTTCACGTTAACCAGCAAACATGTATTATGAGGTTACTGATAACACTTCCCTGGGACAACAATGCTCACTGTGGCTTGGAAGGTCAGACATTTGTGCTGTCTACTTCTTTTGTGTCCTGTTTTCCCATTGTACATGAACAACATCATTGTCAATTTCACCTGGTACTGGATAAGGTTCTGTACAGCACACATCCTGAAGACATGTATTTCAAGATTTGCCTATATGTGATTGCGGAGGTAGCAGGGAGAAAGTAAAAATCAACATATGACTAGGATCACAAATTGTTGTCAAGTGGAGAATCTGGGATGATCCCCACATTTACTGGTTCCACATTGTGTAGTTCTACCACCAAATTAATATGTTTCACTTCCTCTACGCTCACCTTACCCGCCACAGTCCCACTCCCCAAACACAGCTCTGCTGGCACCAGTGCAGCCATCATACACATCAATTATCATATATTTTGGGCACTTGGATTTTGTTAGCAAGTATCCACATAATGGTCTTGCAAACAGTTATTTCTACTCCTCTTTATAAAAGTCAATATGAGCAAATAGGTAAGCACTATACTTACCTACTGTACATTTTGAGATATCTTTCATTAGGTAACAAGTTATGAAGTTGTATACTCTTATGAGCCACATGTGAGAATATGGGGCCACTAGTACGAAAACCTTTTCCCATACACATAGAATGGGTAAACCCGTTGATACATTTGGCCATGGAGATTAGAGACAACTGTGTTATTAGTCACACACCACATACAGCTGACATTTAGGCCACTTCTTAGGAGCATGAGCATTAGGTAAAGTCATTATTATTTAATCTTGCAAGGGTCCCGCATCTGCTCAGTGTGTGGTGCCTGACCACATGTCACATATGAACGTGTAGCAGAGATCGCTGTTGGCTGTGGTATTCTGGACATTGTCACAGGGCCTACAATGAAATGTGTGTTGTTTTCAGTTTACATTCTAGTTGACATATGTGATGCATAACCTTAACTAGTTTGGTTCAAAGGTTTGGGACTGTTGGTGGATTCTATGTCGTATATCTATGGGTTGTCAGATCACAATGTAGGGGTTTAGTCCCTCTCCTGGCCTTATTTATGTACCAGTTTATGCTGCCGATATGGGTTGATGTGCCCTATGATGTTGCCTCCCTGCTGGTAAAGGGACCTCTGCTGCAGTCGGTAACTGTAATCCGGATATGTGGAAATAAATGGAAAAAAACACAAGACATAGCCAAAACATGTTGAATATGTGCAACTTTCACATATTTACACACTTGCATCCACATGCCAACAGTAATGGTGAGCGAATGAGCCACATTTTCTATTGTCATTCACCAATGTAATACACCAGCAGTAATGGGCCACTTTTTTGAACTGAGGAATTTGAAGTTGCCATTTCTATCACAAAGTATCTTGGGACTTGTAGTGCAATAGTCTGCATGAAACACATTGAAGTCTGACTCACCATGCAATTTTTACATTTCTAGGGCAAACTCTATATTCACATTTCTAGTGTATCACAGATAATTATCATTTAGTGTCACTGTTCGATTCATCACAGATTGCCTGGCACCAGATCAAGGTCATCAACACACAGACAGCCCATGGAACAATTGGGGGTCTATGGTGGTGAGGACATCCCTCTCAAGTGGGGGAGAGATGGGGACTGGCTCCCACTGGTCTGCCAGAGAGAACTCTGACCACCTCTATCCTGCTGTACCTCTCCTTCACCCGCCTCTTTTTATCCTGCCACTTCTTCCTGAGATCTATGACTGTATGGACATTCTCCCCCAATTCTGTGAGTGACATAGCCAAATGTTGCCGTAGTACTGCCTTCTGTGTGGCACTGCTGCTGTAGGGGGGAGACCGTACATTGTTTTGTATTGCCTCACTATGAACTTGGGTATCATGGTGGTCTCCTCTTCATTGTAATTGTTCTTCCTCCTCAAAGGTAGCATGTTTTCCATATTCCCCAGCACACAGCAGGCATGCTCAGTGTTGGTATGGAAAGACCAGAGCCTTAAATGTGCGCTGCTTTTATGCTCCATTATGAGAGTTGATTAAGAAAAATGTTTTGTTTCAATGGTCACAAGAAAGAAAGAAAAGTTTCAAGAGAATTAAGCATGCCATTGAAAATGCTACGGAAATAGTGTACTTTTATCCAAAGCTTTATGCAGAGATTGTGGTTGATGCTAGCCTGTCGGGTTAGGCACTAATTTTGCATAGCATACTGGACTCCCAAATGCTAGATAGCATATTGTGGCCTATGCTAGTAGAAATCAAACAGAATGTGCTTACTCACAGCCTGAGAAACAAAGTTTGACTGTGGTATGGGCATGTGGACAATTCCATGTGTTCCTGTATGGAAGCCATTTACGTAGCTGACTGATCATGAAGCTTTGCTGACCATCTTTGGCAATCCAAAAACCAAGATGCCTCTCACATTGAACTTTGGGGATAAAATTGCAAGAGTATGATTATACAATTATATATCATCCAGGAAGGGATCAGAATTATGCTGATTACTTTTCTAGCTTGGCTATACAGGGTCACAGTACTTCATCCAAGATGGCTGAGGCCTATATTGGCCTCACTGTCAAGTCAAGCACACCAGCTTCGGTATCATTAGCCCAAATTGTCACTGACACAAGTCATAATAGTGACATGCTGAAGTTAGACTTCAGTAGTGGAACAAACACATTCAACCTCTCATCAATGATAGTGAGTATCAACAATACCTAAATGATGGAGATGAGTTATCCATAACTCAGAAAGGAGTTATAGTGAGAGGATCCTGATTCCAGAGAGTCTGAGACAAAAAGTGATAGAAGTGGCTCACGAAGAACATTGTGGTATTGTTGCCACAAAGAGCGCTCTCCAAGACCAAGTTTGGTTCCCATACTTAAATGAAAGAGTTGAAAAGGAACTCAAGGCCTGTCACATACGCAATTGCCTGTCAAGCAAGGCTACTCAACGTACTCTGAGCACGTCAGAACACCCTAAATACGCCTGGGAGAGAATAGTCATTGATTTATTTGGTTCACTTAATGAGTGACATCATTTATTTGTGATTGTAGATGAATGCTCATGTTTTCCTTTGGTTGAAGATCTCTCATCCACAACTCATGAACGAGTAATCAGAAAACTTGATGGCTTCTTTGCATGAGGCATACCATCCATTGTAGTCTGACAATGGTCCACCCTTTATACAAGCTTATCATTCGACAACCCACTCAACCATATGTGAAAGTCCTGTAACTATGATGTCCTGGTCAGCAATAACAACCAAGTTACCTCAATGAACCAACAAGAGAGAAAGAAGTGAGATCACAATTTGTATGAGGGACTTGGTTAACAAGCAGAAAATGAAAGCCTACATGGAAATACACAACATGCAAAGAATATTGCTTTTAATATAGGACATTTAGTGATTGTATGACAGATGCGAAGAAGGAAATACGTTGCTCCGTATGATGCTGAACCTTTCAACGTGGTGTCTGCCAAGTGGCACATGGGGACTACAAAGTGCCATGGGAAGCCTCTTACCAGAGACTCTTCTCACTTTAGGCCTTTGATTCACCGATCTTCAAATTGAGATGATGAAGGAAAGACTGAATTGAGAACACACTGACTGATGTAACCTCTTCACTGTCTTCAAAAATCTCTGACACTGAAGATGACGGCTCCTATCTTCCAGTAACCAGATCAGGCCGACTGATCAAAGCAGCAAAAAAATTGATTGAAGAGATGTACTTGTACATTCTTTTATATATAAATATGTATACAGATTTAGTAAAAAATGTAAATTGTTTATTTAACAAAGGAGTAGGTGTGGTGTCTTGTGATTGTTAGGACGGAACCTTTTTGGCGACGAACAGACTCCCTAGAAATGTGAGTAATTGCTAGAGAGGAATGCAATGAAAGCTTGGTTTAGAATGTTGAGCTTGCGGTTACAGGCAGAAGAATAAAACTGTGTAATAGTCAGTTCCGTGTGTGGTGTATCCATTGGCGGGTGTCCATGCTGTAGAAGGCGATATACCCACTATACATTTTTCAAACAAATCTCCTGCAGGTGACAGACACATATTATGACACCCAATTGAAATAGCTGTTTATCTTATTCTTTTTTAATTATATTTATTGAGAATAAATGAGCAGGCAAAGACATTAGAGTATCAAAATTACAAATCAAAATTACGAAATATTAATAAACATCATTGCAGTGTAGTATTTTGTGCTAAGTTACAGTTTTGTTTCGCTCTTTTCATAGTATTAATAGTCTAGCATTTCCTAAAGCCATAGTGGTTCATTATACTTTGGATTTCCATACAATTTATGAATCTGGACCTGAATTAAAGTTAAGTTAGAAATAATGAATCAAACTGAGGATGTAGGCGTCTTCTCCTATATGCACTGATGCTTCAAGTGGTCCTGATTCTTTGAGCATAGAGAAGTTCTTTAAATTGGAGTGCCCGCAATATCTTGTCCCGGAGATTGTATGACGGAGGCTGGGGAGTTCTCCATTGCTGTAATATCAAAGATTTCACAGTCATTGTTGCAATGAAGAAATATTACTTTGAATGTTTTGACAACGCAGGATGGTTAGATATACCAAAAAGTGCCCCCATTGGTTGTGGTGGTAGCGAAACCTGGAGTCTTGCACTGATCGACTGAAACATTTCCGCCCAGAAATTGGTGATGATAGGGCAAAGGAAGCAGATATGAAGCCACTCCCCAACCTTGCAATGGCATTGGATGCAGTTGCTCTGAATTGATGGAAACATCTTGTTAAGTTGTGCAGGGTTACAGTAGAGCAACCACTTTGTGAAAAATTACATTGTCTTAAAATTAGCACCTCTTAATGCTTTAAAAGAGTAGATATTATAATGTTTCCATGATTGCTGATCAATCACACAAGCTGTAGCAGCTGTTATCCTGGTTAGTGCAGGAGGAAGAACTTTGGCTGTCAGTTCTTCTTGGAGAATACAATACCAATTGCTGACCCCTGTACGTTTCTGACCCCACATTACTTGTGTAATTTTGAAAGAGTGAATCAGATGGATAGTGGGCTACAGGGTGTATTGACTGAATAAAATAAAATATCTGAAAGTATGAAAAGATTAAACAGGCTGGGATAGTAGGATTATTGACTTTGAGCTGTGCCCATGTTTTAACGCTGTCTCCTACTATGAAATCCTGTACGAACCCCAATTTGTCCTAATCATTTATAACTTAACTGGTGAGGGGGAGCCCAAATGCTCTAGCTTCTCTTAAGGAAATAGCTGGATGGAAACAAGTAAAGTGATAGCTCTTTTGAAGCTCAGTACTTCTAGACCAAATAAAAATTGTGATCTTATATCTATTATGTTTCGAGAGCCATGGCATTTTAAGAAAATTAGATTGATGGATGTTATTTTCAAGAAACATCTGTTCCAAAACAAAAATTATAGTTCACATGGTGTGTAGTAGAAGCAGTTACAATCCAATCTGTATAGGTTTGTAGAAGGCAGGCTTGGTTGGTAGTGGGTACCTAAGATACTTCCACCTTATACCAGGTCCAGCTATCCCCTATTAGTGAAATGGAGTCAGTGTCTAGCAGCTAGGCTGTCGAGAGGTAGCTTGTAGCAGAGCAGCCAAGGCTGAACTATGAGACATGCAAAGCTCTTGCAATACCACTGTAGTCACACAGTACTCACACACATGAAAGAAAATACTCAGTGTTACAAAAATAAAGGTACTTTATTTTGGTGACACGAATGCCAAAAAAACCTTAGAGACTATACTCCCTTAGGAGGCAAGTAATATACACAATATCCACACTAGTAACCAAAACAGGTACCTACACAGTCAGAAAACAGTGCAAATAGTGTAAATCACTATAGGTTGCAATGGGCCTGGGGGAACACAAACTAAATACTAAAATAGTGGAATGCAAATGTTGGATTCCCACCTAGACAAGCATAGTGTGTAGAGGGGTGCTGGGAGTGTAATAAAACAGCAAAGGTAAGTAATAGAACCCACCCCAGCGCCCAGGAAAGCAGGAGTAAATCACAGGAAGTTTCCTGAAACACACAAGAAGTCGTGATAGAAGATTATGCAAGAACCAGAAGAGACTGCATGACACCAATGATGGATTCCTGGACCTGAAGACCTGTGGAAGAAGCAGACCAAATCCAAGAAGCACTGAAGAGTCCAGGGAGAACAGGAGCCCCTACTAACCCGGATGAAGGTGCAAAAAAAGAACAACCGGTAAGAAGACAAAGGGGGTCATTACAACATTGGCAGTAAAAGCTGCTTCCCGCCGTGCAGAAGACCGCCTACACACCGCCGCGGCTGCGGAATTCCACCACGGTCATTATGACCCAAAGGCCGGAATCCACCAAAATCTAGACACCCACACAATCCACCACACCAAAGGTCAGTGATAAACTGGCAATAAGAAATCCTCCACTGTCACGCCAACAGGAATACGCCCACACTATCACGACCCACAAATCCATGCAGCGGTCTTTCAACTGTGGTATTCCATTGGCAGTACACACCGCCGCGCTCAAAATACACACACATTTACAAAACACATCCACATTGGACAATTCATAATACACACACCTGATACACATACACACACCACTCCCACACACCCAATACAATATAAAACACACACCCACATCACCCACAAACCCCTACGACAACAATTGCGACTGAAGGCCAGAGAGAGACATCCCAATCTACAAATTCGCATCCACAGGCACTCAACACCATCACCTACATAACATCCACGCACCTCACACAACACACCACTAAATATCACCCCACACATCACAACACCCCACTCATCACCCACACCACCCCATGGCACGGCAAAGACACCCCAAGTTCTCTGAGGAGGAGCTCAGGGTCATGGTGGAGGAAATCATCCGGGTAGAGCCACAGCTATTCGGATCACAGGTGCAGCACACCTCCATAGATAGGAAGATGGAGCTATGGCGAAGAATCGTGGACAGGGTCAACGCAGTGGGACAACACCCAAGAAAAAGGATGACATCAGGAAGAGGTGGAACGACCTACGGGGGAAGGTGCATTCCATGGTCTCAAGACATCACATCGCGGTACAGAGGACTGGCGGTGGACCCCCGCCTCCTCCCCCACAACTAACAACATGGGAGGAGCAGGTCTTGGCTATTCTGCATTCTGAGGGCCTCGCAGGAGTAGCTAGAGGAATGGACTCTGTTAAGACAAATCTTTACTACTTCATCCCCCACCCTACCTGCATGCCATCACATACCCCCACCCTCACCTCCATCACTCCAACTCCTCACACATATCCCAATATCACAAACCACACATCCCAAACCCAAGCCCTGCATGCAGCATCAAAGCATGGACACTCAGCACCAAAGCATGGCCACTGCACATACCCATACACCCCCCAAACCATCCTCACACAAGGTCCTACACAGGAATGCAAGCACTGGGGTACACGGTCATCTACCCATTGCACAACAGGGCACACACAGATGCAATAATCATGCCTTTTCACCCCTGCAGGACCCCTACCCAACGTCACCTGACAGGAGGGTCCAGACATGTCCACTCCACCCACAGAAGAGGCCCCAGTGATGACAGCAGCTCTGTCCAACTGGATCTAGATAACCAGCCAGGCCCATCTGGGACCTTGGGACAGTTGGTTCCCCTCACACTGGCACACCACTACAGACCTTCCCCCCTCTGGAAACACCAGCACAGCACCCACCCAGCGGGCCCATACCTCTGTCCCCAGGACACGTCAAGCAGCAGTGTGTCCACCACTACAGGGAACCCAGGCTAACCCACCACCCCAACAACAACAGGGACCCGGGGGCAGTGGTAGTGGTCACACGGTTCAGGGGACAGAGGCCCAGGGAAACAGGGGAACTGGGAGGGATGCTGTACGACAGGGGGAGGACAGGCCCAGGCAATCCACTCTCCACGAGTCCCTGTCCAACATCATGGGAGCCTACCACCATTCCCAGGAGACGATGGCAACGGTACTGGCCAAGTTTCAGGAGACCCAGCGGCTGCAGGAGGAACAGTATTAGGGGTTCAGGGAGCAACTTAAATCCATCAATTCCACCCTGGGCACCATTGTAGGGGTGCTGAAGGAACTCATCAACACCAGGGGGGACACTGTGGCACAACAAGGGGCCCCTGACACTAGCCTGGACGATGAACTGAACACCACCTCCGCCGGCGCTAGTGGACAGGAGGCACCGCCACAGGACCACCACACCAGCATCCCACCCCCTGCAGAGGGAGAACCACCCCACAAACGGTCCCTGAGATCCAGGACAAAGACAGAGAACGATGCCAAGACCCCGCCAAGAAATGAGACCGCCCTGATTGTAATCCTTTTGTCCCACCATGTCACCCTGTCCATCCGTAAACTGCCCTAGCACCACTTCCTATGCCCCTTTGGACAATGCACCTGTGAGACTAATAGACTGGACTCTGCCATGGACATTCCTCCACCATCACCCCTCACCATTTTACAACCCCCTCCAATATTGAGCACTAAAACACCCTTAAAGCACAAAACAATCTGGAGTCTGTCTGTGATTTAGAAATAGTGTATTAGCAATTACAGTGGCAAAATGCTCTTTCAAATGTAATGTCAACATACATATGTCACACAGCTCTAGTCCATGAGGAAACAAAGCAGATGTCACACAGCGGTCCCCACATCTGTGAAATCGTAAGGGAAAGTGACAACTCAGTGACCATATACTGGGTGAAAAGGACAGACAGTAGAGAGGTAGTAGATTTAAAATTAGATGTAGCAGGCAGTGTTGTCTTCTTACCTGTGTCTCACTGGAAGTATTGCAGGATCACCGTGTTCCTTTTGTCGATGTCCTCTTCTTCTGCTTCCTCGTCTTCACTGTCCACAGGCTCCACAGCTGCCACAACACCTCCATCTGGACCATCCTCTTGCTGAAAAGGCACCTGTCGTCGCAAAACCAAGTTGTGAAGCATACAGCAGGACACAATGATCTGGCATACCTTCTTTGGTGAGTAGAATAGGGAACCACCTGTCATATGGAGGCACCGGAACCTGGCCTTCAGGAGGCCGAAGGTCCGCTCTATAATCCTCCTAGTCCGCCCATGGGCCTCTTTGTAGCGTTCCTCTGCCCTTGTCATGGGATTCCTCACTGGGGTCAGTAGCCATCACAGGTTTGGGTAACCAGAGTTTCCTGCAAATGGCGAGGGACATCTGTTAGACACACACTAACTCATGGGGACATCCACAGACCCTACAACTATTCCCACTGTATTGGGTCCATGTGCTCACCTAATAGCCACACCCGGTGCTTTTGGAGTTGCCCCATCACATAAGGGATGCTGCTATTCCGCAGGATGTAAGCGTCATGCACTGAGCCAGGGAATTTGGCATTCACATGGGAGATGTACTGGTCTGCCAAACACACCATCTGCACATTCATCAAATGGTAACTCTTCCGGTTTCTGGACACCGGTTCACTCCTGTGGGGGGGACCAAGGCCACATGTGTCCCATCAATGGCACCTATGATGTTGGGGATATGTCCCAGGGCATAGAAATCACCTTTCACTTTAGGCAAATCCTCCAACTGAGGGAAAACGATGTAGCTCCGCATGTGTTTCAGCAGGGCAGACAACACTCTGGACAACACTTTGGAAAACATAGGCTGGGACATCCCTGATGCTATGGCCACTGTTGTTTGAAAAGACCCACTTGCTAGGAAATGGAGTACTGACAGCACCTGCACTTGAGGGGGGATTCCTGTGGGTTGGCGGATAGCTGACATCAGGTCTGGCTCCAACTGGGCACACAGTTCATGGATTGTGGAACGATCAAGCCTGTAGGTGATGATCACATTTCCCTCTTCCATTGTCGACAGGTCCACCAGCGGTCTGTACACCGGAGGAAGGCGCCATCTCCTCACATGCCCAAGCGGACGGTGCCTATGGAGGAGAACAGCGAGCAGAGAGACAACCAACTCTGAGGTATGTAAACACAGCTTACTCTGAAAATATTAATAAATCGCAATTTGACTGTATGAGTGTTTAGGCAAGGCCTAGGTATGTGTGACGCAGTCAAAAATAATACCATGTGGCCCCCTGAAATGGCGGCTACCTGACCTGTAAGGTGGGACAAGGGGATATGAGGTAATGGCGCTGGCGTTGTACACCGTCACGGTAGGCAGTCGAATGACCGCAGCGCAATTCTGCATTGGTTAACATTGGACCCTATGGGTCCCAGTAGCCAATGTCGATGTACGCCGGCGGTGACGGTACACACCTCTGTGGACGTGACCACCATTTTCTGTCTGTTCAATCACTCGATACCTGATCTTCGACAGGAGAGGACCTACAGTGCAAGTGCTGCTGTGACCACAGTCTGGAAGAGACAATGGTTTGTGTGTCTGGGGAAAGGGCCCCTGCCTTCAGCACGGAGGAGTTGGAGAAACTTGTGGATGGGGTCCTTCCCCAGTACACGCTACTCTACGGTCCTCCAGACAAACAGGTAAGTACACTGTGAGCATGCTGTATGGGCAATGCCTGTGTGGAGTGGGGTGGATGAAAGATAGGGGAGGGTGAGAATCAGGTGTGCATGAAACGACGGTGAGTGCATGTGCGTCATGGCAAGGGTAGGGATGCGGGACAATGACTGTGATGGTGCAGTTGGTAATTACTACTCTTTTACCCCAGTACAATTCCTGTAGGTCAGCGCCCACTAGAAGAAGGACATTTGGCATGCCATCGCCAAGGAAGTCTGGACCCTGGGGGTCTACCACAGACGGAGCACCCACTGCCGTAAAAGATGGGAGGACATTGGCAACTGGAGCAAGAAGACGGCGGAGGCCCAGCTGGGGATGGCCTCCCAATGAGGGAGGGGGGCCCGTCGCACCATGACCCCCTGGATGTTCAGGATCCTGGCGGTGGCGTACCCGGAGTTGGATGGGCGCTTGAGGGCATCACAGCAGCAACAAGTGGGTGAGTACACACTCATTCTGCTGATTCAGCGTGCATTGTAGGTGTCTGGGTGGGGGAGGTGGGCTGTGGGTTCCCCTAGGCTAGGGCGAGTTTAGTAGGCAAGGACCCTTCTTAAGGCAGGCCCTGTGGCACCTCACCCCACCTGTGTACAGTGCCAACTACACCTAGTCAGGCTCCTGTGACATCCATGTGTGCAGAAATAGGGCATAGCCTTGTAACCCATGTCCCTGGGATTGAATAGTGGACTCCATGTGCGCGGCGTAGTGCAGGGGGCTTTTGTGTCTGTCGTGTCCGCCAACGGTAGCGGTATTGCATGCACTCACCATGTCTTTCTTCTGTCTTCCCCCCCTTTTTGTGGTCTCCCTGTTCTTGTGTGCATTAGCATCATCAGGCGGAGGAGCAGTGGCACCTGAGCAGGAGTGAGCTGCATCCCACATGGCCCTGGAGGGCGCACTATGGAGTCTGATTTCACCAGTGGGACGGAGGGCGAGGGGAGCTCCACGGCAGGGACAGGAGCTGACACCAGCGATATGGACTCCTCCTCTGATGGGAGCTCCCTTGCGGTGGCAGGCCCATCTGTGCCCCCCACATCTACAGGTACAGACGCCACCCCCCTACCAGCACCGCCCTCCCAGCAGCCCCTCAGCGTTTGCCCCGTGCCCGCTCACCCAGGAGGGTGGGCATCACCTTCTCCCCAGGCACCTCAGCCCTGCCCCAGTCACCCCTGCTGCCCTCAGTGAGGAGGCCATTGACCTCCTCAGGTCCCTCACTGTTGAGCAGTCTGCCATTTTGAATGCCATCCAGGGTGTAGAGAGGCAGTTGCAACAAACAAATGCATACCTGGAGGGCATTCATTCTGGTCAGGCAGCCTTTCAGCAAGCTTTTCAGACTCTGGCCTCAGCACTGATGGCAGCCATTGTCCCTGTCTCTAGCCTCTCCCCTCCAACTTCCTCCACCCAGACCTACTCCCCTGTACCTCAGCCTATCCCAAGCACACCATTAGACCAGCATGCACACACCTCAACACACAAGGGAAGCTCTGGCAAACATAAGCACCACACATCCCACAGGCACTCACGCAAGCATCAGACACATGCAGACACACCAACATCCACTGCCTCCACTGTGTCCCCCTCCTCCTCGTTTCCCTCCTCCCTCCCAGTCTCGTCTCCACTCACACCTGCATGCACTACATCCTCAGCCAAAGTCACCAAATGTACACCTCCTACGACCACAACCTCTTCCTCCACTCCCAAAACCCCCTCCAGCTACCCATCCCAGGGTTCCTAAAAAACTTTTCCTTGCCAGCCTTGACCTCTTTCCCTTACCTCCCTCACCCCTTCAGTCTCCTAGGGCCCGACTCTCCAGGTCCCAACCTAGCACCTCAGCCACAACATCGGTGGGACCAGTGGTGCCAGTAGTCACCGGATTATGGAGTGCACCAGGCAGCAGGGCAGCCAGTGTGGCAAGGAGCCACAGCACGGACAGTCCCCCACCTGTCAAGCATAAAAAGTTGGCCAGTGCCCCACGGGACAGGGGAAAAAAAACAGCCACCAAGCCGCTCCCAGGGGTACCCTTGGGAGTGTGGAGAAAGCTGCGACACCATCCAAGGTGGGAAAGGGGCACATTAAAACTGGCAAGTCTGGGAAGATCTGCACGGCGGACAAGACCGCCAGCAGCCCCACTGCCCATGCCTCGCCCATGCCTTTTGGGCCCAGTGATCCACGGACTATGATGGTGGAATCCCTTGGACTTGTGTTCTTGGTGTATATTAGTGTATATAGTATAAATGTATATATTTGTAATTATTTTTTATGTATGTAATTGAATATATCACAATTATTTGACTAATTTCCTTTTGTCCTTGCATTCTTCCAGGTAGTTTGGGGGGTGTAACTGTAATGTATCAATATGTATTAGCGTGTGTGTGGTAGTGGGTGAGGGTGGGGGTGGGGGTGTTGCGTGTTGCGTGTGTGTTTCACTCTCTTTTCCCTCCCCCCTCCCCTGTGTCGCAGGTGCAGTACTCACTGTGGTCTTCGCCGCCGGCGTTCGTGCTCCTGGTAGAGGAGCAGGAAGATAATGGCCGGCAGAATATGGAGCTGGGGTTCCATGGCGTCCTGGTTCCTCGTTGGGTGTGTAGAGGTGAACGTTTTCCCTTCGAAGTCCTGTTTCCGCTGTTTTTTTGTTCGCAGTGAATCCGCCCCGAAAAGGTGGCAGATTGGTGGGTTGTAATAGCGTGGGCGGTACATTGTCTTCCGCCTGTCTGTTGGCGGTTACAGCTGCGCTGTTTGTTTGTACCGCTGTGGTGGTCGGAGTGTTAAAGTGGCTGTCTATGTTGGCAGTTTCCTCCACGTTCGTGATTCAATTTTTTTTTACCGCCGGCCTGTTGGCGGTTTTACCACCGCTTTAACACCGACCGCCAGGGTTGTAATGACCACCAAAGTCAGTTATGCACTCAAAAAGACAGATGCTGTTTCCTGGTTGGTGCAGAAGATGGCCCGCACTGGATGGATGATTGCAGTCTGGTTTGCATTGCTGGATTCCACCAACAAGCCTTGACACACGCAAAACTCACGGTTGGCGGAAGATGGCGCTGCCCGGGACCAGGAGGGAGCTGGTGGCCTCTACCCAGGAGGGGGAAACAGGGCGGGCTCTCAGAAACTCAGAGAGCCCTCAGAAGACCAGGCAGCGTCACAGGAGTTCCACAGCACAGGGACAAAAAGGTGCAAATGAAGGCCCATGTAGCACGACACAACAGGATCCCACGCCAACGGAGAACCACTCAGGAAGCTGTGCATTGCAGGATGGAGTACTGGGGACCTAAGATGTGCTGTGCATGAAGAACGTCTTGGAAGGTTGCACACAAGCCTTGGCAACATCAAGTCAAGTGGTGCAGGGGGTACTGTCTTGCGTGGGGAGGCAGGCTCTTTCCTCCACCAAAGTTGGACAGCTCGACCTTGTGACTGCCGGGGTCACTGTAGTCCACGACCCGTGTTTCTGGATCCATGCTCGTCATCTGGAGAGAGGTCCCACGCCACCGGTCATCGCTGCAGAGAGGTGCCTGCTGAAGCAGGAAAGTGTCTTTGTCACTCCACAAGAGGTTCCTTTGGTTCTTCTGGTGCAGGCTGAAGACAGGCAGTCCTCTGAGGATGCACAACCTGGAAACTGTTGCAGTTGCTGGCAGGAGCTGAAGTTACAAAGTTGCAGACCTTTGCTTCTTTGTTCCTGGAGGGTTCAGCAGTGGTTCCGTCGGTAGAAGATGAAGTAAAGGACGCAGAGGATTCCTGCTGGAGTCTTGCAATCTGAATCTGAAGAAACACCCAGAGTAGGGACCCTAAATAGCCCTTAAAGGGTGACTGGTCAACTAACCAGGCAACCACCTATCAGGGGAGGGCTCTAACGTCACCTGCTGGTGCTGGCAACCCAGATACTGCCAGAGTGCCCCACCACCTTGGAGTTCAATATGGCAAAAGCCAGGGACACTCTAGAGGAGCTCTGGGCACCACCCCTGGGGTGGTGATGAACAGGGGTGTGGTCACTCCCCGTTCGTTTGTCCAGTTTCATGCCAGAGCAGGGACTGGGGGCCCCTGAACCGGGGTAAACTGGTTTATGCAAGGAGGACACCATCTGTTTCCTTCAAAGCATTTCCAGAGGCTCTGGGAGGCTTCCCCTCCCATGCATATAACACCTATTTCCAAAGGGAGAAGGTGTAACACACCCCTCCCAAAGGAAATCCTTTGTTCTGCCTTCATGGGCTTGAGCTTCCCAAGCAACAGGAGGGAAAAAACCTGTCTGTGAGGTGGCCGCAGCTGGGGCTGCCTGGAAAACCTCAGAAGGTTTGTATGACAGTACTGGGAGTCCACTCTGGGATTGTGCAACCAATACTGGAATCAGTATTGGGGTACAATTCCCAGTTGTTAGACACCTTACGTGGCCATATTCGAGGTTACTATTGTGAAGCAGTGTATGCGTAAAATGGCACCACCACAATCACGAAATCTGGGAAAAAGGGCCTGGATGATGTGGGGACACCTCTGGTAGTGCAGGGGTGCCCTCACACACAGGTACTTTGCACCCAGCCTTTAGGGTTGAAAGGCCTGACGTATAGGTGACTTATAAGTGACCTGGTGTAGTGGGAATGGCTGTGAAATAGTGCATGCACTATTTCCCACAGGCTGCAATGGCAGCCCTGTAGAAGCCTTTGCATGGGCTCCTTATGGGTGGAAAAAGTAATGATGCAGCCATTAGGGATCCCCTGGAACCCCAATGCCCTGGAAACCTAGGTACCATATACTAGGGACTTAGAAGGGAGGACCAGTATGCCAATTTGGAGTGAAATACTGAGTTACCATTATGTAGTGGCAAATTTGGAAACAGAGAGAGCATGAACACTTGGGTCCTGGTTAGCAGGACTCCAGTGACACTTTTAGAAAACAGAGAAACACACTGACAAGCAGGCCATAAACCATAAACACTGGGGTCCTGATTAGCAGGATCCCAGTGACATGGACAAAACACACTGACATCAGGCGGAAATTGGGGGTAACATGCCAAAAAGAGGGTACTTCCCTACAAGGTTACCTCGTAATATATTTCTTTAATGGGGTAGAGTTAGGCCTCCGTGCTCCATAGTCAGCTGGGTTGTCTCCAGCTGATTACGAGGATTTTTATTTGCCCAAATTAATTCGCGTAGCATTTAATTAAAATCCCTGACAATTTTTTGGGGAGCCTTGATCATAATGTTGATTAATATAAATAAGAATAGCGGTAGTATCATCATCTTGACCAGGGTGATGCGACCAATTATTGTTAGTGGTGAGTTCTGCCATTTGTGCATAAGAGCTTGTGCTTTCTTGAGAGTAGCGAATAGAGGTCAGACATATGTTGAGAAACATAAATACCAAGGTATCTAATAGAGTGGGAAGCCTGATAATTAATTTGCATCTCAACAGGCAATATTGTGCCTTGAGTGCTGAAGAGCAGTGTCTCAGATTTCGATGTATAATAGCCTCCCAAATTGGAGAGCACTTGAATTTTATTAAAGGCATTCTCAATATTCTGAGATTCAGCTGCAAGATACAAGATTGCATCATCCACAAAAAGTTTTAATTTGGGTGCATCTACCATCAGGTGTTTTATAGAATTGTCTTACCTCAGAGCCGAAGCCGAGGGTTCCATAAAGAGAGCATAAACGGAGATAAAGGGCATCCCTGTTGAGTCCCACGGCATATTGGAACCTTGCCAACTACTTGTGAGTTAACTGAGATATTGGCTCCACCCCTTCATAAAGGTTTCAGAGAAGTTGGACTATTTTATTGGGAAACTTGAATATCGTGAGGATTGCAAAGAGGAGCTCCCATTGTACTAGATCAAATGCTTTTTCAGCATTATTACTGCTGCCTTGATTTTGTTCTTAAAATAGTGGTCAATTGCCTGCAGCAAGAAACTTGTGTTAGTTGAAATTGATCTTCCCAGGAGAGACCAGCACAGATCAAGATGGATAAGGCCCTGGGCTAAGGGCGTAATGCACGCTGCCAGATTTTCATGAGGATCTTACAGTCATTATTAAGAAGACTAATAGGGCGATAGGAATCTGGTTTCTCACCAAGCTTATCTTTCTTGAGGAAGCTGACTATGACCGCCCGGGTGAATGAGCCAGGTAATTCTTGGCCATTAAGTATTGCATTGAATAATGCTGCTAAGGTTTCTGTAATCTTCTCAGACAGGGCCGTGTACAATTCTGCAGGGAGACCATCTTTGCCTGAAGTGTTGCCATTTGGAGAGCTCCTAAATGTTTCAGCTACTTCTAATTTGGTGATTGTCTGCACCAGTGCGGCCTGGAGCTCTTCGGTGAGACTCGGTATAGAAACCTATTCAAGGTATTTATAAAAAAGGTCGTTGTATACTGCTGTCTTGGTAGTATAGCGATTCGTATAGTGTGCTGCGAATACCTTCCCTATCTCCTCGGCCTGATCCATGATTCTCCCCTGGGCCTCATCAAAAATGGTTTTGATTAATGAGGCATTCTGATGTTTTTTGACGTAATGTGCCAGAAATTTCCCTACATGCTCACTCTCTTTGTAATATTGCTGAAAACATGTATTGAAGTTGACTATCTCCTGTGATAAGAAGGAATCCTTCAAATGTATTTTGGCATCCTGCAAGCAAGTCCATGAATCATGTTCATGGTGTAACTGATGAAGACACGTAGCATGATTAAATTCCTGATGAAGGCTGTCTACTTTTTCCTTCCTTGATTTTCCAAGAAAGGACTTGAAGGCAATCGCTTCACCTCTTATATGTGCCTTGCATGACTCCAAGATAGCAAAGATAGCGACAGTTGCTTAATTTCTGTTGAGGAACTCTGCAGCTGATGCTCTCAGAGCAGAAATCCAGGCCTCATTGGTTAATAAAGATTTGTCTAGGGACCACCTGGTTCTTTCTAGATGTCGACCAGAAAGAGATAGTTGAACCAAAGCAATGGTGTGATCCAAAAAAGGGTTGGATATTATGGGGGTCATTACAACATTGGCGGTAAAAGCCGCTTACCACCGTGCAGAAGACCGCCAAAACACCGCTGCTGCCGCAGAATTCCGCCACAGCTATTATGACCCACATCTCGGAATCCGCCGAAATTCAGACACCCACACAAGTCCGCCACACCAATGGTCAGTGATAAACTGGCGATAACAAAACCTCCACCGTCACGGCAACAGAAACACGCCCATGCTATCACGACCCATGAATCCACACGGCGGTCTTTCAACCGCAGTATTCCATTGGCGGTACACACCGCTGCGCTCAAAATACACACACATCTCCAAAACACCGCCACATTGGACAACTCGAATTACACACACCTGATACACATACAAACACCACTCCCACACACCCAACACAATATAAAACACACACCCACATCACCCACAAACCCCTACGACCAAAAACTATAGACGACGGTGACAGACAGAGAGCACAGCAATAGAGAACCCCATCACACAGAGGCACACAACACCATCACCCATACAACATCACACGCACAAAACACCACACACCACTACACATCACCACACTCATCAAGACATACACCACCCCACACATCACCTACACCACCCCATGTCCCGCCAAAGATACCCCAGGTTTTCTGAGGAGGAGCTCAGGGTTATGGTGGAGGAAATCTCACGGGTAGAGCCACAGCTATTTGGATCACAGGTGCAGCACACCTCCATAGCCAGGAAGATGGAGCTATGACGAAGAATAGTGGACAGGGTCAACGCTGTGGGACAGCATCCAAGAAATCGGGAGGACATCAGGAAGAGGTGGAATGACCTACGGGGGAAGGTGCGTTCAGTGGTCTCTAGGCACAACATCGCGATTCAGCGGACTGGCGGCGGACCCCCACCTCCTCCCCACAACTAACAACATTGGCGGAGCAGGTATTGACCATCATGCATCCAGAGGGCCTCAGAGGAGTCGGTGGAGGAATGGACACTGGTAAGTCAAATCTTAACTATCATATCCCCCACCCTACCTGCATGCCATCACACACCCCCACCCTCACCCCCTCCCCTATCACTCCAACTCCTCACTAATCTACTAATAACACAAACCGCACATCCCAACACCGAGCCCTGCATGACACAACTAAGCATGGTCACCCCTCACTAAAGCATGCTCACTGCACATACCCATAACACCCCCCCAACCATCATCACACAAGCCCCCACACAGGAATGTTTGCACTGGGGTACACGCTCACCCACCCATTGCACACCATGACACACACACATGCAATAATCATGCTCTTATACCCCTGCAGGACCACTACGGAACGTCACGAGACAGGAGGGTCCAGACATCTCCACTCCACCCACAGAAGAGGCCCACAGTGACGACAGCAGTTCTGGCCAACTGGATCCAGATGACCAGCCCGGACCATCATGGGTTTTGGGACAGTCGGTTCCCCTTGCACAGGCCAGCCCAACACTGACCTTCCACCCTCTGGTAACACCAGCACAGCACCCACCCAGCGGGCCCATACCTCCGTACCCAGGACACGTCAATCAGCTGTGTGTCCACCACTACGGGGAACCCAGGAGAACCCACCACCCCAACAACAACAGGGACCTGGGGGCAGTGGTAGTGGGCACACAGTCCAGGGGACGGAGGCACAGGAACACAGGGGAACTGGGTGGGCTGCTGTGCGACAGGGGGCGGACAGGCCTAGGGAATCCACTCTCCACGAGGCCCTCTCCTCCATCATGGGAGCATACCACCACTTCCAGGAGACGATGGCAACGGTCCTGGCCAAGTTTCAGGAGACCCAGCGCATGCAGGAGGAACAGTATTTGGGGTTCAGGGAGGAGCTCAGAACCATCAGCTCCGCCCTGGGCACCATAGTAGGGGTGCCGAAGGACATACAAAAGACCATGAGGGACACCGTGGCACTCCAAGGGGCCCCTGACACTAGCCTGGACGATGAACTGCCCACCACCTCCGCCGGCGCTAGTGGACAGGACGCCCCGCCACAGGACCACCACACCAGCACCCCACCCCCTGCAGACGGAGAACCACCCCGCAAGCGGTCCCTGAGATCCAGGAACAGGACAGAGCAAGATGGCAAGACCCCCGCCAGGAAATGAGACCACCCTGATTGTCCTCCCACTTTGTTACCCTGTCCAGATTGGAACTGCCCCAGCTCCACTTCCTATGCCCATATGGGCAAAGCACCTGTGAGACAAATAGACTGGACTCTGCCATGGACATTCCTCCACCATCCCCCATCACCATTTTACAACCCCCCTCCATTTTTGAGCACTTAAATAAACACCCTTGAAGCACAAAACAATCTGGAGTCAGTCTGTGATTTTGAAAATGTGTATTAGCTATGACTATGACAAAATCCGTTTGAATTTTTAATGTCAACATACCTATGTCACACATCACAAGTCCATGAAGGATGCAAGCAGATGACACACGTTGGTAACCACACCTGTGAAACCGTAATAGAAATGTACAACTCAGTTACCAAATACTGCTTCAAATTGACAGACAGGATAGAGGTAGAAGTGTGAAAGTGAATGTAATAGTAAAAAACAATTCTCACCTGTGTGTCACTGGAAATATTGCTGTATGACTGACTCCCTGTTGTCAATGTCTTCTTCCTCAGCTTCCTCCTCATCACTGTCCACAGGCTCCACAGCTGCCACAACACCGTCATCTGGACCATCCTCCTGCAGAAAAGGCACCTGGCGTCGCAAAGCAAGATTGTGAAGCATCGAGCAGGCAATGATGATCTGGCACACCTTCCTTGGTGAGTAGAATAGGGAACCACCTGTCATATGGAGGCACCTGAACCTGGCCTTCAGGAGGCCGAAGGTGCGTTCGATCACCCTCCTAGTCCACCCATGGCCTCATTGTAGCGTTCCTCTGCCCTGGTCCTGGGATTCCTCACTGGGGTCAGTAGCCATGACAGGTTGGGGTAACCAGAGTCCCCTAATAGCCACACCCGGTGCCCCTGGAGTTGACCCATCACATACAGGATGCTGCTATTCCGCAGGATGTAGGCATCATGCACTGAGCCAGGGAACATAGCATTTACCTGGGGGATGTACTGGTCAGCCAAACATACCATCTGTACATTCATGGAATGATAACTCTTCCGGTTCCTGTACACCTGCTCACTCCTGCGGGGGGGACCAGAGCTACATGGCACCTATGATGTTGGGGATATGTCCCAGGGCATAGAAGTCACCTTTAACAGTAGCCAAATCCTCCACCTGAGGGAAAACTATGTAGCTTCTCACGTATTTCAGCAGGGCAGACATCACTCTGGACAACACGTTGGAAAACATAGGCTTGGACATCCCTGATGCCATGGCCACTGTTGTTTGAAATGACCCACTTGCAAGGAAATGGAGCACTGACAGCACCTGCACTTCAGGGGGGATTCCTGTGGGATGGCGGATTGCTGACATCAGATCTGGCTCCAACTGGGTACACAGTTCCTGGATTGTGGTACGGTCAAACCTGTAGGTGATGATCAAATGTCGCTCCTCCATTGTTAACAGGTCCACCAGCGGTCGGTACACCAGAGGATTCCGCCATCTCCTCACATGTCCCAGCTGACGGTGCCTAAGAAGGACAACAGCGACCACAGAGTCAACAAATTCTCTGGTATGTACCCACAGCTACACAGAACACAACACCAAATAAAAATCTCTTCCTGTATGTGTGTTGAGAGTAGGCCTAGGTATGTGTGACGCAGTAGTAAATGAAGCCATGTGGGCCCCTGAAATGGCGGCTGCCTGACCTCTAAACTGGGACAATGGGATGTAAGGTAACTGCACTGGCGTTGTACACCGTCACGGTAGGCGGTCGTAGACCGCGGCGCAATGCTGCATTGGTTAACATTGGACCCTATGGGTCCCAGGAGCCAATGATGAAGTGCGCCGGCGGTGATGATACGCACTGCCGCGGAAGTCACCGCTGCGGACGTGACTGCCATTTTCTATCTGTTGAATCACTCGATACCTGATCTTTGACAGGAGAGGACCTACACTGCAAGTGCTGCTGTGACCTCGGTCTGGAAGAGACAATGGCTGCTGTGTCTGGGGAAAGGGCCCCTGCCTTCACTGCTCAGGAGTTGGAGAAGCTCGTGGACGGGGTCCTTCCCCAGTACACGCTACTCTACGGTCCTCCAGACCAACAGGTAAGTACACAGGGAGCATGTTGTATGGGCTATGCATGTGTGGAGAGGGCTGGTTGTAAGAAGGAAGGGGGCAGAGTTCTGAGTGCATGAAGGACTGTGAATGCATGTGCCACATGGCAAGAGTAGGGATGGGGGCCACTCACTTCGACGGTGCAGTTGGTAATGACTTCACTTCTTCCCCTGTACATGTCATGTAGGTCAGCGCCCACCAGAAGAAGGACATTTGGCGTGCCATCACCAGAGACGGAGCACCCACTGCCGTAAAAGATGGGAGGACATTCGCTGCTGGAGCAAGAAGATGGCGGAGGCTCAGCTGGGGATGGCCTCCCAACGTGGGAGGGGTGCCCGTCGCACCATGACCCCCCTGATGTTCCGGATCCTGGCGGTGGCCTACCCTGAGTTGGATGGGCGCTTGAGGGCATCACAGCAGACACAAGGGGGTGAGTACACTCTCATTCTGCGGACTTTGCGCGCAGTGGAGGGGTCTGGGTGGGGGAGGAGGGCTGTGGGTTTCCCTAGGCCAGGGTGAGTTCCGTAAGCTGGCCCTTCCGTAATGCAGCCCATATGCCACTCCACCCCACCTCTGTAGAGTGCCAAGTACAGGTAGACATGCCCCTGTGACATCTATGTGGGCCGATGACACCCATAGCCATGTAGGCCATATCCCAGGAATTGCATCTGCAGAGGCCAAGAGCACGGCGTAGTTCAGGGGGCTGCTGTGCCTGTATTGTCCGCCAACGGTAGCGGTAAACCATGCACTCCACCTGTCTTTCTTCTGTCGTCCCCCTCCCTATTTCTGCTTTCCCTGTTCTTTTGTGCATCAGCATCATCAGGGGGAGGTACAGTGGCACCAGAGCACGAGGGAGCTGCATCCCACATGGCCATGGAGGCCCACACCACGGACTCTGAATACACCAGTGGGACGGAGGGCGAGGGGAGCTTCAAGTTGGTCACCGGATCAGCAAACAGCGACACGGACTCATCCTCTGATGGGAGCTCCCTTGTGGTGGCGGTACACTCTGTGCCCCCCACTTCTACAGGTACAGCCTCCACCCTCCCTACCAGCACCGCCCTCCCAGCAGCCCCTCAGCCTTCGCTCCGTGCCCGCTCACCCAGGAGGGTGGGCATCACCTTCACCCCAGGCACCTCAGCCCCTGCCCCAGTCACCCCTGCTGCCCTCAGTGAGGAGGCCATTGATCTCCTCAGGTCACTCACTGTTGGCCAGTTTACCATTGTGAATGCCATCCAGGGTGTAGAAAGGGAGTTGCAACACACTAATGCATTCCTGGAGGGCATTCATTCTGGTCAGGCTGCCCATCATCGAACCATGCAATCTCTGGCCTCAGCACTGATGGCAGCCATTGTCCCTGTGTCTAGCCTTCCCCCTCCAACTTCCTCCACCCAGATCCAATCACCTGTACCCCAGCCTATCCCAAGCACACCATCAGACAAGCATGCACACACCTCAACACACAAAAGTAGCTCAGGCAAACATAGGCACCACACAACCCACAGGCACTCACACAAGCATCACCCACATACAGACACAACAACATCCACTGCCTCCACTGTGTCCCCCTCCTCGTTGTTTCCCTCATCCCTCCCAGTGTCGTCTACACTCTCACCTGCATGCACTACATCTACAGGCACTAGGACTCGCATCAGAACACCCAGCACCACATCCCGCTCACCTGCACACACCTGCACTCACCACCCCCACTACCATTTACACATCCCCTGTGTCCACTCCTAGTGTGTCTGTGATGCCCCCTCCCAAAGTACACAAACGTGGGCACCCACACACCCAACATTCATCCACCTCACGACAGCCTCCAGTACCTGCACCCAAATCACCTAAAGTTACCTCCTACAACTACCTCCTCTTCCTCCACTCCCAGACCCCCTCCAGCTACCCATCCCAATCTTCGTCAGAAATTTTTCCCGAGCAACGTTGACCTCTGTGCCACCACCCCCACCCCTCCAATTCATAGGTCCCGTAGTAGCACCTTAGCAAAAAAAGTCCGGTACCAGTGGTGCGTGTTAGAGGTCTGTGGAGTGCACCGGCCACCAGGGCAGCCAGTGTGACACGGAGCCAAAGCACTGCCAGTCCACCCCCTGTAAAGCACCTTAAGTTGGACAGTGACAGACGGGAGGAGGTGAAGACTCCTGGCGGAAAAACTGCTCACAAGGGTCCCGGGGGGAGTGCCGAGTCAGCTGTGACTCATCCCAAGGTGGTGAAGGGGCAGAAGAAGTCTCCAAAGTCTGGTAGGAGCAGCACGGCGGGGAAGGCCGCCATCCTCCCCGCTGGCCAGGACGCCACCGCCAGCACTATCGTCACTGGTCCGGAGACCACCGCCAGAGTCAGTGCCCTGGAGGGCAGCACAATCGTCACTGGTCAGGAGACCACCGCCAGAGTCAGTGCCCTGGAGAGCAGCAGTATCATCACTGGTCCGGAGAACACCGCCAGAGTCAGTGCCCTGGAGGGCCCTGGCAGCCACAGCCCCGCTGGGCAATGAGGGACCGTCATGCCACACACCAATGCACAGGTCAGAGACAGCAAAGTCAAGCACTGCTGAACAGGGCAAAGACCGCCATGGCAAAGCACCGCTGAACA
The DNA here is from genome assembly GCF_031143425.1 of Pleurodeles waltl. Classification (NCBI taxonomy): domain Eukaryota; kingdom Metazoa; phylum Chordata; class Amphibia; order Caudata; family Salamandridae; genus Pleurodeles; species Pleurodeles waltl. The sequence goes on from NC_090447.1 coordinate 784,874,398, forward strand.
GGTCAGAAACGGCAAAGTCAAGCACCGCTGAACAGGGCAAAGACCGCCATGGCAAAGCACCGCTGAACAGGTCAGAAACTGCAAAGTCAAGCACCGCTGAACAGGGTAAAGACCGCTGAATAGGGCAAAGACCGCCATGGCAAAGCACCACTGAACAGGTCAGAAACTGCAAAGTCAAGCACCGCTGAACAGGGCAAAGACCGCTGAACAGGGCAAAGACCGCCATGGCAAAGCACCGCTGACCAGGTCAGAAACTGCAAAGTCAAGCACCGCTGAACAGGCCAAAGACCGCTGAACAGGGCCAAGACCGCCATGGCAAAGCACCGCTGAACAGGTCAGAAACTGCAAAGTCAAGCACCGCTGAACAGGGCAAAGACCGCCATGGCAAAGCACCGCTGAACAGGGCAAAGACCGCCATGGCAAAGCACCGCTGAACAGGTCAGAAACTGCAAAGTCAAGCACCGCTGAACAGGGCAAAGACCGCCATGGCAAAGCACCGCTGAACAGGTCAGAAACTGCAAAGTCAAGCACCGCTGAACAGGGCAAAGACCACCATGGCAAAGCACCGCTGAACAGGGCAAAGACCGCCATGGCAAAGCACCGCTGAACAGGTAAAAAACTGCAAAGTCAAGCACCGCTGAACAGGGCAAAGACCGCTGAGCAGAGCAAAGACTGTCATGGCAAAGCACCGCTGAACAGGTCAGAAACTGCAAAGTCAAGCACCGCTGAACAGGGCAAAGACCGCTGAACAGGGCAAAGACCGCCATGGCAAAGCACCGCTGAACAGGGCAAAGACCGCCATGGCAAAGCACCGCTGAACAGGTTAGAAACTGCAAAGTCAAGCACCGCTGAACAGGGCAAAGACCGCTGAACAGGGCAAAGACCGCCATGGCAAAGCACCGCTGAACAGGGCAAAGACTGCCACGGCAAAGCACCGCTTAACAGGTCAGAAACTGCAAAGTCAAGCACCGCTTAACAGGGCAAAGACCGCCATAGCAAAGCACCGCTGAACAGGTCAGAAACTGCAAAGTCAAGCACCGCTGAACAGGGCAAAGACCGCTGAGCAGGACAAAGACCGCCATGGCAAAGCACCGCTGAGCAGGTCAGAAACTGCAAAGTCAAGCACCGCTGAACAGGGCAAAGACCGCCATGGCAAAGCATCGCTGAACAGGTCAGAAACTGCAAAGTCAAGCACCGCTGAACAGGGAAAAGACCGCCATGGCAAAGCACCGCTGAACAGGGCAAAGACCGCCAACTCAAGCATCGTTAGCCCATGTGCAGCTGGGTGACGGAACTGGAGCCGTCACGGGCAGGATGAAGCACTCTGGGGACCAGTCCCCCTCCAGAACCAGTGGAGACATGCATCCACTCCGTCTATCCTGCACTGGATGAAGCACTCTGGGCACCAGTCCCCCTCCAGAACCAGTGGAGAACAGCATCCACTCCGTCTGTCCTGCACAGGATGAAGCACTCTGGGCACCAGTCCCCCTCCAGAACCAGTGGAGAACAGCATCCACTCCATCTGTCCTGCACAGGATGAAGCACTCTGGGCACCAGTCCCTCTCCAGAACCAGTGGAGACATGCATCCACTCCGTCTGTCCTGCACAGGATGAAGCATTCTGGGCACCAGTCCCCCTCCAGAACCAGTGGAGACATGCATCCACTACCTCTGTCCTTGGCAGGATGAAGCACTCTGGGCACCAGTCCCCCTCCAGAACCAGTGGACAATGTTATCGACTTGAGAGACTGTGGCTTTGCACTCCCCAGGATGTAAGAGTGGGCAAGCTACCCACTGTAGAGACTTGAGAGACTGTGGCTTTGCACTCCCCAGGATGGAACAGTGGGCAAACCACCCACTGTAGAGACTTGAGAGACTGTGGCTTTGCACTCCCCAGGATGGAAGAGTGGGCAAACCACCCACTGTAGAGACTTGAGAGACTGTAGCTTTGCACTCCCCAGGATGGAAGAGTGGGCAAACCACCCACTGTAGAGACTTGAGAGACTGTGGCTTTGCACTCCCCAGGATGGACCAGTGGGCAAACCACCCACTGTAGAGACTTGAGAGACTGTGGCTTTGCACTCCCCAGGATACATCAATAGGCATGGAGCCCCGTCGTGCTGTAATCCGGCTGAGGTGCCCTCCTTTCCCTTCCCCCTGAGGTGCCTGTTATATTTCTATCTGATGCCCCTTCAGTGTTCTCTCCGTTTGTGGACAGGTATCTAGTGTGGGCCTCGCCCATGCTTTGTGGGCCCAGTGGTCCATAGACATTGATATGTGCATACCTGCACTACTAATCGTAATGTATAATTTCTAGAATGTGTATATATATCTGTATATATTTGGTTACTGTATTTTGATAAATTACAATGGTTGAACTCATTTCCTTTTGTCTTTGCATTCTTCCGGGGGGGTTGTGGGTTGTTACTGTGATGTTTGGAAATGCATTGGTGTGTGTGTTGTAATGTGTGAGGGTTGGGGTGGGGGTGGGGGTGTTGCGTGTGTGTCCCCCTAACTTTTGCCTACCCCCTTCCCTATGTCGTAGGTGCAGTACTCACCGTTGTCTTTGGCGCTGCCGTTGCTGGTATTCGTAGAGGAGCAGGAAGACAAGGGCAGGGAGTATTTGTAGTTCCGGCTCCATGATGCCCTCCTTCCTCGTGGACTGTGTTAAGGTGAGCGTTTTCCCATTGCAGAAGCTGTTTCCGCCTTGTTTTTATCCACAGTGAATCTGCCCAGAAAAGGTGGCGGATTGGTGGGTTGTGATACCGTGGGCGGTACATTGTCTTCCGCCTGTCTGTTGGCGGTGACCGCCGCGCTGCTTGTCTGTACCCCCATGGCGGTCGGAATGTTAAAGTGGCTGTCTATGTTGGCGGTTTCCGCCACAGTCATAATTCCCTTTTTTTTCCGCCGGCTTGTTTGCGGTATTACTGCAGCTTTAACACCGTCCGCCAGGGTTGTAATGACCACCTATATCTGAGCCAGCTCTATCCCAAGAGTGAGAGACTAAAAAGAATACAGTCCTTGAGGCCAATTTAAACCTTTTTGAATAACAAGTATAACATTGGTCTTGTGGATTGGCCAGCCTCCAAGGATTTTGTAGTGCCAGATCACAGATGAATTTTGCCAAAAATCAGGAGTCTTGTGGCTTGTTCTGTGAACTATTTTTATGGGAGCCTCTAGTTTCATATCTTGAATTATGTCAAAGTCGCCTCCCACTATCAAGAGACGAGAAAGCGAGCTCAAAAGCTCGTAGAGGCTCTGCAAAAAGTCACCTGTCTTCTATGGGACCAGAAAAGCTTGACTTGAGATATGCATAAACTGCCTTCCTACCTTAACGCTAACTACTTCCCATATAGCTTGGATCGCGGAAAACCTGAAGAACTTCTCCTTGGAAGTCCTGGGTTAAGAGAACTGCAGCCCGGCTGAGCTATCAGAGGCAAAAAAGGAAAGGAAATTTTTTTTGGGAGTGCTAGGACACTTTCCTCTCGCTTAAAATTGGTTTCCTGTAATAGAATCACCTGGGCCTGAAAGGATCTTAACCAATGGAGTATTGCTCTAAATTTATGTGAGTTATTAAGCCCGTTATCATTGCAGGAGACAATTTTGAAAGAGCTGGAAGTACACGTATTGATTTGGCTATCAATCATTTGGCTAGAAGATAGAGCATGTCCAGGCCACCTATTAGCTGCGATGCTGAGGACATCCTTGATGACCTTTATCCTCAACATGCCATCTTTCCTCAGCACAGTAATCATTAAGTGAATATTTTCAGCGTCATTATGCTTGTCACCTGCACTTTACACCCACCTTAATGCACAGATCCACTCACCAAGTGACCCCACCCGCACCTGCCAAAAGGGGTTGAGCTCATCATGACCCCACCACCCTGTGGCACCTCACCCTTCCCCATGACCCCCCACCCAAAGCTTGAGTGCACTGGCATGACACCCTAGAACCTATATTCCGGAGGGGTAGGCAAGATGGACAGTAAATTAATCACACACTCGACATATATCACATATACATCACATATAGCAAATTTTTGGTCAAATCATAAAAGTAAGCACCAAAACAATAATAGATGTGAATCTATGAGCAAAAAAGAAGAAAGTTGTTCACAGGTTCCTGAGTGAACCCAAGAAGTCCTTTACCTGCTGTATCTTTTGGAAGACGTGAGCCTGACCATTATGGAACACCTTGATTTTAGCAAGTTAGACAATGCCGACTGGGGCCCCTAATTTCTTAAAATCATCGATGAGACTAACAAATTTGCGACGCCGTCGTACGGCTGGAATGGACATATCAGCGAACACACGAAAGCTGAAAATATCGGTAGTGTTGAACACCTTAGCTTTAATAGCTTGCGATAAAATCTGATCCTTGATCCTAAAATCGCTAAAGTTGACAAGAATAGTACATGGATATTTTGCAGTCATGACTTTCGTTGAGGGAACCCTCTGTGCCCACATAATGGACAGATCAATATTGGCTGCAGCTTTTTCTGGAAGAATACACTCATAGATAAGGTCAGATATCACATTAGTGACAAAGGATGTTGTTTCTAACCCTTCGGGATCCCAGAAAATCTCAAGTTCAAACCTAGTGACCTATTTTTAATATCATCAGGTTTTAGTTGTAGCTCCTCAAGCTCAGCCTGCATCTGGGTAGTTCTTGATCCATAGCAGGTTTGTGCATTTTCCAGATCTGAGACCCACTGTTCTGCTTGAGAGACCCGTGTGGAGAAATGAGTTAAGTTGGCGTTTATTTGGCCCAATTGCCCTTGATTTTTCAATGGTCCTCCTCCTGTGAGACTTTCATTGTGCATAGCTCTCAGAGGATCTGACTGAGAATAGTTTCAACTGATGTCTGACTGGAAAGAAGACCAGGAGGGATTGAGGAGTCTGTATTGAATGGATGATTGGATAGAGCCTGATTGCAATCGGTTCTTCTACTGCTAGTCATTATGTCTGGAGCCTGACTAGGCACGCCACTCTTTACTGGATTAAATGGAGTTGATATTGATTGGTTATTTGAGGTTACATTAGGCACTGTCTTATTTCTCTCTTTCTCACCCCCCCTCATATTACTCATTGGAAACAGGGGATATGCGGGCTTCTCTTTAGAGTGATCCACAGAGTCTATGGCAATAGAACAATCAATGGCAGAGCGAGGTGTAGGAGGTGGCGAGATGTCCATGCTGAGAGTGGAGGAGGTCAGATGTTCATCGAGAGTGAAATACTTCTGCTCCAAAATAGAAGATGGCAATAGAATTCCCTCACTCTGCAGTGCCTGCTGGGTGGTTGTGGGGTAGTGTGGTTCCTGGAGTGTCGGCGGCCTGGTCGTAGTGCTGGTAGAGATAAGTGGAGCAGTTGTGAAAGAGTGAACGGAGTTAATTGGTGAGGTTGTAGACCCATAGACCCCCAAAGAGTTGTGTAAAGGGAGTTCTGGGTGGTCCTGTTCCCTGGGGCTCGTTTTTTGTCTTTGTCTCCCCATCATTGGAGTCACGTTTTTTAATGTTCTGACTTTTTGAGCTTTGTTGGTCAAACGTGATTTGAAAGCAGTGTTTCAAGTAATACACTTCATAATGGTTAGCAAGGAGCTGGGGGGTCTAAAGCGCAGCAAGCCGTATCTGTGCTCCACAGACCGCTTAAGCTACGAAATCTATCCCTCACTCTGCGTGTAGTGCTATCTACTTCCTTTTGCTCCCCCTTTCTTTCCTCCTTTTCATCACCTTACTGCTTGCTCTTTTCTCCTCACTCTACTTCTCTTAGCCAATCAAAAAATACCCCACACAAATCATGCTCGAAAATGCCTCTGTAAGTCACTGGACATTAACGAAGTTCTCTCGATGTCCCTCGATAGAAAGTTTCAAACCTTTAGTAGTTTCTGACTTGTAACTTGAAGCATGCGATGTACAGTGCTGCACAAGCAAGAGAATCAGAGTCAGTTAAGAAAAAGAAAACAAGATCAAGATTGATGAGATAGTTCATGGAGAAAAAGCCAAACCGTGACTCTCCTCCACTCTCTGATGCTCCCAGCAGCTCGCTTTCTCTCTACACCTCCCCGCAATTCTCCGTACCTCTCCTCCTCCACCTCTGTCCAAAAGCAGTTCAACGCGATGGTGCACTACTCTACTGCTGTCATCCAGGCATCCAGCCGTTATTTGCAACTCATGCTCAGCATGTTCCGATCTACTAGAGGCGAGGGATGGTCTCACTGCCAAGTCAGGCTTGGAGTCTTTGTGTGCACTGCAGCAGCTGCAGAGAACCTCAGGGAGATTAGGATGTGCACAGATTGTGCAAGATGGCCATTTTGCTCCCTCCCAGAAGGGCTTAGTCACGGAGCATAATAGGAGTTCTATGTGACCCTCCAGCTGTTTATCTTATTCTTACAGGATTGCACAGATAGGATTGCACAAACACCTGTTCAAGGCAGTGGTATACTTACTACCTACAACACCCACTTCATAAAGAGGTTTGATAACTATGAACTGACAAACTTAACACATAAGAACAATACACTACCACCTCTGTGTTTTCATTTATGGATGAATATCTTCTCATTATCCCCTTATTTTTACAAAGTATTTGACATTTGAAAGTGATTCTGAGTAAAGAAAATCTTGGTGGGATCCAAACAAGCCACAACATGCTGGACTCTGATGGGTCTCTAGTTTTCAGAAACATCTGGGAGATCCATAGCTCAAGCACTGGAGCCACCCCACAGGGATTTTAAAGCTGTTATTGTCCTTTAAACCATACTTCATATTTTTATGGGTTTTAGTCCTTTCCTGTCTGGTATGATAGGCCTAGCAAGTGGGGTATCATTGTTTTTTTGAGAAATGTGGAAATTCCGGATGGTAGAGGTTTTGCTGACTGCTGCAGTGTTTCAGGTCACATGTAAAAGTAGATTTGTTTAACAAATTTTTTTTTAGAAGATTCTGGAGGTCAAAAAAGTGTTGTTATCCATGCACACCACAGCACTCTACATTTCATTGGGACCTATTTTTTTAATAATGCCAAAGTTTAGGCTTGTTCTTAAGGAAGTGGTTGACCTCAAGCTCAAGCAATGCAGCCATCCCACTTGAGTTTTCAACAATGCTTCCAGTTCTGTAAAGTATGGCCTTGATATTGTTGGCCCTCCACACAAAGGGTGTACAAGAGTGAGGATAAGTCCAATAAACTCCTTTACTGGTTAGCCACAAGAGACATGACTTCAAGGATAATCCCCATAATTCTTGGCCCAGACTGACACCGTTAAATTCTTCTGAGCAGATATAGCAGCATCATTTACTGAGAACCACCATAATGTGTGCACAGACCGACCTCTCCCTCATATTCACAGCCAAGGACTCTGGTGCTGATTAACGGAGTTCTCTTTGACTCCTTCCCCTTCCGCAGGGGGCCCGAGAAGAAAGCCACTGTCCTGGCTCTTGTTAGCCCTTGCCATCAAAGCATTAGCCCAACTAACAAGATGGGACACACAACTGCAGGGGTGGTGGTGGGAGAGTACCACAGAGGAAAGAACTGTACTTTTTGCCAATAACCTCCTCCTTTTTTAAGAAATGCTCATGTAATAGGACCATGCTGTCTTTCAACTTTATAAGGGGACCTCAGGACATTGAGGAAATATGAGCAAATCCCTGTTAGTACCAATTTAGGGCAATAGTGAGGGCAGACAAAGGCAACTGTAAATACCACAAAAATGACTGAGCTTTAAATATCTGGAAAGTTACATTTCATGGATCCCTGAGCTGACCTGGATCCTTAACATGTTGCCTCACATAACCTGGATAAAATTGGACCTTCAACCCTGGGCACCTCTACCACTCACTGTACTGGGCTGCTTGGTCCTGTTTAAAATGATGATAATACTAGGATATGTATGCACCTTTCAGAACTTCCCCCTGGTGATCACGGACTGGTGGTTCAGGAATCTGACATCCCCAGTACACACCTTTCTCTGGGCTAGTCACCCACCCCAGATAGCTTTGGCTGAATGCTACATGTCTATTTACGAAGGTAGCATTGGTACAGCAGTCTTCGGAACCATATTAAGGGCCTCATTATGAATTGGGCGGTTGAACCGCTACAACTCCAATACGATAGAGGTGAGGCAGCCGTCATGCCATTGGCCTCACCATCACCATATTGCGAAGTTTCCATCGGGATGACTGTCAGAAACTGTTGTATTACACTTTTTCTGCTGGTAAGTCCAGAAGAAACAGTGAGGCGGCATTTGCCTCGGTTCCTGAGTGTACATTCTGAGGGTGCTGACAGGGGGGCCACAGAACTACCCATGACCCTGCCATGAAAAGGCTGGTAGAAAGGGATAATGTGATCAGCACGGTGGTGCCAAACTCAACACCGCCATGGCTGACTGCAACTTTGACCACTGTCAACCCATCGGGATCCCTGATGCCAGTGAAGACGGCCGTCTCCTTGCAGTTCGACTGCCAGGATAAGAATCTGGCATTTGGACCGCCAGGAGTGCGACGGTCGAACTGCCACCATGAGTTTGGCAGTCTCAAGACTGTCAAACTTGTGATTAGGCCCAAAGTCTTTCCAGGACCAATGGCCTGATGAGCCCCAGCAAAGAACCAGTTCCAGAAGTACCTGCAAATCAGATACTCTCAAGTCATGCACAAAGACTGTCTTGACGAGCTCCCCAAATACAATCTATTGGAAGCCAGGCTGCTGATGGGCATGTTGGACAGTGATGGTGTCTCCTGTATATGTACTTTAGCCGGGTCACCAATGCCATAGATGTCTTTGCTCCTGTGTGGCAGAAATGGGAGACCGGGATCAGCCCACTAGAGGACTTGCACTGGCGGGTTGCACCATGGCCCACCACGAAATTGCCTATCGTCTGAATAAAGGCTAATCCAACTGAATGACCTCCACTGTACCTACCTCACTCCCCTGAAATTGTGGCACACAAGGAAAATATCCACCCTAATCTGCTTCCAATGCCCAAATACGAATGAAGACTTTTTCCATATGACATGGCTATGCTCTTCATTTGCTGACTATTGGAAATGAATAGCAAATCACCTGACACTGGTCACCTGACACTGGTATTGGGATACATGACTGAACTAATACCCAAAGATGCCCCTTTGAGGATACTGAATGATCTAGAGCATACAAGGGTGAAAGTGCTTCAATGGAATGGCCACAATGATAGCCCAAAGAGACAATGCCCAGAGATGAGAGACAGTAGGCCTGCCCACAAAGAATGAATGGGAAGCAGGAACAGATTGGTGTGTGAAACGGGAGGAAATCATTTATACAGAGTGGCTTTGGGCTGTCCCAGCAAACATGATTGGACCGGGGAGATAATAGTGGAACTATTATGGTTTTGGGTCTTTGATTAGATAGACAAATTTCAGACAGCTAAGGACTGCTTAACTACACCAACCAGTTGGTTCCCCTCATTCAACAGACAGGTTACCCACCACCCAAAACCCCAAAAATGCAATAAAACACAAATAGAGAGGTAACATTCCAAAAGATATTAATTAGCTCCAGAATTAAGGCTCTAGAAATCTTATGCCAATCGTATTAAAATTACATTCCTTATTGTTTATCCAATTCCCGTAATAAAAAATACAGCCATGCAGCGAATGAGTTTCGATCATACACCACAAGCTTCCTGAGGACTGCAAATGCCAAAAATATAAACAATTAAAAAAGAAGGAAATCACAAACCTAATTACACATGAAAACTTGAAATAGGTCCATACACGGAACAATATAAACACACAAACACAGTCAAAGAATATGGGAAAAGTATACAACAGAAAACAGAGATATTAAAATATTCATCTAAACTACATAGGGAAGAAAATAACTCCACTCTCCGTTCAATATAATATTGTTAGTAATGGGGTCTTTAGTTGGCACTCAGGTTTCCCCCGTCCAAGCAAGGGCCCTCACTCTAGTCTGGGTAAAGGAGAATCACACTTAGTTAACCCCCGCTCACCCCCTTGGTAGCTTGGCACGAGCAGGCAGGCTTATTTCAGAGACAATGTGTTAATTATTTGTACCAGCACATACAGTAATATAGTGAAATACTACAAAATGGACACCACACGATTTAGAAAAATAGTAAATATTTATCTAAATAAACAAGACCAAATATGGTAAAAATCTACAATACACAGTTAGAAATATGATTTGAGCAATTAAAAACACAAAGATAGTGCCTAAAGGTGCAAATGCTGCAATTTAATATTAAGCAGCATTGTGACTGAGTCATTTCCTACAATGGGACGCCACTGGTGCCAATTACAGAGTTGTACGGGCCCCCAGGTTCAGTCCCTTTGTAGAACAAGTAAAAAACAGGCCGGTGCACGGAGTCGCGGTGCGCAGCATCTCTGGATCCAAGGCAGCGTCAGTTCCGGTGCTATGGGGCAGAGGAGCAGAGGCGTCGCGCATCAGTGTTGGTTCCTTACTGCAGAGAGGTGGAGGTGAGGCGGCGTCGGCTGCGAGGTATCAGTCCATTGGTACCTCCAGCAAAGACAAAGTCCGACAAAGTCACGATTCTGCCGAGCGACCTCAAGGGGTTGCCCTCACGTCACAGGGTTACAGGCACCGCAACGGAGTCGGGTGTCATGAACATCTGTGTTACGGCACTCCGATGTCAGCAAAGTGATGTGGGATCAGCGTCTGCGACGATGTGAGGCCTGCAGAGTCGTTGGGGGTCACTGAGCTTCTGCGAGGTCAATGGCTTCAGGTGCAGGCAGCGTCGCAGGTTGTGTGCAGCGGCATCCTTAGTGAACGGTGTCATCCAGTGTTGTTTCATATGATTTCACCAGAAATTCACTTCCAGGGGCCCAGGAACTAGAATGGCGCCCTCTGGCAAGCTAGAGTCCACAGCATGTAGACGCAAAACTGAATGGTGGGGCCTTTGCTGGCCTGGAGGCTTCAAAACAGGAGGCAAGTTCTACTCCAAACCCTTGGAGATACCTCTGAAGCAGGAATGCACAACAAAGTCCAGTCTTTGTCCCCTTTTACAGGCAGAAGCAGCAACTGCAGTATAGCCCAACAAAGCACAGTCACTGGCAGGGGCAGTACTTCTCCTCAGCTCTTCTCCTTGGCAGAGGTTCCTTTTGATTCCAGAAGTGATCTAAAGTCTGGGGTTTTGGGCCCACTAATTATATCCATTTCTGCCTTTGAAGAAGGCAAACTTCAAAGTAACGCCTCTGTTGTTCACCAGGCTGCAGACACACACCAGGGGGCTGGAGACTGCATTGTGCGAGGGCAGGCACAGACCATTCAGGTGTAAGTGACCACTCCTCCCTCCACTGTACCTCAGATGACTCATCAGGATATGCAGGCTACACCCCAGCTCCCTCTGTGTCACAGTGAACAGCCCAACTGTCTGTATGACCCAGACAGGGAATCCACAAACAGGCAGAGTCACAGAATGGTTTAAGCAAGAAAATGCCTACTTTCTAAAAGTGGCATTTTCAAACTAACAATCTAAAAACCAACTTCACTAACAGAGGTATTTTTAAATTGTGCGTTTGGAGACCCCAAGCTCCATATTAATTTCTGCTCTCAAAAGGAATCTGCACTCTAAAAATATTTAAAGGCAGCCCCCATGTTAACCTATGAGAGGGCTAGGCCTTTCAACAGTCAAAAAACAATTTGGCAGTATTTCACTCTTAGGACATGTAAAACACTTCAGCACATGTCCAACCTATAACAAACACTGCCCCCCGCCCAAAGGACTACCTAGGGTATACCTTAGGGGCCTTGCATATATAAAAAGAGATGGTTTAGGTCTGGCAAGTGGGTAAACTTGCCAGGTCGAGCTGGCAGTTTAAAACTGCACCCAGAGACACTACATTGGCAGGTTTGAGCCATATTTACAGGGCTACTCATGTGGGTGGCACAACAAGTGTTGCAGGCCCACTAGTAGCATTTGATTTACAGGCCCTGGATCTCTAGTGCACTTTACCAGGGACTTATTAGTAAATCAAATGTGGCACTCATGGAAAAGCCAATACATACAATTTTACATAGGGAGCACTTGCACATTAGCACTGGTTAGCAATGGTAAAGTGCCCAGAGTAACAAAAAAACGCAAAAACAGAGTCCAGCACACAGAAACAACCTGGGAAGTAGATGCAAAAAGTTAGGGGAGTCTACACCAAGGATGCCAGGTCTAACCAATATAATAAATTGGGCCTAGAATACAGTGTGGCAATTCATATCTTAGTATGATAAAAGTTTACAGAAGAGTTTACACATTATATTTCAATTCTATCACAAATTCAATACCTGTACATTTTTGTGGTTCAAGACTACCTATTACTTTACAGTCATATCCATTCTTGTCATTCCTTAAGGGTTTGTACTCTCAATGACACATGTACATTTAAATTATACTTGACTTTGTTTTATGCGAAGCCTGTTATTATATCTAATATACATACACCTTATTTCAACTCTAAAAACCTTAATGTAATATTTGTACTAGGCCTGGGTGCAGAACTCCGCTCTTCCAGTGGAGTTATCAGAATTTGGGCACTTCGCAGTGTGTGACGGAGCAGCACAGAATTTAAGAATACCGCCTTCTGGTGCAGAGCGGACTTCAATTGTATGCACAAGATTTGATTTTGACACTCCCTTGCGAGTGCCACAATAGTCTTGGGTCACTAGCTAGCATGTGCAAGACTTAACATGTCATCGCGCTGTTTGCTGCCGAGCCTTTGTGTTCTTCATGCTGCTTTCAGACATGCACATGCAACACTTCACATTTTCTCGCAACTCTTCTGGCTGTGACGGTTGCCCAAATAGTGCCGTGAATGAGTGCAAATGCATGTGAAGTAGATTTTCTACTCAAGATAAATCTAAATCTAGTCAGAAAGAGGTTTTTGAATGGATTTTCTTCTCCAATGGACCCTTCAAGTTGTATTTTAGTGTGAGCCTTTTTTGAAACAGGAAGGAAATGCCCCACAGACTCAAACTTCCTTTTCGTTTCCAACAGGCTCCTCCTAGTGCTTTGTCCATCTTCTGGTCATTTTTCACTTGGATTTCGAGGTGCGAGGATCAATCTCTTTATCTCCTAGATATACCTTTGGATTTAAAGACTTTGGGGGTCATTCTGACCCTGGCGGCCGGTGACCGCCAGGGTCACCGACCACGGGAGCACCGCCAACAGGCTGGCAGTGCTCCCTCGAGCATTCTGACCGCGGCGGTTCAGCCGCGGTCAGAAACGGAAAGTCTGCGGTCTCCCGCCGACTTTCCGCTACTCGGTGAATCCTCCATGGCGGCGGAGCGCGCTCCACAGCCATGGGGATTCTGACACCCCCTACCGCCATCCTGTTCCTGGTGGGTCTCCCGCCAGGAACAGGATGGCGGTAGGGGGTGCCGCGGGGCCCCTGGGGGCCCCTGCAGTGCCCATGCCAATGGCATGGGCACTGCAGGGGCCCCCGTAAGAGGGCCCCACAAAGTATTTCAGTGTCTGCAAAGCAGACACTGAAATACGCGACGGGTGCAACAGCACCCGTCGCACCTTCCCACTACGCCGGCTCCATTCGGAGCCGGCGTCCTCGTGGGAAGGTAGATTTGCCCTGGGATGGCGGGCGGCCTTTTGGCGGCCGCCCGCCAGCCCAGGGCAGATCTCAAAATACCCTCTGCGGTCTTGAGACCGCGGAGCGGTATTTTGTCGGGGGTAGACTGGCGGGCGGCCTCCGCCGCCCGCCAGTCTCGGAATCACCCCCTTTGTTTTTGTGAAATCACACATGTAAGATAAAAAAAAAAACTATTATATAGGGGTGTTTGTTTTCTTCGGCATGCACCAGTATTTCTTTGTACTTGAATTTGATTTTTATATACTATAGTAGCGGGTGACCTGAAGTTTAAGTAAGGTTCTAGGTATTATTTATTTTGCATTTAATCTTTTGTAAAGGAAAAGTGTTGCACAGTTTAGTACCTTTTCTACATGCTTGTAACATTTGAAATACTGTTTTACTATGTGGCCTAGATTTCTGAAGGGCCCTCTAGCCAGTAGGCCAGGTACAATTAGTAATCAGTACATGAAATAAAAGTTTCAGTGGTCTATGTTTTTGAAACTTAATTTAGGGCAGGTATGACATTAGATTACATTAAAAAATGTGTCTATTGGTTGCATTTCATTTTTTCTGCAAAACGTGTATATGTTCTAGGGTAATATTTGATGCATAGAAAGATCTGTGTTGTTTTTATAGCTCAATTAATTTTCATGTTTTGCATTGCTGAATTAATGCTAGTGTTTTCTTCAGTGTTACAATCATGTCTCCTTATGGCCAATCTGTGTATGTTAGTCATCGTCCGCCATTTGTATTTGTTCTCCATGCCGTGTGGCCAGGGGCCGTTATGTGTAGTCTATGCCCACAGGCTTGCATGTATTCTATGTTCTCCATGCCTCCTTGTTCACAGTTGTTGTTTGACCATGTGGCTGGCAGCCATTTTGTGCAGCCAGCCAGTTTATCTTTGCCATAGGCTTGCATGTGTTCTTGATTCTCCTTGTTTTTGTTTTGTGACCACGTGTCCGGCAGCCAGTTCGTTCATGCAGTCAGTGTTCCTTTGCCATAGGCTCCATGCCTCCCTGTTCCTTGTTGTTTGACCATGTGCTGGAGGCCATTTTGCACACCCAGCAAGTGTCTTTTTGCTAATGGCTTGCATGTGTTCTTTGTTTCAAAGGCCTCCTTGTTGTTGTTTAATCATGTGGCTGGTGGCCATTTTCTGCTTCCAGCCAGTGTGGATTTGCCATAGGCTTGCATTTGTTCTTTATTTGATCCACATGCTGCTTTGCCCCTTGATGTTTGAATATGTGACTGGTGGCCATTTTGTGCTTCCAGCCAGTGTCTTTTTGCCATAGGCTATCATGTGTTCTTTGCTCCCCATCCCTCCTTGTAGTTGTTGTTTGACCATGTGGCTGGCGGGCATTTTGTGCATCCAGTTAGTGCTATTTTGCCATTGGCTTCCATGTGTTCTTCGTTCCACAATGCCTTCTTGCTTGTTGTTGTTTGACAATGTAACTGGCGGCCATTTTGTGTATCAGCCAGTGTACCATTGCCATCTGCTTGCACGATTTAATATGATACCAGTGTATGTGGATATGCTTGGGGATCACTGCAGTACATGTACACTAAAAGAATGTGACTCTGATGAATATTGCTTATATTAGTTACTCCTTTTTTTGCATTTTTTATTTTTCCTCTCATTTGTCTTTTCTTCATAATAGGTTTTTCTTCACGTCCTTCCATACAAACATGGGTATTTATTGATCATTTGTTTAGGTTTACATTTTCATTATCTATTTTTATTTTTATTTTAATATTTTATCTTATTTGTTTAATTTAATCTCTTACTTTTTATTTTTATTTTTATTTATTTTTAATTATTTTAGATTTTTTAAGTTGTTTATTCTTTCAATGTATTAAATTCTGCAGCATAATCCTCTTTTAATGATTATTCCATGTCACCTGGACAACCTTGCTGGCATAGAATACGGAACACACACACAAGGCATGAATGATGATTTGATTGGGCCGGTGTGGAATATTGCTCAGGTAGAAGAAGGCAGAAGGTCATGCAGTGAGTTGATGTCACTTTCACCACACCCGCCCCAGCAAGTGTATGATTCATTTATGGTGTAAAATTAAGTCACACATCAATAAATTACACAGCCTGGGGGGAAGAGGGGTAGGAGCTTGATGAGTGGATGGGAAAGGAGAATTGGGGAAAGGTGTGACAAAGACAGACCGTACACAAAAAAAACAAAAAACACAGCAATGTTCATTGGTGCACTGAGCAGCACTCCATCTTCAATCTGTTGTGGAAGGAAAGTGTAAACAAATGGATAAGTATGACACAGTTCAGTTAAATGCATGCAAAAAACTGCCTGTCTACCCCACAGAGGTCCCAGATAGTATATCCTAAATGTTATGTATTCTATTTTTGAAAAATAGAAATAAACGAAGAATGAAGATAACCCATGCAGTTCTAATAATTATGATTGTTATTATATATATATATTTTTTTTTTATTGTGAAAGAGGACGCACAGTAAGGTACAGCAATGTAAGAGATAAAGGGCAAACAAAGACTGCACATCACTTTCCATATCATTGAGTATTATACTACCATTAACAAATTAAGGAATTATCACATTCCGAATAAACAACATTCAATGCTGGCCATCTATTTTCCATTTAGCCATTGAGTCAGAGGGATCTCCAAATGATCTATGGAAAGTATACGAGCCAGCCACTGGTTAAACGTTGGCGGATCAGGTTTTAACCAATCTGAAGCAATACAGCACTGTATAACAGCCATGGCCAAAAACACAAAACATTGAGATTGGCCTGCACACACCTCTTCATCAATCCCCAGTAATACAAGTCGTGGTGTTAGACAGTCTACCTATTGTACTGTCAACACCAAAAACTCTGCGATGTCAGAGAAAAGCATTTGGAGCCTATCACAGCTAAAAAGCATATGGACTAAATCAGCTCTTGTGCTATTGTCTGGGGCAGCAGATCCCATTAGACTTTCCCCATTTGGAGATTCTAGTGGTGGTACAATTTAAAATAAATTAAATAGAGTTTTATAGTGTTGAGCTTATGGTCCCACAGAAAGTAATATACGTTGAGCCATTTCCAAAGAAGCTGAGAAAGATGTTTCAGAGGCCCCTATCCACCACCCCCATCTCTCTATATGCTTCCCCAAATCATCTTGGATGGGGTTGAATAAGAGTGGGTAGAGTTTTCATATGCCACATTCTGCTGTATTCTCAAGCACCTCCATAATTGCAATCTTCTCCCCAATAATCCTTCCCTAGATGAAGACAACAAAATGTTTCTAATTTGCAGGAATTTTAAAAAGTCTCTGCTCTCAAAAGCAAAATCTTCTTTTATCTCACTAAAGGATTTAATTTGCCTTCCATTATAAAAGTCCCCTAGTTTTTGGACACAGTCCTGTACCCAATTATCACACCATTAATCCCCCAAAATCCAAGGAAGGGTAGGGGTGTTCCAAACAGGAGTGTAATAGCAGAGCCAATCAATTCCCATTCTACGCTTGATTTGAGACCACGCTTTAAACGCAGACCGTATTGTTTTAAATTTGACTTTTTTAAAGTAGCTTTGCGCTACAATTCTCATAAAGGCAGCGTTAGCTGTACTACCCTAGATCATGCTATATGTAGTTGGGCAAGCCGTCCCTGGTGGATTAGCAAGGTCATTGTATATAATTAGGGGTTTAATATATTGCAAGAATGCAGCCCAGCAATATAGGTGGAAGTTGGGAACTGCCCATCCACCTCGTGCCCTAGGGAGTATTAAATACTTAAAAGCTCGATGTGCTCTAGAAAAGGACCATGTAAAGCTGCTAGCTAATGCTTCCATGCAATTAAACCAGCTCTCACCGAATTCCAGTGGAATAGTTCTGAAAAAGTATAGGACCTGAGCTAAGAAAAGCATTTTGATAACATTAGATCGTCCTTCTATTGAAAGGTACCTGTTTTTCATACCTTATAATTCCTTTTTAATCTTGGCTAGCACTGGGGCAAGGTTATTATCAACATAATTATCCAAATTAGTTGTTAGCCTAACTCCTAGATAAGTTACTTGTGCTGCTTTCCTGTCGTCCTCTAAAGTTGTCAATAACAAAAGTACACTGTTCCTAACTCTAGGGTGAACAGTTAAAGTTTAGGAGCTAAAAACCCTCACACACCCGAAAGGGTGTCATGCTTCATCATCGGGAAGCTCCTCGTCAGACCGGCTGGTGCAATGTCTGACGGGCTCCCCTTTCGGGGGCTCTTTGCCGGAGATCTTTTTGATATGTGGTGGCTGCCGTTGATTTATGAAGGTCAGACACTCTGAATGGCAGGAGAGTGATCAAATTAAGATTGATTAGAAACCCCTGAACTTGTTCTGTTTTAATATCTAACCAGAGGGGTTACGATCAAGATTAAAAACATAATAAAGTGGGGAATTTGAATGATGCTCAACCACTTTAGAAAGCCTGGAGTACTGGGAAATTGTCACCTGTCCCCTAGGGTATGGTCAACATGTTTCGCGTAATATTGGTCGTGAAAGATCCTCTAACGCTTCATCAGGACCTACAGCAAACTAGACTTCTCCTGGCTGTGTACAAAAGAAAACACTATCTAATTACGTGTATGAGAGATAAATAGCAGTCACTTACAGCATTTCTGTGAACTGTCTCGTAAACAAAAAGGTCGCCCCGCCCTCTGCTTTTGGGGGGCCCCTTAGGGAGTAGCACGATCCAGCCTATAGCTTTTTTATATAGGCGTCCTCAATTCGAGACACCTACCCACAGTCGTGCTCGCCCTCTAAAGTTGCACATTCATTGACCATTATCTGGTAGTTGGCCCTGTTCAGAAGATAGCCCGATACCTCAATGGATTTGGAGGTTTCCTTCTCTATTTTTATTTACGATGTCTCTTGGTCTGGTGATACCATAGTGATATCATCTGCATATGCTAACGTTATAAAATTCCCCTCTATAATTTCCATTGGAGCAATTAACTTATTGTCTAGTAGCTTTCTTATAAGTCGATCAATATAGAGCTCAAAGAGCAGTAGTGCAACTGCCTTGTGCCCCTTGTAATAAACAAATCTTCAGATCCTACCCTGACATTTGTACCCTTGCAGTGGTGTTCTGATAGAGCCCCTGAATGTCCCTAATAAAGCTAGAATCAATATTGTATTTAAGAAGAGTCGCCCATAAATAAACACAGTTCACACGATCAAAAACCTTCTCCACATCTAATAGAATTAGTGACATAGATTCCCTCTACAGCCTGAGCTGAGTCTAACAGTGCTGTGACCCCTCTCACATGCTCAGTGGTATCCCTACCTGGAATAAAGCCATGCTGCCAGTGGGAAACCAATTTATTAATCACTATTAATTAAGGAGATAGGGCAATAAGAGCTTAGTAATAATGGGTCTTTTTCTTTTTCAAAACAGTTACGATATTTGCTGCCAGCCATGATACCAGGGCAAGTGCTCCATCTTGGACTACATTAAAGAAGTTAATTGCTCAATTCCTGATAAAACACCTTAACAAATTCCAAAGGAATCATATCTGGACCTGCCGCTTTTCCACTGGCCAGAGAATTCAAAGCTGCTGCTATCTCATCGGATGTTATAGCGTCGCAAGCTATTAACCTCATGCAACCGCCCCAGGGGGATTTTGTCCGGATATAAATTAAGCTTGCGTCCAACATATCAGCATCCTGGGCCTCCTGCTGATATAGTGTATGATAATATTCTCTAAACACCCTTACAACCTTCAAATTTCCCTTCACTATCTGTCCATCTTTCTCTTTGACCACGCTAATAAAAACGCAAAATCTTTTGTCTAGTTCTAAAGGCCAAAAGCCTGCCAATCTTTTCGCTACATTCATAGCATTCCTGTTGATGTGTCTGTGTCTTGGCAAGGTCTCACTGTAAATAAAACAGAGAAATTCTGGTCCTTACTACTGCAATTTGGTTTAAGATCTCTTGCATAGAGAGGTTGTATTTATTCACCTCCACTATCTGAGCTTCCAATCTTACCAATTCGGCCTGGACAGTGCTTGTGAATTTTGATCGTAGCTTTTCCTTACTCAAACTATAACTTAGGGTCTTCCCTCGGATTCCTGCCTTTAAGGCATCCCAAACCACCCCGCTAGGGGCGGATCCTCAATTGATTTCCAGGAAATCTGGAGTCCACTTTTTCCTATGTGTGATATATGCCTGATCCAACAGCAATCCCCTGTCAAATGACAATATCTTAGAGTGTTGTGCCTTACTGAGAGCCGATAGTTCTATTACCAGGGGGTTGTGATCAGTCATAATTCTTGGATGCTTTTCAATCCATAACCCCTCGCATAATGAGGCTGATAATAAAAAATAATCTAGCCTAACAAATTTCTTATGGGGATAGGTAAAAAAGGTAAACCCCGGGTCAGGGGCCTTACATTGCTACCACGCATCAACTAACCGATGGCTTGCGACCAGCGTTTGAAAACCTTGATATACTTCTGGTTTCCTCCCTATATATTGTCCCTGTTACAGGATGAGCAAATTACTATCAGTATGTATATTCAAATCCCCACAAACAATGATTGGTAAAGCCCAGGTTGTTAGTTCTATATTAATAAAGTCAATTACTGCTGGTTCATCAAGATTAGATTCATAAACGGAGCAAACAGAAAATCTAGACCTGCCTTTTAAAATCAACTATCGGCCCAGTTTATCTGAAGATCTCTTAACAACTTCTAACATCTTAATACGTACCACTACTGCCACTCCCTTCGTTGTTGTTCCCTGTTTAGTATATACCAATCATTGATACCCGGGGAATTCCAATGAGTGTTTTTGGGAGACAATAATATGTGTCTCCTGCCTACAGATAATATCCCCCCTCAATGTTTTTGCCCCTTCAACTACAAAACTCTGTTTTCTACTGTTATTTAACCCACCAACATTTAGCGTGGCAATAAACAGGTTATTGTCATGTCCCATTTAAATATATGTATGCGTGTGCATGTGTCCCTTCAACTCCAAATATGAATGCACGAAATTCAATACATTGACCTTCGGTGCGCCCCCCAACCCTGGCCCCCCCCAAGCTCCTCTACCTCCCTGTGCCATCCGTTACCCCACACCCAACCCAACAACCCCCTTCCAACCTACCCACCCCCCCATCTCTACCAAATGAGACTACCAGACTGTTAGGTCTGTAAGATGGATAGGTTGCCCCCTCCCCTACCCGATGGCATTAATACTTCTTAGAGTCCTAGGGCCAGATGTATCAAAGGGGTTTATCCATTCTGTGTCTATGGGAAAATGCTTTACTACATATGGCCCCTAATTCCCAGTTGGCTGTTTTTTTTAATAAAAAACATAGTGCATGGGGAAAAATCGCAATAATCACTGCAGTATTGTGGTCTCAGACTTCTTCCCATGGCCTGTTTCACAAGTGTCCAATAATCTTGTCTTATACCATTAACAGTCTAACATTAAGTCAGTTTTTCCAAATATACGTTGGCCTTATATACTGAGGAGAATACCTGTACAGTGCTCCTATGGCCAGTTTTTAGCCGGACAGGGTTGAGTGGATATGCTTCTGCCCCTATCTCCTGAAAGGGGGCTTATCATTTGTCTCAGTCGCCAATGCCATTCAACAGTAGCATGGCAGTAGTCAGGGTGAGAAAAAAAAAGAAACACTCTCGCAATCAATTTTGAAGTCGGGCGGGCTTTCTCAAAAAACGCCTGCCACAGCAAATAGTTGCCAAAATAAACAATTACAGCCCTGGTTTGTGGTTGAAGATCTGTGGATTTTTCCCTTCATTTTTTCAGGTTTAACGGAAACCGGTGGGCTCTCTGTATCTCCTACTCCCAATCCCAGCTTTCTAGTTCAGAGAAGGCACCTCTAAATAGTTTGATGATATAAGCCTTCATATCTTGGCAATCCACCCCTTCTTTAATCCTCAAAATTTGCAGGTTGACGATTTTCAAAATATTTTACTTTCCACTGAAGATTGTAATCTGTGACTTGTGCCTTGCAGATTGTTGTGTCAAAGTACCCACATCAGTCTCTAACATGCTAGTACGACTCTCCATTGCAGTGATATGTTCACCGATCTCTGAGCAGGACTTTGCAATCTTTCTTACTGACACTTGGAGCTGCTTACTAGCAATCCTGATCGTCTTGCAGTCACTCTGCGTCTGTTTATGATGTAACATCATTGTTTGGTAGATAAGGTGTAGAGAAGAAGGTTCAAGAAGCTCTACCCAACCAGGGTCAAGGTCCATGGGGTCTTTAGAGGGGACATCTCTATTATCTTGGAGTTGCTGGGTCGCAGAGTACTCCCATGACAGTGCCCTCGCGCTTGCCGCCCTGGCGGGCTTTTTTTTTTCTTTCCAGTTATATTCTTTTCTCTTTTCCCAAAGTCAGCTTTTTTAGATCCTTTTTTGGGTGCTATCTCTCTTGACCCCACTTTAGAGGGGGTTGAGCTGCTACTATAATCCAGCTCTGTTGATGAGCTGTAGTCCTCCCCCTCCCTGGATTGATCTGATAGTGAAAAAAGGTTTCCACAACCTCACCCTGTCCAGGTTTGAATTCCTTAGGTGGTCTGGTGTCTATAACGGCTGCAAAAGTGCCTCCAAATCTCCTTGGGCCTTCACCAGGGTACTGCTGTGCATGAGCTACCTCACCATTGTGCCTCATATCCTGTATGTGCTGAGGTGGTGACACATTTTCACTTTCGTTTTGCGCCCCTGAATGGGCCCGCACTCTCTGACCGATACTGGTGCCTCCATGTTAGACTTAAAAACTGCATTGCTTGTGCCAGCCGCTAAGGAGTCTTCTAAATACTATTGTCATTGACTTGGAAGGGGTTAACATCGAGCCCCGACTGTGCCACTGTACAGAGGATGTCATCTGTTTCCAGCCGCTTCTGCGGCTGATCTTGCTGTGCTGAAGTTGTAGAGCCATTACCCCTTTCCCAGTTGGGGTTGTTAACTGTTTATTTGTTGAGGGGCTCTAAGAATATCCGGGATCACTGGTCCATCACCAGACTGTAAATCCACCCTAAATCCACGCTCCAAGTTGGAGTACTCCAGCTGGTCATGCCTTTTCCTGAGATAAGCCCCCTGGGGCTTAGAAGTCAGCCTCCGTCCGTCATTGGAGGCACCCCCTAAAGAAAGAGGCTGCCTCCATTCTATTGCACCGGCACCAGGTTTTCCCTGCATGCTGGTTTTTTTTTCGGAGCCATACTGAGTGGGCACGGCTGCCGACGCCTACTTCCCAGGCAGCCATGCCCGCAAGACCGGTCTCTCCTCTGCGGGCTCCCCACACCGCTGATGCATCTGAACGCCGGTGCACCAGCACGGCCCGCGGTCCGCAGCCGCTACAGGACTGACCCTGCAGCACTACCACACTGACCAGTACCACCAATCCAGGCTTGCACATTCCACAGCAAGGGAAAAGGAAAAAAAGGCACTCATGCCATCGAGAACAGTGGAGAGGAGACTCCCTGCAGCTGCTCACATACATTCGGCCACCTATCTTGTCTCTAAAAAAAGAAAAATTATGATTGCTAAAAGGAAAATTATGCTGGAATGTTGGTCTCTCCTTGGTGCCTGTCTGAAGTCTGACCCTGAAACTGTCCGGTAGGTAAGCTAGAGTCTTAAGCTTTCTCCAAGTTTTGCTCATGCAAGAGAGGACTAGGATAAGGCTTGAGTATTGAGAAAAGACAGTAGTTGTATTATAGAGTGAAGGAAAAGGACAAAAAGAAGCAGGGTAAGCTTCATGAGGAGTCAGGAGTGTACCAAGAAGACTCAGAATCAGAGCAAGAACATAAGGAGTTTCACATGTGAGCCAGCAATACAGCAGACGCATACTTGCCTGCATTTCCAAATCAACGCACCTCTCTCTAGTTCACAGAGCTGAGTGAGTGAGTAGTAGGCCTCAAAGCTTTTGCCACCATCATGAATTCTCTTTGAAGTCGATAACTTTCTCCTTCTAGCTGTTTAGGTAGTCCTGGCCCGAGTTCTTCCATCCTTCTCCTCCAGATTCAGAGTAATTCCGTCCCAGTCCCAAACCGAGTAAGCTAAGCCTGTGAAGTGTACTGCAGTTGAAATGAAGATTAGAACAAATAGAGAAACAAATCTGGAGTATTTTGTGTGGATTTGTGTTTGGTAACCAATGTGGCTGGCCCTTTCTGAGAAACTAGAAAAAACTAAGGAGTGGACCCTGCAGGTAAATTTCACTAACTTTGAAAGGCCAATCACTTTCATGAAAAAAATGATCACCCATCAGCCCCCAAACATTGAAAATCCTCGGAAACAAGTCTACAGATGTCTTGAACTCACTCCTTCAACGCAGCCACTACAAATATTAGTCATCACTCACAAATTTGACCACTCATTCGTGCAAATAGCGTTACTTTAGTACTAGAAGTAGTTACCTCTTCCAATCGAAGTTGGGTGGTTGAATAAAATATCTGCTCTTTGATAGCAACTCAACAAATGGTTGACCTTGGCACTGACAGACTTTTGTTTTAATCAAAGATCTTCTAGAGCAGCCCTGCTAAATAAAAGTAGGATAGGCAGTAACATGTGAGGGAGGCAGTCTTTGTCTGCAAATGTTTCGAACGGTATGTAGGGGCTTATTCACTGCATGTGTCCAACTCCAATCCGGGCTTCTAATGTGTGACTATAAAAATGGTGGGGCAGCATAAATCTGACACAAACATAAAGCTCCAATTTTTTTTGCAAAGAAAGAAAGACAAAAACAAATTCAAAGAGAAATCAACTAATTACAAAGTTCTATGGTGGCAATGGCATACTCGGTCTGGGAAGTAGAGTTCATCCCCAAACTCTGGTGGTTCACCCTGAAGATGGTCAGCTAACACACATGATTTTGACTACTCATCCTCTTCCTCCTCCTGTGGTGTTTCAGAAATGATGCAATCAGGTGGTATGAAAATCTGGTTCATTTTAATCATTGTTAGTCTCCACATTTAGAGACGAGTGACTGGTCCTTCTGACTGTTACATCTGTATCTGCTGCACTGAAAACATGCTAAGCAGACACAATGGCTACAGGATGAGCCAGATACTTTATTGCCAGCTGTTGCACTCTGGCCATTGGAAACTATTCTATTACCAATACACCAATGGGTTTTGATCCACTTACACCTCTTTCAGGTCATCCAGATACTCCTGGAACATCCTCTGAATGGTCATTGGTGCTCCCACCTGCTCCACTTCTTTCTCCTTCGCCTCTGCACGCACTTAAGACCTGCCACTTGTAACCAAGCCAATGCAGACGCTGGGTCTGATTCTTCTGTTGCTATTATCACCAGTTTTCTTGTTTGTTGGGTTGGGGGATGTGAGACAAGACTGCTCCCTCTGGAAGTTGAAGACGGCATACTGGAACTGCGGAGTAGGACTCTAAGTTCCAGACGTTCTTCTTCCAGTTCTCCTGCTTGCTCAACAATTCACCTTTTGTATTGTTAAACATCCCCTTAAGAACAAGAAAAGGTATCAGAACGTTTTTTTTATTGCATAGATCTAGTAGGCTAGCACAGATGTACTATTTAGGCGAGATGATGTCATTTCGCAGCCTTGCATTACAAGACAAGCAATAGCTTGGGCTAATAACCAAGGCATGAGCTTCCCGGTCTTCATTCCGACCCCCTACTGTAAACCTTTCAGACACCTTCTTTAGCTGCCTCTGTAGCAGATGCAATAACCAGATAGCTTGGCCAATTGCACTGTCCTCCTTGCTAACTTCCCGCATGAAAACCTCAAAAGGGAGCAGTATCTGTGTGATGCATTTGACTAGACCCCATTTGTCAGCATCCATGGTCAAAACTCTACTGATTGCATTAGCTCCTCTTTCAATGACATAGTCACTGATCCGTTTATACTTCTCAAAAAGTGGTTGCAACATATAATAGGTTGAGCTTCAGTGTGTTTGTACCTCCTGTATCAGTGCTTTAACTAGTACACTGTTATGATGTTGAAGAATCCACAACTGTTTCTGGGCTTTAAAAGAATGGCTGAAATGAGTGCAGATGTGTCTGCAGGTGGTCAGTATGTTGCTTGTTGCTAACTATGTCCTCTTTTTTAAGAAAGTCTTGCACAACCAGGTTGATGCAGTGCATCAAACACAGGAGGCTGAAATAGCATCCTTTTGCCATGGCCTTGACTATGTCACTGCCATTGTCCGTGGCAACAAATCTAACTCTAAGATCTCTGGGTCACTGCCATTCAGACACCGTACTATTAAATTCCACAAAGATGTTTGCAGCAGTGTGGGACTTCTCCATGGTGAACATGGCTACTGTTGCGTGCTGCCGAATGCTTTTAAAAATTTCTTCAGGGCCAAGACCTATGGATAACTTTTGCATTACCCCCAGAAAAAAGATCCAGTGTGCAGTGGTGCACATGTAATCGGTCACCTGGCAACTGGTCCACATGGCTGTCATCAGGTGGATGGTGTGGACAACACTTTGCTGCAAAGTTTGTCCAACCAATTGTAACCCTTTGTTGTGCAGCTCCAGCAAAATAGGACCGGCTTGGAACCTTCCATTTTGGGAAGAGGGCCGCCACAAACCCTAAGAATCCCCCTACTTTCACAAAAGATAAAGGGAGGAGGTCTACCATTAACATTTTTGTCAGCTTCCCATTGTACAAATGTGCCATTGGGTGGTTGTGTTTATAGGGCCCCTCCTGACTAAACATGCCCAAAATGTTAGCCTGGATTGGATTTTCTTCTTCTTTTGTGGGGCCACTGACGCCGGTGGCTTTTCAAAGGAAGGTGGTGGTAGACTCAGTGCATGTTGTGGTGCAGTCACCGCATGCTGTGGTGGCTCCAACTGACTCTGACTCTTCCTGTGCATTGTGAGGTCCCTGGGGCGGGTGATTCTGATGCACTGCTGGGGACAAGGCTGCTTTGCATGAGGATGATGTCATCCGCTTCTTCCTCACCTTCCACCGTGGTGTAGCTGATGTTTCCTGGCTTTCCTCAGGTTCACCACTGTAACCACGTTGAGCCGTTTGTTTAAGGTGCTGCTCCCACTATATTGTGTGTTGTTTTTTCATATGGGTCTTCTGTACTCCAGTACCATGTTGTGAACCAGGCTTACCTCAATGAACACTCGCGTGGCAAATGGAGCATATGGCAACTGTCTCCTCCTGTTTTCTAATTTTGAAAAAGTACAAAACTGGGGAGGAGTACTTTCTAATTGGGCCACTGCCAATGCTTGGAGAAGAGCTGGATGTAGCTGGTCGTGGTTGTGTCAATTGCCTCTCTGTAGTGCATGCTTGTACTGCGATAGGCGTTGTTGCAGGTCACTGCTATGGCCTTAAAAATATTGGAGCTGACGTGCTGCCTGTGCCAGATTCCTCAGAGTAGGTTGGATAGAAATGTCGGACTCCACTGTAGCAGCTTCCACAATGACTGTGTTGTCTTCATCATCCTCATAATCCCCTTCCATGATTCTAAGGCTTTCTGGAACTTTTATTTTCCCTTGACTCTCTTGGCATCTCCCAGACGTTGCCGGATCCACTCCATGTCCCTATCATCGTCATCAGAAGTGGAGCTTGGAGAAGATGGTGGAGAGGTACCATTCCTTTTACTTGCTGAAGATCTGGGAGTCCTTGCTTCTAAAAGAGGAGGTTCTTGCTTGACAGAAAGCTCAACCTCCTGTTCTGCTCCAACTTTGGGAAGATCTGGCTGAGACTGCTGTCCACTTTGCTCTGTTTCCTGAAATGATTGGGTACTACTTTAAGAAAAGGGCAAATCCAATTCAATATCACTGCTTGTGGGCATCGCCATGATTGCAGTGGCTGCCTCACTGACAGGCATGGGCTTGGGTTGGGGTGGTGCTGTTGATGCGGGAGTACTCCCAGATTTCTCCCCAGAGGCTGGTGTGACAGCAAGCCAACAGCTCCCAAAAAAGGTTGCAGTTGGCATGCCACCAGTAGAAAGCTGCTTCTTCTCACTGGCCACTTTCTTGGGAGCTACTTTCTTTGGGGGCATTTTAACTAGCTTTAGGTTGGCACTGGCACTAAGATGCACTAGTCAAAGAGTTTGGTGCCTGTGGACTGTAGTAAATGTAAGGCCTTCTCGTTTGCAGTATAGTGGGTGATGTGGGGTCTCTTCTCTTGTACACCTAAAAAAGGAAGCAAGAAAAAAATTTAGGTAATGAAAGGTGGCATTGTTGCTGCATGTTGAAAATAGTACAGAGAAATGTAATCTTGGTGTGGTTGGTTTCTTATGAAATATACCTAGTATTTAATAAAACATTGCAAACGCAAACCAAACCATCACACCATAAAAAATAAAAAAAATCAAATCAGACAGCACACTAGGCATATCTAGCTCTTTGTTTATTTCCATCTGGTTTAGGAGACACCTTGGGTAGTCAGAGAGAGGTGCATGGGTAAATGGAATAATCCTTTAAATTAAATAACCTATGACGGCAAGGTGGTCCAGGAGAAATGGAATAATCACTAACAAAATAATTTATACTGTTGCTTTGTCTACCGTGCTCCACAACCAGGGTGTCCTGGAGGAAATGGAGTCCCACCTAAGAAACTGAGGCCCTCATTACAACCCTGGCGGTTAATCCCACTTACCGCCATGCTGGCGGCGGTCAAGATACAGTGGGCACGGAGGAAATCCGCTACAGGTATTACGACCCACATCTTGTAATCCTCCACAATACAGACACCCACACAAGTCCGCCACACCAAAGGTCAGTGATAAACTGGTGATAGCAAAACCCACACCGTCACGCCAACAGGAATACGCCCACAGTATCACGACCCACGAATTAACGTGACGGTCTTTCAACTGCGGTAAACCATTGGCGGTACACACAGCCGCGCTCAAAATACACACACATTTATAAAACACCACCACATTGGACAATTCAAAATACACACACCTGATACACACACACACCACACCCACACACTCACACCACTATAAAACACACACCCACATTACCCACAACCCCTTACAATGAAAGATTTGGAAGAATTAGAGAGAGAGAGAGAATAGCAAACACAAAACCAACATCCACAGGCACACAACACCATCACTCATACAACATCCACGCACCTCAAAGAACACACACCAACACAACACTTCACACAGCACAACAAACATCACCTCACACATCATCCAAACCACATTATGGCACCTCAAGGACACCCCAGGTTTTCTGAGGAGGAGCTCAGGGTCATGGTGGAGGAAATCATCTGGGTAGAGCCACAGCTATTCGGACACAGGTGCAGCAGACATCCATTGCAAGGAAGATGGAGCTTTGACAGAGAATTGTTGATAGGGTCAACGCAGTGGGACAGCATCCAAGAACACAGGATGACATTAGGGAGAGGTGGAACGACCTACGGGTGAAGGTGCCTTCCATGGTATCCAGACACCAGGTAGCCGTGCAGAGGACTGGCGGTGGACCCCCACCGCCTCCCCCACAACTAACAACATGGGAGGAGCAAGTCTTGGCAATAATGCATCCTGAGGGCCTCCCAAGAGTAGCAGGAGGACTGGACTCTGGTAAGCCAAATCTTTAATACTATATCCCCCACCCTACCTGCATGCCATCACAAACTCCTACCCCTACCCTCACACCCATCACCCCAACACCTCACAGATACCCCAATATCACTACCCATACATCCCAAAACCAAGCCCTGCATGTTACACCAATTCATGGACACCCATTATAGACCTGCATGGACACCCATCACCAAAGCATGTCCAGTAGAGAGACTCACCCAGCCCACAAAATCCCCAAGGCAATAATGCAAGCACATGAGTAGAGGAAAACTCACCCATTGCACAAGATGGCACACACAGAGACAATAATAATGCATTTACACCCCAACAGGACCCCTACCCAACGTCACCGGCAGGAGGTGCCAGACATATCCAATCCCCCCACAGAAGAGGCCCACAGTGACAATAGCAGCTCTGCACGCCTGGACCAAGATGACCAGCCCGGCCCATCAGGGACCTCTGGACAGTCGGTTCCCCTGCCACAGTTGCAAACCACCACTGAACCTCCCCCCTCAGGAAACACCACCACAGCACCCACTCAGTGGGCCAATGCCACTGTCCCCAGGACACGTCAATCAGCATTGTGTGCACCACTACAAGGACCCCAGGCAAAACCAGTAACCCAAGACAATCAGGGACCTGGGGTCAGTGGCAGTGGGCACATGGTTCAGGGGACAGAGGCACAGGACAACAGGGAAGCTGGGAGGACTGCTATGTGACAGGGTGAGGACAGGCCCATGGAACCCACTCTCCACAAGGCACTCTCAACATCATGGGAACATACCACCCTTCCCAGGAGATCATGGGCACGGTATTGGCCAAGTTTCAGGAGACCCAACGGCTGCAGGAGGAACAGCACCTCTGGATCAGGGAGGACTTGAAGTCTATTAACACCACCCTGGTCACCATTGAAGGGGTGCTGGTAGACATGGCCAACACCATGAGGGAGAAAGTGGCACACCAACGGGCCCCTGACACTAGCCTGAACGATGAACAGCCCTCCACATCCGCCGGTACTAGTGGACAGGAGGCCCCGCCACAGGAACAACAGGCCACCAGCACCCCACCTCCTGCAGAAGGAGAACCACCCCGCAAACAGTCCCTGCAATCCAGGCACAAGACAGAGAACATTGCCAAGACCCTGTCAGGAAATAAGACTCTCCTGATTGTCACCCTTCTGTCCCACTATGTCACCCTGCCCACCTTGAATTGCCATTACTCCACTTCCTATGCCCCCTTGGACAATGCACCTGTGATACAAAGAGACTGGACTCAACCATGGACATTCCTCCACCATCACCCCAGCCCATTGCACATCCCCCTCCACAGAATAGCACTTAAATAAACACCCTTGCATCACAAAACGATCTGGAGTCAGTCTGTGCTTTCACAAGTGTGTTATTACAACCTCTGTGACAAATATCAATGTCAATGTTCATTTGCACATACCAATGTATGACAGTTGTTGGGCAGCAGTAAACATAGCAGAAGGCAGAATGTGGTACCCAGATCTGTAAAAAGGAAAGGCAAAGTGAACTGTTAGGGTCCATACACAGAGGTAAAAAGGCAGAATCATGCAATGTCCTACAGTAGTCTGATATGAGAGGAGCAGTGCCAGTCTCTTATCTGTGTCTCACTGGAAGTACTGCATGATGATGTTGTTACGGTTGTCTATATCTTCTTCTTCTGCCTCCTCTTCTTCACTATCCACGGGCTCCACAGCTGCCACAAGACCAACATCAGGCCCATCCTCCTGTAGAAAAGGTACCTGCCGTCGCAAAGCCAGGTTGTGCAACATACAGCATGCCACGGTGATCTGGCACACCTTCTTCGTTGAGTAGGATAGGGAGCCACCTGTTCAATTGAGACACCGGAACCTGGCCTTCAGGAGGCCGAACATCCGCTCTATAATCCTCCTAGTTTGCCATGTGCCTCATTGTAGCGTTCCTCTGCCCTTGTCCTGGGATTCCTCACTAGGGTCAGTAGCCATGACAGGTTGGGGTAACCAGAGTCACCTGCAAATGTCGAGCAACAACTGTTAGACACACATTTATCCTTAGTGACAACCCCATACCCAGACACCTATATCAACTGTATTGGGACCTTGGCCTCACCTATTAGCCATACACGGTGCCTCTGGAGTTGCCACATCACATAAGGGATGCTGCTATTCCTCAAAATGTAAGCATCGTGCACTGAGCCAGGATACTTGGCATTCACATGGGAGATGTACTGGTCTGCCAAACACACCATCTGCACATTCATCGAATGATAGCTTTTCCAGTTTCTGTACACCTGTTCATACCGGCGGGGTGGGACAAATGCCACCAATGGCACCAATGATGTTGGGGATATGTCCCAGGGCATAGAAGTCACCTTTCACTGTGGGCAAATCCTCCACCTGTGGGAATACAATGTAGCTGTGCATGTGTTTCAGCAGGCCAGACAACACCCTGGACAACACGTTAGAGAACATTGGCTGTGACATCCCTGATGCCATGGCCACTGTTGTTTGAAAGGAACCACTGGCCAGGAAATGGAGCACTGACAGGACTTGCACTAGAGGGGGGATTCCTGTGGTATGGCGGATAGATGAAAGCAGGTCTGACTCCAACTGGGCACACAGTTCATGTGTTGTGGCACGATCAAGTCTGTAGGTGATAATGATGTATCTGTTTTCCATTGTCGACAGGTCCACCAGGGGTTGGTATACCAGAGGATGATGCCATCTCATCATCTGCCCCAGCGGATGTGCCCTGTGGAGGAGAAGGGTGGGTAGAGGGTCATATACCACATTGCTTGCACAAGGGTGTTTTTCAACATTGTGATGTAATCGGTGTGTGGCACTGTCTGTCTGTATTCCTGCCATGTGGCCCCCTGAATCGGCGGCTGCCTGACCTGTAAGGAGGGAAAAGGGGAAATGAGGTAACTGCGCTGAAATTGTGCAGCAGGTAGGCAGATGAAGACTGTGGCGCAATTCAGCAATGGTTATTATTGGGCCCTATGGGTTCCAGGAGCCAATGACGATATACCCCGGTGGTACGCACAACAGCGGACATAACCGCCATTTTCTATATGTTCACTCACTTGATACCTGACCTTCAACATGAGAGGACCTACACTGCAAGTGCTGCTGTGACCTGAGTCTGGAAGCGACAATGGCTACAGTGTCTGGGGAAAGGGCCCCTGCCTTTACCGCGGAGGAGTTGGACAACCTGGTGGCTGGGATCCTCCCCCAGGACACACTACTCTACGGCCCTCCAGAAAAATAGGTGAGTAAACTGTGAGCATGTTGGATGGGACATGAATGTATGGAGTAGCGTGGATGGAAGATATGTGGTTGGGGGGGCTGTGGCCAGCATGTGAGGATGGTCAGTGTATGTGTTTCAGGGCATGTTTGGGAAGTTGTGGCCAATGAGTAAGAATAACCGGACAGGGGAGCAAAATCCATTCTGACTTTGCCTTTCCTCTAGGTCAGCGCCCACCAGAAGAACGGTATTGGGCGTGCCATCGCCAAGGAAGGGCGGATCCTGGGGTCTACCATAGAAGGAGCACCCACTGCCACAAAAGGTGGGAGGACCTGCGCCACTGGAGCAAGAAGATGACAGAGGCCCAGCTGGGGATGGCCTCCCAACGTGGAAGGGGTGCCTGTCGCACCATGACCCCCCTGATGTACCAGATCCTGGTGGTGGCATATCTGGAGTTGAGGGCATCACAGCAGCCACAAGAGGGTGAGTACAGTCTCATTCAGCTGACTCTGCGCGCTTTACGAAGTGTCTGGGTGGGGGAAGTGGGCTGTGTGTTCCCCTGGGCCAGGGCGAACTTACTAGGGTAGGTCCCTTGTTAGGCAGGCTCTGTGGCACTCCAACCCCAATAGTAGCAGTGGACATCTACACCTAGTCAGGCTCCTGTGGGTTCCAGGTGTGCAGCAAATGTGGTTAGGCACAGTCCCCCATGGCCAGGTGATTTTCCTAATAACTGTTAGTGCATGGCCTAGTGCATAGGGCTGCTACCTGTGTGTTGTGTCCGCCAACGGTGGTGTTGTTGCTGGCATTGACCATGTGTCTCCTCTGTCTTTCCCGTCCGTTTTGTTTTGTCACCCTGTCCTTGTGTGCATTAGCATCATCTGGCGGAGGAGCATTGGCACTGGAGCAGGAGGGAGCTGCAACCCGCATGGCCCAGGAGGGTTGATGTACAGAGTCTGAAGGCACCAGTGGGACGGATGGCGAGGGGAGCTCCACGACGGGGACAGGAGCAGACACCAGCATCAGCGACTCCTCCTCTGATGGGAGCTCCCTAGCAGTGGCGGGCACCGCCTGTGCCCACCGCAACAACAGTTACAGCCGCCGCCCCCCCACCAGCACCGCCCTCCCAGCAGCCCCTCAGTGTGTTTCCTGTGCCCGCTCACCCAGGAGGGTGGGCATCTCCTTCGCCCCAGGCACCTCAGGCCCTGTCCCAGTCAGCCCTGCTGCTCTCAGGGATGAGGCTATTGACCTCCTATGATCCCTCACTGTTGGGTAGTCAACCATTTTGAATGCCATCCAGGGTGCCGAGAGGCATTTGCAACAAACAAATACATACCTGGAGGGCATTTAATCTGGCATGGCGGCCCAACAGAGAGCATTTCAGGCTCTGGCCTCAGCACTGATGGCAGCCATTGTCTTTGTGTCTAGCCTCCCCCTCCAACTTCCACTACCCAGACCCAGTCTCCTCTACCTCAGCCTATCCCAAGCACACTATCAGACCAGCATGCACACAAATCAACACACAAAAGTGGCTCAGGCAAACATAAGCACCACACATCACACAGGCACTCACACAAGCACCATACCCATGCAGACACAACAACATCCATTGCCTCCACTGTGTACCCCTCCTCCACGTCCTCCACCTCCCTCCCAGTCTCGTCTCCACGCACACCTGCATGCACTACATCCTCAGCCACTACCTCCATCACCAGCACGCCCATCACCACACACCGCTCATGTGCAATCACCACCCCCACTACCATGCACACATCCCATGTGTCTTCTCCCAGTGTGTCTGTGAGCCCTCCTCCCAAACAACACAAACGCAGGCACACACTCACTCAACAGCCATCCACCTCACAACAGCCTCCAGCCTATGCACCTTCACCAAAAATCAGCATACACCTCCCACAACCACTACCTCTTCCTCCACTCCCAAACCCTCTCCATCTTCCCGTCCCAGTGTGTCTAAAAAACTTTTCCTAGCTAACATTTGACCTCTTCCCTACACTTTCCCCCCGTCCTTTCCCTAGGGCCAGGATGTCCAGATCCCAGCCCAGCAGCTCAGCCACAAAATCCTTGAGCACTGTGGTCCCTGCAAGTTCGGGAAAAGTGAAGGCGGCACCCATCAGGGCTGCCAGTGTGCCACCTAGTGAGGCCAAGGACCACCCTATACCACCACCTGCCAAGGTGAAGAAGGGGCCCACATTCCGGAGGGAAAAGCTGCACCAACCACCCAGCAAGGCCTCTTCCAGAGCCAAAGAGGACAGTGCCAAGGTCCCAGCAGCGACTTCCAAGGTAGGGAAGGGACACAAAGCCAAAGGGAATTCAGCTCAGGGCACAGAGCCTCCAGGTGAGGGACTGGTGTCACCCCTTCTGCAAGACAGAACAGCAACCTGTACGGCGGTGGCCACTGCCGCAACTACCGTCACACCTGCACCGCCACCTGCACAACCACTTGCATGTCTGCTGCCTCTACTACAGTCCCCAGCATCATCCCCAGTCTGCACCCTTCTGAGACTGCAAGAGATGGCCTGGTGTCTTCCTCCACAGGTGCTGACACCTGCACTACCGCCAGTATCTCCGCCGCAGACAGTGCCGCAGACACCGCCGCAGACACCGCCACCTGCCCCGCGCTGTGGCCAGCCAGTGCAACCATAGCGAACATCACCATCATCCCCAGTGGGCACCCTTCCGAGGCTGCAGGAAACATCCTGGACCCTGAACACACTGCTTGAGGCACCACAACCAGCACTGGCACTACCAGCAGTTGGCAGGCTCAGTCGCCGCAGGGTGGAGTGTATCTCTGCCTCTATGGAGTATCATGCAACCTGTTCCCAGAAATTCTCATGGCTCAGACACCCAGGTGAGGGAATGGGAACTGCCACCTCCAGGTGCAGCATCACTGGCCACCATGTCCCCTCCAGAACCAGTGGAGAAAAGCATTCACTACACCAATCCTTGGCAGGATGAAGCACTCTGGGCACCATGCCCCCTCCAGAACCAGTGGAGAAAAGCATCCACTACCCCAGTCCTTGGCAGGATGCAGCACTCTGGGCACCATGCCCCCTCCAGAACCAGTAGAGAACAGCATCCACTACCCCAGTCCTTGGCAGGATGAAGCACTCTGGGCACCATGCCCCCTCCAGAACCAGTGGAGAAAAGCATCTGCTAGAGAGACTGTGGCTTTGTACTCCCCAGGACCAAGCAGTGGGCAAACCACCCACTTGGAGACTTGAGAGACTTGAGAGACTGTGGCTTTGTACTCCCCAGGACCAAGCAGTGGGCATACCACCCACTTGGAAACTTGAGAGACTTGAGAGACTGTGTCTTTGTACTCCCCAGGAGCAAGCAGTGGGCAAACCACCCACTTGGAGACTTGAAAAACTTGAGAGACTGTGGCTTTGTACTCCCCAGGACCAAGCGGTGGGCAAACCCCCCACTTGGAGACTTGAGAGACTGTGGCTTTGTACTCCCCAGGACCAAGCAGTCGGCAAACCACCCACTTGGAGAATTGAGAGACTTGAGAGACTGTGGCTTTGTACTCCCAGGACCAAGCAGTGGGCAAACCACCCACTTGGAGACTTGAGAGACTGTGGCTTTGTACTCCCCAGGAGCAAGCAGTGGGCATAGAGCCCCTCATGGAGCAGTGGCGTCACCCCGTCATCCGGCTGAGGTGCCCCCCCTCCCCTTTCTCCGGTCTTGCCTGTGTTTTTTTCGAACTGAGGCCCCTGCGGTGTTCTCTCCGTTTTGAGGCAGGTGTCATGTGTGAGCTTCGCCCATGCTTTTTGGGACCACTAGTCCACGGACATGTAATGGAACAGTATAAGGACTTGTGTACTTGCTGTAAATATTTGTATATACTGATCTTTTAAAGTTATCTTGGCCTATCTAGTTTCTCAATGATTGCACTCGTTACAATCATTTTGTTTGGTCCTTGCGTTCTTCCAGGGGGTGACGGGGTGTATCTGTGATGTGTTTGGATGTGTTCGTGTGTCTGTGGTTGTGGGTGGGGGTGGGGGTGTTGCATGTTGCGTGTGTGTCACTCTCTTTTTCCTCCCCGCCTCCCCTGTGTGCTAGGTGCAGTACTCACCTTGGTCGTCGCCGCCGTCTTTGATGTTCCAGAAGAGAAGGTAAACCAACATTCATAACACCTGTAACTCGGGCTCCATGGCATCCTGGTTCCTCGTTGGGTGTCGAGAGGTGAGTGGTTTCCGTTCCACAGACTGTTTCTGCCGTGCTTTCAATGGCGTTGGTGCCGCCCCGGAAAAGCTGGTGGATTGGTGCCTTGTAATACAGTGGGCGGAACCTTGTCTTCTGCCTGACTGTTGGCGGTTACCGCCGTGGCAGTGGAAGTGTTAAAGTGGCTGTCTGTGTTGGCGGTTTCCGTCGTGGTCATGATTCAATTTTTTGGACCGCCGGCCTGTTGGCTCTATTACTGCCGCTTTATCACAGACCACCAGGGTTGTAATGAGGGCCTGTATGCTGTAATTAAATTAATACAATTAAAAAAACGTAATTAAAAAAAGAAAAAAGTAAAAAAAAAAATATATTAAAAATTAAATATAAAAATTGAAAGAAAAAAGAAAAGAAAAAATTCAAAGAAATAAGTAAAAAATAAAATATAAAAATAAAAAATAAAAAGTTAAATAAAAATGATGGTGTTAAAAATTTAATTAAAATTAAAATTAGAAGTGTAAAAAATAAAATAGAAAAAATAAACGTAGAAACTCAAAAACAAATGATTAATATTTAATGATGTTTGCATGTAAGCCTATGTCAAAAACACACTGGATGCACAGTGTACACACAAAATGGCTGCCAGCCACATGGTCAAACAACAACAATAAGGAGGAAGCTTGGAGAACAAAGAACCCATACAAGCTTGTGGCAAAGAGACACTGGCTGCCTGCACAAAATGACTACCAGCCACATGGTCAAACAGCAACATGGAGCAAGGAGAACAATGTAGAACACATGCAGACCTATGGCAAAGGTACACTGGCTGCATGCACACAATGGCTGCCAGCCACATGCTCAAACAACAGGGATAAAGAAGGCATGGCAAACAAGGGTTACATGCAAGCCTGTGGCAAGGGACACTAGTTGGATCGACAAAATGGCTGCCAGCCAGCCAGCCACATGGTCAATTAACAGCAATGGGAAGCAAGGAGGATGCATGGAGAACAAAGAACACAGACAAGCCTATGTCAAAGGGACTCTGGCTGCATGCACAAAATGTCTGACAGCCACATGGTCAAGCAACAACAGCAAAGAGCAAGGAGAACAAAGAAGAACACATGCAAGCTGACAGCATAAGGACACTGGCTGCATGGACAAAATGGTTGCCAGCCAGCCACATGGTCAAACAACCACAACAAGCAGCAAGGAGGCATGGTAAACAAAGACCACATGCAAGCCTATGGCAAAGGGGCACTGGCTAGGTGCACAAAATGGCTACCAGCCACATGGTCAAACAACAAGGAGCATGAAGAACAATGAAAGACATGTGCAAGAATATGGCAAAGGGGCACTGGCTGCATGCACAAAATGGCTTCCAATCACATGGTAAAAACAACTATCCTCCTATGCCATCAAATATTATTACTCCACAATATATACACTTTAAAAAAAATTAAATGCAAATAATAGCCAACATTTTAAATTTAATCCAATGTCATCCCTGCCCTAAATAAACTTTTAAAAACACTGAAACATTTATTTCATGCACTGATGACTACTAGTACTGTGCTGACGGACTAAATGGCCCTTAG
Organism: Pleurodeles waltl; assembly: GCF_031143425.1. NCBI lineage: Eukaryota > Metazoa > Chordata > Amphibia > Caudata > Salamandridae > Pleurodeles > Pleurodeles waltl. The sequence goes on from NC_090447.1 coordinate 784,912,526, forward strand.
GAAATCTAGGCCACATACTAAAACAATATTACAAATAGAAACATGTAGAAAAGGTACTGAGTCATGCAACAATTTTCCTTTACAAAAGGTTAAAAATCAATGAAATGCAAAACACATAATAACTGGGCCCATTCTTAAACTCCAGGCCACCCACCACTATACAATTTTAAAATCAAATTAAAATACAAAGAAATACTGGTGCATGCCCAAGCAAACAAACAAAACCCTTATTCAATATAGTGTTAAATATTACTTGTTTGATTTCACAAAAACAAAGTCCTTAAATCCAAAGGTATATCAAGGAGACAAAGAGAGTGATTCTTCCACCTTGAAATCCAAGTGAAGAGGGACCAGGGGATGGACAAAACACTGAGAGGAGCATGCTAGAAATCCTTCCTATTTGAAAACAAAAAAGTTTCTCATTCTGAAAATCAAATTGCAAGGTTGATTGGAGAAGAAAAGCTCTTTTTCAATAGATTTAGTGGCTCTGGAGCAGAAACTCTACTTCTGAATTGAGTTTGCCCTCGCAAATGGCCCGTTTTGGCCCCTGGCACAGCTGGAAGCAACATGAGAGAATGTAAAGTCTTGAACATGCTCGCTAGCAGCCAAGTAGAATAATCACACTCTCAAGAGAGAGAGTGCCAAAACCCAATGAGTGAGTGTGAACAAACTCCGCTCTGTGCCAGAGAGTAGAATTCAGGAACTCTGTGTAGTGCAGAGCGCCCGAATTCCACAAACTCTACCGGCAGAGCAGAGTTCTACACCCAGGCCTAGTGAACATTGCAATATGCTCCATTTGTCACAAAGGTGTTCGTCAAGGTAAGCCTAGGTCATATTATGGTAATGGAGGCTCAATCTGTATCGGTGGTGTCTTGACTCGTGGCCAGATGCTTCTCCACTTGGCTGAACCCTGTCCCCTTTGCTTGCATGGGCTGATGCTGCAAATGCAAAGAGAAATAGGGTAACCACATGTCCCTAATCACACTTAAACAACAGCTCTGATTAGCAAACATTACTTTGATATCAAGTACGCCACAGCAACAAACTCTACCTAAGTGGCCCCTACACGTACCATACCAGATGCTTGCATGCCATTTGAACTGTCAACAGTTGCCCAAAGAAAATTCAGGATCTTAGACAGCTACAATTGTAATTATAACTCACGCCTCCACCATGCATAGTTTTTTCATCAAAACTTTTACAGCAAATATTACATTGATATTATTCATTATGTTATCAAAGATGTTATGAGTGCCATAATTTGTGAGGTAATTAGCAGTGCATGGTGAGGGCATGAGTTATAGTTACCTTAAGCCTAAATTATAGTTACTCTAGAGATAACTCTAACTATAATAGGAACATTTCTATGGTTTTGTACATTTAAAATTTGAGCCTAACTATAACGTCCCTGTAACCTTTGTTTTTTTCAGTGAATTTCTATGGATTTTTGAACATATAGTAATTTTCATTCAACCACCACAACGCATGGCCTATAGCCAGGCCCTGCTGCCAACTGCCTTAACTCCACAACCCTGAGAGGGAGAAAAATTGAGAGATTGAGGGAGACACAGTGATTTGGGCTTTGATTAATTATAGGCGTGGAATTAGATATTGCCGGACAAATTGAAAAGAAAAATGTTTTTTATCAATTAAAAAGAGTGGGATCACCTTTCTGTATGTAATGTAAATATTTATAGTTGAAAAGAAACTAAAGCAGGAAATGACCCCAGACTCACCTAGACTGGACCCCTTGGTCATGGCCGGCTGCCCAAGTTGAGTGGACTCCCTGTAAAAACAGGCACAAAGGAGCTAACCACAGTCCCCTGCATCAAGTCCTGCCTGTAGAGCCCAGCTGGCCAGCATCCAGTGGCCATTTTAGCATTCTGGACAGTTTTCTGGAACCTTGATTTGAGTTGCGGACACTTCAAGGACCCGGAAAGAACTTATGGAAGAAGATCCGGAAGTTTGGAGAATGCTTGAGGCAATTTTAAAAAAAACCTCTATAAGTAGACCGACCCGATGGCATGAGTTAAGCTGGCTACCTTCAACTTGACCTGGCCTCAATTTCAGGTTTGTCTCACTGAAAACTCCGGAGTTCCAGACTTCCAGGATTCAACCAGGGCCTTGAGCACAGTTATAATACACAAGGACAGTGTCATTTTGGTTTTAGGCATGGGGAGATTGAGTGATTTGCCTAGAATCACAGGATGTCAATTTGATGGCAAACCTTGCACCTGGTTCCCCAGTTGAAAATTCTGCAGCTCTGGCCTTAATGCCACATCATCTCCCTTAAGTGTAACACATACTCAAATGATCAACTGGATAAAAAAGACAAAAATAGCAAATCATTTTAAATTGCTTTGTCGCTGTATGACAACTCAAAAAAAAAAGGTCTTCAATTTAGTTGTTAGAGAGCTAAATCATATTTTTTATGGGACTGAGACCCTCCCATTTTTTATATTTTCTAAAGAAAATGCTTTAGGTATTGCAGTTTTGATTACATCAAGATGAAATCAGGCATACCATACCTTTGTAGTAAATATAGGATGTTAGCAATTTAGTTGTTCATTACAACATAGTGGGGAGCAGAGGTCAGGGTCATGGCCACATATAATTGAGGACAGGGAGGAGGGCGCAGCGGCAACAAGTTTACATGCTGGGCAGGCCGGAGAGGCAGTGGCAGCACAAAGGACCATGGAAGGCAGGGGAAATTGGGGCAGGGGAACCAACCAACAATGGGAAACAGACAAGAATGGCTTTGGTAATATAACAGAGGGCAGAAGGAAGAGGCAGTGGCAATACAGCCATCCATACCGACAGACCCAAGTCAGGCAGGAGAGTCCCAAAGTTTTAAGCCCAAAAGGGCTTTTTTTTATCTGCATTCTGCCTAAAATCTCCTTTTTATCAATGTAAGTCAAGGGGGAAACTAATTCCCCAGGATTTGTTCAATATTTCCCTCTTACCAATTTCAAAATGTTGCCATGTATGGTACATTGGATCACAAATGGCAGAAAAAATGGGGTAGGGAAATTGACTCGGCTGACAGAGGGCAGGAGAGAGATGGACAGGGGCAGACCTTACAGTGCAAGAATCAGGGGTTGCAGCAGCACAAAACACCACAAAGGGCAAGCAGTATGAAAGTGCAGCACAACAGAGTATGGGAGGGGACAGAGCCATGTACATGGACAACAGAGAACAGAGGAGATAGAGGCAAGTGTGGTAAGCTGACCATGCCAGACAGACAGAAGGAACATTTGCAGCTTAACAGAGGAGGAGGGGCAGGAGGGAGAGGGCAGTGGCGAGATTACCCACCAGACAAGGCAGGACAGAGGGGATAGGGGACTGCACATAGAAAATTGAGGGCATGGGGCAAGGGGGCAGGGTTGGATGCATGCAGCCAACCCGCTGCTTTTTTAAAAAAACATAGAAATTCACTGAAAAAAAAACGAATGTTACAGGGATGTTATACTTAGGAATTAGAATTTTAAAAACCCTTAGAAATTCACTGAGTAAACCATAGGTTAGAGGGATGTTATAGTTAAGCTCTGCATTTACATGCCCAAAACCAGTGAAATTCAGCTGTTACAGTTATTTCAAGTAACTATAACTTTTGCCCTAGGGTAACTATAACTCGTGCCTTCACCAAGCACTGCTAAATACCCCAGATATTACATTACTCATGACATCTTTTATAACATTATTGATATCACTGTAACATTTGCAGTAAAATTATTGATGAGAAAACTGTGCATTGTGAGGGCGTGAGTTATAGTTACCTTACGGCACAGTTAGAAATGGGGTCTTTGGTTGACAGTCAGGTTACCCCCTGTTCAAGAAAGGACCCTCACTCTAGTCAGGGTAAAAGAGAATCACCCTCAGATAACCCCTGCTTACCCCCTTGGTAGCTTGGCAGAGAAGTAGGCATAACTTCAGAGTGCTAGGTGTAAAGTATTTGTACCAACACACACAGTAACTTAATGAAAACACTACAAAATGACACAACACCAGTTTAGAAAAATAGTAAATGTTTATCTAAACAAAACAAGACCAAAACGACACAAATACACAATACACAAGTCAAGTTATCAATAAAAATGCAAAAAGAGTCTTTCAGTAGTTTTAAACACACACTAGCGCTGCTAGCGTGAAATTGTACCTGGTGCGCGTAAAAAATAATCCCGCACGGGCGGGTGTGCGTCAAAAATAAACTCGCACATCGGTACGTGAGTCTGAAATCCAGCTGCACGATGATCCGAAAACCCCACAGCGCAGGTTGTGATCTCCCAGCCTCCGTCAGCAATGCTGCGCGTCATTTCTCCTGCTCCCTGCGTCGATTCTTCGGTTGAGTTTCCTGTGAGCGTTGTTTCTCAGCTGCGGAGCCGGCGGCGAGTTGTTTTTTCAGCCGCAGATAGGAGTCGTGTCAATCTTTTCCCCGCATGGCGCTCTGTGCATGGATTTCCTTGTCTTTAGGCTGCCAGCTTCTCCTTTCACGGTCCCAGGAACTGGATGGGCACCACAGGGCAGAGTAGGAGTCTCTCCAGAGACTCCAGGTGCTGGCAGAGAGAAGTCTTTGCTGTCCCTGAGACTTCAAACAGCAGGAGGCAAGCTCTAGATCAAGCCCTTGGAGATTTCTTCTCAAGATGGAAGGCCACAAAGGCCAGTCTTTGCCCTATTACTCTGGCAGAGGCAGCAACTGCAGGATAGCTCCACAAAGCACAGTCACAGGCAGGGCAGCTCTTCTTCCTCAGCTATTCAGCTCTTCTCCAGGCAGAGGATCCTCTTGGTTCCAGAAGTGTTTCTAAAGTCTGTGGTTTTGGGTGCCCTTCTTATACCCAATTTCTCCTTTGAAGTAAGCCTACTTCAAAGTAAAGTCTCCTTTGAATGTGAAATCCTGCCTTGCCCAGGCCAGGCCCCAGACACTCACCAGGGGGTTGGAGACTGCATTGTGTGAGGGCAGGCACAGCCCTTTCAGGTGTGAGTGACCACTCCTCCCCACCCTCCTTGCACAGATGGCTCATCAGGATATGCAGGCTACACCCCAGCTCCCTTTGTGTTACTGTCTATTGTGAGGTGCAATCAGCCCAACTGTCAAACTGACCCACACAGGGAATCCACAAACAGGCAGAGTCACCGAAATGGTATAAGCAAGAAAATGCCCACTTTCTAAAAGTGGCATTTTCAAACACACAATCTTAAAATCAACTTTACTAAAAGATGTATTTTTAAATTGTGTGCCAAAAGTATCTCAGTGAGTACCCTCAGTTAGAAGGTAAGTAATATACACAAGTCATATGTACACAAACCCAAAACAGGTAAGTAATAGTACGAAAAGTAATGCAAACAGTGTAGAATTACAAAAGGATGCAATAGGTGAACATAGGTCTAGGGGCAACACAAACCATATACTCCAAAAGTGGAATGCGAATCACGAATGGACCCCAGACATGTGGGAGCTTGTAGAGGGTTGCTGGGACTGTAAGAAAACAGTCAGGGTGTCCAAGATACCCCACCCCAAGACCCTGAAAATTAGGAGTAAAGTACTCCCACTGCCCCAAAAGGGCACAATAGTCATGATAGAGGGATTCTGCAAGAACCAAAAACACCAGCAAAGCTCTGAAGATGGATTCCTGGACCTGAGGACCTGCAAGGAAAGGGAACTAAGCCCAAGAGTCGCTATAGTGTCCAGGGGGGGCAGGAGCCCAGGAAACCCCGGATGAAGGTGCAAGAAGGCTGCCACCGGATGGAAGAAGCCCAGGATTCTGCATCAACGAAGAGAGCTAGGAACTTCTCCTTTGGATGGAAGATGTGTCACGGCATGCTGGAGGTTGCAAAAGTATTTCCAAGCAGAAATACAACAAACAAGCCTTGCTAGCTACAAGGGTTGTGGTAGAGGTTTTTGGGTGCTGCTGGGGACCAGGAAGGACCAGGAGATTTTCCCTTGGAGGAAAGACAGAGGGGGCACTCAGCAACTCAGAGAGCCCCCACGGAAGCAGGCAGCACCCTCAGAAGAACCAGAGTAGGCACTTAGAAGATTTGTGAACTGTAGCTGGCTCAGAGTCACAAAGGAGGGTCCCACAACGTCGGAGTCCAACTTAGAGGGTTGAGCAGTGCAGGACGGAGTGCTGGGGACCCAGGCTAGGCTGTGCACAAAGGAATCCTTGGAGAAGTGCACAGAAGCCGGAGCAGCTGCAAATCACGCAGTACACAGGTTTGCAGTTTAGCGTGGGGAGGCAAGGATTTACCTCCACCAAACTTGGACTGAAGGATCACTGGACTGTGGGGGTGACTTGGATATAGCACCTGTGTTCCAGGGACCATGCTCGTCAGGATGAGAGGGGACCCAAAGGACAGGTGATGCAGTGTTTTGGTGCCTGCGTTCGCAGGGGGAAGATTCCGTCGACCCACAGCAGATTTCTTCTTGGCTTCCAGTGCAGGGTGAAGGCAGACAGCCCCCAGAGCATGCACCACCAGGGAACAGTCGAGAAAGCCGGCAGGATGAGGCGCTACAATGTTGCTGGTAGTCGTCTTGCTACTTTCATGTGGTTTTGCAGGCGTCCTGGAGCAGTCAGCGGTCGATCCTTGGCAGACGTCGAAGAGGGAAGTGCAGAGGAACTCTGGTGAGCTCTTGCATTCGTTATCTGAAGAATACCCCAGAGTAGAGACCCTAAATAGCCAGAAAAGGAGGTTAGGCTACCATGAAAGGAGGATTGGCTACCAAGAAAGGTAAGAGCCTATCAGAAGGGGTCTCTGACGTCACCTGCTGGCACTGGCCACTCAAAGCAGTGCAGTGTGCCCCCAACACCTCTGAATCCAAGATGGCAGAGGTCTGGTACACACTGGAGGAGCTCGGGGCACCTCCCCTGGGAGGTACTGGTCAGGGGTGTGGTCACTCCCCTTTCCTTTGTCCAGTTTCACGCCAGAGCAGGGCTATGGGATCCCTGAACCGGTGTAGACTGGCTTATGCAGAGATGGGCACAAAGCATTTCCAGAGGCTGGGGGAGGCTACTCCTCCCCAGCCCTTCACATCTATTTCCAAAGGGAGAGGGTGTAACACCTTCTCTCAGAGGAAATCCTTTGTTCTGCCTTCCTGGGCTGTGGTTGCCCAGACCCCAGGAGGGCAGACTCCTGTCTGAGGGTTTGGCAGCAGCTGCAGTGGAAACCCCAGAAAGGCAGTTTGGCAGCACCCGGGTTCTGTGCTAGAGACCCAGGGGATCATGGAATTGTCCCCCCAAAACCAGAATGGTATTGGGGTGACAATTCCATGATCTTAGACATGTTACATGGCCATGTTCGGAGTTACCATTGTGAAGCTATACATAGGTAGTGACCTATGTATAGTGCACACGTGTATTGGTGTCTCCGCACTCACAAAGTTCGGGGAATTTGCCCTGAACAATGTGGGGGCACCTTGGCCAGTGCCAGGGTGCCCACACACTAAGTAACTTGGCACCCAACCTTCACTAAGTGAGGGTTAGACATATAGGTGACTTATAAGTTACTTATGTGCAGTGAAAAATGGCTGTGAAATAAGGTGGACGTTATTTCACTCAGGCTGCAGTGGCAGGCCTGTGTAAGAATTGTCTGAGCTCCCTATGGGTGGCAAAAGAAATGCTGCAGCCCATAGGGATCTCCTGGAACCCCAATACCCTAGGTACCTAAGTACCATATGCAAGGGGATTACATGGGTGTACCAGTGTGCAAATGAGAATTAGTAAATTTAGTCACTAGCCTGCAGTGACAAATTTAGAAAGCAGAGAGAGCATAAACACTGAGGTTCTGGTTAGCAGAGCCTCAGTGATACAGTTAGGCACCACCCAGGGAACACATACAGGGCACATACTATGAGCACTTGCGTCCTGCCTAGCAGGATCCCAGTGACACAGGGCTAAAACAAACATACATACAGTGAAAATGGGGGAAGACATCCCAGAAGAGTGTGGGTTGAGTGTCAGGGACAGTCAGGTACTGTCTCACCAGTCTCAGGTGGGTGATGTGGGGTGCTTTTTCAAAGCAGAGTCACTGGATGGTTGGGTGAAGGGTACTTTGGTTAATTCATGTGAGGGTCTGAGTGATGTAATTGCTGGAGAGCATATGTCAAGTCCTTATTTTCCAGAGCTACGCCAACACCAGGTGGAGTGTGAGTTCTCTGACCCCAGGGAGCTTACAATGGAGGCAGACTTCTGGGTGACTACCAGAGGGTCTGAAGAGGCATTTGGGTGTGCTCCTGAGAGGAGTGGTCTAGGTATTTCCCAACCAGGTGAGGTAGGGAAGGATTGTAGTGTCCCAGATAGGTCCCAGAGTAGAGGGATGTGTGAAGGACCCCATGTCCAGTCTCAGAGGAGAGGGGATTGGGATGGGCTGAGGCCCAAGGTGCCCAAGATCCGGTCCCACGTCCTGGAGGGTTCCATGAGGGAACACCAGGAGGGGAGCCTAGCCTGTGCCATAGGGCCATCTGTTTAGGGAGACCCCACAGTGTCAGGAGAACTTTGGGGAGCGGCTGTAGCAGGCGTCCCACCAGTTCTGGTGTCTGGCAGTACCACTCCTATTGAGGGGGTACAGAAGTCCAGACAGAGGGTTGAGAGGGGGTTGCGGAGAACCTGGAGGGTCAGGGGTCATCTCTGAGAGCAGAGCCCCCCAGGAATGACCTTGGTGAGACCATTTCTGGGTTGGGGGAATCCAGACTCTGTCAGATGGGCAGAGGTCAGGAGACCTGAACCAGCCAGACTCTTGTGTGGCCGTTGGGGATGGTGTGTCCCTTGAGGGGGTTAAGTGTGCCCCCATGGAAGTCCTGGTGTGCCAGGCTATGGTTCAACCGCAGGGTTTTGACTCTGGGTTGAATGATCAGGTTCAGGGAGTAAACTCTGACCTGATGGGGGGGTAGGTGTGCTCCCAAGGAAGTCCTGGGTTGCCAGGCAGTGGTCCAGTCTGTGGGTACAGACCCTGGACTGGAGGATCAGGTGCAGGGGGTAAACTCTGACCTGAAGGGGTGGGCGGTTTGCCTAATCACCCCCCGGTGTGATTTCAAGGGGTACTCTCCCTGGGGGGGGGGTTGCAGAACCCTGAGAGTAGGGGCAGGCGAGAGAGAGCCTCACCCCTGGCCCCAGTGCAATCTAACGGTACAGACCCTGGATTGGAAAGCCAGGTTCAGGGTGTCCCCCCTCACCTGGAGAAAGGGACTACTGCTAACAGTACCCCTACCATGTTGTCTTCTGCGGGGCCACTCCTTGTTGGGGGGGGGCAGGACCCCAGAAGGGAGGGCAGGGAGAGGGAAGCCTCACCCCTGGCCTTGGTCCAACCTGAAGGTACAGACCCCAGGTTGGAGGACCAGTTGAAGGTTTACATCCCTGTACTGGTGGAAGAATTGTGTATGACTGCTTCTACAAGCACCCTGACAATTTTGGACTCTGGGGGTGCCGCTCCTACAGGGAGGGTACAGAGCCCCAGAGGGGAGGGCCATGGTCAGGTTGTCATCCCTGACCTGGTGGAAGAGAGAGTGGTCAAAGGGTACCAGGCACCTGGGGCTACCGCCCCCCACTCTCCGCAGTCACAGTGGTTGGAGAGGCCTGAGGTCGGGCTCTCATCCCTGACAGTTTTCCGGGGCCACTGTGGCTTGCTGTCCCGGTGGACAGAGTTGCCCCTGGGGGGGGACGAGAGTCACACCCCGGGGGTGGAGTGGGCAACACCACTGTGTTGGCCCTGGGGGTGCTATCTGCCCATTGGGACATCTGTGAGCAAAGTAATGTTAGGTGCTGCACAGATGGTATCTGCAGATGTGGAGAAGGGTTCCCCATGGGTTAGCTTAGTGGGCCCTGAGAGTATGGACAGAGGGATCCAACTGGAGTCAGAAAGTCGTAGAACTGGAACATGCCCCTGCTGTTGTGGGCCTGGGTCCTTGTTCTATCGCCCCAATCAGGGAAGTACAGCAAGGTATTGATTGTTCTCCCCTGGCTTTAGGCTGGTGGGGGGTTGTGTTGGAAGTGGCCAATTCTGCAGGGTCATCCCCAGTCTTTTTGCCTCCTGCCTCCTTCCTCCTATTTTTTTCTGACCTGTTGCTGTTGGCTTTTGAACTCTGAGCACTTTATCACTGCTAACCAGTGCTAAAGTGCATATGCTCTCCGTGTAAAATAGTGTTTTCATTAAATTACTGTGTGTGTTGGTACAAATACTTTACACCTAGCACTCTGAAGTTATGCCTACTGCTCTTCAAGCTACCAAGGGGGTAAGCAGGGGTTAGCTGAGGGTGATTCTCTTTTACCCTGACTTGAGTGAAGGTCCTTGCTTGAACAGGGGGTAACCTGACTATCAACCAAATACCCCATTTCTAACAGTAGTTGTATTAGAGGTATGAATCACAGACAGGGATAGGTGACTAGAAATATATTAATAAACTGAACCCACTGCCCCCTCTTTGCCATTGGATGCCTAGCACAAAGAAAAGGAACTCACCTTCTCAAGAAACAAACATTGCCAAACATATTAGGTTTCACTTTTATTAAACATTCAATCACAAACCTTCTAGTTCTAGATTCTTGTTAATGGGAGGTGTTTGGTAACATTCAGGTGTCATTGTGAATATTGCCTAAAAAAGGAAAGCATTGCTTAACACATACTTTGAAAATGGGTCAATATTTTTGGCACAGTGGTAAGAAACCTATGCGTGCACGTCTTTTTTTTGTAAGCAAAAAAAGTGCAAATCCAATAACAAGTTTTAACAACAACAGCAACGCTTAAGGGGTAGATGCACATGTTATAAATATGAGAACAGAGTATAACAGATTAATTTACAAGGGTCATTAGTGAGTAGCCTAATCTCCCACAAGGCCAAAAAACAAACTTCCTAAATAAAGTTAGAAACAAGCAATGAAAAAGACACCATGTCTGCAAAGTAAATATGTCTAAGAACACACGCTGACTCTAAAATACAAGGTTCACATCCTACCTGCTTCTAGTGTCTAGCAAAAAGAGAACTTAAGCACCATTACCAATGAGAAAACAAACTGGAACAATGCCACTATTCTCAAAATGTCATGACTTTTGTAGACAACCCATCCAAGCAATAGCATACCATGAAAAACCAATGAAAGCCAATGTTTAGAGTGAGCTCATCCAAACCCAAACTCCCTCTGTGCTACTCCTTACACCTTCTTTTCAATGTATTGGCAACATGAGGCTGTGCATACAAATAAAGAGATGTGATACCTACAAAGTACTGCATGGGCAGTTTCCACACACCTTTGACTATTTATCAAGTATTGGCACTTCACTTATGTTCCGCAAATGACAATTAGAAAAACATAGACATGAAATCATCCATATTCCAGAAGCGGCTCCTCCGTTAGGACGTAAGAGCGTTGCCTCACTAATAAAAATGCTCCTAGAAAATGCCCCAGAGATGAAAAATAAAATGGTAATATAGTTGATTTATTACCATTTTATTTTTCACTAATCTGCGTCTTGATCCTCGAGCCCAGTGTCAGGGCAGGGCGGGGTCATTGCTGGTGAGCGGCAGCAACAGGGAGGAGTGGTGGGCTGGGCACTTAAGTTTGAAATGCGCATGTCACTTTGGCAGGTAGTCTTGCGACGGCCAACCAGACATGCATACTTTAAACCTCTCCAGCACAATGGAGAGAAAGCACAGGCCTCCAGGTTACCCTGGAGTGCTGAGACAGCCCGCTCCATCCAATCTTGGCACTTCTCTCATTAGGAGAGTTGTTTGGGGCCCTTCGATGGATAAGAAAAGAGCACTGGGACTAGAGGGAAGATGCGCAGGAAGGTAAGTGAATATTTTATTTAAGCTTTTAATGTATTTAATGTTCTAATGTGCACTAAACCACCAACATGCATTATATTACTGTTTTGGAGTTAAACATGTTACCTTTGAAGTGATAATGTAATGCATGTCTGCAATTTAATTAATGTTATTGTGTGTATTCATCCACCAGTTTGACCGCCCCACTACTCTCCATAGTTGTCAGCCGCCACTGCCATATTCAATATGAGCTAGCGTTATTGTTAAAAGGATTCATTACTTCATAATTTGGACAGGAGAAAAAAGCAATATAATGGACAGAAAATGTGACAGTGAATATACAAACAGACGGCATTGCAAAATGTCAAATAATTCAGACATTATGTTCTACTGTCATCTTTTGCATTTTTCCAAATGTTAGACTTCTTCCCTATGTTAAACATATTTTCAATGCTTTATTTCGAATTTTAATAGCAACCAACTTTTTGTGTTAATAGACAGGTCAAGGATTATCTTTGTTTTTCACCAGGAATTGGCCCAAGCACTGTCTCTGTAAACTAAGTCAGAGCCACTCAATGTGATGCAACAGACAACTGCATTTCGTTTGCATCTCTGACCCTTATTATAAGTGCAGTCTTAAATTCTGATCTCTGTGCAAACGCTTGTACAGGGATTGGAATTAAAAATTGTGTGATAATTATCACACCCTTATACATTTCCCCTGACAGACAGATAAGCCAAACGTGCCAAAATGTATCAGAGGGGAAATGCTTTTGAAAAAAGCCAAAGCAAGTGAAATTTGGTCTGTTAAAAATTGATTCTAAATGTTGTGCCTCATCTGCAAAGCAAACACTCAGCCTAGGGGGATTTACCACATATAGTGATCACCTCAAGAAAAAATAACGGTATTCACCACATGTGGTAAATACCTCACCCTATGTCACCTAATTTTTAATGAGGGCCTAAAAGAAACCAAGTATAGTAAATTCATGAACTGAGGGACAGGAGTAACATTTTACAAAGGATCACAGAATGTTTCTACTGGGTCAGTCACCTAGGATGGAGAAGAAGTAATAAAACATTAGACTGTTACATCAGATTAGCTTCAAAGTTCATTACTTTTATTCTATGTTTAGAAAGGGACCTAGCAATTAAGTTTTTCTAACCTAACAATTCAATCGGGCACTTCGTTTCCTCAATAACAAAATCGCTTTGGCTTTCTTGAATACCTCTGAAATTGCTCATAAAGACGCTGATGTTTTATCGAATTCGTTTTTGTGGAGCTCAAATGCATCTGCTCAGGAGTTTCCTTTTTTGGAAGAGAGAAGGAATCTACTGTAGAAATTGGAATAGATGACATTTTGTGTACTGCTTCCAAGAAAACCCTTAACATATTCATTGAAGAAAAGCAAAATTAATCAGCAATACCTGGTGAAGAAAATTACATATCCTGTGTTGATTTGATCTCCTGGCATTCCGTTGCCGCTCAAAATTGCATTGACTCTGTAGAGATGCCATACCCAGAACTATACTGAAGGTTTTTGAAACACATATTATTCCGCCATGAAAACATCTATCTCTGATTATGCTTTACTTTCCTTACTGAACTTTTGCAGCAGCAGAGAAAGTGAAGCATAGTCAGAGCATAATCCTCCCCGTGTGTTTTTAATATAAGTGAAACTTTCCTTCAGGTTATCTAGGAAATGTTTCATTCTTTCAACAAACCCTCTCTGCAGTATTCATGATACTCATTTAGTTAAAACAGCAATTGGAATTTGGTTAAATAGATAAACTATACATATCTCAATTTGTGAATATCTCACTCTGTTGATCCCCACTAAAATGTGTCACCATTAACAAACAAATTAAACTAAATATACTTGGTTAGCATTCATCTGGACAGGAAGTGCCCAGAAAGCCCTTTGCCAATTGCACTTGAGACAATGGGCCCATCTTCTTACTCCCTTTTCAAGCCAAGGTCTGGGGGAAAGCCATCAACAAACAACTCACCAAGCACCTTGAGCAGAACCATCTTCTTGACACCTCCCAGCTGGGATTCTGCAGCAATCTCAGAACTAAGACTGGCCAGATAGTAGCCACTAATGACATCAAAGCCCTCCTCAACAAAGGAGAGACAGCAGTCCTGATCCCCCAAAACCTCTCAGCAGCATTCAGCACCACATTACACCACACACTGATCGGTAGGCTACACAACATCTGCAGTCACATGGGGCGCTCTCAGATATATTGTCTCATTCTTCATCAGAAGAACACAGAGAATCCTCCTTCCTTTCTTCACCTCTGAACCCAAAGAAATTATCTTTGGTGTCCCTCAGCACTTATCCCTCGGTTTCACCTTCTTCAACACTTACACGGCTTCCTTGGTCAACATCATCAGATCCCACCGATACTCTCCCTCTACCTCTCCAAAGACCCCACCATAACCATCTTCCACAGGTGCATGATGAGCACTGCCAACTGGATGAGAGCCAACTGCCTGAAGCTCACCAGTGACAAAACAGAAGTGCTGATCTTCAGCAACAGCACCACTTCCTGGAACACTTCCTGATGTTCTATGGAACTAGTATCAGCACTTCCCCGTCAGGTCACACCAGAAACCGCAGCATCCTCCATGACAGCAAGCTGACCATGAAGTGCCAAATCAACACGATAACCCCTACCTGCTTCTTCACACTGCACATGCTACAAAAGATCTTTAAGTGCCTCCCCCTGAACACAGTTCACAAGCAAATGAATCCAAACACATTTACATTAAAGCAAGTTTTGTTTCAAAATGCTTGTGAACCAGCTTTGTTCTGACAGACAGCCTTTTCCATCTATGCACCAACCCAGGATCAGAAACAACATCCCCTCATGCATCAGGACTGCTCCAGCACTGCTCCAATTTTGAAAGAGTTGAAGTCTCACATCTTTGAAAAAAACACTACATTAGAATGCATTACCTGCCCACAACCCAGCTTCCTCTCTTGCTAACTTCATGAGTGCCTTTCATCATGGGCAGCTCTCCGCTGCCTTTTGGCAAGGTCCACAGTATGGAAAAAACATATCCATATATAGATAATGCCTTTTCCATGTTTGCAGGAAAGTAATTCAACTTTTTGAACTATAATTGCTTTTTGTGTGCAGCACATCATGTTTTTTGGACACTCATCCAATATAATTGTTTTATTTCTGCATATATCCAAATTAAAGAGATGTTTTCAAAGAATTCAAAGTATTTTTAATCAAAAGGCTGTGGTATGCATCACTATTTTGTAATTGTTGGACCTGGCTTGTTGACAGGGTCATCCCCAAACTTTTTGCCTCCTTCCTCCTATTTTTTCTGACCTGTTGTTGTTGGCTTTTGAACTCTGGGCACTTTACCACTGCTAACCAGTGCTAAAGTGCACATGCTCTCTGTATAAATTGTACTGTTGATTGGTTTATCCATGATTGGCTATTTAATTTACTTGTAAGTCCCTAGTAGAGTGCACGATATGTGCCTAGGGCCTGTGGATTAAATGTTACTAGTGGGCCTGCAGCACTGGTTGTGCCACCCACTTCAGTAGCCCCTTAACCTTGTCTCAGACCTGCCATTGCAAGGCCTGTGTGTGCAGTTTCACTGCCACTTCGACTTGGCATTTAAAAGTACTTGCCAAGCCTAAAACTCCCCTTTTCTACATATAAGTCACCCCTAATGTGTGCCATAGGTAACCCCTAGAGCAGGGTGCTGTGTGGGTAAAAGGCAGGACATGTACCTGTGTAGTTTATATGTCCTGTTAGTGTAAAACTCCTAAATTCGTTTTTACACTACTCTGAGGCCTGCTCCCTTCTTAGGCTAACATTGGGGCTGCCCTCATACATGGTTGAAGTGGCCGCTGCTGATCTGAAAGGAGCAGGAAGGTCATAGTTAGTATGGCCCGAATGGTAATAGAACACCCTGCTGACTGGCGAAGTCGGATTTAATATTAATATTCTAGAAATGCCACTTTTAGAAAGTGAGCATTTCTTTGCACTTAAATCTTTCTGTGCCTTACAATCCAAGTCTGGCTAGGTTTAGTTGACAGCTCCTTGTGCATTCACTCAGACACACCCCAAACACAGGGTACTCAGCCTCACTTGCATACATCTGCATTTTGACTGGGTCTTCCTGAGCTGGGAGGGTGGAGGGCCTGCCCTCACACAAAGGACTGCCACACCCCCTACTGGGACCCTGGCAGACAGGATTGAACTGAAAGGGGACCTGGTGCATTTCTTAGCCACTCTTTGAAGTCACCCCCACTTCAAAGGCACAATTTAGTATAAAACAGGGCCTCTGCCCTACCTCATCAGACACTTGCTGGAGAAAAAACCTGAACCAGAAACTGCATCCTGCCAAGAAGAACTGCCTGGCTGCTCAAAGGACTTACCTGTCTGCTTTCTACAAAGGACTGCTGCCTTGCTGTTGGCCTGCTGCCTTGCTAAACTCATGTCTGGCTGTAAAAGTGCTCTCCAAGGGCTTGGATAGAGCTTGCCTCCTGTTCCCTGAAGTCTCAGGACCAAAAAGACTTCTCTTTTTCATTTGGACTCTTCATGCGCCAAAAATTTCCACGCACTGCTTGCTACACGGCGAGAAAATCACCGCAGGCCGACCCTGCTCGACGCGTCGCCTACGGCGCGGCCGGAACTTTGACGCATGGACTTGCATGGACCACGCCGCCCGACTTCCAGAGGGGAAATCGACACGAGGCCTGCCGTGAGAAAGAAAATTCCACGCACAGCCTCGTGGAACAACACGCAGCCGGAAAACAAGCCGAAGAATCCACGCACAGACCCTGAGACATCTGGTAATCCCGCGAACCACAGAAAGAGACTGTCCGCATGCCGGAAAACGACGCACAACTTCCCTGCATGAAAAATAACGACGCAAGTCCGTGTGTGCAGGGGAGAAAACGACGCACACACCATTTTTCCATGTATCTCTTCTTCTGCGGCCCTTTGCGGAGATTTTCCACTTTAAACCAGGTACTTTGTGCTCGAAAGAGACTTTGTTTGCTTTTCAAAGACTTAAGACACTTTATATCACTTTTTAGTGATATCTTTACAAATTCATACTGCATCTTTGATCGTTTTGACCTGCAAATACCCAGATAAATATTATGTATTTTTCTAAACACTGTGTGGTGTATTTTTGTGGTGCTATATTATGTTATTGTATGATTTATTGCACAAATGCTTTACACATTGCCTTCTAAGTTAAGCCTGACTGCTCGTGCCAAGCTACCAGAGGGTGGGCAAAGGATAATTTTGGATTGTGTGTGACTTACCCTGACTAGAGTGAGGGTTCTTGCTGGGACAGAGGGTAACCTGACTGCCAACCAAAAACCCAATTTCTAACAGTAATTTTATGGATCGTCCAAATAATTTAGCAGATTTCACTTGGAGAGATATGAGGCATTTGGACTAGATTTATCAGCACTTTGTGGAGGTCCAAAGTCAGCTGAAGTGATGCAAACTGATACAAAGGGACAGATTTAGAAGCCCCTTGTGCCTCCTTGCACCACACTAGCGTCCTTTTTTTACGCTACTGTGGAGCCATATTCACAAAGTGACGCAATGCATGCATTGCACTACTTTGTTATCTTTTGCACCACATCAGGACTGATGCATCACTTTCTTGTAAATATGCCCCAAAAGTGTTGAATTTGGATTTACTTTCCATTGTAAAACCCGTTTTCTACTGGACTGTTGCTTTCAAGTACAACAAAGCAGTGCTTTGCTCTACTTGTATTACTTTGCAACACGGGGGCACACATTAGGTGGGTTCTAGGCATTCCCATGGAGCTGCCCACACTTTTGATGCAAAGCCCTCGCTACTATTTTTTGTAGTCAGGGCTTTACATGTGTTCAGTACTGTACTGACTATATATGAAGTGGGAACACTTTATAAGTTAGTCTAAGCACAGCATTCTGAATTGGTAAGGTATTATTCCAATAAGAAACCTATACTAGACTCACATACTCACCATGACACCAGTGTCCAGCAGGCCCTGGACACAGGACATTCTCTTTGGCATGTTCTGTTCGCAGGCTTTGTCATCAATATCCTCATCACAGAGAATGCCTAGTGCTATCTTTGCCAATGCTGTGCCCTAGAGATGGCAGCTTTGCTACCGGGATGCTGTAATATTATTGATTCTGCACAGCAAAACATGCTTCAATCTGAATCAATACTAACAGAGGTGTGTAACATTCTTTTTAGACATGCTCACTAACTGCAGGGATTTTAGCACTGCCTAAAACACTTGGGGGAGATTTACTAAGTTCTGGCATAGCGCAGCAGCAGCAAACGTTCAGTGCTACATTGCATCAAAGGATGACTGAAAAACAGAGCCATATCCACTAAGAAATTGAGCTTTTTTTCTCTCTGCACTGACATACTTTCAGCCTGCATACACCCACACATACCCTCGCATTCTGTCATTGTTAGGGTCGAGCCTGCGATGCATGCGCTAGCGCATGCGTATCGCAGCGAGACGCTTTAGTTATTAAAAAAGGGCTCGGAGCCCTGTCGACGTCACGTCAGTGTGTTTCATTGGTTCTTGGGCTTGCCTAGTAAAATCTGCTTGCTTTCATTAGTGGGAGGCATGCACACGTCATGCCTTTTCCGGTAGCTAGCCCTCCTCGAGCGCAGCGACCAAGTACAGAAAACATGTGAGATTTGCTGTTTTCTGTCGGATCGTGGACTACTTTTTCGCTATTTTCCTAGCGCGATTTCGCTTGGCAGAAGTCGAGCACTTTACACAGTTAATTTTACCTTTCCGGGTTACCTACATAAAAGCACTTTTGCCGATAGATGAAAAGTCGGGTTAGGAGTTTACAACGCGATCAGCTCTAACATGAGCAAACGCGAGACCCGTTGCATTGCAAATGCTTGTTTTTGTACTGAATGCGGATCCTTTTAGTAAATAAAACTATGAGTTTTCCCACTTTGTATATGTGTTGTACAGTACAGGACACTTGGAAAGTTAGAAACAAATGTGGAGACTTGTGAAAGCTGCTCCACTGCCATGCCAGCCTCAAAGAAGTGTAATTGTTTGTTGCAAATCCCTATGTACAAATATGTATTTATAGTGATTGCGTGGAATGTTACACCGGTGCCACACTTTGTGTGAATTTGCACAACTTTCCAAAGCAAACCATGGTTTTTGTTCGCAAGGAAATCCCACCACACTTTTGTGAGGCAAATTTGGTGCAAAGTGATTATAAATCCAGGCCATGATGTTGTGAAACCATACATTGCTTTAACATTTGCTTATAAATTTTCGTAGCCATTCCATATTTAGAATTGTGACGGCAGGTGTGTTCACAAGAAGGAGAGGTGAGGCACATCTGCTTGCATGGGCAAATTCTACATAAAGGAGGCTAAGGAAAAAGAGTGGAATTTAAGATTATGCCAAGAGAGTAGGCAACATTTACGGGCGACTTTCTGAAGATGTGAAACTCAAATTTTTTGCGTGCTTTGCGGAATTAGAGTTAAGCCACAGGAAAAAAAAGGACGCCTAAAACTCAGCGAGTTACTTTTAGGGACACTAACCAGGGCTGTGTGATATAATTATGTTAATTGCCTTTTCGTAGTTACATTGACTGGATCTCTGACAGTGCTCTGAAATGAACTTCCTCAATACGGAAACCTACGTGCAGCGCCTGACTACAGTGTCCTCGTCTCACTCAACCCCGCAGGCGCCAAAGAAAGGCTCTCAGGCACGGAACGTTACGTTCAAGACCTGACACCTGAGCAAAATTCACTTATTGCAATCACCAGTAGAGTAATTACAATACTCGAACTCTTGCCCTGCTGGATAACACAAGTATTCCTTTCATATTGCAGTCTGAAACGCGCACATGCTTTGTGTTCCTCATTGAGTGGTATGAGGAAATGGGTATGCTGCAAGTATTTCACCTGCGCCTTCTGTTTTTTTTTTTTTTTTTTTTTAAATCAGGCCAGGCGGATGCAAAAACGGAAAAAATATATAGTGGATTTTTAGAAAAATGCCTACGTCTAACTGCAGCTACTTGTAAGCAGGTGAGGTTGGTTGGTCAGCTATTACCAAGAGGTGGGGTGACTAGATCATCTTTTTTAGAAGAGATGGGGTGCCTGAAGGTTACAATGTCCTTCCATGAGGAGAGAACAGCACTTCAGCTGCCTGGCACAGCTGACATTGCGAGCGTGGTTAATGCCTGTCTCACACAGACGTGTTTTTTTCCTTCTCTGTAGTGCAGAAATACTTTAACTTGAATTGTTGCGCAAATAACTAATTTAACTGCAAAAATTGGGGCTAATTAGTCTGAATGTTAATCAGGTGCTAAATTATGTTGTCAAACATCAAACATTAATATTCGGTGTCTGTGTGCGGGTGTGTGGCATTTAATTATGGACTGGTTCAATAATCGAAAGGTCACAATTGAGAATACCTTGGTGATTGCGTCTAAATTAGTAAACTTCACAAAGCCACGTCCCAGCCAAGCAAAAATGAACATTAAATTAATCATATAATTATCACGAATTATGTACGCTTCATCTAATTTTGGTATACTTGCTGCTTGATGTTCTAAAAGCTCGGTTAACAAAACAGCTAAATAGTAATTCAGAGTTAGCATATTATCTTTTTCTCCTCATTCTCATGCTCATTGATATTGTCTTTGAAAACTGTTAAAAGTTTTCAATAGAAAACAAATAAAGAATTTGAATCTGCCCATGGATCTTTTTTCATAATATTTGTATTGATTTTGTCATTGGAATACAGCATGCCAACTAAAGTACAGCAAATTATTGCTCTTCACAAAAAGAGTTTAGCATATATTCCACAGATAGTGTCCCATGGTCAACTTCCAAATTGTTCCTTAAAATATTTTCTTCAGAAATTAACAAAACGAGGGGGATAATTTTGCCATAGGAATTATTGTTAGTGCTGTGGAAAGCAAAATTAGGATACATTTACTATGACTACTCAAATATATTCCTCATCCATTGAAGGATACTTTAAAGCAGCAGACTTCAAGTGATCTCCTTAAAAACATTTTCTCTAGCAGAGGATCAAGAATTTTTGCTTGAATCAAAGTATATGACGACACTTACAAAAATATACAGTGATGGCCTAATAACGAGTTTGGCGGTCTTCAGACTGCCAAACTCGTGGTGGTGGTCAAACCGCCACACTCTGACTGCCAGATTATGATCCTGGCTGTTGCACCTCCAGGAGACTGTTCCCACCACCAGGATCATAGACCCCGTCGGGTTGGCCGAGGTCGGAGTTGTGGTCAACCACGGCGGTGCCACGTTCGGCACTGCTGTGCTGTGCTGTGACTCCGCTTTCCACCAGCCTTTCCATGGCATTTGCGCCGCCATGGAAAGGCTGATGGAAAGACAGTACTCGGGGCCACAGGGAGGGCCCTGCACTGCCCAGGACCATGTTGTGGGCAGTGCAGGCATTGGCCTCGCTCCCTAAGGGAGTTGAGGTCAATGCTGTCCAACTGTTTCCACCCGGCTGAATGACAGAAACATCGTAATACAATATTTCCGCTGGTCAGACCAGTGGAAACATCACAATACAACGAGGGTGAGGTCAACATCCATTTTGCCTTTGAAAACTTCAAAATGAAAACACTAGCCTACGTCCCTGTCACAGATGTAGTCAACCACTGTAACTTAATAATAAAAAGCCTTTTCTACCAACAATTTGAAAATAAACTTAGTCCCCTAGTGGACTGTTTCGAAGACACATTGTAGGAGGCTGGTCTGGTTTGTAGTGGGTACCTTGGGTACTTACACCTTATACCAGGTCCAGTTATCCCTTGTTAGTGAATGTAGTAGTGTTCTAGCAGCCTAGGCTGATAGAGGTAGCTATAGCAGAGCAGCTTAGGCTGAACTAGGAGACATTCAAAGCTCATGCAATACCACTTATAGTTACACAGTACTTATACACAAGTAAAGACAATACTCTGTGTTACCAAAAATAAAGATATTTATTTGGGGGACACAGTACCAAAAATATCTTAGAGACAATACTCCTTCTGGAGGTAAGTATTATACACAATATATACACTAGACACCAAAATTAGACAAGTAAATAGTCATAGAACAATGCAAACAGTAGGAAAATCTATAGAATGCAGTGGGAGAAAATAGGTCTAGGGGCAACATAAACCATATGCTAAAAAAGTGGAATGTGAATCACAAATTCCCCCCTAGACAAGTGTAGTGTGTGCAGAATCGCTTGGAGAGTAAGAATACAGTAAAGGTAAGTAAATTACCCCACCGTAGAGCCCAGAAAAGCAGGAGTTTCCTTAGGACACTCTAAACCTCGTTTTTGGGATTTTGCAGCAGCCAACCAAGTCTGTAGGGAACAACTGCTGGATTATTGGACCTGAAGACCTGCAAAGGAAGGGGACCAAGTCCAGAAGTCAAAAGAAGTTCCAGGAAGGACAGGAGCCCCTGCCAACCCAGAAAAGGGTGCAAAAGAAGAATCTCTGGTTAGTTGATGACTGCAGAAATGCACCCTAGGAAGATGCCAGCAGGTTTATGCATAATGAAAAAGAAGTCCCACGGTGTGAAGATCGTTGCAGATGAGATTTTGTGTTGGAATTCACCAACAAGCCTTGGCTACAACAAAAGTGTATTTTTCATCAAAATGGCACTGGATGGACCCAGGAGGGACCTGGGGGCCTCTACTCTGTGTGAGGAGGAAGAGGGGGTTCTCAGCACTTTAGAGAGCCCTCAGGATGCCAAACAGTACCCCCAGAAGCTGCAAGATCTGGGTTCAAAGGAGGTGCAAAATACAGTTGATGCAGCACAACAAAAGAAAGTCCCACGCCACGGGGGACAACTCAGCGAGTTGAGCATCACAGGGTGGAGTGCTGGAGACCTGGGCCAGGCTGTGCACAAAGGAATTTTGCAAAGAGTGCACAGAGGCCTCAGAAGGCAAAGAAGACACAAAACACAGGGTTACAGTTGTTCTCGGGGAAGGCAAGGTCTTACCTCCTCCAAGTTGCGTCAGCAGGACCTCAGGACAGTCTATGTTGATGATGTCCACCTCTGTGTCCTTAGGAGCACACTTGTCACTGTGAAAGAGTCCCAGGGTACCAGGCTTCACCTTGGAAGGTGCCTGCTTGGAGCAGGGGAGTGACTCCGTCACTCCACGGGAGATGTTTTCAGTCCTTCTGGTGCAGGATGAAGACAGGGAGTCCTCAGAGCATGCACACCATGGAAACATTTGCAGTTGCTGACTTGGAGCTGAGGTTGCTCAAGAAAAGGGTCTCTTGTACATACTTTTTTGCAGTTACAGCGTTTCTTGGAGCAGGCTGCGGTTGATCCGAGGATAGAGGATGCTGAAGTTGTTGCAGAGAATTCCTGAAGGAAACATGCAAGCAGAATCTGAAGAGAACCCACAGGAGAGACCCTAAATTGTGCTGAGAAGGGGATTGGCTACCTTATAAGGTATGGACCTATCAGGACGGGCCTCTGACGTTAGCTGCTGGCACTGGCCACTCAGAGCCCTCCAGAATGCCCCCACACCTTGCAAAGGAAGATGGCTGAAGTCTGCAACACACTGGAGGAGCGCTGGGCACCACCCCTGGGGTGGTGATGGAGAGGGGAGTAGTCACTCCCCTTTCCTTTGTCCAGTTACCCGCCAGAGCAGGGGAGAAGGGGTCCCTGAGCCGGTGTAGACTGGTTTATGCAAGGAGGGCACCATCTGTGCCCTTCAAAGCATTTCCAGAGGCTGGGGGAGGCTACCTCTCCCCAGCCTGTAACACCTATTTCCAAAGGGAGAGGGTGTAACACCCTGCTCTCAAAGGAAATGCTTTGTTCGGCTTTACTGGGACTGGGCTGCCTCAGAGAGCTGGTTTGGCAGTACTGGGGTCCATGGTGGAGCCCCCAGGGTGCATGGAATTGGCTCCTCAATCCCAGATTTAGAATGGGGGGACAATTCCATGATCTTAGACATGTTACATGGCCATATTCGGAGTTACCATTGTGAAGCTACATATAGGTATTGACCTTTATGTAGTGCACGCATGTAATGGCGTCCCCACACTAATAAAGTGCAGGGAAATGGCCCAGAACTATGTGGGGACACCTTTGCTAGTGCAAGGGTGCCTTCACACTTAGTAACTTTGCACCTAACCTTCAGCAAGTGAAGGTTAGACATATAGGTGACTTATAAGTTACTTAAGTGCAGTGAAAATGGCTGTGAAATAGTGTGTGCACTATTCCACGCAGGCTGTAATGGCAGTCCTGTGTAAGGGTTTGTCTGAGCTCCCTATGGGTGGTAAAAGAAATGCTGCAGCCCATATGGATCTCTTGGAACCCCAATACCCCGGGCACCTAGGTACCATATACTAAGGACTTATAAGGGGGGTCCAGTTTGCAAATTGAAATTGGTAAATGAAGTCACTGGCCTACAGTGACAAATTTGAAAGCAGAGAGAGCTTAAGCACTGATGTTCTGATTAGCGGAGCCTCAGTGACACAGTTAGACACTAAACAGGCATACACATTAGGCCACAAACTCTGAGCACTGGGGTCCTGGCTAGCAGGGTCCCAGTGAGACAGGAAAACAACATACTGACATGTAGGTTTTTATCTATAAGCACTGGGGTCCTGGCTAGCAGTATCCCAGTGACACAGTAAAAACACACTGACACACACTCACAAACAGGCCAAAAGTGGGGGTAACCATGCTAGAAAGAGGCTACTTTCTCATACAGATGGGTTGGGAGACTGCATCGGTCAGAACACAGGCACCATGCTAAATTTCACAAACCATTGTGGAATGTCTATGACTGAGCCTTGGCTCAGGAATCCAAAACAAGCAACACAGTGGAAGGATGACACAATTCATTCCAATCCACACTAGTCAGAATCCAACCTACATCATCCAAATTTATCGAAGCAGTACAAAAGGACCAAAGCAATTAAGAACTAAAAATAAAACAATCTGTGCCCCAAATTGGCTCTTAACTTAGCTCTTAACATAACAAACAAACGAAAAAATCCACGGAATGCTACAATGCAAAGTCACAATCTTTATAAATAAAAAAAGACTAGACTACTTAGAACTGACAGCCAAATCCATCCTCTAAAACACGTAAAACCTAAAAAACTTCAACATACTCTAAACCAATTAACCAAATGTATGTTTTTTATACTATTCATATAAATACTATATTTCATTAGTGAAATAATAATAGAAAATCAAAAAATCAATAAACATTGATATAATGAAAATAGACATATTCATTATTTAATAAATAAATTACTAAGCAACTAACAAATAAAAATTCAAACATACAATACAACAGATAATCCAAACAACTCCACACAATAATAACATTAACATAACATAATCAATATATAACATTTCCTACCACAAACAAAATCAATACAACACTTAGGGGGTCATTACAAGCCCATCGTTTGGTGGTATAGTGGAGGTATTACCGCCAACATGCTGACGATACCTACCTCCACTATTATGACATTGGCGGTTTGGCCAAAGCCAAACCGCCCAGTCAACACACCGACCGCCACAGCGGTAACGTCCGTCAGGCCCCAGCGGGCGTTACTATGCCGCACATAGAATTCTGACACTGCTCACTGCCATGGTTTCCGTGAGTTCTGTACCGCCACAGAAACCATTGTGATAGGCACTATCAGTGCCAGGGAATTCCTTCCCTGGCACTGATAGGGGTCTTCCCTGACCCCCTCCCCATCCCCAAAGTCCTCCCCCACCCTCTTCCTCCCTCTCCTGACCCCCCACACATTTACACACATACAGGCACATACATCCGCACCCATACACACAAGCATTCACACACATTTACCCACACATTCATACATCCATATACACTCACAGCAACACTCACGCACATACATCCAGGCACACACGCAATCTCATGACACAACATGCATGTACACTCACTCCCACTCATGCATACACGCATTACACGCACATGCACGCATTCACACACAGTCACACACACCCCCACACACGCACACAATGTCCCCCACCCCCTTCTCCTATCAGAGAACCCAACTTACCTGCTTGCAGGGGGTCCTCCGGCAGGAGACGGGATGCGGCGCTGCTGCCAGCAGCAGCGTCTGCCAGCAAAATACAGCCAGGCCGTCTCATGGAACAGAAATGGTAGGCGGTGTTTTGCTGGCGTGGTGCTGCTGCTGGCAGCAGCGCCAACTTACCGCCAGCCTTCTGGCAGAATTCTGCCTACGGTCATAATACCATGGATGGTCTGTAGCCATGGTGACAGTATGTTGGCAGCCGTCGCAGTGGCAGTAGGTGGCATTTGCCTCCAATGTCATAATTAGGGCCTTAGTGTCTGATTATGAGTTTGGAAGTCCTAAGACCATCAAAGTTGCAATGGGGGTCCGACCCCGCAATTCTGGCAGTCTGACTGCCAAATTATGATCCTCGCAGTCGGCCAACCAGGAGACTGCTGCCACCACCAGGATCAGTGATCCTGATGGGTTGGCGGTGGTGAAACCCATGGTCAGCCACAGAGGTGCTGATTTTGGCACCGCTGTGCTTGTCACGACTTTCCTTTTTACCAGCCTTTTGAAGGCAGGGTCCTCGCCATTAAAAGACTTGCAAAAGGAAGAGTTGGGACCAAATGGGATCCCCTGCACTGCCCACAACCATGTCATAGACACTGCAAGGGCCTGTCTATCAGCACCCTCGGAATGCCACCACACTGTTTCCGCTGGTCAACCTGGCAGAAATATTGTAATACTATGTTTCTGCCGGTCAGCCCAGTGGAAACACTGGGCCTCATTAAGAGTTTGGCGGTCCTGTGACTGCATAGGGTGGTGGGGCAGACCGCCAAATTATGAGTTTGGCAGTGCTGCACACAGAACAACGCCAGCGGTCAGCCGGCACCGCCAGTTAGTACAGATCGTGACGGTCATCTAGAGGCACAAACAGTCTGGGTGGAGACCATGTTTCTGCCACACCTGTTAGGAAGTTGCTCACTGCCAATGTGACAGTTGCTGTCCAACAACCACGGAGCACCAGGCGGAAATGCACAGTATAAAAGGAGACACTCATCCACAGGAAGCCATACACATCTAGACCCACCATGGAACCAGAAATAGACGGCATCCTGCTGTTCTTGCTTACCGAAAGACAACGTAATAATTGCTGACGTAGATGACGACAACAACCGTAGGTGCACAAACTCACCTGTTACATATGTAAAATGCATACATTTGTACAGTTACATAACACACCATAGGGAGGGTGGTGCGAAGGACTGCATTCACACATAGCAGCATAGTGACACACATTCACTTACTGCGTCAAGGACACCCACACATACACATCACTCACACTTCAGCCAGCACACACACACATCACACTGCAATACCACACATTTACGCATGACAACACAACACAGGCCCAGGGTCACAAATTCCCACATAACATACATACTTGTAACAACAACACAATAACTGTACAAATACATGTCACACACTCACACCTAACACTGACCAGGCAGTGGTCACACTAACAACACACATGTACATCCATATGTAATGGAACACGCAAAACATCACCATCATACAAGCCATCAATTGACACACGTATCACACACAGCACATCAAACCTATTATGCCATGCACAATACATGCAGACACAAACAGTCAAAACACACAAAGTGACACATCATATTAACACCAGCACAGTAGCGATGGGAGCTGCCAAACCATACATGTAAGGAGGCCATACTGGGACACATCTCATGTTGAACAAGGCCCACAAAAACATGCCCACATGAACAGGCCCCATTCAGATCTCATGGACAAGCAATGACAACAATAAATGTAATGCACAGTCACACATATGGGTGAAGGGCAAGGCTACAAGGCAAACACTACCCCAAACACCATGCAAGACACCAGCCAGCTCTGAGGGACACACTCCTAAATAGTCACATGCACACAAAAGCAAAGTACACTTGCACAACTCAACGCACTCCATGTCGGCACTGAAACAAATCCACAACACACACCACATGTACACAATATCCACATCAGGGGACAAGACATACACTATACAGGACCACATTGCGCATCACTACAACAAACACATATGTATGTATGTATGTATGTATGCCGTGATTTATAGAGCGCATTCCTACTCAAAAGAGCATTGAAGCGCTAGGAGGAGAGAACATGAGAAGAAGGGGACGCAATAAAGGGCACTCAACGGAAAAAGAAAGAAAAAAAGAGCTATAAAACACACAATAAACAGAAGAAAAAAAGAAAGAGAAAAATCCGAGCACAAGCCATAGACCACCAAGAAGAAATGTTTAATGAGGAAAGAGCCAAGTTTTTACCAATTTCCTAAATTTCAAATAACAGGATTCCTGCCTGATGTTCAAAGGGAGCAAGTTCCACCTTCTGGCAGCAGCCACAGTAAAGGCTTTATCCCCCCATTTAGCTTTATAGGTTCGAGGGATCTGTATCCAATAAGCTTGAGAAAACCTCAGATTTCTCTTAGGTACATACCAATGAAGTCTGGAAGTCAAATACCGTGGTCCAATTCCATGAGCTGCCTTAAATGTTAGACAGAGCGATTTAAACTGTATACGCTGAACCACCGGCAACCAGTGTAATTGCTTAAGGTTCTCTCTAACTGATATCCACCGAGGGAAATTGAGAACCGCTCTGGCGGCAGAATTCTGAACTAATTGAAGCCTGTTAATCAGCCCCTTGTCCAAATTAAGAAATAAGGCATTGCAATAGTCTACCTTGGACATCACCAGTGCCAAAATGGCGGATACTCTCCATTTATGAGACGAATAAGGAAACATTTTTCTGAGCATTTTGATGGACCATAAACTAATCTTTACCGTATGATTAACCTGCTTTTTAAAGGATAACTGTTCATCAAACAAAATGCCCAAATTCCTACTAACAGTTGAGGGCACGGGACAATTGCCACATTCAGAAGGCCACCACCGTGAGTTCTATAGCTCCTTCCCAAGTCCAAAACATAAAATTTCAGTTTTGGTGGCGTTCATTTTGAGCCAGTTGGTATTCATCCATTTACTCACTGCCAGCATACAATCGCTAAACCGATCCGCCACCTCCTCCCATGACTGATTAATAGGAATAATAAGCTGGGAGTCATCTGCGTAAGAAGATGGAATGAAGCCAAAAGTTTGAATTAAACTAGCCAACGGAGCTACATACACATTAAACAGCGTGGGGCTGAGGGAAGATCCCTGAGGGATTCCGCAAAGCAAAAGATAAGGTGTGTATTTAAAATTGCCACAACTAACTGTGGTCCATCTATTCGTAAGAAAGGACTCTAAGAGCAGAAGCGCCCGGTCCCTTATCCCCACTTGATGAAGACAGAGACGTCAACAATATAGGCGAGATAGTGCAAAGGCCGCTGATAAATCTAAAAGAACCAGAGTAGCCCCCTGGCCTTCATCAACTATCCTCCGAATAGCATCAGAGGAAGAGATCAAGGCTGTTTCAGTGCTGTGCACTTTCCTGAAATCATGTTGGGAAACATCATGGACTTCCACTTCAGTTAAAAACTCAGCCAGTTCCAAATTCAGAATGTTTTCTAAAATCTGCGCCAAATATGGGAGAAGTGCTCTTGGCGGCAAATTACTCAGGTCCTGGCTATCACCATCTGTTTTTTTCTTGAGGGGTACCACTACAAATACAACACAATACCATGGCAAATTTTGTTTTCTACATATACATAACTATCACACAACACACACCCTACCCCTGGTGGACAACAGCATTGCACACAACCTCACATACTGCTAAAACAATACATGAAGCAGCAAGCAGCATATACAACAAAATACTGGCACACAAAAATATCTGCCAGGAACAACTCAAACCTATGAAAGTAAATACAGGACAAAGATGAAATAAAAAAAAAACTGGTTGGCTTTAATATATTGTTAGTGAAAAATATATGAAAGTAAACTCCATTGGTCAGTCCATAAGCCTCAATTTCTGCACCAAAGACACAAACGTATGCCCCATCTTGACTCTTTACTTCCATGTAAACTCCACAGGTAGGAGCATCAAGGGGACAGGCAGGCACCTCAGAGAGTATTGGGGGGTAGAGAGGGGGTTTGGGCATGGGCTTGGGAGGGGTGGGCTTTGGCTTTGGTTTGGGGGGGATGTTTTTGGGAGGGGTGGACCTTTTCTTGGGGGGAAGAGGGGCATGTGTGGTGTCAAGGGGGTAGGGGAGGCCTTGGAGGTAGAGGGATGGTCTTGGGGAGGGAAACAGGGGGACAAATAGGGAAAAGCTCAAGGTTACAATGAAAACTTTTTAGACACACGGGGACGGTCATCAGAAGGAGGTTTCGGTGTGGAGGGTGAGGGAGTGGCTGACTGGTGATTAGGTGTGGATTTCATTGGTGTGTGTTTGTGGGAGGTGTGCTTGTGTGTGGTGGGTGTCTGTTAGGTCGGTGAGTGGAGGCATTTATGTGTCTTGGGCTGAGGGGCATGGAGGTGCTAGGGGATGCCATGGTGGGTGGCTGTCTGTTGGAGTGGTGACTGCAGGTTTGGTCATGTCTGTAGTTGTGGTGTCTGTGAGTGTGGTGACTGGGGTGGGTGTCTGAGGGTCTGCTAGGGTACTGTCTGTGAGTAGGATAGGTGTGGTGGCTGGATCAGTGAATGTTGGTGTGGTGTCTGCAGATGTGCAAGGTGTTGTGTCTGTGATGCTGGGGGTGTTGGGGTGTCAGGGCAAGTTGTGAGTATTGCTGTGTTTGCAGGTGGATGTTGTTTGTGTGCATGTTGGTGGTGTGTCTTGTGGTACTTATGTTTGTGTGCACTTCCCTAGTCTATTGAGGTGGATGCATGCCATGCTCTTTATGTGCTTTTGGCTGGTTTGTGGAAGAGTGGATTTGGACTGGGAAGGGAAAGATAGAGGGGGAACTTTAGACAAGGGGTGACTGACTGCCCTCAGTGTGGAGGCCAGAGTCTGAAAAGAGCTCTATGAGCCAGTGATTGGACTGTGAATGCCCTCCAGGAAGCTTTGCTTTGTTGTATTTGGGGTGCCAATCCCTGAATGGCATTCATGATGGTGGACTGACCTCCAGAGATGCTTCTCAGGAGGTCAGTAGCCTTCTCACTGAAGGCAGCAAGAGGAACAGGGGTTGGGGCAGAGGTGCCTGCAGCAAAGGAGACAACCCACCCTCTTCGATGAGCACAGCAACTGGGTGGGGAGCTACAAAGAGGGTGGTGATAGAACAGGGGTGGCAGCCAGAGATGGTTCTGCAGTGGTCCCTGTGGCTCCATCACCACTAGGGAGTGGCCACTGGAGGAGGACTCAGTTAAAGATGTTCCAGATTCGGGCTCCCCGTGGCACGCCCCTCACCCTCTGGGTCACAGGGTCACTCAGTGTGTGTGATGTCATGACTGGAGGTCCGGTGGCCAAAAGCTTCCCCACTCTGTTGTGTCCTGTCTCCTTCACCTCCCAGTGCTGATGCTGAAAATAGATAGTGAAGTAGGGTCATAACACACACATGATAACACTTCCATCACAAATCAGAAAGAAATCACATGCCTTCATGTCAACTGCCCCCCCAGGAAGTTCCAGCAAAGTGCCAATATTGTATAACAACACAATACAATGCATGGCCCTCAATTTTACAACTGTAACACACCAGCAAAGCAAGCTAAGAGACAACTACAATACCAGGAATGACGTTGACTAGTCACACTGACCATACCATTACTAGGTGACTATTCCACCAGTTGTTTAGTCATTTTAGCTATAGTATTACACATGTTACTTTAGCAAACCAGACTTGCTGCTGTGCACTTTAACCTAGACATATTTATTCAGCTTTGTTTTATTATTTTAACAATAGCCACAGCGGTCTTGCTTTATTCTCTCTATCTAGCTGTTCTTTGCCTAGGCCAGCACTGCATTCTTAAATAAGACATTTATTTCACTCTGTGCTTTTCTCAAGGCTGCAGTAAGATAAGTTGCCAGCAAAAGTGGTACGCTTTTTTTCTGATGTTCACAGAAACATACACACTCTTACGTGTGGATACTTTCTTGGGAACATCAGCTGTTTTGTCATAAAAACACTACTTTGGCCCACGTACATTAGAGGGAAATTCCAGCCAGATGACCACAACTGTTTGCTGATTGCTGAGTGTGTTGCTGCAGCTGCTTATGTAGACTACAGGCCTCTTACTCAGGTATGAGGGATGATGTCTTCCCAAGGGAACCTAAAGGGCAGAATTAGAGCTTAACATGCTATGCTCTAACATAGCCTAGGTAGGAGCTATTTTTAACGATCTTAGTGACAATATGATAGCATTATTTTTATGTTTCACTCTCCTTGTCACAATTTTAATCCTGTCATGCTTCATCATCCTAGTTACTGCAATTCATGCTTTAATATGTAAGATGCAGTCACTTCAATAAAACCTTATTGAACTATACTCTCCCTCTGATTGTCCTTGCATATGTGAGACTAATGTAACTGAGAGAAATGGATGAGATTTGAGTGACCACGATTTCCCTGAGGAGTCAATTGTGTCATGCGCTCGGTTGCCCAATCATCCCTGCTCTTGGGTAAAGATGAGGCACTGCTAGTTAGCCGGAACAAAACCCGGATTAGGCTGACAGGTGTCACCTGTAGTGGGTTCAGATTCAGTCCCCCACAGTGCAAGTGATTCTGCCACCCAAATCCAGTAGTCTCATTAGGATAATGAGAACCTACGCTACACACCCAATACAGCTATCACAATCAACACAGCATAGTTAAGCAGTCGACAAGCAATGGATTCCTATTGAAAGGTAGCTTACCAAAGACACAGACCCAATCCTTACTACACACATACCTTATCCTGATATCATATACCAGGCAATTACATGTGTTACCAAGTAGTGGCAGGCAACCCTGGAACAAACAAGACATACTTTCATCAAGTGACGTAGATTCAAGCATATCACTATGGACACATACCATCATATGGCATATCAACATGTCACACCTGCCAAATGTAAGTCAAGGAGGTAATACACATGTCATATACACATCCACCAATTGTGATGTAGCAAGGAGTGACAATGGACTCCGGTCCAAAATACCTAGGATCAATGTCTCCAGAAGACAAACACTATTAGTCATGTAAGGACCAACTAAGCTCAAACCAATGTCCCACACATATTTAGACATTTACTATTTTGTGTATATATTACATAGACTGCTGTACTGTGCAGGAAGGAGGGAAACAGACCTCGCAAACACTGCCATGAGTAAACTAATTTGTCACAGAATGAGAAGCAACATCACTCCCCACACATCAGACATGGCAAGCATGACATATGTCTGTGGAGGATTCCTAGAATCAATTCATAAGTGATGCTAGCATAACTGGTACACCAACCATGATGCAAGCCAACAGTCAGTTCACACCCTACCAACCTACACACAAGTGTTTATGAACTACCACAACTGCACCAAATACATTTATCATCAAACATGAAGTTCTAAAACACCCTGGCCTCATGTGTCATATCCTTCATAGCTCCAGCAGGCACACATGATAAATTCCAACAGTAAGGCATGATTTTTGTTATCAGATTACACATGGTGTTGACAGAGTACTGCCTGGGCCATAGCTGTGAATGGACAACCATTGCCCATGTATCATATCTACAAATGTATACCGTGGACAAAATATGTGACAAGTTTCTGATATCAGGATACCAGCATGGCAATCACTTTCTTTTATATCTGATACCAACATATATGTCCCAGTGGAAATGTAGCATAGGCACACTGGTATCCAACATGCATATTGTCAACTCTGATGGGATATCACACATGTCAAAGTACATTCCTCACTTACCAAAGGGAATTTCCTTGCAACAGGTGTGAAGCTGTCAGCTATGTTTGCCATGTGACATGTTTGATGGACACCACCGCATCACAAAATGCTGTGACACATCAGAAACCAACAAACACTGGAGATGACTTGCCCCTGCCTGCCTTAAAATAACACACAGACATACCACTTGATGCATAGCAGAGGACAGAGAGCAGGAGCCTACACATCTTTCTACTGTAACATTAGGGAGGAGTGATCCATTTGTGGGAACTAACACTCACCAGTGTAGTGAAAATAGATAACTGGAACCCAAAGCTCAGTCATATGTTCTCTATTCTGTGCTAGAGAACTGAGGAGTCCCCATACTTGAGTACCATCTCTCTAAACAAAATGAATGTGCACACCTGTTGCCAATACATGAGCCTTGTACACCAATGTGAGCACAGAAGATCTGTGACACAATACACTTCCCACATTCTCAGAGCTCGCATTCTGTTCCTGACTCAATCACCTGGTAAAGAGGCAAACATTAGTTAGGTCCGTACTTACCCACTTGTGGCTTCTGTGCTGCCGTCAAATGCCCATCCAACTCAGGGTAGGCCACCGCCAAAATGTGGGCTATTGGGGGGATCATGGTCCAATGGGCACCCCATCCTCATTGTGAGGACAGCCCCAGTTGGGCCTCTGTGGTCTTCCGGGGCCAGGCGTCTCAGGTCCTCCCACCTCTTCCGACAGTGGACGCTCCACCTGCTCTGGACCCTCAGGTTCTGCTCCTTCTTGGTGATAGCATGCCAAATCCCCTTCTCCTGATGGGCATAGACCTACATGAATGCCAAAGGCAAGAAAGAAAATCATGTCTACAAGTACCATGCAAGAACAGAGTTAACTACAAGTCAGTCCAACAAGCCAATGACAATCTGTCTTGACCATCCTGTCCACCTATGGCACACAACAGACATTAGATAGGGGGAAATTACTGCTAACACTCCCCACTAGGCTACCCATCACAACCACTAGCTCAGCCACTGCATTGGCCAGGTACTAGAGCAGTGTGTTTTGTGTGACATGAGCAATCTACCTGACATTGACCAGGAACACGATATAACATATGACCCAAAACGACAAGTGACAGCTACACCAAATAGCAAACATTGAACACATACATCCACAACCCCTTATGATCACAAGCTGCATATGGTCCTCAGAGGTCACAGCTAGGCTACAGACAGGCCCATATTGCCAGGACAATATGCAAAGGAGTCACATGTTTTGCCCACAAACATGCACGCCTCTACATGTGTGCACCTATGCACATACACATGCACCCACATGCTACTTCAGGAAGTTAAGGTCCTTGGTGTTAGTCCAAATATTTGGAACTATACTTCCAATACATGTGTGCACACAGAAACTATGTCAAAGAAAGATACACCCAGCCTTGCATTTGACATGTCCCACATCATGTCCAAAACACTGAGTCACACATCATGGAACATCAGTTTACAACACAGTGTTTGCAGAAGTTCAATGCCAAATAAACTAGGAGCATGCATAGCACACATCATAGCTGGATTGAGGAGCCAACAGGGCAGTGTGACATTGGACCTGTCAAGGATAAGTAACACAAATGGGCAGAGTTGTTATGAACACATCTATCACATCTCTCCACAATGCCCCTAATGCCATGACAATGGTATACTCTGGGCAGAGGCTGAATTCAGTGAACCTTAGTAACCATAGTAGTGATTCTCGTGCTGTTTATGTATACAGGGTGTGGCTATAGGCTCACACCTGCAGTACAAAGCTATACAATAACAGTCCAGAGGGCAATATTTACAGAAAGTGGCAATTTAAAGGAAACTTTCTCTGCAGGTAGACCACAGAAATCAACACAAAATACCATGTCCCAAAAGGATAGATGCATCACAATACTACATGTATCCCATAGCCAATTCCCAATGGCTATCACTGTGCAGAGTTTAAAGGCCATAGAGTGACATTAGCTGGCTTCAGTACAACACTACAACAATGCCACATGTGGCCACCGATGTATGTGCGGATACAGAAAGGGCCCAAGTATGGTGAGCAACCAACAATCATCAACGCCTTGTGATGTCATAGTAGCACATATGAACACATCAAGCACATCTAATGATGAGATTTAACTGGTGATGTCTGTCATGACACCTCAGCTAACCATGTGCAACAGTCACAAGGTGTGTCAGGGAACACTCATTGCACACTCACCACAATGTCTCAGGACTCTAAACCTATCACTTCACATAGATACATGGTCAGGAACTCAACCATTTAAGCACACTGATAGCATCTACCGGGCTTTAAGTCATATTCTGACATATTGGCGATAAGCCTAGGTTAACTAAATTAAAGCTCAGTAGAGCTACTGGAACAAATTTGCACATGGTGCTCTTACCTGCTCCTCTGGTGCACCATAGAACTGTCCATACAGGAGTAGGACCTCCTCCACAAGCTTCTCCAGCTCTCCAGGAGAGAAGGCAGGGTCCCTGTAGGGTGTGGCATGATTGTTCCTATAGGCAGTACACAGCAGCTCAGGCTGTGTAGGTCTTGCTGGCAGCAGTGTCAGGAGTCGAGTGAGAGATTAATCAGGAGATGACGGTCACTTCCACCACGTACATGGTCATCACCACCTGCAGACAATGCCATTAGCCGAAGACTGCCACAGGCAGCAATGTATTCCATTGGCAATGTACGATGATGTAGTATTCGCCTACAGTCATGACCACTTCCGCCAGAGGTCATAGTCATTTCCTACTGTCAAGTGGAGTATGTCAGGCAGTCTCCATTTCAAA
This sequence comes from Pleurodeles waltl, assembly GCF_031143425.1. Classification (NCBI taxonomy): domain Eukaryota; kingdom Metazoa; phylum Chordata; class Amphibia; order Caudata; family Salamandridae; genus Pleurodeles; species Pleurodeles waltl. The sequence goes on from NC_090447.1 coordinate 784,948,988, forward strand.
GTCTTTTGATGGTTGGAAAAGTCACTTTGTGATGTGTCACAATGTGGGAAACATTTCTACTGCATAATCGTCAGTGCTGGCATTGTCCATAGATGCATATTTGTCCTGATTAAAGGAACATTTTCTCATGTTGTCCAACTAAGTTTAAAAAATCTTTGGTGACACAGTCACCAACCTCTCGGCCATGGGCAAAAATGTATTTTGGGAATTTAGGGCCAGATGTAGGAAAAACCGGCATTGCGACTCACAATTTCCGAGTCGCAATGCAGGATGCGGGATGGTGTCCCTGACACCATCTGCGAGTTGCAAGGTGGTCGCAAAGGCCCACCTCATTAATATTAATGAGGTGGGTCGCAATTTGCAACCCCCTTGCGAGTCGCAGCACTCACAGGGATGGTGGCCTGCTGGAGACAGCAGACCTCCATGTTTGTGACTGCTTTTAAATAAAGCAGTATTTTTTTTGTAATGCAGCCCGTTTTCCTTAAAGGAAAACGAGATGCATTCCAAAATGAAAAAAATTAAACGTGTCAGTTTCATTTTTTCAGAGCAGGACCACTGCCTGCTCTGAACATTTTTTTTCAAGGCCATTGACAAAGGGGAAGGGGTCCCATGGGGACCCCTTCCCTTTTGCGAATGGTTTACCATCAGTGTGATACTGGTGGTAACTGCGATTGCTTTGCGACCGTGATCACAGTCACACAGCAATCCTGCATCGTGCTGTGACTCGCAAATAGGAAGGGGAACACACCTTCCTATTTGCGACTCACAGTCCCATTTTGCGAGGTTACCGACTCGCAAAATGGGAATGGGCATCGCGATGTGGGTTTTGCGCCTCGCAAACAGCGATTTTCGCTTTTTCCGATGCGTTAAAGCCTTTAGACATCTGGCCCTTAATCAAAGGCATTGTTTGATGTAAGTACCACATAGTCTCGCTGAGGAATCCATTTATATATACATATCCTATTTGAGGCAAGGGGATTACAGGTAACTAAAGTGACACTTTTACCGTTGGTATGTGCTGTGTTCCATGTTTCCACTGTATCAAATGGCATGTCACATTTTTGTACGTGACATATGTGTTGTCACTTACAAGGGGCATAATGAGTGATTGAAATATCTTCTTATTTTCTCTCACATAGTTACCCCGGAATGAGAAGGGTCAGTCAACCTCCTGTGTACCGTCTATTAGCAGAATTGCAGACCATGGAGAATAGACATGACATACAAATTTACCGCCTGGAGAGGCAGGCAATCAATGATCTCTATTGTCAGTTGGAGCCAGGTCTGATGCCTGCTATCAGTCATCTAAATAGCATACCACCCATTGTACAAGTCATGTCAGTGCTACACCTCCTGGCCACAGGCTTTTTCCAAAAAGTAATGGCCCTAACTGCAGGGATATCCCAGCCTATGTTCAGTCTGATCTTGAAGGATGTACTGTCTGTAACGTTGAAACACCTGGACAGCTACATTCAATTTCCACAACATGAGTGTTTGGCCCATGTGAAGGCAGAGTTCTATGGTTTTGCATACATCCCACATGTAGTGGGTGCCATTTATGGTATACATGCAACCTTGTTTCCCCCACATGGCAATGTACATGTCTATCAGAACAGGAAGGACTGCCACACTATAAATAACCAAGTATTCTGTTTAGCTGAGCTCTACATTTCCCAAGTATGTGCACGGTACCTAGGTTCAGTCGACGTCTGTCCTTTGTCATGCAGAACAGCGCTATCCCACATCTGATGACACATCGGTACCTAGAGAGGGCCTGCCTGGTTGGTACATTACATTTGTCATGTGTGTTTGTATGTATGCTCTGTCTGCAGCCAAATGTGATGATGCCCTGGTCTCATGTTTGCACACATGTCACAATTCCATACAGAGGACTCTGCGACCTAAACCATCTCTGGTTGTTGTCACCAGTGAGGAAGCCAACCACCCCAGGGGAAGTCTGCTTCAACGAGGACCGTGAAAGGACACAGCTGTCATGCATCAGGTTTCTGGGCTCATGAAGGCAAGATTCCACAGCATTGATAAGTTTGGTGGAGCCCTCCTCTACTCACCCGCCAAAGTGTGTCAGATCCTTGTGGCCTGCTGCATGCTCTACAACCTTGCCCTGAAGCAACAGATCCAATGCATCCCTGATAAGGGGGAGCTGGCAGTTCCACCAGGTGAAAATGCAGAAATGCAAAGTGAGGATGACAGTGATGAGGATGAAGGAGAAGACATGCGGGCAGATCTCACCAATCAGTACTTCACCTGAGTGTAAGTATATGGTAGTCTGTAATTTCACTGACTCAGTCGGGTAGTGTAGGGGTCAGGACTGGTGAAGAAGGGTCTCTGTGTGACCATCAGACAGGTCATTTTATGCTGTGCAGTGTACAGTTCAGGTTTTCAGCCAAGTTTAGAGTTTGAGTTGTGACTCTCCTGAGGATCTCCTTTGTTTGGGGCAGTCAAAATGCACAATCCGAGAAACAACAATATTTGGAACAGATTTTCATGGCTCGTGTAAGCCTTTCCCTGCCTGAACTCCTTGTTTGTCACTTTCTTCTTCTAGGTCTTTTCACAATGCCATCCTCATGTGGACTTTCCTGAGTTGTGTCAATGGCAGGTGGCCTTAGCTGGTCTGACATGTAAGGTGGACATGGATTGATCCAGGTACTGTGCTACATATTTTTTGGGGGGGTGAGTTCCATGCCCAGGCTGTCAGGACAGTGGTATGGCAGAGATCCGTGCTACACAATGGACCAGTTTGCCAAGGTATATGGGTCCAATGGTGTCATGCGTGATCATGTGTCTTTACCACATGTCATCCTGTTCTATCCATTCACTCACCCTTCACATTTTTTTGAAAATTATTAGGTTTTAATTATATGTAGTTTTCATTGTGGTCCCCACAATGCAGGCCACTGTGCATATGTGTCAACACTGTCATAGGTGATGAGCATGCCTACAGATGCCTGGCCATTGTAAGCAGAAGTTTGTCTGACTAGAGACTGTTGTACTGTCCTTTGTCTATATTATGGGGTATGTTGATTTGGTAGGCATGGTATAGGTATGTGATAACAGTTCAGCTGATGCCAATTTCCACCAACCTGTTATGCTATTTGGAGGGACACAGTCTGAAATGTGCCTTATTTCAGTGGTCAATGGGATGTTACTTATTGACACCTAGGAAGAAGAAACAAATGTTTTGACCTCCTTGACTATGACAGTCTTGCCATTTGGTCAGCCTATGTGCTGCACAGGGTAATAAACAGAGATTGGTGATTGTCCACTTGTGTCATTGTGCTGGTGGTGAACCCCAGCATGACACTACCTGTGGCATGCCCCTCCACATATCCTTCCTATGAGTTAATCATTAGCATGAAATACATTTCTGATTAAACTACCCACACAGCTGAAAAAAGGCTATCAAACATAAAAGTGTTTATTGTCATGCGCACAGGATATTAGGATGTATGTGAGCAAATAAATAATGTTTATACTGTGAAGGGATCAGTCACAGTGGATGGCATCATTTGAACAGCTGCCACACCATTTTAAGTCCCAAGTCCAGTGTCCTACGATCCTGGGAAATTAGAAAGGGAATGTAGAAAAGTCAACAGGGTGCATCAGAGGCACAAAAAAGGGAATCTATTAGTTAGAGGTTACTTCCTGGCAGTGGTTGCTGTCTGGCCATCTGCACCTCCTGGTTGTTTGGGTGGTTGTTCACGCTTGCAGGGGTGTTCTTTTTTAGCTACAGAGTTAGGGGGGTCTGAGGCATGTCTTTCACCTGGCAGGGCCTCCATTCCACTGGATGCCACAGATGTTAAAGGGGCTGATGTAACTTGGCCAATGGAAGGGGTAAGGTGTTGTGGACATTCCCTGCTCAGGGTTATGTTGATGTCTCAACATCCCCGCTAAGGAGACCATGTGGCCATTGAGGGCCTCCCTCTGTTGCCTGACGTCCTGGTGGTTGTCCTGCTACAGCTGCCTGAACTCTCCCATCATTGCAAGTACCTGGCCCATCAGTCCTTTGGATTGTTGGTAGGCTCCCAAGACTTGGGAGATTGTGGCCTGGCTAAAAGTATCCCTAGCAGCCTCAAGCTGCTGGCCCATACCCTCCCTCCCATGCACCCTACCCCCACGTGCCTGAGCCTTTGGCACAGTTTGCCCACTGCCACTGGTGCCAGGTCCATCATTGTCAAGGATTTTGAGTTGTGCTCTGGTACCTGGACTGGGGGGCCCATTATGGTTGTTACTGTCGTTGGCACACAGGGTTGGGGGCGACGGGTTGCCTGAGATGTTGTTACAACAGGGCTGAGAGGAGTCGATGTAGGCAGGATGAGGCTGACAGTTGTTGTCTGACCAGGTGGCCCAGATGGGCCAGAGCTGTCGTCAAAATCTCCTCACTGAGGGCTTCATCCAGGGGAGAAGTGGTTGTTTCAGGAGTGCTTTCCATGGTCACAATGGCAGGTAGACCTGTTGAAGATGGGAAACAGACAGTACAGGTTGTTATGTGAAATGTAGCACCAAAATTGAAGGTAGATATGCTTTGGGCCATGTACAGATTGGCTTTGTTTGATGCTTTAAAGGGCACAGATGTTGTCCTCCTTGCATAAACCAGTCTTCACCGGTTCAGGGACCCCCAGTCCCTGCTCTGGCGTGAAACTGGACAAAGGAAAGGGGAGTGACCACTCAGTGTCCCTGGGTTTTGTCATCTTGGATTCCAAGGTGTTTGGGCACTCTGGGAGCATCTGAGTGGCCAGTGCCAGCAGGTGACATCAGAGACCCCTCCTGATAGGTGCTTACCTCGTTAGGTGACCAGTCCCCCTCTCAGGGCTATTTACGATCTCTCCTCTGGATGTTTCTTCAGATTCGGATTGCAAGACTCCAGCAGGAATCCTCTGCATCCTTTACTTCATCTTCTATCGACAGATCAACTACTGACTGCTCCAGGAACTCTACAAAACTGCAACAAAGAAGCTAAGACGACTTCTGCAACATTGTATCTTCAGCTCTTGTCAGCAACTGCAACAGTTTCCAGGTCGTGTATTCTCCGAGGACTGCCTGCCTTCAGTCTGCACCAGAATAACCGAAGGAATCTCCAGTGGAATGATGGAGTCACTTCCTTACTTCAGCAGGCACCTCTCTGCAGCGCGACCGGTGGCTTGAGTCCCCTCTCCAGACAACAGGGGTGGATCCAGCAACACAGGTGGTAGACTAAAGTGACTCCAACAGTCCCAACTTCCAGCTGTCCAACTTCAGTGGATGTAAGAGCTTGTCTCCCTACGCAAGACAGTACCCCCGTGCATTGCGTGACTTGCAGTTGCCAAGGCTTGTGTGCAACCTTCCAAGAAGTTCTTCATGCACAGCACAGCTTAGGCCCCCAGCACTCCATCCTGTGAAGCACGGCTTCCTGAGTGGTTCTCCGGTGACGTGGGAATCCTTCGTGTCGTGCTGAATGATCCTCCATTTGCACCTTGTTAGAAATTGTGTCTTTGGTTGGCAGTCAGCTTAACCCCGTCCAAGAAAGGACCCTCACTCTAGTCAGGCTAAGTCGTACACAATCCAAATTATCCTGTGCCCACCATCTGGTAGCTTGGCACTGAGCAGTCACGCTTAACTTAGAAGGCAATGTGTATTTGCGCAATAAATCATGCAATAACACAGTGCAAACACCACATAAATACACCACACAGGTTTAGAAAAACATAGAATATTTATCTGAGTAGATTAAGGTCAAAATTATCAAGATTTCTTAAATACAAGCTGAAATATCACTTTTGTAATGATTAATAGAGTCTTTAGTTCTTAAAAATAACAATGGTCTCTTGCGAGCGCAAAGTACCTGGTTTGCGTCTAAATTATCCACACCGGACCGCAGAGGAGGAAATGCGGGGAGCTGTGTGTCAGTTTCTCCTGGTACACACAGATGATGTGTCGATGTTTTTCCACGCAGCAAGGGTTTTGCATCAATTTCCATTGCACAGGCTTGGATCCTCTTCGGGTTGCAGAGTATTTGGATGCCCCCTGGACAATGCAGAGAAATTATGAGCGTGCAGGAAGAAGTCACAGGAGCTGCATCGATCCGGTGGGCGATGCAGGGAAATTTCTGTCGCACAGCAGGCAATGCATTGATTCCTCTTGCAGGAAGTCAGGCTGCGCCATTCCGTTTCTGCGATGCAGTTATTTTCTCACCGTAGGGAAGGCTGTGTGTCGATTCCAGCAGGCTGTGGGTTGATTTTCGCCACACAAGGAGTTATTTGCAGAGATTAAGGCCCTCATTCTGACCTTGGCGGTCGGCGGAGAGGCGGCGGTCGGACCGCGAACAGACCGGCGGTCAGAAAAATGTCATTCTGACCGCGGCGGTCACCGCCGCGATCGACCGCCACTTCCCCACTCCGACCGCCACGGCGGTCATGACCGCCGGGCTGGAGTTTGCGCACTCCGGCCCGGCGGTCGTCCCAAGACCGCCAACGGTATCATGACCCTGCCTACCGCCGCGGTTTCTGGCGGTCGGGAACCGCCATGCGAACCATGGCGGTAAGCACTATCGGGGCCAGGGAATTCCTTCCCTGGCACTGATAGGGGTCTCCCCCACCCCCCACTACCCACCCGAGTCCTCCCCCCACACCCTCCACCCCCCTGCCACCCCCCAGAGGTGGTACGAACCCCCTCCCCACCCCCACCCCGACATGCACATACATGCACCCCGACATGCACACACCCCCAACATGCACATATACACACCCCCTACACACACATACACAACGGGAACACATACCCGCACACATACATGCAGACATGCGCACCTGCCGAACAGCACACATTACCCATAGACACAGCAGCACCCCCCGCCCGCATACACGCACTCACACACCCCCTCTACACACTCACACGCACACCCCCATGCACGCCCTCATCACACAACACCCCCCCTCCCCCTCCCCTCACGGACGGTCAACTTACCTTGTGCGTTGGTCCTCCGGGAGGCGACGGGAGCCATGGGGAGGTGACCGCCAACAGAACACCGCCAACAGAAGACCGCCACACAGATATGTGGGTCGTAATTCTGTGGGCGGTGTTCTGCTGGCGTGGCGGTGGAGGTTGACCAGTCTCCACTTTTCCGCCGACCGCCAGTGTGGCTGCTGGCGGTTTCCCGGCGGAACGTCTTCACCGCGGCGGTAACTCGGCGGTCTCGCGAAAAGACCGCCAAGGTCAGAATGAGGGCCTAAGTCTTTTTGGCCCTGAGACTTCAGGAAACAGGAGCCAAGCTCAATCCAAGCCCTTGGAGAGCACTTCTTAGCAGAGCCAGGGGGAAGCAAGGCAGCAGGGCAACAGCAATGCAGCAGTCCTTTACAGCAAAGCAGTCAGGTGAGTCCTTTGGGCAGCCAGGCAGCTTCTCTTAGCAGGTTGCAGGTTCTGGTTCAGAGTTCCTTTCCCAGTAAGTATCTTGTCAAGAAGTGTCTGAGTTGGTAGTGTTAGAGACCTGGTTTAAATACCCAAATGTGCCTTTGAAGTGTGGGAGACTCGAAGAGTGGCTTAGAAGTTCACAAGGTCCCCTTTCAGTTTCATCCGGTCTGCAAGGGTCCCAATAGGGGGTTTGGCAGTCCATTGTGTGAGGGCAGGCCACTGTCCTTTAACATGTACGTGTCAGGCCCTCCACCCTCCCAGCCCCGGAAGACCTATTCAGTATGCAGATATGTGCAGGTGTGACTGAGCATCCTGTGTTTAGGGTTGTGTGAGAGAAATGCACAAGGGAGCTGTCAACTAACCTAGCCAGATGTGCATTGTAAGGCACAGAAGGATTTAAGTGCAGAGAAATGCTTATTTTCTAAAAGTGGCATTTCTAAAATAGTAATATTAAATCCAACTTCACCAGTCAGCAGGATTTAGTATTATCATTCTGGCCATACTAAATAGACCTTCTTACTCCTTTCAGATCAGAATCTACCATTCAAGCAGTATATGAGGGTAGCCCTAATGTTGCCTATGAAAGGAGCAGGCTTCACAGTAGTGTAAAACTAATTTAGGAGTTTTACACTACCAGGACATATAAACTACACAGGTACATGTCCTGCCTTTTCTCTACATAACACCCTGCCCTATGGGTTCCTGGGGCCTACCTTAGGGGTGACTTATATGTAGAAAAAGGGGAGTTTAATGCTTGGTAAGTGCTTTTAAATGCCAAGTCGAATTGGCGGTCAAACTGCACACACAGACCTTGCAATGACAAGCCTCAGACATGGAAAAGGGCTACTTATGTGGGTGGCTGCAGGCCCACTAGTAGCATTTAATCTACAGGCCCTAAGCACATTTAGTGCACTTTACTAAGGACTTATAAGTAAATTAAATGAGCCAATTGGGTATGAGCCAATGTCACCATGTTTAAAGGGAGAGAGCATATGCACTGGTTAGCAGTGGTAAAGTGTGCAGAGTCCTAAAACCAACAAAAACAGTGTCCAAAAGTGAAGAGAGGCAGGCAAAAAGTTGAGGGTGACCACTCTAAGGCTGTCAGGTCTAACACACCTTCTTTATCCCCATGCTGTGGGACTCCTGTGCACACTGCCTGGTTTTCTGAGGGTTCCCTCTGTCTCCCCCTCCTGGGTAGAGGCCACCAGGTCCCCCCTGGTCCCAGGCAGTGCAAGTTTCCGCTAACCGCGAGCTTTGCGTGTACCAAGTCTTGTTGGCGGAGTCCAGCGACGCAAATCTTCTGCACCAACTAGGAACCCGCATCTGTCTTCTTTGGTGCAATACTGACTTTGTCTTCCCACAGGTGGTTCTTCTTTTTCATCTACATCCAGGTTAGCAGGGGCTCATGTTCTCCCTGGACTCTTCAGTGCTTCTTGGACTTGGTCTTCTTCTTCCACAGGTCTTAAGGTCCAGGAATCCATTTTTGGTATCTCGCAGTTTCTTCTGGTTCTTGCATTAACTTCTATCACGACTTCTAGTGAATTTTAGGAAGCTTACTGTGTTTTAATCCTGCTTTCCTTGGCTCTGGGGTGGGGTCTATTACTTACCTTTCATGTTTTCTTACATTCCCAGCTCCCCTCTACACACTACACTTGCCTAGGTGGGAAACCAACTTTCACATTCCACAATTTTAATATATGGTTTGTGTTCCCTCTAGGCCCATTGCAACCTATTGTGCTTTTCAAAATTTGCTCTGTTTCGCTACTGTGTACTTGCCTGTTTTTGGTCACTAGTGTATATATTGTGTAATTTACTTACCTCCTAAGGGAGTATAGGCTGTCATTTTAACCTCAGAGGTAAAAACCACTTACCGCCGCGGCAACAGCCGCCAAAAGACCATCGCCGCGGCTAACATCCGTCTGCTATATTATGATGACAGCTGGATTTCTTCCACAAGAAGGGCAGAAATCCGGCTGTGACAATGCCGACAGATGGCGTAAGGTGGTGCTGCTGCCACCAGCAGTGCCATGCCAGTAGACCGCCACCAGCCATATTATGACCAATAATACGTCCCGGCGGTGTTCTGCTGGTGGGCGCTGCTGGCGGTAGCAGCGCCCCGTCCCGTCTCCTGCCGGAGGACCCCATGGATCCAGCTAAGTCGGGTCTCCGACAGGAGAGGGGGTGGGGGTGTTGTGTGAGTAGGGGTGTGTGAATGTTTGTGTGTGCGTGGATGCAGGTGTGTGTTGCGTGTTGAATGTGTGTATGCATGTATGGAGGTGTGAGTGCATGAACATTGTCTCATGTGAATGAGTGTCTGCATGTATGGATGAAAGTGTGTGCAGATCTGTGTGTGAATGAATGTATGCATGCCTTTGAGTTTTGAGAATGTGTGTGTGTGTGTGTGTGTGAAGGGGGCGTAAATGGAGGTGGGGTGGGGGGTTTAGAGTGGTGAGGGGTGGGGGAGGGTAACTGGTGAGGAAGGGGAGCAGACCCATATCAGTGACAGGGAAGGAGTTCCCTGTCACTGATATGGCCTACTGCCATGGTTTTTATGGCGTTACGAATGCCACGGAAACCATGGTGGTAGCCAGGGTCATAATCCTGCAGGTGGAACAATGGCGGCTGCCTGGCTGGAGACGGATATCTCCAGCCCGGTAGCTGTTACCTCTGTGGCGGTCAGAGTGGTACATTGGCAGGCTGGCTTCAGCCTGTTGCCGGTACTTACTGCCATATTAACGCCGACCGCCGGGGACGTAATGTCCCCCATAGTCTTCAAAGTATTTTGGCATTATGTCACTAAAATAAAGTACCTTTATTTTTGTAACACTGAGTATTGTCTTTCATGTGTGTGAGTACTGTGTGATTACAGTGGTATTGCAAGAGCTTTGAATGTCTCCTAGTTCAGACTTGGTTGTTCTCCCTACAGCACGTCTATACAACCTGGCTTCTAGACACTGATTATATTTCACTAATAAGGGATAAATTGACCTGGTAGAAGGTTTAAGTACCTTTGGTACCCACTATAAACCAGGCCAGCCTCCTACATTGGTGGCAGCAGTGGGATAAGTACTTGCAATTGCCTCATCACTCTGTCACCTGGTGCTTTCCACAGGAAAAACTACTCCTTACCTAGAGACAACATAATACCTAGAGCAGGAATCTAATCTCTAAAGTTTAGGCAAGCTAGGGCATAGGCGTAGCTCTTTCTCTAAACTTCTTTCTGAGAGACTAGAGGTTACGTAGGTTAGGTATGCCCTACACCACCCTAACACACACCACATCTACAGCTGGACCTAGCTCTGAGGTCATGGACTCTCCCTATAAGGGCCTGACCTTCAAGGAATTGAAGGGGCAGTGTTCAGGGAGAAAGCTAGACATGGGGAAGAATCCTAACAGGAGTCTGCTCTTAAGCCTCCTTCTTCAGGATGACCAAGAACATGCTGGTGGCCAGGAGGAGGAGAAAGAAGGAGACTCTAATCCCATTGAGTTAGAGAATAATCTTCTAGTACCAAGGGAGGGTTCTTCAAAGGACCTTAAAGTTATTAGCTGACTGTTAGACCTGACAGCCTTAGGGTGGTCAACCCCAGCTTAGTCCCTGCCTCCCTCCAGTTTTTGACACTGTTTTTGCTAGTTTTAGGACTCTACACACTTTACCACTGCTAACCAGTGCTAACATGCATATGCTCTCTCCCTTAAAACATGGTGACATTGGCTCATACTCAATTGGCATATTGTTGGAGTCTAATCCTCTATGTAGTGTACAAAATCGAGTACACAGTGCAGAGGGTCCGGGCAACCACACGTTAGTTTCCAGAGGTAAAAATTAGACCACCTAATGCTGCAATTTTTAAGGCAGCTGGTCGAGCAGATAGGCTAATCCAGGAGAGGTGCTAAGCATTTGCTATACTCACAAATCCAATCAAGCACCACACACACTCAGTGGATAACTCAAAACCAGACTTTATAAAACTACTTCAGACATTTATATAAATTTTAAGACTAAGATCTTTAGAATACGTTAAGGACTTTTCAAGTTATGACTTTTTGAAGTTTTAGCAAAGTTAGTCTTTCTGTGCGTAATTATGCACCATTGGAATCAATGCACAGTCTCCTTTTAAAATGCAGTAAAAATCACACAGTTGAGTAACCATGTCATCTCTTGCATGGTGGTCGCAGCAGTTGGTGGGCACACTGTGCCAGCTGGAGAGTCTCATGCGGCTCCCAGTTCGGGCGGGAGCAGCGTTAGAGAGGTTCTTGGCACAGGGCAACCTGGAGGGGCCACTTGGAAAAGAAGCTGGTTTGCAGATATAAAGCTGGTGCCTCGGGGTCCCCTTGGGCTGTTGAGGTCGCAAGGGGTTAGGGACCTGGGGCACACAGCAGATCCTGTGATGAAAGGACCAGAGCGGCCAGGTGCAGGGTGAGTTGGAGGTCCAGGAGTTGTGGGCTGCTTACCCGACAATGGGGCACTCCGGTCGGAGGTCCCTGGACTGGGGCTTCCTCCTGATCCTTTTTCAGGCCCGATGTCAGCTGACTAGTACCCAGAGTATTGGTGTAACTCTGCTACTAGAGAGCACAGTGCCACCAAACATGGCACAGTTGTAGATCACATCCTGACAGTCATCGGTGTGTCATTGTGTCCAGCTGTGATGTCCAGTCATGGAGATATAGGCATTTCAGTGAAGTAAACCTCACTGGTTTGTTGGTCCTTTGCAGGATTCTTGATTTTCTTGAGTAGTGCCTCCACTCATGAGGAAGATCTGGGATGATTCTTGAAGCCTAGAGGTACCTTCGGTGTCTTGGGGTCAGTCCAGTGTCCAGTTCCTCCGCAGCAGCGATTTTCAGGTCCTGGGTGCAGCAGACAGGGTTTGGCGCCTTTTCTTGTGCAGCAGGTCCTCAGTTCTCTTGCTGTAGTCTCCTTTTAGTGCTGGTCTTATTTTCTTCTTTGAATCCTTTTCAAAATCGAATTTCTTGGTCTATGGAATCACTGTAAATACTGAATTTAGTGGACATCTTAGGGGGAACCTGGTAGTGTCCAATGGGACACTTAGCCTTGGGCGGCTACACCCACTACAGTGACCACTTCCTGTAGGAAGGTTCATTTCCCTAAACCTGATTGGCTATTTACCTCCATTCCAAGGTGGAGAAAAATGTAATGAAGGGTCCACTTCGCATGCAAGCCCGAGGGGTGGTGAATGCTCAGTGAGGTCACTCATCCTGTTGTTGAGTGGTTTCCCACCTTTGCTCCCTCCAAAGGGGTAGGCCATCTGCTGCTAGCAGCAGGCCTGGGGGGGGGTTGAGTGCCAGGGACAGTGCACATTCCTGAGGGAGTGGAAGTTAGCTCCTCCACCCGGGAAGGGCTCTGTTTCACAAACCAGAGAGACAGGGCTCTCCCTTAGGCTTTGTGTATTGGCTGTCTGAATGTGGCAGGCTTGCTGGAACCAGTAAGTAACCAAGCCACAATAGTTGGTTTTTCCACGGGGAACCTCTAAGGTGACCCCAGGTAATTTTTAGAATAAATGCAGTACTGGTACCAGATTAGATTTATCATTCTGAGTTGTTTAATACCAAACAACCCAGGGTTCAGAGTGGCCATTATGTAGCTGGGAAACTCGTTTTGACCAGTGTCCAGCACATATATTAAAATGGCTGCTCTGTTCACTCACTATGTCCCAGGTGTGGCAAGGACACAGTGGGGGCATATTGCTCATGCAAATATGACCCACATATAGGATGGTGCACCCTGCCTTAGGAGTGGAAGGCCTGCGAGAGGGGTGACTTACCCATAACATATGCAGTGTAGGGTGGGCAGGGTACACAGGGAGTGTGCTATGTCGAGTTTGTATTTTAGGTTTGCACCAGGACACTCAGTTTGCTATGGCAGCGCTGAGTGCATCTGGATTCATAGCCCTTGAGGGTGGCACAACCAGTACTGCTGTCCTTAGTGGCCTACCCATAGTACCCCATGCCCTGGGTACCTAAGTACTTTTTACTAGGGACTTATAGTGATAGCTAAAGGTGTATCCAATTACTTTTACCATGTTTTAGGTAAGGAACACTGTCACTGGGAACCTGTTTAGCAGGATCCTAGTGCACTCCAGTCCAAGTTGCATACGGAAACCAGGCAAAAAGTGGGGGGTACAGCAACAAGAAGCCAGTCTCTCACACATATTTAATGTATTTGTAAGTCCCTAGTAAAGTGCACTGAACTGGCATATTTAATTTATTTGCAAGTCCCTAGTAAACTGCATTGCAGATGCCCAGGGCCTGGAAATTAAATGCTACTAGTGGGCCTGCAGCACGTGTTGTGCCACCCACATAAGTAGCCCTCTAACCAAGTCTCAGGCCTGCCAAGGCAAGACATGTGTGTGCAGTTTACTGCCACTTCCACTTCACATTAAAAAATACTTGCCAAGCCTTAAGCTCCCCTTTTTTTTTTACATATGTCACCCCTAAGGTAGGCCCTAGGTAACCCAGAGGGCAGGGCGCTGTGTAGGTTAAAGGCAGGACATATTTCTGTGTGTTTTATATGTCCTGGTAGTGGAAAACTCCTAAATTCATTTTCAACTGCTGTGAGGCCTGTTCCTTTCATAGGCTAACATTAAGGCTACCCTCATAAACTGTTTGAGTGGTAGATTCTGATTAGAAAGGGGTAAACAGGTCAAATTTAGTATGGCCAGAATGGTAATACAAAATCCTTCTGACTGGTAAAGTTGGATTTTATATTACTCTATTAGTAATAACACTTTTAGAAAGTACGCATTTCTGTGCACTTAAAATCCTTCAGTGCCTTACAGCCTGTCTCCAATCCACATCTGGGCTGGGCTGGTTGACAGCTCCCTTGTGTATTTCACCCAGACATCCACAAACACAGGATGTTCAGTCACACCTGCACACATCTGCATACTGAATGGGTCTTCCTGGGCTGGAGGGTGGAGAGACTGACATTTACATTTCAAAGGACAGTGGCCTGCCCTCACACAATGGACTTCCAAACCCCTTACTGGGACCCTGGCAGACAGGGTTGTACAGAAAGGGGACCTTGTGCACTTCAAAAACACTCTTTGAAGTCTACCCCACTTCAAATACACTTTTGGGTATATAAACTGGGTCCCTGACCCTATCAACGTAGACAATTCTTGGGACAGACACTCTGCATCAGAACCTGCAACCTGCCAAGAGAAGCTGCATGGCTGCCCAAAGGACTCACCTGGACTGCTTTGCTCTAAAGGACTGCTGCCTTGCTGTTTCCCTGCTGCCTTGCTGCCCTCTGGCTCTGCTGAGAAGTGCTCTCCAAGGGCTTGGATCGAGCTTGCCTCCTGTTCCTGAAGTCTAAGAGCCAAAAAGGCTTCATCTCTGCAAAGAAACTCCTTGTGCAGCAAAAATCAAGACACAGCCTGCCGGAATTGATGCACAGCCTGCCCATCGGTGAGAAAATCACTGCATTGCTGAACTGGAATAATGCAGCCCGGCTCCCCAAGTAGAGATTGACGCAGCACCAGCGTTGCGACAGGAACTTCAACACACAGTCCACCGGATCAACGCATTGCCGAGCCGTAACGACGCAGCCTGATTTCCTATTTGAGGAATTGACGCAGCACCTGCCATTTGATAGGAAATCTGACGCTTCACCCACTGGGTTGACGCAGCACCTGTGACTTCGTCCAGCATGCCCAGGATTTCCCCGCATCGTCCCTGGGCATCAAAAGACCCCTCATCGCCAAGAGGATTCAAGCCTGCGTGCCAGAATTTGACGCAAAGTCCTTGCCATGGGGAAAAGAATCAGCGCATCATGTGTGTGCACCCGGAAATCCTATGCACACCTACCTTTTTCCACGCATCTCCTCCTCTGTTGTCTTCGTGCATGTAATTTTGAAACAAACCAGGTACTTTGTGCTTGCAACAGACAATTGTTGCTTTTAAGATCTAAAAAATCTTCTTATCATCACAAAAGTGATATTTCAACTTGTGATTATCAAATCTTGATCGCTTTGACCTTAATTTAATCAGATAAATGTCTTATATGTTTCTATACCTGTGTTTTTTTTTTTGTTGTGTTCTCACTGTGTTATTGCATGATTTATTGCACAAATACTTTATAAATTGCCTTCTAAGTTAAGCCAGACTGATCAGTGCTAAGCTACCAGAGGGTGGTCAAAGGGTAACTTGGATTGTGTGTGACTTACCCTGGCTAGGATTGTGGTCCCTACTTGGACAAGAGTGTATACCTCTGCCAACTAGAGACCCCAATTCTAACACAGACCAGCTAGTGTAGCTGGTAGTGGGAGGAGAAGTCACACAGGTGGGCTCCCTTTACACCCAGAGGACAAGTAGCTAGGGTCACTAAGACTAGGGAAAGATCCACTTCTGCCGAATCTCATGTCACCTCAGTGTCTAAGGGGGTCACACTGCACAACTCCAGGGGATGACTCTATAGATAGAGAGCTCAGGAAACGGAGACTGGAAGAGGCCAGGTTGAGGTTGAAGCAGCAACAGCTAACCCTAGATAGGGAGGCCTTGGCAGTGGAGAGGGAGAGGCCAGGGTTGGGGTTACCTCCCCATGGTGGCGGCAGCAACAGTTTCAGGGATTATAGAGTCAGGGAGGACTCCATAGATTCCAGAAACTTGCACAAGATTGTTCCCTCATGCAAGGTGGGGGAGGACATCTATAAGTGGTTTGTGAACTTGAGAGGGCCTGTATAGTTCAGAGGGTCCCTCAAAGGCAGTGGGCTGCTATTTTCTGGTTGTCCTCCTCTGACAAGTGGAGGGATAGACTTCTCACTGTCAGAGAAGAAGCTGCAGACAATTACACTATTCTAAAAATAGCACTCTTAGAGGGTTTTGGTTTCACCACTGGACAATACAGAATCAAGTTGAGGGAGACCAGAAAAGAGACCTCACAGGATTGGGTTGACTTTGTGGACTGTTCTGTTAAAGTTTTAGAAGGCTGGTTACATGGCAGCAAAGTGTCTGACTATGAGGGACTGTATAATCTATTACTGAGAGAGCATGTTGTGAATAATTATGTGTCTGACTTGTCACACCAGTACTTGGTAGACTCAGATCTGACCTTTTCCCAAGAATTGGGAAAGAAGGCAGACAAATGGGTCAGAACAAGGGTGCGCAGAAAGGCACATACAGGAGGTGGAAAGCGCAAGAAGAAGGATGGTAAGTCTAATGACAAAGGTGGTGACAAAGATAAAAGTAAAAAGTATTCATCTGGCCAAAAAACTCCTCTGCGGATGGGTCTAAATCCTCTTCTCATCACAATAAGAATAAAAAGCCTAGGTGCTATATTTGTAAAAACAAAGGGCATAGGGCAGGAGACAGCTCTTGTTCTAAAAAAAGCACCAAACCTCCTACCACCACTACCCCCACTGCTACAACTAGTGCCCCTAGCAAAAGCAGTGGTGGTGGGAAAACTAATACTACAAATAGTCAGTCCAAGGGTGTAGCAGGGCTCACTCTGGGAAATGTAGTTGGGTTGGTTTAGTTAGGGAAACCATTGAGGCTGTTTTAGTTTCTGATGGTGGCATTGACCTTGCCACCCTTGTTGCGTGTCTGCTTAATATGGATAAGTACAAGCAACAACCCTTAATAAATGGTGTTCAGGTTAAGGCCAACAGAGACACAGGTGCCAGTGTCACCATAGAGCCTGAAAAACTGGTAGCCCCTGAGCAAAACATACTTGGTCATCAGTACCAAGTGACTGATGCCCACAACAATACTGTGAGCCACCCCATAGCAGTTGTTGATCTCAACTGGGGGGGTGGTAAACTGGCCCTAAAAAAGTTGTAGTGTTCACAGACCTACCTGTTGTGTGTCCACTAGGGAATGACTTAGAGACTTCAGCATGGGCTGAAGTAGAGCTGGAAGCCCATGCAGCCATGTTGGACATTCCTGGGCATATCCTTGTTTTAACAAGGGCTCAGGCCAAGAAGCAAAAGGAACAGGGAAACCTAGATCCTGAAGATATGGACCAAGAGCTTCCCAAAAGCAGGGCTTAGAAAGGTAAGAAAGTATCCCCTATCCCTCCCTCCACTGATGATTCCCCCTTTGAGGAGGAGGAATCAACTCTTAGGTTCAGGGGGACCTGCCAGGGAGAGGTAAGTGTGGCACAGCAAACTTGCCCCACATTTGAGGGTATGAGACAGCAAGATGTCAAAGAGGAAGCAGGGGTTGTCAGTGGCACCCACAGGCTGTACTGGGAAAACAATCTGATGTATTCAGAAGCAAGGGGACCCAAACATGGTGCCACTACTAGATTGGTCATCACTCTGCAATACAGAGAGTTTTTGTTGACTTTGGCACATGACATTCCCTTGCTGGTCACTTGGGGCAAAGCAAAACTTGGGACAGACCTAACGTTCACTGGCCCCACATGTCAGAAGACACAAAGGAGCTTTGTCACTCCTGTGTCACTTGTCAAGTCAGTGGCAAGACAGGTGGCATTCCAAAGGCCCCCTTAATCCCACTGCCAGTGGTTGGGGTACCCTTCGAAAGGGTATGGGTTGACATTGTTGGCCCCCTTGACCCTCCCACAGCTTCTGGAAACAGATTCATTCTGGTGGTGGTGGACCACGCCACCAGGTATCCAAAAACTATACCTCTAAGGACCACTACAGCTCCTACAGTGGCCAAAGCCCTACTGGGAAACTTTTCCAGGGTGGGTTTCCCAAAATAAGTTGTATCAGACAGGGGAAGCACTTTCATGTCTGCATACTTTAAAGCAATGTGGAAAGAGTGTGGTGTAACACACAAATTCACTATACTGTACCATCCTCAAACAAATGGGTTGGTTGAGCGTTTTAATACAACACTCAAAGGCATGATTATGGGACTCTCTGAAAAACTCAGAAGGAAATGGGATGTCCTGTTACCATGCCTCCTCTTTGCCTGCAAGGAGCTACCCCAAATAGGAGTGGGCTACAGCCCCTTTGAACTCCTCCTTGGTCCCCCTGTTAGGGGTCCATTGGCTCTTGTGAAGGAGGGTTGGAAGCAACCCCTGAAGTCCCCTAAACAAAATATAGTGGACTATGTACTTGGCATCTTATCAAAGATGGCTGAGTATATGAAGAAGGCCAGTAAGAACCTCCAGGCAAGCCAAGAACTGCAAAAGCAATGTCATGACCAGAAGGCTGTCCTGACTGTGTACCAACCAGGGCAGAAAGTGTGGGTCCTGGAGCCTGTGGCACCAAAAGCACTCCAAGACAAATGGAGTGGACCACACATCATAGTGGCGAAAGGGTCACTTATTTAATGGACCTAGACATTCCAAGAAGTTCTCTCAGAGTACTTCATGTGAGCTGCCTAAATCCCTACTATGACAGGGCTGATTTAACCCTGCTCCTGGCCACTGATCATGGACAGGAAAAAGAGAGTGACCCTCCCCCTGACCTCTTTTCTAATTCTGCAGCTGATGGTTCAGTTGAGGGATAGTCTTAGCAGATTGCCTTTCTCAGTCTCAAAAGGAAGACTGCAGAAATCTCCTAGGACAGCTCTCAGAACTATTTCCCCTTACACCTGGCCAAACCACATGGTGTGAGCACACCATTGATACAGGGGACAGTCTGACTGTCAAGAGTAAAATCTACAGGCAACCTGATCTTGTAATGGGTTGCATCAAAGCAGAGGGGCAAAAGATGCTTGACCTAGGAGTCATTGAGCACTCAGATAGCCCCTGAGCTAGCTCAATGGTTCTGGTCCCAAAACCACACTCTCAGAATGGGAAAAGAGAAATGGGGTTTTGTGTTGATTAGTTGACTATAGAGGGCTCAATTCAGTAACCAAAATAGATGCTCATCCAATCCCCAGGGCAGATGGGCTCATATATATCCTGGCTACTGCCAAGTATCTTAGCTGTTTTGACCTTACTGCAGGCTATTGGCAGATTAAGTTGTCAGAAGATGCTAAACCTAAAACTGCATGTTCTACCATTGGAGGGCACTACCAATTTACAGTAATGCCCTTTAGTTTGAAAAATGCACCTGCCACGTTTAAGTGGCTGGTGAACACGGTCCTTCAAAGTCTGGAAGCCTTCAGTGCAGCATATCTAGATGATATAACTGTCTTTAGCTCCACTTGGGATGACCACCTAGTCCACCTATGGAAAGCTTTGGAGGACCTGCATAAAGCAGGTCTTCCTATCAAGGCTTCAAAGTGCCAGATAGGGCAGGGGAAAGTGGTTTATCTAGGACACCTAGTAGGTGCGGAATAGATTCAGCCACTACAAGGGAAGATACAAACCATTTTGGAATGGACTCCCCCTACCACACAAACCCAGGTCAGAGTCTTTTTAGGTATCACTGGGTATTACAGGAGGTTTATTAAGAACCATGGCTCCATTGTTGCCCCTCTTAATGACCTTACTTCCAAGAAAATGCCTAAGAAGGTATTATGGACAGGCAGCTGTCAAAAAGCTTTTGAGCAACTTAAACAGGCCATGTGTTCTGCACCTGTTCCAAAAAGAGCCCAAACTACTCCAAGAAGTTCATAGTTCAGACTGATGCTTCAGAGGGAGGGAGTGGGCAGTTCTCTCACAACTTAATACAGAGGGCCAGGTTCAACCAGTAGCTTTTATCAGCAGGAGGTTGACCCCCAGAGAAAAGCGTTGGTCAGCCATAGAGAGGGAGGCCTTTGCTGTGGTCTGGGCCTTGAAGAAGCTGAGACCATACCCTTTTGGTACTCACTTCATTTTTCAGACAGACCACAAACCACTCTTATGGCTTAACCGGATGAAAGGAGAAAACCCAAAATTATTAAGGTGGTCTATTTCCCTATAGGGAATGGACTTTACAGTGGAACATAGACCTGCGAGCAACCACTCCAGATTGACTCTCCAGATATTTCCACTCAGACACTGAAGACTCATCTGGGCCAGGTGAGCCTTTTTGTCCATAGTTTGGGGGGATTGTGAAGGAAGGTATCCTCTTTCTTGACATGATTACCACCATCTGATGTCAGTGTGTTTTACTCTGATCTCTAGGATCCTGCTAACCAGGACCCCAGTGATTATGCTCTCCTTCCCAAAAGTCTGTATTTCACCCTCAATTGGCATAATGGTGCCCCCTTATAAGTCCCTAGTATATGGTGCCTGGTACACAGGGCATTGGGGTTCCAGGGATCCCTATGGGCTGCAGCATATATTTTGCCACCCATAGGGAGCCCATGCAAAGGCTTCTGCAGGACTGCCATTGTATACTACGTTTAAAGGTGCAAGCACCCTTTCACTGACATTTTCACTCCACCAGGTCATTCATAAATCAATCCTATAGCAGGCCCTCCAGCCCCAAGGGAAGGGTGCAAAGTACTTGTGTGTGAGGGTACCCCTGCACTAGCAGAGGTACCCCCACGAACTCCAGGACCATTTTCATGGACTTGGTGAGTGTGGGGATACCATGTTACGTGTTTACTGGACATAGGTCACTACCTATGTCCAGCTACATAATGGTAACTCCGAACATAGGCATGTTTGATGTAAAACATGTTGGAATCATACTCCAAGGCTTTTGCAAGCATTGGTTGTATGATTCCTTGCACTCTGGGGGCTCCTTAGAGGACTTTCAGTATTGCCATTTCAGCCTTCTGAGGTTTTCCAGGCAGCCCCAACTGCTGCCACCTCACAGACAGGTTTCTGCCCTCCTGTTGCTTGAAAAGCTCAAGCCCAGGAAGGCAGAACAAAGGATTTCCTTTGGGAGAGGGGGGTTACACCCTCTCTCTCTGGAAATAGGTGTTACAGGTTGGGGAGGGGTAGCCTCCCCAAGCCAATGGAAATGCTTTGAAGGGCACATTTGGTGCCCTCCTTGCATAAACCAGTCTACACTGGTTCAGGGACCCACAGTCCCTGCTCTGGCATTAAACTGGACAAAGGAAAGAGGAGTGACCACTCTCCTGTCCATCACCACACCAGGGGTGGTGCTCAGAGCTCCTCCAGAGGGTGCCTGGGTTTTGCCATCTTGGTTGGCAGAGAACTCTGGGTGCCAACAGCTGATGTCACAGCCCTCCCCTGATAGGTGCTTACCTGGTTAGGTGACCAGTTCCCATTTCAGAGCTATTTAAGGTCTCTCCTTTGCTTGGTTCCTCAGATTGCAAGCCTCCATCAGGAATCTTCTGCATCCTCCACTTCAACTTCTCACTGGAGAAATTGCATCTGGACCCTCCAGGGACCTACAGGCTGCAACAAAGAAGCATGATGCCTCTTGCAAAATTGTATCTCCAGCTCCTGCCAGCAACTCCAACAGTTTCTCAGTCATGCATCCTCTGAAGACAGCCCGTCTTCAGACTGCATCAGAAGGAAGAAGGAATCTCCCTGGCGGTGAAGGAGTAATTCACCTTCTTCTGCAGGAACCAACTATGATGCCGACCAGCTGCGTGGATCCCCTCTCCTGCTGAGCTGCGTGGATCCTGCATCACAGGTGGTGGACAGCTATGGTCCCGATGGTCCTCTCTTCCAGCTGTCCCACTTTGGTGGAGGTAAGACCTTGCTTCCCCATGCAAGACAGTACTCCCTTGCACCGCACCTTTTGCAGCTGCCAAGGCTTGTTGGCATTCTTCCTCTAAGTTTTGCATGCATCTTGTAGCTCTGACCCCCAGCACTGTAAACTGCGACGCATAGCTTCCTGAGTGGTTCCCCAGCAGCATGGGAGCCTTTGTCATAGTGCTGTGGGGGCCTCTTCGGCAACTTTCTTGTTTCCATCCTGTGGGACTCCTGTGTGCACTGCCTGGTATTTTGTGGACTTCCTGTGTCGCTGACGTCCCCCTCTGACTTTGCCTCCTGGTAGAGTCCACCTGGTCCTTCCTGGTCCCCGGCAGCACCATTTTCCCCTAACCGCGAGCTTTGCATCTGCCAAGGCTTGTTGGTGGACTCTGACAGCGCAACCCAGACTGCAATCCTCCATCCGGGGTGGGACAACAGTTGCACCCTCCCGGAACTTGACTTCATCTTCTTGGGTGCAGTACAGATTTTTCTTCTCCACCAGTGGTTCTCCTTTTGCACATTCATCCGGGTTAGCAGGGGCTCCTGCTCTTTCTGGACTCTTCTGTGCTTCTTGGACATGGTCCCCTTCTTTTACAGGCCTTCTCATCCAGGTATCCACTGTTGGTGTCTTGCAGTCTCTTCTGAGTTTTGCATAATTCTTCTTCTTGTGTCTGTGTTTGGGAAAGTTACTGTGATTTACTCCTTCTTTCCTAGTCTCTGGGGTGGGTTGTGGCACTTACCTTTGGGCTTTTCTAGTACTCACAGCTCCCCTCTACACACTACACTTGCCTAGGTGGGGGACAGACTTTCACATTCGACTTCCTTAGTATATGGTCTGTGTCCCCCTAGGTCCATTTCGAACTATTCTGATTTTCACTAATTGCACTATTTTATAACAGTTTTTATGCGTATTTCTGCATACTAGTGTATATACTTTGTGTATTACTTACCTCTTAAGGTATGTTAGTCTCTATGGTGTTTTTAGTATTTGTGTTATCAAAATAAAGTACCTTTATTTTTGTAACACTGAGTATTTTCTTTCATGGGTGTGAATACTGTGTGACTACAGTGGTAACGCATACGCTTTGCATGTCTCCTAGATAAGCCTTGGCTTCTCATCCACAGCTACCTCTAGAGAGCCTGGCTTCTAGACACTGCCTACTCTATACTAATAAGGGATAATTAGACCTGGTATAAGTACCATAGGTACCCACCACACACCAGGCCAGCTATCTACAACAGCAGGCTGACTAACCCCAGAAAGCTTGTGCAGGAAGTGATCCAGTGGGAGAGCACCAGGGTCCAGAAGTTGTATGGGGGAGACTATGCCAAGGGTGGGCAGGGGCCCCATCAGAAGAAGTGGGGTGTGTAAGGGTAAACAAGGGGAGTTCTCGAAAGGGCCCCAACCTAGTTTCCCAGGTAAGGATTCCCAACCCCCAGCAGAAAGGAAACCATGGGTCTGTACTGGGAAACCTGCAAAGAAGGGTTCCCACAAGAGCTTTGCATTTGATCAGGTGGGTCACACAAGGGATGATCCCAAATGTCCCAAAGGGGCACAGGCACTCACTGGTGCTCAGTCATAGGGTTCTGCCATTGTAGCTCTTGGGGAGGAGTTGGTTCCTGGTGGGTGGGAGCCAGCTGAGATGCCCCTTGTCTCTCTAGGGGACAGTGAGATGGTCCAGAGGACCCTTGTGCCAGGGAATACTAAGAAATACAGGCTGCGGGTGTCCATCAATGGACAGAGGGTGGAGGCTCTGAGAGACACAGGAGCCAGTGTGATTATAATGAGAAGTCACCTGGTGTCTGAAGAGCAGATAGATCCCCATGCGCTTCACTAAGTAGTTGCAGTAGACAACTCTGAGTGCCTGTGCAGAGTGGCGTAGGTTCCCTTAGAATTGGGAGGTCTCAGGTTCCTTGAGGGTAGCTGTGAGTCCAACCCTGCCTGTAGATTGTCTTCTTGGCATTTACCTGGAGGATTCCCCTTGGAAGGAGTTGGAACACAGGTCTCACTTGGAGATGTTTGGTTTGCCTGGGTGAGGGTGTGTGTCTACCCATTCAATGGTGGCCCGTCAGGGTGATCAGGAGACCGTGAAGCCTGAAAGAGTGGCCCAGGTGTCTGCCAGTAGGAGGAAGGCCAAGGGGTGTGGAAAACCTGCCCCAGGTGTTCCCACAGTCCGGAAGGAGGCTGAACCTGAGGGGAATGCCCTGGAGCCTACAGGGTCGTAAGTGGCTGAGCTGGGGGAGGTCCCTGAGCTGACACAGTGGCAGCAGGAAAGGGGACCCATCAGGGAGGCATTCTGTGAGGCACAGAAGACATGCTGTACTCTGGAGTGTTTGCGGCACTAGGCTTCAGACCAAGCGTCTGGCAAGGAGTCTGGGTCACATCTGATTTATTGGGACAAAGGCCTCCTCTGTAGTGAGCCTAAGGTTGCTGAGCCTGGGGCAGCCCATGTGCTTGTGGTACCCCAGTGCTTCAGAGCCTTCCTACTGGGTCTGGCTCATGATGTGACTTTGGGGGGACTTTTGGGGCAGAAAGGACCTTTGAGAGGCTTGTCACCCACTTTTACTGGCCCCAAATGCGCAGGCAATCTGATGCATATTGTAGGCCTTGCTAAACTTGTCAGGGAAGTGGCAAGAGTGGGGGGAAATGCAAGACTCTCCTCCAACCTTTCCCTGTTGTCAGCACCCCCTTTGAAATGGTGGGTATTGACATTGTGAGGCCTCTGGATCCCAAGACAGCCATGGGTAATACATTTATCCTGGTTTTGGTGGACCATGCCACCCAGTACCCAGGAAGGTATACCCCTGAGATAAATCTCAGCCCCAAGGTGGGAAGGGCATTGATGGGGGTTTTTCCCCGCATGGGGTTCCCCAAGTAGGTTGTACCAACTTCATATCTATTCATATGAAGTCTATGTGGAAGGAGCGTGAGGTGACATATAAGTTCAGCACTCCTTACCACCCCCAAGGAAATGGTCTGGTTGAAACATTCAACTGCACCTTAAAAGGCATGATTATGGGCCTGGTGGAGCCCTTGAGGCATAAGTGAGACATCTTATTGCCATGCCTCCTGTTTGCTTACAGGGAGGTGCCACAAAAGCAACTTGGTTTTAGTCCCTTTGAATTGTTGTACGGACATTCTGTGAGAGGGCCTCTGAGTCTGGTTAGAGAAGGCTTGGAGAAGGTCTCCAGTATGCTCCCATAGAATGTATTCAGCTACATGTCTGGCTTTTGAGAACGAGACAGCTCACTTCATGAAGCTTGCCCAAGAGAACCTGGAAGCAAGCCAGGAAGATACGAAGCACTGATATGACCAGAATGCCACTCTGGGTGAGTACCAGCCTGCCAAGAAAGTGTGGGTAATGGCCCCAGTGGAGCCTAGGGTGCGACAGGACCAGTGGACTGGGCCTTTTAAGGTGGTGAAGCGCAAGAGCAATGTCACTTATCTGGTGAACTTGCAGACTCCCAGGAACCCTTTGAGGGTCCTGCATGCAAACTGCCTCAAACTTGACTTTGAGAGGTGTGAGTTGACAATGCTCCTAGCAATAGATGACGAGGTAGAGGAAGAAAGTAACCCTTTTCCTGACCTCCTGTCTGCTAAGGAGAAAGATGGGTCTGTGAAGGGTGTGAACCTCTCCCCCTCTCTGATCACAGAGCAACAGAGGCATTGTCACCAGGTGCTGGGACAGTTCGCCTCACTGCTTTCCATGGTCCCAGGGATCATTCATTTGTGTACACTGGGGAAAGTCCACCTTTAAAACACAAGATTTGCAGGGTGACTAACAAGGTCAGGGCTAACATCATGGATGAGGTGTCAAAGATGTTAGCCTTAGGGGTTATTGACTTTTTTAGTACCCCTTGGGCCAGGCCAGTGGTCTTGGTCCCAAAGGCTGCTGCTCCTGGTGCCACTACAGAACTCAGGTACTGTGTGGACTACTTGGACTCAATGTGGTCACAAAGATTGATGCACACCCCATCCTCTGAGCTGATGAACTCATTGATCGTTTAGGGTCTGCCAAACACCTCAGCATGTTAGACTTAACATCTGGATATTGGCAGATGGATCTGACTGAGGGGGCCAACGAGATGTCTGCATTCTCACCTCAGATGGGCACTACCAATTTAGAGTGATGCCCTTTGGCATGAAGAATACCCCTGACACCTTTCAGAGGTTGGTTAACCAGGTTTTGGCATGGGTTGGAGGTCGTCAGTGCCGCCTACCCGGATGACATTGCTGTGTTCAGCTGTAGCTGGGAGGAACACATTCAGCACCTCTGCAAAGTGTTGTAGGCTCTGCAGAAGGCAGTCCTCACTATTAAGGCAAGTAAGTGCCAAACATGGCAGGGTTCTGTCGGGTACTTGGGACACCAGGCGGGGAGTGGCCAAGTGGCACCCCTACAGGCAAAGATTGATATCATTCTGGCTTGGGAGCCTCTGAAGACTCAGACTGAGATGAAGGCCTTTCTAGGCCTCACAGGATGCTACAGAAGGTTTGTAAAGGGGTATGGCACTATTGTTGCTCCTTTGACTGAGTTAACCACCAAAAAGAAGCCCAGAAAGGTGATCTGAACTGAGGCTTGCCAGACAGCTTTTGATGCCCTGAAGGCAGCCATGTGCACGGCACCCGTGCTGAAGGCACCTGACTTCTCGAAATAATTTGTCGTGTAGAATGATGCTTCAGAGCATGGCGTGGGAGCAGTGATGTCACAGCAACTGAAGAGGGCCTAGACCAGCCTGTAGCCTTCATTAGAGAGAGGTTATTCCCTCAGGAACGTAGGTGGAGTGCAATTGAGAATGAGGCTTTTGCTGTGGTCTGGGTGCGAAAGAAGCTAAGACCCTCCTTGTTTGGGACTCACTTCCAGATTCGGACAGACCACAGGCCCCTCAGATGGTTGATGCAGATGATGGGTGAGAATCCAAAACTGTTGAGATGGTCCATTTACCTACAGGGAATGGACTTTATGGTGGAACACCACCCTGGAACAGAACACGTCAATGCTGATGGTCTGTCCAGATTCTTCCACCTTAGTGATGAGAACTCCCACAAGGTTGGGTAGTTCTCCCCACTTTCAGCTGGCCTGGCATCCTTGATGTGGTCTCTCCTATCTTTTCTGCCTCTGCTTCTCATGTTTTGTCTGTGTGCTGGACTCTGTTTTGCTGTTTTTGGTACTCTTGGCACTTTACCACTGCTGACCAGCGCTAAAGCGCAGGTGCTCCTGTGTAAAATGTATGTGTAATTGGTTGTCCATGGTTGGCATATTTGATTTACTATTAAGTCCTTAGTAAAGTGCACTGGAGGTTCCTGGGGCCTGTAAATAAAATACTACTAGTAGGCTGCTGTACTGTTTGTGCCACCTACATTATTATCCCTGTAAACATGGCTCTGACCTGCCACTGCAGTGTCTATGTGTGCAGTTTTAAACTGCCAAGTTGACCTGCCAAGTGTATCCATTTGCCAGGCCTAAACATTCCCTTTTTCTACATGTAAGACACACCTAAGGTAGGCCCTAGGTAGCCCCATGGGCAGGGTGCAGTGTATGTTAAAGTTGGGGCATGTACTGGTGTGTTTTACATGTCCTGATAGTGAAATACTGCCAAATTAATTTTTCACTGTTGCAAGGCCTATATCTCCATAGATTACCACATGGACTGCCTTTAAATCATATTTAAGTACAGATTCCCTTTGGGTGCAGATAGAAATCTTGAGTTTGGTGTCTCTGAACTCACATTTTAAAAATACATCTTTTGGTAAGTTGTTTTTTAAATTGTCATTTCGAAAATGCCACGTTTAGAAAGTGGGCATTTTCTTGCTTAAACCATTGTGTGACTTTACCTGTTTGTCGATTCCCTGTCTGAATCACACTCACAGTTGGGCTGTTTGTGAATCCCCTTTAGACAGTGAGATAAAGGGAGCTGGGGTTTAGCCTGCATATCCTGATGGGCCATCTGAGCTAGAGTGGAGGGAGGAGTGATCACTTACACCTGAATGGGCTGTGCCTACCCTCACATAATGCAGTCTCCAACCTCCGGTGTGAGTCTGGAACCTGGCCTGGGCAGGATCTTGTGAACAACAGGGACTTTCCTTTGAAGTTTGCCAACTTCAAAGGCAGAAAGGGGTATAAGTAGTGGACCCAAACCCCCATATTTTCAGATTACTTCTGGGATCAAAAGGAACCTATGCCACGGAGATGAGCCAAAGAGCTGAGGAGAAGTGCCGTCCCTGCCTGTGACTGTGCTTTGTTGGGCTATCCTGCAGTTGCTGCTTCTGCCTGCGAAGGGGGTACAAAGACTGGACTTTGTTGTGTCTTCCTGCTTGAGAAGAAACTCCAAGGGCTTGAACTGAGCTTGCCTCCTGTTTTAAAGTCTCACGGCCATCAAAGACTTCCTTTGCCAGCACCTGGACTCTCTGCTGAGACTCCTGCCATGCCAAGTGTTGGCCTATCCAGTCCTCTGGCCTTTGAGAGGTGAAGTTGGCAGAACAAGGACTGAAAGCCATGCA
This sequence comes from Pleurodeles waltl, assembly GCF_031143425.1. Classification (NCBI taxonomy): domain Eukaryota; kingdom Metazoa; phylum Chordata; class Amphibia; order Caudata; family Salamandridae; genus Pleurodeles; species Pleurodeles waltl. Next base: position 784,977,364 of record NC_090447.1, read on the forward strand.
CAGAACACCATGTGGGGAAATATTTTATGCACCACCTGCAACGCGGTGGAAAAATGACATGCCACCCACTTTGCTGAAAAAATCGATGCTCCACCTGTATCGCAGCTGGGAGATGAACGCATCATGGCTAGAGAAACAACGCAACACTCGCTTGCGGATGCTGGTTATGATGCAAACCCCATGCAGCGTGGTTTTCTAACACCGTGCGACAGGATGTCTCATGCACCATCTCTGGATGTCAAAGTCGTTGCGAACCTGCGCAGATCTGAGGTGCCCCGTCCGTAAATCGACGCATCGCTCTTGTGAGGGAGAACAACGATCATCGCCTACCCGACCAGAGAAGAAATGACGCACGGCCTCACTTTCGATTAATGAATCGACGTGTTGCAGACTTTTCCGATATATGCTCGCCCAGGCATCTTTATTTTTAGTGCAAACCAATACTTTGTGTAAAATCAACACTTCCATTGTTTTCTATGGAGTAAGACTCGTATCATTCTGAAAATTCATATCCTGACTTGTATTTGTTGGATTATTGTCATTTTGGTCTTGTTTGATTGAGTTAAATATTACCTATTTTTCTAAACTCGGGTGGTGTACATTTTGTAGTATTTTAACTGTATTACTGTGTGTGTTGGTACACATACTTTACACATTGCTTCTGAGTTAAGCGTACCTGCTTATGCCAAGCTACCAAGGAGGTGAGGATGGGTTAACCATGTGTGTTTGTACTTTGCCCTGACTAGAGTGACGGTCCTTGTTTGGATAGGAGGTAACCTGACTGCCAACCAAAAACCCCATTCCTAGCACAGGGGTATTCAGACAGTTCGACACAGGGGTGGTGAGGTGGCAAAAGGTGATCAGTGAGCATGCATGACAATACATTTTGGTGTCTTTATTGATGTAGTGACTTACGCAAGTCCACTCCCCCCGCTATTCCAGTTAAGCTCTCATGATGCAAAATGACCAAGATCTTCTCCGCCTATGATGTGAACTCTGGGGGTGGAGGTGGGGGACCACCGCCAGTCTTGAGGACCATTTGTTCGTGCCTGGCTGACATGGAACACACCATCCCCCCGAGGTCTTTCCACCTTTTCCTGATGTCGTCCCTTGTGTGTGGGTAGCTTCCTACGGAATTCACCCTGTTGACTATTCTTGGCCACATTTACATTTTCGTTTTCAATTGTGGTCTGCTGGACTTAAGCTGCAAATAAATGTGGCTCTACTCTGATAATTTCATCCACCGTGACTCAATTTGTGTGTTGTGCGGGTGTAGAATAGTTATTATGCAAATGTTGGAGTGGTGCGTTATGTATGGTACTGTGTCTCTGATTTTGGGCTCTGGCTTCTATGTGTGGCATGGTAGATACAAAGGATTGTGATATATGAAGGGGTTTGTTTTATAGTGCAGTTTGTAGGTCTGTCGGGTATGTGAATGTGTGTCAGCTGTGTTGATTATAAATCCTTCTAATGTGGTGTTGTGTATTACTGTGGGAATAGCCGAATGCCGTGGTTCGTGCTGCCATTCGTAGACCGACATGGAAGACCCCCCATTGTGATTTGTGAGTCGTAATAGGTTTGGTGGTTGGTTGCATGGTTGGTGGTACTGGTGATTGGACCGTCTATTTCCTGCCCTCCAAAGTCCTGGCGCTGTTGTTTTTTGCCGTCTTTTGATGGTCCTGGCTGTTCAACAGATAATTAGGCAGTCTATGAGACTGCCAACATGGTGGTCTTTTGGTGGCCGCCACCAGAGTGGTCTGGTAGTCAGACCACCAGACTCTAATGAGGCCATTGTATTACAACGGAGGTGAGGCCGCTGGCGTGACAGCAACCTCCCCACCCCGATATTGGAGTTTCGGCGGTTCAACCGCCAAACTGACAATCAGCCCTTTAGCAGTTTGTAGCTGTAGATCTTTCTCTATCTCCAAGTAACAAATATTAATCTATAAAAAGAAAGTGATTTCCAAAAGCCCCAAAAATTTAAAATATAAACAATCCAATCAAAATCCCTTAAAACAATCCAAAGTGTGTAGGTTCCATAAAAAAAAAACTGAAAAGGTGTTTTAATAAAAAAAACACTCTAGGAAACCCAAAAAAGAAGATCAAAGTAAACACTATTTGTTTATAGTAAACCAAAATTGATTTCCTTTAAAAAGAATCAATAACTCCAAACTCCTATCAAAATCATTCACAGATAAGAACATGTAGAAGAAGATAAACACCCACCCATACAATGCGTAACATTCCCAAATGCACACAAACATTACATGTAATCATCAAAACAAAAGTAACATTAAATATTTTAACGGAACATAATCATACATTAGTAGGAAAATGTAAAAAACATGATATGACAAAATAGTGCAAAACATAATAAAACACATCTAAATGTACTGTAAAGTCCTGAAACAACATTATACCCATCATTTAATCATTCATTCTATATCCCCTTACGCTAAAAAACCTTGAAAAATTATTTAAAAAGGACTTACCTGTCACGATGAACAGGAGAACCTAACCGCAACTCTGTTCCCGGAAAAAAAGGCCCAAAACAACACCAATAGATTGCAAAAGAGAAGATGGCCACTAAATTAACGTAAAAAAAGACTATCTACTCATAGAAGGCAATGTAAACTATATTAACGATGTTTAATAAGTTTAAACAAAAATGTAACAAACATATTAAAGATTTTAAATTTGTCAGACAATATTATTGTAAAAAATATGTATTTATACTAACTAAAATATGTTAAAAAATGTTTACAAAGCACATTTTTAAAATGTTTCAAAATGTGTAAACATAATATTCAATGTAAAATCATATGTGAAAAGGTACATTACACAAATATGTAGAAAATTTCATTTTTTTCTTTTTTTTACAAATAAAAAGGAATTATTTAATTTACTTGACTTTATAAATATAATATTAATGTATCTATATTTTTTTATTAAAACATATTTAACAAAATGTTTAACAGTATCATAAATTAGGATTGTCAAAAATACAAATTATAAAATATTTGTGACATCTTTTTATTATACTAGATGTGAACATTTTGTACACTAAAAAGGTGACATTTACTTTTCCTACTCCAGCTTAATCAAACTTGAAAAGGTGTTGGACACTAAACAGTTCACATTTACTATTCTCAGTCCAATCTAAACCAACTTGGAGAAGGTGTTGGATACTAAAAGGGTGACACTTGCTATTCCCACTCTAACATAAACTAACTTGGGGAAGGTGTTGGGTACTAAGAGGGTGACATTTACTATTACGACTCCAGCCTAACCATATTAGGGAAGCTGTTGGACACTAAAAGTTGTGACAGTTACTATTCCCACTCCAGAGTAATTATTTTCAGGAAGGTGTTGGACACTAATGTGGTGACACTTAATTTTCCCACTCCAGATGAAACCCAACATATTGAAGGTGTTGGACATTAAAGGGGTGACATTTACTGTTTCCACTCCGATGTAAGCCAACTCATAGAAGATGTTGGGCACTTAAGGGGCAATATTTACTTTTTCCACTCCAATGTAAACCAAGTGAGGAAAGGTGTTGGACACTAAAGGTGTGACAGTTACTATTCCCACTCCAATCTAAACTAACTCATAGGAGGTGCTGCACCTCCTAACTAAACAAAATTGGGGAAGGTGTTGACGATAAAAATATAAGATTTACTATACTACCATTCCAGGTCAACCATATTTGGTGCTGAACAGAAAAGGGGTGACAATTACTATTGCCATTCAACTCTAACCATATTGGGGACGGTGTTGGACGCTAAAGAAATGACAATTGCTATTCCCACTTCAGACTAACCCAACTCAGGGAAGGTGTTGGACACTAAAGGGGTGACATTTACCATTCCCAATTCAATGCACACCAACTTGGGGAAGGTGTTAGACACTAAAGGGGTGACATTTACTTTGCATACTCCAATGAAAACCAACTCACAGAAGGTGTTGGACACTAAAGTGGTGACTTTTACTATTCCCACTGCAGCATACACCAACTTGGGGAGGGTGTTGGACACTAAAAGGCTGACATTTAATATTCCCACTCCTAACTAAACCAATTTGGGAAAGGTGTTGAACACTAAAGAGGTGCCATTTACTATTCCCACTCCAATTTAAACCAACTTGGGAGAAATGTTGAACACTAAAATGGTGACATTTACTATTCCCATTCCAGCCTAACCATACTGGTGAAGGTTTTGGACAGTAAAGGGTGACATTTACTATTGCCATTCCAGTCTATACATATTGGGGCAAATGTTGAACACTAAACGGGTGACAAGTACTACTCCCTCTCCAGACTAATCCAACTTGGGAAAAGAGTTAGACACTAAAGTGGTGAAATTTACTGTTCCCACTCCAACCTACAGCACCTAGGGGAAGATATTGGACACTACTGGGGTGGTTACAAGTTTGGTGGTCGCAACATGGGACCGCCAAACTCGTGGGGAGGGCGCCACTGCCATGGCGATGGCGTCCCCTCCTCCCTATTACAAGATTTCTGCCAGTCTGAACGGGCTGACTGGCTGAAGCCTTGAAATAGAGTGTTCCTGCCAGTCAGAGCAGAGGGAACAGTGCTACGAGATAGCACTTGCCACCCGTAAAAGAGCCAAGTGCTATCTCATATCACGGAGTCAGCCTAAAAGCACCCTCAGCCTTGCAAACAGTGCTGGGCAGAGAGTGCCCTGCACTGTCCATGCCATGGGCATTTCAGGGCCCCCCTGTGGCCCCCAGCACTTGTTCTCCACCCACCTTTTCATTATTGGGAAACTGCCATGAAAAGGCTGACGAAGAACAAGGTTGTAATCATCAGAGCAGTGCTGAGTTGAGGGTCGCCCTGGCTGATTACAACCAGGATTGCCGTGAGCCCTTCCGGATCTTGAATCCTGGCTGAGATGGCGCTCTGTTTGGGGGGGCCTGCCTGCAAAACTCATAATGTGACCACCAGACTCGTACCCAGGCCCAAAAGGGATGCCATTTAATATTATCAACCAATATAAACCAACTTTTAATCTAGTTCCAAAAAGCCTTTTCACTTGTATTTATAAAAATGCACAATACACACTTAATAATACAAATTGTCATACATAAATGTTTCTATTTACAAAAATATATTATAGGACACTATTTTACACTTTTAACATTTATATATCAATTTAAATAAAAAAATAACATTTAGATTTGTTTTATTAATACATTTTTCAAATGTTTTATTAATATTATCTACCATTCACAAACTTAACAGGTTTTTCTAAAAGAATTGTATAAATAATTCTTATATTTTTGTATGAGATAACTTTTTAAAAATATATTTTAGATGTTTTCTACTTTTTTCTACATTTTAAATATTTTATAGAACTATAAGAACTTCATTAAAACATTAACATTTTTTAACTGAAACATCTAAGTCAATCCAAATGTAATACTTTATAAAATTATAAAAACTGTTTAATTTTTTTTTATTTACATTTTTATTTTCTAAAAAAACATTAATTGGCCAAGTGGACACACCTGCAAATCACACTATAAAATATACCCCATCTCAGACCATGATTCTTTGTCTCTCCACTGCAGCACAACAAGACAAATATCACATTTTATTATGTAAAATGAGGCAGCCCTTTTTCCCTATCACATTTAACACTTTCCTGATACGTTTTTGCATTTTTTGCCACCATCCCTTGTATTTATGTATTTACTGGCACTCACTTTAAATTAAAGTCATGTCATATCCCCAAAATACATGTTTTTCTGAATTGAGAGTCATAGTTGATGAAATCATAATAGTAGAGTTGCAATTGTTTTGAGCCCAAGTCCAACATACTCCTCTCAGTAGGAAAATGGAAATGTGGCAAATGATATTTGACAGAGTGAATGCTGTAGGCACCAACCTGCGCACAAAGGAGGAAATTAGGAAGAGTTGGAATAACTCGATGGGGAAGGTGTGTTCCCCAGCCTCCAAGCAACACTTGAAGGCCCAGAAGACTGGTGGTAATCCTCATACAACTGGGTTGAGAAGGTCTTGGCCATCCTGCATCTTGGTAAGGTCCCATACCTAAATTGCAGATAGATCTTCCTGGCAACAAGGGGCTCTATTTCATTCTGGAACTGCTGTTTCTGAAAATGATCATTTAACACCAGTAAGGCTGATGTCAGAGGACCCACGTTAGATTGGCATTGCTGTAAGCTTATTTGGTACTGCCAAAAGGCCTTCTTTATCGGCCCTTTAGATGTCACACTAGCCTCCTCTGGGGCATTCCACAAATAATCAAGCCCAATTTCCATTACTATTGTTCTTACATGCTTGATCTATGGAAGGTCACTTATACCTAGAAGGGACAACATTTTGACCATTCGCTGCTGGTAGAGGCTCAGTTCTGGAGTTGTCCACAGCATCCTTCTGAACAAGAGGGGTCCTAGCCTAGCTACCTGCGTAATAATTTTCAACTCCATATCTAATCGCAGGGGAAGCAATGGTGTACTGGTCGGGACACCAGTCAATTGCGTCATGAAACTATTTTCAACAACATCTAAGGCTGTAGCTTCCTTACGGCCCAAAGTTCCACACCACACAGTGCAGACCCAAGTGATTAGGAGTTATAGACCTGCAGTGCCGGAGAGATGGGGCAAACTTGGGAAGCTTTAAATATCTTCAATAGTCCCCCAGTAGTCTGCTCTAGTCCAGGTTTACATCTGGTGATGTGAGTCTGCCAGTGAAAGTGTTTATTGAGAACCATGCCCAGATATTCAAAATTCTGGACTTGCTCCTGGGGGTCCCTCTCAGCGTGGTAGTAGGTCTAGAGGAGGGACAGGGGTTGAACACCATATACTTGGTTTTTGCTAGATTAATATCTAGGCCCCTCGCCTCACAAAAGCTGTCAAACCTATCCAAGATTTTTTGAATTTCAAAAGAAGACTTAGAAAGGAGCAGAGTATCATAGGCAAATATCAGGGCAGGAATCCTGAGGTTTGCCAAGCAGGGTGCGTCTGACTTAACATGGTCCACATACGCTGCCAAAGAGTTTATGAAATGCAAAACCAGGGTGGGGACCAAGCCACACCCCGTCCAACTCCTCTGATGACCAGTAACTGATCAGTCAGTTTCCCCAACTGGCCACACCTTACTTGGGCATAGTTGTGGTCATGAAGCCTTATTTTCAAATTTAGCAGGTAAAGCAGAAATCCCATGCCAGCTAAAACATGCCATAACTTAGATTGAGAAATGAGATTGAAGGTTCCCTTTAGATCGACAAATACCACATTCAGTCGTCCGCGACCTAACTTAACAAACTTCCAGTACAATGACTGTAGCTGGAAGACTTGGGGCCTGATTATGAGTCTGGCAGTCTCAAGACTGCCAGATTCACGGTGGCCATCAGACAGCCGTGGCTGTGGCAGTCAGACTGTCGGACTGCCATCTCTGCCAGGCTCTCTGAACCTGATGGACTGAAGGTGGTCTTGGATGTGATCAGCCAGGGAGGCACTGAAGTCAGCTCCGCTCTGCTGATTACAACCATGTTCTCCACCAGCCTTTTCATGGTGGTTCGACTGCCATGAAAAGGCTGGCAGAGAATGCATGTTGGGGACCACAGGAGGGTCCCTGCACTACCCACAACATTTTCATGGGCACTTCAGGGGCCCCATTCCCCGGCACCGTCGGAATGTGCACTGTCTTCTCTGCAGAAATTGCACATTTCAAGGGAGCTGGTCGGCCCTCCTGTGCGACGCCATTGGACTCGGCTCTGTGTGGACCCAAGTACAATGCAGTCACACATTTTTCACTGGGCTCACCTGTGGACACCTTGGTTTCCACTGGTCAGCACAGTGGGAAACTTTTAATAGGGAAGGTGGGGAGACAGCAAGGTCCGTGGTGGTCTCCTCACCACGAATCTGGTGGTTTGGTTTTCTGACCCCTTAACTCATAATCAAGCGTCTGGTCTAGTGTGCCAGCAGGCTCCCTAAATCCTGCCTGCAAAGGAGTCAAAATATTTGATGCAGACATTCAATCTGTCAATTGGCCCAAAATGACACTCATAAAAAGTTTTTGGGCATTCTCAATCAGGCTTATAAGCCTGTAGTTTGAAATAAGAATCCTAGATCCTTTTTTAGAAATGGGCACAATCTCTGCACCCTCCCAAGTGGCAGGAATAGGGGCCCCTTTCAATACGACATCAAATAATATGGTGAAATAAGGGACCCAAATAGCCACTTCATCCATAAACAGTTCACAGGGTCCCTTATCTAGCCCTGGGGCTTTTTTCTTCACATTTCTTAATGGTTTGCTTGATTTCTCCGCAAGTAAAGCTCATATCTTCCAGTGGGTCACTGACCAAAGTAGGTGATCCCAATGTGGCTACTAAATCTTTTTGATTTACCACGATCTCATCACAAGTTACCAGTCCAAGCCCTACACTCTACTCTTCTTGGGAATATAAACTGGTAAAGTGGGTAACCCATTTGGCCATCTCAATATGGGTTTCAACAGGAGAGAACCCTTCAATAGAGCCAGTGGAAATAATATTCCAAAACAAAAAGTTTTCGAATCTCTACTTTTAAGTGCTACTAGCAAGCTTTCCCATTTCTTGATCTACCAATCACACATAGCACCCTGTGGGTCTTTTAAATATTCCCATCTGGCTTGCCTGATCAACTGCCTGTCCTTGGTCTTAATGTCAATCATCAGTGCCCTTCTTGCCTCCTTGTGTCGATAACTATACCACGTAAGTGCACTAGATCTCCTGATCATTCAGCTGGCCTCCACAAAAACATTTTCCCTCAGCTTTTGGAACATTTGAGTATGGATTTCACTCATTTTAGATAATGCCATGCCATCCTCCCTGAGCAGGTCTAGTAGTGGAAACAACTCCTCCGCCCCATCAGCAACCACCCCATAAACTTCTGCTACCAATTCCCCGGAGCAAGATAACAAGCTCCCTTTGACCCTTCACCCTTTGGAGGACGGGGTTAGCCTTCTATCTAAGGGCTAGTTGCAATGTAGCTGATCTACAGAAGCTAAGCTTCTCAGCTCCAAGGCAAGGGTGTTATGATCACTTTCCTGCAGTGAAGTATCACCATATGTACCATTTTAGGCCACAGCCGTATGTCAAGTAGAATATAATTGATGAGGCGTGCTCTGTGGTCAATTAAACTTGTGGTTACCTTCTATATTCAACTTTGATGTGCCGTTACAGATTTTCAGCCTCTGATTTAATACAACAGAGTTGAGCTGTAGAGCCAAAGAAGACCACTTCTTTATGGGGAGCATTGTCAGTGCTGGTATTGACCACAGTTGATCTTCCTCAAGTCACGAAAACCCCACATGCGCATCAAGAATTTCAAACTAGGAACTGAACCACCTCCCCCTATAAACTTGACAGTCTCTGCTGGGAGTTAAGCCAGATAGGCAGATAGCATTCATATAACATTACATTCTGCTTTATTTGCAGATGATCTGCAATAAACTTTGTAAATATAGGTCAGGACAATGCAGATCTAGACAGTTCAGGTCTACTTTCTTGGCACAGCAGTAAAGGGTTGTCATGACCCAAGTTGTCAAACCCCCTATTGGCCTGCCTCTCCCTGTTGTAGCAGCCTCCTTGGTGAATTATATGAATCATGCGCGATACACAGGGCTGGTCAGCCACGTTTCTTGAAGCAGCCATTTGTCATATTCATCTATGAAAGTGCCCCACTCAGGGCAGGAATGAAACCCCTGCTATGTTCCAAGATAGCAATTTGATAACAGAATTAAAATCAACCATTGCTACGCTCACAACCCCACCACCAGCCATGTTGAATGGAACAAAGTCTTCTATAGCCCCACCCTCACATTCAGAGACACCAACTGCTTGAGCTGCCGCTTTCCCAAGTGAGGGTGCACTTCACCAGCATCTCAATTAACTAAACCACCCATAACACTATCTGAGCACCCACCCACACATTTGTCCACTTGAAGTGCCTTGTGCTCAGGCCCAGTCAGTCAGTCTATATCAGCCAAGGCACTTTTTTGAGCAGCCCTCATCCCTGCAGCCCTATGCTCACCCCTCATTCCTTTTCGCTCAAGGCGGATGAAGGATCTATAAAAATAACACAGGGGCAGTGTGGTAATACTACTGTTGGCCCACTGGTTATTTGGCTGGCCGACAAGTAAGTGCTGCATCACATGAAGTAACCTAAAGTTTACAATAATGCACCCCGCCTATCCTTAGGTCTCACACCAATGCAGCCCACCCTTCTTGTTAAGAGAATACTACAAGCCATGGTAGAGGGAAAGTTATTGTAGTCACCCAACCAATTCAAGGTCTTGTTGAATAGTTCCACCTAGGACCCTCTTGGGTCCAGTCTCAATTGAGGTACTACAGACAGAACCACCACATATGGAGCAGAGGCCGAGGGTAAATGAATGACTGGGTACAATAAAAAATGTGGGTGGTTTCTCTTGGCATCATTATTTATGACTTGTGGTTTGCTAGTAGTGGCAGCCATTTTCTCATTAAAATTGCATTGATCAGAGGGTCTGGGCCTGAAGGTACAGGGGCCCTCACTTCCCTCAGGACTCAAGATGTTGGAGTGCGACCTTGGCACCTTGAGCAAAAGTCCAAGGGCAGAATGGTCAGCAGGGCCAGATAGAGAACTCAGCAAATTATTCTGAGGCAAAACAGGATCTTCTGGATTTTTTGGCCTTGCAATAATGGTTGGTCCAGGGTCCTGACCACATCAATCCCAAATACATTTCAGATTTGCTATTGCCTGTTCAATGGCATCCACCCGGAGGAATATGGGGGATAGCTATGCCCACATAAATGTCATTATTTTATCCAAACGCAATTCTCCAGCATTTTGTCCTCCCCCAGGGATTTAAATGAATGGACTGTGGCTGCTGGTTGGCCAAGCCTACTGACAACACTGGTCGAGGCTGAACAGTTCACTTTGAATGCTTATCCACCACCCATGTATTCCAGCCATAAGGCGGCCTAGACAATAGTGATGAAGAAGGTGGTGTAGAGCGGCTTGTGTCTGACAGAGCAGTATGCACCAGTGGGCAGCCTAATGGTACTGGTGTGGGGACAGGTGAAGGAGGGGGAACAGAGCCCCTCCCTGGTAAAGAACCAATTGAAAGTCTGCATTCTGTAAGGTCAATTTCATTACTTATAACACTCACTGCTTGCTGGATCATCCTGTCTATTGAGGTGATTTTGGTAGGTGGCGATAGAACAGAACTAACTCCTCCCTGCAACCTCTTCATCATGATGACTAGAACTGTGGCAGGGCAGTACTGGATCAAAATGTTTTTCTGGCCACAACTGTCAAAGCCCCTATTTACAAGCCTGCAGGCGAAAGAGGGATGGCATATTTCAACATCAGGACAGTGCGCGCTCTACGGGCGACAAAAATGCAAAAACCCAGCCTTTATGCAAGAGCATAATTCATGCATTGTGTTTATATGTAGTTTGTTAACTTTTTGCATTGCAGACTTTAACTTTGAAAAACACTATTAATGATGTTTGCACTAACTGTTCAATTGCAAGGTATTGCTGCAGACTTATTGAGTGTGTTAGGGTGTGGTCCCTTTCTAGGACCTTCTAGAAGTTTTCTCTGCAGCATGACTGGGTGTGGTCTGTGGGCTGGCCCATACTCTATATAAGGGAGCCAGCCCAGCTCCACGTGCTCACTATTCAGAGATCCCGGTACAGAGCAGCAGCAATTTCCTGAGCTCCTGTTCCGGAGGCCTACCTTGAAGTTCCAGGCCTTCCCGGAATATCTTGGTGATCCTAGAGCAGGGTGGTAAGACGGTGGTCGGGCTGGGCCCCAGACCCCGCTCTAAAAAGACTTTTGCATTTTTGGGCTTATCCTCGAAACTTTCAGAGTACGCAAAGCATTGCTCTGATGTTAATCTTGGTGTTCAGATCGGCAAAGGTTTGCGCAATCGTTTCATGGCATTTGCATGCTCTTGTTAGAATCAGCTGTGTTCGCGATTCATTTCTTGCATGACAACCTTAGTGTTCGGATCAGCAAAGGTTTGCGCGATCATTTCATGGCATTTACATATTCCTGTTGAATTCGGCTGTGTGCGCGATTCATTTACTGCATGACAATCTTGGTGTTCGGATCGGCAAAGGTTTGCACGATCATTTCATGGCATTTACATATTCCTGTTGAAATCGGCTGTGTGCGCAATTCATTTCCTGCATGACAATCTTGGTGTTCGGATCGGCTAAGGTTTGCACGATCCTTTCATGTCATTTGCATACTCTTGTTAGAATCGGCTGTGTGCGCGATTCATTTCCTGCATGACAACCTTGGTGTTCGGATCGGCAAAGGTTTTCGCAATCATTTCATGGCATTTACATATTCATGTTGGAATCGGCTGTGTGCGCAATTCATTTCCTGCAGGACAGTCTTGGTGTTCGGATCGGCAAAGTTTTGCGCGATCATTTCATGGCATTTACATATTCCTGTTGGAATTCACAGTGTGCGTGATTCATTTCACACATGTTAGATTTGGTGTTCAGATCGGCAAAGGCTTGCGCGATCAATTCAGGACATTTACATATTCCTGTCAGAATCGGCAGAGTGCACGATTCATTTCCCTCATGTAAAACTTGGTGCCCAGATCAGTGTGTGCAATCATTTCATGGCCATACAAAAAACTTGTAATGTTATTTAAAGTGCACATATTTATTCTGTGAAGATGACAAATCCTAAATGTGACGTTCTTTGTGCATTTTAAGTTCCTAGTACAATTCCAATTGTTTTCCAGGGATGGTTTTCAGACAGCCTTTAGTCCTAATGTTAAAAAGGCAGTGTTTGTTCTGAAGCAGTATTCTAGAAGGTTCTTGTATTTCTAGACATTATGGTGGTCATTTTAACCCTGGCGGACGGTGATAAAGCGGCGATAAGACCACCAACAGGCCGGCGGTAAAGAAATTGGAACTACGACCGTGGCGGAAACCGCCAACAAAGACAGCCACTTTAACACTCAAACCACCATGGCGGTACAGACAAACAGCTTGGCGGTCACCGCCAACAGACAGGCGGAAGTCAATGTACCGCCCACAGTATCACAACCTACCAATCCGCCACCTTTTCCGGGGCAGATTCACTGCGGACAAAAACACGGCGGAAACAAGACTTCAAAGGGAAAATGCTCACCTCTACACACCCCACGAGGAATCCGGACGCCATAGAACCAGAGCTGAAATTTTTTCCAGCCCTCATCTTCTTGCTCCTCTACCAGGAGCATGAACGCCGGCGGCAAAGACAACGGTGAGTACTGCACCTACGACACAGGGGAGGGAAAAAACAGGGACACACACATTCAACACCGCCACCCCCACCCTCACCCACTACAACACACACACTAATACATATTTAAACATTATAGTTACACCCCCCAACCCCTCGGAAGAATGCAAAGACAAAAGTAAATGAGTGTGACCATTGTAATATATTAAAATCAAGTACTCAAAAATATATATATATATACACCATAAACAAAATATACACCAATCTTAGTAGTCCAGGTAGTGCTCCAATGAAGTCCATGGAACACTGGGCCCACACGGTATGGGCGAAGCCCACACAAGATCCCTGACCATGATGGAGAGAACACTGCAGGGGCATCAGAGAGCAAGAAAACAGGCACCTCAGGGGGAGGGAAAGGGGGGGCACCTCAGCCGCTTGAGTGCACAACGCCAAATCCACGAGGGGGCCACATGCCCACTGTTCAATCCTGGGGAGTGCAAAGCCACAGTCTCTCAAGTCACTACAGTGGGTGGGTTGCCCACTGCTGCATCCTGGGGAGTGCAAAGCCACAGTCTCTCAAGTGGATAACAGTCTCCACTGGTGCCCAGAGTACTTCATCCTGCTAAGGACAGAGGTAGTGGGTGTAATACTCCACTGGTTCTGGAGGGGGCCTGGTGCCCAGAGTGCTTCATCCTGCTAAGGACAGAGGTAGTGGATGTGATACTCCACTGGTTCTGGAGGGGACCTGGTGCCCAGAGTGCTTCATCCTGCTCGTGACTGACTCTGTAGCGTCAGTGCCCTTGCTGCTCATGGGCCAGCGGTGCTTGTGGCGGCGGTGCCCTGTTCAGCGGTGCTTGTGGCGGCGGTGCCCTGTTCAGCTGGGTTTGAGGCGGCGGTGCCCTGTTCAGCGGTGCTTGAGGCAGCGGGCTCCTTTGCAGCGACTCAGCTGGTGGCGGTCCTCTCTGTCCCAACGGGGCTTGTGCTGGCTGTCCTCTCTGTCCCAGCGGGGCTTGTGCTGGCGGTCCTCTCTAGCATAGCAGGCTTGTGCTGTTGGTCCTCTCTAGCCCAGCTGGGCTTGTGCTGGTGGCCCTCTCTGGCCCAGCGGGGCTTGTGCTGGTGGTCCTCTCTAGCCCAGCGGGGCTTGTGCTGGCGGTTCTCTCTGTCCCAGCGGGGATGATGGCAGTGGCCTCCTGGGCAGTGGGGATGATGGCGGTGGCCTCCTGGGCAGCGGGGATGATGGCTGTGGCCTCCTGGGCAGCGGGGATGATGGCAGTCTCCTCCGCTGTGCTGCTCTTCCCAGACTTGCCGGGTTTCTTGTGGCCCTTCCCCACCTTTCAAGGTGTCGCAGCTGACTCCACGCTCCCACGGGACCCCTGGGAGTGGCTTTGGTGGCTGGAGGCTTCCCCCTCTCCTGCCGGACACTGGCCAACTTCTGATGCTTGACAGGTGGGGGACTGTCCGTGCTGTGGCTCCGTGCCACACTGGCTGCCCTGGTGGCCGTGCACTCCAGATTCCGGTGACTACAGGCACCACTGGACCCAGAGATGTTGTGGCTGGGGTGCTAGGTTGGGACCTGGAGAGTCGGGACCTAGGAGACGGACGGGGTGGGGGAGGTGTGGGAAAGAGGTCAAGGTTGGACAGGAAAAGTTTTTTGGAGACACTGGGACGGGTAGCTGGAGGGGGTTTGGGAGTGGAGGAAGAGGTTGTGGTTGTAGGAGGTGTTCGTTTGGTGACTTTGGGTGAAGGTGCATGCGCTGGAGCCGGTTGTGAGGTGGATGGCTATTGGGTGGGTGTGTGCCTGCGTTTGTGTATCTTGGGAGGTGGCGTCACAGACACACCGGGAGAGGACACAGGGAATTTGTGGATGGTAGTGGGGGTGGTGACTGCACGTGAGCGGGTGTGGTGGTGTGTGTGCTGGTGATGGCAGTAGTGGCTGTAGATGTAGTGCATGCAGGTGTGAGTGTAGACGAGACTGGGAGGGAGGAGGGAGACGAGGAGGAGGGGGACACAGTGGAGGCAGTGGATGTTGGTGTGTCTGCATGTGTGTGATGCTTGTGTGAGTGCCTGTGGGATGCGTGGTGCTTATGTCTGCCTGAGCTTCCCTGGTGTGTTGAGGTGTGTGCATGCTGGTCTGAAGGTGTGCTTGGGATAGGCTAGGGTACAGAGGATTGGGTCTGGGTGGGGGAAGTTGGAGGGGGGAGGCTAGAGACGGGGACAATGGCTGCCATCAGTGCTGAGGCCAGAGTCTGAAAAGCTCGCTGAAGGGCCGCCTGACCAGAATGAATGCCCTCCAGGAATGCATTTGTCTGTTGCAACTGCCTTTCTACACCCTGGATGGCATTCAAAATGGTAGACTGCCCAACAGTGAGGGACCTGAGGAGGTCAATGGCCTCCTCACTGAGGGCAGCAGGGGTGACTGGGGCAGGGCCTGAGGTGCCTGGGGCGAAGGTGAAGCCCACCCTCCTGGGTGAGCGGCCACGGGGCAAAGGCTGAGGAGAGCGGTGCTGGTAGGGGGGGTGGTGGCTGTACCTGTAGATGCCGGTGGCACAGATGTTGCCACCGCCACAAGGGAGCTCCCATCACAGGACGAGTCTGTGTCGCTGGTGTCTGCTCCTGTCCCCGCCGTGGAGCTCCCCTCGCCCTCCGTCCCACTGGTGAACTCCAAGTCCGTAGTTTCGCCTACCATGGACATGTGGGATGCAGCTCCCTCATGCTCCGGTGCCACTGCTCCTCCGCCTGATGATGCTAATGCACACAAGAACAGGGAGACCACAAAAGGGGGGGGACGACAGAAGAAAGACATGTTGAGGGCATGCATTACCGCTACCGTTGGCGGACACGACAGACACAGAAGCCCCCTGCACTACGCCGCGCTCTTGGGGTCCACTGTGCAATCCCTGGGACATGGCCTACTAGGCTGTGGACGACATCTGCACACATGAGTGACACAGGGGCATGACTGGGTGTACTTGGCACTCTACAGAGGTGGGGTGGGGTGGCACATGGCCTGCCTTATGGAGGGATCTTGCCTACTAAACTCACCATGGCCTAGGGAAACCCACAGCCCACCTCTCCCACCCAGAAACCTCCACTGTGCGCTAAATCAGCTGGATGAGAGTGTACTCACCCCCTTGTGGCAGCTGTGATGCTCTCAACTCCGGGTACACCACCGCCAGGATCCTGAACATCAGTGGGGTCATGGTGCGACGGGCACCCCTCCCACGTTGGGAGGCCACCCCTAGCTGAGCCTCTGCTGTCTTCTTGTTCCAGCGGCGAATGTCCTCCCATCTTTTCCAGCAGGGGGTGCTCCGTCTGTGGTAGACCCCCAGGGTCCAGACGTCCTTGGCAATGGCACACCAACTATCTTTTTTCTGGTGGGCGCTGACCTACATGATTTGTACAGGGGGAAGAGAAACTTATTACCAACTGCACCGTCACAGTCATATGTCCAAACAGCTTTACATATCTGATAAAGTCACAACTATGAAAAGTTCAAATGAAGTTGCCATAGTGAAGGTACCTAAACACATCAAAATGAAGAGATTAGCTATGAAACGATACATGTGACACAGCTCATGTAGTAAACTTCTGGAGAGCACAGTCGATGATATTATTCTAAGCTAAACAAACCAATAATAACAAAATGAGCATGTCTCAAAACCTTCCTCTACAAACACCTTTTGATGGAATTTGCCAGAGCTTCAGTTTCTTAACATTTTCCCTAAACACACTCCTCACATCATCACTATACGAGTTGCTTTAATGGTTAAAGGGATAACATCTCATAACATACGTACATTCTTGAGACGTAGATGTTGATGAGATCTTGATGCTCCTTCCTCTTCACCACTATCATCATATTTGGCATTTCAGGATTCTCGCCTGGTGGCACTTCAGGCTCTCCATCCTCTACAATATAAGGGATGTTCCATTGCAGAGTGATATTATGGAGCATATAGCAGGCCACGTTGATTTGACACAATCAATCAATGCAGTTGTTAAGCATGGCTTATCACCCTGAGGGATATGCAGGTGCTCTGGGAAGTTTGTTGTATGCCGGCAGCTACTCCTCAAACAGCCATGACTTGAGCTTTTTCATGACGTCAAAAAGGGTGTGTGATGTGGGCAGTTGGAGGGGAGGTCACTCCAAGACTTAGCGGTGAGGTAGGAAAAGGAGTGACCTCCACTGTGGCTGCAGCGGATTCTCAGGAATTGCGCAAGGGCGAGGGTTGTAGGACAAAGCACCATGGTAGTAATCACACCTTTCTGGATGAGTAGAGAAGGGCTCCCCCAGTCTTGTCCAGACAGTGAAATCCACCCTTCAGGAGCCAGAAAGCCTACTCCATTTGCTGCTGTGTTCTTCAAAGGCCCTCGTTGAAGCAGACTTCCCCCAGTATAGTTGGATTCCTCAGCAGTGTCAACAACTAAGGACATTTGAGTTATGTTGAGTCTCCTGTTCTGAATAAGACATACGTTCAACAAAAAGTCACACACTTTCTGATTAGAGTACCTGACATTACACACACTAAGGTATGACAGATTACACTTACCAACAAGCCAGGCTCTATCAGTAGCAGTTGTGACATCACCGGGGGTACAGTGCTGTTCCTCAGTATGAAGGAATCATGGGCTGAACCTGGGAACCGGGCACGGACGTTTGAAATGTACAAATCTGGCAGGCAGGCAGATTTCACCTGGATAGAATGGAAGTTCTTCCTGTTCCAATAAGGTTTCTCACTGTCTTGTGGTAGCACCAATGGAATATGGGTGCCATGAATGGCTCCAACCACATGTGGGAGGCGGGCAAATTCATAAAAGTTAACCTTCATATTGGCTGAATCCTCACCTCTAAGGAACCTGATATAGCTGTCAATGTGTTTCATCATTGATGAAAGCATGTCTTGCAATACACCACTGAACATAGGTTGTGACATACCACTAGATATAGCCACTGTATGTTGGAAGTTTCCTATGGCCAGAAAATGCAATACTACCATAAATCTCACATTTGGTGGGATATATGTAGGACTAGTGTTTTGAGGTAGGAGATCAGGCTCCAACTGATGGCATGGATTCTGTATTGTCTGCCTATTCGAATGAAACGTCTTTATCAAATCCCTTTCTTCCATGATTTGAAGGTCTGGAAATGGGCAATACACTGGAGGTTGTTGTCTACTTCTTCTTCCAGTGTACCTATGTGTGGAAAACAAAAATGTTGAGCAGTGATCACAGTGGCCAGAGTAACTTATATGAAGAGTAAGCCAAAAGTAATGTGACAAAACGTAACTGGTTCAAAAAGCAGTGCACATAGTTCTCATAACCTTTGACTACTATCCAAAATCCACCTAAAGTCCCCATTGTCATCTACACATGTGTCTCTAACAGAAATGTATACATTATATACCTAAATATGCTCATGAGCACCTTTATATTGTAACGTTAGATTTGTTCTCCCAAAATACCATCACCAACAGTGTATAGTGCACCATGGTTATGTGGCGTTTATGCCCAGTAACACACTACACTGATGTTTGTGTAAAATAATTTACAAAACAATGGAGTAATACATACGTAAACATGATACAACACAGGTGTAGTGGCGGTCATTTACTTAACAGTAACCATTACTGTAGTTTCTACCGCTAAAATAGCTGATGCCTGATCTCTCATATTGCACATTTGCAAGCTTCCTCCACCGGTAGAAGACAACTGTACGTTGGACGGTTTCATCCACGGCGGACACAGCAATAGTCTCTTATTGTTGACAGTGATGGCCGCGGGCCAATGGCTGTGTTCATCTATGCTGATGACTGTGTACATGGTGTACATGTATGCCATGGTTTGAAAAATTTCTCCTCCTGACACTGCTGCTATCAACACCTTTTCCACTTTAGCTACTGTCTGCCACCTCTGGGAGCAATTATGCCTAGCCAAGCAGGTGAGAGAGCCCTTGCCTTCTCCCAAGATGATCTAGAGAAACTGGTTGACAAAATCCTTCCCCACCATGGCCAGCTCCATGGTTCTCCTGAGGAACAGATAACTATCTCATATAGATATTATGCTCTGTTCAACTTCATCCTTTACATTTCCACAGGCTACAATGTGCCTCTGAGTTCCAGAGTGAAATCAGATGATTGTAGAAACATTTTGTGGTACCTACATAGGATAAAAATGTAATGGACTGTGGAGCCCTGTACTTTGTGTACTTATCATCACCATTGTGATGTGTGATGTGTGATAAGCCTGGGTCCTCCTTGTGTTGCATCACATATCCATGCAAGTATAGTTTTCAGGTACCTATGATACATTTGCTTATCAGATCATGGCAATGAGAAAATAAATGTGAATGCATTACATCCTGAGCTTTATACGTATACTGTTAGCAGCAATTGAAGATGATGTTAGCTGTGTGTACAGTCCCACATATCATGCAGCCCAGACCAAGCCTTGCCAAACTATTGTCTGAGAGCTTGAATGGCCACAATATGTACTTTTATGTAGCGATGTGATGGAAAAGTGATGTTCATGTGGGTTCTGTATACTCAGCCTGCAAGGCCTGACAATGAGCTGTGTCCATTATGAGCCATGGCCCATGCTGGAGCAGAGTTACTGCAGCAACACAACTGATGAACAGGGTAATCTACCTGTAGACTTGGAGATTCTTGGATGTTCCCAAAATGAGCCTTCTGAACCAATAGTAGCCCTGATTGCTTTTACATGTGCTAGATTTGGAATGGTGATGTAGGTCATACTTCCATCCATTGACCAACATCGTTAATGTGTGACATTTACTAATGATAGACCCCGTACTTCCACAGGTCTGTTGTCACTTTTCCATAGGTCAAGTTTACAATATATAGGCCTATGGCACGTGACGACAAATTTACAGTGCAGATAGTTAGTTACTTCCAAAGAGATCATTTTATGTGAATCACTAGCTTTGTTACATTCAACCAATCAAACAAAACTTACAATGGTGTGTGGAATGTAATCTCTGTAACAGTGCCACATATGGCAAAAGGTGTGTCCGGTGATGTTAGCCCATACCACACAAACTCATTCAGACATAGGTGGTCATTACAACCCTGGCAGATGGTGTTAAAGCGGCGGTAAGACCACCAACAGGCCAGCGGTAAAAAAATTGCAATTACGACCGTGGCGGAAACCGCCAACAAAAGACAGACACTTTAACACTCAGACCGCCATGGTGGTACAAACAAACAGCGCGGCGGTCACCACCAACAGACAGGCGGAGGCCAAAGTACTGCCCACACTATTATGACAGGCCAATCCGTCACCTTTTCCGGGGCGGATTCACCGCGGATACAAACACGGCAGAAACAGGAATTTCGAAGGGAAAACGCTCACCTCTACACACCCCACGAGGAACGAGGACACCGTGGAACGGGAACTCCAAATTCTACCTGCGATAGTCTTCCTGCTCCTCTACCAGGAGCAGGAACGCCGGCGGCGAAGACCACAGTGAGTACTGCACCTATGACACAGGGGAGGGGGGAGGGAAAAAACAGGGACACACACACGCAACACCCCAACCCCCACCCTCACCCACTACAACACACACACAAATACATGTTGATACATTACAGTTACACCCCCCAAGCCTACGAGGAGGGGGGCACAGTGGAGGCAGTGGATGTTGGTGTGTCTGCATGTGTGTTGCTTGCGTGAGTGCCTGTGGGATGTGTGGTGCTTATGTTTGCCTGAGCTTCCCTTGTGTGTTGACGTGTGTGCATGCTGGTCTGTAGGTGTGCTTGGGATAGGCAGAGGTACAGGGGATTGGGTCTGGGTGGAGGAAGTTGGAGGGGGGAGGCTAGACACGGGGACAATGGCTGCCATCAGTGCTGAGGCCAGAGTTTGAAAAGCTCGGTGAAGGGCCGCCTGACCAGAATGAATGCCCTCCAGGAATGCATTAGTTTGTTGCAACTGTCTTTCTACACCCTGGATGGCATTCAAAATGGTAGACTGCCCAACAGTGAGGGACCTGAGGAGGTCAATGGCCTCCTCACTGAGGGCAGCAGGGGTGACTGGGGCAGGGCTTGAGGTGCCCGGGGCGAAGGTGATGCCCACCCTCCTGGGTGAGCGGGCACGGGGCAGAGGGGCTGCTGAGAGGACGGTGCTGGTAGGGGGGGTGGCGGCTGTACCTGTAGATGCAGGGGGCACAGATGTTGCCGCCACCACAAGGGAGCTCCCATCAGAGGACGTGTCTGTGTCGCTGGTGTCAGCTCCTGTCCCCGCCGTGAAGCTTCCCTCACCCTCCATCCCACTGGTGAATTCCGAGTCCGTAGTCTCACCCTCCAGGGCCATGTGGGATGCAGCTCCCTCGTGCTCCGTTGACACTGCTCCTCCGCCTGATGATACTAAAGCACACAAGAACAGGGAGACCACAAAAAGGGGAGGGACGACAGAAGAAAGACATGTTGAGTGCATGGATTACCGCTACCGTTGGCGGACAAGACAGACACAGAAGCCCCCTGCACTACGCCGCACTCTTGGGCTCCACTGTTTAATTCCTGGGAAATGGCCTACAAGGCTATGGACAACATCTACACACATAGATGACACAGGGGCATGAATAGCTGTACTTGGCAGTCTACAGAGGTGGGCTGGGGTGCCACATGGCCTGCCTTACGGAGGGGCCTTGTCTACGGAACTAGGGAAACCCACAGCCCTCCTCCCCCACCCAGACAACTCCACTGCGTGCAAAGTCAGCAGAATAAGAGTGTACTCACCCCCTTGTGTCTGCTGTGATGCCCTCAAGCGCCCATCCAACTCCGGGTAGGCCACCGCCAGGATCCTGAACATCAGGGGGGTCATGGTGCGACGGGCACCCCTCCCACGTTGGTAGGCAATCCCCAGCTGAGCCTCCGCTGTCTTCTTGCTCCAGCGGCGAATGTCCTCCCATCTTTTCCGGCAGTGGGTGCTGCGTCTGTGGTAGACCCCCAGGGTCCAGACGTCCTTGGCGATGGCACGCCAAATATCTTTCTTCTGGTGGGCACTGACCTACATGAAATGTAAAGGGGAAGAAGAGAAGTCATTACCAACTGCACCGTCAAAGTGATTGGCCCCCATCCCTACCCTTGCCATGTGGCACATGCATTCACCGTCTTTCATGCACGCAGCACTCTGCACCCTTCCTTCTTACATCCAGCCCTCTCCACACAGGCATAGCCCATGCAACATGCTCCCTGTGTACTTACCTGTTTGTCTGGAGGACCGTAGAGTAGCGTGTACTGGGGGAGGACCCCATCCACGAGCTTCTCCAACTCCTCCCATGTGAAGGCAGGGGCCCTTTCCCCAGACACTCGAGCCATTGTCTCTTCCAGACCGAGGTCACATCAGCACTTGCAGTGTAGGTCCTCTCCTATTGAAGATCAGGTATCGAGTGATTGAACAGATAGAAAATGGTGGTCACGTCCACAGCGGTCACGTCCGCGGCGGTGCGTACCGTCACCGCCGGCGTACATCGTCATTGGCTCCTGGGACCCATAGGGTCCAATGTTAACCAATGCAGCATTGCGCTGTGGTCTTCGACCGCCTACAGCGACTGTGTACAACGCCAGCGCAGTTACCTCACATCCCATTTTCCCACTTTAGAGGTCAGACAGCCGCCATTTCAGGGGCCCACATGGCTTCATTTTCAACTGCGTCACACATACCGAGGCCTCAACACACATACAGGCCACTTTTTGTGTATGATTGGTGTTCTGGGTAAACTGTGGGTACGCACCTCTGAGTTGTTTGACTCTGTGCTTGCTGTTGTCCTTCATAGGCACCGTCCGCTGGGACATGTGAGGAGATGGCGGCATCCTCCGGCTTGACCGTGCCACAATCCAGGAACTGTGTACCCAGCTGGAGCCAGACCTGATGTCAGCTATCCGCCATCCCACAGGAATCCCCCCTCCAGTGCAGGTGCTGTCAGTGCTCCATTTCCTTGCAAGTGGCTCTTTTCAAACAACTGTGGCCATGGCATCAGAGATGTCCCAGCCTATGTTTTCAAACGTATTGTCCAGAGTGTTGTCTGCCCTTCTGAAACACATGCGGAGCTACATCGTTTTCCCTCAGGTGGAGGATTTGCCTACAGTGAAAGGTGATTTCTATGCCCAGGGACATATCCCCAACATCATAGGTGCCATTGATGGGACCTATGTGGCTTTGGTCCCCCCCCCACAGGAGTGAACAGGTGTACAGAAACTGGAAGAGTTATCATTCTATGAATGTACAGATGGTATGTTTGGCAGACCAGTACATCTCCCACGTGAATGCCACGTTCCCTGCCTCAGTGCATGACGCCTAAATCCTGTGGAATAGCAGCATCCCTTATGTGATGGGTCAACTCCAGAGGCACCGTGTGTGGCTATTAGGTGAGCACCTGGAAGCAAGTCAGTGGGAATGGTTGTCTGGGTCTGGGGTTATCCCTCCAGGTTAGTGTGTGTCTAACAGTTGCCCCTCACCATTTGCAGGTGACTCTGGTTACCCCAACCTGTCATGGCTACTGGGGTCATGGCTACTGACCCCAGTGTGGAATCCCAGGACCAGGGCAGAGGAACGCTACAATGAGGCCCATGGGCGAACTAGGAGGGTTCAGATGCCTCCATATGACAGGTGGATCCCTATTCTACTCACCAAGGAAGGTGTGCCAGATCATTGTGGCCTGCTGTATACTTCACAACTTGGCTTTGCAACGACAGGTGCCTTTTCTGCAGGAGGATGGTCCAGATGGCGGTGTTGTGGCAGCTGTGGAGCCTGTGGACAGTGATGAGGAGGTAGCAGAGGAAGAATACATGCAGAACAGGGACTCAGTGATCCAGCAATATTTCCAGTGAAACACAGGTAAGAATACAATCCTGCCTACTACATGTACTTTTACACAACTACCTCTCTCCTGTCTGTCGTTTTCACCCAATGTATGGTCACTGAGTTGTCACTTTTCCTTACGGTTTCACAGATGTGGGTCCCACTGTGTGACATCTGCTTAGATTCCTCATGGGCTAGAGCTGTGTGACATAGGTATGTTGACATTACTATTTAAAAAACATTTTGTCACTGTAACTGCTAGTACACTATTTTGAAATCACAGACAGACTCCAGATCATTTTGTGCTTTAGGTGTGTTTATTTAAATGCAAAGTATTGGAGGGGGTAGTGAAATGGTGAGGAGTGATGGCAGAGGAGTGTCCATGGCAGAGTCCAGTCTATTAGTCTCACAGGTGCATTGCCCACGTGGGCTTAGGAAGTGGAGCTGGGGCAGTTTAATTATGGACAGGGTGACAAAGTGGGACAGTAGGATGACAATCAGGGTGGTCTCATTTCTTGGCGGGGGTCTTGGCATCATTCTCTGTCTTGTTCCTGGATCTCAGGGACCGTTTGCGGGGTGGTTCTCCGTCTGCAGGGGGTGGGGTGCTAGTGTGGTGGTCCTGTGGCGAGGCGTCCTGTCCACTAGCGCCGGCGGAGGTGGTGGGCAGTTCATCGTCCATGCGAGTGTCAGGAGGCCCTTGTAGTGCCACAGTGTCCCTCCTGGTGTTGAGTACTTCCTTCAGCACCCCTACGATGGTGCCCAGGGTGGAGCTGATGGTTCTGAGTTCCTCCCTGAAGCCCATATACTGTTCCTCCTGCATGCGCTGGGTCTCCTGAAACTTGGCCAGTACCGTTGCCATCGTCTCCTGGGAGTGGTGGTATGCTCCCATGATGGAGGAGAGGGCCTCGTGGAGAGTGGGTTCCCTTGGCCTGTCCGAACCCTGTCGCACGGCAGCCCTCCCAGTTCCCCTGTGTTCCAGTGCCTCTGTCCATCTGGACCGTGTGCCCACTGCCCCCAGGTCCCTATTGTTGTTGGGGTGGTGGGTTATCCTGGGTTCCCTGTAGTGGTGGACACACAGCTGATTGACGTGTCCTGGGGATGGAGGTATGGGCCCGCTGGGTGGGTGCTGTGCTGGTGTTTCCAGAGGGGGGAAGGTCTGTGGTGGCCTGTGCCTGTGTGAGGGGAACCGACTGTCCAGAGGTCCCCGATGGTCCGGGCTGGTCATCTAGATCCAGTTGGACAGAGGTGCTGTCATCACTGTGGGCCTCTTCTGTTGGTGGTGTGGACATGTGTGGACCCTCCTGTCCGGTGATGTTGGGTAGGGGTTCTGCAGGGGTATAAAAGGATGTTTGTTAAATCTGTTTGTGTAATGGTGTGCAATGGGTGGGTGAGCGTGTACCCCAGTGCTAGCATTCCTGTGTGGGAGCTTGTGTGATGGTGGTTTAGGGGGGTGTATGGGTATGTGCAGTGGGCATGCTTTAGTGATGAGTGTCCATGCTTTGTTGTTGCATGCAAGGCTTGGTGTTAGGATGTGTGGTTTGTGATGTTGTTACATTTGTGAGGAGTTAGAGTGATGGGGTGAGGGTGGGGGGTATGTGCTGGCATGCAGGTAGGGTGGGGGATGTAATAGTTAAGATTTGACTTACCAGAGCCCATTCCTCCACCTACTCCTGCGAGGCCCTCAGGATGCAGAATCGCCAAGACCTGCTCCTCCCATGTTGTTAGTTGTGGGGGAGGAGATTGGGGTCTGCCGCTAGTCCGCTGAACCGCCAGGTGGTGTCTTGAGACCCCGGAACGCACCTTCCCCTGTAGGTCATGCCACCTTTTCCTGATGTCCTCCTGATTTCTTGGGTGTTGTCCCACAGCGTTGACCCTGTCCACTATTCTTCGCCATAGCTCCATCTTCCTTGCAATTGAGGTGTGCTGCACCTGTGCTCCGAATAGCTGTGGCTCTACCCGGACGATTTCCTCCACCATGACCCAGAGCTCCTCCTCTGAGAACCTCGGGTGTCTTTGCCATGCCATGGGGTGGTGTAGGTGATGTGTGGGGTGGAGTGTGTGGTGATAAGTGTGGTGATATGTAGTGGTGTGTTGTGTGAGGTGCGTGGAAGTTGTGTGGGTGATGGTGTTGTGTGCCTGTGGATGCTGTTGTTCTTGCTGGTGGTGTCTCTCTCTGGCCTTCTTTCTGAATTTGTTGTCGTGGGGGTTTGTGGGTGATGTGGGTGTGTGTTTTATATTATAATGGGTGTGTGGGAGTGGTATGTGTATGTGTCTCAGGTGTGTGTATTTCGAATTGTCCAATGTGGATGTGCTTTGTAAATGTGTGTGTATTTTGAGCGCGGCGGTGTGTACCGCCAATGGAGTACCGCGGATGAAAGACCGCCGCGTGGATTCGTGTGTCGTGATAGTGTGGGCGTATTTCTGTTGGCGTGACGGTGGAGGATTTGTTTTCGCCAGTTTATCACTGACCTTTGGTGTGGCGGACTTGTGTGGGTGTCTGAATTTTGGCGGATTCCGAGATGTGGGTCATAATAGCTGTGGCGGAATTCTGCGGCCGCTGTGGTGGGTTGGCGGTCTTCTGCACAGTGGTAAGCGGCTTTTACCGCAAATGTTGTAATGACCGCCATAGTATTATATTCCATTAAGTAGTCCACACATCCACACATCCTCAGAACTGAAGCTCTCAGTGACACAAGTGCCAGCCCTTTCATTGTGACCTAAGTCTTAGGATGTACTCTATAATATAGTACTAGCCTCTATGGACCGTATGCAACAAGTCAATGGGCCAGGCGGTAAAGGTGTTTGTACAGTTATGCACAAGCAGTTTACCCTTCAGAAGGTCACTATGGTGTGTTATGTTTCATTGTAGTTCAAATCACAGTACATGCCTGTTGGCCCATGGCTACATGATGTTAGTGGGCTGGCTTAGTCAGTGCAGGACATGACCAGGGTTGAGGATAGTCAGCAGAGGACTACAAAAGTGTGTATTTATGTCTCAGTACTTTTCAGAATGTTAGATTGACACATGTGGTGTGTTGACAATTTTATGATGCTTGTGCTAGGTGTATACAAAATGTGTGTTAACTAAGCAGATATCCTAAAAATTTGCTTTTATGGTCTGTTTTTCATCTATTGCATCCTTACAGGTCAACACTTGCACAGAAGCAAGCCATTTGGAGAGCCATTGCCCAGAAGGTGCAGACCCTGGGGGGTGGTCCTATCGCCGTCGCAGCATCCATTGCCGGAAAAGGTGGGAGGACCCGAGATACTGGACCCGGTCCTCCCAATGTGGACAGGGCATACACCAGACCCTGACCCCCTAGTGGCCTGCATACGGGTGGTGGCCTACCCGGAGCTTGATGAGCAGTTGGGAGACTCACAGCAGTTGCAAGGGGGTGAGTCCTGGCCAGAATAATTCATGTTAAATTGTCAACGTTTTGTTCTACAGGCAGGCACCTCACCATCAATATTGGGGGGGGGGCATGTGCGACTCACAAGAAGAGTTATTATTTGTGTAGGTCTGCTTGTAGGTGTTTACTGATGTCCTTTGCCTATTGTCCTTATGACCAGGAATACAGCAGAGTTCAATCCACTACAAATTTCCTGTCTTAAACAGACTCATAGCTGAGTAAAGGGATTAATTAGCTAATGTTGTTTAATGTTGTAGGTGACATTTATACCCAACAGGACACTTGACTTCAGTGTGCCAAGAGTGATGCTACCTTTCTGCTGAGTCTCATGTGATGGTGAGCTTCTTACATGTGACTTAGCATACACTGCAGTTTGGGAGCAGCCACTGAGCAATATGTCCATTGAGAAGTGGAGAATGTACAGTTACAAGAGATAGCAAATACCAATTGTGCTGTCAGTA
The DNA here is from genome assembly GCF_031143425.1 of Pleurodeles waltl. NCBI lineage: Eukaryota > Metazoa > Chordata > Amphibia > Caudata > Salamandridae > Pleurodeles > Pleurodeles waltl. Next base: position 785,005,313 of record NC_090447.1, read on the forward strand.
TTAGTGCTTACATGTTGACATGTGTACAATCCCCTTTTGTAGTATCATCTACACAACTGTTTCACACATGATCTACATGTCTTCATAGGGTGATGCCTGATTCCATCACATATGTGTGTGTGTGAAGGCTAAACTATAGTGGAAAATAGTTATATGTCATGGGTAAACAGTTCATGTGTTACCACAGACAGCTGTAAGTAAATATTGACTGGTAAGTCACACATACCTTAAGTCGTTACTCAATGCCATTATTTGGGTCCAATTGATGAAGCAATGAAGGTCATGACAGGTAGTACATTACAGTAATTTCTTACAATGTAAATGTCCATGCCTCAGATGTGGAAGTATTCAGCTATGTGATTTGCACATGTTGATTTGTGAAGGTTCATTCACTGACTGGTGACATGCATCAGAAAGTGGGATGTAGCAATGTTGGGATCATGCAAATGTCTGCACCTAGTTCTACAAGGCTATTTGTGTTTTCAAAACTGAATGATGCTGTGACATGCCATCCCATTATGACTGAGGTGTGTCCACCTCTTCATGTCACAGATATTCACTGACCACCAACAATCTTCAAAGGTGTATTTGCTTTTAGGAATGCAATCCGAGAATGGTGTTGTCACCAGTATCAAGCAAGATTGGGGATATTCATAGGGCCCTTTGAACTTTCCTTATATGTGCATTTGTAGGCGATGTCTTCCAATGCTTGGTCATGATTCTCTCCAGCCTAATTTTCTATGCTACGTGTGATATGGAGCAGGGTTACCTCAGTATAGATTTAATTTTACTATCCTGACAATGGACGTATGAGGTAGTATCAAGGAAAAACATTACATCAATGTGAAAAGAGCATTTGCATATGACTTGATTTCTGCTACAGCACTTATTGCAGCTACTCTGCTGTATGACTTGGCCACAATCACATCATGATGTTGTTTTGGGGAAATGAGCATCAGCTGTATCCGGGGGCTTGTGTGGAATTGTAGGAATGTATTTTTGTTAGGCATCATATCTCGTGACATCAGTTCAGTATGATATACTACAGGGCCCAGAGTAGACAAGGTGATCAACTATCCTGGTATATACCAAGGATATTGTGTACACAAGTTAATTCATAGTATAGGATCTTTTGTGGTTATAACATCACTGTGACCACCTGTTTTGAGCCAATGTAGCATGCATATGTGCCCTTCTATAATGTTTTATGTTTGAATATGATGGTCAGATATGTTCACACAAATGCATTGAAACATTTTTTAGGTGTCATTTCAGATTAATTCAGGGCAAGTGAAGGAGACAGGGCCAATATCGCTGGGGAAGCAGCTGGCCACAGTGATTCCATTTAGGAATATACTGACACAGAGGGACCCATTGGCCGAGAAGGCATGGGGAGTGCCATGGAGGACGCAAGCTTGACACCATCAGAGCCATCTTCCAGTGGACACTCTAGAGTGGTGGCGGACCCCACAGGAGCTGTTCCTGCTTTGTGCATGTCTGGTACCCTCAGTTCCATATTCACCCTCCCTGTTGCTCACCACTTAGTTGCCTGGGCCTGCTCTCCTGAATGGGGAGATGTCTCCTCTGCACCAGGCACCTCAGCCCCCGCCCGTGTCCCTGTGCTGTACATAGTGAGGCAGCTATTGACCTCCTGAGAACCATGTATGTGGATCAGACTGCCATCCAGGGGCAAAGCAGCCTTCTGCAGCAGATGGCTGTGTACCTGGAATGCATTCACTGTGCAATGTCTGACCTACAGAGATCTTTTCAAGGTCTGGCCTCCTCCCTCAGTGCAGCCTGCCATCCCCCCAACTTTGTGTCCCTCCCCCAGCTCCTTCCCCATACCAATACCCTATTCTCAAACCTATCCAGAGCATACACAGACATTTATACACACAAACACATTCAGACCTAAGCAACACATCCACTGATAAGCACAAAGACAAAAAATGCATGAATCCAAACATAGGACACTGCACCCATCCCCACAGATACCCACTGCACCGTCATATCCACAACCAGCACTAACAACACCACATCCACATACTCACACCACTCCCTATCACAAACCTACACAGCACAGAAGATAATACACAGGCATGCACATACCAAACCCCCACTACCACATCCACATCCAGCATAGACAACAGCACACCTACATGCATCCCCTCACCCATCATCACATCCATTCACACACCGAACATAACTAAACCCACTGTCACCTCCACATCCACAACACCCACACTCAGTATTAACACTGCACCAACATCTATAGATACAACAGTCCCTTTGTACACACCTAAGAAACACAGATGCACACAATCAAGTACCCAACAGACACCATGTATACAAGACACACCCATACTTGCAGCACATATACCTGACACACATGCACCTACACCCACAACAGGCCCAATCACTCCCTCTCCCTCTGAAAACTCTACTCCTTCCCATTTCCATTCCTAAGTACCCTATTGAAAACCCTTCCTTTTCCCTGACCCTAAACTCTCCCAAACCTCTGCCCACTACTCCCTTGAAGGTTCCTACTTTTCCCACACCCCATTCCACCCCTCCAGCTTCCAACCCCACCTCTATTATCTACTTATCCACTCCTTCCAATTCCCAAGGTACATCAACAAAACATCTTTCCACCCCATCCACTTCCCACCCCCTCTTAAAGCTATGTCTAACCCTTCCTCTTCCCAACCCACAACTTCCCACACCAAACCCACCCCTTCCAAACCCAAACTTCCCACTGTCAAATTGAGGCCCATACTTTTCTAGCGCCGCATTTGCGCCGCTTTTTGACGCAAAAATGGTGCAACCTTACAAAATACAATTGTATTTTATAATTTTCGTGCTGCTTTTGTGTCAAAAAATTGCGCAAATGCGTGCTAAAAAAGTATAGATATAGGCCTAAATCTTTGAGGTGCCTGCCCTGCCCAATGGATGCCCTTTGTGAGGAGGTTCCCTGGTAGTGTCAATATGGCCAACTGTGGTGACACAGCAAGAAGAAAGAAAAACATGAACAGGATCAGGGCACTCCTTAAACAATAATGCGGCAGAAATATGATGAAGTTACTGGAAATGTTTTTATTCCTTTTTGAAGATCAAGAAAAGAATTGTTCAGTGAATACAAATGTTCATAAACGATACAACAGAAATCAGCCAACACGTGTTTCGTCCTATCGGACTTCCTCAAGGCTGCAAAATAAAAACAAAACAAAAAACAAAAGGAACCCTCATAGAGAAGGGGAGACTGTGTTATATACAGGTTACAACGTGTGTGTACACATGATTAAATACAAAAGTTTAGTTTGATAGTATGTGTCTGTATATCATATTGTTGTCGCCCAGTCCTCACATGGTAAAGAACCAAAAAGAGGTGAAATGCATGCGAGAAGACAGATGAGAGTATAGAGAGTACTCTGGCCCCAGGTGCGAGGAAGCTAGTTGTGTAGTCCGGGACAGATCGAACTAATATCGTGCATCGTGGGTATGCAAGGTAGGATGATGCAGTGTGTAGGAACCACACCCAAATGTTGAAGTTTACCTCTGAGACTTATGATAAAAACCAATAGAGTCCGGGAAAGCCTTCCATCAGATTTAACAACAAGTTCGTTGCTAATATCTAGGAGAAAAGACCCACCGACCGACTTATATTAAAAAGAAAGAAATTTTTTTTTGGGGAACTGTGGAATCAAAGAAATATTTTTTGTGTCATAAACGTTGTCAAAGGTAATGATACCTACCTAGGAGAGCAGAGAATTACAGTACACGTGATAAATGGTGTCGAAAAAAGTTGGTGAATTGTTCCAAGATGTAGACAGAAAAACGTTCAGTTTGACCCCGTATGGGTAAGGGAAAAACACTCTGAACTTGTATCTGGGCATATATCTGTGGATGACATGAAACAAGAAAACCCCCCTGTAACAATAACCTCTCATATCGTATGTGAAGGAACAGATGAGAGACGCTAAACATGAGTTAAATCGGTAAAACAGTGAGATGGGTAACCGGGGTGCCCTAGTTAAAAACGTGTTGCTAGAGTAAATCTGTTACAAGAAAAGTGAGCGTTCGCGTTATCGTAATGAGAACAGTAAAAATGACTAAAAAGTAAAAAAGATTCCAGGTAGTAAATAGTGCCTTAATAGGTTCAGTCTGACTACAATCACATATTAATGTTAGAAAAACGGAGCAAAAAAAAAACATGGAATTGCCAAGGACACTAGGACAGTGATAAATGGGAGTATTTAAAAAGTTAGAATGATTCCTCCAGAGTTATGCACGCTAAATGTGCGTATGTCCCAATGCCGGGGGTGAGAAAAATGACGTAAACAAGAGCCGAAAAACTAACGCGTAATGAGAGGGAAACGATCTGCTAACAGTATCCTACCTTAAAAATGAAGTGAACCTGTCCTAAGTGTCGGAACGGGTGAGTATCCAATGTTGCACGGTTGCTGAGAGCGCGTGGTAACGCTTAAAGGCATGTAGGCAACTCAGTGTCTATAAAAGAGCGTTGTATATATGACGCCATCCCGGAAGTGCCGATGTGAGCGCAGATGGAAGGATGCAATGTAAGACGGGTGTTAGGAGGGTTGAAAAAAACGAGCAAAAAACGGTCGCCATCTTGGTGGTGTACCTTCACCGTATAAACAATATAAGCACGAAATGCAACGTGTTGTTTAAACAAATACGGTGCGCATCGGACTCACTGTAGAGATGTGTCCTTGCGATGGAGGAAAAGAGAGAACCACTTGTGTGAAGAGAAAGATAAAAGAGAGAAACAGAGGAGGACAGATGGAGGGATTTATAGCAAACTACTAAATGGTGATTCTGGATGTTGGAGAGAGACTGGGCGGCTAAGGGAGAGAGCACAGAAGAGAGGAAAGAGCAAAAATAAATTGAAGCACAGTATTGCTTAAATGGACATACATCAAAAAAATATGTGGTACATTCTTAACAACAATGATGATAGGGTGAGAGGGATAAATAACATTGGCATATCATTAGAAGTGCGGTATAAGTACAAAGTCACGTTGAGCAGGGACTAGGTGGCCGATACGGAGCCACACAGGAAAAAACCGAGCTAGTACATACAGTATGGTTAATGAAATGTGTACAGAACAATAAAATGCTTTAGCTGAGCATTTACAATATGTGCATAGTGCCGGTCAACAAAATCGTGCGAATGACACATAAAATACATGAAATAGAACACTTCTCATGTCATACTTCTCCTTTCCATAAACTGTGGAGAAATACAGATCTTTACAGAATCTATGTAAAGATAAACAGAGGAAGATATGATAAATTTAAATTCAAGACACTAGGGTCGACAGGTGGATGTTATACTATTATACATGTACTGGACGGCATAGAGGAAGTAAACTCTATTAACAAAATACTAAAAATCCCCACAGCAAAAAGGGGGGGGGGCACATATATACACATGTATATAAATTGACCACGTGACATTATAATAATTGAAAGACACATGCACATCGAGAGATAAATAGATCGGACATGCGGTATGCTTCAGAGGAAAACATGGAGATCCTTATGAATATTAAGGCCCTGTTCTACTGCCCTTAATTTAATTATCCACCTACTCTCTAGGCGTCTGAGGGCCAAAGTGCGGTTTCCCCCTCGTGGTGTCTGGTTTACAAAGTAAATCCCATGTACGGAAATGTCCAAGAGATCTTTTTGTCCATGTGCCTCATTGTAATGGGTGGCCAAAGGATAGTTTGTGTTGGAAGTTCGGATGGCCCTGAGATGTTCCTGGATTCTTTCCTTGAGTGGACGAATGGTACTCCCAACATATATCAGTCCACATGTACAAACAATGCAGTAAATTACAAAGCTCGTGTTACAGTTAATGAAATGTTTGAGTTGGTGTGTGACAGTGGTGTTATATTTGAATTTAACAGTTTTATCTTTAATGTACCTACAGATGTTGCAGTGGCCACATCTGAAAGTGCCAGGAGGTGGTTTAGGTAACCAGGTATCCCTAATCTCAGATGGCATAAAGCTATGACATAGGTGGTCCCGTATCGTAATACCCCTTTTGTAGATGATGCTAGGTTTAGAGGCGATACCCTTTTTTAGTGTGTCATCCATTAGCAGTAGAGACCAATGTTTACGAATGATGTTTGATACCTGTGGTGACACAGCAGTGTGCTTAAGCACACAATGTTGATATAGATTGGCCATTGGCCTTGATTTCTTCAATCAGTTTATACCAAAGTAAAGATTTGCTTTGTTCGGAACACAATAGTCATGCCATTACTTTACAACAATTTGATGTTATTGGATACTTTGTGGTGCATGACTACAGTTGTGTTTGTTTCATACCTGATTGCTGATCCATTTGATGTGGTCAGTATGATCTGACCTTGGAACCAGTGTTGGAGTTACACAGGGCAAGTGGAAATGTTTAATCAATGGATATGTGGGATGAAATCCAATTGGAGGGGCCATTGCATTGGGTCGTATTTCATATGGTAAGTATTTAATCTTTGCTTGGACAATGCTAACATCATTTAGGTTGCACTTCTCCCTCTGATGTAGGCTGGATATGTGTTTGATATGTGCAAGTTAGGTATTCGTCCTTCGACACATGGAGGGTGTTAAATTGTCATACCTCATTAGGAATTATAATCGACATGTGTCCATTTGTGTGTGTGTGCACCTTACACCTAATTCACATTAATGTGAGACAAATGCTGTTACTGCTGTGTTTGCTTTCATGACTTGCACTTACACATTACCCACATATTCATGTCACCTGGTTATGCTATTGGTTGTCCCCCCTATACTTCAAACCACAGGTCCTGTGCACATAGATGTCTTGAGGCATGTGCAAAGTGGATTGTGGCACACAGACCCAGCCTTCCAGGAGTCCCCTTGGTATTGGCAAACCTAATCTGCAGAGAGTCTGAACATTGTAACCTTTGAATGTTTCACACATTGATTATTTTGAATCCCATTTACCTAACATTACCTTTAAATGTGGGTGATGTGTGAGTGTCCATTATAGAGATTTAACAGAGAAGGTGTCTTTTAATTCCATGACACATCCATACAGATGTATTTGTGATATCACAACAGGGCCTAGCATGTGGACAATGTGAGGGTGTCACTTAGATTAATAGGCATGTAATTGTCGAGGACACAGTGTAATGCACACATCACTATCCCTGATTATGAGATGTGAACACATGTTGACTTTTATTAAGTGTGCCTTGTGCAGTGTCAGTGACCTGGCCAAAGATGGCATCATAGAGCTGTAATCAGTTTCTACATTGTGAATAATTCTGAACAGGCAGCCACCAAATATGTTTAGCCTAAGGACCACATAGCCCTTGTCAGGTCCAGGGCAGGGCATCTATTTGCTGAGAAGTCAATGAAATGGGTAACAGTTTAGCTTACCATTGGCTGCATCCATGACGGTGTCAGTTTTGGATATTATCAAGCAGCAGCAGGGTTGGGTATGATCGGCTCTATGGTTGCACAGGACGTAAGAAGCTGAATGCAGGTACATTTCAGCCATATTTCCCTCCTTTTCCGCCAGCTCAGATGTGGTGGTTGGACCGCCACAGTCACGTTGGCGGGCAGGAACTTTGTAATTGGGCTGGTGTTAACACTGGTGGTCCACCCTCTGGCAGATGCATTGGCCTATCTCACTGCAGTCGAAATTTGCTGGTGATGTTGGAAGAACCCCGGCTGACTTTCATCTGTTTAACCGCATGCATCATAGTAGGGCAGTCGGACTGCCAACAGTGCAGCAGTCATTCCAACACTGCCGCCACAGTGGTGCCATGACTGCTAAACTCGTCATCAGGCCCATGCTATTGAACAAAAAAACATATTATATCCAATGATATTTACTACGTTCATATTTCTACATCAATATTATAAACAAAATCACAATTTTTTTATCATTTCGCCTTTGATATTCCTTACCACAATATATGTGAAGTCATAATATTTGTGACACAATATTTCAGCAGCACAGTATTTACTATCTGATATTTTCTCCAAGCACCTTCAGGCACTCTCTCAAATCCTGCTACCAAGAGAACTGTAGAAGATGGACCCCCTCCACCTTGAAATGTTCTGTACATTTTCCATGCTTTAAATTCCCTCAAATTCAAAGCTAATCTGAAACTCCCATCTTTCTTTTCTACTAGGAAAATGTTGTTGATAAAGCCATTGAGATGGCAAACATAGAAGCACATTGCCCCTTTCTCCAGAAGTCTCTGAACCTCCCAATTTTTAAAACCCTTGTTCAGGAGAGGGGTGCCATAATACTAAAGTTTGTAAACCTGGATAGTCTCTAGAACCCAAGCGACCTGAGATATTGAAATACCATTGGCCATGAAATGTTGAGCTCCACCCTCCAAAATCACTTCATTCCCGGTGACAATTCTCACCTGTGAAGACAGCATCTGCTCCTGTTGAGGACACTGCATGGTATTACTCTTTGTTGAATGTTCCTTGGCCACCTCTTGACTTGGACAGGAAGAAGATGCCTCCTTTTGAGCAATTGTACCATCCTTAACAACCTCGGAAAGCATATCCTGTCTGGGGTTCTTGAAAGAGATCGTGCCTGGCGGTTGACCCCTGAATTGCCTGGCCCTGACAAAAAGGCTGCTTTTGTACATCTTATTTAGGGACAGCTGAGCCTTGTCCAAAGCTCTAAAGGTAGACATGAATTTCCCCAAGTCTTTAACAAACAGAGCACCAAAACAAACACTTTCCACTATCAGACCGGCTTCTGAGCTTGCAGGTCTGTTTAGTTTGAGGTCTATCCAAATCAAGATTGATTGACATCTTGCCATCAAAATCTTCACAGTTGACATTCTTCAACTGGAAGATTACTCTCTGTGCTCATCCTGCAACTATGTTTGGATTTATGGGTTCCACTGTCTTTGACTCCATAGTCCATCTCCAGGATCTTTGTGAGCAGACTCATCATCCAATTTTTGTCTTGGCAATTGCGCCAAACACAGTCCAGCCCTTTCTCTGGCTCTCTAGTGCATTTTGTCACAAAGGTGACAACACAAGCGTCTACCTCCTGGGTCTTAGTCACTTTTCCTAATATTTTGGCTTCAGGCAATTGGCCCACAAGTGAGTTTGAACCTCTTTTTCAAAGTTCTTTTGAATGAGAGCCTGAACATAATCAGGGAAAACGTCCAGCACCTGACAATGTTTTTCGGGCCCAAAAGAGGGTCTCCTGAGTTTTGAGTTTCTTCTTACTAGACCCTTGTTCTTCATCATTGTGGGTACAATATGAGTTGGAGGAATTATTGGTGTAATTAAGTTCACTACTTTTGTGTCTTCACTGTAAGCAGCATATTCTCCCTCGTAAGGTTGGAATTGAGCCATACTAGGCGGTAATCTTAACCCTATTCCACATGCACTATATATGTGTGTATATATATATATATATGGTAAAAACCTCAAGTCAGGCAAAAAAACAGCAGTACGATATGGAGAAAGAAGCATGACTCACACTCCTGGGGCAACCCCTGAGGATTTTACAACCTCAGTAGTCTCAGGCTGAAAGGGATATCTCTAAGGGACACCACCTACCAAAACTTCTAGACAATATAAAAAAAACCTGCTCACTGCTGGAAACCTGCTAGTAAACTGCTGGGGTCTGCAGCATCTCGCCCATGTTCCAAACTGCTGCAGTACAAGTATAGGCATAAAAAGAGGAATTTGTGTGTCAGAGTTGCCAGTTGATGCAGTCTGGCTCCCTGCTCCACCTAAGTCCACAGTTATCCAGAATTGAGGGACTTTTAGAAACAGGCACAGTGCTCACACAAATGCACACTAAACCATATCATTTTTATAATAATATTTGCTGGTAGAACTTAGTCATGCCAATTGACCTACTGAGAACAGACACACAGGGTCCCAATAATGGGGGTGGAAACACAACTTTTGCAGTTGCGGAGACAGAAACAAACAATATCAAAACCTTAACCATACAAAAGGTCAATAATTTGAAAAACATGCAAGGAACTTAACTCAGCTTCTCAGCAGCAAAGAAAGAGGCAAAATGGTGTCTTGCAAACTTATTAGACAAGATGCTGTCTGATTGGTAGATATGACCTATGGCAAAGCAAATATGGTCTGAGGAAATATAATTTTAAATGTATAGAGGATATTGCAATAAATAAAGAAATAAGGGAACTTGATAATAAAAAAGTCTCCCAAGGTGGCAACCTAAGGGAAAAAGAAACAAAATAAAGCCCAAATATGGCCAAATTAGAGAAGTGTGCAAAATGCTTAAGTAACTTGGACAACAAATAATCAAATGAAAAAAAAACATACAAATGTGCAACTAGTTTAAAGCTTATAGTTGCTAATTGAGAACTCAGAAAATATGCCAGCATTTTGGCTTTCTAGAGCACTAACCTCTAATTTCTATGAGGAATGCTTTAGGGTCTTACAGTTTTGATTCCATCAAGATGACTTCAGGTGTGCCACACTTTTGTCATAACGTATCCTTAAAGCTTGCCATAGCGTGCTATACTGGCAATTAAAGGCCCTGCTGCTTTAGTGTTAAAGGCTGATTGGGACTTTAATGCTGGTACAACCTAGCTACGGAGGGCTATATGACTACTAGAATATCCCACCACTAGAGGGCAGAATGTTCTAATAAATAAACTAAAGTCCTCATGGAGACCGAGAGAATTGAAATCCCCTCAATCTCCTTGAGGCCTTTGTTCACAGCAACAGTTGTGAAAGACATTTGAATAATCGAATTCCGGGCTTTTACCAGCTATATGGAGCCAGGAGCACGCCATTGTTTTCACTGGAGCTCTCAGTACAAAAAGTTAATGCTCCTGTTGTTCATTAGAACACTATGGGTATAGAGTTACCACCTGGCTAGCTCTCTATGGCATGATCAGTATGTTCATGTCCCGACCAGTGCAAAATTTAGAAAAATCACCTAAAGTTGGTATTTCCCCCCTTTCAGGACATACTTAAATGTAAGAAGAAAATACTTAAAATGTGATTGTGTTCCACACCTGCCCTAATGATACCCTTACTGATAATTAAAGTAAACAAAAAGAGAAAGGCCATGCTAAAAAAAAATGCTGACTGCCTCACCTAAAGATCTACTTAAGAATAATGTCCAGGCTTTTGCAGAATGTTAAAAATTGACAGATGACTTATATTTGTTCTTTGGGAAAGGTGGCAAACTTGTGTGGAAGGGAGGAAGCAGGGGTTGGTGTAGTGCTGAGACAGCAAAGTGAACACACGGGGCAGGTGAAAGGGGCAGTGGCATCACAATGGACCATACATGGCAAGCAGAAGTGGAAGTGGTAGAAATATGGACCATAGAGTGGAAGCAAAATGGACCGTGGAGAGCAGGAGTGATGGGGTACCGGCATGAACTTGAACAGTAAAGGGCAGGAGGTAGGTAGAGGGCAGCAAGCTAACCGTGCAGGGCAGACACAATGGGTTAGTGGCAGCACAATGGACAATAGAGGGCCAGCAGAGGGCAGTGGCAGCAAAATCGATCATGGGGGGCAGGAGGGAAGTGGCAGGGTCATGCATACAGACAACAGAGGGCAGACAGAGGGGTAGGGATAGCAGGCTCACCACAGATGGCAGGTGAAAGGGCAGTGGCAGGAAAATGGACAATGGAGAGCAGGAGATGGGGGAAGTGCATATTCACAGACACCAGAGGGCACAGGCAGAAAGGCAAAGGCAACAAGCTGACAAAACAGGGCAGGCAGAAGGAGCAATGACAGCACAATCAACCAGGAAGGGCAGAAGGGAGTGGGCAAAGGTTTTCCAACAGAACTTGGATGGCATGAGAGAGGAGTGGGCACACAAACTCAGACAACAGATGTCAGGAAGAAGGCAGAGGAAGTGACAGGAAGAACATGCTAATCATACAGGGCAGGTGGGAGAGATAGTGGCAGCACAGCAGACAATGCAGTGCATTTGGGATAGACGTTGAAAGCCCCGTGTGGCATTAATGGCAGGTGAGAGGGGTGGTGGAATCGCAGCATATCAAGTGTGGGAGGAGAGATTTGATAGGGGAACAGACTTAGAAATGAAGGGTAGGGGAAGCGGGCAGGAGCAGCAAGCTGAAGACACAGGCCAGGCATGATCTGCATTGCTAGGACAATGGACCATGCATTGAAGGTGGGGGCAGTTCAGAGGACAGGTGCTAAACTCAGACAACTGATGGCAGGGGGAGAGGATTGAAGCAGGGTCAGCAAGCTGATAGCACAGGACAGGCAGAAGAGGCAGTGGCAAAACAATAGACCACACAGGCCAGGAGGGTAGCAATGGCAGCACAACATCCATGAAGGGCATTAGCAAGGGGCAGCACAATAGAACATGGAGGGCAGGAGGGATTTTTGAATAGTGACACAGAGCAACGGCTAAACAGAACTACAACAATACTGGCAGAAAGCTAGGTCTTTACCAACGAAGAAATGCTCTAATTATTTGGTGTCAATTTGTTTAGCCGTTGTTGAGAAATTAAGGTAAAAAAGATTATGGGGGTCATTACAACATTGGCGGTATAAGCCTCTTACCGCCGTGCAGAAGACCGCCAACACACCGCCATGGCCGCGGAAATCTGCCACAGCTATTATGACCCACATCCCGAAATCCGACAAAATTCAGACACTCGCAGAAGTCCGCCACACCAAAGGTCAGTGATAAACTGGCGAAAACAAAACGACACCGTCACGCCAACAGAAATACGCCCATGCTATCACGACCCACGAATCCACTCGGCGGTCTTTCAACCGCGGTATTCCATTGGCGGTACACACCGCTGCGCTCAAAATACACACACATCTCCAAAACACCACCACATTGGACAATTCGAAAGACACACACCTGATACACATACACACACCACTCCCACACACTCAGTACTATATAAAACACACACCCAATGACAAAAAAATCTGAAAGAAGGCCAGAGAGAGACACCACCATCCACAAACTAGCAGCCACAGGCACTCAACACCATCACCCACACTACTTCCTTTTTTTTTTTTTTTTATTGGAAATAATCATACAACAAATATATTCTTACATCACTTTACACTGAAAACATAAAATTCTGAACCGAGAGTGGAGAAACAGACAGGGGAGAAAAAAGAAGAAAAAAAAAAACATCGCCTGACTAAATAATACAGTGCATGACCATCCGACTAATCCAGATTAGGAGTAATACCCAACACTGAAAAGGGGGGGGGTTTATTTAAACGCTAATCATTGTGAGTCCGGATCCAAACCTGAAGTGGCCCCCATATTGCCTTCCCTTTCCTCCTAGTGTGCTTCTCCTTGCGTTCATATAATGCCATCTCCAAATGATATACAGAAAGCAGCCTAGCCAACCATTGCTGCCAGGACGGAGGTCGTACATTCAGCTTTGCGGATGATATACATATTCGATATACTGCCATAGCTACAAAAATAAATGCTCTATGTGGACCACCCACATCGCCAGCAACCCCGAAAACCATATTCTCGGGTGTAAGGACAAAATCACATCCCAAAACCTCCTTCAAAACAGATTGAATACCTTCCCTCGAGGCCTTTAGTTCCCCACATGTAGCCATCATATGTACGATATCTGTGCCATACATCCCACATCTTGGACAGTTTGTTCCTGCCGAACACCCCCATTTGGCGAGGTGAGCTGGAGTATGATACAAGTCGAACATGGTCTTATAGTGTTGCGCTTGCAAGGAAGAAGATAATAAAATGGTACATCCCAACTCCAATGACCTCATAAAGTTATTACTCCCATCCACCAGTATTTTGCTCCACCTCTCCTTATGCTTCTCTAAATCATCTAGCTGATCCGCCAACATTAAAGGGTATATCGACCTGATAGTTATATTGGGATTAGCCAGGATATCATTCAGCAGTTGATTACTTCTAAATCCCTGCACACCTCCTGTTTTTTTCCCCACATGAAAAAATTCAACATTTTTCATACAAATAGTGAAAAAATCCCAATTTAATATTTTTTAGACCCAAAAGGGAGAAAATCGAATTTCAATTTTTTTCTTCAAAAAAGTGAAAAAAGTCACATTCTGAGAGGGCACTTAAAAAAATTCAACTTTTTTCATCCAAAAAGTGAAAAAATTCAAATTCAATACATTTCTTCAAAAAAGTCACAAAGTCCCATTCTGAATGAATGTGCAGAAGACCGCCAACACACCGCCGTGGCCGCGGAAATCCGCCACAGCTATTATGACCCACATCCCGAAATCCGACAAAATTCAGACACCCACACAAGTCCGCCACACCAAAGGTCACCCCCATTTGGCGAGGTGAGCTGGAGTATGATACAAGTCGAACATGGTCTTATAGTGTTGCGCTTGCAAGGAAGAAGATAATAAAATGGTACATCCCAACTCCAATGACCTCATAAAGTTATTACTCCCATCCACCAGTATTTTGCTCCACCTCTCCTTATGCTTCTCTAAATCATCTAGCTGATCCGCCAACATTAAAGGGTATATCGACCTGATAGTTATATTGGGATTAGCCAGGATATCATTCAGCAGTTGATTACTTCTAAATCCCTGCACACCTCCTGTTTTTTTCCCCCCTAGAAAATCCGGTATCTGTAAATATTTGAAAAAGTCCCTTTGCTCTAGACCATACTGCTCCTGTAAATCTCCAAATGCCTTAACCCCGAAATTATCAAAAAAATTCCCTAACCTGCTTATGCCTAAAGAGGTCCAGTTTGCCATGTATTTATCCTGAAAAATCTCAGGGAGCAATGGGTTCTTCTCAATCATGGTATAATGATTATATCTACCAAATCCTTTCTTCTTATACCATAATCGCCAACACTTATAGGCTGCTCCCAAAACCTTATATCTAGTTTTCTTATAATATCCAGGCTCATGATATGTTACCAGACACCCATTGGTAACTGATCCTATCTGCAACTCGTATATATTGGGGCAGTCCACTTCCGTGATTCCTTCTTTCTTGGGACCCCATAATGGGCGCATTTACTGAAAAGCTGCTGCCATTTGATATAATTTTATATTCGGTAAAGACCACCCCCCCCTTTCTCGAGGAAGAGACATAAGTTTGCTTGCTCTTCTACACTTACCATATGCCCAAATAAATCTCATAATCACACTTTCTATCTCTTTAAATCTGAGATTAGTAAAACTCAATGGTATGGCACGAAATAGATACAACAGTTTAGGGAGGAAAATCATTTTCACCATATTACACCTCCCCACAATAGTCAGATGTAAATTATTCCATCTGCACATATCTTCTCTGGCTTTCGCAAGTATAGGATCTATATTCAAATTAACAATTTCATCTATCATTGGTGTAATATTGATACCTAAATATACTGCATGATCCACCCTCTGAGTGTCTTTGGTATTTGTGTATTGATTAACCAACAGCTGCGTTTTAGCACTATTTAACAGGTATCCAGAGAACTTTCCAAATTTTGTCGTCACCTCTTCAACCTCTCTCAGTGCTAAATCGGGGGAGGGCATTAATATGGCTATATCATCTGCATATGCTAAAACTTTTGTATCCCATCCCTGCCTACGTATTGGTGGAATCTTGCTATTTGCCTCCAACTGTCTGAGCAGAGGGTCTATATACAAAGCAAACAAAAGAGGGGAGCATGGGCATCCCTGCCTAGTACCTCTCCTGATCAAAATACTCTCGGATTGTCCTCCCATTAATTGTATTTTCACAGCCGGTGATCTATGTAGAGCCCTTACTGCTACAATAGATTTCTTCCCTAACCCATAATATTCCATAACATACCACAGATAATTCCAGTTCACCCGGTCAAACGCCTTCTCTGCGTCTAATAATGCGACCGCCATAGGCTCCTTTGCTACCGCCGTAGCATCCAAGAGTGCTAAAACTCTCTGGATATGATTAGTAGTATCTCTTCCTGGGACAAACCCATGCTGCCTAGGGGAAACAAGCTTCTTGATCACCAGCGATAGTCATGCGGCCAGTATCTTTGAGTATATTTTAACATCACTATTTATTAATGTGATCGGGCGGTATGAAGCCGGATTTAAAGGGGGTTTCCCCTTCTTCAAAAACATAACTATATTAGCCAGATCCCAAGATGGGGGGATTTCCCCTCCATTCTGAGCCTGAATAAACAACTCTGCCATTACCGGGAGTAATAATACTTTAAAAACTTTAAAGAATTCTAAAGGAATCGAGTCGGGCCCCGTAGCTTTTCCGGTAGGTAGATCACTCATTGCCCTATCGATTTCTGAAATGTCTATCCGCTCTCCCAGGCGTAGATTGTCACTCTTGACTAATTTCTCAACCTTAATGGGGTATAGAAACTCCAACATCTCTTCCTCCGGATAGACAGATATATCATTATATAATTACTGATAATATCTATGGAACACCTTTCTAATTCTGTCCACTTCTGCTACTATCTGGTCTTGCCAGTTTTTAACCTCTCTGATAACCCCAGATGCTGTTTTCTGGCTTGCCCGTATCGCTAGCAAACGCCTAACTTTTTCTCCATACTCAAACCCTTGTGCACGCTGTGCTAAATATTTCTCCGCTATTCTTTGGGCCGTATCCGTGTTCATTGCTGCTTTTACTATAGCAACTTCCTCCTGAGCCCTCCTTCTATCGACTCCAGTTTCTATAGCTATAATCAGTTGCCTTTCAGCCTGCTGCAGCTTCGCTTGGGACTCTTTTATTCTGCCTTGGATATCCTTCTGTCTTTTGATACTAAAACTCAATGTTTCACCACAAATTCCTGCTTTCAAGGTATCCCTGACTATCTCCACTGAAGCTGACCCCTGATTAAACCCCAAAAATTCCACTATCCACTTTCTCATATGCTCACAATATTCCGGATCCTTAAGGAGCCCTCGTTCAAATGTCCATCTACTAACCTTTGGTTCTAACCCATCCAGTTCTAAGTCTAAAACTAAAGGGTTATGATCTGACACAATCCGTGAATATAGCTCAATCTTACCCTGCTTCAAAAATATGGGAGAGATTAAAAAATAATCGAGTCGTGCTAGTTTCGCAGGAGGAGCCGAATAATAAGTATATCCAGGGTCTGGCTTGCGCAGCTTCACCCAAGTGTCCACTAATCCTAATTCTTGCTGGATAGCAACCATTGCCTTATATACCCGAGGTTTGCGCCCCTGATACCTCTTGGTTGTAAGTGCTAATAAATCCTGTAGTCCCTCCCAGGATCCATTAAAGTTGAAGTCCCCGCATATAATATAGGGAGGGGCCCATCCTGTTAACTCGATGGCAAGAGTATCTACAACTATTGGGTCGTCCGTAACCACCCTGTATAGAGAGCATAATGTAAAGCTACTATGTCCATTACTACACTCTACTATTACCCATCTTCCGCCCGTATCTGCCTTCTGCCGAGTAATATTTAGTTTATTGGTCCGATCTAAGATTGCTACTCCTTTAGTTCTAGCTTCTTGTTCTGACCGAGCAATCACTTTCATACCAAGCGAACCAAGGATCCCACAATTTTTATATTCCACATGTGTCTCTTGTAAGCAAAAAATATCTGCCTTAAAGGTTTTTAGTTCTTCGGCCACTCTCCTTCTTTTACGTGGGTCATTTAATCCACATATATTAATTGAGACAATTCTAAGCCTAGCCATTAAGGGCCATATTTATACTTTTTGACGCAAAACTGCGCTAACGCAGTTTTGCGCCAAAAAAATTCGCGCCGGCTAATGCCATTCTGAAGCGCCATGCGGGCGCCGTATTTATTCAATGACGTTAGCCGGCGTTAGCCGCCGGCGCTGTCTGGTGTGCATTGAAAAAAACGACGTACACCAGGCAGCGCCGGCATAGGGGGAAAATGGCGTATGGGTGTCCACAAATGGTGCAAGTCAGGCTGAGGCAAAAAAATCGCCACAACCCGATTTGCGCCATTTTTTTACGACGCCCATCCCCCATTGAAATGACTCCTGTCTTAGCAAAGAAAAGAGTCATGCCCCCTTGCCCAATGGCCATGCCCAGGGGACTTCTGTCCCCTGGGCATGGTCATTGGGCATAGAGGCATGTAGGGTGGCACAAATCAGGCCCCCCTATGCCACAAAAAAAAATAAAAAAAAATACTTACCTGGACTTACCTTAATGTCCCTGGGGTGGGTCCCTCCATCCTTGGGTGTCCTCCTGGGGTGGGCAAGGGTAGCAGGGGGTGCCCCTGGGGGCAGGGGAGGGCACCTCTGGCTCATTCTGAGCCCACAGGTCCCTTAACGCCTGCCCTGACCCAGGCGCTAAAATCCGGCGCTAATGCGGGTTTTTTAGACCCGCCCACTCCCGGGCGTCATTTTTGCCCGGGAGTATAAATACGACGCATATGCATCGGAGTCATTTTTTAAGACGGGAACGCCTACCTTGCATATCATTAACGCACGGAAGGTGTTCACGCAAAAAAATGACGCTAACTCCATGAACTTTGGCGCTAGAGTCGTCTAACGCCAAAGTATAAATATGGAGTTAGTTTTGCATCGAATTTGCGTCGAAAAAAACGACGCAAATTCGGCGTAAACGGAGTATAAATATGCCCCTTACTGTTTTTGTTGTTTCCCATTCCCCCCCCCTCTTTCTGCTCCCTTAGGTCCTTAAATCTAACTGCACCTTCTCTTAAGTCCTCTATTCCCCCTGCTCCACACTTCTTATTTTTCCACCCCATTTCTCTTGCTTCCCTTGATCCTTTCCTTTCCATTTTTCCCCCTCGTTTTTCCCCCCTCCCTACCCCATTATCCCTCTCCTCCTCCCCATTCGCCACCCACCCCCCTTCCACCACCCCAGACCAGTCTCCTCCCTCCCCCTCCCCAGCTCCTTCCCTCCCCCCCGGAACTGGCCCCCCACCTTGTTGAGCAATCAGACCACCAATGGCCTGAATATTGGTGTCGTGTATACAACGGCTCACCCACCCACCCGTCTCCTAAGCACCACTTCCTCCCCTATATTTCTACACTCTATTGCTTGACCCCCATCAAATATTATTTTGCCTTAATTTCTGAGGTAAAGACTTTTACTTTTCCATTCATTACTGTTTTAAGTCTAGCAGGGGCCAACAGGTATGCTTCCCCTCCTTTGTCAAAAAATGGTTTAATGAGCTGTCGTAGCACCCATCTCCGCTCTACAGTAGCATGGCAAAAATCGGGGCGGGTAAAAAAAGGGACCCCATCCAGAGAGCGTGGGCTATTAGGACGAGTTTTGTCAGCAATCTCCTGTTGTAGTAAAGAATTCCCAAAATAGACCAAAATCGCTCTTGGATATTTAGAATCTGCCCGTTGTCCCCCCTCCCGTTGAGTTATGGGAAACCTATGGACCCGCTGCAGCTCGTTATGCCAATCCCGGTTCCCCAGTTCTGGGAAGGCCCCACGCAGAAGGTTGACCATATACGCCTGTATATTATTTCCTTCTAGCCCTTCTGGTATGCCCAGAAATCGAAGATTGTTCCTTCTCTGTCTATTTTCCAAATCTTCCATTTTCCACATCACATCCGTCAGTTGTCCGTCTCTCGCAGCGCTCTGCTCTTTAAGAGTATCCACATCCTCCTCAACCGCCACTATCCTTTCTTCCATTGAACTTAGCTTAGCTTCAATCTCTGTACATGATTTTGCTACCTTACGGACCGTCCCCTGCAGTCTCTTTGTAGCGATCCTTGGGCGCCGGCTTTCAATCCTAGTCTAAGTTTGCAGCTCCTTAATTGAGCTATATATTGACTGCAGGATCCCTGCCTCGGTGCCCATCGTATATGCGTTGCCAGGGTTACCAGCAGAGGCTCCCGTGTCAATTTTCTCGTTAACAGGGCCCTGAGAACCACTGGTAGGAATATCTGCTAGGCCAATACCAGAATAGTCCCACTTTAAGGTCCTACCACTCATAGATGCTGCATTTTCAAAACCCTCCTGAGAGCCAGGGCGTGTTCTGACAAGTTTCCGTTGTCGGTACTGCCGCACTGTAAGTTCATTACTTGGAGATTTGTTGCCAGCCTCAGATGTCTCACTCCCTTCAGATTCACTGAAACTGCGATCAACACTGCTGAGATCGGACTCTTCGGTCAAGGAATAAAATTTATCGCTACAATCTTTACCCCAATCCATGCGTTGGGGGTCTTTTCCAGCTACTTTATCCCATTTTTTAGAGTTTCCTAAAGGGTTAGTTAAGTCGTCCTTTTCTAGTGTGGGTCCTGATGCACTTATAGTTCCTTCCTTATATTGACACTCCGACTGCTCATTTTGATCAGGTTGTTGTGTTCGGGGCTGCCTGCACCCAGGGAGACCAAGCACCTTCTAACTTATCTCTCTATTACTATCTTCAGTCTCTGTGCTAGCGCATGGAGAAGTGGTTTCTTCCCCTAACACATTGCTTTTCGAGGAGGGGGTTATATGTACAGGAAGACTATCTTGCACCCTGCCTGCAAGAAAGGCCGTGATAGTGGACTGGTTTTTGCCTTTCAACCTAGTTTCCGACGGGGGTAATACCGTCACCCATCTTGGCATCTCTCATCGATCCAAACATATTCTTCCCAGCCGCTTTACCAGTTATTGAAGTCAAGCGTTTATTTGCCCCTACTGTCTCTCCTTTATCCTTGCCAGTACGTGTCGTCTTAGCTCCCTCACTCTTGTCTCCAAGATTCCGGATGGTTTTGGGCGCCATATTTGCTTTTACAGCATAAGATAACAATCTAATAAATCTTGTAACTCCCGCCACTGCTGCTAATACATCCGATATTGTTCGTTCAATTACACTCCTCAAAGGGCCTTGAGGGGATAAACAGATGCCAAGATGCATTACATTGCATTACATTACACGCCTGAAGCTTTCAGTTTTTCATTTATCCCTTCCTGATTTTATTTAGCTTTAAATGTTTTAGCCTCACTCCTCTATTTCCCTGGAGATGAGAAAAAGGGGCTGTATCGAATGGGAGAATCTAATACTACTAGTTGATATCGTACTCCTGTATTCAAAATACTTTAATAGATGGTCAAAAGAAACCGCCAACTGTTAATGTTTATACATCTGTATCAGTGTTGAAAAGAAGATTTTTCACTCCCCCTTTTCTTTTTTTTAAAAAAAAGAGAAGCTAGTTGGTTACTGTGCAGTTTTTGATCGTTGCCATTACCGTCCTCCACGTGCCTGGTTCCTGCAGCCCCAGAAATAATAAAATTTTAAAGAGCCCAAGGGATATCCCAGGTTTCTCGAGCCCTTTCGTTTCTCAAATGGAAGCCAAAGAAAGAGCCTTTTTCCACAGCCCTCCGGGGACAGCAGCAAGGTCCAGGGGTCTCTGCGCGCTTACAAGTTAAAAAAATCACTCACTGTACTCACTGTGTGCTTTCAGGATTCCTTCTCTCTTTTTTTTTTCCCCCTACCAGAGCGCGGCGCGCGGCAGTTCAGCGTCCTTACTCCGAACGCCGGTCCAGCCTTGAGAGCGTTGACCGCGTCTCTCTGATTTAAAAAAAAAAAAAAGGAAAAAAAGATAACAGCCGGGCGCCCCCGCGTGCCCGCGTTCTTCAGCGAGGGGACAGGGGCGATCCTCATCCCAGCGGCAGAGGCAGAGGCTGTACGCCGGGTTTTCCGGCGAAGGAAATCCTCGTTGCAGCACGGCGGCGGGGGAAGCAGCAGCGGCGGCTTGGTGCTTGGTTCCGGTGGGCGGGACTTTCCGAGCCTCTCCACTACGCCGACACCATCTTGCTCCCACCCACACTATTTCCACGCACAAAACACCACACACCACTACATATCACCACACTTATCACCACATACACCACCCCACACATCACCTACTCCACCCCATGGCACGGCAAAGACACCCCAGGTTCTCAGAGGAGGATCTCAGGGTCAAGGTGAAGGAAATCGTACAGGTCACAGGTGCAGCACACCTCCATAGCTAGGAAGATGGAGCTATGGCGAAGAATAGTCGACAGGCTCAAAGCAGTGGGACAGCACCCAAGAAATAGGGACGACATCAGGAAGAGGTGGAATGACCTATGGGGGAAGGTGCGTTCAGTGGTCTCCAGACACAACATCGCGGTACAGATAACTGGCGGCAGACCCCCACCTCCTCCCCCACAACTAACAACATGGGAGGAGCAGGTCTTGACTATTCTGCATTCTGAGGGCCTCGCAGGAGTCGGTGGAGGAATGGACTCTGGTAAGTCAAATCTTAACTATCATATCCCCCACCCTACCTGCATGCTATCACAGACCCCCACCCTCGCCCCCTCCCCTATCACTCCAACTCCTCACTAATGTACTAATAACACAAACCACCCATCCCAACACCAAGCCCTGCATGACACAACAAAGGACGGACACCCATCACTAAAGCATGCCCACTGCACATACCCATAACACCCCCCTCAACCATCATCACACAAGCCCCCACACAGGAATGCTAGCACTGGGGTGCACGCTCACCCACCCATTGCACACCATGACACACACAGATGCAATAATTATCCCTTTAGACCCCTGCAGGACCACTACCCAACGTCACCAGACAGGAGGGTCCAGACATCTCCACCCCACCCACAGAAGAGGCCCACAGTGATGACAGCAGCTCTGTCCAACTGGATCCAGATGACCAGCCCGGACCATCGTGGGCCTCGGGACAGTTGGTTCCCCACACCCAGTCACAGGCCACCTCAGACCGTCCACCCTCTGGTAACACCAGCACAGCACCCACCCAGCGGGCCCATACCTCTGTACCCAGGACACATCAATCAGCTGGGTGTCCACCACTACAGGGAACCCAGGATAACCCACCACCCCAACAACAACAGGGACCTGGGGGCAGTGGTAGTGGGCACACAGTCCAGGGGACGGAGGCCCAGGAACACAGGGGAACTGGTAGGGTTGCTGTGAGACAGGGAGCGGACAGGCCTAGTGAACCCACTCTCCACGAGGCCCTCTCATCCATCATGGGAGCATACCACCACTCTCAGGAGACGATGGCAACGGTACTGGCCAAGTTTCAGGAGACCCAGCGCCTGCAGGAGGAACAGTATTTGGGCTTCAGGGAGGAACTCAGAACCATCAGCACCGCCCTGGGTACCATCGTAGGGGTGCTGAAGGAGATACTTAACACCAGGAGGGACACTGTGGCACTCCTAGGGGCCCCTGACACTAGCATGGACGATGAACTGCCCACCACCTCCGCCGGCGCTAGTGGACAGGAGGCACCGCCACAGGATGACCACACCAGCACCCCACCCCCTGCAGACGGAGAACCACCCCGCAAACGGTCCCTGAGATCCAGGAACAAGACAGAGCACAATGCCAAGACCCCCGCCAAGAAATTAGACCACCCTGATTGTCATCCTATTGTCCCACTTTGTAACCCTGTCCATAATTAAACTGCCCCAGCTCCACTTCCTATGCCCATATGGGCAATGCACCTGTGAGACTAATAGACTGGACTCTGCCAAGGACATTCCTCCACCATCACCCCTCACCATTTTACAACCCCCCTCCAATATATAGCACTGCAATAAACACCCTTGAAGCACAAAACAATCTGGAGTCAGTCTGTGATTTTGAAAATGTGTATTGGCAATGGCAGTGACAAAATGCGTTCTCAAATGTAATGTCAACATACCTATGTCACACATCTCAAGTCCATAAGGAATCTAAGTAGATAACACACGTTGGAAACCACACCTGTGAAACCGTAATGGAAATGTAGAACTCAGTTACCATATACTGGTTGAAATCGACAGACAGGATAGAGGTAGAAGTGTGAAAGTACTTGTAGTAGGCAGGAATGTATTCTCACCTGTGTGTCACTGGAAATATTGCTGGATAACTGAGTCCCTGTTGTCAATGTCTTCTTCCTCTGCTTCCTCCTCATCACTGTCCACAGGCTCCACAGCTGCCACAACACCGTCATCTGGACATCCTCCTGCAGAAAAGGCACCTGTCGTCGCAAAGCCAAATTATGAAGCATACAGCAGGCCACGATGATCTAGCACAGCTTCCTTGGTGAGTAGAATAGGGAACCACCTGTCATATGGAGGCACCTGAACCTGGCCTTCAGGAGGCCAAAGGTGCGTTGGATCACCCACCTAGTCCGCCCATGGGCCTCATTGTAGCGTTCCTCTGCCCTGGTCCTGGGATTCCACACTGGGGTCAGTAGCCATGACAGGTTGGGGTAACCAGAGTCCCCTAATAGCCACACCCGGTGCCTCTGGAGTTGACCCAACACATAAGGGATGCTGCTATTCCGCAGGATGTAAGTGTCATGCACAGAGCCAGGGAACATAGCATTTACCTGGGAGATGTACTGGTCTGCCAAACATACAATCTGTACATTTATCGAATGATAATTCTTCCGGTTCCTGTACACCTGTTCACTCCTGTGGTGGGGGACCAGAGCTACATGGGTCCCATCAATGGCACCTATGATGTCGGGGATATGTCCAAGGGCATAGAAGTCACCTTTCACAGTAGGCAAATCCTCCACCTGAGGGAAAACAATGTAGCTCCGCATGTGTTTCAGCAGGGCAGCCAACACGTTGGAAAACATATTCTGGGACATCCCTGATGCCATGGCCACTGTTGTTTGAAATGTCCCACTTGCAAGGAAATGGAGCACTGATAGCACCTGCACTTGAGGGGGGATCCCTGTGGCATGGCGGATTGCTGACATCAGTTCTGGCTCCAACTGGGTACACAGTTCCTGGATTGTGGCACGGTCAAACCTGTAGGTGATGATCAAATGTCGCTCCTCCATTGTCAACAGGCCCACCAGTGGTCGGTACACCAGAGGATTCCGCCATCTCCTCACATGTCCCAGCGGACGGTGCCTAGGAAGGACAACATTGACCACAGAGTCAAACAACTCAGAGGTATGTACCCACAGTCTACACAGAACACCATTCATACACAGAATCTGGCCTGTATTTGTGTTGTGTGACAAGGCCTAGGTCTGTGTGACGCAGTTGGTAATTAGGCCATGTGGGCCCCTGAAATGGTCGAAGACCGCGGCGCAATGCTGCATTGGTTAACATTGGACCCTATGGGTCCCAGGAGCCAATGACGATGTACGCCGGCGGTGATGCTACGCACCGCTGCGGACGTGACCGCCGCGGATGTGACCGCAATTTTCTAGCTGTTCAATCACTCAATACCTGATTTTCAACAGGAGAGGACCTACACTGCAAGTGCTGCTGTGGCCTCGGTCTGGAAGAGACAATGGCTGGTGCGTCTGGGGAAAGGGCCCCTGCCTTCACTGCAGAGGAGTTGGAGAAGCTCGTGGACGGGTCCTCCCCCAGTACACGCTACTCTACGGTCCTCCAGACCAACAGGTAAGTACACAGGGAGCACGTTGTATGGGCTATGTCTGTGTGGAGAGGGCTGGTTGTAAGAAGGAAGGGGGCACAGTTCTGCGTGCATGAATGACTGTGATTGCATGTGCCACATGGCAAGGCTAGGGATGTAGGCCACTCACTTCGACGGTGCAGTTGCTAATGACTTCTCTTCTTCCCCTGTACATTTCATGTAGGTCAGCGCCCACCAGAAGAAGGATATTTGGCGTGCCATCGCCAAGGACGTCCGGACCCTGGGGGTCCACCACAGACGGAGCACCCACTGCCGGAAAAGATGGGAGGTCATTCACCGCTGAAGCAAGAAGACGGCGGAGGCTCAGCTGGGGATGGCCTCCCAACGTGGGAGGGGTGCCCGTCGAACCATGACCCCCCTGATGTTCCGGATCCTGGCGGTGACCTACCCTGAGTTGGATGGGGGCTTGAGGGCATCACAGCAGACACAAGGGGGTGAGTACAACATCATTCAGCAGACTTTGCACCCAGTGAAGGTGTCTGGGTGGGGGTGGAGGGCTTTGGGTTTCCCTAGGCCAGGGCGAGTTCCGTAGGCTGGCCCCTCCGTAATGCAGGCCATGTTGCACCCCACCCCACCTCTGTAGAGTGCCAAGTACAGGTATACATGCCTCTGTGTCATCTATGTGTGCAGATGTCGACCATAGCCATGTAGGCCATATCCCAGGAATTGCATCTGTAGAGCCCAACAGCGCGGCATAGTGCAGGGGGCTGCTGTGTCTGTATTGTCCGCCAACGGTAGCAGTAAGCCATGCACTCAATCTGTCTTTCTTCTGTTGTCCCCCCCTTTTTGTGGTCTTCATGTTCTTGTGTGCATCAGCATCATCAGTCGGAGGTACAGTGGCACCGGAACACGAGGGAGCTGCATCTCACATGGCCATGGAGGGCCACACCACGGACTCGGAATACACCAGTGCGACGGAGGGCGAGGGGAGCTTCACGGCGGTCGCAGGATCTGCAACCAGCGACACAGACTCGTCCTCCGATGGGAGCTCCCTTGTGGTGGTGGCAAAATCTGTGCCCCCCACTTCTACAGGTACAGCTGCCACCCCCCTTACCAGCACCGCCCTCCCTTTGCCCCGTGCCCGCTCACCCAGGAGGGTGGGCATCACCTTCACCCCAGGCACCTCAGCCCCTGCCCCTGTCACCTCTGCTGCCCCAGTGAGGAGGCCATTGACCTCCTCAGGTCACTCACTGTTGTGCAGTCTACCATTTTGAATGCCATCCAGGGTGACGAAAGGGAATTGCAACACACAAATGCATTCCTGGAGGGCATTCATTCTGGTCAGGCTGCCCTTCATCGAACCCTGCAAACTCTGGCCTCAGCACTGATGGCAGCCATTGTCACTGTGTCTAGCCTCCCCCCTCCAACTTCCTCCACCCAGACCCAATCCCCTGTACCCCAGCCTATCCCAAGCACACCATCAGACCAGCAGCACACACCTCACCACACAAGGGAAGCTCAGGCAAACATAAGCACCACACATCCCACAGGCACTCACGCAAGCATCACACACATACAGACACAGCAACATCCACTGCCTCCACTGTGTCCCCCTCCTCGTCGTCTCCCTCCTCCCTCCCAGTCTCGTCTACACTCTCACCTGCATGCAGTACCACTACAGCCACTACGTCCCGCACCAGCACACCCACCACCACACCCCGCTCACGTGCACTCACCACCCCCACTACCATTTACATGTCCCCTGTGTCCTCTCCCAGTGTGTCTGTGACGCCCCCTCCCAAAGTACACAAACGCAGGCACACACCCACCCAACAGCCATCCACCTCACGACAGCCTCCAGCGCATCCACCTTTACCCAAAGTCACCAAACGTACACCTCCTACAACCACTACCTCTTCCTCCACTCCCAAACCCCCTCCAGCTACCCGTCCCAGTGTTCCTAAGAAACTTTTCCTGACCAATCTTGACCTCTTCCCCCCCCCTCCAATTCATAGGTCCCGTACAAGCACCTCAGCCAAAAAATCTCCGGGACCAGTGGTGCCTGTTGTTACAGGTATGTGGAGTGCACCGGGCACCAGGGCAGCCAGTGTGACACGCAGCCACAGCACAGCCATTCCCCCCCGTGAAGCACCAGAAGTTGGACAGTACCCGGCGGGAGAGGGTGAAGACTCCAGCCAGTAAAGCCGCTTACAAGGCTCCTGGGGGGGAGTGTCGACTCAGCTGTGACTCCTCCCAAGGTGGGGAAGGGGCAGAAGAAATCGCCAAAGTCTGGGAGGAGCAGCACAGCGGAGAAGACCGCCATCACCCCCGATTCCCAGGAGGCCACCGCCAGCCCAATCGTCTCTGGCCAGGAGGCCACCGCCAGAGTCAGTGCCCAGAAGGGCAGCCCGATCGTCACTGGCCAGGAGGCCATCGCCAGAGTCAGTGCCCAGGAGGGCAGCCCGATCGTCACTGGCCAGGAGGCCACCGCCAGAGTCAGTGCCCAGGAGGCCACCGCCAGCCACAGCCCAGCTGCCCAGGAGGGCCCCGGTCAGCCACAGCCCAGCTGCCCAATGAAGGACCGCCGGACCGCCATGGCAAGCTCTGCTGAACAGGGCATGCACCGCTGAACAGGGCAAGCACCACTGAACAGGTCAGAAACTGCAAACTCAAGCACCGCTGAACAGGGCAAAGACCGCTATGGCAAGCACCGCTGAACAGGGCAAGCACTGCTGAACAGGTCAGAAACTGCAAACTCAAGCACCGCTGAACAGGGCAAAGACCACCATGGCAAGCACCGCTGAACAGGGAAAGCACAGCTGAACAGGTCAGGAACTGCAAACTCAAGCACCGCTGAACAGGGCAAAGACCGCAATGGCAAGCTCCGCTGAACAGGGCAAAGACCGTCAACTCAAGCCCCGCTAGCCCATGGGCAACAGGGGCAGTGACGCAACTGGGACCGTCACAGGGTGAGTGATGCACTCTGGGCACCAGTCCCCCTCCAGAACCAGTGGAGACATGCATCCACTACCTCTGTCCTTCACAGGATGAAGCACTCTGGGCACCAGTCCCCCTCCAGAACCAGTGGAGACATGCATCCACTACCTCTGTCCTTCACAGGATGAAGCACTCTGGACACCAGTCCCCCTCCAGAACCAGTGGAGACATGCATCCACTACCTCTGTCCTTCACAGGATGAAGCACTCTGGTCACCAATCCCCCTCCAGAACCTGTGGAGACTGTTATCCACTTGAGAGACTGTGGCTTTGCACTCCCCAGGATGGTTCAGTGGGCAACCCACCCACTGTAGAGACTTGAGAGACTGTGGCTTTGCACTCCCCAGGATGGTACAGTGGGCAAACCACCCACTGTAGAGACTTGAGAGACTGTGGCTTTGCACTCCCCAGGATGGTACAGTGGGCAACCCACCCACTGTAGAGACTTGAGAGACTGTGGCTTTGCACTCCCCAGGATGGTACAGTGGGCAAACCACCCACCTTGGTGGGTTGGGGGTTGTTACTGTAATGTTTGGATATGCATTGGTGTGTGTGTTGTAGTGGGTGAGGGTCGGGTGGGGGTGTTGAGAGTGTGTGTCCCTGTCTTTTGCCTCCCGTCCCCTATGTTGTAGGTGCAGTACTCACCGTTGTCTTCGCCGCCGGCATTGATGATCGTCGTATAGGAGCAGGAAGACTAGTGCAGGAAGAATATGGAGTTCCGGCTCCATGGTGTCGTCGTTCCTCGTGGAGTGTGTAGTGGTGAACGTTTTCCCTTTGAAATTCCTGTTTCCGCCGTGTTTTTATCTGCGGTGAATCTGCCCCGGAAAGGGTGGCGGATTGGTAGGTTGTGATACTGTGGGCGGTACTTTGTCTCCCGCCTGTCTGTTGGCGGTGACCGCTGCGCTGTTTGTCTGTACCGCCGTGGCGGTCGGAGTGTTAAAGTGGCTGTCTTTGTTGGCGGTTTCCGCCACGGTCATAATTCCCATTTTTTTACCGCCGCTTTAACACCGTCCGCCAGGGTTGTAATGACCACCTATATATCTGTGTGGTTGGTCCTGCAGACTAACCTAAACATAAACAAAAGTTAACATTTGAAGAAGTGCATACTGCGCCTCTTTAACCTTTGTTTTTTTATTGAATTTCTAAGGCTTTTTTTAACTTACGTTAAAATCTTACTCACTTACTTATAACTCCACTTTAAACTTTTATTCAGTAAACATAGAAATGTTCACTGAAAAATACTGAGGTTAAGGTGACGTTGTAAGTGGGTGACGTTCTTAGATGTTAACTTTCATTTAAAAAGGAACAGACATTTATTGAAAGAAAATAACAGTCAAAAAGAAGTTATACTTAGATGTTGGAATGACACTAAACTAAGGTTAAAAAAAAAAAAAAAAAACATTGAAATATGCCAGTGATAAATTTAATGAACTAACTATAGCTTGTGCCCCATCATGCACTGTTTATTGCCTCACATATTACATCACTCAAGACATGCTGAATGACATCATTTATGAAATCACTGATTATGTTTAAATATCAACATTGTTGAAATACCTGACCACATGTTGTGGCAGCCATTACAGAACTCATAGACACACTCCCCATATAAATGCGTTGTAGTGAATGGCAGGATTTGAGAATTAAAAAGGGAACACTTATAAAGTGTGAAAAAAGAGTTTAGCCATATTATAAATCATTTGCTGGTGGTGCCATACTGATTTTAGGAACTGTGGATTATTCTAAGGTGACTTTATTCTGTGAAAAATGTTGACTATCTGTTGTGAATTGAAGAACCATTCTGAATGGAAACAGGCTTCTCTCATGATTGTGTCATGTAGGTTATGGGGAGGTGCTTCAGAAGTTAAAATTAAGGTACATTTACTGTAAGTTCCTACTATTGTCTTTATCCATATGAAAACAAAATGAAAAATTAATTAGCTAGCGTGAAGGAAAATTTCAGTTCTCTTAGGAACACAGAGACGCAGAATATGTGCTTAACTTTCTTTACTTCAAAACTCACAACAGCAAATATTATTCCCATGAATAACATCATCTTGTCTCCAACACCACATGCCACAGTATCCAATCATTCTGTCCTTCAGAATTCAACAGTCCATGTCATCCACTTCTTCTCATATTTCTTTGTGTGTACAGTGGTCCGTTTCACTTCTCCTTCCGGCTGCAATGTTCATCACTGTTTATCTTACATTACTTGAAGGAAACAACATTTGTTAATGCTCTGCTTTCATGAGTCCCTTAACATAACCATAAATGACTTGACAAGGTTGAAATGCACAAAACAATGATGCAGATATACATGAGTCACAGTGTAATGTAAACTACTAATACCCAATGCGGTATTCTGATTTTCAGACATTGGAATGGGCACTGTATGAACTAGAGGGTGGAGGATAATCTGCACCTCCATGCCCTTAATAGAATTAAAAGTTTACTCCAGACTAGCTAGGAAACTTTCCATTGTGTGACA
This sequence comes from Pleurodeles waltl, assembly GCF_031143425.1. Lineage (NCBI taxonomy): Eukaryota > Metazoa > Chordata > Amphibia > Caudata > Salamandridae > Pleurodeles > Pleurodeles waltl. Next base: position 785,036,117 of record NC_090447.1, read on the forward strand.
GGACCAGAGGCCTGATTATACTTGTTTAAACCTTAGTTACCAACTATAAAGCCAACTGATCCGTTGGTATTCACAATAGAATCTCTTAAATGTGGAATTGGTGGACCAATCAGCAGTTCATAAAACATCTTCTAATCTGGCCCCTACCATGAAAGCCTTGGATGCCATAGTCCCCCTGGTGAAGTGTTCCCCAAAAATGGAAACATCAACCCTGACCTCCTGCATCACCCATCTAACTCATTTGGTCATTGTGGGTGTAGATACTGCCTTGTGAGGTTTGGTAAATGAAAACAATAAATGGATAACCTCACCAGTTTGGATTCCTCAAGACAGACTTGCAAACCCTCAAACAACAAACTACACACAATCTGGGGTTGTCTGGAAATGCCGGCAGGATACTGTTCTAGTGTTAGATTTGTTCCATTGTGATTCAGTAAACATTACATCCTCTGTGATGTTAGTAACTTCCTTGCAAGTCCAATTCTCTCATACCTGACACTATTTGCATGAAATACAACAAAGTAGCATTGTTAGTTTAGCAAACAGTTGGTCGGTGTTAAAGCGGCAGTAATACCGCCAACAGGCCGGCAGTAAAAAAAATGGAATCACGCCCATGGCGGAAACCGCCAACACAGACAGCCACTTTAACACTCTGACCACCACGCCGGTAGAAACAAACAACGCAGCGGTAACCGCCAACAAACAGGCGGAAGACAATGTACCGCCCACTGTATTACAAGGCACCAATCCGCCAGCTTCTCTGGGGCGGTACCAACGCCATCAAAAGCATGGCGGAAACAGTTTGTGGAACGGAAACCGCTCACTTCTCGACACCCAACAAGGAACCAGGACGCCATGGAGCCCGAGTTACAGGTGTTACCAATGTTGGTTTACCTCCTCTTCTACCAGGAACATCAAAGACAGCGGCGACGACCGCAGTGAGTACTGTACCTAGCGCTCAGGAGAGGGAGGGAGGAAAAAGAGAGTGACACACACACACAACATGCAACACCCCCATCCCCACCCTCACCCCCAACACCATACACACAAATACATGCATCAATATTACATTTACACCCCGTCACCCCCTGGAAGAACGCAAGGGCCAAATGAAATGATTGTAATGAGTGTAATCATCGAAAATCCAGATAGGGAAACAGGTCTGTAAAAGATCAAAATATACAGAAATGTACAGCAACTACACAAGTCCGGATAGTGTTCCACTCATTGTCCGTGGACCAGTGGTTCCAAAATACATGGGCGAAGCCCACACATGATACCTGCCTCAAAACTAAGAGAACACTGCAGGGGCATCAGGTCGAAAATAAACAGGCACCTCAGGGGGAAGGGGCGGGGGGCACCTCTGCCGTATGAAGGGACGGCACCACTGCTCCACGAGGGTGCTCCATGCCCACAGATTGGTCCTTGGGAGTGCAAAGCCACAGTCTCACAAGTTTCTCAAGTGGGTGGTTTGCCCACTGATTGGTCCTGGGGAGTGCAAAGCCACAGTCTCACAAGTCTCTCAAGTGGGTGGTTTGCCCGTTGATTGGTCCTGGCAAGTGCAAAGTCACAGTCTCACAAGTCTCTCAAGTGGGTGGTTTGCCCACTGATTGGTCCTGGGGAGTGCAAAGCCACAGTCTCTCTAGTGGATGCTGTTCTCCTCTGGTTCTGGACGGGGCTTTGTGCCCAGAGTGCTTCATCCTGCCAAGGACTGGGGTAGTGAATGTTTTCCTCTACTGGTTCTGCAGGGAGCATGGTGCCCAGAGTGCTTCATCTTGCCAAGGACTGGGGTAGTGGATGCTTTTCTCCACTGGTTCTGGAGGGGACATGGTGCCCAGAGCGCTTCATCCTGCCAAGGACTGGGGTAGTGGATGCTTTTCTCCACTGGTTCAGGAGGGGGCATGGTGCCCAGAGTGCTGCACATGATGTGTGGAAGTTACTATTCCCTCACCTGGATGTGTGTGCCACGAGATTTTCTGGGAACATGTAGCATGATACTCCATGGCGGCAGAGACACAGTCCACCCTGCAGTGACTTTGCCTGCCAACTGCTGGTACTAACAGTGCTGGTTGTGGTGCCTCATGTAGTCTGTGCAGGGTCCAGGACGTCTCCTGCAGCCTCGGACGGCTGGCCACTGGGAATGATGTTCATGTCGGCTGTGGTGGCACTGTCTGTGCATGTCACAGGGCAGGTGGCGGTGGTTGCAGCGGTGTCTGTAGTGGAGATGCTGCCGGTAGTGCATGTGTCAGCACCTGTGGAGGGAGACACCAGGACGTCTCCTGCAGCCTTGGATGGCTGCCCACTGGGGATGATTCTGGGGACTGTTGCAGAGGCAGCAGACGTGCAGGTGGTGGTGCAGGTGGCGGTGCTGGTGGCGGTGGTTGTGGCATTGCCCACCGCTGTAGAGGGTGCTGTTCTGTTTGGCAGAAGGGGTTACACCAGTCCCTCACCCAGAGGCTCCGTGCCCTGAGCTGACTTCCCTTTAGCCTTGTGTCCCTTCCCCACCTTGGAAATTGCTGCTTGGACTGTGGCACTGTCCTCTTTTGTCTTGGATGAGGCCTTGCTGGGTGGTTGGTGCGGCTTTTCCCTACGGCATGTGGGCCCCGTCTTCACCTTGGCAGGTGGCGGAATAGGGTGATCATTGGCCTCACTAGGTGGCACACTGGCAGCCCTGATGGGTGCCGCCCGCGATGTTACTGGACTTGCAGGGACCACAGTGCTCGAGGATTTCGTGGCTGAAGTGCTGGGCTGGGATTTGGACATCCTGGACCTAGGGGGAGGACGGGGGGGAGGTATAGGGAAGAGGTCAATGTTAGCCAGGAAAAGTTTTTAGACACACTGGGACAGGAAGATGGAAGGGATTTGGGAGTGAAGGAAGAGGTGTGGTTGTAGGAGGTATACGTCTGCTGAGTTTGGGTGAGGGAGCATAGGCTGGAGGCTGTTGTGAGGTGGATGGCTATTGAGTGGGTGTGTGCCTGCATTTGTGTACTTTGGGAGGATGGCTCACAGACACACTGGGAGAGGACACAGGGGACGTGTGAATGGTAGTGGGGGTGGTGATTGCACGTGAGCGGTGTGTGGTGATGGGCGTGCTGGTGATGGAAGTAGTGGCTGAGGATGTATTGCATGCAGGTGTGAGTGGAGACGAGACTTGGAGGGAGGAGGGAGATTTGGAGGAGGGGGACACAGTGGAAGCAGTGAATGTTGGCGTGTCTGCATGGGAATGGTGATTGTGTGAGTGTCTGTGGGATGTGTGGTGCTTATGTTTGCCATGTCCACTCTTGTGTGTTGATGAGTGTGCATGCTGGTCTGATGGTGTGCTTGGGATAGGCTGAGGCAGAGGGGATTGGGTCTGGGTAGTGGAAGTTGGAGGGGGGAGGCTGGACACAGGGACAATGGCTGCCATCAGTGCTGAGGCCAGAGCCTGAAATGCTCTCTGTTGGGCTGCCACGCCAGAATGAATGCCCTCCGGTTATGCATTTGTTTGCTGCAAATGCCTCTTGACACCCTGGATGGCATTCAAAATGGTTGATTGCCAGTGAGGGATCTCAGGAGGTCAATAGCCTCCTCACTGAGGGCAGCAGGGCTGAATGGGGCAGGGCCTGAGGTGCCTGGGGTGAAGGAGATGCCCACCCTCCTGGGTGAGTGGGCACGGGAACCACTCTGAGGGGCTGCTGGGAGGGTGGTGCTGGTAGGGGGGGTGGCAGCTGTACCTGTTGATGCGGTGGGCACAGAGCTGCCCGCCACCGTAAGGGAGCTCCCATCAGAGGAGGAGTCGCTGTCGCTGGTGTCTCCTCCTCTCCCCATCGTGGAGCTCCCCTTGCCCTCCATCCCCCTGTGGGTTGCAACCCCCTCCTGCTCCGGTGCCAATGCTCCTCCACCAGATGATGCTAATGCACACAAGGACAGGGTGACAAAACAAAAAGGGGAGGAAAGACATAAGAGACACATGGTCAATGCCTGCAACAACACCACCGTTGGAGGACACAACACACAGGGAGCAGCCCTAAGCACTAGCCCATGCACTAACAGTTCAGGGGAAAATCACATGCCCATGGGGACTGTGCCTAGACCCATTTGATGCACACCTGGAACCCACAGGAGCCTGACTAGGTATAGAGGGCCACTACCACTTTTGGGTTTGGAGTGGTACTGAGCCTGCCTAACAATGTATCTACCCTGGCACGTTTGCCCTGGCCTAGGGGAACCCACAGCCCACTTTCCCCACAGAGAAACCTCATAAAGCGCGCAGTCAGCTGAATGAGACTGTACTCACCCCCTTGTGGCTGCTGTGATGCCCTCAAGCGCCCATCCAACTCAGGATATGCCACCTCCAGGATCCGGTATATCATGGGGGTCATGGGGCGACGGGCACCCCTTCCACGTTGGGAGGCCATCCCCAGCTGGGCCTCCGCCGTCTTCTTGCTCCAGCGGCGCAGGTCCTCCCATCCTTTACGGCAGTGGGTGCTCCATCTATGATAGACCCCAAGGGCCCGCACTTCCTTGGCGATGGCACGCCAAATACCCTTCTTCTAGTGGACGCTGACCTAGAGGAAAAGTGAAGTAAGAATGGATTTTAATCCCTCGTCCGGTTCTTCTTACTCATTGGCCACAAACCTCCCACCCTGGCCTAGAAACACATACACTGACCATCCTCACATGCTGTCCGCTGCCCCCCACCCCTGTATCTTTCATCCACGCCACTCCATACATTCATGTCCCATCCATCATGCTCACTGTGTACTCACCTGTTTGTCTGGAGGACCGTAGAGTAGCGTGTACTGGGGGAGGACCCCAGCCACCAGGTTGTCCAACTCCTCCGCGGTGAAGGCTTTCCCCAGACACTGTAGCCATTGTCGCTTCCAGACTCAGGTCACAGCAGCACTTGTAGTGTAGGTCCTCTCCTGTTGAAGGTCAGGTATCAAGTAAGTGAACAGATAGAAAATGTCAGTCACGTCCGCGGCGGTGCGTACCGTCACCTCCAGCGTACATCGTCATTGGCTCCTGGAACCCATAGGGCCCAATGATAACCAATGCTGATTTGCACCACGATCTTCGACCGCCTACTGCGACGCAGCACAACGCCAGCGCAGTTACCTCATTTCCCCTTGTCCTTCCTTACAGGTCAGGCTGCCGCCATTTCAGGGGGGCACATGGCAGTGCAACTAACTGCATCACAGCACTTTTGGCCAGGAATACGACAGACAGCGCAACACACCGATTACATCACGATTGTTCTAGACACCCTTGTGCAAGCTATGTGGTGTATGACCCTCTGCTCACCCTTCTCCTCCATAGGGCACGTCTGCTGGGGCAGATGATGAGATGGCGTCATCCTCCGGTATACAGACCCCTGGTGGACCTGTCAACAATGGACTACAGACACATCATAATCAGCTACAGACTTGATCGTGCCACAATCCATGAACTGTGTGCCCAGTTGGAACCAGACCTGATGTCAGCTATCCGCCATCCCACAGGAATCCCCCCTCCAATGCAGGTCCTGTCAGTACTCCATTTACTGGCCGGTGGGTCATTTCAAACAACAGTGGCCATGGCATCAGGGATGTCACAGCCAATGTTCTCTAACGTGTTGTCCAGAGTGTTGTCTGCCCTGCTGAACACATGCGCAGCTACATCGTTTTCCCTCAGGTGGAGGATTTGCCCACAGTGAAAGGTGACTTCTATGCCCTGGAACATATCCACAACATCATTGGTGCCATTGAAGGTACACATGTGGCATTTGTCCCCCTCCGCAGGGATGAACAGGTGTACAGAAACCCCAAAAGCTACCATTCCATGAATGTGCAGATGGTGTGTTTGGCAGACCAGTACATCTCCCATGTGAATGCCAAGTATCCTGGCTCAGTGCATGACGCTTACGTTTTGAGGAATAGCAGCATCCCTTATGTGATGGGGCAACTCCAGAGGCACTGTGTGTGGCTAATAGGTGAGCCCAAGGTCCCAACACAGTTGACATAGGTGTCTGGGTATTGGAGAGTCCTAAGGGTTGGTGTGTGTCTAACAGTTGTCCCTCAATATTTGCAGGTGACTCTGGTTACCCCAACCTGTCATGGCTACTGACCCCAGTGAGGAATCCCAGGACAAGGGCAGAGGAACGGTACAATGAGGCTCATGGGAGAACTAGGAGGATAATTGAGCGGACTTTCGGCCTCCTGAAGGCCAGGTTCCGGTGCCCCCATCTGAAAGGTGGCTCCCTATACTACTCACCGAAGAATGTGTGCCAGATCATCGTGGAATGCTGTATGTTGCACAACCTGGCTTTGCGACACCAGGTGCCTTTTCCGCGGGAGGATGGGCCTGATGTTGGTCTTGTGGCAGCTGTGGAGCCTGTGGACAGTGAAGAAGAGGAGGCAGAAGAAGAAGATATAGACAACCAAAATAACATCATCATGCAATGCTTTCAGTGAGACACAGGTAAGAGACTGGCACTGCTCCTCTCATATCATACTACTGTAGGACATTGCATGAATCTGCCTTTTTACCTCTGTGTATGGACCCTAACATTTCACTTTGGCTTTCCATTTCTCAGATCTGGATACCACTTTCTGCCTTCTGCTATATTTACTGATGCCCAACAACTGTTGAACATTGGTATGTGAAAATGAACATTGACATTGCTATTTTTCTGAGAGGTTGCAATTACACATTTGTGAAAGTACAGACTGACTCCAGATTGATTTGTGATTCAAGGGTGTTTATTTCTGTTTTAATAAGCGGAGGGGGCTGTGCAATGAGTTGGGGTGATGGTGGAGGAATGTCCATGGTGGAGTCCAGTCTATTGATATCACAGGTGGAGAAGTGTGGCTCAATGGTTAGAGCGGCAGACCCTGATGCAGAAATCTGGCCCGGGACCAGGCTTCAATTCCCGCCTCGGCAGGTCTTGGGCTCAAGTTCCTTGGACCTGATAATTCTTGCATCAGTACCTAATCTAATTCATGGGTCCCACTCTGTAACTCTGGGCAATAGCTTACTTAATCTCCACACCGGCCCCAACAGCGCTGGGATGCCTGGCTTCACCTTGGAGGTTGCCCAGGAGTGGGCACCTCACAGGGAAAAGCCAGGAGGGGTTCCACAGCAGTATGCGTACAGCGCCTTGAGACCCTAACGGTGAGTAGTGCGCTATACAAGTACGAAGTTTACAGTTTTACAGGTGCATTGTCCAAGGGAGCATAGGAAGTGGAGTACTGGCACTTCAAGGTTGTCAGGGTGACATAGTGGGACAAAAGGGTGACAATCAGGAGAGTCTTATTTCCTGGCGGGGGTCTTAGCAATGTTCTCTGTCTTGTTCCCGGATCTCAGGGACCATTTGCGGGGTGGTTCTCCTTCTGCAGGGGGTGGGGTGCTGGTGGCCTGTTGGTCCTGTGGAGGGGCCTCCTGTCCACTAGCGCCAGCAGAGGTGGATGGCTGTTCGTCATTCAGGCTAGTGTCAGGGGCCCGTTGGTGTGCCACTATGTCCCTCATGGTGTTGGCCATGTCTACCAGCACCCCTGCAATGGTGACCAGGGTGGTGTTAATGGACTTCAAGTCCTCCCTGATCCCCAGGTACTGTTCCTCCTGCAGCCGCTGGGTCTCCTGAAACTTGCCCAGTACCGTGCACATGGTCTCCTGGGAATGATGGCATGCTCCCATGATGTTGGAGAGTGCCTCGTGGAGAGGGGGTTCCCTGGGCCTGTCCTCCCCTGTTGTAAAGCAGTTCTCCCAGTTTCCCTGTTATCCTGTGCCTCTGTCCCCTGAACCGTGTGCCCACTGCCACTGACCCCAGATCCCTGATTGTCTTGGGTTGGTGGGTTTCCCTGGGTTCCCCGTAGTGGTGGACACACTGCTGATTGATGTGTCCTGGGGACAGAGGGATGGGCCCGCTGGGTGGATGCTGTGCTGGTGTTTCCAGAGTGGGGAGGTTCAGTGGTGGTTTGTGACTGTGGCAGGGGAACCGACTGTCCAGAGGTTCCTGATGGGCCGGGCTGGTCATCTTTATCCAGGCGTGCAGAGCTGCTGTCATCACTGTGTGCCTCTTCTGTGGGGGTACTGGATATGTCTGTCACCTCCTGTCCAGTGACATTGGGTATGGGTCCTTGTGTGATTAGTGATTTTGGGGCCTGGGTGAGTATCTGTACTGGACATGCTTTGGTGATGGGTGTCCATGCATTGGTGTGACATGCAGGCCCCGGTTTTGGGCTGTGTGGATTGTGATAGTGGGGTATCTGTGGGGTGTTGGGGTGATGGGTGTGAGGGTTGGGGTAGGAGTTTATGATAGAATGCAAGTAGGGTGGGGGGGGATATAGTAGTAAAGATATGACTTACAAGAGTCAAGTCCTCCTGCTACTCCTGCGAGGCCCTCAGGATGCATGATTGCCAAGACTTGCTCCTCCCATGTTGTTAGTTGTTGGGGCGGAGGTGGGGGTCCACCGCCAGTCCTCTGTACTGCTACACTGGTGTCTGGATACCACGGAACACACCTACCCCTGTAGGGCGTTCCACCTCTTCCTGATGTCATCCCATGTTCTGGGGTGCTGTCCCACTGCGTTGACCCTGTCGACAATTCTCCACCATAGCTCCATCTTCCTTGCAATGGAGGTCTGCTGCACCTGTGATCCGAAAAGCTGTGGCTCTACCCCGATGATTTCCTCCACCATGACTCTGAGCTCCTCCTCAGAAAACCTGGGGTGTCTTTGAGGTGCCATAGTGTGGTGTAGGTGATGTGTGAGGTGATGTTTGTTGTGCTGTGTTGGGGTGTGTTCTTCGAGGTGCGTGGATGTTGTATGAGTGATGGTGTTGTGTGCCTGTGGATACTGGTGTTGTGTTTCCTATTCTCTCTCTCTCTCTGTGTCTTCAAATACATTTGTTGTAAGGGGTTGTGGGTAATGTGGGTGTGTGTTTTGTAGTGGTGTGGGTGTGTGGGTGTGGTGTGTGTATGTGTATCAGGTGTGTGTATTTTGAATTGTCCAATGTGGTTGTGTTTTGTAAGTGTGTGTGTATTTTGGGTCGTGATAGTCTGGGCGTATTCCTGTTGGCGTGACAGTGTAGGTTTTGGTATCGCCAGTTTGGTGTGGCGGACTTGTGTGGGTGTCTGTATTGTGGCGGGATTATGAAATGTGGGATGTAATACCTGTAGCGGATTTCCGCCGTGGCCACGGTATCTTGACGGCCGTCAGCACGGCGGTAAGCGGGATTTACCGCCAGGGTTGTAATGAGGGCCTTAGTCTATGAAACAATGGATGGGAACCTACTGCGTCACCTGCTACTAGAAGATGATCTGCTGAAATTGCCGGGTGCAATAAATCAACAGTGGAGTAAGCTCTGCCTACCTCAGCCACTTGTGATAAGAAGTTGCTATAAGAACGCTGACAAGGCAGGCTTGTATTTCTTATGGGTGCCTGCTGCCCATGCCTCTCCCATGAAAGGCAAAGCTGCCTGTGAAATCCCTGGCACCTGCCATCTTGCCTGGATATCAACTAGGCCATAAGATGCAGATTGATCCCCTGAAATATCTGGTGAAACTCTCCTCCTGGACCTTTTATGAGATCTAGCAACATTAGAAGCGGTATAGGATAGTCTCACAACATCTCCAGAAGAAGTAGAAACCATGGATGTGACCCCCCAAACCAGAGACACCAAGATCAACTTAGCCTGCTGATGTTAAACTTGTGACACCACTCTGCTGATGATGAAGAAGGTGGAAAACACATAATTCAGTTCCTTGCCCCAGTCCTGAAGAAAAGCATTCAACCCCTGTGGCCTCCGGATCTGGCCTTCAACTATTGTACTGTGGAACCTGAGCATTCAGGTGGTCATTATGATAATGGCAGTCAACTGACTGCCATGACGGCGGTGGTGGTTGGTCTGCCGCCAGGCCGGCGGTGAAGAATGCCACATTACGACCACAGCGGTGAACAGACCCAAACATAGCCACAACCCATCCAATACTGCCAATGTGGTTTAACAACGGACGACAGCGGTTGCCATCCTCAAGCCTGCAGAAGGCATATCCCTGGCCACCATATTACAAGTCAGCAGACCGCCACCATATCCGGGGCGGACCGACCGCCACCAAAAGCCTGGCGGAAACGACCAGTAAATAATGTCCCACTTACACGTCCGCGGCCGACATGGAACCAGAACTGGAAGTCTTCCCTATGCTCTGCCAGGCAATCCAAGTACAGAAACAGCGACAATGACGAAGATGACAACAGTGAGTTCAGCCATCTAGCACACTAGGGAGGAAAGGGGAGAGTTACACACCCACATGGAAGATAAACACCCGCCACGGCCTGCCACTCACATATACACTTGTACATAAACAGCCATCCGGATACACACACAGCCACAAACAAAGAAACCCATACAAATCACAGACAGGCACAACCAAAACACACACACCACTCTCAACACACACGGCACACACATATCATATACAGGGATAAACAACGGTTCCAAATATTGACAAATAACATTACCACACTAAATTAAAGGCCGGAAAAATCACTGAAATCAACACAAACATCATCAGTTGGGCAGATGTATTTGTTGGAAATGTTTCAATGAAAAACTATGTACAAAAATAGGCCATTGGCCGGTCCAACTAGTGCAAAATGGACACATGGGCAAGAAATCAGCCCAACTTGACTCCTGACAGCCTCATGGCCTCCACTGGGCAGGGACACAAATAGGGCGGGCAGGGCAGGCAGGCACCTCAGGGGTCAGGGGGTGGGGGTGTTGGGCGGGGTTTATGTTTGGAAGGGGATCATTGAGCTCTGGTTTCAGGCTTAGATGGTGGGGGAGTAGTCTTAGAGCAGGGGGGTGGCAATAGTCATTGCCTTAGAGGGAGGCTTTTTGGCTGGGGGAGGGACATGGGAAACAGTAGGGGGGCATGGGAGGACTGGGAGCTGAAGGGACTTGGCTTTGGGAGGAGAACGTGACACTTAGGGACAACACAGGGCTTGGCTGGAGGAGGGAACAGGTCATGCCGGACATATACACTTGTACATAAACAGCCATCCGGATACACACACAGCCACAAACAAAGAAACCCATACAAATCACAGACAGGCACAACCAAAACACACACACCACTCTCAACACACACGGCACACACATATCATATACAGGGATAAACAACGGTTCCAAATATTGACAAATAACATTACCACACTAAATTAAAGGCCGGAAAAATCACTGAAATCAACACAAACATCATCAGTTGGGCAGATGTATTTGTTGGAAATGTTTCAATGAAAAACTATGTACAAAAATAGGCCATTGGCCGGTCCAACTAGTGCAAAATGGACACATGGGCAAGAAATCAGCCCAACTTGACTCCTGACAGCCTCATGGCCTCCACTGGGCAGGGACACAAATAGGGCGGGCAGGGCAGGCAGGCACCTCAGGGGTCAGGGGGTGGGGGTGTTGGGCGGGGTTTATGTTTGGAAGGGGATCATTGAGCTCTGGTTTCAGGCTTAGATGGTGGGGGAGTAGTCTTAGAGCAGGGGGGTAGCAATAGTCATTGCCTTAGAGGGAGGCTTTTTGGCTGGGGGAGGGACATGGGAAACAGTAGGGGGGCATGGGAGGACTGGGAGCTGAAGGGACTTGGCTTTGGGAGGAGAACGTGACACTTAGGGACAACACAGGGCTTGGCTGGAGGAGGGAACAGGTCATGCCGGGCAAGGAAAATAATTTTAGGAACAGTGGAAACAGGTTTAGAAGTGGAGGTAGAGGCAGTGGTTGTAGGACGTGTACATGTGCTGAACTTGAATATAGGTGCATGCAAAGTTTGCATGTGTGAGGTGGATGACTGTTGGGTGGGTGAGTGCGTGCATTTATGTGTCTTGGGAGGAAAGGGGGAAGAGAGGCTGGTGGAATGTGTGAATGTATGATGAGGTGGTATCTGCAAATAAGGTTGGTTTGCTACATGTGGGTGTGATGGTGGTGGTGGTCAGTGTGGATGTGGATGTGGTGGATGTGGTGCATGTCTGCGTGTCTGCTGTGGTGGTGATTTTTGGCAAGGCTGAACTTGTGGTGGGATCTGGAAGTGAGGATGCAGTGCTGGCAGGTGTGAGTAGTGATGTGACTGTGACTGTGAGGGAAGAGGTGGTGGGGAGACAGTGGAGGCAGTGGCTGTTGTTGTGTTTTGGTTGGTGTGTGTTAGGTGTGTGCATGCTTGGGATGTGATCTGTGGTGCTTGTGTTTGTCTTTGAGCATCTTGTCTGTTGTCTGGGGTGCATGCAGGTCTGATGGTGTGCTTGGGATGGGTTGGAGGAGAGGGCTCTTGGACTGGGCACAGGTAGCTGGAGGGGGTACGGATGAAGTACGGGCACTGGCTGCTGTCAAAGAGGAGGCCAGAGCCTGAAGCAATCTCTGTTGGCCAGCCAACGCACCGGGAATGCCGTCCATGTAGGCATTGCTTTGCTGCATCAGGGATGCCAGCCCCTGGATAGCATTCACCATGGTTGACTGCCCCACAGAGATGGATCTCAGGAGGTCAATAGCCTCCTCATTGAGGGCAGCAGGGCTGACTGGGGCAGGGGCAGAGGTGCCTGCTGCAAAGGAGATGCCCACCCTCTTAGGTGAGCAGACACAGGCAACTTAGTGGGGAGCTACTGGGAGGGTGGTGCTGGTAATGAGGGTGGCGGATGATGTAGTTGCTGGAGTAGTCCCAGAGGAGTCCACCACCATCAAGGAGCTTCTATCGAAGGAGGAATCATAGTCAGATGTAGCAGTTCCTGTCTCTCTCATGGTGCTCCCCTCCCCCTCCAACCCACTGGTCCCCTTGGCGTTGGTAGACTCTGCCTCCTGGGTCCCGTGGGCTGCAGCTTCCCCACTCACCGGTGCCCCTACTCCTTCGCCTGAAAATGCTAATGGGGGAGAAAGAAAGAGAGCATAGGGTCAATAACCACAGTTATGTCACATATGAGACACGCTTTACAATAATACACAAGCAATATTCAGTATGCTGTGCCAAACACCAGACCAAAGGAATGGCTACTGGCAACAAGAAACCTTGCAAATTGAAGCCCCTACAATCCTCCATCTACAACACTACACTGATATTGTAGCAGACTGTTACTACTCAACATTCAATGTGTGGGAGTTAACTGTGGGACACCTACACTTACCCCATGACAGCGTGTGCATAACCTGCATTTGCCTGGACATACCACATAGCTAGTTCAAACAGCAGTACACAAGAGTCACCAGTCTTCACATTAGTCCCAGGATGTAGCCCTCTACATATGTAGCCATGTCTGTTGCTTACAGCTACCTACCAGACAGACCAATTAGCATTACAATGAGGACCTCAGCTACAAACCCAACCTGAGGTTACTTGGGAATCCACTAGCTATTAGCTAACTAAACAATCACTATGCAATTCAATACCAACATGAAGAACACTGTAAGTACTCACCCACTTGTGGCTGCTGTGCTGCCCTCAAGCGCCCTTCCAACTCTGGGTAGGCCACCACCAGCATGTGGGTTAGTAGGGGGACAGGGTCTGACAGGCACTCCTCCCTCATTGGGAGGATGTCCCCAGCTGGGCCTCTGCAGTCTTCCGGCCCAGCATCTCAGGTCCGCCCTCCCCTTTCTGCAGTGGGTGCTTTGCTGTCTATGGACTCCCGGGGTGTGCACTTCCTTGGCGATGGCTCACCACTAACCATTCTTTTGATGGGTGCTGACCTGCATGGGAGACACAGAGATAAGGAGACATTTATGTAGACTTCTAAACCATTTATAGCATTGGACTGCATACTGTATACATATCACAGTCATGCTACACATTACACGTACCTATGTACACATTAGGGTTACACAACACAACACTCTGAAAAGGACATACTGCATGCACACACATGCAACTACATGCAACCATGTTGCATCTACTATACAGAAAAGCTGCTAACCTGCTTATCGGGAGCCGCATACAACTGTCCATACAGGGTAAGACGCCATCCACAAGCTTCCCAAGTTCTTCTGGTGTGAATGTTGGGGCCCTATCCCCTATAGAATGGGCCATTGTGGCTTCCAGATACAGGACACAGCAGCACACTCAGTGGAGGTCTTGATAGCTGGACAGTCAGGAGTCAAGTGAAATGACATCTAGAAAATGGCGGTCATGGCCGCAGCGGTGTTCACCGTCACCACCGACGGTGCTCTCCATGACCCCTGTTCCCCATAGACATCAATGTTATCCCATGAGGAGCTGCACAGTGGTTCCAACCGCCCATGGCCATGACAAAAAACGCCGGCGGAGTGAGGTCACTTCCATCTGTCCTCTGCAGGCAGGACAGGCGGTTGCCATTTCATACTCTAATTTATCATTGTACCCAATAATATGTGCATCATAGAATAATCTGGTACACTACATGCCAGGTCCTACACATTTTGAAGTTACTCATCTGAAATGATAATGCCTTACAATATTTGCATCATAATCGATGCTCTGCTCAAAACTGTCTGACCTAGGAAACTGTGGTGTGCTATATGGTTTAGTGACTCATATCTTCACATGTCTCCACTCATTGTACATTTGAGCTGTAGACAAACAATATAACAAAAGGGGATTGTATTTTATGGCTGTCAGTATGTAGGAGAAACCAGTGAAGAGATGGCAAATAGGTTGCCTGTGAGGTTGATATTTCAGCATTGATTGATTAAATGGGTGCTCAATATGTATTTTCTTTGTTCCACTTGTATTGTTTGCTATGTGTAGATACCGGCCAATGCAGAGGCAGAGGATTGCCCCTCTGTGCCAGCCCCGGTTGACCTGGCTACAGTGGGATCCGGGATCTCATGCCTGCTAATCGTCATCCAAATACTATTCCTACTACTGTACAGGTGCTTTCAGTGCTCCACATTCATTTTGCCCACTGGCTCATTTCAGGTGACAGTGGCCTTGACAGCAGGTAGGTTTCAATCAATGTTCAGTTTAGTGTTGAAGGATGTTCTAACTGCCTTGCTAAAACACATTGATAGGTACATCAAATTCCCACACGGTGCAGATTTGGCCACAATTATGGCAGATTTGTATGCTATGGGACACATCCCACATGTAATTGGGGCTATTGATGGTACCCATATAGCTTTGGTGCCTTCCAGGATAAATGGGCAGGCATTCAGAAACAGAAAAAGTCATCCTTCCATGAATGTGCAGCTAGTGTGCCTCGCTGATCAGTATATCTTACAAGTGACTACCAAGTTCCCTGGATCTGGGCAGGACACCTATATTATGAGGAACAGCATTGTCTCACAACTGATGGCACAACTAGAGACAGAGAGTGGCTAGCTCATAGGTGGGTCTGAAGTTTATATTTACTGTCTGTGACAGCATCTATCCTTTCCCTTCTCCTCTACATTATTATACATATGTTATGTGTCATTCCACTATTCCCAGGTAACTCAGGCTACCCTAATGTATCCTGGCTGTTGACACCTGTGAGGAATCCAAGAACAAAGGCTGACAATCGCTGCAATGAAGCACATGGAAGGAACAGAAGAGTGATAGAAAGGACCTTTGGCAATCTAAAATCAAGATTTCGGTGTCTGCACATGTCCAGTGGATCCCTTGTCTACTCCCCTGATAAGGTCTGCCAGATAGTCATAGTCTGCTGCATGCTGTACAATTTGGCCCTCAGAAGGCATGTGCCATTACTGGAAGAGAAGGGGGGTTCAAATGCACCGCTGACAGCAGAGGGAACAAGAGACAGTGATGAAGATGGGGAGGATGATGATGTGGACACCAGGACTCAGCTGATTCAGCAGTACTTCCATTGACAGTTAGGTAGGTTTGTGGTTGAGTTTCTTATAATCACCTTATGAGGTGCAGTGTGGCAGCTCTCGTATTCATTTCAGTAGTATATGGGTTGCTCTGCCTCAGTCATCTCAGTGTGGTTAGTGGCACAGGAGGGAGATATGAGGTTACTGTTCTCCTGCCTTTGCTATGTTTCAACTGTATGTTTGCTCAGATTGGTTTGGCCAACTAACATTTTCGACTCAGAGTGCCTCTGTAGTTGGGAAGTGCTGTTGGTAGTGTAATGGCTGTACGGATGGCCTCACATTTCACCTCTGTGATTGGGTCTCCCTGACACTTTCCCCAGCACTGGATGCCATGCAGGAGAGTATGCCATACAAACAACATGGCATGGCTCTATTCTTGGTTTGTGTTCTAAGGCTATTAGGGAGGTGGTGCCATGTGTGCAGTAATATTGATAGTTCATTACAGTGCTGTGTTTGTAGGACATGAGGCCTGTGAATCTAGTATGGTATTTGACACTGGATCATGTTGTTTGACAATCATCTATTTCCCATGTGCATGTCATGGATGTTTTATCCTTATTACAGATCTTGCAGTGGTCACTACTGTGTACCCATGTAATAGCTGCTGACTGCTACCACTGAGATTGGTGGATGGTGAATGGTAAAAAGCACTTACACTGAGAAACAATACAACAAGCTGACAATACTTTGGATAGAAACTGATGTCCAGTAACATTTACATTGTCACATTGTAGTACAGATATTGCATAGTGATTAAATGAAAGCAGGAATACATCAGCTGTGTTTAAGTGTGTTTATTTTCATTACAAAAAAGAAGGGACAGTGCAAAAGAGTGGGCTGATGGTGGACGAAGTCTTCAGTGTAGTGGCCCAAGCAGCTGGTAACACAGGTCCATTTTCCATGGTGCCACCTATAAATGGAGCAATGGCAGTCCAAAGTCAACAAGGTGTGTCAGTGGCACACAAGGGAGGCATGTTAGGAGAGGGTCACTTCCTGGCCGTGGTTTTGGTCTTGTCTGCAGTCTCTGTAGGATGTCTGGCTTACAGGGAACATTTGCGTGGGGTTCCTCAGCTACAGAGGGAAGGGTGCTGGTGGACTGTGAGTCCTCTGGCAGGGCCTCCAGTCCACTTGCTGCAGCAGATGTAGAGGGTTGGCCATGACTCTGGAAAGTGAAAGGGGCCTGCTGATGGGTGGAGTACACATGCAGACTGGTGGCTATATCCCTAAGTCTCCCTACAATGGAGGCCATTGTGGCATTGTGGGCCTGCCACTGCTGCATGGCCTCCTTGTGGTGTTTTCTCTGCAACCTCTAGTTCTCCTGCAAAGTGGTGAGTGCCGGGCCCAACCTACCCTGGGACTTTTGGAAGGCTCCTAGGACTTGTGATTGTGCCACCTGGGCAGTCAGTTCCCTGGGTTGCCCCACCCCTTGGCCCATGGATGACCTCCCACTGGTCCTCGCCCCCTGTGCATGTGTCCCCGGAACTGTGTGCCCACTCCCACTTGCACCAGGTCCTTCATCGCTTTGCCTGGAAGGTATTGACTCCCGTCCCTGTACAGGTGGGCACACTGTTGATTGACGTGTCCTAGGAAACAGGTCTGGGGGCATTGGGCAACTGGTGTTATATCTGCCTCAGTAGTGGTGCGGGCTGGTGTGGCCTGGGTGAGGCTTGTGGAGTGTGAATGACCAGAAGTGCCAGGCGGGCCAGTGCGATCTTCCAGATCCAATCATCCAGAGTTGCTGTCATCACTGTGGCCTTCTTCTGGTGGAAGACTGGGTGTTCACGGCACAAGCTTCCGGCTGACATTAGTAGTGGTACATTGTGGACAGGAAAAAGAGACATTCACATCTGCCTCACATTTTCACATTTCCTAACCTGGGACATGGTGCTGGATGGTTGCTCCCCAAGTATGCATTGCTAATAGGCAGTTTATTGTTTGCACAGTGGCAAATAAATGGAGTTTCATTTATTTTTTTATATCTGATATGTGATGACATATCAGTTTTTTTGCATTACTGACATTGGCATTTCTTGGTTTGCTCTTGGGATCTGCTTTTTCAGTGATATATGTCAATCTTTCCTATTTAAGTATGCCTATGGGATGGGTGTTGTGCATTTTTAGGTCAGTCAAGGGTGATGCATTGTGGAATTGGTAGTGCTTCATGATGAACATGCTTTACCGATAATTGTGAGTGCAGACATTGGGAAGGTGTTAGTTAAGTGGTGGGGGCATGCAGGGGTAATGGGCATGGGTGGTTAGGGGGGTGGGTTTCAGTGTGAGTTTGCATGGGTTGGGGAGTGATAGGGTGATGAGATACATGCAATACAGGTGGTCATAGTGGTAGGGGAGTATAGGTGACTTACCACTTTCAATTCCTCCGTTGATTCCAGTCAGGCACACTGGATGCAGGATAGCAAAGACCTTCTCCTCCCGTTATGTTATCTCTGGGGGAGGAGTTAGGGGTCCACTGCCGGTCCTGTGGATGGCAAGCTGTTGCTGTGATACCATGGAGCGCACCTTCCCCCATAGGTTGTTCCACCTCTTCCTAATGTCTTTCCTTGTGCATGGATAGTTTCCCACTGAGTTCACCTTGTGAATGATCCTCCACCATAGCTCCATTTTCCTGGATATGGATGTCTGCTGCACCTGTGGACTGAACCCTCCCGATTTCGTCCACCATGGCACGCAACTCATCATCTGTGAAACAAGGGTGCTTTTGCGGGGACATGGTGATGTTGATGTGTGTGTGGTGGGTGGGTTACGCAGAGGGTGGTGTGTTTTGTGGGAGGTGGTGGGTGTGTGGTTATGTGGTATTGAGTTCTAGTGGTCTATTGTGTAATCATGCAGTGCGTGTTTATGTGCAATGCTGTTGTGTGGTGTGTAATTGTTGTCAGTGGCTGTGAGTTATGTGGCAAATGTTTTCCATTGGAAAAGATTGTGGGATGTGTCGGTGTGTGTTTTATACTTGTGGGTGTTGCTGGGTGTGGCTGGGTGGTGTTTGTATGTGTATATGGTGTGGTGTATTTGAAATGGGCAATGTGGGGTTATTTTGTTGAGAAGTCAGTATTGGGGCAGCAGTTTTTTGGATTGCAATTTGGACGGTGATCTCTTCTTGGCGTGGCGGTGAGAGTGGTGGGATAGCCTCTCTTCTGTCATAGTTCAGCCTGGCGGTGTCAGATTTATGGCAGCTTTCTGGCAGTTTTTCTGTGTGTGACTCATTATACAACAGTAGATTTACCAACTCCACGGCGGCCTTTAGGCAGCCGCCAGCATGACGGCCTTCGGTAAAGACCACCAAAATCATAATGACCACAGCAGACTAGATGCAAACAAGTCTGTGAGAGGGGTCACCTATCTCTGACACTGGTGGTTGAATACTCTAGGATTGAGTCTCCAATAGCTGGATTCCCTCAGGATTTGTGGGTTCCAATCTGCAACGGGGTTGGAGCTGCTTAGGAAATGCTTCACAAACACCAAAATTTTGTTCCCTAGGCAGAAGTGTGAAAAACCTTTATTAGTCGTGGCCAGGACTTTGGATATTGTCCCTCCCAGTTCCTCCCAGTTTGTTGATGGACTGCACTGAAGAGATAGAGCTAATTGTTTACAGAATGCAGCATTATATTTCGTCCTTTGCTAGGACTGTGAGTGGAAAAGGACCCCCCACAATTCCAGGCAGTTTATATGGAGCTTCATTGCCTCTTGTGACCATCTCCCTCTGGTGGATGTGGATCCACATCTGGCTCCCCAGCTTCAGTGGCTGGTATCCAATTTGATGACCATCTTTAGAATAGAGCCAAAGATTATGTGGCCATTCCATGCTTCTGTGTGGTCCGGCCACCACTCCATCTCTTTCCTGGCCTAACTTGTAAGTGCCACCTCTTCCTGATAGGTTAGGGCCATCTGAAAAAGTTACTTCTTTAGCTGTTGTAAGGCCCAAGGAAGATCGCCTGGATCAATGATGCAATGATGCAAGAAGACCTACCACATGTGCCAATTAACTTAAGGAAATCTGTCCCTCTGTTATCAGCTGGTTTATTTCTGACTTGATTCTGGAAATTTTGTTGAAGGGCAGTTCCAACGTTGCTGTGATAGAGTTAATGGTAAATCCTAGAAAGTCCATCTTGTGTTTGGGAGTGGGATTCGATTTAGTAAAATTGATTATGGTACTCAAACAGAGATATGGTAGTCTGTGCTAGCCTTATCATGTGGCCCTGCCCTGTGACATCATAATCATGTCATCCAGATAGATGATTATGGGGGTCATTCTGACCTCGGCGGTAAAAGTCGCTTACCGCTGGTCAGAAGACCGCCATAACACTGCTGCGGTCGCAGTAAACCGCCACGGTCATTCTGATCCGCAACTGGCAAACCGCCAAAAACCCGACATCCACAAAAGTCCGCCACACCAAAGGTCAGTGGGAAACTGACGATGACCAAACCTCCACCGTCACGCCAACAGAAATACGCCCATACCATTCCGACCCACAAATCCAAGCAGCGGTCTTTCAACCGCGGTATTCCATTGGCGGTACACACCGCCGCGGTCAAAATACACACACCTTTACAAAACACAACCACATTGGATAATTCAAAATACACACACCTGAGACACATACACACACCACTCCCACACACCCAATTAAATATAAAACACACACCCACATCACCCACAAACCCTTACGACCACAATTGCGAGTGAAGGACAGAGAGAGAGAGCTCAGCATAGAGTAGACCATCACACAGAGGCAAATCACATCACCCACACAATTTCCACGCACAAAACACCATACACCACCACACTCACCACACTCTACAACACATACACCACCCCTCACCTCATCCACACCACCCCATGGCACCCCAAAGACACCCCAGGTTCTCTGACGCGGAACTCAGGGTCATGGTGGAGGAAATAGTTCGTGTAGATCCCCAGCTCTTCGGGGCACAGGTGCAGCACACCACCATTGCCAGGAAGATGGAGCTATGGCAAAGAATAGTGGACAGGGTCAACGCAGTGGGACAGCATCCACGCAATCGGGACGACCTCAGGAAGCGGTGGAACGACCTACGGGGGAAGGTGCGTTCCATGGTATCAAGGCACAACATTGCGGTGCAGAAGACTGGCGGCGGACCCCCACCTACTCCCCCAGAATTCACAGCAATGGAGGAGGAAGTCTTGCACATCCTGCATCCTGAGGGCCTCGCAGGAGTAGGCGGAGGAATGGACTCTGGTAAGTCAAATCTTCACTACTTCATTCCCCCCACCCCACCTGCATGGCAAATCATACCCCCACCCTCACCCCCACCCCCATCACACCAACTCCTTGCAAATGGCTCACCATCACATCCCACCCATCCCAAAACCTAGCCCTGCGTGCGTCCCCAAATCATGGACACCCATCCCCAAAGCATGCCCACTGCACACACCCATCACCCCCACAAGCCACCGTCACAAAAGCCCCCACAAGGGAATGCCAGCACTGGGGGACACGGCCACCCACCCATTACACGAAATGCCACACACAGAAGCAATAACCATACTCTTATACCCCTGCAGGACCCGAACGCCACCACACCGCCACGGAGGGTCCAGAGATGTCCATCCCACCCCCAGAAGAGGCCCCCAGTGATGACAGCAGCTCTGTCTCCCTGGACCCTGATGACCAGCCCGGCCCATCGGGGACCTCGGGACAGTCGGTTCCCCACAGACAGCCACAGGCTACACGAGTCCTAAGCCCCTCTGGGAACACCAGCACAGCTCCCACCCAGTGGGCCCATGCCTCTGTCTCCAGGACACGTCAATCAGCGGTGTGTCCACCACTACAGGGCACCCAGGTTGACCCACCACCCCAACAACAACAGGGACCTGGGGGCAGTGGTAGTGGGCACACCGTCCAGGGGACAGAGGCCCAGGAACACAGGGGAGCTGGGAGGGCTGCTGTGCGACAGGGGGGGACAGGCCCAGGGAACCGACTCTCCAAGAGGCCCTCTCCTCCATCATGGGAGCATACCACTGCTCCCAGGAGACGATGGCTACGGTACTGCCCAGGTTCCAGGAGATCCAGGTACTGCAGGAGGAACAGTACATGGGGTTCAGAAAGGAACTGAGGAGCATTAGTTCCGCAATGGGGACCATCGTAGTGGCCCTCAACCAGATAGTCACCACATTGCGGGACCATGTGGCACCACAAAGGGCCCTTGTCACTAGCCTGGACCAGGAACAGCCTACCACCTCTGCCGGCGCTAGTGGACAGGAGGCCCCCACACAACGACAGGCCACCAGAACCCCACCTCCTGCAGAAGAAGAACCACCCCGCAAGCGGAACCTGAGATCTCACAAGAAGACAGAGTAGGATGCCAAGACCCCCGCCAGCAAACGATACCCCCTGATGTCATCCCACTGTCCCACATTGTCACCCTGTCCAACCTTGAACTGCCCCTGCTCCATCCTTCCACAGGCATATGGACAATGCACCTGTGCGCACTTTAATTAAATCACTTCTTGCACTAAAAAAATCTGGAGTCTGCTTGTATTTTGAAAAAATGTATTAGACATAACGGTGCCAAAATGTTCAGTTACATTGTGATGACAACATACCACTGTCACACAGCTGTAGTCCATGGGCAAACAAAGCAGAGGTCACGCAGTGGGGCCCACAGCTCTGAAAACGGAAGGGAAAGTCACAACTCAGTTAACAGGAACTGGGGGGTAACTCAGACAGTAGAGAGGCAGGAGACTTTAAGTAAATGTAAAATGGCGGGGTTGATTCGTACCTGTGTGCTACTGAAAATACTGTTGTATCACTGTGTCCCTGTTGTCTGTGTCGTCCCCGTCGTCCTCCTCCTCTTCACTCTCCACAGGCTCCACAGCTGCTACAACACCACCATCTGGACCATCCTCCTGCAGGAAAGGCACCTGGCGTCGCAAAGCCAGGTTGTGAAGCATACATCAGGCCACGATGATATGGCACACCTTCTTTGGTGAGTACATTAGGGATCCCCCTGTCATATGCAGGCACCTAAACCTGGCCTTCAGGAGGCCGAAGGTTCTTTCTATAATCCTCCTAGTTCGCCCATGGGCCTCATTGTAGCGTTCCTCTGCCTTTGTCCTGGGATTCCTCACTGGGGTAAGTAGCCACGACAGGTTGGGGTAACCAGAGTCACCTATTAGCCACACACGGTGTCACTGTAGCTGTTCCATCACATAAGGGATGCTGCTATTTCGCATGATGTACGCGTCATGCACTGACCCAGGGAACTTGGCATTTACATGGGAGATGTACTGGTCAGCCAAACAGACCACCTGGACATTCATAGAATGATAACTTTTTCTGTTCCTGTACACCTGCTCACTTCCACTGGGGGGAACCAAGGCCACATGGGTCCCATCAATGGCACCAATGATGTTGGGGATATGTCCAAGGGCATAGAAATCACCCTTCACCGTAGCCAAATCGGCCACCTCAGGGAAAACAATGTAGCTCCGCATGTATTTCATCAGGGCAGACAACACTCTGGACAAAACCTTAGAAAACATAGGTTGAGACATCCCTGATGATATGGCCACTGTTGTTTGGAATGATCCACTTGCCGAAAAATGGAGTACTGACAGAACCTGCACCAGAGGGGGAATCCCTCTGGGTTGGCGAATGGGGGACATCAGGTCTGGCTCCAGCTGGGCACACAGTTCCTGTATAGTGGCTCGGTCAAGTCTGTATGTAAGTATGACATGTCTTTCTTCCATTGTCGACAGGTCCACCAGCGGTCTGTACACAGGAGGATTCCTCCATCTCCTCGCAAGTCCCAGCAGACGGTGCCTAGGAAGGACAACATGGAGCACAGAGTCAAGCAACCCACAGGTACGTAACCACAGCTTGCACAGTACACGATTCGCTATGCATTGAAAGGCTTGTGTGAGTGGCAATGCAAGGCCTAGGCCTGTGTGACGCAGTAGAAATTCAGCCATGTGGGCCCTTGAAATGGCGGCTGCCTGACCTGTGAAGTGTGACAATGGGATGTGAGGTCAATGCGCTGGCGTGGCACACCGTGGCGGTAGGCGGTCAAAGACCGCGGCGCAAAGCAGCATTGGTTAACATTGAACCCTATGGGTCTCAGGAGCCAATGACGATGTGCGCCGGCGGTGGCGGTACGCACCGCCGCGGGCGTAACCGCCATTTTCTAACTGCTTAATCACTCGAGACCTGATCATCCACAGGAGAGGACCTATACTGCAAGTGCTGCTGTGACTTCAGTCTGGAAGAGACAATGGCTGCTGCGACTGGGGAAAGGGCCCCTGCCTGCACATCTGAGGAATTGGATAAACTTGTTGATGGGGTCCTCCCCCAGTATGCGCTACTCTACGGTCCTCCAGACCAACAGGTAAGTACACTGGGAGCACGTAGTATGGGCTATGCCTGTGTTGAGTGGGGTGGATGTAAGATGGTGAGGAGGGGAGCGAATGAGGAGTGCAACGCACGACAGATGAGAGCATGTGCCACATGGCAAAGTTGGGAAGGGGGGGCCACTCACATCGACCATGCAGAAAAGTGATGATATTTATTTTTCAACCCTGTACATGTCACATAGGTCAGCGCCCATCAGAAGATCGACATTTGGCGTGCCATCGCCAAGGACGTCCGGGCCCTGGGGGTCCACAACAGACGGGGCACCCACTGCCGCAAGAGGTGGGAGGACATCCGCCGCGGGAGCAGAAAGACCGCTGAGGCTCTGCTGGGGATGGCCTCCCAACGTAGGAGGGGTTCCAGTCGTCAATTGACCCCCCTGATGTCCCGGATCATGGCGGTGGCCTACCCCGATTTGGATGGGCGCGTGAGGACATCACAGCAGACACAAAGGGGTGAGTATCAGCACATTCTGCTAAATTAGCGCACAGTGGAGGCGTCTGGGTGGGGGAGGAGGGCTGTGGCTATCTCTAGGCCAGGGCGGTTTCTGAAGGCTAGGCCCCTCCATTAGACATGGCCCTGTGCCCCCGCCCCCCACCTCTGTAGGGTGCTAAGTACAGCTATCCATGGCCCGGGCTCACCTATGTGTGCATTTGTTATCCATAGACTTGTAGGCCAAGTCACTATAATTGAGTAGTGTACCCCAAGTGCGCGGCGTAGTGCAGGGGGCTTCTGTGTCTGTCCTCTCCGCCAACGGTGCCGCCAATGCATGCACTCAACATGTCTTTCTTTCTTCTCCCCCCCCCTTTTTTCGGTTTTCCTGTTCATGTGTGCATTAGCATCATCAGGCAGAGGAGAAGTGGCATCGGCGCATGAGGGAGCTGCATCTCACATGGCCCCGGAGGGCCCTGCAACCGACTCGGAGTTAACCAGTGAGACGGAGGGCGAGGGGGGCTCCACAACGGGGACTCGTGTAGACGTCAGAGACACCGACACGTCCTCGGAAGGGAGCTCCCTTGTGGTAGCGGCAACATCCGTGCCCACCGCAACAACAGGTACAGCCGCCACCCAGCGCACCAGCTCCGCCCTCCCAGCAGCCCCTCAGCTTCTGCCCCGTGCCCGCTCGGGCAGGAAGCCGGCCATCTCCTTCGCCCCTGGCACCTCAGGTCCTGCCCCAGTTACCCCTGCTGCCCTCAGTGCGGAGATCATTGACCTCCTCCAGATGCTCATTGTTGGGCAGTCTACCCTTTTGAATGCCATCCAGGGGGTAGAAAGGGAGGTGCATTGGAGCAATGCATACCTGGAGGGCATTCATTCGGGTCAGGCTGCCCATCAGCGATCGTTCAACGCTCTGGCCTCAGCACTGACGGCAGCCATTGTCCCTGTCTCCAGCCTCCCCCCTCCAACTTCCTCAACCCAGTCCCACTCCCCTGTTCCTCGGCCTATCCCAGACACACCTACAGACCAGCCTGCACACACCTCAACACCCAAGGGCAGCTCATCCAGACATAAGCACCACAGATCACACAAGCATTCACCCAAGCAACATCCACATGCAGACATGCCAACAGCCACTGCCTCCTCTGTGTCCCCCTCCTCCTTGTCTCCCCCCTCCCTCCCTGTGACGTCTCCACTCACAGCTGCATGCACACCACCATCAGCCAGTACGTCCATCACCACCACACCCACCAGAACAGTCCGCACACGTGCAGTCACCACCCCCACTGCCATTTACACGTCCCCTGTGTCCTCTCCCAGTGTGTCTGTCACTCCCTCTTCCAAGCCACACAAACGCGGCAGCCACCCACCCAACAGCCATCCACCTCACCACAGCCTCCAGCACAAGCACCTGCACCCAAAGACAGCACACTTGACTCTCCTACAACCACATCCTCTTCCTCCACTCCCATACACACTGCACCTACCCTTCCCATTGCTCCTAAAAAGTTGTTCCTCTCCAAAATTAACCTCTTTGCATCACCTGACCCACCCCCTCCATCTCGTAAGAGTCCAAACAGCACCTCAGCCACCACAAGCCCTGCACCTACTAGGACCATCGTACAGGGCTATTGGAGTCCACCAGCTCCTAGGGCAGGAACATCGGCCAGCAGCAAGGGGACAGCCAGCCCACCCCCTGGGAAAAGAACCAAAAAAGGGAAGGGCCGGCGCGACAGGCCTAAGACGGCTGCCCCCAAGGACACCACCCTTGCACCGTCACCTGGCCCATCCACAAAGGGAGGCAAGGGCCCCAGAGATTCGGCCAAGGGGGGCAAGGGCAGCAGGGCGGACAAGTCCGGCAGCAGGCGAGCTGCCCAGGAGGGCCCCACCAGCCCCATTTGGGGAGTGACGGAGGACACCCATGGGCCCAGGAGTCCAGCACAGGAGGGCCCCGCAAGCGATAGGTCGGATGGCGACTGAGCAGGAATAATTGCCCAGATCTGGTTCCCTAGGAACACAAGACAAGCACCGCTGAACAGGGCCCCGCCGTGAGAAGCACTGCTGAACAGGGCCCCGCAAAGACAAGCACCGCTGAACAGGTCCCCGCCAAGACAAGCACCGCTGAACAGGGCCCCGCCGTGAGAAGCACCGCTGAACAGGGTCCCGCGGTGAGAAGCTCCGCTCCGCTGGGTCCTTCATCTCAAGCACCGCTCCGCTGGGCCCCGCCGTCTCTGCACCGCTCCGCTGGTCCCTTCCTGTCAAGCACCGCTCCGCTGGGCCCCGCCGTCTCTGCACCGCTCCGCTGGGCCCCTCCTGTCAAGCACCGCTCCGCTGGGCCCTTCCTGTCAAGCACCGCTCCGCTGGGCCCCTCCTGTCAAGCACCGCTCTGCTGGGCCCTTCATCTCAAGCACGCTGGCCCATTGGCAGGGCCGGATCTGTGTCGGGCAGGGCTTCACGAAGCACTCTGGGCACCATGCCTCCTCCATAACCAGTGGAGTCTGTAATCCACCTGATGGACTGTGGCTTTGCACTCCCCAGGATGGTACAGTGGGCAATCCACCCACTGTAGAGACTTGAGAGACTGTGGCTTTGCACTCCCCAGGATGGTACAGTGGGCATGGAGGCCCCTCGTGGATCTGGCGTCGTGGACTCATGTGGCTGAGGTGCCCCCCTTCCCTTCCCCCTGAGGTGCCTGTGGTTTTATTATCTGATGCCCCAGCAGTGTTCTCTCCAATGGAATCGGGTCTCGTGTGTGGGCTTTGCCCATGTGTTTATGCACATTGGCCCACGAACAATGGCATGTAGCCAATATGTGCCGAACTTTTGGACTATGTATTCATTGTTCATGTTGTAATTTATTTATTTTATAAATTTCATATTTCACTTAAGTTCAAATATGCTTTAATATACTTCTATTTTAATGTTCATTTTATTTTGTCTTTGAATTATTCCGGGGGGTTTGGGGGGTGTCACTCTGACTTGTTGCTCTGCATTGGTGTGTGGGGATTTGGGGGGGGGGGGGTGTCGCGTATGTGTGTGCCCGTAATCTTTTCTCCTCCCCCCTCCCCTGTGTCATAGGTGCAGTACTCACTGTTGTCTCCTGCGGCGGCGTTCGTGCTCCTGGTAGAGGAGCAGGTAGCCAATAGCTGGTAGGATGTTTAATTCGGGTTCCATGCTGTCCAGATTCCTCGTGGAGTGTATAGAGGTGAGCATTTTCCCGTACGTGGTCTGTTTCCGCCGTGTTTTTATTGGCGGGGCTCCCGCCCCGGAAAAGGTGGCGGATTGGTGGGTCGTGATAGGGTGGGCGGTACATTGTCTCCCGCCTGTCTGTTGGCGGTGACCGCCGCGCTGTTTGTTTGCCCCGCCGTGGCGGTCGGAGTGTTAAAGTGGCGGGCCGTGTTGGCGGTTCCCGCCAGGGTCAGAATTCCATTTTTTTTACCGCCTGCTTGTTGGCGGGTTGGCCGCCGCTTTAACACTGACCGTCAGGGTTGGAATGACCCCCTATGTGTTGCCTTCATTATCACAAAGATGCTGCTACTGATTTCAGCAGTTTTGTGAAATGCCACAGTGGTGATGACAGACCAAAGGATAGTACTGTGAATTCCCAAACCTGACTCCCCCAGAGTAATTGCAGGAAACATTTGTTAAAAGGAAATGATTGAGATATTAAGATGGGCATCCTTCAAGTTATAGCTGATCATTCCATCCCCCTGTCAAGGCAAATCTCTTTGAAGATGAAGCCTCTCTATACTAGTTAGCCATTGAACTCTCCTAGGTTTATGACCGGACAGACCCCTTTATCCTTCCTTTTTACTGTGAAAGCATTGCTCAAGAATCTGTTTGGGTGTAAAAAAGATATGACTATGGTGCCATGCTCTCCAGCTCTAGCACCTCCTGATCTATCTTGCCACAGACCTCTTTCTAAAAAATAAGAGGTTTCAGTCTTACCTTTTGGGCGGCAATACCCCAGAACTCTTTCCGAAACACTTGCGTAAGGGTGTATTTCCTTCCATTTCCAGAGACATTTTGCTGTTCTGCCACCCCCAAGTTTTTATATGGAAGAAAACAAAACTCTCTCCTGTGGAGTTGTTCATTCCTCTGCCTCTCCTTTTTGCTCATCCTCTTTAGAATGTATTTCTGGGTGGGAAGAAGGAAGACGGTCTGTTTTGATATGTCCACTCTGTGTGTTTGGGCCTTGGAAACCTCAACCCTCATGGAAGGGGGAGCAGCTGATGAGCAACCCCCACCACATCTGGCCAAGCCAAATAACACAGAAACTGAAAATTCTTGAATAATATTTAAGTCTTGGCCAGAGCCCTAGAGGCCTTGACAAACATTGCCAGATTCCTCATAAAGGTGTCTCTGAAAAGAATACCCATTGCATCCAGGCCCCTTCCATGGTGGGCAATTTCGCCACCTAAGAGTGTCTACGCTCCGCTGACGGGGCACAGTTCATCTTGTTTAAAAAGACAAGTAGCCCTCTGAACCCATACTGAAAGGACAAGCGGGTCAATAGGCATGTCCGTGGGCTTGGTGTTCTCCACCAGCTCCATGACCTTTATAATGGGACCAGCAACAGCTAGTTACTTATCTTGGCATGATCTCCAAGATCTGTCAACACTCGTCCTCTGTTCCTTAATTAGTCGTCCCATAAAGGTCACAATTGTGGTATGCAGTTTAGGGGTGGAAGTGACCTCATCCGCAATGGCCTGGAGTTTGTTGTGAACTTCTTTGTCCAACTGCTGTTGTAGTCTCTGCTTCAAATAATATGCCATCTTCTCTGAGGTCTCCAGCTCTGAAGAGCAGAGGGTGCATAATAGCCTCAGGATTGATTTTCGTTCATACGCCAGAGGGGTGCCATTCTCAAGATCTTTTAATTCCTTGTGGAGTCATTATTAGTGGAGGAAGAATCCATCGCCCTGGGGTCCAGGCTAAAACAAGGGTCCTGTATCTGTTTGATAAAATAAAACACTAGGGCCTGTCTCCTCTTGCAGGAAGTCCACTTTAGAATTATGTATGAGGCTGCAAAGTTTGCAAAAGGATGCCACCAAATCTTTGAACTGGTAAAAGCCCAGCACCCCAGTGGGGGCCACAATAGCACCCACATAGTGCATCTTCGGGAAACTACCAGAAGAACCCTGGGGGGTCTTGATGGAGTTCTGCCACTTTTGAAATGTCATTGATATTGCCAACTCAACTGACTGGTAAACTGCCAAATTAATGATGAAAGCTAGTTCTGGGTCCATCTCATACTCCTCTGTCACCTCCTCCTGCCTCCCACATGCATGGTCTCAGCCACTGCAACAGTTGAAGGGGGTTAGTCTAAATGTATTGATTACCTT
Organism: Pleurodeles waltl; assembly: GCF_031143425.1. Lineage (NCBI taxonomy): Eukaryota > Metazoa > Chordata > Amphibia > Caudata > Salamandridae > Pleurodeles > Pleurodeles waltl. The sequence goes on from NC_090447.1 coordinate 785,066,088, forward strand.
ACACAGAAGACCATACCTGACAAACTACTGTAATCACTATAAGGGGAAGAATCCCAAACAAACAACAGTCGTGGCTGGTGACATTTAAAATGGTGGAGAGTAAATGGCTGCCCTGAGGCCATGTGGTGAGTGACCCAAGGTGTTTTAGCATTGAGGGATTCCCCAAAGTCCCTGGGCAAGTTTTTAAAAATAGAGGCAAAAACAATGTGTTTTACTTCACATATTTAAAAAAAAATTCTAAAGAGGTAATACTGGAGTGTACCTCATAAAGTACAGTTTACACTTTTCTGGTCAAAGGTAAAAATGTTAGCACTTCCAGGAGAAAGCATCACACAGGTGTCAAGTTTAAGTGTGTTGGACAACTTCAACCTTTTTGGCCTAGCAAACAGTAAATTATATTCTGGGGAACTGTACTTTCAATGTTTTCCTCATAAGCATGCACTCATGTTACATGCAAAAACAGGTCCCTTGGCATTTATGGAGGAAGAGACTGTAACTGAATTTGTCACTGGGACCTGGAGATCAAACATTATTAATTGCAGCAGAGATGGTAACTACCTTACTCATTCTCAATGGTAGCTCCACAGTGCAGACTTTTCAGAATAACTTTCCATTCATCTAGTTACGAGTTGAAGAGGACTCCATGCACCTTTATTCGTCTTCTGCACTGCTGCTCATCAAGGTTTTTCTGCAATGCCCACTTAGTGTTGCTTCCCACCGGCATGCTGAGGGCTGCCCCTTCCCAGATTCTCTAGCTACATGGCTGTTCTGCCAGCCCCTGTGGTGCATTTCATTCATTGTGGTGCAGTTTGTTTCCTGTAAGCCCAGCACAGCTAATCCCAACACTGCTCTTAAAATACAGAATAGTAGACTTTACTGAAAGTCTGCCATTCTGTATTCCAAGAACAGAGTTGGGATTTGCTTGAGCAAGACCTTTCAGTGCTCCATCCAAGATCTCCAACCTGCTGTCTCTGTCCTCCATACTCTCTTTTATGATGCGGGTTAAGGGGCCTTTAAAGTGTGCGTGTCAGATTGGCATCTTCCCAGATCTTGTCCAGCCTGACATGGTCACTTTAATTCACAACAGCCCTGTCACCTAAATAGTCTTTATGAGAGCGGGAATATGCTTTTTGCACTACATGACGGCAAGTACAAAACTGTGTGGTGCTCCACATAACATTTTGTGAATGTTTTCCGATTAACTGGGGGAATTGAAAATTAAAAACAATACAGTGCAGCTATCAAACATTGTGTGGCAGCACCCAAGTGAGGGGGCAATGCTTAATTATGTCTAAGGATGAGCCGCCGCTGACTAATAATCTTGTGGAGCAAAAGGCGAGCAGTTCAAACTGTGAAGGCTAATAATGTTAGTTTGAATGTGCACCCTGACTGTTTCACAAAATGGCTGATGCGACACCTCCAGACCTGGCTAGTAAAATACCAGGTGCCTCGGTGGAAAAAGAAAGCTGAGAAAAATGCTGTGCAGCATTGAGTGAAAACTCTCATCAGGATCAGGAAATTTGCAAGCCTCCAAACACTCCAGGGGGATCACCACTCCCAGGGACAGAACACCTGTCAGTAGGGGAAAAGAACCTCTGAGTGAGCGTAAGCAAAACACCCAGGAGGAGAGAGGAGATGCACTGAGTGCCCACAAGCCAGTCGCTGTATGAGGTAGTGCCAACTTGATTTGTCAGTTTGCAATGCGCAGTCTACAACAACCAAGTAAACAGATAACTGTGGAGCAAATGAAAGCACACTTATCATGAGGCTGCCGTGAGTAACAAAGCAAAGGACAGAAGGAGGATGACATGGACTGTTATAGCCTGAAAGGCATTATGTTTGGCTTCTGTGTAATGTGGTGTTCATGACATGATGGTCTTATTCATGCGAGTTGTAGTTTACATTTCTTTGCTGCTGTGAGTTTTGAAGAAAGTTATGCATTATCAAGCTTCTGGTCCTTTCAGGAATCTGATATGCAAAGTAAAGTATGTGTTTCCAACAGAGGCAGCAACCAGTCAGTTGATTGTCCTGTGTTCTTTTGCAGCTTCCCACAATGTTCTAATGAACAACTAGATTGGTAATATTCTTTATTTGTGACAACACTATGGCACACATGAATCCATCTTGATAGAATGAAAGCTGTAAAAAATAAACAAAAAGAGATTCGTTTTTGTCATGGAAATTATCGTTAGTTCTTTAAAAAGATAAAATGAGTCATCAAATATCTTTCACATCCATGCCAGTAAATCCTTCCAACATTTGGAGTCATGTACTTCCAACACCAGCAGCAGTCTATCAGTTAAATTCCTAGTGTTCTACTGCAGCTTACCTCAGTGTAATAATAAACAACTGGAGGGCTAACATACTGTATTTATGACAGTAGTGTGGCACAATTGAAGCCATCTTGATGGAATCAAAGCTGTAAAACGTAAAACATTTCACAAAGAAATGAGAACATCAAAGCTATATCTTTGTCATAGAAATTATGGTTAGTGCTACAGAAAGCTAAAATGAAGACACATTTTCTCTGTGTTCTCAAATATCTTCCTCATCCATTTCAGTAAAAAATGTTGACATGCAGAATGAAAAATGTATTTCAAACACTAGCAGCAGTCTGCCCATTAACTCCTGAGTAATCAACTGCAGTTTCTCACTGATGAACAACTAGATCATTAACATTCTGTTCATGTCACACCTAAAACATCACCTTCATGGATTTAAAGCTGTAAATTCTGAAGCCTTTCTGAGAATGGGTAAGGCGGGGGGAGCAGGAGCAGCAACCGAGGGCAGTGGCAGCACACAGGCTGTGGCAGCTCAACAGACCAGAGAGGGAACTGGCAGGGGCATGCACACTGAGAATGGGGTCAAGGGGGAGAGATGCGGAGGCATGGGCAGTAATGGGGAGCACCAGAGAGGGGCAGTGGAAGCACAAAAGACCAGGGAGAGAGGGTGTCAGAACCAAAAGTCATTAACTCTTACCTTATAGTTCATGACGTGGCCTTGTGAGGTTGATATGGATCCAGCTCTTTGTCCAGACCATTCGTTTGTATTCATGGTTTTATTTCCAATGAAGTAGGATAGATCAGGAGCGAGGAAAAGGATCTGCTAAAGTAACCCTGTATGATGAAATGATGAGCTGTTGGCCTTTAATGGGAAAAAGAGAGAAGATGGAGTGACCTGATTAGTGGTAGTCTGTCTGCTGGTTATCAGTGTATGTACCTATGTCCACAAACCCGTCCTCCTCCTTACAAGGTCTTGTAGACAAAGTGAGGGCCTTGTGTTGGGTGGGGTTTAAATTACTGCCACGCCCAACATAGCCACCAAGAGTTGCCTAGATCTCGGCAAGCCTCAGCAGGAGTCAGCCAACCTGCAAACCCTTGAACAAGTGCATTCCCTCAGTTGAAAAACACTTTATGGGCACACAAACAAAGCATGAGGACATCTAAACAAGGACACAAGGGATACATGTGTGCCTTGATGCGCGGGGAGAAAACAGTTCAAATAAAGCGTGGTGGTACTTGGGAGATAACTGCAACAATACTCATTATGGGGAGATGGTACTCCTGCCTGAGATAACCCAACCAGTACTCCAACTAGGAGACTTCAAGGGGGGACAGAGATACTGCTCTCATGTCCGAACAATCAAGCTAATCACAGAAGGCAAGCTCTTGTGGGTTGGCCACACATGGGGGGTGGGCTTTGGCTGACCCCTCACTGCACATGGCCAAACGCCTTGCAAAATGGCAATGCTAGCTGAGTATGATAAAAAAAATCCCCCAAAGTCCCAGAAAAAAATGAAAGGTTAAAGAGAAATTATAGATAGGTATGGTAATATGATCTTTCCTAATATTAAAAAAACTGAAATTCACAGAAAAAACAAAGATTAAAGTGATGTTCTACTTAGATATTGTAATAAGATTTTAGACTTTTTAAACTGCAATCCCCTAGAAATTAACTTAAAAACAAAGTTCAAAATGACATTGTAATTAGGTCTTGAAATGAGTTAAAGTGTTTAAAAAAACAGAAAGAACACTGCAATTCCCTAGTTATGGTTTATGGAGGTCACTATAAGTTGTGCTCCCTTCATGCACTGCTTATGCCCTCAGATAATAGAGCACTCATGAAATGTTAAATTATATCACTGATCACATTATCCAAACTGCTGACCCACAAATTACTCCATAAAGCACTAGGGGCCAGATGTATCAAGATTCCAGTTAGCGATTCTCAAATGGCAATTTTTAAGAAATCGCTATTTAAGAAATGCAGAAAGCAATGTATCAAAATTGAAAATTGCTAATAGCAATTTCTTAAAATTCGCACACGCAATTTGCGAGATGCAAATACCGAATCGCTAAAAAAATTGCGATTCGGTAATTGAAAATTGCAAATAGCGAAAACGGCAAACCGGAACGGCCTGATGACATCACAACCAGGAAGTGAGTCAGGCCATGCTGTTTCCAGGAGCCACACCCACAGGAGCAGGAGCAGGGAGAGAGACACAGCCCAGCACCAGGGAGCCAGAATTGTGAGCAAGCCAGGACCAAACAGCAACATGGCCAATGCTGGAAATGGAAAGGAGAAGGGAGGCAGGAAGAGGAAGCTCAAATTCAGTGAGCAAGAATTGGAGGTGCTCACTGAGGAGGTTGTTATGAACCATGACAGACTATTTGGCAAGAACTCACTCCAAGTAAGTGAGAGTGAGAAGCAGAAACTCTGGTCTGACATCCAGACAAAAATATGCGCAGTGGGTGTTGCGCAGCGCTCTGTGGAGGAGATACGCAAGCGATCGCATGACTTGCATTCCAGTGCCAAAGAGAGGGTGGCCAGCAGGCTAAAGGAGGCAGACCATCCACCCAGACACCGTCCACCTCCATGGAAGCCCCGGTGGAGTCCACATTGCTTCAAGAAGCTATCAGTGGCATTACTGACATTGACACCTTAGGGACACCCAGCAGCAGCAAAGGTAAGACCAGTAATTATGTGTATCCCCATATGTGCATGTACAAATACCCCTTAGAAATAGCTATTAGCTTGATGCAAAGTGAAAAGTAGTCCATGTCACATCTTACATACAGCACAACTATGCCTTATGGGAGTGGTAGTGCACAACCCTAAGGTGAATACACAACATAAATAGCAAGATGGTGGTCAGCCGCACACAGAAGCACCACAAACGACTTATAGTGACACAATTTATTTGTACATTTAAAGCAAAAATTCGAAAGTCTGTGAAAAATGCAAAAACTGACATGCTGCACATTGTCCTTGCAGATGCCCCGGTCCCTGCTGCAGTCTGACTCAAATACCATTGAGTCCAACAGTATTGCACCTACTAGATGCAGTGCAAGGGTGTTACCACTCCCAGAGTATAACCTGGACTCAAATGAGATGCCAGAGACCAGCCCACACCACCACCAGAGGCTAGTCCCACAGGAAGAAAGCAGTCCCTACGCCAGCGACAGCCACAGTCAACTCCCCTCAGGAGGTGCCACGATGCAGGCAGACAGTGCACAGATGAAGGAGAGGGCCCATCAATCTTTGGCGGCCTTGAAGCTTCCATGCTGAAGGTGCAGCACCTGCAATGCAAACACATGAGGTCACTGCACAGACAGTTTGTGTCTCACACTTACAATATGGACTTACTACAAAAGCAGTTGAAGACTCTGATTGAGGGTCAGCAAACAGCAGCTGAAAACACCAAGGAGTTGACACACGCCATTGGGGAACCCTGCAACGAGATATGGCAGAAGCGCGTCAGCCAGCGCAGGCGCCATCACCAATTCTTGGGAAGGTTTGATAGCTTCTGTAGATCTGTCAATTGGCTTGCAAGTTCAACAACCTTGATATCACGGCGTGCCATGGCCACACAGGTGGAGATGGCACATTGCAGTCAGGACGTTGCGAAGGAATGGTGCAAATAACCAACATACTTGATGCAATGCAAACAGCACGCAGTGCCACAACCAGCAAGCTGGGTGTTGGGGATAGTGAGGAGTCCTCTAGCCTCAGCAGTCTGACAGTCCCTGTGATTGATCCGAGGTGTCGCAGTGCCAGACACAGTACTGCATGTAAACCTGCCACAAGAGGTGCCAGCGAGGACACTGAGCACTCAAGGGGAGTGCGTGGACGTAAGAAGTGATGTTGAGGGCTACAGGGGACTACCTAAACATGTAGCATTACAGTTATACTATGATGCTAATAGGGTGACACTGTTAATCATTCATGTCTACCTACTATGCATAGCTATGTCCTAGTGACACTTTTGTTACCTGAAGTCAAGGTAATAAAGATGCTAACTACAGAAATACATATTATTGAAGTGGAGTTGTCATTACTTAGATAAAAAATGGTTGCGCTTGATGTCAGCACGTCTTTGCCTGCCCTCTGTTGCACTGCTCCTGTCTGTTGGTTGAAGGGGTGGTAAGCGATCATCATCCTCATCTGAGTCCGGCTCCGTGAGTTCCACTGGTATGCCCCTGGTCGTTGCTATGTTGTGCAAGATAGCACATGTGGCCACAATTTTGCATGTTGTCTCTGGGCTTTACTGTAGTGCACCACCACTCTTATGGATGCACCTGAAGCAGCTCTTCAGCAGCCCAAATGTGCCCTCCACCACATTGCGGGTTGCCCTATGTGCAGCATTGTACCTCCTCTCTGCTGGAGTTGGAGGGCTCAGGTAGGACGTCAGCATATAGGTGCGCACAGCGTAGGCACTGTCTCCTGAATGCAAAGAGAGTACAATGAGTACTTGTGATATCTGACGTCACACTTACATCAATGCAACAGTGTAAACTATCAAATTACCTAGTAGATATCCTTCACCAAACTCCCCAGCTAGCAGTCTTCTGTGAATCCCGCTGTGGCGAAAGATGTACGAGTCATGTGTGCTACCTGCGCATCTGGCCACGAGATCGGTAATGATGTGGGAGGCAATGCATATCACCTGTATGTTCATAGAATTATTGTTTTTACGGTTGAGATAGCCATACTCGATTGCCGATGGTGGACAGATTGCTACATGTGTCCCATCAATGGCACCTAAGACATGTGGGAACTGTGCTATCTGGTAGAAATACATTTTAGTTTGTTGTAATGCCTGTGGGGTGTTGGGGAATCTTCTGTACAATTATATTCTGCTCAGCATGGCATTGAGGAATGCATTGAAAAATCTAGAGAGGGCACTCTGTGAAACCCCTCCAGCTGCTTCTATGACCCCTTGATATCTCCCTGAGGCTAGTAGGTGCAGGGAGCATGTTACCTGCACATGGGTGGGTGTGCTATTGGTCCTGTGTGTTGTGCGCTGCAGCATGGGTTGTAGCTCAGCTATCAGGTCAAGTATCATGGCTGAGCTTAACCTGTACTTATCATAAATTTGCTCCTCAGTCTGGTCAAAAAGGGTAATGTGCACTCTGAATATGTGCTCCTGTCTTCTCCTCCCTCTCCTCAAACCTGCCAAGATCCTCATTCTCCTCACCATTACGTAGAGTGCAGCCATTGTGGAAGAGCAGCTGAGGCATTCTGGGCCTCTTTATATAGGTTGCACCTGGTTACCACCTGGTTTCAATTCGTGGTAAATTGCATGTGCAAGAGGCCATTCTGTGAATAATCGCAATTTGTGATTTTTTGATGCATCGCATTGCGATTCAGGTTTTGTGTGTCGCAATCAGCATATCGCAAAGAGCGTCCCAATTTAGCGGATCGCTATCTGCGATTCGCTAATCGGTGTCGCAATTTGCGTTTCGCAATTAGCGATTTGGTAATTCATATTGCTATTTGCGATACGCTGTTTGTGACACGCAAATTCATGTCTCATTCGCAAAAAATTGCTATTTTAGCGATTCCTTTTTTCGCACTGCGAATGCCTTTCATACATCGCAAACGTTATTTTTGCATTTGCAAACGGCCAATTTTTGTGATTTGCGCCGTTTGCGAAAGCAAAAAGCTTTGATACATCTGGCCCTTTATCATTTTAGAACACAAAGTAGGTATGAATAGAGGAAACTTGGGAAATATACCAATGTTTCTTACATTTGGAATAATTAAAAATAGTTTTAAGTGAAATATTAATGTAAAATACCGTTTTTATATTTATTTTGAATGTAGAACTAAGGAAACAAAGTGTTAAACCTTTATTTGAAATTAATTTGGTATTTATTTTACATATATTTAATCAAAACAATTTTTCTGAAATTAAACTAAATATTAAATCTCCATAACAAATACATTATTATTATTTACCAATTACATGTGATGTATAGAATGCATTACAAGGTTTTTAATAATATTTAGTAAAATGTTTAATTTATTTTTCCATTCAAAAATAGTTATTGAACTATTTAAAAATTTAATTAAAAATATATATGATGTTTATATATTTCCTTGATGCTATAATTCATTGATTCACATGTTTAATTATTTAAAATAATTTAATGCAATTTAAAATTGTTTGCTATGAGGTCATATTTAAAGTCCCTGGGCCTGAGTCACAAAGATAAACTTACAGTTTTGTCTAAGTTTACATCTGTTTTGGAATTCACAAACTCTGATTCAAAAGTAAGTTCACAACTGCTGAGACTCCGCTGTCGGGCTGAGAACTCTGCACATAAAAAAGATACGCCACGCCGATCTATTTATGTGCGTAGATATCCGCCCCGACTGCAGAGCTTCTGCAGCCGTAAACTTACTAGTACATTGGAGTTTGTGTGAATTGCAAAGCAAACATAAACTGATACAAAAATTAAGTTTACCTTTGTGAATCAGGCCTTCAAGTTCCATTCTTTTCTATAGGAGTGTGTTGCTGTACCAGTGGTTGTCTATGTGTAGTGATGTACCTTGCTACAAAAAAGTAAGTTACTTCAAAAGAGCAATTTGTAAAAACCAAAAAGCAGTAAACTTATTCAAAAGTGCAGTTTCTGAATAAGACCCAACATCTTTTAGGAAAGGATAACAGATGATGAAAGATACCCATTTTAAAACTTTGCTAACATTGATTTCTTGTACAAACAAGTTCTATTTAAGGTACATTTTAGGAGTCACAATAGGTGCTTACAGAGGGTTTCTTAAGCTCCATATTCACGTTTCACAAAGGCCAATTACACTTTTGAGTGACTTACAATATTCAGTAAGTTTAATGCTTTTGAATATTTATAAAATTCTAGTTTGAGGATCTAGTAAAAAAAAAATGGTATTGAGTCTACCACCACACATGCCTTCCACTGGTGCACCAATACTCTCCCGTAGAAAACAATGAAGGTAGGAAATTTAAATAAAATCTCATGGAATTTTTTTTTAAATTACCTGAAATTATTTAGAATAGTTAAAAGTACATTTAAATATAATGAGATGCTAAAACATAACTAAAATATAACATATTTATTATTAAAATATAAATTATTTTAATTTCCTTTTTTGTGTTTAAACAATATTATAACAATACTTTTTAATTAGATCAAAAATAAGTTAATGTTAACTATCCATAGATCACTTTTAATAATTGTTAATGCATTATGAAAAATTAAGAATATTTTCTTTTGGGAGGAATTTAAATAAAATAATTTAACTCAATATATTTTCATTTGCAAATATTGAAAATTAAATTAATAGTGCTGTGGCTTTTTTATTTCGTTCTACATTTAAACTAAATATATACAATTAATTTACATTAATATAATCATATACAAATATTTGTAATGTTTATTTTGAGTTAAACACATTTTAAAAAATTGTCCTTATACTTTACAAGAGAGCATCTGCACTATCAAGGCCTAATCCACTGACCCACGCCCACTCAACACATTATTGTGGCCTACAAAGTTTCATTTTGCATGGATGCATCTTTTTCATTGTTTGCAATCAACAAAAACACATCAAAGTGGCATGAAACATATACCCCAAGGTCAATGTGAATGATACATACTCTTTTATATAGAAAATCATACTCCCCTGACACATACACAACATCACCCTGGAACACGTTTAGTTTCACTTTGCAGCCAACCACTTTGCACCATTTTCATATTCAATAATCAAAGAGAAAAAGCACAAATCAAGGGCACATGAGGGACATAAAACCCACACCCTGAGTTTGCATGAGCGAAGCCTATTAGGCTCATTACACATTTAGGGGTCTCAACGTGGGACCGCCAAACTCACACAGAGAATGCCTTATTACAAGGTTTCTACCAGTGTGACTGGGCTGACCGCCGAAACATTGAAATAGAGCGTTCCCACGGGTAAGACCGGTACTACGAGATGACATTTGGTTCCCTTAAAGGAGCCATGTGCTATCTTGCAGCGCAGAGGGAGCCGACCAGACCCTTGGAATGGGCAGACAGAGCGCATTCCGATGGTGCTGGGCTGTGGCGCACCCTGCATTTGTTCTACACCAGCCTTTTCATGGCGGGAAACTGCCATGAAAAGGCTGGCAGAGAACAAGGTTGTAGTCAGCCAGGTGGCACTGAGTTCAGCACTGCCCTGGCTGACTACAACGAAGACCACTGTCACCCTGTCGGGATCTTTGATCATGGCGGTGACGGCGGTCTTTAGGCGGGTCCGCCCATCAAACTTGTAGTGTAACGGTCGGTCCGCCACAGCCAATGTTTGCTAATATTAAACGCATATGTGGGGCTTGGATAAGCATGCAAACATGGTGTCAGAGTCACCAGATCCTCGGGGTCTGTGCACGCCCACCACTGAACAGCTCCAAGACTCTGATAGATAAATCACAGAGACTGAGAGAGTTCAAGAGGGGATTAGGAAGGGAACAGCTGGGAAGGAGACCTGTAGTAAGAAAAAGGTTAGAACACACAATAAGAAAATTATATCTCCTAAAATCAATACTAGACTATGATTCTAAGCCTAGTCACTCTGAAAACATGAACAATCTAAGAGTTAAGTTTAAAATGACTAAGTTTCAAGATGGCCGAATACCTGTAGGGGAATCAAGATGAATTAAATGAAAACTTCCTTATTCAAGTACTTTCCTTTACATGAGAATCAGAAAAACATTCTGACTAAATTTTAAACCAGTCATATAAATCCTGTTTTGAGAATGTATACTAGGACCATACAATATTGCATCTAGAAACTCTGGCCTTCTGTGTATTCTTAAAATGTTTCAACACAAATTGTGCATATTGCAGATATATATATATATATATATATAGTAAACACCATAAAAGGATTGTGCACCATGAATAACACAATATGGATTCAGGAAACAAATCACATAACTTGTCAACTTGAATATTATATAATAAATATCTTAGAATAGTGGCATACAATAAACAACATGAATTAAACTCGAGGAGAGAATCGCGCGTCTTGCCGATTCGAGTTTCACCGTGTAAAATACCAAGAAATGGTAGCACGCAATGAATATTAAAGTCAAATCATCATTAATCGAATTGCGCGTCTTGCCGATTCGTAAAACACAATGTAAATGTCAAGAACTAACAGCTCACAATAAACATCAAGATCAAAGTACAATGAAACGAATCGCGCTTCTTTTGCCGATTCATAAGCCACCATGTAAATGTCAAGAAATGGTAGCGTGCAATAAACAACAAAGTTAAATCCTTATGAAACGAGTTGCGCGTCTTGCCAATTCGTAAAACATCATGTAAATGTCAAGAAATAGTAGCGCGCAATGGACAACACTGTTTAAACACCATAAAACAAATCGCGCGTCTTGCCGATTCTTAAGCCACCATGCCAATGTCAAGAAATGGTACCACGCAATGAATAACAAAGTCAGACCTTTATGAAACAAATCGCGCCTCTTGCCTATTTGTAAACTACCATATAAATGTCAAGAAATGGTAGCGCGCAAGTAATCTGTTACTCATTTAAGAATTAAACCAAGAATATGAAAATTCTAAATAAAGGTGTCGGGATAGTCCAACCACTGTCTTACCGCCTGAAACAATGATCACCAATGAAGGATGAAGGGCAGAAGACTGGAAGATCCAAATAGGCCGCCGGGACAGGAGCTCAGGAAGAAGCTGCTGCTCTGCACCGGGACCTCTGAATAGTGAGCACTGGGAGTTGGGCTGGCTCTCTTTTATAGAGTCTTGGCCCAACCCACAACCACGCCCAGGCATGTTGCAGGGAAAGTCTCTGGAAGGCCCTGGAAAGGGATCACACCCTAACACACTCGGAAAACCTGCAGCAATACATTGCAAAGGAACAATATTTGTAAACATATTAAAAATAAGTTTTCAGGATTAAACTCTGCAATGCAAAAGGTTAAACCACAACATATCAGCACAATGCATAAATTACGTTGTTTTGAGAATGCCGGGGTTTTGCATTTTTGTCGCCAGTAGAGCGCGTACTGCTCTGGTGTTGACACATGGTGGTTGCTTGGTTCCAGGCTGTCACCTGACCGTCCTATCCCAACCATCCACCAGACGAAAAATCACCTCTCCCAACAAATGAGGTAGGATAGGAGATTTCAGAATGGCCTGGTGGATTGCTTTGAGAACCAATCCCTCCATGCTGATCCTTTTCCATAGAGCTGGCACAGACCTTTGAGTAGCCATTTCTCAAAATGGCAGAGCCACTCTACTAAGACCGTTGAATGTCAGGAGTTTTCAGAGTCTACTTCAGACATCTGCATTCCTCCTCCAATAACAGGTAGAATGTGAGGCCAAACAATTTATCCTACTGAAAGTGATCAGATCATGGCGCGAGAAAGCCTCAACCCTGCCTAAGTCAAAGGACAAGCAGGTGTAGAACTCTTAAAGTGTGGTCGAGCCTGGGTGAGGTACCAGAGGCTTGCTGGGCTGACGACCAGAGGCTCTGAGCAAACATGAGCAACAAAGTCTGCAAGAGGAGAGACATGAGGTGACCAGGCCCTGAAGTGAGAGTCAGGCAGCAGGTGAGGGCACCAAAGTCCAAGAAAGACGTAGGAATCCTTTCCAGTGAACAAAGAACTGTAAGTGGCTTCTGAAAATCTGAGAATCACCGACCTCTTTAACTTTGTACTCTGGCACTCCATCTACCATAACAGATAGGGGAGGAGAACTCTGATGCAAAGGGTCAGTCACAAAGGCTTCACCTTGGGGACACGAAAAGTAGGGTGAATCTACCACTTGAGGTAGATTTACAAGGTCAGGTGTATGTGGTGCCGATATCACAATGGAAGCTCCAGCATTGTGCCTCATATGAAAATGTGTTCAGAGAGGAAATCAAGAATGCAAATAGGAGATTATGTGATGTGGGTGATAGGACTGTGTCCTCTGCCAGGGTATTATGGTAAGCCTTTAAGGTGACCATATAAGGGAAATGTATGGCCATGTCATATGGGGTACATAGGTTGCTGGGGCGCACAGTTATGGTATTGGAATGCCAGATAGGGAATATAGATAAGTAGGTCCCACATGATGTGGTGACCTGGGAGAGTTGACACAAAGTGGGGGACTGATCTAGAAGAGCCCCAGGGAACACTCGAGCAACATAACTACAGAATGTATCCTGAAACCCAACATGAGCAAGGGCATAAATCAGGACACATGCTAGCATGGCTAATCAATGGAGAAAAGGGTGGGAGTACTGTTGTGTCTCTTAAGGCCGTCATTAGAGAAGTACAGCCAGCTCAAATTGCCATATTTGACCAATTTGCAGAACTTTACAAGGCACTACATTAAAAAGTGCAACAACAGTTATGAGGCAGGCATAGATGCCATATTGCTTGAAGCACATTTACCTACAGTAAATGTGGCTACAAGGGTTTTTCTGAATGCTCCAATAGAGGACACAGACATGAGGTGGGCCTGTGGGCACATGAACACAGGGACAGCACCTGGTAGTGGTTGGCTGTCAATTGAATTTTACAAGCCGAATGTGGATTTGCTTTGAACACCTTAGCTAGCTATATATCAGGAGGAGTTTAAGATGAGAGTATTACTAGCTTCACTATGGGAGGAATATATAAAAGTTTAACCCAAACCTGGGAGTGACACCATTGGTTGCGAATCATATCCCCCATTGTCAATGATTAATATCAATGCTTAAATATTGGGGAAAATATTAGCACAATGCCTAGCAAATGCAGCAGAAGGGATAATACATGCTGATCAGATAGGATTTGTGGGTGGGAGCATCTGAAAGGCATTCTTAATTATGGAACAGGCCATGCAAAGAGAGAAACCAAGTACAATTGCCAGTCTAGATACCCACAAGGCTTTTGATAATGTTAATTGGGTATTTATGGACCATATATTACAATGCTATGCCTTAGAGGCAGATTACTTACAATGGGTAAAGATGATTTATAATGTGAGCAAGGCAAGAGTGAAAGTAGGTAATAGAGTGTCAGACAGTTGGTCGATAGAGAGAGGAATTCGGCAGGGATGTCCTCTTTCTCCACTGATATTTTCCCTAATTATGGAACCACTGGCACAAATTATATATACCAAACACACCAACAATGGTATCATGGTGGTCGGAAAGTGACAAACATCTTAATATGTGCTGATGATATACTGTTAACACTGAAAAATCCAATGACCACAGTACATTAGCAAAAGTGGGATGCACTCAGAGTTCTGCCCTTAACCCTTTGCAAGAAATAGACAGCTACACAGTTACAGGTTAAAACCATACTACATATATGGGGACAAGCATCTAAAAGAGAAGGGGGTGAGTGCATTTATATGCAGCAGCTGATTCCCTGGTACTCTGGGATTAGCCCAATGATGCTGCCTTTCCTGAGACACAGAGGTAAGAGAGATACTCCACATGACATGGGAGGCCTGTTGAGGATGGCCATATGGCGGGCTGCGTGGATTTTAGTGATAAATGGGGGACAGCTGGTGGATGCTCCCTGTTATATGCTGGTTTGGCAGTGGCTGTTCGCAAGGCATAGGAAGGATTTCCACAAGAACCGGAAAAACAGGTTTTAAACCAGAACCTCCCAGACATGGGAAGTGAGGCCAAACTCATCACTCAAATTTACTCATTGTTGATACCATGCACAACTACTTGTATAACCACACTGAAGACGCAATGGGAAGGTGATATGGGCATGGAGTTAAGGGAAGGGGACTGGACATCCATTTTGGGTAACTGCAGGAGAGTTACACGTAATGCAAGATTGAAACTTATACATTAAGAATGTGTATAGAGGGATTACATCACACCACAGTGGCTTCACAGACTACATTCTTCCAGATCTGAACAGAACCTCAAATGCAGAATAACAGAGGAAACCTATATTCCCATGTGGTGGACATGCCAGGTGTGAATGCTTTTTGAGGTGAAGTAATTCAGAATTCAGGAATACTAACAAAATTGCAAATACAGTCAATGATACAGAAGTGCTTACTGGGTCTAATCACCCTTAACAAATACACTTAATATGTGGAGAAGGTATTGAAACCAGTCCTTACTGTGGCAAAGAGGTCTATAGCACTAATGTGGATGTCCAAATGACTGCTTACACGAAATTTGCGAGGTGGGTACGAGCTAAATGTAGGGTAAGCCACAGGTTGGTTTACAACAGAGTGGAACAGGGAGAAACAGGGAGAAAGGATGTAATGGGACTTAGTAGAAGTCCGGATACAAGAGAAAATGAGAGATCCTCAAATGGGACAAGATGTGGAGAGGACAGTTGATTAATACTCTTTAGATATGTCTGTGATGCTAATCTGCTGTAATTCAATGCAATAGTGCTAATTATGCTGTTTAAGTGATCCAGTGCTATTTATGGATTCATATTTATTTGCACAGAGTGTGACTCACATACCTCTTCTGTTGTAGGTGCTGGTGGGAGGAAGATAAGACAAGTTAATGAATTGTAATGTTATTTTCTTTTAAAATCAATAATTTATTTTAAAAAGGAAGATGGAGCCTAAGGCAATGGGATTGATGTGTTAGGTTGTTACAAAGCAAAGGAAAAGAAATTGAAAAGGAAACCACACTAGAAATTTTCATGTGGGCAAGAACCAAGAAGACAGCCAAACCTTCTCTCCCATCTTACAGTTTGGGACCAATCTTTTTACTCTTGGTACTTGTCTTCATAGCAGTGTTAGAATTTTGTAAAGTCCTCACAATCACTTTTATTTCAAATCAAGTCTCCCTAGGAAATCAGCAGCAGCTGGCATAAGAGGAGTGGACAACAGAGCAGATGGAAAGCAATGAGGATGGAGACCCTGAATACATTAAAATGGAGAGAATGTGGAGGTACGGTGAACAGATTTCTTATACGAGCTCTGCACATTTGTTTTGAGTGGCATTACAGAAACACCTCAGATAAGGTTCAAAACTCTTTTGGCTTTCTATCCACTGGTTTGTTGGTAGTAACCTAAGGACAGGATAGAGCAAATTGAGCACAAGAACCTATTCATGTGCTGACAGCTGCTGTCTGATATTATAGTGTCATTGATCCAATGCTGACAGATGGAAACCTCAAGAACAAAGAAAAGTAAGCCATTTTAGAAAAGAGGTCTACTATGACCATGATCATTTGCTGCAAGGGATAAGTCCATAATAAAGTTGAAAATTGTGTGCCATGGATTAAAAGAGGAAGGCAAAGTCTGGCGAAAGCCCAAAGGCTTATTGTACATTGCCTTCAATTGTGTACAAACAGGACAGGATTTACCATAAAACTCTACATCTGTGTAAGCAGAAGGCTATCAGAAGGAATGTAGGACTAGCTATAAGGTTGACTTAACTCTGCAGTGACGTTCTACTGTAGTCTCAGGACACATTTCCTGAACCTCGTTTGAAGGACTTTTGTAGGGATTAACCAGGTCTGCTGGAAAAAATATAGATTCTAGTGGTAGGCCAAGGATACTTGACTCTGCAGAATATTAAGGCCCATATTTATACCTTTTTAGCGCTGCATTTGCATCATTTTTTGACACAAAATCTGCACAAACCAACAAAATACAATTGTATTTTGTACGTTTGCGCTGCTTTTGCATCACAAAATGATGCAAATGCGGAGCTAAAAAAGTATAAATATGAGTCTAAGTTCTTTGAGAGAGATCACAGTATAATAGTCTCACACTCCAAAAATGAGCTTGATAGATAGACAACTTTGTTAGAAAACAAAAGGACTGGAGTCTCAGAATCCTTAACCAAATGTCCCATCTACATGTCTCTGTGTCTTGGATGTGAGTTACATAGAAATCATACTGATAAAATACATGCGGCCAGCAAGCTTGTCTGCTGTTTTTAAATTGCATGCTTCCAGAAATGGAAGGACTGATGATCAATTTGGATCTCAAAAAATTCAACTGCTGTCATTAACAGATGCTGCCACTCCATGCAAGCATGCTTGAGGGCAAAAACTTAGTGTTTCAGAACTGAACCCCATTGTTCTCATGTATTCAGGGCAAGGAAGAGATACAAATCTGGATGCTTCAGCTTCTCACCCTTCTAGAGCTGAAATAGCACTCCTCAACAGCAAAATTTGAAGCATCAGTAACAACAGAAAACTTTATGGATGGATCTGGGTGTCTCAGAATAGGAGCTGGGTGAAAGCCTCCTTGAGATTGACCAAGGCCTCTTGGGCTATAAGAATTAAAAAAACCTTTAACTATGTTTTCCTTCTTCAAAGTGGCAGTGTTAGAAATGGGGTCTCTGGTTGGCAGTCAGGTTACCCCCTGTCCAAGCAAGGACCCTCTCTCTAGTCAGGGTAAAAGAGAATCACCCTCAGCTAACCCCTGCTTACCCCCTTCGTAGCTTGGCACGAGCAGTAGGCTTAACTTCAGAGTGCTAGGTGTAAAGTATTTGTACCAACACACACAGTAACTTAATGAAAACACTACACACTGATATAACACAGGTTTAGAAAAATAGAAAATATTTATCTAAACAAAACAACACCAAAATGACAAACATCCACCATACACAAGTCAAGTTATCAATGAAAATGCAAAAAGAGTCTTCATGTAATTTTAAACACTCACTAACACTGTTAGCATGAAAATGTACCTTGGGCACATGAAAAATAACCCCGCTCGGGCGAGTGTGCATCAAAAAGGGTCTGTGATGCGTAGATTTCACTCAGGAGCGAGAACCTTTGTTGTTTCTCCTTTCGTCGGGTCGGGCGCGTTGTTCTTCTCTCCGCAGGAGAGCGATGCGTCGATCCGTTCAGGACTCTCGGGTCCAGGCAGGCCTTGCGTTGTTTTGACATGCCCAGTGGTACCTGCATCGGAAATCCAGCCACACGATGATCCGAAAACCACGCAGCGCGGGTTGTGAACTCACCAGCCTCCGTCAGCAATGCTGCACGTCGTTTCTCCAGCTCCGTACGTTGATTCTTCGGTCATATTGCAGGCGAGCGTAGATTTTCAGCCACAAAGCTGGCGGCGTGTTGATTTTCCAGCAGCAGATCGGAGTTGTGTAAATCTTTTCCCCGCATGGCGTTCTGTGCGTTGATTTTTCCTCTTAGGCTGCCAGCTTTTCCTTTCAGGGTCCCAGAAACTGGTTGGGCACCACTTGGCAGAGTAGGAGCCTCTCCAGAGACTCCAGGTGCTAGCAGAGAGAAGTCTTTGCTGTCCCTGAGACTTCAAACAACAGGAGGCAAGCTCTAAATCAAGCCCTTGGAGATCTTCACAAGAAGAAAGGCAATACAAAGTCCAGTCCTTGTCCTCTTACCCTGTTAGAAGCAGCAACTACAGGATAGCTCCACAAAGCAGAGTCACAGACAGGGCAGCTCTTCTTCCTCAGCTCTTCATCTCTTCTCCAGGCAGAGGTTCCTCTTAGTTTCCAGAAGTGTTCTAAAGTCTGTGGTTTTGGGTGCCCTTCTTATATCCATTTTGCCCTTTGAATTAGGCCTACTTCATAGGAAAGTCTCTCTTTATTGTGAAATCCTGTCTTGCTCAGGCCAGGCCCCAGACACACACCAGGGGGTTGGAGATGGCATTGTGTGAGGGCAGGCACAGGCCTTTCAGGTATGAGTGACCACTCCTCTTCTCCCAGCACATATGGCTCATCAGGAAATGCAGACTACACCCCAGCTCCCTTTGTGTCACTGTCTAGTGTGAGGTGCAACCAGCCCAACTCTCAAACTGATCCAGACAGGAAATCCACAAACAGGCAGAGTCACAGAAATGGTATAAGCAAGAAAATGCTCACTTTCTAAAAGTGGCATTTTCAAACACACAATCTCAAAATCAACTTTACTAAAAGATGTATTTTTAAACCGTGAGCTCAGAGACCCCAAACTCCACATGTCTATCCATTCCCAAAGATAATCTACACTTTAATCATTTTTAAAGGTAGCCCCCATGGTAACCTATAAGAGGGACATGCCTTATAACAGTGAAAAACTAATTTAGCAATATTTCACTGTCAGGACATATAAAACACATTACTATATATCCTACCTTAAACATACACTGCACCCTGCTCTTGGGGCTACCCAGGACCTGCCTTAGGGGTGCCTTACATGTAAGAAAAGGGAAGGTTTAGGCCTGGCAAGTGGGTACACTTGCCAAGTCGAATTTACAGTTAAAACTGCACACACAGACACTGCAGTGGCAGGTCTGAGACATGATTACAGAGCTACTTATGTGGTTGGCACAACCAGTGCTGCAGGCCCACTAGTAGCATTTGACATACAGGCCCTGGCACCTCTAGTGCACTTTCCTAGGGACTTACTAATAAATCAAGTATGCCAATCATGGATAAACCAATTACCCATACAATTTAAATAGAGAGCATATGCACTTTAGCACTGGTTAGCAGTGGTAAAGTGCTAAGAGTTCAAAAGCCAACAGCAACAGGTCAGAAAAAATAGGAGGTAGGAGGCAAAAAGATTGGGGATGGCCCTGCATACAATCAAAAGTCTAACAGGCAGATATATGGCTACTCATGTAGCAAAATATTTTCTGGGCTGCCTCTAAATGTTAGCCAGCTTTAAGAAGCTCTGGATCGCTTTGATTAACCTCTTAGCTGCTGGGCCTTCCCCACCCCGTGCTGAGCCCTTTTTTTGGCTATTTGGGGTAGTTTGCGCTTAGGCCTTCATAACTGTTTGTCCACATAAGCTATCCACACCAAATGTGCATCCTTTTTTTCCAACATCCTAGGGATTCTAAAGGTACCCAGAATTTGTGGGTTTTCCGGGAGGAGACCAAGAAATTAGCCAAAATACAGCAAAACTTTTGTTTTTTTTAAAATAAAATGGGAAAAAAAGGGCTGCGAAAGAAGGCTTGTGTTTTTGTTTCCTGTAAATAGCACCAGCAAAGGGTTTGCAGTGCGAAAATCACCATCTTCCTTGCTTTCAGGAACAGCAGACTTGAATAAAAAAAAACTAATTTTTCAACACAATTTTGGCATTTTACTGGGACATACTTAATTTTTACTGTTTTTGGTGCTTTCAGCCTCCTTCCAGTTAGTGACAGGAATGGGTGTGAAACCAATACTGGATCTCAGTAAGCTAAGCATTTCTGAAAAGTAGACAAAATTCTGAATTCAGCAAGGGGTCATTTGTATAGATCCTACAAGGTTTTCCTACAGAAAATAAAAGCTGAAATAAAATAATATTGAAATTGAGGTAAAAAAACAGCCATTATTCTCCATGTTTTACTCTGTAACTTTTTTCTGCCGTATCAGATTTTTTAAAGAAATATACCGTTACTTGTGCTGGACTCTTCTGGTTGCAGGGATATATAGGGCTTGTAGGTTCATCAAGATCCCTAGGTACCCAGAGCCAATAAATGAGCTGCGCGTTGCAATGGGTTTTCATTCTATACCGGGTATACAGCAATTCATTTGGTGAAATATAATGAGTGAAAAATAGGTGTCAAGTAAACCTTTGTATTTCCAAAATGGGCACAATATAAGGTGTAGTGATTACTTGCACATCTCTGAATTTCAGGGTGCCCATTCTAGCATGTGAATTACAGGCCATTTCTCAAATAGACGTCTTTTTTACACACTGTCTTACATTTGGAAGGAAAAAATGTAGAGAAAGACAAGGGGCAATAACACTTGTTGTGCTATTCTGTGTTCTCCCAAGTCTCCTGATAAAAATGGTACCTCACTTGCGTGGGTAGGCCTAATGCTTGCGACAGGAAATGCCACGAAACACAATGTGGACAGATCACATTTTCCTAAAGAAAACAGAGCTGTTTTGTGCAAAGTGCCTAGCTGTGGACTTTGGCCTCTAGCTCAGCCGGCACCTAGGGAAACCTACCAAACCTGCACATTTTTTAAATCTAGACACCCAGGGGAATTAAGGATGGGCTAACTTGTGGGGCTTTCACCAGGTTCTGTTACCCAGAATCCTTTGCAAACCTCAAAATGTGGCCAAAAAAACACTTTTTCCTCACATTTCGGTGACAGGAAGTTCTGGAATCTGAGAGGAGCCACAAATTTCATTCCACCCAGTGTTCCTGCAAGTCTCCTGATAAAAATGGTACCTCACTTGTGTGGGTAGGCCTACTGCCCGCGACAGGAGATGCCACAAAACACAATGTGGACACATCACATTTTCCCAAAGAATACAGAGCTGTTTTTTGCAAAGTGCCTAGCTGTGGATTTTGGCCTCTAGCTCAGCCGGCACCTAGAGAAATCTACCAAACCTGCACAGTTTTGGAAACTAGACACCTAGGGGAATCCAGGATGGGCTGACTTGTGGGACTCTTACCAGGTTCGGTTACCCAGAATCCTTTACAAACCTCAAAATGTGGCCAAAAAAATACTTTTTCCTCACATTTCGGTGACAGAAAGTTCTGGAATTTGAGAGGAGCCACAAATTTCCTTCCACCCAGCATTCCCCCAAGTCTCCCGATAAAAATGGTACCTCCTTGTGTGGGTAGGCCTAGTGCCCGCAACAGGAATAGATCACACAACCGTCAATGTTTGTATTTACATGAGGCAACTGTTGACCCTTGGGTAATCCATTCCTGACGCAGGCACTAGGTATAGGCACTCAAGTGGGGTAGTGTTTTTATCAGGACAGGTGGGGAACCACTGGGTGGTAGAAATTTTGTGGGTCCTAGCACATTCCTGTAGTTTGTGTGATAGAAATGCAATAAAAAGTGTTTTTATTCAACATTTCAGCTTTGCAGGGTATTCTGGGTAAGAAAACTTTGGGGAATCCACACAAGTCACACCTCTGTGGACTCCCCTGGATGTCTAGTTTCCAGAAATGTTTGGGTTTAGTATGTTTCCGTATATGGCCGCCGAACCCAGGACCAAAAACACAGGTGCCTGCCTTACAAAACCAGTTTGTTTTGTGATAGATAATTTTGATGTCTCCACAAAATTGGGGAGCTCCCAAGAGAGCACTCTCTCCCTGTGCTTTCCACCACATTCACATGCTCTCTGGGTTGGGCTAACCCACTATTGCCCCGTTGCACAAACTGTGCTTGCGAAGGTACAGCAGGACTGTCCTCATCACCTCCCTCATAATTACTGGAAGAGGAGTTATCGAATGGGATTCCTCCGACTGAAAAATCACCCCCAGAGTCTGCACCATTGTCCTATCCATCAGATGCTGTCTCAGTATCTGCTGTCTCAATCTCTGATCCTATGTCAGAACTGTCCTCGATAACCCGAGTGACGGCGTCAGCAGCAGTCATCCATCAAGATGCCATCTCTGCTACTGGCTAAACTGTTGCTCTAAAACACTAGCCTATGTAGACAGTCACAAAATTGCTGGCGTGTGTGTGATACGTGCAACAGTAGAGGTCACCTTACCTGCGCTTCTTCCATCAATCAACAACTTCTTTCAAGACACTCAAAAAACGCCTTGTCGCATTCCATTCATCACAGTCTTTAGCACCTCCTGCGCCCAGTCCAACAATCATTATTGGTACACCCACTCCCATGTCCTCTTCCTCGGATTCCCTCATTACCACCCAGCAAAAGTGCCCTTCATCTCTCCATAGCCTCCCCCCACCCCGCACATACATTTCATTTATATTATAGCACAGGTAATGCCTGACTTTACTAATGTACTCAGCTATTTACATAAAATACAGATTTGCTCTTTGCAGTAGGCATATAAACCTTCTGCGCTTCTTTTTGGCACTAAAATTGCCACTAGACAAAAGTCTGATCCTTTTGTAGCAGAAACATAATCACAAGACTTACTTGACTTTTTTATTGCTGCCTAAGAGCTACAGTTGAAATGCGTCAGTTGAAGTATGTGCATTGCTTTGAAGACGCAAGCTGCAACTGCAAGACAACTGGTGGCATATATATATATATATATATAATATTATATACATATATATATATATATTTATATATATATATATATATATATATATATATATATATATATATGTATACATTCAAAAAAGAATAGAGAACTCTGGATAGTTCCCAAGTTTAGGTGGAGAGCAGCTCTAGTAAGGAGCACCCTGCAACACCAGCGACACTCTAGATTTGCTCACCTCAAATTTAGCAAAGTTTTTAAGCATAGGATCAGCACAGTGCTATCCACGCCGAGCTAGATACTGACAAAGTATTTTGCCATTTGTACAGCAAAGTCTTTGAGCATAGGTTTGACACAGTGTCAACCTTGCCAGGCTGTAAAATGACAAAAATTATTTACCACTCCAGGCACAGTATTACAGCTTTGGACTGGTAAAATACTGTCCAAGCAAAACCTGGAATGAGTAAAAGCAAACCCTGACGTGTTTCGCTCTCATTAGAGCTCATCAGAGAGGTTTAGCTTTGTCCAGACACAAGGGAGCACCCAGTATAAGTCAAAACAAATCCCTTTCGTGTTAGAGTGATGCACAGATTAGTCAAAAAAGAATAGAGAACTCTGGGTAGTTCCCAAGTTTAGGTGGAGAGCAGCTCTAGTAAGGAGCACCCTGCAACACCAGTGACACTCTAGATTTTCTGTCCTCAAATGTCTGTTTATCTAGCAAAGTTTTTAAGCCTAGGATCAGCACAGTGCTATCCACGCCGAGCTAGATAGTGACAAAGTCTTTTGCCATTTGAAGAGCAAAGTCTTTAAGCATAGGTTTGACACTGTCTCGACCTTGCCGAGCTGTAAAATGACAAAAGCATATATATATATATATATATATATATATAGATATATATATATATATATATATATATATATATATATATATATATATATATATATATATAGATATATATATATAGATATATAGATCACTTTTATATGTGGGTCTGGTTTTCCTGGGGCATGCATTGACAAAAATGAACTGTATATATATATATATATATATCCATGTAGATAGATATAGCTATCTACATAGATAGACATATCTATATATATATAGATCTATATATATTTATATATAGATCTATATTTTTTTTAGTAGTTGTATGGTTTTCTTGGGGACCAAAATGGCCCCCAGGGAAACCCTACAATTACAAAAAAAAAAAGTATTGCCCCCACAGGGGGTTGACCTGTCCACGGGCGACCCCCTATCAATTTCTTCATTTTTTAATATATTTTTTTAAATAGCCCCTAGGGGGGACACCTACCTTCATGTTAAAAAATATGCCCCCGGGGAGGGGGAGACCGTTTTTCGAGATGGCTGACCCCCCAAGTGAAATCCCTGGTGTCTATTGGTGTTTCCTGGCCCTGCGATCGGGGGCCAAGAACTTCGTTCAGGAAGGCCTTGTGTGAAAGGGGAGAGTCTCCCCTTTCACACAAGGCCTTCCCGAACGTCGGGAAGGCTGTTTGGGGCCGTGTTTCCAATCGGAGCAGGAAGCTAAGAGGATCTATAGATAATCCACTCCAGTTCTTTGGAACTCACACTCCTCTAGTTACAGGATAGATGTTTTTACCCAAGTCACCGAAGGACAAATGAACATGCACTTGATGTTCCGGAAGGAAAGCAAAGAAGATCAGGATGTTGTCCAGGTATACCACAAGAAACTGATACAGGATTCTAGGGATTTGCTATTAATGAATCTCTGGAAAACTGCTGGAGCACTGGTAAGGCCAAAGAACACAACCCAATAGTCATAGTGCCCAAAGGGTGTCCAAAGGTCCTTCTTCCAATTATCACCCCTATTTACCAGGAGAAGATAGAAACCTCTATGGAGGTCGAACTTTGTGAAATATTTAGAGGCATATTTATACTCCGTTTGCGCCGAATTTGCGTCGTTTTTTTCAACGCAAATTCGACGCAAAACTAACTCCATATTTATACTTTGGCGTTAGACGCGTCTAGCGCCAAAGTTCATGGAGTTAGCGTCATTTTTTTGCGTGAACACCTTCCTTGCGTTAATGATATGCAAGGTAGGCGTTCCCGTCTTAAAAAATGACTCCGATGCATATGCGTCGTATTTATACTCCCGGGCAAAAATGACACCCGGGAGTGGGCGGGTCTAAAAAACCCGCATTAGCGCCGGATTTTAGCGCCTGGGTCAGGGCAGGCGTTAAGGGACCTGTGGGCTCAGAATGAGCCCAGAGGTGCCCTCCCCTGCCCCCAGGGACACCCCCTGCCACCCTTGCCCACCCCAGGAGGACACCCAAGGATGGAGGGACCCACCCCAGGGACATTAAGGTAAGTCCAGGTAAGTATTTATTTGTATTATTTTTTGTGGCATAGGGGGGCCTGATTTGTGCCCCCCTACATGCCACTATGCCCAATGACAATGCCCAGGGGACAGAAGTCCCCTGGGCATGGCCATTGGGCAAGGGGCCATGACTCCTGCTAAGACAGGAGTCATTTCAATGGGGGATGGGCGTCGTAAAAAAATGGCGCAAATCGGGTTGTGGCGATTTTTTTGCCTCAGCCTGACTTGCACCATTTGTGGACTCCCATACGCCATTTTCCCCCTACGCCGGCGCTGCCTGGTGTACGCCGTTTTTTTCAACGCACACCAGACAGCGCCGGCAGCTAACGCCGGCTAACGTCATTGAATAAATACGGCGCCCGCATGGCGCTTCAGAATGGCGTTAGCCGGCGTTAATTTTTTTGGCGCAAAACTGCGTTAGCGCAGTTTTGCGTCAAAAGGTATAAATATGGCCCTTAACACCCTGAACTGACTCAAGGATGTCCGAGATGAGTGGAAGTAGGTAATGGTCTTAAATGGTGAACTTATTCAATCCACGACAATCGATGCAAGGTTTTAGCTCTTTGGACTTCTTTGGGATGAAGAAGAGGGCAGCTCCAGCAGAGGAGGTTGACTGGACATTCAGGCCATTCTGAACGTATTCCCATACAGACTACTACTCACGTTGAGAAAGTGGCTCTGGGTAATGGCAAAATCCAAATTCCTATGCAGATGGAGCAAAACAGAAGTAGGTTTCTGAAAGACATCAATAACTTTTTCATATATCATATAAATCACAAGGTCTGGGCTACAGTAAAATGACACTGGTTTTCGGAAAGTTCTTGTACCACTAAAGCCCAACTGCCCCTGTCCAAATAACAACTGTCACTACAATCTGGGAAGAAAGAGAGATGATCTCAGTCTCTCAATTGAAGTAAGTATTGTTTGATTCCAGCCAGGGTATCCCAAGCATGGTGACATAGCTTGGAGACATCACTAGATCAAAGGTAATCATCTCTTCATGATTGCCTAAAGAGACTAATAGAGGAACTGTTATAGAATTAACCTGACCCCACACACCTTCAGTGGTGTGTCATGTTGTGTGCTACCTATTTGATATGCACCCCTTCTTTTGGTCGTAAACCTCTTCTGTTTCCTTTTTTGCCCATCACCAAGGCACCCCTATATGTCCTTTATGCTTCTCTTTGTCCCTATCCCCCTGGGCCCTGGTACATGCTTGGTTTCCATGGGTTTATGGTCCCCGGGGCCTTGCCTAATGTGTGCAAACTTATTAAAGACGGTCTTCATATTGACTGCACCTTTGGATCCAGAATGTTCCAAGTACCACATCCTCTTACACCCTGGGCCCAGAATGTTCCAACGACCATGCCCTCCCAAAATCTCACAAGATTTCAGGACTGGTGGCTATCTTGAGTGTGGCATTATAAATACTGTGCCCTAACCGACAATTTTGCTTGGCTTTAGAACCCTGAGAGAGAAGGAAGCTGTGACTAAGAAGTCTTGACTCAGAAGATGAAAACCAAAGCTGGAAGAATACTCACTAGTGAAGTCGACACAGGTTCAGTCCCTGTTCCTTCTCACTGGTGCCCAACCCCTATTCAGACTCCTGTGAGAGGAAAATAAGAAAAACAAACATTAGCAAAGTAAAAGAAAATGCAGTAAGACAATACTGTCACTCCTATCAGGACAATAAACTCTGATTAACAGATCACCACACTAAAATGAAATACTTCATAAGCTTTTGGCACCTTAGCATGAAAAGGCATTGAGTGAGAGCCAGAAAAGTGCAAAATGTGTATTTTGTTGCGTGCATTGCTTTAATTAACCCAAATACTTTTGTGTAAAACGTGATCTTCTTTCTGCAACAACAAGGTTCAGAGACTTGTAAGAACAATTGAAAGAATAATCCGAAAGTTCAGAATTTCATAAGAGGTATACTAAACCTAATCCAAGGGAGTTGCGGTTGAGGAAATCTTGAAAGCAAGAATCCCTTCCCTTTTGTTCCACGGAAAATATGTTAAAGAAAAAATCATCACATAACACAAAGAAAAGATGACCTAGAAACATCTAATAGAAGCAAAAGCCAGTAAGCGAGAGAAGGCACAGGTGATGGGAGTGCCTAAGGAGGGCAATCAATAGAGTGCTGCTGTAAAACTGTGTTGTTCCCAAATCAACTGGGGAGATATCTAATGGTCCTTCGCGTACCCACTCTTCAGAGCTTCGGACAATACATTTGCAGAGGGCACAACAATTGGGGGTCTAGAGCCGTGTTCCCACTCACCAGGACATCCAGCCAGACCCCCTATCTGGCAGTGACAGTCCAGCCCACACCGAAGAAGAGCTACTCTCTTTCTTTCTCTCTAATCCCAATTCCCCTTCCCTTCAAGGCTTCTCCTCAGACCAGTGTAGAAAGGTATTGAGCTGAGCAGAGAATACAAGAGGCCTTTGCTTCTGCAGAGGCCTGAGATTCAGGTGAGTGAAATTGGAGTAACATCGACATCTACCACTAGTTTCCAGATATGACTTCTCCTCACTGGAACTTGGATCCTCTGGGCACCACTGAAGTCCATATGCAGTCAGGAGCGACTAGAACCTAAGAGTGTTAAGAAAGAGATAGACCGTCAATGATGGATTTAAAGAACTAATGCCCATATTTATACTTTGTTTGCACAGGATTTGAGTAATTTTTTTTTTTACGCAAATGCAGTGCAAACTTAACTCCATGTTTTTATTTTGCTGCTATGCCCGTCTAGTGTAAAAAATATGGAGTTAACGTCATTTTAAGGATGCGTGAAACCGCCTTGCGTCAATGAGATGCAAGGTAGGCGTTATCCAACAGGGCAAAAATGACACACGGGTGGAAGGTAGACCCGAAAAATGACGCTAAACTCGATTTTGGTCAAAATCTATCACCTGGGTCAGGGCAGGCATTAAAATGAGGCAAACACACCACTACTTAAGGAAAACATACACAAGCAACATCACAGACCAACAGGACAACATGGAGGTGCTACTGATGCAGGTTGCAAGATGACGCTGAGGACAGGACCAACGGCAGCAGCCACCACCACCCCAACGCAGCCCACAAAGGCAACACAGAAGTCAGGAGAGGGTCTTCAGGACCAGGACAACCCTCCATGGCCTCAGGGAACAGGACATCATCCAGAGGTATCGACTGAATTGGCAAGCCATTCAGCAGCTGCTGCGCCATATTGAGCCACAACTAACAGTTAACCTGCAGACACCACAAAACATACCACCGGTGACCAAGCTGCTAGCTGTCCTGCATATGTTGGCAAGTAGCTCCTTTCAGACAACGGGTGACCTGGTTGCTGGGGTATCACAGCCCTCATTCTCGGCTTTCCTGCCCAAAGTGTTAGATGCCATAATCTCCTTCACACCCCGCCACATCAGCTTCCCCAACACCCAGCAGAAGCAGCAGGAGATAAAACAGGGCTTCTGTAAAATCCATGGCTTCCCGCATGTGCTTGGTACAATTGACTGCACCCATGTCCAGATCGTCTGACCTGCAGTAACAGAGTGCCTATTCTGGAACAGAAAGCGCACACATTCCATCAATGTGCAGGCCATAGTTGACCACCAGGGATTGCTCACTAACATCTTGGCCACGTATCCTGGGAGTGTCCATGATTCATTCATATTCCACCACAGCAAGATCAATCAGCACTTCCAGGATGGACAATATGGCAATGGCCTGCTAGTCAGTAAGTTAATAAACCTAGCAATATACACACAGCACAACAACCCTGTAGGAAACAAAAAACATGCACTACTATATTGACAGGAGGGCAGGATGACACTGAGATCTGACACTGATAGTTATGTCGTACACCCTGACACAATGGAATACACACCTCTGGACAAATGACGGCTGCCATAAACATTAGGTGCCACTCTAGAGCAATAAGGGACCAATGTCAAAGCCCACAGTGACAATCACATGGTCTGCCCTGGAAGTACAACTTGGAAGATGAACCATTTACAATTACATTAGGCCACATAGTCAATCTGGCACACTCTCAAGCAGTATGTAGCATGGGAGGGGTGTGCAATGTGTGTTGCAGCAGGTCTAATACCATGAGACACATAGCATGATGATGTTGACTCACATGTAACTGACACAGAAATACTGAGGCAGTCCCAACATCATACATCACTCTTGGGGTGCCATTGCCTGGTAGAAATGAGGAAGTGGACTGTGCTTTGAACACATATTGATGTGGCACGAATGCAAACTTCACACTGCTGCACACACTGAAAGAGCCAATTGTCCATCAAAATAGCATATGTACAGGGAGATGGCCCTTCCTGCACAGACACATCCACTTCTACAAGGCAGTAAGCCAGGTTCCCTGGAGCAAGTTCAGTAGTGCAGGTGCACTGTTGCACATGAGCTACTGGCAGAGGAAACATCAAAGGTTTACCTCAAACCAAGTCACACATGAGACAATTGTGCATTGTCAATACTGAACACCTCAGTGCTGCCAACTTATGGAGATGTGTTGTGCATTGTCACCTAGCCAAATCAAAGCGCCTCACTGTTGGATTCCATCTGCAATGATATGTGTCTAAATGGATGGGAGGTCCAGGCCATGTAGTGCAACCATGTTACCACCACATCGGAATCTATTGTGTGTGTGGAAGTATCATGTCCCCTCCAGTGAAACCACACTAAAACGTGTTGGACAAAACACAACACATTGAACATATATACTAATCAACAGTTTGGGAAAAAAATCATAGATCCCAGGTCAATGAACCAAACACAAGTTGTCAAGTCACACAACCCACAGCTGAAAAACCCTCACAGAAGCCCAGGATCTCACACAATACCACAAACACATATGACTCATAGACAACACAAGATATCATCTGCCATGCTACATGACATTCCTGTTGCAAGCACTAACAAAATACTCACTCCTATTATCTTTTTTAGCAGATCAGGGTTACGGGATCCAGCCATGGATCATAACCCTATTCCCCAACCCAAGCACAGCAGCAGAACGTGCCTATAATGAAGCACTTCAGAGGACACACACCATTGTGGAAACGACCTTTGGCATCCTGAAGTGCAGATTCAGGTGCCTGGATATCAGAGGAGGCAGCCTCCTATATGCCCACACATTGTGTGTAAAATTGTACTTACCTGTGCTTTCCTGCACAACATTTGTATGAGGAGGAACATCCCTCTATATGAGCCAGAGCAAGAACTGCCTGAGGAGGATGGTTTCAGGGAAAATGAGGAGGAAGAGCAGAACACAGCTGCAGGAAGGCACCACAGACAACAAATTGTACAAAACTTTTTCACTCAATAGTCACTCTATACACCTTGTTAAGATATGTAAATAACACCGTACTTGATCACACAATCCTGCTCTGGTGTCTTCATTCTCCAACACATGTTCCTAAGGAATCTGAGTATTACCTCAGGTAGCATGTTACAAAGACATATCTGACTACTTCTGATGCAACATCACATGTGATGCGTATGATTGTATAGTAAACATCACACACATATAAAAAATACTCACCTCTTGAATGTCACATATGAAGGACAAAATCAATGGACCACAGCATATGACTCACATCCACATTGCCAACAAGGTCTACTGCAGCACATGACACTACTATAACATCTCCAATCATAATGTAAATAAGCGCCCCATTCATGAGGCAATGGATGTGAAATATCAGTGGAAACAGGAATGTATGAACAGACCCCTGACATTAGTAAGTGTGACATTTGCAATCTCTGCAAGGAGCTTGTGTGACAAGTGGGGCATCACTTGTGAAAATGGATAGCAAGAGTGTCACAAGTATGACAAGCAATGTTCACAACACATGCCCTGCGCAGTCCATCCCTGGAAATAAGTCCTGCCACTGCCATGTGTTACGTCTCTGCCCTCCCATATCTAGGGGGTTCTCTAAACGGACTATCTGTACCCTGGGAATCATCATTAACACATACCCAGAGTCCCTTTCTGACTCCTGTTTGCTTCCCTTTTCCATATGGCATGCTATAGAAGAACTACATTAGCTTGCATGGACTTCAGGTCTCTAATGCGTTGCCTGGTAGTCGGTAAGACCTGTAATCTTCTGTCGATTGCCTCCTATGGGAAAAGTCTGGTTGTCCCTTTATACTGGATTCTCTCCTCCAGGACTTGTGAGAGACTAAAGCTACACACATCTGTGACCTCTCTTGTGCAGCCCCGGCCTTGCTGCTGCCTGGAACTGCTTATAAGCTGCCTTTCCCTGAAGTTCCTCATCATGCATTGGAGTACGATTCCTTTGTTGTTCAGACCACTTGTTGGATTGTGTTACAGTCCTGTTTCAGCCTTAACCTGCTCTCTGTTTACCCAGTCTTGTTCCTGGTTGTTTCAGTCAGAGTCTGCTCCCTGTTTTTCAGCCTTTTCCATGTTTGTTTCTGCCAGAGACTGCTTTCTGTTTCCCAGACCTGTTCCAGCCTTTGCGTCAGCCTGAGCCTGTTCCCTGTTCCTGGCTTTGCCTCCTAGTTGGTTCCTTCGCTTTCTGTTTCCTCTTGGGTTATCATGTCTGGTAAGTGTCCTATCAGTTCTCAACTGTGTAGAAGTGTTTTCCTTTGTTCTTGGGTTGCCACCTGGTTTCCAGGAGGCAAATCCAGCCCACATCCTTTGTCTAGTGTTGCCTGTAGCCTTTAGTGCCTAACAGTGACAGTGTGCTATGGCTGTATTCCAAGAATTCCCATTCTGTCTCCAGCCGGAACCCCAAGGGCTAGTCTTGTGTATGTGAGTACAATCCTTGTTTGTGCCCTAAGGGTCCAGAAACAGAATCACTTCTGCTGCCTCCTTTCTATGGGGCTTGCGCAGTGACTATCGGTAAGATTAATCTGCACAGAGGCACTGACATTCCCTGTTGCTGTGGAACGTTCTGAGCCTTGCCCTGTGTACACCTTTAGTGATAACCCCAACGTGTTTGTCTATTACTGACCGTTCCATATTTGTTCACACTAAGGTTGCTCTGCCTTCACCTTTCTACTTTCTTTGCCTTACCATAGCTGGCCTTTCCCCTTGTATGCCTTTAGCTGCTCCTCTGCTTTGGTACACTACCTCCTGCGAAATACTCTGTGAACTCAAGGGGTGCCCCTAACTGAGTCCTGACTAGACCCGCCCGAAACCGCGACACCATGGAGCCCAATCCTGACACAGGGTACACATGCTGGACACTTCAGTGGAATGCACATCTGAAAATATGTGAACACATGCAGCCAGGGCAGCAGGTACACTACAGTAACACAAGTAACATAGGTAATTGTAATGAGTCAAACTGACGTGTACCAAACATTTTATGGGTTGAATTAAGGCACAGTGTCTCAAAAACAGTATGTACCAAACATGTACACATGTCAGACGTTTGTGTAGTCCACACACAAGTCACCATGAAGTCGTAGCCAACAATTAATGACATATGAGGGGTAACATATCATACATAGCACTCATCAGCCATCCTCAATCATTCCTGAGTTTTGTTTGTTGTGTGAAATGTAATGTCCCCAAAGTCAAATAACTACACACATCACATGAGTCAACGCACATTAAAAACACAAATCATGACTGTTGTACATCAGTGATTGCCATCAGATGTAGATAAACATTTGGAACACATTCATACATTTGCATGACGTCCAATGTATTGCATGCTGTTCCTTCAGAAAAACACATATTTTTGTTACAGATCATTCACACCAAAAACACACAGTTGCGTACTCTAACACATGTGGCCAACCACTATGCCACACACTGCAGGCCATACCATTCTATCTTCATTTTGATACAGGGTGCATGCATGTTAAATATTACAAATTCACGCAATCACAGATTGAGTCAAAAACTTTGACACGATTGCGTCGAAAAATCACACAAACTAACCATACATGGGCCCTTAGCGTAGATTCCACCTGCGCCCCACACGCATGCGGATATCTATTGATATTGAAGTCTACAGATAATGCATAGTATTTTGCCGCACATGTAGGTTATACGTCAAAAAGATTCACACAAACATCCTATGTGTCAAAAAAATACACGCTTGATGGAAAACGGGCCGCAAAGGGGACAGAAAGTGATGTAATAGGAAATCCTGTTTACAGGCATGGTACAGTGGGTGTACTTTCACTTTCACTTTACAGTCTGTGCTATTTTTTGACTGTGTGGCTGTGTCTTGGTGTTGCTGGTATCTCGATTCCGTTTGTTGTATCTTGTGGTGGCTCGCTTGTGTCTTTTGTGAATTCTATTTGTTTATTGTACCTGTGCATGTGATTTTGTGTAGTTTAGTGTCTTTCAGTTTGAATTTGTACTGTCAGGTGTCTGTCTGGGGGTTAGATTAGTTGGGTTAGATGGGGTTCTTAGGTTTGGGCTGTAAGTTTCATTTTTTTCATTTATTTTCCTTTTTTTACAAATCCTCAGTTTTGATTTGTTGTTTAGGGACATGTGGGGAAGGGAGAGGCTGACCTGCATGGGGGAGGAGGAGCTTGGGGCTTTGTGTGGCTGGTGTGCCACTTCCTTCCCTTGATGCTGGAGATGGGTGGGGGTGTGATATAGGAGTATCACACAGAGGCTAGGCGGCTGCGGTCGGGCAAGGTGCTGTACCACCTCAAAAGAGTCCTCCATACGAGCAGGAATGAGCACCAGCTGAAGCATCGCTGGCTGACCTGGTGGCCAGAAAGCAGGATATGCTGGACCACCTGGGTGTGGTGATCGGTGGCCCTGTTGGAGAGTATCACATTGACAAATGTGTACAGTAGAATGCTCTTGAGTGACAGTAGCAGATGTCTTGACGTGCTGCATGCAATGTTTGTGGCCTTGTTGAATGCAACAGAACAAAGTGTTAGTGTCCCAGTACTGAGATGGAGTCCACATGTCTATACATGTTAACAATGCAGGCCTGAGGTTTGTTGAGTCATGTACGACTATCACTTAGGGCCACATGTACAAAGCTATTTTTAACTGTCACAAACGGCCTACTTTTCAGAATTTGTGTGTTTACGTAAAAGAAAAATGTTTATTCCAATGCACATACCCAATTTTGCTGTTCTGCAATCACATTGCAGAATAACAAAACAGGGTTTTCTAATGGCATTTAGGAAGGGGCGTTCCCTTGCTGTTTGTGAGTTGCAGTCCGCTGATTGATTGTTTGGTGACAGCAAATGCCGTCACAAAACAATTGCAGTTACCACCAGTTTCAAGTTGGTGCTAACCCATTCGCAAAAGAGAAGGGATCCCCATGGGATCCCTTCTCCTTTGTGAATGCATGCCAAAAAATTGTTTCAGAGCAGGAAGTGGTCCCACGGACCACTGTCTGCTTTAAAAAAAATGTTTTAAGTTATAATATTTGTTTATGACGTGCTTTCCATTTACCCTTAATGAA
The DNA here is from genome assembly GCF_031143425.1 of Pleurodeles waltl. Taxonomy (NCBI): domain Eukaryota; kingdom Metazoa; phylum Chordata; class Amphibia; order Caudata; family Salamandridae; genus Pleurodeles; species Pleurodeles waltl. The sequence goes on from NC_090447.1 coordinate 785,100,996, forward strand.
ATAAGGCTGCATTTCAAAAAGAAAATACATCTTTATTCGAAAACAGTCACAGACATGGTGGTCTGCTGAGCCCAGCAGGCCAGCATCCCTGTGAGTGCCACCAGTCACACATTTCATGTGCAATAGCAACACCTGTGCCCATGAATTCTGTCAATGATGATCAGGTAAGACACTGTCAGCATACCACGTTTCACTGTATCAGGATAGCAAAGTGGGCAATCCATGTTTAGCACTACATTCTTCATTACACACTCATGACCCATGCTATTATGTTGACAAAGGGGACATTTACAGCTTGGGGGGCACTGCCAATGGGGCATTTGTTACCTACATACAGCTGTGCCACATCTGTCATGGACCACTGAATGCATGATAATTGCAGACTGAAAATTGAGCCACATGTCCATCACACAGTAACTCAGTATCCCTTGATGCCCAAGCCACAATACCTGAGTCAGTTGTATTGCAGTGCACCAGGGAAGTTCCATTGCAATTGTCACCAAAATACTAATCATGCCATGGAGTACCGTCTGAAATGGATTAGCCACAAATGGTTGTAGTTGGATTTAGCACCACATGATTGTTAGGCCCAGTGCATGTTTACAGATGTGTGGCTATCACTTACTGGAGTCTCAGAGTGAATGTGAGTTTGCAGTGGTATGTCTGTTGTGCTGTCTACATGCAGGATCACCAGCTCACTCATGTAAAATGTTACACACTGTGATATGTTGTCCACACGTTTGTACAGTGATCTGACATTAAGCATATATTTCCTTTCCATGTCTTACAGGTGGGCCTGCCCCTATGCCATTGGGGAAGTGGCTCGATTTTAGGATCCAGATGTACCCAGTAAGTGGGAAATTGTCTGTCCCATGTAGTGATTGCAGCTGTTGTGTGAGTGACTCTTGTGTGTTGCATTCATTGCAAGATATGATGAACTGGCAGATGATCTGATATCTTAATCAGCTGGATGTTGACATAGTGTTCCGTACAAGGGTTAGACATTCACAGGCAGAGAGTCATATCTTGGGAGTCTTTTGCTGCACAATAGGCAGCAGCGTGTGAACAAGGTGATTACTAGCCACATGTAGGCCCACATGTTACTTTGGAAGTGCTCCAGTGTCAGTATATTGGCACTAGCTCTTACCCTCATTCTTACAACACAGTGATGTATCAGTTTGTGCATCCCTGTATTGTAAAGTACATGTAGGACTGTATGGGTAACTGTCCCCCAGCATCTAGCCCCATAAGTTGTACTTTATTTACCTGACAGTTATGTGGTACATAATAGGCGTGCATGCAGGTCAAGGCCAGACGTGTGCTGGCATCAATGTGGGTGTTTTGGGAATTGTGTAGGCAGATCATGTGTTGATTATTGTTCACAACTGGACACATAAATATAGATGTGAATGAACTATGGATACCTTATTTCTAGGTAGCAGCCTTATGTGTTCCACTCACTAAATCCATGTACAAGTGGACATGCCTTTGTGGTTGTCCTCAACAGTGGTGATGATGTATTGCATGCCCACCCCCCTGAGGCACAGGGGTAGGGGAACAACATATATGTAGGTAGATGTGATGGTTACAGTGTGGGTGACAGTCATCTCATTCAAGCATGCATGTGTCCCAACCAACACTGACCCCTTATGATTAGCAACTGCATACCATCCTGCCAATTACATCTACAAGTCACTGGTCTTGTGTGCTTTGAAGTTGACTCAGATGATAAAGATTAGTCAGCCTGGCCCATTTGAAGTAGTTGCTGCCTTTGCATTGTGACACATTGCACTACATCAATGCATGGATCACTTTATTTGGTCCAACTCTTGTTGTGCTTTGCTGTGGTGTAAAAGACATGATGGGTAGGCAGCATTGCCATTACATTCATCAGGGACATTGTATTATCTGGACCGTGATTTGGACTGCATGTGCAAATCAAGGCAGAGTGTTAGATTATCATCTACATGCATCACACAGTGATGACACTGATGGTTGCCTGTCTCATTTTTATAGCTGCCAACATGGATGTTGTGGAAATCAGGGCTTTCCAGAAGCGGGCAGTGCAATACCGACACATCTTGGATGTGGAGTCTGGGTACCGAAAGATGGCACAACGCTATCAAAGAGAGCGAGCCACATGGGACTGGTGAGCTTTCAGCTAAGGGGGACTGGCATTGGCCACAAAGGTTGTAGCAACCACCACAACTACACACAGTACCACAGCCACCACAGTCACATCTGCCCCACCTGCTGCACCGTCAACCTCTGCACCACAGACCACCACACCTGCTGTACCATCAACCTCTGCAACACAGACCACCACACCTGCTGCAATGGACATGGCCGCAATTTCCGAGCTTCAGAGGGACATGAAGAAGGTGTTAAAAAAGCTGGACAGCATTCAGAAGGATGTGGACAAAAACACATGTCCCCCTCACCAGTAGTTCAGTCCCCCCTCCTCTTTCCTCATCCTGTTTTGTAATGGGTTTAGGGGGTTTAGTGATAGGTTAGAGTAGGGCAGTTCTTTACATAGGATAAGTAGGTTTGAGGGGGTTCATATTACTACATGTTAATTTGTGGGTGGTGGTTAATGTTGGGGCTTTTGTGTATTATATATATATATATATATATATATATATATTGTTTAGTATTAGGTAGTATATGTTTAGGTTAGTAGCATGTGTCTGGTCATATAAAGGGGTTGGGGGGCAAATGTTTAGAGTGTGTTGTTAAATGTGGTCAGTAAGCTTAGCATAGGGTAGTTAGGGCCAGTTGTGGGTAATGTGTAGTTAGTATAGATTAGGTTTGTATAGGTGTGTTGCATAGTTTTAAGTTCTATTTCGTATATAGTTATTAAAAATGTAGGTACACCCTTCCTGCTTGTGTCATATGCTTGGGGCTCAGGGTCTTTGCATGAGTGTACAGTGACAATTGTCTGGTGGCCTGTGAATTCCACCCTGCATCCACATCACTCTCTTGACATGTTAATTCCCATTTCCAACTGAGCTGTCACATTGGCAGCTACAACAAACCTAAATCTCAATGCATCTGCCATCCAGTGTACCCACCACACAACATGACTATGGTTTCCATGTATTGGACAGGTAGGTGTGCTTTTTAAGCTGTAATTGTTTGGATCCTGTGTCAGGTTGTTGTGCACTGGGGGAAGAATGCCTGCAGCCTGAAGTTCATGTCAACACTGCTAAACTGAGTAGTGCCAATTTCAGATGAGGTCAAGTATACAAATTTCATGCCATTGTGTTTTACTTGTACTCCCAGCAGACGTTATTGGCTGAGCACTCTTACACAGCCATTCCTGCTGAATGTTGTGGGTGAGGCATGTATGTTTTAAAGCAAAGGTCACCTACACAGTGATTTGCTTGTAGGTGATGTGGCCAGCATTGACATTCATCTTGTAGATACCTTGTGCGTAGATATCTGCCCAAATTATTTCTGCACTCTGGTATTGACACTCTGTGACTATAAACATGTTACACGCATCACAAATCTCCAGCAAAGTAGATGTGTCACATTACACAGAGACAAAGTGGGTGTGTAGGTGCTGTTTATTTTAAAGTGCTGTAATGCAATATTTACATAGTCCAGGTCTGTGGCCCCATAAGTGTAAAGCATTCTATTGTGACTCAACACAAGTGCAAGGTTGAGGGACATGTCTTTGGACATGCTGAGGTGAAGTGTTGTTCAGTGCAGTGGAACATAAATTAGCAATAGAGTAGTGAGAGACAATTGCAGTCCATAGTGGAAAGTTTAACAGTGTGTCGGTGAAGAGTGCAGTAGCAACACTGGCATGTTGTCAAGCACAGGACAAAGGGAAATCACTGCCCATGTGGCATGGGCTGGTGCTACCGGGTACTCCTACGGGTGAAGATGATCTGTTCCACATCGCTATCCTCTGATGTGTGTGTCATCTCCTCTGCCCTTGATGGTGGTGGGTTTGAGGGGGCCACACACACTTCAGTGGTTGGAGAAGTGGACACCAAATTCCCAGCAGCTGGAACTACATATGGCATCACTGCAGCAAGGAGGAGCTGCTGATTATTGAGTATGGCAGCAACATCCCTGCGCAAGGCAGGCATGTCTGCCCTGAGGGAGGCCATTTCCCGGTGCATGGAGACCTGCTTCTTGTCATGCGTGCAGCAGCAAGATTGGGAGGGCAGGTGTTGTGGCAACTCCCTCACGGCAGTGGTTAGGTCCCTCACACACTGTCGGACTTCATGCAGTAGTGAATGTGTGACTTGTTGGCTGCTGTCTGTTCTGTGGACATCACCATGCACATGCGCATCCCCTCAAGGCTGGTTGCCATAGTTTGCATCCCCACCTGCATCTCCTTGGCCAGCTCCCACTGTACTCCCATTACTGTCCTCTCAAAGGTGGTCCCTGTGTCATCAGAGTCCTCAGCTATGTTTGAGCTTGCGGGTATACTATGGGGTGGTGGGTGGGTCCTCTGGGATGGCTGCTACATGATTGCTCCTCCTTGTGACTGGAGGTGGTGTCTGAAGGGTTCCCAGGACATCTTGGAGGGTTTCCTGGCTGATGGTTGTCAGTTGGTCATCCAGGTCATCAGGGTAGTCCAGGACAGGCAGATCCACAGGAGAGCCATCGTCCTCTGCAATGAGATATTGTACAATTAGTGTGTCTGTGTTGTGGCAGTTGTAATGTGACATCACTAACTTCCTATTGGTGGTACATTATCATCTTTGTTTCCATGCATTGTTCCTGTCATTAATGTTTGCAGTCTCTCATCCCTATGCCCCACCTGCATGTCACATGTAGTGTGGGCAGTTTGGGCAATTGTCTCCGTCACATCTTCTAGGTGTGGGTTCTTTCCAAATTGTGGTGTGCCACCTTCTTGTCCTCATCAACCCTCTCTCTGCTAATATTTGCTTGGTGAGGCCTTGCAATGATTGTTGGTGTGCTGAAGCCACAGCACCACACATAACAACATGGCCCTGTCCCAGTCTATCATTTTTCACCTACACCTAAGCGGTGCTGAGACCTAGAACCACACCATGCATGGCATTTCCATGAGACAATGCACGTGTTACCATTGGTAGTTTTCTCATGTTGATGTTTGTGTATGTGTGCTACAGTGCATTGCACTGATGAACCTGGCAGAGTTCCATTTCCTCTTGTGACTGTGTGGGTGTGTTTGCCTTCCTACACACAGATGTCCTCCCCCTCAATGCAGTCTGGCATGGTCAGAGCAAGGAGTCCTGTGCCATGCCTCTTTGCCCTTCCCACTGCTTCATTTGCAGGGCTGACATGCATTGTGTAGTTGGCATGTGCCTCCCCCTTCTTGCACTTGACATTTTGGCATTTAGGTCCCCCATGCAACTTACCCTGCACATGTGTTGTTTCCTGGCAGTCTGCACTGTCCTGTCCTGCGATACCAGTGGTGATTTCCTCCGGGATGAAGGCTGCAACCATCTCCTCCATCTCGTCCAAGTCCTCTTGCGGTGCTGGACTCCCACCTCCAGTCTGCAGTGCTGCCTTCCTGTTCCTTGACATTTTTTCCTTTGTCCTCCGCTTCCAGTCATGCCAGAATTTCTTGCACTCAGTGACAGTTCTCCTGACCTCTGCACACTATTAATCTTGTCAACAATCTGTTGCCAAATTGCCTCTCTCCTCCCAATTGGCAATTTAGAGGTGATGAAGTGTTGATGCTGGTGCTCCGTCACCTCTCTCACCAGTATTTAATGCTCCTCTGCCCTGAAGCGACACTTCTTGTCTCTCCCCTGGGTCTTGCCTGTGTTCTCCTGGCTGGTTCCGGGCTGTCTGGGGTCTCCCTGGGGTTTCTACTGGCTTCTGGAATCCATTTTGGGGCTCCTTTGCACTGTTTGCTCCATTTGCTTTGCTTTTTGATGCTATTGTGGGGAAAAATGACGCATATCCATTTTGAGATGTGTTTACATGTCGTAAACCGGATTAGAGTAATTTTTCCTGCGTTAACGTCATTTTGCATTATAACAAGACGCAATGGTTAGCGTTGGGAAAAATTATTCTAACCTCTTCTTAGCGCCACCCAGCATCAGAGTATTAATGTGATGCACAGGTGGCATTAAGAAATGGCGCTAGCCAGCGCTAGACTTTTTGACGCTAAACTGTGTTAGCGCAGTTTTGCGTAAAAAAGTATAAATCTGGCCCTAAGAGCCAGATTTAAGAAAAGTGGTTCTGCACTCTGTGCAGTGCCACTTTTCTTGCGCCCCCCCTCTACCCCAAATGCCACCAGGTGTGTGCCATTTCTAAGATACAGGGCACCATGGTGGTAGTCAGGGAACTAGCGTCAACTTTTTTCACGCTAGTTCAGAACTATGCAGGATTAGTGTAATTTTTTTTATTCTAAACCTGCAAAGCCCATTGAGGCTCATTTTAATCCCTGCTCTGAGCAAAAGTTACAAGTGCCAAATAATGAGTGTGTCATTTTAACTTCCCCCCTAACGGGGGAACGAAGTGATGCAAGGAGGCGCTAGGGGCTCTTAAATCTCCCCCTAATTACAATATGAAACATTGTGAACTTGACTAACTGGAAGGGCTGAAATATTTAGGAAGCATAGAATCTTCTGGCCCTTTTCCTTTACAAATGAAAAAATCTATTTTTTCAGTGGCCCGAAATGTTGAATAGTACAATCTTGCAGTAGGTGATTGGGCTTACACAATAGAGACACACACCTCCCTCATCTCTTCGATCCCTTTCAGCCTAATTGACCTCTAGCTCACCCAAAGTGCATTGGTTCATCAGGTACATCGGGAACATCATTTGAAGGATTAGTATGCTCAGTAAGCCTAAAATCTCAAGAAAGAAAAGTAGAAGTGAATCTCTGGTTTCTCCGATTGTTGATTCTCCTTTCTTTACACCTGTGTTCAATAAGGAGAATTTGATCCAGAAGTTCAGCAATTGATGAAGTGCTGGGAAACCTTACCAACTTATATTAACTCCTCTTTTAACCCTGTTTGAAATAAGGTCATCAGAGTTTGTTCCACCCCTGTGGTTTCAGCAGCAAGCTCACAAAATTAGATACAATAGGGCAGTACATCGACATTTCCCTGGAATACAAGGCCTCCTCGGCAGAAGCTTCACGATTAAACTCTCAAACACCATCTTAAAGTTTGTCAAGAAATTGGCATAATTGTTTAAACAAGTGTCTTAGTTGACAACTAAGAGAGTTGCCAAAGCCAGACCTGCACCAGTGAGGAACCAATCAGATACCCAACTTTGAATCTGTCAGAGAATAATTGTGCATGTCGAAGGGTGAAATAAATCATTATGCCATCTAAACAAATCAATAAATTTAGAAGGATCTCCAGAATATTTACAAGTTGATGGATTGATGCCAGAAAGGTTGCACCATCTTGAGCGTGTGGCTTGGTGAAGGGCAGAATTATCTGCCCTTTATTGTAGGCCTGGACATAGTTTGTGGAGTTGCACTACGCGGAACTCCGCAAAGTGGTTAAAAAAACTCTGCTGTGCTACACAGAGTTCCTGCTAGCGGAGTTTCCTGTTGCACCCGTCCACATTGCTCTTTGCATGAAATGTAATGTTGAGTACATTGTCACATTCCAGATCATGCTTGTATGGCATCAGTCGGCTTGCATGTACTCCGACATCTTGTTTTCTTACTGTGTTCATGGTGCTGGGTCTGTTTTTTTAATCCCTTTTTAATCTTTTCAATCCTTCGCCCTCCTAATTAATCTACCCCTTATTCTTTATTATTCTATTAGTGTGTGTTTTTGTGTCTGTATAATTTTATTTTGTTAAAAAATGTCATGCATTTGTGACTTTTTGTATTTTTTTTTCTTTCCTTCATTATTTATTATTCCTTCCTTCCATCCTTTCTGCCTTCCTTCCTTCCTTCTATGTCCTCTTTCTGTTCTTCACCCCTCCCTGTGCCATGGCAAAGCATGGAAGCAAACAGGAGAGCGGGAGCACCAGCCCCCCCTCCAAACAGCCAACAGCAGCTGCCTACCCTCTGGATAGCGTCACTGCCAAGGTGTGAAGCCCTGGGCTAGTTTTTATGTGGTGGAGATGGCAGAACTGTTTTTGTACATGCAGCACAACCAAACCTCCATGGTGGCAGCAGATGGCAGGCCTGGCAGCAACAGCTGCAGTGGGGGAGGGTGTGCAGCTTTGTATGGCATACCAGGCAGGTCCGGCATACCAGGCAGGTCCAGCATACCACCCGGCAGCTGACGCATCGTTGGGAGGATATCCTTGAATGGGAGCATGACCTACTTGACCTGCTAGGAGTCGAAATTTCAGGGCTCAGTGAGTATTCACTATATTATTTGTTGTGTTTGTGTTCTACAATAGTAACTTTTTCCCAAATAGTATGTTGCTCACACTCAGAGGTAAGTTATGTTTAGTTTACATTAAGAACTTTCTTATGTGATCTAGTTTGAGCTAGGCAGGTGCTCAGTGCTACCTCATCGCACTCGTTGGCGCTCGCTTTGGCTGATTATTTAAGAAACTATTGCAATGCAGACTCCTCTGTCGTCCTGTCACCATAGTGAATTAATGATATAGCGAGGTAGTGTTCTCTGTGACTTTCGTTATGTAGCCCATACAGTCCCAAGCAATTTCTCAGTGATGTGTAGCACTAGTATGCATTTATGCATTGCAAAAAAGGGAGACTGAGTTGGTCCATCAAGGGGATTGAGAAATGTGAATAGAATCAAAGATCATTCATCGCAGTTCATGAGTTCCAAATGTAGTTTTGTTAAACCCTTCACTGCCAGGCCTTTTCACCCTCAGGTGCCAGGCTTTTTTTTGGCTATTTGGAGCAGTTCATGCTTAGGACCTCAGAACTTTTTGTCTACATAAGCTACGCACACCAAAGTTGTGCTTTTTTTTTCCAACATCCGCAGGATTCTAGAGGTACCTAGAGTTTGTGGGTTCCCCTGAAGGAGACCAAGAAATTAGCCAAAATACATTGCACAATTTTGTTATTTTAAATAAAATGAGAACAAAGAGCTGCAGAAGAAGGCTTGTGTTTTTTTTCCCTGAAAATGGCATCAACTAAGCATTTGTGGTGCTAAAATCACCATCCTCCCAGCTTTCATGAACAGGCATACATAAATCAGGAAACCACCTTTTTCAACACAATTTTGGTATTTTACTGGAACATACCCCATTTTTCCTATATTTTGTGCTTTTAGCCTCCATCCAGTTAGTGACAGAAATGGGTGTGGAACTAATGCTGGATCCTGGAAAGATAAACATTTCTGTGAAGTAGACAAAATTCTGCATTCAGCAAGGGGTCGTTTGCGTAGATCCTACAAGGTTTTCCTACAGAAAGTAACAGCTGAAATAAAAAAAGATTGAAATTGAGGTGAAAAAAACAGCCATTTTTCTCCACGTTTTACACTGTAACTTTTTCCTGCGATGTCAGAGTTTTGAAAGCAATATACGGTTACGTCTGCTGGATGCTTCTCTTTGCAGGGCTTGTAGGTTCATCAAGAACCCTAGGTACGCAGAGCCAATAAATGAGCTGCACCTTGCGATGGGTCTTCATTTTATACCAGGGATACAGCATTTGCTGAAATATAAAGAGCGAAAAATAGGTAACAAGGAAATCTTTGTATTTCCAAAATGGACACAAGATAAGGTGTTGAGAAGCAGTGGTTATTTGCACATCTCTGAATTCTGGGGTGTCCATACTAGCATGTGAATTACAGGACATGTCTCAAGCAGTCGTCTTTTTTATACACTATCTTACATTTGGAAGGAAAAAATGTAGCGAAAGACAAGGGACAGTAACACTTGTTTTGCAATTCTGTGTTCCCCCAAGTCTCCCGATAAAAATGGTACCTCACTTGCATGGGTAGGCCTAATGCCCGCGACAGGAAACGCAACATGGACACATCACATTTTTACATTGAAAACTGTTTTTTAGAAAGTGACTAGCTGTGGATTTTGATCTCTAGCTCAGCCGGCATCTAGGAAAACCTACCAAACCTGTGCATTTCTGAAAACTAGACACTTAGGGAAATCAAGAATCCTTTGCAAACCTTAAAATGTAGCCAAAAAACACTTTTCCCTCACATTTCAGTGACAGAAAGTTCTGGAATCATGAGGAGGAGCAACACATTTCCTTCCACCCAGCTTTCCTTCAAGTCTCCGAATAAAAATGGTACCTCATCTGTGTGGGTAGGCCTAGTGCACTTGACAGGAAATGCCCCAAAACACAACATGGACACATCAAAATTATCAAATAAAAACTACCTGTTTTTGTGGGGGGGCATCTGCGTTTTTGGTCCTGGGCTCAGCATCCATATAGGGAAACCTACCAAATCCAAACATTTCTGAAAACTAGACACCTGAGGGAGTCCAGGGAGGTGTGACTTCCGTGGATCCCCCAGTGTTTTCATTCCCAGAAAATCAAAATTGATACCTCACTTGTGTAGGTGGGCCAAGTGCCTGTGACAGGGAAGAACTAAAAACATGTTGAGGGGGAACAAAAGTGGATCTAAAAGGGCAGTTTGAAAAAAAATATTTTTAGGCTGACAAGTGGGGCAGAATTTTTATCAGTATAGATGCGACAATGCTGGGTGTTAGGAATTTTGTGGATTCCTGCAGATTCCGGAAAGTTCCATCACAAAAATGTGTGAAAAATGTGTGATTTCCAGCAAAATTGGAGGTTTGCAGGGCATTGTGGTAAGAAAATGGTGCAGGGTGCATGTGAAGCACATCACCCTGGACTCACCCAGATGTTTAGCTTTCAGATGTGTCTAGATCTTGTGGAGTTTTCTACATGGCAGCGTCCCAAAGTCCAAAAAGTGCAGGCCTCACCATTCCAAGTGGGACGATTTTGAGAGTTAGCCAAGCTCTCATGGCCCAAATGTAAAACCAAAACCCAAACTAATCAAATGTCCTCTTGATTGCCATGGGATAACATGTTTTAGTGTGTGGCAGAGAGCTGAAAGACTGTTACCCCCCTTCAGCTGGGGTGAGGACATAGCCATGCCCATACTGGTTGGTAGACACCAGCCCACTATTTTTTTAATTTTAATCCCTGGCATCTAGTAGGCTTTCTGACCCCCCGGGGAGTGGATCAGGGGTAATTTCCCCATCTGCCCACCGATGGGCAGAACAACCTTGTCCCCATTTATTTGGGGGTAGGGGTTTGGCCATAACCACACCCTCTTCTTTTGAAAAAAAATATTTCCTGGTGTCTGATGGGGTTTCTGCCCCCCTAGGGGGCAGATGAACCTTACAAAAATAGGCCGATCTGCCCCCAAGTGGGGTTGAAATGGCCTAAAATAAAGTTGCCCATCAGGGGAGCAACACTTGCCTAAGGGGTCACCTCCCTTGTGTGAAATTGGCGCAAAAATAAATCCCCGGTGTCTAGTGGTTTCTGCCCCCCTTGGGGCAGATTGGCCTAAAAACAACTTGCCCTCCCAGTGGAGCGACCCTTGCCTAAGGGGTCACTCCCCTTATCAATGTAAATGAAATCCCTGGTGTCCAGTGGCTTCCTCCAATCCTGGGAGCACATCAGCCTAATCAAGATAGGCCAATCTGCCCCGGGGGGCAGGAAAGGCCTAATAAAAAAAATGTCCCCTGGGGAGCGACCCTGGCCAAAGGGGTTGCTCCCCTTATGCCAATTTCATGCAAAAAAAATCCCTGGTGTCTAGAGGCTTCTGCCCCCCTGGGGGCAGATTTGCCTAATCAATATAGGCTGATCTGCCGCTGGGGGCAGAAAAGACCTAATAAATAAATTGCCCCCTGTGTGAGCAACCCTTGTCAAATGTCCCTAGTGGACCAGCAATGTGCTGCTACTGTGTCACCCACCACTTAATTTTAAACAAGTGTTTGCACAGAGCACTGTTTACAATTTGTCTTGTTTTCTTTTTGTTTTATCTTGATATAGCTACTCGTACTGATCTACGAGCACCACTGACCAGGCAGGAGATAGCAACCTGTCTGCGGTGGCAGAGTCTGGAGACCATCCAAGCAGAATACCAGCAAGTGGTGGTACTGAAGGGTGAAGAGGAACCCGGACCCCAGTTCAGCACCCCAGCCCCACCCTCCCCTCCATTACATTGCCAGTGCCTGTTTTCAGAAGCCACTGCTGCCACCCTCTCTGACCTTAAGAGGACATTGCTGGGGCTCATCCTGAAGTGGCTGGAATACCCGGAGAGGTGAGTGGAGAGCTGGCTGGAGAGGATTGAGCAGAGTCTATACCAGCTCTGGACCAATATCAACAATGCCCTCTTCTAAGCCCTTTCTAAATGTTCTGTTTTGGTGGGAGGGACTTAATGTGGGTGGAGAGGGTGGGAAGGGATTTGGGAATAGGTTTTCCCCTTTGGACTTTAGTTGGACTTTTTGGGATGGGCCATCTGTTTAGGTAGAGGGGTGGAAAGGTTGGGTTTTCTTATTTGTGAAAAATAAAAGGGGATAATTTATTTTAATTTATGTAAGTCTCCAATGTTTATTTTGTTGTTTTAGTTTACACTGCTGTATTTTAGCGTGGCCTGTTTTTTAAATCTGCTAAAAACAATTGTATGTAATTTACTTATAACTTTGCTCTTCTGCATTCTCTAACTATATTGACGACTAGGGGATGATTGCATTGCCTATTTTTCCTACAAACATCTAGATACAGAGAACCAACATCTTCTTCAGTAAAAGTGAATTACTAACTAATCAGGTTCACTTCAATCCCTAGTACTTCTCTTACCTGAATAGATGAAGAGAGGGCTGAAACCTTATTCTCCTTACTGCAGGGTTTTCTCAAGGTGGTATCTTAACTTAAATGGGTAGTAGTTGTAGCAGGCTAGTGTGCTAACAGGAAGATACAATGTGCCACTCACACCTATGCAAACTGTAACTGCAGGATTAATCAAAGGATTATCTATCAATTTCAACTATATTGACAGAAAACAGAGGGTTAGTGGGTCATAAATTATATCATAACTTTAGGAAGACTGAGACTAGACTACTACAATGACAGTTGTTGACACACAACAAAGAAGACCTGATATGAAAATGAAAACTATCAATATCAACATCTTCCGAGCAATGGGGCACTACTTCTTAAAAATTAATCTTTGGAAATGAAATCCTTGAACCAGAAGAAGAAGACTCAGAGCCAGGATTGGTTGGACAAGTTTAAGTATTCATGCAACACACAACACAAGGCCATAATGATGATTTTGATGGGACTGGTGTAGATATTCCTCAGGCAATAGAAGGTCATGCAGTGAGTTAGTGTCGCTTTCACCACATCCGCCCTAGTAAGTTTGTGATCCATTTATGGTATAAATTAAGTCACACCTCAATAAATTACATAGTCCAGGGGAAGAGGGCTGGGGGCTAGATGAATGGATGGGTAAGGGGATTTGGGGAAAGATGTGACAAAGACAAACATTTTACAAAAGAAACCACAACAATATTCATCTGGCACTGAGCAGCACATCATCATCAATCTGTTGTGGAAGGCAAATATAAAGGGATAAGTATGACAGAGTTCAGTTAAATGCATTACAAACAGTCCTTCTGCCCCAGAAAGCCCGAAGATAGTATATCTCCAAATGTTATGTCTTCTAGGTTTGAAAAATACATATTATGGAGGACTGAATTTAATTCATCGAGTTCTAAAAATTATTGTTAGAAGGAAAATGATACTGTATTGCCAAATTGGACGGAGCATCTCAATTCTTCCTGAGAATGTCCTGCACTCTTGGGTGCCTTGCTGAACCCATCCAGTAGGTAAGCTGGAATATTTAGCCTTCACCAAGTTTTGTTTGTGGGGGAGGACTAGGAGAAGGCCTGCATATTGAGAAACAGTAACTGTTTTATAGTGTAAAAGAGGACTGAAGGAAGCAAGATAAGCTTCATGAGAATTCAGAAGTGTACCAAGAAGACTCAGAGGCAGAGCATGAACATAATAAGGAGTTTCACATTTGAGCCAGTAATGCATTAAACACACTCAGCAGCATTTCCCAAATCAACACACCTCCCTCTAGTCCACAAAGCTGAGTGAGCACTAAGCCTCACATCCTTTGCCATCATCATGGTTTCTCTTTGAAGTCAATAACTTTCTCCCTCTAACTGTTGAGGTAGTCCCACCCTGAGTCCTTCCATCCTGATCCACCTTCTGCTGATTGTGATTAACTCCATCCTAGTTCCAAACTGAGTGATGTAGATCTGTGTAGTGCACTGCTGTTGAAGAATAGATGGAGAAACAGAATTGGAGCATTTTGCGTATATTTGTTTTTGATAGCTTAAGTTACTGGTCTGGCCTCTGAGAAACTAGAAAAAAGGAGTGGACCTTGTAGGTAAATTTCACTAAGTTTGAAAGACCAATCACTTTCAGGAAAAAGTGATAACCTATCAGCCCCCAAAATTGCTAATCATTTAAATAAAGTTTGCGAATTTGTCGATCTCCCTTCCTCACTGTCAGCCACCACATACGTCATCAACCATCGCTCACAATCACTCAATACATTACAACTTATTGGTCCAATAGTTAGTAGTTACCTCTTGCAGTTCAGGCACAGTGGTTGATACAAAATATCATATCTTCTTTGATGATAGCAACACATTGGAATATTGCATTGGCACTGGTAGTCTTTTAATCAGTGATCTTCTAGGGTAGCCTGGCTAGATGATGTAAAAATAAAAAAGGTTAGACAATGACATGAGAGGGAGTCAGTCATTGTCTCGGATGTCCTGAAGGGAATGTGGGGTCTTTTTCACTGCAGAAAGGTCCAACTCTAATCTGGCCATATGGGACTAGTAAATGGTGGGACAACATAAATCTGAACCAAATATTGTTCCACTAGCTATTTGTTTTTGCAAAGAAAGAAAGAAGTTCAATGAGAAATAATCAAAAAGTTCAATGGGGGAACTGGCACACTCAGTCCGGGAAGTAGAGCTTGTGCTCAAACTCAGGTGGTTTGCCTGGAAGTTGGTTAGCAAACACACTTGATTCTGACCAATCTCCACTGAACACATGCTACAGGACAAGCCAGACACTTTGCATCCGGCCTACTCAGCAGGGCAGCCCAATTTGCCTTGCCTCTGCTCTGGTTTCTGCAGACTTGAAGTTCTCGAAGCACATGGAGGGTCTCCTGCAGTGACGCTTGGCCTCGTCCAGTTGGGACTTTATTCTAATGTATGTTGAGGTTTCCCAAAGACCTGGTGGAGGGGTAGATATTTCCAGCAAATTCAGGCTATTGGGCCTTTCACTTTTGGGCTTGAACTGAGGTGCAATGAGGCACACGGAGCTGCAGCTCATGGATGCCTGTGATGCAGGGAGGAGGCATAGAGTGGCTGGGCTCCCTCCGGCTATGGCTTCTTCTGGCAAGTGTTGATTGACTGGTGAGTGTAGCTGAATTAATGTGGATAGCTTTCTGCAGGCGTTCCTGCCATTTGTCCCTTGCTGCCTCTGCCTCTGCTATTACCCTAACACTTTGTTCTCCCATCTATGGGGCTTTCTAAGACCTTGCTGCAGCCCACCATCATTTGCTACAGTATCTGCTGCCTTTGGGTCATGGCTGGGAGAAAGGAAGAAAAGAAAAATATTAAAAAAGGAAAAAGAAGTGAGGAAACACTTCAAGTGTGGGGGGTGCTGCAGGAAGCCTGGATTCTTCTGCCCTGATCCAAGGAATTAAGAAACATGCAGGGCAAGGGCAAATCACAGCCCACACACTTGAAACAAGACCAGGATGCCCTCTAATTCTTCCAGTCCTGAAGATGCCCTTCAGTGATCAGGTCACCAGGAGGTGGGGGAAGGTGCCAGAACAGGGGACAGGCTCCCTGGTGGAATCACAGCAGATTTTCTTGGTGGCAGTTGCAATGGATGAAAATTCAGATACCTTTAATACCTCCAGAGAGCTAGCTTCTTCTTCTTTCTCGTCCTCTGACCCAACAACCTCCGGTGAGACTAGCCAAGAAATGAAGCCTGGTAGGGCTAAAGACTATTCCCTTTTTTCCAAGAGAAAAACAGGCTCTGATGTCACGGAACCCATGGAGTCGGCTACCCTCCAGATAGCCTGCTCTGAATCAGCCCCTACCACCAGCCCTGTCACAGTACAGACACAGCCGTCCTGTTCCCCTGGCTTAAATCCCCCAGATGCCTGTGCCTATCATCATGGAATAAGACCAGCAGGAGGTGCAGCTGCAAGCCTCTTCAGATAAGGTTGTCACTATGCAAATGGATACCAAAAGTATGCTT
Source organism: Pleurodeles waltl (assembly GCF_031143425.1). Classification (NCBI taxonomy): domain Eukaryota; kingdom Metazoa; phylum Chordata; class Amphibia; order Caudata; family Salamandridae; genus Pleurodeles; species Pleurodeles waltl. The sequence continues at coordinate 785,117,195 of NC_090447.1, forward strand.
AGAATTGAGGAGACAATGTCCCTGCTCCTAGAAAGACTCAAGGAGGCGAAGACCAGAGTGTCACAACTAGAAGACCAAGTTTCATATACCCAAAAGCATTTCACCCAGCTTGAGAAGCAGAATGTATCTCATGATGTCAAGCTTGACGAGCTCAAAAATAATTCTCAAGGTTCCAATTTGCATACTGGGGGGTCCCGGAGGCTGTAAGGTTCAGCAAGTTCTTCAGTGGGTTGATTGCTTTATTATATCCCAGGGTCTTCCTGACTACTCTGGGGATTTAATGATAACACGGGCCCATTGTATACTGCCACAATGCCCTCCTAGCGCAAAGTTCCCACGCATTATTCTAGTCAACTTCGTGGACTATCTGATCAAAGAAAAGGTGCTGACAGAGGCTATTAAGCGTAAACAATTTCCCACACCACAGATCCCCCAATATTGCATTTTTTCCTATATGAATGCTTCAGCAACCCTCAGAAGGAAAGCCTTTCTGAAACTCATTCACTAATTTAAGGCACAGGGCTTGCAATCATCAATGGAGCCACAATCCAAACTGAAGGTTTTGGCTTGGGGACAATTTAATCTTTTTACCAATGTCACAGAGGCACAGCAGCTTTTTCTTGAGATTCCCAATCAATTAGAAGCTCTCACAACTACCTATGACTATGATTTCCTATGTTTACCTACTAAATCATGTTTCAATTCACCTGGTTGAGTTATTAATTGCATCTCATTCAATTGTAGATTCTTGCCAGGGGCAATTTCTGCTCTCTATTAATACTGTGGAGGCAAAGAGGCTTCAGCACAGGTTTCCTGTGCTTTCTGAGATTTCTAATTGACAAATATGCAACTCTATGGTGCTAATCACCGGATTTGATGCTGGCTAATGCCTTATTTAGTTCGGCTCTGCTTAGGGATTTAGCTTGGTTAATATGTTTAAAGTTCACTGATTGGATTGACCAAAAATACAAAAAATAGCAAATCTCTAGCTCTATTATGGCATACAGGGAGGGGGGATCACAGTCGCCACAGGGTCCAAAGTCATGACACCCAGTACAAGGTGCTACATTGCAGGAGGGATAATGCAGGCAATTCTCCTCCTGCTAGGGTTTTATTTTTGTGTTTTATATTAATTTCTGTTGTTTCATGTTTGGGAAGGATCTCTCTTTCTGAGAGGATGGGTGGATTTGTTTCTTGCAATATCAACTGTATGTCAAACACAAGGAAATATGTGTTAAGCTGGTTAGGGGCTTTCTGTCCAGATGTATATTCCTGTAGAAAACTCACCTTAAGACCAACAGCCCAAAAATTCATATTAAAAAAACGTAAGTGCAAACTTGTTTTGCTTCTGCAGGTCTGTCGGTGAGGGGGCGGCGATTCTTTTGGGAAGGGGCTTGACTTGCAGGTCTGTCATGTGATTTGAGACCCGCAGTGCAGATGGTTAGGATTGAAGGTTCAAGTTAATGGTGCTCCACTAAGCCTGGTTAATTATTATACTCTTGTGTCTGATGACCCAGATGTTTCATCATAGATTTACAACTTGGCTATGAGTGCTGCTGTGCCTCTGGTTTTGGGGGAAGACTTTAACTTTATTCAGGATTTAGAGCATCACTCTGAGAGTAAGACTGCCCTGGTGGCGACTGCCAAAAGTCTGCCATGTTGGTGGTCACACAGAGCGCCATTTAATGAGTTACACAGGCAGTATGGCCAAAACCCAACCAAAATTCTGACACTGCCAGGACTCTGGAGGGCAGCACCACCAGCCCATCAAATATCCTCTGAACCAATTACAACCCACAAATCACGATAGCGGTTCTCCATGGGGGAAAACCAATGGCGGTGCCAACCATGGTGGTTGGCGGGCTACACAGTAACACACTACTCAACAATGGATAGTTTGAATTCCGTATACCTGACACACATCCACACCTGACACACCTAAAAACAGCACTATAAAACACACCCTTTAACACCCCACAATCCTTTGCATCAAAAATGCCATACACAGCTAGATAGAGGCCGCACACCAAAACAAGCAACCATAGATTAGGCAACCCCCACCACTCCAAATACCACTCATCCCACACCTGCATATCATAAAAATCACACAAAGCTTTTACCACACATTGGACACCACCTGTCACCCATTCCCAACACAGCACCCACACCTCATCACCAGTTTTTTCATCTTATCATGTTGTCCACCACTACCATGTACCCACAAAAACATCCCGCTTCACAGACAATGAGTTGAGGGTCATGGTGGATGAAATCATCAGAGTAGAACCACATCTATTCAGAGCCCAAGTCCAACAAACCTTTATTGCCAGGAAAATGGAGATGTGGTAAAAAAATAGTAGTCAGGGTAAATTCTGTAGGCAGCTATCAATGCACAAGGGAGGATATCAGGGAGAGGGGGAATGACCTCAGGGGGAAGGTCCATTCATTGGTCACCAGGCATCAGCTGGCAGTCCTCAAGACTGGTGGTGAGCCACACCTCCTCCCCCAACATTCACATAATGGGAGGAAAAGGTTTTGGGCATCCTGCAGCCTGAGGGCTTGACTGGAATACATGGTGGAGTGCAGTCTGGTAAGTCATTTCACTGGAAATGCCACCCTAAAGTTCTGTCTTGTGTGCTCACCGATCACCTTTTGACATCTTAACAGCTAACACACTCACCACCATGGTGTCCAACTGTCCAAATTAAATCTCTCTGCCATACCACATCCAAACTAAACTCACCTGAGGGCACAGTGTGTGTGTATGGCGTGGGTAGTACAGTGACTGACAACACTACAGCTCCAACAGGCACTGTTCTACCATTAAGAAAACCAAAACAGTGTACCATACTGAAAATAGCCTTGCATGTCAACTACACAGTTGACTCAACCCACCTGAATGAACCATAATACTACAGTCTAAGGCAATGACAGCAATGCTATGGGCATCTGCCAGTACAATACCACCAGTACACAGCTACTGCTGTTTCCTCTGCTAATTTGGTACTTTTACCTCCCATCATCCATTGAAAGATACTTACCTGAGGGGAACACACATATCTGCAGTGTGATGTACTAGGAGTAACCTTATATACATTGCCAGGTAGAATTGTTACTTCTAAGCTGATGGACAGGTCAGTGTCTACTTTACATTCTGCAGCTGTCTGGTGACTCAATATTGAACTACTGCTAACTTGGAGGTAACTTGAACAATATAAATCTACACAGCAGACGAGATATGTGTCTATCAACATGCCTCAAACTGCCAATCTATTCTGATATTCTGTAGCAAGGTGTGTGATATAGGAATTCCCTGTATCCCATATAGCTGTAACCCTGATATGAACGCAGATGTCACTGTCATATCAAGGGTTTAAGCAAAGACTTTCTGTACATGGGTCAATGAATATCTACCTGTCAAAGTTTGATATCACATGTTGCATTACAATCTGTAACAGTTTGTTCCACTTCTTCTACAGGTCATCTACCCATTGTTACCATGGAGAGGACCCCTAAGACAGCCATTTCCCCCCTAGATTGAGCCCTTAATGAGTACAACACCCCTGGAATTGAGGACAATGAGGACAACTCTGTCCCATCTGTGATACCTGGCCAGTCTACAAATGTCAGCCTCACCCTGCCCGCATTGACTCCTCCCGGTCCAGTTGCGTCTACATCCCAGACAACCATTCACCACCAAACCTGTGTCCCAAGACAGTTAATACCATTATATGCACCCCAGTACAGGTACCGGAGTTACCACTATGGATAGAGAACACAAACAAAGAAGGGCTTGGAACCAGTGGGAGTGGGCAAACTGGGCCAAGGGCACAGAAATGTGGGGTAAGGTGCATGGGAGGGAAGGTGAGGGCCAGCGGATAGAGGCTTCTAGGGATACAACTGGCCAGGACACCATTTCCTAAGTCGTGGGAGCCTACAACAGTCCCAAGGTGTGATAGGCCAGGTACTTGTCATGATGGGGGTGATAAAGCAGATGCAAAGGGACAACCACCAAAAAGTCATGCAAAAGTGGGAGACCCACAATGCCAACATGGTGACCCTAATAGGGGTATTGAGAACCATTAATACCACCATGAGTAGGTAATGTCCACCACAGCAGACCCCTTTCATTGGCTATGTAACATCAGGCCCTTCTACTTCTGTGGCAGCCAGTGGAATGGAGGCTCTGCAAGGGGAAGGACATGCCTCAGACGCTCCTGCCTATGTAGCTGAAGAACTTCCCCAGCAAACATGGACATCCACCAAAATATCCAGGAGGAGCAGATGCCAAGACTTCAACCACTGACAGGAAGTGATCCACTACTCATTGGTTCCCCTTGTGTGTGACAGCCTGTTGACTGATTTACAATCAATCTCCATTTTCTAATGGCACAAAGACATTGGACTTGAGACTCCAAATGTTGTAGAAGCTATCCTGATTGCATCCACCATGACTGAACCCTTCACTGTTTGCACTTTATGATTTGATCCCATTCCTTTAATTTACCTGTGCACTTGTAAATAAACACAACTAAGCCACACATCATGTTTGAGAGTCATTTTTCAGCTATATCGAACTGTTAAATGTTCCAAATCTGTTAAGCCCCATCTGTACTGTTGAATCTGGGTCAGATATATGTACAATTATACAAATAGACACAGACACAACATAGGTTGACAACATGTCAAATATCACACAGTTCCCTACAGCTTCACAATTTAATGCTACAACATAGATGTGAACAACAAGCAGCCCTCCGACTGTTGAAGTTAGGGACATGTTGGTGTTTGTCTATCCAAATAGGCAAACAGATTGGTTCAATATGTCATCAGCTTAAGCCTTATCACATACCCACGCCATACCTCCCAAATGACCATACCCTATAATACTGACAGGGGCCAGTAAAACTGTCCCCAATCATGGAACCTTCCACACATCATGGTCAGTTATCGGAAGGCATGCTACTCACTTAAGTTAGTCTTGACACACACGCACAGTGACCTGCAATGAGGAAAAACAGTGACAGAGACATGCAAGTTAAATAGAATCATTGTCAAACCAATGAGAAGGTTGGGGTGATGGAGTTCACAGGATGATATGTATCAGAGACACTAGACCACACATATGACACCATTGGACCCAGGGAACGTGGCACACAGGTCTATTGTGTGGAACTGTATACTACAATCCCACTGTCCTGGTGGTCTGGGCATGGTGTCAACAACTAGGGACGGTTTGGGTAGCTAGAATCCCCTGTAAGAAATCATTATATGTGTGCAAAAATAAATATTGAACGTCCTTACATTTGGTAGCAGACACAAGATACAGTCGCATATGTAACTTACCAACCATCCAGGTCCTCTCTGTGTACTGTTGTGTCATCATCTGTGGGACATTGCTATTTCACATGATGAAGGCATCATAAACTGAACTGGGTACTTTGCACATACATGGGAAATGTAGAAGTACACTAAATAAACTACTTGTACATTTAGGGAGTGGGGTTCTTCCTGTTCCGATATACCTGTTTATTGCCATTTGGAGGAACCAAGGCTACATGGGTACCATCAATGGCTCCCACCACATGTGGGATGTGTGCCAAAGCATAAAAAACAGCCTTAACATGTGCCAAATCTTCATGTTGTGGGAATCGAATGTAGCTGCTCAGGTGTTTCAAGAGGGCTGAGAGGACATCCTTCAAGACCAAACTGAACATATACTGTAACATCCCTGCAGTTAGGGTCACATTATTTTGAAAGGAGCCTGTGGCCAGGAAGTGCAGCACTGGCATGAATTGTACAATGGATAGAATGCTATTGGGAATACAAATGGCAGGCATCAGATCTGGCTCCAACTGATGCCAGAGATCCATGATTGTCTGGCTATCCAGCCGATAGATCTGGATGACATGTCGATCCTCCATGGTTTGCAGGTCTGCCAGTGGACGGTGCGTTGGAGATTGTCTGACCCTTCTCCTTCCAGGGTAACTAGATGAAGGGTTGTAAGAAGGTATGTCTATGAGTCATTGTTTCCAATGTAAGTTTGAAAATACATATGTCAGACATGATGCTTGGATATGCCACATGAAATAGTACAAACTTGGTACACAGGACATACCTAGGAAATTAATGGCTAATTGCTGCATTGTCATTCCCTTACCACATTTGTGGCTTGGAAATGGATACGCATGTCACTGAAAGTCTCAGTGATAATGACATTCTTACCATATTTCACATACAATATACACAAATGCCATCTATTCAAGTGCCATGAAAATTACAACATGTTTTTTATTGAGATTTCAAAAACATGGTTGATAATAGCCAGCACAGAAAAAAATGAAGTAGATATGTTCTGACCCCGTGACACATCTCTGATTTAACTTTCCAGACCATCTAAGGACTTTAAAATGGTGGCTGCTCGACCTACAGTACTGGACATCAGGAAATGACCTACGTCCACCAGGAGAAGTCGTCATGGTGGTAGGCAGATACTACCATGGTGGATATTGCATTGGAACACATAGCTGCCTTTAGTGAATTTGGGCCAATGGAAATGACCGCCGGTGGTGACAGTTGTATATGTGGCAGAGGTGACTGCCATTTCATACTTCATCTCTCACTTGACTCGTGATACTGCTGCCAGCAAGGCCTCCTGTCTTGAGCTGCGGGGTACTGACTCTGGGAGCAATCAAGCCACATCCTGCAGATGATAGGGCACCTGCCTTCTCTCCCAAGGAGCTGGAGAAGCTGGTGAAGGAAGTCCCACCTCTGTATGGTCAGCTGTATGGTACACCAGAGGAGCAGGTAAGTTCACCATGTGCACAAATATTTCATAAGCCCAACTATACTTTGTTTTACTAAGCAGAAACTGATGGGCAATGTTTCAGATTGTGCCCTTAAAGTCTGTATGGTGCCAAAGTTGGCATAGAATGGGATGAGTTCCTAGTCATGTACTTATGTTTGGTGACAGATTTTGGGTCCTGAGACATTGTGGAGAGTGTTTGATGTATGTTCCCAGACCCAGCTTGTGACTGTTTCACAAGGTTAGTGCAGTTGGTATTCCAGACTCCTCCTGAAATACCATATTTGCTAATGTGTTTGCTGTCTGGTCATATGTGATAACATGACAGCTGGTGTTGGAGATGTATGTTGTCTACCTGTTTTCACCTCATATCTGGCCTGACTGCATATGCTCATCTATCAGTGGAGGGGATGTTAAAAACAGTCTTTGCTTGGCTTCTTGTACTAACAACTTAGTAACTCTACCTGTTTTAGTATGGTACATGCGGACATGATATACTTTTTTATCTTTGTCATCCATGCAGGTTAACGCTCATCAGAAGAAGGGGCTCTGGCGTGCCTTTGTCAATAAAGTGCAGACCCTCGGGGTCCACAGCCGGCAGACCGCCCATAGTCAGAAGAGGTGGGAGGACCTGAGACGTTGGGCCCAGAAGACCGCAGAGACCCAGCTGGGGATGTCCTCCCAACGAGGAAGGGGTGTCCGTCGGACCATGACTCCCCCTAGTGGCCGGCATTTTGGCTGTGGCCTACCCTGAGTTGGATGGGCATTTGAGGGCAGCACAGCAGCCACAAGGGGCTAAGCATAGACCTAACTCATATGTGTCCCTTCTTCAGGTGTTTGAGTGAGGGAACTGAATGTTGGCTCTGGTAATATGGTAAGTGCAAAGTGTCACAGATCTCCTGTGTACACATTGATGTATCATAGCCATCTGTGGCACACAGGTGTGCACATACAAATGTATTAAGAGGCATGATACTCAACTATGTTATCCCCTCAATACAAAAGCATTTAAGGTGCAGATATGATTGTGTCATAAGTGTACCAATATACAGCATTTTCTACTCTGGTAATTGTAAATACCCACCAACAGGTCAATCCTCCCAATGTCCTGGTGGTAAGGTGTGTAGGTCCTTGATCTCTGTCCTCTACAATGGCTCAAGATTCCTGTCTTTGTGCAACATAGAGTCAGAAAGGTTCAGTAATGTTTCAACATTTGCAATAGTTATGTTTACTTGATGTGGCTATGAGGGATGTGACAAATGAGTCCTGGCTGTTTGGGAACCAAATGTTGGCAATGACACCTATGTGGTGCAGGTGTGGTAGTTCACATATACATGTGAGTAGTAGTGTGAGTGTATGTAGGCTTGTGGCTTACATGTCATGTTAGCAACACATGTGTTTTGGTCCTGAGAACCCTCAAAAGATATAAGGGTTTCCATGTCTGATGTGTGTTTAGTGATTAACCCACTTAGTCAGTGGCCTATTAATGGACTAATTGCATGACTATGTAGGTCTGATTGTCATCTTTCTGCACAGCATAGTAGACCATATGTTAAGTACGCTCTGTATGACATCTTGTGATTGTGTGTGGAACATATGTCTGAGCTTAATTGGCCCTTACTTAGCTGATAAAGTTTGTTTTCAGAAGATCAATGACCTAGATGACTTGGTCTACATTGTATTTTCAATCCTTGATACACGCTATTGGTGCATGTGTGTGTGACATGTGTTCTTACCACTTAACCTTAAATTGAAATATATGACAATTTGAGTTGTTACAGGTTTGCATATGTCCATTGTGTATGGTTGTAAGTATGTGATATGAAGAAGGTATGCAACATCTATACTGGGCTTGCCTGCCTTTACTTTACAACATGAGTCATAGCATGGTACATGACATTAGAATAAGATATTTGTAAGGGTTGAGTTTGTGTTTTGGATCCATGATAACCAAGTTCACATTCCTAAACTATTGCTTGATTGGTGCTTGACTATGTTGTTGTAGATTGGGAACCCGTATCATGTGGCAAAGTCACCTTGTCATGGTATGATCAGTGTGATTGGTCAAGTTCATTCATTGTATTGTAGGTGTCAGTGAGGTAGCTTAGCTGGTGTTGAACAATGTTCATATTGAGGGACACACTGGTGTTTAACAATGTTCAAATTGAGGGACACACATCATATTTTGTCATGACATGTTGTTGGCACATTACTGCCACTACCTGGGGGTGTTGGTGAGCAGAATGTAATGAGACTTCTGCGTATTATATGATGGAAGTGTTATCTTGTGAATGTGATGACCATACCTTACTTTCTGTTTTTCCAGCATCAGCACCAGCAGGTGAAGGAGATGGGCACAGCTGAGTGGGGAAGCTTCTGGCCACGGGACCTCCAGTCACGAGAACACCAATACCGAAGGATCCAGTGGCCTAGGGGGGAAAAGGTAGTACGCTGGAGAAGACCGGATTCAGGACATCTTCTTCAGAATCCTCCTCCAGAGGTCACTCCCTAATGGTGGTAGACATATCAGGGACCACCCCAGTACCATCTCTGTCCACAACCTCCCATTCTATGACTGCCCTCCCTGAAGCTCCCCTCCCAGTTGGCCCTGCCCACCCATCTAAGAGGTTGGGCATCTCCTTTGCTGCAGGCGACTCTGCCCCAGTCCCTGTTGACCCTGCTGCCCTCAGTGAGGAGGCTATTGACCTCCTGGGGTCAATCTCTGTGGGTCAGTTGATCATCATGAGTGCCATCCATGGACTGGCAACTCAAATCCAACAGAGCAATGCGTTCCTGGAGGGCACTCACAGTGCACTGACTGGCCTACAGAGATAATTTCAGGCTCTGGACTCCACACTGATGGCAGCCAGTCACCACTTGTCTACCGCCCCACCTCCACCTCGACCGTCCTCTTCCCAGCCCAAATCCCTCCTTCCCCAACCCAGCCAAAGCACACAAACAGACAGGCATGCATCCACCTCAACATCCAAGGGTAGCGCAGACAAACATAAGCACCACAAGACACACCACCAGCACGCACACAGACAACATCCACCTGCAGACACAGCAACAGTCAAGCCCTGCCCTGAAACCCCACCACTCCCAGAATCACAAACATAACACCTGACACATATGCAGACAGCACACCAACATTCAATGATACAGCCACCACCCCTATCCTACCCGCAGATAGTACCCCATCAGACCCTCAGACATCCACCCCAGCCATGCATCCCACAGACACCACAACCACTGACAAGCCTACATGCAGCCATCCACCATACCTGCAGTCACCACCCCAAAAGACTGCCACCCAACCACCACGGCATCCCCCAGCACTTCTACCTCCCCTAGGCCTAAGACACATAAACACCCTCACTCACCCACCCAACAGACACTTACCACCCACATGCACACCTCCCACAAATATGCACCCAAGGCATCTACTCTTAAACGTCATGCATCCACTCCCTCACCCTCCACACCCAAACCCCCTTCTGAAGGCCATCGCCGTATGTCTAATAAATGTTTTCTTTTCCTACTTTTACCTTTTCCCAACTCTACCCCCGTGACACCCCTAAAAGATATGTTTTGCTCCCGAAGGCCATCCTTTTCACCTCCAAGGCCTCCCCTACCCCCTGCAAGCACCCATGCCCCTCCCCCACCAAAAAGTACACCCCTCCCAAAAAGGTCCAACCCCCTCCCAAGCCAAAACCTACACCCCCCTCCCAAGCCTAAGCTCAAACTACCCCCTCCCCCGCCACCCCTCAAGGATCCCTGAGGTGCCTACCTGCCCCCTTGATGCCCCTACCTGTGGAGGATATAGAGCAGTCAGGAGTCAAGTTGGGGTACATTTTGTGCCTTTGTTGCAACAGTATTTATATATGGACTGGCCAACGGCCTTGGACTTATATTTTGTTTAAAATATTTATTACAACATATTATAACCAACCAGTTTTTGATTTTCTGGTTACATCTTTGTCCTGCATTTCCTTTCCTATGTATGAGTTGTTCTTGCTGACACTGGTTGTGTGGCAGTATTTGTGTGTGTGTTGCTTTATGCTTTTGGTATTTTGGCAGTCTGTGAGGCTGTGCACAGTGCTTTTATCCCCCAGGGAAAGGGTGTGTTATGTGTGATGGGTATGTGTACGTAGCTGAAATGTTGTTGTCATGGAGATGTGTTGTGTTAGTGTTGATATGTATTTGTTGTAGTGCTGTGTGGGTTTGGACAGTTTGAGTCTTCGTGTATTTTGCATGGCATAATAGATTCGGTGTACTTTGTGTTTATGTGTGATGTGTATGTCGATTGCAAGGTTGCATGATGGTGTCATTGTGTGGGTTACATCACAGATGGTTGTATATTGTGTTGTATGTATGTGGAATCCCTGGCCAGTGCTGTTTTTGAGTGTTGGATATATGTTAATATTTGTGCTGTTTTGGTGTTGTTGTTACAAGTTCGTATGTTATATGTGAATTTGTGAGGCTGGGCCTGTGCTGTGTTGCCATGCATAGGTGGGTTATTGATATCTGGTGTGTGTGTGCTGGCTGCACTGTCCGTGCTGTGTATGTGTGGGTGTATTTGTTGCTGTGCATGAGTGTGTATGGCACTGTATTATTATGTGTGAGTATAGCCCTCGCACATCCCTCCCTATGGTATCTTATGTAAGATTTCCAAATTATACATTATACAACTGTAACACATGAGTGTGTGTACTTACGGTTGTTGTCTTCCTTAACTGTGATGATTCCATTGTCATTCTGCAAGCAGGAGCAGCAAGATGACGTCTAGTTTTTGTTCCATGGGAGCTCCGGATGCGTATGTCTTCCTGGCGGTGTCTCCTTTTATAATGTTCATTTCCACCTGGTCTTCCGTGGTGGTCTGACCACAGTGGAAATCTTGGCAGTTGCAACCTTGTAATGAGTCTGGCAGAAACATGGTCTCCACTGAACTGGTGATGGCTCAAATGGACCACGGTGGTCTGACCACACTGGCGGTGGCAGCAGGGCTTTTGCCGGATTCTGTGTGTACCACGGCCAATGTCATAATTTGGTGGTCTTGTCTGCCACCCTGTTGGCGGTGCAACTGCCACCGCCAACATGGCGGTTCTTGGATCGCCAAACTCTTAACGAGGTCTTTAGTCTTGGATACCTCTAACAAGTAAAAAAACACCCTTAAACCAAAAACAAAAAAAGTCCTAGTTGTAATTAAGCATGATTTTGCCTTATTTGGTCTTTGGTGATGCGATCATCCCTATACTATGCAATTTACTTGTTTTTCACAACGATATCACACTGCTTCCCACAACAACTTTTTCCTGCTCTCCCACTGCATTGAGAGGATCGATTCTGACATCTGGGCCAATTCTTTCTCTGCCCACTCAGTGGTCTCAATCACAATTAAGGTACAGGTGTCATAGAATGGAAAGCCAGGATGGCTTTGTTATCTGATGAGGCACGGCTTGCCGATATGCAGCAGTTTTTTTGGGACTTCATTTTGTTAAACTCTGGTACTGACCCATTTTTTCTATGTGGGAGGCTTTTAAAGCTGTGGCAAGGGCCATATAATCACTCATCAGGCTTGGCAATATAAGAATTTTTAAAAATAAATTACCCTGCTTCATGCGGCTGGCGTCATGGGTCAATTCTGGAATCAGATGGTCTCTCACTACAGTTGAGAATCTTACAAAAGCTAAGGATAAGTTGTGGGAATTTTTGATCTTAGAGGAAATTGAGAGCTCAAGGGTATCCCAGCAAAGTTTGTATGAATGGGGTTAGCAAATAGGTATATTTTTGGCTTGGTCCACTCGGGTAAGGCAGGAAGCCTCAGTAGTTAGTGAACAAGTTAACTCGATCACAGGTGGAATAGTTTCTGGCCAAGATCATGTCTCTGCACTATTTTTGCAACACTACAAAACACTGTATGAGTCTAGTTATCAGACTATGCAGCCTCAGTTATCTGATAATTTTCAATCAATCAGCCTTCCATGAATGACCAGCTTTCAGGCTACAAAACTCATTGCTACAACATCCCTTAGGAAAGTACAGAAAGCTCTCTCTGCCATGCCGAATGGGAAAGCAGCTGGCAATGATGTCTTTCTAGCCAAATTGTGTATAGGTTTTGTCAAAGACCTTTTGCCTTTGTTGATTGACTTGTTAAATTCAGTGAAAGAAGGGGGTGAGATAGCCCATACATTTAAGGAATATACAAAAGTCAGCTTTTTAAAGAAATAAAGAATCCTTGTAATGTAAATTCATACACCCCTTTAGTTTGCTCAATACAGATTATAAGTTATTTATGAAGATTTAGGCTACTCATACTACTCCTTTTGCTCAAACTCTGATCCATAGGGCTCAGGCAGGTTTTGTGGCTGGTCGGCGGATGGCTGCCAACAGCGGCTTTTTAGTAAAAGTATTAAATTTTTTCTCAGCTAATAATACTAGTGTGACAGTAATAATGAGCAATGCTGAGAAAGCTTTTGATCTAGTCAAATGGCATGCACTATTTTTGTCTCTCAAGAAATTGGGTTTCCCTCTCCAGTTTATTAGTATGCTCACTTGTTATATCAAGGTGCCCAAGCTAAGGTAATGGTTAATTCTCAGCTAGCAGGAGTTTAATTAATCGGGGGGACTCAACAGGGATGTCCACTTTCCACCTATTTTATTTACTAGTTTTTAGAGTGCCTTGCTGCTAGGATCAGGGAAAATTTGGCTGTTGAATCCCCTACAGCCAGTATGCCCAAATTGAAAATGTTCGCTGATGATGTTAATCTCTACTAGAAACCCGATTGGGGGAATGTACAGAGAGTGTTGGGGGAATTCTCAGAGTTTTAAGATATTAGGGGCTATAAATGCAACCAAAAGAAAACTGGACTGCTTCGTTTTAATACACCCATTAGAAGTCTCAACTAAATTTCCCAGTATTTCATAAAACAAAGGGTCTTTGAGCTAGATGGACACATCTCCCATTGACTTTGATAGGTAAGGTGTCTCTTATTGAAATGTCTATACTCACACTTTTTCTGTTTTTATTTTCAAATATTCTCATTCAAATAAGTAAGAGATTTTTTAGCGATCTTGACATTATGTTTATGGAACCGTAAAACACCTAGGGTGAAGAATTCAGTGCTCCAGCTTGAGACTGCACAGGCTGGGTTGGGTCTCCCTCATATACAGTCTTACTATAAGGCAGCTCTTTTAAACATCCTGGTAGGAAAATTGCCTGGGGGAGCAAATCTTGACACATTTTTTCTAGATTTAATGATGCGGCAGCCCAGTACTTGCCTTACAGTTTTCATTAAGATCCCAAACTTTCCAAAAAAAACAGATATAAGCTAATACAGGGCTGAAGTACCCGGTTCTCATTATTTTACTGCTCCAATCAAATCTTTTCAGGTTTTTAACTCTTGAATCTCAATGAGACCAGTTATGCATGCTTACAACTTTCTTCATCACATATTACATTTTGGTACTACTCTGGGTTTCTGGAAGTTGGACAGTTTTACTCCATGGTAAATATATGACCTGGCAGGAGAGGTGTGCACTATGCGGCGATTCATGTAAGCGATTCATTTTTAGTTATCAGTGGATTGTTCATTTTTTGAGATCCCACTATTTGGATCCCCACTTAGAAGCACACCCTGTGTTGCGGGTGCTTTTTAGGTCTAGTCTTTTTGGTATAGGGAACTGGTATAGGCTGTTACGCAATCAAGGAGCACAGGTGTGCTTGACAGCTATTGTAGAGAAGATTAGTGAAGCCACGCAATGCCGATTTTCTGAGGATGAGTGGCAAGTGATCTCTTTTTTGGCCATAAAGGCTTAAGGATGGACAACTTTAAGAGAATGTCATTCTTATCTCAGTGGATGGCATATTATACCCCTGCAGCCCTTCACAGAATGTTTCCTTCTTTAGAGGATCAAGGCTTTTGGTGTAAGCAGGAGGGCTCTGGTGTGTTGCTTAATATTTTTTACTCCTGCCAAAAACTGCACCCTTTCGGTATTATCTTTTTTTGGCCTTGAGCCAAGCTCTGGGAGTAGGTCTAGAGTGGGAAGTATAGCCTATACTATTTGGTTTTGCTTGACAAACATAGGCCGCTCATGTGAGAAAATCTGCACAAATACTTATGTCAATTGCACTTTCTATGGCCTGGTTGCTTATTCTTCAATTCTGGCATACAGAACGGGTTCCATCATATGAAGATTGGCTAAAAAAAAAATTGAACAAAGAAGGTTTGAGGAGGCATATGCTAAAAGGTGTGGGGGCCTAAAGAGATTTCAGTCATGGCACTTTTTAAATTTTTTGTAAATTGTGCGGATGGTGCTGTATATATTGTCTGGTATACTAGAGTGGTAAGGGAATGGTCTTACCCTGGACAACACATTCTTATTCGTTTTTATCTTGATGGCATTTATTTATAGGTTCACTTTGGCAGTACAGTGACAAATACTATGAGGACCTTTATGGGATCTTGCCCTCCTAGCCTTGTCTGTCTTTTTTTTTGGGTGGTACTAGCTTTACCCTTTTTTCCAGCACACTAGCAATTTCGTATTGCTTTATCCAACATTTGTACATGTTTACGTAAGCAAACACACACTTTAGCACATGTTCAGTTTTATTCAATTGTAGGATTTTAGGTTTTGGACTTTATGGCATTGTATATTTGATGTTATTAGATTTTAGTAATGTGGTCATAAACTTCAATGCAAGATGTATTTTTAAAGTGTTAAAATATGCTGCACTGATCGAGTATGATAAAAGTTCCACTTTGGTTATGGGAATTTTTAAGCTATTTGCATTCAGTGTTTTTTATATTGCATATCATCTCTGCTCAATAAAAATATGTGTAAAAAAAAAGGGTTGTCTGCCTCCAGTACCACAATGTGAACCAAGCTTTCCTTGACAAACTCTTGCATGGCAAATGGAGCACATCACAATGTACTCCTCCTGTTTGCTAATTGTAAAAAAGTCCCAAAGGGGGGGGAAGTACTTTCTTACTGGGCCAATGCCAACACCTGAAGACGTAGAGGTAGGTGGGGGTATGTTGATTGTTTCTCTGTAGTACATACATCTACTGAGGTAGGGGTTGATGTAGGTCTCTACTGGGGCCTTACAAATATGGTAGCCGGTGGTGCTGCCTGTGCCACATCCCTCAGAGCAGGTTGGATAGTAACGTTGGATGCCCCTGTGCCAGCTTCCACAGTGACTGCCTCGTCATCATCCCCATCCTAACCATCATCCCCTTCCATGATTCTAAGGCTTTCTGAAAATGTTATTTTCCTTCACCTCTCCTGGCGTCTCCTGAACTCCATGTCCCTATCATCGTCATCAGAAGTGGTGCTAGGAGAAGATGGTAGGCTAGTACCCTTCCTTTTTCTTGCTGGAGATCTGGGGGCCATTGATTCTAAAAGATGAGGTTCTTTTTCAGCAGGAAGCTCGACCTTCTGTTCTTCTCCAACTTCAGAAAGATATACTATTGCTGGCTGTGGTTGCTGTCCACTTTGCTCTGTTTCCTAAAATAATTGGGTACTACTTTGTAAAACGAACAAATCAAATTCAGCGTTAGTGCTCATCAGCGTTGCCATGATTCCAGTGACTGCCTCACTGACAGACATACTCTTGGTTTTAGGTTGGGGATGGTGCTGTTGATGCAGGAGTGCTGCTCCCTGATTCCTCCCCGGAAGCCAGTGTGTCCGGCACGCATCCCTCACAAAAGGTTGTGATCGGGACATCACTGGAAGAAAGCAGCTTCTTCTCACTGACCACCTTCTTGGGAGAAATTATCTTTGGGGCCATCTTAAAGCTCTCAGTTATCAATGGCTCTAAGGTGCTCAAGCAGACGTGATTGGAGGACTAAATGTACAGGCCTTCTCTTTAGCAGTATTGCGGGTGATGTAACTGTTCTTTTCTAGTGCACCCAAAAGCAACCAAGCAAGAAAAACATGTAGTTAGTGAAAAGTGGCATTGTTGGAGTTTGAAATAGTACAGACAAATGCAATATTAGTGCAGTTGGGTATTTATGTAATAAATACCAATTTAATCAAACATTGTAAAGTCAAACAGCGCCACCACACAATACAATTTTATTTTAAATCAGGCAGCACAGCATACAGATACTTGCGCTTGATTTATCTCCATCTATAAAGGAGTCACCTGTGGTAGTCAGAGAGAGGTTCATGGGTAATAGATTAATCCTCAAAAATCTATGGCGACAAGGTGGTCCATGGGAATTGGAATAATCATTTAAAAAATGATTTATCATGTTGATGTGTCTGAAGTGCACCGCAGCCAGGGTGTCCAGGAAGAAACTGAATTATTCTACACCTAAAGGAGCCGAATGCTGTAGCATGGCTGCGCATCTTTGGTGAATGGATGGATGGATGGAGGAATGGACGGAGGAATGGATGGATGGACTGATCAAGGCAAAATGTAGAATTAAATAAAATGCTGGTAAAAAGACTTCAAAGGATGGAAGAAAATCAGGAATCTAATAGTGAAATACTTCAGGTGTGAGGATTCAGGCTCAGCAAGCGCAACGAGCGCAAAAACAAATGAAGAAAGACGGTTTTGTAGTGAAGTACTCTCATACTCACATAGATGAGTTTGGCAAGGGAGCAGCAGGCGGAGCCCACATGGCATGCTGCTAGGCATTTGCTCATTGTGATCCCTCCCCCTATGCGTATGTGCTGCATGAGGTTTGGCCGCTCAGCTGGCTGTTACCTGAGTGCAGAGGTTGCCATCTCTCGTGCCTCCATGGCATTCCCCTGAGGTTTAGATCCTGATGCAATCCCTGGAACCCCTGCCAAAGTAAGGGTGAAAAACTGAGTGTCCAAAGCGGTAGCCTGTAAGCTGTATGGAGATGCCCTGATATGGCACTCATAGATGGCTATTTGATCATTGGGGTGAGGCACAAGCTGATTAACAAAAATGATAAAGAATGCAATTGGAGAAGAGAAAACAGGTGGACAGTGTAGCAAACAAGGGCCAGCCCGGGTATCCTGAAGTAAGCGAGCTCTGGGTGAGAGGAGTCATGGTACAGGTCTCGATCTAAAGGTTCAGGATAGGACTCAGTAGGCTTATATGAGAAAGCACCATGTGAACTTACCAGCAACTGGCCCAAATGTATGCCTGCTTCAGAAAATTACACACTGGGCAACTCAAAGGTGTCTACCCTTGAAGGCTTGAAGAAATATTGGGCAGAAAAACACAGGTGATATGACAGAAAAACACCTATCCCCCAGCCTAACCTCCAAAACAGGGTCTAGTTTGGATCAGCTAGGGTAAAAAGACTATTGAACAATGAATATTTCTTCAACTTCTCTAGAGTTTTCCAACCAATGCAGCGGATTTCTGAAGTTGCTGAAGGCTAAAATGAGACCTTGCTAGATATCCAACTGCAGAATAAGGGGACCAATAGTACAGAAAGCATAGTCATTCAGTCGGCACAGACCTTGTGGCCGGTGATGAAGGTCAAGGATTACCCTCTGTTTCTGAAACCAGCTAACAGTTAGTCGGATAAGGGTTTGAGGCGAAAGCATCAATAGGGCCAAGAAGCTCAAAGTATAAATAGGAACTCAGAGCAGGTGGGCAATAATGAGCTGATAGACCATGATTAAGAGCCCCCAGGGGTGGTGAGATAATGCAGACAGAGAGTTTAGTTTTGGGACAAAGCGCCTCAGGTGGTGAGAGTTAAGAGGTGTTCCTGCCTATAGAAAAGATCAATGTCAGTAATATGGGAATTTCCTTTTGTTCTACAAGTGGAGATAGTTAAAGTTCTGTTTGAAACAATTCTAACTGAAATTCACGAGTTAACACAACAGCAGGCACAGGAAATTTAGAAGCTACAGCAGAGGTTGACAAAGATTAAGCAGAACTTTGACTAAGGCCCTCATTACAACCCTGTCGGTAAATGCTGCGTACCGCCGTGCAGAAGACCGCCAACATAATGCTGCTGCTGCGGAATTCCGCTACAGCTATTACGACCCACAGCTCGGAATCCGTCATAATACAGACACCCACACAAGTCCGCCACACCAAAGGTCAGTAATAAACTGGCGATAACAAAACCGACACCGTCACGCCGACAGGAATACGCCCACACTATCGCGACCCACGAATCAACGTGGCAGTCTTTCAACCGCGGTAATCCATTGGCGGTACACACCGCCGCGCTCAAAATACAAACACACTTACAAAACACAACCACATTGGACAATTCGAAATACACACAACTGATACACATACACATACCACTCCCACACACTCACACCACTATAAAACACCCCCCCACATTACCCACAAACCCTTACTACCAGAAATTTGAAAGCAAGCCAGAGAGAGACACTACCTAAAACAACACCAGCATCCACAGACGCACAACAGCATCACTTACACAACATCCACGCACCTCAAACAACACACAACAACACATCCCCTCACACATCACAACACACACCACCTCACACATCACCCACACCACATCATGGCACCTCAACGACACCCCAGGTTCTCTGAGGAGGAGCTCAGGGTCATGGTGGAGGA
Source organism: Pleurodeles waltl (assembly GCF_031143425.1). Classification (NCBI taxonomy): domain Eukaryota; kingdom Metazoa; phylum Chordata; class Amphibia; order Caudata; family Salamandridae; genus Pleurodeles; species Pleurodeles waltl. The sequence goes on from NC_090447.1 coordinate 785,136,535, forward strand.
AATCGTCCGGGTAGAGCCACAGCTATTCGGATCACAGGTGCAGCACACCTCCATTGCAAGGAAGATGGAGCTATGGTGCAGAATTGCCGACAGGGTCGACGCAGTGGGACAGCATCCAAGAACTAGGGATGACATCAGGAAGAGGTGGAATAACCTACGGGGGAAGGTGTGTTCCGTGGTCTCCAGACACCAGATTGCTGTACAGAGGACTGGAGGTGGACCACCACCTCCTCCCCCACAACTAACAACATGGGAGGAGCAAGTCTTGGCAATACTGCATCCTGAGGGCCTCGCAGGGGTAGCAGGAGGACTGGACTCTGGTAAGACATATCTTTATTACCATATCCCCCCACCCCACCTGCATGCCATCACATACCCCCACACTCACCCCATCACTCCAACACCTCACATATGCCCCACGATCACAACCCATCCATCCCAATACCAAGCCCTGCATGCAACACCAAAAGCATGAACACCCATTACCAAAGCATGTCCACTACAGATACCCACACAGACCCCAAACCAACTATCACACAAGGACCAAGCCAAGAATGCAAGCACTGGAGTGCAGGGTCACTCACCCACTGCACACGATGGCACACACAGATGCAATAATCATGCCTTTACACCCCTACAGGACCCCTACCCAACATCACCGGACAGGAGGTGCCAGACATAGCCAGTCACCCCACAGAAGAGACCCACAGTGATGACAGCAGCTCTGCAGAACTGGATCAAGATGACCAGCCCGTCCCATCAGGGACCTCAGGACTGTTGGTTCCCCTGACACAGTCACAAACCACCACTGAACCTCCCCTTGCAGAAAACACCAGCACAGCACCCACCCAGCAGGCCCATCCCTCTGTCCCCAGGACACGTCAATCAGCAGTGTGTCCACCACTACAGGGAACCAAGGCAACCCCAGAAACCAAAGAAAATCAGGGACATGGGGACAGTGGCAGTGGGCACACGGTTCAGTGGACAGAGGCACAGGAAAGCAGGGAAGCTGGGAGGACTGCTGTGCGACAGGGGCAGGACAGGCCCAGGGAACCCACTCTCCATGAGGCACTCTCCAACATCATGGGACCTTACCATCATTCCCAGGAGACGAGGGTAACTGTACTGGCCAAGTTTCAGGAGACCCAGCGGCTGCAGGAGGAACACTACCTTGGGATCAGGGAGGACTTGAAGTCCATTAACAACACCCTGATCACCTTTGCAGGGGTGCTGCAAGACCTTGTCAACACCAGGAGAGACACAGTGGCACAACAAGGGGCCCCTGACACTAGCCTGCACGATGAACAGCCCTCCACCTCCGCCGGCGCTAGTGGACAGGAGGCCCCTTGTTGTGCCACTGTGTCCCTCCTGGTGGAACACAGGAACACAACAACAGCACCCCACCCCCTGCAGATGGAGAACCACCCCGCAAACGGTCCCTGAGATCCAGGAACAAGAGAGAGAACATTGCCAAGACCCCCGCCAGGAAATGAGACCCCCCTGAATATCACCCTTCTGTCCCACTTTGTCACCCTGTCCATCCTTCAACTGCCAGTGCTCCACTTCCTATGCCCCTCTGGACAATGCACCTGTGAAACGAATAGACTGGACTCTGCCATAGACATTCCTCCACCATCCCTCAGCCCATTTTACAACCCCCTCCACTTATTTGCACAGAAATAAACACAGTTCAATCACAAAACAATCTGGAGTCAGTCTGTGCTTTCAACGTGTAATTGCAATAACCATGGAATATAGCAATGTCAATTTACTTGTGCACATACCGATGTAACACAGCTGTAGGCCTGGAGGAAATGTAGCAGAGGGCACAAAGTGGGACCCACATCTGTGAAATGGAAAGGCAAAGTGACAAGTCAGGGTACATTAACTGAGTGAAAATGACAGACTTATGCTGGCTCCAGAAATTGTATGAGATGTGGGAAGCAGTGACATGTTCTTACCTGTCTCTCACTGGAAGTATTGCATGATTATGTTGTTTCGGTTGTCGATATCCTTTCTTCTGCCTCCTCTTCTTCACTGTCCACAGGCTCCACAGCTGCCACAAGACCACCAGCTGGCCCATCCTCCTGCAGAAAAGGCACCTGCCTTCGCAAAGCCAGGTTGTGCAGCATACAGCAGGCCACGATAATCTGGCACACCTTCTTCAGTGAGTAGTAGAGGGAACCACCTCTCATAAGGAGGCACCGGAATCTGTCCTTCAGCAGGCCGAAGGTTCATTCGATCACCCTCCTAGTTCACCCATGTGCCTCATTGTAGTGTTCATCTGCCTTTGTCCTGGGATTCCTCACTGGGGTCAGTAGCCATGACAGGTTGGGGTAACCAGAGTCACCTACAAATATCGAGGGACAACTGTTAGACACACACCAACCCTTAGGGACAACCCTATACCCAGACACCTATTCACACTGTATTGGGTCCTTGGCCTCACCTATTAGCCACACCCGGTGCCTCTGGAGTTGCCCCATCACATAAGGGAAGCTGCTATTCCTCAAAATGTAGGCATCATGCACTGAGTCAGGAAACTTGGCATTCACATGGGAGATGTACTGGTCTGCCAAACACATCATCTGTACATGCATATAATGGTAGCTCTTCCGGTTTCTGTACACCTGTTCACTCCTGCGGGGGTACCAATGCCACATGTGTCCCATCAGTGGCACCAATGATGTTGGGGATAGGTCCCAGGGAATAGAAGTCACCTTTCACTGTTGGCAATTCCTCCACCTGAGGGAACACGAAATAGCTGTGCATGTGTTTCAGCAGAGCAGGCAACACTCTGGACAAAACGTTAGAGAACATTGGCTGGGACATCCCTGATGCAATGGCCACTGTTGTTTGAAAGGAACCACTTGCCAGGAAATTGAGTACTGACAGGACCTGCACTAGAGGGGGTATCCCTGTGGGATGACGGAAAGCTGACATCAGGTCTGGCTCCAACTGGGCACACAGTACCTGGACTGTTGCACAATCAAGTCTGTATGTAATAATTATGGGCCGTATTTATACTCTGGTTGCGCCGAATTTGCGTCGTTTTTTTCGACGCAAATTCGACGCTAAACTAACGCCAACTAACGCCATATTTATACTATGGCGTTAGACGGTTCTTGCGCCAGAGTGCCCGGAGTGTGCGTCATTTTTTAGCGTGAACCCCTTCCTTGCGTTAATGATATGCAAGGGAGGCGTTCCCGTCTTAAAAAATGACTCCCAGGCCTTTACGTGGTATTTATACTCCCGGGCAAAAATGACGCCCGGGAGTGGGCGTGGCCAAAAACGGCGCATTTGCGCCACTTTTTAACACCTGGGTCAGGCATGGCGTTAAGGGACAAGTGGGCTCAAAATGAGCCCAGAGTGCCCTCCCCTGCCCCCAGGGACCCCCCCTGCCACCCTTGCCCACCCCAGGAGGACACCCAAGGACGGAGGGACCCATCCCATGGACATTAAGGTAAGTTCAGGTAAGTTTTTTTTTTTTTTTTTTGTGGCATAGGGGGGCCTGATTTGTGCCCCCCTACATGCCACTATGCCCAATGACCATGCCCAGGGGTTCAGAAGTCCCCTGGGCATGGCCATTGGGCAAGGGGGCATGACTCCTATCTTTACAATGATAGGAGTCATGTTGATGGGGGATGGGCGTCGAAAAAAAATGGCGCAAGTCGGGTTAAGACGATTTTTTTGCGTCAACCGGACTTGCGCCATTTTAAGACGCCCTAACGTCATTTTTTCCCAATGCCGGAGCTGCCTGGTCTACGTGGTTTTTTTCCACGCACACCAGGCAGCGCCGGTCTGATTGCGCCGTCTAACGCCATTCCATAAATACGGCGCCCACATGGCGCTTCAGAATGGCGTTAGACGGCGCAAAATTTTTTGACGCTAAACTGCGTTAGCGCAGTTTAGCGTCAAAAAGTATAAATATGGGCCTATGTGTCTCTCTTCCATTGTGGACAGGTCCACCAGGGGTCTGTACACTGCAGGATGCCACCATCGCATCACCTGCCCAGCAGACGTGCCCTATGGAGGAGAACAGCGAGGAGGGAGTCAGCCAACACTGAGGTATCCCAAAATGTAATTTGCACAAATTTATTAGTACGCAATGTGCCTGTAACTGTGAGTATTCCAGGCCTACATAGGTGTGACTCAGTTATTATTAATGCCATGTGGCCCCCTGAAATGGCGGCTGCGTGACCTGTAAGGTGGGACAAGGGGATATGAGGTAACTGTGCTGGCGTTCTACACCATCGCAGTAGGTGGTCGAAGACCGCAGCGCTATTCAGCATTGGTTAACTTTGGGCCCAATGAGCCCGAGGAGCCAATGACGATGCACGCCGGCGGTGATGGTACGCACCGCCGCGGACGTGACCGCCATTTTATGTCTGTTCACTCACTTGATACCTGGCCTTCAACAGGAGAGGAACTTCACTGCAAGTGCTGCTGTGACCTGTGTCTGGAAGCGACGATGGCTCATGTGTCTGGGGAAAGGGCCCCTGCCTTCACTTCGGAGGAGTTGGAGAGACTAGTGGATGGGGTCCTCCCCCAGTACACGCAACTGTACGGTCCTCCAGACAAACAGGTGAGTATACTGTGAGCATGCTGCATGGGCAATGCCTGTTTTGAGTGGTGTGGATGGAAGATACATGGGGGGGCTGAGGCCTGCATGTGCAGATGGGTAGTGAATGTGCGTCAGGGCAAGGGTGGGAACGGGGGGCAATGAGTATGATGGTCCGGATGGGTAAGTAATGTCCTTTCCCCCTGTACCATACCTCTAGGTCAGCGCCCACCAGAAGAAGGGTATTTGGTGTGCCATCGCCAAGGATGTCCGGACCCTGGGGGTCCACCAGACGGAGCACCCACTGCCGTAAAAGATGGGAGGACCTGCACCGCTGGAGCAAGAAGACGGCGGAGGCCCAGCTGGGGATGGCCTCCCAACGTGGGAGGGGTGCCCGTCGCACCATGACCCCCCTGAGGTTCCAGATCCTGGCGGTGGCATGTCTGGAGTTGGATGGGCGCTTGAGGGCATCACAGCAGCCACAAGGGGTTGAGTACAGTCTCATTCAGCTGACTTTGCGTGCATTACGAGGTGTCTGGGTGGGGGAGGTGGGCAGTGGGTTCCCCTAGGCCAGGGCGATCTTGGTAAGCAAGGTCCCTTGTGAGGCAGGCTATATGGCACCCCAACCCCACTAGTGGTTAGAGCAATCAACACCTAGTCAGGCTCCTGTGACTTCTAGGTGGGCAGCAATTGGGCTTAGGCCTCATACCCCATGGTCAGCTGAAATTTCTAGGAACTGTTAGTACATGGCGTAGTGCAGAGGGCTGCTCCATGTGTGTTGTGTCCGCCAACGGTAGTGGTGTTGCATGCACTGAACATGTCTTTCTTCTGTCTTCCCCTCCTTTTTGTGGTCTCCCTGTTCTTGTGTGCAAAAGCATTATCAGGCGGAGGTGCATTGGCACCAGAGCAGGAGGGAGCTGCATCCCACTTGGCCGTGGAGGGTGAAGCAACGGAGTCTGAGGCCACTAGTGGAGGGCGAGGGGAGCTCCACGGTGGGGACAGGAGCAGAGGCCAGCGACAACGACTCCTCCTCTGATGGGAGCTCCCTTGCGGTGGTGGGCCCCTCTGTGCCCATTGCATGAACAGGTACAGCCGCTACCCCCCCTACAAGCACCGCCCTCCCAGCAGCCCCTCAGTGACTGTCCCGTGCCTACTTACCCAGGAGGGTGGGCACCTCCTTCGCCCAGGCACCTCAGGCCCTGCCCCAGTCAGCACTGCTGCCCTCAGTGAGGAGGCTATTGACCTCCTGAGATCCCTCACTGTTGGGCAATCTACCATTATGAATGCCATCCAGGGTGTAGAGAGGCATTTGCAACAAACAAATGCATACCTGGAGGGCATTCATTCTGGCCAGACAGCCCAACAGAGAGCATTTCAGGCTCTGGCCTCAGCACTGATGGCAGCCATTGTCCCTGTGTCCAGCCCCCCCCTCCAACCTCCTCCACCCAGACCCAATCCCCTGTACCTCAGCCTATCCCAAGGACACCATCAGACCAGCATGCACACACATCAACACAATAAAGTGGCTCAGGCAAACATAAGCACCACACTTCCCACAGGCACTCACACAAGCACCAGACCCAGGCAGACACACCAACATCCCCTGCCTCCACTGTGTCCCCCTCCTCCACATCCTCCTCCTCCCTCCCTGTCTCGTCTCCACTCACACCTGCATGCACTAAATTGTCAGCCACTACCTCCATCACCAGCACGCCCATCACCACACTCCACTCACGTGCACTCACCACCCCCACTACCATTCACACATCCCCAGTGTCCTCTCCCAGTGTGTCAGTGAGCCCGCCTCCCAAAGTACACAAACGCAGGCACACACCCACCCAACAGCCATCCACCTCACGACAGCCTCCAGCCCATGCACCTTCACCCAAATTCAGCAGACGTACACCTCCTACAACTACTACCTCTTCCTCCACTCCCAAACCCCCTCCATCTACCCGTCCCAGTGTGTCTAAAAAAACTTTTCCTGGCTAACATTGACCTCTTCCCTACACCTCCCCCCCGACCTTCCCCTAGGGCCAGTCTTTCCAGTTCCCAGCCCAGCACCTCAACCACCACATCCCCAGGCACAGTGGTGCCAGCAACTGCGGGGTCATGGAGTGCGCCAACAATCAGGGCTGCCTGTGTGCCACGGAGCGAGGGCAAGGGCATTCTGCCACCTGAAAAGGTTAAAAAGTTGCCCACATCCCAGAGGGAGAAGCCGAAAACACATGCCACCAAGGGGTCAGTGAAAACGAAAGGGGATAGTGGCAAGACAACTGCGCCACCATCAAAGGTGGGGAAGGGCCAAAAACTGAAGGGCAGGTCAGGAGAGGGCATGGTGGCACCGACTGAGGGACCAGTGTCACACCTTCTCTCCACGTCCACGCCTACCTGTACAGCGGCGAACACCACCACCTGCACCGCCAGCTGCACCGCCACCTGCACCACCACTTGTCCTGCACCGCCTCCGAAATGTCTACAGCCGCTGTAAAAGTCCCCAGCCTATTCCCCGGTGGGCAGCCGTCCGAGGCTGCAGGAGACTTCCAGCTTTCTCCCTCAGCAGGTGCTGACACATGCTCTGCCGCCGCGGACCCCGCCGCCAGCACCTCCGCCACAGACCATGCCGCCAGCACCGCCGCCACAGACCACGCCGCCAGCACCGCCGCCACAGACCCCGCAGCCAGCACTGCCGCCACAGACCCCACAGCCAGCAACGCCGCCACAGACCGCGAAGCTAGCACCGCCACGACTGACACCGCAGCAAGCACCGCCAGCGGCCCCGTGACATCCTCGTACAGTGGCACAACCGCAGACATGCCTACCATCCCTAGTGGTCAGTCGTCCGAGGTTGGTGGTGAGTTCCAGGACCCTCGGCAGCTTCCATGAAGCATTACTGACATTACAGTTGTCACCTGCAGGTGGAATGCGAAGCCGCAGCAGTGTGGGGTATGTCGCAGCCTCCATGGCGTATCATGCTACCTGTACCTCGGCAATCTCGTGGCACACACACCCAGGGGAGGGAATTGTACCAGCCACACTGCACGTGGAGCACTCTGGGCACCAAGCCCCCTCCAGAACCAGTGAGTATCATATCCACTACCTCAGTCCTTGGCAGGATGAAGCACTCTGGGCACCAAGCCCCCTCCAGAACCAGTGGAGACTGTTATCCACTTGAGAGACTGTGGCTTTTCACTCCCCAGGATAAAGCAGTGGGCAAACCACCCACTTGAGAGACTGTGGCTTTGCACTCCCCAGGATAAAGCAGTGGACAAACCACCCACTGGAGAGACTTGAGAGACTGTGGCTTGGAACTCCTCAGGACAAAGCAGTGGGCAAACCACCCACTGGAGAGACTTGAGAGACTGTGGCTTTGCACTCCCCAGGATAAAGCAGTGGGAAAACCACCCACTGGAGAGACTTGAGAGACTGTGGCTTTGCACTCCCCAGGTTAAAGTTGTGGGCATAGAGCCCCCTCGTGCAGCAGTGGCGTTGTGCGTTCATCTGGCTGAGGTGCACCCCCTCCCCCTGAGGGGCCTGTTTCATTTTGATCTGATGCCCCTGCAGTGTTCTTTCCGTTTCCAGTCAGATGTTATGTGTGGGCTTAGCCCATGCATTTTGGGCCCAGTGGTCCACGGACAATGATTGGTGCACTATCCGGACTTGTGTAGTTGGTGTACATATTGTGTTTGCTGGATTTTGAACTTTGATAATGATATTTTACATGATTACATTCGTTCAAATCAATTCCTTTTGTCCTTGCGTTCATCCAGGGGGTGGGGGGGATGTATGTGTACTATTGCTGCATGTATTTGTGTGTATGGTGTTGTGGGTGGGGGTGGGGGTGGGCGTGTTGTGTGTTGCGTGTGTGTGTCACTCTCTTTTCCCTCCCCCTCCCCTGTGTTGTAGGTGCAGTACTCACCGTGGTCGTCGCCACCGTCGTTGGTGCTCCTGATAGAAGAGGAGGAAGACCATCATCAGCAGTATCTGTAATTCGGGCTCCATGGCGTCCTGGTTCCTCGTGGGGTGTGGAGAGGTGAGTGTTTTCCCTTCTGTGTACTGTTTCCGCTGTGTTTTTGTTTGCGTTGGTTCCGCCCCGGAAAAGGTGGCGGATAGGTATGTTATGATAGGGTGGGTGGTACATTGTCTTCTGCCTGTCTGTTGGCGGTGTTCGCCGCACTGTTTGTTTGTACCGCCGTGGCGGTCGGAGTGTTAAAGTGGCTGTCTATGTTTGCGGTTTCCACCACGGTCGTAATCCCATTTTCTTTCCGCTGGCCTGTTTGCGGTATTACTGCTGCTTTGACACCGACCGCCAGGGTTGTAATGAGGGCCTAAGTCCCAAAAATGCTACAAGAAGCAGAACAAAAACATTCTGACCTGGAAGATAAGATGGGGTCCTTTATCAAAGATGTTTTGGCTGAGAAGAAGGTCAGGAAAATAGAAAACAAAGTGGAAGAGATGAAAAATCATGTAAGACATTCTAACCTCATATTTGTTGGGATCCCAGAAGGGAGTGAAACTTAAGGGTCAATCCAGAATGTGCTGGTGATCTGCCAATTATGAGGCTGCATAGAGTTCCAGCTCTTTTCCCAGCAAACACAAAATATCCTCTGGTCATTCTGGTTAACTTTTCAGGTTACCGAATTAAAGAGCAGATTCTATCAACAGCGATCCATAAAAAGTCATTCCAGCTTTCAGATATTACACATATGAGAGTGTTTTCAGACTTATCAATAACAGTGCTGCAAGACTTTTCACGGATTGGCTAAAGAGTTTAAGCTTTAGTGGGTACATGTCACTTTATGTCAATAATCTAGGCTGTAAGTCCTGGTGAATGTGCAATGTCTTGTCTTCCTGGTGGTAGAAGAGGCACAGGTGTTATTAAATGCCAAATTCTTGAAGCTTGAAATCCCATACGGAATAGTGCCAATGTGTTAAAAATGTATAGAAGGATATATTCTGAATTCCGAAATTAAACCGAGCTCCAAGGGGAGGGAGAGATTCACAGCGAATGCTAGGTGCAGTGACAGGGCACCAACAGAGGGATGGGAGCCTTGGGGGGGAGGGTGTGTGATCCCCTGATCCAAGGAATGGGTGGGACAATGGAGTGGTCGAGGTGGAAGGGGCGGCAGACAAAAAGAGCAGAGTAAAGTTGAGTTTGAACCACTGGAAATTCTTTCTGAAAGTTAGTTGTTGGGCAATATCAATTGTGATGATTTCCGGAATGTGGGTAATTTGCTGGGGTAAAATAAGTAAAACATTATGTTATAATTGTTACATGTAAAGTGAACAGATTGGGGAATAAGCGTAAGAGTGTGTGGGATTGAACCAGCTCTCCTCACTTGGCACTTAAGTGATGTATTTCCAGGAAACAGACTTTAGGAGTAGCACTCCAAAAATCCGACTACCAGGAAGGTTTTCCCAAGCTTATTTTACCTCAGATGGGATTACAATGAGGGGTGTGGCTATCTTGTTTGCAAATTCTCTACACTGCTAAATAAAGGAGAGAGAGCATGATAACAATGGTAAAGGGATCTGGGTGAAGGCGCAAGTGAACGACAGGACAATTAATTTTGTAAATGGACAATTCATTTTGTAAATTGTTATGGTCCGGTGATGGCTGATTTAGCCATGAAGTCAGTGGGAGTTTTAGTCATAGGAGATTACTTTAATTTTATTCAGGACCTAAAGAAAGACACCTCAAAAAAGGTTTAAAAACTGCTAAAACCAAAAACGGCTAAGTTGGTAAAAATCACAAAGCAGGATTTTAAGCTAATAGACCCTTGTTGGGTAAACCACCCTAAAGCTGCACAATATACGTGCTTCCCAAATAGGTTTAGTACAGCCTCTTGATTTGATTATTTTTTTATTGTTTCAAAAACACTGCAATGGGGGGCCATGGAAATCATGGCAAATTCTTTCCCTGACCACTCAGGTGTCTCTCTTCAAATAAAAGTGAGTCATACCTCAAAATCAAGGCCAAGGTGATATTTTGACATGTCATTACTTTAGGATCAAAAGTGGGTAGAGCATATGAGAGTTTTCATAAAAGAATTATTTGAAATAAATTGTAATATTGCCTCGGTCTTCATGGTGTGGTAAGCTTTAAAGGCCACATTCAGGGGTCAAGTTGCAGCCTATCAGGTGAGATGTAATAAGCTGAGGCATGAAAAAATCAACACACTTCAAGTAGCAGTCAATGTTGCTTTTAGCGGTTTTGCAGTTTAGTGTCAAAAATCTTAGCGCCATTCCCTGTGCCATATTTATGGAATGGGGCAAGCTGGCGCAAAGGAATGGTGAGCGTCATAAAAAAATCATGTTAAACATTGCACCCTGTTGTAAAGAAAAATGATGTTAATGCTGCAAAAGTGGCGCAAAACCGCTTTGCGACCTGTAAACATGTTGCAAAAGGGTTACCACCATATTTTGCCCACATTTGCACCAAATTTAAATGCACAAGCAGGAAAAAGTGCATGTGCAACTGAAAAGGGAGAGACCCCAGGGAGACCCCAATGCCCAAGCACCAATCAGGAGGATCCACAGAAGCCCCTGGCGAAAGAGAAGAAAAAGCGCAAGTGTTGCTTCAGTGAGGAGGAGGACAATATACTTGTCAGAGAGGTGGCAGAGCACCGACACCAGCTCTTCGTCACCTCCAAATTGCAAATTGGTAAAAGAGAGGCTATATGGCAGCAAATAGTGCACAAAATCAACTGCGTGGCAGAGGTGAAGAGAACTGTCACTAAGTGCAAGAATCAATGGCATGATTGCAAGAGTAAAACTAAGGCGAAATTGTTAAATTATAGAAAGGCAGCACTGCAGACTGGAGATGGAAGTCCTGCCCCACAGGAGGACCTGGATGAGCTGAAGGGGATGGTTGCAGCAGTCATCCTGGAAGAGCTGGTCACAGGAATACAATGACAGGACAGTGCAGATTACCAACCACCACCACAAATGCAGGGTAAGTTGCATGGGGGAATGAATGGGAATCTCACGTATGCCAGAAGTGGGAGGTAGATAGGACACTCCCAATGCATACTAAAGGAGTGCATTGGGAAACATGCGCCCTGAATCCACATGCCCCATCCCCATACAAGCAACACATGTACACACACCTTGGTTGTACTATGCACCCAACATATGCAAAATGTGGATATACACCAATCACAAAGGCTATACTCCACCAAATGAATATGCAGAACATTGGCTGGAAGGGACGTGTATATACTGAGCCTGGGACTGTGCCATCACAACACCCCTTGTATAATTTCAAACTTCCTGTACCCACGCAATTTAGACATCTGAGACTAGAATGGAAGTCAATACCGTAAGTGTGCGCAGGGTGGTGTGTCTCGCAAAAATGCTCCCCATCTCCTTTTTGCATTGCCAGTACATGTCACATCTTGCAGCACACATCAAAATGCCACGTTAGCTAACATGATTTGTACATGTGCAAGAAGGGACACCACCAGGCACAGAAACAATTTCACCCCTCAAGGCAGCCACTCTTACATCATGCAGCACCAATGCCTGTCTCAGTGCAGGGAGAACAAATCAGTACATCTGCAGGGGGAATTGTAGGACTGTCCTGTATCCCAGTAAACATGGCACTTCCCCGCGTAACTAACCTGATGCAGTGTTGAACTACACATATTGCTGCTGACCTGAACTGTGCCACAAAAGAAAAATCTGCACTAAAGCTTTCAACCTGTGGAACACAACACATATACGGTGAACCCACAACAGCTCAGACACAACCATCCTACACACATGGGAATGGGCAAACAATTGAACAAATACAACACATGGTGTATGTCTGTGAACATAGTGGTGGCCACTGGCGGAGGCTACCCACCAAAGTCCTGCGTTGAAAAGACTGCCAGTGCAGTCTTCCCTCTGTGGTAGGCATTACAAGATTCTGGCTGGGACAGTGGGTGGAAACCGTGTCACGGGCTGCCAGCTGTGTGAGAAACTCACCACAACATTGACGCATGCTGGTAATATAGCCAGCACCAATGTTGCGGTGTACTTATCACTGTCCGTAAAAAGGGTAGTGGAAAGTGCAAAGGGGCTGCCTATGGGGGCACCTACACTGCCCATGCCAAGTGCATTGGCAGTACAGGGGCACCCCACACCTCACTACCACCAGCCTTTGCATGGTGGATGGACTACCATAGAAAGGCTGGTGGGAAAGAGGGATAATAATCTGGAGGGCAGCGCTGATTGCACTGGCCTGGAAGATCAAGACCAGTGGCACTGTCAGCCCGTAGGCTGGCGGCAACCTGGCAGTGCCAGGCTGTTGGAATGTGGCGCTCACACCATGGTCCGCTGCAGTTGGTGGTGGTCCAAGCACCACTGCAAGTCAGGTGGTCATTAGACCACCAGGCTCGTAATGAGGGCCCATGTGTAGAGTAGTACAAGTAGCTGCAATCCCACCATCAAACAAGATAGAGACCCTGATCAAGCTGGAAATTACGGTGGGTGCCTGTGTAACAAACTAGGCTGGATCACACACTGACATTTAGTAAATGCAGTCTTGACCAAAAATTGAAAGCATGTGGGCCATCCCTGTCCCCACCCCGTGCCAGTGGTAAATTAGCTCTCCAGCCTCAATGCTGCATCACTTGCACCAAAGCGCAAGGAAGGCTGCATTGAGGGGGAGAATATTGTTGTGTATGAAGGAGCACCTTCCTGCACAACAAGAAACTGAAATGGCAATCTGTTTGGTCCATGTGGACAGTATAATGCAACACACATTGACAAAGGAAAACATGAGGAGGAAATAAAGTATACATCAACATTGAACCCTGTTAATTTCACCCCTGGGGTGGTGATAAATATTGGCGCAGCCTCAGGTGTACAAAAACATGTAAATCTGGGGCTCTGTCAAAATGCAGTGGGTGTTGACGTGATCCACCCACAGCAACAGCCATTGCACACCCCTCCCACGCAAAGTGCTGCATCGGAAGGGGACGAATTTTTATAAGGTGGTATCAAGGCACAAGAAGTGGTTTAATGCCATCTATTAAATATGACGTGGCCTATAGCACCACTAGAGTGTCCCTTTACGTGACCCTCCAGTGGCACTAGGGGCTAAAAATATATGCCACATATTGTACAATAACAACCTTGGGCCTTTAACTAGTCACTGAGCCTCCACTACCGAATACATTATGGGGGTGATTCCGACCCCGGCGGTCCTTGACCGCCAGGGCCGGGGTCGGCGGGAGCACCGCCAACAGGCTGGCGGTGCTCCTAAGGGCATTCTGACCGCGGCGGTATGGCCGCGGTCAGAAACGGAAAACCGGCGGTGTCCCGCCGGTTTTCTGCTGCCCTGAGGAATCCCCCATGGCGGCGCAGCTTGCTGTGCCGCCATGGGGGATTCCGACCCCCTCACCGCCATCCTGTTCCTGGCGGTTTCGACCGCCAGGAACAGGATGGTGGTGAGGGGTGTCGTGGGGCCCCTGGGGGCCCCTGCAGTGCCCATGCCAATGGCATGGGCACTGCAGGGGCCCCCGTAAGAGGGCCCCACTTTGAATTTCAGTGTCTGCTTAGCAGACACTGAAATTCGCGACGGGTGCTACTGCACCTGTCGCACACCTTCCACTCCGCCGGCTCCATTCGGAGCCGGCTTCCTCGTAGAAGGGTGTTTCCCACTGGGCTGGAGGGCGGCCTTTTGGCGGTCGCCCGCCAGCCCAGTGGGAAACCCAGAATGACCGCCGCGGTCTTATGACCGCGGCGGTCTTATGACCGCGGTACGGTCTTCTGGCGGTTCCCGCTTGGCGGGCGGCTCCCGCTGCCCGCCAAGCCTGGAATGACCCCCTATGTGCCATGTAAACTGCCACAACAATCTAAAATTGATTTTACACCATCTCATTGCAGAGGATGATGGCTTCACTCCTCCCGACCTGCCTGTCCTGGATTTCAATGATGACCTAAATGACCAGCTGACAAACATCAATTAACAGACTCTTCAGGATGTCCTAGGATCCCTCCAGACACCACCTCCAGTTGCAAGGAGGACACACAGGCCCTCATTACAACCCTGGTGGTAAATGCCGCCTACCGCCATGCTGCCGGCCGCCAACATACCGTGAACGCGGCGGTATTCCGCTACGGGTATTATGACCCAAACTAAGAAATCCGCCACAATACAGACACCCACACAAGTCCGCCAGACCAAAGGTCAGTGATAGATTGGTGGTACTGAAACCCACACCGTTACGCCAACAGGAATACGCCAACAGTATTAGGACCCACGAATCACCGTGGTGGTTTTTCAACCGCAGTAAACCATTGGCAGTACACACCGCTGCGCTCAAAATACACACACACTAACAAAACTGGACCACATTGGACAATTCAAACTTGACACACCTGACACACATACACACAAAAACACCCACACACCCACACCAATATAAAACACCCACCCACATTAACCACAACCCTTTCAAGGAAAAAAAGATTGCCAACAAAGAGAGAAACAAGCCAGGAGCACCCACTCAATCTGAGCCACTGAACACCATCACCCATACACCATCCATGCACCTCACACCACACACCACAACACATCACCCTCCACATCACCCCACATATGCTCACACATATCACTTACACCACATCCATGGCACCCCAAACACATCCCAGGTTTTCAAAGGAGGAGCTAAGGGTCATGGTGGAGGAAATCATCCGGGTAGAGCCACAGCTATTCGGATCACAGTTGCAGCAGATGTCCATTGCAAGGAAGATGGAGCTATAACAGAGGATCATGGACAGGGTCAACGCCGTGGGATAGCATCCAAGAACAAGGGATGACATCAGGAAGAGGTGGAACGACCTAGGGGGGAAGGTGCGTTTCGTGGTTGCAAGACACCAGGTAGCTGTACTGGCGAAGGACCCCCACCTCCTCACCCACAACTGACAACATGGGAGGAACAAGTCTTGGCTATAATGCATCCTGAGGGCCTCGCAGGAGTAGCAGGAGGACTGGACTCAGGTGAGTCAAATCATTACTACTATATCCCCCACCCTACCTGCATGCCATCACAAACTCCAACCCTCACCCCATCACTTCACCACCTCACATATACCCCATCATCACAACCCACCCATCCCAAACAAAGTCGTCCATGTAACACCAATCCATGGACCCCCATCACAGACCTGCATGGACATCCATCACCACAGCATGCACACTACTGACAAATCACTTAGCTAAACCAAGCTCAACTCACACAAGCCAAAGCTGCCTTGCTAATAAGAACCATAGAGGGAAACATACCCATGCACAAGATGACACACGCAGATACAATAACACTGCATTTTCATCCCCGCAGGACCCCTACTCAACATCACCGGAGAGGAGTTGCCACCAACAACCAGTCCCCCCCCAGAGGAGGCCCACAGTGATGACAGCAGCTCTGCACGCCTGGATCACGATGACTAACCTAGCCCATCAGGGACCTCTGGACAGTCGGGTACCCAGGCACAGTCCCAACCCACCACAGAGCCTCCCCCCTCAGGAAACACCAGCACAGAACACAGCCAGCCATCCCATGCCACTGTCCCCAGGACAGGTCAATCAGCAGTGTGTCCACCACTACAGGGAACCCAGGCAACCCAACAAACACAGGACAATCAGGAACCTGGGGTCAGTGGCACACAGTTCAGGGGACAGAGGCACAGGACAAAAGGGAAGCTGGAAGGACTGCTGTGCGACAGGGGGAGTCCCAGGGAACCCACTCTCCAGGAGGCACTCTCCAACATCCTGGGAGCATACCACCATTCCCAGGAGACCATGGGCGAGATACTGTATAAGTTGCAGGAGACCCAGCGGCTGCAGGAGGGACAGTACCAGGGGATCAGGTAGGACCTCAAAAACATCTACACCATCCTGATCACCATTGCAGGGGTGCTGGCAGACATGTGCAAGACCATGAGGGAGGCAGTGGCACACCAACAGGCCCCTGACACTAGCCACACCGAAGAACAGCCCTCTACCTCCTCCGGCGCTAGTGGACACGAGGCCACACCACAGGACCAACAGGCCACTAGCACCCCACCCCCTGCAGAAGGAGAACCACCCTGCAAACGGTTCATGCGATCCAGGCAGAAGCCAGAGAACATTGCCAAGACCCCCGCCAGGAAATAAGACTCTCCTGATTGACACCCTTCTGCCCCACTCTGTCACCCTGTCCCCCTTGAACTGCCATTGCTCCCCTTCCTATGCCCCATTGGACAATGCACCTGTGATACAAGGAGACTGGACTCTAACTGGACATTCCTCCACCATCACCCCAGCCCATTGCACATCCCCCTCTACGTATGAGCGCTTAAATAAACACCTTTGGAACAAATACAAATCTTGAGTCTGTCAAATGATTGAATCATGTATTAGTACAACATTCTGAAAACATTGCAAGTCATATATACAGTCATTTATACATTGGTATGACCTTTAGTGGACAGAAGTAAACATACCTGGAGCCAGAGTGGGCCACAGAGATCTGAAAATAGAGATGCCAAAGAGTATAGTAAAAATAGGGAAATCAGGCTGCCATGTACAATGTCCAACAGAAAACTGAAATGTGAAGTAAAGTTACAGTGTCTTACCTGTGTGTCACTGGAAGTACTGCTGAGTCATATTACTTCTGTTGTCCACATCTTCTTCCTCTGCCTCCTCTTCCTCACTGTACACAGGCTCCACCTCTACCACAAGACCATCACCAGGCTCATCCTCTTGCAGAAAAGGCACCTGGCGTCTCAAGGCCAGGTTGTGTAACATGCAACATGCAAAGATGATCCTGCACACCTTCTTGGGTGAGTAGAACAGGGATCCACCTGTCAGATGGAGGCACCGGAACCTGGCCTACAGGAGGCCAAAGGTTCTTTCAATTACCCTCCTTGTTTGGTCATGTGCCTCATTGTAACGTTCCTATGCCCTTGTCCTGGCATTCCTCACTGGGGTCAGTAGCCATGAGAGGTTGGGGTAAGCAGAGTCACCTGCAAATATTGAGGGATACCTGTTAGACACACACTTACCCTTAGGGACAACCCCATACCCAGACACCAACTTATACTGGGTGGTGACCTTGGGCTCACCTATTAGCTGCACCCAGTGCCTCTGGAGTTGGCCCATCACATATGGGATGCTGCTATTCCTCAAGATAAAGGCGTCATGCACAGAGCCAGGAAACTTGGCATTCACATAGGAGATGTACTGGTCTGCCAAACACACCATCTGCACATTCATAGAGTGATAGTTTTTTTCTATTCCTGAACACCTGTTCATTTCTCAGGGGGGGACAAATGCTACATGTGTACCATCAATCGCACCATTGATGTTGGGGATATGTCACAGGGCACAAAAGTCAGATTTCATTGTGGCCAAATCCTCCACCTGGGGGAATACGATGTAGCTGCGCATGTGTTTCAGCAGGGCTGACAACACTCTGGTCAACATGTTGGAGAACATTGGCAGAGACAACCCTGATGCCATGGCCACTATTGTTTGGAAGGAAACACTTGCCAAGAACTGATGGAGGAAAACGGTGAGCAGATAGTTATATTCACACATCAATTGAAATAATGATGCATCTTTTACTTTACAGAACCTGTATGTGAATCTGAGAGTCAGTTGCTGTGCCAATGTCTGCTCTGACGCAGTTAGTGGCCATAGCCTGTGCCCCCCTGAAATGGCAGCTGCCTGACCTGTGAGGAGGGACAAGTGGAAATGAGGTAATTCCGCTGGGGTTGTGAGCCGTTGCACAACTTTGCATTGGTTATCATTGGGCCCTATGAGTTTCAGGAGCCAATGGCGATGTACGCCAGCGGTGACGGAACACACTGCCGCGGATGTGACTGCCATTTTCTCTCTCTTCACTCACTTGCTACCTGGCCTTCAACAGGAGAGGACCTACACTGCAAGTGCTGCTGTGACCTGTGTCTGGAAGCGACAATGGCTATTGTGTCTGGGGAAAGGACCCCTGCCTTTACTGCGGAGGAGTTGGAGAAACTGGTAGATGGGGTCCTACCCCAGTACACATTACTCTACGGTCCTCCAGAGAAACAGGTGAGTACACTGTGAGCATGATGCGTGGGCCATGAATGTATGGATTGCTGTGTGTGTAAGTCACATGTAGGGGGAGCTGAGGCGTCGTGGCCAGGGTGCTGCATGTATGGTGGTCAATGTATGTGCGTCAGGGGATGGGAGGATCTAGTGGGCCATGAGTGTGATGGTCTGAACGGTTAACTAATTCCCTTTTCTGCTGTCTTTTCCATGCCAGTCAGTGCCCATCAGAAAAAGGGTATTTGGCGTGCCATCGCCAAGGAGGTGCGGACCCTGGGGGTCTTTGACAGGCGAAGCACCCAGTGCCGCAAATGGTGGGACGACCTGCAGCACTGGGCAAGGAAGAGGTCGGAGGCCCAGCTGGGGCTGGCCTCCCAACAAAGAAGGGGTGCCCGTCGTACCCTGAGCCCCAAGATGTTCTGCATCCTGGCGGTGGCCTATCCGGAGTTAGATGGGCGCTTGAGGGCATCACGGCAGCCACAAGGGGGTGAGTACAGATTCAGAATCATGACTGTGTGCGCGTTAAGGTTTACCTGGGTGGGGGATGTGGCCTGTGGGTTCCCCTAGGCCTGGGCGAAAATGGCCGCATAGGCCCCTTGTTGGGCAGGCTCGGAAGTACTCTACCCCCAATAGTGTTAGTGGGCATCTACTACTGGGCAATGTCCTGTGGGTTTCAGGTGTGCAGCTAATGGCATTTGTCATTGTACCCCATGGGCTGGTGACTATCTTAGTAACTGGTACTGCATGGCCTAGTGCATAGGGCTGCTCCCTGTGAGTTGTCTATGCCAATGGTAGTGTTGTTGATGGCATTGACCAAGTGTATCCTCTGTATCTCCCCCCTTTTTGTTTTGTCACCCTGTCCTTGTGTGCATTAGCGTCCTCTGGCAGAGGAGCAGAGGAGCAGAGGCACTGGCGACGGAGGGAGCTGCATCCCACAAGGGCCTGGAGTTCGAATCCACCGGCGGTGAGGGCACCAGTGGGACGGAGGGCGAGGGGAGCACAACGATTGGGACAGGAGGGGACACCACAGACAGCGACTCCTTCTCCGATGGAAGCTCCCTGATGGTGGCGGACCCCTCTGTGCCCACCCCAAAAACAGGTACAGCACCACCCCCCCATACCAGCACTGCCATCCCATAAGTCCCTCTGAGTGTTTCCCATGCCCGCTCACCCAGGAGGGTAGGCATCTCCTTCACCCCAGGCACCCCAGGCCCTGCCCCAGTCAGCCCTGCTGCTCTCAGTGAGGAGGCTATTGACCTCCTGAGATCCGTCACTTTTGGGCAGTCAACCATACTGAATGTCATCCAGGGTTTCAAAAGGCATTTGCAAAAAACAAATGCATACCTGGAGCGTATTCACTCTGGCGTGGCGGCCCAACAGAGAGCATTTCAGGCTCTGGCCTCAGCACTGATGGCAGCCATTGTCCCTGTCTCTAGCCTCCCTCCTCCAACTTCCACTACCCAGTCTCAATCCTCTCAACCTCAACCTATCCCAAGCACACCTTCAGACCAGAATTTACCCAAATCACCACACAAAATTAGCTCAGGTAAACACAAGCACCACACTTCATCTCACCGGCACTCACACAAGCACCATCACCATGCAGACACAGCAACATCCACTGCCTCCATTGTGTCCCCCTCCTCCTCATCGTCCATCTCCCTCCCAGTAGTGTCCCCACTCACACCTGCATGCACCACATCCTCATCCACTACCTCCTTCACCAGCACGCACATCACAACACACCCCTCACTGGCAGTCACCACCCCCACATCCATACACACGTCCCCTGTGTCCTCTCCCAGTGTGTCTGTGACCCCTCCTCCCAAAGTACTCAAACGCAAGCACCCACCCACCCAACAGCCATCCACCTCACAACAGCATCCAGCCCATGCACCTGCACCCAAACTCAGCAGACAGATATCTCCTACAACCACTCCCTCTTCCTCCACTCCCAAACCCTCTCCCTTGTCCCGCCCCAGTGTCTCTAAGAAGCTTTTCCTGGCCAACTTTGATATCTTCCCTACCCCTCCCCCCGTCCTTCGACTCAGGCCAGGGTGGCCAGAGCCCAGCCCAGCACCTCAGCCACCAAATCGTCGCCCGCTGTGGTTCCTGCAGCTATCAAAGGCTCAAAGGGGGCACCCGTCAGCCCAGCCAGTGTGCCACCAACCCCTGCCAAGGCCAAAACCATTCCACCACCTGGCAAGGTGAAGAGGGGGACAGGATCCAGCAAGGAGAAGGAGCCACCTCAAAGACCCCAGCTGCCAGACCCAAGGTCACATCATCATCTGCAAAGGTGAGGAAGGGGCAGAAAACACCAGCCAAGGTACTTCAGGCGACCGAGGCTGCAGGTAAAGGCCAGGTGTGTACCAGCACAACCACCAGCACCGCCGCAAGCCCCACCACCTGCACTGCCACCTGCACCACCGCAAGCACCACTACTGTCAGCAGCAGCAGCCCCAGTGGGCAGACGTCCGAGGCTGCAGGAGAAGGGCTGGAGCCTCCCTCCACAACTGGTAGCACCGGCACCTGCCCGACGGCCAGCACTGCCACCTGCACCACCGCAAACACTGCGGCAGGCCCCGCCGCAAGCAATGCCACCTGCACCGCTGACAGTATCACCACTGGCAGCAGCCCCAGTGGGCAGCTGTCCAAGGATGCAGGAGAAGGGCTGGAGCCTCCCTCCACCACTGGCAGCACCCACACCAGCCCCGGCACTACCACGAGTTTGCAGCCATAGCCGTAGCCATCCCCGGATGGAGTCTAGCCCTGCCTCCATGGACTATCATGCAACATGGTCCCTGTAAATCTCGTGCCTCAGACACCCAGGTGAGGGTCTGTGAACTGCCACACCCCAAGTGTTGCTTCACTGACACAAAGCCCCCTCCAGAACCAGTGGAGATATGCATCCACTCACCCAATCCTTGGCAGGATGAAGCACACTGGGCACAAAGCCTGCTCCAGAACCAGTGGAAGAAGGCATCCACTCACCCAATCCTAGGCAGGATGAAGCACAATGGGCACAAACCCCCCTCCAGGACCAGTGGAAGAAAGCATCCACTCACCCTATCCTTGGCAGGATGAAGCACACTGGGCACAAAGCCCCCTACAGAACCAGTGGAGATATGCACCCACTCAACCAATCCTTGGCAGGATGAAGCACACTGGGCACAAAGCCCCCTTCAGAACCAGTGAAAGAAAGCATCCACTCACCCAATCCTAGGCAGGATGAAGCACAATGGGCACAAAGCCCCCTCCAGAACCAGTGGAAGAAGGCATCCACATACCCTATCCTTGGCAGAATGAAGCACACTGGGCACAACACCCCCTCCAGAACCAGTGGAAGAAGGCATCCACTCACCCTATCCTTGGCAGGATGAAGCACACTGGGCACAAAGCCCCCTCCAGAACCAGTGGAAGAAGGCATCCACTTCAGAGACTGTGGCTTTGCACTCCCCAGGACCAAGCAGTGGGCAAACCACCTACTTCAGAGACTGTGGCTTTGCACTCCACAGGACCAAGCAGTGTTCAAACCACCCACTTGAGAGACTGTTGCCTTGCACTCCCGAGGATATCGCTGTGGGCATGGAGCCCCCTCCAGGAGCAGTGGCTTTGTCCCATCTTCCAGCTGAGGTGCACCCCCTTCACCCTCCCCCTAAGGTGCCTGTGTGTTTTCGACCTGATGCCCCTGCAGTGTTCTCTCTGTATTGAGGCAGGAGTCAAGTGTGGGCTTGGCCTATGAGTTTTGGCCTAGTGGCCCACTGACATTTTGAGTGGACAATGTACCCCTTTTTGTAAATATTGTACATTTTTGTAAATACTGTTTTAGCAATTCTTACGTATATCTGACTATTTCTCATAAATCACTGATTTGACTCTATTCCTTTTGTCCTTGCGTTCTTCCAGGGGGTTATGGGGTGTAAATGTAATGTTGCTGCATGTGTTTTTGTGTATGGTGTTGTGGGTGAGGGTGGGGATGGGGATGTGGCATGTTGCGTGTGTGTGTCACTCTCTTTTTCCTCCCCACCGCCATTGGTACTTCTGGTGGATGAGGAAGTAGACCAGCATTGGGAGGACCTGCAGCTCGGGCTCCATGCGTCTTGGTTCTTCGTTGAGTGTTGAGAGGTGAGTGGTTTCCCTTCCACGTGCTGTTTCCGCCGTGTTTTTGATTACATTGGTACCGCCCCGGAAAAGCTGCCGGATGAGCGGGTTGTAATGGGGTGGGCGGTACATTGTCTTCCACCTGGCTGTTGGTGGTTACCGCAGCGGTGTTTCTTGCTACCGCCGTGGCGGACGGTATGTTAAATTGGCTGGATGTTTTGGCGGTTTCCGTCGTGGTCGTGATCCCATTTTTTTCACTGCCGGCCTGTTGGCAGTATTACCACGGCTTTAAAACTGACCACCAGGGTTGTAATGAGGGACTAATTGCTTTAAAAGACTAAAATATACTTTATATAACTTTTACAGTAATAGCTCAACATATGCTTTTTGCATTTTAAACATTTTGACCTGCATCCTATCAGATAAACATTATACATATTTCTAAACACTGTGTGGTGTATTTTTGTGGTGCTATACTCTGTTATTGCGTGATTTATTGCACAAATATTTCACACATTGCCTTCTAAGTTAAGCCTGACTGCTTAGTGCCAAGCTACCAGTGGTGGGCATAGGACAATTTGGATTGTGTGTGACTTACCCCGACTAGAGTGAGGGTCCTTGCTTGGACAGGGGGTAACCTGACTGCCAACCAAAGACCTATTTTCTAAGACTATATAAAACCCAACCCAAAACTAACAAAACGGCAAAGGAACTGAGATGTAGTCCAAAGTCCTAAAGTTTATTTTGACTGTTTTTTGAATTTTTTCTTGATGAACTTTAACATCTCCGGTTGTCAGACGATTCCTACTCCAGTTTGTCCAGTTGCTTCAGGATTGCATTCAGGTCCCTCCTGAGGTTCAGCTCAAACTGAGTCGGACACCGGCTGCTGGTGGCTGTACCTGTGGCTGTGTGCTGACAGGTGGTGCTGATTTTAATGGCATAGGTGGAGCTGGGACCCCCTGCATCCCTGAGGTGCTGCCTCATGTGTCCCTTGATACCTGCTTTACGGGGCCACCATGAGGAAAGGCATGCCATACCCCGGAAGCTTTCTCATGCCTGAAATGCTGGGCCATCCTGCGGTATCCCACTTCCACCTCTAGGATGTGGTGGTACTAGTCTGGCCTCTTCATGAACATGCACCTCTACTCAAGAGTCATGTTAGCAGCTGAAATATGAGGACAAGCAAGCATCAGTATAAGCATTTGGTGGAGTTTGTACAGAGTTTTAATTTACACTGCAACAGCAACTAACACATACAGTCCCACACACATTCCGCAACAATAACTTCATCCTCATCTATGTTTAATACCAATCAGACATCACCAGTATCATGTACATGTCAGTGAGATAACGGCAATCCATAGTAAATCAAAAGGGCCCACTGCTCTCAGGAACAAATACAACCCTCATCAACATTTGTGTCATCTAACGTGTGAGGATCACATGCCTCTACAGGTCTGAACTTACTGTCTCCCTGGCCATAAGGGGGCCTGGGCATGCTATCCATCTCCTCAACTCCACTGGTGATACATCTCGGCCTGACCACTTACTATGGAGTCAAAGTGTGGCCCATATCATTGTGGGGCTGCTAAAAACCAACCTGCTAATCTGATGTCCGGTAAATCTACATCCATGTGTCCTGGTGTAAGACATGCCCTGAGTATATGGTACAAGATGCCACCCCATATCACATTATGTGCCCACATGTAAAACTGATGCAATGTTGACAGAAGAACGGTTGGGCAAAGTCTGAGCTGCACATTACATTTGTCAACATATTACAGAACTGAAGCCCCCAACGCTGTGCTATGTAGTGCTACATGTGTAAAACGGCACACATAAGGTGACTGTATGGATAGCATTAAGCCCACAGTGATATTGGCACCGCATTGGGTACTGCAACGGTATCCTGAAAGGTGTTACATCATTAGCACATGCATGTCATACATCATCAAGGTATCAGCTACACACATGCAATTAACATAATTTGCATGTGTGATGTGACGTAAATCAGTCATAATTATCATGGTGGCAGGACTATGTTGTGAAAACTGCATACATCTGGGCCCATATTCATGGGAAAATGACAGAGCGCGATGCAGCGCCAAAATGTGCAGCGCCATGCTCTCCCAATTTCACAATGCAGGGATACAACATATTTAATTGGATACGGCACACACCTGTGTTGTCCTCTGCGTTGGCCCTAAATTTAGCTGTCTGTCACAACGCAGGTATGCTTGCACCATTGTGAATGGATGTCTGCGCTGAGGGGTGTTATTGTTCATGTGCAGGAAGATGTCCCTTCCCGCACTTAAACAATAATTTCTGGCAATTTTGCTCTTTCTATGTGTGCTGCAGAATGGAGCACACATAGAAAATGCGAAAAACTAGGAGGATTAAAGTATTCCTCCTCGTAGTGCCTTGCTAGCGACAACCCTGGGGTGACGTTTGATTTTGGCGCTGCCTCAGGTTTATGGAATCTTGTAGATCTGAGGAGGCATCAAAATGCTATGTGTGGCACACAGTGCTGACAATGGTGCTGTGACAAAGTGTTTGTCAACAGACATGCTATGTACATGTACAGCTGCCCTGTGACCCATTATGATCTAGAGCAATGAATATGTGGTCAGCCATAACTTTTCCTATTACACACAATTCCATGTCAGCACACGTTGGTCCGTGAACTATATGCAAGCCATTCTCATTGCATAACATTCCAACATACATGATGTCACTATCCATCCTCCAATGATATCAGATCATTTATCAGGACCAAATACTTCTGTCATTGCAGGCCACACCTTTGACTGACTCACAGCATTCCCTGTATTTGCTCACAGGATGCACAATATGACACTTGCTGGATGCTTCGGGGTCTTGTACACATCCCACCTCTCCAATGGTGTAGGTGGCTGGTCCACCTGCAAGATATTAATGGAAAACATTGCTTGGTGTAAAAGCCATGTTTCAGTACATGGAAAACATTGTACAGTGTAAACTTGTTAGGCTGAATGTGGTAGTCGCCCTAGTGGTAGATCATAGTAAATGGCCAACTTTTATGATCACTCTATCACACATACTCTAAGACAACGTAGACCCATGCACCTACAAACCATTACTGTCCCTGACACTCTGGTGGTGTTTCTCACTGCACCATTTATACATGATATTGTTATGCAGCTGTCTGGTAGCACGACACCTCCATCACCAAATGGGACAGCTTAATATTGTTTATTCCATCTGAGGTGCATGCAATGGTTGTCGCAGTGGCTGGCCCATTGTAACACATATGGCATTTCAGCCTGCGTCTGATGTTGTAAACCTGTACATCATTGTCACAGCAAACTGACAAACTGCCACCCTGGGGTTGTGTGGGTATTCTAAGGCCTTGAGGAAAGGCATCATGCATCCGTCAGCCAAGAAAGTAATCTGTGTGTGTCATCTCAAGGCACATACACTTTCAAATTATCTATGGGAGTGTAAACTTGTGATGTTGATGTACCCACCTGCACATTGACTGGATGAAATCATGCATGTAGTGCCAATAGTGCCTAGCCTGCCATTGCTGCCATGGTATACTATTGTTAATCTAGTGAGGAATTAGTACATGGGCATAGAAATGCAGCTCAACACGGACCCACTTGCTCAGTGGTCAAAGGATGCATCTTGTGGTACAGGTTAATGAATGGTATGCCAGTGATGGAGCTGAGGCAGGGCAGCCCCATACTGTAAGTGAGAAGCAGCAGGCTTGTGGAACTGACTCAGCACATGTGTCTGGTTATTGACATTGTATAGGCTGTCTGTGATACACAATGAACTGGAATATGAACTGCCAGTAGTCTGGACCATTGCATAATCAAGCACCCTTACATTTCCTTGGCTAATTACACAAAGGGCCCGATAGAACTACAGTGGTGCGTTACCAATTGCATCTGTACTGACCTTGTAGCCCTCACTGCACCCCTTACTCAACACCATGTGTATGCGTAGTCAGAAATATGTCACAGCATGTGTTGCCCAACATCATCTATTCATGTGAGGGTCAATGATGCACTTGGCAGGAGATGCAACACATCATCAAAACTACTGCTGAGTACACCGGGGCCCTTCTCACACATTTGTATGTCCACATTACACAGCTTCTCACAACAGCTGTTCTGAGTGCTGAAAAATGATACCTAGGGAATTATCTTCTGACTCAGAGGATGAAACTTTGAGAGCCCAACAATGTTTTGGGGCCCCCTTTCATGAATGTTGCATGGCACAGGCCTCATTTGTAGCTGTTCATTACCTAGTTACACTATGCATGTATCACAACACTTGGAGATGGTTGTGCATGGTAAATTATACATGTGTCCTACATTTTCTTCCTTGTACAATTGAAATGCAGCCCTAAGATGGGGCATAGACTCCTCATACAGGTCGCATGCAACATGTCCACATCCATTGCATGCAGCTCTCAAACGTAACAGCAACTGTCATGCATATGCTAACAAAATGAGGTTGTATGGCAATGGGAAACTTACCAACTGTTCCACCAATCTCTATTCCCAGAGGGTCAGGAAGATCCTGCTCCCTCAACACCAGATCTGCCCAATGGTGCTTGATTTGGTAGTCATTCCTTCCTGTTTTGAAAATCCAGGTAAGGTGGTGGAGCATCTTGCCCCTTCACAGCCACCTTGCCTCTGTGGGGTAGTCCTGGATCACCCGGCCACCCAGTTGCAGCATCATGGGGAGGTAGTGTGCCACAAGCCTGATGAACCCCCCCAGCTCATCAGCAGACATACGGCTCACCCACCTTTTCCAAGACATTCCCAGTGGTGAATGGAGTTCACCCAAATAATAAAGAAATTAAACTTAACTCCTACACCTACCCCAACTACCCAAACTACCCCAACTACTAAACTACCCCAGACAAACTCCTGACAATACTGAGACAATTACAGTACACTCAGTAGACAAAATACTATACTAGTATTGAGACAATTATTATATGAAATTAACATAGGACACAGCACAATGTACACAACAAACACAGCAAACACTCCACAAATCCACCAGCACCAAAAACACAACCTCACACAGCCACAGAGAAACAGACTGTAAAGTGAAAGTAAAACTACATTCACTGTAGCATGTTTGCAGGCAGGATGTCCTGGTACATCACTTCCTTGGTGTGTGTGTCACATTTTTCAGTCATGTGTAATTTTTTTGATGCATGACGGGTTTGCGCTGTATTTTCACACCATTAGGCTGAAAAAGGCCTGTGGACATACGATAGATGCACAGGGGCTTTGCGTCTATAAGCCCAGGGGTGTTGTATGGCAAATGCGTATTCATGAACATTTTTCATGCATGACGGAATTGAGTGGATTTTTGCATTTTGTCCCTTAAGTGTACCCTGAGTGACTTCACGTTTCACATGGGGTGTAAAACTACAGTGTATATGTGTTATGGCAACATGTGGGTGTATGTCCAGTACTGACATTTCGGTGACAATGGTATTTTGGACCTGTGGGTTTGTTTGTGATTGTGCTGCATGTGATTACTAAATACCTAATGCACATGTGCATGCAACGCTACATTGTGTCCACAGACATCTTGGCAAGCGTGTGCTATGTGTGTATACATGTGTACGTAAGCTAATTGGGTAAAAAACATTATTATGTCTGAGATACAGATGTACACATACCTACTACACCAAACATGTTTGGTGGCCAATGTCCAACATCTGTTAATGAATGTGACACCCATGGAAACTTCTACACATAGTACTCAGTGGACTTGGACTGCATGAACATCACGACAACCCAGTCAATTTGCCTGTGTCTGTGTGTTCACTCTGTGCTGTGTCGATGTATTTCCCTTCATGTAGCTCTGCTGCACGTGTGCCATTTACACCCCTATGCGCCGTAGTTGCAAATGTCATGTACACATGTGTTGTGCAAGACTGGTATCTGCTGTGTGTGTGTATGTACATATGTTTTGTGATTTCTCTCATATGTGACAACAGTGTTGAGTACATGGGATGTAAAACCTTACATTACATTCTTTCTGCATGGACACGTTGCCATTTGACAAATGCATGTATTGTTACATGAGTGCCACCCATGTTTCCATATGTCAGAACATACGTGTATCTCATTTCTGTCAGTCACTGATCTTGTGACACCCATGCCCTACGTTTGTGCTAGATTGCCTTTTGCTCTCAATCCATACACATTTCCATGGCTGAGCCAATACAGCGGTCCATGTGTGGTGACATTTGTGGCACATGTGTGCATGCCATCAATTAGGCACCTATATTTGTCCACACCAGGTTAGTAATGACTGTCGTAAACAACGGCATGCCACTGTGTCAAAGTGTTGCAGTCTGGAAAAGCTGCCAGCCTACTCATCATCAAAACAAAGTGAGTTCCTATAGCAATACAAACCCTTGGTTGTATGTGAAGAGGTGAGTCAATGGAACCCCAGTTTAATCACACCCCTGTGCACATGCATCAGGCCCCTAACAATGTGACATGTTCATGTAGCTAGAGCAGTGGTGTGTGGGTTCATTGAGCAGCGACCTAGCCTCTTCATGTTTACCACTCAGCAGTACTTTGCACACTCCCCAGCAGACACATGCACAATTGTGGTCATTCAGTCCTCGATCTCACCTTTACCACTGCCGTATTTGATGTCAGTTTTCCCCTCTCACGTACATCACTCTGATTTTGGACATTTTGTACATGTGACATGTTTTGATGTCCTTAGCATTTCCCTTGGACAACGTTTGGGCCTAGTATCTCTGTTGTGACTTTAACATTGGAAACATGCCAGAGTACAGATGGTATTATCTGTTGCAGCCTCCTGTCATGGTGGTATGCAATTGGCTAATACCATGATATGCCAGTGGGCAACATGACTGTGTGATGTACTGACCCAGCCACCCTCTCTGTACATATGTGAAATGGTAATGTGTAGACATTAATGTGTTATACAGTCAGTTTTGTTCTAAGTGTGTCCCTTCTCCATGTATTCCTGCACTACTGGTGAGGTATGTATTGTCACCTACATTGCTCCCATTCTTAAGTATGTTAGCACTTTGTGCACATCGCATACTGCGACATTGCCTATAAATACATGGACATGATGCAACATGTCACTTAATTTCATGGAAGATGTTCACATCTCCTTCTCCTGCCAACTTGATAGGTACAGTTCCATTTTCTGTATTTGTGAGTTGTCATGTGTTCGAAACACACAACAACACTCCTGCCACACCACTTCTGTTGTCTTCATTTGCCATCCCATGTTGTATTTATAAGTATGTGTGGTGTCAGGAAGCAGTCCGTCCAGTATGTCCGTTGCACATGTGTTAGCATTTCTTCCAGCATGGCACAGCCCAGGTAACTCTTACCATGACTGACTGATATTGAGGTATCACATCATCTCAGTGCTGGAGAGTTAATTAGCCAAATTTGACATATATGGGTAGATCTACTCCCACTCTGTTTGGCATTGTGTCTCCGACATATTTGAACAATGCTGGACAGAGTAGCACATCCCATGCCTGATTGCGTTGTTGGAGGCCACGACATGTATGGGACTAATTGTCAATATTGCCATCACGCACTTGTCCTGCCATGTGGGTAACAATGGGTGGTGTGTATTGCTTTGTGCTGTGCGATGTAGATGTATACAGCATACTAGCTATACATAGTGTTACCTCAAGCATTGTTGATCCTTGCAAAGACGTTGCTACCTAGAACATACACCCATACATCAGTATGCACATGTTTGCCTAGATTTGGGCTAGCCATGTGTCAGGACAGGAGATTTGTGTGACAAGTGTGCACATTATGTATTTTCTACTCTGACTACATTCAACCCAGTTGAATATGTGGTGGTGCATTGTCCCAAAATATCGATGGGTACCAAAATGGGTCATGTGTTTGGATAATGATTCTGCACCCATAGCTGCTTATGTAGTCAAGGCAAGCCATTGTGCACTCCACAGCCAAAGTGTGTGTGTCATACATGAGGTACAGCCCACCATGTGCCCGGTCTGTGTACATTGACAGTGCTGGGACACATTCCCATGGATGCACTGTGCAGGCTCAGCATGGGACATTGATTACAATCCCTGGACTTAAACTGAGTGACCACAGTTCACAATGATGTACAACCTTTGTCACACATGTACCAATCAGGCAATGCTACTGTCACCATGAGTTGCTACAGTATACTGTTCCTACGTGACTCCATTTGGTGACAGCCCCTACCTCACGTGTGCCCCTGTTATGCATGGTTTCATTGTGGTGGATGGGCAAAGTATTGGCACCTTTCACACTTGACTGGACAATATACGTGTTGGTGCATGAATCTAGACTTTCAGGTTTCCGCTACCCGCAAAATGCGTGTGACTGATATTTGATATGGTGACAGTAGACCCACTCATGTCACAAACATTGTTGCCACCATACTGGTCAACTTTGTGTTACCTACCTGCTCACTGTGGTTAGAGTCACTTGCCAATGAAGTATGTAGTCAAGAATGAGTCGACCAAGGAGATTCAGGTGCAAAGTGATTTATTAGTGCTATTTACAAGGTGATGTTTCAAGTATTGTGATTATATCTAGAAGTTCTCCACAATGTGGAGTCTCCTACGAACTCCGGCTGCAGTGTTTATTTGTTCCCCCTCCACGTGATCTGCTCCATCATCATCCCCGTCCTTGCTGGGAACATCATCCTGTTAATCCCAGGGGATATTTGTTCGGACACAAATGTTGTGAGGATTGCACATGTCAAGATGATCTTACAAACAAGTGGTGGAGCATATAAGAGGCTTTCTCCTGTCAGGGTCAGACACCTGAACCTGGATTTCAGGAGGCCAAGGGTCCTCTACACCACATTGCAGGGTTTCCTGTGTCCCTCATTGTAGGCGCACTGTTCCACCATTGTGGGATTGGCAAAAGGGGTCATCACCTATGGATGGATGCAATACCCTTGGTCAGCTGCAAAGGACAGAGAGGAGATGTGATAGTGGTTTGGAACAACCCATGCCAGTTGTACTTTTTCATTGAAGTTGTGACACAAACTTGCTTGTGGTGTTCTGTATGTTCCTGTTCTTGTGAAATGTTTTTTTAGGACTGTGTTGATGGACATGACAAACTTGGGTAGTGGCTCAAAGGCCTGGGATGTTTTTATGTTGTTTCCGGGAGTGATGGTTATGATTTGGGCCCATGTGTTGAGTAGTCTGTATTTGGAGAGTGTGCTATTCTTACATGGCACATACCACTTCATAGCAGCACAGTGGTGTCAGATGTTGACACAGTATTATTGCCCTGCAAAGCAAGATTGTGCTGTCCATTTTAGCATGTTGCATTATGCATGCAGTGTGACGCTTAGGGGCATTATTTTGAGCCCCTACCGCCACTAGAGGGTCGCTTTTATGGAAGCTCTGGTAGCGCTATGCCCTGCCCCGTATTTAAAGGTGGCATTTTGCCAATTTTTGTACCTTGATGCCACCTTGTGACTATAACCCCTTCAGACACAGGCCTTTGTGTGGAAGGGGCGTGCAATGGGTGTTGCTGTGGGTGTGCCACAGCAATACCCATAGCATTTTCTTGCTGCCTCTGATTTGTGAGTTTTTCTTAACCTGAGGCAGCACCAATACCTAACCCCAGCCCACGGGTGGCGTTTGCAAGGCACAACGAGAAGGAATACTTTCATTCTTCCTCATGTTTTTGCAATGTAAAAGCAAAATGCCAGACATGGTAGTTTCTGAGCAGGAAGGTGTCTCTTCCTGCACATAAACAATCACAGCCCTCAATGCATGCAAGGATGCCTTGGTGGTGCTGGTAGCTAATTTTTTGCTTTTAGCACTGGGGACAACACAGGAATGTTGTGTATACTATTAATTTAGGTGCATCCCTGCGTTGTGTAAATGAGGGTCAGCGGCACAACCTATTTTGGCACAGTGTAATTTTCCTTTAATTTATGTGACATAGGGACCCTTTGTGGCAGATGATGGTTGTGCCAGCCATGAAGTGAACTGGAGTGCGTGTCCCACATTGGTAGGTGAAGTAATTTGTTGCAGAAGTTTCTCCTGCCTTCTATTACATGATTTCTGACAGACACTTTCAACACATGCACAGTGCAGGCTGTGGGAGGGCCCATGGCAATTTTTCACATGGGTCTGTTGTGAGAAAGTAGCCTCTTTCTAGCATGGTTACCCCCACTTTTGGCTTGTTTGTGAGTGTGTGTCAGTGTGTTTGTACTGTGTCACTTGGATCCTGCTAGCCAGGACCCCAGTGCTCATAGATAAAAACCTATACATCACTGTGTTTTGCCTGTCTCACTGGGATCCTGCTAGCCAGGACCCCAGTGCTCATAGTTTGTAGCCTAATGTATGTGTTGTCAGTAGTGCTGGACTGTGTCACTGAGGCTCTGCTAACCAGAACCTCAGTGCTTATGCTCTCTCTGCTTTTAAATTTGTCACTGTAGGCTAGTGACTTCATTTACCAATTTCAATTGGCACACTGGACCCCCCTTATAAGTCCCTAGTATATGGCACCTAGGTACCCAGGGCATTCAAATCAAATCAAATCATTAACATTTATAAAGCGCGCTACTCACCCGTGCGGGTCTCAAGGCGCTAGGGGGAAGGGGGTTACTGCTGCTCGAAGAGCCAGGTCTTGAGGAGTCTCCGGAATGCGGAGTGGTCCTGGGTGGTCCTGAGGCTGGTGGGGAGGGTGTTCCAGGTCTTGGCTGCCAGGTAGGAGAAAGACCTCCCACCCGCCGTGGAGCGGCGGATGCGAGGAACGGCAGCGAGCGCAAGGCCGGTGGAACGGAGGAGACGGGTGGGGGCGTAGAAGCTGAGGCGTCGGTTGAGGTATTCAGGTCCCTTGTCGTGGAGGGCTTTGTGTGCGTGGGTGAGAAGTCGGAAGGTGATCCTTTTGCTGACTGGGAGCCAATGCAGGTGTCTCAGGGGTGCAGAGATGTGGCTGTTGCGGGGTACGTCGAGGATGAGGCGGGCGGAGGCGTTTTGAATACGTTGCAGACGTTTTTGGAGTTTTGCGGTGGTCCCAGCATAAAGGGTGTTGCCGTAGTCCAGGCGGCTGGTGACTAGGGCGTGGGTCACGGTTTTTCTGGTGTCGGTGGGGATCCAGCGGAAGATCTTGCGGAGCATGCGGAGGGTGAGGAAGCAGGAGGAGGACACAGCGTTGACTTGTTTGGTCATGGTGAGAAGAGGGTCCAAGATGAAGCCGAGGTTGCGGGCGTGGTCTGAGGGGGTCGGTGCGGTGCCAAGGAGTCGTCCCATGCGGTCGGGGTGTTGCAGAGGATGAGGACTTCCGTTTTGTCTGAGTTCAGTTTTAGACGGCTGAGCCTCATCCAATCTGTGACGTCCTTCATGCCGTCTTGTAGGTTGGTCTTAGCGCTGGCAGGGTCCTTGGTGAGGGAAAGTATAAGTTGAGTGTCGTCGGCGTAGGAAGTGATGATGATGTTGTGCTTGCATACGATGTCGGCGAGGGGGCTCAAGTAGACATTGAAGAGTGTCGGGCTGAGCGAGGAGCCTTGAGGGACGCCGCAGATGATCTCAGTGGGGTCTGAGCGAAAAGGTGGGAGGTAGAGTCTTTGAGAGCGGTTGGAGAGGAAGGAGGCGATCCAGTCCAGGGCCTGGCCTTGGATCCCGGTGGAGCGGAGGCGGGTTATTAGGGTGCGGTGACAGACAGTGTCGAAGGCAGCTGAGAGGTCGAGGAGGATGAGGGCGACTGTTTCACCGTTGTCCATCAGGGTTCTGATGTCGTCTGTGACTGAGATGAGGGCGGTTTCAGTGCTGTGGTTGGTTCGGAATCCGGATTGTGAAGGGTCGAGAAGGTTGTTGTCTTCCAGGAAGTTGGTAAGCTGTTTGTTGACGGTCTTCTCTATTACCTTGGCAGGGAAGGGGAGGAGCGAGATGGGGCGGAAGTTCTTCAGGTCGCTTGGGTCAGCCATGGGTTTCTTTAGTAGGGCGTTGACTTCGGCGTGTTTCCAGCTTTCGGGGAAGGCAGCAGATGAAAATGAAGAGTTGATGATGGTCTGGAGGAGCGGGGCGATGATGTTGTCGGCTTTATTGAAGATGAAGTGAGGGCAGGGGTCCGAGGGGGCGCCGGAGTGGATCGAGTTCATGGTGGTTTTGGTCTCTTCAGTGTTGATGTGGGTCCAGGCGTTGAGGGTGATGGCAGGGGGTTTGGGTTCGGTGTTGCTTGGCTGGGTCTGGTGTCCGAAGCTGTCGTGGAGGTCGGTGATCTTGCGATGGAAGAATGTGGTGAGGGAGTTGCACAGGTCTTGTGAGGGCGTGATGGCGTTGGCGTTGGGGTTGGAGAACTCTTTAACGATGCTGAAGAGTTCTCTGCTGTTGTGGCTGTTTTTGTCCACTCTGTCGGTGAAGAAATTCCTTTTGGCTGCGCGGATCAGGTGGTGGTGTTCGCGGGACGCGTTCTTGAGGGCTGTCATGTTGTCAGCGGTGTGGTCCTTGCGCCAGGCTTTCTCGAGGGCGCAACAGGTTTTCTTCGATTCCTTAAGGGTGTCAGAGAACCAGAGAGGTTTTTTGGTGTTGGCCTGTCAATGCGTGCGTCTGAGGGGAGCAAGGTTGTCTGCGCAGTTGGTGATCCAGTTTGTGAGGCTGAGGGCTGCGTCGTTGGGGTCGGTGGTGAGGGTAGGTTGGTTGACGGTGAGCGTGGAGAAGAGCTGTTCTTCGGGGATTTTGTTCCACTGTCGACGAGGGATGGGTTGAGTGCGGAGGTGGCGGGTCTCACATCGGAATGTGAAGTGGACACAGCTGTGGTCGGTCCAGTGTAGAGCGGAGGCGTGGCTGAAAAAGACGTGTTTGCTGGCGGAGAAGATGGGGTCAAGCGTGTGTCCGGCGATGTGGGTGGGGGTGTTCACCAGTTGCTTGAGGCCGAGGTTGGCGAGGTTGTCGAGCAGGGCGGTGGTGTTGGGGTCATTGTTGTGTTCCAGATGGAAGTTGAGGTCGCCTAGGAGGATGTAGTCCGGCGAGGCGAGGGCGTGCGGGGAGACGAAGTCGGTGATGGAGTCGCTGAAAGGGGCGCGCGGTCCGGGGGGACGGTAGAGACGGTAGATGAGGGATCCTCTGAGGGTGGTCCTGGGGTCGGTGCGAATCTGGAAATGCAGGTGTTCTGCGGCAAGGGGGGTGTCTTCGGTGGAGGTGGTGATGCTGATGGAGTCTTTGAAGACGATGGTGATTCCTCCTTCTACTTGGTTGGTGCGGTCTTTCCTGGAAATCTTGTAGCCTTTGGGGATGGCTATGGCGATGTCTGGGGCCGAAGAGGCGTTCATCCAGGTCTCCGTAATGAAGGCGACGTCCGGTGCTGTGGAGTCCAGGAGGTCCCAGAGTTCAACGGTGTGCTTGTGGACGGATCGAGCGTTGACCAGGATGCATTTGAGGTGGTTGATGGCGCGTGGGCTGGTGGTCATGGTAGTTGCGTGGTGGAAGATACGTTTGCAGGAGTGGCAGGCGAAAGGTCCATGGGTACGTTTTGGGTTAGCTTGGAAGCAGATGTTGGAGTGTCCTGGGTTGAGGGTGTGGAGGGTGGTTGGGTCGTAGCGGAGCAGAGGGGTTTGGGAGTGCTGAGGACCAGGGGTCGTGGCGCTGGGCACGGGCCAGGCGCGGACGGGCGCAGACGGGCTTGCCTCTGGCGCGCCTCTGGCGTGCCAGCGGCACAGTTGCGCAGCGGCCGTCATAAAAGGGAGGAGGGGGGAGAGGGGTCAGCTGGGGGTGAATGAGAGCTGGGGGGCGGGGGCGTGCAGGAGGTGGCG
The DNA here is from genome assembly GCF_031143425.1 of Pleurodeles waltl. Lineage (NCBI taxonomy): Eukaryota > Metazoa > Chordata > Amphibia > Caudata > Salamandridae > Pleurodeles > Pleurodeles waltl. Next base: position 785,173,068 of record NC_090447.1, read on the forward strand.
GCGGGAAAGCGGAGGGAGGGGGGGACATGTAGAGGGGAGAAGAGCTGGGGGTAGATAGGGGTGATAGAGAGGGGGAGAGACGAGTCAGGAGCGGGAAGAACCAGGGAGTAGGTAGCAGTTAGCTCTGTTGGGAAACAGAGCTAACAGAGGAAGAGGAGCGGGGAGCAGGAGGGAAAGAAGAGAACAGGAGGAACAGAAGACAGAAGAACAGAAGACAGAAGACAGAAGACCACAGAAGAAGAGGAGCCGAATACACAGAAGACAGAAGGCCACAGAAGAAGCTACAGAAGAATAGGAGCGCAGAAGACAGAAGAATACAGATGAAGGTGAAGAAGAGGAGCACCGAAGACAGAAGAATACAGATGAAGGTGAAGAAGAGGAGCACCGAAGACAGAAGAATACAGATGAAGGTGAAGAAGAAGAGGGGCGGCGAGCAGCAGAGGAAGGAGCCAAGAAGAGGGACAGAGAATAGAAGGCACACGCGGGTCGCGGTGCAGAGGAGAGGGAGAGAAGCACACAGATGAAGAGAGAAGACGGGGAGCAGGAGGGAAAGAAGAGTACAGAAGAAGACTACAGAAGGAGAGCGCAGAGGAAGAACAGAGAAGAAGAAAAGAAGCAGGAGAGAGGGTGAGTAGCGCGGGGCAGGGCGAGGGGCTTGGAGGTGGGGGGGTACTTACTGCGAGGTAGCTGGGCTTGCTGGGAGGTCTCAGGAACCTGGGCTGGAGGAGCTGCAGCGGCAGGGGGAGCGACCTACCCTTGGGGTTCCAGGAGATCCATATGGGCTGCAGCATTTCTTTTGCCACCCATAGGGAGCTCAGACAAACCCTTGCACAGGCCTGCCATTGCAGCCTGTGTGAAATAACGCACACATCTTTTCACAGCCATTTTCACTGCATTTAAGTAACTTATAAGTCACCTATATGTCTAACCTTCACTTACTGAAGGTTAGGTGCAAAGTTACTATGTGTGAGGGCACCCTTGCATTAGCAAAGGTGCCCCCACATAGTTCAGGGCCATTTCCCAGGACTTTGTGAGTGCGGGGACGCCATTACACGCGTGCACTACATATCGGTCAATACCTATATGTGGCTTCACAATGGTAACTCCAAATATGGCCATGTAATGTGTCTAAGATCATGGCATTGTCCCGCCCGGTATTGGGGATCAAATTTAATGCATCCTGGGGGCTCTACTATGGACTGCCAAACCAGCTCTCCGAGGCTTGCACTGCTGCTACAGCTGCTACCACATCACAGACAAGCTTCTGCCCTCCTGGGCTCTGGGCAGCCCAGTCCCAGGAAGGCAGAACAAAGCATTTCCTCTGAGAGCAGGGTGTTACACCATCCCCCTTTGGGAATAGGTGTTACAGGCTTGGCAGGGGTAGCCTCCCCCAGCCTCTGGAAATACTTTGAAGGGCACAGATGGTGCCCTCCTTCCATAAGCCAGTCTACATTGGTTCAGGGACCCCTTGTCCTCTGCTGTGGCGCGAAACTGGACAATGGAAAGGGGAGTGACCACTCCCCTGTCCTTCACTACCCTAGGGATGGTGCCCAGAGGTTCTCCAGTGTATCCCAGACTTCAGCCATCTTGCTTTGCACAGTGTGTGGGCACTCTGGAGGGCTCTGAGTGGCCAGTGCCAGCAGGTGACATCAGAGACCCCTCCTGATAGGTCCTTACCTGACAAGGTAGCCAATCCCCCTCTCAGGGCTATTTAGGAGCTCTCCTGTGGGCTCTCTTGAGATTCTACTTGCAAGTTTCCTTCAGGAATCCTATGCACTATTAATTCATACTCTTACCTCAGATCAACCGCAGCCTGCTCCAGGAACCACTGTAACAGCAACAAAGTATCCACAAGGGATACTTTTCCTCTGCAACTTCAGCTCCAGCCAGCAACTGCAACAGTTTCCACAGTGTTCACGCTCTGAGGACTCCCTGTCTTCATCCTGCACCAGAAGGACCGAAGAAGTAATCTGTGGGGTGACAGAGTCAGTCCCCTGCTCAAGCAGGCACCTTCCAAGATGATGACTGGTACCTTTGGTCTCCTCTCACAGTGACGAGCATGCTCCTAAAGGCACAGAGGGTGGACCCCATCAACATAGACTGTCCTGAGGTCCTGCTGAGGCAATGTGGAGGAGGAAAGACCTTGCCTTCCCTGAGAGCAATGGTACCCCTGTGTACTGCATATTCTTCACCTCCTGAGGCCTCTATGCACTATTTGCAAAATTCCTTTGAGCACAGCCTGGCCCAGGTCACCAACTGTGTCTTACACCTCCTTTGTCCCTATGTCCTGGGACTCCCGTGGGTGCTGTCTAGCATCCCGAGGACTCTCTAAAGTGCTGAGAGCCCCCTCTTCCTCCTCACACAGAGTTGAGACCCCCCAGGTCCCTCCTGGGTCCTTCCAGCGCCATTTTGACACAAAATGCACTTTTGTAGTAATCAAGGCTTGTTGGCGACTTCCAACATGAAATCACGTCTGCATCCATCTTCACGCCATGGGAGATTCTTTGCATCATGTAGTAACCCTCTGGCATCTTCTTTTGCCCCCTCTTCTGGGTTGGCAGGTGCTCCGGCCCTTCCTGGAACTTCTTTTGACTTCTGGACTTGGTCCCATTCTTTTGCAGATCTTCAGGTCCAGTAATGCAGCAGTTGTTGTTTGCAGACTTGGTTGGTTACTGCAAAATCCCAATCACAAGGTGTAGTGTGTCCTAAGGAAACTTGCAGTACTTTACTCCTGCTTTTCTGGGCTCTGGGGTGGGGTAATTTACTTGCCTTTACTGTATTCTTACTCTCCCAGTGATTCTGCACACACACTACACTTGTCTAGGGGGGGAATTTGTGATTCACATTCCACTTTCTTAGTATATCGTTTGTGTTGCCCATCGACCTATTTTCTCCCATTGCATTCTACAGCATTTCCTATTGTTTGCACTATCTTATGACTATTTACTAAATCTCTAAAACACCTGTGGGTCTTCAGGTTCTCCTGGATAGGTTTAGTGTGTTTTGTGCAGATCATGGATTGGAACTTAACTCTAGTAAAACAAAACTTATGATTTTTGGTCCTGGCAGCTCCAAACGATGTAACATCTTGCATAATGGGGTTTCCTTGAGCAAGGTATGCTCCATTGATTATCTAGGGGTGAGAATTAGCAATGATATGAACTGGCAGGTCCAGGTAGGGAAGAGTTCAGCCCTCCAAGCACATAAGTCAGGGGCAATTCTGCGCTTCCAAAAGTCTAATATTGAGAAAGTTGTTTCTCCAGCTATCAAAATTTATTTAGCCAAGGCTCAGAGTGCCGCGGTTTATGGTGCTGAGGTTTGGGGTTGCTCTGACTCTAGCAAGCTATCTGTGGGGGAAAATAGCTTTGCAAGATCACTCGTGGCATGTCCTCGTAGCACGCCCCTGGTCCCAGTGTTTATGGACGTGGGGTTCCCTTGCATCTCTGATGTAATTGCTTTAAGGCCTTTAATTTTTTGGGTTCGTATCTGGACTACCCCTGAATTAGTCACCTATAAGGAATCATTGCAAGATTTACTGGACAGACCAAACGTATTTTCTATCCCTTGGTTTAAGCACATTTCAGAATGGTTCCATACCTTGGGACTTAGTTATTTTTGGAGCCAGCCCAATAGTTTAAGGAGGGACCATAAGGACCATCTGAAATCTGTTTACTGGTCCCATGCTAGGGAGAAACACTTGTCTTGCACCTCACATGGTAGGCTGACGTCTCTTTTCCTTGATTATAAGTGGTTTCCCCACTTCGAACCCTTCCTGGACCTAATTACCGATCAACTAAGCAAAAGTTTGTATGTTTGTTTTAGGTATGGAAGCCTCCCTTTGAAGTCCTTTTCTAGCTCTTGGAGCTCCACCCTGTCATCTGATAAATGCCCTTGCTGTAATGGTTCTGTGGAAACTGTAGTGCACTTTATGTTTATTTGTCCTGCCTATGGTATGGCTCGTCGGAAATGGCTTCGTCCCGCCTGTAGAAATATGGGCTAAGAACGTGTAGAGATGCCCTTAGGTTGATGTTGAGAGATTGTTCTATTCCCCTAACTTGTGCGGTCAGCAAGTTCCTTGCGTCCGCTTGGTACACACGCACATTTTATTTTAAAGAAAATGATTTATAGTGATTTGATATTAACTGATCCCTGATTTTACCTTATTTAACTTAAATTGTTTTATTTACTGATTTTTTTTTTTATAAATCATTGATGAGGAAGTTCACAGCAGTTAACAAATGGAACTTTGACTCTTGCTCCTCACTTATAGGATGGGACGCATATGTAGATTTTATTGTAATTTTTCTTGTAGACTCCTTATTTTATAGTATTTTATCTTATTTTTATTACTTATCCTTCAGTCTTGTTGTTACATATTTATTATGCAAAGATCATGATTTTATTGTTGCAAGTTATCGCTTTGATGGTCATTCAGACCGAATAAAGCTTTGTATGATGATGATGACTATTTACTTGTGTAATTTTGGTGTCTAGTGTATATATTGTGTATAATACTTACCTCCAAAAGGAGTATTGCCTCTAAGATATTTTTGGTACTGTGTCACCAAAATAAAATACCTTAATTTTTGGTAACACTGAGGGGGTGATTCTGACCTCGGCGGTAAAATGCCCTTACCGCCGGTCAGAAGACCGCCATAACACCGCCGCGGCCGCGGTCAACCGCCACGGTCATTCTGACCCACAACGGCCAAACCTCCAAAAATCCGTCCTCCACTGCAGCCCGCCACATCGGCGGGCAGCGATAAACTGGAGATGACCAAACCTCCACCGTCACGCCAACAGAAATACGCCCATGCCATTACGACCCACGAATCCACACGGCGGTCATTCAAACGCGGTATTCCATTGGCGGTACACACCGCCGCGGTCAGAATACACACACATCACCAAAACACAGCCACATTGGCCAATTTGAAAAACACACACCTGATACACATACACACACCACTCCCACACAATCAACCAACTATAAAACACACACCCACATCACCCACAAACCCCTGCGACCCCAATTACTGAGAGAAGGAGAGAGAGACACAGCAGACAATCCAAAGCAAGACACACTGAGGCACACTACACCATCACACACACCACATAGTAGCACAAAGCACCACTCACCAACACACTCCTCATCACATACACCACCCCACACCTCACCCACACCACCCCATGGCACCCCAAAGGCATCCACGATTTTCGGACCAAGAACTCCGGGTCATGGTGGAGGAAATCCTAAGAGTGGAACCCCAGCTCTTCGGCTCGCAGGTGCAGCACACCAGTATAGCCAGGAAGGCGGAGCTATGGCAGCGGATCGTGGACAGGGTCAACGCGGTGGGACAGCATCCCAGGAATAGGGAGGACATCCGCAAAAGATGGAACGACCTACGGGGGAAGGTCCGGTCGATGGTCTCCAGGCACAACATCGCGGTCCAGAAGACTGGCGGCGGACCCCCACCCACCCCTCCCGAATTTACATCGTGGGAGCAAGAGGTCTTGACCATCCTGCATCCTCAGGGCCTCGCAGGAGTAGCCGGAGGAATGGACTCTGGTAAGTCCCATCTCAACTACTATATCCCCCACACCCCACCAGCATGCCAACCCACACCCCCACCCTCACCCCCAACCCCCCAGCACACATCCTTCCTGACAATGTCTCACCAGCACAACCCACCCATCCCAACACCAACTCCTGCATGCCAACACAAACCATGGGCACCCATCACCTAAGCATGACCACTGCACTAACCCCTCCCCCCCACTAAATACCCTCACAACACCTCCCTCCAGGGAATGCCTGCACTGGGGGACAAGGGCACCCACAACACGCATGCTATTGCACACACAGAAACAATAACCAAACTCTCTTACCCCATGCAGGACCCGAACGACAACACACCAGCCAGGAGGGTCCAGAAGTGTCCATCCCACCACCGGAACAGGCCCACACTGAGGATAGCAGCTCTGTCGACAGTGAACCTGATGACCAGCCCGGACCATCGGGGACCTCTGGGCAGTCGGTTCCCCTCACCCAGACACAGGCCACACCAGACCCGACCCCCTCTGCCGACACCAGCACAGCTCCCACCCAGCGGGCCCATGCCTCTGTCTCTAGGACAGCTCAATCAGCGGTGTGTCTGCCACTACAGGGCACCCAGGCTAACCCGACACCCCAACAACAACAGGGACCTGGGGGCAGTGGGAGCGGGCACACCGGCCAGGGGACAGAGGCCGGGGGAAACCGGGCAGCTCGGAGGGCTGCTGTGCGACAGGGGGGGGAGGAGAGGCCCAGGGAACCCACTCTCCAAGAGGCCCTCACCACCCTCATGGGGGCCTACCACCACTCCCAAGAAACGATGGCGACGGTACTGGCCAGGTTCACTGAGATCCAGGCACAGCAGGAGGAACGCTACATGGGCTTCAGGGAGGAGCTGAGAATCATCGGGACCGCAATGGGGACCATCGTCCTGGCCCTCCACAGGATAGAGGACGCGTTGCGGGACCATGGTGCACCACACAGGGCCCCTGTCACTAGGCCGGACCAGGAACAGCCTACCACCTCCGCCGGCGCTAGTGGACAGGAGGTCCCAACACCTCGACAGCCCCCCAGAACCCCACCTCCTGCTGAAGAACAACCACCCCGTAAGAGGAGCCTGAGACCAAAGAAAAAGACAGAGTAGGATGTCAAGACCCCCGCCAGCAGGACATACCCCCTCAAGTCTTCCCACTGTCCCACATTGCCACCCTGTCCAACCATGAACTGCCTATGCTCCATCCTTCCACAGGCAAAAGAACAATGCACCTGTGAGACTGAGAACTGGACTCTGCCATGGATATTCCTCCACCCCCACCCATCACCCTTAGAATCACATGTACCGGTATCTAGCACTGTAAATAAATCACATTTTGCACACAAACCTGTTTTGAGTCATGCTGTATTATTAACAAAGGGATAACATATTACTGTTCAATTTCTGTTCTGTCAATTAGTCATGACAACATACCAATGTCAATACGCTGTATTTCATGGGCGAACCAAGCAGAAGTCAGGTACTGAGTCAGACAGCACTGAGAAGGGAAGGGAAAGGCATAAATTAATAAAAATCATCTGTGGGGAACTACAGAAAGTACAGATGCAGGAGGCTAGAAGCAATTGTGAAATGGCGTGGGTGATTCTTACCTGGGTGTTACTGGAAATACTGTTGTATCACTCTGTCCCTATTGTCTGTGTCGTCCTCAGAGTCTTCCTCCTCTTCACTCTCCACAGGCTCCACAGCTTCTACAACACCACCATCTGGACCATCCTCCTGCAGGAAAGGCACCTGGCGTCGCAAAGCCAGGTTGTGAAGCATACAGCACGCCACGATGATATGGCACACCTTCTTTGGTGAGTACATTTGGGATCCACCAGTCATATGCAGGCACCTAAACCTGGCCTTCAGGAGGCCAAAGGTTCGCTCAATCACCCTCCTTGTACGCCCATGGGCCTCATTGTAGCGTTCCTCTGCCCTTGTCCGGGGATTCCTTACTGGGGTCAGTAGCCACGGCAGGTTGGGGTAACCAGAGTCACCTATTAGCCACACACGTTGTCTCTGTAGCTGCTCCATCACATAGGGGATGCTGCTATTTCGCATCACATACGCGTCATGCACTGACCCTGGGAACTTGGCATTTACATGGGAGATGTACTGGTCAGCCAAACAGACCACCTGGACATTCATCGAATGATAATTCTTTCTGTTTCGGTACACCTGCTCATCGTCTTTTGGGGGTACCAAAGCCACATGGGTCCCATCAATGGCACCAATGATGTTGGGGATATGTCCAAGGGCATAGAAATCACCCTTCACTGTGGGCAAGTCACCCTCCTCGGGGAAAATGATGTAGCTCCGCATGAGTTTCATCAGGGCAGACAACACTCTGCTCAAAATCTTTGAAAACATAGGCTGAGACATTCCAGATGACATGGCCACTGTGGTCTGGAATGACCCACTGGCCAAAAAATGGAGGACTGACAAAACCTGCACCAGAGGGGGAATCCCTGTGGGTTGCCGGATGGGGGACATCAGGGCTGGCTCCAGCTGGGCACACAGTTCATGGATAGTGGCACGGTCAAGTCGGTATTGAAGGATTATATGGCGTTCTTCCATTGTCGACAGGTCCACCAGCGGTCGGTACACGCGAGGATTCCTCCTTCTCATCCCAAGTCCCAGCGGACGGTGCCTAGGAAGGACAACATGGAGCACAGAGTCAGCCAAACCACAGGTACGTACAGACAGCTTGCACAGTTAAAGAATGGCAATGGGTTGAAAGGCGTGTATGTGTGGCAATGCAAGGCCTAGGCCTGTGTGTCGCAGTCAAAATTAAGCCATGTGGGCCCTTGAAATGGCGGCTGCCTGACCTGTGAAGTGGGACAATGGGATGTGAGGTCACTGCGCTGGCGGGGCACACCGTGGCGGTAGGCGGTCGAAGACCGCGGCGCAAAGCCGCATTGGTTAACATTGAAGCCTATGGGTTTCAGGAGCCAATAACGAAGTGCGCCGGCGGTCGCGGTACGCACCGCCGCGGTACGCACCGCCGCGGACGTGACCGCCATTTTCTATCTGCTTAATCACTCGAGACCTGATCATCCACAGGAGAGGACCTATACTGCAAGTGCTGCTGTGACCTCGGTCTGGAAGATACAATGGCTGCTGTGACTGGGGAAAGGGCCCCTGCCTTCACGTCTGAAGAATTGGACAAGCTCGTGGATGGGGTCCTCCCCCAGTATGCGCTACTCTACGGTCCTCCAGACCAACAAGTGAGTACCCCGGGTGCTAATGGAATGGGCTATGCCTGTGTGGATTGGGGTGGATGTAAGTTGGTGGGGTGGGGGGCGAATGAGGAGTGCAACGCCCGACAGATGAGAGCATGTGCCATATGGCAAAGTGGGTGGGGGGGGGGCAATTACATCTAACATGCAGGCCATTGATGATTTCCTCCTTTCCACCCTGTACATGTCTAATAGGTCAGCGCCCATCAGAAGATCGATATTTGGCGTGCCATCGCCAAGGAAGTCCGGACCTTGGGGGTCCACAACAGACGGGGCACCCACTGCCGCAAGAGGTGGGAGGACATCCGCCGCGGAACAAGGAAGACCGCAGAAACACTGCTGGGGATGGCCTCCCAACCTAGGAGGGGTGCCAGTCGCACCATGACTCCCCTGATGTCCCGGATCCTGGCGGTGGCCTACCCAGAATTGGATGGGCGCTTTAAGACATCACAGCAGACACAAGGGGGTGAGTATCAGCACATTCTCCTATCTTTCTGCGCAGTGGAGGCGTCTGGGTGGGGGAGGAGGGCTGTGGGTGACATTAGGCCAGGGCGCTTTCTGTAGTGTAGTCCTCTCCCTTAGGCATGGCCCTGTGCCCCCGGCCCCCACCTCTGTAGGGTGACAAGTACAGCCATTGAAGGTCCAGCATCTCCCATGTGCGCGTTTGACGTCTCTTGGCCTGTTGTCTTAGTCAGTAGTACTGAGTAGTGTACCCCGAATGCGCGGCTTAGTGCATTAGGCACCTGTGTCTGTCCTCTCCGCCAACGGTGTTGACATTGCATGCACTCAACCTGGTCTTCTTTTTTCTCCCCCCACCCTTTCTCTTCATCTTCTTGTGCATGTGTGCATTAGCATCATCAGGCGGAGGAGATATGGCATCGGAGCACGAGGGAGCTGCAGGACACAAGGCCCCGGTGGGCCCAGGAACAGACACCTAGGGCACCAGTGATCCGGAGGGCGAGGGGAGCACCACGACGGGGACCGCTGGTGAGAGCAGCGAAAGCGACACGTCCTCGGATGGGAGCTCCCTAGGGGTGGCGGCAACATCCGTGCCCCCCGCCTCTACAGGTACAGCCGCCACCCAGCGCACCAGCCCCGCCCTCCCAGCAGCCCCTCAGTCTTCGCTCCGTGCCGGTTCGCCCAGGAAGGCGCGCGTCTCCTTCGCCCCAGGCACCTCAGCCCCTGCCCCTGTTGCCCCTGCTGCCCTCAGTGCGGAGCTCATTGACCTGGTAAGGACGCTCATTGTTGGGCAGACGACCCTTCTGAATGCCATCCAGGGTGTGCAAAGGGAGGTGCAACAGAGCAATGCGTACCTGGAGGGCATTCATTCGGGTCAGGCTGCCCATCAACGAGCGTTCACTGCTCTGGCCTCAGCACTGACGGCAGCCATTGTCCCTGTTTCCAGCCTCCCTCTTCTGACTGCCTCCAGCCTGTCTCTGTCTCCTGTTCCTCAGCCTATCCCATCCACACCATCAGACCAGCCTGCACACACCTCAACACCCAAGAGCAGCTCATCCAAACACAAGCACCACAGATCCCGCAAACACTCACCCGAGCAACACCCAGATGCAGACATGCCAACAGCCACTGCCACCCCTGTGTCCCCCTCCTCCTCGTCTCCCTCCTCCCTCCCTGTGACGCCTACACTCACACCTGCATGCACCCCAACATCAGCCAGTGCTTCCATCACCACCTCACCCTCCACTACAGTCCACACTTGTGCAGTCACCACCCCCACTGCCATGTACACGTCCCCTGTGTCCTCTCCCACTGTGTCTGTCACCCCCTCTTCCAAGACACACAAACGCAGGCAGCCACCCACCCAACAGCCATCCACCTCACGACAGCCTACAGTACCAGCACCTTCACCCAATGACAGCACACCTGACTCTCCTACAACCACCTCCTCTACCTCCACTTCCATCTCCACTTCTCCTACCCTTTACCTTGGCCCTAAAAAACTTTTCCTGGCTAACCTTAACCTCTTTCCCCCCGATGACCTCCCCCATCCATCTTCAAAGAGTCCCAAGAGCACCGCAGCCACCACCAGCCCAGCTTCGGGTGTCACTGTTGTGCCTGGGTTCTGGAGCCCACCCTTTGGCAGCAGTGACACATCGATCAGCAGCAAGGACACGTCCAGCCCCCCCCCCGGCAAGAGGACCCGCAAAACCAAGGACCGCCGTGCGAGGACCAACAGGGCTGCCCCCAAGGAGCAATGTGCGGCCACTTCACCACCCACACCATCTGGGGGAGGCAAGGGCCCGAGAGCCCCATCAAAGGAGCGGAAGGGCAGCAGGAGCGCGGAGAAGGTGGACCCCACATGCCACATCCCAGCTGGGAAGGAGGACACTAAGGAGGCCATGAGTCCGTCCCCGAAGGGTCCAGAAACGTCACGGTCCAAGGGCGACTGAACAGGGAGTCCAGGCCAGGTCTGGCTCCCTTGACCTGCTGGATGGGCACCGCTGAACAGGGCCCGCGGTGCAGAAGAGCACCGCTGAACAGGGCCCCGCCGTGGAGATAGGCACCGCTGAACAGGGCCCGCGGTGCAGAAGAGTACCGCTGAACAGGGCCCCGCCGTGGAGATAGGCACCGCTGAACAGGGCCCGCGGTGCAGAAGAGCACCGCTGAACAGGGCCCCGCCGTGGAGATAGGCACCGCTGAACAGGGCCCGCGGTGCAGAAGAGCACCGCTGAACAGGGCCCCGCCGTGGAGATAGGCACCGCTGAACAGGGCCCGCGGTGCAGAAGAGCACCGCTGAACAGGGCCCCGCCGTGGAGATAGGCACCGCTGAACAGGGCCCCGCCGTGGAGATAGGCACCGCTGAACAGGGCCCGCGGTGCAGAAGAGCACCGCTGAACAGGGCCCCGCCGTGGAGATAGGCACCGCTGAACAGGGCCCGCGGTGCAGAAGAGCACCGCTGAACAGGGCCCCGCCGTGGAGATAGGCACCGCTGAACAGGGCCCGCGGTGCAGAAGAGTACCGCTGAACAGGGCCCCGCCGTCTCAAGCACCGCTCCGCTGGGCCCTTCCTGTCAAGCACCGCTCCGCTGGGCCCCGCCGTCTCAAGCACCGCTCCGCTGGGCCCTTCCTCTCAAGCACCGCTCCGCTGGGCCCTTCCTCTCAAGCACCGCTCCGCTGGGCCCCGCCGTCTCAAGCACCGCTGAACAGGGCACCGCCGTCTCAAGCACCGTTGATGGTTCATTGTGCCCACCATGCCTCCTCCTTGACCAGTGGAGACTGTCATCCACCTGATGGACTGTGGCTTTGCACTCCCCAGGATGGTCCAGTGGGCAATCCACCCACTGCAGAGACTTGAGAGACTGTGGCTTTGCACTCCCCAGGATGGCACAGTGGGCAGCCCACCCACTGTAGAGACATTGAGAGACTGTGGCTTTGCACAGGTTGGTCCAGTGGGCAGCCCACCCACTGTAGAGACATTGAGAGACTGTGGCTTTGCACTCCCCAGGTTGGTCCAGTGGGCAGCCCACCCACTGTAGAGACATTGAGAGACTGTGGCTTTGCACTCCCCAGGTTGGTCCAGTGGTCAGCCCACCCACTGTAGAGACATTGAGAGACTGTGGCTTTGCACTCCCCAGGATTGAACAGTGGGCATGGTGGCTCCTCGTGGATCTGGCGTCGTGGACTCATGTGGCTGTGGTGCCCCCCCCTTCCCTTCCCCCTGAGGTGCCTGTAGTTTTTACATCTGATGCCCCTGCAGTGTTCTCTCCAAAGGACTCAGGTCTCCTGTGTGGGCTTTGCCCTTGTTTCTCAAGACTTTGGCCCACGGACATGCTGAATTCGTAGGATGTGCAGGACTTGGTACTTCAGTTATACACTGATGTGTATGTCATTTGTTTTGTTGTGGATATCTTTCATGGTTGTACGCTAATTTTCTGGAGCTTTTTGGTACATAAATATTTATTCCAAATATGATTATGTCCTAGCATTTTTCAGGGGTGTTTGGGTGGTGTCACTGTGACTTGGTGCTCTGCATTGGTGAGTACATGATTGGGGGGGGGGGGGTTGCATATGTGTGTGCCCGTAACCTTTCGTCCTCCCCCTCCCGTGTGTCGTAGGTGCAGTACTCACCGTTGTCGTCTGCCCCGGACTTCGTACTCGTGGTAGATGAGAAGGTAGACGAGAGCAGGTAGGATGTTTAATTCGGGTTCCATGCTGTCCTCCGTACTCGTGGAGTGTGTTTTGGTGAGCGTTTTCCCGTTCGTAGTCTGTTTCCGCCGTGTTTTTATCGGCGGTGCTCCCGCCCCGGAAAAGGTGGCGGATTGGTGAGTTATGATAGGGTGGGCGGTACATTGTCTGCCGCCTGCCTGTTGGCGGTGACCGCCGCGCTGTTTGTCTGTACCGCCGCGGCGGTCAGAGTGTTAAGTTGGCGGGCTGTGTTGGCGGTTCCCGCCAGGGTCAGAATTCCATTTTTTGGACCGCCAGCCTGTTGGCGGGTTGGCCGCCACTTTAACACCGACCGCCAGGGTTAGAATCACCCCCTGAGTATTGTTTTTACTTGTGTAAAAGTACTGTGTAACTTTAAGTGGTATTGCATGAGCTTTGCTTGTCTCCTAGTTCAGCCTAGGCTGCTCTGCTACAGCTATCTGTATCAGCCTAAGCTTCTAGCATACTACTACTTCACTAATAAGGGATAACTGGACCTTGTATAAGGTGTAAGTACCCAAGATACCCACTACAAACCAGGCCAGCTTCCTACAACCATTAGTACAGTTCATATAAGATCAGGTATCTCCACTACACACATACCACATCCGACTATCTCATCCATGAATGTTAGTGTTTTTTCACAGACACAAGACCATGATGGAGCACTTCTGGTATTTGGAACAGACATGGTGTTATTAGTAGCCACTAGGGGTACATGTGAGGTAACACTGGAGTAGGTGCAGCCCCATTTCTCATGATTTAACCCCATGGTCTTCAATGGCAAATATCTTTGTGTATATATATGTGGGACACAATGCAGCAGACAGGTGTATGTGAACACTACAGGTATCAGGTATGTGTGGCTGATGTATATTTGCTTATGGTACCACTTGGATGGCATTGGATTTAGGTTCTGCCAGAGACTTACACACCATGATTTACGTGGGACTGTGCCTATGTATGACTTCCTCAATATGACCATAGTCTATGCCATTGACATAGCTGTGTGTTTTTTTGTTTGGTGTAATGTGTGTGTGGGATCTGTATTTAGTTGTCAACCTGTGGACACTTGTAGTGATTTGTGAGCAGCTTCTGCATGCAAAGGAGACTTGGCTCTACCTGTCCACACATTTTTGTCAGTCAGGGTGTTGGTGTGTTATGTAGATTTGGGTGTATGTGTTAGTGACATGCAATGTGTGCAGTGTGTGTGCAACGTGGCTTAAGTGTTGTTGCCTGTACATCTCAGTGGCCCTGCTCATGTGTATGTCTTGTTGAGTGTGTGTGGTTTGTCCTTGATGGTTGGTGTGTTGTGTGGTATGATTGGTATGGTGACTGACTTTTGAGTAGCCCATTGCCATATTCGCCATCCTGGAAAAGCTAGTAGATGGAGCAATGGTGAAAGATTTATGTGTCATGGACTCTGCCATGATATTTCACCAGGATGTATGTGAAGAGCCCACAATGGTCCACTATGGCCTGCACATTGATGAAATGCGTGTGCTTGCAGTTCATGTAAAGGCGTTTCCGTTGCTGCAGGTGGCAACAGCTGGACCTGGGTACAGTCATGGCACCCAGCACATGTAGAAACCCAGCTATATGATAGAAACCTTGCTTGGTCTCATGCTGCAGCTGCTGGGTGCTTGAAAAGCGGATGTGTTGTGGCATGAGGCATAGGATTGTATCCAGGACCCTGGGTGGGCAGACAAAGAAGGATGACTGGGAGATACCAGCTACAAAAGCACCCATTGTCTAGAATGATCCAGACGCCATCATGTGGAGGACAGCGATGGAGTTTTGTAATGGGTGGAATGTTATGGGGAGATTGAGCCTTGCCATGATCTGTGGCACTATCAGGTGCAGCAGGCGTGCGATTGACTCCCAGTTGAGTCTGTACATCCGTACCACATCTTGTTCCCTCATTCCTAAGATGGTGATTCGCTGTCTAAAAATTCTCTCCCTCCTTCTGCGCTCCCTCTGTGGCTGTTGATGTGGGGTTTGAGGTTCCTGCAAGGTTGGTGGTGGTTAGATCTGCTGTCTTTGCAGACATCTGTGGCATGTGCCAAGCTGGAGCAGTAGCACTTCCATGTTGTCCTGACAGTTTCCTAGGTTTTTCCTATGAGTGTTGGTGTGTGAGCCTCTTTTTAATGCCTGGGTCTGATCAGGCGTTACTTTTTGGTGCTAATTGGACTTTGCACTATTTTTTTCAGTCCGCTTCTTTCGTTAGCGCCGTTTTTGGACCGGAACACCTACCTTGCATCTCATTGACACAAGGTGGTTTTGCGCATCCTAAACATAGTGCTAACTCCAATATTTTGACACTAGACAGGTCTAAAATCAAAATATAAATATGGAGTCACCTATGCGTCATTTTAGCGTCAACATTTTTGGCACTAATACGGCGCAAGCCAAGTATAAATATGCACCTTAGTTTCTTACAACTAAATTATCAGGAAATGAAGGAGGAAACCTGTCTGCTCGTATGTTTATTTGAGGGAACAAATTAATGGGAGTAGGTAACTGGTACAGATTTCTTCGAATGTTTTTAAATCAATCAATCAGTAGTACCCGCTTTTTTAGAAAATGTTTTTAGAGAAACAGGGTGTAAGCTAACTTTTAGCAAAAGGCAGCATTTTACTGAGCTGGGTTACAAGTCTCTGAGAGCAGCTAACTACAAAAGGATGACTTTTATTTCAAGATGGTTAGTGTTGGACCTGGCTTTTTGACATGGCCAACCCCAAACCTTTTGCCTCCTTCCTCCTATTTTTTTCTGATCTGTTCTTGTTGGCTTTTGAACTCTGGGCACTTTACCACTGCAAACCAGTGCTAAAGTGCATATGCTCTCTGTGTAAATTGTACTGTTGATTGGTTTATCCATGATTGGCTATTTAATTTACTTGTAAGACCCTAGTAGAGTGCACTATATGTGCCTAGGGCTTGTAGAATAAATGATACTAGTGGGCCTGCAGCACTGGTTGTGCCACCCACTTCAGTAGCCCCTTAACCTTGTCTCAGGCCTGCCATTGCAAGGCCTGTGTGTGCAGTTTCACTGCCACTTCGACTTGGCATTTAAAAGTACTTGCCAAGCCTAAAACTCCCCCTTTTTCTACATATAAGTCACCCCTAATGTGTACCCTAGGTAACCTATAGAGCTGGGTGCTGTGTGGGTAAAAGGCAGGACATGTACCTGTGTAGTTTATATGTCCTGGTAGTGTAAAACTCCTAAATTCGTTTTTACACTACTGTGAGGCCTGCTCCCTTCATAGGCTAACATTGGGGCTGCCCTCATACATTGTTGAAGTGGCAGCTGCTGATCGGAAAGGAGCAGGAAGGTCATATTTAGTATGGCCAGTTGACTGGTGAAGTCGGATTTAATATTACTATTCTAGAAATGCCACTTTTAGAAAGTGAGCATTTCTTTGCACTTAAATCTTTCTGTGCCTTACAATCCACGTCTGGCTAGGTTTAGTTGACAGCTCCTTGTGCATTCACTCAGACACAACCCAAACACAGGGTACTCAGCCTCACGTGCATACATCTGCATTTTGAATGGGTCTTCCTGGGCTGGGAGGGTGGAGGGCCTGCCCTCACACAAAGGACTGCCACACCCCCTACTGGGACCCTGGCAGACAGGATTGAACTGAAAGGGTACCTGGTGCATTTCTTAGCCACTCTTTGAAGTCACCCCCACTTCAAAGGCACAATTTAGTATAAAACAGGGCCTCTGCCCTACCTCATCAGACACTTGCTGGAGAAGAAACCTGAACCAGAACCTGCATCCTGCTAAGAACTGCCTGGCTGCCTAAAGGACTCACCTGTCTGCTTACTACAAAGGACTGCTGCCTTGCTGTTGCCCTGCTGCCTTGCTGAACACTTGCCTTGCTGCTGAAGTGCTCTCCAAGGGCTTGGATAGAGCTTGCCTCCTGTTCCCTGAAGTCTCAGGATCAAAAAGACTTCTCTTTTTCTTTTGGACGAATTGTGCGCCGAAAAAGTTGACACACAGCTTGCTCTGCGGTGAAAAATTCACTGCACGCCGATCCGGAAAGACGCCGCTCGATGCAACGCCTGCGGTGCAACCGGAACATCGACACACGGCCTCGCCTGGACAACGCCGCCCGACTCCAGAAAGGAAATCGGCGCGACACCAGCCGTGTGGGAGAAGATTCCACGCACAACCCACCAGAACGACGTGCACCGGGAAAACAAGCCTAGGATTCCACACACAGACCCCGGGACATCTGGTAATCCCGCGAACCACAGAGAGAGACTGTCTGCGCGCCGGAAAACGACGCACGACTTCCCCGCGTGAAAAAGAACGACGCAAGTCCATGTGTGCGGGGGAGAAATTGACGCACACACAGTTTTTCCACATATCTCTTCTTCTGCGGCCCTTTGAGGGGATTTTCCACTTTAAACCAGGTACTTTGTTCTTGAAAGAGACTGTTTACTTTTTAAAGACTTAAGACACTCCATATCACTTTTCAGTGATATCGTTACAAATTCATATTGCATCTTTGATCTTTTTGACCTGCAAATACCCAGATAAATATTATATATTTTTCTAAACACTGTGTGGTGTATTTTTGTGGTGCTATATTATGTTATTGTATGATTTATTGCACAAATACTTTACACATTGCATTCTAAGTTAAGCCTGACTGCTCGTGCCAAGCTACCAGAGGGTGGGCACAGGATAATTTGGATTGTGTGTGACTTACCCTGACTAGAGTGAGGGTTCTTGCTTGGACAGAGGGTAACCTGACTGCCAACCAAAAATCCCATTTCTAACAGTTAGCATATTACATACCATAAAGGCTTCACAAAATGTACCCATTTCAACCCAATGAATGTTTTCAGTGTATGGCTAATGAGACAGGTGACTGAGGACATATTTTTTTCAAATTTCCTAAGCTGCAAGAATGTTGTGGGGGTATTCTCCAAAATTAGCAAAACAATTCAGGTTAATGTGCGACCTAAGCCTACGCTGGGGTAATATGGCTCTTATTACTCAGCAGGCAGGCTCAGTAAATACCTCTGATGTTATATTGCAATAGCAATTTCAGTAGCACATTCGCTAGTTCTGCAAAATTGGGAGTCAACAATAGTTTCCAATGTTCTGCAATGGAAGGGAAAAATGAAAAGAACCAAGAGCTTCAAATAGGCTTATGCAAAATGAGTGAGGGCTATCTTGAGGTTTGCAGTAATTTGGGGGGGATGGCAGTATTGCAATTTATAGGTCAGATATATGTTTAAAGCATTGTTCAAGGGATATTTTTAAAGGATAAGCAAAGCTGTGGCGGCTTGGTTTAGAATGACGGTAGGCCTTTCTTTGTGGGGCAGGTTATTAATGTTAGCCGACCTGAGAAGTTTAATTGCACTTTAGCACTTTAAATGCACTTTAAGCATTACCACCTTTGAAGCACAAATGCACTTTGTGATAATATTTTATTTATGTAGCTGAACACATTTTAAGAAAGGGATTTGATTATGAAAAGCGAGGAAGGCTAGATGTTGATGGAAACTAAGTTATAGTTGAATTGGATTTGAACAATGTCTTGAAGGCTTTTTTGACATGCCCAACAATGTGATCATTATCTAGGTTTCTTGCAATGCTTATTTTACTCTTCTCAGTAAAAAATTATATAAGGAAAAGAGATGATCTTCAACAAAGCCAATTGAGGAGGTCCCATCTCATACAATGGAGCACAGATCCAATTTTTCGAGGACTTATTATCAGTGACTCTGCAAAGTGTAAAGTATTCAGACCAGTTACGTATTATCAGTGCTCCCAAAATATTAGACGTAAATGGGCACATCCATTTTGAATTAACTACCAGTGGGAGGACAACCAACATGCTTGTTCCTCTCCCAAAAAAGCCCAGATGACCTTGCAACTAAACTGTCATAACAATACAGACAATCCACTCTCCCTGAGGGAAGAATATGGATTGCCCCTGTAAAAGAATGTCAGAGAGATTTCAGAAGAAGAGGTGAAATGAGACCTAACACTGCAGAGATTATTGAGGGGAAAACTGACAGAGCATCAGTGGAGGACCGGTATGGAACCGGATAAGGAACCCCAAGACAACTAAGAATGTTAAAGATTGAAAGAATTGACTAAATGAGACATAAGGAAAGACCTACTTCGGTCGGGTAGAGCTGAGCAATGAATAGAGAACGGATGCAGACATGGCCTATTATTCACAAACATTCTCTGTATACCTGTTCCGAGATGGACACCACTCCTAATATGGGAATAAATACGATTAGAATCATGGAGATGTGGCTTAGAAAGTATGGGAATGGCAGCATAATGCACCACGCAAGTAAGGTTCCACATGGGTCATTGAAAATGTTGAATACCATTCACACTAACAAAGTGGGGAGAGAGAAAATGGGCTACATTAAAAAAAATTACTTTGTTTGAAATGCTATTACAGACATGGAGGTCGGCTGATCCCAGCAGGCCTCCATCACTGTGGTCGCAGCAAATCAGAGTGAGTCATAGTTTGCCACCTACCACATGAATATTGATGAGGCAGGTTGAATTGTGACTCTCTCCGAATAGTGATTTTACAACCTGACCTATTAGTGTGTAGGTTAAATCATAAAAACATGGTGATAGTGCCAAATGCTGTGCGCGAATTGCAATAGTTTTTTATGGTTTGATTTTATGTACATCTGGCCTTAGATGAGGTGATGCCATCCCTTGTGGGCTAGAGTTCGAGTTAATGGCTAACAAATGTGGTAGATCCTG
Source organism: Pleurodeles waltl (assembly GCF_031143425.1). NCBI lineage: Eukaryota > Metazoa > Chordata > Amphibia > Caudata > Salamandridae > Pleurodeles > Pleurodeles waltl. The sequence goes on from NC_090447.1 coordinate 785,192,818, forward strand.
ATTCAGCAGAGAACAAGACAGAAGTGCCTTCTTTCCCTACTATTTGTTGCTCTCACCCTGAACCCTTTCTACAAAACAACTATAGCAACAGATGTATTAAAGGCATAAACATTATAAATGATACCTTCAAACTGACGGCATTTGTGGTTGACTCATTGATGACTGGAAGATAGGAACTGTTCCCTTACGGAATTCCTGCCAGAAATATCCAGCTACTTATGGGTTTCAGGGTTTCCAGTTAACATCCAGAAGTCCAGGGGTATAACACAGGACCCTGCCACCCCTGCTGTACTAGTGTGGCCCAAAGCCTCCGTGGGGGGGGCTTAAATCTTCAGGGAGGACATTCAGCCCAGTGCCAATGAATGTCTGTGACAAATTGGAGACTCAGAGGGCCCTTGTCACTTTCTGCAGCGGGGCATCATTTTGTGGTATGCTACTGCAGAGGTCAGAGGGTCTCCAAATGAATGAGGAACCATTGGGCATATTTATGAGGGGGTTTGCATTGTATTTGCACCATGCAACATGTGCGATGCAAATCGCAAATGTGATTTGTGAAGTCACACAAGGACATTTGCTTTGCCCTGAGTGGCTTCATAAATCTGGAGTAAAGCAACGCAACGCAAATCGCTGTGTTGTCTTACTCTACGCTGGGAAGGCATTCTATGGTTATTGCATGAATGATTCCACACAACGCACATGGATTTTGATGCATTCCCAGATTTACCAGAACTGGTAAACCCAGGAGTATGCCAAAATGCTGCACCTCCTCGGAGGGCCATAGCAAGGGAAAATATCTTTATTTCTCCTTGTTACTTCCTTTTTCTATTTGTGCTAAATTATGTGCACGCATAGATAGAGAAAAATGTGTCAGGGGATTGTTTTTGTGCAGGAAGGTACCCTTTCCTGCCCTGCACAAAAACAATCCTACATGCAACAGAGTCACCTTTGAACCATGGTGTAAGGGTGCCTACATTGGTGCCAGGCAGCCAAAAGAGCACAAGCACAGGCAAAAAACGCAGCAATGTGTCATATTGACTTAAATATTGTGCATTCCTGTCTTTTCACTCTCACGCAGCTCAGTAAGGCAACCTACTGCGATGCTCTGCATGTTTTTCTTATAAATTTGCCCCAAATTTTTAACAAACCTGCAGGCTCCACCCTCTTCTGTTGGACATAGGAGGCATTGAGTTGTTTGGAAACCCAAATGAACCCTGTCCCTCAACTTGTGGTTGTGTGCCACACACACATATTATACGCTCCTAACTGGAGATAGGGACAGCAGTTTGATCATAGCCTCATTATACATTTTCCTGAAAGTGCCGGATCAAAGCTCTGAAAAAGATTCTATACGTTTTTCAGGCATCCCCATGTATGTGCATAAGAGCTTTGATATTATGGTGCAGAAATTCAGGAATTATGTTATTTTGGTTTTTTGAAAGCAACACACCAAACACTTGAAGTAAGGTGTTTTGAGAGTCCCTCATATACTATACTACTTTTAAGCATCTCAACGTAGATATATAGTAGAATGATTGAGAGAGGAAAATGATAACTCTGTGCTATGCTGACCAGAACCTATCCAACTGGCCTCTTGGGTAGGCGCTCTGGATACTCCACTTCCAAAAAGGACAGAATCTATATATATCACCAGTCATATTAGCAACCTGGGACCAACTGACATATAGATCACAGTTACCAGCTCATCCATCTCCCATCATCTATATGTTTTTTTATTTGAGAACTTTTCTTCCAGGAAAGATATGACTACATTTTAATAATAGAGGAAGGGAGGCTACCTTAGAATGGGAGACTTTTTCCTGAGAGGTAGTACCAGATCTTTCAAAGAAGAAATATAAGTGTAGAAAGTCCATGAAACTGAATGCTCGAAACTAGAGACATGATGTACCCTGGAAAAATTTGGCCCAGATACATACAAGTCACATAACGCAGGACATCAAGTAAAGTTGCTGTACCATGTTGCAAGAATCATAGAGACCAGAACAGTACCATATCTAGTAAGATGTGGCACTGTTCTGCTCTCTCTATCAACTGGCACGATTTTGGCTGCCATGAGCCGCACAGACACCGCTACACCATAGTGCAAGGGTGTCAGCATTGTGGTAAGGTGAGGTTTTGTACAGAGAAAGGTTGTTTTGAGTATAAAAAACAACTTTAAGGTGTTTCCCACTTTGTATGTGTGCTATAGAATGCAGCACACATTCAAACCGGAAGAAGTGAGGAGAAATTAAAACAATGTTTCTCAGAAACACCTGAGGCACAGGCTTTCAGAGTAAATCTCTGTCTACAAGTCTTTGTAGATAGAGATTTGCATCAAATGAAATCCTAAAGCTGATTGTGTTAGAATGTCCATGCACTACCCATGAAACGCCCCCTTAATGTAAGGCAGAGCAAGCCGCTGCATTGCACAGCTCTACTTTACTTTTGGTTGCAATCCAGCACAAATGTAGAATTGCATTGGAATGTGACTACCACCACTACTCTTAACATCATCAAGTTTTTATTTAAAAAGTGATCAATTGATGCAAAATAGTCATCAAGGGATGTTCGAGTGGATCTTTAGGGTAAGGTGAGGTGAGGAGTGGTGTTAAAGTTTGATGATTATGTCAGCCTCTTTCTTTAATTTATTTAAAGGCCAATGAAACATATTTAAATCTAAAAAGCATAAAAACCGTTATATACAAATGCAGTGGTGGCTGGCTTATCTTTACTGCGGGGGTACAATAATAATAATTTTTTAAAAAGGCACTTACCTGACAGTGTTCTACACTCATCTCTCTGGAAGCTCCAAAGTGCACAGGATGCAGGAAACTAGCTAACAAATCCTGGTGATGCTTTTATGCTGGTAACTAGCATGAAAGCAGTGTCAGTAGAAGGGAGCAGCCTCTCTCAGTGCTCACAAGAGCACTGGAGGTATGTGCATTCTCTAACCCAGCTGTCTTAGTTAGAGAAGTTTAAAGTGTGCATGTCAGGCTGGCCATCGCAAAACAGCCAGCCAAAGGGACTTGAGCACTTGAAACTAAAGTGCACATCTCCCTGCTGCTGCCAATCATCAGCAATTGCCTCACCCCGGATTGACATTCGGTTCAGGACAGGGTGCTGAAAAAGAAAATGGTAATGAATAAACTTTATTAACTTTTTTTTCAGTTCTGGGGGCATTTTGTTAGCGGGGCAATGCTCCTCCACTCTCGTGGAGAAGCTGCCCCTGTACAAATGCAGAAAAGAAATTGAACCAATTTGATCGGCCTGAAGGACTTAGTTGGAAAATGGGTTATTGGTAAGGGCAGGTAGGTACCTACACTTAGCAATAGGCCCCTAACCTCCACTTAGGTCCAGTTAGGTCTCAGTTAATTAAACCCAGCTCAACGCTTGGTTGCTTGGCAATGAACGTCAAGGCTTAACTTAGGAGACAGAGGTGGTCATTACAACCCTGGCGGTCGGTGTTAAAGCGGCGGTAAAACCGCCAACAGGCTGGCGGTAAAAAATTTGGAATTATGACCGTGGTGGAAACCGCCAACAAAGACAGCCACTTTAACACTCCGACCGCCACGGCGGTACAGACAAACAGCACGGCGGTCACCGCCAACAGACAGGCGGAGGACAATGTACCGCCCACAGTATCACAACAGGCCAATCCGCCACCTTTTCCGGGGCGGATTCACCGCGGATAAAAACGCGGCGGAAACAGCCATTTCAAAGGGAAAGACGCTCACCTTAACACACCCCACGAGGAACGACGACACCATGGAGCCGGAACTCCATATTCTCCCTGCGATAGTCTTCCTGCTCCTATACGAGGATCAACAACGCTGGCGGCGAAAACCACGGTGAGTACTGCACCTACGACATAGGTGAGGGGGAGGGAAAAACACAGGGACACACACAACCAACATCACAACCCCCACCCGGACCCTCACCCACTACAACACACACACCAATGCATATCCAAACATTACAGTAACAACCCCCAACTCCCCCGGAAGAATGCAAAGACAAAAGGAAATGAGTTGAACCATTGTAATATATCAAAATACAGTAACCAAATATATACATACTGTATATATATATACACATGAAACAAAATATACACCACGATTAGTAGTGCAGGTAATGCACCATTCATTGTCCGTGGACCACTGGGCCCAAAATGCATGGGCGAGGCCCACACTAGATACCTGATCAAAACGGAGAGAACACTGCAGGGGCATCAGATAGAAATACAACAGGCACCTAAGGGGGAAGGGAAGAGTGCACCACGCCAGATCCACGAGGGGGCTCCATGCCCATTGATGTATCCTGGGAGTGCAAAGCCACAGTTTCTCAAGTCTCTACAGTGGCTGGGTTGCCCACTGTACCATCCTGGGGAGTGCAAAGCCACAGTCTCTCAAATCTCTACAGTGGGTGGGTTGCCCACTGTACCATCCTGGGGAGTGCAAAGCCACAGTCTCTCAAGTCTCTACAGTGGGTGGGTTGCCCACTGTACCATCCTGGGGAGTGCAAAGCCACAGTCTCTCAAGTCTCTACAGTGGGTGGGTTGCCCACTGTACCATCCTGGGGAGTGCAACGCCACAGTCTCTCAAGTCTCTACAGTGGGTGGTTTTCCCACTGTACCATCCTGGGGAGTGCAAAACCACAGTCTCTCAAGTATCTACAGTGGGTGGTTTGCCCACTGTACCATCCTGGGGAGTGCAAAGCCACAGTCTCTCAAGTCTCTACAGTGGGTGACTTGCCCACTGTACCATCCTGGGGAGTGCAAAGCCACAGTCTCTCAAATCTCTACAGTGGGTGGTTTGCCCACTGTACCATCCTGGGGAGTGCAAAGCCACAGTCTCTCAAGTCTCTACAGTGGGTGGGTTGCCCACTGTACCATCTTGGGGAGTGCGAAGCCACAGTCTCGCAATTGGATAACAGTCTCCACTGGTTCTGGAGGGGGACTGGTGCCCAGAGTGCTTCATTCTGTGCAAGACAGACGGAGTGGATGCATGTCTCCACTGGTTCTGGAGGGGGACTGGTGCCCAGAGTGCAGCACTCACCCCGTGACGGTCCCAGTTGCGTCACTGCCCCTGCCGCTAATGGGCTAGCGGTGCTCGCCTTGGCGGTCTTTGCCCTGTTCGGCGGTGCTTGAGTTGGCAGTTTGTAACCTGTTCAGAGGTGCTTGCCCTGTTCAGCGGTGCATTCCATGGCGGTCTTTGCCCTGTTCAGCGGTGCTTGAGTTGGCAGTTTCTGACCTGTTCAGCAGTGCTTGCCCTGTTCATCGGTGCATTCCATGGCAGTCTTTGCCCTGTTCAGCGGTGCTTGAGTTGGCAGTTTCTGACCTGTTCAGCGGTGCTTGCCCTGTTCAGCAGTGCATTCCATGGCGGTCTTTGCCCTGTTCAGCGGTGCTTGAGTTGGCAGTTTGTGACCTGTTTAGCGGTGCTTGCCCTGTTCAGCGGTGCTTGTCAAGGTGGTCCTTCATTGCCCAGCAGGCCTGTGGCTGGCGGTCATTCATAGGTCAGCTGGGCTGTGGCTTGCGGGGCCCTCCTGGCCAGTGACGTTTGGGATGGCCTCCTGGCCAGTGACTCTGGCGGTGGCCTCCTGGCCAGTGACGATTGGGCTGGCCTCCTGGCCAGTGACTCTGGCGGTGGCCTCCTGGCCAGTGACGATTGGGCTGGCCTCCTGGGCAGTGACTCTAGCAGTGGCGTCCTGTCCAGTGACGATTGGGCTGGCCTCCAGGGCAGTGACTCCGGCGTTGACGGCCTCCTGGCCAGTGACGATTGGGCTGGCGGTGGCCTCCTGGGCAGCGGGGTTGATGGCGGTCTTCTCCACGTGCTGCTCCTCCCAGACTTTGGAGATTTCTTCTGGCCCTTCCCCACCTTGGGAGGAGTTACAGCTGAGTTGACACTACCCCCGGGACCCTTGTGAGCGGCTTTGCTGGCTGGAGTCTTCCCCCTCTCCCGCCGGGCACTGTCCAACTTCTGGTGCTTCACAGGGGGGGACTGGCTGTGCTCTGGCTCCATGCCACACTGGCTGGCCTGGTGGCCGGTGCACTCCACATACCTGTAACAGGCACCACTGGTCCCGGCGATTTTTTGGCTGAGGTGATAGTACGGGACCTATAAGTTGGAGGGGGGGTGAGAAAGATGTCAAGGTTGGCCATGAAAAGTTTCTTAGGAACACTGGGGTGGGTAGCTGGAGGGGTTTTGGGAGTGGAGGAAGAGGTAGTGGTTGTAGGAGGTGTACGTTTGGTGACTTTGGGTGAAGGTGCATGCGCTGGAGGCTGTCGTAAGGTGGATGGCTGTTGGGTGGGTGTGTGCCTGCGTTTGTGTATCTTCGGAGGGGGCGTCACAGACACACTGGGAGAGGACACAGGGGACATGTAAATGGGAGTGGGGGTGGTGACTGCACGTGAGCGGGGTGTGGTGGTGGGTGTGCTGGTGCGGGACGTAGTGGCTGTAGTGCATGCAGGTGAGAGTGTAGACGAGACTGGGAAGCAGGAGGGAGATGATGAGGAGGGGGACACAGTGGAGGCAGTGGATGTTGGTGTGTCTGCATGTGTGTGATGCTTGCGTGAGTGCCTGTGGGATGTGTGGTGCTTATGTTTGCCTGAGCTTCCCTTGTGTGGTGAGGTGTGTGCAGGCTGGTCTGAAGGTGTGCTTGGGATAGGCTGGGGTACAGGGGATTGGGTCTGGGTGGAGGAAGTTGGAGGGGGGAGGCTAGACACAGGGACAATGGCTGCCATCAGTGCTGAGGCCAGAGTTTGCAGGGTTCGATGAAGGGCAGCCTGACCACAATGAATGCCCTCCAGGAATGCATTTGTGTGTTGCAATTCCCTTTCTACACCCTGGATGGCATTCAAAATGGTTGACTGCCCAACAGTGAGGGACCTGAGGAGGTCGATGGTCTCCTCACTGAGGGCAGCAGAGGTGACAGGGGCAGGGGCTGAGGTGCCTGGGGCGAAGGTGATGCCCACCCTCCTGGGTGAGCGGGCAGGGGGCGAAGGCTGAGGGGCTGCTGGGAGGGCGGTGCTGGTAGAGGGGGTGGCGGCTGTACCTTTAGTAGTGGAGGGCACAGATTTTGCCGCCACCACAAGGGAGCTCCCATCGGAGGACGAGTCCGTGTCACTGGTTGCTGATCCTGTCCCAGCCGTGAAGCTCCCCTCGTCCTCCGTCCCACTGGAGTATTCCGAGTCCGTGGTGTGGCCCTCTGTGGCCATGTGGGATGCAGCTCCCTCGTGCTCCGGTGCCACTTTACCTCCGCCTGATGATGCTGATGCACACAAGAACAGGGAGACCACAAAAAGGGGGGGGACGACAGAAGAAAGACAGGTTGAGTGCATGGCTTACCGCTACCGTTGGCGGACAATACAGACACAGCAGCCCCCTGCACTACGTCGCGCTGTTGGGCTCTACAGATGCAATTCCTGGCATATGTCCTACATGGCTATGGTCGACATCTGCACACATAGATGACACAGGGGCATGTATACCTGTACTTGGCACTCTACAGAGGGGGGTTGGGGTGCCACATGGCCTGCATTACGGAGGGGCCTAGCCTACGGAACTCGCCCTGGCCTAGGGAAACCCACAGCCCTTCTACCCCACCCAGACACCTTCACTGCGCGCAAAGTCCGCTGAATGATGTTGTACTCACCCCCTTGTGTCTGCTGTGATGCCCTCAAGCGCCCATCCAACTCAGGGTAGGCCACCGCCAGGATCCGGAACATCAGGGGGGTCATGGTGCGACGGGCGCCCCTCCCACGTTGGGAGGTCATCCCCAGCTGAGCCTCCGCTGTCTTCTTGCTCCAGCGGCGAATGTCCTCCCATCTTTTCCGTCAGTCGGTGCTCCGTCTGTGGTGGACCCCCAGGGTCCGGACGTCCTTGGCGATGGCACGCCAAATATCCTTCTTCTGGTGGGCGCTGACCTACATGACATGTACAGGGGAAGAAGAGAAGTCATTACCAACTGCACCGTCAAAGTGAGTGGCCCACATCCCTACCCTTGCCATGTGGCACATGCATTCACAGTCCTTCATGCACGCAGAACTGTCCCCTTTCATTCTTACAACCAGCCCTCTCCACACAGGCATAGCCCATACAACGTGCTCCCTGTGTACTTACCTGTTGGTCTGGAGGACCGTAGAGTAGCGTGTACTGGGGGAGGACCCCGTCCACGAGCTTCTCCAACTCCTCTGCAGTGAAGGCAGGGGCCCTTTCCCCAGACGCACAAGCCATTGTCTCTTCCAGACCGAGGTCACAGCAGCACTTGCAGTGTAGGTCCTCTCGTGTCGAAGATCAGGTATCGAGTGATTGAACAGATAGAAAATGGCGGTCATGTCCGCGGCGGTCACGTCCGCGGCGGTGTGTACCATCACCGCCGGCGTACATCGTCATTGGCTCCTGGGACCCATATGGTCCAATGTTAACCAATGCAGCATTGCGCCGCGGTCTTCGACCGCCTTCCGCGACGGTGTACAACGCCAGCGCAGTTACCTCACATCCCATTGTCCCACTTTAGAGGTCAGGCAGCTGCCATTTCAGGGGCCCACATGGCCTGATTACCAACTGCGTCACACAGACCTAGGCCTTGTCGCGCAACACAAATACAGGCCAGATTTTGTGTATGAATGGTGTTCTGTGTAGACTGTGGGTACATACCTCTGAGTTGTTTGACTCTGTGGTCGCTGTTGTCATTCCTAGGCACCGTCCGCTGGGACATGTGAGGAGATGGCGGAATCCTCCGGTGTACCGACCGCTGGTGGACCTGTCGACAATGGAGGAAAGACATTTGATCATCACCTACAGGTTTGACCGTGCCACAATCCAGGAACTGTGTGCCCAGTTGGAGCCAGAGCTGATATCAGCAATCCGCCATCCCACAGGGATCCCCCCCTCAAGTGCAGGTGCTATCAGTGCTCCATTTCCTTGCAAGTGGGTCATTTCAAACATCAGTGGCCACGGCATCAGGGATGTCCAGCCTATGTTTTCCAACGTGTTGTCCAGAGTGTTGCCTGCCCTGCTGAAACACATGCGGAGCTACATCGTTTTCCCTCAGGTGGAGCATTTGCCTACAGTTAAAGGTGACTTCTATGCCCTTGGACATATCCCCAACATCATAGGTGCCATTGATGGGACCCATGTAGCTCTGGTCCCCCCCCACAGGAGTGAACAGGTGTACAGGAACCGGAAGAGTTATCATTCGATGAATGTACAGATGGTATGTTTGGCAGACCAGTACATCTCCCAGGTTGATGCTATGTTCCCTGGCTCTGTGCATGACGCCTACATCCTGCGGAATAGCAGCATCCCTTAAGTGATGGGTCAACTCCAGAGGTACCGGGTGTGGCTATTAGGGGACTCTGGTTACCCCAACCTGTCATGGCTACTGACCCCAGTGAGGAATCCCAGGCCCAGGGCAGAGGAACACTACAATGAGGCCCATGGGCGGACTAGGAGGGTGATCGACCGCACCTTCGGCCTCCTGAAGGCCAGGTTCAGGGGCCTCCATATGACAGGTGGTTTCCTATTCTTCTCACCAAGGAAGGTGTGCCAGATCATCGTGGCCTGCTGTATGCTTCACAACTTGGCTTTGTGACGACAGGTGCCTTTTCTGCAGGAGGATGGTCCAGATGACGGTGTTGTGGCAGCTGTGGAGCCTGTGGACAGTGATGAGGAGGAAGCAGAGGAAGAAGACATTAACAACAGGTACTCAGTTATCCAGCAATATTTCCAGTGACACACAGGTGAGAACACATTCCTGCCTGCTACAAATACTTTCACACACTTTACCTCTATCCTGTCTATCGATTTCACCCAGTATATGGTAACTGAGTTGTACATTTCCCTTACGGTTTCACAGGTGTGGTTTACAATGTGTGTCATCTGCTTAGATTCCTCATGGACTTGAGATGTGTGACATAGGTATGCTGACATTACATTTGAAAACGCATTTTGTCACTGTCATTGCTTATACACATTTTCGAAATCACAAACTGACTCCAGATTGTTTTGTGGTTCAAGGGGGTTTATTGAAGTGCTCAATGTTGGAGGGGGGTGGTAAAATGGTGAGGGGTGATGATGGAGGAATGTCCATGGCAGAGTCCAGTCTATTAGTCTCACAGGTGCATTGCCCATATGGGCATAGGAAGTGGAGCTGGGGCAGTTCCAATATGGACAGGGTTACAAAGTGGGACAGTAGGATGACAATCAGGGTGGTCTCATTTCTTGGCGGGGTCTTGGCATCGTGCTCTGTCTTGTTCCTGGATCTCAGTGACCATTTGCGGGGTGGTTCTCCGTCTGCAGGGGGTGGGGTGCTGGTGTGGTGGTCCTGTGGCGGGGCGTCCTGTCCACTAGAGCCGGCGGAGGTGGTGGGCAGTTCATCGTCCAGGCTAGTGTCAGGGGCCCCTTGATGTGCCACAGTGTCCCTCCTGGTGTTAAGTATCTCCTTCAGCACCCCAACGATGGTGCCCAGGGCGGAGCTGATGGTTCTGAGTTCTTCCCTGAAGCCCAAATACTGTTCCTCCTGCAGCCGCTGGGTCTCCTGACACTTGGCCAGTACCGTTGCCATCGTCTCCTGGGAGTGGTGGTATGCTCCCATGATGGAGGAGAGGGCCTCATGGAGAGTGGGTTCCCTTGGTCTGTCCACCCCCTGTCGCACAGCAGCCCTCCCAGTTCCCCTGTGTTCCTGGGACTCCGTCCCCTGGACCGTGTGCCCACTACCACTGCCCCCAGGTCCCTGTTGTTGTTGGGGTGGTGGGTTATCCTGGGTTCCCTGTAGTGCTGGACACACAGCTGATTGACGTGTCCTGGGGACGGAGGTATGGGCCCGCTGGGTGGGTGCTGTGCTGGTGTTACCAGAGGGTGGAGGGTCTGTGGTGGCCTGCGACTGGGTGTGGGGAACCGACTGTCCTGAGGCCCACGATGGTCCGGGCTGGTCATCTGAATCCAGTTGGACCGAGCTGCTGTCATCACTGTGGGCCTCTTCTGTGGGTGGGGTGGAGATGTCTGGACCCTCCTGTCTGGTGACGTTGGGTAGTGGTCCTGCAAGGGTATAAGAGCATGATTATTGCATCTATGTGTGTCATGGTGGGCAATGGGTGGTGAGCGTGTACCCCAGTGCTAGCATTCCTGTGTGGGGGCTTGTGTGATGATGGTTGAGGGGGGTGTTATGGGTATGTGCAGTGGGCATGCTTTAGTGATGGGTGTCCATGCTTTGTTGTGTCATGCAGCGCTTGGTGTTGGGATGGGTGGTTTGTGTTATTAGTACATTTGTGAGGAGTTGGAGTGATAGAGGAGGGGGCGAGGGTGGGGGTCTGTGATAGCATGCAGGTAGGGTGGGGGATATGATAGTTCAGATTTGACTTACCAGAGTCAATTCCTCCACTGACTCCTGCGAGGTCTTCAGGATGAAGAATAGTCAAGGCCTGCTCCTCCCATGTTGTTAGTTGTGGGGGAGGAGGTGGGGGTCCTCCGGCAGTCCGCTGTACTGCGATGTTGTGTCTTGAGACCACGGAACGCACCTTCCCCCGTAGGTCGTTCCACCTCTTCCTGATGTCGTCCCGATTTCTTGGGTGCTGTCCCACTGCGTTGACCCTGTCGACAATTCTTCGCCATAGCTCCATCTTCCTAGCTATGGAGGTGTGCTGCACCTGTGATTCAAATAGCTGTGGCTCTACCCGTACGATTTCCTCCACCATGACCCTGAGCTCCTCCTCAGAGAACCTGGGGTGTCTTTGCCATGCCATGGGGTGGTGTAGGTGATTTGTGGGGTGGTGTATGAGGTGATAAGTGTGGTGATATGTAGTGGTGTGTGGTGTTTTGTGCGTGGAATTAGTGTGGGTGATGGTGTTGTGTGCCTGTGGCTGCTAGTTTGTGGATGGTGGTGTCTCTCTCTGGCCTTCTTTCTGAATTTTGGGTTGTAGGGGTTTGTGGGTGATGTGGGTGTGTGTTTTATATTGTATTGGGTGTGTGGAAGTGGTGTGTGTATGTGTATCAGGTGAGTGTATTTTGAACTGTCCAATGTGGCTGTGTTTTGTAACAGTGTGTGTATTTTGAGCGCGGCGGTGTGTACCGCCAATGGAATACCGCGGTTGAAAGACCGCCGCGTGGATTCGTGGGTCGTGATAGCATGGGCGTATTTCTGTTGGCGTGACGGTGGAGGTTTTGTTTTTGCCAGTTTATCACTGACCTTTGGTGTGGTGGACTTGTGTGGGTGTCTGAATTTTGTCGGATTTCGGGAGGTGGGTCGTAATAGCTGTGGCAGAATTACGCGGCGGTGTGTTGGCGGTCTTCTGCACGGCAGTAAGTGGCTTTTACCGCCAATGTTGTAATGACCCCCAGAGTGTGAAGTATTCAAATATCACAAAACAGTAATTAAATAAAACACAGGACACAGTTTAAAAATCCAAAACCAATTTATAAAAATAGATTTTATTTTTATCTTTGAAATGACACAAAAACGAATAAAATCGGATAAGGGGAACCGGAGATATGAATTTTGAAAGAATTATTGTTTTTTAGCACCTAGAAACAAAAAGCGCCAAGGGGGTCATCTGGTTGCACCTCGACCGGGGCAAAGTCAAAGTTTAAGGCCAACCGCGATGGAGCCCTGCTCGGCTACAGGCCGCGGGAGGCCTCGGTTAAAAGTTTACCTTCACACTTAGGGGGTCATTACGACCCTGGCGGTCAGAGACCGCCAGGGGTAATGTGGCGTCTGTACCGCCAACAGGCTGGCGGTACGGAGACCTGTATTACGACCGCGGCGGTAGCACCGCCGGGGCCAGCGGTTTCCCGCCGTTTTAGCCCCGGCGGTGATAATCCGCCAGGGGAGCGCTGCAAGCAGCGCTGCCCTGGGGATTATGACCCCCCTACCGCCAGGAAGAGGCTGGCAGTAAGGGGTGTACTGGGGCCCCTTGGGGCCCCTGCACTGCCCATGCCACTGGCATGGGCAGTGCAGGAGCCCCCTAACAGGGCCCCGGCCAGCTTGCGCGACGGGTGCTACTGCACCCGTTGCACGGCCGCAACACCGCCGGCTCCATTAGGAGCCGGCTCCTATGTTGCGGCCTCATCCCCGCTTGGCCGGCGGGCGTAAACTTGGTTTGCGCCCGCCGGCCCAGCGGGGATGTCGTAATGGGGTCCGCGGGAGTGCGGCCGCATTGGCGGCCGCACAGCGGTTACCACCGCCCGCCAAGCTTGTAATGACCCCCTTAGTCTCTTTTTCGAAGATTTTCTTCAGCGGGACGAACCTGCCAGTCCAATCTGACCTCCTGGAGCCCTTCTCCGGATACGCAATGCGTGAATCCTCTGTGGAGATTTTTACCTTCGGACGTAGCCGTTTTTTTGAGGTGAAAATCCTTCAACCGGGGTAAACCTGGATCTTGATCCGACGTCCCTGGAGCCCTCCTCGGATATGTTGGCTCGGAGGTCCCGGTCAACTTTTTACCTTCGGACTTAGGCGGTCATTCTGACCGCGGCGGTCGCCGCCCGCCAAGCGATTCCCGCCGAAAGACCGCACTGCGGTCAAAAGACTGCGGCGGTCATTCCGGCTTTCCCGCTGGGCCGGCGTGTGACCGCCAAAAGACCACCGACCGGGCCAGCGGGACAGCCCCTTCAACAATGAAGCCGGCTCGGAATGGAGCCGGCGGAATTGAAGGGGTGCGACGGGTGCAGTGGCACCCGTCGCGATTTTCACTGTCTGCTAAGCAGACAGTGAAAATCTTTGTGGGGCCCTGTTAGGGGGCCCCTGCACTGCCCATGCCAGTGGCATGGGCAGTGCAGGGGCCCCCAGGGGCCCCACGGCACCCGTTCCCGCCGTACTGGTTCCGGCGGTGGACACCGCCAGAAACAGGCTGGCGGTGAGGGGGTCAGAATCCCCATGGCGGTGCTGCAAGCAGCGCCGCCATGGCGGGTTCCCTGGGCCAGCGGGAAACCGGCGGGAAACCGCTGGCTCCCCTTTTCCGACCGCGGCTTTACCGCCGCGGTCAGAATCGCCCAGGAAGCACCGCCAGCCTGTTGGCGGTGCTTCCGCCGCACTCCGCCATGGCGGTCATGGACCGCCAAGGTCAGAATGACCCCCTTAGTCTCTTTTGCAGAGATTTTCTTTACCAGGACGAACCAGCAAATCAGGCCGGGTCGTGGTTGAGGCAAGCCTGCTAGAGTTGCCGCGGCGGGTCGGTCCCTCTATGGAGCTTTTTTCAAAAATTCTCCAAACTTCTCTAAACTTCTGGGGCTTCTCCCAGATGTCCTTTTAAGGTTCTTTTGAGGTCCACAGCTCACCCCAAGGGCCCAGAAGTTCTGAGATGGTCCCTGGGGGTGCGGACTACAACTCCCAGAACGCACCTGGCGCAAACTCCTTTTTGGCCACTGGCCACTGGACAGCTGGTTGATTTCTTCAGGAGTTGGTGCAGCGGACTCTGGATAGCAATATTTCACCTGTAGCAAACAGGGAGTCCCTCCTTGAACCAGTTGGAGCCAGGCAAAGTCCTTCTTGTGGTGAAGCCCAAGTGTGCAGCTGGTGCAGTCCTTCTGAGTGCAGGTTCCAGGTGCAGGCCAGGGGTCCAGCAGGGCAGTCCTTCTTCTCCTTTGGTTCTTCCTTGTTGGAATCTGATGGGGATCTGCGGTGTGGGTGCAGGTCTGCCAGATTTATCCTTGCTCCTGGGTGAAAAGCAGGGGTGTCCTGGTTCTCCAATCAGGTGCAGGGTCCTTCCCCCTGTGATGACCACTTCCTGGGAAGTGTGGCAAAAATCAATCCCAGGAGGCAACATTCTCCAAAAATCCATCATGGCTGAATTTGATTTTTGGAGGTTACATCAGGCTGAGCCCACCCACTGGTGTGGCTAAAAATCATAAACACCCCCTTCTCCTGCCCTCTCCTAATCTAATCAAGGGGGCACCTCGTTGTCTGGGGTTGCAAGATGTGGGGGTGTTGCTGGTTGCTCCAAATGTCCTTATCTGCCTTTGGCAGCCCTCCCCTTCCTGCCTCACCATCTGCTGAGGGGAGATTCCCTCCCACAGGCACATTCCTTTGTGTGAAGCCAGGCCACTTCACACCTCATCAAGGCGGCCTGGCCAGGCTGCTAGAGGCTGGCCAATCAGAGCACAGCAGCAAAAACAATGCAGGGCTGAAATTGGCAACTTTTCAGGTAAAGTTTAAAACTGGAAGTTGTGGGATTTATTACAACAATTAATTTGATACCAAACTCTTGGTATCCATCATTTAAGGAGACTTTAAAAATTAAAAAAAAGTCTCCCCTTTCTAGCCTATGAAGGCCATTTACTACCATGAGGGAAAAACGAATTTGGCTGTTTTTACCTCACCAGGGCTTATAACTATTTTTATAAGGTCCCTGCTTATAGTTACATGTTACCCAGCCCTAGGGGCACATAGGGCACACCTTAGGGGTGGCTTATATGTAAAAATAAGGTAGTTTAAGACTTTGGAACTACTTTTAATTCCAAAGTCGAATTTGCATATAACTTTAATTTAAAATCAGCCAGCAAGGCAGGCCTGCCTTTAAAATGACACTGGGCACCTCAGCAGTGCACCTATGGGTGCATTACCTATGCTATGGTCCCTAAACCTACATGTCCTACCATATACTAGGGACTTATAGGTAGGTTAACTTAGCCGATTATAATTAGCCTAATTTGCATATTCATTTTACACAGAGCACTGGCCCTGGGACTGGTAAGCAGTACCCAGGGCACAGCCAAGAGTCAGTAACCACCAGTACCTGTCCAAAAAGTGTGGGGGTGACCAGGGCAAAAAGGAGGACTTTCATACAGACTTTTAGAGTGCTTGAAGATCAGGGGCCTCTATTTGTCCCCTGTGTTTTCTGTATTAATTTGATCAAAATGTTAAATGACAGGAATTGTCCTCTATGTATTGTGTATTTATGTGCAAGGCAAGCGCGTCACCCGAGGGGAGGAGCAGTCAGGGCAGGAGCCCTTTAAACTTTGTACAGCGCTCCCACCACCGCGGGAAGCGTGTCACCCGAGGGAAGGAGCAGTCAGGGCAGGAGCCCTTTAAACTTTGTACAGCACTCCCGCCACCGCGGGAAGCGCGTCACCCGAGGGGAGGAGCAGTCAGGGCAGGAGCCCTTTAAACTTTGTACAGCGCTCCCGCCGCGCGGGAAGCGCGCGGGCGGCGCCCGGGCGAAGCCCGGGCCAAGGGCAGGCCCATCTTGCGCCCGTCATCGCCAGGAGGAGACTGGGCTGGGCCACCCCCCCAAAGTTTGGTTTTTTTATACTTGGTCCTGGTATAGAGGTCTCAGGAATGCCCTTTGCTCAGTTTGCTTAGTCTTACTTGACCACGAGCTTCACTTGGCACCAAAGGGGCCAGTGGAGCAAGTCCCTATTACTTCTCGCTTCTTGGGGTTTTCTTCTCTTCCTGATACCATTCGTTCCTGATAGTAGAAACCAGGGCTGGGCCATTCTTTTTTTCAGACGTGTTTGAAATTATTTAGCTGGGCCATTGGATAGTCGATATGGGGAAGAGGAAGGCCGATGATGTATCAGCACCCCAGTCTCGGGTTAAAAAACAGAAGAAACGTTCTGTTGGGAAAGTGGAGGGATGTTCTACTACAAATCTACAGCAATTCAAAACAATTGATTCATTGTTTGAAGAGGTTGAGGCTATACTGAGGAGCCCTTCTGTTGCTGGCCCTTCAATACCGGGTACCATTCCTCCCCCAAAAATTCCTGATCTCTTTAATAAAAAAATACAGACGCATAGAGTAGAGGTCAAGGCTGATTTACACCCTCCCCCCCCCACTCCCAGGGTGTAATTCCTTCACTCTTGGAGATTTCACCATCCTCGGTGGAAACAAATGGATGTTTACCTGTAGAAGGTGCACCTCACCTGAGGTGCACGTCTCCGCCTCCTATTATCATTCCTTGTTCAAATAGGTTTTCGGTTTTGTCCTCTAATTCTGTAAGTCCTGGACTTTTACCAACCTTACTTGTAGAAGGAACTGACAAAGACTCTCTCGATGGAAAGATGGACAACAACGAAGCTTCTCAGTTGGATATCATTTCTCAGAAATTAGATGACGTTAAGTGTCTGTTGATATCTTTGATGAACAAAATCGCTGGACTTTATGTTCAAAAGTCTGGTTGTAATTGCATTGTGCCATATGAGTCTGTTCCTTCCTCTGATTTATTGATGGAAACAAAAAAACCTAGTCCTCTTACCGTAGGTGATAAATTGACATCTTCTTCTACATATAACCTCGCTAAGGGAAGTAACGGTAGTTCCCCAAGGCATGGTAGGTCTGCCTGTCAGACCATGTCTTCTACCCAGGAGCAAGTTCCAAAACTAGGTGTAAACAAGTGTGGATCCATCCTTGGACGGGGGGACAAAGGTAGTCCTCGCCCAAAAACTTCTCAGTTAAACCTAGGAGGAACGCCCTCTGCAGCAAGTTGTTGTGTTAATCCCCGTTCAGTCACTCACCCTGATTATTTGACACTCTCGCAGCCCTGTGACCTCAAGGGAAGGTTAAGAAGGAGGAGGGAAGATGCCATTATATATTTGACTAGGGTGCCAAAGCTACCTCAGGGTAACAGAGAGTCGAGTGACTCTCTAATTAATAAAGTCATTCATTGGATACGCTCCCAGAGGAACTGTCTCTCTGTTATCCGGTCTGATATACGTGAGGCCCATAGATATAATCAGTTAGGGTCGGAATTTGATTATATTTCGATTCTTTTTAATGATAGTAGTCTAGTTAATGATCTCCTGGCCTTTGATACACGGACAGGTATATTACGTACAGGTAGGGAATCGAATCTTAGACTTAGTAGTCAGCCGCCTGGGGCACCGTTATGTAGAGGATCTTGTACATCTGGAACTATTGCAGCTGGGGTTATTTCTTCTTCAGATAACTCTGTAACATCTAAATCCGTGAATCTTTCCCCCTTACTTCCTGAATTAGACTGACTGATTGCCCCCTGCACAGTACTTCCTAAAATAGTAAATGATGAGTGTCAACTTACAGGGACTCCATCGCCTGCCCCCCTATTGAGAACTAAGTCAATATCTACGCCTCCCAAAATTAATATTATATCTTGGAATGTTGCAGGAATTAAGTCAAAGTTGGACGACCCGGATTGGGTAAGCCTTGTTAATAAACAAGATATCTGTCTTTTTCAGGAAACTTGGTCTGCAGAACAGTTATCCATACAAGGCTTTACAACCTATTTTTTGGCTGCCCAACCTGCCTCTGGTGGCTTTGGAAGACAGATAGGAGGGTTAATGATTTTATTGAACAATAAGCTAGAATGTGACCACTCCATGATAAAGTTGAATTCTTATGATCTGCTGGGTGTCCAACTCATATTCCGACCTGGATTCAGGATGATAGTTCTGAATACTTATGCAAGATCCGTTCTCCGTGGGTCAGAATCAATTGTTCTCACCCAGCTGACGGACTATATAGAGCTTCTGGACCCTTCAGATCTTCTGATTATAGCAGGTGATTTTAATTGTTCTTTTGTGTTGGACAACACCATCAGCAATCTGACTACTGAGTAGGACGAATATTGGGGTATTCCCGAATCTAAGGAAACTGCGTTTTTGCCCGCTTCCCGTGTTGCATCTCAGTTGTCTTCCCTTTGTCTGAAATATGGCCTGAGAGAATGTAACGGCCGCACTAAATCTGACTCAGAGCGAGCCATCACTTTCAAGCGAGGGCTTTCCTTTAGTACTATTGATTATATTCTGGTGGACATTAGGCTATGGTCAAGTTCACTGGACATGGATATCTTACCTCGCTTGGATAGCGATCATAATCCTCTGTGCCTTGTACTGACCAACCATGCATTTTTAAGAGTCCAGCACACAACGACCACTAACGTCCCACTCCCTTATTTGAATCATAGACGTTCTCGGGTCTGCTGGCCAAAGGTGGAATCCAACCCGTATTTGATTGGGGAAATATATTCATCATTTTTAAAACTCTTTGCAGATTATGAGGAACAAGAAGCCTCTGATATTCCCATTATGGCTATCCACAATAAATTGGTGGATTCTCTACAGGGTATCTTCTACAGGGAAATCCCTTCCAAACCGAGACCTGTTGACACCCCTCGTAGGGATTGGTATAATCAGGATTGTGTGCGAGCAAGATCTAATTTAAACGAGGCTGTAAAAAACTCTACCCAAGTGGCTATTAAAGAGGCCCGACGTAGGTATGTTAATGCCCTGAAACAAGCAAAAAAAGACTGGGATAATGAGATATGGCAGAAGCTGCTTGCAGCAGTCAAATACAAAGATGATAGTTCCTTTTGGCGGCTGTTGACCTCTAGTTCGAAAAGGGGCAATGATGACATTGGTATGTACATACAGCCCGAAAGATAGGTGTCTTATTTTTCTGGAATTTATGCTCTGCCTGCACCACAATCTCTGGAGGACCCTGGATATGATGAGTGTTGGGCTGTTAACAAGACCTCAACTGAGAGCATTGTTTTTACCTTAGCCGAAACAACAGCTGCAATTAATTCTTTGAGGCCAGCCAAAGCCCCTGGTCCAGATAAGATCCCAGGGGACCTGTTCAAATCAGAACCAAAGATATGGGCATGGTACATCAATGTATTGTCTAATGCCATAGCAGCTGGTAGCCCTATTCCAGATTCCTGGCGTGGCGCAGAAATAATACCGATTCACAAAAAGGGTGATGTAGGTTCACCTGTAAACTATCGACCAATCAGCCTAATTGATATCCTTCAGAAGACGTTTGCTAAGCATGTCCTAGACAGGCTTACCGATTGGATCCAAGACAACCAAATTGTATCCCCCTTACAGGCCGGTTTTCGGCCTAAAACTAACACCATGGACCAAGTCTTCAGGCTGTCATTACTATTTTGGAAGTATGTCACCCTATCTAAGCAAAAACTTTATGTTGCTTTCGTAGATCTAAGATCTGCATTAGATTTAGTCCCAAGAGAGAAACTATGGGGAGTATTAAATAAAACCGGTATCCCAGGAAATTTAGTGCATTTAATTCAAAGATTACATGAAAAAACATTTGCACAAGTCAGATGGGGTAAGCAGGGGGAACTCACTGACAAAATAGATATTAGGAGAGGAGTACGCCAGGGTTGTGTTCTTGCCCCAACGCTATTTACATTGTTTATCAACGAGGTGGTGCAAGTCGTTACCAACTGCCAAAATGATGCTCCATCCTTGAACAACCATAAAATTCCAATTTTGCTATTTGCTGATGACTCCCTCCTGATCTCCAGAACTCCTATGGGTCTCCAGGTACTTGTGGATAAGTTTAGTTCGTTTTGTGGTGACTATGGACTTGAACTCAACCATAGCAAAACTAAATTTATGACCCTGGGTTGTGGCCCCACTAAGAGATATTCAATTTTTCATAATGGTACCCCCCTAGGTATGGTAAGCTCCATAGATTATTTGGGGGTGAGAATTAGCAATAATCTGCATTGGGGCGCCCAAATTGATAAAGGTTTAGCTATTCTGGCACAGAGATCTGGGGCCATTTTACGCTTTCACAAGTCTACCTCTGAGAGAGTGATTACTCCAACTATTAAAATTTACTGAGCAAAGGCACAGAGCGCT
Organism: Pleurodeles waltl; assembly: GCF_031143425.1. Classification (NCBI taxonomy): domain Eukaryota; kingdom Metazoa; phylum Chordata; class Amphibia; order Caudata; family Salamandridae; genus Pleurodeles; species Pleurodeles waltl. Next base: position 785,213,389 of record NC_090447.1, read on the forward strand.
GCGGTCTACGGGTCTGAAATTTGGGGGTCCTCGAACACTGGAAAGCTTGCAGTGGGGGAAAACAACTTTGTAAGGTCAACTTTGGCCTGTCCTCGCAGTACCCCACTGCAGCCTACGTTCTGGGACCTTGGCCTTTCACGCATCTCTGATGTAATTGCCCTACGACCATTGCTTTTCTGGGTCCGTGTATGGACCACCCCAGAGCTATCCACATACAAGGAGTCTATTCAAGACATTCTAGATAGACCAAATGTACTTACCATTCCCTGGTTTAACCACATCTCAAAATGGTTTCACAGATTGGGTCTTAGTGAGTTTTGGAGTCATCCTGAAAGTATAAGGAAGGATCAGAAGAATCATTTGAAAATTGTTTACTGGATATATGTCAGGGAAAACTACCTGCTGTGTTCAACACACGGCAGATTGACTTCACAATTTTTTGATTTCAAATGGTACCTGTATCTGGAACCATTTATGGATACAATTCTTGACCCATTAAGTAAGAGTCTATATATTCAGTTCAGATATGGTTGTCTGCCTCTTAAATCCTATGGCAGTACACGGAGTGCGACCCCAAGTCCTGATACTTGTCCGAGTTGTAATCACATTTCAGAATCTATTGTACATTTTATGTTTATATGCCCTGCTTATTTGATTGCGCGACGGAAGTGGTTACGACCTGTGTGCAGGAATATGGGGGTAAGACATTGTATTGTTGCCTTAAGGTTCATGATGAGGGAAACTTCTCTCCCTCTATCTTGTGCGGTTAGCAAGTATATTGTAGCTGCTTGGCATATATGTACTAATTTTCGGGGAAAAAATTATGATGAGGACCAAATAAAAAAAAAAAAAAAGTGTTTTAGTTGCTAAATTTTAACTAGACACCTAGACTGAAATAAAACCCCATGTTTATTTTAAATGTTAGGTATTAGGGGGTTAGGTGCTTTTTCTAAGGAAAATAATTTTATGTGTTTTAAGGCTGAAATATATGTTTTTATCTTATTCTTATCTTTTTTAACTTAATTCCTATTTCCTTTTTCATTCAATTGTTGGTTGTTTTGCTTTTATGGTTGAAAGTAACCGAATAAAACTATGTGTTGATGATGATGTGCAAGGCACTGAAACATGTAAAATTTCCTGTCTTTTACCAAATTCCTGAGGGTGGCTACACCCCTCTATTTACTTGCTCCTGCATCTATTCTGTCTTTTAAATTTTCGATTGAGGGCAAGGGGCAAATTGGCATCTGTGGAGAAAAGGGAATTTCAGTGTTTCTGTGAGCAAGCATTATAGATAAACAATACCTTGCTGTAGGAGGCTGGCCTGGTTTGTAGTGGGTGCCTTGGGTACTTACACCTTATACCAGGTCCAGTTATCCCTTATTAGTGAAGTAATAGTGTTCTAGCAGCTTAGGCTGATAGAAGTAGCTATAGCAGAGCAGCTTAGGCTGAACTAGGAGACATACAAAGCTCATGCAATACCACTTATGGTTACATGGTACTTATACACAAGTAAAGACAATACTACGTGTTACCCAAAATAAAGGTATTTATTTGGGGTGACACAGTACCAAAAATATCTTAGAGACAATACTCTTTCTGGAGGTAAGTATTATACACAATATATACACTGGACACCAAAATTAGACAAGTAAATGGTCATAGAGCAATACACACAGTAGGAAATCCTATAGAATGCAATAGGAGAAAATAGGTCTAGGGGCAACACAAACCATACACTAAAAAAGTGGAATGTGAATCATGGATTCCCCCCCTAGACATGTGCAGTGTGTGCAGAATCATTAGGAGAGTAAGAATACAGTAAAGGTAAGTAAATGACCCCACCCCAGAGCCCAGAAAAGCAGGAGTAAAGCACTGCAAGATCCCTTAGGACACACTATACCTCGTTTTGGAGATTTTGCATCAGCCAACCAAGTCTGCAAAGAGCAACTGCTGGATTATTGGACCTGAAGCCCTGCAAAGGAAGGGGACCAAGTCCAGAAGTCGAAAGAAGTTCCAGGAAGGAGAGCAGCCCCTGCCAACCCAGAAGAGAGTGCAAAAGAAGAGTCCCTGGTTAGTTGAAGACTGCAGAAATGCACCCTAGGAAGATGCCAGCAGATTCCTGAATGATGCAAAAGATGTCCCACGGCGTGAAGATTGTTGCAGATGAGATTTTGTGTTGGAAGGCCCCAACAAGCCTTGCCTATGCCAAAAGTGCATTTTTCATCCAAATGGTGCTTGATAGACCCAGGAGGGACCTGGGATCCTCACCTCCGTGTGAGGAGGAAGATGAGGCTCTCAGAACTTTAGAGAGCCATCAGGATTCCAGCCAGCACCACCAGAAGCTGCAGGATCTGGGTTCAAAGGAGGTGCAAAATGCGTTGATGAAGCACAACAAAGAAGGTCCCACGCCACCTGAGAACACCTCCGTGAATTGAGCATCACAGGATGGAGTGCTGGGGACGGAGACACAAAACACAGGGGTGTCGTCGTTCTCAGGGAAGGCAAGGTCCTACCTCCTCCAAATTGCGTCAGCAGGACCTCAGGACAGTCTATGTCGATGATGTCCACCCTCTGTGTCCCTAGCAGCACGCTCGCCACAGTGAGAGGTGTCTCAGGGTATGGTTTGTCACCTTGGAAGGTGCCTGCTTGGAGCAGGGAAGTGACTCCGTCACTCCACAGGAGATTTCTTTACCCCTTTTGGTGCAGGATGAAGACAGGGAGTCCCTAGAGCATGCACACCATGGAAACAGTTGCAGTTGCTGACATGGAGCTGAGGTTGCTGAAAAAAAGATTCTCTAATAGACACTTTGTTTCAGTTACAGCGTTTCTTGGAGCAGGCTGCGGGTGATCCGAGGTCAGAGGATGCTGAAGTTGTAGCAGAGGATTCCTGAAGGAAACCTGCAAGCAGAATCTGAAGCGAACCCACAGGGTAGACCCTAAATAGCCCTGAGAAGGGGATTGGCTACCTTATCAGGTATAGACCTATCAGGAGTGGTCTCTGATGTCACCTGCTGGCACTGGCCACTCAGAGTCCTCCAGAGTGTCCCCATACCTTGCAAAGCAAGATGGCTGAGGTCTGAGACACACTGGAGGAGCTTTGGGCACCACCCCTTGGGTGGTGATGGACAGGGGAGTGGCCACTCCCCTTTCCTTTGTCCAGTTTCTCAACAGACCAGGGGAGAAAGGGTTCTTGAACTGGTGTAGACTGGTTTATGCAAGGAGAGCACCATCTGTGCCCTTCAAAGCATTTCCAGAGGCTGGGTGAGGCTACCCCTCCCCAGCCTGTAACACCTATTTCCAAAGGGAGAGGGTGTAACACCCTGCTCTCAGAGGAAATGCTTTGTTCTGCCTTCCTGGGACTGGGCTGCCCAGACCCCAGGAGGGCAGAACCCTGTCTGTGGGGTGGCAGCAGCTGTAGCTGCAGTGCAATCCTCAGAGAGCTGGTTTGGCAGTACTGGGGGTCCATGGTGGAGCCCCCAGGATGCATGGAATTGGCTCCCCAATACCAGATTTGGAATGGGGGACAATTCCATGATCTTAGACATGTTACATTGCCATATTCGGAGTTACTATTGTGAAGCTACATATAGGTATTGACCTATATGTAGTGCACGCGTGTAATGGCGTCCCTGCACTCACAAAGTCCAGGGAAATGGCCCTGAGCTATGTGGGGGCACCTTTTCTAGTGCAAGGGTGCCCTCACACTTAGTAACTTTGCACCTAACCTTCAGCAATTGAAGGTTAGACATATAGGTGACTTTTAAGTTACTTAAGTGCAGTGAAAATGGCAGTGAAATAGTGTGTGAACTATTTCACGCAGGCTGCAGTGGAAGTCCTGTGTAAGGGTTTGTCTGAGCTCCCTATGGGTGACAAAACAAATGTTTCAGCCCATATGGATCTCCTGGAACCCCAATGCCCTGGGTATCTAGGTACCATATACTAGGGACTTATAAGGGGGGTCCAGTATGCCAATTGAAATTGGTAAATTAAGTCACTGGCCAACAGTGACAAATTGAAAAGCAGAGCGAGCATGAGCACTAAGGTTCTGGTTAGCAGAGCCTCGGTGACACAGTTAGGCACTACACAGGCATACACATTAGGCCACAAACCTTGAGCACTGGGGTCCTGGCTAGGAGGATCCCAGTGAAACAGGCAAAACACACTGAAATATAGGTTTTTATCTATGAGCACTGGGGTCCTGCCTAGCAGGATCCTAATGACACAGTAAAAACACACTGACACACACTCACAAACAGGCTAAAAGTGGGGGTAACCATGCTAGAAAGAAGCTACTTTCCTACACAACCCCTCCCCCCCAAACGAAGGACAATAAGGCTAACCTTGGCCAGTTGAGACTTTATTGTCTAAGTGGTGATAAGTGGAGAGTAGATTTGCAATAGAGTGGTTACTCCCTTTACCATCCACTGTCAGAGTCACCAGATCCTCGGGGTCTGCGCACGTTCCCAACACGTCCACCACTGAATAGCTCCAAGACTCTGATAGATAAATCATAGAGACTGAGAGAGTTCAAGAGGAGAAGAGGGGATTAGGAAGGGAACAGCTGGGAAGGAGACCTGTAGTAAGAAAAAAGTTAGAACACACAATATGAAAATTATATTTCCTGAAATCAATACAAGACTATGATAAGCCTAGTCATTCTGAAAACATGAACAATCTAAAATTAAGTTTAAAATGACTAAGTTTCAAGATGGCCGGATACCTGTAAGGGAATCAAGATGAATTAAATGAAAACTTTCTTATTCAAGTACTTTCCTTTACATGAGAATCAGAAAAACATTCTGACTAAATTTTAAACCAGTCATGTAAATCCTTTTTTGAGAATGCATACTAGGACCATACAATATTGCATCTCGAAACTCTGGCCTTCTGTGTACTCTTAAAATGTTTCAACACAAATTGCGCATATTGCAGATATATATATATATATATATCTATATATATATATATATATATAGTAAACACCATAAAAGGATTGTGCACCATGAATAACACAATATGGGTTCAGGAAACAAATCACATAACTTGTCAACTCGAATATTACATAATAAATATCTTAGAATAGTGGCATACAATAAACAACATGAATTAAACTCGAGGAGAGAATCGTGCGTCTTGCCGATTCGAGTGTCACCATGTAAAATGCCAAGAAATAACAGCTCACAATGAATAACAAGATCAAAGTACAATGAAACGAATCGCGCTTCTTTTGCCGATTCTTAAACCACCATGTAAATGTCAAGAAATGGTAGTGCGCAATGAAAAAAACAAAGTTAAATCCTCATGAAACGAATTGCGCATCTTGCCGATTCGTAAGACATCATGTAAATACCAAGAAATAGTAGCGCGCAATGTACAACAATGTTAAAACACCATAAAATCAATTGCACGTCTTGCCGATTCTTAAGCCACCATGCAAATATCATGAAATAACAGCGCGCAATGAATAACTTAGTCAAATGATTATGAAACGAATCGCGCGTCTTGCCGATTTGTAAGCCACCATACAATGTCAAGAAATGGTAGCACGCAATGAATAACAAAGTCAAACCTTTATGAAACAAATCGTGCGTCTTGCCAATTTATAAACTACCATATAAATGTCAAGAACTGGTAGCGCGCAAGTAATCTGTTACTCATTAAAGAATTAAACCAAGAATATGAAAATTCTCGATAACGGTGTCAGGACAGTCCAACCACCGTCTTACCGCCTGGAACAATAATCACCAATGAAGGATGAAGGGCAGAAGACTGGAAGATCCAAATAGGCCGCCGGGACAGGAGCTCAGGAAGAAGCTGCTGCTCTGCACCGGGACCTCTGAATAGTGAGCACTGGGAGTTGGGCTGGCTCTCTTTTTTACAGTCTTGGCCCAGCCCACAACCACGCCCAGGCATGTTGCAGGGAAAGTCTCTGGAAGGCCCTGGAAAGGGGCCACACCCTAACACACTCTGAAAACCTGCAACAATACATTGCAAAGGAACAGTATTTGTAAGCATATTAAAAATAGGTTTTCAGGATTGAACTCTGCAATGCAAAAGGTAAAACGACAACATATCAGCACAATGCATAATTTACGTTGTTTTGAGAGTGCTGGGTTTTTGCATTCTAGTCGCCAATAGAGCGCGTACTGCTCTGGTGTTGACATCCACTATATGGTTACTTACCTGTAGAGATGTAAACCACCCTGTTTGGACATTTTTACCTAACCAACAGTGTGAGTGTAAATTCTCAGAGTTCCTATGAGTATGTTGTCAAAAGTTGGGCAGTGGGATTGGTCGGCTGGGCCTATGTCCAATGCAGGAAATACTAGACAGGGATGCTGTCTCAATAAAGCCATAGCTGGGCAAAGACTTTGTCCATAAGGCTGTAAGAGAGAACAGGGATGCTGTTTCTCTTCAGTTGGAGCAGGACTGCTGTCCTATAAGCTCCACACTAGGACAGGGCTGCTATCCTAAGTGTTTAGAGGCAGTGCAGGGCTGCTAAACTAAAGTTTCTCTGGGAGGGTTGGAGGGATGCTCCATATTTACTAAAATGGTGCATTTTTTCACATCTTGATTAGTAGGTCCACAGAGAGGTACTTTTACCTCTGAGAGTTCAGCTATGGTAGCTGAGGGCTCCTTTGGTACAGGTTCCACCCCAGGAGCGGTTTCTCCCACCACAGGAATGGTGTCCTTAATGGCAAGGTGGGGAAGGGATACTTTGATACCCTTTTTACCTGTTGGTGGAGAGGGATCCTGAGATTTAAGGCCTTTTTCTCTCCTTTGCTTTTTCATTTCACCAAAAATGAGAGGAAACAATTCCTCAGGGATACCCAGCATGGATGCATGGGTCCCAAACTCTACCTCAGCCCAACCTGAGGCCTCTAGGTCATTAACTAAGAGGCACTCTACAGGTAAGCTAGGTGATACCACCACCTGCTTAGGGCCAGTAACTCCACCCTAACTCAGTTGAACTACAGCTAAGGGGAGAGACTGAGTGGAATTATAGACATCAGTAACTTGGTACTTCTGTCCAGGGAGGTGTTGTGCAGGTGACACTAAGGCCCTCATTCTGACCCTGGCGGTCGGCGGAGAGACGGCGGTCGGACCGCGAACAGACCGGCGGTATTAAAAATGGCATTCTGACCGCGGCGGTCCCCGCCGCGACCGACCGCTACTTCTCCACTCCGACCGCCGCAGCGGTCATGACCGCGGGGCTGGAGTTTGCGCACTCCGGCCCGGCGGTCGTCCCAAGACCGCCAAGGGTATTATGACCCTGCCTACCGCCGCGGTTTCTTGCGGGCGGGAACCGCCGTGCGAACCATGGCGGTAAGCACTATCGGGGCCAGGGAATTCCTTCCCTGGCACTGATAGGGGTCTCCCCCACCCCCACTACCCACCCGAGTCCTCCCCCCACACCCTCCACCCCCCTGCCACCCCCCAGAGGTGGTACGAACCCCCTCCCCACCCCCACCCCGACATGCACATACATGTACCGCGACATGCACACACCCCCAACATGCACATATACACACCCCCTACACACACATACACAACGGGGACACATACCCGCACACATACATGCCGACATGCGCACCTGCCGAACAGCACACATTACCCATAGACACAGCAGCACCCCCCGCCCGCATACACGCACTCACACACCCCCTCTACACACTCACACGCACACCCCCATGCACGCCCACATCACACAACACCCCCCCACCCCCTCCCCTCACGGACGATCAACTTACCTTGTGCGTTGGTCCTCTGGGAGGCGACGGGAGCCATAGGGACGTGACCGCCAACAGAAGACCGCCAACAGAAGACCGCCACACAGAAATGTGGGTCGTAATTCTGTGGGCGGTGTTCTGCTGGCGTGGCGGTGGAGGTTGACCAGTCTCCACTTTCCCGCCGACCGCCAGTGTGGCTGCTGGCGGTTTTCCGGCGGAACGCTCCCAGCGGTCAGAATGCGCACAGCGGCACACCGCCGCGGTCGGCGGTCTTCACCGCGGCGGTAACTCAGCGGTCTTGCGAAAAGACCGCCAAGGTCAGAATGAGGGCCTAAGTTTTCAGTCCACAAAGTGATACTGGCACCTGTGTCCCTGTAGGCCTGGGCCTCAACACCATTTATTAAGAATGACTGCCTGTACTTATTCATGTTAAGGGGACAAGCAGCCAAAGTGGCAAGGCCAATGCCACCAGGACAGAAACTGTCTTGGGACTGTCTACCCCAGTTTTTATTATGGTCCCAAAAGTGAACTCAACTACACCTTTAGTTTGACTATTGGCAGTAGTCCCACCACTATTACCACTACTGCTAGGGGCACTAGAGTCTGATGTCTTAGTGGGGTAGGCTCAGGGGCTTTACCTGTGCAGGACTTATCCCCTGGCCAATGGCCTTTATTTCTACACACATAGCACCAAGGCTTTTTCTGGTTGTGTGAAGAGTTTGAAGAAGATGAAGAAATTTTATCCCCACCCCCAGAGGAGTGTTTTTGACCTGAAGAAGGAACTTTGGTGGTCATTACAACCCTGGCGGACGGTGTTAAAGCAGCGGAAATACCGCAAACAGGCCTGCGGACAAAAAAAGGGAATTATGACCCTGGCGGAAACCGCCAACATAGACAGCCACTTTATCACTTCGCCCGCCACGGCGGTACAGAAAGCAGCGCAGCGGTCACCGCCAACAGACAGGCAGAAGACAATGTACCGCCCACAGTATTACAACCCGCCAATCCGCCACCTTTTCCGGGGCGGATTCTCCGTGGATAAAAACACGTCAGAAACAGCTTTTGCTATGGGAAAACGCTCACCTGAACATATCCCACGAGGACTCCATGGGGCCGGAACTCCAAATACTCCCTGCCCTTGTGTTTCTGCTCCTCTACGACCAACAGCTACGTAGGCGCCGAAGACAACGGTGAGTACTGCACCTACGACACGGGGGAGGGGGGAGGCAAAAGTTAGGGGGACACCCACCAAACACCCCCACCTTCGCATATTACAACATACACACCAACGCATTCACAAAAAATCACAGTAACAACCCACAATCCCCCCGGAAGAATGAAAACACAAAGCGAAATTCGGTCAAACATTGTAATGTGCCAATATACATGTCATACAAAAATATACAGATATATATTTCAAAATCAGTCATAATTATATACAATACGAGAAGTAGTGCAGATATGTAAATAACAATGTCCGTGCACCAACAGTCCAAAAATGCATGGGCGAGGCCCACAAACGATACCTGACCACAATCGGAGAGAACACTGCCGGGGCATCAGATAGAAATACTACAGGCACCTCAGGGGGAAGGGAAGGGGGGGCACCTCAGCTGGATGACTGCAAAGCCAGATCCACGACGGGGCTCCATGCCCATTGATGTATCCTGGGGAGTGCAAAGCCACAGTCTCTCAAGTCTTTCCAGTGGGTGGCTTGCCCACTGTGCCATCTTGGGGAGTGCAAAGCCACAGTCTCTCAAGTCTCTAAAGTGGGTGGCTTGCCCACTGTGCCATCCTGGGGAGTGCAAAGCCACAGTCTCTCAAGTAGATGCAGGTCTCTACTGGTACTGGGGGGGACTGGTGCCGAGACTGGATGAGTCTCCCCGTGAAAGATCATGTCCTGTCACTGTCCCAGCTGCACATGGGACAAGGATGCCTGATGTGGCGGTCCATTCAGTCCTACCCGGTGCTTGCCCTGTTCAGCGGTGCTTTGCCATGGCGGTTCAGGACTGTTCAGCGGTGCTTTGCCATGGCGGTTCAGGACTGTTCAGCGGTGCTTTGCCATCGCGGTCTTTGCCCTGTTCAGCGGTGCTTTGCCATGGCGGTCTTTACCCTGTTCAGCGGTGCTTTGCCATGGCGGTCTTTACCCTGTTCAGCGGTGCTTTGCCATGGCGGTTCAGGACTGTTCAGCAGTGCTTTGCCATGACGGTTCAGGACTGTTCAGCGGTGCTTTGACATGGCGGTCTTTGCCCTGTTCAGCGGTGCTTTGACATGGCGGTCTTTGCCCTGTTCAGCGGTGCTTTGCCATGGCGGTCTTTGCCCTGTTCAGCAGCGGTGCTTTGACATGGCGGTCTTTGCCCTGTTCAGCGGTGCTTTGACATGGCGATCTTTACCCTGTTCAGCGGTGCTTTGACTTGGCGGTCTTTGCCCTGTTCAGCGGTGCTTTGCCATGGCGGTCTTTACCCTGTTCAGCGGTGCTTTGCCATGGCGGTCTTTGCCCTGTTCAGCGGTGCTTTGCCATGGCGGTCTTTGCCCTGTTCAGCGGTGCTTTGACATGGCGGTATTTGGCCTGTTCAGCGGTGCTTTGACATGGCGGTCTTTGCCCTGTTCAGCTGTGCTTTGACATGGCGGTCTTTGCCCTGTTCAGCGGTGCTTTGCCATGGCGGTCTTTGCCCTGTTCAGCGGTGCTTTGACATGGCGGTCTTTGCCCTGTTCAGCGGTGCTTTGCCATGGCGGTCTTTGCCCTGTTCAGCGGTGCTTTGACATGGCGGTCTTTGCCCTGTTCAGCGGTGCTTTGACATGGCGGTCTTTGCCCTGTTCAGCGGTGCTTTGACATGGCGGTTCTGATACGGACATTGGTGTGTGGCATGACGTTCTCTACACTGGACATTGGTGTGTGGCATGACGTTCTCTACACTGGACATTGGTGTGTGGCATGACGTTCCATCATTGCCCAGCGGGGCTGTGGCAGCCGGGGCCCTCCTGGGCACTGACTCCGGCGGTGGCGGTGGTCTCCTGACCAGTGACGATACTTGGTCCCTCCTGGGTTGTGACTCTGGCGGAGGTCTCCTGACCGGTGACGATACTTGGGCCCTCCTGGGCACTGACTACGGCAGTGGCGGTGGTCTCCTGACCAGTGACGATACTTGGGCCCTCCTGGGCTGTGACTCTGGCGGTGGTCTCTGGACCAGTGACGATACTTGGGCCCTCCTGGGCTGTGACTCTGGCGGTGGTCTCTGGACCAGTGACGATACTTGGGCCCTCCTGGGCTGTGACTCTGGCGGTGGTCTCCGGACCAGTGACGATACTTGGGCCCTCCTGGGCTGTGACTCTGGCGGTGGTCTCCGGACCAGTGACGATACTTGGGCCCTCCTGGGCTGTGACTCTGGCGGTGGTCTCCGGACCAGTGACGATACTTGGGCCCTCCTGGGCTGTGACTCTGGCGGTGGTCTCCGGACCAGTGACGATACTTGGGCCCTCCTGGGCTGTGACTCTGGCGGTGGTCTCTGGACCAGTAATGACAGTGCTGGCGGTTGTGTCTCGACCGCCGGAAATGATGGTGCACTTTTCTGCCGTGACACTCACAACAGGCTGGGCAGACTTCCTCTGGCCCTTCCTCACCTTTGGTGGAGTCACAACTGACTCTCCAATCCCCTTGGAACCCATGTCAGTTGTTTTCCCGCCAGGAGTCTTAGCACGGTCCCGTCGTCCACTCTCCAATTTTAGAGCCTTTACAGGGGGTGGGCTGCCATTGCCTTGGCTCTGGGTCCTACTGCCTGCCCTGGTGGCCGGTGCACTCCACAAACCTTGAACAGGCACCACTGGTATTGGAGGCTTTTTGGCTGAGGCGCTATGACGGGACTGATGAATTGGAGGGGGGGGTGTGGGCAAAAAGGTCAACTTTACAGAGGGACAGTTTCTGACAAACACTGGGATGGGTAGCTGGAGGGGGTCTGGGAGTGGAGGAAGAGGAGGTGGTTGTCGGAGGTGTCAATTTAGCTGTTTTGGGGGCAGGTGCAGGTACTGGAGGCTGTCGTGAGGTGGATGGATGTTGGGTGGGTGATTGCCGGCGTTTGTGTACTTTGGGAGGGGGTGTCACAGATACACTGGGAGAGGACACAGGGGACGTGTAAATGGCAGTGGAGGTGGTGAGTGCCGGTGAGCGGCTTGTGGTGCTGGGTGTCCTGGTGCGATTCATGGTGCCTGTAGATGTGGTGCATGCAGGTGTGTGTGTAGACAAGACTGGGAGGGAGGAGGGAGAAGAGGAGGAGGGGGACACAGTGGAGGCAGTGGATGTTGCTGTGTCTGTATGTGGGTGAGGCTTCCGTGAGTGCCTGTGGTGTGTGTAGTGCCTATGTTTGCTTGAGCTACTTGTGTGTGTTGACTTTTGTGCATGCTGGTCTGTAGGTGTGCTTGGGATGGGCTGGGGTACAGGAGATTGGGTCTGGGTGGAGGAAGTTGGAGGGGGGAGGCTAGACACAGGGACAATGGCTGCCATCAGTGCTGAGGCCAGAGATTTCAGGGTTCGCTGAAGGACAGCCTGACCAGAATGAATGCCCTCCAGGAATGCATTACTGTGTTGCAACTCTCGTTCTACACCCTGGATGGCATTCACAATGGTAGACTGCCCAACAGTGAGTGACCTGAGGAGGTCAATGGCCTCCTCACTGAGGGCAGCAGGGGTGACTGGGGCAGGGCCTGAGGTGCCTGGGGCGAAGGTGATGCCCACCCTCCTGGGTGAGCGGGTACGGGGCGAACGCTGAGGGGCAGCTGGGAGGGCGGGGCTGGTAGGGGAGGTGGCGGCTGTACCTGTAGAGGTGGGGGGCACAGATGGTGCCGCCACCACAAGGGAGCCCACATCGGCGGACGAGTCTGTGTCGCTGCTTGGTGATCAGGTGGCCGACGTGAAGCTCCCCTCGCCCTCCGTCCCACTGGTGCATTCTGAGTCCGTGGTGTGGCCCTCCATGGCCATGTAGGATGCAGCACCTTCGTGCTCCGGTGCCACTGTACCTCCGCCTGTTGATGCTGATGTACAAAAGGACAGGGAGAGCAGAAAAAGGGGGGGAGACAGAAGAAAGAGAGTTTTAGTGCATGGCATACCGCTACCGTTGGCGGACAAGACAAACGCAGCAGCCCCCTGCATTACTCCGTGCTCCTGCCCTCTGCACATGCAATTTCTGGGATATGGCCTATATGGCAATGGTGGACATCTGCGCACATGGATGCCACAGGGGCAACTATACCTCGACTTGGCACTCTGCTGAGATGGGGTAGAGTGCCACATGGCCTACATTACGGAGGGGCCTTGCCTACCTAACTCGCCCTGGCCTAGGGACACCCACAGCCCACCTCCCCCACCCAGACACCTCCACTGCATGCGAAGTCTGCAGAATGAGGTTGTACTCACCCCCTTGTGTCTGCTGTGATGCCCTCAAGCACCCATCCAACTCAGGGTAGGCCACTGCCAGGATCCGGAACATCAGGGGGTTCATGGTGCGACGGGCACCCCTCCCACGTTGGGAGGCCATCCCCAGCTGAGCCTCCGCCGTCTTCTTGCTGCAGCGGCGAATGTCCTCCCATCTCTTACGGCAGTGGGTGCCCCGTCTCTGGTGGGCCCCCAGGGTCCGGACCTCCTTGGCGATGGCACACCAGATGTCCCTCTTCTGGTGGGCGCTGACCTGCATGACATGCACAGGGGAAGAAGAGAAGTCATTAGCAAGAGCACCGTCGAAGTGAGTGGCCCCCATCCCTGCCCTTGCCATGTGGCACATGCATTCACAGTCCTTCATGTTCACTGCACTCTGCCCCCTTCCCTCTTACAACCAGCACTCTCCACCCAGGCCTAGCACATACAACGTGCTCCCTGTGTACTAACCTGTTGGTCTGGAGGACCGTAGAGTAGCGTGTACTGGGGGAGGACCCCGTCTACCAGTTTCTCCAACTCCTGTGCAGTGAAGGCAGGGGCCCTTTCCCCAGACGCAGCAGCCATCGTCGCTTCCAGACCGAGGTCACAGCAGCACTTGCACTGTAGGTCCACTCCTCTCGAAGGTCATGTATCTAGCGAGTGAACAGATAGAAAATGGCGGTGACGTCCGTGGCGGTGACGTCCGCGGCGGTGCGCATCATCACCACCTGTGCACCTGTTAATTGGCTCCTGGGACCCATAGGGTCCCATGTTAACCAATGCAGCATTGCGCCGAGGTCTACGACCGCCTACCCCGACGGTGTGCAACGCCAGCGCAGTTACCCCACGATCCCATTGTCCCAGTTTAGAGGTCAGGCAGCCGCCATTTCAGGGGCCCACATGGCTTAATTTACTACTGCGTCACACATAGCTAGGCCTACACTCAACACACATACAGGAAGGGTTTTGTGAGTGGTGTAGTCTTGTGTGTAACTGTGGGTACATACCTGGAGGAATAATGACTGGTTCTTTGCTGTTGTCCTTCGTAGGCACCGTCAGCTGGGACATATGAGAAGATGGCGGAATCCTCCGGTGTACCGACCGCTGGTGGAGCGGTTGACAATGGAAGAGAGACATGTCATCGTCACCTACCGGTTTGACCGTGCCACTATCCAGGAACTATGTACCCAGTTGGAGCCAGACCTGATGTCACCAATCCGCCATCCGACTGAAATCCCCCCTGACGTGCAGGTGCTGTCAGTGCTCCATTTCCTTGCAAGTGGGTCTTTTTAGACAACAGTGGCCATGGCATCACGGATGTCCCAGCCTATGTTTTCCAACGTGTTGTCCAGAGTGTTGGCTGCCCTGCTGAAACACGTAAGGAGATACATCATGGAGGATTTGCCTACAGTGAAAGGTGACTTCTATGCCCTTGGACATATCCACAACGTCATAGGTGCCATTGATGGGACCCATGTAGCTCTGGTCCCCCCCCACAGGAGTGAACAGGTGTACAGGAACATGAAGAATTATCATTCCATGAATGTCCAGATGGTCTGTTTGGCAGACCAGTACATCTTGCAGGTAAATGCTATGTTCCCTGGCTCAGTGCATGACGCCTACATCCTGCGGAATAGCAGCATCCCTGATATGATGGCTCAACTCCAGAGGCACCGTGTATGGCTATTGGGAGACTCTGGTTACCCCAACCTGTCCTGGCTATTGACCCCAGTGAGGAATCCGAGTACCAGGGCAGAATAACTGTACAATGAGGCCCATGGGTGGACTAGGAGGGTGATCGAACGCACCTTTGGCCTCCTAAAGGCCAGGTTCAGGTGCCTCCATATGACAGGTGGATCCCTATTCTACTCACCGAAGAAGGTGTGCGACATCATCATCGCCTGCTCCATGCGCCATAATCTGGCTTTGCGACAACAGGTGCCTTTTCTGCAGGAGGATGATCCAGATGACGGTGTTGTAGCAGCTGTGGAGTCTGTGGAGCCTGTGGACAGTGATGAGGATGAAGCTGAGGAAGAAGACAACGACAACAGGGAGTCAGTCATACAGCAATATTTCCAGTGAGACACAGGTGAGAACATTTTAATTTTTAGCATTACATTAACTTTCACACGTCTACCTCTATCCTGTTTGTCGATTTCAATCACTATTTGGTAACTGAGTTGTACCCTTCCATTACGGTTTCACAGGTGTGGTTAACTACGTGTCAACTGCTTGCATCCTTCAAGGGCTTGTGATGTGTGACATAGGTATGTTAGCCTTACAATGGTAAACCCATTATGACACTGTCATTGATAATACATATTTACTAAGTGACAGACTGACTCCAGATTGTTTTGTGTTTCAAGGGTGTTTATTGAAGTGCTCTGAAATGTGAGGGGTTTGTAAAATGAGGATGGTTGATGGCGGAGGAATGTCCATGGCAGAGTCCAGTCTATTAGTCTCACAGGTGCACTGCCCATCTGGGCATAGGAAGTGGAGCTGGTGAAGTTTAAGTATGGACAGGGTAAGAAAGTTGGACAGTGGGAGGACAAACAGGGTGGTCTCATTTCCTGGCGGGGTCTTGCCATCTTGCTCTGTCCAGTTCCTGGATCTCAGGGACCGCTTGCGTGGTGGTTGTCCGTCTGCAGGGGGTGGGGTGCTGGTGTGTTGGTCCTGTGGCGGGCGTCCTGTCCACTAGCGCCGGCGGAAGTGGTGGGCAGTTCATCATCCTGGCTAGTGTCAGGGGCCCCTTGGAGTGCTACGGTGTCTCTCAAGGTCTGCTGTATGTCCTTCAGCACCCCTACGATGGTGCCCAGGGCGGAGCTGATGGTCCTGAGCTCCTCCCTGAACCCCAAATACAGTTCGTCCTGCAGGCGCAGGGTCTCCTGCAACTTGTCCAGGACCGTGGCCATCGTCTCCTGGGAGTGGTGGTATGCTCCCATGATGGAGGATGGGCCTCGAGGAGAGTGGGTTCCCTTGGCCTGTCCGCCCCCTGTCGCACAGCAGCCCTCCCAGTTCCCCTGTGTTCCTGTGCCTCCGTCCCCTGGACCGTGTGCCCACTACCACTGCCCCCAGGTCCATGTTGTTGTTGGGGTGGTGGGTTACCCTGGGTGCCCTGTAGTGGTGGACACACCGCTGATTGACCTGTCCTGGGTAGGGAGGCTTGGGCCCGCTGGGTGGGTGCTGTGCTGGTGTTACCAGAGGGTGGAAGGTCGGTGTTGGGCTGTGCCTGTGCAATTTGAACCGACTTTCCTGAGGCCCACGATGGTCCGGGCTGGTCATCAGGATCCAGTAGGGCAGAGCTGCTCTCGTCACTGTGGGCCTCTTCTGGGGGTGGAGTGGTGTTGTCTGGACCCTCTGGTGTGGTGACGGTCCTTCGTGTTCCTGCAGGGGCATAAGAGCATGATTATTGCATGTGTGTGTGTAATGGTGTGCAATGGGTGGGTGTTTGTGTACCCCAGTGCAAGCATTCCTGTGTGTGGGTTTGTGTGGTGATATTTGGGGGAGTGTTCTGGGTCTGTGCTTTGGGCATGCTTTAGTGAGGGGTGTCCATGCTTAGTTGTGTCATGCAGGGCTTGGTGTTGGGATGGGTGGTTTGTGTCATGGGTACATTAGTGAGGAGTTGTAGTGATATGGGATGGGGCGAGGGTGGGGGTGTGTGATAGCATGCAGGTAGGGTGGGGGATATGATAGTTAAGATTTGACTTACCAGTGTCCCATCCTCCACCGACTCCTGCGAGGCCCTCAGGATGCAAGATGGTCAAGACTTGCTCCTCCCATGTTGTTAGTTGTGGGGGAGGAGGTGGGGGTCCGCCGCCAGTCCGCTGTACTGCGATGTTGTGCCTGGAGACCGTTGAACGCACCTTCCCCCGTAGGTCGTTCCACCTCTTCATGATGTCCTCCCTATTTCTTGGGTGCTGTCCCACGGCGTTCGCCCTGTCCATTATTCTGCGCCATAACTCCATCTTCCTGGCTATTGATGTGTGCTGTACCTGTGAGCCAAATAGCTGTGGCTCTACCCGGACGATTTCCTCCACCATGACCCTGAGCTCCTCCTCGGAGAAGCGGGGGTGTCTTTGGCGTGACATGGGGTGGTGTGGGTGATGTGTGGGGTGGTGTATGTGGTGATGAGTGTGGTGAGTGTAGTGGTATGTGGTGTTTTGTGCGTGGATGTTGTGTGGGTGATGGTGTTGTGTGCCTCTGTGGGATGGGGTTGTCTATTCTGTGCTCTCTCTGTCTGTCCTTCGTTCGTGTTTTTTGGGTCGTAGGGGTTTGTGGGTGATGTGGGTGTGTGTTTTATATTGTATTGGGTGTGTGGGAGTATTGTTTGTATGTGTATCAGGTGTGTGTATTTGGAATTGTCCAATGTGGCGGTGTTTTGGAAACGTGTGTGTATTTTGAGCGCGGCGGTGTGTACCGCCAATGGAATACCGCGGTTGAAAGACCGCTGCGTGGATTCGTGGGTCGTAATAGCATGGGCGTGTTTCTGTTGGCGTGGAGGTGGAGGATTTGTTTCCGCCAGTTTATCACTGACCTTTGGTGTGGCGGTCTTGTGTGGGTGTCTGAATTCCGGCGGATTCCAAGATGTGTGTCATAATAGCTGTGGTGGAATAACGCCGCCGCCGCGGTGTGTTGGTGGTCTTCTGCACGGCGGTAAGCGCCTTTTACTGCCAATGTCGTAATGACCCCCTTTGTGTTTACTTTTCTCTCCATGCTTGTCCTGAGATTTTTCACCATCTTTCTTTTTGCCATCCTTGTCACTCCCTGTATGAGCTTTTCTGCTCACCCTTGTTCTGACCCATTTGTCTGCCTTCTTTCCCAAATCTCGGGGAGAGGTCTTATCTGAGTCCACACAAGATACTTATGTAACAAGTCAGACACACAATTATTCAAGATATGCTCTTTCAGAATCAAGTTATGTAGGCTTTCATAATCAGTCACCTTACTGCCATGTAAGCAACCTTCTAGGGCCTTCACAGAACAGTCCACAAAGTCTGTCCATTCCTGTGATGACTCTTTTCTGGTTTCTCTGAACTTAAGTCTGTACTGTTCAGTGATTAAGCCCAGACCACCTAAGAGTGCATTTTTAAGAACCTGGTAATTGTCTGCATCGTCCTCTATGACAATAAGAAGTCTGTCTCTCCCCTTGCCAGAGAAGGATAACCAAACGATAGCAGCCCACTGTACATGAGGGACCCTCTGAACTTTACAGGCCCTCTCAAGTGCAGCAAACCACTTGTTGATGTCATCACCATCCTTGTAAGGAGGGACAACTTTGTGCAGATTCCTAGAATCAAATGAAGTTTCCCTAACATTTGTATTTCTAAAACTGCTGCTGCCACCATGGGGAAGTAACCCCAAACCCTGCCTCTCTTTCTCCACAGCCAGGGATTCCCTGTCTAAGGCCAACTGCTGCTGCATTAGCTTTAGTCTGGCCTCCTCTAACCTCAGCTTTATGAGTTCCCTATCTAGGGACTGGTCCTCAGGGTTAGAATTATGTGAAGCCCCTGAAACAGAGGTAAGATGAGAGTGTACAGAGGCAGACCTATCTCTAACAGGGGCCACTCTAGTGACCTGGCCTCTAGGGGTGAAGGGAGCCCTACTTGTAAGTGAACCCTTACCACTACCAGTTATATGAGGGGGCTTGTTGACAGATAGGTCTGGTGAAGGACCCTCCCCAGGATTGTCATCTTGCTCCTCTGAGCTTTCCTGGCTGAAGTTATTCTCTTCCTCTTCCCCTGTCTGATCTAGACCAGTGCTGAGTCCCTGGTCATCTTGGAGGAGAAGATTTAAGAGGAACTCCTTATTGGGGTTCTTCCCAATCCCTAAATGTCTTTCAATACAGAGACCCCTCAAACTTTTAAAGTTAAGATTTTCATAAGTAGTCTTGACAACTCTGGTGGTAGCTTCTACAGAAGACGTAGTGAAAGAAAAAAGTTTAGGAAAGTGAGCAAAAAGTTAGTAGAATAACAGAGCTAACTTTTTAGAGAAAAGATGAAAACTTTTCAGAACTTTGTAAAAACGTTTGCAAAGTTTAAAGAACTTTTTAGAAAGTTAGACAATTGTTTCTATGTATATATTACATGTGCTCTAAGTATTGGAGCAAGCTTTTCTTGTTAAAAGCACAGGTAACAAAGTGGTAAAGCAATTGCAAGTACTTATCCCACCGCTGCACCACCAATGTAGGAGGATGACCTGGTTTGTAGTGGGTACCTTGGGTACTTACACCTTGTACCAGGTCCAGTTATCCCTTATTAGTGAAGTAGTAGTGTTCTAGCAGCTTAGGCCGATAGAGGTAGCTATGGCAGAGCAGCTTAGGCAGAACTAAGGGCCAAATGTACGAACACATTTTCCCATTGACACAGAATGGGAAAAACCTTTTGCTACATCTGGCCCTAGGAGACATGCAAAGCTCATGCAATACCATTTATAGTTTCACAGTACTTATAGACAATTAAAGACAATACTCAGTGTTACCAAAAATGAAGGTCTTTATTTGGGGTGACACAGTACCAAAAATATATTAGAGACAATACTTCTTCTGGAAGTAAGTAGTATACACAATACATACACTAGACACCAAAATTAGACAAGTAAATAGTCATAGAAAACTGTAACCAGTAGGAAATCCTATAGAATGCAATGGGAGAAAATAGGTCCATGGCAACACAAACCATATACTAAAAAAGTGGAATGTGAATCAAAAATTCCCCCCTAGACAAGTGTAGTGTGTGCAGAATCACTGGGAGAGTAAGAATACAGTAAAGGTAAGTAAATTACCCCACCCAAGAGCCCAGAGAAGCAGGAGTAAAGCACTGCAAGTTTCCTTAGGACACACTACACCTCGTTTTGGGGATTTTGCAGCAGCCAACCAAGTCTGCAAAGAACAGCTGCTGGATTATTGGACCTGAAGACCTGCAAAGGAAGGGGACCAAGTCCAGAAGTTGGAAGAGGTTCCAGGAAGGACAGGAGCTGCTGCCAACCCAGAAGAGGGTGCAAAAAAAGTGTCCCTGGTTAGTTGAAGACTGCAGAAATTCACTGGATGGACCCAGGAGGGACCTGGGGGCCTCAACTTGCTCTAAAGAGGAGGAGGGGCCTTTCAGCACTTTAGAGAGCCCTCAGGATGCCAGCCAGTACCCCCAGAAGCCACAGGATTCAGGTTCAAAGGAGGTGCAAAATACAGTTGATACAGCACAACAAAAGAAGGTCCCATGCTGCCGGAGAACAACTCAGCAAGTTCAGCATTGCAGGGTGGAGTGCTGGGGAGCTGGGCCAGGCTGTGCACAAAGGAATTTTGCAAAAAGTGCACTGATGCCTCAGGAGGCATAGAAGACACAAAACACAGGGGTAACATCGTTCTCGGGGAAGGCAAGGTCTTACCTCGTCCAAATTGCATCAGCAGGACCTCAGGACAGTCTATGTTGATGATCTCCACCCTCTGTGTCCTTAGGAGCACGCTCGTCACCGTGAGAGGAGGCCCAGGGTACTGGTCATCACCTTGGACGGTGCCTGCTTGGAGCAGGGGAGTGACTCTGTCACTCCACAGGAGATTTCTTTGGTCCTTCTGGTGCAGGATGAAGACAGGGAGTCCCTAGAGCATGCACACCATGTAACTGTTGCAGTTGCTGACTTGGAGCTGAGGTTGCTGAAGAAAAGTGTCTCTTGTAGACACTTTGTTGCAGTTACAGTGTTTCTTGGAGCAGACTGTGGGTGATCCGAGGTCAGAGGATGCTGAAGTTGTTGCAGAGGATTCCTGAAGGAAACTTGCTAGCAGAATCTGAAGAGAACCCACAGGAGAGACCCTAAATAGCCCTAAGAAGGGGATTGGCTACCTTATCAGGTATGGACCTATCAGGAGGGGTCTATGAGGTCACCTGCTGGCACTGGCCACTCAGACCCCACCAGAGTGCCCCCACACCTTTCAAAGCAAGATGGCTGAAGTCTGGGACTCACTGGAGGAGCTCTGGGCACCACCCCTGGGTGGTGATTGACAGGGGAGTGGTCACTCCCCTTTCCTTTGTCCAGTTTCCTGCCAGAGCAGGGGAGAAAGGGTCCCTGAAATGGTGTAGAATGATTTATTCAAGGAGGGCACCATCTGTGCCGTTCAAAGGATTTCCAGAGGCTGGGGGAGGTTATCCCTCCCCAGCTTGTAACACCTATTTCCAAAGGGAGAGGGTGTAACACCCTGCTCTCAGAGGAAATGCTTTGTTCTGCCTTCCTGGTGCTGGGCTGCCCAGACCCCAGGAGGGCAGAACCTTGTCAGTGAGGTGGCAGCAGCTGTAGCTGCAGTGCAATCCTCAGAGAGCTGGTTTGGCAGTACTGGGGGTCCATGGTGGAGCCCCCAGGATGCATGGAATTGGCTCCCCAATACCAGATTTGGAATGGGGGGACAATTCCATGATCTTAGACATGTTACATGGTCATATTCAGAGTTACATTGTGAAGCTACATATAAGTATTGACCTATATGTAGTGCACGCGTGTAATGTCGTCCCCGCACTCACAAGGTCTGGGGAAATGGCCCTTAACTATGTGGGGGCACCTTTGCTAGTGCAAGGGATGCCCTCACACTTAGTAACTTTGCACCTAACCGTCAGCAAGTGAAGGTTAGACATATAGGTGACTTATAAGTTACTTAAGTGCAGTGAAAATGGCTGTGAAATAGTGTGTGCACTATTTCACGCAGATTGCAGTGGCAGTCCTGTGTAAGGGTTTGTCTGAGCTCCCTATTGGTGGCAAAAGAAATTCTGCAGCCCATATGGATCTCCTGGAACCCCAATGCCCTGGGTATCTAGGTACCATATACTAGGGACTCATAAGGGGGGTCCAGTATGCCAATTGAAACTGGTAAATGAAGTCACTTGCCTACAGTGACAAATTGAAAAGCAGAGAGAGCATAAGCACTGAGGTTCTGGTTAGCAGAGCTTCAGTGACACAGTTAGGCACTACACAGTCATACACATTAGGCCACAAACTATGAGCACTGGGGTCCTGGCTAGCAGGATCCCAGTGAGACAGGCAAAACACACTGACATATAGGTTTTTATCTATGAGCACTGGGTCCTGGCTAGCAGGATCCCAGTGACACAGTACAAACACACTGACACACACTCACTACCAGGCCAAAAGTGGGGGTAACCATGCTAGAAAGAGACTACTTTCCTACACTTGCCACTACCAGTAGTCTAGGGTATTTAACATATTTGTTCTGAGGTTCAGCAGACAATTAAGTATTTCTTCTTACTGAACATCTGCCTCATATTCTGATTCAGCCTCTCCTGCACTGGACACCCGCCTGGCTATCTAGTAATGCGGAGCAGCTAGATAGTACAATTCTAATTCAAGGCACCCTTGTCAGCCGGAATTTATAATTCATTCTGTGAGCACCCGTGTCTTTGTTCGCCCAATTTTCTCAGTTAGCATTCTAATGGTGTCAACAAACAAACGTCTTGCTACAGTTACCTGGTTAGTGACAAAGTAATACAGTAATCTCAGAAGAACTATCAACTTAGCCACTGCTGTTCTTTACCGAGAGGGGTAGCCTCTTCCAGAACACAGCAGACTCTCGGATTCCCACCAGCGATCTAAGTATATTCCTACGTATGACATTTTTGTCTATATTGTATAGCTGTGTATCTAACTACATAAAAATTACTTTGTTTCATTGAAGTAGGGCCAAGCTGAACCTCCCTGATCTAAATGGTGTACAGGCTATATGTAGGATTTAGCAGAGTTTATGTTAAATCCAGATACTACTACATTTGTTTTATTTTATAACACGATCAATGCCTCCTACTACTATGTCAAATGCTTTCTCGATGTTTATCCACACAACTGCTGGGATTTGTTGAATCTCTAGAGACTCCCTCATGACATTGGAAAGGCAGTGCTTCTGTTTAAGATAATGCTGTTTCATCTGGATGAACCAGAATCTGAAAACCTGAGGGATATTCTGTCAAGGATAACTTTAGCTAATGTTTTGTAATGTAAATTAAGCACAGACGAAACAATGCAACGTGAGTGATAAGGGGTGTGACTTTGCTTAGAGATTATTAAGATTGCCTTTCTGGTAGATTGCAGAAGTTTGCTCCTCTCGTTGCCACATCATAGAGGTTTTTTAACCTAGGTTCCAATGTTACAGTGTACACATCATAAAAGTCAAATTAGAGCCCATCTTTGTCTGGGATTTTACCAGTTGACAGTTCGCTGATGACATTTTTTGATCTCTTCCATACTTATAGGGACATCAAGTTGTTCTATTTACACCTGGGCCAGTTTCTTCTTCCCCACCGCCCAGGTGTAGCTCATGTTAACATGCATTCAGTTTATGATGTGTGGTAGAAATCTAACATCAACTCATTTATGTGTTCCTGGGTGTTCATTATTTTCCTGGCCAGTAATCTCAGCACTCTTATGGTTGCGGCTTACTTTTCCTTGTATCAGCCGTGCCAGTAGAAATTATTGCTTGTCATCTTCTTATGCAGCAATTGATGGCTGCTTTATAATTCAGTGAGAATAGCCCATTTATTGCCTCTCTCAATTTTGCTCCAGCTTATTGTGCCCTCTATGTGTTTTCTTTTCTAGTTTACCCATGCTTGCCTCTAACCTTTCAAAGCAATACAATATTTTGAAAAATAACCTACATTTGTGAAGCCTTTCAAAACACATGTGTTTTGTCTGTGTGTATGTAAAAAGCTCTGGTAAAATACCACAGACACCTCACCGTACCCAACTGAAAGCACATATACTGAACTATTTACCATAAAATAGATTTATTGGGGGGTTGTAACACGCCAAAAATCGACCTGAAAATATGTCCCTGTTTAAATGGAGATTACAGGTTTGCCTATTTAATTCATATGTCATGTTTGATTAATGTTCACAAACATCCGTGTAAAGTTTGCAAACAGTAAACAGATTTGAAATATTTTGTTTACAATTACAATGTAAAGCTATAACGCAAAGGGTAGCTCTTAGACCGTCAGGGTTTGTTGAACAGATGTAAGTGAAGGTGATCAAGTACCATGTGTGACAGCAAATTATGCAAAACATGATTACCAGCATCCTTAGGATGGATATCATCTCACCATAATACCAGAAAAAGCATTTTACACAATCATAATTTACCAGCCTAATAGGAGAGTATACTTCGCAATTAGCTGGATTTTTTCCAGGCTTCATGATATATCATATATCAGCTTCTGACCATGTATGAAGCATAGTTTCTCCAAAAAGTGTTTTGTCAATACTGGTGTAATATTGTCAATGGTATCCCTAAGGAATTCTGTTGAAAGAGCGTCCACTAGCCTTACCTTTCTTTAATGTCTCTATGATGTTCCTCACAGATTCTTTCATTATCACCTAGTCCAAATCCTCTCTTTGTTTACCGCGTAACCTTGGAAGACCTAGACTTGCAACCCACTTTACTATTCTTTCTCTATCTGGTGTTAGGGATTATTTGTGTAACTTCTGGAAATGTTCTAAAAAGACTATCTTAATCTTATCATCATCCTTATACTTTAAGGTAGGTTTTGCATCTCTTGCTGTTCGAATTACACTTTTATCAGTTTGCACCTTTGCCTCTATCGCCAAAAGTTAAATATAAGCCTCCCACCCTCAAAATGCTGCTGCTTAGTCAATTTCCATCTTTTCTCATTTGTTTCATCTAGCCAATAACTATGTTGGTCTGGAATTTAATCATAAGGCCTCATTGCGATGTGGTGGTCCGAGGACAGCCACTCTTGAGTTGACAGTCGGACCCCCGGACTCTGGGCAGTCTGACTGCCCAATTACAATCCTGGTGGGCAGACCCCCGCCGGAAAAATGGTTCCTGATGGCATGACAGCGGTTACAGTTGTACTCAGCCTCGGGGGTGCTGAACTCAGCACCGCCTGGCTGATTACAACTTCCCTCACTGCCAGCCTTTCTATGACGGTTTTGCTGACATAGAAAGGATGGCGGTGAGGGTGTGCTGGGGGCCACAGAGGGGGCTCCTGCCCAGCACCATCCTAATGCAGCAGACAGTGTGCATTCTGAGGGTGTGGTTGGCCCGCTCTGTGCTATAAGATAGCACTGGGCATCTTTAAGGTAGCCGAGTGCTATCTCATAGCACTGTTCCTGTCGGTCTGACTTGCAGGAATGCTCTATTGCAATAATACCACTGGCCAGACCTGTGGGAACATTGTAACAGGGCAAGGGGACCGCCAAACTCGTAATGAGGCTGATAGTCTTGTTTTCATATGACTATTCATCTGACCCAGTATTCATCAGCTTCAACGTGATTTGTACAGCTAGAATACTATCTTCAAATTGTGACTGCTTATCTGTTCTTCTTAGCCTGAATTTGAGAGTGTTGTATAAAACCCAATTATCAAGAGTGTTGTATAAAACCCAATCATAAGCGTTAAAAACATCCCATGTAATTTGAAGCGGGGCAGATTCATAGTAAAACTCTAAAAATACTTTGTAGCTAGTAGCTGGTTTTTCCTACTACCCCAGAGACTAGAACAACCTCCTATCTACTGTCCATCTATTCTGCTTTTAATGGTCTAATGCCACATTCAACCCTGAGTGCCCAGATAAATCAATAGGAAGATGAGTTATTTCACACTCCGTTACCTGAAACGTCTTGTGTCAGAGAAAAGTCAATCCTTGAAAATGCCCGTATTTTTACACGTATACCATCTTTGCAACCTGTGTTTTGAGGGCCAAATATCTATAAGACCAACTTCCTGCATTATTTCATGCAGCAGCATTGTAGTTTCAAAGATTCTGATCTTTTATTTGGTGTTACAACAATATAGTCTGTCACTTGTGATTTGGTTAAAATTCCCGTTATATTATAAGGAACTGCAAAATCTAACAGACAGCTGAAAAAGTTCTGTAATGCATCTGGTTCATCTATATAAAGGCTGTGGCATGCCTCTACTGTGTATTTTGTCTGTCCAAACTTGGTTGCCGCTGTAGCTCATCTATTACTACGATCTACTTTGAAGCTGATCATCTCGATTTGCCAAGCTCTTCAATTATGGCTGTACCTTTGGAAATATATGATTGGGTAGTGCGTTTAATTTCTTTTAGTCATCTTTCCACGAAGTATTTTCTTATTCATTTCTTTAGGAGATGCATCGAGGTCAAGAAGAGTACTTGTTTATTCCGTCTCTTATTATCTTACCCCATTTCCCATATATATTTCATGATAATATCTTACATTCATTACTAATGAGCACCTTTTTGTTTGTTTGCTTTTTCTGCCTCAAAAAAGGGGCTGCCTAAGAATGATTTATATCAATTAAAACACTACTAACTTGTGCTTACCTTCATGGGGCCACAACTGCCCACCCACCTACAGCCAATCCCTGGAGAATCCTTCCAGTCTTATGTCTCCAAGATGTGCTGATTGGACCTTGTATCACCCTCCCAGAACTTGTATTCTACTCTAGCACAAAATATCCTCCAGTTTCTTTCCTACCTCTCGTCGAGTGTTCTCGATGGGATTGTCCACTTGTTCAACCCGGTTTAAAGTGTGCGTTGTTTTTGCACCACAGGAGTCTAAGCATTGCTGGGAACTTCACCTATACTGTGGCATCAAGTGCTTTTTATTGTTCCATTGATTTGCCCAGTTCCTATTGTCCAACCGTCATTGCTTGGCAGATGTTAGATCTTAACATTTAGGTAATATCCTGTACTTGAAGGACTTGTGTTTTGAGGGCTGCAATTAATATGTTATCTGACTGCATAATTTTGAAAGTTTATTAGTAACTTGCGTCGCTTTATCCGATTGGGGAGAAATCAAAATGGATTTCTGTGGATTATATGAATGTTGTGCTCAAGATCAATAGATGGTATTATGACAATCATATCCACCTTTTCATGTTCTTTGTGATATTTATATTGAACGATTGCCCCAGACGTTACAACTAGACCCAGAAGTTGCTGCGTTTTGTTGTCTAGATACAAAAACAAGGTGCTCTTTTTAGAGATGATTTACCGATAACTAAATCAGACCCTCTATGAATGATACCAAGAGTAGAAGCGATAACTCGAGAATTTGGACATATGCCAAGATATTTGGTTAAAAATAGTAAAACAGAAGTAATGATATGAAACTCTGAAATTAAATCTCACCAAGACGTATCTATTGTGAAATATTTAAGGGTTTGAATTAAAAACAAATGTGCACGAATTGGCCATCATTGACAAAAGGAAGGTGCAAAATAAATAGAGAAATCAGCTAAAATGATGGCTATACCTACAGCTCACAAGATATCAGGGATAATTTAGTACAGATGATTATGCTCCTACAACTCAATTTCCTATCCGATTCAGTAACATTTGGTTTGATAAAACATTGTATACTAACCATAAAAAGATCAATTAACGGCTTTATCCGAGAATCTCAAGGACCATCAATTTCTTCGCTAAAACTAGGAAAATATAAAAGAAGGGTGGTCTAGCACTGCTGGATGTACAATTGTATTCTTGGGCCACTCAATTGAAAAATGTCAGGCCCCCTTGAGGAATCATGTATAGTATGAGACTGAATATTGTATTATCACTGATGCGATCTACATGTTGAAGGCAAGCGCTTTGTATAAAAGTTTTCTGAACCACTTTAAAAAAGAACGATTGAAAACTCAAGATTACAACATTTGGAAAATGATAGAACTTTTGTATTATGGGCATTATTAAACAACATGGGATTCCTAATGTGTGGAGACGTGTGGATCAAAGGCAGAATGACATCTTGGAATGTGGTGGTTAATAAAGGAGGCAGAGGAGTTTTGAAATTTAAAGATGTCGAGCTATTGAGTTGGTTGTTGTCACTTTAGCTGGACTATTATAAGGACACCACCATATTTTTTGAAAACTTGGTCTGTGGAACTGTTTACCCAATCAAATAGGTAATGCAGTGATACAATAAGCCAAAGAGAATCTGAAGCCACCTGGGGGACGCCGGGAAGGATGCGTGCAGACACTAGAGATCCAAGACTTATGGCAAGTGCCTTTAGAGTTTCCTTTCAAGGTTGAGAAATAATGCTGTGCTAAGAAGGGATCATTTTTTCACAGTTCAACTAAATTAAACACCAGAGAAGTTGATGACGTTTGCTTGGCCTAGAGTCAAAAACTACCCCAAATGCAATGAGCAAGGTACTGATGAACTACATACATTTCTACATTACAGGAAGCTTCAGGATATTGGAATGTAGTGAGTTGAATCCTCCAAATATCCTAAATACGGATGCAGAGGTAAATTGATGTTTACTTATTATTGCTTGTTTCTAATCAGTATTGGCCTCTGTTAACAGGGGCAGATTGGGAACCCAGAGCAGCCCTGCCAACTTTTGGCAGACCAACCCCAGTAGGGTGCATAGCAAGCGATTGTGACCGCTACAATGGGACTTGCAGGGATTCCCCTTGAAGAAAATTTGAAAAATGGTAAAAATGGTGCATTCCTTAACACATTTTTTATTGAATCATACACGTGTAAATCAGTGTATAGAAAATGTTATAACAGACAAAGGGGCCTACAGGGTAACATATTCATGTCATATATACTGGTAGGCATTTTCTAAGAGTGGTTGGTCTGTGAAAGTATAACCTGAGGATTAAGAAAATAACACAGTGGTTAGGGTTGACTTTACCAACAACAATTTATTTGTATTCAAACAAACCTTTTTTGAAGAAAAGTAGAATAATCAAAGACTGGGAAAAACATAGCTTTCTAACCTGTACTATGCAGTTTGCATGCAGCTCTTTGATGGCAGTTCATAGCTCACTGTGCTAATTATGATTGGAACTTATGAACTTCACAGTAACAAAAGGATCTCGATGTCAAAAGCAATATCTCACTGACCTCTACACATAAAGTATTGTTCTGTAATCTACATTGCACACATTCTTTGCAGCAGGTATATTAACCCTCTGTGCTACCTCCTATGACTCAAAATTGCCACTAAGCAATCTTAATCACCAGAGTCATTGTGGCACTTTTATTGTTGTCTGAAAACTGTTGAATATACAAGTACTCTGCAGTGCTTTAAAGCTGCTGCACTGCTACAAAACCGGCCCCCAGTAACAAAAGCAGCCCCCACCCTTCCAGCCTCCTGAGGAAGTGCCCGATGCCTGGTATAGCCAGTGCTGCCATGTCTGCCAATGCATTTAAATAAATCTCTTAACAAGGCATAAAAGATGTAGATACTGGATAAACCATAACCTGCACCTGATTGGAGATTTGGGTGTAAAGTGTTAAATGAACCTTCATGTTGTATATGGGCACTGCCACTAACTGATCTGTTGAAATGTGGCACCCCTATACTGAATGGCTCAACTAAAATGATAAATGTTTGTGGGATTATAGTACAGCTTTAATAGAGCCCATGTGTGAAGGAAATTAGGTGGCCCCCATGAAAAGCTAAATAGTTTCTTGAGAGGGCATCTGGAGACTACCTGAGGACCAAGAAAAAGAAAAAGAAAAAGATGGGTACCATCTCTGTGAAACTAAGCTGGATTGTTGTATGTTTTGGGGTTATGATAGCAGAATATCACAGACTGATAGTGTGTGACAAAATTATCATGTATTTTCTGACTGTTGTTTATAAAAATATAGCCCAGTTGAAGTTAATGATGAACAAATTACATGCAATGGAATCAAATGTTGATAATATTTTGTTTTCTGACTCACACTCTTGTCATAGAGCTGTGATCAATACTGTCAAACTGGTAAATCTTCAAAACGTGCTAACATGACAACATTCACATTGGGTTGGGCATGCTCTATCTTTGGGCCTTTGGGCCAATGTCTGTAGTGAAGAGGCACTTTTGACAATCAGCAATGCATGAAAAAATTAATGATTAATTGGGGTGGGAAACATGTAGAGAAGATCTTCCTTCATAAAAATATAAGGTGCATAAAAGGAAAAAGTCCAATAATACTATCTCCAATATGTGAAATAATTACATTAAGCTGATGCAGACTGAACATATTCGATAACGTTGCAACCACTGTTCTCCATCTCAAACCATGATATCCAACCCACTTTACACTAACTACTTCCCAACCCAAAGATAGCTCTAAATTTTGCTCTAGGGCATAGTGCTTTGGCCGATTGTAGCCCTAAATATTGACAACACAATTATTGATCTACCATAATATCAAGGCAAAATATTGTCTTCCGAAATCTCATGATCACTATACTTAAAATTAAAATAACAAATTATTGATTTCAAAATAGTCACCTAAAATATTTAAAGGTAAAAAAATACAACACAAAAATATAATTTACAATATGATTGAGTTTCAAAATAAATATTAACATTAAACAAATATTTTTAAAACGGTCAAAAGTATATACAATTTAATTTTAAAATGTTAAATATATTTAATTAAAACTAATTTTTAATTTTGAAGTTAAAGTATTTTTTAACATATATTTTATATAATTAAAATAGACATTTTGTCATTAATGTTTAAAAATATCTTCTTTATATTGTACATAATCAAAAACAATACATGTTTTAACTTTATAAATGTTTAATTCACATAAGCACAGGTCAATCACACTGATTATAACAAGTTCTGTAAACACCTATATAAGAAATTGTGTCTCTAGTTGGCGGAGGTATGCACCCTGTCCATGTAGGGACTACAGTCCTAGTCAGGGAAAGTCACAACACACCCTAAATTAACCTGTGCTCACCCTCTGATAGCTTGGCACAGAGCAGTCAGGCTTACCTTAAGGGGCAACGTGTAAAGTATTTGTGCAAAACTTAAACAGTAACACAGTGAAAACACCAGAAACAGACTCTACACTTGGTTAGAAAACCAGATTATGATTTTATAAATAAAACCAGACCAAAATGACAAAAATTCCATCCAGTAGAAGTCGACTTTAAAGAAAAAGCTTTGAAGTGCACAAGGTCCCTGCCTTTCCTGCCCTGGCTCCACACTCACTACAGGGGAGTATGCAGCTCTTTGTGCTCTTTGTGTGGGGACTGCTCTTTCAGGTGCAAGTGTCAGCGACTTTCTCCCGTCCAGCCCAGGATGACCCATCAATCTGGTGATGGCCCATCAGGAAGTGAATGGCCCATTAGGCACACCTAAGTTTCCTTTTTGTGAGGTTGTCTAGAGGGAATACACAGGGCCCAGCATTCAGCTACCCCAGACATTTATTGGTGATAGGCAGAAGGCACAGAATGGTTGAAGTGAAGAAAATTCCACTTTCTAAAAGTGGTATTTTTAGACTTCGAACTTTAAATCCGACTTCACCATCAGTTGTGATTTTAAATTGTGAGCCCAGGGATACCAAACCTGAAATATCTATCTTGTTTCAATTGGAAATTACAATAATACAATGTAATAAGGTAATCCCAATGTTTAATCTATGGGAGAGAGCCTTGAAGTAGTGAAAAAAGGATTGGAGAGCTTTTCAATACCCAGACATGTTAAGCTTAAAAGTGCATGTCCTACCTTTTAGGTACATTGCACCCTATCCTCTGGGTTGTGTAGGGCCTGCCTTAGCGGTGGTTTATATGTATAAAAAGGGAGGATGTAGGCCTGGCAAGAGGTTTATCTTGCCAGTTCGAAATGACAGTGTTACCTGCACACACAGGGTCTGCAATGGCAGGCCTGAGCCTAGGATAGAGGGCTACGTAAGTGAGTGGCACAATGGGTGGTGCAGGCCTACTAGTAGCATTTCATTTACAGACCCTGGGTAAATGTAAGGCATTTTACTAGGGACTTACAAATTAATTTAATGTGCAAATTGTGATTACACCAATGTTACCATGTTTAGGGGAGAGAGCACAGGTACTTTAGCACTGGTTAGCTGTGGTAAAGTGCCCAGATTCCTAAAGCCAGCAAAAATGAGATAAGGAAAATAGAGGAGTTTAGGCAAAATGTTGAAGGAAGACCACTCTAAGGCTGTCAGGTCTAGGAGATTATGGTGGTCATTACGACCTCGGCGGTCTTTTTGAAAGACTGCCAAGGAACCGCTGTGATGAAGACCGCCAGTGCAGGTGGTTTTCCGCTCGGCGAATTATGACTGCTGGCAGCGCTCCGTCCTTTTTCGGACGGAGAGCCGCCAGAAGCCAAACTGGCGGTCAGCGGGGAAGTGGAGGTTGCTTCACCTCCACCGTCCCATCATGAGAACACCGCCCACTGAATCACATTCCGTGATTCAGCATGGCGGTGTTCTGGTGACGGGGTGCTGGCGGCAGAGCAGCCCCCAAGGATCCCGTCCCCTCCCGGAAGATCAACGGACAAGGTCAGTTGATCGTCCATTAGGGGAGAGGGTGGGGGAGTGTTGTGTGTTGTGTGCGTGCATGGGGGTGTGCGTGTGAGTATGTTGAGGGGGTGTGTGACTGCGTGTAAGCATGCAGGGGCCGTTCTGTTGTTGAAAATGTGCGTGCATGTCTGTTTGTATGTCTGTGAGTATGTGTGCGTGTATTTCTGTATGTATGTGTGCGTGTATGACTGTGTGTGTGTATGTTGGTATGTATGTTGGTATGTGTGCTGGTATGTGTATTTGGTGTGTCTGTATGTGTGTAGGGTGTGGGTGTGTTGTAATGTTGGGGGTAGGGGTGGGGAGGGGGTCCTGCCACCTTTGGGGGGTTGCAGGGGGGTGGGTGGTGTGGGGGAAGGACTCAGCTGCGGGGGTGGGGGAGACCCCTATCAGTGCCAGGGAAGGAATTTCCTGGCACTGATAGTGCCTACGGCCATGGATTTCATGGCGGTTCAAAATCACTTGAAATCCATGGTGGTCGGCAGGGTCGTGATGCCGCCGGTGGTCTTGTGACAGCCGCTGGGCTGGAGACCGAAGTTTCCAGCCCAGCGGTCGTCACCGCCCTGGCAGTCGTAATGGAGAAGTGGAGGATGACCATGGCGGTAACCCGCTTTGCTCATAATTCCATTTATTTTCCTCCAGCCCGTTGGTGGTATTACTGCCACTTCTCTGCCGACCGCCAGGGTCGTAATGAGAGCCTATGTATGTAAAATATGATTAGAAATCATCACAAATACATTTCTTGTTCAAATTTTACAAGTTAAACATACTTTCTCTTCAATCTACAAAAGTGTAAAACTTTTTTTATTTTTTTTATTTTAAATGAATGAATATATATTTGGTAGGTGGGCACAAATTTAATATTTTACGTCAAGTTCAACTAAAAATGAGAGAAAGAGCATCAATTAGGGAGGATGGTCTGATTTTTCATTTTAACTTCAATCCATCTAACATTTGAGAAAATGTATGTATTTAGTGTGATCAAATTTAAAATTCTATCCCCAGCCAATTCACAATGGATAGAAAGTATGGGTGGGTGGAGAGCTCAACTCTCCTGGCGGAGTTAAAGAAGTTTTTGGCACTCCCCGCTCCACTTGCAGCATGGACTTCGACCTAAAACTCTGCTAGCCTTGCCAGTAGAGCAGAGCTCACCAAGTGCACACTGCAGCCCAGTTACGGGCCACACAGACCAAATGCAGACAGAATGCGCTTGTGCTGTGTGGCCCATATCTGGGCTGCAGTGAGCACTCAGTCCAACGTTGGTGATTGAGCTGCTCACCGGCACCAGCAGCTCCAGATCAGGGGAGCAGCGGGCAGATGGAGACACAGTGCCAGGCTGCTGGCAGCGAGGATCCTCCGGTAGGACCCAGGTAAGTTCTTCTTTTTGTTTTTGTTTGTTTGTCCACACACTGGTGCACAAGTGGCCTGAAACTGCAGCTTTCGCTGCCTATGGCCCTGGCCTGAATTCAGGCCAGGGCCGTAGGCAGCAAAAGCTGCCATTTCAGGCATCTTGTTGATCAGCCCGCCCCATGTACACTCACTGACTCCACACAGGGCAGGCCGGTGCACAAGAGGCCTGAAAACTGCAGCTTTTGCATCTATTGTGTGTTCAATGTATTGCCCTAAGTGGCAAGGGTATGCCCAGGTCTGTGTGAAATGCTCGCTGTGACACTGGAGCCAAGCTTCATTCGATTGGTGAGCCGCAATCAGGGTGAGACCAGACTTGGGCTGCTTGTGTGCCGGTTCAGGAAAGATGTAGCCAGGCAGTTTGGGCTTAACCACTCATATTTGACCAGGGACAAGACTGATTTTTGTGTGTCCGGGTCCAGTCTGAGGTGCCGTAGTGGGGAAAAGAATGATGAGCTGGAAAGCTACCACAAGTGATTGCCAGTGGTAACACAAATTGCTAGCATTCCTCTCATCACCTTTTATGTGTATGATATACCGCCCTAGGTGGCAAGGATATGCCCAGATATGTGTATCACACTCACTGTGTCACTGGAACTAAGCTACACATGACTTAGGAGCCTTAATCAGTTCAAAACAGGTCTCAAGTTGCTTTTGTTTAGGTTCAAGGAGGCCCTGGCCTTGCAGTTCAGGCAGAACTGTTCCTATTGAAGCAGG
This sequence comes from Pleurodeles waltl, assembly GCF_031143425.1. Classification (NCBI taxonomy): domain Eukaryota; kingdom Metazoa; phylum Chordata; class Amphibia; order Caudata; family Salamandridae; genus Pleurodeles; species Pleurodeles waltl. The sequence continues at coordinate 785,247,930 of NC_090447.1, forward strand.
ATCTAGTCTGAGTTGCACGTGCTGGGGTCCAAACTGAGGTGGTGTTGAATATGGCCCTTTCTAGAGGGTCATCCCAATATTTTTGTCTCCCTCCTCCTCTTTTTTGACTTTTTTTTGTTGGCTTTAGGACGCCTGTGCACTTTACCAGTGCTAACCAGTGCTAAAGGGCTTGCGCTCTCTCCTGAAGGTGTGATATCATTAACTTATCCACAATTGGCATATTTAATTTACCTAAAAGTCCCTAGTACAGTACACTACACATGCCTAAAGCCTGTAAATTAAATACTACTAGTGGGACAGCAGCACTGCTTGTGCCACCCAATTAAGTAGCCCTTAAACATGTCTCGTACCTGCCATTGCAGAGCATGTGCGAGCGGGTTCACACTGCCATGTCAACTTGACATTTGAAACCTCCTACCAAGCCTTAAACTCCCCTTTTATTGTATATGTTACCCCTAAGGTAGGCCCGAGGTAGCCCATAGGGCAGGGTGTTATGTAACTAACAGGTAGAACATGTGCCTTTCAGATTTCCATGCTCTGGTAGTGAAAAACTCCCAAATTTGTTTTTCACTACTGTGCGGCCGACCAGCCTCATAAGTTAAAATTAGGAATTCCTTATTACATTTAATTTGCTGTAATTCCTAATTGAGCAGGAGTACCTACCTCATGTTTAGTACCTATGGATTTATAATGACAAATTCTCTTTCATGGTAAAGTCAGATTTATTATTACAATTTTGAAAATGCCACTTTTAAAAAGTTGGCATTTCCCTGCTCTTAGCCCTGTGTGCATGCAGCTTGTCTTCAATACACCTCTGGGGAGGGGTGGCAGCTGCTTTCCTGCATTCCCTCTAGACAGCCTCACACAAAGGAAGAGTAGGTTTGACTGAGTGGCCATCTGCATGTTGATGAGTCATCCTGGGCTGGATGGGAGGGAGGAGTTGACACTTACACCTGTATAGGCAGCGTTCTGCTCTCATATAAGTGAATGCTTCACCCCCTGTAGTGAGTCTGGAGCCAGGGCAGAATCAAAAGACCTCTTTGCACTTTAAAGACCTTTCTTTGAAGTTTCCTTTACTTCAAAGGCATGACTGGGTATCAGTACTGGACCTCTGACCCTAACAAATCGATACACGTCTGGACCTGAAGACATTCTGCCAGGAAGAAGGACTGCTGTACTCTTAAAGGGACTGTCACTCTGTTGGAGTCCTGCTGGACTTTGCTGGACTCCTTCTTTTCTGTGCCTGCCCTGCTGTCCTCCTTGCCTGGGAGTGAGAAGGACTGGACCTGAAACTCTATATCCCCAGAACGAAAGTGACTCCAACGGCTTGCTGGCTTGCCTTCAGTTCTGAAGTCACAGAGACATCAAAGACTTCACTTAACTCTGCTACAGCTTCTGGACTCTTCCAACTGTGAGTCCTATCCTGCCAAGAGGCACCTATCCAGTCCTGGGCCCTTAGAAGTGAGCTCTGTATCTGTTTTCTGCAGAAATCCATGCATCACTGTCACTGTGCTGAATGGAACTGCTACATCTCTCAACGATGCAGTGCCACCGAGAACACAGACATGGCAGCATTGCTCTCAGTCCTGATGCATCACCTTCGCATCGCCGGCTGCGTGGCTCAACATTGACACATCACTTTCATCACAAAGGGTTCGAAACTGCACTACTGCTCGAGGATGAATGACTGCGTGGGTCTATGACGACACATCTCCTAACTGCCGGATCAGATCCGATGCATCACCTTCACATTGTCTCCTCTGTTCCTCGCATCAGATCTTCAACATCGATGCAGCCCTCAATACAAGGTACTCTTTCAGGAGGAGAACTTTGGTCCCTGTAGCCGGCCCATACCCCATTGCGGTCGGCCTGAAATTAGGATTTACCCTGGTCTAGCATGACCCGATAGTCCCTTTTGGCACTTTAAGCTTTTAGGCACTATTTTTATAAATAATCTTTAAAACTTCACATCTTGCCTTCTGCTTATTGGAATTTTGTCATTTTGGTTTTGTTTTGTTCATTAAATTAAGATCTATTTTCGAACTTGGTGTGGATGATTTTTGGTTGGTGTTTTCACTGTTTTACATTTGTAACTGTTGCACATACACTTTACACATTGCCTCCGAAGCTAAGCCTGTCTGCTCTGTGCCAAGCTACCAGGGAGTGAGCACAGGTTAATTTATGGTGTCTACCTGACTTACCCTCACTAGGGCTGTGGAACGGGGTGCATACCATTGCCAACTAGAGACCAAGGGCCACATGTACAAATCTTTATTCACGTCGCAAATGGCCCGATTCGCAGAATTGGGTCGTTGTGACAAGAAAAAAACATTTTGCGATGCACAAACCCAATTTTTGTGATTCGGTAATCTCTTTACCGAATCACAAAAAGGGTTTCTGAGTTGCAAATAGGAAGGGGCGTTCCCTTCCTAATTGCGAGTCGCAGTGCGATGTATGATTGTTTTGTGACCTTGAATGCGGTCACAAAGCGATCGCAATTAGCGCCAATTTCAAATTGGTGCAAACTCATTTGCAAACGGTGAGGGATCCCCATGAAACTCCTTCCCCTTTGTGAATGCATGTGAAAATATTTTTTCAGAGCAGGCAGTGTTTCTCACAGACTACTGCCTGCTCTGAAGAAATGAAAAGGAAACATTTCATTGTTCCCAGCAGGCCACCATCCCTGTGAGTGCGGCCATTCCCAATGGGGTCGCAAATTGCGATCTAACTCATAAATGTTAACGAGGCGGGTCATTTGTGACCCTACTGGGAATCGCAAACAGTGTGAGTTACACTGTTGTGCATTTGGTATTGCGACTCACAATTTGAGAATTGTAAAGATTTGCAAATTGCAAGTCGCAGTACCAAAGGGTCATACATCCACCCCAAATTTCTCACAGGTAGCATGATGGGCAAAAGAACAATGGACTGGAATGCAACCTGAGCAATTGCTAGTGGTTACACTTATTGTGAGTATTTCTCCCATTAACTTTTGTGTGTTTAATGTTGCTCCGATTGGGGCCAGCAAACATCTGTCTGTGACCACACTTAAGTAATTTTTTTTTTTAATGCAACCTGTTTTCCTTAAAGGAATTAGGGCTACTTTATAAAAATAGACTTTAAAAAAAAAATTTGGGCCCACCTACTGCTTAGCAAACTTTTTTTTAAATTCACAAATGGAATTAGTAAACAGTAAAAACCTATTTTGCGGTTGTAGAGACACCAAATTTGCAAACTGCAGTGTTTTTTACTGCGTAATACATATGTACATTGGTTCCTAAATATAGTAATAGCAAACCACATTATTTACATTGATTAGAAATGCACCATGAAGCACTGTAAGAAATTGGGTTATTGATTGAATGGGGTGATAACCCTACTCAAGCAACAAACACAATCCTTGTCACAAAATTCACTAAATTAACCTCAAAATGATACTAGAATGACAAAACTCCAATCACTAGAACTAGAGATGTTGCATTTAAAAGTTTTAGATAAAAATTGTGCCAAGAAGCAGAATGTACTAACTGTGGGTATCTGTTTGTGCTGGAACGGAACAAAGTCACAACTTCGGGCTGACTGTGATTGAGTGCAGGCCCAGCACATGACCATGCTTTGCCCACTTGGAATTGCACCTTGTGTCCTTGGTGCAAAGCCTGGGCAGCATTGCATTACAAGACTTTGAGTCCTCTGGCATTGGTAATAAAGCTGTGTGGTGAGACTTGCATCACTCAACTTCAGTTCTGATAAAGCTAGCAGCTGTGTGGCAAGCATTTATGTAACTCAGCGCCAAATCGAATGAATGCTTCAGCTGTGCAGCAAGGCTTTGCTGAGCTTTGCATTGTTCACACTGGGTTTGATGGAACCTTCTGTTATGTAAGAACAAGTGCTATTGAATGGCAGCCAGGGGTGAAGGACCTGTGGAGATACCTCTTGAGGATCATAGACACATCCCAACAGAGGCCAGCAGAGCTCAGACAGGTCCAGTTGCAGGTCCAGGCAGGTCCAATGCAGCAGGTCAGCTGAGCAGTTGCAGGGGCAGCCCCTGGAGTTTATTGTGCCCTAGTAGCTCTGAACAAGAGGTCAGACAACTGACCATAGGAGTCATTCAGTTTAGCCAGGGATGAAGGGAGGAGGTTTGCCTTTCTTCTCACAGAGGAAGGCAGGCCCCAAGCTTCAGTGAAGTCCTCTTGGGAACAATGCAGGCCTCAAGCAGCAGAATAGTCCTCTGGTAGCATCAAAGCAGTCTTCTGGGGAATGAAGCAGGCCTCAAGCAGAAGGACAATCCCTTCGGGAACAAGGCAGGCCTCAAGCAGCAGGCCAGTCCTCTGGGTGGACAAGGCACTCCTTCTTCTGTTATGTCTACAGGCAATGTTCCCTTTAAGTATTCTTCCTCATTTGTGACAATAGAATGTTTGTGTGCCACTTTTCCTGCTTGTGTGTGCAATCAATGATGGTTTTGTGTAGCCATTTTAGTTATAGCTCCATGCACGTTAATTTAGCACACTAGGCCTGCTGCTGTGCACTTTAACCTAGATATATTTTATTCAGCTTTGTTTATTATTTTAAAAATAGCCATATTTGCGGTCTTGTTTTATTTATCTCTATCTAGCTGCTCTTTGCCTAGGCCAGCACTGCGTTCTTAAACAAGACATTTCTTTCTCTCTGTTCTTTTCTCAAGGCTGCAGTAAGATAGGTTGCTGGTAAACGTGGTAACGCTTTGTCTCTGGTATTCATAGAAACATACACATCCTTACGTAGGGACATTTTCTCAGAACATCAGCTGTTTTATTATAAAAACACTTCCTTGTCCCATACACACTAGAGGGAGATTCCAGCCAGATGACCACGACTGTATGCTGATTGCTGAACGCTTCGCTACAGCTTCTTACACAGACTTCAGGCCTTTGCTCAAGTATCGGGGATGATGTGTTCCCAGGAGAACCTGAAGGGCAGAACAAGAGCTTAACATGCTGTGCTCTAATATAGCCTGGGTAGGAATTAGTCTATTGACACTAGTGACAATATGGTAGCATTATTTCTCTGCCTTACTCTCCTTGTCACAATTTTAATCTTGACATGCTTTCTTGTCCTGGTTATTCAGTACATGCTTTACTATTTAAGATGCAGTAGCTTCATTAAAACCTTACTGAAACATACTGCCTCTGCTTGTCCTTGTACACGTGAGACCTATGTAACTGAGAGAAACGGATGCGATCTGAGTAACCATGATTTCCCTGAGGAGTCAATTGTGTCATCTCTCGGCTGCCCAATCATCCCTGCTCTTGGGTAGAGATGAGACACTGCTAGTTAGCCGGAGCAAAACCTGGATTGGGGCAACAGGTGTCACCTGTAGTGGATTAGACTCAATCTCCCACACCACAGGCGATTCTGTTGCTCAGATCCAGTAGTCTCATTAGAATAATGAGAGCCTACGCGACAATGGGATGTGCACATAGCCAAGCCAACCAGAAGCCACTTAAATGTAGCTAACAAGCATTACAATTACTCCTTGATCATAATTTAGGCTCTGAATAGGTCATCATATATGTACTCTGTCACTCATCTTTGTACTTGTGCATCTATTAATTATGTCTTCATTCTTGCATTCACTAACCTACACAACCACAATACAACACATACACAAATTTAGCCACATATAAATTATAAATTAAAAGATTAAAAGTAGAAAAAACAAAATGAGCTGTTGCCTAAAAATGGCAAATGTATGCTTGCAATCACAAAATGCAACAAAGCAGAAGCTGGATGTCTTTCAGTACTAGTGTAAATGGAGATGGGCGTCCTGCAATGATATTGTACATTGTGTATAGTTTCAGCTGGCTGCCATGTTTGAATTGTATTGGTCATCTTGCAATGGTAAAAACAATGATACAGTATGGATAATATCATTGCATTATGGTCAGCTAGTCTAGATGCAGTGGTTGTGCAGGTTACAGTGCACTGCAGATGAAGTGATTGTCAAGCAAGTAGCCAGGTAGCATTGTTTTAGGAGCTGTAGCATGGTTTGAAAAAAAAATAAAAGAGAAGAAGTAAATAACTAAAATAGCACTTGTAAGTAGAAATGGGAAACTAAAAGACGGCCTACTGGCTTTGGCACCGAAGTGCACCCATTTTCCGACGAATGTTCACATTTCAACAGACAAATGTCATCACCTACAAGGTAGGAGAGCCAAAAAATGAAGTGAGTTTACTAATTTCTTCATGCTCTAAGCTGTCTTGGATGGAAAGAGAATGTAAATGACACCCATACAAACCAGTGGTAGAAGGGGGGTGACCAAACACCTTTCTCTGTATGTTTATGGGTGTACACGTATTCATAGGTACATATTTTTTTAAAGGTTGTTTTTTAAACAAGATGCTGGCAGACAGTAAAACTTTCAGACCTTCCTAAGAGACTGTAGCAAGAATTATTGCAGTGTGAATCTTGTACCCGCAAGGTTTGTTAAAGGGGGGCAATCCGCACCAAAACGTTTGCCTACAAACTGTGCTCTGGGAGATTTAATGTAACCACATACATCTGTAGGCTTTAAGAGGGTCCAGTAACAATCAGTCTGTAAAGGCCTGCTGGCTTTAACTGGTCTTTGATAATGTATAAACCAGGTCTCCTACCTTTGTCAGAACTTTTCAAATAAGAAAGATCAGAAAATAACTCTTCCCAGTGAACCAATCAGATCTATAGCTTTTGTCATTGGCTCATCACTGTAACTGAGTCTGGCCAAATGCATTGAGAATAAGTTTTCCAACAAGGCAACCATAAGGTAAACGGCAGACAAAATTACATATGTGTACAACATTATCGTTGTCTAAATAAATGCTGAATTGTCATTTTGTGTAATTACACATTAACTGTATAATTGTTCCCAAATTCTGGGTAACTACTTGAATTTTGTTCACCCCTAATTTTGTTTTGCTTTGTGTTTTAATATGTCATGTGTTTGTATTTCACTTTTGGGGTGGCTGGGGAGTTTGTTGCAGAACCAATTAAACAAACCTTCCCAATCCAACGCATAGAGTCTAATAACAAATATTGGGACAGTGTTTCGAGGCAATTCTTTTTTATTGTTCTGTAAATAGTATGCTGAATCATACTTCGTGTTTGGGGAGAGGTAGAGGCAGTGTGACCAAGGGATTCACTGTTTTACACTGCATAGGCTCTCTGCTGCAGAATACTTTATTTTCACTCAAAGATTGTATTAATCGCTCAAATACTTCTTCACTAACTCACTTAGCTTCTTATTCTCTCACTTGCCCGCTGTCCTGCTCATTTTCTCAGTCATGAGTCAAGAGTCACTTCATACGGCAGTCACTCACTTGCTCATTTGCTTGCTTGTAAACTAAGCCACTATCATGTGCTCAGTCACCTACTCATTGTGACTCCTTCTCTCACTTGCAAAGTCAGTCACTAACTCTTATGCATGCTCTTTCATTTGCTTTCCCACTCACTTACTTGCTGCTCTCCCTTTCACTTATTTTTCACTCGCTTATTCATTCACTAATTTACACACTTGCCATCCCACCACTCATTGCTTCATTCAGATACTCACTCTTTCCCCAAATAAACTGCTCACTCAACCACCTGGGCACTCACTCCTCGCTCATTAATTAACTCAACCACTGTTTCACTTACCTACTCACTTGTTCATTCCCCTAATCACTTGGACAATCACATGCTCATTCAAAAATTTCTGTTGCCCATTCACTAATTCATTCACTCTGTTTCTCATTCTTTCACTCACAGTTTAACCTGCATAATGGCAAATTATTTCTTTAAATCAAGTTACTACACAAAAAATACAATTATTTGAAATATTTTGATTTTCCACTTTTTGAAAGAAAAGGATGAATATAGTATGTATTTATCTTTAGAGCTTAATTTCATTTCTAGACTAGCCTGAGAAGATTGCAAAGGAGTGGGGAGTCTGCAGTCGCCTGGTGGAATGCCCCCTGGTGCATCTTCTTTCTAGAAAGGACTATTTGATTCTACAGTGGTCTAGCTGAAATGCCCCAGAAGATGATACTATCACTTGTCTAGAATGAACAGGCTGTTAGCTTGTAGGGCTGGCCTGTCTGAAATGGTCTTCCGATTTCCATTGTGGGCCCTCTGGAATTGCCTGTGAGGTGGGTGTGACACTCAGGGAAGTGGCTTGTGTGTAAGAGCCAATGATTTGGGACGTCCCCAGCAAATCCTTGTTTTCTGGCTCGCTAACGTTACGAAGTACTTGCAGTCTTGTTTATATAAAGAGATAAGTAAAATTGTGCAATCATTTTCTAAATGCCTCAAAATGGTTGATGACATTTCAAATACGTAGTCCCTGGGTATGTATTTTAAGTCGCCACTGAAAGTGTGCTGTATCACCAAACTCAGAAGCACCTTCGGCAGGCCAGGCTAATCATCAACATTAAATCAACCGGATGCCCAAGCAACACAGACATAACAATTGTGCTCTTCCTCGTCAAATTAGAAACTCAGAAAACATCTGTGTCTCTGTTTATTGTGACACACAGAAAGATGTAGAAACTCATATACAGGAAGCTTCTAATGTTACACCATATGGTCCCAAACTTAGTGAACACTGAGCTTGCAATCAAACACCCCACACTCCTAAAAGAAAACATCAAGTCAGGTCCCCAGTGTGGCACTACATACAACATCTGAGAAATGGATGAAACCGCCGCATTTCGCCTTGTTCCCATAGGGATGTGACAGACTGGACTCAGGCTGCAGGGAAAGGCTTGGGAATTCTCTTATGCTGTTTTCTAGACTGCCTTGCAGGTGTTTAACGGCATATATTAGCATTTGTATGAAAAAAATTATTTAGCAGCACAGCTTCATCACTATCAGCTGCATTTCAAAGGCTCCAATAAAGCATTTCATGAATACAGTGCAATCCTTTACAGTGTGCACTGATTGTACATCTCTGCACGGAGGGAAGCCTAGGTGTGAGCATCTGCACAGGTGCACAGTTTAGAGGAAGCTATGTCCACAGCTACAGGAGTGTACTGAAGAGGTGTTCCTATGGTCCAACATTTATACCTAATGCCAGCCTTTCAAGTGGTGAAATCTTCAAGACTACTCCTAAATCGGGTTCTGGAAAGTTGGTCCGTTCCCATGTCAAGGCTGCAAATAGTCTGAGGTGACAAAATGTGTCAGGCTCCTTTGTGTGTGTGCTGAAACACAGCGCTATCAAATATAAGTGGGGCAGGGAACACCTCCGTCCCAGCAATCCAAGCAGGATTGCCAATGCTGCCTACATCAACTCCCCCTTTGTCTCACTCTATGGGAGGAATACACAAAGCCCAACAGCTAAACTATTAACAATCATGTGACACAGGACACTGGTAGAAGGGACCAAATAGCACAGGAAAACACCAACTTTCTAAAAGTGGCATTTTAAGAGTTGTGAATTAAAATCTGACTTTGACAATAAAGAGGATTTCAAATTACAGTTCATTTGAGTCCAAACATATTATTACCTGCCCTGAATTGAACATTAGCACTTATTGAATGTAATAGGGTAACCCAATGTTTTCCTATGGAAGAGGTAGGTCTTTAAGTCAGGAAAAACAAATATAGGAATATTTCTCTACCAGGACATATACATTTAAAAAAACGATGTCCTACTTTTTTATTAAGTGCACCCTGCCCCATGGGCAGTTAGGGGCCTACCTTAGGGTTGACATATTTATTAAAAAGGAATGTTTAAGCAAAGGGTTTACTTTGTCAGATCGAATTGGCAGCGTAGAACTGCACTACAAGCTTCAATGGTAGGCCTAAAACACGTTTTAAAGTGCTACTTTTGTGGGTGGCATAATGCTGCAGACACATAGTAGCGTTCAAATTACAGGCAGTGGGTACTATATAGTACCATGTACTAGGGACTTACAAGTGAATTAAATGTGCCAATCAGAAGTAGGCTAATTTTACCAGGTTTTAAGGAGAGAGCACAAAAATGAGTTTCAGAAAACAGGAGGGGGAAGACCGCACAAACGATATCAGTTTTAACATGTCTTATATGGGAGATTGTTAATGAATCAAGAAGCCTTCACATGTTGGGTGCTATGGATGTGCTGGACACATCTATAATACCACCTCTCAGGTACTAAGGATGTATTCAGCACATTCTAGCACTAGAGGCAGGAAATTCCTCTGGTGCACGCACCAGAGGGATTTCCTATTTTTACTTTGATATCAGGCTGCAGAGAAGAGCTTCCCCAGCAGCCTGATGCCTTTTCCTTTTGTGATGATGACCACCATGCACGGTCTCTCATGTCATTAAATTCAAAGCGAAATTGAAATGAGCCGATCGGCTTATTTCACTGTCATTGCATCAGTCATTGGGGTCATATCTCAGCTACCTGAGAACCGATTGAGACAGAGGAGTTATCATTGGGAAGGGGACAGTTCCCCTTTCCAATGATATCTTTCCTCAGTAGAACCCTGCTTGAAGATTGCAGCATAAAGGTGGTTATCGAGCAGGGATCCACCCAATAGACTCCTGGGATGATTTTTTAGCGGGAGCAGTCCCTGTGGCAATGGCTTGTGATCCACTCTTTCTGAGGCCATAAAGATTTTTCTTGAGGGAGAGGTATATTGCAGGACTGTGACTCCATTCTGCACCCCACGGGGGAAGTGAAAGCCCACTAGTCACTGAGGAGGTATTTTACTTTAACAAAAAGGGGTTGGTGTGGCCTGCTCAAACATCAGGGCAAGCTTCCATATACAAATCACCCCAATAGTCTTTATTGGGGGGAACAGAAAGGAGGCCTATACCTCCAATATGCATCCCCGGGAAGCAGATATCCTTTTAGACGACAGGGATGTATTATTTTTCTAACAAAAAAAGGAGGGTTAGCGTGGCGAGACGTGGGTCTGTACCCTCACTGCCAAATTACCCCAACAGTCTTTCTATCCCCAGGGGACAGTCAGGAGAATTTTACCTCCAATCTGCCTCACCCAGGCAGGGGGCAGAAAGCCCACTAAACACCAGAAAATATTTTATGTGCCATATAAAAAAGGGCTTGAGGGTGTTTACCCACAATCTGCCCTGGGGTCAGAAAAACTGTAGTGCTCATTCTGAACTAGGAGCAAAATATGATGCATGGGTGAACCGCTCCCACCCCTTTTTAATTTTTTGATTCCCATTTTCCCTGATGATCAGTGGGTTTTCTGGCCTGTGGGGCAGATTTTGGACAAAAAAACTCAATCCGCCAACAGGGGTACAAAAACTGATACACATTGTAACGCAGGGTGCAGCGGCGAAAGCTACACGATAGGAGCTATTTTTCTAAGCTATGTGGTTTATTGTGGATAACATGGTAAAGGGTAGGGTTTGTAAGTGTTTGATTAGTTCAAACAAGATCGTCTTCTTTGTCACGCCTCCAGCTCTCTTCTCCCGCTATCCATGGGCCTCCTGTTCCAGTGTGCCTCTCGTCAGTGACCCTCAGAAGAACAACAGAGGTGCCTAAGAATCTATTCTTTCAGTGCAATGGCACTCAGTCACCAACAATTTGAATACATTATTATGAGTGGACTACGACTGTGAGGTGCTCCCCCCAGATTACCACTTGTTAACCATACAGGCTTACTCACACATTTTGCTCCACCCTCCCTACCAACCCCACAAACGTACAAATAAAGGGGAGTCCCAGCCTTGCCTTGGGCCATAATTTATTTGATGAGCCGCAGCTGTCAATTCCTCCCAGCGTTTCTCCCGGTGGCACTCCCGGGCCTTTTGAGGTCTTGCTTTCTCCTCCTCCAGTCGCTGGTTTCTGTGGTATTTATGCTCCAGCTCACCCTCACTGGTCTCTTGCAGCACCTCTCCTGCAATCACTTTACTAGGTTCAGTGTCTCTTCCTGGCAGATTTTCCCTAAATATTACAAGATGTGTTCAGTGATTTGAATGGCCTGAATTCTTTAAACTATATAATAAAAATGCTGATTGTGCATGCAAAAAGATGCTTCATTTGCAGAAAACATGTTGAAATCAAAACAAAAAATATGTTCATTATCAAGAAAACTCCTTCAGGAATGAGAACATATTTGACCCACTGAAAGCAGGGTGAGACTGGGATAGAAAATAGTCCTGGGCACCAAACTAAGAGGCATATTTACAAGAAAGTGGTGCATTGGTCCCAATGACAATACTGTGCACCATAACGGCCGTTAGGTCATTAGCGTCAAAGTTTTTGATGCTATTGCGGCGCTTTGCTGCACTAGCATCAACATTTTTAAAGCTAGTGCATCAAAGCACAGGCTAATTGGTTAAAATTGGTGTGTCATTTTAACGCCTGCTTTGAGTAGGCATTAAAAATGATGGAAAAATGGCACAGTGAAATGTAAATTTCACTGCACCATTTATTTTTTAGGCCTTCTTGCGTTGGAATGCCCCCCTTGCATACATTATGCCTGGGGCAGGCATAATGTGGCACAAGGGTTTACAAAATAGCGCAGTGCAAGCATTGTGCCACTTTGTAAATATGGGGTGGGAGAAAGGCCTCCTTGACGCCACCTCAGTATTAAAAATATTACGCTAGGGTGATGCTAGGTGGCACTAGGGGCTTGTAAATATGCCCCTAAAAGTGACTCCAGTTAGGGAATTAGAAAGCTAAAAATGTAATCCTTGGGCCATATTTATACTTTTTGACGCACAACTGCGCCAACGCAGTTGTGCGTCAAAAATTTTAACGCCGGCTAACGCCATTCCAAAGGGCCATGCGGGCGCATAATTTATTGAATGACGTTAGCCGGCGCAGCTGACTGGTGTGCGTCAAAAAAAATGACTCACACCAGGCAGCGCCGGCGTAGGGGAAAATGGAGCTTGGGCGTCAAAAAATGGGGCAAGTCAGGTCTGAGGCAAAATTTTGGCCTCAACCCGATTTGCGCCATTTTTGTTTGACGCCCAACCCCCATTGAAATGACTCCTGTCTTAGCAAAGACAGGAGTCATGCCCCCTTGCCAAATGGCCATGCCCAGGGGACTTATGTCCCCTGGGCATGGTCATTGGGCATAGTGGCATGTAGGGGGGCGCAAATCAGGCCCCCCATGCCACAAAAAAATTATGAAAAAAATACTTACCTGAACTTACCTTAAATTCCCTGGGATGGGTCCCTCCATCCTTGGGCGTCCTCCTGGGGTGGGCAAGGGTGGCAGGGGGTGTCCCTGGGGGCATGGGAGGGCACCTCTGGGCTCCTTCCGAGCCCACAGGTCCCTTAACGCCTGCCCTGACCAGGTGTTAAAAAATGACGCAAAAGCGGCTGGACGTAATTTTTTAAGGCCCGCCCACTCCCGTGCGTCATTTTTGCACGGGAGTTTAAATAAGACGCACATGCCTTAGAGTCATTTTTTAGAAGGGAACGCCTACCTTTCATATAATTAACGCAAGGTAGGTGTCCACGCTAAAAAATGACGCAAACTTCAAGATCTTTGGCGCTAGACGGGTCTAACGCCAAAGTATAAATATGGAGTTAGCTTTGTGTCGGATTTGCGCAAAAAAAACCAATGCAAATCCGACGCAAACAGAGTATAAATATGCCCCCATGTTTGCAACTTGGGGTACTTTAAACTTGTACAGACACCCTGCATGATTGTTTTGCATAGTTTGGAACACTGCATGGATTTACGCTTGCTGCAAGCAACATTTGTTTTCATACCCAGATAATCACTCACCGGTCCAGCAGACCATAAAAAGGGCTGCAAAGAGCCAAAAAGGGTCCACACACTGACCTGTCAGATCAGATCTTCGGCCACTGACTGATTGCCATATAGAAAATTAAAGGAAAATGTAATCATCAATTTGCTATCCTTTCTTTTACTTCAAGAAAAAGCGCTCCTGCGTTTTCAGAGTAACAGCTGGGATGTGTTGAGTATTTTGAATTTACATGGTCATGTCCAAGCTTCTCAAACGCTACATCGGCCAGGGAGGACCTATTGCTTGCATGAAGTCATACTAATGTAAAAATAGTCATGTTCCAGTTCGTTACAGCAGCTGGCAGTATTCAATTATAGCTTAGCGCTGGCGCAGCAAATGGATGTGCTCTGAATACTCACTCATGAGGAACCTAGTCGAGGAGTGCGCATGGAAAAACATATGGCAATACATTTAAAACGTTTATGTTTAAAAGAATATTTTCAAAGGAAAGCTTAGGTCTGTACTTTCCTTACAAAAGACACGTTTTCTCTTAGACACTCATTTCTGAACTGTATGCATTAGCCAGTTAGATTCAGTGAAATGAGTCGATCGAAAAGCGACACTTTGCTTTATTAAAATAATTAAAGAGCACACACAGCTAGCTACCCTGAATATTGCATGCAAAGTAGCACTTTGAAGGCGCATATATTTGTGTTTTCACTTACTGCTTATATTAAAGGAAGTCTGATTGCGAATGACATTAGAAGGCATTTAGGGCCAGATGTACCATAATTTGAAATGGCGATTAGCAAATTTGCAATTTTTAGCGAAACGCAATTAAGTAATCGCTATTGGAATGTATGAAACTCCAGGAGTTTCAAATAGCAATTCGCAAGGGCTCAGAAATGGACCTATCTCATTGATATTCATGAGGTAGGTCGCAATTTGCGACCCATTGCGAATGGCTACAATCACAGGTATGGTGGCCTGCTGGGCTCAGCAGACCACTATGTCTGTAATTGCTTTTAAAAAAGCATTTTTTTTTTTTAAATGCAGTCCATTTTCCTTAACTCCTTGAGGGCCACGGACGTAATGGTTACGTCCGTGGCTGTGCCTCTCTGGTACCACAGACGTAACCATTACGTCCGTTACTGGCCCACAGGGGAAGCGCTAGCGCTGCCCCCAAGGGCCGCCGCCCACCTCCCCAGGTCAGGGCTGGAAGGGGAATCGCCTCCCCTTCCACCGCCGACCCCCCTGGCAACCCTCCCCATTGACATCTGAGGTCACCTCCCATGATATAATTAGACCGATCTGCCCCCGGTGGGGGCAGAAACCACTAGGCACCAGGGAGATTTTCTTTTTTTTTTATCCTTACGCATAAGGGGAGCGGCCCGTTAGGCAAGGGTCACTTCCTGGGGGACCAAATTGTTTTAGGCCGTTTTTGGGGGCAAAGTTGTTCTACCCACCAGTGGGCAGATGGGGCAATTACCCCCGATCCACACCCGAGGAGGCAGGAAGTCTACTAGATGGCATGGAATTAAAAAAAAAAAATAGTGGGGTGGTGGCTACCAACTAGTATGGGCCTGGTTGTGCCCACACCCCAACTGAAGGGGGTAACAGTCTTTCAGCTCTACGCCGCACATTAAAACATCTTATCCTATGGCAAGCAGACTGCCCTATTGGACCGCTTTGGTTCACACTCAATTTCAACATGTTTTTGGCTCTTAGCAGACAAGAAAGAATTGCAGCAAGCTCATATACAATGCACCATCCCTATTAATACCCAATAGTAAAAAAATACAAATAGAAAACAACAATACTGCTATTAGGTTTCAATAAGCGTGCAACTTCACCAAAGTTCCTGCTGCAAGAAGAAACTAAACGGGGCTAAGGAAGCCCCACTGGAAAACACTCAAAGAGGCGGTGCACCGCAATATAAGCAAATTAATATATAGTATGAGGAAAAGGAGAAGTCCGATGTTCTGACAGTGCAGATGAACAGTACTTTTTAAATATTTTGTTACTTTATTTTACTCAGTTGATGTAAGCACGTTGTCTAGTTATTGCCACTCTGAAGCGCTTACTTTACATGTTATTTTGATGAAATTTTTTCTTATGAAACACCCCTCCTGCTTTATACTATTATTTGCTCCCCGTCTCTTTGGTTTCGTTTGTTCAGGTCACTAATTTATCAATGCATTTGTTACTATTATTACTGACTGGATACCATTGATGGTATGTTTTTTTGCAGTTTGCTCTATTTGTTTAACTTGACACCTGGGTGCCCCCCCCTCTCTTTGGGATTTCACTTTCCATTGGATACACACTAACACTCTACGTATATATTCTTGTATAAATATTTCAATTCTATTTTCAATTAACTCATTGGTTGGTCAATTTTCACATATCCCTCTCAATATACTTCTCTTTCTGCATGATATGGAACATGTCCTGCACGGGCTCATCACTTCTATTAACGTGTTGGTACACATCATTTTCTTTCTTGTTTCACTTCCATAATGTGTATTCTTACACTTACTTTTGTATTTACATTTTTCATGCAATTGATGGCATAGTATACATATGTGTTTCTGGTTGCATTACAGCCTGAAGAAGCCCTTCAATTGGGTGAAACGCGTTGGCTGTTCATCCTGAGTATTATTCAATTTGCCTATGGAAATGCAAGAACACAAGGCTGTTTTATTATTTTATTTTTTGTCCTAACTCAACTCACCTACGGAACTGTGTGGAATTAACATTTCTGACTTGCAACTAAATATTTAAAAAGTACTGTTCATCTGCACTGTCAGAACATCGGACTTCTCCTTTTCCTTATACTATATATTTATTTGCTTATATTGCGGTGCACCGCCTCTTTGAATGTTTTTGGCTCTTCCCTGTCACAGGCACTTGGCCCACCTACACAAGTGAGGTATTATTTTTTGCAGGAGACTGAGGGGAACGTTGGGTGGTAGGAAATTTGTTACGGTGCTGTGATCCAACACAAAAATGTGGGGAAAAAGTGATTTTTTAGCTAAATTTGAGGTTTGCTGAGGCTTCTGGGTAACTCCCTCGGGTGTCTAGATTTCAGAAATGTTTGGGTTTGGTAGGTTTCCAATGTTAAAAAATGCAGGTGCCCTTCCCCCCCCCAAAAAAACAGGCAGTTTTGTATTTGATAATTTTGATGTGTCCAGATAGTGTTTTGAGGCATTTCCTGTCACGGGTGCTAGGCCTACCACACAATTGAGGTCCAATTTTTATTGTGACACTTGGGGAACGCTAGGTGGAAGGAAATTTGTGGCTCCTCTCAGATTCCTGAACTTTCTGTCACTGAAATGAGAGGAAAAAGTGTTTTCTTGGAAAGATTTCGAGGTTTACAAAGGATTCTGGGTAACAGAACCTGGTCAGAGCCCCACAAGTCACCCCATCTTGGATTCCCCTAGGTGTCTAGTTTTAAAACATGTGCAGGTTTGCTAGGTTTCCCTAGGTGCTGACTGAGCTAGAGGCCAAAATCCACAGCTAGGCACGTTGTAAAAAACAGCTCTGTTTTCTTTGGGAAATTGTGATGTGTCCGCATTGTCTTTTGGGGCATTTCCTGTCACAGGTGCTAGACCTACCCACACAAGTGAGGTACCATTTTTATCAGGAGACTTGGGGAAACGGTGGGTGGAAGGAAATTTGTGGCTCTTTGCAGATTCCAGGACTTTTGATCACCGAATTGAGAGGAAAAAATGTTTTATTTGCCAAATTTTGAGGTTTGGAAAGGATAGTGGGTAACAGAACCTGGTCAGAGCCCCACAAGTCACCCCATCTTGGATTCCTCTAGGTGTCTAGTTCCAAAAATGCACAGGTTTGCTACGTTTCTCTAGGTGGCAGCTGAGCTAGAGGCCAAACTCCACAGCTAGGCACTTTGCAAAAAACAGCTCTATTTTCTTTGGGAAAATGTGATGTGTCCACGTTGTGTTTTGGGACATTTCCTATCACAGGCGCTAGGCCTACCCACACAAATGAGGTACCATTTTTATTGGGAGACTTGGGGGAACGCTGGGTGGAAGGAAATATGTGGCTCCTCTCATATTCCAGAACTTTCTGTCCCCGAAATGAGAGGAAAAGGTGTTTGTTGGCAAAATTATGAGGTTTGCAAAGGATTCTGGGCAACAGAACCTGGCCAGAGCCCCACAAATCACCCCATCCTGAATTCCCCTAGGTGTCTAGTTGTCAAAAATGCCCAGGTTTGCTAGGTTTCCCTAGGTGCCGGCTGACCTAGAGGCCAAAATCCACAGTTTGGCACTTTGTAAAAAAACAGATCTATTTTCTTTGGGACAATATGATGTGTCCACGCTGTGTTTTGGGGCATTTCCTATCGCGGGCCCTAGGCTTACCCACACAAATGAGGTACCATTTTTATAGGGAGACTTGGGGGAACAATGGGTGGAAGGAAATTTGTGGCTCCTCTCAGATTCCAGAACTTTCTGTCACTGAAACAAGAGGAAAAAGTGTTTATTTGGCCAAATTTTGAGGTTTGCAAAGGATTCTGGGTACCAGAACCTGGTCAGAGACCCAAAAGTCACCCCATGCTGGATTTCCCTGGGTGTCTAGTTTTCAAAAATGCACAGGTTTGCTAGGTTTCCCTGGGTGCCGGCTGAGCTAGAGGCCAAAATCAACAGCTAGGCACTTTGCAAAAAACAGCTCTATTTTCTTTGGGAAAATGTGATGTGTCCACATTGTGTTTTGGGGCATTTCCTATCGCTGGCACTAGGCCTACCAACACAAGAGAGGTACCATTTTTAGTGGGAGACTTGGGGGAACGGTAGGTGGAAGGAAATTTGTGGCTCCTCTCAGGTTCCTGAACTTTCTGTCACCGAAATGAGAGGAAAAGGTGTTTTTTGTCCAAATTATGATGTTTGCAAAGGATTCTGGGTAACAAAACCTGGTCAGAGTCCCACAATTCACCCCATCCTGGATTCCCCTAGGTGTCTAGTTTTCACAAATGCACAGGTTTGCTAGGTTTCCCTAGGTGACAGCTGAGCTAGAGGCCAGAATCTACAGCTAGGCACTTTGGAATAAAACAACTCTATTTTCTTTGGGAAAATGTGATGTGTCCATATTGTGTTTTGGGGCATTTCCTATCTTGGGCGCTAGGCTTACCCACACAAGTGAGTTACCATTTTTACCGGGAGACTTGTGGAATGATGGGAGGAAGGAAATTTGTGGCTCCTCTCAGATTCCTGAATTTTCTGTCACTGACACGAGAGGAGAGGAAAAAGTGTATTTTTGGCCAAATTTTGAGGTTTGCAAAGGATTCTGCATAACAGAACCTGGCAAGAGCCCCACAAGTCACGCAATTCTGGATTACCCTAGGTGTCTAGTTTTAAAAAATGCACAGGTTTGCTAGGTTTCCCTAGGTCCCAGTTGAGCTAGAAGCCAAAACCTACAGATAGGCACTTTTCAAAAAAACAACTCTATTTTCTTTTGGAAATTGTGATGTGTCCATGTTATGTTTTGGGGCATTTCCTGTCACTGGCGCTAGGCCTACCCACACAAGAGAGGTACCATTTTTATTCGGATACTTGCGGGAACGCTGGGTGGAAGGACATTTGTGGCTCCTCTCAGATTCCAGAACTTTCTGTCACCGAAATGAGAGAAAAAGTGTTTTTTGGCCCAAGTATGAGGTTTGCAAAGGATTCTGGGTAACAGAACGTAGTCAGAGCCCCACAAGTCAAGCCATTTTGGATACCCATATGTGTCTAGTTTTCGAAAATGCACAGGTTTGCTAGGTTTCCCTAGGTACCAGCTGAGCTAGAGGCCAAAAGCTACAGCTAGGCACTTTGCAAAAAAAACTCTATTTTCTTTCGGAAAATGTGATGTGTCCGTGTTGTGTTTTGGGGCATTTCCTATCTTGGGCGCTAGGCTTACCCGCACAAGTGAGTTACCATTTTTACCGGGAGACTTGGGGGAATGATGGGTGGAAGAACATTTGTGGCTCCTCTCAGGTTCCAGAACTTTCTGTCACCGAAATGAGAGGAAAAGGTGTTCTTTTGGCCAAATGTTGAGGTTTGCAAAGGATTCTGGGTAACAGAACCTGGTCAGAGCCCCACATGTCATCCCATCTTGGATTCCCCTAGGTGTCTAGTTTAAAAAATGCACAGGTTGGCTAGGTTTCCCTAGGTGCCAGCTGAGCTACAGGCCAAACTCCACAGCTAGGAACTTTGCAAAAAACAGCTCTGCTTTCTTTGGAAAAATGTGATGTGTTCACGTTTTGTTTTGGGTCATTTACTCTCATGGGCCCTAGGCCTACGCACACAAGTATGGTACCATTTTTATTGGGAGACTTGGAGGAACGCTGGGTGGAAGGAAATTTGTGGCTCCTCTCAGATTCCTGAACTTCCTGTCACCGAAATGAGAGGAAAAGGTGTTTTTTGGCCAACATTTGAGGTTTGGTCTGGGGCATTTCCTGTCGCCGGCTCTAGGCCTACCCACACAATTGAGGTACCATTTTTATTGGGAAACTTGGGGGAAAGCTGGGTTGAAGAAAATTTGTATCTCCTGTCAGGTTCCATAACTTTCTGTCACCGAAATGAGAGGAAAATATGTTTTTTGGCCAACATTTGAGGTTTGGTCTGGGTAACAGAACCTGGTCAGAGTCCCGTAAGTCACCCCATCTTGGATTTCCGTACGTGTCTTGTTTTAAAAAATGCACAGGTTTGCTAGGTTTCCTTTGGTGCAGGCTGAGCTAAAGGCCAAAACCTACAGCTAGGCACTTTGCAAAAAAAAACTCTATTTTCTATGGGAAAATGTGATGTGTCCATGTTGTGTTTTGGGGCATTTCCTATCTTGGGCGCAAGGCTTACCCACACAAGTGAGTTACCATTTTTACCGGGAGACTTGGAGGAATGATGGGTGAAAGGAAATTTGTGGCTCCTCTCAGATTCCAGAACTTTCTGTCACCGAAATGATAGGAAAAGGTTTTTTTTGGCCACATGTTGAGGTTTGCAAAGGATTCTGGGTAATAGAACCTGGTCAGAGCCCCACAAGTCACCCCATCTTGGATTCCCCTAGGTGTCTAGTTTTAAAAAGTGTGCAGGTTTGCTAGGTTTCCCTAGGTGTCGACAGAGCTACAGGTCAAAATCCACAGCTAGGCACTTGCAAAAAACAGCTCTGTTTTCTTTGGGTAAATGTGATGTGTCTACGTTCTGTTTTTTGCATTTCCTGTCCCGGACGCTAGGCCTTCCCACACAACTGAGGTACCATTTTTATCGGGAGACTTGGGTGAACGCTAGGTGGAAGGAAATTTGTGACTCCTCTCTGATTCCATTACTTTCTGTCACCAAAATGAGAGGAAAAAGTGATTTTTGGCCAAATTATGAGGTTTACAAAGGATTCTGGGTAACAGAACCTGGTCAGAGCCCCACAAGTCACCCCATCTTGGATTCCCCTAGGTGTCTAGTTCCAAAAATGCACAGGTTTGCTAGGTTTCCCTAGGTGGCAGCTGAGCTAGAGGCCAAACTCCACAGCTAGGCACTTTGCAAAAAAACAACTCTATTTTCTATGGGAAAATGTGATGTGTCCATGTTGTGTTTTGGGGCATTTCCTTTTGCGGGCACTAGGCTTACCCACACAAGTGTGTTACCATTTTTACCGGGAGACTTGGAGGAATGATGGGTGAAAGGAAATTTGTGGCTCCTCTCAGATTCCAGAACTTTCTGTCACCGAAATGATAGGAAAAGGTTTTTTTTGGCCACATGTTGAGGTTTGCAAAGGATTCTGGGTAATAGAACCTGGTCAGAGCCCCACAAGTCACCCCATCTTGGATTCCCCTAGGTGTCTAGTTTAAAAAAATGTGCAGGTTTGCTAGGTTTCCCTAGGTGCTGACTGAGCTAGAGGCCAAAATCCACAGCTAGGCACGTTGTAAAAAAACAGCTCTGTTTTCTTTGGGAAATTGTGATGTGTCCGCATTGTCTTTTGGGGCATTTCCTGTTGCAGGCGCTAGACCTACCCACACAATAGAGGTACCATTTTTATCAGGAGACTTGAGGAAACGGTGGGTGGAAGGAAATTTGTGGCTCCTCTCAGATTCCAGGACTTTCTATCACCGAATTGAGAGGAAAAAGTGTTTTTTTTGCCAAATTTTGAGGATTGGAAAGGAGAGTGGGTAACAGAACCTGGTCAGAGCCCCAAAAGTCACCCCATCTTGGATTCCCCTAGGTGTCTAGTTCCAAAAATGCACAGGTTTGCTAGGTTTCCCTAGGTGGCAGCTGAGCTAGAGGCCAAACTCCACAGCTAGGCACTTTGCAAAAAACAGCTCTATTTTCTTTGGGAAAATGTGAGGTGTCCACGTTGTGTTTTGGGACATTTCCTATCACGGGCGCTAGGCCTACCCACACAAATGAGGTACCATTTTTATCGGGAGACTTGGGGGAATACTGGGTCGAAGGGAATTTGTGGCTCCTCTTAGATTCCAGAACTTTCTGTCCCCGAAATGAGAGGAAAAAGTGTCTTTTTGGCCAAATTTTGAGGTTTGCAAAGGATTCTGGGTAACAGAACCTAGTCAGAGCCCCACAAGTAGCTCCATCTTGGATTCCCCTAGCTGTCTAGTTTTAAAAAATGTGCAGGTTTGCTAGGTTTCCCTAGGTGTCGACTGAGCTACAGGTCAAAATCCACAGCTAGGCACTTTGCAAAAAACAGCTCTGTTTTCTTTGGGTAAATGTGATGTGTCTACGTTCTGTTTTTTGCATTTCCTGTCCCGGACACTAGGCCTACCCACACAACTGAGGTACCATTTTTATCGGGAGACTTGTGTGAACGCTAGGTGGAAGGAAATTTGTGACTCCTCTCTGATTCCATTACTTTCTGTCACCAAAATGAGAGGAAAAAGTGATTTTTGGCCAAATTATGAGGTTTACAAAGGATTCTGGGTAACAGAACCTGGTCAGAGCCCCACAAGTCACCCCATCTTGGATTCCCGTTGGTGTCTACTTTTTGGAAATGCACAGATTTGCTAGGTTTCCCTAGGTGCCGGCTGAGCTAGAGGCCAAAATCCACAGCTAGGCACTTTGTAAAAATACAGCTCTATTTTCTTTGGGAAAATGTGATGCGTCCATGTTGTGTTTTGGGGCATTTCCTTTTGCGGGCACTAGGCTTACCCACACAAGTGTGTTACCATTTTTATCAGGAGACATGGGGGAACGATGTGTGGAAGGAAATTTGTGGCTCCACTCAGGTTTCCCCAACTTTCTGTCACTGAAACCAGAGGAAAAGGTGTTTTTTTGGCCAAATGTTGAGGTTTGCAAAGGATTCTGGGTAATAGAACCTGGTCAAAGCCCCACAAGTCACCCCATCTTGGATTCCCCTAGGTGTCTAGTTTTAAAAAATGCACAGGTTTACTAGGTTTCCCTGGGTGCCGGCTGAACTAGAGACCAAAATCCACAGCTAGGTAATTTGCAAAAAACAGCTCTCTGTTCTTTTGGAAAATGTGATGTGTCCACTTTGTGTTTTGGGACAGTTCCTATTGTTGGCGCTATTCTTACCCACACAAGTGAGGTACCATTTTTATTGGGAGACTTGGGGGAACGATGGGTGGAAGGAAATTTGTGGCTGCTCTCAGATTCCAACACCTTTTTTCACCAAAATGAGAAGAAGTGTGTGTTTGGACAAATTTTGAGGTGCGCAAAGGATTCTGGGTAACAGAATCTGGTCAGAGCCCCACAAGTCACCCCATTTTGGTTTCCCCTAGGTGTCTAGTTTTCAAAAACGTGTAGGTCTGCTAGGTTTCCCTAGGTAGAGGTAGAGCTAGAGGCCAGACTCCACAGCTTGGCATTTAGCAAAATAACAGCTCTATTTTCTTTGGTAAAATTTGATGTGTCCACGTGGTGTTTTGGGGCATTTCCTATCTCGGGCACTAGGCTTACCCACACAAGTGAGTTACCATTTTTATTGGGAGACTTGGGGGAATGATGGGTGGAAGGAAATTTTGGACCCCATCTTGGATTCCCCTAGGTGTCTAATTAAAAAAAAAACACAGGTTTGCTAGGTTTCCCTGGGTGCCGGCTGAGCTAGAGGCCAAAATCCACAGCTAGATACTTTGCAAGAAACAGCTCTGTGTTCTTTGGGATAATGTGATGTGTCCACGTTTTGTTTTGGGGCATTTCCTGTCACCGTCTCTAGGCCTACCCACACAATTGAGGTACCATTTTTATTTGGAGACTTGGGGGAAAGCTGGGTTGAAGGAAATTTGTTTCTCCTCTCAGATTCCAGAATTTTCTGTCACCGAAATGAGAGGAAAATGTGTTTTTCTGGCCAAATTTCGAGGTTTGCAAATGATTCTGGGTAACACAACCTGATCGGAGTCCCACAAGTCACTCCATCTTGGATTCCCCTACAAGTCTAGTTTAAAAAAATGCACAGGTTTGCTAGGTTTCCCTGGGTGGCGGCTGAGATAGAGGCCAGAATCCACAGCTAGGCACTTTGCAAAAATAAGCTCTGTTTTCTTTGGGAAAATGTAATGTGTCCACGTTGTGTTTTGGGACATTTCCTATCACGGGCGCTAGGCTTACCCACACAAGTGAGGTACCACTTTTATAGGGAGACTTGGGGGTACGCTGGTTGAAGAAAACTTGTGGCTGTTCTCACATTCCAGAACTTTCTGTCACCGAAATGAGAAGAAGAAGTGTATTTTGGGGCAAATTTTGAGGTTTGCAAAGGATTCTGGGTAACAGAACCCAGTGAGAGCCCCACAAGTCACCCCATCTTGGATTCCCATAGGTGTGTAGTTTCAAAAATGCACAGGTTTGCTAGGTTTTCCTAGGTGCCGGCTGAGTTAGAGGCCAAAATCCACAGCTAGGCACTTTGCAAAAAACAGCTCTGTTTTCTTTGGGAAGATGTGATGTGTCCACATTGTGTTTTAGGACATTTC
Organism: Pleurodeles waltl; assembly: GCF_031143425.1. NCBI lineage: Eukaryota > Metazoa > Chordata > Amphibia > Caudata > Salamandridae > Pleurodeles > Pleurodeles waltl. Next base: position 785,272,491 of record NC_090447.1, read on the forward strand.
CTGTCGCTGGCTCTATGCCTATCCACACAAGTGAGGTACCATTTTTATCAGGGGACTTGGGGAACACTGGGTGGAAGGACATTTGTGGCTCCTCTTAGATTCTAGAACTTTCTGTCACCGAAATGAGACGAAAAAGTGTTTTTTTGGCCAAATTTTGAGGTTTGCAAAGGATCCTGGGTAAGAGAACCTTGTCAGAGTCCCACAAGTCACTCCATCTTGGATTCCCCTAGGTGTCTAGTATTCAAAAATGTGCAGGCTTGCTAGGTTTCCCTAGGTGCCGGCTGAGCTACAGGCAAAAATCCGCAGCTAGGCACTTTGCAAAAAACAGCTCTGATTTCTTTGGGTAAATGTGATGTGTCCACGTTCTGTTTTTTGCATTTCCTGTCCCGGACGCTAGTCCTACCCGCACAAATGAGGTACCATTTTTATCAGGAGACGTGGGTGAACGCTGGGTGGAAGTACATTTGTGGCTCCTCTCTGATTCCATTACTCTCTGTCACCAAAATGAGAGGAATAAGTGATTTTTGGCCAAATGATATGGTTTACAAAGGATTCTGGGTAACAGAACATGGTCAGAGCCCTGCAAGTCACCCCATCTTGCATTCCCGTAGGTGTCTACATTTTGGAAATGCACAGGTTTGCTAGGTTTCCCTAGGTGCGGCTGAGCTAGAGGCCAAAATCCACAGCTAGGCACTTTGCAAAAAAACAGCTCTATTTTCTTTGGGAAAATGTGATGCGCCCACGTTGTGTTTTGGGGCATTTCCTATCGCGGGAACTAGGCTTACCCACACAAGTGTGTTACCACTTTTATCAGGAGACTTGGGGGAACAATGGGTGATAGGAAATTTGTGGCTCCTCTCATGTTCCAGAACTTTCTGTCACTGAAACCAGAGGAAAAATGATTTTTTGGGCCAACTTTTGAGGTTTGCAAAGGATTCTGGGTAACAGAACTTGGTCAGAGCCCTACAAGTTACCCCATCTTGGATTCCCCTTGGTGTCTATTTTTGAAAAATGCACAGGTTTGCTATGTTTCCCTGGGTGCTGGCTGAGCTAGAGGCCAAAATCCACAGCTAGGTACTTTGCAAAAAAACAGCTCTGTGTTCTTTGGGAAAATGTGATGTGTCCACGTTTTGTTTTGGGGAATTTCCTGTCGCCGGCTCTAGGCCTACCCACACAAGTGAGTTACCATTTTTATCGGGAGACTTGGAGGACGCTGGGTTAAAGGAAATTTGTATCTCCTCTCAGGTTCCATAACTTTCTGTCACCGAAATGAGAGGAAAATGTGTTTTTTTTGGCCAAATTTTGAGGTTTGCAAATGATTCTGGGTAACACAACCTGATCGTAATCCCACAAGTCACTCCATCTAGGATTTCCCTACGTGTCTAGTTTAAAAAAATGCACAGGTTTGCTAGGTTTCCCTAGGTGGTGGTTGAGCTAGAGGCCAAAATCCACAGCTAGGCACTTTGGAAAAATAAACTCTGTTTTCTTCGGGAAAATGTGATGTGTCCACGTTGTGTTTGGGACATTTCCTATTGCGGGCACTAGGCTTACCCACACAAGTGAGGTACCATTTTTTATCGGGAGACTTGGGGGAATGCTGGTTGAAGAAAATTTGTGGCTGCTCTCACATTCCAGAACTTTCTGTACCAAAATGAGAAGAAGAAGTGTATTTTTGGCCAAATTTTGAGGTTTGCAAAGGATTCTGGGTAACAGAACCTGGTCAGAGCCCCACAAGTAACTCCATCTTGGATTCCCCTAGCTGTCTAGTTTTAAAAAATGTGCAGGTTTGCTAGGTTTCCCTAGGTGTCGACTGAGCTACAGGTCAAAATCCACAGCTAGGCACCTTGCAAAAAACAGCTCTGTTTTCTTTGGGTAAATGTGATGTGTCTACGTTCTGTTTTTTGCATTTCCTGTCCCGGACGCTAGGCCTACCCACACAACTGAGGTACCATTTTTATCGGGAGACTTGTGTGAACGCTAGGTGGAAGGAAATTTGTGACTCCTCTCTGATTCCATTACTTTCTGTCACCAAAATGAGAGGAAAAAGTGATTTTTGGCCAAATTATGAGGTTTACAAAGGATTCTGGGTAAGAGAACCTGGTCAGAGCCCCACAAGTCACCCCATCTTGGATTCCCGTTGGTGTCTACTTTTTGGAAATGCACAGATTTGCTAGGTTTCCCTAGGTGCCGGCTGAGCTAGAGGCCAAAATCCACAGCTAGGCACTTTGCAAAAATACAGCTCTATTTTCTTTGGGAAAATGTGATGCGTCCATGTTGTGTTTTGGGGCATTTCCTTTTGCGGGCACTAGGCTTACCCACACAAGTGTGTTACCATTTTTATCAGGAGACATGGGGGAACGATGTGTGGAAGGAAATTTGTGGCTCCACTCAGGTTTCCCCAACTTTCTGTCACTGAAACCAGAGGAAAAGGTGTTTTTTTGGCCAAATGTTGAGGTTTGCAAAGGATTCTGGGTAATAGAACCTGGTCAAAGCCCCACAAGTCACCCCATCTTGGATTCCCCTAGGTGTCTAGTTTTAAAAAATGCACAGGTTTACTAGGTTTCCCTGGGTGCCGGCTGAACTAGAGACCAAAATCCACAGCTAGGTAATTTGCAAAAAACAGCTCTCTGTTCTTTTGGAAAATGTGATGTGTCCACTTTGTGTTTTGGGACAGTTCCTATTGTTGGCGCTATTCTTACCCACACAAGTGAGGTACCATTTTTATTGGGAGACTTGGGGGAACGATGGGTGGAAGGAAATTTGTGGCTGCTCTCAGATTCCAGCACCTTCTTTCACCAAAATGAGAAGAAGTGTTTGTTTGGACAAATTTTGAGGTGTGCAAAGGATTCTGGGTAACAGAATCTGGTCAGAGCCCCACAAGTCACCCCATTTTGGATTCCCCTAGGTGTCTAGTTTTCAAAAATGTGTAGGTCTGCTAGGTTTCCCTAGGTAGAGGTAGAGCTAGAGGCCAGACTCCACAGCTTGGCATTTAGCAAAATAACAGCTCTATTTTCTTTGGTAAAATTTGATGTGTCCACGTGGTGTTTTGGGGCATTTCCTATCTCGGGCACTAGGCTTACCCACACAAGTGAGTTACCATTTTTATTGGGAGACTTGGGGGAATGATGGGTGGAAGGAAATTTTGGACCCCATCTTGGATTCCCCTAGGTGTCTAATTAAAAAAAAAACACAGGTTTGCTAGGTTTCCCTGGGTGCCGGCTGAGCTAGAGGCCAAAATCCACAGCTAGATACTTTGCAAGAAACAGCTCTGTGTTCTTTGGGATAATGTGATGTGTCCACGTTTTGTTTTGGGGCATTTCCTGTCACCGTCTCTAGGCCTACCCACACAATTGAGGTACCATTTTTATTTGGAGACTTGGGGGAAAGCTGGGTTGAAGGAAATTTGTTTCTCCTCTCAGATTCCAGAATTTTCTGTCACCGAAATGAGAGGAAAATGTGTTTTTTTGACCAAATTTCGAGGTTTGCAAATGATTCTGGGTAACACAACCTGATCGGAGTCCCACAAGTCACTCCATCTTGGATTCCCCTACAAGTCTAGTTTAAAAAAATGCACAGGTTTGCTAGGTTTCCCTGGGTGGCGGCTGAGATAGAGGCCAGAATCCACAGCTAGGCACTTTGCAAAAATAAGCTCTGTTTTCTTTGGGAAAATGTAATGTGTCCACGTTGTGTTTTGGGACATTTCCTATCACGGGCGCTAGGCTTACCCACACAAGTGAGGTACCATTTTTATAGGGAGACTTGGGGGTACGCTGGTTGAAGAAAACTTGTGGCTGTTCTCACATTCCAGAACTTTCTGTCACCAAAATGAGAAGAAGAAGTGTATTTTGGGGCAAATTTTGAGGTTTGCAAAGGATTCTGGGTAACAGAACCCAGTGAGAGCCCCACAAGTCACCCCATCTTGGATTCCCATAGGTGTGTAGTTTCAAAAATGCACAGGTTTGCTAGGTTTTCCTAGGTGCCGGCTGAGTTAGAGGCCAAAATCCACAGCTAGGCACTTTGCAAAAAACAGCTCTGTTTTCTTTGGGAAGATGTGATGTGTCCACATTGTGTTTTGGGACATTTCCTGTCGCTGGCTCTATGCCTATCCACACAAGTGAGATACCATTTTTATCAGGGGACTTGGGGAACACTGGGTGGAAGGACATTTGTGGCTCCTCTTAGATTCTAGAACTTTCTGTCACCGAAATGAGACGAAAAAGTGTTTTTTTGGCCAAATTTTGAGGTTTGCAAAGGATCCTGGGTAACAGAACCTTGTCAGAGTCCCACAAGTCACTCCATCTTGGATTCCCCTAGGTGTCTAGTATTCAAAAATGTGCAGGCTTGCTAGGTTTCCCTAGGTGCCGGCTGAGCTACAGGCAAAAATCCGCAGCTAGGCACTTTGCAAAAAACAGCTCTGATTTCTTTGGGTAAATGTGATGTGTCCACGTTCTGTTTTTTGCATTTCCTGTCCCGGACGCTAGTCCTACCCGCACAAATGAGGTACCATTTTTATCAGGAGACGTGGGTGAACGCTGGGTGGAAGTACATTTGTGGCTCCTCTCTGATTCCATTACTCTCTGTCACCAAAATGAGAGGAATACGTGATTTTTGGCCAAATGATATGGTTTACAAAGGATTCTGGGTAACAGAACATGGTCAGAGCCCTGCAAGTCACCCCATCTTGCATTCCCGTAGGTGTCTACATTTTGGAAATGCACAGGTTTGCTAGGTTTCCCTAGGTGCGGCTGAGCTAGAGGCCAAAATCCACAGCTAGGCACTTTGCAAAAAAACAGCTCTATTTTCTTTGGGAAAATGTGATGCGCCCACGTTGTGTTTTGGGGCATTTCCTATCGCGGGAACTAGGCTTACCCACACAAGTGTGTTACCACTTTTATCAGGAGACTTGGGGGAACAATGGGTGATAGGAAATTTGTGGCTCCTCTCAGGTTCCAGAACTTTCTGTCACTGAAACCAGAGGAAAAATGATTTTTTGGGCCAACTTTTGAGGTTTGCAAAGGATTCTGGGTAACAGAACTTGGTCAGAGCCCTACAAGTTACCCCATCTTGGATTCCCCTCGGTGTCTATTTTTGAAAAATGCACAGGTTTGCTATGTTTCCCTGGGTGCTGGCTGAGCTAGAGGCCAAAATCCACAGCTAGGTACTTTGCAAAAAAACAGCTCTGTGTTCTTTGGGAAAATGTGATGTGTCCACGTTTTGTTTTGGGGAATTTCCTGTCGCCGGCTCTAGGTCTACCCCCACAAGTGAGTTACCATTTTTATCGGGAGACTTGGAGGACGCTGGGTTGAAGGAAATTTGTATCTCCTCTCAGGTTCCATAACTTTCTGTCACCGAAATGAGAGGAAAATGTGTTTTTTTTGGCCAAATTTTGAGGTTTGCAAATGATTCTGGGTAACACAACCTGATCGTAATCCCACAAGTCACTCCATCTAGGATTTCCCTACGTGTCTAGTTTAAAAAAATGCACAGGTTTGCTAGGTTTCCCTAGGTGGTGGTTGAGCTAGAGGCCAAAATCCACAGCTAGGCACTTTGGAAAAATAAACTCTGTTTTCTTCGGGAAAATGTGATGTGTCCACGTTGTGTTTGGGACATTTCCTATTGCGGGCACTAGGCTTACCCACACAAGTGAGGTACCATTTTTTATCGGGAGACTTGGGGGAACGCTGGTTGAAGAAAATTTGTGGCTGCTCTCACATTCCAGAACTTTCTGTACCAAAATGAGAAGAAGTGGTGTATTTTTGGCCATATTTTGAGGTTTGCAAAGGATTCTGGGTAACAGAACCTGGTCAGAGCCCCACAAGTCACCCCATCTTGGATTCCCCTACTTGTGTAATTTCAAAAATACACAGGTTTGCTAGGTTTACCTAGGTGCCGGCTGAGTTAGAGGCCAAAATCCACAGCTAGGCACCTTGCAAAAAACAGCTCTGTTTTCTTTGGGAAGATGTGATGTGTCCACATTGTGTTTTGGGACATTTCCTGTTGCTGGCTCTAGGCCTACCCACACAAGTGAGGTACCATTTTTATCGGGAGACTTGGGGGAACACTGGGTCGAAGGGAATTTGTGGCTCCTCTTAGATTCCAGAACTTTCTGTCCCCGAAATGAGAGGAAAAAGTGTATTTTTGGCCACTTTTTGAGGTTTGCAAAGGATTCTGGGTACCAGAACCTGGTCAAAGCCCCACAAGTCACCCCATTTTGGATTCCCCTAGGTGTCTAGTTTTAAAAAATGTGTAGGTTTGCTAGGTTTCCCTAGGTAGAGGTAGAGCTAGAGGACAGACTCCACAGCTTGGCATTTTGCAAAATAACAGCTCTATTTTCTTTGGTAAAATTTGATGTGTCCACGTTGTGTTTTGGGGCATTTCCTATCTCGTGCACTAGGCTTACCCACACAAGTGAGTTACCATTTTTATTGGGAGACTTGGGGGAACGATGGGTGGAAGGAAATTTTGGACCCCATCTTGGATTCCCCTAGGTGTCTAATTAAAAAAAAAACACAGGTTTGCTAGGTTTTCCTGGGTGCCGGCTGAGCTAGAGGCCAAAATCCACAGCTAGATACTTTGCAAGAAACAGCTCTGTGTTCTTTGGGAAAATGTGATGTGTCCACGTTTTGTTTTGGGGCATTTCCTGTCACCGTCTCTAGGCCTACCCACACAATTGAGGTACCATTTTTATTTGGAGACTTGGGGGAAAGCTGGGTTGAAAGAAATTTGTTTCTCTTCTCAGATTCCAGAATTTTCTGTCACCGAAATGAGAGGAAAATGTGTTTTTTTGGCCAAATTTCGAGGTTTGCAAATGATTCTGGGTAACACAACCTGATCGGAGTCCCACAAGTCACTCCATCTTGGATTCCCCTACGTGTCTAGTTGAAAAAAATGCACAGGTTTGCTAGGTTTCCCTAGGTGGCGGCTGAGATAGAGGCCAGAATCCACAGCTAGGCACTTTGCAAAAATAAGCTCTGTTTTCTTTGGGAAAATGTAATGTGTCCACGTTGTGTTTTGGGACATTTCCTATCACGGGTGCTAGGCTTACCCACACGAGTGAGGTACCATTTTTATCGGGAGACTTGGGGGAACGCTGGTTGAAGAAAACTTGTGGCTGTTCTCACATTCCAGAACTTTCTGTCACCGAAATGAGAAGAAGAAGTGTATTTTGGGGCAAATTTTGAGGTTTGCAAAGGATTCTAGGTAACAGAACCCAGTGAGAGCCCCACAAGTCACCCCATCTTGGATTCCCATAGGTGTGTAGTTTCAAAAATGCACAGGTTTGCTAAGTTTTACTAGGTGCCGGCTGAGTTAGAGGCCAAAATCCACAGCTAGGCACTTTGCAAAAAACAGCTCTGTTTTCTTTGGGAAGATGTGATGTGTCCACATCGTGTTTTGGGACATTTCCTGTCGCTGGCTCTATGCCTATCCACACAAGTGAGGTACCATTTTTATCAGGGGACTTGGGGAACACTGGGTGGAAGGACATTTGTGGCTCCTCTTAGATTCTAGAACTTTCTGTCACCGAAATGAGACGAAAAAGTGTTTTTTTGGCCAAATTTTGAGGTTTGCAAAGGATCCTGGGTAACAGAACCTTGTCAGAGTCCCACAAGTCACTCCATCTTGGATTCCCCTAGGTGTCTAGTATTCAAAAATGTGTAGGTTTGCTAGGTTTCCCTAGGTGCCGGCTGAGCTACAGGCAAAAATCCACAGCTAGGCACTTTGCAAAAAACAGCTCTGATTTATTTGGGTAAATGTGATGTGTCCACGTTATGTTTTTTGCATTTCCTGTCCCGGACGCTAGTTCTACCCGCACAAATGAGGTACCATTTTTATCAGGAGACGTGGGTGAACGCTGGGTGGAAGTACATTTGTGGCTCCTCTCTGATTCCATTACTCTCTGTCACCAAAATGAGAGGAATAAGTGATTTTTGGCCAAATGATATGGTTTACAAAGGATTCTGGGTAACAGAACATGGTCAGAGCCCCGCAAGTCACCCCATCTTGCATTCCCGTAGGTGTCTACATTTTGGAAATGCACAGGTTTTCTAGGTTTCCCTAGGTGCGGCTGAGCTAGAGGCCAAAATCCACAGCTAGGCACTTTGCAAAAAAACAGCTCTATTTTCTTTGGGAAAATGTGATGCGTCCACGTTGTGTTTTGGGGCATTTCCTTTCGCGGGAACTAGGCTTACCCACACAAGTGTGTTACCACTTTTATCAGGAGACTTTGGGGAACAATGGGTGATAGGAAATTTGTGGCTCCTCTCAGGTTCCAGAACTTTCTGTCACTGAACCCAGAGGAAAAATGATTTTTTTGGCCAAATTTTGAGGTTTGCACAGGATTCTGGGTAACAGAACTTGGTCAGAGCCCTACAAGTCACCCCATCTTAGATTCCCCTCGGTGTCTAGTTTTGACAAATGCACAGGTTTGCTAGGTTTCCCTGGGTGCTGGCTGCGCTAGAGGCCAAAATCCACAGCTAGGTACTTTGCAAAAAAACAGCTCTGTGTTCTTTGGGAAAATGTGATGTGTCCACGTTTTGTTTTGGGACAGTTCCTATTGTTGGCGCTATTCTTACCCACACAAGTGAGGTACCATTTTAATTGGGAGACTTGGGGGAACGATGGATGGAAGGAAATTTGTGGCTGCTCTCAGATTCCAGCACTTTCTTTCACCAAAATGAGAAGAAGTGTTTGTTTGGACAAATTTTGAGGTGTGCAAAGGATTCTGGGTAACAGAATATGGTCAGAGCCCCACAAGGCACCCCATTTTGGATTCCCCTAGGTGTCTAGTTTTCAAAAATGTGTAGGTTTGCTAGGTTTGCCTAGGTAGAGGTAGAGCTAGAGGCCAGACTCCACAGCTTGGCATTTTGCAAAATAACAGCTCTATTTTCTTTGGTAAAATTTGATGTGTCCACGTTGTGTTTTGGGGCATTTCCTATCTCGGGCACTAGGCTTACCCACACAAGTGATTTACCATTTTTATTGGGAGACTTGGGGGAACGATGGGTGGAAGGAAATTTGTGGCTCTTCTCAGATTCCTGAACTTTCTGTCACTGAAACTGGAGGAAAAAGTGTTTTTTGGCCAAATTTTAAAGTTTGCAAAGGATTCTGGGTAACAGAACCTGGTCAGTGCCCCACAAGTCACCCCATATTGAATTCTCAATAGTGTCTAAATTTAAAAAATGAGCAGGTTTGCTAGGTATCCCTAGGTGCATCCCTTCCAGAGTTGGGGACCAAAGAAGTGAACCCTGGTACTGAGGCTTAACTCTCCTCATCTGGAGGGCCATCTCAAAGGACCCTTGTCAATGTCTTCCCCTTTTACATAGGCAGGAACCACCCCCTTGGGTAATCTGGGGCAAAACACCCCACCCATGGACATCTCAGCTTCTCTGTCACTGCCACCATCTCTTTTCTCTTCCGTTGCCCACTTTTTCTTTTCTAGTGCCAGCTTTTCTGCCTCCAAAGCTATAAATGCTAGCTGGGCCTCAAGCTCTCGTTCCCTAAGGGACAGGTTCTCTCCTACTGAAGGGACCCCTTCCCCCAACTAGCTTTGGGTATTACCCTAGCTACTATGTGCATCCTCCCCTACTTCTTGGGCCTCAGCTCATGCTGTCTGTGATTTGATCATAACATGCTTCCTGAGGTTAGTGACTGCAGGCCACCCCCTCTCAGTCCAAAACCCCCTAAGCTGGACTATTGTCAGTGTGAGTAGGCTAGCCAGATCAATCTCATGGTGCCCTAGTTTCATATCAACAAAAAAGTTTTGCTAAAATTGGAAACAAGAATTTAGAAAAAGAATTTAGAAAAATCACAAAAATTTAATAATTGAAATTAATCCAAAGTAAAAATAAAAAACAATTTTTGCACTATGACAATTTAAAGGATTTTTAATTTGCTTTACTTAAAACTGTAACCTGATACTGAGCACAAGTACAGGATCCCACCAGTGCTCACCAAAAATGTTGGAATATGGGTTACTGATAAGTGCAGGTAAGTACCTACTCTTAGCAATAGGCCACTAACCTCCATTTAGGTCCAGTTAGGTCTCAATAAATTAAACCTAGCTCAACCCTTGGTAGCTTGGCAATGAACAACAAGTGGACAAGTCTTAAGTTAGGAGACAAAGAGTAAAGCGTTAAAATATCAGAAAACAATAATTAAATATAACACAGGAAACAGTTTAAAAATCCAAAACCAATTCATAAACATAGGGAATATGTTTAGCTTTAAAATGACACCAAAATAAATAAAATTGAATAAAGGTAACCGGAGATATGAATTTTAAAACAAAATGAATGCTTTTTAGCGCTTAGAAACAAGTAGCTTATATCTGGTCATCTAGTCGAACCTCGACCAGGGCAAAGTCAAAGTTTAAGGACAACCGCAATAGAGCCCTGCTCGGCTACAGCCGCAGGAAGCCTTGGTCAGAAGTGTACCTGAGGACTTAGTCGTTTTTCTGGAGATTTTCTTCAGCCGGACCAAGTCGCCAGTCCAATCCAACCTCCTGGAACTCTTCCTCGGATACGCATTGCGGGAGCCCTCAGTGGAGATTTTTACCTTCGGACGTAGTTGTTTTTTTTAGATGAAAATCCTTTGACCGGTGCAAACCTGAATCTTGATTCAATGTCCTTAGAGCCCTCTTTGGATACACACTGCCTGGGAGGTCCCGGTTAACTTTCTACATTTAGACTTAGTCACTTTTTCAGAGATTTTCTTCACTGGGTCAAACCTGCATGTCAGGCCAGGCTGGCCGAGGCAAGCCGGCTAGAGTTGCCCCAGCGGGTCGGTCCCTTTATGGAACTTTTTTCAAAAAGTTCTCCAAACTTCTCCAAGCTTCTGGGATCTTCTCCTAGATGTTCTTTTAATCTTCTTTTGAGGTTCACAGCTAACCTCAAGGTTCCAGAAGCTCTGAGATGCTCCTTGAGGGTGTGTTCTACATCTCCCAGAATGCACCTGCACAAAAACCAATTTGGCCACTGGACAGTGATCAGCTGGTCAGTTTCTTCAGGAGTTGTTGCAGGGGACTCTGGTTAGCAATTTTTCAGCTGAAGCAAACAGGGAGTGCCTCCTTGAACCAGTTGAAGCCAGGCAAAGTTCTTCTTGTGGTGAAGCCCAATGTGCAGCTGGTGCAGTCCTCCAGAGTGCAGTACCCAGGTGCAGACGAGGGGTCCAGCAGGGCAGGCCTTCTTCTCCTGTGGTTCTTCCTTGCAGGGATCTGAGGTGTGTGTGCAGGTCTGACAGTTTTATCCTTGCTCCTGGGTGAAAAACAGGGGGGTCCTGGTTCTCCAATCAGGTGCAGGGTCCTTCCCCATGTGATAACCACTTACTGCAAAGTATGGCAAAAATCAATCCCAGGGAGCAACATTCCTTAAAAATCCATCATGGCTGAAAATGATTTTTGGAGGTTACAACTAGCTGAGCCTACCCACTGGTGTGGCTAAACACATCGCTCCCCGGCCCTCTCCTAATGTAATCAAGGGGGCACCTAATTGTCTGGGTTTGCAGGATGTGAGGGAGGTTCTTGGTTGCTCCAAATGTCCTTCCCTGCCTTTGAAGACCAGTTTGGCAGCTATCCCCCTTCTTCCTCCCCTATCTGCTGAGGGAAGATATCCTCCCAGAGGCACATATCTTTGTGTTGAGCCCAGGACACTTCACACCTCATCAAGGTAGCCTGGCGAGGCTGCCAGAGGCTGGCAAATCAGAGTGAAGTAGCAGAACACTACAGGGCTGAAGTTGGCAACTTTTTAGGTAAAGTTTAAAACTCTTTACCTGAACAAGTTATATTAAATCCAACAATTGTAAGTTGTGGGATTCATTATAACAATTAATTTGATACCAATCTTGAAGTATCTGTTACTTAAGGGGACTTTATAAATTAAAGTAAAGTCTCCCCCATTCTAGCCTATGGAGACCATTCACTCCAAAAAGGGAAAACAAATTTGGCTCTTTTACCTCACCAGGGGTTATAAAACTATTTGTCTGAGGTCCCTTCTTATAGTTACATGGCATCCAACCCTAGGGGCACATAGGGCACAACTTAGGGGTGCCTGATATGGAAAAATAAGGTTGTTTAAGACTTTGGAAGTACTTTTAATTCCTAAGTCGAATCTGCATGTAATTTTAATTTAAAAGCAGACTGCAAGGCAGGCCTGCCTTTAAAATGACACTGGGCAACTCAGCAGTGCACCAATGGGTGCACTACCTATGCTGAGGCCTCCAAACCTACATGCCCTACCATATACTAGGGACTTATAGGTAGGTTAATATTGCCAATTATAATTAGCCTAATTCGCATATCCACTTCACACAGAGCACTGGCACTGGGACTGGGAAGCAGTACCCAGGGCACAGCCAAGAGTTAGTAACCACCAGTATCTGTCCAAAACGTTTGTGGGTGACCAGGGCAAAAAGGGGGACTTTCCTACAGGCAGCTATGTAGATATCTCATGAAGGAAACAAGTGCATGATCACCCTCATGGACCCAGCTCAGCCCAGAGATTATCTCTAGTGACACAGGCAAATGGTAAACTGAGTTCTACAAAGGCCAAATGGACAACCCCCTTCTATCCAAGTGCATTTTGGATATCACAGGATGCAAATATTGGTTCTGCTCAACTGTACCCCTCACGGGCCTAAACCCATTTTAAAGGTCATAAATAATTTTCTTCTCATTGGCCCAGGTGGTGAGCCTCTCCAGAATCACTTTCCCTATACTCTTTACTTCAATATCGACTAGAGACATGCAGGGTCTGCTCTGTCTCCTTTTTTGAATATAGGAGCTATAACTGATCGCTTCCAGGCCTCTGGCTGCAGAACTATGATGGGCGCATTTATGTTGGAGGGTTAAGACAGGAGCTCAGAGGTCCACTAATGATTTTAACAAGTCAGTTGGAAACCCATTGGCACCGGGGGCCTTGATCCGGGGTAAGGATAGAATTGCAACTTTTAATTTGGGCCAGTGAATTGTAATTACATCAGCACTGGAATTAGGGCAAAGCTGAAGCTCAGATCCCTTCCGGTCATAGAGGGTTGAGCACTCTCATAACAATAGCCCCTGCCGCCCCTGCTGTGCGGAGGCACCAAGATCCAGGACGGCTATCAGCAGAGTACACTGTGCATGTGCGGCAGGCACCTGGCCTGAAAGCTCCTAACTGGGTCAAGGGGACCTTTTTGTGTACTTTGCGGGGGAGGGCTCAAGTTTCATTATACCACTGGGGCTGAGAAGTAGTTTACCCTGGCCTGAGCAACAATACAGACCTCATGGTCCAGCAAGCAATCTTCTTTAAAGAACAAATGATTCAAAATACCTCAGAACTTGGTGCTACCCTTTGATGTACTGGTAGCTACCAAGTCACTCCACAAATCATTAAGCTGCAACTTACTGTTAGTGAGTGCAGCTTTATAAACTGATCTACCTCTTTTGATCTTGTCCCTATCTTGTGGGGCGCTTTTAAGTGAGGTCAGGAGCTCCTTCTATGCCCTGACACGTTTTTTATCTGACCATCTACAGTGTTTAAATGAACCTGCCAGTCCTGAGTCCCTGTTAACACCAGTATCTGCAACTTCGGGGTGGTAGAAATCCAGACTATTTCCCAAGCCAATTGTATTTAGGGCCTAAATATCCATTCTTAGTGAAGTGAAGGTTTATTAGAGAATGGAAAGAAAAACAACATGTCCATAATTGTACACTTGGTCTACTTTGATGAAATGGAATTAAGGAGACTTAAAAGAGAACGATGTTGAAGTTTGTGTAAATATGAAGGTTCACAAAAGATAGGGCCCTGTATAGGCAGACGTTTTGGGCCATCTCTCGAATTAGACACATTAGTACACATCCTAGCTTATTAGCACAGAAAACTATAGTTTGCTCCCCCAGTGCACAAGCTCAGCTCTGTAGGGCTAAAGGAAGTAGTTATGTTTGGTAATTTCATACTCTTCGTTTCAGCATTTGTGAGGTAACAGGTGAGTTTCCCGCACAGAAGCATCAAATTAGGAGTCTGCTGGCTAAACACTGTAGCTCTTGCAGTTTAATAATTCACCGAGTTTCGAGACATGAGACTTTGAAACTGTGCACTTTATTATTCTGAAACCCGCCAACAATCATCTGACTTGCAGAATGACTGTCCGAGTTAAGCCATGGCACTTGAAAAGGGATGCATGTTTTCAAAAGAACAGGAAGTTGTTTGACCTAAGTGCCATTGAACCTGATTGGAACGCCCTAAAACGCTTTAACAGTTCTAAAAAACGAATTGATTTCCCCAGCTGCCACTCTATGGTGGTCTGTTGGTCCTGGGAGTCAGGAAAATGTGCTTACCTTGATTCCAGCCAGATTTTCTGCACACACAGAGGATTGTAAGAGCAACGGAAGGGTGCCTGTACCCTCCATGCACGAGTAGAAAACAGCCTTAAAGACGGCAGAGAAACCCTACTTTGTTATTAACTGGAGGCGGGAAGAAGGTAGGCTTATCTGCATGCTTGCACCCAGGGTCAGACTGGGATCCCAAAGAAGCCCTGGCAATTATGTTGGACCAGTCAGTAATGGGGGGGGTGCAAGTGCAAAGCACTGCTGCTTTATTTGCTCCTGGGTGTAGTATGGGGCCCTAGGCCCTCATGCTGGTAAATGAGGGGACGCAGACACGGTGGTAGGGTGGTACTAAACTGGCCTCAGGCACGTGCGCCCGGCCCCTTTTATTGGCAGGGTCACCTGACTGGTGACGCCTGTGTTGGGTGGGTGTGGGTTACGTATGTAAGACCAGCCCTCAGCAGAGTGGCTGGCAGAAACACTAGAACGAGTCCAGCTGGACTCTACATCCCTCCCAAACTTTATTGAGGAACCAAACAAAAGTCCAACCTGTAAAAGAAACAATAACATAGCACCACAATCAGTCTCTCTGTCTCGAAAAGGCAGACTGCAGAATTGCAGTGGACATGGTGCAGCTGGGAGCACCCGGACACCTCCGCACGAGTCCATAATTTAACCAGGTACAGCTGGGCACGAACACTGTGTGGATGAAGTCCAGATACTTCAGTCGCTTGTCCACGACCTCACAGTTCACTGGATATTGTCGATCCGGTCCTGCCTGGGCTCATGTGGTCAAAGTCTATTTACAGTTTCTGATGCGGGTGCATCTGGAGCAGTGGGGAGTCCACTGTATACAGTTTTGGACGGCATTCTGACTCTGGAGATTGTCTACTTCCTAAGACTGCAGATGACGTGACGGCCTGGGGCGCCTGGGAGTCCAGTGGCAGAGCAGCGGCAGTCTTCCCTCTCGTGCCAGACCTCCATCAAGCAGGAGTCTCCTCGAGGCCCTTTCGTGGGTTTCCACGGGACTGTGTGGGCTGTGCTTGCCTATCTCAGGCCCAGCAAAGACGTCTCAGAGGAACAGCCTACAGGACCACATCCTAGTCTCGCATGGAGCCACAAGGGTGGTTGATTCAGGGTCCGCTTGCTCGAGTCATCTGGATTCAGGTGCTCTGGCCATAATGCAAAGTTTTCAGGTGACCAGTCTCTCGATATGAGACCTCCGTGCTTCCGGATGCCTGAAGTGGAGCTATCTCAGATGCATTCTCTCTCAGCGATATTCCGCTCTCACAGGAATTTGTTGGAGGCCCTTGTCCCTGGATTGCGGCGGGACTGCGTGGGCTGTGCGGGCCAACGTTGGCCACGCCAAAGGAGTCTCTCTGAACTCCCAACAGGGCCACGTCCTAGTCTTGTGCAACCCCAAGGGTGGATGGTCCAAATAATCTGGTCTGCTCTCACCAGCAGGCGTCCGGTTCACGGAGCTCATGGCAAGTGTTCAGATGATAAGTTTCTACGTTGCCAGACATGCCTTGTCACCGTCGGTTCTTGTTGCTGACTGTCTCCACTCAGGTGGTGCTGTGCTCCTCCTTCGATGATTGGGCGATGCACCTCATCATGATGATGAGGATGATGTTTTTCATCCTTTAGCAGATCAAACAGGTGGCGGCGGCTTCGTCAGCGGAAGGACCACTTGATGGACATAGTGGCCACGGCGGGTCTTGTGTGGCCTGTGCAGTCGGCGTCAGGGATGCCATCACAGCCAAGCAGCCGGTGACAGGTGACAGGACGGTCGTACTGGGAAGCGTGGGGGACCACCCGCATTGCTGTCTTCAGTGATGTCTGCTCACCCCGGTGACTGTCTTTTACTGATGGGTGCCTCCTCATCTGCTCGCACGAGTCCTCAGTTGTGTCACTCTACTTCCTTCCACTTTCACACCTGCGATGGAGTTGATCTCTGGTGTGACCGGTCTGTCACACTCCTCTCCTCATTTCTTATTGGCATCGTGCCACTCTCTCTTCTCCTTGGTGTGGCGTCGTGCCACAGGTCACATGTTGCGGCACATGGACCTTGTGCTGCACCTCTGCTGGTACATCTTCCTCTTTGTCCTTGACGTGGTGTTGTGCCACGGGTTGCATGCTGCTTCACATGGACCTATCACTGCACCTTCGCTGGTGCATCTTCCTCGGTCGCAGCGTCTCACGGGCTGAGTCCTGCGGGTAGGACATGATCTGCTCTTCAGGCAGACCTCTCCCGGTCTGGTCCGTTCCCGGATCCTCTTGGTGGATCTCTCTCTGGCAGGAGGGTCCCCGCTCTCTTCCTCCTTCTCTTCACTCGAGGGCGCCACTCTTGTGCCTCGAGGCTGCGCTGTTGCGGCGCTCACTCCTGCCATCTGCATTGGCAGGGTCGGTCAGTTCAGATGACCTGCTCACTGATGGGCCAACAGTGGCCATCTTCCATCGCTGTGCGGCCAGCTGACATGGCCTCTTGTCCCGTGCGTTACGTCACGCTCTCGGGTACTCTCTCCATCTTCACTGACTTTTACCCATGTCGTCACATTCTCCGGCGCAGCTCTCTGTGCACGCTGCGCACGTGACAGTCTCTTTTTTTTCTGGGCGTCCTGTGGCAACGCCTGGCATGTCCCTTTCTTGTCCTGCGGTGATGTCCATCACTGCTGGGGCATGTGCCGTTCTTTTGGTGGTGGCGGCGGACTGAGGTACTGGGTTTTTCAGAACCGGTACTGATCCGGTAACCCAGTGGTGCCAGGGTACACCCAAAGACCTCGGGTACTTTCCTGATTCAGACTACAGAAACTCAGAGTCTTCTAGGTGAAGTCAAAGATTGAATTTATTGGCTGCAACCAAGTGACAAGCATCCTAGAAGTACAACAGCACGGTTTGTATGTTCTCAGGAGACTGTGTTTCAATGCAAAGTCAGGTTTCCTTATATACAGTTTTTTAAGCTTCAGGCAAACATTCTTGACATTTTGGTTGGTCATTCACATGTTTTCATTACAAAGGAAAAAACAGTGTCATGATGAAACCTCATATTTCATGTCATCCAACCCATAATAAATTACCCGGCAAGGCCTAGTATTTTACATCAGATAAGTGTGGACCCCCAATAAAAACGGGCACCTCCCCCTCGTAAAGTAAGAAGAAGAAAAGAGCAGGTGCAGGTGTGAGCAAGATTAGGCAGGGTGTGTGAGCGATAATAAGGGTTTTATGGCATGGTGTGCCTTGATGCTATCTGATTCGGCCACTGGGAGAGGGACTGACCAAACAGGTTTGGCCTGAGGCAATGGTTCCAGCTTGCCCAGGTCAGAGAAAAGTCAATCAAGGTGTACGTGTCCTTGGAATCAAATCTGACTGTATTGTAAGCCTATGTGAGGGCAACTTTTAAAAATGGCTGCCGTGTATAAAATGGGAGCCACGAGTGCAGGACGAAAATGGCGATTTCGAGGTGAAAACGCTGCTGGAATTGAGCGAAAATGCTCATGCTTAGTGTACTAGTCATTATCGGTCTTTTGATACTAAAATCGTACTGCTGTGGCAAAGTAAATTACATGGGTCCAGAATTTTTAGAACCACAGGACGGCCGCCAGGGGCTGCGCAGACCATGCGCGCTCTCTTCGTACCTCACGTGGCACTTGCGTCCGTTTCTCACCATTGCAGCTTGGCTGGGACAGCTGCAGTCTTCTCCTTTCCTTTTGCAGCGTCGACCGCGTCGCTTCCTTCTTCCTCGCCGTTTCCATCTTCTGCGCCGTTTCTGTCAACGGGTGCACTCTGGGTGTGGAGCAGTCACTTTCTGAAGGTGCTGCTGTAAACTTGCCTTCATCCAAGCTTCTTTTACCTTTAAAATAGAAATAGGGTGGAGTATCAACTTTGGCCACTGGATGCCAGTAGTGCACTTTTTTTTCTAGCTTAAAGACAGTCTTTCCTGTTACCGGCCTCGTTTGTTTCAACAGATGCCGGTGAGGAGGGCATGCTGCTGGGAGGACTTCGTCATGTTGGTGGGGGCTGCAGGTAAGTGATATTTTATTTATCTTTTATCTTCTCTCCCTTTTCTCTTCTCTCTTTTTTTTTTCCTTTCTGTCCATTTTTTTTTTTGACAACTGAACAGCCTCGTTTGAAGAGGCATGTAGAGGGCACAAACGTTAGTGAAGTGGGGGTGGGGGCTTCGGGCACCGTTTTTTTTTTTTTTCCTCTCTCTCTCTCTAGGTGCCTGTGGGCACTTTTATTCATTTGTTGGAGGTGGGGGCGCGGCCCTGGGCACCTGGTGCTTTGGTGCGTGGATGCACCATTTTATTTCAAGTTCGTTTCGGTGCGTGTCTGCACCTCATGCTTTAATTCCTGCCGGGACAAGGGGGGGCAGCCCCTGGGCATTTTTATTTTGTTTGTGGTGCATGCCAGCACCATCGCGGATCTTACCTTGCGGCCGCAGCAGTCCTTTGTGCTGCGGCCGTTTTGCCGGCATCTTGTTTGGGTGGGGGCGGCCCTGGGCATATTTTGTTCGGTGTGCGAGAGCACCATTCTTAAAAACGAAAGTGGGCGACCGGCCCCGGCACAATGTGGCAGCTTCTCCACTTCTCCTCCTGGCTCACGGCGAGCGACAGCGCCACTTTAAAAGAAAAAAAGGGAAACGGTGCCGGTCATTGTTTTTATTCTTGGTGCCTGATCGCACCACGTTCTTCATACGCGGCCGCAGCAGCACGGGACACGCTGCGGACCGCGTTTATTTTCTCGGGGGCGACCAGCCCCAGTCACGGTTTGGCACATTCTCTTCAGTTTTCCACGGCACGAAACAGCGCCATTTCCCCCCACATACCGCGCGGACCCAGCAGCTTTCTCTCACGCTGCGGGCCGCGCTGCATCCGACTCTTGGGGGGGCGGCCTCAGGGCATTTTTTTCTTGGGCTGGGGAAAACAGCTCAGCGCGCTTCGTAGCGCTTTATTCTCGGCACCCGCAGCCATTTTGGTAGTGCTGCGGGCCCCCTTTACACCTTGGGACTGGGGCTGCGACGGCCTCGCTTCTCTCTCCACCGATTGCTGTTGAGTCCATGTCTGCGACCACGTGGGGTTTCAGATCCCACTCGTCGCCAGTGTAATGTGGGGCCCTAGGCCCTCATGCTGGTAAATGAGGGGACGCAGACACGGTGGTAGGGTGGTACTAAACTGGCCTCGGGCACGTGCGCCCGGCCCCTTTTATTGGCAGGGTCACCTGACTGGTGACGCCTGTGTTGGGTGGGTGTGGGTTACGTATGTAAGACCAGCCTTCAGCAGAGTGGCTGTCAGAAACACTAGAACGAGTCCAGCTGGACTCTACACTGGGGTCTGATATTGTAGCCCTGCAATGACAAAATCGGCCCCCACAACTGCAAAACCTGGTCCCACCCTTCCAGCCTCCCGGGGAAACACCCAATGCCCGTTACGGCCAGTCTGACCCTGCTTCCACTCTGCCCAAGCATCAGAGAAAACCAAGACAGAGTTGCTCATGTGTGGTTCTCGAGACGGATAAAGCAATGCAAGATTACTTTCTTTTTTTCCTGTGCGAAAGTTATTTTTGGAACTCGAATAGTTAAGAACTATATCAAAACCTCAAGAAACACACTAGTTCTTCTTTGCAAAGTACCTTTGACTCTCAATCAAAGTTGAATGCCTAATTGAGTACCACGTTCACTTCAAAAGGGATTTTATTGGTGCAGCCCCTTGGCTAGGTGGGCACAGTGGTGCACAATCCTATGGCCTTGATCCTAAGGCTTGTACTATGAAGGTCGTTAAAGGTTCTTTCCTAGATGTTGGTGCCAAAAGAACATGAATATATATAGCAGTGAGATACTGCACAGCACATTGGTGACAGGGGTCTTTTTACTGAGATTTGTGACCAAAATGTATCCGAAAGACTTCAGAGAAGACAATTTCAGTACAACAGATAGGAACTCCACCTCCTATCTGCCGAGGAATTTTATGAATTAGGTTGTCTGCTTTTGGGTCATCTTGGGCTAGACCTAAGTAGTTTACACATTGGATTAGGGACTAGAAGGTCACCCGAAGGTTTTTCAGAACCCTTATTTACAGTTCATTATTAAATCTTCTCCTGTGCAATAGTTTTCCTTGGTAGTTTGAGAAGCAGAAAGCCCATGCCTAGGTAATTGTGATTTTCGTCTGTTTATGGATTTTAATACCGGAACCGGAAGTAGAACGACGGAGCTAGCTCGGCGAGGCAGGCTAGGCAGGGCGAGGTGGCAGCTGTGCCACGGGAAAGCAGGCCTGGCAGAGGCAGAGTGGGGCCGATGGTAACCTTGGGGGACAGCTGAAGTCTAGGACCGGACCGGACCCACTACAGCTGTTTTTGCCTCCGGTTTTCCATCGGTATAGCAGCACTGCCCCACGCATCTGAGGTGCACAAGAACACACCTAATTGGAAGCAGGAAGAAGACGCGGATACCCGCCCCAGCGCACTGAAGGAAGACGAGCGGGAACTGATCCAAAACGAACCAAGGACGCTCAGCGGCAGCGGTAAAGAAGGTGTGTGGTGCTGCTACAGCCAGGAGGGAGACGCTGCAAGGTCTTGGCCGAGCGAGTGAGGGAAACAAGAGGCATAGCAGGTAAAGCAGGCAGTGAGACAGCGAGGCGGCGTGAGCGAGAGCCTAAGTGAGACTGCTGCTGACCCTGTGACCCTGTTAACCCCCACACCAGAGCCCCAGCCTCTACCTCAGCCTTAGCCCTAAGCCTTAGAACAATTTAGCACAGAACTTTGGACCTTGGACTCTGGTCTCTGAACTCAAGATTGGACTCAAGTGGCCCCAGAGATCTTAGTGGGCACAGACAATACTTGTCCATTTTTTGGGTGAGTGGAGTGGCAGCTGGTGGAGGGGGTCAAGGATTAGGGGTATTCCAAGTCCCTCTACCACTTTCTATCGGCACTGTAGCACTGCAGCAGTGCACTCCCAGGATCAGGACCAGTACCAGGGCCCGGGACCAGGGGCCAGGACCTAGGCCAGGACCTAGGATTAACATTTAGTACCCACTGTGCAAGCGCGATCCAGTCCAGCAGCGGGAGGTTAGCAAATATGCAGAGAGTGAGAGTGATAGTGTACATGAGCGCAATTCAGGTGCTCTAGCCACAGTCACCTTCTGCACGGAAGCGGCCAGCGTTAGGCCGAAGCGGCTTGTGCTCAAGGGAAATCTGCTGGGCTCCCTCCCAACTTACCTCTTGTCTCGCCCTTCCACTCCTTTGTCGCCATCTAGAGTCGTATGGGGTGGAATTTTAGTGGTGAGGAACACTACCTGCAAGGGCTAAAAGAGAGAAGGAGTCTATCCTGATCCCTCCTGAATATATAAAGAAACCCTTGGATATTGTGTACTGTGTATTGTGGTGCATTTGGTCAGCTTCAGCTGCTCAGTGGATCCGGGTGATCGGTTTGTGAGGAGCACAGGCTTTTTGACCCCAGCTGGAGAGCCCTGGGAAACTTTAAAGTGTAAAAGGAAATAGTGCCAGTAGCTGCTAGCTCCCGGTGTCGGTGTGGAAACGGCTGGTACTAGGCCAGTGCGGTTTGCTTTCCTCCAGCGCCAGGTTAAGAACTGAAGGAACTCTCACAGTGAAATCTTAGAAGTCCTTGCAGTGTGGAGTATTGCGATCTATCGTGTAACCTACCTACTACCCACCTACTACCTATTACCTAGTATAATACCTGGTATATAGTATATATCATACAGTACACAGTGCACAGTATGCCGGTGAGCAAAGTTCGAGCGCGCAGTATAAAAAAGGGTCCAAAGACAGGCTCTAAATCGAAGGAGATTTTGGGGGTGCATCAGCTTTCAGAGGTATCGCATGGGAATCATGAAGAAGGTGATGGAGGAAATATACTCCAGTTTTTTGACCAGGAGGACACTCGGAGAGACAGTGGTGACAGCGGTGAAAAACCCTCAGGGACTCCCCTGGGGGTATCAATCCGAGAGTTTGTTGGGAAATATTTTAAAAAGACTGATTACATGTCACAGGCGTCACAGGGTAATAACATGTTTGACTTTAACCAGAGTGAAATAGGTCGATCCATGAATGAACGTCTCTCAAGTTTCAGACTCACTGCAGATAGAGGATTTATTCCTAGGGGAGGGGTTCGAGGAGGCAGGTGGGCGCAAGGTCTCATTGGAACCTAAGCAATCCTCATCCCCATGCTTTCCACCACAAGCTAGGGGTAGTATAAGACCAGAAGAGGGTTCCCTGCCCAGCCCTGGCTCAGAGAGAATGGAAGAAAGGGAGGGTGTTGTAGGAGGAATGGGGGGCTTGTCAGAGAGGAGAGCAAAATGGGTGCACTTTTGCCGTTTTCCCCCTGCCTGTATTTGCACTGGATGCCACTGCCGTACCCGCCGAGTCACTCCTAGATGTAATTTTTCTAATGCAAAAGACCCTGCAGGCAATTTTAGAAGTGCTGACAGCAAACAATAGTTTGGGAAAAGTACATAAAAACCAATCACAAGGGATAACCAAGGAGTTGAAATGTATCAATATTAGTATGCCAGCCCTAGTGCGACCTGTATTGGAAAAAAGGGATCAAGAAACAGATACCCTCGACACGCCCAAACAAAATAAAGGAGGAGGGGAAATAGCTATATTACAGGCATCAATTCAACCGTCAGTATATGTTTCCAAACAACTAATTCTGTTGATAAAGAGGAATCGCAGACGGGGGAGAAAGGGTTATGGTCTGCATAGTATCCCCTACAAATCAAAATGTAGGAAGCAAAGTAAGCAAGGTAACGCTGGGAGCAAAACATCAGAAGGGAGTAAGGGAAAGATAGCGCAAGCAGCTCAGAACAACACCTTAAGGATAGGCCGTGGCCAATGGGGGGGAAGCAATAGCCGTAGAGCAAGGGGCCATGTCGCAAAAAGTATCTAGTATACTCCAAAGAGAAGTTAGTCAGTGAGGGAAAAGAAAGAAGGGCAGGCATGGAGTGGAAGTGGAAACGGAAACATTAGAGGAAACAGAAGACAGAGAGGAAAGTAGTGGATTGGAGGGAGAGAATAATATTAGGAGATCAGGGAGAAGCAGGGGATGCAGAGAATTAGTTAACCCAATTTTCCCAGCGAAGAGTGGGGTTTTGTTTTCTCCTAAGGGCCCTGAGAACAAGAAGGAGCGGGAAAGTCCTAGTGGGAGTAAAGGTAGGTGGATATGTTTGGAGCCTTGGGGAAGAGAGATTTGGAGGAAACGGCGAGGGAAGTTAAAATCTTTGTACCGTACTTGCCTTTTAAAAGTTATGGCCTCATGCTCAAGACTATGTGAGATTGAGTTAGATGATATAAAGCAAATAGGATTTATATTAAGCCCGGAGGGGGAAGAGGTGACTAAAGTACTCTTTTACTCTGACTACATTAGACGATTGGTACTGCAAGCAGAGGCGGAGCTAATGAAAGAGGGTATAAGGTTAGTGCAGGGGAATGTGTCAGAGGATGAGACACAAGATAGGCGAGCTCTCATGTGCCATGTGGGGTTGTTCCCAAATCAAGTGCAGTGCAATCTGTTATATAATGAAACAATGGTAGTCTAAGTGTGACCATAGTCTCAGGGTATAACGACCCACAGTGGAGGAATTGTTTTGAGTCCATTGTAAACCCCGTGATAAGTATAGTAGGGGAGAATTGAGTGATGTGGACTAGGAATTAATCCCCGCGCTCAGCCATCCGATTTTATCCTGGAACTTGGGAGGTTACAATAAACATTTAAAACAAGAGCTATTTAAAGGAGAGATTGAAAAGTATGATGTAATGTGCTTCAAGGAAACTTGGCTGTGTGACAAACCCGAACCAGTAGATGGTTTCATGATGCTTTTAAGGGGAGCAACAAGGCAAGTGTTAGGATGCCCATCAGGGGGCCTAATAACTCTAGCCTCAACTAGAATAGCGAACAAGATCACAGAAATAAAAAACAAATGTTGCTGGTTATTGGCAGGTCAGGTAGATCTCTACAATGTAATTGGAGGTGCTAAACAGCTTTTTATAATTAATGTTTATATACAACCGGGGAACATGTATGACTATAATATCCAGCGGGGTCTGTTTGAGGAAGATCTGGAACTACTATGTATTGGCAAAGCAGGATATTTGACTCTAAGGCTGGGAGATTTTAATCATAAACTTGACCCTAACAGTAGTGATAATTTGTATAAGGAGCTATTGGTAGCTGCACAAATCCCTAACATCATCTTTCCCAATGTAGAATGTTCTGCCCGTGATTTTTTCTTAGTAAGAACCATAGGATCTCTAGGAATGTTCTGTCTAAATGGGCGTATGAAGATGGATCGCCCAGCAAAACAGACTTTTCGAATAGGCAATCAGGTATGCCCTATTGATTATTCGTTTGTAAATACCTGGTCCTTTGGAGAAGTACTAGACTTTGAAGTTGAGCCTATAGAGGGCAGTGATCATTGGCCACTCCGTTTAACAATATGATCAGCTGATAAAACCCAAAAAGAAAGAGAAAAGGCATTGATAGCGCTAGTTGAGTATCCCCATAGGATAACAACTCAACTTACAGAGAGTAGTCTAGAAGCAATTAATAATCTGATAGTAAACTATCCAAACCTTAGTATGGAAGATAATCCAAAAGATATATTCAAGGGCTATAATAGGGGCATTGTGTTAATGGTCAACTGCTTAAAAACCAAATTAAAAATATTTCAAAAAGGAAAGATTAAGGGAGAACCATATAAGATGAATAATAGCAAAATATGGTTTAATTGTGAATGTAGGCGTAAAAAACAAATGACGCGAAGATTAGAAAGGGAATATAAGATAAGACCCTGCGCTGATACAGCAGAGAAGCTCCGTCAAGAAAAACAATGTTATAAAACATTGATAAGACAGAGGAAACAAGAATATGTTAATAAAAACTGGGATACAATGATTAAGGTGATAAGAACACGGAATATTAGAGGCTTCTGGCAGCTGGTAAGGGAGGGGAAAAGGTAGGAACTATGCGGTGTTTGGTTGGAGAAGAGGATAGTATAAATATTTGTCTTCTATATATAAAGGTACCGATGATGAGGAAGGTTATGATGTTACTAGGAAGCTTGGTGAGAAAAAATGATTAGCTTTGGTCCCACAAAAAAAGAAAGAAACTATTGCAGCATTGAAATCAACTAAAGCAGCAGGTCCAGACAATCTCCCAGCAATAATTATAAAAAAGAATATTGATTGGTGGACAAAATAGTTTCAAGCTATGTTTTGTAAAATCCTTGATTACGGCTGTTTTCCAGAGAGTTGGAAGGGTGCCAGGATGAGACCGATTCACAAAAAGGAGGACCCAACCCAACCAAAAAATTACCGGCTGATAAGCCTATTAGACGTAGGTAAAAAGGTATTTACGAAGCTAGTGCTGGGGTTAATCAAAGAATGGGCAGATGATAATGATTTAATACCAGTACAACAAGGTGGTTTCAAAGAAGGGCACTTGACAATTGACCATTGCTTTAGTTTGTGGGCATTAGGAAAAAAATCAGTTGAAATGCGAGGAAACCTATTTTGCTGTTTCGTTGATTTTCGTGCTGCATTCAATTTGGTAGATAGGAAATTTCTATGGGGTATGCTAAAACAGTTAGGGATTGATCTGGATTTATTATTTCTCCTTCAGGGTCTGCATCTACAAAATTGGGCCCAAGTAATTTTAGACATGAGTGGCTCTCTTTCAAAAAGGATCCCCATAAAGAATGGTCTTTGCCAAGGTTTTGTGTTGGCCCCAATATTATTCACATTATTTCTGTCAGACCAGACCTGCCAGGGTTGGTGCGGAAAGTTAAAGGCCTAAGCCCAAAGATGGATGGTGTGCATGTTTCTTGCTTTTTATATGCTGACGATCTAGTGATAATGGATATGATGGAGTTAGGGCTACAAAGGAAATTGGAGGTGTTTTACTCCTACTGTCAAAGGAAAAAAATGATAGTAAATATGGAGAAAACAAAAATAATGTCTACAGGGAAAGAGAAAAGTGCATTCACTTACCTTCTAGGAGGAGAAAAAATAGAGAAGGTAAAAAAATATAAATATCTTGGCATGTGGTGTGACTCATATTTGAGATGGAAAGCTCACACTGAGCCCTAAAAAATAAAGCTCTATCATCAGTTTGGGGGTTGAAACAATTCAGTAGTAAATATGGGGGTCCTTCCTTCAGGCCGGTTATTTCTGCCTTTAATGCCATGGTACGTCCCCATTTCCAATATGGGGTGGAAGTTTTAACATTTTCTGGGAAACTAAATTGGGAGACAGAAGAAAGCATTTGCGTAAAGCGTATGCTCTCACTGCCCCCTTCAAGTATGCTACAAGCTATAAGACCAGAATGTCAAATGACGGCGTGGACTTACCAGGGACTATAAGCTGCACTGAAGTTCTGGCTAAGTATAAGAGATGAAGGGATTTGTAAGATCGCAAGATTGTGTAAAAAAGAAATAACAATAAGTGAGTTACATTGGGAGTTACAAATGAGAGGACGATTAGAAAAGATCTGTGTCCTCTTAGACTTACCCGGCATTCAGTGGTGTGGTGCACAAATTCAGAAACTCAATCTACGAATAATGGTGAAGGAAAAAGCAAAAGAAATAGATCTGAAGTACTTAAAGAGTAAAATATCAACTCTGCTATGGCGGTAGGATGAAGGAATCCGGAAAACCTTCCCTGTATAGAGACTCTACCCAACCCAAGATTAAGAGACTGAGTACTACAGTTTTTCAATTGGGTTGAACCCAGGCTATAGGAATTGCAAAGTAAAAGCATTTCTTAAGGATACCCAGGGTTTATGTACATGCAGCTTACAGCAGAAATATACCATGCAACACCTACTTTTGGATTGTCACTGGTTTTTAGAAGTGCGTAAGAAGTTTTTAAAACCAATTTTAAAGGAATATATTATTACTAACCAGGACCAAGCCCTTAGGTAACTTATTGACATGAGATTTTGAAATGTAACCAGTGCACTGGGTCTATTTTTAAATGGCATAAGAGGAGTTTTAACTGGACTTATAGGGTCCGGTATAAGGTAGGAAGTAAAGAGGAATGAAGAGTTTTAACTACCATAATTGACTATTCCAAAATTACATTGGTTGATGGTACTTTAGAAAAATTTGCCACGTTATAACGAGGCATGAAATAAAATGCAGAGCACTTTATATCCAAAATTGCACTTTATGAGAGTATAAGGACCTGAGTGTAATCAGAACTGTAGGTGGGATAATTTGGTTGGCACGTTGCACTTTATGAAACAGTAAGAACTTGAATCTCGTTAAGAATAGTATGCAGGATAATTTGGCTGACATGATGTGTTCGGCAGTATTAGTAGGGAAATTAAATTGGTGTAAGGTTGGGATAATGTAATGAACAATGTAAGTAGAGCTGATTAACAAGAATTAGAATGATTCAAGAACTTTGTGAATGTAGTATGTAATAGAAATTTTTTATGAACTTGTATATTTTATTATTTTTATACTTTTAAGGTTTAATCCACATAAAATAATGTTTTGATTGGTTGATTGTGATTTTAAGAGAAATTAAACAAAAATATATAGTGTAGATTACAGCATGCTCATCTATTGTGCTTGTTTTTCTAAGGAACGTAGTCTGGCTAACGTCCATTTCTTAAAATAAATCGGAGCAAATCACTGAATATATGAATGAAAAATGTTAATTCATTTAATGTAAGCCTGGGCAAAATTGTAATTACATGTGAGTAATTAGAGTCACAATTTCAATAATTTCGTGTTACTCTTGTAATGGGAAATTACAGAAAAGAATAATGCAATCACGCATCCTTGCATAATTTGGGCCATACATGCTTATTGGAAGAGCACAGGAACAGAATTCAAGTGGCTGTTGGCTGCTGGTGTTCATATTTTGTTACATTTAGCATTTTTTCTTAACGCAAAATGCATCTTTAGGTTCATTTTGGACGTGAGGGTGCATTTTCCACTAAGATAATAGCACTAAATGATGAGATACTCTTCTCACATAATTCTGCATAATCTCACTGAATTTTGTTGTCATTTTGTAATTAAGCTATAGCAAATAATGCATGTTACTCTCATCCTTAATCTAGTGATTCATTCAGGGAATCATACTCTTGGTGCTAGCCTCACATTAGCACCACATCCCCAGTGTGATGTATTCTCACATTGTGGTAACATTTGAATCATGCCACCCAGGTATAGAGGATGTCCCATAATTACATTTTCTCCAAAGAAAAAGCAGCCACTGTGGAGGAGAAAACCCTACTATCATGTTAGCCACATTTTCATTAGATGGGCCTTCTACCACCATTATAGCTGAGGCGACTCTAACACCTATGTGGAAATTTGATTGATCATCTGCTGTTTATGGAGTCCATCTGGTGAATGTTATCACATTAGATCTCAAAACCCTAACTAATATCATAAAACAAATAAATATTCTAGAATGTTCCTTGATTGTGAGTATCAGAGATGCAAGGGTTGGTAAAGGGAACAATATATTTTTCTCTCCATGGATAGCACTTTTAAACCGTTGGTAAACTCAATTTGGCGAAAGCTATATTTCCGCCACCACACAAACCATGTAGAAAAGGAGAGTCCCCAGCGGATTCTCCCCTGAATTTCCACTTTTTTCGTTTATTTGACATTTCTTCATTACAAGACAGCTCTAAATCATGCATTAATATTATCTTCAGTTTCCACAAAAACATGCTACTTTGAAAGATAGATAAGGACCACCCACTCTCTGTAATCAACTAAATTCCCTGTTTTGTCTTGCAACACTGACATATCTGTTTTTTCACGTTAACCTATGTTTTCAGGGAAAAGATGGCGGCTCGACACTAGTGGCTGTAAGGGCTTGCTCATCTCAGCCAACTATCTTCAAACTGTCTCCTGAATTAAAGGACCAATGTAATTAAAAAGTAAGAGAATGTGCAGTAAAATAAACTTAGATATGGACAGAGGGACAGATTATGACATTGATGGTCTGAGGACCGCCATGCCACAGTGACAGTCGGACTGCCGCAGTTGTGGTGGTTCGACTGCCACATTACGAGGTTGGTGGGCAGATTCACTAACCTACTGCCATCCTTGCCAGGATCTTTGATCCTGATGGGCTGATGGTGGGGGCAGGTTGTAAGCTGTGCTGACCAGGGGAAATCTTGGTTGCCGACAGTCAGCCAAGCTGAAAAGTCTTATTTGGGCAGCGGGGAGGTCACCAGTATGGCAGAGACCAACCTACTGGGAGTTTGGCGGATGGGTGTTCCCATCTGTCAAACTTATAATAGGGCTCAGAGTTTGGTAATTACAATACCCCTTGTCACTATGAAAATACTTTCCAAACTGTTTGCTGTTTACTACATTATGGTTGCTACTCATGGTCCTTGAGGATGACAGGCTAGCA
The DNA here is from genome assembly GCF_031143425.1 of Pleurodeles waltl. NCBI lineage: Eukaryota > Metazoa > Chordata > Amphibia > Caudata > Salamandridae > Pleurodeles > Pleurodeles waltl. The sequence continues at coordinate 785,302,189 of NC_090447.1, forward strand.
GATTTGGGTCTGGAACATCAGAGAGGTAATGCCATGATTTTAACAATTGGATGTAGCCAGTCCCCCAGGCAGCAATGAAAATAATCATCCAGTCCCTGCTAAGAGTTTGGGCGATGGGTGTTCTGGTCCGTCAAACTCGTAATAGGTCCCGGAGTTTGGTAATTACATGACCTCTTGTCACTATGAAAATACTTGCAAAACTGTTTGCTGTTTACTATGTTATGGTTGCTACTCATGCTCCTTGATGATGACAGACTGGCGGATAAGGGTCTGGCACATCAGGGAGGTAATGCCATGATTTCAACAATTGGATGTAGGCAGTCCCCCAGTCAGCAATGAAAATAATTATCCAGACAGTGATTGTCCTATTTTAACAGGTGATCCGAGTTGCTGGTTGCATCTTTTGATGGGGAATTTCTCATTGAAATAGATGTTGCCTCAGCACCAAGGGGGAGACCCCTCAAAATAGCTACCACATAAAGATGGAGGAAATGGAGAAGGATCTCAGTGTTCTAATGCCAGCTTCCTCATGCACCATCTCCAGGTATAGCCTGGCAGTGTCAACACCTGTAATGACGGTGACAATATTTCAGCTTCCGATGCTGTTGAGTCTGCATGTCTTCTTTTCCCAGAGGAGCGAATGGCTGTAACAAGTACGGCTGATATAGACTGTGCTAAAGTTGGGGGTTTGATCCAGAGCTGTGACATATCCTTCAAAAACTGAAAATTCTAGACTTGAATCCATTGGAGATGGCTTTAGGTGAGACAAAAGACATACAATGTTAATCTAGCAAAATTATTGTGGATGGTATAACTGAGATTAATGATCCAGGTATTAGTGTTAATTTCCACAATGTGATTGTCTATAATGAAGGAATTAGTGATGATGGGCTTAACTCAACATTTAAGGAATTAGGGGCCAGATGTAGCAAACATTTGTGAGTCGCAAATGGCCCAAATCGCTATTTGCGACCTCGCAAAATCCGAAATGGGATGCAAAAATCCCATTTCTGAAGTGCAAATAGCAATGCGAGCCATTACCGACTCGCAAAATTTGCGACCTGATTTTGCGACCCGCAAATAGGAAGTCACAATTTGTGAGTCGCAAAAGCCAGTCGCAAATTCCGACTAGTCGCAAAAAGCCCATTTTGCACATCCAGATTACCACTGATTCAGAGCAGGTGGTAACCAGAACCAAAGTATAAAAGGAGACCCAGAAGGCATCTGGGTTACTCAAAATGGCTGAACTGTATGTGATAGCATGGAGGAGGAGAGTCCACGCCGCCCAGCAGAGAAGGAGGAGGATGCAGAGACAGGAGAGGATATACCGAACCAGACAGACACTATTCCAACAAACTGAGGAGGAGATTTATGACAAATATAGACTGAGCAGTGCAGCAATTTTAGAATTAATTTAACTACTCAATCTGCAGCTTGAACGACAGACAATGCGCGACAGCGCCATCCCTACACATGTGCAAGTGCTATGCTCACTGCACCTCTTGGCCTCGGGTAGCTATCAGGGGGTGATTGCTGTTGCAGGTGGGGTATCCCAGAGTTCACTCTCACGATTCTTCAGATCATTCCTAGATGCCATACTCACACACATGTCCAGATATATATACCTACCCAGGAATGAGGCAGAAATTAACAGCACCAAGTTGGACTTCTACAGAATTGCCAACTTCCCACATGTAATAGGGTGTGTGGACGGGACACATATACAAATCTGCCCTCCTGCAAATCTGGAATATGTGTTCCACAATAGGAAATGTACCCACTCACTAAACATCCAGGTGGTATGTGAAGCCCATAATGTCATTACTGACATTGTAGCAAAATTTCCAGGGAGTACACATGACTCATACATATTCAGGCACAGTGGGATACACCAACGCCTAGAACGTGGGGAGTTTGGAGACGGATATCTATTGCTGAATACACCCTGAAGCATTACATACAGGTCACTGTGGAAACCATTCATGCCCTGCTAATATTGCTTATTTTTGGCAAACAGGTGACAGTGCATATGCTCCAAGACCATGGATACTTACCCCGTACCTAACACCTGGCAATGAGAACGAGAGGCGTTATAACAGTGCCCATCGGCGGACCAGAACTGTCATCAAGAGGACATTTGGCATGTTAAAAGCAAGGTTCAGGTGCCTCCATAAAAGTGGAGGTGCACTCCAGTATGCCCCAGAAACAGCATTTAAGATTGTCGCCGCCTGTGCAATGCTACACAACATTGCCACCAGACGTGGGCTACATCTCACTCCTGAAGACACAGATTCAGAAGATGAGGAGCAAGAGCTACCACACCGACAGCCTGGGGATAGAAGCATTGCAAATCAAGGCAGACAGATACAAAACCACATTGCAACCCAATATTTTGGCAGGTACGTGGCAACCGTCATCACACTCACTAATGTCAAACACACATAGCCCAGTTGTGTAGTGAAAAAAACAAAACATTTTTATTTCTAAACTATATGGGGAAAGAAAAGTGCTGTCTGTCACAGTCTGTAATTGTCCAAATGTGATGAGGACACATTATACGTCATGTGCCTCATGAACCGTGCTGTATGGTGGCTCACACCCTCCTCCTTGAGCGGCCAGCATGGCTCATCCCTAGTGGGTCCCTTGACCCCTGCCGTGCAATACCACTCCATAGCACACAGGAATCACTGGCAGACACGCTACTGATTGTAGACCCCTCCTCACTGTCCTGAGGGGTCTCCCTGTGCCCCTTGCAACCTGCCTACTTTCCATCAGGTCCACAGTGTGGCTGATGCGGCCAAGTCCACGCGCCACTTCGCCAGCAAAGTGCCCAAGTTCCAGTTGTAGGCTTACTGTCCGTCTAGAGAGGCCAGTTGTATTGTTTGCAAGATACCCAATGGATGCAGCCATGCGGTCAAATTGTGCCACTGCGTGGCGCTCCCTGCGCCTTGCATATTGTCTGTCTGTCTGCCACGAGTTCTGTCACCAGTTGGCGGATGGCCTGTGTGAGATCCCCCAAATGATCGTTCATCCTTGTGAACTGACTGTTCACATCAGCCAGCCCATTGGTCATTCTGCTCTGCATCCTGTTTAGGGTTCTTGATATTGACCTTAATTGTCTATTTTGCAGGCGCTGACCATTGATGAGGGATGCCTCCAATCCTGCGAAGCCTGCTTCCCCTACCTCCTCGTGGGGCACCACCAGAACTCTGCGTCGGCGTCTGCGCATTCGTCCTGCTGCTGGTTCTGATTGACTCTCTGTGGGGCTGGGCCCTGGGGTTGTGTCAGCTGCCCCCATTTCCTGTGCATGTTCCTCAATGGACCCTGGTGGTGTCCTGCTGGGCCCAGCAATTTCAGCAGCACCTCCTGCAGTGTCTCCCTGCCTGGTGTCGCTGCTGGGGGTGTTTTGTGGGAGACCTGTGGGACATAGGGAATACATTCTCAGAATCTCACATCAGTTTTATGCCTCATAATAAACATTTGCCTATATTCTGACTACTGTACTACATTTCCCATAATGCACTATTCTTAAGGTTGCTTGACTGGAATGGAGATGCTCTGGTGGTGCCTGCTGCTGTGTACTGGGAGAGTGTGTATACTGCATTTGTGGGTGTCAAAGCATCTCTCATGGTACTCACTTTTGGATGTCCCTGGCTCTGAACTGTCCACTTATCCCATTCCAATGACGGCCTCTGGCTCCAGGGTCTGCTCGACCATTGCTTCCATGACTGTGGGTGGTGGGACTGTGGATGGGCCTCCTCCGGTGCCCCTAATCTCTCTCAGCCGCTCTGCAACCCTCTCCTTCGTCCTAGAAAGCAGGTCATACCACCATTTCCTGATTTCCTCAAGGGTGCGGTGGCACACCCCTATGACATTTATCCTGTCCTGGATCTGGTGCCATATAATTTTCTTTTGAGTGTTTGGGACACTCATGGCTGCCTTCCCAAATAGTTGGTCGTGGTGCAGGCAGCATTCCTCTGTCAGCACCTCCAGCTCTTTATCAGAAAATGTAACCTTCCTTCCTTCTCATTCCAGCACTGCCTCTCTCCTCCTTTGTAGCAGCAGCTCCTCTCACCTTGGTTTGACACAGCAGTTTGGAAAGGGTGTGGTCCTCCCTCCTCCCAGGTGTATTTGATGACTTCTTGGTTCTGATGTCATCACCAAGAGCCAGGAAGTGGGTTTCCAAACTGTTGTTCAGCACCTGCAGGCAATTTGCGAGTCAGCCGCAATTTGCGCTAAAAGCGAGGTCGCAAATTGCGAGAAGGGTGTCACAAATTGCGACTGACTCGCAAATTGCCTGCATTGAATCGCTATTTCCTACTCGCAAATTTTAACCTACCTACATCTAGCCCTAGGTGACAGTAATGGACACAACACTAATTATGCGAGTCACCAAGGTGGGCAAACCAAATGCAAGGACATGACATACACTGTAACTACTGATAGTGATTTAAACACCACACACAGAAGTACAATTACTATGGAAAGTAATCAAATTAATATGTGCACAGAGCTAAATATTACTGATAAAAGCATGAACATTAGAAACATTTCCTAAGATTGGGTAAAAGTAATGATTGAGATAAGGAACAGCCTAAGGGTGATACAAATTGTAAACTAAAGCAAACCATGATTACTTCTGAGGCACAGGTTATATATGTGGCATGCTCAAAGTGGAGTAAAAGAAAGGATGGCTTTAACCAAAGGTATGTTGAATATACAAACCAGGACCATAGTAACAATGACAAACATCCCTCTGTGGCATCAACGATGGTAGTGTAAAACAATGGGGACAATTGTAGTATGGAAAGATCTTTGCAGGAAAAATTACACCTATGAAAAGAATAAAGGAAATATCAGATCAGATGAAAATATCATAGCTGATCAGGTGATTTTGCAGGGTTTACTGAGTTCAAAAGTAAAAGAAGTAGCTTCTAGAGAACCAAAAATTCTCCAAAGGGTAGTTGCCTTAGGAATCAAGACACTACTCTTTCTGAAATATTTCACCTTATAAAAAGAAAGGATCAAGTGACATAGTATTGAGTACAAAAATTTTGGGACACACAATTATTGTTTCCGAAATATTGTTAACACAAATATCTTTTCCCTATACATATAATATAAAATACAAAAATATTGGGAAAATACTGATTCACATTAATATCATAAACAATAGGACAAGATATTGTTTTCCATTAAACAGTCAGTATAAAATAGTAAATGTTAAATATTTTAATATATAACATTAATATTATGTATATTCAATAAATGTAAGTAACATTTAATAATACAAATACATATTTAGTACTATGGACATACACACATATTTATATATATTTATGTATGTTTATATATAATATATCACTATTAGGTAAGATGTAAAATACATGATATTATTTTTCAGTAAATATAGCACATAAAACATATATATGCATTGGTATAAATATAAATATATAAAGTATAAAAAATACAACAACACAAAACAAAATATAAAACATGAATTTCTTACCAAGATAATAAAAATAAAAACAAACTACTAAAAATAAAATGTATATATATATATTTGTATCAATATATATCTCTCTCTCTCTCTATATATATATATATATAGTATATATATATATATATATATATATCATAAACTTTAAAAAGTAATACAATGAAAATATTACAGAAATAAAAAAATATATATATTAAACTCTGTAAATAATAGCATTATACTTCATAGATATACATTTTTTCTATTCACAATCCAATTTGTACAACAGTAGCGAAATCGTTGGAAGGAAGAATTTAGTTCACTTAAAGTACCTAACATAATAAAATAACTCTATTAAATTGCCGAATGTGTTAATAATATTTTTGAAAAGTGAATCTCAACAAAACAAATGGGTTTTTGATTATTTAAATAAAATCCCACACGAGATTAAAATAAAAGAATGAACAAAATTAACATATTAATAAATAAAAATGTTATATTACTAAATCAATAATTAAGTTATAATAAATTTTTACCTAAATAACTCCCTATGACCCTACAAGTACAACCTAAAACTAACATATGACGTTAAAAATATAAATATTAAAAAATTACATTATTATAAATCAATTAAATATTTGAATAAATATTAAAAATTAATTATTTCTTAACTAACTGCCCACCCTGTATACCTACAAACAAAATAATAACACCGCTAAATAAAAATTTAAAATGTGATAATTACAAAATTAAAATAATTAAATCAAATAATATTGTTCAATAGATACTTAATTAATATTCAATTATTACTTAATTAACTTCCCATCTTATTACCCTACAAACATCACAACCCGCTACTAACATCATAAAAAATAAAATCAGTAAAACAATTTGTGTAATCATAATTTCAATAAGCATTTTATTAAAAATGATTAAGTAATCAATACTTAATTAGTACTTAATTAACTTCCCACCTTATACCCTGCAAATCTCACAACCCACTAATACATAACATACCAAATATATTTATGATACAATTTCCATAATCATAATTCAGTTCAATGTTTTATTTATAATAAATAATTAAATAATATTATGAATACTCAACCTGCTATGACACTATATATATTATTATTAACAATTACATAATAAAAGCCTATAATTTCAAACTATAGCTAAAAAGTACTATACAAACAACGTGCAACATAATCAAGAAAAATATGACTGAAACACATATAGATAATTAAAAAAGAATATTTTTACCACTATAACATTGCAAATGATATCAAGGACACAGATATTATTGCAAACGGTTTTACTTACCTAAAAATCAATATTAATGTCAACAATATTTCTGCATCACAATATTTATATGTCACGATATAAAGAACTCAATATTTTTGAAGCAATATTTTATCCAAACACCATAAAAACAGAGAGAAAACACAATCTCACTACACTGTGGTGAAACGTTATCATGGAAAAACTCAACAAACTACACAAGTCATTGCAAGTAATCAAGGAACACTCATTTTACCGACTTCAGAGCTGGAGCAAAAAATTGCTGAAAATGAAAGAAGAGACAGTTACAAAAATTCAAGACTGCATGGAAGAAATGAGTCACATCGTATAGGACATAAAAAATAAAATTGAAGACTTAGAGAACTGTCAGCATCAGAACAATTAACCCATTCTTGGTATCAAGGAAGGGGGTCAAGAGCAAAGATACATCCACCTTTATAGTCCATCTGTTTCAGCAGACATTTCTAGGTTTATCAGACTGGGACTAGGATTCACAAATTCAGCATCCACATCACTTCCCATTTGATTTTTTTTTGCTATATATGATGGGCAACTCAGGCCCCTACTGGTACATTTAGGGAATTTCATCCTACCTCAACTAATATTTGTCTAAGCAAACCTGACTGTGTCCATCAGAGTCAGTGATATTTAATAATTTGTAGGATCAAACTTCTGCCCCTCTATAGTTGAATACTAGTGGAAACTGCAGAAACACATTGCATCACTCAAAAAGCTAGGGGCACAGGTCTACATGCAAGACCCACCTTGGTTGAGAATAATCTGGCATATTAAAACATACATATGCAATGAATAATATGAGACTGAAGAGTTTATCTTACAGTTATCCTATAACTCAAAACCCAATCTAAATAAACACATTCAGCAAACTAGTGATTCAAAGGCTCCCATCGGGGCCTGAAGACACGTTTTAAGTGGTGTGAAATGATCAAGCAATCATTGTGGAAAGAAGTAGCATGGAATATTACTTAATATATAATCTTAATGTAAATAATGATGTTAGCCCGTGCACCAAGAGGGTAGGCACATGAGTCTAAAGAGCTTTATATTTTATCAAACAAACATAGAATGTTGGAGTGCTGATAAGTTATGGCCTTGCAGTCCTGTCCCAACAGCAGTTAGGGGCTGATTTTCCCCTTAAGGTGTTGATGCATTACACTCAGCATAGATTGAAATTGTATCTCATAGTGGTGGGTAGAGAAAGGGAGGTGTGCAAAACACAAAGGAGGTTGAAGGTTGAATACAGAGGCAAAATCTATAATTTCGATATATGTTTGTTTTCTGTGTTGAAACAAATGCAGAGAAGTTGTAATGGAGTCTGATAGATTGTCTGTATTATGTAGTTATGTTCATGGTCTGACTAATTCTCATAACTGCATGTTGGTTCGCCAAACACCGACTTTGTATAAAGCACAAGATAGCATACATTTTAGAAACACATATTACATATAAAGATAGACATTTACTGACACAGATAGGTTGACATTTTTGTCTTGCCCTCCTCAACAGATGTCCAATACAGGAGTTGCAATTGTGGACCTAGGAGGTATAGAACTACTAAGAACGTTTCCCAATAGAAGTGGGCAATGAGTCATAAATCATATCATGGTAAAGCAATCAATGTGCACTATCTGTCTCGTTCATGGACCAAGCACAGATAACCCAGATAGATTTAATTTTCTTGCAACAGAATTACCTACACAGGAGAAATGATAGTGGTTGGTGATTTTATTTGCGTTTTGGACTACAGGTTTGACTCTCCCAGTAGATTAGCTGCATCTACAATAAATATAATTCGCAGTGCCATTCTGAAATGTACACAAGTACATGGTCTTTGAGACCTCTGGAGGTCATTAGGGGAGAAGAAAATGGTTTTAACTAGTTTTCACCTACTCATGGGCACTACTCTAAAAATGATATGACATTTGTATTAACTAGTCTGTTTGCTAAAACTGGCATTGACATACACCCTATACTTGCATCCAGTTATAATCTCCTGCTAGTACAGATAGATATGGGAGGGTGAAAAGATAGTTCTGCAAGGTGGACTTTTGATCAAATCCTTCTAAAAGAACTTCTCTACTGCCAAAATATTCTGCACATTACACAAGAATTTTTGGACAATAACTTGACTAGTATTTCCATATTTGTGGTCTGGGATACAATAAAGGCATCTGTTAATGGGATAACTATAAAATATGTTAGTACTCATAATGGCCAGATCAAAAATAATAGAATATTTTTAGCCCAGTTGTGTTCACTGGGAATGTTAAATGCAATTTCTATTAACAGCTTTGCCCATAATAGATAGGACATATATAGATGGATAATAGAGTGCAGTTATAAAATCAAATCTGGCCTAAAGGAGAAAGCCAATGTTGCATATCTGGCAGACAGAGGGCATGCTCTGAAGTATGGCAAATCAATCTGACACCTGTTAGCCTGTATAATTAATGACTGAATGAATATTTCAGCTATAACCAGAATTAACGAAAAGTCTGATTGAGCTATTAGAAACCATCATGCCATTTTGAAATTGTTCAAAAATTTGTATCAAATATTGCATACATGAGGTAAACTTCTGGATGTATCTAATAGGCATATTTATATAAATGAGAAAGACTTGCCATAAATAGACAAGAATTATACAGAGATGCTAGATAATGAAATCATCATGCAGGAGATCACAGAAGCAATACATGAACTTCCAAGTAGGAAAGTCTCTGGAGAAGATGCAAATCCCATGAAAATCTATAAGATTTTCTCCGTTTTTCTGCGCATCCTAATATTGATGGTAGCAAGGGAAATTGATAAACGCACGAAAGGTATAACTTCATAAAATACTATATATAAAGTTATGTTATGATGACTTGTGATGTTCATGGCTGCCCTGCAACGGGGCTTCCCAGTGCTAATCACAGTAGACTGGACATTTTATATTAGAAGGGCAGAGAGGCCACAGAGACCTAGGTAGCAAACAGCCATGGTTTTAGTTTTCTTCTGTATCAGAGATGATTCTGAGTATTCCTTAAATCAGAGGCATATTGTTGTGAAGGGCAAGAGCCAGAACCTGGAATGAGCGACCTCCTAGTTTCTTTATATTGAATCGAAGGATACTGCCAAATGTAGTTCTGCCGGGTGAAGATAGGGTAGCATGAGTTCTGAGAGAATGGGGGCTCTGCAGTATTCATAATCTTGTGAACAGGGCTAAGAACAGTAGTTGAGGCAAGACAGGATAAGAGATTGGATGATCAACTTTCGAATGTGGGTTTGGAAGAAGCCATTTATAGTCCAAAACTTGTGCCTGCTAGCAACCTCACTTGAGTTTCATAGGAGGGGCAATCATCCAGCTAGATACCGAGATTTTGTATAGATAGTTTGGGTGAGAGAGGATGCTCAAAGCACTCCAGTCACTAATGATCTCCCCGCATGTGAGAGGGCTTTCAAAACAACAGGGTCTCGGTTCTGATAAAGTTGAATTTAAGATAATCATCATCCATCCATCTGGCCAATGCCAGCTTACATTCCTTAAACTTAGCAATGTCTTGAGAGGCATCAGCAGAGAGGGAGACAATACGATGAGTATCATCTGCATACAATACTATGGACACCTCAAATGACTTCACAGTCCCCACCAAGGGCCTGACATAAATGTTAAAGAGAATAGGGCTCAATAAACAGCCCTCAGGGACCCCATTCTCTAAAGGTCTAAATGAAGAAGAGACAGGAGGGGAAATGACCTGAAAGGAGCAGTTGCTGAGGAAGGAGGAAAACCAAGGGAGAGCCCTACCACCAACACCGATATTGCAAAGGCATTTTAGAAGCAACCTATGCGATATAGTGACAAAGTCAGCACTCAGGTCTAGAAGGATGAGGGCCAAAGAGCTGCCTTAATCTGCTGCTCTTTGAAGATATTCTGTCATGGTCAAATTGGCAGATTTGGAGCTGTGATGAACTGATACCATTTAGGGACATGTCCAAAATGTGATACCCTTCTAAAAACTCAGTTAGGAGAGTATTGGCATGATTTTCCACAACTTTACGTAAGGAAGGTATAAAAAAAATAGGGCAGCAGTTTTTGGTTTGGTATGGTAAAGAGATAATTTCTTCAATAGGGGAGCTTTCACTATCACTGTCGCAGACGACAAAAAGAGATTGGGAACCTCAAGAAAAGTAGGAAGGATGACCTCATGGAGTTTAGTGATAATGCCAGGGTTAAGGGTGTCTTCCAGAGTGCCAGATTTCATTAAAGTCAATGGAGTGTAAAAAGACAGCAGATCAAGTAGGGCTAATTCTGACCCAGGACGTGACTCATCTACATGGCTGGGACAGGCCTCTGCATCAGTGAGGCCCTTGTGCAGGAAGCGGGAATAGATGTTATAAATTTTTCAATAAAAAAATCTGCTGTGTTGTTGCAGTGGTCAGTTGAGCCCATGACTGGCCCAGTAGTGACAGGTTTCATAACACAATTTAGAAATGAGAAAATATCTTTGGCAGGATTATTACTACTTAAAATCTTGTTTGAAAGGAACTCGGCTTGCATTTTCCTTATTGATTCGTGATATGATTTGATTACACTCATATAATGAGATTTAACCACTGCATTATAAGATTTTGTCCAACCAAACTCAAGCACCTTACATTTTTTTTTCTTTCTTTGCAACCAGCTCCCCATTGAACCAAGGGTTAGAGGGCTTAATTCTAGCATGAACCTGACATGAAGGTATGAACTTGTCAAGGTCTGAGGTAATCCAGGCCTTTATCTTGGATTATGCACAATCTACATTGGCATCTAACTGAGGGATATTGGCCAACATGTTGCTTCTGAATCCTGCCAGATTTAGTTTATGTCAGGGCCTTTTCCTAGTTGTGTTTGGTGGTGGAGGTATTTGTACTGTTATTCACTGGTAAGGCCATATGAATCAAATAGTGGTCTGACCAGGTCATAGGCCAAGGAAACACAACCTCTAGATTTGGAAGATTAGAAAAGACTGGAGTAAATTATGCTAAAACATAATAAAGCACCAGCTTACTGTTGCTCTTTTGGCCTTATATCATTGGTCAGTACTGATAATAAGATCTATTCAAAGGTAAAATCTAAAGTATTAGCCCTGGAGAACATGTTTCTTTCTTGTAGGTGACTATATACTAATAACACAACAGCTATGTTTGATGCAGCTCAAATTTACATAAAGAAGCAGACATGATCCTTCTTGATGCTGAAAAAGCTTTTGATCTGGCGCCTAGTAATTTCTATAACTGGCCTCGAGTAAAATTAGGTTTGATAAAATATATGTTTATTGAATTCAGGTTCTATATATACAACTTGTGGCCAATAGTGTAGAAGACAAGCTTGTCATCTGTACCCATTATTGTTTCTTTATATTTGGAACCATATTTGCAAGCCTTTAAGAGAAATACCAACATAGCCCCCATTATGATAAATAATATTAGTATAAAAATTTCAACATGCATAGATAATACTGGAATGTGTAGTACTGTTGGTGCAATAGCACTTGAGGCAGATACACTTGGGAAGGTCTCCAGATCTCAATTAGGTTCTATGGAGACCGAGATCTTCTCTAATTATATACTAGAGGAAAATGACCCAATGGTGGTAAACTAAACAACCTATCTTGGGATCAAGGTCAATAGCAACATAAGTAAATTTGTTAACATAGATTGGGAAACTTTGCTGGAAAAATATTCTGTATATTTTTGTAATTAGAATCGACTCCCCATTACCCCTTATGGAAAGATGTAATATCATGAGAATTAGTGTTTTTCCCAAATTCCTATATCTCTTTGCAATTGTGAGGCAAGGAGGGGTTTTCACTTCATGGAATTGCCCACTCTGAGAGGTAGTTTAGTACTCTCAGATTTTTAGTTTTAATATTAGGGTGCTTTAGCCCAACATATGTCTGCACTAAGCACTAAACAAAGTCTCAAACAATTGGTTTTCTATGATGTTTCAATTGGGGCTCAAATAAAATGTAACGGGATTCTTATTAACATATGTTGACCAAAATTACCTCAAGAGAGTTTTTTAAGATAATTGAGTAAAATGTTCTGCTATATTACCAGTCAATTGCTACTTTCTACTATAGGTTAATCCAGTGCTTCCAAGTTAATTTCAAGACTATATAGTTCTGTTAGGGACCCAACTGAGCCTCAAAATAGTTGGGCATTTGTACTTAAACTACGGGGTCATTACAAGTTTGGCCGGTCACAGGACTGCCATGTTGACAGCAGCAATTGTACCGCCAACAGGCCGGCAGACAAGACCAGCAAATTATGACCATGGCGGTCTTCCCAACTGAATACAGCCAATCCATCGCTTCCACTGCCACTGCGGTCAACCCGCCATGAACCTCGGTAAGCACCTCCAGGCGGGCAAGACCATGTTCCCTGCAGACAGATTACAGAGCTGCACACCACCAAGGTTTCCGCCTCAGTCGCACCACCACAGAAACCCTGGTGAAAACAATCTCTATGAAAGGAGACACTCACCTTCAGGACGCCATACCCGTGCGGGGCCACTGTGGAACCTGAACCGCACATTCTCCTATTACTCCTGCTCACCTAACAACTCCAGAACCAGCGACAGCAAGGTCGACATACACTTACCTGTCACTGTTATAATTTGTGAATGTACCTAGGCCCACACAACATACACATTGGGATGGGCAGTGAGGCTGACACACACACACACGTACCCTCACACTGATATGTACATTCACACACGGCCTCATACACGCACGCACACACATACTACACACACCACAGCCAACACACACTACCTGCAGACACACAGCACCGGCACAGTTGAACCCAACAATATACAACACCAGCAATTCGTACGACTACACCACAGCCACAACACCCCAAACTCATTGTCAAGCAACTACAATACACACCTCTAGCTGACAATACATACATACAACAACACGTAACAACACCTGACAAACATCACACACAATCACACAACCATACAATAAAGCATACCTCATACCATCCAAACACACAACAGTTCTGATATACAAATCACCACACATACATATGCACACAGTACAACCACACAAGGGCACCCAACACCACGAATACCACATGTCAACACAAACAATACACACCACATCAACATATATGCATGCTCCAAACACAAACATGTCCTACAAACAATACACAGCTATTACTGTGGGACAAATGGCAAAGCCACCCCTACACATGCTGCAGAGACACACATGGTAGGACAACCAACACACACACAAAAGTCACTCACACACAAACCAAAGCAAGCAAGACCAAAACAACAACGTTGACAGAAAGACAGAACAAATATGTGACCATGAGACCAACAACTGGTTGGCTCAGATATATTGGAATAAAAAAATGCAAATAAATATTTAAACATGTACAAATTAAAAGGCCATTAGCCAGTCCATAGAACAATGTGCACAATGTGCATATGGTACTTCTGTGTGCCCCTACACAGCCCCTAACTGCTATATGACCTCCGAAGGGTAAGGGCATCAAGGGGGCAAGCAGGCACCTCAGGGATGGAGGGTGGCGGTGGGGTTTGGGCTTTGGTTTGGGAGGGGGCTCTTTAGGCTTGGCTTGGGCTTGGGAGGGGGGTTAGGGCAAGGTTAGGGGAGGACTGGGAACACTTGGGAGGGGTTGACTTCTTGGCAGGGAGAGGGGCATGGATACCAGCAGGGGGCGTAAGGGAGGACTTGGAGGTAGAAAGATTTGATGTGGGGAGGGACACAGTGAGTTTGGGGGTATCACAGGGTGGGAGAGGAGTAGGGAAGAGGGAAAACTCCAAGAGGAACACCTTTTTGGACACATGGGGACAGTCATGGCAAAAGAGTTTGGGAGTGGAGGGAGAGGGCGTGGTTGTAGGAGGTGTCTTGGTAGATGTTTTGGGTGCAAGTGTGTGCGAGGAATGCATGTGGGTAGTGGGTGTCTGTTGGGTGGGTGAGTGTAGGCCTTTATGTGTCTTAGTAGGAGGGGGAGGAGATGCTGGGAGATGCCATGGTGGATGGGTGACTGTCTGTTGGGGTGTTGTCTGCAGATATGGACGATGTGCTGCATGTGGGTGTGTCGGTGGCTGTGGTGTCTGTGGATGTGGTGACTGGGGTAGATGTCTGCGGGTCTGCTATTGTGCTTACAGTGGGTAGGATTGCAGTGGTGGCTGTATGGGAGAATGTTGGTGTAGTGTCTGCAAGTGTAACCAGTGTAGTGTCTGTGAAGGTGGGCGTGGTGGGGGAGTCTGTGCAGGTAGTAGATGCTAATGTGTCTGCAGGTGGGTGTTGTTTGTCTGCATGCCGGTGGTGGGTCTAGTGGTGCTTGTGTCTGTCAGCTGTAGCCTTGGATGCTGAGATGGGTGCAGGCTTGTTTGTCTGTGTACTCTGGCTGGGGTGGGGAAGAGATCAACCTCAGGAGGTCAATAGCCTCCTCACTGAGGACAGCAGGGCTGACTGGGGCAGGGGTAGAGGTGCCTGTGGTGAAGGAGACACCCACCCTCCTGGATGAGTGGACATGGACAACTGGGTGGCGAGCTACAGGGAGGGCAGTGGTAGTAAGGGGGTGGCAGAAAAACAGACCACACGGCACCTGGAAGTCACATTACATAGCTGACCTAAACACTGTACATAAATGCCAACATGGATCCATTAACTGATTTAGCCACTACAAGTCGGACTCCCCTACAGGTCACATCTGATGTATAGAATACAAGTCTGGGGTACAGCCATGTGATTAGTTTGACCCAATCAGAGAAGGGGATCTGCAGACACCTAACACATATACACCACAACAAATCATACATGAATGTGCAACTACAATGGCCTACATAGCACACATGATACATCCATAGAAAATCACTTGGTGCAGTGTCACAACTAATTAACTTCTGGTAGCCACATATTACATCATAGGACACCTACCATTCTAGCAGACATGCAGTGACAGTAGTACTACTTCACAACATGAGCAAACCTATATCACTCACAGCATTCCTAACTTGTGATTACATGTACCTAAGTCCAACCTACACACATGTCAGTTGGAAATCACATGTATGCATCATGCACAGGTGGACCTACACGACTACCATTGCACTGACAACATATCCCACTACTTCATAGGACAGCTACAGGAATGATGATATAACATCAAGAACATATCACCATTTCATTAGTCAGAAAAATCCTTATCCTGTCAAAATTACCTACATCAGCTAGGCCAAAGTTAGCAGTCATTGTCCCACTTCCTCAAATGTGGACCCCAATTAACCATTGAGACATGATGAAGGCTGCAACTGAGCTATGTTGCACTGTAATTTATCAAAGTCAAAATGTGCCTAGCCGCTTGCCTTCTCTAGAGCAAATTCTTTGGGTTGAATGACATATACCCACAAGTCAAGCACATGGAAATGCATGATGAGTCCAATTATACCAAATCACACGCTCTAATCACATTATTCTATCTTTGCTACCTACACATACCCAATAGATTGAAGATTTACTTACAATGGGGATACCACTACTAAGACATAAGTACAGTAAAATGCAGGCCATATCTATGGTGTAAATGAGATTGCTGCTTCATACGGAGTCTAAGGGGGTTATTACGACCCTGGTGGCCGGCGGTAACACCGCCAACAGGCTGGCGGTGTTCCGCCAGCAATTATGACCATGGCAGAATTGCCACGACCATACCGCCAGCCCCTCCACTTTCCCACCAGGATTCCGCCTGACGGTCATAATCCCCAGGGCAGCGGTGCCAGCACCGCTGCCCTGGGGATTATGAGTCCCCGACCACCGGCCTGTCCATGGCGGTATACACCGCCATGGAAAGGCCGGCGGTAAGGGGACTTGGGGTGCCCCTGGGGGCCCCTGCACTGCCCAAGCACTTGGCATGGGCAGTGCAGGGGCCCCCAGGCATAGCCCCGCCGCGCATTTCACTGCCCGAATTTCGGGTAGTGAAATGTGAGACGGGTGCTACTGCACCCGCTGCACATAAGCGTTGCCGCCGGCTCTATTACGAGCCGGCTGCAATGTTGATGTGACATTTCCGCTGGCCCAGCGGAAATGTCATAATAGGGAGACAGAAATACCGCCGGCAATGGCTGCATTCTGTCTCCCGCGGCCTCGGCGGTCTTTTGAAAAGACCGCCGAGGTCGTAATGACCCCCTATATCTGTACCAGTACTACACTTCTACAGTCCCTGTACCAAAAGATGAGAGTCAGACAGTTACAAATACATGTGATTAATACATATGGGAGTGGACAGACACCTTAGAACCAGTAATACGTATTTACTGATGGTCATACTCAATGGGTAGGGTGGAACACAAGCTCACATCTCTAGAAAAGACAGGATGGAGACATACATGTGGCATTGTCATTTGACCATCTCCACATGCAGACATGGAGATGCTTGATACTAGTGATGTAAGTTACCGATAGCAAATCATGAAGCCACATCTATTACTCATGAAAGGGGTGAACTACACATGTCAACTACTTGCATGGTGCACTCACTACACTGTCACAGAAGCTACAGTGGGGCAGCAAACGTCATATAACCAGAGAGAAATACTTAGATCCAGTTAGTACTCACCCCCTTGTGGCTGCTGCGCTGCCCTCAAATGCCCATCCACCTCAGGGTAGGCCACCCTCAAAATGCAGGATACTAGGGAGGTCAGGGTCCAATGGGCACCCTTCCCTCATTGAGAGTGCATTCCCAGCTGGGCCTCCGCGGTCTCCTGGGCCCAGCATCTGAGGTCCTCCCACCATTTGCAACAATGGGTTCTTCATGGGCTGTGCACCCCCAGGGGTCCACACTTGCTTGGTGATGGCATGCCAGATCTCTTTCTTCTGATGGGCGTTCACATGCATGGATGACATGGACAAAAGGAGAAAGTCATGTACATGTGCACCATACCATCAGGAATGGACACTACACATCTTTCACAGCAAGTTCCAACACATACCCCTCCTCTCTGTTCACACGCCTTCACTGTATGGCCTCTGCATGCATGTACACCCTTACCAGTATACATGCCCGAATCAACATCACATGCAACCCCTATCACACATGGCTCATCCATTGGACTCATCTGCTCTTCCGGTGCTCCATATAACTGTTCATGCAGGGGTAGGACTTCCTTCACCAGCTTCTCAAGTTCTGACACGGTGAAGGGAGGGGCCCTATCACCCGCAGGATGTGGCATGATGGCTCCCAGAGGCAATACAGAGAAGCTTACATCATAGAAGTCTTGCTAGCAACAGTGTCAAGAGTCAAGTGAGCAAGGCTGCAGAAAATGGTGGTTACGGCCGCCACGTACAGGACCGTCAGTGCCATTGGCCCACGTCCTCCACAGGCAGCAATGTTAACTAAAGGCAATTTGTACAGCAGTTGTGACCGCCTACTGCCATGACGGCTTCCACCAGCTGACTTAGGTTACTTCCAAATGTCCACTGCAGCAGGACAGGTGACTGACCTTTTTATGCACATATTATCCATGGATGAGCCTAATGAAGTGCGCCATACACATACTCACCCAATTGGTGGTGTAACTCTATGTTGTGCTATCATTTTAGTGCTTCAAATTGTTACATTTGTGACACAATGATAAGTTGAGGCTGCATGAATGTTGATAGCTATGTTTAGATACTGGGAGGCACATTGGCAAGGCCTATTTATGGGCCGATTAAAAAAATATATGTGTGATCAGTACAGCACAGTTCAGTCAGCCACAGATGTATAATTACACATGTGACATACGTCGTAGACGACTTACATGTCAACCAATGTGCAGCAATGAGGGTGTTACATGCCCATGACCATGGTCTGTATTGTATATGTCAGCAGTGAAACGCATCCCCTATAGTGTGAGGTGTGAGCTAATATACCATGTGGTATTTACATGTGCCAACTGCTTTACTCATTGTACATTCTTTCCTCTCATCATAGATATCATGCCATGAGGAGATTGAGACAACTACAGGTGTATCGTCCACTAGTTGACCTTGCAACCATGGAGGACAGGCATGTAATCCAGATATATCTAGATCGTCAGGCCATCATGGATCTATGAACACAGTTGGAGCCAGTTCTCTTGTCAGCCATACGCAAACCCTATTGCATCCCTCCCATTGTACACATCCTGTGCTACACTACCTAGCCACAGGCTCCTTTCAGAATACAATGGTCTTAACAGCAGGGATGTCTCAGCCCATGTTCAGCCTTATCTTGAAGGATGCTCTGTTAAAGCACCTTGACAGCTACATCAGGTTCCCCCAACATGCGGACTTGGCCCATGTGAAGGCAGACTTTTATGATATGGGACACAATACTCATGTGATAGGGGCCCTTGATGGCACCCATGTAGCCCTGGTCCCTCCCAGTGCCAATGAATAGGTGTATAGGAACAGGCAGAACTACCACTCCATAAATGTTCAGGTGGTGTGTATGGCAGACCAATACATCTCACAAGTGACAGCCAAGTTTCCCAGATCAGTGCATGACTCCTACATTTTGCAGAACAGCAATGTTCCACATGTGATGGCACGACTACACACAGAGAGGGAATGGCTCCTTGTTATGTATGCATATGTAGATGTTTAACTGTTGTGGTACCAGTCATCACAATCTGCCCATTCGCTGTACCCATTAGTTCACATGTTCTACATTTGTGCACACAGGTGACTCTGGCTATCCAAACCTTCCTTGGCTGTTGACACCACTGAGGTACCCTGCCACGGAAGGGGAACTCCATTTCAATGAGGCCCACAGGAGGACAAGCCATAGATTTTAAGGTGCACTGTAACAGTGGTTGAGCTCTAACATGTGTGCCGACTACAGTTACCTACATTCACTTCTCAAATGTACAGACCAATTTTGAGCTATGTTTGCTGCATTCTCCTGTACTCATGTGATTCCAGCCACTAACTGTGGTTTATAATCTGTGCATCTGCTATCTATGGCTTGAGGCATTCATTGTCATTATCCATTGCTAAATGATTCCAGACAGGAGGGTTGTACATGACACATGGCAGGTAAATGATTTGTGTGAAAAGTTTGTGACTGGTGATAGGTGATAATATCTGGGGGGCCCTAGCTAGGAGGTATTATACTCTGGGCACAACATCTATGACGTTCATATGTGCTTTGTGTGACACCATGCCTTCCATCCATATGGTACTCTCTGTTGTGGTCTTTTTTGCAGATTGGAATACTGACTTCACTCTTTTGTGGCCCTGGATTACTATCTCCATGACACATGTCCTTGGACACATCCTTTTGTCTCCTGCTTAGGGTGTCTCCCATTGCTGTTCATTACACTGCCTGTTCGATATGGGGGGCATAACTAGACACAGTTGGCAAGCATGACGATTGTAGATGTTTTATTAAAGACACATACAGTAGTGTTCAATGGTGATTTATTGTGCATATCATGGTAATGAAAGTAAAAATAAGGTGCATAAATTGAAATAAGGGTGATAAGTGAGGTCATGGTAGATGGAATCATCAGACTAGCTGCTACAGAAGTTGGTTGCCCAGGTCCTGTATCCAAGTACCAGGGAAAATTGAGTCATCTCTCTGAACAGTCAACAGTGTCTCAGTGGCACACAAGGGAGACAAATCAGGTGAGGTTCACTTCATGGCAGTGGGTTTGGTCCTGGCATCTGCCCTAGCTGGATATCTGGGTAGACAGCCACGTTTGCGGGGAGTTCTGCTGCTACAGAGGGAGGAGTGTCTGAGGCCTGTAGTTCCCCTGGCATGGCCTCCATCCCACTAGCTGCAGCTGATGTACATGGGGCAGATGTCAGTTTGCTAGTGGAAGAGGCCTGCTGGTGGGTTGAGGAAGCACACAGGGTGGTGTTGATGTCCCTCAGCGCCCCTGCAATTGAGGACATGGTGGCATTGTGGGTCTGCCACTGTTGCATAACCTCCTGGTGGTATTCCTTTGGAGCATTTGGTTTTCCCCCAACATGGTGATAATCTGGTCCATCCTGTCCTGGGAACTTTGGTATGCTCCCAAGACTTAGGAGATGGTTTCCTGGTTAGTGGAGTCCCTTGGGAGCCCCATTCTCTGACCAACAGCTTCCTGTCCACACCCCCTGCTCCCAGTGTTAGCAGGCCCTTTATTGTCAGGGGTTTCATGGATTGACTTAGGTCTCTGTACTTTGGGGCACACAATAGTTTGAACAGTCCTTGGGACACAGGTTTGGGAACAAAGGGTTGACCGTGAAATTGTAGCAATGGGGGGGTTGATGTGGGCAGGGTGAGGCAGGGATTTGGAGACTGACCAGGTGTCCCAGATGGGCCAGGTAGGGCGTCACTGTCCAGATGTGGTCCTCACCGGGGCCTTCATACTGAGGACGGCTGGTAGTCTCTGGTATCCTTTCCATGGTGGCACTGGCAATGGTATCTGTGGATGGAATGAGACACTGAGCTAATTATGGGAAGTGTGTTTGGTTATCTCTGTCAGATGCATACACTGCCTTGACATGATTCCCAGCTATGACAGATGCAGCACAACATGACTTTGGTGGTACATACTAGTCTGTGACGTGTTCCATACTCCATGTTAGGTGCTCTCATTCAGGTTTTGTACAGATATCGCCCTGTGGATGGATTCAGGTTCTGTCTGATACTTAACATAACTGTATAGCACTGTTACCTAGAGAATAGTCAGGCTTGCTAGTTGTGACATGTAATGGCTGGACATTGCACCATGGTGTCCCAATGGGAGGACAGTATGTGAGTATGGAAGGTTAAATGTCCTGTTTCTGCATAATGTGCATGTGCATAGAGTCTGCCATCTTACTTTCCATTCCATGCTCAGTCCATTTCAGGGCTGGAGATCTAGATGAGTGGCCATTTTGATACATCACAGTGTTGTCGCTGTGTTTAGGCTTGGTTGCCATTGTTCTGTGCCATTGAATTGCTGTCATTTCCATGTAGTGGTCCTCAGTCATGCCTTCTAGTTGGTGTAGCTCGTGCAATAGTCATACATACAAGAGATGTGATGTGCACATTCCAGTTTTTCACATAAATAGGCTAGTGCATTGTGGGAGTCAAAGTGATAGTATTAGCTAATGCTTTCCATTCCTTTGGCAAGTGTTCTGTGGCACTTGGTTGGGGTGGAGGTGTGACATGCAAGAGAGGGGCATTCGGTGGGAGGTGTAGTGAGACATTCAATGAAATGGGGAGTATTTGGGTGGTGAGGAAGCATGCAGGACAAATTAATTGTCTTACATTGAAGTTTTGAGTACTTACCAAAATCCAGTCCTCCAGGTATTCCATTCAGGCCCTCAGGATGCAGGATGTTAAAAACCTTCTCCTCCCAAGACGTGAACTGTGGGGGTGGAGGTGGGGGCCCACCACCAGTCTTGTGCACGGTGATGCCATGCAAGGTACCTTCTCCCGTAGGTCATTCCACCTCTTCCTGATTTCCCCCCTTGTGCGTGGATGGTTGCCTACTGAGTTGACCCTCTCAACAATTCATTGCCACAAATCCATTTTCCTGGTAATCGACGTTTGTTGGACCTATGCTCCAAACAGTTGTGGCTCTACCCTGACAATTTAATCCACCATGACCCTTAACTCGTCGTCTGTGAACTGTGGGTGTTTTTGTGGGGACATGGATGTGGTTGTGTTGAGGGGGGTGTTGTGTGTGTGCGAGGGTGCAGAGTTGGGTGATTGATGGGGTGTGAGTGGTGCGTTGTGTGTGATGGACGCTTGTCGTGATTAGGGTGTGCTCATTATGTGTGTTGTATGTTAGTTGTACTGGTGTGTGATGCATGTGGTTTGTGTGCCTATGGTGTGAAGGTGCTATTTCTCTGTGTTGCCTGCTTTTGTGGTATGTGTAAGTCATTTTTGTTGCAAAGGATTGTGGGTTGTATTGGGGTGTGTTATATAGTGCTGTGAGTAGGTGTGTCAGGTGAGTGGATGTGTGTCAGGTGTGGGGTATTCAAACTGTCCAATGTAGTGTTGTGTACTGACCGTGGTTGGTTCTGACCGCAGCAGTTCACACCGCCAATGGTTTACCGCCATGGAACAGCTGTGTTGATTTGTGGTTTATAATCTGGTGGACGGATTTGTGTTGGGCTTGCGGTTCCGGTGGTGGAACCACTACTTTCCCGCCCTCCAGTGTCCTGGCGGTCTCAAATTTTGCCCGTTTTGTGGCAGTCTTCAGTGTGTGACTCTTAATATGGTGGTCGGATGACAGGCATCATGGCGGTCTTTTGGCGGCTGCCACCGTGGCGGTCTTCCGATAGACTTCCAAAGTCGTAATGAGGCCCTAACTTTGAAAATCTTTTTCTGATTTGCAAATAATACGCTGCTTGTCATGATTTGTTTAAGTATATGCAGCTGAAAGAAGTCAGTATAAAGTTCAATAACATTGAAGTATTTAAATTGTTGAATACAAAAAAAGAGTTCACAAGCTTTATAATATTTTCATCAATATTGCCGATCATGATTTGGGTAATTTACCTATCAAACAGTCCATGAAATTAGGTAGTGAATTATGCAATGAAGAACATCGGACATGGGATATAATAGATTTAGGGGCATTTAACTTTTAGTCAATCAAGTGGATTTAGAGAGCGTAATTAATTGTTTGATAGGGTATCCAGGCTTTTGGGGGTCTTAATGGTTAAGGTGACTCAGTCAACAGGCAGTTCTTGGGTGCTCCCTGGAATTCCAGTAGAAAAGTGGAGGTCGTGGCTGCAGAAGGAAGTCGTTCCAGGATTTCACTGCCAGACAGGAGAAGTAGAGTCCTCTGGTGTTGCTTTGGTTGATTCAGTGGGGTGCAGAAAAGTGTAAGGGAGGTGGAGTGGAGTTGTCTGGTAGGGGGGGTAGAAGTTCAGGCAACGGTTGATGTAGGTTAGTCCTAGGTTATGCAGTGCTTTGTAGTCATGGATCATCAGCTTCAAATGTTATCTCTTCTGTAGGGAGAGTCGGTAGAGTTGTCGTACATGGGGGGTGACGTGGGTCCTTCTGGAGAGATCGAGAATAAGTTTGGCATTGAAGTTCTGTATGGTCTGGAGGCTCTGCAAAACATGCGTGCTGATCCCAGCATATAGTGCGTTGTCGTAGTCTTATCGGCTGGTGATTAGGGTCTGAGTGACTATACATCTGGTAGTCAGGTGAGCCGTTTGACAACTTTTCTTAATAAGCGAAGCGTGTAAAAGCAGGCTGAGTTGACTACATTGTCTGCAGTGATCTAGGACTTCATTGTCTGTTCACTGTCCGGGATTATGCTGAGGTTTCTGGTATGGATGTCGGTTTGAGTGATGGCCCTAGTTCAGAAGGCCATCAGGAGTCTTTTTCAAGGGGTAGTGTTGCCAAAGATCAGCACTTCTGTCTTGTCCGTGCTGAGCTTTAGGCAGTTATCCTTCATCCAGTTGGTGATGTTTATAACAGTTCAAGAAAGAAAATATGTTCGAATATACTCCCAATAAAACAGGCCAGTTCTTAACCAACAGAAATCTTGTGGCCAAATTAAGGCATATTTGGGGTATCAAGACACAGTGTCACCCCCAAACCCTGACTAAAGTTCTGAATTCTATTAGCTCTGGAAAACAATTGCTTGCCTGGTTGTTCAGTGCCACACTGGCCAGCACACAACCCCCAAGCCCACTTAAGGGCACAGTGGGAGACCAACCTGGGACGCCCTTCATGCAGTAAGAATAGGACAGAGTCCTGTCCCTCCCCCACAAAACTTCTCACAATGCAGATTTCAATATATTCAACATAACATACCTTAGGCATACCTTATCCAACAGCAGCTCAACAGGATCTATGCAACAGCCACTTCCCTTTGCTCACACTGGTTTGCCACACACACAGATGTCAAAAACATGTTATGGAACTGCCCCAGGATCCAGATCTTTTGGAATGCTGCTGCAATACCCTTTCTTCAGAAGTCACAAGCACCTGCATAAACTAGAGTGATGCCTACTGGGGCTTCATAGTCATCCCAAGATATCAACAAAATTGCTTTATCCAGCCTTCCTTTTTGCCCAACATGCGATGATAATGCATTGGAAAGTCCCCTCACTGGCAGGGCAATCATTATGGAGTTCAAAACTCTTCCAATGGTCTGATGTGGAGTCTACAGTTCTGTGACACAAGGAAGCCAGCGTTGTTCACAAATATGCCATCACATTGTCATGGGGCAAAGTTGTCTTCTCCTTCAGTGATCTACAAAAGACAACATGAGTCTGCCTTAACCCCTTCGCTGCCAGGCCTTTTCCCCCTCCTGTGCCGAGCCTTTTTTTGGCTATTTGGGGCAGTTTGCGCTTAGGCCCTCATAACTTTTTGTTCACATAAGCTACCCACGCCAAATTTGCGTCCCTTTTTTCCAACATCCTAGGGACTCTAGAGGTACACAGACTTTGTGGGTTCACCAAAAGGAGGGCAAGAAATTAGCCAAAATACAGTGAAAATTTAGATTTAAAAAAAAAATGGGAAAAAGGGGCTGCAGAAGAAAGCTTATGCTTTTTCCCCTGAAAATGGCATCAACAAAGCGTTTGCGGTGCTAAAATCACCAGATTCCCAGCTTTCAGGAACAGGCAGACTTGAATCAGAAAACCCGATTTTTCAACACAATTTTGCCATTTTACTGGGACATACCCCATTTTTACGATTTTTTGTGCTTTCAGCCTCCTTCCAGTCAGTGACAGAAATGGGCATGAAACCTATACTGCATCCCAGAAACCGAAACATTTCTGAAAAGTAGACAAAATTCTGAATTCAGCAAGGGGTAATTTGTGTAGATCCTACAAGTGTTTCCTACAGAAAATAACAACTGACAAAAACAAATATTGAAATCGAGGTGAAAAAATCTGCAATTTTTCTCTATGTTTTACTCTGTAACTTTTTCCTGCAATGTCAGATTTTTTAAAGCAATATACCGTTACGTCTGCTGGACTCTTCTGGTTGTGGGGATATATAGGGCTTGTAGGTTCATTAAGAACTCTAGGTACCCAGAGTCAATAAATGACCTGCACCCTGCCTTCGGTTTTCATTCTATATCGGGTATAAAGCAATTCATTTGCTAAAATATAAAGAGTAAAAAATAGCTATCAAGAAAACCTTTGTATTTCCAAAATGGGCACAAGATAAGGTGTTGAAGAGCAATGGTTATTTGCACATCTCTGAATTCCGGGGTGCCCATACTAGCATGTGACCTACAGGGCATTTCTCAAATATACGTCTTTTTTACACACTCTCTTATATTTGGAAGGAAAAAATGTAGAGACAGGCAAGGGGCAATAACACTTGTTTTGCTATTCTATGTTCCCCCAAGTCTCCCGATAAAAATGATACCTCACTTGTGTGGGTAGGCCTAGCGCCCGCAACAGGAAATGCCCCAAAACACAATGTGGACACATCCCATTTTTTTTACAGAAAACAGAGGTGTTTTTTGCAAAGTGCCTACCTGTAGATTTTGGCCTCTAGCTCAGCCGGCACCGAAGGAAACCTAGCAAACCAGCACATTTTTGAAAACTAGAGACCTAGGGGAATCCAAGATGGGGTGACTTGTGGGGCTCTGACCAGGTTCTGTTACCCAGAATCCTTTGCCAACCTCAAAATTTGGCTAAAAAAACACATTTTCCTCTCATTTCGATGACAGAAAGTTCTGGAATCTGAGAGGAGCCACAAATTTCCTTCCACCCAGCGTTCCCCCAAGTCTCCCTATAAAAATGGTACCTCACTTGTGTGGGTAGGCCTAGCGCCCGCTACAGGATATGGCACAAAACACAACGTGGACACATCCCATTTTTTTACATAAAATAGGGGTGTTTTTTGCAAAGTGCCTGCCTGTAGATTTTGGCCCCTAGCTCAGCCGGCACCTAGGGAAACCTACCAAACCAGCACATTTTTATAAAACTAGAGATCTAGGGGAATCCAAGATGGGGTGACTTGTGGGGCTCTGACCAGGTTCTGTTACCCAGAATCCTTTGCAAACTTTAAAATTTGGCTAAAAAAAACATATTTTCCTCATATTTCGGTGACAGAAAGTTCTGGAATCTGAGAGGAGCCACAAATTTCCTTTGACCCAGTGTTCCCCCAAGTCTCCTGATAAAAACTTGGCCTACCTCACTTGTGTGGGTAGGCCTAGCGCCCACAAAAGGAAATAGCCCAAAACACAACGTGGACACATCAAATTTTTTTACAGAAAACAGTGCCTACCTGTGGATTTTGGCCTCTAGCTCAGCCGACACATGGGGAAACTTAGCAAACCAGCACATTTCTGAAAACTAGACACCTAGGGGAATCCAAGATGGGGTGACTTGTGGGGCTCTGACCAGGTTCTGTTACCCAGAATCCTTTGCAAACCTCAAAATTTGGCTAAAGAAATACATTTTCCTCACATTTCGGTGACAGAAAGTTCTGGAATCTGAGAGGAGCCACAAATTTCCTTCCACCCAGCGTCCCCCCAAGTCTCCCGATACAAATGGTACCTTCCTTGTGTGGGTAGGCCTAGCGCCCATGAAAGGAAATGGCCCAAAACACAACATGGACACATCACATTTTTTCACAGAAAACAGTGCCTACCTGTGGATTTTGGCCTCTAGCTCAGCTGGCACCTGGGGAAACTTAGCAAACCAGCACATTTCTGAAAACTAGACACCTAGGGAAATCCAAGATGGGGTGACTTGTGGGGCTCTGACCAGGTTCTGTTACCCAGAATCCTTTGCAAACCTCAAATTTTGGCTAAAAAAATACATTTTCCTCACATTTCGGTGACAGAAAGTTCTGGAATCTGAGAGGAGCCACAAATTTCCTTCCACCCAGCGTTCCCCCAAGTCTTCCGCTAAAAATGGTACCTTCCTTGTGTGGGTAGGCCTAGCGCCCATGAAAGGAAATGGCCCAAAATACAACGTGGACACATCACATTTTTTCACAGAAAACAGAGGTGCCTACCTGTGGATTTTGGCCTCTAGCTCAACTGGCCCCAGGAGGGCGGAAATGGCCTAAAGTAAATTTGCCCCCCACCCCTCCCTGGGGAGCGAAACTTGCCTACAATGTCGCTCCCCTTGCGTGACGGCGCAAAAAAAAAGATCCCTGGTGCCTAGTGGTTTCTGCCCCCCTTGGGGGCAGATTGACCTAAAATCAGCCGATCTGCCCCCAAAGCGGGCAGAAATGGCCTAAATAAAATTTTCCCTCCAGGGGAGCGACCCTTGCCTAAGGGGTCGCTCCCCATCTCTAAAAAAACAAAAACAAAAATACCCTGCCGCCTAGAGGTTTCTGCTCCCCCATGGGGGCAGATCGGCCTAATACCGATAGGCCGATCTGCCTCCGAGGGGGCAGAAATGGCTTAAAATAAATGTGAACCCCCCCCCCCCCCCCCGGGAGCGTCCCTTGCCTACAACGTCGCTCCCCTTGTGTGACGGCACAAAAAAAAGATCCCTGGTGGTTTCTGCCCCCCTTGGGGGCAGATTGACCTAAACTCAGCAGATCTGTCCCCGAAGCGGGCAGAAATGGCCTAAATACAATTTGTCCCTCCAGGGGAGAGACCCTTGCCTAAGGGGTCGCTCCCCATCTCTAAAAAACAACAACAGCAAAAATCCCCGGTGCCTAGTGGTTTCTACCCCCCTTGGGGGCAGATCGGCCTAATTAAAATAGGCTGATCTGCCCCCCTGGGGGGCCGAAATGGCCTAAAATAAATTTGCCCCCCAAGGGAACGACCCTTGCCTAAGGGGTCGCTCCCCTTACGTGAAATTCACGAACAAAAAAAAAACTCCCTGGTGCCTAGTGGTTTCCCCTCATAAAAATAGGCCAATCTACCCCCAATTGGGGGCAGAAATGGCCTAAATATAATTTGCCCCCTATGGGAGTGACCCTTGCCTAAGGGGTCACTCTTCACACCTAAAAAACAAAACAAAAAAAAACAACAAAAACAAAATTATCCCTCGTGCCTAGAGGTTTCTGCCCCCGGGGGGCAGAAAAGGCCTAAAAAAAAAAATCCCCCCCTGGGAGCGACCCTTGCCCAAGGGGTCGCTCCCTGATGACAATTTCATTTTTTTTTAAATATCCCTGGTGTCTAGTGGGCATTTTGACAGCTGGATTGCTTTCAATCCCGCTGCCAAAACGCAGAGAGAGACTTCAAAGGGAAGGAAATACATTTCCTTCCCTTTAAAGCCTCTCTCGGCCTCCCCCACGTGATCGAAGAGAAATGCAAAGATCTTGACAAACAGCGTGTGCTCGCGTGCTGTCGGGGGTGGAAGGGGAAGGGCGTTCCCTTCCGTCCCTGCCTTAGGGGGGTGTTGGGAAGCACACAGAGGGAGCGTGAGCGCTCCCTCTGAGCTGTGTGCCGAGGACATAATGGTTACGTCCTCGGCACAACAGCACTGTGCCGCAGGACGTAACCGTTACGTCCGCGGCACAGAACGGGTTAAACTAATAAATCCTCCTGTACCACTAAAAACTCACAGACACAAGCACATTCTAGATTCATAGACCCCTTGGTCCCACCCTCCTTTTTTATAGATCCCTTCTTGCCTCGCCCACTTCTCTGCTAGACAGGTGACCACCCCATGCACAAATCCTCCATGTGTAAGCACAGAGACATATCAATACATGTCCATCTCACAATGGGACCAGACCTGCCACAGTTACCACTGTTGTTATTGTTCTTGTTCACCTCATTGGAGATCTCTCCTCTCTAATTCATCAAATGATTTGCTACTTGAACCGCACAACACTCTGGCCACATTACGAGTTTCGCAGCCTTATGGTAAGACTGCCACGGTGTCGGCTGCCAAAAGACTGACATTTTGACAGTCATACAGTCTGCCGTATTACGAGTTACACAGGCAGGACCACAGAAAATCCGGTCAAATGCTGACACCGCCAAGACTCTGGAGGGTGGGAAAGAGGCAGCTCCACCACCAGCACTGCCAACCCGTCAGAAATCCTCTGAACCCACAAATCACAATAGCGGTTCTCCCATGGCAGATAACCAATGGCAGTGCGAACCTCGGTGGTCGGAGGTCCACACAGGAATACACTATACCACATTGGATAGTTTGAATTCCACACCTGAGAGATATCCACACACCCTACACACCTACAAACTGAACTATAAAACACACCTGTTTACACACCACAATCCTTAGCAAACAGAACGCCACACACAGAAGACAGAACACCATTTAAAAAGACAAAACCCCTCAGCACTCCAAAAACCACTCATCCCACACCTCCACATCATACATATCATACAACACTTCCTCCTCACATCAGACACCACCCGTCACTCACTCACAAAACAGCACCCTCACCTCATCACCTGAATGTTCTTTACCTTTTCACTTTGTCCTTCACTACCATGTCCCCACAAAAACATCCCTGCTTTGCAGATGATGAGTTGAGAGTCATGGTGGACGAAATCATCAGGGTAGAGCCACACCTTTTTGGAGCCCAAGTCCAACAAACCCCAATTGCCAGGAAAATGGAGATGTGGCAAAACATAGTTAACAGGGTGAATGCTGTAGGCAGCTATTCACGCACAATGGAGGACATCAGGAAGAAGAGGTGGAATTAACTCCGGGGGAAGCTACGTTCCATGGCCACCAAGCACCAGCTGGCTGGAAGAGGGCTGGAAGAGGGCCCACACCTCCTCCCCCAAAGTTCACATCATGGGAGGAGAAGATCGTGGATATCCTGAATTCTGAGGGCTTGACAGTAATACCTGGGGGAGTGGAGTCGGGTAAGTCACAACACTGGAAATGTCACCCTAAAGTTCAGTCTTGCATGCTCACTGAGCACCTTTTGACATCTTAACAGCCAACACACTCACCACCCCGCTGTCCAACTGTCCAAATACCCCTCCCTGCCATATCAACTGTCAACTAATCTCACTTGGGGGCATAGTGTCTGTTTATGGCATAGGTAATACAGGGACTGACAGCACTACAACTCCCAGCAGGCACTGTACTACTATTAAGAAATCCAGAACAGTGTACCTCAATGCTCAATGAAAATAGCCCTGCATCTCAACTACACAATCAACTCTTCCCACCTGAATGACCTACATTTTTACAATCTGGCAATAACAGCAATGCTATGGGTATCTGCTAGTGCATACCACCAACATACAGCTACTGCTGTGTCCTCTGCTAAAATGTCCCTCTTACCTCCCATCACCCATTGATAGATACTCACCTGAAAGGTACACACATATCTGCAGTGTGCTGTACAAGGTGGAACCTGATATATATGGGCAGGTAGGATGGTTACTTTCAAGCTGATGGGCAGGTCAGTGTCCACTTTACATTTGCATCAAGCTACACAGCTGCCAAGACATGTGTCTCTCAACAGACCTCCAGCTGCCAAGCTAATCTGACATCCAGTAGCAAGGTGTATAACATAGGAAGTCCCTGTATCCCATATAGCTGTACCCCAGTTTTGAAAGCAGGTGTCACTGTCATATCAGGGGATCCAGTAAAACCTTCTTGTACATGGCTCAAAGCATATCCACCTGTCAAAATATGATACCACATGTTGCATGACAATCTGTAATTGTCTCTTCCACTTCTCCAACAGGTCGCCTACCCATTGTGAGCATGGAGGGACACCTAAGACAACCACTTTCCCCCTGGATGAAGCCCTCAGTGAGGAAAACACTCCTCGATGTGAGGGCAATGAGGGTGATTCTGGCCCATCTGGGATACCTGGTCAGTCTACACCTTTCAGCCTCATTCTGTCCACAACTACTACTCCTAGCCCTGTCACTTTGACATCCCATGCAACCATTCACTCCCAAAGCTGTGTCCCAAGGACAGTTGATACCATCATGTGCCCCCCGGTGCAGGTACTAGAGTCACCACTAGAGAACCCTAGATAATAAAGCACCTGGCACCAGTGGGAGTGGATAAACTGTACCAAGTGCACAGGCATGGGGGGTAGGGGGCATGGGAGGGATGCAGTGGGCCAGCAGATTGAAGCTGCAAGGGACACAACTGGCCAGGACACCATTTCCCAAGTCTTGGAAGCCTACCAACAGACCAAAGGTGTGATGGGCCAGGTACTTGCCACGATGGGGGAGATCAAGCAGCTGTAGAGGGACAACCTCCAGGAAGACATGCAAAAGCAGTCTCCCAAACAGGGGTGCTGAGAGACATTAACACTACCCTGATTAGTTTATGTCCACCACAGCAGAACCCTCCTATTGGCCATGTTACATCAGACCCCTCTACATCTGTGGCAGCCAGTGGAATGGAGGCTCTCCAAGAGGAAGGACATGCCTCTGACACCCCTGCCTCTGGAGCCGAAGAACCCCGCAAAATTGGACATTCACCTAAACATCCAGGAGGAGCAGATGCCAAGACCTCAACCACTACCAGGAAGTGATCCTCTACACATTAGTTTCCTATGTGGGTGACAGATACACCCTGTTGGCTGTTCTACTACCACTCTCCATTTTCCAAAGGCACAAAGACAATGGACTTGAGACTCTAAATGTTGCAGCAGCTACTCTGATGATTATATCCACCATGACTCATCCCTTCACTGTTTGCACTAATGATTTCGTCCCATTCCTTTCACCTACCTGTGCACATGTAACTAAACACAACTTAGCCACTTGGGTGAGAATCATATCTTTGCTATATTGAATTGTAAACTGTGAAAAATGTTGTATACACATTATATTCACATATGTTCTCATTCTCTAAAGTCCCGGCTCACATGTACAATTGATTCTGGGTCTGAAGCATGTAAAAGTTTACAAATGGACACATTCACTTTACCATTTAGTGAACTTGCCAGCACCTAGTTTGACAATGTTTCATATATCATACAGGGCATGTTAGACTTTTCATCCTTGGCATGGTCTCCCTTAGCTTTTTGCCTCTGTTTCCCAGGTTGTTGATGTGTGCTAGACTCTGATTTTACTGTTTTTGTTACTCTAGCCACTTTACCACTGCTAACCAGTGCTAAAGTGCAAGTGCTCCTTTACAAAATATGTATGTAATTGCCGTATCCATGATTGGCATATTTGATTTACTAAGTAAGTCCCTAGTACAGTGCACTAGAGGTGCCCAGGAACTGTAAATCAAATGCTACTAGTGGGCTTGCAGCACTGGTTGTGCCACTCACATAAGTAGCTCTGCAATCATGTCTTAGACCTGCCACTGCAGTGTCTGTGTGTGCAATTTTAACTGTAAATTCGACTTAGCAAGTGTACCTACTTGCCAGGCCTACACCTTCCCTTTTCGTACATGTAAAGCGCCCCTAAGGTAGGCCCTAGTTACCCCCAAGGGCAGGGTAGAGTGTATGGTTAAGGTAGGACATATAGGGGGTCATTACAACATTGGCGGTAAAAGCCGCTAACCGCCGTGCAGAAGACCGCCAATACACTGCCGCGGCCGCGGAATTCCGCCACAGCTATTATGACACACATCTCGGAATCCGCCGAAATCTAGACACCCACATAAGTCCGCCACATCAAAGGTCAGTGTTAAACTGGCGAAAACAAAACCTCCACCTCCACGCCAACAGAAACACGCCCATGCTATTACGACCCACAAATCCACGCGGCGGTCTTTCAACCGTGGTATTCCATTGGCAGTACACACCGCCGCGCTCAAAATACACACACATCTCCAAAACACCGCTACATTGGACAATTCCAAATACACACACCTGATACACATACACACACCACTCCCACACACCCAATTCAATATAAAACACACACCCACATCACCCACAAACCCCTACGACCAAAAATTAGTCACGAAGGCCAGAGAGACAGCACAGAATAGACGATCCCACCACACAGAGGCACACAACACCATCACCCACACAACATCCACGCACAAAACACCACACACCACTACACATCACCACACACATCAACACTGACAGCGCCCCACACATCACACACACCACCCTATGTCACGCCAAAGACACCCCCGCTTTTCCGAGGAGGAGCTCCGGGTCATGGTGGAGGAAATCCTACATGTAGAGCCACAGCTATTTGGCTCACAGGTGCAGCACACATCCATAGCCAGGAAGATGGAGCTATGGCGCAGAATAGTTGACAGGGTCAACGCTGTGGGACAGCATCCAAGAAATCGGGAGGACATCAGGAAGAGGTGGAACGACCTACGGGGGAAGGTGCGTTCAGCGGTCTCCAGGCACAACATCGCGGTTCAGCGGACTGGCAGCGGACCCCCACCTCCTCCCCACAACTAACAACATGGGAGGAGCAAGTCTTGACCATCATGCATCCAGAGGGCCTCAGAGGAGTCGGTGGAGGAATGGACACTGGAAAGTCAAATCTCAACTATCATATCCCCCACCCTACCTGCATGCTCTCACACACCCCCACCCTCACCCCCTCCCCTATCACTACAACTCCTCACTAATACACTCATAACACAAACCACAGATCCCAACACCAAGCCCTGCATGACACAACTAAGCATGGACACCCCTCACCAAAGCATGCCCACTTCACATACCCACAACACCCCCCAACCATCATCAAACCAACCCACACACAGGAATGCTTGCACTGGGATACACGCACACCCACCCATTGCACACCATGACACACACACATGCAATAATCATGCTCTTATGCCCCTGCAGGATCACAAAGGAGCGTCACCACACCGGAGGGTCCAGACAACTCCACTCCACCCACAGAAGAGGCCCACAGTGACGATAGCAGCTCTGCCCTACTGGATCCTGATGACCAGCCCGGACCATCGTGGGCCTCGGGACAGTCGGTTCCCCTTGCACAGGCACAGCCCAACACTGACCTTCCACCATCTGGTAACACCAGTACAGCACCCACCCAGCGGGCCCAAACCTCCGTACCCAGGACAGGTCAATCAGCTGTGTGTCCACCACTACAGGGAACCCAGGATAACCCACCACCCCAACAACAGGGACCTAGGGGCAGTGGTAGTGGGCACACGGTCCAGGGGACGGAGGCACAGGAACACAGGGGAACTGGGAGGGCTGCTGTGCGACATGGGGCGGACAGGCCAAGGGAACCCACTCTTCACGAGGCCCTCTCCTCCATCATGGGAGCCTACCACCACTCCCAGGAGACGATGCCGACGGTCCTGGTCAAGTTTCAGGAGACCCAGCGCCTGCAGGAGGATCAGTATTTGGGGTTCAGGGAGGAGCTCAGGACCATCAGCTCCACCTTGGGCACCATCGTAGGGGTGCTGAAGGACATACAGCAGATCTTGAGGGACACCGTGGCACTCCAAGGGGCCCCTGACACTAGCATGGATGATGAAATGCCCACCACCTCTGCCGGCGCTAGTGGACAGGACGCCCCACCACAGGACCATCACACCAGCACCCCACCCCCTGCAGACGGACAACCACCACGCAAGCGGTCCCTGAGATCCAGAAACAGGACAGAGCAAGATGGCAAGACCCCCGCCAGGAAATGAGACCACCCTGATTGTCCTCCCACTGTCACACTTTCTTACCTTGTCCATACTGAAACTGCCCCAGCTCCACTTCCTATGCCCATATGGGCAGTGCACCTGTGTGATCAATAGACTGGACTCTGCCATGGACATTCCTCCACCGTCCCTTATCACCATTTTACAACCCCCCTCCATCTTTGAGCACTTCAATAAACACCCTTGAACCACAAAACAATCTGGAGTCAGTCTGTGAGTTGGTTAATTTGTATAATCAATGACAGTGTCAAAATGCGTACACTATTGTAAAGCCAACATACCTATGCCACACATCACAAGTCCTTGAAGGATGCAAGCAGATGACACACGTTGGTAACCACACCTGTGAAACCGTAATAGAAAGGTACAACTCAGTGACCAAATACTGCTATTAAGTAACAGACAGGATAGAGGTAGAAGTGTGAAAGTGAATGTAATGTGAAAAAAAGTTTTTCTCACCTGTATGTCACTGGAAATATTGCTGTATGACTGACTCCCTGTTGTCGTTGTCTTCTTCCTCAGCTTCCTCCTCATCACTGTCCACAGGCTCCACAGGCTCCACAGCTGCCACAACACTGCCGTCTGGACCATCCTTCTGCAGAAAAGGCACCTGGCATCGCAAAGCAAGATTGTGAAGCATCGAGCAGGCGATGATGATCTGGCACACCTTCTTCGGTGAGTAGAATAGGGAACCACCTGTCATATGGAGGCACCTGAACCTGGTCTTCAGGAGCCCAAAGGTGCATTCGATCACCCTCCTAGTCCGCCCATGAGCCTCATTGTAGCGTTCCTCTGCCCTGGTCCTGGGATTCCTCACTGGGGTCAGTAGCCAGGACAGGGTGGGGTAACCAGAGTCTCCTAATAGCCACACACGGTGCCTCTGGAGTTGACCCATCATATCAGGGATGTTGCTATTCCGCAGGATGTAGGCGTCATGCACTGAGCCAGGAAACGTAGCATTTACCTGAGAGATGTACTGGTCTGCCAAACATGCCATCTGTACATTCATGGAATTATAACTCTTCCGGTTCCTGTACACATGTTCACTCCTGTGGGGGGGGGGGACCAGAGCTACATGGGTGTCATCAATAGCACCTATGATGTTGGGGATATGTCCAAGGGCATAGAAGTCACCTTTCTTTGTAGCCAAATCTTCCACCTCAGGGAAAATGATGTATCTCCTTACGTGTTTCAGCATGGCAGACAACACTCTGGACAGCACGTTGGAAAACATAGGCTGGGACATCCCTGATGCCATGACCACTGTTGTCTGAAAAGAGCCACTTGCAAGGAAATGGAGCACTGACAGCACCTGCACGTCAGGGGGATTCCAGTGGGATGGCGGATTGGTGACATCAGGTCTGGCTCCAACTGGGTACATAGTTCCTGGATAGTGGCACGGTCAAACCTGTAGGTGACGATTAAATGTTGCTCCTCCATTGTCAACAGGTCCACCAGCGGTCAGTACACCGGAGGATTCCGCCATCTTCTCAATTGTCCCAAATGATGGTGCCTAGGAAGGACAACAGCGACCACAGAGTCAACATGTTTCCAGGTATGTACCCACAGTTACACAGAACACGACACCAAACACAAAACCCTTCCTGTATGTGTGTTGAGTGTAGGCCTAGCTATGTGTGACGGAGAAGTAAATGAAGCCATGTGGGCCCCTGAAATGGCGGCTGCCTGACCTCTAAACTGGGACAATGGGATTTTGGGGTAACTGCGTTGCCGTTGCACACCGTCGCGGTAGGCGGTTGTAGACCGTGGCGCAATGCTGCATTGGTTAACATTGGACCCTATGGGTCCCAGGAGCCAATGAACAAGTGTGCCGCCGGTGATGATACGCACCGCCGCGGACATCACTGCCATTTTCTATAGGTTCAATCACTAGATACCTGATCTTCGACAGGAGAGGACCTACACTGCAAGTGCTGCTTTGACCTCGATCTGGAAGTGACGATGGCTGCTGCGTCTGGGGAAAGGGCCCCTGCCTTCACTTCTCAGGAGTTGGAGAAACTAGTAGACGGGGTCCTCCCCCAGTACACGCTACTCTACGGTCCTCCAGACCAACAGGTTAGTACACAGGTAGCACGTTGTATGGGCTAGGCCTGGGTGGAGAGGGCTGGTTGTAAGAGGAAAGGGGGTGGAGTTCGAACATTAATGCATGTGAAGGAATGTGCCACATGGCTAGGGTAGGGAAGGGGGACACTCACTTTGACGGTGACTTCTCATCTTCCCTTGTGCATGTCATGTAGGTCAGCGCCCACCAGAAGAAGGACATTTGGCGTGCCATCGCCAAGGAAGTCCGGCCCCTGGGGGTCCACCAGAGACGGGGCACCCACTGCCGGAAAAGATGGGAGGACACTCGTCGCTGGAGCAAGAAGACTTCGGAGGCTCAGCTGGGGATGGCCTCCCAACGTGGGAGGGGTGCCCGTCGCACCAGGACCCCCTGATGTTCAGGATCCTGGTGGTGGCCTACCCTGAGTTGGATGGGCACTTGAGGGCATCACAGCAGACACAAGGGGGTGAGTACAACCTCATTCTGGTTACTTGGCGCGCAGTGGAGGGGCTGGCTGAGGGAGGAGGGCTGTGGGTGTACCTAGGCCAGACAGAAATACGTAGGCTAGGCCCCTCCGTAATGCAGGCCATGTGGCACTCTACCCCACCGCAGTAAAGTGCCAAGTACAGGTATACATGCCCCTGTGGCATCCATGTGTGCAGATGTCCACCATAGCCATGTAGGCCAGATCCCAGAAATTGCGTATGTAGAGGCCAGGAGCACGGCATTGTGCAGGGGGCTGCTGTGTCTGTATTGTCCGCCAACGGTAGCGGTATGCCATGCACTCAACCTGTCTTTCTTCTGTCTTCCCCCCCCCCTTTTTGTGCTCTCCCTGCTCTTTTGTGCATCAGCATCATCAGGCGGAGGTACAGTGGCACCGGAGCACGAGGGTGCTGCATCCCACATGGCCACACCATGGACTCAGAATGCACCAGTGGGACGGAGGGCGAGGGGAGCTTCACGTCGGCCACCGGATCACCAACCAGCAACACGGACTCATCCGCCGATGGGAGCTCCCTTGTGGTGGTGGCACCATCTGTGCGCCCCACTTCTACAGGTACAGCCGCCACCTCCCCTACCAGCACCGCCCTCCCAGCAGCCCCTCAGCGTTCGCCCCGTGCCCGCTCACCCAGAAGGGTGGGCATCACCTTCACCCCAGGCACCTCAGGCCCTGCCCCAGTCACCACTGCTGCCCTCAGTGAGGATGCCATTGACTTCCTCAGGTCACTCAATGTTGGGCAGTCTACCATTGTGAATGCCATCCAGGGTATAGAAAGGGAGTTGCAACACGGTAATGCATTCCTGGAGGGCATTCATTCTGGTCAGACTGTCCTTCAGTGAACCCTGCAATATCTGGCCTCAGCACTGATGGCAGCCATTGTCCCTGTGTCTAGCCTCCCCCCTCCAACTTCCTCCACCCAGACCCAATCCCCTGCACCCCAGCCTATCCCAAGCACACCATCAGACCAGCATGCACACACCTCAACACACAAAAGTAGCTCAGGCAAACATAAGCACCACACAACCCACAGACACTCACGCAAGCATCACTCACATAGAGACACAGAAACATCCACTGCCTCCACTGTGTCCCCCTCCTCATCGTCTCCCTCCTCCCTTCCAGTGTCGTCTACATTCTCACCTGCATGCAGTACATCTACAGCCACTAGGACTCGCACCACAACACCCAGCACCACACCCCGCTCACCTGCAATCACCACCTCCACTCCCATTTATACGTCCCCTGTGTCCTCTCCCAGTGTGTCTGTGATGCCCCCTCCCAAAGTACACAAACGCGGGCACCCACACAACCAACATCCATCCACCTCACGACAGCCTCCAGTACCTGCACCAGCACCCAAAACACCTAAAGTGACACCTCCTACAACCACCTCCTCTTCCTCCACTTCCAGACCCCCTCCAGCTACCCATCCCAGTGTACGTCAGAAACTGTCCCTCTGCAAAGTTTACCTTTTTGCCCCCACCCCCCCTCCAATTCATCAGTCCCGTCGTAGCGCCTCAGCCAAAAAGCCTCCAGTACCAGTGGTGCGTGTTCATGGTGTGTGGAGTGCACCGGCCACCAGGGCAGGCAGTGTGACACGGAGCCAAGGCACTGCCAGTCCACCCCCTGTAAAGGCTCTGAAGTTGTAAAGTGGCCGACGGGACTGTGTGAAGACTCCTGGAGGCAAAACAACTCACAGGGTCCCAGGGGGATTGCAGAGTCAGCTGTGACTCCTCCAAAGGTGGGGAAGGGCCAGAAGAAGTCTGCACAACCTGGTGTAAGCATCACGGCAGAGAAGGGCGGCATCCTTCCCGGTGGCCGGGATGCCACCGCCAGCACTGTCGTCACTGGTCAGGAGACCACCGCCACCGGCGGAGTCAGTGCCCAGGAGGGCCCAAGTATTGTCACTGGTCAGGAGACCACCGCCGGAGTCAGTGCCCAGGAGGGCCCAAGTATCGTCACTGGTCAGGAGACCACCGCCACCGCCGGAGTCAGTGCCGAGGAGGGCCCATGTATCGTCACTGGTCAGGACACCACCGCCGGAGTCAGTGCCCAGGAGGGCCCAAGTATCGTCACTGGTCAGGAGACCACCGCCAGAGTCATTGCCCAGGAGGGCCCCGGCAGCCACAGCCCCCCTGGGCAATGAGGGACCGTCATGCCACACACCAATGCCCAGTCCAGAGAATGTCGTGCCACACACCAATGCCCAGTCCAGAGAACGTCATGCCACACACCAATGCCCAGTCCAGCGCCCGCCATGGCAAAGCACCGCTGAACAGTCCAGAGACCGCCATGGCAAAGCACCGCTGAACAGTCCAGAGACCACCATGGCAAAGCACCGCTGAACAGTCCAGATCCGCCATGACAAAGCACCGCTGAACAGTCCAGAGACCGCCATGGCAAAGCACTGCTGAACAGTCAGAGACCGCCATGGCAAAGCACCACTGAACAGTCCAGAGACCGCCATGGCAAAGCACAGCTGAATAGTCCAGAGACCGCCATGGCAAAACACCGCTGAACAGTCCAGATCAGCCATGGCAAAGCACTGCTGAACAGTCCAGAGACCGCCATGGCAAAGCACCGCTGAACAGTCCAGAGACCGCCATGGCAAAGCACTGCTAAACAGGGCATGCACCGCTGAACAGGGCAAGCACCGCTGAACAGGGCATGCACTGCTGAAGAAGGAAAAGGCCGCCACATCAAGCATCGTTATCCCATGTGCAGCTGGGACAGTGACGGGACAGGAACTGTCACGGGGAGACTAATCCAGTCTGGGCACCAGTCCCCCTCCAGAACCAGTGGAGAGATCCATCCACTCCGTCTGTCCTTCACAGGATGAAGCACTCTGGGCACCAGTCCCCCTCCAGAACCAGTGGAGAGATCCATCCACTACCTCTGTCCTTCACAGGATGAAGCACTCTGGGCACCAGTCCCCCTCCACAACCAGTGGAGGCTGTTATGTACTCGAGAGACTGTGGCTTTGCACTCCACAGGATAGTCCAGTGGGCAACCTGCCCACTGTAGAGACTTGAGAGACTGTGGCTTTGCACTCCCCAGGATGCAGCAGTGGGCAAACCACCCACTGTAGAGACTTGAGGGACTGTGGCTTTGCACTCCCCAGGATGGTCCAGTGGGCAACCCACCCACTGTAGAGACTTGAGAGGCAGTGGCTTTGCACTCCCCAGGATACATCAATGGGCATGGAGCCCCATTGTGGATCTGGCTTTGCACTCATCCGGCTGAGGTGCCCCCCTTTCCCTTCCCCCTGAGGTGCCTGTTGTATTTCTCTCTGATGCCCCGGCAGTGTTCTCTCCGTTTGTGGACAGGTATCTTGTGTGGGCCTCGCCCATGCATTTTTGGACTAGTGGTGCACTGACATTGATATGTGCTTATCTGCACTACTCCTCGTAATGTATATACTTTTGAATGATTTTATAATATATCTGTATATATTTGAGACATGTATATTGCTACATTACAATGTTTGAACTGATTTTGTTTTGTCTTTGCATTCTTCCGGGGGGGTTGTGGGTTGTTACTGTGATGTTTCTAAATGCATTGGTGTGTGTGTTGCAGTGGGTGGGGGTGTTCAGTGTGTGTGTCCCTGACTTTTGCCTCCCCCCTGCCCTATGTCGTAGGTGCAGTACTCACCGTTGTCTGCGCCGGCGTTGGTCTTCGTAGATGAGTAGGAATACAAGGGCCGGTAGGATTTGTAATTCCTGCTCCATGGTGTCCTCCTTCGTCATGGGATGTGTTCAGGCGAGCGTTTTCCCATTGTAGAAACTGTTTCCGCCGTGTTTTTATCCACGGTGAATCCGCCCCGGAAAAGGTGGCAGATTGGCGGGTTGTGATACTATGGGCGGTACATTGTCTTCCGCCTGTATGTTGCCGGTGACCGCCGCGCTGCTTTTCTGTACCGCCGTGGCGGGCGGTGTGTTAAAGTGGCTGTCTTTGTTGGCGGTTTCCGCCAGGGTCATAATTCCCTTTTTTTGTCCGCCGGGCTGTTTTCGGTATTACCGCACCTTTAAAACTGTCCGCAAGGGTTGTAATGACCCACATAGTAATGTGTTTTATATGTCCTAACAGTGAAATATTGATGAATTTGTTTTTCACTGTTGCAAGGCCTGTCCCACTCATAGGTTAACATGGGTGAAGCCTTTAAAAATGATTAAAGTGTAGATTACCTTTGGGAGCAGATGGACATGTGGAGTTTGGGGTCTCTGAGCTCACAATTTAAAAATGCATCTTTTAGTAAAGTTGATTTTAAGATTGTATGTTAGTAAATGCCACTTTTAGAAAGTGAGTATTTTCTTGCTTATACCATTTCTGTGACTCTGCCTGTTTGTGGATTCCCTGTCTGGGTCAGTTTGACAGTTGGGCTGGTTGCATCTCACACTAGACAATGACACAAAGGGAGCTGGGGTGTAGTCTGCATTTCCTGATGAGCCATCTGTGCTAGGAGGGAAGGGAGGAGTGATCACTCACACCTGAAAAGGCTGTGCCTGTCCTCACAAAATGCAGTCTCCAACCTCCTGGTGAGTGTCTGGGGCCTGGCTTGAGCAATGCAGGATTTCACATTCTAGAGAGACTTTGCTGCTTTGAAGTAAGCCTACTTCAAAGGAGAAATTGGGAATAAGAAGGGCACCAAAAACCACAGGCTTTAGAACACTTCTGGAAACCAAGAGGAACCTCTGCCTGAAGAAGAGCTGAAGAGCTGAGGAAGAAGAGCTGCCCTGCCTGTGACTGTGCTTTGTTGAGCCATCCTGCAGTTGCTGCTTCTGCCAGAGTAAGAGGGCAAAGACTGGACTTTGTGCGTCTAGGAAAGTAGCATCTTTCTAGTATGGTTACCCCCTCTTTTGACCTGTTTGTGAGTGTGTGTTAGTGTATTCTTACTGTGTCACTGGGATCCTGCTAGCTAGGACCCCAGTGCTCATAGATAAAAAAACTATATGACAGTGTGTTTTGCCTGTCTCCCTGGGAACCTGCTAGCCAGGACCCCAGTGCTCATAGTTTGTGGCCTGAAGTGTATGCCTGTGTAGTGCCTAACTGTGTCACCGAGGCTCAGCTAATCAGAACCTCAGTGCTTATGCTCTTTCTGCTTTTAAATTTGTCACTGTAGGCCAGTGACTACATTTACCAATTTCAATTGGCATACTGGACCCCCCGTATAAGGCCCTAGTATATGGTACTTAGGTACCCAGGGCATTGGGTTGCAGGAGATCCATATGGGCTGCAGCATTTCTTTTGCCACCCATAGGGAGATCAGAGAAACCCTTGCACAGGCCTGCCATTGCAGCCTGAGTACAATAGTGCACACACTATTTCACAGCCATTTTCACTGCACTTAAGTAACTTATAAGTCACCTATATGTCTAACCTTCACTTGCTGACGGTTAGGTGCAAAGTTACTAAGTGTGAGGGCACCCTTGCACTAGTAAAGGTGCCCCCACATAGTTCAGGGCCATTTCCCCA
The DNA here is from genome assembly GCF_031143425.1 of Pleurodeles waltl. Classification (NCBI taxonomy): domain Eukaryota; kingdom Metazoa; phylum Chordata; class Amphibia; order Caudata; family Salamandridae; genus Pleurodeles; species Pleurodeles waltl. Next base: position 785,345,490 of record NC_090447.1, read on the forward strand.
GACTTTGTGAGTGCGGGGATGCCATTACATGCGTGGACTACATATAGGTCAATACCTATATGTAGCTTCACCATGGTAACTCCGAATATGGCCATGTAACATGTCTAAGATCATGGAATTGTCCCCTCACTCCACATTTGGTACTGGGGAGCCAATTCCATGCATTCTGGGAGCTCCACCATGGACCCTCAGTACTGCCAATCCAGCTCTCTTAGGCTTGCAGTGCTGCTGCCACATCACAGACAAGGTTCTGCCCTCCTGGGGTATGGGCAGCCCTGTCCCAGGAAGGCAGAACAAAGCATTTCCTCTGAGAGCAGGGTGTTAAACCCTCTCCCTTTGGAAATAGGTGTTACAGGCTGCGGAGGGGTAGCCTCCCTCATCCTCTGGAAATGCTTTGAAGGGCACGGATGGTGCCCTCCTTGCATAAACCAGTCTGCACCGGTTCAGGGATCTCTTCTCCAATGCTTTAGTGGGAAACTGGACAAAGGAAAGGGGAGTGACCACTCCCCTGTCCATCACCAACCCAGTGGTGGTGCCCAGAACTCCTCCAGGGTGTCAGAGACTTCAGCCATCTTGCTTTGCAAGGTGTGGGGGCATTCTGGAGGGCTTTGAGTGGCCAATGCCAGCAGGTGATGTCAGAGACCCCTCCTGATAGGTCCATACCTGATAAGGTAGCCAATCCCCCTCTGAGGGCTATTTAGGGTCTCTCCTGAGGGTTCTCTTCAGATTCTGGTTGCAAGTTTCCTTCAGGAATTCTCTGCAACAACTTCAGACTCTTCTGACCTCAGATCAACCGCAGCGTCCTCAAAGAAATGCGGTAACTGCACCAAAGTGTCTACAAGAGACACTTTTCTTCAGCAACCTCAGCTCCAAGTCAGCAAATGCAACAGTTTCCACAGTGTGCATGCTCTGGGGACTCCCTGTCTTCATCCTGCACCAGGAGGACCAAAGATATCTCCCGTGGAGTGATGGAGTCACTCCCCTGCTCCAAGCAGGCACCTTCCAAGGCAACCACCGGTACCCTGGAACTCCTCTCACAACAATGACGGTGCTCCTGAGGACCCAGACGGTGGACATCATCAACATAGACTGTCCTGAGGTCCTGCTGACGCAATTTGGAGGAGGTAAGACCTTGCCTTCCCTAAAAACAATGGTACCCCTGTGTACTGTGTTTTCTTCACTTGCTGAGGCCTCTATACACTCTTTGCAAAATTCCTTAATGCACAGCCTGCCCCTGGTCCCCAGCACTACACCCTTTGATGCTCAACTCACTGAGTTGTTCTCTGGCGGTGTGGGACCTTCTTTTGTTTTGCTTCATCAACTGCATTTTGCACCTCCTTTGAACCCAGATCCTGAGGCTTCTGGAGGTGCTGGCTGGCATCCTGAGGACCCTCTAAAGTGCTGAGCGCTCCCTTTTCCTCCTCACACAGAATTGAGGCCCCCAGGTCCCTCCTGAGTCTATCCAGTGCCATTTTTATGAAAAATTCAATTTTGTCATAGCCAAGGCTTGTTGGTGTCTTCCAACACGAAATTTCATCTGTAACAATCTTCATGCTGTGGGACATCTTTCGCATTATGCAAGAACCCACTGGCATCATCCTATGGTGCATTTCTGCAGTCTTCAACTAACCAGGAACTCTTATTTTGCACCCTCTTCTGGGTTGGCAGGGGCTCCTGTCCTTCCTTAAACTCCTTTTGACTTCTGTACTTGGTCCCCTTCCTTTGCAGGTCTTCAGGTCCAATAATCCAGCAGTTGTTCTTTGCAGACTTGGTTGGCTGCTGCAAAATCTCCAAAACAAAGTGTAGTGTGTCCTAAGGAAACTTGCAGTACTTTACTCCTGCTTTTCTGTGCTCTGGGGTGGGGTAATTTACTTACCTTTACTGTATTCTTACTCTCCCAGTGATTCTGCACACACTACACTTATCTAGGGAGGAATTTGTGATTCACATTCCACTTTTTTAGTATATGGCTTGTGTTGCCCCTAGACCTATTTTCTCCCTTTGCATTCTATAGGATTTCCTACTGTTTGTATTATTCTATGGCTATTTCCTTTTCTAATTTTGGTGTCTAGTGTATATATTGTGTATAATACCTCCAGAAGGAGTATTGTATCTATGATATTTTTGGTACTGTGTCACTCAAATAGGTACCTTAATTTTGGGAAACACTGAGGTATTTATTTATACTTTTTTAGCACCGCATTTGCGCCACTTTTTGACGCAAAAGCAGCGCAAACTTACAAAATACAATTGTATTTTGTAAGTTTGCGCCGTTTTTGCGTCAAAAAGTGGCACAAAAGCGGCGCTAAAAAAGTATAAACATGGGCCTGAGTATTGTCTTTACTTGTGTGTAAGTACTGTGTAACTATAAGTGGTATTGCAGAAGCCTTGCATGTCTGCTAGTTCAGCCTAAGCTGCTCTGCTATCGCTACCTTTATCAGCCTAAGCTGCTAGAACACTACTACATTTCACTAATAAGGGATAACTGGACTTGGTATAAGGTGTAAGTACCCAAGGTATCCACTACTAACCAGGCCAGCCTCCTACACTGGTGGTGCAGCGGTGGGATAGGCACTTGCAATTGCTTTACCATTTTGTTACCTGTGCTTTTCACAAGAAAAGCTTGCTCAAATACTTAGAGCATATATATTATATACCTAGAAACAATTTTCTAATTTTATTAAAAGTTCTTTAAACTTTGTAAAAGTTTTTACAATGTTCTGAAAAGTTTTCTTCTTTTCTTTAAAAAGTTAGCTCTGTCATTCTACTAACGTTTTACTCACTTTCCTAAACTTTTTTCTTTCAATATGTCTTCTGTAGAAGCCACCCCTAGAGCTGGAAAGACTAGCTATGACAATTTAAACTATAAAAGATTGAAGGACTTCTGCATTGAAAGAAATGTAGGGATTGTGAAGAACCCCAATAAGGAGTAGCTCTTAACTCTCCTCCTGCAGGATAACCAGGGAGTCAGCACTGAGGAAAAGGTAGAGGAGAACTCCGACCAGGAAAGCTCAGAGGAGCAAGATGATAATCCTGGGGACAATCCTTCCACAGACCTATCTGTCAATAAGCCTTCTAGTATAACTGGCAGTGGTAAGTGTTTGCATTCTAGTTGGGCTCCCGTCACCCCCTAGGCCAGGTCACTAGAGTGGCCCCTGTTAGAGATAGGTCTGCCTCTGCACACTCTCATCTTATCTCTGTTTCAGAGGCTTCACATAATTCTAACCCTGAGGACCAGTCCCTTGATAGGGAACTAAGAAAGCTGAGCTAATGCAGCAGCAGTTGGCCTTAGACAGGGAATCCCTGGCTGTGGAGAAAGTGAGGCAGGGTTTGGGTTACTTCCCCATGGGGGCAGCAGCATTTTTAGAAATACAAATGTTAGGGAACCTTCATTTGATTCTAGAAATCTGCACAAAGTTGTCCCTCCTTACAAGGATGGTGATGACATCAACAAGTGGTTTGCTGCACTTGAGAGGGCCTGTAAAGTTCAGAGGGTCCCTCATGTACAGTGGGCTGCTATCCTTGGATTATCTTTCTCTGGCAAAGGTAGAGACAAACGTCTTATTGTCAGAGAGGATGATGCAGATAATTACCAGGTTCTTAAAAGTGCACTCTTAGATGGTCTGGGCTTAACCACTGAACAGTAAAGACTTAAGTTCAGAGAGACCAGAAAGGAGTCATCACAGGACTGGACAGACTTTGTGGACTGTTCTGTGAAGGCCCTGGAAGGTTGGTTACATGGCAGTAAGGTGACTGACTAAGAAAGCCTATGTAACTTGATTCTGAGAGAGGATATCTTGAATAATTGTGTATCTGACTTGTTACATCAGTATCTTGTGGACACAGATATGACCTCTCCCCAAGAATTGGGAAAGAAGGCAGACAAATGGGTCAGAACAACGGTGAGCAGAAAAGCTCATACAGGGGGTGACAAGGGTGGCAAAAAGAAAGATGGTGAAAAATCTCAGGACAACCATGGGTATAAAAGTAAACACAAAGATCCTTTTTCAGGTCCAAAACACTCCTCTGGGGGTGGGGATAAAACTTCTTCATCTTCTTCTAACTCTTCTCACAATCAGAAAAAGCCTTGGTGCTATGTGTGAAGAAATAAAGGCCATTGTCCAGGAGATAAGTCCTGCACAGGTAAAGCCCCTGAGTCTACCACCACTAAGACATCAGACTCTAGTGCACCTAGCAGTAGTGGTAATAGTGGTGGGACTACAGGCAAAAGTCAAACTAAGGGGCATATTTATACTCTGTCTGCGCCGAATGTGCATCAAAAGTTTTGGCGCACATTCAGCGCAAACCTTGCACCATATTTATACAATGATGCCTGACCCTGCGAACGGCTAAATTCCACCATGTGCGTCATTTTCTGGATGCGGGAAACCACCTTGTGTTAATGACATGCAAGGTAGGAGTTCCTGTCCAAAAAATGACTTAAACACCCATGCGCCATATTTATGCTACAGCGCAAAAATCCCACATGGCCGGGAGATGGAGTCAGAAAATGGCACACAGCCCGATTTGGGTAAAAAAATAACAACTGGGTCAGGGCAGGTGTTAAAATGGGGCAAACACACCACTACGTAAGGAAAACTCACACAAGCAACAGCAGAGCTCCAAAAGGAAGACATGGAGGTGCTTTTCATCCAGCATGCACAAAGATGCAGAGCACAGGACCAACAACAGCAGCTTCCACAACACCAGCAGGGACCCCAAAGGCAACGCAGAAGGCAGGAGAGGATATTCCGCACCAGGAAAACCCTACTGGGACTCCGGCAACAAGACATCATCCAGAGGTACAGACTCAACTGGCAAGCCATTCAGCAGCTGCTGCGCCACATTGAGCCACAGTTGGCACCCAGCTTGCAGACACCCCACATCATTCCACTAGAGACCAAGCTGCTAGCTGTCCTCCACATGTTGGCAAGTGGCTCCTTTCAAACCACTGGTGCCCTGGTTGCCGGAATCTCACAGCCCTCATTCTCTGCCTTCCTACCCAAGGTATTAGATGCCATCATCTCCCTCACACCCGCCACATCAGCTTCCCTGACACACAGCTGAAGCAGCAGGAGATCAAACAGGGCTTCAATCAAATCAACGGCTTCCTACACGTGCTTGGTACCATTGACTGCACACGTGTACGCTTTGTGCCACCTGCTGCAACCAAACATCTATACCGCAACAGGAAGCACACACACTCCATCAATGTGCAGGCCATTGTTGCTCACCGGGGATTGATCACCAACATCGTGGCAAAGTATCCTTGGAGTGTACATGATTCATTATTCTTCCGTCACTGCACCATCAATCATCCCTTCCAGGATGGACGATATGGCAATGGCCTACTTGTTGGTAAGTACAGAAACCTACTTATATACACACAGCACAGCAACCCTCTAGGACACACAATACATACACGACTAGATTGACACATGGCCAGGAAGACACTGAGGTTTTGACACTGCTAGGCATGTTTAATATCCTCATCCAATGGGACACACAACTGTGAACAAATGACAGATCCAAATAACAACAGATGCCACTCCACAGACACAAGGGAACAATTTAAAACAACACAATGACAATGACATGACCTCAACTGGTAGTACAACTTAAAAGATTAATCTTTGAATATCACATCAATAACACTCAATCAAATACCCTTCCAAACAATACGTACTGTGTAAGGGGTGTGTAATGTGTTTTGCTGCAGGTCAAACACCATGAGACACATAGCATGATGATGATGACTCTAATGAAGGTGACATGGAATCATTGAGGCAGTACCAATATCTCACATCACTCCTGCTCTGACATTGCCCACTACTAATAAGCAAGTGGACTGTGCTAAGAACACATATTGATGGGACAATATTGAAAATGCACATTCCTACACATATGGTTTGAGACAATTACACATATACACAACAGATGTACAGGCATATGGACCTTCTCACACTCAAAATGTCAACCTCACAACCAAGTTAGCCAGCTGAACTGGTCCAGGTTCAGTAGTATAGGTACACGTTTGAACATGAGTCAACTCGGCAAGGGCAGAGAAATAGGTCTGCAGAGAACTTGTCACACATGAGATATTTGTGCATTGTCAATTGTCAACAATTCAGTGCTGACAACTTATGGAGATATGTTGTACATTGTCACCTAGCCAAATCAAAGGGCATCACTGATGTTTAACAAATTCTATTGCATATGTTAAATTGGATGGGATGTCCAGGCCATATAGATGCAACTGTGTTACCACCACTGTGGAATTGATTCTGTGCATGGAAGTAGCATGTCACCCCCAGTTAAGACACATGGACACCTCTTTCACCTGACATAATGCAAGGGAGTACACAATGTACTGCAACTCTACAAAAATACCACTGACATCCGGTCAATCCGCCAAACACAAGTTCAAATAATGAAACAACCCAATGCTGATGGTACACCCTAGAAGCCTAAGATTCCACACAATAACACACACACAGATGAGTCACAGACAACACAAGAGAACAACTGCCATGCAAAGTGATGATCATGGTGCAAGCAACATCAACATGTTCTCACTCATTTTCTCTTTCAGCTGATCAGGGGTATGGGATCCAGCCATGGATCATGACCCCATTTGCAAACCCAAGCACAGCATCAGAGCATGCCTATAATAATGCACATCGGAGGACACGCACCATAGTCGAGAGGACTTTTGGCATCCTGAAGTCAAGATTTAGGTGCCTCAACATCACCGGAGGCAGCCTCCTATACTCACCAGAAACGGTCTGCAAGATCATTTTGACCTGTGCCATCCTGCACAACATTTGTGGAAGGAGGAACATTCCCCTCTATGAACCAGACCCACAAATGGCTGAAGAGGAGGATGAGGAGAAAGTTGTCCATCAACATGAGGGGGACCATCCAAACACAGCTGCAGGATTGTGTCGGAGACAGCACATTGTCCAAAACCTCTTTTAACTATAGTCACCATCACCACTGTCTTACCATATGTCATTAAAAACCTATTCTAATCCATATATCATGGTCAGGGTAATCATGTTTGCATCACATTATCCCTAAGATTCATAATCAGAGTGTAGCCTCATGGAGCATTGCAGAAATACATATTAGGATACTGAAAAATCAATATCACATTTGATGGGTATGAATGTACAGCCAACTTCACACACACTGTAAATGACATATATCCTGTCCATTTCACATTTGAAGGGCAATAGCAGAGGACCACAGCTATTTCACACGTACATGTTGGCAACATGGTTCATTGCAGCATATGGCACACAACAAAGACACCATCATTCAATATGGAGAAAAAAATGCCTCAATGACGAGGCATTGGATGTGCTATTGCATTGGTAACAGGAATGTTACCCAGACCCTTGACAGCAGTAAGTGTGACATCAGTTATCTTTGCAAGGAGTATATGTGACAAGAAATCCATGTAAGCAACAAATGGATAGCACAAGTGCCCCAGGTATGACTAGCATTGCTCACAAGACATCCCCTGCACATGCCATCCCAGGTCATAGGTCATGCCATTGCCATGTTTTCTGTCTCTCCCTACCCTGCTCTAGGGGGCCTGGAAATGGACTATTTGTACCCAGATAATCCCACATCTACACACACCCAGACTCACATTCTGACTCCAGTGTGCTTCCCTCTTTAGTATGGTATGCCATAGTCATTGTTCATCTGTCTGCATGGACTTCTGGTTGGATAATGCACTGCCTTGTAGTCTGTAGGACTTGTTATCACCTGTCCATTGCTTCCCATGTTAAAGGTACTGTTGGCCCTTTAAACTTGATTTTCACCTACAGGACTTGTGAGAGACTAAAGCTGCACACACCTGTGAGCACCTCCATGCTGACCAGAAATTTGAACATGCACTGCCCTTTCACTGCCTGGAACGGCATAGAAATTGCCATTATATGTATATCACTGTTATGCATTGCCGTACAAATCACTCTTTGTAACACAGGCCTTGGGTTATTGTGTAATGTTGCAGCACACAGGACAAAAACAGTATACATTTTCCACAGTGTTGTTCCAGCTTTGACCAGTCTCAGTCTGCTCACTGTGTATTTGCCTTGTTCTTTTTTGTTCCTGATTGACCCTGCATCCTGTTAGCCTGACTGGGTGCTGTCTTTGCGTTACCATAAAGGTTCCCTGAGGCTACATTTGTCTCATAGTTGGGTTCCATGCCCTCACTTTCTTCCTAGGGTATTGTGTCAGGTAGGTCTACAATGAATAATCAAATACATTATATAGCATAATCAGTTTATTTATTGTATCATGGGGTGGAACTTGTTTTCAAATAGCCTAATCACGGCCCATCTCTTGTCTAGGTTTCATGTATGCATGAGTGACAGAAAGTGACAGTGTACCATGGCTGTATGCATGGATTGGGTATTGTGACTCCAGCACAACAAACAACGTTTGATAATGTGCATGAAATGTCAACACATGTTTGTACCCTGACGGTCCACACACTTATTCACATAGGCCCCAACATACTGATGGGGCTTGCGTGGTGAATTGCTGTGAGATTAATCAGCACAGAGGCACTGATGTTCCCGGCTGCAGTGGGAAGTTTAGAGGCCACCCTGTGTACAAATGTTGTGAGGAAACCTGTCGGTTTAAACTTCCTGATCCATTAACTTTGTGAGCACACCAAGGTTGCCCTGTTGTCTGTCTCATAAAACTTCTGCAGTGCCATAGCTGGACTATTCTCATACGTGTTCTCAATTCCTCTTCAGCTTTGATTCAATTCAGCTGTGAAGGATACTTTGTTAATGCAGGGAATGGCTCCACAGACTCATGACTAGACCTGCACGTAACTGTGACAACATGGACCCCATTAATGACACAGGCTACACATGGGCCCACACACCTGAACTGGACACCTCTGTGCAATTAACCACTGGAAATATGTGAACACGTGCTGCTTGGTCTGCTGGTCCTCCACTGCCACAGGAGAAACGTAGGTCATTTATATGACTCAAACTGTGGAGTGACATTACATTTGTGGATTGGTTTTGGGACTCAGTGTCACAAACACTGTACCCATATAGCATTTTCAAATGCCTAACTCATAGGTAGTATTGAAACAAGTGACCAGGAAGTGGTATCCAACATTCCAGGATATGTGATGGCTTAGTCGTGGAACATTGCCATGATCAACCGTCCTCTATCTATACTGTGCATGGTTTGTCATGGGAGATGCTTATGTCCCAAAAATCTGGGAAGTCCACACTGCATTTGTTGTTACGTGTATGACAAACACATTTCCTTACTCATTTCCACACTGAATAGCATCTGATGGTTGTCCCCATTGACAACACATGCATACAAGCACATATATGAAAACACATCTTGTGATGTTCACACAGTGGGACAACTAAAATTGTAAGAGCCAATTCACACACATTGACACACAGGCAATAAGTTACTGTATTGAGTTGCGTAGCCTTGCTATCCTCTATTGACCCACAATCTGCTCAAACTGGGTAATGCCAATTTGTATTCTAAAAGTTTGGGCATCCATTGCGTCAGTGACGAGTGCAAATCCGGTACGACTACTAGAGGATCATGGTCTGCAGTAGTGTGATCTGCCACATGTGCCCATACACTGGAATGCACAATGTAGGTGCAAACAGCCTATCTCTGTATAGTTACAGCTGTCATGTACTATAAAATTTGAGAAATGAACCAAACCCAGTAAAAGACATACATTTTGACACATACACGTAAAAAAAGATGCACATGTGTCAAAAAACGCTGCATATGCATAGAAAAATGATGCTCAAGGCCATGATACATCCATTGGCCCTGAGCGGTAATTCCCACACTGTATCCCATGAAATTGGTTAATTATGAAAAATATTAGAAAATATGGATGTGGAGTAATTTCTAAGCATGTGCGTAAAAAACAAATGACGCAGTCTGTAAGCGTTATAACATTGTGATGCATAAGAATAAAAACGCACTGCATTTGAGGTAGGAAGTGAAGTAATAGGATATCCTGTTTCCAGAATTGGTACAGTGGGTGTTACTTTCACTTTCACTTTGTAGTCTGTGATTTTTTTTGGACTGTGTGGCTGTGTTTGGACTTGTCTCTCTGTGAATATTGTGAATTTGTCTCGTGTGTGCTCTTTATATTGTCTTTTGGTGTTTTCTAAGTGTCTGTGGTATCCTGCGTAAGTGTATTTTTGTCATTTCTGGTGTCTATTTTTGTCTTTGTACTGTTGGGAGTCTGTTGTGGGTAGTGTTTATTTTTTTGAGCATGTTGGGTAGACCACGTCTCGGTTGAATGGGAGAGGAAGAGCTGGGGGGATTCATTGGGCTGGTGTGCCACTTCTTCCTTTTGATGATAGAAGTAGGTGGCTGGGTGATAGAGGGGTATCACACAGAGGCAAGGAGGCTCCGATGGGCAAAGGTCCTGTACCATCTGCAACGCATATACAACACCCCGCACAATGACCACCAGCTAAAGCACCGTTGGGCTGACCTTGTTGCCAGGGAGCAAGACCTGCTGGACCACCTCGGGATTGTGATTGTTGGCCCTGTTGGTGAGTACAAATTGGAGTAATGTGCACATTTGAATGTTCTGTAGTGACAGTAGCAGATTTGTTCATATGCTGCAGGCAATGTTTTTGGACATGTGGAATACAATAATAGCTACATATTACCGTCATTTGTTGACGCAACAGCTGCACTGAGTTACAAAACACAACTGGGGCCTGTAAATTAGTGCTGCCTTCACGTCAATTGATGATGCAAATGTGGCTCTAACATAAGTTTTAGGCATGGTCTGTGAGTGTACCAGGAAAGACATGTTTTTAATCCAGATATTTTCAAGAATTAATGTGTCCCCCAATTATTTCTGACACTGGATTCTGACACATACGTACCAAGTTCTTTCTAACCTCAGGTAACATCTTAGGCTGATAGTTTGACTTGGTTGTGCCGCAATTAAATGAGGGATTGATGCCAAAAGTAATGCACTTGGGTTCTAAATGTTTGGTGCTACTTTCCATAGCTGTGGCACATAAAATGAAGCAAATGATGCAAATTGAGGAGTAACAACTATCCATGGCCCTCTGTTCATTGTACTTGTGTGTTTTACACTGGTATTCAGCAAAATAGCTGGAACAGAGCTAATGCATTTGCCATCTGTGTTACTCTATAGCCATGAACTTCTCATAAGTTAAGGGATCATCATGGGATACCTGATATTGGGGAATGCATGATCACAATGTATTAAGCGCATGATGATGTGCAAGGGAGCCTTGACCAATTCCATCATACATATAAAGTTCACTAATACTTTGCTAGTTTAGTTTGGCACACCCATGCTGATCTAGTGCAGCATATGTTTAATAACTAACTTCCCAGTATGGAGGCTATCACAGGCATTGGTATACGCTAAGATCAGAAGACCACCATTCCTGTGACTGCTGTCATTCTGAAGGTACATACAAATTGAAATCTACATCGTCATGGTTAACACAGTGGTACATTTGCTAAACCATGTGTTAATAATATCACAGTGTCAGATTGCTGTATAGCCGCTGATCAACCAACTTGGCAAATGTAAGATGGTGAATGTGGCTCACTGTGATTTCCTAAACCCATAAAGGGTACACAGGGCAATGAGTGACACATTTCAGGTGCAATGACTACACCTGTGCCCATGCAGTCTGTCATGGATGACTACAATATACACTGTCAACATACATCTCCTTGTTGTATCCAAATATTAAAACTGGTCAGTCCATGGCTAGCCTCAAACTTTCACCAAATAATGCACATGATCCCTGCCATTATGGTGTCATGGGGGCATATGTGGCTCATGGTACACTGTTAATGTAGCATATGTAACCTAGACACAACACAGGCTCTACATGTAAGGGACCATAGAAAGCATGATAAATCATGACCTTAAATCAACCCACAGGTGCGTCACACAGTAAATGATCGTCCTTTGATGCACAAGCCACAATACCTGAGTGACTGGTTTGCAGTGCTCCAGGATAGTGGCTTTGCATGTCTCTCATTACTACAAATGATGAGAGGAGTACACTCCATAAATGAGTCTGCAAACAATTGATGGAGCATGTTTGCCACCACATGATAGTTAGGGCCACTGCATGTGTGCAGATATGTGTGTATCACTCACTGGAGTGACCAGGTCCGTACATGCTTGCAGTGGTATGTCTGTTGCAGTATCATCATGCCTGAGAGGTAGCCTCATGGAGCATTGCAGAAATACATATTAGGATACTGAAAAATCAATATCACATTTGATGGGTATGAATGTACAGCCAACTTCACACACACTGTAAATTACATATATCCTGTCCATTTCACATTTGAAGGGCAATAGCAGAGGACCACAGCTATTTCACACGTACATGTTGGCAACATGGTTCATTGCAGCATATGGCACACAACAAAGACACCATCATTCAATATGGAGAAAAAAATGCCTCAATGACGAGGCATTGGATGTGCTATTGCATTGGTAACAGGAATGTTACCCAGACCCTTGACAGCAGTAAGTGTGACATCAGTTATCTTTGCAAGGAGTATATGTGACAAGAAATCCATGTAAGCAACAAATGGATAGCACAAGTGCCCCAGGTATGACTAGCATTGCTCACAAGACATCCCCTGCACATGCCATCCCAGGTCATAGGTCATGCCATTGCCATGTTTTCTGTCTCTCCCTACCCTGCTCTAGGGGGCCTGGAAATGGACTATTTGTACCCAGATAATCCCACATCTACACACACCCAGACTCACATTCTGACTCCAGTGTGCTTCCCTCTTTAGTATGGTATGCCATAGTCATTGTTCATCTGTCTGCATGGACTTCTGGTTGGATAATGCACTGCCTTGTAGTCTGTAGGACTTGTTATCACCTGTCCATTGCTTCCCATGTTAAAGGTACTGTTGGCCCTTTAAACTTGATTTTCACCTACAGGACTTGTGAGAGACTAAAGCTGCACACACCTGTGAGCACCTCCATGCTGACCAGAAATTTGAACATGCACTGCCCTTTCACTGCCTGGAACGGCATAGAAATTGCCATTATATGTATATCACTGTTATGCATTGCAGTACAAATCACTCTTTGTAACACAGGCCTTGGGTTATTGTGTAATGTTGCAGCACACAGGACAAAAACAGTATACATTTTCCACAGTGTTGTTCCAGCTTTGACCAGTCTCAGTCTGCTCACTGTGTATTTGCCTTGTTCTTTTTTGTTCCTGATTGACCCTGCATCCTGTTAGCCTGACTGGGTGCTGTCTTTGCGTTACCATAAAGGTTCCCTGAGGCTACATTTGTCTCATAGTTGGGTTCCATGCCCTCACTTTCTTCCTAGGGTATTGTGTCAGGTAGGTCTACAATGAATAATCAAATACATTATATAGCATAATCAGTTTATTTATTGTATCATGGGGTGGAACTTGTTTTCAAATAGCCTAATCACGGCCCATCTCTTGTCTAGGTTTCATGTATGCATGAGTGACAGAAAGTGACAGTGTACCATGGCTGTATGCATGGATTGGGTATTGTGACTCCAGCACAACAAACAACGTTTGATAATGTGCATGAAATGTCAACACATGTTTGTACCCTGACGGTCCACACACTTATTCACATAGGCCCCAACATACTGATGGGGCTTGCGTGGTGAATTGCTGTGAGATTAATCAGCACAGAGGCACTGATGTTCCCGGCTGCAGTGGGAAGTTTAGAGGCCACCCTGTGTACAAATGTTGTGAGGAAACCTGTCGGTTTAAACTTCCTGATCCATTAACTTTGTGAGCACACCAAGGTTGCCCTGTTGTCTGTCTCATAAAACTTCTGCAGTGCCATAGCTGGACTATTCTCATACGTGTTCTCAATTCCTCTTCAGCTTTGATTCAATTCAGCTGTGAAGGATACTTTGTTAATGCAGGGAATGGCTCCACAGACTCATGACTAGACCTGCACGTAACTGTGACAACATGGACCCCATTAATGACACAGGCTACACATGGGCCCACACACCTGAACATAGAAAGCATGATAAATCATGACCTTAAATCAACCCACAGGTGCGTCACACAGTAAATGATCGTCCTTTGATGCACAAGCCACAATACCTGAGTGACTGGTTTGCAGTGCTCCAGGATAGTGGCTTTGCATGTCTCTCATTACTACAAATGATGAGAGGAGTACACTCCATAAATGAGTCTGCAAACAATTGATGGAGCATGTTTGCCACCACATGATAGTTAGGGCCACTGCATGTGTGCAGATATGTGTGTATCACTCACTGGAGTGACCAGGTCCGTACATGCTTGCAGTGGTATGTCTGTTGCAGTATCATCATGCCTGAGAGGCTGGACTTTCAGATTTAATGTTACACACAGTAATTTTATTTGGAAATGTTGTACAGTGCACAGACATTGAGCACATTTCTCCCTTCCATGCTTTACAGGTGGATCTGCCCCCTACACAATCGGAGAGGTGGCTCGATTTGCAGACCCAGACATATCCAGTAAGTGTTGGTATTTCAGTTCTGTGTTGTTTTTGCAGCTGTTGTGTGAGCGACTCCTGTGTTTTGGACACATAGCAAGGTATGATGTGCTTGTAAATGATTGGATATGTTACTTGAGTGCACTATCACTTTTTTTCCATCTTTGAGTTGGACAATCATTAGCGTATAGTCATATTTTTGGATTGTAGTGCAGCCCTGTAGGCATGGCCATGTGAATAGGATGACACTTGTTGTTAAATTTTTCATAAAGAAAATTTAGCAGTAGGCCATATTTATGATTTAGTCAGCAAGTCAGACCCTGAATCTCACAGAATAGGGATGCCAAAGTCTTACTCACAGACTGGAGCCTCCCTGTTCACTAATGAACATGTTCAACTGTATGTTTGACTTCCTAGCAGCATGTAGCTTCACATGTTGTGCTACGTGTATGTGGCACTTGAGTACAATGTCATAGGTGTGCATGCAGCTCATGGCCAGATGTGTGCTTGCATCTATCTGCTTGTAAGACATGTATTAGTGGTATTAAATGAAGTTGACAATTGTCTGCATTTACAAACATAAATGTGGATGGGATTGTCCAAGGCTTGGGTATATCCTAGTTGGACATCCTCCTTACCTGTGGTGGACTGCCCAAACCTATGTACAGCTGTCCAGAGCTTCCTGGGTGTCCTAGATGATGGAAAGTATTTGTTGCTTGTCCATCCCCCCCGAGGCACAGGCTTAGGGTTATGTAATGTGTACATAGGAGTGATGGTCCAAGTTTAGTACACAGACATGTAAATCTGTAAATCACTTGTCCAAAACTAGCATACCCACTCATGATTAGCAACTGCATTCCATCTTGGCAATTCCATTTATAAATCACAGATCTTGTGGCCCTTGATTGTCATCCAGAAGATAGTCATAAGTTGGCCTGTCACATGTGGAGGACTTGAAGCATTTTTTACGTGACAAATGGCTGAACATTGATGCATAGGTCATTTAAGTTATTACACATCTTTTAGAGCATTGCTGTGCTGTTAGATAGGACCTTTGTAAGCTGAGTTGGAATGTACTTCCTCAGGGACAATCTGTGATCTGTATGGTGATATGGCCTGTTTCAGCTACATTAGATGTATTGTCTGATTTACTTCAGTAGCTACATCACACAATGAAGTACCTAATGTTTGGTTTGATCTTTTTTAACAGCATCCAGATTCTGGAGTTTCAGCGTTGGGCGATGTGTTAACGCCACATTCTGGATGTGGAGTCTGGGCTCCGCCACATGGCACGGCATTATCACCATGAAAGAGCCTCTGGGGTATGGAGGGCATTTGCTCAAGGGGGCCCTTCGGTGTCCACAACAGCCGCCACCACCAGCACCACCACTACCACCCAGGTGGCACCACGCATATCAGGCACCACTGCAGGACAATTGACCTCCACTGCTCCCAGAACTATGACAGCACCACCTGCACCTCCTCCTACAAGCATGGCACCAACATCCGGACAAACTTCTACAACTGGCACCCAGACCACCCCTGCTGCAGTCATTGACCCTGCAGATTTCCAAAGGATGCAAAGTGACATGCAGCGTATGTTGAGGAAAATGAACAGGCTGCAGCAGGAGGTGGCACAAATTAATAAGAGGGTGCGTGACATCAAGAAGACCCTGCGGAGGGCGAACTTATGAAAAATATGGCCTCTGCCTTGAATCCCTCCCCCCTCTTTCCTGGTTCTTTTAATTAGTAGGTTTAGGGGGCTTAGTGTTAGGTTAGAATAGGCTGTTTGTTTAGTTAGTAGTAGTGGGTTGGTGGTGGGGGTATGATCATTTTAATATGTGTTTTATTATGTGTAATAGATGATGTTGGGATTTGGGGATTTAAAAAAAAAATACAAAAATGTATAAAAATACAAAAATATATATATCTGTTTAGTATAAGATAGTATGTGTTTAGGTTAGTATATGTTGTCCTCCGTGTGTCCCGTCTTATAAGAGAGTTGGGGGTTTAATGTTTAGAGTGTTTAGTTAAATGTGATAAGTAAGTTTAGTTTAGGTTAATTAGGGCCCGTTGTGGGTAATTTGTAGTTAGGATAGGTTTAGTTAGTTAAGGTGTTTCCCCAGGTTTTATCTTCCTTTTTTACTGTTAAACAAATATTTATGTACTCCTTTGCAGTATGTGTCAAATGCTTAGGGATCAGGGCCTTGCCATGGCTGAACAGTGTCTCTTTAGTATTTGCATTTGTGTCCCATCCTGCAACCAATACCCATTTGAGCTGTTACATTGGCAGCTACACCAGAGCTATTTTGCTAAGATTCTGCCATCCATTGCACCCACCACTAAAGGTTACTATGGATCCCAAAGTGTTGTTAATTTTTGATGTATGTTTTAAATCTCACATACTTTGGGACAAGATTTAGTATTGAGGACACTGTGTTACGTCTGCCTGCAGCCTGATGTTCAAGTGAAGCCTCATAAGATGAGTGGTTGTATGATCTCATGTAGTATGGTATACATAACTCACACCTATCATTTGTTACATTGTTCAGCCAGGTTACTTATTTGTACGTACACTCATACACATCCATTCCTGCTGTATGGTGTGTGTTGGGAAAATGTTGGGTCAACTGTCACATACGTAAAGATTGGCTTGAAGAAAAATTTGAAAACAATAATTTTTGGCTTAGACATCCCTTGAGAAAGACTTATTCTGTCCAACACAACATTATACTGTTTAGTTTCTATTTACCTCAGAATTAACCCTCAGGAAGGGCATATGATGGTACAATCCAGAGCACAGTGCATAGTTATCAGCCCATATTCTTTCAGGGCAGTTGTATTGGCATTCTATAAACATTGCCATGAGGCAAACATCACTGATCTCCCTTGTGGTTGATGTGTCACATTACACAGAGACAAAGTGGTTGTGCAAGTGCTATTTATTATAAAGTGCTGTATTGCTATATTTACATTGTCCATGATTGTGAGTCCAATAGTGTGACACCTTTCATTGTGATCCTACACAAGTGCAAAAGGACATGTCATTGGACATGCTGGGGTGAAGTGTCAGACAGTGCAGAGGGACATGATTTGCCAATGAGGTAGTGAGAGACAATCACAGGGCAGAGTGACAAGATAAACAGTGGGCTGGGGAGCCGCTGCTGCAAGACTGGCATGTTACAAAGCACAGGACCTTGGTTATAAGTGGCTATGTGGCAGGGACTAGTGCTACCGGGTACTCTTGCGGGTGAAGGTGATCTGCTCCATGTCTTCATCTTCTGATGTGTGTGTTGTCTCCTCTGCCCTTGGTTGTGGTGGTTGTGAAGGGGCAACACACACCTCAGTGTTTGAAGATGTGGAGTCAGACATCCCGGTAGCAGCCAACTGTGGGGCTATTAAGGGCAGTACTGCAGCAAGGAGGAGCTGCTGGTTCTTAAGAATAGCAGCCACATCACTGTGGTAGGCAGGCAGGTCAGCCCTGAGGGGGTCAATATTACATTTCTGCACCCGTTGAAAAGTTTGTTCTTGGAGGTGTTGTGTCAACTCTCTTACAGCTGTGCTGATTTCCTTCACACTTTTTTCTAGTTCTTGCAAGATTGATGTTCACCCTTGCATGGCTGCTGCCTGTTCTGCCGTTGACATCATGCACAAACGCACCCCCTCTAGGCTGGCTGCCATATTTTCCATCCCCACCCGTACCTCCTTGGCCAGCTCCTGCTGTACTCCAACTACAGTTCTCTCAAAGCTGGTGCCAGTGTCGTCAGAGTCCTCAGCTGGGTTGGAGCTGGCAGGTCGTACAATTGGTGGTGGGTGGGTCCTCTGTGATGGCTGCTGTATCTGTGCTCCTCCTTGCGACTGAAGGTGGGGTCTGAAGGGTCCCAAAGACATCTTGGAGGGTCTACTGGCTGATGTTTGTCAGCTCATCATCCATGTCATCACGGAAGTCCAGGACAAGCATATCCCCAGGAGAGCCATTGTCCTCTCCAATGAGATATTGTACAATTAGTGTGTCTGTGTTGTGGGATTTGTAATGTGACATGCCTGCCTTCTTATTTGTTGCACATTGTGATCTTGGTTCCTAATCATTAATCCTGTCTTTAATATTAGCATACTCCCAGGCCTATGCCCCACCTGCATGTCACATGTAGTGTGGTCAGTTTGGGGACTTGTCAGCATCACAGCCTCTAGGTGTTGTTTCTGGCCAAATTGTATATTGCCACCTTCTTGTCCTACTCAACCCTCCGTCTACTTCCATTCTCATGGAGAGGCCTTGCACTGGCTGTGGTTGCTCTGAAGGCACTTGCACCACACTTACCAATCTGGAACTGAGCCAGTCTCAGATATTTTACATCCAGCTATATGTTGCTGAGACGTAGCATATACTATGTATAGCATTGGCATGGCACACTACAGATGTCAGCATTGGTAGTGTGTAATGTTGATGTTGGGGAATGTGTGCTACATTGGATTGCACTGATGGTCCTAGCAGTGATCCAGTTCCTCCTCTGACTGTGAGGGTGAATTTCACTAGCTGGTGAAATATGTCTTCTCTCTCAATGCTGTTGTCTGAGCAGTATGGCCTTTGGGATGTTGCATGGTGTCATTGGAGCTATTGTGACCCAGGCACAGGGTGGACCCTGACATATGCATCATGGGTATGACATTAGTGCTGTGTACCTCATAATGTTTATGATAATGGCTGATGTTGATAGCAACTATGGACATTCACATTTGACAGGATTATAACCTTTTTTATTGATTACAGGGGATTGATAACGTTGTCATCCTGAACCCTCTAATTTGGGTATGTTTGATCCATGGGGACGTTACTGCCATTAGCTACTTGACCTGCACACACAGCAGAGGTGGTAGTGGCAACTGTTATCAATGTTAAAATCCACTTGCAAATATGGTCTGAGACTGTTAACTGAGCCCTAGTTCATGTAGGGAGAATACCAGCTGTTGTGTCACAGCAGGCCAGTTTTATGTTGTACCCTAACCTCCTGGACTGGCTTTACCTTTCCAACATCCTTGGCATGGCAGCATACCCCCATGCAAAGGTTGTTGGTGTAGGGTAGTACTGTGTCCCAGGTTTCCTCTGAACAGCCCATGCCCCCGTGCCGTGCCCCTTTACCCATGCCACTCCCTGAATATCATGACTTACATGCACTGTGTAGTAGGTATGTCCCCTTCCCTGCTTGCAGTTAACATTTGTGCATTTTAATTCCTCATGGGACTTATCCTGCATCTGTGTTGTCTCCTGGTAGTCTGCGCTGTCCTGTCCTTGAATCCTTGTGACGATCTTCTCAGGGATAATGGCTGCCACCATCTTCTCCATGTGGTCCAGTGCCTCCTGCGGTGCTGGACTCCCACCTCCAGTCTGCAGTGCTGCCTTCCTGGCCATCTTTTCCTTGGTCCTGCACTTGCAATCATGCCAGCTTTCCTTGCACTCGATGACTGTTCTCCATACTTCTGCCACACTGTTTATCTTGTCAACAATATGTTGCCATATTGCCTCTCTTCTACTAATTGGCAACTTTGAGGTGACAAAAAGTTGGTGCTGGTGTTCAGTCACCTCTTTCACCAGAATTTCCTGCTCCTTCGTACTGAAGCAACACTTTCTTTTCTTCTTCTCCCTCTCATGGGTCTTGTGTGGGTCCTCCTGGCTGGTTCTTGGTCTGTTGTCATCATCCTGGGGTCTGTCCAAGCATCTGGAAACCATTTTGGCTCACCTTAGCACATTTTGCAGTGTTTGCGCCACTTTTTGACGCTATTGCGTCAAAAAAAGGCACGTATCCGGTTTGCAACGTTGTATACCAGCTCACAGTAATTTTTGCTGCGTTAACGTTGTTTTTCTTTACGACGTGATGAATTGGTTTGAGTAAAAAAAAAGACTCACACCAGTGGTTTGCACCGCCGTGCGTTGAAGTATAAATTTGATGCCCGAGCGGCGCAAAGAAATGGTGTTAGCCGACAGTAAAATATTTGACGCAAAACTGCATCGGCGCAGTTTTGCATCAAAAATTATAAATATGGCCCTAAAGGTGTAGTTGAGTTCACTTTTGGGACATTATAGAAACTGGGGTAGATAGTCTCAAGACAGTTTCTGTCACACCTGCTGGCATTGGCCTTGCCACCTTGGCCGCTTGTCCCCCTAACATGGATAAGTACAGGCAGCCAATCTTAATAAATGGTGTTGAGGCCCAGGCCTACAGGGACACAGGTGCCAGTATCACTTTGGTGAATGAAAACCTGGTGTCACCTGCACAACACCTCTTTGGACAGAAGTACCAAGTTGCTGATGTCAATAACACCACCCAGTCTCTCCCCTTAGCTGTAGTTAAACTTAGTTGGGGTAGAGTTACTGGCCCTAAGCAGGTGGTGGTATCACCTAGCTTACCTGTAGATTGTCTCTTAGGGAATGACCTAGAGGCCTCAGGTTGGGCTGAGGTAGAGTTTAGTACCCATGCATCCATGCTGGGTATCCCTGAGGAATTGCTTCCTCTCATTTCTGGTGAAATGAAAAAGCAAAGGAGAGAAAAAGGCCCAAAATCTCAGGATCCCTCTCCACCAAGAGGTAAGAAGGGTATCAAAGTATCCCTATCCCACCCTGTCACTAAGGATACCATCCTTGTGGTGGGAGAAACCTCTCCTGGGGTGGAGCATGTACCAAAAGAGCCATCAGCTACCACAGCTAGACTCCCGGAGGTAAAAGAACCTCTCTGTGGAACTACTAATCCAGATGTGCAAAACTACACCATTTTGGTAAATATGGAGTACCCCTTAAACCCTCCCAGAAAATTTTTAGGGCAGCAGCCCTTCATTACCTCTAAACACTTAGGACAGCAGCACTGTCCTGATGTGGAGCTTATAGGACAGCAACCCTGCCCTGCTCCAACTCAAGAGAAACAGCAACCCTGTTCTCTCCTACAGCCTTACGGACAACATTTTTGCCCGGCTATGGCTTTATTGAGACAGCATCCCTGTCTAGCATTTCCTGCATTTGACATAGGCCCAGTGGGCCAGCCCCACTGCCCAACTTTAAAACATACTAATAGGAACTCTGAGAATGTATACTCACACTGTTGGTTAGTTATACATATCCAAACAGGGTGGTTTACATCCCCACAGTGAAGTAACCATATAGTGGATGATAAAGGGAGTAACCACTCTATTGCAGATCTACTCTCCACTTTTCACCACTTAGACAATAAAGTCTCAACTGGCCAAGGTTAGCCTTACTGTCCTTCGTTTTAGGGGGTGGGGGAGTAGTCTCTTTCTAGCATGGTTACCCCCACTTTTGGCCTGTTTGTGAGTGTGTGTCAGTGTGTTTTTACTGTGTCACTGGGATCCTGCTAGCCAGGACCCCAGTGCTTATAGATAAAAACCTATATGCCAGTGTATTTTGCCTGTCTCCCTGGGATCCTGCTAGACAGGACCCCAGTTCTCATAGTTTGTGGCCTAATGTCTATGCCAGTGTAGTGCCTTACTGTGTCACTGAGGCTCTGCTAATAAGAACCTCAGTGCTTATGCTCTCTCTGCTTTTAAATAATTTGTCACTGTAGACCAGTGACTACATTTACCAATTTCAATTGGCATACTAGACCCCCCTTGTAAGTCCCTAGTATGTGGTACTTAGGTACCCAGGGCATTGGGTTCCAGGAGATCCATATGGGCTGCAGCATTTATTTTACCACCCATAGGGAGCTCAGACAAACCCTTGCACAGGCCTCTCATTGCAGCCTGAGTGCAATAGTGCACACACTATTTCACAGCCATTTTCACTGCACTTAAGTAACTTATAAGTCACCTATATGTCTAACCTATAATTGCTGAAGGTTAGGTGCAAAGTTACTAAGTGTGAGGGTACTCTTGCACTAGCAAAGGTGCCCCACATAGTTCATGGCCATTTCCCTGGACTTTGTGAGTGCAGGAACACCATTACACGCGTGCACTACATACAGGTCAATACCTATATGTAGCTTCACCATGGTAACTCCGAATTTGGCCATGTCTAAGATCATGGAATTGTCCCCCCATTCCAAATCTGGTATTGGGGAGCCAATTCCATGCATCCTGGGGTCTCCACCATGGACCCCCAGTACTGCCAAACCAGCTATCTTAGGCTTGCCCCGCAGCTACAGCTGTTGCCACCTCACAGACAGGGTTCTGCCCTCCTGGGGTCTGGGCAGCCCAGACCCAGGAAGGCAGAACAAAGCATTTCCTCTGAGAGCAGGGTGTTAAACCCTCTCCCTTTCAAAATAGGTTTTACATGCTGGGGAGGGGTAGCCACCCCCATCTTCTGGAAATGCTTTGAAGCGCACAGATGGTGCCCTCCTTGCATAAACCAGTCAATACCGGTTCAGGGACCCCTTCTCCCCTGCTCTGGTGGGAAACTGGTCAAAAGAAAGGGGAGTGACCACTCTCATGTCCATCACCACCCCAAGGGTGGTGGCCAGAGCTCCCTCAGTGTGTCCCAGACTTCAGCCATTTTGCTTTGCAAGGTGTGTGGGCACTCTGGAGGGCTCTGAGTGGCCAGTGCCTGCAGGTGACGTCAGAGACCCCTCCTGATAGGTCCAAACCTGATAAGGTAGCCAATTCCCCTCTCAGGGCTATTTGGGGACTCTCCTGTTGGTTCTCTTCAGATTCTGCTTGCAAGTTTCCTCCAGGAATCCTCTGCAACAACTTCAGACTCTTCTGACCTCGGATCAACCGCAGCCTGCTCCAAGAAACATTGTAACTGCAACAAAGTGTCTACAAGAGGCACTTTTCTTCAGCAACCTCAGCTCCAAATCAGCAACTACAATAGTTTCCACAGTGTGCATGCTCTGGGGACTCCCTGTCTTCATCCTGCACCAGAAGGACCGAAGAAATCTCCTGTGGAGTGATGGAGTCACTCCCCTGCTCCAAGTAGGCACCTTCCAAGGTGATGACTGGTACACTGGGACTCCTCTCACAACAATGACCGTGCTCCTAAGGACACAGAAGGTGGGCATCTTTGACATAGATTGTCCTGAGGTCCTGCTGGAACAATTTGGAAGAGGTAAGACCTTCCCTTCCCCGAGAACAACGGTACCCCTGTGTACTGTGTCTTCTTCACCTCCTGAGGCCTCTGTGCACTCTTTGCAAAATTCCTTCATGCACAGCCTGGCCCAGGTCCCCAGCACTCCATCCTGTGACACTCAACTCGCTGAGTTGTTCTCATGTGGCGTGGGACCTTCTTTTGTTGTGCTGCATCAACCATGTTTTGCACCTCCTTTAAACCCAGATCCTGTGGCTTCTGGGGGTGCTAGCTGGCATCCGGAGGGCTCTCTAAAATGCAGAGAGCTCTCTCTTTCTCCCCAAACAGATTCCTCCTGGGTCCATCCAGCGCCTTTTTGCCCAAAAATGCACTTTTGACGTAGCCAAGGCTTGTTGGTGCCTTCCAACATAAAATCTTTTCTGCAATGATTTTCCCGCCGTGGGACATTTTTTTTTTATCATTCAGGAACCCACTGGCCTCTTCCAGGGGTGCATTTCTGCTGTCTTCAACTAACCAGGGACCCTTCTTTTGCACCCTCTTCTAGGTTGGCAGGGGCTCCTGTCCTCCCTGGAACTTCTTTCGACTTCTGGACTTAGTACCCTTCCTTTGCAGGTCTTCAGGTCCAATAATCCAGCAATTGTTCTTTGCAGACTTCGTTGGCTGCTGCAAAATCCCCAAAACGATGTGTAGTGTGTCCTAAGGAAACATGCTGTACTTTACTCCTGCTTTTCTGGGCTCTGGGGTGGGGTAATGTATTACATATACTGTATTCTTACTCTCCCAGTGATTCTGCACACACTACACTTGTCTAAGGGAGAGTTTGTGATTCACATTCCACTTTTTTAGTATATGGTTTGTGTTGCCCCTAGCCCTATTATCTCCCAGTTCATTGTATAGGATTTCCTACTGTTTGCATTGTTCTATGACTATTTACTTGTCTAGTTTTGGTGTCTAGTGTATATATTGTGTATAATACTTACATCCAGAAGGAATATTGTCTCTAAGATATTTTTGGCACTGTGTCACTCAAATAGATACCATTATATTTGGTAACACAGAGTATTGTCTTTACTTGTGTATAAGCACTGTGTAACTATAAGTGGTATTGCAGGAGCTTTGCATGTCTCCTAGTTCAGTCTGACGCTGCTCTGCTATAGCTACCTCTATCAGCCCAAGCTGCTAGAACTCTACTACATTTCACTAATAAGGGATAACTGGACCTGTAAGTACCCAGGGTACCCACTAACAAACCAGGCCAGTCTCATGCAGTGTGCCTTCCATCTTGTGAAGATCTCCAAGGGCTTGATATAGAGCTTGCCTCCTGTTGTTTGAAGTCTCAGGGACAGCAAAGACTTCTCTCTGCCAGCACCTGGAGTCTCTGGAGAGACTCCTACTCTGCCCTGGTGTGCCCATCCAGTTCCTGGGACCCTGAAAGGAGAAGCTGGCAGCCTACGAGGAAGAAATCCACGCACAGGACGTCATGCGGGGAAACTATCAACGCAACTCTGATCTGCGGCTCAAAAATAGACGCGCCTCCTGCTTCGTGGCTGAAAATCGACACTGGCCTGCAACGCAACTAAAGAATCGACGCACAGAGCTGGGGAAACGACACACAGCATTGCTGACGGAAGCTGGTGATATCGCAAC
This sequence comes from Pleurodeles waltl, assembly GCF_031143425.1. NCBI lineage: Eukaryota > Metazoa > Chordata > Amphibia > Caudata > Salamandridae > Pleurodeles > Pleurodeles waltl. The sequence goes on from NC_090447.1 coordinate 785,370,712, forward strand.
CCGGGCTGCGTGGTTTTCGGATCATCATGCAGCTGGATTTCTGACGCAAGTACCGCTGGGCGTGTAAAAACAACACAATGCCTTCCCGGACCCGAGAGTGCTGACCAGACCGACGCATCGCTCTTCTGCGGAGAGAAACAACGCGCCTCAACCCAACGAAAGGAGAAAAGACACAAGGTCCCGCTTGTGAGTGGAATCGATGCATCGCAAGCCCCTTGTGACGCACACTCGCCCGTGCAAGGTTATTTTTGACGCACCCAAGGTACATTTTTGCACTAACAGTTCTAGTGTGTGATTACAACTACATGAAGACTCTTTTTGCTTTTTCATTGATAACTTGACTTGTGTATTGTGGATTTTTGTCGTTTTGGTGTTGTTTTGTTTACATTTTGGTCTTGTTTAGTTTAGATACATATTTTCTTTTTTTCTAAACCTGTGTTTTGTCATTTTGTAGTGTTTTCATTAAGTTACTGTGTGTTTGTACAAATACTTTACACCTAACACTCTGAAGTTAAGCCTACTGCTTGTGCCAAGCTGCCAAGAGGGTAAGCAGGGGTTAGCTGAGGGTGATTCTCTTTTACCCTGACTAGAGTGAGAGTCCTTGCTTGGACAGGGGGTAACCTGACTGCCAACCAAAGACCCCATTTCTAACAGGGCAGTATAGCCAAACAATGTAATGCTTCTACACATGTGGAAATAACAAGTACCCCACATAGTACTGATGTTAGGGTGTGTATCAGTGTTTGGCTGTCTAAAAAGAGAACCAAATTGTTCTAGTGTTTCGTCAGCTAAAGCCTTATCACATTTCTTTACCAAACCTCCCTAATAACTATACCCCAAATTACTGACAGAGATCAATACAACTGTACCCAGTCATGGAACCTTCCACTTACCATGACCAAGTATCAGTAGGCATGCTCCTCACCTATGTCAGTCTTGACACAGATGCACATTGGCCAGCAATGAAGAAACACAGTGACAGCTACTTACAAATTAAATAGGATCATTATCATACAAATGAGAAGGTTAAGGTGATGGACTATACAGGATGACATGTGTCAGGGACACAAGGCCACACACATGACACCATGGGACCCAGACAACATAGCACACAGGTCTATTGTGTGGAACAGTACACTACCACCCTACTATCCTGGCAGTCTGAGCATGGAACTCAGACACCACCAATGTGATGCCAAACAGTACCTGAATCCATCCATGTTCACTTCACGTCAGTCCTGCAAATCCCACCAGCCTGTGACACAATTCAGATTTGAGCACATGAGGATGACATTGTGAAGAAATCTGCAAAGTAAAATTTAATACAAATGGTATAGGCAGGTAATGGTAATGAAGAGCCATAAATACATGTTCCAAATACAATTGTCACACTGGCTGGGCAGTGTCACAAACAATAACAAATGAGATCATCAAGGTAGCACAACTCCATTTACACTTTTGCATGCACACCTAAGCTATGTCCTGCTAACCAACTAATGAGTTGGCTGATGGTCCTACTAAGACTCTTCACAAACTTCTGTAAGCCCTCCAAATACCTAGTCAGCTGAAGTACTGATTTATGAGAGCTGCATGCCTGTCTCTACCTACATCCTCAACACTGTCATCCTCACTTGGCAAATCTGCATTCGCACCCACTGGAACTGGTGGCTTCCCCTCATCTGGTATATATGGGATCTGAGGCCTCACCGCAAGGTTGTGGAGCATGCAGCAGGCAACAATGATTTTGAAGACTTCTGCGGGTGAGTAGAGGAAGGCTCCACCTGACTTGTCAATGCAATGAAATCTGGCCTTTAGGAGCCCGAAAGTCCCCTCAACAACATGCCTTGTCCTTCCGTGGGGCTTACTGAAGCGAACTTCCCCTAGCATGTTTGGGTACTTCACTGGTGTCAACAACCAATGGTTTTGGTAGCCAGAATCCCCTGTAAGGAACCGTTACATGCGTGCAGACATTAATATTGGACATCCAAACATTTGGCAGCAGACATCAGATACTCACACATATCACATATGACTTACGAACCAGCCAGTCCCTCTCATTGTACTGTTGTGTCATCATCTGTGGGTTATTGCTGTTCCACATGATGAAGGCATCATGAACTGAACCTGGGTACTTGATACATATTTGGGAAATGTAGCCATCCGCCAAACAGTCATCTTGAACATTGATGGAGTGGAAGTTCTTCCTGTTCCTATATACCTGTTCATTGCCATTTGGGTGAACCAAGGCAACATCCGTTTTATCAATAGCTCCCACCACATATGGGATGTGTGCCAAAGCATACAGATCTGCCTTCACATTGGCCAAATCCTCCCATTGTAGAAATCTGATGTAGCTGTCAAGGTGTTTTGATAATGCAGATAGTACATCCTTCAAGATCAGATTGAACATAAGCTGGGACATGCCTGCAGTTAGGGCCACCGTATTCTGAAAAGACCCAGTGGCTAAGAAATGCACCACTGACATGACTTGTACAACGGGTGGTATGCTATTTGGATGACGAATGACGGGCATCAGATCTGGCTGCAACTGATGACACACATCCATGATTGAATGCCTATCCAGGCAGTTGATCTGGATGACATGTCGCTCCTCCATAGTCTGCAGGTCTGCTAGTGGACGGTACACTGAAGGTTGTCTGACTCTTCTCATTCCATGGTAACTAGATGAAGCAATACAAGAAGGTATGTTGATCAGTCATTGTGTCCATTGTAAGTGTGAATTCAAGCATGTCACACATGACACATGGATATGCCATATGATGAAGTTAAACATGGTGTTGTATAGCCATTTTAGTTATATCTCCATGCACGTTATTTTAGCACACTAGGCCTGCTGCTGTGCACTTTAACCTAGATATATTTTATTCGGCTTTGTTTATTATTTTAACAACAGCCACATTTGCGGTCTTGTTTTATTTCTCTCTATCTAGCTGTTCTTTGCCTAGGCCAGAACTGCGTTTTTAGCCAAGACATTTCTTTCACTCTGTGCATTTCTCAAGGCTGCAGTAAGGTAGGTTGCTGGTAAACATGGTAACCCTTTGTCTCTGGTATTCATAGAAATCTACACATTCTTACGTAGGGACATTTTCTCAGAACATCAGCTGTTTTATTATAAAAACACTTCTCTGTCCCATACACCTTAGAGGGAGATTCCAGCCAGATGACCATGACTGTATGCTGATTCCTGAATGATTTGCTACAGCTGCTTATGCAGACTTCAGGCCTCTTGCTCGGGTGTAAGGGATGATGTCTTCCTATGGGAACCTGAAGGGCAGAACTAGAGCTTAACATGCTGTGCTCTAATATAGCCTAGGTAGGAGTCATAGTGGTGACTTTAGTGACAATATGGTAGTGTTATTTTCATGCTTCATTCTCCTTGTCACAACTTTAATCCTGTTCTGCTTCATCGTCCTGGTTATTGCAGTACATGCTTTATTATCTAAGATGCAGTTACTTAATTAAAACCTAATTTAAACATGTACTGCCTCTGATTCTCCTTGTATATGTGAGACTTATGTTACTGAGAGAAACGGATGCGATCTGAGTGACCACGATTTCCCTGAGGAGTCAATTGTGTCATGGGCTTGGCTGCCCATCATCCCTGCTCTTGGGCAGAGATGAGGCACTGCTAGTTAGCCGGAGCAAAACCAGGATTAGGCTGACAGGTTTCTCCTGTAGTGGGTTAGATTCAGTCCCCCACACCGCAGGTGATTCTGCTGCTCAAATCCAGTAGTCTCATTAGAATAATGAGAGCCTACGCGACAATGGTACACAGGACATACTCAGGTAAATGAAGGCCTATTGCTGCAATGTTATCCCCTTACCTCAATTATGACTAGTAAATGGATACATATGTTACTGAAAGTCTCAATGATAATGACATTCAAATCATGTTTCATACATGATAGACACTGATACCATCTATCCAATTGCCATGAGGGTGCAGATCATGCCACTAATGATACATGACTCACAAATCAGGTATCTCACAACATATATATTTAATCAGATGTTAAATACATGGTTGATCAAAGCTACCAGTGAATACTGTGGCATAGATATGTTGGTGACCTTGTGGCTCACCTTTAATAGGATTATTCCAACCATCTAAGGACTTTCAAATGGCAGTTGCCTGACGTACTATACTGGACATTAGGAAATTACCTATGTCGGTTGGCAGAAGTTGTCTTGTCGGTAGGTGGTTACTACCATGGTAGGATTTGCCATTGGAACACATTGCTTCCTTTGGTGGTTTCGGGCCAATGGCGATGTCTGCCAGCAGTGACGTGTCCTACATGGTGGACGTGACTGCCATTTAATACTTAATATCTCACTTGATTCTTGATATTTCTGCCAGCAATACCTCCACAACTTGAGCTCCTGAGTCCTGCCTCTGGGAGCAATCATGCCATGTCCTACAGGAGATAGGACCCCTGCTTTCTCACAGGAGGAGCTGGAGAAGCTTGTAGAGGAGGAAGTCAAGGCTTGGTGACCTGTAAAGTGGCAGGGTGGGTGCAGCACACAGGGGAGTAACATTAAATAAAAAAATAAAATAAACTAAAAACGTACCTCCTCCTTTCCTGCTCAGCTCCTCTCTCCCTTGTCATTGCTGCAGGGAGGCACAGGCTCCCACTCTGCCCTGCGGCCACTCCTGACGCTGCTCAGAGCAGCACCAGGATTGGGTGAGAGCACCCTGGCTGGGCACTCACTCCCAGGCTGACTGGGAGCCTTTGTAGGCTCTCTCCAGCCTGGCAACACAGTGCTGGGATGAAGAGAGCCTACTGCGCATGTTTGTTTGACCAGTCCGAGATGGCTGTCCAAACACACATGCACTCTGACGGGAGTGCTCTGTACAGCCCCTCACTGCCCAACACCTCTGTAGCCCCGCCTGTTTAACCAAGAAGGGATTATACACCTAGTTTATTATCCCCCCTTGGTGAAAGGTTTGCAGCTTCTGCTGCTGGCAGGGGGTGACGCTCCTCCCCCCTCATGGAGGAGCCGCCCCTGGGAGGAGGTCCTACCCAATGTATGGACAGTTCTATGGTGCACCGGAGGAGCAGGTAAGTGCGTCATGTGCAGAAATATTTCCTTAGCTCCAGTAGACGTTGTGAAACTAAGCTAAAGCTCATGGGCAACGTTTCTGAATGTGTGCTTCATGTCTGTAGGGTGCCAAAGTTGTGATAGAATGGAATGAGTACCTGTTAATGTACTGACGTTCGGTGAAAGATTGTGAGCCCTGTGACATTGTGGAAAGTGTTTGATGTATGTTCCCTGACTCACCTTGTAACTGTGTACCAGACTCCTCCTGATATTGCATATTTGCAAATGTGTTTGCTGTCTGGTCATATGTGATGACATGACAGCTGGTGCTGTAGATCCATGTTGGCTGCCTGTTTCCACCGCACGTCTGGCCTGACTGCATATGCTCATCTATAAGTGCAGGAGATGTTAATGACAGTCTGTGTTTGCCTTGTTGTACCAACTAATTTTAACACTGCCTGTTGTAGTATGGTACATGTGGACATGACATACTTTCTTATCTATGTCATCCATGCAGGTCAACGCACATCAGAAAAAGGGGATTTGGCATTATATTGCCAAGAAAGTGCAGACCCTGGTGATCCATAGCCATTGGAGCACCCACTGTCGGAAGTGGGGGGAGGATCTGAGACGCTGGGCTCGGAGGACCGCAGAGGCCCAGCTGGGGATGTCTCCTTTTGAGAACAGAGTGCCCGTCAGACACTGACCTCCCCCCCCCAGTGGCCCCCATTTTGGTGTTGGCCTACCCTGAATTGGATGGGTATTTGATGGCAGCACAACAGCCACCAGGGGGTAAGTACAGATCTAAGTCATGTTTGTACCTTTATCAGGTGATTGAGTGAGGGATTTGGATGTTGGCTCTGACAATCGGGTAAGTGTAAAGTTTCACAGATTTCCTGTGTACACATTGGTGTACCATAACTATATATGACACACAGGTGTGCACATAAAAATTTATTTAGAGGCATGCTGCTCAACTATGTTGTTTCTCCTGTACAATTGCTTATAATGATGCACATTATGACTGTGTCATATGTGTCCCAATATACTGCATGTTCTACTTTGGTGATTGTAGATACTTACCAACAGGTAATTCCTCCCAATGTAATGGTGATAAGGTGTGTAGGTCCTTGTGCGCTGTCCTCTGCAATGTCTCAATATGCCTATTTATCTTCAACATAGGGCAGATATATACTATTCAGCACACGTTTACTAATGCTTCCTGAGAAGTGAAAGCAGCATGTGAGACTATGGTGTTCATCTGATGTGTCACATGACCTACATGGTTATCATCTTCACACCTGGTACGAGGTACTCCCCCTTGGTAAGTGAGGGATGTACATAGAGATTTGTGATGCCTCATCAGAGGAGACAACATGTATGTTGGATACCATTGATGGGTTCCAATATTTCTAGGGGCATACATATGTTGATATCAGAAGCTAGGAATGTTACAAACTTGCTAATGTTCTGTGAGTGGAAAGTGGTCACAAAGCATTGTCCTTGGGTATAATGTTGTAGGCATTACAAATGGGCAATAGTAGCTTATTCACATGTACATACTTGACAGATATGTATCAACATCATGTATCATTGGAAAGGTTCAGGGAATAATTAACATTGCAGATTGTTGTTTACTTGCATTTGCTATGAAGGATGTGGCAAATGAGTCCTAGCTGTTTGGGAGACTAATGTTGGCATGGATACGTATGCGGTGCTGGTGTGGTAGTTTGCATGTACATGTGAGTAGTGATGTAAGTGCATCTGGACTTGGAACTTGTAACATGTTAGGCGAACCTTTCATGCTAGCAACACATGTGCTTTGCCCCACAGAGTATTCAACAGACAGCTGTAAGGCTTGACATGTATGATGTGTGTGTAGTGATGTACCCACTCAGTCCGTGGGCCACAATGGACCAATTGCATGATGAGTCAGGTCTGACTGTCATCTAGCAGGACAGTTTGGGTGTCCATATTTCTGGTGCACTCTGATTGACATCTTGTGGTAGTGTGCGGGACATAGGTCAAAGGTAACTTGCCCCTTACTTGACAGCTGATGTTAGTTGTTTCAAGACCAATGACTTAGATGAGTTAGTCCACTATGTTTTTCAATCCATGATACATCATTATTGGTGCAGGTGTGTGTGATGTGTTCTGACTCATCTATCTTATCTAGCGATGAAACGGGCAATTTGATGTCTCACAGAGTTGAATCAGGCTATTGTGTTTGTTTATCAGTATGTGAAATGAAGTAGGTTTGGCTTGTCTACTCCAGGCTTACTTGCCTTTACTTTCCAACATGTGTCATAGCCTGGTACACGACATCAGGTTTAAAGTATCTATATGTGTTGAGTATGTGTTCATGATCCGTCTAACGCAATTTCACTTTCCTAACCTATTGCTTCATTGATGCTAGACCATGTTGTTGGGGATAGCGAGCATGTATAATGTGGCAAAGTCACCTTGTAATGGTATGGTTAGTGTGATTGGTATACTTTATTCATGTTATTAAAATTGTCAGGTAGGTAGCTTAGCTGGTATTTGACAATGTCCATATTGAGCGACAGCCATCCAATTTAGTAGTGACATGATGTTGGCACTTTACTGGCACTTCCTGGGGGTATTGGTCACCAGGATGTAATGTGACTTATGTGTTCTGTATGATGATTAAGTTATCTTGTGAAAGTGCTGTCCATACCTCAATTTTTGTTTTACAGCATCTGCACCGGCAGGAGACGGGGCACAGCCAAGTGGGGAATCTTCTGACCATGGGACCTCCACGAGAACACCAACAGCGAGGGACCTAGTGGCCTGGAGGGCAAGGCAAGTGCCACGGGGGAGACTGGACCCAGTACATCTTTTTTGGAATACTGCTACAGTGGCCACTCCCTAGTGGTGGTGGACCCATCATGGACCACCCCAGTACCATCTCCGTACACAACACCCCATTCTATCACAGCCCTCCCTGTAGCTGCCCACCCAGTTGGCTGTGTCTGCACATCCAAGAGGGTAGGCATCTCCTTCACCACAGGCACCTCTGCCCCAGCCCCTGTTAGCCTTGCTACCCTCAGTTAGGAGGCTAGTGACCTCATGAGGATGATTTCTGTGGGTCTGTCAACCATTGTGAATGCCATCCAGGGACTGTCAACTCAAATTCAACAGAGCAATGCCTTCCTGGAGGGCATTCACGGTGCACAGGCAGGCCTACAGAGATAATTCCATGTTCTGGCCTCCACAAAGACGGCAGCCAGTCAACCTTTGTCTACCATCCCCCGTCCACCATCCTCTTCCCAGTCCAAATCCCCCCTTCCCCGACCCAGCCAAAGCAGATAAACAAACAGGCATGCATTCACCTCAACATCCAAGGGTAGGACAGACAAACATAAACACCACAAAACATACCACCAGCACATACACAGACAACATCCACCTGCAGACACTGCAGCAGTCACAACCTGCCCTGACACCCCCACTACCCCCAGCATCACAGACACAACACCTGGCACACCTGCAGACTCCACACCAACATTCGGTGATCCAGCCACAACACCTATCCTACCCACAGACATCACCCCAGCAGGCCCTCAGACATCTACCCCAGTCACCAAACCCACAGACAGCCACCCACCCACCAGGGCATCCCCCAGCACCTCCACCCCCCTCAGCCCAAGAAACATAAACATCCACACTCACCTACCCAACAGACACCCACCACCCACAAGCCCTACTCCCTCAAAAACACTTCCAAAACATGCACACCGACACATCATAATACCACTACCTCACCATCCACACCTAAACCCCCTTCAGATGACCGTTCTGGTGTGCCCAAAAACCTTTCCTTTACAAGTTTGACCTTTTCCCAAATCCTCCTCCCTTGTGACACAACTAAATTGTTTGATTCCCTCCTCAAGTCCATCCCTTCCACCTCCAAGGCCTCCCTTACCCTCTGCCAACAACCATGCCCTTCCCCGGCCAAGAAGGAGTCCACCCCTCCCAAGCAGAATCGCCCCCCCTCCTAAGCCCAGGCCTAAACCCCCCTCGCAAGCCAAAGCTTAAACTCCCACTCCCACTCCCAACCCTAAGCCCAAACCCCCTCCCCCCTCACTACCCCCTAAGGATCCCTGAGATGCCTGCTTGCTCCCTTTATGCCCCTAATTGGGAGGTTATATGGCAGTCAGGAATCAAGTGGGGCACCATGTGGTGCCTTTGGTGCTGTTTGCAGCAGCTAAGGACTGGCCTATGGCCTTGGACATTGTTTTAAAATTATTGTTTTGACATAAATGTTAAACCGACCAGTTATTGGGTTTAACGTTCCATATTTGTCCTGCATTTCCTTTTCAAGGTTTGAGTTGTTCATGGCTGACATTGGTTGTGTGGCAGTGTTTGTGTGTGTGCTACTTGGTGGTTCCAGTATTGTCTGGGCATTCTGTGAGTTGTGTGCAGTGCTTTTATCCCCCAGGGATTGTGTGTGTTTTGTGTGATGGGTATGTGTATGTAGCTGATTTGTTCTTGTCATGGTGGTGTGTTATGTTATTGTTGTTATGTGTTTGTTGTAATGCTGTGTGGCTTTGTGTGTTTGTCCTGTTTGAGTCTGCGTGTATTGTGCATGGCATAATAGGGTTGATGTCCTGTGTGTGTGTCTGTGATCTGTATGTCAATTGCTAGGTTGTATGATGGTGCAATTGTATGTGTTTCATCAAAGCTGGTTGTACATTGTGTTGTGTGTGTGTGTAGTTCCTGGCCCGTGCCAGATGTGAGTGTTTGACATGTGTACATATTTGTGCAGTTGTGGTGTTGTTGTTACGAATCACTTATTGTGTGTGAATTGGTGGGGCTGGCCCTGTGCTGTGTTGCTGTGCATAAGTGTGTGTGCTTGATGTGTGGTGTGTGTGTGTGTGTGTGTGTGTATGTGTGGGATGCAGTGTGCACACTGTGTATGTGTAGTTGTTGTATGTGTCTGTGTGTGTGTTACTGTACTATTACGTGGCCTTCGCAACCCCCTTCCTACGGTATGTTATGTAACAGTTGTAATTCATACTTTTTACAAATGTAACAGGTGAGTGTGTGTACTTACGGTTGTTGTCTTTGTCGTCGGAGATTATTCCGTTGTCTTTCGGAGAGCAGCAGCTGCGAGATGATGTCTAGTGGTGGTTCCATGGTGGCTCCGGACAAGTATGGCTTCCTGGAGGTGAGTGTCTCCTTTTATATTGTTTGTTTCTGCCTGATATTCTGTGGTGGTCCGACCACAGCGGTTATGTTGGTGGTGTGCTCCCTCTTAACGAGTCCATTGGAAACATGGTCTCTGCTGGGCTGATGGGCTTTACTCGCCGTGGCAGTCTGGCCAGTCAGGCGGTGCCGGCAGTGCCTTGGCGGGATCCTGTGTGCATAACCACCAATGTCCTAATCTGGCTGCTTTCTTTGCCAGCCTGTTGTCGATCGGACTGCCACCACCAACATGGCGGTCCTCAGACCACCAAATTCATAATGGGACCCTCTGTGCTGACACACCTATCCTCTAACGTAAATGGGTGCAAAGCACTGTAACACTATTATCTGTTACTAACTGAGGAAATAAAAAAGGGCTTGAAAATATGTGGGAATCAATGTACCTGCACAAACTATGTAACAATGCAAAAAACTAATAAAATGTTGTTAAAAATAAAAATAAACAAATAGTCACAAAAACAAATATTTATATAGAAACGCAGGATTGATCCTAAATGCCCAATTTGTGTTTTTAAAGACGCTGGTAAATTAAATAGGTTAGTGGATTGGGTAACTCTGAGAGAATGTTGGACTCAGGTCACAGGTGCTGTTTCAAATTTATTACAACTTACAGTTTTAACTACTAAGACTATTACGCTTAGAACAGATGATAAAATGCCACACAAGAATATGAGGGCAGATTTTGGAGCCCCTTGTGCCGTCTAATGACATATAAGCGTCATTTTATTTACACTGATGTGTTGTTAGATGGCCAAAAACGTTGCACCAGATTTACAAAGTGGCTCAATGCATGCATTGCGCCACTTTGTAAACCTTTGCGCTGCATCATGCATGCGCCATGCATAATGTATGCAAAGGGGCTGTTCCCCCATTGCATGGGTGCCAAAAAAATGGCACAAAGAAATCTAAGAGATTTCTTTGCATCATTCTTTTCAGCACTTTTAGCGCCTGCTCAAAGCAGGCGGTTAAAAGGAGACATACCATTATTCATAATGGGCTTCAATGGGCTTTGCAGGATTAGCGTCAACATTTTTAAGCTAATCCTGCAAATCTCCAAACTAATATCAATCTATTTTTGACGCTATTTCCCTAACTACTACCATGGTGCGCTGTATCTTAAATTTGTTGCTCACATGGTGGCGGTACAGGGGTGCTAAGGGGCACAAGAAAAGTGGTGCTGCACTGGGTGCAAAACGACTTTTCTGAAATCTGGCCCATAGTTTTCATATTTAGCGCTATTGCAGAGGGAGTGAATATAACACTAGAGTGGTTTCAATCCATTCCACTAAGTACAGCAAAGTGGTCAATTTTATTGTATCATTTGTATAAACTGGAGGCTTCAATACAACATATTAAACTACCGCATGAAAGAAAGCGAGTTAATGAGAAATGGAGGCAATTGCTTAGTGCAGCATAAAAAGTTCAGACTGTATTTTAATGTATAACTTAACGTCCTTATTTATCCAAATTATTAATTGAACGTTAAAATATTTTAGTTGCAGTAATACGTTATGATTATAATTATTTTGATTTGGAAGAAAACAGGAACTTCAGAGCAAGAAGGGATTTGCAGCCCAATCATGGTCAGGGCCACTGTCATGGAATGTAAAACTCCTCCTCTACAAAACCTTTACATGTGTGCTCACTAGCAATTTTTCACAGGTATGTTAACATCATGCTAAATTTCATGCAACTACTCAAACTAGTTGAGCGTGCAGAGTTAAACATTTTTTTCACTCAGTTTGCAAGTGGAGGTCATTTGACTTCTCAACTAAAGGTCAATTAGAGTTGTTATGTTATTAATTAGGAAAGTTTTTGATAAGTGGTATTGAGTCTTGATTCAGTAATTACAAATATTATATTGCTTAAATTATCTGGTTCTTTGATTCAGTAATTACTCGATGAGATTGCTAGATGGTCAGGTTCAATTAGGGTTCAATTGGTCTAGCTCAATTAATGCTCAAATTCAGTGAACTCTAGCTAAATTTGAGAAATTAATTCCACTGGACTTGGATTGCAATGGAATGTTAAAAACTCTACCAGTGCTAGTTCAAGAACACTTCAGTGATCCTGGTTAGATGCTCTGTTGATATTTTGGTGGGGCTCACAAATACACAACCACTTGCGAATACATGTTTGTTTCGTCTTTAGCATAATCCTAAAGTATTGTTCATAGTTTACCTTAAAAAAGAGTTATGAGGATGGGTTTTCTCATGGAACAGCAAAGAAATATCAGTGGAAGACTAATCCATTTTTTTTCTGAGTCATTAATAGAAGCATGTTTCGTTGCTCAGGGAAGCCCTATAATACCATAGTGTCCAGGGGAGAAAAACAGGCAAGCCTTTCTCCCATAGAACAGGCACACTTGTAACACAGCTCCGGTAAAAACTATACAATAGAGAGTGAACCATTAAATACTAAAACAATAATTACTCCAATTTTAAATTTCTGTCATGGCCCAGAATTCTCTGGCCATTAATTGCCTACGATTATCCGTGTTTCTAAACAACGAAAGTCTCAATCAAGTAATTCAGCTGATACACATTTTGAGTGATTGAGGACTGACAGAGTCTGCCAGGTATGCTTGGCAGCAAGCTAGAGTCTAGAATGATTTGGTAGGTCCTCAAAATCAACAAAGGCTCACAAAGCAGGGAGTACATTCTTTCATTGTATTTCAGGGTTAGCTTCTTCAAAGTGTAGAAAAGCTGTCATCTCTGTTCCCTACTTCCACTTCCACTCTCAAGCAAAATAGAGAGTTTTGCTCTTTTTGCCCCTTTTCACTTTTTAAAATTCTTACACCCATCTACCCCTTCTTCTTACCCAATCTAATGGTAGTGTAGTTGACTTTGATGTCTCCAGATACACTTTCACAAGGTTTTGAAATAGTTAGGACAGTAAAAGGCTGCCAATCTAATATCAACTAGCAATATGAATCATAAAGAAAACCACCTACTCGAGAAACAGAAGGGAATAAAAAAGGACAAGGGGATTACATTATGTAAAAAATAAAATTCCATCAAAAACATAGATATCCCTCTAGTGGATTCATTTTTTAAAAGGTATATTTATTAGTATTTTCGTAGCACTGCACATTTATAGATCACAACATCACATCATTATGTTCTTTTGCCATCATGCCCCGCTAGGGAGTGCAGTTTCCAGAAGTCAACTATATAGTTTAAAACTACATGCATGTATACATTGATCTCATTACCGCCGCCGAACAATAATGCCACATCCAGCACATGATAGGGCCCCAGCCTTCTCTCCAGAGGAGCTAGAGAGGCTCAATGTTGAGCAGGTAAGTACCTCATGTGCACAGTTTTCTCTGTACTTCACCATCCTTTCCCTCCTCACAGGCTACAACCTGGCCATGTATGCCAAGTTGGCTACTCATGTGTCTGTAGGTGCAGTCTGTGTGGCATCAATACGAGGGTCAATGTGCAGGTATTGGTGGCCTGTGCCATAAGTTGAGTTCATTCACATTGTGTTGTGTGTGATTTTGGGGTTCCTATATCCTCCTTGTGTTGGATGCACATAACTAGGTGAAGAGACATCACAGCCATCCACTGACCTCTCTTTCATCATGATTTTTGTATATGTCTGACAACATGTATGTGCCTGACAGCATGAGCTGAGTATGCATATTTTATAAGTTAGTTGTGGGTAATGTGAGTAATGTGTATGTTGCCACAGAGATTTCTTCACACATCTGTCCTTCCTAGACTCTTGTTTGGAAGGCATATCATGACTTTCTCTGTCATATAGGTTCGGTATGCTCAGCCTTAAGAGTCCATGGCCTGTCACATGTATCTCCCCATATTGGTCCTAGTCTAGGCTGGGGTGGAGTCACTGTGGCTATACTACGGTGGCACTGTGCCCACTCCTGGTACCCTAGCAGATCCTGTCATGTTGGCAATATGGTGATCTAGTGTCAAATCTTGCCCAGAATGCCTAACTCCTTTGAGTAGATTATAAATGGGTCCAGAGGTGAGTCACTGATCAGGTCCACATGTGCAATTAGCATCATTGTCAATGTGTGTCTTTGACTCATTATAGGTCCCTTAGTCCTGCAGTCCTGTTGTCACCTTCACACAGGTCATATTTGTCCAGTGCAGGCTTATTGCATACCTGACATTCCCATAGGGCAGACAGTGTGTTGATTCCTGGGAGGCCATGATATGTGACTCAGTAGCTTGGTCACATACCAGAAACTGTACAATGTGTGCCTTTGTATGTTGGATGTCATCTCTGTGGGCTGGACACATATGTCCAAAAGTGTGGTCTGTGGTACAGGTACATAATACTGAACCCCACCCAATGAAGTGACTTGAGCCTGCATTTGTTATTACACATGTCCACTAATGGATAGGGTAAACACTTTCTGAACCCACCATGCCAGTCACTTCATTGTTAAAAATGTGTGATGTTTGGGCTTGTACTCTGGCAGTTGCCTGTAGGGACTGTATGCAGAGTCATCCCCTCACAGTATGAATGTATTGGCCTATTCATGCCTAAGAAGTGTACTCTTAAGAAGCCACAAAGGTGTGATGATGAGTTTGTACTCTGGCAGCAGCCTGTAGGGACTGTATACAAAAAGTCATTCCCACTAAGTGTGAATGTGTTGGCCCAGTCATGCCTAAGGAGTTAACTCTTCAGAAGCCTCAGATGTGTAATGTGGCTCACAGTGGCTCATATCTCAGCCAGGTTGCTAGAGTGTGTCCCACATGATATTAGTAAGCTTGCTTAATCATTGTAGGGCCTGAGCAGGGTGGTGGATTGGTCTGCAGATTTGGAAATGTATGTCTGTAGTAATGCCCCTATAATTGTTGGCTTGTATGTGTCACACTTGGGGAGTATTGACAAATAGGAAAGTTCTAAATTCATGTTACTGACATGTATGTGACTCAACCATTTGTGATGAGACTTGTGAACCTGATCCCTTGATGTATCTTTTGCATTCATGCAGGTCAATGGCCATCAAAAGAAGGGAATATGTAGAGCCATCGTTAAGAAGGTGCGGATCCTTGGTGTCCAGAGCCAGCTAAGTTCCCACTACAGAAAAAAGGTGGAAGGAACTGAGATGCGGGACCCGGCAGATCACAGCGGTCTAGCTGGGGCTGTCCTCCCAGCGTGGGTGGGGTACCCATCAGACCATGAACCCCCCTAATGGCCTGCATCCTGGTGGTGGCCTATCCAGAGCTTGATGGGTGATTGAGAGCAGTATAGTAGCCACAAGGGGGTGAGTACATGGCATATTCCTGCCTGTCCAATTGCCAATGATTGAGTGAGGTTCTGACAGCTCCCCCTGACAATTAGGGGTGAGCCTTGTGTCACACAGTAGATGAATGATTGTTTCTGTTGACATGTCATGTGTGGTATACTGATGTGCCTTGCCTATTGTCCCAGGCACCTAGGACACAACTGGGTAGAATCCACAAACCACTTGCTCTGCAGGGACCACAGATAGCTATGTACATTGATCAATCAAGTTCTGTTTTTTGTTGCAGTGGGTGTAATTTCTATGCAACAGACCACTACTTCTAAATGTCCCAGACCAAAGATAAGTAGGTGGTGGGCCACTGCCCTCTTCCATGTGTCTTGGTAAATGTGTATATATGAATCCAACATACTTATGACAAGGATTACAGTGGTCTTTGGAAGCAGCTGTGAATCACTACTTTCCCCTTGGTAAGGGGACAATCCATTGACATGATTTATGTTCCATCACTTTTGCCAACATTCCTTATGCCTACATGTCAGCATGTGTTCCTTTCTCTATATAAAACATTTGTGAACTACAGTTGCATGTGTGGCCTACCTATTTGTGTTCCCTCAGATATAGGCATGCCAACCTGTGTGTGGAATAGGGCATTTACAATGGGGGTACATTTCATGTTGTGCCACAGAGAGGAGTATGTCACCATTGTTTATTGGCTGACACAGACCCTCAGCTGTCATAGCATGTCATTTGGCAAGTACAACTGCAGAAGCAATGAGGGACAGGACAGAATGGCCTAGAGTTTAGAGTCATGATCTGAATATCCATGCCCTTGATATGGCACCATGTGGAAAATGCACTTCACATGTGTAATGTATAAAGTATGTGCACTGGCACTGGATCAAGTGTGATCATGGATATGTGATAACCCTATTTCTCTCTGTATTGACAGCATCAGCATGGCAAGCTAAAGAGATGGGGCACAGCTGAGTGGGGAAGCATCTGGCCATGGGACCTTGGGTCAAGACACCACTGACACAGAGGGACCCAGTGGCCCGGAGGGCAAGGGAGTGCCATGGGGAAACCACAACATCATCATCATTGGATTCTTCCTCCAGTGGACACTCCCTAGTGGTGGTGAACCCACTGGGACATCCACTGTACCATCCTTGTCTACCAACCCCTGTCCTATCACTGCCCTCCCTGCTGCTCTGCACCAAGTTGGCTGTCCCCGCTCACTCATGAAGGTGGGTGTCTTCTTCACCACGAGCACCTCCACCCAAGCCCCTGCCACCCCTGTTGCCCTCAGTGAGGAGGCTATTAACCTCCTGAGAAGTATCTCTGTGGGTCAGACAGCCATTGTGAATGCCATCCAGGGACTGGCAAGTCATCTACAACAGACAAAAGCATTCATGGAAAGCATTCATGGTGCAATGTCTGGCCTACAGAGATCTTTTCAGTCTCTGGCCTCTACACTGATGGCAGCCAGACACCCCCCCACCTTCTCTCTCCCCTCCACCTCCCTCTTCTCAGTCCAAATTCCCCATTCTCCTACCTACCCAAAGCACACAGACAGATTTGCACGCATCCACACCAACACACAAGAGAAGCGCCCACAAAAACAAGCACCACAAAACATACCGTCACACAAGGAAACAGCCACCCACAGACACAACAACAGCCACAACTTTCCCAGACACCCCACCAACCCCAGCATCACACATACCACATCCAGCATACCCACAGGCACCACACCATACCCATGAGACCCATCATACACACCAACATCACCCCAGCAGACCCCCAGACATCCACCACAAGCACAACACCTGCAGAAACCACAACTACAGACACACAGACAAGCACTACATCCAGCATACCATCACCACCCCAGCAGCCACACATACATCCCACTCTCCATCCCCTGCACCTCCACCTCCCCGTCCCCCAAGACACAAAAAACGCACTTACTCATCTACCCAACAGACCCACCTACCTCCCAGTCCCTCCCTTCTATCTCCCAGGCCTCCCCTGACTACCTGCAAGCACTCATACCTCTCCTCCCAAAAAGAAGAACACCCCTCCCAATCCTAAACATCCCCTCCTGAATCCGACTACCCCATCCCTCCTGGATAATCCCTGAGATGCCTGCCTGCCCAGCAATGCCCCTTTCTGTGGAGGTTCCATGGCAGTTGGGAGTCAAGTTGAGGCACAGCATTGTGCTATTTTTGGACTTTATATAGACTGGCCAATGGCCTTTGGACGTTTCCAATTTTCTAGTAAATAAACCCAAACAGTTGTATATATTTGGGTATACATTTGTCCTGTAATTTCTTTTCAACCTTAATGTTGTTCTTGGGTGACTTGTGTTGTCTACCTAGAGTTGTTTGTGTTTCAGTCTGCTTACTGATCCATTTGCTGCTGTTTCCAGTATCTGACTTTGTGGGCAGTGCTGGTGTTCCCCAAGAGAAGGGTATTTTTTTGACTGCATTGATATGTGGGTACAAATGCAATGCTGGTGTCATGGCATTGTGTACTGTTTAGTATGTTAAGTATTTCATCAATGTCAGCATGTATAGTGGTAGACTTGCCCCCCTTGATATTAATTGCACACTTTTCTCTTGTGTGGAAGCTCAAGCTTTGTTTGTGCAGACATGGATTGTTTAATTGTGCTAGCTCTGTTTTCATTTGACTGTGCATGTGTCCATATAGTTGTTTGTACCTTGCAGCTAGTTGCTGTAAATGTATGTCCCATGCAGTTGGAGTTGTATGAGCTTTGTTGACTTGCATTTCCACATTGTGCAACTGGGCATGTCATTTGGGTATGGTAGTGTTTGTCCCTGTGACACACTTAATGCCACTTCCTTTGCACATGTTGTTTGACGGGCATGTGCAAAGTGATATGTGTCTAGTTAGCCTCATCCCCTGAGTGCTCCTGATACCCTAATCCCTAGTGTGCAGGTATTGTCATCATAGTGCTCTTTCTCTATGCCTCCCTGTCTTTTGTGCATGCCATTGTCCTTCCATTATGCTGTGATGTGTGTGCACATTGCAGGGCTGTTTACTGGTGTTTGTGTTCCATGCCATGTCGATACATATATGTGTTGTATTTGATGACAGTCCATGACCTGTGTGGAATGTGAGTGTGTGAGTTGTATTTGTAGATGTGATGTTTGTGTGTTGTTGTTGATGTGTGGGACAATGTTATGTAGCCTTCACTATCCCTGTGGCTGAGATTAATGAAATGTAGATTTATATAGCGCAGCATATCACCAGTGAGATGTGTAGACATATGTTTTTGTGTAGTGTTGTGTTGTAGTGTAGTACTTTTGTGCAGTGTTGCTGTGCAGTGTGAGTGACCTGCCCAAAGGGGGTGTATTGTGACTGAATGTGTCCATCTTTATGTATGATTTGGAATGTGTAAATGATGAGACTTGTACTTGGTGTCCATATTGTGACCAACATATGAATTGGGCGACAGCGCAACCATCTGTTATTGAGTGTAATGACACAGGTAGGTGTGTGTACTTACAGTCGGTTGCACCCACAGCTGCATTGATTCTGTGCTCCACTGATGATCAACAACAGCAGCAGTATGTGTGTGATGGGTTCCAGGGTGGCATCTGATGTATAAAGCTGCATGCAGGTGAGTGCTTATCTTTATACTGTCGATTTCTGCCTTCTGAGATGTGGTGGTTGGACCGCAACGGTCATATTGGTGGTTTGCAACCTTGTAATGTATCCAGGTAAACACTGTCTCCTCAGGCCTGTTTGTGCTACCTTGTGACTGCAGAGTTCTGTGCTGCCTGGTAGTGCCGGCAGAACCACGGCGGTCTTTGCTTTGTAGGCCCGCATGACTCTTATTCCCATGACCATAGGCCCGCATGACTCATAATACCACCATGGCGATCCACAGACTGCCAAGCTTGTAATGAGGAACTAAGATCATTTTTGAAGCTCAAAATCCTCCAGCATGATGTGCTTGGAACCCGTCGCTAACAACGTTTTCTGAAAATTTAATACCTTTGCCTTGATGTCTTATTGAAACCCTGGTGGTCTTGGAAGTACAAACATTTTCACAGTCTCAACTTTTCAGACATTCTGCAGCAGTTACTCTTGATCTCTTTTAAGGCTCCCAGGACCTTCAGAACAGCACATAGGGGCCAAAACTCACTCCAGCAGAGGCTACCAATAGGATCCATATGAGGTCCAGTTGCTACTGTGCAGCTGCTCACTCCAGAAAAAGGCGTATTGCAGCTTTTTTGTGCCTCAGTACCTGCACAGAAGGTCAGTCCACTGAACCCTGGAGTCCACTTCTCCATCACAGGTACAAGTGGATAAAGTCCAGCCTCTCTAGACCCACACAGGTCACAGACATCATATCCAGTCCTCTTCTTGTTTGTCCACAGGTCCTGTAAGTTTTCTTATGAGCTGGGGATAAGGTACCACTTTTGTAAGATCCATTAGGTCATGGGTATGGGGTGAGTCCTAGAGATGCCTTAACCAATGGGCACAAAGTTCACAAGGTCAACCAAACCCCTTTTTTCCTGCAAATTATGTTTGACTTCTTGTAAACTATCACACAATGCACTATTCTTAGGATAATCTAACACTGCAATACCCTTTTGGCCCTGGAGGGAGCTAACACATGGATGTGCCTAATGAAACAAGCAGTCCTGTCCTCCTCAAGCACACCAAACTGTTTCTAGGACCAGGATACCCTTCCACTGGGTTGTTTCCAAGGTGGCTACACCATGCCTTCAAATCAAAAGTCCTTTCTTCCTCAGGACTCCCTGTATGCTTAACTATGAATGGGCAGATTCCACACTGTTCAATTTTGTGAAAATGGGTTGTTGGTTGACTGGGGTGTGAACACTAGTCAAGCAACAACCACAATCCCTTGCAGATTGAACCACAAAAAGTCACTATATTAACATGTGCTTAACCCTGGGTAGCTTGGCACAAAAAGCATTCAGATTTAACTTAGAGCCGCAGTGTAAAATATCTCTGCAGCACAAAGCAGTACTACATTGAGAACCAAACATAAGTCAAGTCCCAATCCAATTTAGAAAAATAGATTCAATTTTTCTTTTAAATGATGTGACACCAAAACAACAAAAATCAAATCAGTAGAACTAGAAGTGTGACTTTTTAAAGCTTAAGGTTCAAAATAGTGCTTTAAGGATAAAAGCCCCAACCACAGACATCTGGTCACCTTTAGCACCACAAGGAAGGATCCAGGAATGGATGAAGACCTCTTGGGGGTTCAGGACTCACCCAGGCTGGGTTCAGGTAAGGGTCAGGGTGGTGGGAGTCTGTTATGTCCCTGTGGTTCTAAACAGGATGCCAACAAACTAGCCCTTGGGGTCACTTCTGGTAGGCATGGGTACAGATGTAGAAACAGAGCTCAACAGCGGGACTGACCTCTGAGGGGCCAAGGCAGGCTCCAGGCAGCAAAGCAGTCCTTCCAGGTACAGTAGCAGTCTGGCAGAGTGCACAGCAGGTCACAGCAGCAGATTGTCCTTTGAGAGTCCTTCCACAGGCCCAGTGGTAAACTGAAGACTGGGTCTGAGAGCCCTATTTTTATACCGTGGTACCCTGCTCCTAGAGGTGGGGTAAGTTTCAGGGAAAGTTCTTTTAACTTTTGGGAGCTTCCTGACTCCACTGCCCTGGCTTCAAGCAGACTACAGTGACAATACAGCATTGTTAGCACTATTGGGAGGAGAAAGGGCACAGCATATTCAGATGCAAGTGAGGCTGCGTTCAACTCCACCAACCCATCAAGCCACTTAATTGCCCATTGAGGCGCTTCTCATCCCACTATTACGTGACTGTCTGGAAGGAATTCACAAAGTCTAACTATCAGCTACTCCCAGTCATGTTACCCAATGCAGGCACAAAGGGCTAAAGGCAGGGAAATACACACTTTCTAAAAGTGGTATTTGTAAAATTGCAATGATGAATTAAACTTTACCATTAAGGAGGGTTTATCATTACAATGTCATAGGTACCAAACATAACATATCCACCTCCTCTCATTTACTCATTTGCTGCTTTGCTGCTTATTAAACGTAATAAGGAATCCAGAAGGTTATCCTCTTGGAGGGGTAGATCTCATAGGAGTGAAAAACTAATTTGGGAGTTTTTCAATACTAGGAAATGCACAAGTTAAAAGTACATGCCCTACCTTTTTAGTACACACCACACTGCTCAATGGGATACCTAGGGCCTACCTTACGGGTGATATATGTAATAAAAGGGGGGTTTATGGTTTGACAAGGGGTTTTAAATGTCAAGTCGACATGGCAGTGCAACACTGCATTGAAGCTGTAATGGCAGGCCTGGGAAATGTTTTGAAGTGCTAGTTAAGTGGGTGGCACAATAAGTCGTGCAGGTCCACTAGTAGGATTTAACTTACAAGCCTTTTGTATATGGTATACCACTCTGGATGGGACTTATAGTAAATTAGGTATACCAATCAGCCATGTGCCAATAAAACCATGATTTCAGGAGAGAGCAGAAACACTTCAGCCCTGGTTAGTAGTGATAAACTACACAGAGTCCTAAGGCCAACCAGTTACAAAGTCACGAAAAGATAGATGGAGGAAGGCAAAAGGTTTGGTGGTGACCATATAGGGAGAGCTATTTTCAACAGTTTTCAAGTTAATGAAGTTTCTAATCCACCCCAGATGCACATTTTGGAGACAGGATAAGCAACATTTCTGACACCCAGTTCTTCCTGCAAAAGGCCCAAGCCATTGTTGTGCTCTGTGAGAAGTTTCCATACCTCACTAAGGGGAAAGCACTGGCAAGGGCAGCTTCGTGCAAGCTAATGGTAGTTAGCCTACTGAAGCTACAGGCAGGAAAAGTTAACTTTTAAAACAACTTTACTATGTAAAAAGAGTTATTTTCTCACACTAACACAAAATAATTAATCCCTCATAGCTGCAAAAATGCACTACTGAGGAGTCCACAACACAAAATAAATGATGACTTTAATTAACAGACAACAACTGTAGCAGATTTCCAATCTTATGCCAGGAAAACATTATATTGAAAAATTTGACATTTGCTAAGGATACCCATAATTCAACCAAGGGCGGGCTCAATCATGGCAGGGATTCCCAGTAAAGCCAATGTTTATCATTGGGCCCCAGAGGCCCCATTTTCCACGTGAGCAACAAAAAACAAAATGAGCACCACTGTGCTCTTTTCATATGTGTTCCCAGGGACAAAAGAATTTCTGAGTTCAGTCTCAGTGCTCCTCCTGTCTTTGTGCACGTGTCTCGGGTAGGTGAGAAAAACCAACACTGAGGGTCTCATTATTACTTTGGCGGGCAGCGGAGGCTGCCCACCAAACTCCCGCATTGGGATGACCACCTAGGCCGCTGTCCCTCCATGGGCCCTACTACAAGTTTCCCGCCGAGCTGGGGGGCGGATACAGCGATTCTTCCCAGCGGCCCAGTGAGAAACTGACCACAACTTTGACGCCGGCTCGCAATCAAGCGGGCGGCAATGTTGCGGTGCATCGAGTGCGACAGTACCCATCGTGCTTTTCACTGCCTGTAATTTGGGCAGTGAATTGAAAAGTGCGACAGGGCTGTCCTTGGGGGCCCCTGCACTGCCCATGCCAAGTGCACAGCCCCCATGGGGTGCCCCACACCCTGTTTCCACCAGCCTTTGCATGGCGGTCCGTCTGCCATGCAAAGACTGGCACAAATGGGACTCGTAATCCAGAGTGCAGCACTGCCCAGGCGGATTACGACCACTGGGACCGCCAGGCTGTCAACTGATGGCGCCGGCAGTCAGACCGTGGCTGCTCCACCACGGTCATAATGTGGAAGTCATACTGCTACTATGACGTTGGTCCGACTGCCACTGCAAGTGTGGCGGTCTTAAAACCGCCACAGTCATAATGAGGGCCTGAGTCTCCCACTCATGCTTGCCACAGGAGGGAAGAGCTCTTTGTTTCTCCTCTCTAGCTCAGTCAGGGTGGGTAGGAGCAGAGAAGAATGCCTGCACACAGCTGTGCCATGCATGCCGGGAGCCAGCAAGGGCTGTTGAGTTTTGGGGATCCACCCATGGCCCCCAATTGAATATGACACTAAACCACTACTACCTAAACAACGACTACTTAAACAACGACTGCCCAACACTGAAAAAACCTATAAAATTAATTTTTTTACAACAAACAAAAACATTAACTAAATTATTCCTAAACAACGACCACCTATTTAACGACTACGAAAACCACTATATCACAAATATTCCACTAAATCACTACTATGTAAACAACGACTACCTAAACAACGACTCCCCAAATAACTACTACCTAAACAACGACTACCCAAACAAAAATTACCTAAATAACGACTCCCCAAATTACTACTACCCAATCAAACTACTAGCCAAACAACGAATACCCAAACAAATACTACCCAACACCGAAAACGCCTAAACACCTACTATATTTAAAACAAACTCCAAACAACGGAAAATATAAATAATTAACATCACAACTAAACAACAACGATTAATAAATAAAATATTAAAACCACTACAGTACTACGTAAAAAATAAACGAAAACAACAATATCTTTCCTACATACAAAAAACAAAACATCACAAAAATCAAAAACATATAAACACCGTTTTAAATCAAAATAAATAATACTTAAATAATTATAAAAAAGACACAACACTATAAAAAAAAACTACATAAAACGATAGTCCTACAACAGTTTCTGCATAACCCAGGAAGTACTTTCTCTATTAAACAAACGAGAACGAACATAGAAAAAAAATACAAACTACAAAACAAATACACTCCACAATTATATATATCTAACATCACAAACAAATTCACAATAAAAAAACACGTCCAAAACACATTCAATTTACAAATAAAACAATACTTACAAAAACACATATAAATATCAACGACCTCCATTTTCTACTCATTACTACACCGAACAACTTACAGAGAAGACAAGCATATCACTACGGAAAGAAATTAAAATATAATTTATCCAACACCGCCATCTACTGAGATAACAAGGTAAAATATCCATAAATAAATATAAAGAAATTTACTAACCTATACAACAGCTAAAATAATATATAATTAATGTACCTTTCGTGCTATTTTGTTACAGGCATAAATATCAAGAAACTGACCAAAAAGATAAACACCACACCTTCACCATCAAAGGTAAACCATTACCATTATTCAAAAACAATTTCACTAAACCATAAACAATTGAATTAAAAAAACTGTTAAATAACAAATGCCATAATACTAGAAAAATGTATTATAATAAAATTAAAATATATATATAAAATATTAAAACTACAAATTAGTTTAAAAACAAAAAAAAATCACCTAATATATTTAACCAAAAACCAAATATTATTCACCAAATTTCAAACCTACTAAAAAAATTACTTCTAAATTAAAAAAAACTAAATAATTAATAAAACAAAATAATAAACTAAATAATACACTCTTTCTTATTTCCTACAGACTCCAAGGAACCAAAACAAACACCAGAAGACATACAAAAGTGAAATAAATCAATTTTACAAAAATAACATCTGAAAAAAGAAAAAAATCTCAAAGTAAGTATAATATTTTCATTATAACATACAACCAGATTTTCTAATTAAATAAAACTAAACAAACATTCTTATTCAAATACCCCTTAACTTGACACCAAGCACACATTAACTCAGTAAAATGAAAAACACTTCACAAACACAGTACATATAGTATATAAAAAAAGTAACTATTACAACTCCACCGAACACTTACCTCTAAACAGCTGCTGGACAATAAACATAAATACATTTACCATTGCAAATCCATCAAATACATACCTCACACCACATCCTTCACAACAAATACAACCAAAATAACTATAACAAATACACCAACTACTTACCTCAGACCAAATCAGAAATAATAAATCAGCACATTGCAATATAACGATAGCAAAAACCCCACATCTTCACATCATAGTATGTGCAGAACAATTACTGTAAATACATTTACTATTATAACTCCACCAAATACTAAACTCAAAGCAGTTGCTGCACACTATATAGAACTTAAATTATTATTCTAACTCCACAAACTACTTACCTCAAAAGACATTACACACATTAACTACACTACAAATAAATTATTGCAAATACCCCACATACTTACATTACAATATCTGCTAAACAGTAACCAAAATAAAATTTACTATTACAACTCCACCACATACTTACGTAACAGCAGCTGCTACACAGTAAATAGCACTAAAATTAATATTCCAACGCCACCAACTACTTACCTCATATCACATTACAAATACTCAGAACATTACAAAATAACCAAAGCAACTTCACTACATACTTACATTAACATAGATGCTGGAGAGTAATTATCAAATAATATACTATTACAACTCCACTAAGTACTTACCTCATAACAAAAACTAGGAACACAAAAGACCCACATAAACAAATCTAAAAGCAAAAATTACTTACCTCAATAAATAACACCCAATCACCAAATGTAAAAGTTAACAAACCACTTACACCAAACACTTACAAATAGGACACATTATACATTAATTAACTTACTATTTGGTAAACTAAATCCACCACAAATATAATAATAAAAACTGCAAAATTCTTTTAACCTATTTCTTTTATATTATTTACAGATATTTCACAAATGGCATCGCAAGGAGAAGCAAGTTACATAACCTCAAGAACCGGAAACCAGCTACTAAAGTATGAAGGTTATCTTTATTGCAGAGACAAGGTTGTCAACCTCAGGAGCCATTGGAGGTGTGTACAATTCTACTCTTCACATTGCAGAGGCAGAGCTGTAACTCTAGAAAACACCGTTGTTAAGACAACAGATCACAACCACTCTGCCTCTGCAATAGAAATTGAGATAAGAGAAAACATACAAAAAATAAAAAAACATTGCACACACCTCCAATGACTCCTGTGGACAGGTTATAAGGGAGGTAGTACAAAATATTCCAGTACAGATTTCCGGTAGCATGCCTTCTGTACCAAACCATAGGAGAATATTTCAATGAGAAAGACTGTCAAGTAATCCCCAACATATAACACCACAAACTTATGAAGACATTAACATCCCCCCAGAACTAACAATTACCTTCTCCAAAGAAACTTTCCTCATTCACGACAACGAAAACCCTCAAAAAAGAATTTTAATATTCAGCACAACATGCAATTCACTAATCCTGCAAAATAGTGAAATTTGGATGATGGATGGAACCTTTAAATCTACATCCCATCCATTCACTCAAATTTACACCATACATGCCACAAAAAATAAAAATACAATCTCCCTAGTGTATGCATTACTGTCTGATAAACATTCCTCTACTTACAGTGAATTTATGTCAACAATCAAAAACAAAACATTAAACAAAAAAAACTAGAAAAGTAATACTAGATTTCGAAATATCAATGATAAACACAATACTAAAAATATATCCACAAACCCAAATTCAAGGATGCTTTTTCCACTTTTCACAAGCATATTGGCGTAGAATACAAAAATCATCCCAAAGTAGAAAATATTGCTCAGACTGCATACTACAATTTGAATTAAAAAAAACTCACAGCATTATGCTTTGTACCACCTACAAAAGTAGATGAGTATTACACCGCAATACCAGACTCTAACTATTGTACACAAAATGAAGACAAATTAGCACCCTTACTAAATTACTTTGAAGAAACCTGGATTGGACACCTAAACAGATCTGGTCGCAGACGAAAGCCAAGATTTCCAATAGAATGGTGGAACTGCTACCAAACCTGTTTAGAAGGTGGTGCAAAGACTAATAATGCCATAGAAGGATGGCACAACGCCTTCAATAAAGTAATAGGTAAACCCTACCCAAACCTGTATCATTTCATGGAAATTTTGAAAAAGGAACAAAGTTTCCAAGAAATGAGACTTGCTCAATCACTCTCAGGTAGCCTGAACCCACGCACAAGTACAAAAAGCAAAGAAAGAACCGAAAGAATTTTGGGAAAAATACAACAATTTGATACAATAACACCATCAGACTACCTCAACAGTCTAGCATATATTCTACATTATTAACAACCACTAACCTACTAAAGAATTACTTGCCAGTTTAAAAAAAACAAACACCATCAATTAAATTGGCATTTTTCAATTATTTTTTACACTAAATTTAGACAACAAAAAATGTTCCTACCTTTCAAGTTTTCATGTCTTTATCCAAACACGTGTTACTCAAGAAATCTTCTTCATTAATATAGAAGAAGCATCTCATACTTAAAAAAAAAAAAAAAAAAAACATTCATCATTCAAAAACAATTAAAAAATAGTCATATTAAATGGATGATAAAAAAAACAACTCTACATACTATAAAAACAATTTAAAAAATCAAATATAATACTTTACCAAGCCACAAATTCGAGAAAAAAACACAAAAATGAAAAACACCAAATATACTTTTTTTTACCAAAAAAAAGTAAAAAATGTAATCACATACTTACCAAAGCCACATCATTAATTAAAACATTAACTATCAAGAAAAAGACATGAAAACGAAATAAAGGATACTACTAACACAAAAGAAAAAATTAATTGTGAAACCTATAACAATGACACAAATATTATTTTCATAAACCGAACAACTGACTCCCTCAAAAATCCCTAAAATAAATTTATCACAAGAATATACAATTCTTTCCAACTACTACAAAAGCAGTATAATCATTTCAAAGATAAAACACTGCTAAACAAATTTGTTTACTTTTACGTTACCACTATCGTATACAAAAATATACGAAAACAAATAATTAAACATAAAAAACATAGCAAACACCGAAAATCTACTACCTACCTTATAACTACCTCCCACAACTAATTCTGTAATAAAAATGGCGTACTATATACTGTAAAAAAATTTATAATCCCACTTACCTGAACTAGGTCTCCGCTTCCATCCTATCTTGACCTCGACGCTCCTCCGACTGAAAACAGAAGACGTCAAACAACGTAAACATGGAAGAGCACCAAAAATAGAAAACGGACCATTTCACTCATAGACTATAATAGGGAAAATAAGAAAATACCACAGAAAATAGATAAATAAATATAAAAAAATTAGTAAAAAAATTCTAAAAATCTGTAAATATTAAATAATAATTAAAAAACATTTTTTCCATTTTTTAAACTTGATTATGTTCAAAATAAAAAATATTTTAAAAAAAATGAATGGTGTTTTTATTTTTTTTAAATTTAATTTGCATGAAAAAAAACATTATTGCAAATGAAAACATTTCTAACACCTAAAAAAACCCACAAAACATTTCGATATATTATCTACAAATAAGTAATTAATTAATACATTTTTATAAATAATATTAATACAATTTAATATATATATAAAATTATACATCCAAAAATAATAATTAAAAAACAAAAATAATCAACAAAAAAAAAATGTATTTTAACAAATTTTTCAAATCACAAAAACAAATTACAATCTAATAAATATAAAAATTATAAAACAAAATAAAATGTAACATTATTATATTCCAAATTCTACTGTACCAACTACTATACTATTAAAAATTCAAATATAAATTTTTTAACACAACTATTTTTAAACAAAATTATTTTTACACCTTTAATAACAACAAATACAAAAAAATACAAAACCTAAAAAAATAACACAATAAAATAATTCACCCATAATAAAAAATTATAAACTATCAATACATTTCCAAATCATTATCCACCAATAAACAAAATTGCATCCCCCAAAAAATAATTTACATAAATATAAACAATACTCAAACATAGAAAAAAAAAAACTAATCATAAAAACACTACCCCAACCACAAACCCTACATCCCCTATATCCCACCCCTAATTCTAAATATACTTTTAATTAAAAAAAATAAACAATTACCCAAATACAATAAATAATACCAGACTACTAATATACTTCCCACCCATAACCCCTAGATCCCAATACACTCCAACCATTACACAACCAAACTATCTTTTATAAAATACAAAGTAAAGCCCAAATACTAAAACACTTCACCACCCATTACCCCTCCATTCAATCTACCCCAATCATTAAACCACAAATTATTTTTATTAACCTTTGTTAAATTAGACAAATATATAAAAAAAAACAAGTAGTAACATACTTACAACCCATAACACCTGCATCCCATATATCCCATCTATAATCCCACACCTCATTTTTGAAAAAATAAATAAAATATAACTCAAACATACCAACTAATACCCAAATTACAAATACACTTCCCCACCCATAACCCCTACATCCCATAGATACCACCCCTAAACCCACAACATAAATTACAACATATAAAAAAATTCAAATATTAAAATTAATACTTGAGTAGTAATACAGTTGCCCACCCATAACAACTACAATCCATACATTCCAAAAATTAATCCACAACATATCCTTAATAAAATATAAAAAAAATATTCAAATTCCTAATAAAATACTCAAATATTAATACACTACCCCACACAGATTTCACAAAATAAAATAAAAATACCCAAGTATATAAATTAATACCCAAATACTAATACACTTCCACACCCATAACCCCTACATCCCATATATCCCACACCTAAACCCACAACATAAACTACAATATTAAAAAAATACAATTACTTAAATTAATACCTGAGTATTAATACACTTCCCCACCCATAACCCCTACATCCCATATATCCCGCCCCTAAACCCACAACATAAATTACAACATATAAATAAACACAAGTACTTGAAATAATACCTGAGTATTAATACACTTCCCCACCCATAACCCCTACATCCCATATATCCCGCCCCAAAACCCACAACATAAATTACAAAATTTAATAAAATACAAGAACTTAAATTAATACCCAAGTATTAATACACTTCCCCACACTGATTTGACAAAATAAACTAAAAATACCCAAGTATATAAAATAATACCCACTTACTAATACACTTCCCCACCCATGAACCCCTACATCCCATATATCCCACCCCTAAACTCACAACATAAATTACAAAATTTAATAAAATACAAGTACTTAAATTAATACCCAAGTATTAATACACTTCCCCACCCATAACAACCACAACCCATAAATTCCAAAAATTAATCCACAAAATATCCTTAATAAAATATAAAAAAAAATACTCAAAATCCTAACAACATACTGAAATATTAATACACTACCCCACACCGATTTCACAAAATAAAATAAAAATACCCAAGTATTTAAATTAATACCCAATTACTAATACACTTCCTCACCCATAACCCCTACATCCCATATATCCCACACCTAAACCCACAACATAAACTACAATATTTAAAAAATACAATTACTTAAATTAATACCTAAGTATTAATACACTTCCCCACCCATAACCCCTACATCCCATATATCCCGCCCCTAAACCCACAACATAAATTACAACATATAAAAAAACAGATGTACTTAAAATAATACCTGAGTATTAATACGCTTCACCACCCATAACCCCTACATCCCATATATCCCACCCCTAAACTCACAACATAAATTACAAAATTTAATAAAATACAAGTACTTAAATTAATACCCAAGTATTAATACACTTCCCCACCCATAACAACCACAACCCATAAATTCCAAAAATTAATCCACAAAATATCCTTAATAAAATATAAAAAAAATACTCAAAATCCTAACAACATACTCAAATATTAATACACTACCCCACACCGATTTCACAAAATAAAATAAAAATACCCAAGTATATAAATTAATACCCAATTACTAATACACTTCCTGTAGACGGGTCTCGGAGACCGCGTCTAACTTACCCCGAATTCGCCATTACTCAGCAGACTCCCTGGAGACGATGTTGCGTTCCCCTGACAACGAGGGGATGCCTCGCCGGAACAGCTACGACGACTTCCGGGTTCCGGGAGCAATAAAAAAGAAGGACAACGATCCGGGAAGGGGAGGAGACGCGACGGAGAAACAGTGCGAAGAGGAGAGAACGCCAACTGAGAGAACAGAATCACTGGCAGCCCCATCGAGGAAACAGGAGTTGGACCGCCGGAGGTGTACAGAACCGTGGGAAACGGCGAAAAGAGAGACGCCGGAGAGACGAGAGTGCCGCCACGACCTCGGAGGGTCGTGGCTTAACAAGGTACGGTCCCTCCTAGGGACAGGAGGGTTACGGGGAATCTCGGGCACCGGGAAAGGCACGAGGGAGGCGGGAGGAAGTACAGGGAGGGTGAGTGAGACAGAAGGGAAGGGGAAGGAAGGGAACCAGGCACTTTATGGACACCAGGAACCCTGAACCCCACCACTGACCACCCCCTCACGGACTCACCCTGCTTTCTGCCTTTTCCCCTTACGAGCACAATAAATAGCCCGGTTCCACAGAAGGACTTACCTGTTCCTTTCTTTTCCCTTCATGCCCGGAGTTTGAGGGAGACGCCCACATCCTTCCTAACCAGGACCGACCAGAGGGAGAAGAAACCTAAAGGAAAAGGGAAAAGAAATTGAGAAGAGCAGAAAACCAAGGCTTACCAAATATATAAAAACATTGAATAAGAGAATGTCCTGTGAATAAAACAGAGAATAAAACTTCAAATATAAAAAGCAGATACCCCTTCTCTGATTCTACTTGATCCGCTCGTACCGCAGCCTACCACACTTCCCCACCCATAACCCCTACATCCCATATATCCCACACCTAAACCCACAACATAAACTACAATATTTAAAAAATACAATTACTTAAATTAATACCTGAGTATTAATACACTTCCACACCCATAACCCCTACATCCCATGTATCCCGCCCCTAAACCCACAACATAAATTACAACATATAAAAAAACACAAGTACTTAAAATAATACCTGAGTATTAATACGCTTCCCCACCCATAACACCCACAACCCATACATTCCATTACTTAATCCACACAATATCCTTTAAAAAATTAAACATATAATAATTAAACCCTAAACAAATAAAAAACAAAACACAAAACTCACCTTAAAATTCATAAAAAAATAATTCACTTACCTTAAAATTCGTTGTTCTGGCATTAGTTGTTAAGGTAAAATCGTTGTTAAACCAGTAGTTGTTCAAAACTTCATTGTTAAGACCCAGTAGTTCTTCAAGATTCGTTGTTAAGGCAAGTAGTAATTCAAACGTAGTATTTCAGGTTGTTTCCCCCCCAATTATAATAAAAGTAGAAGTGAGAAAGAAAATAGCTTTTTAAACAGATTAGACTTTTGTTACGGGCTCAGATCATTTGGGACAAAGAGATGCCCATATGCCCTTGAATGGGCTATTTCAATTTTACACATGTACATTTTGGTACCTCGTAGAGTGCTGGGTCACCACAAACATGTTCCTAAATGTTTATGGGATGCTAGGAATGCAGGGGTCCTCACAGGAGCCCTATTAAAGTGTCTCCCTAATTCTCATGAGAGGTTTAATGTGAGACCCAGGAGAATATTTACATAGTTTCAGGCACTCCTACAGCTCTGGATTTTGTTCAGAGGCTTTCAGGCATGCAGGAGCTCGGATGGTATGTCTTAAGGGGTGTGATTGTAGTATGCTGTAAATAGAAGAAAGGCTTATGTTTTATTGAAGTTGTAATGCTTCATTAACAATGATAAAACTGACAAAAGTGTTTTATATATTTTCATGTGCATAATAAGAATGTTGTATTATTACTAGGTTAAAAGTGAGTCAATATAGGTTTGAATGAATATCACTGTAAGATATTAGCATACCGAGCAAGATTTTAATGATTTTGCATTGGTCTGTCATGGTAGGTTGTTCCTTTTATGAATGTGGTGAAACACTGAAAAAGCCAGTAGGCCTCCCTTTTGATAACTATGGGGGTCATTATGACCCTGGCGGAAGGCGGAGAAGCGGCGGTAAGACCGCCAACTGGCTGGCGGTCTTTTTTTTGTATTATGACCATGGCGGTTACCGCCATGGTCATCCGCCGCTTCTCCGTTCCGCCCGCCAGGGTGGAGAGGACCTCCGGGCTGGAGACCTGGGTCTCCAGCCCGGCGGCCGTCACGATACCGCCGCCGATATTTTGACCCGGCTTACCACCGTGCATTTCCTGCGGTGGGAATTGCCATGAAATCCATGGCAGTAAGCTCTATCAGTGCCAGGGAATTCCTTCCCTGGCACTGATAGGGGTCTCCCTCACCCCCCACCCCCACCCCAACTCCCTCCCCTACACACCCCACCACCCCTGCCAACCCCCAAAGGAGGCAGGACCCCCCTCCCCACCCCGACCCCCAACATCACAGCACTCACACACACACACAACACGCATGCAGGCACCACCAACACACACACGCACACACACCGACATACATGCCTACATCCACACACTCAGTCAGACACACACACCCATATACAAACATACACGCACACATCCATACAGACATACACGCACTCATTCCCACAACATGCAACACCCCCGCAAGCATACACACACTCACACACCCCTCTACATACACACACGCACACCCCATGCACCAATACAACACACAACACCCCCCCTCCCCTAACAGACGATCGACTTACCTGTTCCGTCGATCCTCCGGGAGGGGACGGGAGCCATGGGGGCTGCTCCACCGACACCACACCGCCAACAGAACACCGCTGTGCCGAATCACAGGATGTGATTTGCTGGGTGGTGTTCTGTTTGCGTGGCGGTGGAGGTGGAGCAACTTCCACTTCCCCCCCGCCCGCCAGTATGGCTGTTGGCGGCTCTCCGTCCTAAAAAGGACGTAGAGCAGCCAACAGTCATAATACGCCGAGCGGCAAACCGCCACTACTGGCGGTCTTCCGCACGGCGGTCTCTCGGCGGTCTTGAAAAAAGACCGCTGTGGTTGTAATGACCACCTATGTCCCTTTATATTTTGTGTTCTATATGTGGGGGAGTATCATGGTTTTAGGATTCATGGCTTGCTAGGGCTGTGGACTACTAGGAGGTTGCCCCCACAAATATGTTCACCTTCCTACTGGTACATATTCACAATTAATGAACAGTATCAAGTATACCCCATAAGCCTTTTTTCAAATGTGCATATTCTGCTTGTGATACTCTGTTTAGGGCAGGGGCACAATACTCATGTTTCTAAATTTTTGTGAGGCTGCCAGGAATGTAGCAGTCCCCCCAGGACCCCACTAAATGATTAGTAAAGTTTGCCATAAAATCCCTACAGGGTAGAATTAGTGAACCTGGGAGAGTTTTTAGATAGTTTCAATTACTTCCAAATTTGGGTTTTTGCTCACATGTTCTAGTGTGTGAGGAAGTGTGTTGTAAAGTTTTAAGATTTTGCTTGCAGCATGTTAAAAATAAAGAAATATTCATGCTTATGTTTTAGTGAAATTTAAAACCTTTATTGAAAATAACAGAATCATTACAAGCCCTCATGAATGTCATTGGAAAGTGGTATAATCCCTACTAGCTTTAATGGTTACTTATTTTTCAGTTATGATATGCTTCTGTTTTTAATGTATTGAGACCGTGACGAAGCAAGTAGGCCTGCTTTCTGATAACTACACTGGTTATATTATGTATAGCACAGCTTTTCCCAACTTGTAGGTCGTGACCCACTTGGGGGCTGGAGACCAGTAGGACATTTTTAGTGGGTCTTAAATAGTTTGTGGAATGTGAAATATGCATCACGAAAAGGACAACCTTGTTTGAGCCTTCTAATAATGTAGTTCTAGTGTTCTATACGTAAGTATATTTGTAATTATTTTGAATGTTGATATTTTTACTCTAAATTTTAGAAACTGTTAAAATAAAATTTAAAAAAATGTGATAATTTCATATACGATTACACATTTCTTGAGACATAACAGGCCTTTTAATCTGCTACTATTACAGCTGCTTCAAAGAAGCAGGAAATGAAATTAGCCACACTGTAAAGTGAGGCGGCCAGGAGTCGAGCTGGGTGGAAGTAAAGAGATTTGTGTGTATAAATGCATCAATTGTAGCTCCCCCACTCCCATGTTCATTAAAGCTAGGTGAGTCACAAAACTATGTTGTTCAGAAAATTTGGTTGTGGTTCTAAAATGTTTGGAAAACACTGGTCTAGTGTGTGTGGGGGGGGGTGTATTATGTTGTTAGGGTTCAGGGCTCCCTAGGGGTATGGACTATGAGGGGAGTGTCAGCGTGTCTCTCTACCTGTCTACTTGTAAATATTTGTAAATTAATACACACTATTAAGTAGTGTATACATAATATAACATTTTTCATTTCATAAGTGAAAACACTTGCCAAACAATGATTTATTGGATGTTTTTCATTGTCTTCCTGTCAATTGGGGTACTATCCCACACCACATCCCCTGAGTAATCTTGGACTGATCTGCCTTTCAATTAAGAGAGTCAAGTGCTACAACATGGTGCTTGGTTCCCATCAGACAGAATGTTGTAGAGATTACTTGTGTAGGACTGACATCTTTCCCAACCAATAACCTACTTTCTTACATTGGTGGAGGATGGGTGAAGGACCTGGCTGAAGGCAAGGCTGGTGCCGGTGTGAACAGACAAAGCTGGTGTGCAGAGGGGGAGCAAGCATGTGGGGAGATGGGCGCCCATGAGGTGTGGCTAAAGGGCCTGGCTTGCCATGAGTCAATGCCCATCTTCCCCTTTCTACGCACAGCCAAAGCCTTCACATGTTTTCAATATAGCCTCAAACTGAGATTTAACAGTTGGTTTTGTGACTACCATTCTCCAGTATTGTAATTTATCAAAATGAAAGAGCAGCAGGCCAGGGACAGGTTCCAAACATGGTGATCATTATGTAACAGCTAGGCATCTTCAGGCTAAAGATGGCCACAGTTTGGCACTACCATCATTATGCTACAGCTACCCATTTGTGAGTTACAGCCTCCATAATGATCATCTTGCATCTGAGAGGCTAGGGATCAGATGATTATCTGCATGAGACACTACTATATTCAAGGAACAATACAGCAGGCACTGATGCACTGGGGCATATTTAAGAGCCCCTAGAGCCATTCCAATGCAACATTTGTGTAATTTTTAAAAGGCCAAAAAGGCTGCACCATATTTACACAGTGGAACAATGCATGCATTGCGCCACTCTGTAACCTTCTCCGCTACATTGGGCCTGCGCCAGGCATAATGTATGCAAAGGGTGCGTTTCACCATTGGGGGGGCAAGAAAATACTCGCAGCAGGCATTAAAAGGAGGCTTCCATTGGTTACAATGGGCCTCTGGGTGCTTTGCAGGATTAGCGTTAGCGTCTGAATTTTTAACCCTAATCCTGCAAAGCGCCAGACTAGCATAAAAAATTCAGATGATAGTCTCCTAACTACCGCCTTGGCGAACCGTATTTTACATATGGACCAAACCTGGTTGCATTAGGGGGTGTTAAGGGGCGCAAGAATAGAAGCGCTGCACTGTGTGCAGCACCACTTTTCTTAAATATGCCCCTCTGTTTTTTACAAAAACGTATACACCTGCACGCAGATATGCAGACATGAATGCGCCAAGAGGTGCATTAGTTCCCTATATTAAGAATGAACGCATACTCCACCATACTGGCCCGTGAGGCAAAATAAGATTTTTTTTATTTTCCAGTCTCATCTGCTTCTCTAGCGCTAACCATCCCACTGCTGCATCTGGTTCTGGTATCCCGGCATTGCTATATGGACTGTGAATATCAATGAGGGCATGTATGATGATTGACCATGTTGCAGAACTCTAAGGACCTGATTTAAGAAAAGTTGTGCTGCACCTAGTGCAGCGCCACTTTTCTGGCACCGCCCCGCCCTAACGCCACGATGTGTGCGCTGTATCTAAGATATGGCACACCATGGCAGTAGATAGGGGAGTGAGTGTCAAAAATGTGGACGCTAGTTCGAAGCTTTGCAGAATTAGTGTAAACATGTTGATGCGAACCCTGCAAAGCCCATTGAAAACAATGAGGAGCCTCTTTTTAACACCTGCTCTGAACAGTCATTAAAAGTGCTGAAAAAATGATAAGCCCCCATAACGGGAACACACTTTTGCATATAATAGGCCTGGCACAAGCATAATGTAGCGCAAAGGATTACAAAGTGGCAAAATGCATGGACTACGACACATTGTAAATTTGGCACTCCGATTTTGGCCTTCTTGGGCAACGTTAGTGTAAAAGAAAATGACTCTAATGTGGCGTGAGGAGGCGCTAGGGGCTCTTAAATCAGCCCTTAAAGGTTTAAGAAATCCACAAGAAAACAATCTCATCAAATACAAGCCACTAAAAATTAAGAAACCCAGAAAAAAGACGAGAAAATGTATTTATATTAAATACGCTCAGCACATAATAGCACCACGCAAGGTGCTCGCTATTTATTTATGAACCATTTCAGATGGTCCGAAAGGCACCACGTGCCACTTCCAGGCAGATGCAGAGTCTTTTACATATACATACAATTAAATCAATAGTTTTTAAAATGAAGCATTAGGTGTGCTTGCACACTAAAGAGCTACTCACAGCCACTGCAAAAGAGGAACCTTTTCCCCAGTTTCCGTAACAATGTTCTATAAAGTACGAATGAAGTTTGTTCTAGGCGTCTTTGAGAGCTTACATACTTACTGACAGAAAAGCCCTGCTTGCCTGTTAGAAAT
Organism: Pleurodeles waltl; assembly: GCF_031143425.1. NCBI lineage: Eukaryota > Metazoa > Chordata > Amphibia > Caudata > Salamandridae > Pleurodeles > Pleurodeles waltl. Next base: position 785,408,979 of record NC_090447.1, read on the forward strand.
ATAATTGGCTCCAGAGTGAGTGCTGCTAACAAAGTGGAAGAGGTGAATGTGATTCGACACAGTTGCGGGCCATTGTATCTAGCTAGCGCCCACGCTCATCGCTCCTAATCCTGTAATGCTCGAACCGCTTCAAAGCTACCTGAATAAACCATGTTTGTTGGCACAGAACTTCATAAACAATTGTACTGGATCTTGTACAAATTTTCAAAAACTTATTGATTATAAAATTTCCTTCTGGATTATAAAATTTCCTTCTGCTACTGTGTCCTAAGGTAGGGATCTATAAATAAACGTAGGGTTTATATTGTGTATTTCAAAGAAATGCAGCACGTTCCTACTAATTTATAATAACATGTTATAAATGAATAACTATTGAATATAGGCGACAACATAAAATATTCGAGAATTAACATTACTTCTGAAAGGTTTACTGCGAATCTGGTGCTATTTAATGCATCAATAATGGATGAACCTTTTCACGAAATAGGCACGTTTGTGACACGCGCCTGCCATATAGCTTGAATAAACGAGGTGAACCATCATAAGGGCATTGCAAAGGCAGAATTATCAAACACAGCAGACAAAGTAGTGACATTTAAGCCGTGTTGGAACATTTACATTTCATTGGTTTTGAATCATTTTATTAGAATAACTCAATCCAGCAGAAGTCTTTCTAGAGTGATTCTTATGCTTACCGTGAATTTCCACACCGTACATTGTGGAAAAAAATTAACACATTACTTACAGAATGTAGGACATGATGCATGTAACTTTCATTAGAGCACATAGCGCCTACATTTTGATTATTAGGAAGGGTCTGACAACAATAGGAAGCTGCTAATAAAAAATGATTTTTTCAGCATTTACTCAATTCTTGTCAAGTTATAGTGTGTGCTTTGTAAACTCCTGATTGGTGGTGTTAATTTTTTTTCTTTCTATTTACTGAGGGGATGATTGTAAAACTGTTACATAGCAGGCCGATATTTCCCAGCAGAATAACATAGACATGTCAAGGAAATTTAAACAAGATGTAATATATTACACCTCACAGAAGTGTGTCTCTGACACTTTGGGCCTGATTGCAAGTTTGGCGGTTCCTGCACCAACATGGTGGGGGGTCCGACTGCCATCGGCTTGGTATGATCTTTGCAGTCCCATGGAGCAAAGACCACTGCGGTCCCGCTGGCACCGGCAGGCAGTGCAGACCACCGCGGTGCGAACGCGGGACACACAGGCCGACGGAGCCAGTGTTTTTGCTGTACTCATTATGATATTGCACGCCAATGTGACGGTGGTGGGCGAACCACCACATCCAAGCTGGTGGAAACGGAGAGTATAAAGGAAGCAACTCACCTGCAGGCAGTGTTACACATCCTGTGCCACCATGGAGCCCACCACACACATCCTGCCACTGCTGCTGCTCATCGAAAGTGCCCAAAATCCACAGTGACGTGGACGAAACAGGCAGTACGTACACACGACTACCTATTTAATTAACCTAAACAGATTGTCGGGATGTCATCCACATGATATGGGACCCACGCTACGGTCATCAAGTACACGTGTCATTGTGTCCATAGTCAGAGCCATTCACAAAATTCACACATTCACAGCCATTAAATGCCCCCATTGAGCAGGTCACTCACACTGAACTGCCACACTACACAAAAGCACACGTCTGACCACCTCAGGCATAGGGACTGCAAAGAGTACACAATATTGTGTCACGCAACAGCACAGAAACATCACATCTACCAACACAACTGACACCCTCACATTGCACACATGCCATGGACTGTTGTTAGAGTGAACACACATATGTATAGATGTGTCATGGAATACAAACACCCCTCCTATGAAACAGCCCTGCAATGGACCGACACATCAACCATATTGCAACACAATGGAAGGACAATGGGATGCACAATTGTCAGAGAGACAAATATCCATAGCTCACTATGCAAACAATACCTGCACAATAGGGATGGGGGCATCAGGAGCACTCAACGAAGCATGCTGCCCTGGGACACATTTCACTTTGCACATGCCCCTAAAACAACATTTGCTAAGGAACTAGCCCTTCATGTAACTCACGGACAAACAATATTAGACTCAAGTGACATGCCCATCTGCATAATGTCAGGAAAGCGTATACAACTGCAACAGCATGGACCATACATCTAGACAAAGTAGCTGCAAGGTAAACACACAGCAAAACGGACACATAAAGAGTCAAATGCAAAGGAAGGTAACACAATTGAACACCCTCTGTCATGTCTGAACAATCAAAACTCAAGCTTCCGCACATGACATGAATGTACAATCCATATATGGGGGACAAATCTAACACATACATGCTCACATTGGAACACACAAGATGAAATAGTTACCATTCTGAACATAACACAATGCAATGACTCCCCACTTGGATTAACAACCACATAGCCACACAGTCAACATCTACCTTTGTCTTGGGTGACACCAGCACTGCCCACAAAGTCAGATGTTGTAAACAACAGCAAATGGATCAGCAATCAGACTTAAACACACAAAACTATAGGCATACAATAAAAGTTACTCAGGAACAACAAAAAGGTAGAAAAGTAATGGTAGGACAAATGTGTACCAATAGAACAACAACTTGGGTTTATTCAATGCAGAATAGTGAGAATCAAAGGCCATTGGCCAGCCCATTTGAAAGTTTCTGCATAGTACTTTGCCCACACTTGACTCCAATCACAACCAGGTAACTTCAGAGGAAGGGGCATAAAGTCGGCAGTAGGCACCTCAGGGATCATCCTTGGGTGGGGTGGGTGGTGTTGAATTTGGTATGGGTGAGTTTGGGTTTGGGAGGGGTGGACTGTTTCTTCAGAGGGGTGGGCTTCTTCTTGGGGGAGGGCATGGGTGCTTGCAGATGGGGGAAGGTGTGACAGACGAAGACTTGGATGTGGCAGGGATGGGTTGGGATGTGGGCTTGGGCCTCTTGGGTTTGGGAGGGAGTTTGGAGGTAACAAGGGAAAGGGCAGGGTCAAAACGAAAACTCTCCTGGGAACACCGGGGTTGGCCTGTAGAAGAGGTTAGGGATTTGGAGGTTGGGAGGGTGGTTGTCTGGTGTGTGGGTGTAGATGTCTTGGGGTGTGCATGTCTGAGGTATGCATCTTGTGGGTGGTGTCTGTTGCATGTGTGAGTGTGGGTATTTGTGTGTCTTGGGGCTGAGAGGTGAAGGTGCTGGCTTTTGGAGCGGTGTGTGTGTGTTTATTGGGGTGGTGCCTGAGGGTATGCTAGATGTTGTAGATGTTTGTGTCTGTTTAGGTGGTGTCTGCGGGTATGCTTCATGTGAGGGATGTTTGTGTGTCTGTTGGGGTGGTGTCTGCAGGTATGCTGGATGTGTGGGATGTGTCTGTGGCTAACGGTGGATACAGTGGATGTGTATTGTGCTGGTGGCTTCGGGTATGGTGGGTGTGGTGGATGTATCACTGCTGTTGAGCTGATGTCTGTGGGTATGCTGGATGTGGAGTGTGGTTGAATGTGGGTGGTGGGGGTGTATGGTGAAGTGGTGACTGATGTCATATTTGTAGGTGTATGTTGAGTGACTGCATGCCAGTGTGTCTTCAGGTGTTTGTGTCGATGTGTGCTGCTTGTGTGTTTTGTGGTGGGTGCGAACGGATGAGTCGGTGTGCTTTGGATAGGTAGGTGAGTGAGGAATTCGGATTGGGAAGAGGGAGTCGGGGGGAGGAATGCGGGGAGTGACTGGTTGCAGTCAGTGAGGAGGACAGATCCTGAAAAGATCTCTGTAGGCCACACATGGCACTATCAATGCCTTCCAGTATGCTGAAGTTATCTGCCCAACCCCGAATGGCATTCACAATGGGAGTCTGCCCCACATGAATGCTCCTCAGGAGGTCATTAGCCTCCTCACTTAGGGCAGCAGGGGTAATAGGGGCTGGGGTGGAGGTGTCTGAGCAAAGGAGTTCCCACCTCTTGGGTGAGTGGGCACGGCCACCTGGGTGGGGAACAATAGGGAAGTTTGGGATAGAACTGAGGGTGGCAGACAAAGTTCATACAGGAGTAGGTCCGAATGGGTCCGCCACCATTAGGGTATGGCCACTGGAGGTTGAATCAGACACTGAAGATATTGGTCCTTTCTTCTCCGTGGCACTCTCTTTACCCTCTGGGCCACTGGGTCCCTCCTTTTCAGTGGTGTCATGATGGGAGGTACAGTGGCCAAATGCTTCCCCACTTGATTGTGCCCTGTGTCCTTTGCTTGCCTGGGCTGATTATGCAAATACAAAGAGGAAGAGGGTCACCGCATGTTCCTGAACACACTTAAACAGCATCTGTGATTATCAAACATTACCATACTGTCAGGTAGGCCCCAACAACAAACTACATTAAAGTGGCTCTTACATGTACCACACTGTTAGACCTGACAGCCTTAGGGTGGTCACCCCTAACTTTTTGCTTGCCTTTCTCCACTTTTTGGACACTGTTTTTGCTGGTTTTAGGACTCTGCACACTTTACCACTGCTAACCAGTGCTAAAGTGCATATGCCCTCTCCCTTAAAACATGGTGACATTGGTTAATACCCAATTGGCTTATTTATTCTACCTGTAAGACCTCAGTAAAGTGCAATACATGTGTCCAGGGCCTGTGGATTAAATGCTTATAAGTGGGCATGCAGCACTGATTTTGCCACCCACATAAGTAGCCTCTTAACCATGCCTCAGGCCTGCCATTGCAAGGCCTGTGTTTGCAGTTTCACTGCCACTTTGACTTGGCATTTAAAAGTAATTGCCAGGCCTTAAACTCCCCTTTTTCTACATATAGGTTACTACTAAGGTAGGCCCTAGGGAACCCATAAGGCTGGGTGCTATGTAGCTAAAAGGCAGGACATGTACCTGTGCAGTTTACATGTCCTGGTAGTGTGAAACACCTAAATTCATTTTTACACTGCTGTGAGGCCTGCTCCTTCCATGGGCTAACATTAGGGCTACCCTCATATACTGTTTGAGTGTTAGATTCTGATCTGGAAGAAGTAACAATGTCATATTTAGTATGGCCAGAATGGTAATACAAAATCCTGCTGACTGGTGAAGTTGGATTTGATACTACTATTTTAGAAATGCCACTTTTAGAAAGTGAGCATTTCTCTGCACTTAAATCCTTCTGTGCCTTACAATCCATGTCTGGCTGGGTTAGTTGACAGCTCCCTTGTGAATTCACTCAGACATACCCCAAACACAGGATGCTCAGTCACACTTGCACACATATGTATATTGAATGGGTCTTCCTGGGCTGGGAGGGTCCTGCCCTCACACAAATGACTGCCATACCCCGTTTTGAGACCCTGGCAGACAGGATGGAACTGAAAGGGGACCTTGTGCACTTCTAAGCCACTCTTTGAAGTCTCCCCCACGTCAAAGGCACATTTGCTTATTTAAGCAGAGTCTCTGACCGTACCAACTCAGACACTTCCTGGAGAAAAAACCCTGAACCAGAACCTGCCACCTGCCAAGAAGAACTGCCTGGCTGCCCAAAGAACTCCCCTGGACTACTTTTCTGAGAAGGACTGCTGCCTTGCTGTTGCCCTGCTGCCTTGCTGCTTTCTGGATGTGCTGAGAAGTGCTCACCAGGGGCTTGGATAGAGATTGCCTCAGGTTCCCAGAAGTCTCAGGACCAAAAAGGCTTCATTCCTGCAAAAGAACTCTGTGTGCGGCGAAACTCGATGCACAGCCTGCAAGTAGTGATGCACAGCTATATCGCAGTGAGAAAATCAACGCACTCTGAACTGGAATGACGCAGCACGACTTCACAAGGAGAAGATTAATGCAGAGCCAGCATTCTGACCAAGAAATTCGACGCACAGCTCACTGGATCGATGCAAAGCCGAGCCGGAACTGGGCAGCCCGACTTCCTGAGATGAATCGACGCAGCACCTGCCGGATTGACACAGCTCCCATGACTTCATCCTGCACGCCAAGGATTTCAACGCATCCTCCCCGGGGTGTCCGAAAACCCTGCAACCCGAAGAGGATCGCAGTCTATGCTACAGAAATCGACGCAAAGTCTGCCCTGGGTGAAAACTCAACAACGCATTGGCAGTGTGCGCCGGAAAAATTGAGGCACACCTCCCCGTTTTCCATGCATCTCCTCCTCTGTGGTCCCTTGTGGAGAATTTGACCAGGTGCTTTGTGCTTGCAAGAGACATTTGTTGCTTTCTAGAAGACTAAAGACATTTTATATCATGTTTACAGTGATATCTCAATGTATACTTATTGAATCTTGATCGTTTTGACCTGCATCTTACCAGATAAATATTATATATTTTTCTAAACCCTGTGTGGTGTATTTTTGTCGTGTTCTACTGTGTTATTACATGATTTATTGCACAAATACTTTACACATTGACTTCTAAGTTAAGCTTGACTGCTCAGTGCCAAGCTACCAGAGGGTGGGCACAGGATAATTTAGATTGTGGGTGACTTACCCTGACTAGAGTGAGGGCCCTTGCTTGGAAAGGGGGTAACTTGACTGCCAACCAAAGACCCGATTTCTAACACACACCATATGCGTGCATGCCATCTGAACTGTTAACTTTGCAAACTGGAAAATCTGGATCTCAGACAACTCAGTAGCCTTTGAACAAGTAGGAGACCACATCACTTTTGATGCTTTGCTTCATGGAACCTACCTCAGTTACGTGTTGTTATACAATAGTAGGCCAATGCCAACTTCATTCCCACAGATCCCATACGAGGTCATGTAGACATCTATTTGTCACATACACAATAACACAACAATAAGAAATGTTGCTTCTAATACCTGCCATGTTGCTGGCAACAGTACAGTAGCCTGGAGAAGGTGACATAGAAATACTCATATCACATTGGAAACATATCAACAATGCACACTTCATGTGAAATGTGTTCTACTGGAGTCATGATGGTAGACCTAATGTTGGGCAGATATGCTACACATTTGGCATAGAAATGGACTCTGTAGACAAAATGTCAGGGAGCTATATCCCTAAAATCCAAAACAGAATGAACCAGCAAGCCCCAGGGAATTCACTACTAATGTCTGCGTCTGACACCCCTTACAATGATATACTCAGACTGCATCAATAGATGCCACAAGTCCTTTGTATGTAAGAGAGGCACAGAGATTTGCAAGTACTAGTAGTCTTAAAAATCACTATTTAGGAAAAGCAAACCGGGACTTTGATACATCTGGCCCCACAAGTGTAAAGTACGCAAGCCAGGAAGTACAGGGACATTACTACAGATATTTGTATCCATCTGCAGACTGACCCACTGCCCTGCTCATGGCCTACAATGATTAAGCAAGTCTACTCACATCAGGTAGCCCATGCTGCACATGTACTGTGATCAGACCACAATAAAATACTACACACATATTTGGCTTTTGAAGGGTAAACTCCTTAGGCCTGAATGGACCAACACATTCACGCTCTGTGAGATTGTCACACTGCATAGAGTCCCCACAGGCAGCTTCCATAGTACAGTCTTCACCGTTACACTTGAGTGACAATGAAGGGGCTGGCATGCTGGGTACATAAAGTGTCTTCCCTGTGCATGTGTGGACATGTGGCCTATCAAATGCAGACTCATGCCACTTCAGGGGGGAGTTCTGTGGTATATACCTGTACCACAGAACACTCCTTTGGAAATATGTGTCTAACACACAGAGATGGCATCCAACATACAAAGGTATGCATCGTACAATTTCTGCTATGGGACCTGACTCATCTTATGACCTTCCAGGAATCAACACACTGTCTACACTGTGAGACTGTCATTCATGCAATAAGCCTGTACAGGACAATCATGACTTATGTGAAGGTGACAACTGAGCTGTGGGAGTAAAGGACTTGCCATGAGTCAAAGACACACATTGACAATGATGCAAAATGCACATATGGACTACTTCTGGGAAGTACTTCTGTACCTATTCCTGATCTATTCAATGGACTGAGGCATTCAGGGCACATTTTGCCACTAGAGCATCATATTGTCCACATGATAGGATCTGCTGGTGTGGGCGCAGTGTCACAGTTGCATAGTTTCAGTGACTCTCCAACAGCTTGGACTAGGTTGCATACTTGGAGATACATGTGACAGGCCCTGGTCTCTGCAGGCTGAGCATACAGAACCTCACTTTTCCATCAATTGCATGCGTGACAGTGCATCATGTGGCCATCAGCAATGTAGAGTGTGGTTTGTGTGGCAATCTGAAGGGTAGAGTGAGGTATGATATGCCTTCCAGACAACAGTTTTGCAAGGCCAGATGTGGGTGGAACGACCTGTGGCACTATATACAATGCTTACAAGATCCTCAAATGACTCAGACAAGATGCATACACAGTTCATGCTGCAACTTCCATATATGTTGTCCAACATCTAGAACCATCATGAAGAAAGAAATGTCACTGGATGACGGTAAAGTCTCCTTACCTAGTTATGTGCCTCCAACACAAGGAAGATCTAGGACCCCAAAAAACATCACACAACACAATGTTAATGTACACAACATACAGTACTGGTCGCCAACACCCGCAAAATGTAAATCTCATTGATGTCACATAGACTGCAACAACAGGCACACAAGAAGTCTAACTGGCACACAGTGGCACATTGTAGTCTATGAGGAGTGGTGTTGAATAGAGTCAACTGTGCACATGAGATACTGACCTGCTCCTCTGGTGAGCCATAGAGCTGTCATACAGGGGGAGGTCCTCATTCACAAGCCTATTCAGCTCCTCTGGGAAAAAGGCAGGGGCCCTATCACCTGCTAGACATGCCATGATTGCTCCCAGAGGAGACACACAGCAGCTTTAATAGTGGAGGTGCTGCTGGCAGCAGTGTCAGAGGTCAAGTGAGTGAATTTGGACAACATTGCGGTCACGTCTGCCAAATATGTGGTCATCACCAATGACAGAGAGCCATTAGGCTGCGACGTTATCCTATGGCTGTGTCTACCACAGTTGGAACCTCCTACTGCCCAGATGACTTCTGTCGAATGTTCCTAATTTCCAGTAGAGTAGGTCAGGCATCCACCATTTTGGCAGCCTGAAATACTGTATATGGCTTTGTAAACTGTGTCATAACTACAATGTATGTGTTGTAGCATCACAAACATTCTTATTCTGTCTTGTTATGTAGGCCCTACTATAGAATCAGCAGTGTAGTGTGTTGCAGGGCACAGATGGCATTTGACAGCGGTACATGGTCCACCACTGCCTATGGTCTTTTTGGCGGTTGGAAAATACTGTCAAACTTCGAAGGGCATTTGTGTAGCAGATAGTTGAGTTTCACCTAAATCCATGTTATGGACATGTGTTAACCATGGGGGGGTCACATGTGACCCTTGTGTTGTTGCCAGCTGGGTTGTATACTGTGTGCCATGTCTGTCCAGTAAGAAATGCTTTGTCACATGATATTGTGGTCATGCATCATGTATGTTGCTGTGGACACTCTGACTAATGTTACAAATCATGACTTGTCACACATAGGTACCATGGGAGTGAGAGGTTGTGACAAACTCCTGTCTACCGTCCACTGCCAGACCATCAGACCATGGAGCAATGGCATATAATTCAGTTATACCACCTGGATAGGTAAACAGTAGTGGAGGTATACCACCAGTGTAGCTAGATTTAAAGCTAGGTAACAGTAATCCAACCTGCGTACCACCCATTGTACAAGTCATGGTAGTATGACACTTGCTGATCAGAGGGTCCTTCCAACATAGAGTGGCCCTGTCTGCTGCTATGTCCCAACGTATGTTTAGTCTGGTTTTGAAGGATTTCCACTCATCAATGTTGAAACACACTGACAGCTATATCAGGTTCCCCTGACGTGAGTATTTAGCCAATGTGAAGGCTGACTTTTATGGCTTTGCCGATTGTGCTGAATCAGCACATGATTCCTTCATAATGTGGAACAGTACCATACCCCAACTGATGTAGGAACTGCACCCAGAGAGGGCCTGGCTGGTTGGTAAGTCACATCTGTCCTGCTTGTGTGTGAGCAAAGCCAGGTGCTACAATCATAAAGTGAGAGACTCATTGGTTCACTTATGTCCCATTCCTTTACAGGAGGCTGTGCATATCCAAACCGTCCTTAGTAGTTAATGCCGCTAAGGAAACAAATTATGCTAGGGGAAGTCCGCTTCAATGAGGCCCATGAAAGAGCATGGCAGACAGTGGAGTGAGCTTTTGGGCTCCTGAAGGCCAGATTTAAGTGTCTGGACAGGACTGGGGGAGCCCTCCTCTACTCACCCCGGAAAGTGTGTCAGATCACTGTGGCATGCTGCATGCTCAGCAACATCACCCTGTGGAGGAATATCCTGTACATCCCAGAGGAGGGCAATCCTGATATGCCAACTGAGACAGTGACAGGGGTGAAGAGGAAGATCTAATCCACAACTACTTCTCATGAGTGTAGGTATGTCTTGTGATGTGACGACTGTGACTGTACAATGAACTGTAGCTGTGAGAATGTTTTGAGTTGAGGGTTTTTCAATAAAGCTAAGGAGCTCATACTCTGCAATAATCAGCCAAAGGCTGCTTCATGAGATAGCTTTTGAAACATCCCCACCCTGATGATGTTGTTTTGTGTGTGTCAGTTTCCGTGATATGTACTTTGTTTTCCATATGCTTACTATGTGACTTGTGTCATATGTATGGTTTAAAGCCTACACTTCTTGTTTTACTTGTTGTACAGGTGCCTTCAACATGATATCTTCATGTGGAAATTTCAAAGATGTGACATTGGCAGGTATGTGATGCTGTTCACACATACAAAGTAGATAAGGATTGTTCTGGGTAATGCAGGTCACTGAGTTTTGGGCAGTATGAGATCTGTGCTAAGACAGCTTGCACAGCAAGATCAGGAGTGCCCATTGGACTTGTTTTGCGTGCTGTGCTGAGCCTGATACATCATGCGTATCATCATGTGGTCATCTAATATGTAGTCCTTGCTTACGACCAAGTCATTTTTCTTTCAAATTGGCTAAACACTTTTTGTATGACCTGCATGTAGCTGTAGATGTGTTTCATCATTGTAGGTCACATTGCTTGTGCCACCACATTGAAATATGTTTGTGTCATCCCATCAGATGCATGGCCATTGGATTATGATGGTCCTATGATCATGGACTATTGGACTGCAATCTGTCTGTGTCTTGGTTTATGTGATGTTGCATTACTTCGGTGTGGTATGTGATAAGGCTAAGCAGATGACATCAACCACATCAGTGCTTGCCTATTCTACAGGACAATGCCTGACAAATCCCTTCCTTCAATGGTCTGGGGGTTTGTACCTGTCAACATATTCATTTACTCAGTTTGAGTCAAAGGAAGGGGTAAACTGGTGTTGAAAAGCCCTGCTCAGGGTGGCGTGTATGTCTCTCAAAACCCCTGTTAGGAAGGCCATGTTGGTTGGTATTGTAGAGCTCCATCTGTTCCAGCATGTCCCTATGGATGCCCCTCTGTAGCTGCTTGATTTCCCGGTGCTCAATCAACAGCCTGCCCATCAAGCACTGGGGCTCCCAGTAGACCCCCAAGACATGGATGATGGTGTCCTGGCCAGGAGAAGCCCTAACGCCTCACCCAGCTAGCCCACATCATGCCTTCCATGCACCCTACCCCACAGGCTTGTGCCCTTACCACACGGTGCCCCCTCCAACTGGGTCCTGGACCTCCATTATCCAAAGTGTTGGGCTGCACCTCAGGATCAAGGACTGGGCGACACAAGATGGTAAACACTGTGCTTGGGAAACAGGTTGGGGAGCGATTAGTTCCCTGTGATGTTGAAGCAACAGGGTGGGGAGGTGACATTGTGGGCACAGTGAGACTCACTGTTGCCGTCTGACCGGGTTGCCCAGATGGGCCAGAACAGTCCTCCATGTCTTGACATCCAGTAGTGTTGCTGTCACTGAGAGCTTCATCCTGGGGGGTAATGGCAGTCTGTTCCACAGCCTGTGTGTGCCCTGTGGAAGATCCATCTGCTAATGTAAAACATACATTGTTACTGGTTGTATTGTGACATCTACTTGCAACAGTTTAGAGTTACACTAAGCAGAGACCTTGCAGAAAGTTAAGTTGTAGTTAATCCAGTTGTGGCAAGTAACCATCATACTGAGTGAGTTGACATGACATTTATGAAGCATGCCAACTCATTTAGAATCAAGCAGCTGCTGAGATGTGCAGATCAGTTTCACTTGGGAGCATGGCCTAAAAATGACATCTTGCCACCAGTGCAGTCAAGACAGTAGATAGGCAAGGTTTGTCGTTTTCCATATGGAGGCATAGTTAAGTGGGATGCAGGCAGACCAAGGACATTGTTGAATATGTGACTGGAGTCATCATGTGCATGGTGCTGTGTCATTGTGTGTGCTGCTGCTGCCAATCTGGTGATGTATCTTGAGACCTTAGAAATACTTGCTGCACACACTGGGTAAGCTGTAGTTCCTTTCCTCAATAGTTTCATTGTGGGTTAGCAAGTCAAGATTAAGCTAGGTAGACAGACAATTCTCTGATTTGAGCATGATCTATACTTGATTACTCCCAGGTGAGTACATTTCATTTGTGAGTTGTCAAACCGGGATCTTTCGACAATAGAACACTGGGCTGGTGGTTGGATTTTTGGAAAAAGTGCCTCCCGAGAGTTGCAGCTAGGTCACTCACTGCACTACACACACTAGACCTAGACAAATGTTATCTCCGCAGGTAAGTAAACTTCATTTGTGAGTCAACAAAAGGGGCCTATGTACAAGAGAACACTGGACTGGTGGTTGGAGTTGCTGAAACAGTTACTCCTGGGAGTTGCAGTCAGGTCACTCCCTGTACTACACACACTAGACAAATGTGATCCTCCAGGTGAGTAAACTTAATTTGAGAGTTGACAAACAGATGAATTGGGGCATGTGACCACTGTGCTGGTGGTTAAGGTTAGATGAACAGGCCCTACTATGCTTTGCAGTCAGGTCACTCTCTTTACTATACACACTTGACCAATGTTATCCCCCCACTTGAGTGGAGTTCATTTGTGAGCTGTCAAACAGGGTCAGAGTCAACAAAAGGGGTCTATGTACAAGAGAACACTGGGCTGGTGGATGGAGTTGCTAAACCAGTGCCTCCTGGGATTTGCAGTCAGGTCAGTCCGTGTACTACACACACTAAACAAATGGTATCCCCCAGGTGAGTAAACTTCATTTGAGAGTTGTCAAACAGATGTTTTGGATCATGTAACCACTGTGCTGGTGGTTGGAGTTACTGGAAGACGGCCTCCTTGCCACTGCAGTTAGGCCACTCTCACTACTCCCTAATAATTGACAACTGTTGTGTTGTACATATCTGTATGCCTGCTGCATTTATGTTTGGGCATACATTGTCATTTTGGGGCATGCCATGGGTCCTTGCATGTGTTTCTGATTCCATGCCCTATTTGGACATATGGCATGTGATGGGCTTTGGTAACTGTGATGTTGGGTCCAATAATATACATTGAAAGTGTTTAAACTCAGATACTCTGGTTATTGAATGTTGGTGAGGTACATGAACAAAACAGAGGGTAAAGGTGAGCTGTATGCATGCATGACATCGAATTTTTGTGACATTTTTTGGGCTGCTACTTACCAGACTCCACTTCCCCAGGTATTCCTGTCAAGCTCTCAGGGTGCAGGATGACTAAGACCTTCCCTTCCAGGCAAAGAGTATTAATGGGGCACCGGGACAGCCACCGCCAGTCTTCTTAGCCTTAATTACAGAAATAAGGCTGGGGTATTCTTGACGTACTCTCAGAACATAGGAATAAGTCAAGGTACTACACAAGTAATCTTCAGCAAAATCTTTGTAATATAGACATATTGGGGGTTATTCTAACTTTGGAGGAGTGTTAATCCGTCCCAAAAGTGACGGTAAAGTGACGGATATACCACCAGCCGTATTACGAGTTCCATAGGATATATTGGACTCGTAATACGGCTGGTGGTAAATCCGTCACTTTTCCGTCACTTTTGGGACGGATTGACACCTCCTCCAAAGTTAGAATAACCCCCATTGTTTCCAAATGTGAGTACAATTAGTCAAATCAAATTCAAAGATTCTAATTGGTAAACTTATTAAAAGACCATAAAAGTACAGCCACAATAAAGTATTTCACAATAAAAACATTAATGCATTGTATAAATAACTAAAATCAGTTCCAACACATTATCAATAATAGTTAAAAATAGCATATGCTAGATCTTTTAAATCACATTCCAAGCATAAAAATCTTAAATCACATCTCAATGCCAATCAATTACATAAAAATTTAAAATGCATTTTTCATTCTTATAGGTAGTGATAGCAAATAATTTAACACTACTACACAGGTTTCTATAGGCAACCAGTGCTGCAAATAAAACAGCCTTTCTTTATAAGAAAACTCTTTGTTCAAGAGAATGGGGAGCAAAAATCGAATAGTACAGAGGACAGAACAACATAAAATGTGCAGTTGATTTCTCTGTTACTCATCACAGGAAACGGTGGTAAAAAGCGATGCCATGCCCTAGTCACTGGAAAGGCGAATAAATGGTAAACAAGATTCAGCCTAATTGGGTGAGATAAAACCTATGTTCATGCTTAGCCATTCATGTTAAATGTGGCTCTGAGATGCTTGGTTTAGTTATTTGCATGTATCTTATTACAAAGGACATATTTAAAACACTTAGGCCCAGCTGTATACTTTTTTTGCGCCTCATTTGTGTCAGGTTTTGATGTGAAAGCAGTGCAAACTTACAAAATACAAATATATATTTTGTAAGTTTGCACTGCTTTTGCGTCAAAAAGTGATGCAAATGCAGCAAAAAAAAGTATAAATATGGGCCTTACTATCCTTAGTTCCTCACTATTAGAGCCACATAATACAATCAATTGTGCCTTACAATTTGCAGTAACTTGTTCTGGATTTTAAAAAAACACCTACACCCATTTTTATGTAGTGCCTGGTTTATATAAGTTATCCATGGGATTGATGCCCTATTATCTAGCTTCAGGAAGTCAGACAGAACTCATCTATAGAGTAAATCAGTCACTTTGTGACACCTGGGCCTGTACACAAACAAGAGTGGAGTATTCAATACTGAAAAATAATGCAAATTAATATAGTAAAAACATATTTGTATTTATTTTAAAACAAAGTAAGTTCATAAAAATGAAGGATAGGCAGGCTGTCTTTAAACCAAGCCATAATGAAAGAAAGGATGAAAATGACACAAGGCATATGATAAAAAGACAACCATATTTGAAACTGTACACTAGAATTCACTAAAACAATTATCAAAATCCTACGATTTGGTTACAGACCCCTGATATCTTGTATGAAGGTTTACTGTCAGAATATGAGACAAATCTCATTGTTGGCATCACCTATCTATCATTATAATGTTTTTCAATGACACCTGTCTATGAGCTTCACAGATGAATTAGTAATTTACAGTATTTAGGCCCTCATTACAACCGTGGTGGTAAATGCCGCCTACCACCGTGCTGACGGCCACCAACATACCGTGCTGCCACGGGTATGATGAATCACACATAGAAATCCGCCACTATACAGACACCCACACAAGTCCTCCAGGCCAAAGGCCAGTGATAAACTGGCGATAGCAAAACCCACACCATTATGCCAACAGGAATACGCCCACAGTATCACAACCCACGAATCACAACTGCGGTCTTTCAATCGCAGTAAACCATTGGCGGTACATACCGCTGCACCCAAAATACACACACACTTACAAAACCACACCACATTGGACAATTCAAACTACACACACCTGACACACATACACACACCACACCCACACACTCACACCACTATAAAATACACACCCACATTACCAACAACCCCTTCCACGAAAGAAAAGATTGCGAACAGAGAGAGACAAGCAAGGGTCACCCACTCAATCAGAGGCACAGAACACCATCACCCATACACCATTCACACACATCACAGCATACACCACAACACATCACCCCACACATCACTCCACACATCCTCACACATATCACTTGCACCACATCCATGGCACCCCAAAGACACCCCAGGTTTTCTGAGGAGGAGCTAAGGTTAATGGTGGAGGAAATCAGCCGGGTAGAGACACAGCTATTCAGATCACAGGTGCAGCAGACGTCCATTGCAAAGAAGATGGAGCTATGGCGGAGAATAGTGGACAGGGTCAACGCCGTGGGACAGCACCCAAGAACCAGGGATGACTTCAGGAAGAGGTGGAACGACCTACGGGGGAAGGTGCATTCCGTGGTAGCAAGATACCAGATTGCTGTACAGAGGACTGGCGGCGGACCCCCACCTCCTCCCCCACAACTAACAACATGGGAGGAGCAAGTTCTGGCGATCATGCATCCTGAGGGCCTCGCAGGAGTAGCAGGAGTATTGGACTCTGGTAAGTCAAATTTGAACAACTTCATCCCCCCACCCTACCTGCATGCCATTACTAACTCCTACCCCTACCCATCCCAATACCAAGCCCTGCATGCCACACCAATGCATGGACCCCCATCACAGACCTGCATGGACACCAATCACCCCAGAATGCGCAGTAGAGAGACTCATCCAGCCCACAAAATCACCACTCACACAAGGATATGCCGACAGGGAAATCACAATCATAGATGGAAACACCTACTCAACGTCACCGGAAAGGAGGTGCCAGCTACATCCTGTCCCACCCCTAAAGAGGTCCACAGTGACGACAGCAACTCTGCATGCCTGGATCAGGATGACCAACCTGGCCCATCATGGGCCTCTGGACAGTCGGTTCCCCTGCCACAGCCCCAACCCACCACAGAGCCTCCCCCCTCAGGAAACACGAGCACAGCACCCACCCAGCGGGCCCATGCCACTGTCCCCAGGACATGTCAATCAGCAGTGTGTCCACCACTACAGGGACCCCCGGCAACCCCACAAACACAGGACGATCATGGACCTGGGGGTCAGTGGCAGTGGGCACAGGGTTCAGGGGACAGAGGCACGTGACAACAGGGAAGCTGTGAGGACTGCTGTGCGACAGGGGGAGGGCAGGCCCAGGGAACCCACTCTCAACGAGGCACTCTCAAACATCCTGGGACCATACCACCATTCCCAGGAGACCATGGGCCAGATACTGGCCAAGTTGCAGGAGACCCAGCGGCTGCAGGAGGGAAGGTACCTGGGGATCAGGGATGAACTAACAAAAATATATACCATCCTGGTCACCATTGCAGGGGTGCTGGCTGACATAAGCAAGACCATAAGGGAGGCCGTGGCACAACAAAGGGCACGTGACACTAGCCAAACCGAGGAACAGCCTTCCACCACCGCTGGCGCTAGTGGACAGGAGGCCTACCACAGGAGCAACTGGCCACAAGCACCCCCCCTCAACAAGTTGAAGAACATTGGCTGAGACATCCCTGATGCCATGGACACTGTTATTTGGAATGAACCATTTGCCTGGAAATGGAGCAGTGACAGGACCTGCACTAGAGGGGGGATTCCTGTGGGCTGGCGGATAACTGACATCAGGTCTGGCTCCACTTGGGCACACAGTTCTTGGATTGTGGAGCGATCAAGTCTGTATGTGATGATAATGTGTCTGTCCTCGATTGTCGCAAGGTCCACCAGGGGACTGTACACCGGACGATGCCGCCATCTCATATGCTGCCTCAGCAGTTAAAGCCTATGGAGGGAAATGATGAGCAGAGGGTCATATTTCCACATCTTTTGCACTAATGTTGAAAAATTTACTTTACAGAAGCAGTATGTGAACTCGAGAGTCAGTTGATGTGCCAATGTCTGCTGTGACGCAGTTAGGTGCCATGCCCTGTGCCCCCCTGAAATGGTGGCTGCCTGACCTGTGAGGGGGGACAAGTGGAAATGAGGTAATTGCGCTGGTGTTGTGCACCATCGCGGTAGGCGGTCGATGACCGCCACGCAACATCACATTGGTTATTAGTGGGCCCTATGGGTTCCAGGAGCCAATTGCGATGTATGCCGGCGGTGACGGTACGCACCGCCGCGGACGTGACCACCATTTTCTAACTATTCACTCGCTTGCTACCTGACCTTCAACAGGAGAGGACCTACACTGCAAGTGCTGCTGTGACCTGTGTCTGGAAGCGACAATGGCTCATGTGTCTGGTGAAAGGGGCCCTGCCTTCTCTGCGGAGGAGTTGGAGAAACTGGTGGATGGGGTCCTACCCTAGTACACATTACTCTATGGTCCTCCAGACAAACAGGTGAGTACACTGTGAGCATGATGCGTGGGCCATGAATGTCTGGAGTGGTGTGGATGTAAGCCACATGTTGGGGGGGGGTGCTGAGGCATCCTGGCCAGACTGCAGCATGTAAGGTGGTCAGTGTATGTGCGTCAGTGCATGGGTGGAAACTGCTGGGGGGTTTTCACAGGCGGAGCACCCACTGCCGCAAGAGATGGGAGGACCTGTGCTGCTGGTCAAAGAAGACAGCGGAGGCCCAGCTGGGGATGGCCTCCCAATGTGGAAGGGGTGCCGCTGCACCATGACCCCCCTAATGTTCTGCATCCTGGCGGTGGCCTATCCGGAGTTGGATGGGCACTTGAGGGCATCACAGAAGCCACAAGGGGGTGAGTACAGATTCAGAATAATGGCTTTGCGCATGTTAAGGTGTTACCTGGGTGGGGGATGTGGGCTGTGGGTGCCCCTAGGCCAGGGCAAACATGGCAGGGTAGGTCCCTTGTTGGCCAGGTTCTGGAGCACTCCCACCCCAATAGTGTAAGTGGCCATCACTACTGGGCAGGGTCCTGTGGGTTTCTGGTGTGCTGATGCTGGCATTAGGCATTGTACCCCACGGGCTGGTGACTATCTTCGTAACTGGTAGTGCATGGCCTAGTGCATAGGGCAGCTCCCTGTGTGTAGTGTACGCCAACGGTGTTGTTGTTGCTGGCATTGACCAAGTGTATCCTCTGTCTCGCCCCCCCCAACCATTTTGTTTTGTGACCCTGTCCTTGTGTGTATTAGCATCATCTGGCGGAGGAGCAGAGGCACCGGCGACGGAGGGAACTACATCCCACATGGGCCTGTTGGCCGAATCCACCGAGGGTGAAGGCACCAGTGTGATGGAGGGCAAGGGGAGCACCATGACAGGGGCAGGAGTGAAGACCACAGACAGCAACTCCTCCTCTGGTGGCAGCTCCCTCATGGTGGCAGACACCTCTGTGCCCACCCCAACAACAGGTACAGCCGCCACCCCCTACCAGCACCGCCCTCCCAGCAGCCCCTCTGTGTGTTTCCCATGCCCGCTCACCCAGGAGGGTGGGCATCTCCTTTGCCCCAGGCACTTCAGGCCCTGCCCCAGTCAGCTCTGCTGCCCTCAGTGAGGAGGCTATTGACCTCCTGAGATCCCTCTCTTTTGGGTAGTCAACCATTCTGAATGCCATCCAGGGTGTCGAGAGGCATTTGCAACAAACAAATGCATACCTGGAGGGCATTCACTCTGACGTGGCAGCCCAACAGAGAGCATTTCAGGCTCTGGCCTCAGCACTGATGGCAGCCATTGTCCCTGTGTCTAGCCTCTCCCCTCCAATTTCCTCTACCCAGTCCCAATCCCCTCAGCCTATCCCAAGCACACCTTCAGACAAGCATTCACCCAAATCAGCGCATAAACGTGGCTCAGGCAAACATAAGCACCACACTCCATCTCACAGGCACTCACACAAGCACCATGCCCATGCACACACACCAACATCCACTGCCTCCACTGTGTCCCCCTCCTCCTCATCGTCCACCTCCCTCCCAGTATCGTCTCCACTCACACCTGCATGCACTACATCCTCATCCACTACCTCCATCACCAGCACGCCCAGCACAACACAACCCTCACTGGCAGTCACCACCCCTACAACCATGCACATGTTCCCTGTGACCCCTCCTCCCAAAGTACACAAACTCAAGCACCCACCCACCCAATAGGCATCTACCTCGCAAAAGCATCCAGCCCATGCACCTTCATCCAAACTCAGCAGACAGACACCTCTTACAACCACTCCCTCTTCCTCCACTCCCAAACCCTCTCCATCCTCCCATCCCAGTGTGTCTAAAAAACGTTTCCTGGCTAATGTTGACCTCTTCCATTTCCCCCCCGTCCTTCCCCTTGGGCCAGGGTGGCCAGATCCCAGGCCACCAAGTCGGCGTTAGCTGTGGTACCTGCAACTCCCAGAGGATCAAAGGGGGCACCCATCAGGCCAGGCAGTGTGCCACTGACCTCTGCAAAGGACCAACCCATTCCGCCACCTGCCAAGGTGAAGAAGGGGCCAGCATGCAGCACGGCCAAGAAGCATGACCCACCCAGCAAGGCCTCCTCCAAAACTCAAGCTGCCAGTGCCAAGATACCAGCAGCATCTGCCAAGGTGAGGAAGGAGCAGAAAAGCCAAGGCAAGGCACTTCAGGCCTCGGAGGCTCCAGGTGAGGGCCTGGTGCCCACTTTCAGATCCGACAGCCCCGCCACCTGTACCGCAGCAAGCATCGCCACAAACACCGCCGCAAGCACCGGCACCTGCACCACAACCTGCCCTGCCGCTGCCACAACTGTCTGCAGGAGCATCCCCAGTGGGCAGCCGTCCGAGGCTGCAGGCCACGACATTTGCAAAGGACAGTGTACGGCCTTCTGCACATATTGTAAATATTTGTATATACTGTTTTTCTATTCATTAAGTATATCTGCCTATTTCTAAAATATCACTGATTTAGATCAATTCCTTTTGTCCTTGCATTCTTCCAGGGGGTAACGGGGTGTAAATGCAATGTTGAGGCATGTGTTCTTGTGTATGGTGGGGGTGGGGGTGTTCCGTGTTGCGTGTGTGTGTCACTCCCTTTTTCCTCCCCCTCACCTGTGTGCTAGGAGCAGTACTCACCTTGGTCATCGCCGCCGCCTCCTTTGATATTCCTCGTGTATGAGGAGGTAGACCAGCATGGGGAGGACCTGCAGCTCTGGCTCCATGGCGTCCTGGTTCTTCGTTGATTGTCGGAAGGTGAGTGGTTTCCCTTCCAAAGACGGTTTCCGGCGTGCTTTTGATGGCATTGGCACAGCCCCAAAAATGCTGGCGGGTTGTAATAGTGTGGGTGGTACATTGTCTTCCACCTGTCTGTTGGCGGTGACCGCAGAGGTGTTAGTTGCTACCGCCGTGGCTGTCCGTGTGTTAAAGTGGCAGTCTGTGTTGGCGGTTTCCGCCGTGGTCATGATCCCATTCTTTTTACCGCCGGCCTGTTGCCGGTATTACCGCCGCTTTAACACGGACCGCCAGGGTTGTAATGAGGGCCTTAGTTTTGAATGGCTTTGCGTCAACCAATATTGCCCCTTATGATCTACTACAGGCCCCAAAAGATTGCTAAAAATAGCACCTTAAACCAAATAATCACTGAATTGTTATGTAGTAACCTCTTGTGACTGAGTTTCATGTATTATGTACTCCCAAATTGCGATTAGGCACAAACAGGGAAATTATGGGCCATATTTACTAAAGGATTTAGCATTTCAGAATGGACTGTTAAGAAATGCTAAATTGCAGATAGGGAATTATAAACTACTCAATAGAAATCGCATTTTGCAATTCCATAAATAGGAAATTGCAAATAGGGATTTCCTTTTTGTGATTTCCTAAGCATATGCACAAAGCATTTCCTAAATGCGAACTACTACGTGTAACATTGTATGAAGCTTTAATTCTCCTTTGGTGATTTTATAAATTTACACTATGGTTTTGAGACTCTTTTATGTAAAGTTGACCTTGAGTCTGTAATAAAACCCTTTTAACCCTATGAATTGATTCTGAATGTTTTTATGTGACATTTGGGTCATGATGAGATTGTTCAAGTGATCTCATAACAGTTACTCTTCCCCTCTCGGAGCAGAGAAGCAAAGATTAATCGGACCCCAGAATAAGAAAAAGGGCTCCAGGCTCTATCAGATGGTAGCAGTAATGGATGATTCGCTTTCCGAAGTGGAGAGAACTGGAACCGTGCTCTAGATTAGGTAGTTCCCAAAGCCCAATTTCCACTGTTTATGCCCAGAGGTGGAAAATCCGTAGAATCTCAGAAGACAGAAAGATAGTTGATTTGGTGATGGACTAGTGAGTATTAACAGGATGCGGAGTGCAGCAGCGCACAATTATGCAATGATTGTGAAGTTGGATGGTGTTTTAAGGAGATGTTTTGAATGTTATGTCAGTATGGTAATTTATAGAGTAGTTGAAATGGTTATCGGGTTTGATATGGCCTAAGATCCTAGGATAGCTTAAAAGGTGAAAAAGATACCATAATATATCGTCTGCTGAAGGTTTGTGGTGTTTGTGGGATGTCATCAGTGGCCAGGATAAATTCACTTTGTGTGAATGTGAGAGAATTAGTATAATGGATCTTACTGTGCAGAAAGAAACTGTAATGGTTTGGATGTCACTCCACAGGTCAAAGTCTCATCAGAAGTGATTGCAAACTTTCTTGTGTGATTGAAACTGTTTATTCTTTTGTAAAGAAGACAAAGGTCTATTGTATTGCATTTTGTATGCATATGCTGATTGGAGTTCATGCAGATTGCACAGTGGGAGGAACTGCTGTGAGGAGTGAAGTCTACGTCACAGTGTGCTATGCTGGTATAGGTCAGTTGGTGTGGAAGTGGGTTGCAATTGGTGTGCGATGTCATAGGGTACCGCACTGTGATTGGTGGTTGTGGTAAAGCAAGGGATTGTGGATACTGTGCTACATTTAATTTAATTAAATGATCACAACAAGTTTAAAATAATACGAGATATGTTCAGAGGAGATGTTTATATCCTTAGTAGGGAGGGAGAAGTGGCGCCTCCCAAAGGTATACTAGGTCATTATATTGCGACAAATGCAGGGCTTCAAACCTGTGTTTGTTGGTCAGTGGTACAAGATCACAGAAAAGGATGGTCCATTGATATTTCCGCAATATGGCACATTTAATTTGTGAATTATTTAGAATTTGAGGAAAGGGCTATATGAAATGACGCCACCTCCTTGACCTGCACAATGTGAAGCCCCCAATGCTTGAGAATGTGCTGTTCATGCAAAAGAAAGAGAGAAATTCCAGGTTGGGTAAAGAAAGCTATGCAGAGGTATGCAGATGCTAGATGGGACACTGACCAGAAGAGGAAGAAAACAGACATGATAGAGGGAGTCAAGCCGTCTCCAGCTTTGACAACTGGCCCAAATGAGGGAGAGGGAGAAATGAAAACAACATGAAAACCAAAAGAAAATAAACCAAAAGAGCTGGATGGCATGAGTGTAGAAAGTGATAGGGATTCTGGAGATAGTCTTATGGAAGTATTACTTTCAGAATGTCAAGCCTCTTATAATGAGAATAGAGACAACAGTGGAAATCAGAATGTTGGTGGTAGTGATTCAGTTGCTATTGCAACTGCCCCAACAATTTTGACGGTGGGAGTTCCTGCGACTTGCGTACCTTGTGGGTCTTGTAGAGGAGAATAGGGAGAGTGTGTTCCCATTGGTCCTACAGTGAGTACTGTGGATGTTCCTACAGTTCCAGTCACTATTGGTCCAGTGGTTCCTACGTACAAGACAGAAGGTCCTGGAAGGAATATGTATAACCTGAAGGTACCTGGGATTGCTGAAAGATAAAGTGGAGTCTCAAATGTTTTGAGTGACAGGGATTTTATTCCTTTAATTCCAACTCATACTAGTACTCTAAGTTGAGCACGTGCAGATACGACAATGAACATGTCACAGTGTGATTCCATAAGTTCATATCAAAGGATTCCTACTCATACCACTCCCATCTGGGAACCACCCTTGAGTCAAGGAACTGAGTCCACCCCAAAGATTCTTGTGGTTACACGATCTATTAGTGCTAGGGAGATAGATGAATGGGTACAATTCTTTAATGCAAATACTCCATCTGAGGACAGTACAAGTACAGATGTGAGTAAGGGAATGCTTACATCACTCCCAACGGAGAGAATTTTAGATGTGACCAAATTAGTGGCAGAGCTGGACGCGATGATTGTCAGAAACCTTGGGTTGAAGAGGATAGATACATATCAAAAAGATGAGCTCTCTTTTATGTATATGGACAGTACCAACAGGTGGGCCAAATTCATGATAAGTTGGAAAAACTGGCACAAAAATATAAGGTAGACATGAACAAAACAAAGAACTTGCAAAGGAGATATAGGGTGTGTCTTTATGACAAGAATATCTCTGAGGTGAGGACACCAGTATTAAAGACCCAGATTAAGGAAATGATTCATAACATTCGGAAATGGAATGAATTGGATAAGTGGGAGACTAAATGACGAAATGAAAGATGTGAAGAAACCTCAGGTGAACCATCTCCGGTTGGAGCAAATGGAAGTGTTGAAGCTTTCCCTTTGAGAGAGGTGCCTGGTGGAGGTTATGTACATGTGCCATGGAGCAGGAGTGATCTTCAATCATTTACTAATGACTTCTGAAAATTGCGAAATAAGACAGTTGAATGGTACAAACAGGTTGAAAGTTTTGTGAAGATTTCACAGGTGTTGTGGGTTGATTTGAACACACTGTTAGTGTAGGAGGCTGGCCTGGTTTGTAGTGGGTACCTAAGGTACTTATACCTTATCTCAGATCCAGTTATCCCTTAATAATGAAATGTAAGCAGTGTCTAGAAGCTTAGGCTGTCTAGGGGTAGCTGTAGCAGAGCAGCCAAGGCTGAAGTAGGAGACACGCAAACCTCCTGCAATACCACTATAGTTACACAGTACTTATACACAATAAAAGACAATACTCAGGGGCATATTTATACTCCGTTTGCGCCGGAATTGCGTCGTTTTTTTTTACGCAATTCCGACGCAAAACTAACTCCATATTTATACTTTGGCGTTAGACGTGTCTAGCGCCAAAGTCCATGGAGTTAGCGTCATTTTTTAGCGTGGACACCTACTTTGCGTTAATTATATGCAAGGTAGGCGTTCCCGTCTAAAAAATCGACTCCGAGGCATGTGTGTCGGATTTATACTCCCGGGCAAAATTCACGCCCGGGAGTGGGCGGGTAAAAAAAAATTACGTACAGCCGCTTTTGCGCCGTTTTTTAGCGCCTGCAAAAGGCAGGCGTTAAGGGACCTGTGGGCTCTGAAGGAGCCCAGAGTTGCCCTCCCATGCCCCCAGGGACCCCCCCTGTCACCCTTGCCCACCCCAGGAGGACACCCAAGGCTGGAGGGACCCATCCCAGGGACATTAAGGTAAGTTCAGGTAAGTGTTTTTTTTGTTTTTTTTTGTGGCATAGGGGGGCCTGATTTGTGCCCCCCTACATGCCACTATGCCCAATGACCATGCCCAGGGGACAGAAGTCCCCTGGCTATGGCCATTGGGCAAGTGGGCATGACTCCTGTCTTTGCTAAGACAGGAGTCATTTCTATGGGGGTTGGGAGTGAAAAAAAATGGCGCAAATCGGGTTGAGGCGAAAAAATTGCCTCAACCTGACTTGCCCCATTTCTTGACGCCCAAGCCCCATATCCCCCTACGCCGGCGCTGCCTGGTGAACGTTGTTTTTTTTAACGCACACCAGACGGTGCCGGCGGCTAACGCCGGCTAACGTCATTCGATAAATACGGCGCCCGCATGGCGCTTCAGAATGGCGTTAGCCGGCGCTAATTTTTTTGACGCAAAACTGCGTTAGCGCAGTTTTGCGTCAAAAAGTATAAATATGGGCCTCAGTGTTACCAAAAATAAAGGTACTTTATTTTAGTGACACAAGACCAAAAATATCTTAGAGTCAATATTCCTTCTGGAGGTAATTATTATACACAATATATACACTAGTAACCAAAATCAGGTAAGTAAACAGTCATAGAATAGTGCAAACAGTAGAAAATACAGTAGACTGCAATAGCCCTAGGGGCAACAAAACCATAAACTAAAATAGTGGAATGTGAATGTTGAACTGCCCCCTGGGCAAGTGTAGTGTGTAGAGGGGTGCCGGGAGTGAAGGAAAACACCAAAAGTAAGTAAAGTACCCCACCTCAGAGCCCAGGAAAGCAGGAGTAAAGTACAGCAAGTTTCCTCAGAACATACCACAAGTCGTGATGAAGAATTATGCAAGAACCAAGCAAGACTGCAAGCAACCAACAATGGATTCCTGGACCTGAGGACCTGTGGAGAGAGGAGACCAAGCCCAGAAGTCGATGAATAGTCCATGAAGAACAAGAGCCCCTGCCCACCTGGAAGAAAGTGCAAAAGTGGAATCTCCGGTTGAAGAAAAGTACAGAAATGCATCAAAGAAGATAGCTGTGGGGTCCTGCTTGGTGCAAGAGATGTCCCACCTTGAGTTGTTGGATGCAGGCTGTTTGCGTCACTGGATTCTGCCAACAAGCCTTGGTTCACGCAAGTACGTGGTCCCAGAGGAGTCCCAGCTAATGGAGACAAAGGAGTTGCAAAGTGCAGTTGTGGCAGCTCTACACTGGATTATCCCACACCACCGGCGAACAACTCAGAGAGCTGTGTGTCACAGGATGGAGTGCTGGAGACCTGGGCTACATTGTGAACAAAAAACGTTTGGAAGAAGTGCACGGAGGCCCAAGGAGCTGCAGAAGACGCAGTGCACAGGGGTAATGTCACTGCACGGGGAGGCAAGCTCTTACCTCCACCAAATATGGACACCTGCGCCTTTGGACAGTCTGGGTCACTTTGGATCCAGCTCGTTAACAGGAGAGGAGTCCCAGAGTACTGGTTGTCGTTGCACAGAGGTGCCTGCTGAAGCAGGGAAGTGACTCTGTCATTCCTCGGGAGATCCCTTTGGTTCTTCTGGTGCAGGGTGAAGACAGGCAGTCTTCAGAGTGTGCACACCTTGGAAACTGTTGCAAGTGCTGGCTGCAGCTGAAGTTGCAGGTCACAGGAGTCTTCCTGGATACTTTGTTGCAGTTGCAGCAGTTCCTGGAGCAGTCCGCGGTTGATCCGATGGTTAGAAGCTGAAGCAGAGGAGGCAGAGAAGTCCTGGAGGAATCTTGCAAACCAAATCTGAGGAATTAACCAGTGGAGTGACTCTAAATAGACCTGAGAGGGGGATTGGCTACCTACCAAGGTATGCACCTATCAGGAGGGGTCTCTCACATCACCTGCTGCCACTGGCCACTCAGAGGTCTCCAGAGGGTCCCCACACATTGGAACCCAAGATGGCTAATGCCAGGGACACACTGGAGAAGCTCTGGGCACCACCTCTGGGGTGGTGATGGACAGGGGAGTGGCCACTCCCCTTTCTTTGTCCAGTTTCGCGCCATAGCAGGGACTGGAGGCTCCGGAACCGGTTTAGACTGGATTATGCAAGGAGGGCACAGTTTGTGCCCTTCATGGCATTTCCAGAGGCTCTAGAAGGATACCCCTCCCATGCATGTAACACCTATTTCCAACGGGAGAGGGTGTAATACCCCTCTCCTAAAGGAAATGCTTGTTCTGCCTTCCTGGGATTGAGCTGTTCAATCCCCAGGAGGGCAGAAACCTGTCAGTGAGGTGGCAGAAGCTGGGGCTGCAGTGGAAACCTCAGAGAGCTAGTTTTGGCAGTACTGGGGTCCATGGTGGAACCCCCAGGGTGCATGGAATTGGCCTCCCAATACAAGATTTGGATTGGGGGTTCAATTCGACAATCTTAGACACATCACATGGCCATATTTGGAGTTACCATTGTGAAGCTACATATATGTATTGACATATATGTAGTGCACTCTTATAATGGTGTCCCCACACTCACTAAGTCTGGGCAATTGTCCCTGGACAACATGAGGGCACCTTTGCTAGTGCAAGGGTGCCCTCACACTCAGTAACTTTGCACCTAGCCTTCAGCAAAATGAAGGTTAGACATATAGGTGACTTATAAGTTGCCTGGTGCAGTGAAAAATGGCTGTGAAATAGTGTGTGCACTATTTCACTCAGTCTGCAGTGGAAGTCCTGGAGGAGAGTTTGTATGAGCTCCTTATGGGTGGCAAAAGAAATGCTGCAGCCCATAAGGATCCCCTAGAACCCCAATTCCCTGGGTGCCTAGGTACCATGTACTAGGGCCTTATAAAGGGGTTCCAGTGTGCCAATCAGAATTGGAATATGGAGTCACTAAACTATAGTGACAGATTTGGTGCACAGAGAGAGCATAAGCACCGGAGTTCTGGTTACCCACACTTCAGTGACACACTCAAGCATACTGACAACACATATAGGCCCTCATTACAACCCTGGCGGTAAATCCCGCTTTCCGCCATGCAGAAGACTGCCAGTGTACCGCTGCGGCCGCGAAATTCCGCTACAGGTTTTACGACCCACATCTCGCAATCCGCCACAATACAGGCACCCACACAAGTCCACCACACCAAAGGTCAATGATAAACTGGCGATACCAAAACCTCCAACATGACGCCAACAGGAATACGCCCACACTATCACGACCCATTATTCAACCGCAGTAAACCATTGGCAGTACACACCGCTGCGCTCAAAATACACACACACTTACAAAACACAACCACATTGGACAAATCAAAATACACACACCTGGTACACATACACACACCACACAACCAATCCAATATAAAGCACACACCCACATCACTCACAAACCCTTACAACCTAAAATTTGAAAGTAGGCCAGAGAGAGAGACTACCTAAAACAACACCAGGATCCCCAGAACACAACACCATCACTCACACAACATCCACACATCTCAAACAACACACACCAACACATCACCTCACACATCACAACAGACGCCACCTCACACATCACCCACACCACATCATGGCACCTCAACAACACCCCAGGTTCTCTGAGGAGGAGCTCAGGGTCATGGTGGAGGAAATCTTCCGGGTAGAGACACAGCTATTCGTATCACAGGTGCAGCAGACATCCATTGCAAGGAAGATGGAGCTACGGCGCAGAATTGTCGACAGGGTTAACGCAGTGGGACAGCATCCAAGAACACAGGATGACATCAGGAAGAGGTGGAACAACCTACAGGGGAAGGTACGTTCCGTGGTATCCAGACACCAGATTGCTGTCCAGAGGACTGACGGTGGACCCCCACCTCCTCCCCCATAACTAACAACATGGGAGAAGCAAGTCTTGGCGATCATGCATCCTGAGGGCCTCGCAGGAGTGGCAGGAGGACTGGACTCTGATAAGTCATATCTTAACTACTTGATCCCCCCCACCACACCTGCATCCCATCACATACCACCACCCTTACCCTCACACCCATCACCCCAACAACCCACAGATACCCCACTAACACAACCCACACATCCCAAAACCAAGCCCTGCATGTAACACCAATGCATGGACACCCATCACCAAAGCATGTCCAGTAGAGAGATTCACTCATGCCCCAGAATCACCAATTACACAAGGGCCACAGCAATAATGCAAGCACAAGAGTAGAGGGTCACTCACCCATTGCACAAGATGGCACACACAGATACAATAACTATGCATTTACACCCCAACAGGACCCCTACCCAACGTCACCGGAAATGAGGTTCCAGACATATCCAGTCCCCCCACAGAAGAGGCCCACAGTGACGACAGCAACTCTACACGCCTGGATCAAGATGACCAGCCCGGCCCATCAGGGACCTGGGGTCAGTTGGTCTCCCTGAAGCAGTCACAAACCACCCCTGAACCTCCCCCCTCAGGAAACACCAGCACAGCACCCACCCAGCGGGCCCACCCCCTGTCCCCAGGACACGTCAATCAGCAGTGTGTCCACCACTACGGGGAACCCAGGCAACCCCACTAACACAGAATGATCAGGGACCTGGGGGCAGTGGCAGTGGGCACACGGTTCCAAGGACAGAGGTACAGGATAACAGGGAAGCTAGAAGGATTGCTGTGCGACAGGGGGAGGACAGGCCCAGGGAACCAACACTTCACGAGGCACTCTCCAACATCATGGGAGCTTACCACCATTCCCAGGAGACCATGGGCATGGTACTGGGCAAGTTTCAGGAGACCCAGCGGCTGCAGGAGGAACACTACCTGGGGATCAGGGAGGACTTGAAGTCCATCAACACCACCCTGGTCACCATTGCAGGGGTGCTGGCAGACCTTGTCAACACCATGAGGGACACAGTGGCATACCAACGGGCCCCTGACTAGTCTGGACAATGAAGAGCCCTCCACCACTGCTGGCGCTAGTAGACAGGAGGCACCGCCACAGGACCAACAGGCCACCAGCACCCCACCCCCTGCAGATGGAGAACCACCCCGCAAATGGTCCCTGATATCCAGGAACAAGACAGAGAACACTGCCAAGACCCCCACCAGGAAATAAGACTCCCCTGAATGTCACCCTTCTGTCCCACTTTGTCACCCTGTCCACCTTCAACTGCCATTGCTCCACTTCCTATGCCCCTTTGGACAATGTATCTGTGAAACAAATAGACTGGACTCTGCCATGGACATTCTTCCACCATCACCCCAGCCCATTTTACAACCCCCTCCACTTATTTGCACAGGAAAAACAAACTTAATTCACAAAGAAATCTGGAGTCAGTCTGTGCTTTCACAAATTTCTAATTGCAATATCTATGGAATATAGCAATGTCATTGTACTTGTTCATATACCAATGTAACACAGCTGTAGGCCAGCATTAAGCATAGCAGAGGGCACAAAGTGTTAGCCAGATCTGTGAAATGGAAAGTCAAAGTGACAAGTCAGTGTCCATACACTGAGTGAAAATGACAGACTTATGCTGGCTCCAACAATAGTATGAGATGTGGGAAGCAGTCACATCTTCTTACTTGTGTCTCACTGGAAGTATTGCATGTTGTTTCGGTTGTTGACATCTTCTTCTTCTGCCTCCTCTTCTTCATTGTCCACAGGCTTCACAGCTGCCACAAGACCACCATCAGGCCCATCCTCCTGCAGAAAAGGCACATTCCATCGCAAAGCCAGGTTGTGCAGCATACAGCAGGCCAAGATGATCTGGCACAACGTCTTCGGTGAGTAGTATAGGGATTCACCTGTCAGATGGAGGCACCGGAATCTGGCCTTCAGGAGGCCGAAGGTGCATTCTATAATCCTCCTAGTTCACCCATGTGCCTCATTGTAGCGTTCCTCTGCCCTTGTCCTGGGATTCCTCACTGGGGTCAGTAGCCATGACAGGTTGGGGTAACCAGAGTCACCTGCAAATGTCGAGCAACAACTGTTAGACACACACTAACCCTTAGGGACAACCCCATACCCAGACACCTATGTCAACTGTATTGGGACCTTGGCCTCACCTATTAGCCACACACGGTGCCTCTGGAGTTGCCCTATCACATAAGGGATGCTGCTATTCCTCAAAATGTAAGGTCATGCACTGAGCCAGGATACTTCGCATTCACATGGGAGATGTACTGGTCTGCCAAACACACAATCTGCACATTCATCGAATGATAGCTTTTCCGGTGTCTGTACACCTGTTCATTCCTGCAGGGGTGGGGGGGGGACAAATGCCACATGTGTTCCATCAATGGCACCAATAATATTGGGGATATGTCCCAGGGCATAGAAGTCACCTTTCACGGTGGGCAAATCCTCCACCTGAGGGAAAATGATGTAGCTGCACATGTTTTTTAGCAGGGCAGACAACACTCTGGACAACACTTTAGAGAACATTGGCTGAGACATCCCTGATGCCATGGCCACTGTTGTTTGAAAAGACCCACTGGCCAGGAAATGGAGTACAGTCAGGACCTGCAGAAGGGGGGGATTCTTGTGGGATGGTGGATAGCTGAAATCAGGTCTGGCTCCAACTGGGCACACAGTTTCGGGACTGTTGCACGATCAAGTCTGTATGTGATTATGATGTGTCTATCTTCCATTGTCGATGGGTCCACCAGGGGTCTGTACACCAGAGGATTCCGCCATCTCATCACCTGGCCCAGCAGCCATGCCCTATGGAGGAGAACAGCGAGCAGAGAGTCATCCAACACTGAGGTATCGCATTGTGTTATTTGCATGAACGTTTGTAATTTGCAATGTGCCAGGAATGTGTCTGTATTCCCAGCCTAGATAGGTGTGACGCAGTTTTGATCCATGCCATGTGGCCCCCTGAAATGGCGGCTGCCGGACCTCTAAGGAGGGACAAGGGAAAATGAAGTAACTGCGCTGGCGTTGTACACCGTCACGGTGGGCGGTCGAAGACCACGGCGCAATTCAGCATTGGTTAACATTGGGCCCTATGGGTCCCATGAGCCAATGATGATGTACACCGGCGGTGGCGGTACGCACCGCTGCGGACGTGACTGCCATTTTCTGTCTGTTCACTCACTTGATACCTGACCTTCAACAGGAGAGGACCTACACTACAAGTGCTGCTGTGACCTGTGTCTGGAAGTGACAATGGCTACAGTGTCTGGGGAAAGGGCTCCTGCCTTCACATCGGAGGAGTTGGAGAAACTAGTGGGTGGAGTCCTCCCCAGGTACACGCAACTGTACGGTTCTCCAGCCAAACAGGTGAGGACACTGTGAGCATGCTGCGTGGGCAATGCCTGTTTTGAGTGGTGTGGATGGAAGATACATGGGGGGGCTGAGGCCTGTATGTGCGGATGTTGAGTGTATGTGCATCAGGGCATGTGTGGGAACTGGGAACTGGTGGGCAATGAACTGGTGGGCAGTGACGGTCCAGATGGGTGAGTCATTTCCTTTTCCCCTGTACCATTCCTCTAGGTCAGCGCCCACCAGAAGAAGGGTATTTGGCGTGCCATCGCCAAGGGCATCCGGACCCTGGGGGTCTACCACAGACGGAGCACCCACTACCATAAACGATGGGAGGACCTGCGCCGCTGGAGTAAGAAGACGGCGGAGGCCCAGCTGGGGATGGACTCCCAATGTGGGAGGGGTGCCCTTCGCACCATGACCCCCTGATGTTCCGGATCCTGGCGGTGGCATATCCGGAGTTCGATGTGCGCTTGAGGGCATCACAGCAGCCACAAGGGGGTGAGTACACTCTCATTCAACTGACTCTGCACGCATTACGAGGTGTCTGGGTGGGGGAGGTGGGCAGTGGGTTCCCCTAGGCCAGGGCAAAGTTTGTAGGCAAGGTCCCTTGTGAGGCAGGCTATGTGGCACCCCAACCCCAACAGTGGTAAGTGCCATCTACATCTAGTCAGGCTCCCATGACTTCCAGGAGTGCAGCAATTGGTGTTAGGCCTCGTACCCCATGGTCAGGTGAAATTTCTAGGAACTATAAGTGCATGGTGTAGTGCAGAGGGCTGCTCACTGTCTGTTGTGTTCGCCAACAGTAGTGGTGTTGCACGCACTGAACATGTTTTTCTTCCGTCTTCCCCCCTCCCTTTTTGTGGTCTCCCTGTTCTTGTGTGAAATAGCATCATCAGGTGGAGGAGCATTGTCACCGGAGCAGGAGGGAGCTGCATCCCACTTGGCCCTGGAGGGTGAAGCTACGGAGTCTAAATGCACCAGTGGGACGGAGGGTGAGGGGAGCTCCACAGTGGGGACAGGAGCAGAGACCAGCGACTCCTCTTCTGATGGGAGCTCCCTTGTGGTGGCGGGCCCCTCTGTGCCCACCGCATCAACAGGTACAGCCGCCACCCCCCCTACCAGCATCGCCTTCCCAGCAGCCCCTCAGCGTGTGTCCCGTGCCCGCTCACCCAGGAGGGTGGGCATCTCCTTCGCCCCAGGCACCTCAGCCCCTTCCGCAGTCAGCCCTGCTGCCTTCAGTGAGGATGCTATTGACCTCCTGAGATCCCTCACTGTTGGGCAGTCTACCATTCTGAAGGCCATCCAGGGTGTTGAGAGGCATTTGCAACAAACAAATGCATACCTGGAGGGCATTCATTCTGGCCAGGCAGCCCAACAGAGAGCATTTCAGGCTCTGGCCTCAGCACTGATGGCAGCCATTGTCCCTGTGTCCAGCCTCCCCCCTCCAACCTCCTCCACCCAGACCCAATCCCCTGTACCTCAGCCTATCCCAAGCACACCATCAGACCAGCATGCACACACATCAACACACAAGAGTGGCCCAGGCAAACATAAGCACCACACATCCCACAGGCACACACACAAGCTCCATACCCAGGCACACATACCAACATCCACTTCCTCCACTGTGTCACCCTCCACCACGTCTCCCTCCTCCCTCCCAGTCTCGTCTCCACTCACACCTGCATACACTACATCCTCAGCCACTACCTCCATCACCAGCACGCCCATCACCACACACCGCTCACGTGCACTCACCACCCCCACTACCATTCACAAAGCCCCCTCCAGAACCAGTGGAGAAAGGCATTCACTACCTCAGTCCTTGGTTGGCAGGATGAAGCACTCTGGGCACAAAGCCCCCTCCAGAACCAGTGGAGAAAGGCATCCACTACCTCGGTCCTTGGCAGGATGAAGCACTCTGGGCACAAAGCCCCCTCCAGTACCAGTGGAAAAAGGCATCCACCTGAGAGACTGTGGCTTTGCACTCCCCAGGGTAAAGCAAAGGGCAACCCATCCACCGGAGAGACTTAAGAGACTGTGGCTTTGCACTCCCCAGGATAAAGCAGTGGGCAAACCACCCACTGGAGAGACTTGAAAGACTGTGGCTTTGCACTCCCCAGGATAAAGCAGTGGGCAACCCACCCACTGGAGAAACTTGAGAGACTGTGGCTTTGCACTCCCCAGGATACATCAATGGGCTTGGAGCCCCCTCGTGCAGCAGTGGTATTGTGAGTTCATCTGGCTGAGGTGCCCCCCTCCCGCTCCCCCTGAGGTGCCTGTTTCATTTCGATCTGATGCCCCAGCAGTGTTCTCTCTGTTTCCAGTCAGGTATCATGTGTGGGCTTCGCCCATGCATTTTGGGCCCAGTGGTCCACGGACAATGATTGGTGCACTATCCGGACTTGTGTAGTTGATGTACATAATTGCGTTTACTGGATTTTGAACTTTGATTATTAGATTTCACATGACTACCTTTGTTCAAATCAATTCCTTTTGTCCTTGCGTTCTTCCAGGGGGTGGGGGTGTATGTGTACTGTTGCTGCATGTATTTGTGTGTATGGTGTTGTGGGTGTGGGTGGGGGTGGGGGAGATGTGTGTTTCATGTGTGTGTCACTCTCTTTTCCCTCCCTCCTCCCCTGTGTTGTAGGTGCAGTACTCACCGTGGTCATTCCCGCCATCGTTGGTGCTCCTGATAGAAGAGAAGGAAGACCAGCATCGGCAGTATCTGCAATTCGGGCTCCATGGCGTCCTGGTTCCTCGTGGGGTGTGGAGAGGTGAGTGTTTTCCCTTCTATGCACTGTTTCCCCCGTATTTTTGCTTGCATCGGTTCCGCCCCGGAAAAGGTGGCGGATAGGCATCTTGTGATAGGGTGGGCGGTACATTGTCTTCTGCCCGTCTGTTGGCGGTTACCGCTGCGCTGTTTGATTGTACCGCAGTGGCGGTCGGAGTGTGAAAGTGGCTGCTATGTTGGCGGTTTCCGCCACAGTTGTAATCCCATTTTTTTTCCCGCCGGCCTGTTTGCAGTGTTACCGCCGCTTTAACACCGACCGCCAGGGTTGTAATGAGGGCCTGTGGCTTTGCATTCCCCAGGATAAAGCAGTGGGCAAACGACCCATTTGAGAGACTTGAGAGACTGTGGCTTTACACTCCCCAGGACCAAGCAGTGGGCAAACCACCCACTGGAGAGACTTGAGAGACTGTGGCTTTGCACTCCCCAGGATGCAGCAATGGGCATGGAGCCCCCTCGTGCAGCAGTGGCGTCGTGCGTTCATCTGGCTGAGGTGCCCCCCCCGAGGTGCCTGTTTATTTTCGCTCTGATGCCCCAGCAGTGTTCTCTCTGTTTCCAGTCAGGTATCTTGTGTGGGCTTCGTCCATGCATTTTGGGACTAGTGGTCCACGGACAATGATTGGTACACTATCCGGACTTGTGTAGTTGGTGTATATATTTGTATATACTGGATTTTGAACTCTGACTATCAGATTTTTCATGATTACAATTGTTACAATCATTTAATTTTGTCCTTGCGTTCTTCTGGGGGGTTGTATATGTAATGTTGCTGCATGTACTTGTGTGTATGGTGTTGTGGGTGAGGGTGGGAGTATTGTGCGTTGCATGTGTGTGTCACTCTCTTTTCCCTCCCACCCTCCCCTGTGTTGTAGGTGCAGTACACACCGTCGTTGTCGACGGCATCTGTCCTGCTCCTGATAGAGCAGGAGGAAGAACAGCATAGGCAGGATCTGTGGTTCAGGCTCCAAGGTGTCCTGGATCCTCGTTGGGTGTCGAGAGGTGAGTGTTTTCCCTTCTGTGTACTGTTTCCGCTGTGCTTTTGGTCGCGTTGGTTCCACCCCGGAAAAGGTGGCGGATAGGCCTGTTGTGATAGGTTGGGCGGTACTTTGTCTTCCGCCTGTCTGTTGGCGGTTACCGCCACGGTGTTTGTTTCTACCGCTGTAGCGGTCTGAGTGTTAAAGTGGCTGTCTATGTTGGCGGTTTCCACCATGGTCGTGATTCCAGTTTTTTGTTCCGCCGGCCTGTTGGCGGTATTACCGCCGCTTTAACACCGACCGCCAGGGGTGCAATGAGGGCCATAGTCCATAGACTATGAGCACTAGGGCCCTGGATAGCTGGATCCCAGTGACACAGTAAAAACACACTGACAAACAGGCAGAAATTGGGGGTAACATGCCAAGAAAGATGGTACTTACAGTTAGACATTGTCATTCTGACTGATATGTGGGCGAAATGTAAGATAGCTGTTCACTGGCCTGAGAAGAACCCACCTGGGAATCTAGTAACTAAGGGTCCCTCAGCATTGGTTATGAAGAAGGACCAGGAGGTCATGACGCTTTTGAAAGGGAAGGTGCCCCCTCAGGATGTTGATTGCACCAGAATTGACAGGACAACTCAAGAACCAAAGGAGACAATACATGCCTATTATAAAAGAATGCTGCAGGCATTCAAACAGTATAGTGGTATGGAGACCTTAGAGGCCAAGGCTATGGGACATTTTGTGTCAAGGTTTGTGAAAGGTTTTAGACCAGAAACTAGTTTAATGGTTCAGTAGCATTTGATCTGTTGGCAGAATAAGACCAGTGATGAGATTTTGCATTATGCAAACTACTGCCATGATGAAATAGAAATGAAGCAGAAAAAGCTCAAAGAGAAGTTGATGCTTATTCAAAGTAAAGTAGCTCAAAGAACTGGCCAGATGCCGGTAGCTGTGAGTAAGGCAGGTACAATGCAAGGTTTATAGCAACAATTACAAAATCGAACACAAGGGAGAGGCAAAGATGTCCTAATAGATCCTAGTATAGGAATGGATGTAAATAGTTTAAAGTGGTCTACCCCTTGTCATGTTTGTAACAAACTAGGAGACTGGAAGGAGGAATGTCATTAAATCCTACTAATCAAGCTCAAAATGCAGAATAATAAGTTTAACCAGATGCAGGGAGTTCAAAGGACCAGGAATCAAAATGTCAATGTGCCTCAAGCCCCGACCATGCAAGTCCCTCAACCTCCTTAGCCACAGCAAAATGCTACTGGCATGTGCCAACATCCAAATTAAGGTCTGAGGATGAATGCAAATGGAACGCAGAATGGAAATCCATTCCAACTATATCCTTTTTTGATACAGGTGAAGGAAATGGCTCTGACCAGTCAGCTTGACTGTGCCTGAGAGGGGAGGTAGACTGGATTTTTGCTGCAGCCTTACATACAGACCAGAGTTGATAATTTGTAGATAGTGAAGTGAATGGCCACCCCGTGTTATTTTTAGTTGGCATTGGTGCTACCCGTTCTACTCTGAGAACAGTAGAAGTCCCAAACCTAGCCCTCTCTGCAAAAACAATCTAGATTGTTGGTGTGGAAAATAAACAGATGTCAGTTCAGGAAACTGCCCCAGTTTCAGTCAAAATAGGATCTTTTGAAGCCAAGCACAAGTTCATATTAGGAACGACCTGTAGTTGGCTGCAGTCCACACACCAGGAGCGATAGTGGGACAGAAATATCTGAAAATAGAGATGCCAAAGGGTACAGTAAGTGGGCATAGAATTTTGAAAATTAGCCTGCCAGTGACAATGTCAAATTCAAAACTGTCAATGTAAAGTGTAATTGCAGTGTCTTACCTGTGTGTCATTGGAAGTACTGTCTTATAATAGCACTTCTGTTGTCCTCATCCTCTGCCTCCTCATCTTCACTGTCCACAGGGTCCACTGCTGCCATACACCCATCTCTAGCCTCATCCTCCTACAGAAAAGGCACCTGGCGATGTAAGACAAGGTTGTGTAACACAGCATGCCACAATGATCTGGCACACCTTTTTGGGTGAGTATTACAGGGATACACCTGTTAGATGTAGGAAACAAAACCTGGACTTCAGGAGGCCGAAGGTCCTTCCTATTATTCTTTTTGTTCGGCCATGTGCCTCATTGTAACGTTCCTCTGCCCTTGTCCTGGGATTCCTCACAGGGGTCAGTTGCCATGAGAAGTTGGGGTAACCAGATTCACCTGCAAATATCGAGGGACAACTGTTAGACACACACTAACCCTTATGGCCCACACCATACCCACATACCAACATCCACTGGGTGGGAACCAGGGCTCACCTATTAGCCACACCCAGGGCCTCTAGAGTCAAGCCATCACATATGGGATGCTGCTATTCCTCAGGATAAAGGCATCATGTACAGACCCAGGACACTTTGTATTGACATGGGAGATGTACTGGTCCGCCAGGCACACTATCTGTATATTCATGGAGTGAAAGCTCTTTTGATTTCTGAACACCTGTTCATTTCTCCAGGGCAGGGACAAATGCAATATGTGTACCATCAATAGCCCCAATAATGTTGGGGATATGTCCCATTGCATAGAAATCTGCTTTCACTGTGGCCAAATCCTCCACCTGGGGGAACATGAAGCAGCTGCGCATGTGTTTAATCAGGGCAGACAACTCTCTGGTCAGCACTATTGAGAACATTGGCTGAGACATTCCTGCTGCCAAGCCCACTGTCACTTGGAAGGATCCACTTGCCAGGAAATGGAGCACAGATAGGACTTGCACAAGAGGGGGGATCCCAGTGAACTGACAGATAGCAGGTATCAGGTCAGGTTCCAAATGGGCACACAGCTCTGTGATTGTGGCCCTGTCCAGTCTATAGGTGAGGATAATAGACCTGTCCTCCATTGTTACCAAGTCCACCAGGGTCTGTACACAGGGGGATGTCTCCATCTCTGATTTATCCGCAGTGGTTGCAATCTAGGGGGCAAGCTATGAGGAGCTGGTCCGTATCCCATTTTCCAAAACACTACACTGCATTGCATGTTGTGACTGTAACACAAGATTGTTGTATAGGCCCAAATGGTGCATATGTGTACTGTGACGCAGTTAGGTGCCATGGCCTTCCCTCCCCCCTGAAATGGCATCTGCCTGTCCTGTATGGGGTGACCTGTGGAAATGAGGTAATTCCGCTGATGTTTTGCGCCGTTGCAGGAAGCGGTCGAAAACCGACGTACAACTCCTCATTGGATCCCATTGGGCCCTATAGGTTACAGTGGCCAATGGTGATGTATGCCGGTGGTGACAGTACACACCGCCGCAGACGTGACCGCCATTTTCTATCTGTTCACCCACTTGCTACCTGACCTTCAATAGGAGAGGACC
Source organism: Pleurodeles waltl (assembly GCF_031143425.1). Lineage (NCBI taxonomy): Eukaryota > Metazoa > Chordata > Amphibia > Caudata > Salamandridae > Pleurodeles > Pleurodeles waltl. Next base: position 785,448,660 of record NC_090447.1, read on the forward strand.
TACACTTCTGTGACCTGTGTCTGGAACCAACCATGGCTCGTGTCACTGGGGAAAGGGCCCCTGCCTTCACCGCTGTGGAGTTGGAGAGACTGGTGGATGGGGTCCTACCCCAGTACCGAACGCTGTATGCGCCTCCAGACCAACAGGTGAGTACACTGTGAGCATGATGCATGCGGCATGAATGCATGCAGTGATGTGTGTGAGGGCCTTGTGTAGGAGGGGGGTTGGTGGAAGGGTCCTGGGCAGCATGCTGCATGTATGGTGGGCAATGTCTGTGCGTAAGGGGATGGGAGGGCTATGGTGGGACATGAATGTAACAGGTCGGAGGGTCTGAATGATACCTTTTTTCTATGTGTATTTTTCTGCAGGTCAGCGCCCATCAGAAAAAGGGTATATGACGTGCCAATGCCAAGGACGTGTGGCCCCTGTGGGTCTATGGCAGACAGAGCTCCCACTGTCAGAAACTGCAGGAGGACCTGAGATGATGGGCAAGGAAGATGGCAGAGGCCCAGCTGAGGATGGCCTCCCAACGAGGAAGGGGTGCCCATCGAACCCTGACCCCACTGATGGCCCTCATACTGGCAGTGGCCTATCTGGAGCTGGATGGGCGCTTGAGGGCATCACGGCAGCCACAAGGGGGTGAGTACAGTTTCCAAATATACTACTTGCACGTGGTGGGGTGGTCTCCGGGTGGCGGACGAGGGCCTGTGGGTGCCCCTATGCCAGGCCGGACATTGCAGGGTAGGTCCCATGTTGGGTAGGGTATGATGTGGGTCTCTGGTATGCTGTTAGTGGGCTGGTGACTAGCATTGTGACTGGTAGTGCTGCGTAGGGCTGTTCTCTGTGTGTGTGTGTGTGTGTAGTATACGCCAACGGTGGTGTTGGAGCAGCCATTGACCCAGTGTATCCTTTGTCTCCCCCCCTTTTTGTTTTGTCACCCTGTCCTTCTGTGCATTAGGATCATCTGGCAGACGAGCTGAGGCACTGGTGACGGAGGGAGCTGCGTCCTACAGGGCCCAGGAGGTCGAATCTATCTATGGTGAGGGCACCAGTGGGAGGGAGTGCGAGGGGAGCACCACGGCATAGACATGAGTGGACAGTTCGGACAGTGATACCTCCTCCAATGGAAGCTCCCTGGTGTTTCTTGGACACCTCTGTGCCCACCCCAACTACAGGTACAACCGCTACCCCCATACCAGCACACCCTTCCAGCAGCCCCTCAGCGAGTTTCCCGTGCCCGCTCACCCAGGAGGGTGGGCATCTCCTTCGCCCCAGGCACCTCAGGCCCTGCCCCAGTTAGCCCTGCTGTCCAGAGTGAGCTCCTGTGATCCATATTTGTTGGGCAGTCAACCATTGTGAATGCCATCTATGGGCTGGCAGCCCATTTGCAACAAACAAATGCATTCCTGGAGGAAATTCACTAGAGCATGGTGGCCCAACAGAGATCAATCCAGGCTCTGGCCTCCTCTCTGAAGGCAACCATTGTCCCTGTTTCTAGCCTACCCCCTCCAATTTCCTCTACCCAGTCCCATTTCCTTCAACCCCAACCTATCCCAAGCACACAGGCAGACCAGCATGCACCAAGGACACCACACAGAAGTGGTTCAGGCAAACACAAGAACCACACATCATCCCACAGGCACTCACACAAACACCATCCAGATGCAGATATACCAACATCCACTGTGTCCCCCTTCTCCTCTGCCTCCACCTCCCTCCCAGTGGCATCTACACACACACCAGCATGCACTACATCCTCATCCACTACCTCCATCAACAGCACGCCTATCACTACAAACCCCTCACTGGCAATCACCACCCCCACTACCATTCATACGTCCCCTGTGTCCTCTCCCAGTGTGTCTGTGAGCCCTCCTCCCAAAGTACACAAACGCAAGCACTCAGACACCCAACAGCCATCCACCTCACAACAGCATCCAGCCCATGCACCTGCACCCAAACACAACAGACAGACACCTCCTACAACCGCTTCATCTTCCTCCACTCCTAAACCTTCACCCTCTTCCCGACCCAATGTCCCTAAGAAGCTTTTCCTCTCCAATGTTGACCTCTTCCCTACTACTCCCCTCCCATCCTTCACGTCAGGCTAGGGTGGTCAGAACCTAGACGAGCACCTCAGCCACCCAGTCCACGGCCACAGTAGTGTTGACAGCTACTGCAGGTGGGAGAGGATCCCGGGAACCAGCCAGGAGTACTGGTAGTGTGCATGCACCAGGTGCATCAAGGAAGGGCAAGGAGGCACCACCAGCTGCAAAAGTGAAGGGCAAGGAGGCACTATCAGCTGCAAAAGTGAAATGCAAGGAGGCACCACCAGCTGCCAAAGGGAAGGGCAAGAGGCCAGCACCGGCAGGCAGGAAGGACAGGAGGCCTGGTGCTGGGACTCATTCGGAGCCCCCACCACCAACCATGGCAGTTCAGCCGTCTGAGGCTGCAGGGGAAGGGCTGGAGCCTCCCCCACCACTGCCAGCCCCGACACCAGACCCACCATTTCCACCACTGAGCAGCCATCACCGCCGGCGGGCAGTGTGTAGTCCTGCCTCCATGGGCTGTAGTGCATCCTGGCCCCTGAAAATCCTGTAGGTGTGACACCCAGGTGAGAGACTGTGACTTTGCACTCCCCAAGATCTGCATCATAGGGCACAATGCCCCCTCCAGAACCAGTGGAAGAAGCCATCCACTCACCCCATCCTTCCCAGGATGAAGCACACTGGGCAAAAGGCCCTCTCCAGCACCAGTGGAGAAGCCATCCAATAGAGAGACTGTGGCCTTGCACTCCCCAGGACCAAGCAGTGGGTAAACCACCTACTTGAGAGACTGTGGCTTTGCACTCCCCAGGACCAAGCACAGGGCATGTTGCCCTCTCCAGAGCTTGTGGGCAAACCAACCATGTGTGAGACTGTGGCCTTGCACTCCCCAGGACCAAGCAGTGTGCAAACCACCCACTTGAGAGACTGTGGCCTTGCACTCCCCAGGACCAAGCACAGGGCATGTTGCCCTCTCCAGAGCATTTGGGCAAACCACCTACTTGTGAGACTGTGACCTTGCACACCCCAGGACAAGCAGTGGGCAAACCACCCACTTGAGAGACTGTGGCCTTGCACTCCCCAGGACCATGCAGTGGGCAAACCACCCACTAGAGAGTCTGTGGCCTTGCACTCCCCAGGACCAAGCAGTGGGCAAACCACCCACTTGAGAGACTGTGGCCTTGCACTCCCCAGGACCAAACACAGGGCATGTTGCTCCCTCCAGAGCATGTGGGCAAACTACCCACTTGTGAGACTGTGGCCTTGCACTCCCCAGGACCAAGCAGTGGGCAAACCACTCACTTGAGAGACTGTGGCCTTGCACTCCCCAGGACCAAGCAGTGAGCAAACCACCCACTAGAGAGGCTGTGGCCTTGCACTCCCCAGGACCAAGCAGTGGGCAAACCACCTACTTGAGAGACTGTGGCTTTGCACTCCCCAGGAGCAGGCAGTGGGCATGTTGCCCTCTCCAGAGCTTGTGGGCAAACCACCCACGTGTGAGACTGTGGCCTTGCACTCCCCAGGACCAATCAGTGTGCAAACCACCCATTTGAGAGACTGTGGCCTTGCACTCCCCAGGACCAAGCACAGGGCATGTTGCCCTCTCCAGAGCATTTGGGCAAACCACCTACTTGTGAGACTGTGACCTTGCACGCCCCAGGACAAGCAGTGGGCAAACCACCCACTTGAGAGACTGTGGCCTTGCACTCCCCAGGACCATGCAGTGGGCAAACCACCCACTAGAGAGTCTGTGGCCTTGCACTCCCCAGGACCAAGCAGTGGGCAAACCACCCACTTGAGAGACTGTGGCCTTGCACTCCCCAGGACCAAGCACAGGGCATGTTGCTCCCTCCAGAGCATGTGGGCAAACTACCCACTTGTGAGACTGTGGGCTTGCACTCCCCAGGACCAAGCAGTGGGCAAACCACTCACTTGAGAGACTGTGGGCTTGCACTCCCCAGGACCAAGCAGTGAGCAAACCACCCACTTGAGAGACTGTGGCCTTGCACTCCCCAGGAAATTGCACAGGGCATGTAGGCCCACCAGTGGCGTTGTACCATCTTCCAACTGAGGTGCCCCCCGTTCACCATCCCCCTGAGGTGCCTGTGTGTTTTCAACCTGATGCCCCTGCAATGTTCTCTCCATGTTGTTGCAGGAGTGAGGTGGGACCTTGGCCTATGTGTTGTGGCCCTGTGGCCCACAGACATTGAGGACTGGGCAGTGTCCCTACATTTGTAAATATGTATATCCGTTTGTATTTTGATGCACTTATTCATGTTATTTTATTGTAGTACATTCACTTTTTTCCAATCTTTTTGTCCTTGCTTTATTCCTGAGGGGTAGGGGGTGAACATGTGATGTTACTGCATCTGTTTGTGTGTATGGTGTTGGGGATGGGGGTGGGGGTGTTGCGTGTGTATGTGTCACTCTCTTTTTCCTCCCCCCTCCCTTGTGTGCTAGGCGGAAGTACTCACCGTGGTCATCTTCACCGGCATTGCTGCTCGAAATGCAGGAAGAGGTAGACGAGCATGGGGAAAATGTGCAACTCTGGCTCAATGGCATTGTGGTTGTTCTCTGAGTGTCCAGAGGTGAGTTATTTGACTTCTGTGTCCTGTTTCGGCCGTGCTATTGATGTCGTTGGTACCGCCCCGGAAAAGGTGGCGGATAGGCCTGTTGTCATACTGTGGGTGGTACATTGTCTTCCACCTGGCTTTTGGCGGTTACCACAGTGGTGCTTGTTGCTACTGCTGTGGCAGTCAGAGTGTTAAAGTGGCTGTCTATCTGAGCGGTTTCTGCCATGGTCATAGTTCATTTTTTTTACCGTCGGCCTGTTGGTGGTATTACCGCTGCTTAATTACTAACCGCCAGGGTTGTATTGAGGGCCTCAGTTCCTTTTAGCGTTCTGGCTCAGAAACAGAGCCTTAACATGGTGTTATTTCCCACAATGGCATGTTGAGTCCCCATCAATCTTTAATCATATTCAAAAGAAAAATCTGGAATCTCTGATTATGCCTTGCAACTCAGTCTTGATTCAGCACCTCAATTACCTTATGGTGGCATTCAATACTCAAGAAGCATGTAAACAGGATATTATTACATTGTTGAGCCACCTGGCTGAGAATGGACATAAAGGGCCATATATATACCTTGCTTGCACCGAATTAGCATATTTTTTTTTTACTCTAATTTGGTGCAAAACTTACTCCATATTTATACTTTGGTGCTAGACCCGTCTAGCGCCAAATTTATGGAGCTAAAGTCATTTTTGGGAAGTGGAAACCTACCTTGCCTTAATGAGATGCAAGGTAGGTGTTCCCGTGTAAAAAAACGACTCTATGGCCTTAACGCCATATTTACACTCCTGTGCAAAAATGGTGCACAGGAGGGGTCAAAAAATAATGCAAAGCTTGCTTAGCCCCATTTTTTAACGCCTGGGTCAGAGCAGGCGTTAGGGGACCTGTGGGCCTATTTCCATGGTAGAACACCATGGAATAAGCCCACAGGTGCCCTCCCCAGACCCGAGGGACCCCCACTCCAAACCAGAGGGACTGGGGAGGATGGTGAACCCATCCCACGTAAGTACAGGTAAGTAGAGGTAAGTATTGCATTTTATTTTTTAAAGTGCCCTAGGGGGCCCTAAAATGGGCTCCTCCACATGGCACTGGGTGCAATGGCCCTGCCCAGGGGACCCTGGTCCCCCGTGCTGGCCATTGGGGTGGTGGGCATGACTCCTGTCTTTTCTAAGACAAGAAGCATGTGATATGGATGGTTTTGCATCAGAAAATGACTCCAGGCAGGTTAGAGTAATTTATTTTTACTCTAACCTGCCTAACGTCATTTTTTGGTGCAAAACCCCCTTCTTCCATAGCGCCAGTCCCACCTGGCTAACGTCAGTTTATTTTACGCTAGCCCACCCTTTGCACCTGCTTTCACCTTTCCATAAATGTGGTGCCTGGCTGGTGCACAGAAATGGTGCAAGCCGGTACTAAACTTTTTGGTGCAAAACTGCATTAGTGCAGTTTTGCACCAAAAAGAATAAATCAGGGCCAAAGTGTCCCCTTGGATATCTCAGTAGTGTCAAAAACAGGTTCAGTCCCTTGGACATCAAATTGAGAAAGGAGTGAGAAAAGTGTCCAAAGAGAGGATTTCAGCTATACTGATGGACTGGTGGTGGATACTGAAAATGGATCCACCAGCTACACAGAGAGAGGTCAGAATGGTTTTGAAAATGATGGGCTACTGTAGACTGTGGATACTGAACTTTTCCCTATGGCCAAGCCTTTACAGAGGCTGACGCATAAGGATGTGCCTGATCCGGTACCTTCAGACAACTAGTGGCTTGTTGTCTTCCTTGAGCTGAGAGAATGTCTCTGTCTGGGAATGCCCGATTATAGCAAATGTAATGAGGTAAATTTTGTACATTTTGTGGGTCTTTTCCTGTTGGGTTGAAGCATCCCTGACTAGATAAAATGATAGTCTTACAGTGACAAACTGTTATTGAGAGAACTCATCCCGAGGTTTGGCTTCCCAACCTCTTTGGAATCAGATCCAGGAACTCATTCAAATAATGGGGTCCTAAAATTGTTATGTGCAGCATTACAGATGGAGCAGAGACTACACTGCAGTTATATACCTGACGCTTGGGTGTCTTGTTGAACAAGTGAATGGCATCATGAAATTGAGATTGGCAAAGGCGTGTGCTTCAACATCTCTGAAGCAGCCTAATGCTTTGCCTCTTGTGTAGATTAATCTTTGTCCCCCACACAAAACCTGATGGGGAGAGAAATGAGACTGCCAGCAATTGCTGTGAATGCCCTTGTGAATATAACTGATGGAATGGTCTTAGACTATTGCAGGAGACTAGCTGATGTGACGCGCAATGGGTCTCATCACGTTGGGACAGTCACAGCCTCCCCACAACAAGAATAGTGTCATGACCTCATGTTTGGTGACTAGGTCTTGGTGAAGACACACATCAGAAAGACTTGCTGGAACCTTGTTGGCATGGTCCTTATCAGGTGATCCTGGTGACACTGACTGCTGTCAAGTGTGGAGGTCTTCCTAACTGGATCCATGCTTTTCACATTCACAGGATGGAGTATCCCCTTGATGAAACAGTGCCTGTCTAGGAAGAGCCAGTAGTGTGTGAAAGAAAGCCAGAGCAGGTCAACCAAAGTGTTGGGGACCAAACTGAGCCTGAAACAGCACTCGATCAAGGGGAAGAGGCTCTAGAGCAAATCAAATCCGACTTTGAAACTGAACCAATCAAAGTTTGTCCTCAGAATCAGACCCCAGTGAAGGAATGAGTGCTATCAGAGAGCAAGTGGCAGCTGGAGGCCGATGGCCTTGATGACAGGAACGTGAAGCAGTGAAATTACCTAAAGAGCATGTGCCATCAAGCAGTGCTGAGAAAACAGAGAATTCTAATCTGAGTGAAAGTGAAGATGAAGGTGTAAAATGGAGAAAGTAAAAAAGAACAAGGGTACCAAGTCACAGGTACTCTTCACCTGAATGCACCTACTTTGCCAATGGTGCAAACCAAAAATTCTGAGAATGTTGGCATCAGTATATTGGTTCAGCTGAGCCTCCATGAACTGAACATTGTGATTGAGCTGTATTTGGGACTTTCATTGTCATCTGGAAGTGCAGTTTGTGCACATTTGGGATCGAGAACTCAGGAAAACACTTAGGCCCCAGCAATAGAAAGAGGATTGTCATTTAGAAGAACACGGGTAGGATAAGGAAGCCTCACAACTATTTAAATGTATTGCTACTGAATTAACTTTTAACTTCTAAGCTATATTTTCCTGATTGCATTGATATAATCAACAAAAAGACACGTATTACTGCCATACTTTGCTTGATAATAGACCTGATTCCAAAAACATAATGGAGATTAATCAAAGAAGTAAATGTAGATGTAGGAGAAGCAGTAGGAGACATTTTTGGTGCTTTGATTCCATCTGTGGGAGTGATTTTGAATGATCTGAAAATCAGAAGGCTGTCTACTATAGTGGACAAACTAGCCACTAGTACTGCTGCAGCACTATTGGTTGTCAATACTAAAATGATAGTGGTCAGACCAATGGTTTTGCAAAATTGACTTGCTTTAGGGATGTTGCTCGCAAAAGAAAGAGGGGTCTGTTGGATGCTTAAAGTTCAACAATACTGCACATTTATCCTCTATAAAAATGAAGATTTGCAGAAGTATTTCCAGAATATTTGAGGGTTAACCAAAGGTATGAAGGAATTGGCAATAACAGGTACATGGGAGTCAATTGGGAGTGGGATTTCTGCTATAGGCAGATGGTTTGGTAACCTGTGAAATGGAATATAGGGATTTGTGTTGAAACCATTGTTGATTCTTTTGATAGTTGTTATAGTTTTGTTTATGGGATACCAAATGTTCCAGAGGACAAAAGTTCAACAAGGCGAGATAAGAAGGAGGGCAGAGGTTAAATTGGAAGATAGTCAGTGTAGATATTATGATTATATGAAGCATTTGGAAGAATCTAGGTGGAAGTTATTCAAAACAACTAGCTTTTAGAGAGTCTCATTCAAGAATGAAGGAGGATTTGTGATGACTCTAAAAGTCATCAGAGGAAGGATTGAAAGAGCGTAATTTGGCTGTGCCACTATGCCTCTGGGAAAAGAATGTGAAAGGGTAGTCAGTTTCTGGTGGTCACAATTTGGTGGTCAAATTTTGTATAACATTTAATATGTATATGATTTCTGCACTACAAAGCATATGAATAGAGTGTATCTTTGGATATAACGTTTAATCATTTTATGGATAACTGTTCAAGACTAATGTTTTTAAAGTAGTCATTTAATCTAGAAGTATGTTTGTGTTTTATTAACTTGGCTGGAGTGAAGACCTACACATGAAATTTTCTTTTTACAGTTAACTTTCAATGTGGAATTGTTTTTCTTATATGTTGCTTTCGAGATGGAGGTGTTAGGAGCAGAGGCAGAGTCAACAAGAAGTTTATTGTGTGTGAGAGATTAGAAAGTCTGAGACAAACTATACAAGGACGGAGAGAGGAGTGTTCTGGAAGCTTGGCAGTCATAACTCTTTAAAATTTGCTGAGACCGAAGAGTATCAAGATTGAATGTATCAGGGGTTTGGAAATTGTAACACACAATGAATTTTAATTGGGGTTTCAATCAAGAAGCTTCGACTGTGATGTCATGGTCTTAGGAAACTGTGATTTAAGGAAGGTTTTGTATGTGAGAGATTAGGCCCTTTCCTATTCTTAGAGCTGAAAAGACCTTTCTGAGGTACAGACCTCATAATTTCTCCGCGGCTTCATGCCATGACACCTCTCTTGACAGAATATTCTACTGAATTTCTGTTGCAGACCTTTCTCAAATGGTCCTTTAATATGAGAGTAGTTAGGTTTTAATTTAAATGGTCAGACAGGAGAACTTGGCTGTAGTGACCAAGAACCACATGCTTTTTCAGATCTTTTGCATTGTGGCAATCTAACTTTTAAACCTGTATATGCTAACTAAGTTTAACATTCTAAAACGCTTTAATTCTCCTTTGATGATTTTATATATTCACACTATCGTTTTGAAACTCATTTATGTAACTTTGATTTTGAGCCTTTGATAAAACCCTTTTAACCCTACTAATTGACACCAAATTCATACTTTCTGTTTGTGGGCTAGTGTGTGGAGGGGTGCCATTTCTATCTTGGTAGAACCGTCTGTCCCAGGTTGTACTGTGCCCTCCTTTTCTGCCGCAGTTGTTGCTCGTTGCTCTGGTAGGACTAACTGTCCCAGGGTGCTCTGTTGTGCTGAAACTCCGATGGCCCTAATCTTCAGCAGCCGCGCTGAGAGGGGTGGTGCCTACATTGTTCTTATATCGCTGCCTCTTCCCCCGTGGCGTGGGGAATACTTTCTGTTTGTCTGCTACTTTGTGGAGGGATCCCATCTCCATCCTGGCTTGACCGTCTGTCCCAGGGTGTAGTATGCCCTCCTTTTCTGCCACAGTTGATTCTCATCACCCTGGTGAGACAACCTGTCCCACGATGCTTTGCTCTGGTGAAACTCCCATTTCTCTAATTATCACCAACTGTGCTGAGGGGGGAGGGTCCTAAATAACGCTATAGTGCTACCTCTTCCCCCACAGCACAGGACGTGCCCGAGCAAAGCCTGGTCCAATGCCAGGCCTGTCCAGACCCGTCGGAGCCTGGAGGAGGCTGGGCTAGCCCCCCTCTTTCATTTTATTTTTGCGGCAGACATCGTTATAATAAAAAAAGTACCCATTGTCTATAAATCTTACTGGTGATAAGGTACTCCTGTGTTGTGAAGTGGTAGTTGTTCAACCACTATAATTGCGTATCAGTGACCTTGCCAGGTGCTGCTGAATATCTTTCATCTAGGAAGATAAGTAAGGCCATTTTAGTAAGTAAGGAGGTAGGATCCCCTATGTGCAAAGATACCAACAACAGGGGTTGAGATAGTTGGAATAAAATGAACTAACTCAGTTGATTATGGGTATACGTAAATCCAATGAGCTTCCTCCAGACCACGGGAAAATCCCTAAGAAAACAATAGGCGTAGGTGATAACTCTACCATAGCAAAGATAGATGACCTAATAGAAGCGGTCGAATCCTTGCTGTGTGACAAGGCTATATTACATGAAGTGCCAGACACTAAGATCACATCCTTTTATACAAGAAAAACAGGGCTACAAGGGGCAAATAAGATCACACACAGGACTGGGGAGGACGCTATCCAAATTGCCCAGCAAGGCTCTGACACTACAACAAAAAGAGTGAAAGGCAAAACAGTACAGGCTTTATGTCTGCCCCCAAGCTGAAGTCAAAGTACTGAGGAAAAGTGTACAGGGCCGAGGTGTGATATTGTCTGTTCTAACAGGTCTTGACAGAGAACAAAGACAATTAATACGCTGGAAAAAAAATCACACAGACATCTTCTCCCAATGTGACCTAGTGATTCAAGTGACTCAGGAGGGAAGGGCATCAATACAATTGAACAAACTATTTGCCTGAGATGTAAAGCTTGGGACAAAGCGGATCGAAATGAGATAATCAATACCCTAAAAAAAGACTTTGAGAAGTCAAGGAGCTTGGTTGAAATACTGATGGTACATGTTAAAGATAGAGAATGAATGGGAATAAACGAAAGAGACATGAGACAGGAATCTCCTAAATTTTTGCACTCAACAGGCAGATGCCCAACACCCCAACAATCAACAGCACTGCTCAACCAAAATCATGAGCAACGTCATCCCATCTATATGTAATCGTGGTATAGGGAGTGGGATACTGATTGCAGTAGTAGGTCCTGTGATTACAATGAGCCCCAGGTGAGGGCACTTTTAAAATGAAGCTTGTAAAACAATTACTACTCCCCAAAAGGGCCGTCAAAAATGTCAGCCACTACCAACAGAAGTAGGGCGTGCAATTAAATCATGTACTATGCCCCATAAAAGGAGAACTACTAATTTTGGAAGCATACGATACCCTGAGGGGAGCAAAAGGAATTATAAGGAACATACAGTTTACTTAACAAATGTGCCGAAAATACATCAATCATGCTGGGCAGATGTTCTGCTTCCCTGCTCTTATCTCATAACCGAGCTTACAGAACCTCTCTGGAATGCACTTCTGAGTTTAAAGAAGACATTTATTGTTCATCACAAGGTTCCTGAGAGACGAAATTAGTAGATTGGAAGAACACGTTCAAAAGTAGTTGCAGCAATGAAAGCAAAATATATCAAAGTACTTCTCAGTTGCAATGTACACAGCAAATACATTATATTATAGCATAACTTCAAAGCAAAGCATAAAAGTCAAAATTCATCAACGTAGGGGCAAGGCTGTAGGGCCTATATTCAGCTTCATCTTTCAGGGGTCTGCAAGTTGATGACTCCGGTCAACTGCGAGAAAGAGAGTTTCTACCCAAACGGAAGACAGGCAACTGATGTCTCCGTTCCTGTCTGAAGTCAAGCAGATTCAATCTACCCCTACTGTAGTCCAGAGTCATCCTTAAAAGCAAACTCAGTGTGAGAACCGAAGAAACTTGGAGGGTGGCCAATTCTCCCGAGCTCACTCGTTCTCAGACTGGATTGTGAGGTAAACACAAAATCTATGTGCTCTTATCAGCTAAGGTCTGGTGTGAAGAACACTGCTTGGTCTATCCTGTGGAAAAACACAGCTTGGAAAAACACAGCTCATATGCAATGTCTCAACTGCAATGTCTAGCCCCACGTTAAAGCCAATAGGCAGCTAACCTAAATATCAAGGCAGCTAACCTAAATATCAAATGTAATGTCTAATGTCATGTCAAAACCAATAGGCAGCTAAACTGAATACAGAATGTAATGGCTAATGCCATGTCAAAGCCAACAGGCAGCTAAACTGAATACAGAATGTAATGTCTAATGCCATGTTAAAGCCAATAGGCAGCTAAACTGAACACAACATGTAATGTGCTACTTGTGAATATTGAGCAACTAATATGCGCAGTGGTGAAACACAAAGTCATTGGTCAAACACAATTAATAGCATCACAGCAGATGGGGATTCGCTTAAAAGTAAACTCATCCATTGGATTAGACATAAACGTCAATGTTTGTCACTTATCCATTCGGATATTGTGAAAGCAGAAAGATTATCTGGAGGGAAGCGGGTTATGATGCTATTGCATTAACAGTAAAGGATAAGAGTGAGTATATTGTATCATTGCTGTTAGACCTGGCCCTTGTGGCAGGTTCATCCCCTGACATTTTGCTTCCTTCCTCCTATTTCTTCTGTCCTGTTGTTGTTGGCTTTTGAACTCTGGGAATTTTACCACTGCTAACCAGTGCTAAAGTGCATATGCGCCCTGTGTAAATTGTACTGTTGATTGGTTTATCAAATATTGACATATTTGATTTACTAGTAAGTCCATAGTAAAGTGCACTAGAGGTGCCCAGTGCCTATAAATCAAATGCTTCTAGTGGGCTTGCAGCACTGGTTGTGCCATCCCCATGAGTAGCCCTGTAAACATGGCTCAGACTTGCCACTGCAGTTTCTGTGTGTGCAGTTTTAAAACTGCCAATTAAACTTGGAAAGTGTACCCACTTGCCAGGCCTAAACCTTTTCTTTTCTTACATGTAAGACACCCCTACGGTAGGCCCTAGGTAGCCCTATGAGCAGGGTGCAGTGTATATTTAAGGTAGGACATATGCTAATGTGTTTTATATGTCCTGACAGTGAAATACTGCCAAATTCGTTTTTCACTGTTGCAAGGCCTATCTATCTCATAGGTTAACATGGAGGCTGCCTTTAAATATGATTAAAGTGTAGATTCCCTTTGGGAGCAGATGGACATATGGAGTTTGGGGTCTTTGAACTCACAATTTAAAAATACATCTTTTAGTAAAGTTGGTTTTGAGATTGTGTGTCTGAAAATGCCACTTTTAGAAAGTAGGCATTTTCTTGCTTAAACCATTCTGTTACTCTGCCTGTTTGTGGATTCCCTGACTGGGTTAGTTTGACAGGTGGGCTGTTTGCACCTCTCTCTAGACAGTGACACAAAGGGAGCTGAGGTGCTGTCTGCATATCCTGATGAGTCATCTGTGCTAGGAAGGAGGGGAGGAGTGGTCACTTACCCCTGAAAGGGCTGTGACTACCCTAACACAATGCAGTCTCCAACCTCCTGGTGTGAGTCTGGGGCCTGGCCTGGGCGAGGCAGGATTTCACAAACAAGAGAGACTTTCCTTTGAAGTAGGCCCACTTCAAAGGCAGAACTGGGTATAAGAAGGGCATCCAAACCCATGAACATTAAATCACTTCTGGACATCAAGAGGAACCTCTTCCTGGAGAAGAGCTGAAGAGCTGAGGAGAAGTGCTACCCTGCCAGTGACTGTGCTTTGTGGAGCTATCCTACAGTTGCTGTGTCTGCCTGTGCAAGTGAACAAAGACTGGACTTTGTTGTGCATTCCTGCTTGTGAGGAAATCTCCAATGGCTTGTCCTGAGCTTGCCTCCTGTTGTCTCAGGGCCATCAAAGACTTCCCCTACCAGCACCTGGTTTCTCTGATGAAACTCCTGCCCTGCCAAGTGGTCCCCTATCCAGTTCCTGGGGCCTTGACAGGGGAAGCTGGCAGACCAAGATTGAAAATCCACGCACAGACCGCATGCGGGGAAAGTTTCAACACACCTTCTGAGCCGCTTTGCGGCTGAAATCTACACTCCACCTGCACAACATCTGGGGGATCGACACACGCAGCTTGAGAAACGACATGCAACACCGGCTGACGGAGGCTGATAACGTTGCAACCCACATAGCACGGTTTTGCTGATACCATGCAGCAAACCTCGCTGGGTGCAGAAAAACAATGCAAAGCCTGCCCGGACCCACAGTGCTTGTCTGGATCAATGTATCGCTCACCTGCGGAGAGGAGAAATGACGCACGCTAACCCGACCGGAGGAGAAACGACACAGGGTCTCTCTTGCGGGTGAAAAATCAACGCATCGCTGCCCTTTTTCTACGCACACTCGCCCATGGGGTGTTATTTTGACACTACCCAGGTACTTTTGAACGCTAACAGTGATATTAGTGTTTTCTCAAGGAGTTAAGACTCTTTCTGCTTTTTACTTCATAACTTGACTTCTGTATGGTGGATTTTTGTCATTTTGGTCTTGTTTTGTTTAGATAAATATTTCCTATTTTTCCAAACCTGTGTTGTGTCAGTTTGTAGTGTTTTCACTGAGTTACGGTGTGTGTTGGTACAAATACTTTACACCTAGACTCTGAAATTAAGCCTGCCTGCTCGTGCTAAGCTGCCAAGGGGGTTAGCGAGGGTTAGTTGAGGGTGATTCTCCTTTTCCCTGACGAGAGTGAGGGTCCTTGCTTGGACAGAGGGTAACCTTATGACAACCAAAGACCGCATTTCTAACAATTGCTATGGAGTTGGGATCTAGTTCATCTCTTAACTTCATTATGAGATTCAGATTGCATAGACCCTTTCCTGTTGAGCCCCTAGCATCAAGGAATATCGAAAGAGAGCCGGGCCAGTCAACAGCAATTAGAAGAGACATTGATCTCTAGGCATATTGATCTCAAGGCAGTAGATTGACTGACCCAAATAGTCCAGGATAAAAACACCGTGGCAGTACTAGATGGAATCCCAGATGCAGCAGAATTTGCGGGTGGAAAGAAGTGATGGGCCTACAATTATCAATGCTGGTCTTGGAACAACACAAGCAACTGAAATAAGTCCTGCGATACCAATAGTTGGGGACACTGTTTCCTTGATTTCATGGAATGTGGTGGGTCTAAGGAATAAACTAACTGACCCTGATTGGCATGCGTAATTTGACCAATTCCATCTCTGCTTTCTGCAGGAAACTTGGCTAATGGATCCACCACACAAGTTGAGCTATAAAATTTATTTTGTGAGTGCTACTCCGGTATCAAGTTGAAGACCTTCGGGGGGACTGGTCTTATGAGTGAAAACCTCTTTAAATATTGATGTAAATATGTATGAGATAGTCACTCCCAATATCCTGGTGATGTCATTGAGTGATAAAAACATGGAGAAACTTTGGATGACATATTAAAGAATATCCCCTCCAATTAAACAATATTAATAGGAGGATATTTTTATTGTAACTATGAACCCATAAATGGCCTAAATCAATTGATGGAGGATGAAGACATGGCAAGAGGTATCCTCCATGTGCCTTTGGAATCAATAGTCCCTTGCACAGTTGCGGCTTTGCAACTCGTACACTTTACCATGAAATATAGATTAAGGACCTGCAATGGTAGATTTAGCCAGAGTAGTACCAATTTGGATACATTCCAAAGAGGCAGAGTCCATTCAAAGCTTGACTATTTCCTGCATAGCACAATAACATGGGATATGATAGTAATGTTTAGAATAGATAATAGAAGGGAAAGTGATCACTTCCCGTTATGCTTTGAGCTGAGGGGGTGTTTTCCAGAATTACGTTGCTTGGGGAGTGGTAGGGCAGGATTTCAGCCTACAGTTAGTAAGAATCATAGGTCAGTAAAATGGCCATCAGTACTGAGTAATTTGGGGGTCATGACGACCATATATAATGTGTTTGTAGACCTATTGAACCCATATGTTAATAGAAGATTCATTTATATACCAATCATAGATATCCATCAATCCTTAGTTTTAGCATTAAGACCCTACCTTACTAAACCAGTACGACAAAGGCTAAGCAAGGGCGATAATAGCCTTAGGCTTAATTCCTGGTACAGGAGATAATGCAAAGAGAGCAAAAAAAAATACTTGAAGCCCTAAACTCCAAAAGTCCAATGGTAGTACGGGAGGCAAGGGATAGTTATAAAAAAGCTTTCGCCAATGCAGAGAAAAATTAGGAAGAACAGAATTGGGCTGTTCTTCTTTGTGCAGCCAAGCATAAAGACACAATAACTTTCTGGAGGATAGTTTCCTATGGAAGCAAAGAGGGGGTATCTAACACTGAGCACTATCTAGATCCCGGTACAAGGATTCACCATTTTACTGATCTCTATTCTGACCCCTGGGGCATCTTCAACACTCCCATTGCACGACGGAACAGATAACTAAGGCTGTAGCAATGGAAACCTGTTTTAGCCTGGAAGAGATGGTGGCAGCCAGTGAGGCCATAAAATCGGGCAAAGTCCCAGGTCTGGATAAGTCAAACATAAATCTATTTAGCAACATTTGGGACCCCTGTCCCCGAAACATGGAAAGGGGCAGAAATTATCCTGATTTACAAAAAAAGATTCCAGACAGAAGCCTGGAAATTATAGGACCATTAGCTTGATAGATGTGCTGCAAAAATCTATGCCAGTAAGCTATCAAATAGAATAGCTGACTGGATGGAGGAAAGTAACATGTTAACACCCTACCAAGCAGGTTTTAGGCTGCAAACCAGCACAATCAACCATGTTTTCAGGCTCCTAAGTATCATGTTGAATTATAATAAACTGAAGGGAAGTCATCTTTACATCACATTCATAGATTTACGTGCCTTTGATTTGGTCCCCAGGGGTACTCTATGGGCCTCATTAAGGAAACAGGGTATTCCAGAAGATCTCTTATTTCAGGTAATTAGTTTGCACGTGGGCAATTATGCAAAGGTTCGGTGGGGCCCGAATGGTGAATTAAAAGATGCTATCCCTATCAATAAGGGAGTGAGACAGAGGTGCATGCTTGCCCTGACTCTGTTCTCACTCTACATACATAATGTAGTCAACCATCTCAAGCAGTGTGCCCATAACTCCCCGAAATTATGTGGGAACCTTGTTCCTGCACTTCTCTTTGCAGATGATAACATCTTGATGTCCCAGATCCCAAAGGACTTGCAAACCTTATTAGGAAAATTCAATGAATACTGCATGCTAAAAGGGTTAGAAATGAATATAAAAAGACCAAATATCTGATTCTCAGACCCCATAAATCGTTCAAGAGAAACCTCACGATACAAGGGCAAAAACTTGAATGTGTAAAAAGTTTTAACTACCTATGTGTGACGTTCGACTCCAAGTTATCCTGGGCCCTCCATGTGGATAAAGCAAAAACATTACTTGTTCATAACTTTTTAGCGATTAATAATAAACATCGGAACATGAGAGTAAAAGTATGCTGTGCTTGGGTTTACAGACATAAGGCTAATATGAAACAAACAGCGCTGCAAGAAAAAAAGTTTGTGAGAGCTATATTAGGATTACATGTTTCAACACCTTTGATTCCAATGTTCTTTAATTTGAATCAAAAACAAATTGACCAACTAGCAGCTTTGATGGCAATGCTCTACTGATGCAGATTGTGGACAACACAAGATTTGACCCACTTAACGGAATTATTAGTTGAGTTTTTGGATCTTGATAAATCTCTAACTTTTCCCTGGGTTCGCCATGTTAGGGCATGGTGTTTTAAACTTGCCCTTAACTCTTTTTGGATCGAACCTCATTCTCTCACAGTGCATTCAAAGGGCTATTTGAAACAAGTGTATTGGGATCATTTCCTTAGTAATCATCAAAATTCTGGATTGAAAGGTTGACTTCCCAATTTTTAAATATTAAACCAAACTCCAGCTTTGAAGAGTGGCTAGATATAATTCAACTAAGTTGTTCAAAAGCAGTTTATATGAAGTTTTGGTATGATACTCTTCAAATTAGGGCATTTACTAATAAATGGGATTAATTGAATAATATTAGAGATGATACAATCTGTAGTTTATGCAATATAGGTAGCACCAAAACTATTGAGCACGTGCTACTCTTTTGCAAACCTTATGAGAAGACAAGAAGAAAATAGATTTGTCCGACTTGCAACAACTTAGGAATCAAAAAAATATCAGGAAGCCCTAAGAATTTTAAAGTTCAAAAGTATTCCTTACACAGGGGGTCATTATGAGTTTGGAGGTTTTAGGACCGCCATGTAGGTGGTGGTAGTTGAACAGCCAACAGGCTGGATGAGAAGACCGCTAAATTATGACCATAGCGGTATTTGCAACAGAATACAGCTGACACTGCCAGTGAGGTCAGGCCGCCAAGGACAACAGTGGCCACCTGCAAGCTGGTGGAGACCATGTTTCTCCCGGACAGATTATGAGGTGGCACACCGCCAACGTTTTCACTGCTATCGCACCACCACGGAAACCCAGGAGTATACCAACTGTATAAAAGGAGACACTCACCTTCAGGAAGCCATACTCGTCCGGAGCCGCCATGGAACCTGAACTACATGTCTTCCCTCTGCTGCTCACCAAATGACTTTGGAACCGGCGACAACAACAGCAACTTTGAGTACACACACTTACCTGTCACTGTTGTGAAATGTCAAAGTACCTACGCACACACAATATACATGTTGGGAACAGCTGGCAAGGGCACAACACACATGTAACCTCACACCAACATGCACACTCACACACAGCCATATGCACACCCCCACATACATGGTACACACCCTGCGCCATCACACACATACATCTACACACCAATCCCCAGATATACAGCACCGGCACAGTCACACACATCAACACCCAACACCACCAAACGACACAACTACACCACAATCGTTACATCATCAAAGCATTGTCAAGGACACACAATAGATATACAACACCACGCACCACCACCCGGGAACAAACACACACCCAAAAAAACAGAGCACATGACATACCCCACAAACACACTTCACAACATATCTGACATACCATTCTCCACCCACACTCACAGACACAGTCCAAGCACACAAAGGCACACAACACTGCAACTAACACATCAAAATAAACACTACACAATACCAACACAACAACATGTCCACAAAATACACGTGGCCATCACACAACACACCCATCACTGGTGGACCAATGCAACACACACACCACACATGCTGCCCCAAACAAACAGGTAGCACAACACAACCACCACAGACACACAAATGGTCACACACAATGTCAGCCAAGACCAAAACTGCTCTAAGTGAAAAAAATGCAGGAGAAAGATATAACATAGAAACCAACAACAGGTTGGTCCTAATATATATTAAAGTAGAAATATATGATCAATGTCCAAGGCTGAGACTATTCCAACAACAATGAGTGCAACATGCACACAAAGCACATGTTTGTGTCCCTAACTTGACTCCTTACTGCCAGGTAACCTCCACAAGTAGGGGAGGAGCATCAAGGGAGCAGGCAGCACCTCAGGGATTAGGTGGCAGGAGGGTGGGGGTTGGATTTTGGACTGGGAGGGAGACCTTTGGGTTTTGGTTTGGTGGGAGGAAGAGGTCAAGGCTTTGGGAGGGTT
Organism: Pleurodeles waltl; assembly: GCF_031143425.1. NCBI lineage: Eukaryota > Metazoa > Chordata > Amphibia > Caudata > Salamandridae > Pleurodeles > Pleurodeles waltl. Next base: position 785,468,507 of record NC_090447.1, read on the forward strand.
GGGTACTCTTGGGAGGGGTTGACCTTTTGGCAGTGGAGGGGCATGGGTACTAGCAGGAGGGCAGGGGAGGTTTTGGAGGTGAAAGGGCTTGACTTGGGGAGGGACAAAGACCATTTAGAGGTATCACAGGGTGGGAGAGGAGTAGGGAACAGGATAATTCCAAAAGGAAAGCTTTCTTTGAATACGGGGATGGTCATAGCAAAAGAGTTTGGGTGTGGAGGAAGAGGGAGTAGTTGTAAGAGGTATAGTTGTGGATGTCTTAGGTGCATGTGTGTGCAAAGTATGCTTGTGGGTGGTGGATGTCTCTTGGGTGGATGAGTGTGGGCGTTTATGTGTTTTGGGAGGAGGGGTGGAGGTGCTGGAAGATGCTGTGGTAGATGGGTGACTGTCTGTTGGGGTGGTAAGTGCAGTTATGGTGGATGTGCTGCATGTAGATGTATCTGTGGTTGTGAGGTCTGCAGATGTGGTGACTGGGGTGGATGTCTGAGGGTCTGCTGTTGTGAAGTCTATGGGTAAGATAGGTGTAGTGGCTGGATCTGTGAATGTTGGGGTAGTGTCTGCAGGTATGTCAGGTGCATTTTCTGTGATGCTGGGGGTTATGGGTGTGTCAGGGCAGTTTGTGACTGTTGATGGGTCTGCAGGTGTGTGCTGCTTGTGTGCATGCCAGTGGTGTGTCCTGTGATGCTTGTGTTTGTCTGAGCAATCCATGGATGTTGAGTTGGATGCATGCTTGCCTGTGTGTGTGTTTTGGCCGGGGCAGAAAAGAGGGGTTTGGGCTTGGGAAGAGGAAGGTGGAGGGGAGACGGAAGACAAAGCTTGACTGGCTTCTGTCAGTGTGGAGGCCAGAGCCTGAAAGGATCTCTGTGAGCCAGGCAGTGCATCTTGAATGCCCTCCAAGAATGCATTACTTTGTTGCACTTGAGTTGCAAATCCCTGGATGGCGTTCACGATGGTCAACTGACCCACAGAGATCGACCTCAGGAGGTCAATAACCTCGTCACTGAGGTCAGTAAGGTTGACAGGGGCAGAAGTGTCTGAGGCAAAGGAGAAGCCCACCCTCTTGGGTGAGCATGCATCGACAACTGTGTGGGGATCTACAGGAAGGGCAGTGGTAGAAAGGGAGGTGGCTGACAATGATGGCGCTGGGGTGGTCTCAGATGGGTCTTCCACCACCAGGGAGTGGCCACCGGAGGAGGATTTCAAGGATAATGATGTAGATCCTGTCTCTCCCGTGGCACTCCTCTCGTCCTCCAGGCCACTGGGTCCCTCGCCGTCTGTAGTCTCAGCACTCTGAGGCCCATGGCCGGCAGCATCCCCACTCGCCTGTGCCCCATCTTGTTCATCCACCGGTGATGATGCACACAAACCGAGAGAGGGAGGGAGAAAGAGGGCCATCACATTCTTCACATACTCTAGGAGGCTGGCCTGGTGTGTGATGGGAAACTATGGTACTTACACCTTCTACCAGGTATCCCTTATTAGTTTAGTGTAGTCAGTGCTTAGAAGCAAGGCTTTCTAGAGGTAGCTGTGGATGAGCAGCCAAGGCTTATCTAGGAGACATGCAAAGCTCATGCAATACCACTGTAGTCACACACAGTACTTGCACACTTGAAAGAAACACTCAGGCCCTCATTACAACCCTGGCAGACGGTGTTAAAGCGGCGGTAATACCGTAAACAGGCCGTCGAAAAAAAAACTGGCCGGCGGATCACGACCGTGGCGGAAACCGCCAACATAGACAGCCACTTTAACACTCCAACAGCCACGGCGGTAGAAACAAGCAGCGCGGCGGACACCACCAACAGACAAGCGGAAGACAAAGTACCGCCCACTGTATTACAAGAGGCCTATCTGCCACCTTTTTCGGGGTGGAACCAACGCTATCAAAAGCACGGCGGACACAGTACACAGAAAGGAAAACACTCACCTCTCAACACCCAACGAGGAACCAGGACGCCATGGAACCCAAACGTCAGGTGTTACCCATGCTGGTTTACCTCCTCTTCTACCAGGAGTACGAACGGCGGCGGCGGCAACCATAGCGAGTACTGCACCTACAACACAGGGGAGGGGGGAGGAAAGAGAGTGACACACACACGCAACACGCAACACCCCCACCTTCACCCACAACAACATACACACAAATACATGCAGCAACATTACATATACCCCCTGGAAGAACGCAAGGACAAAAGGAAATTATTGTAACAATCGTAATCATGAAAAATCCATTAGTCAAAACTCAAAATTCAGTATATACAAATATGTATACCAACTACACAAGTCCAGATAGTGTACTAATCATTGTCCGTGGACCACTGGGCCCAAAATGCATGGGCGAAGCCCACACATGATACCTGACTCGAAACTGAGAGAACACTGCTGGGGCATCAGATCAGAAATACACAGGCACCTCAGGAGGAGGGGGGGCACCTCAGCCTGATGAACGCACAACACCACTGCTTTATCCTGGGAAGTGCAAAGCCACAGTCTCTCAAGTAGATAACAGTCTCCACTGGTTCTGGAGGGGGCCTGGTGCCCAGAGTGCTTCATCCTGCCAAGGACTGAGGTAGTGGATGTGATACTCCACTGGTTCTGTAGGGGGCATGGTGCCCAGAGTGCTCCACATGCAGTGTGGCCGGTACAATTCCCTCACCTGGGTGTGCGTGCCACGAGATTGGCGAGGTTCAGGTAGCATGATACGGAATGGAGGCAGCGACATACCCCACACTGCTGCGGCTGCACCTTCCACCTGCAGGTGCAAACAGTGATTGATGTCATGCCTCAAGGAAGCTGCCCAGGGTGCAGGCACTCTCCTCCAGCCTCAGACGACTGACCACTGGGAATGGTAGGCATGTGAGCGGTGGTGCCTGTGTCCGAGGACGCCGCGGGGCCAGTGGAGGGGTTTGCGGCGGTGTCTGTGGAGGCGGTGCTTGCGGCGGTGTCTGTGGTGGCGGTGCATGGGTCATCACCTGCTAAGGGACACAGCAGAACGTCTCCTGCAGCCTCGGATGCCTGCCCACTGGGGAAGAGGCTGGGGACTGTCATTGAGGCTGTAGACTTGCCGGGGGCGGTGCAGGTGGCGGTGCAGGTGGCGTTGTAGTGGCGCGGCAGCTAGCGGTGTTCGCCGCCGTACAGGTTGGCGTGGTTGTGGACAGCAATTGTGACACTGGTCCCTCAGTCGGTGCCACCATTCCCTCTCCTGACCTGCTCTTCTGCTTTTGGGCCTTCCCTAGCTTTGATGGTGCTACAGTTGTCTTGCCACTATCCTCTTTGGTTTTTGCTGAGTCCTTGGTGGCTGGTAGTTTCGGCTTCTCCCTCTGGGATGTCAGCACCTTTTTCACCTTGGCAGGTGACGGAATGTCCTTGCCCTCGCTACGTGGCACACCTGCAGCCCTGATGGGTGGCGCACTTGATGACCCCGCAGTTGCTGGCACCACTGTGCCTGGGGATGTGGTGGCTGAGGTGCTGGGCTGGGACCTGGAAAGCCTGGCCCTAGGGTGTAGGGAAGAGGTCAATGTTAGCCAGTAAGAGTTTTTTTGACACACTGGGACGGGACGATGGAGGGGGTTTGGGAGTGGAGGTAGAGTGGAGGTGTACATCTGCTAAATGTGGGTGAAGGTGCATGGGCCGGAGGCTGTTGTGAGGTGGATGGGTGTTGGGTGGGTGTGTGCCTGCGTTTGTGTACTTTGGGAGGAGGGCTCACTGACACAATGGGAGAGGACACAGGGGATGTGTGAATGGTAGTGGGGGTGGTGAGTGCATGTGAGCGGTGTGTGGTGATGGGCGGGCTGGTGATGGAGGTAGTGGCTGAGGATGTAGTGCATGCAGGTGTGAGTGGAGATGAGATAGGGAGGGAGGAGGAGGACGTGGAGGAGGGGGACACAGTGGAGGCAGGGGATGTTGGTGTGTCTGCATGGGTCTGGTGCTTGTGTGAGTGCCTGTGGGATGTGTGGTGCTTATGTTTGCCATGTCCACTCTTGTGTGTTGATGAGTGTGCATGCTGGTCTGATGGTGTGCTTGGGATAGGCTGAGGTACAGGGGATTGGGTCTGGGTGGAGGAAGTTGGAAGGGGGAGGCTGGACACAGGGACAAAGGCTGCCATCAGTGCTGAGGCCAGAGCCTGAAATGCTCTCTGTTGGGCTGCCTGCCCAGAATGAATGCCCTCCAGGTATGCATTTGTTTGTTGTAACTGCCTCTCTACACCCTGGATGGCATTCACAATGGTAGATTGCCCAACAGTGAGGGATCTCAGGAGGTCAATAGCCTCCTCACTGAGGGCTGACTGGGGAAGGGCCTGAGGTGCCTGTGGCAAGGGAGATGTCCACCCTACTGGGTGAGCGGGCATGGGACACACGCTGAGGGGCTGCTGGGAGGGTGGTGCGGGTAGGGGGGGTGGCGGCTGTACCTTTTGATGCGGTGGGCACAGAGGTGCCCACCACTGCAAGGGAGCTCCCATCAGAGGAGGAGTCACTGTCACTGCTGTCTGCTCCTCTCCACGCTGTGGAGCTCCTCTCGCCCTCCATCCCACTGGTGGCTTCAGACTCTGTTGCTTCATCTTCCAGGTCCAAGTGGGTTGCAGCTCCCTCCTGCTCCGATGCCAATGCTCCTCCGCCTGATGATGCTATTGCACACAAGAAAAGGGAGACCACAAAAAGGGGGGGGGGGAGACAGAAGAAAGACATGTTCAGTGCATGGAACACCACTACCGTTGGCGGACACAACACAAAGGGAGCAGCCCTCTGCACTACCCCATGCACTGACAGCTCCTAGAAATTCCAGCTGACCTTGGGGGATGAGGCCTAAGACTAATTGCTGCACACCTGGAAGTCACAGGAGCCTGACTAGGTGTTGATGGCTCTTACCACTGGTGGGTTTGGGGTGCCACATGGCCTGCCTCACAAGGGACCTTGCCTACCAAGTTTGCCCTGGCCTAGGGGAACCCACTGCCCACCTCCTCCACCCAGACACCTCGTAATGAGTGCTGAGTCTGCTGAATGAGAGTGTACTCACCCCCTTGTGGCTGCTGTGATGCCCTCAAGCGCCCATCCAACTCCGGATAGGCCACCGCCAGGATCTGGAACATCAGGGGGGTCATGGTGCGACGGGCACCCCTCTGACGTTGGAAGGCCATCCCCAGCTGGGCCTCTGCCGTCTTCTTGCTCCAGCGGCGCAGGTCCTCCCTTCTTTTATGGCAGTGGGTGCTCTGTCTGTGGTAGACCCCCAGGGTCTGGACGTCCTTGGCGATGGCACGCCAAATACCCTCCTTCTGGTGGGCGCTGACCTAGAAGAATGGTACAGGGGGAAAGGAAATTATTCACCCGTCCGGACCATCATACTCATTGCCCCCCAGTTCCCACCCATGCCCTGACGCACATACACTCCCCATGCGCACATGCAGGCCTCAGCCCCCCCATGTATCTTCCATCCACACCACTCAAAACAGGCATTGCCCACGCAGCATGCTCACAGTGTACTCACCTGTTTTTCTGAGGACCTTACAGTTGCGTGTACTGGGGGAGGACCCCATCCACTAGTTTCTCCAACTCCTCCGAAGTGAAGGCAGGAGCCCTTTCCCTAGACACATGAGCCATCGTCGCTTCCAGACACAGGTCACAGCAGCACTTGCAGTGTATGTCCTCTCCTGTTGAAGGTCAGGTATCAAGTGAGAGAACAGACAGAAAATGTCGGTCACGTCCGCAGTGGTGCGTACCATCACCGCCGGTGTACATCATCATTGGCTCCTGGGACCCATAGGGCCTATTGTTAACCAATGCAGAATTGCGCTGCGGTCTTCGACCGCCCACCGCAACGGTGTACAACGCCAGCGCAGTTATCTCATATCCCCTTGTCCCACCTTACAGGTCAGGCAGCCGCCATTTCAGGAGGCCACATGGGATAGATGTTAACAGCATCACACCTATCTAGGCCAGGAATATAGACGGATACCTGCACATTGCGGATTAATAACGTTTCTGCAAATAACACATTGTGATACCTCAGTGTTAGATGACTCTCTGCTCGCTGTTCTCCTCCATAGGGCAAGTCCACTGGGGCAGGTGATGAGATTGCGGCATCCTCCGGTGTACAGATCCCTGGTGGACCTGTTGACAATGGAAGAGAGACACATAATAGTCACATACAGACTTGATCGTGCAACAATCCAGGAACTATGTGCCCAGTTGGAGCCAGACCTGATTTCATCTATCCGCCATCCCACAGGTGCAGGTCCTGTCTGTACTCCATTTCCTGGCCAGTGGGTCTTTTCAAACAACAGTGGCCATGGCATCAGGGTTGTCCCAGCCAATGTTTTCTAACGTGCTGTCCAGAGTGTTGTCTGCCCTGCTGAAACACATGCGCAGCTACATTGTGTTCCCTCAAGTGGAGAATTTGCCCACAGTGAAAGGTGACTTCTATGCCCTGGGACATATCCCCAACATCATTGGTGCCATTGATGGCACACATGTGGCATTTGTACCCCCTGCAGGAATGAACAGGTGTATAGAAACCGGAAGAGCTACCATTCGATGAATGTGCAGATGGTGCGTTTGGCAGACCAGTACATCTCCCATGTGAATGCCAAGTATCCTGGCTCTGTGCATGAAGCTTACATTTTGAGGAATAGCAGCATCCCTTATGTGATGGGGAAACTCCAGAGGCACCGTGTGTGGCTAATAGGTGAGGCAAAGGTCCCAATACAGTTGACATAGGTATCTGGGTATGGGGCTGTCCCTAAAGGTTAGTGTGTGTCTAGTAGTTGTCCCTCGACATTTGCAGGTGACTCTGGTTAGCCCAACCTGTCATGGCTACTGACCCAAGTGAGGAATCCCAGGACAAGGGCAGAGGAACGCTACAATGAGGCACGTGGGCAAACTGGGAGGGTGATCCAACGCACATTTGGCCTCCTGAAGGCCAGATTCTGGTGCCTCCATCTGACAGGTGGCTCCCTATACTACTCACCGAAGAAGGTGTGTCAGATAATCGTGGCCTGCTGTATGCTGCACAACCTGGCTTTGCGACGGCAGGTGCCTATTCTGCAGGAGGATGGGCCAGATGGTGGTCTTGTGGCAGCTATGGAGCTTGTGGACAGTGAAGAAGAGGAGGCAGAAGAAGAGGATATCGACAACCGAAACAACATCATCATGCAATACTTCCAGTGAGACACAGGTAATAAGATGGAACTGCTTCCCACATCTCATACTATTGTTTGAGCTAGCATAAGTCTGTCATTTTTATTTAGTGTATGGACCCTGACTTGTCACTTTGGCTTTCCATTTCACAGATGTGGGTCCCACTTTGTGCCCTCTGCTATGTTTACTTCTGGCCTACAGCTGTGTTACATTGGTATGTGAACAAGTACATTGACATTGCTGTATTCCATAGTTATTGCAATTACACAGTTGTGAAAGCACAGACTGACTCCAGATTGTTTTGTGATTGAAGTGTGTTTATTCCTCTGCTAATAAGTGGAGGGGGTTGTAAAATAGGCTGGGGTGATGGTGGAGGAATGCCCATGGCAGAGTCCAGTCTAGTTACATTCAGGGGGGTCAAATTTCCTGGCGGGTGTCTTGGCAGTGTTCTCTGTCTTGTTCCTGGATCTCAGGGACCGTTTGCGGGTGGTTCTCCATCTGCAGGGGTTGGGGTGCTGGTGTCTTGTTATTCCTATGGCGGTGCCTCCTGTCCACTAGCGCCGGCGGAGGTGGAGGGCTGTTCATCATCCAGGCTAGTGTCAAGGGCCCCTTGTTGTGCCACTGTGTCCCTCCTGGTGTTGAGGTCTGCCAGCACCCCTGCATTGGTGACCAGGGTGGTGTCAATGGACTTCAAGTCCTCCCTGATCCCAAGGTAGTGCTCCTCCTGCAGCCGCTGGGTCTCCTGAAACTTGGCCAGTACCGTTGCCATTGTCTCCTGGGAATGATGGTATGCTCCAATGATGTTGGAGAGTGCCTCGTGGAGAGTGGGTTCCCTGGGCCTGTCCTTCCCCTGTCGCACAGCAGTCCTCCCAGCTTCCCTGTTGTCCTGTGCCTCTGTCCCCTGAACTGTGTACCCACTGCCACTGCCCCCAGGTCCCTGATCGTCCTGTGTAAGTGGGTTTGACTGGGTTCCCTGTAGTGGTGGACACACTGCTGATTGACGTGTCCTGGGGACAGAGGGATGGGCCCGCTGGGTGGGTGCTGTGCTGGTGTTTACTGAGGGGGGAGGGTCTGTGGTGGCTTGTGCCAGTGGCAGGGCAACCGACTGTCCTGAGGTCCCTGATGGGCCGGGCTGGTTATCTTGATCCAGGCATGCAGAGCTGCTGTCATCACTGTGCGCCTCTTCTGTGGGGGGGACTGGATATGTCTGGCACCTCCTGTCTGGTGACGTTGGGTAGGGGTCCTGTTGGGGTGTAAATGCATAGTTATTGTATCTGTGTGTGCCATCGTGTGCAATTGGTGAGTGACCCTCTACTCCAGTGCTTGCATTATTGTCTTGGTCCTTGTGTGATTGGTAATTTTGGGGCATGAGTGAGTCTCTGTACTGGACATGCTTGGGTGATGGGTGTCCATGCATTTGTAACCACATGCAGGGCTTGGTTTTGGGATGTGTGGGTTGTGTTGGTCAGGTATCTGTGGGTTGTTGGGGTGATGGGTGTGAGGGTAAGGGTGGGAGTATGTGATGGCATGCAGGTGGGGTGGGGGGGATAAGGTAGTAAAGATTTGCCTTACCAGAGTCCAGTCCTCCTGCTACTCCTGTGAGGCCCTTAGGATGCAGTATTGCTAAGACTTGCTCCTCCCATGTTGTTAGTTGTGGAGGAGGAGGTGGGGGTCCACCACCAGTCCTCTGTGCAGCAATCTGGTGCCTGGAGACCACAGAACGTACCTTCCCCCGTAGGTCGTTCCACCTCTTCCTGATGTAATCCCTAGTTCTTGGGTGCTGTCCCACTGCGTTGACCCTGTTGACGATTCTGCGCCAGAGCTCCATCTTCCTTGCAATGGATGTCTGCTGCACCTGTATTCTGAATAGCTGTGGCTCTACCCAGACGATTTCCTCCACCATGACCCTGAGCTCCTCCTCAGAGAACCTGGGGTGTTGTTGAGGTACCATGATGTGGTGTGGGTGATGTGTGCGGTGGTGTCTGTTGTGATGTGTGAGGGGATGTGTTGGTGTGTGTTGTTTAAGGTGCGTGGATGTTGTGTAAGTGATGGTGTTGTGTGTCTGTGTATGCTGGTGTTGTTTTAGATGGTGTCTCTCTCTGGCCTGCTTTCAAATTTCTGGTTGTAAGGGTTTGTGGGTAATGTGGGTGTGTGTTTTATATTGGATTGGGTGTGTGGGTGTGGTGTGTGTATGTATGTCAGGTGTGTGTATTTCGAATTGTCCAATGTGGTTTTGTTTTGTATATGTGTGTGTATTTTGAGCGCGGCAGTGTGTACCGCCAATGGTTTACCGCGGTTGAAAGACCGCCGTGTTGATTTGTGGGTAGTGATAGTGTGGGCGTATTCTTGTTGGCATGACGGTGTCGGTTTTGTTTTCGCCAATTTATCAATGACCTTTGGTGTGGCGGACTTGTGTGGGTGTCTGTATTGTGGCAGATTCCGGGCTGTGGGTCGTAATACCTGTAACGGAATTCCGTGGCCGCAGCGGTATGTTGGCGGTCTTCTGCACGGCAGTAAGTGGGATTTACCGCCAGGGTTGTAATGAGGGTCTCAGTGTTACAAAAATAAAGGATTTTTATTTTGGGGCACAAATACCAAAAATAGCATAGAGGCTCTACTCCCTTAGTAGGTAAGTAATACACAAATTATATGCACTAGTATGCAGAAATCAGCATAAAAACAGTTAGAAAACCGTGCAATTAGTTAAAAACACAATAGATAGAAATAGCCCTGGGAGGAGCACAAACAATATACTAAAAAAGTGGAATGTGAGAGTCGGCCCCTCACCTAGGTAAGTGGAGTGTGTAGAGGGGAGCTGGGAGTCCTAATGAAAGCCCAAAGGTCAGTACCACAATACCCCCAGCGACCAGGAATGCAGGGGTAAATCACTATAAATTCCCCAAAACACCCACTTAGAAGAGAAGAAGAATGCAAAGCCCAGAGGAGACTGCAAGACACCAACAGTGGATTCCTGAACAAGAGGACCTGTAGAAGAAGCACAGCAGAGTCCAGGAAGGGCAGGAGCCCCTACCCACCAGACTGATGGTGCAAGAGATGAGTCGACGGTGAGGAGGGAGAATTAGTACTGCACCCAAGAAGACAAAGTTGAGTTCCTGGAGGATGCAGCTTATGTCCCACACTGGAAGGAGGATTGCAGTCGGGTTTGCGTCTTTGGATTCTGTAAACAAGCCTTGGCACACAAACCTTGCACCTAGCGGAAAGTGGAGCTGCCCAGGACCAGGAAGGACCAGGTGGACTCTACCCAGGTAGGGGAGGCAGAGGGGGCCCTCAGCAACACAGAGAGCCACAGAAGGCCAGGCAGCACCCACAGGAGTCCCACAGGACAGGGACTCGAAAGCCAAAGAAGGGGCCCATGCAGCACTAAAAAAAGGGCTCATACGCCGCCAGAGAACCTCTCAGGGAGCTGTGCATCGCAGAATGGAGTGCGGGGGCTGGAGCTTCAAGATACCTGAAGATCACTTGGAAAAGATGCCAACAAGCCTTGGCAGCTGCAAAGTTCACAGTGCACGGGGCTACTGTCCTGTGTGGGCAGGCAGGGGCTTACCTCCGCTGAGTTGGACAGCTGAAAGAGAGACCATCAGGGCCACTTCAGGCCAACACCCATGATGCAGGATCCACGCAGTTCAGCAGGAGAGGGGATCCATGCAGTCAGTTGTCGCGTCAGTAGCAGGGGAGTGACTCTTTCACCCAAGAAAGATTCCTTCTTCTTTCTGGTGTAGGCTGAAGACGGGCTGTCCTCAGAGGATGCACGACCGGGGAAATGTTGCAGTTGGTAGAAGGAGCCGTGGATACAATGTTGCAGGAGGCGCCTTGCTTCTTTGTTGCTGCTTGTCCGGTCCTGGAGCATCCTGATGAAGTTTTTTCAGTTAGAAGTCAAAGTGGAGGTTGCAGAGGAATCCTGCTGGAGTCCTACAAACCGAATCTGAGGAACCAACCAAGAGAGAGACCCAAAATAGTTCTGAAAGGGGGATTGGTCACCTAGCTGGGTTATCACCTATCAGGAGGGGCTCTGACGTCACCTGCTGACACTGGCCACTCAGATGCTCCCAGAGATCCCTGTCAAGCTTGAATCCAGGGAACCTCTGGAGGAGCTCTGAGCACCACCCCTGGGGGTGGTGATGGACAGGGGAGTGGTCACTTTCCTTGTATCCAGTTCAATGCCAGAGCAGGGACTGGGGGTCCCTGAACTAGTGTATACTGGTTTATGCAAGGATGGCACCAAAGGTGCCCTTCAAAGCATTGCCAGTCGCTTATGGAGACTACCCCGACTCAGCCTGTAACACCTATTTCCAAAAGGAGAGCATGTAATGCCCCTCTCCCAAAGGAAATCCTTTGTTCTGCTTTCCTGGGCTTGAGCTTTTCAAGCAAAAGGAGGGCAGAAACCTGTCTGTGAGGTGGCAGCAGCTTGGGCTGCCTGGAAAACCTCTGAAGGCTGGAATGACAATACTGCGGGTCCTCTAAGGAGCCCCCAGAGTGCCTAGGATCATACAACAAATGCTTGCATTTGATACCAAACATGCCTATGTTTGGAGTTACCATTATGTAGCTGGACACAGGAAATAACCTTCGTCCAGTGCATGCGTAAAATGGCATCCCTGCACTCACGAAGTCCGGGAAAATGGGCCTGGATTTCATGGAGCACCTCTGCTAGTGCAGGGGTGCCCTCACACACAGGTACTTTGCACCCTGCCTTCTGGGTTAGAAGGCCTGCCAAAGGGGTGACTTGTAAGTGACCTGGTGCAGTGAAAAGTGGCAGTGAAAGTGTGCTTGCACCTTTTCACGCGGGCTGCAATGGCAGTTGTGTAGAACCCTTTGCTTGGGCTCCTTATGGGAATATATGCTGTAGCCCATAGGGATCCCCTGGAAACCCAATGCCCTGGGTACCTAGGAACCATACACTAGGATCTTACATTTGGCATCAGTGTGCCAATTGAGGGATGAAAATGGTTCCAGCAACCAAGTTTAAAGGAGAGAGCAGAATCACTTAGGTCCTGGTTAGCAGGATCCCAGTGAACACTGTCAAACACCTGACAAAGAGGCCAAAAAGTGGGGGTGACCAAGCTAGAAAGAGGCTATTTTCCTACACACACACATTATAGCATCATGCACAACTGTAGGTATACATCTCCTGCCAGTGAAGTCGCAGTTTTCAACCGTCAGATCCTACATCATGTTAAAATATGATACTTCAAACTACTCCATTTGTTATTTGTCCACCAATATCATAAGCCAAGTATTTGAACACTACTTCACCATCCCATCAAATCACTTGTAACTCTAAGGCAGTAAACTCTTCATGGCCTAGCTAAAGCACATATTTAATCACCATACAGCTCATCACCGTCCTTCAGCTTATCAGTCTAAGGAAATGCAGTTGACAGATAACACCATATCATGGCTACTCCGACTACACACCTGCCCAGTCTATCAACAAAAGTCATGTTCCATGTGAGTAATGTAATCTCTCATTACATACAACACAGTACCTAGCCTTTCTAATCACATGCCTAGCTGATCCTTCTGTACGTACCTGACACAATGGCAACATACAGTGATGAATACACAACATGTGGCAGTCCCATATAGCTGCCATCTCAATTTGAGTTTCCATGTCTGGAGAACAGCTATGTCGATACATGTACCAAATCTGACAGGATTTTCTACGGTCATTATTCACAGACATTGGGAAATACATCATGACTCCATGTACTGCAACTGTGGACTACCTAGCACACATGATACATCCACAGACAATCATGGAGAGCATAGTTATAACAACAAACCATGGACATCTGACAATTTTTTAGGAGGGCTCATACCATTCTACCTGACATGCTGATTCAGAGCCACGACATGACAACATAAGAACACATACTTCACTAACAGCTACCTTAACATGTGCTTTCCCCGATCTAAGTACTGACGGAAAACTTACCCCACTGAAAACCAATGTACACATGAAAGAAACATCCATCTACACAACTGCTATTTCACTGACAATTTATCCCACAACAACAACAGGTGTATCTGAAATGGAAGTACAGCTAAACCACAAAATCTGGCTAAAAAGAGGAGAGCCAAGACCTAATACTGTCCAAACAGCCTACATCAACTAAAGTAAGTGCAGCAAAGAATAGCCCACTATAGATCATCAGCCACCAAGTATTCCTTGAGAGATGACGTAGGTAGGTTATACCATATGTAGCACTCTTATAGGTATTGCATTGGAATATCTAGCATGGACAAAGCACATTGTCTAAGGGTAAAACTGCCTAGTCACTTACCTCCACCACCTCCTCTGCAACAAAGGAATTGGGGCACAAGTCATATATCCACATGTCAATGTAATGCCTAGAAATGTTAGGGGCTAATATACAACACGATACCCCCATTGTTGGATGTCCATCCGTTACAAACTTCGTATACCCCATTGAATGATTTTGAGTTGACAAAGGGGGCACCTCCTCAAAACACATATGGACAGTACTATATTGACTGTACAAATTGCCTGAATGCGATGCCAGCCTCACATGAAGTATACAACTGTTTCCGGACACTGGAAAACTAGGCCCTGTAACTATTATGTCAGTGCACATAGAGCAGATCCATTTAAATGGGGTGGAATTACATCTTAGAGCTATATTAAACATTAATTGGATTATTGGACCTGGGAACACTAGATGAGATGGATGATACAGTACCTTACAGACATATATATGGCTGGGTAGAGGAACACATGTGGCTCTGTCACATTTCCATCAACACATGCAGTCATACATATTGCTGGACACAGCTGATCAACATGTTTCTATGCACAACCCAAAGACCAGATCACTATATTTTATAATGCCAACTGGTGTACTATGTATTCCCAGTAGTCAACATACCAGTACCACCTACTATATTGTCACTGCTGCTATACTGAGACAGCATACATCAAACTATCAGAGGAAAGTACATTAATTCTGTCACTGCTTACCCTCTTGTGGCTGCTCTGCTGTCCTCAAATGCCCATCCACCTCAGGGTAGGCCACTGCCAGAATGTAGGTCATTAGGGGGGTCAGGGTCCGATTTGCACCCCTCCTTCATTGGGCAGACATCCCCAGCTGGGCCTCAGCGTCTTTCAGGCCCAGCATGTCAGGTCCTCCCACCGCTTTCTACAAGGGGTGCTCCACCGGCTGTGAACCCCCAGGGTCTACACTTGCTTGGTGATGGCACACCAAAACCCCTTGGGCGTTGACCAGCATGGATGACACAGACAAAAGGAGAAACTCATGTCCACATGCACCATACCAATAGGAGTGGACAGTACACATCAGTCACAGCAAGTTGGCACACATACCTATCCTCTCTGTTCTCACGTCTTCACAATATACCATCTGCATGCATCAAAGCCTTGACAAGTGTACATCGATGGTACACTGTCAAACACAAAACCTATCACGCATTGCAGTGTCATTGGATCCACCTGCGTCTCTGGTGCTCCATACAGCTGTCCACACAGGGGTAGGACCTCCTCAAATAACTTTTCAAGCTCTTCAGGGGTAAAGGCTGGGGCCCTATCACCTGCAGGATGTGGCATGATAGCTCCCAGAGGCAGCACACAGAAACTCAGGTAATGGAGTTCTTGCTGGCAGCAGTGTCAGGAGTCAAGTGAGCAGTACTGCAGGAGATGGTGGTAATGGATACCAGATACATGGTGGATATCGCCATTGTCCCTACTCTGCCAAGGGCAGCAATTCATTCCATAAGCACGTTACACTGTGGTTGTGACCATCTGCCGCCATGATGACTTTCGCCAGCAGACTTAGATCACTTCCACCTGTCCAGTACAGTAGGTCAGACGCCTGACATTTTGAGCATATTTCATGTATGGAAGTGTTTCCTAATCAGCATCATATACTTAACACCCTTTTGTGCTGTACATCTGTACGTACTGCCCTCATGTTTGGGTCACATATTGTGCATATGTGCTACATAACATAACATATCATAAGAAAACACAATACACACAAGTACTAAAAATAAAGGTACTTTATTTTTATGATAATATGCCAAAGGTATCTCAGTGAGTACCCTCAGTATGAGGATAAGTTATATACACAAGATATATGTACACAAACCAAAATTATGCAGGTAATAGCAAGAAAAGTAATGCGAGCAGTGTAAAATTACAGTAGATTTCAATAGGAGCACATAGGTATAGGGGCAACACAAACCATATACTCCAAAAGTGGAATGCGAACCACGATGGACCCCAAACCTATGTGAGCTTGTAGAGGGTCGCTGGGACTGTAAGAAAACAGTGAGGGTTAGAAAAATAGCCCACCCCAAGACCCTGAAAGGTAGGTGTAAAGTCCACCTACTACCCCCAGAGAGCACAGAAGTCATGATAGGGGGATTCTGCAGGAAGAACAAACACCAGCAATGCAACAACAGTGGATTTCTGGAGCTGAGTACCTGTAAGACAAGGGGACTAAGTCCAATAGTCTCGACAGTGTCGAGTGTGGGCAGGAGCCCAGGAAATGCCAGCTGAGGGTGCAAGGAAGCTGCCACTGGATGGAAGAAGCTTGGAGTTCTGCATGAAAAAAGAGAGCTAGGACTTCTCCTTTGGAGGGCAGATGTCCCATGTCGCGATGAAGCTTGCAGAGGTATTCCCATGCAGAAAGACTGCAAACAAGCCTTGCTAGCTGCAAGGGTCACGAAAAAGGTTTTTGGGTGCTGCTGTGGCCCAGAAGGGACCAGAATGTCGCCACTTGGAGGAAGAGACAGAGGGGGTGCCCAGCAAGTCAGGGAGCCCTCACAGAAGCAGGCAGCACCCGCAGAAGTACCTGAAAAGGCACTTGGAAGAAGAGTGAACTGGAGTCCATGCGAAGTCACAAAAGGGAGGCCCACGACACCGAAGGACAACTCAGAAGGTTGTGCACAACAGGTTAGAGTGTCGGGGACCCAGGCTTGGCTGTGCATGAAGGAAATCCTGGAAGAGTGCACAGAAGCCGGAGCAGCTGCAAATCACGCGGTACCCAGCAGTGCAGTCTAGCGTGGGGAGGCAAGAACTTACCTCCACCAAACTTGGACTGAAGTGTCACTGGACTGTGGGAGTCACTTGGACAGAGTTGCTGAGTTCCAGGGACCACGCTCGTCATGCTGAGAGGGGACCCAGAGGACCATTGATGCAGTCTTTTGGTGCCTGCGGTTGCAGGGGGAAGATTCCGTCGACCCACTGGAGATTTTTTCAGAGCTCCTGGTGCAGAGAGGAGGCAGGCTACCCCCAGAGCATGCACCACCTAGAAACAGTTGAGAAAGCCGGCAGGATGAAGCAATACAAGGTTGCTAGTAGTCGTCTTGCTACTTGGTTGCAGTTTTGCAGGCGTCCTGAGCAGTCAGCGGTCGATCCTTTAGCAGAAGGTGAAGAGGGAGATGCAGAGGAACTCTGATGAGCTCTTGCATTCGTTATCTGAAGAATTCCCCAAAGCGGAGACCCTAAATAGCCAGAAAAGGAGGTTTGGCTACCAAGGAAGGAGGATTGGCTACCAAGAGAGGTAAGAGCCTATCAGAAGGAGCCTCTGACGTCACCTGCTGGCACTGGCCATTCAGAGCAGTCCAGTGTGCCACAGACACCTCTGTTTCCAAGATGGCAGAGGTCTGGGACACACTGGAGGAGCTCTGGGCACCTCCCCCGGGAGGTGCAGGTCAGGGGAGAGGTCACTCCCCTTTCCTTTGTCCAGTTTCGTGCCAGAGCAGGGCTGGGGGATCCCTAAACCGGTGTAGACTGGCTTATGCAGAGATGGACACCATCTGTGCCCATCAAAGCATTTCCAGAGGCTGGGGGAGGCTACTCCTCCCCAGCCTTCACACCTCTTTCCAAAGGGAGAGGGTGTTACACCCTCTCTCAGAGGAAATCTTTTGTTCTGCCTTCCTGGGCCAGGGCTGCCTGGACCCCAGGAGGGCAGAAACCTGTCTGAGGGGTTGGCCACAGCAGCAGCTGCAGTGGAGACCCCAGAAAGACCGTTTGGCAGACCCGGGGGATCATGGAATTGTCCCCCCAATGCCAGAATGGCATTGGGGTGACAATTCCATGATCTTAGACATGTTACATGGCCATGGTCGGAGTTACCATTGTGATGCTGTACATAGGTAGTGACCTATGTACAGTGCACGCGTGTAATGGTGTCCCCGCACTCACAAAGTCCGGGGAATTTGCCCTGAACGATGTGGGGGCACCTTGGCTAGTGCCAGGGTGCCCACACACTAAGTAACTTTGCACCCAACCTTCACCAGGTGAAGGTTAGACATATAGGTGACTTATAAGTTACTTAAGTGCAGTGGTAAATGGCTGTGAAATAACGTGGACGTTATTTCACTCAGGCTGCACTGGCAGGCCTGTGTAAGAATTGTCAGAGCTCCCTATGGGTGGCAAAATAAATGCAGCAGCCCATAGGGATCTCCTGGAACCCCAATACCCTGGGTACCTCAGTACCATATACTAGGGAATTATATGGGTGTACCAGTATGCCAATGTGAATTGGTAAATTTAGTCACTAGCCTGTTAGTGACAAATTTGGAAAGCAGAGAGAGCATAACCACTGAGGTTCTGGTTAACAGAGCCTCGGTGAGACAGGCATCACACAGGGAACACATACAGGGCACATACTTATGAGCACTGGGGCCCTGCCTGGCATGGTCCCAGTGACACAATATGGGGGTAACATGCCAGGTAAGATGGTACTTTCCAACAATGTTTCCTGCCATCACATTTTAGCATGTCACACATACATGTTTGTGTTGTTTGCACAATGTGTTCACAGGTGACTCTGGCTAGCCAAACCGTCCTTGGCTGTTGACACCAGTGAGGTACCCAACCACGCCAAGGGAAGTTCGCTACAATAAGGCCCACGGAAGGATAAGGCGTGTGATTGAGCGAGCTACAGGGCTCCTAAAGGCAAGACTTATCTGGAGGATCCCTCTTCTACTCGCCCAACAAGGTATGTCAGATAGTTGCCTGCTGCATGTTCCACAATCTACCCTGAGATGTCAGATTCCAATGACGGCAGATGAGCCAGGGGAGGTGAAGCAGGTAACTCTAGGGCCAGTCTTATCAATCAGTACTTGAACTGACACACAGGTATGTGAAATAGACCTATTTTTCAGATATGAGTGTCCAACCACATGTAGATGTCTGCCTCACACCTCCTTGCTTGCTTCTTCTTGTTGGTTGTAATGAGCTCCAATGCCTATGGGTGAGTTGTGAATGCAGACTGAAAGTCTGCATTGTGTACAAGACTGATTGTTCTGCATTCAGATGTCTTGTTGTAGCAGATGCTAACTTACACTTCTCGTAATGACTTCTCAGATGTGAGGTATATTTTGTGCAATGTTCTATCCTCTTTCCCTTTCACTCACTAGATTCTGTTTGGCTCTGCAACCTTGGCTTGAGGAATACTGTGTCAGAAACAGATGGGAATTGCTGACAGACAGACATGAGAGGTGTACATGACAGATACCTGGTGATATCAGTCAAGTTTAAGTGGGGTGTAAGCTTGATGATTCCACCAACATAACACGGCGGTGGTAAATGATTTCTCCTTTTCTTTTACCTGTGGGGTAGAGGAGGATGTCAAATGATGTATTATGTGTCTGGAGGAGTGTCTGGCACATGTGTAAAGGTTAGATCATAGCCTCTCACTTCACAATAGATGTAGTAAATAGTGATCGCCGTTGGATCTTACTGTCATTTTGTTCTGACTGTGCAGTTCAAGGTGCATGTCACTGTAGACTGATATAGGTGAGTGACAAACCTGCAGGTACGGGACCAATGTTAGTGTATGGTTTCAATACTGGGTTCCTCTGTTATGATATTTCTATGTTAATGTGAGGTGTGAATTAGAAGCTATGGTATGGGTAAGTGAAGAGCCTATGCCAGGTGATACAGATAACTTATCAGTGTGCCCCTGCTTTATAGCCAAATTACCATGAGCCTGACTTTTGTATCCTGTGTCTATGAATTTTTTACACCATTGCATACATCCTGATGGTACTCTCAGTCATGCTGTATGTGCTGATTGCAATACTGACTCTAAATTTGTATGGATTTCAACCTCTGTAATATCTGTCCTGCGGCATTTCTGTTGTAAAGAGTATTCTGCTGATTGTGTCGCCATTTGATATCCATTACAATGCCTCTTTAATACAGGGGGGATTACCACACCAAAATCGGCATGCACACCTATTGTACATGGATTATAAACGACACATCCACAGTACCTGTGTTTAAGTGTGATTTATTGTGCATATCAAGATCAAATCTGTAACCATAATACTAATATAGATTAACATAACAGTGGTGGGTGAAGTTATGGTGAATGATTTCATCAGGGTAGCTGCTCCACCAATTGGTAACACAGGTCCAGTATCCTTGTACCATGGGAAAATGGAGCTAGGTTTCAGAACAGTCAACAGGGTGTATGTGTGACACACAAGGGAGAATAATCAGGAGATGTTAACTTTCTGGCAGTGGGTTTGGTCTTGGCATCTGCTCCTGCTGGATGTCTGGGTGGATGTCCACGTTTGTGGGGGGTTCTTCAGCTACTGAGAGAGGAATGTCTGGGGCATAAGGTTCCCCTGGCAGGGCCTCCATTCCACTAGCAGCCACAGAAGTTGAAGGGACTTATGTTACATTGCTAGTGGAATGGGCCAGATGTTCCACTGCTGCATGACCTCCTGGTTGTGGTCCCTCTGCAGCCTTTGATTTCCCCCTATGTTATGATGATTTGGCCCATCCTGTCTTGGGAACTTTGGTATGCTCCCAAGACTTGGGAGATGATTTCCTGGCCAGTAGTGCCCTTTTAAGACCCCATCCTCTGGCCTACAGCATCCCTCCCATGCACCCTACCCCCATGTGCCTGTGCCCCTGGTACAGTGTGCCCACTCCCAGTGGTAGCAGGTCCATTATTGTCAGGAGCGACAAGGTAAGACTCAGGTACCTGTACTGTGGGGCACACAATAGATGATAAAGTCCTTGGGACACAGGTTTGGGGGTGAATGGATGCTGTGATGTCGATGCAACAGGGTTGGTAGAAGTTGATGTGGGCAGGGTGAGACTGAGAGTCGTTGACTGACAAGGTGTCCTGAATGGGCCAGGTTGTTCGGCAGTGTCAAAACATCCAAAGCTGTTGTCCTCACTGGGGCCTTCATCCTGAGGGGGACTGACAGTCTCAGGTATCCTCTCCATGGTGACAATGGCAAGGTTACCTGTGGAGGGAGTGATTGAAATGTGTGTTTAGTTGCATTTGTGTGAGATGCAGACAGTGGCCTAACATGATTTTCTGCAATGACATTGACAGCTCCTGCCCAGCATACCTTAATTTGTACAAACAACTCTGTGACTTGATTTCTAAACTCCATGTTTAGAGTTGTTATACAAGGTTGGTACAGATTGCACTGCAAATGGGATCTATTTTTGTCTGAATATTGACTTGACTGTTCACCCCTGTTACCTAGTGAATAGTCAGGCTTTCTAGATGTCACATATCCAAGTTGCCCAATCCACAATCATGTCCTAGTGGGAACACAGTATATAGGTATGCAAGGGAATTGTCCTGTATCTAGATGTTGTGCATGTGCATCAACTCTGCCATCTTACTTTCTATACCAGGTCAGTCTATTTTTGGTTTGGGATATTTTACCTGTGGCCAGTACGAATGGTCACTCAACTGTAGCTGTGTTTTGCTTTGGTTGCTATTGTGAGTGTGCCATTGCAATGCTGTCATTGCCATGTACTGGTCCTCACTGGAACAATCTACATGGTGTAGCTAGTAACTGAGTTGTACATGCATTATATGTGATTTGTTGTGCACATTCCAGGTTTTCACAATGATGGGTTAGTACATTCTGGGAGTCGTAGTGATATGATTAGCCTGTACTGTAGTTAACATGCCAGTTCCAAGGGCTGTGAGGGCAGTTGGGCTCATTGGAGAGGTGGCATGCCAGAGAGGGGTATTAGGTGATTTGGTGAGAGGTGTAGTGGCTAATATATTTTATTAGGGTGGGTTCAGGTGTTGAGGCAGCATGCAGGAAAACACAATTGTGTGACATGAACTTTGTGGGTACTTACCAGACTCCAGTCCCCCCGGTATGTCTGTGAGCTCCTCAGGATAGAGTATGTCCAAGACCTTCACCTCCCATGATGTAAAGGTACGGGGAGGAAGTGGAGGCTCATCACAAGTCTTCTGTATGGCTAGCTGGTGACTGGATGCCATGGAAGGCTCCCTCCCCATAGGTCTTTTCACCTCTTCCTGATGTCCTCCCTTGTGTGAGGATGACTGCATACAGAATTTACCCTGTTGACTATCCTTTACCTGGCAATAGATGTTTGTTGGACCTGTGTCCTGAACATGTGTGGCTCTACCCTTACAATTTCCTCCACCATGACCCTCTACTCTTCATCAGTGAACGGTGGATGTTTTTGTGGGGAGATGGTTGTGGTTGTGTAGACGGTGTGTGGGGGTGTTGTGAGTGTAAGGGTGCAGTGCTGGGTAATTGGTGAGGTCTGGGTGCTGCAATGTGAGTTGGAGACGGTCACAGCAGATTGTGTGTGCTACCGATGTGTGTGTTGTGATAGCTGTGCTGAAGTGGGATGTGTGCTGAGTTGAATGTGTATGTGTGCCTATAGTGTACAAGAGCTAAATCTAATATTTGGCTTCTCAGTGTATGTGTATAGCGTTCTGGATGCAAAGGATTGTGGGTTGTGTAGTGGTGTGTTATATAGTGCTGTGAGTAGGTGTGGCTGGTGTGTGGATATGTGTCAGGTGTGAGGTATTCAAACTATCCAATGTGGTGATGTGTTCTGACAGAAATGAGTTGTGACTGCCACGTTTCAGACCGCCAATGGTTGTCTGCCATGAAAGAACCACTGTGATGATTTGTGGATTGTAATTTGGTGGGTGAAATTGTGTCGGGCTGCAGATGCTGGAGGTGGAACCGCCTCTTTTCCGTCCTTCAGTGTGCTTGTGGTTTCAGAATTTTAGCTGTTTTTTGGCGGACTTCACAGTGTGACTCAATACGTTGGTTGGATTACCTCCAACATGGTGGTCTTTTGGAGGCCGCCACCATGGCGATCTTCACAAAAGACCCCCAAAGTCTTAATTATGCCCATAGAGTTTGAAATAAGTTGATTTTTATTAACAGTTGCATACGTCTGAGACAAGGCAGCTTGAGCTTTTAGAGCATTACAGATTCATTTAGTCCCTAAAGGCACTAACTTGGGCTCTTCAATCCCCGTCAATTGATTTTGGATGAGGTATAAGTAGGTTCCTGTTATGCATGTTGAATTATTAAATATAACTTTGGGAGGAGGCTATGATATTTCACTTTTTAGGGTAAAACAAGCACCCTCCAATCAACTTTGATTAGAAAAAAGTTTATCTTTCTGTGAACGCTAATTTTGAGATCCAGTCATAAAGAAGCATCTCCTGCTGATGTCAATTAATTAATGAGCTAATTGGAATGTTATCACGAGGTACATTAAAAATGGTCTTCATTTGATTTATTATTTATTTTGATTGGACTTTTATACTTTAAGACATCTGCTAGCAGGATGCATGTATTGGAGGCTTCTCTACGGGTGCTAGTTTTATAAGTTTTATTATTTTAGCAATTTTATATCATGATTAGTGCACCAAATTGATTTGTTTTAAGTGCTCACCCTGTAATCGTAGAAGCAGAATTTTATATTGTATGTAGTATCGCTGTATTTAATACTTTTGATCAAATGTGATATCACAAATTTATGTGTATTTTATGGAAATTTGTATCCGAAATAAACAGTCTGTTTGATGAATTGACTCCAAATGTTATTATGTGACACTTGGGTTATACAGAGATTGTTCAAGTCATCTAATAACTGCTGTTCTGCACCCCTTAGGACAGAGAAGCAAAGATTCAACAGACCCCAGAATCAGAGAAAAGTTCCCAGTCTCTATCAGAAGTATACTTTTGTGCAAAGTTTTACTATTTCCCATAGGCTTAAGCCATGATGTCTAACAATCTGCTGATGGTAATGGGATGTATGGTAAATATTGATAAAGGTGTTGTTTACAATTAGAATAGCTAAATGTATGCATACCTCCAAAGTTTAGTTAAATGCAAAACACGTTTATTATGTAGATTGGCCTAAGAATATTCTCTCTCTCTCTCTCTATATATATATATATATATATATATATATATATATATATATATATATATATAAATATATATATATACTCTATAATATATGTACAACCAGATACTACATGTACATAATACATTGCAAGAGGTTCTACTTCACAAAACATGTCATGAATCTATGGTCATCTTTTTTAAATGATTATGGGGGTCATTCCGACCCTGGCGGCCGGGGACCGCGGAAGCACCGCCAACAGGCTGGCGGTGCTTCCAGGGCCATTCTGACCGCGGCGGTAAAGGCGCGGTCAGAAAAGGGCAACCGGCGGTTTCCCGCCGGTTTACCCATGGCCCAAGGAATCCGCCATGGCGGCGCTGCTTGCAGCACCGCCATAGGGATTCCGACCCCCTTCCCGCCATCCTGGTCCTGGCGGTAAATACCGCCAGGAACAGGATGGCGGGAACGGGTGTCGTGGGGCCCCTGGGGCCCCTGCACTGCCCATGCCACTGGCATGGGCAGTGCAGGGGCCCCCTCACAGGGCCCCATAATGATTTTCAGTGTCTGCAAAGCAGACACTGAAAATCGCGACGGGTGCCACTGCACCCGTCGCACACCAGCAACTCCGCCGGCTCCATTCGGAGCCGGCTTCATCGTTGCTGGGGCTTTCCCGCTGGGCCGGCGGGCGGCCTTTTGGCGGTCACCCGCCGGCCCAGCGGGAAAGCCAGAATTGCTGCCGCGGTCTTTTGACCGCGGTGCGGTCATTCGGCGGTAACCGCATGGCGGGCGGCTACTGCCACCCGCCGCGGTTGGAATGACCGCCTATGTGTGTACCTATGGCGTGCTGTGTATACATAAATAGAATTAACTTTCAAACATCCATGCAGCACTTGTTATATATTATTTACCTCCCGGACTTGGAGTAGTTGCAGATGTGTCCGATGATAATGACAGTGATTACATCCTCTGGCCTGAAGAAATGACTCAATGAATACCTCCAGGGGTGTTTGTGATGATTTGGCACCTGGTGACACTTTCGTACCTTCAGCCTCCTGCCTTCTAAGCACATCTCTTTCTTTTGTGCAAAAACAGAGGTTGTACAACCTTTTGCATATTTCTTCAACATTCTAGTTAGTAACTAAACTCATTTATCCTCAACTGCATACATACCCATATTTGCCTTTTCAAAGACTAAGATACAGTTACTAAACCCTTGTAATACCGTTTATAATTTTTGTCTACACACTCATCTGCCAAAATGCCCAGTTACTAGTCACTAAACTTCCTTTTGCACTTTCTACTTCCATCAACCTAGATGTCTGGCTGGCCATGGTGCAGGGTAGGGGTGGATGTCAGTGGATTATTCCTCCAAACATTCACAGTTAGTCTTTGTTGTGGCATGCTGCACTCATGTAGCCTAATTTCCAGATCTTTTGATGTCACAGACAAAAAACAGAATGACATTCACAATATACAAATAATACTGATTCCTTACTTGTGAGTTGGAATTCTTCAACAGTGAATCCTCAGGAAAAATGGGAATTATGATTGTTAAAAGACTATGGCCCTCATTCTAACTCTGGCGGGCGGCGGTTGCCGCCCGCCAGGTGGGAAGCACCATTTGGCCGCCACGCGGCCAAAATACTGCTTCCCGTATTCTGACATTCCCGCTGGGCCGGCGGGCGCTAAGCAAGTTAGCGCCCGCCGGCCCAGCGTGAATGAGGGCCGCAACACAGGAGCCGGCGGTGCGACGGGTGCAGTTGCACCCGTCGCGCTTTTCACTGTCTGCTAAGCAGACAGTGAAAAGCCGCCCTGGGCTCTGTTAGGGGACCCCTGCACTGCCCATGCCAGTGGCATGGGCAGTGCAGGGGCCCCCAGGGGCCCCAGGACACCCGTTCCCGCCAGCCTCTTCCTGGCGGTGAAAACCGCCAGAAACAGGCTGGCGGGAAGGGGGTCAGAATCCCCAAGGCAGCTCTGCTTGCAGCGCTGCCCTGGCGGATTCGCCCAGCCGGGGGTAAACCGGTGGGAAACCGCCGGCCCCGGTTTTCTGACCGCGGCTTTACCGCTGCGGTCAGAATGGGCTAGGAAGCACCGCCAGCCTGTTGGCGGTGCTTCCGTCATTCGTGGCCCTGGCGGTCTTTGACAGCCAGGGTCGGAATGACCCCCTATGGGCCACATCTACAAATATCAGGTTTTGCGACTTGTAAATTGCGAGTCTTAGCGACTTTCAATTTGCGAGTCACAAAACCTGATGTACAAGAGTGCCAATGAGACAGTTTGCAATTCCCAGTGGGATCGCAAATGACCTACCTCTGAAATATTCATCAGGTAGGTCGCAATTTGCGACCCCATTGGGAATGGCGACACTCACAGGGATGGTGGCCTGCTGTGGACAACAGACCACCATGTCTGTGACTGCTTTTAAATAAAGCAGTTCTTTTTATTTGAAATGCAGCCCGTTTCTCTTAAAGGAAAACAGGATGCATTTCAAAAACAAAATTGAAAAGTTTTCTTTACATTTTTTCAGAGCAGGCAGTGGTCCGTGGGATTCACAATCATACATCGCACTGTGACTCACAATTAGGAAGGAAACGCCCCTTCCTAACTGTGACTCCCAACCCCTTTTTGCAATTCGGTAAATAGATTACCGAATCACAAAAGTGAGTCTGTACATACCAAAATGCTTTTTTCTTGTCGCAAACGGTGCGACAATAAAAATAGTATGTACATCTGGCCCTATCTTCCTAGAAGATAGAGGTTGGAGACAATATTTGTCTAGGTAATAAAATGGTGTGCACAACATAGTAATCTGTATATTGAAACGTTTGGAAACCTTTGTTCTACAAAACAGTTTCTGTACATGGTTGATATTCATATTTCTCTTAGTTAAAACATGTTTTACTTGATAATATGATGTTTCAGATTGAACTCAGAAGTTCACAGCACCTTGGGCTTTTGTTGCTTATAGAATGGGGTTCAGAGTAAAGCTGCAGAGGGTAACCTGTCAGATACGTTGGAGCATGATGCTTTTAGAGAACTGCCTATGGTGAAATATCAAAACCAAAATACAAGCGGGAGGAAGCTCATGGAATGGATAAGATCTAATGTGTTCCATGATATCTAAATAACCTTAACACAAAAATACTCAGGCTCATGACTACTATAAATTTGAAGAAAGGCACCATAACTATGCCATGCTGTTTGACTTTTTGAGTTTGGAGCAGAGTAGGTAGACTCCTGGGCAATATGCTGAATGAGAAGGCTATATTTGAAAATGGTCCAAGGTGGAAGAACAAACTAACATTGCATCCTGGTTCCAATGGGTGCAATGCACTCTACTACCCACTCACCACAACTACTACTGACCACACTCAATTTCATGTGTGGGCAAATAAAAGAAGTGGGGAAAGGGAAATGGGATAAGGGTGAAAACAGAGACTCTTCTGGGTCCTGAGATCCGCAGGCTGGAATGGATGTCTAAAGGAAAATGTGAGGCTCTTAATAATCTTTTGTGAATATTGAGAATATGACAGTAATATACCTTAATGTTATCTTTGTGTAAAAGACTCTGTAATCATGATATGAAATTGACTTACTGAAAGTGAAATGTTAGCAAGATGACAGACATGCTCATTAACCTTCTTCCCTACTGGCCAGATAACTACCTTGAACGTTATATGTATGCACATTTGGAAATTGATTAGTTTAGTTATGATTTGTTTTAGTATGTTATGTAAATTTTCATACAAAATATATATTTTTAATTTAATTAGAATGTTTAATTTAGTAGCACGTTTTAGGTCCGTAGGGCTGTAGGATGGGAAGTTTCTGAACATGAAATTGTTATTCATAATTATTTTTTACTAAATTTGTCATATAGTTGATGATTATGTAAAATAATGAATTATATTTCATTGTATTTATTTGTTGAGTTTTAATTAATTGTTTGTACAACAACTTATTTTTCATTATATTATTTCACAGTTATTTTATTAATTTATAATTAATTGATATATTACTTAATTGTAATTCTTACATTTAAATTTTGCTTGTAATAATTATTTAAAATGTTTTTATCAATGTTAGTTGTTTGTGAGTGTTTGTTTTTTAAATATTAGGATGGAAACGCTTGTCATTAAAAATATTTTAAACTTTTTTAAAGGAATTTTTCTGTTATCCATAATATACTATTTATATATATTCAATTGCATTTAATTTGTTTCAATTTTAATGAATATGTTTAGCTTACATATATGTTAAAGTTGTATTTATTTTTTTGTTTATGTTTAAATGTTTTATTTATTCAATGTAGGAGCGCGAATAGTACATTTCACCCCTCTGACTGCCAATATTTACCCGATTTTTGCTTATATTAGACTTGGAATAGAATATCAGACCCCTTCAAATTCCATCTATTTCCTTAATGTTGCTCAAATTGGAAATGGAATAGTAAATCCTGCCACAGTACAATCCACACTTTCGGTACTGTCACTCAAATTTGAGAGGCAGCAGTAAAGCTAACTCCCTCAAAGGCAAAGACTTTTGCTTATGCATTTTTGCTTATGTTAGAGTGGAAGTTTTAAATTTGACCTCACCAAAGCCCAATACTTTCACTACTTTTTTTTTCAAGTTCAAGTGGGAATAATAAATCTGACCCTTTCAATATCCAATACATTCCTCAATTCTGTTTATATTAGAGAGAGAATACTAAAACTGACCCTTACAAAGTCCAAACTTTCCCTACAATACTTTGTTAGGTGTGGTAATATTTTATTTTTCCTATAGTTTTTTAAATGATAAAATTAAATAATTTGTAACTTTATTTTGTGTTTTGTTCGGTTTATTCTACTATTCCTACACCATACACATACACGGAGAAGTAAATATTATTGATAATTTTCTTGTGTTTTTTTTTTTTGTAGTTGTTTAAATAATGTTTTACCCTTTTAATGTCTATATTTAAATTTTTTACCTTTATTTTGAAAAATATTACATTTGTTTATTTTAAAATGTATTATTTAAAATTCAAATATCTAAAGTAAATATAATGCTATATATATATATATAAAATAGGCCCTGGCAGGAAAACGCCAATCCGCTCGTGAAGTTTTCAGAATTCGGGCACTTTGCCATAC
Organism: Pleurodeles waltl; assembly: GCF_031143425.1. Classification (NCBI taxonomy): domain Eukaryota; kingdom Metazoa; phylum Chordata; class Amphibia; order Caudata; family Salamandridae; genus Pleurodeles; species Pleurodeles waltl. The sequence goes on from NC_090447.1 coordinate 785,496,952, forward strand.
ATGAGCGCGGAGATCCGAATTCTACCATAGGGTTTGAAGTGGAGATTTTTTTTGTTTGCTCATGTAACACATGATTTTAACATTGGCATGTGCCATGATATTTTCAGGTCGCTAGCACACACACACACACAAGATTTTGCACCCGCTTGTGCGACTTCCAGCTGAGATAGTGCCAATATAGTGCTGCTCCTGAAAGCACCTCTAGTAGATTTCATACTGAAGAATCAGCTAGCTAAATCTCCTCAAAAAAAGTTTTCAGAGTGATTTACATCTCCAACGAACTGTTCAAGTTGTTTTTTAGTGTGAAAAGCCTTTTTTTTTTACTTTTTCTTTCATCAGGAAGGAAGTGCCCTACAGACTCCAACTTCCTGTCCAGCAGGCTTCTCCCAGTGCTTTGTCCATCTCCTGGTCACTTTTCACTTGGATTTAAAGGTGAAAGTATCACTCTCTTTGTCTCTTGGATATACACCTTTGGATTTAAGGACTTGTTTTTGCGATACCAGACAAGTTAAAAAACTTTTGAATAAGGGTGCTGTTTGTTTGGTAGGGCATGCACCAGCATTCCTTTGCACTTTTGTTTGATTTTTGAATTTAATTGTGGTGGGTGGCCTGGAGTTTAAGTAGGGCCCTGCTTTTCTGCATTTCATTGCATTTTTGCATTTCATTGATGTTTCATCTTTTGTCGAGGAAAATTGTTGTAGTACATTTTTTCAATGTTTGTTACATAGGCAATATTAATTTATTTTACTGTGTGGCCTAGACTTCCAAGGGGCATCTATCCAGTAGGCCCAGCACTAGTCATCAGTCCATGAAAGTAATACTTCTGTGGTATACGGTTTTAAAAGTTTTTTTGGGACAGGAATGGCACTGGATTAAATAAAAAATGTTGGCTATTGAATGCATTTATTTTTTTCAGCATAAAGAGCATATGTGGGGTAATATTTGATGGCATAGGAGGATATGTGTTATTGTAAAAGTTTTATTGCTCAGTTAATATTTGTGTTTTGCATTGCTGAATTAATGATAGTGTTCTTTTCAGTTTTACCACCATGGCATGTGTGTGTGTTTGTCATCTGCCATAATTTGTCTGTATTCTCCATGCCATATGGCCAGGGGCCATTTTATGTAGTCTATGTCCATAGGCCTAAATGTGTTCTTTGTTCTTTGTGCCTCCTTGCTCACTGTTGTTGTTTGACAATGTGGCTGGTGTCCATTTTGTGCATACAGCCAGTGTACTTTTGCCATAGGCTTGCAAGTGTTCTTTGATCTGCATGCCACCTTGCTCGCTGTTGTTGTTTGACCATGTGGCTGGTAGCCATTTTGTGCATTCACCTAGTGTGCCTTTGCCATGGGATTGCTTGTTTTCTTTGTTACCCATACCCCCTTGCTCACTGTTGTTGTTTAACCATATGCTGGTGGCCATTTTGTGCATGCAGCCAGTGCACTTTTGCCATAGGCTTGCATGTGTTTTTGTCCCCCTTGCTCACTGTTATTGTTTGACCATGTGGATGGTGGCCATTTTGTGCATCCAGCCAGTGAGCCTTTGCCATAGTCTTGCATGTGTTCTTTGCTCTCAATGCCTCCTTGCTTGCTGTTGCTTTTTTACCATGTGGCTGCGACCATTTTGTGCATCTAACCAGTGTGCCTTTTTGCATAGGCTTTCATGTGTTCTTTGTTCCTCCTTGCTTGCTGTATTGTTTGACCATGTGGCAGGCTGCCATGTTGTGCATCCAGTCAGTATACCTTTTCCATAGGCTTGCATGTGTTGTTTGTTCACCATGCCTCCCTGCTTGCTGTTGTTTATTGATCATGTGGCTGAGATCATTTTGTGCATACAGCCAATGTGCTTTTGCCATAGGCTTGCACGGATGGTTGTGATTTCAGTTTAATAATATGCTTAAGGATCATTGTAGCATATGTATATTATGAATATGATTTGGATGAACAGTGATGACATATTACATGTTTTTTTTTATTTTTTTGTTTTGCCACCTCCTTGCCTCACAATCGTTTTCTTTTCATCCTCTCATACAGACAATGGCAATTTACGTATCATTTTAAAAAATATATTTATTTTTTCTATTTTTAATTTTTTTATTTTAATTTTCAATTTGTTTATTAGTTATTTTAAGCTTTTTTAATGTTAGATTTTTTTTAATTTGATTTTTATTGTTTTAATTTTTGCATTTTGCCTTGATCCATTCATCTACCAGGGCGAACAGCCTAGCAGCAGCATTCAGTTTTTTACGTATAATTCCATTTCGTCCTGTACACCCATCCTGAGGTTCACTGCAGATTCATTTAGCACCATTCATTTTGTTTAATGCTTATTCCATTTCTCGCTGGACTATATTGCCAACCACAGGAGCACACTAACCTTCATTTTTTTTATAGATTATTTCATTTACCCATGCACTTCACTGAATACTATAGGTGGCTTCATTAAAATAGATGGACAAATGGCAAAGAGATATAACTATTTGTTGTGTGTGTTGTGTTATCCTCATTGGAAATTACATTTGTTTGTGTGGAGGTGTGGTTTGACTTTAAAGTGATTGATTTTTATTACCTAAGTGACAAACCACACTAATATTGCCTTTGTCTGTACTAATTGACACTGCAACAATGCCATGTTTCACAAACTACATGTTTTTCTTGCTTGGCTGCTTTTAGGTGCAAAAGAAGAGACGTCACCCACAGTACTACCAAACAGAAAGCCTCTACAGTGACTTCAGTCCTCTAATCTGTTTCCCTTCTGCAGGTTAGTACCACTGCCAACTAAGAGCTTTAAAATGTCCCCAAAGAATTTGCTACCAAGAAAGTGGTCAGTGAGAAGAAAAAGCTTTTTGCAAGTGGCGTGCCGACCACAACCACTTTTGGGAGATGTGTGCCACCCACACAGGCCTCTGGGGAGGAACCTGGGAGCAGCATTCCTGCATCATCAACCACACCACCCTAACCTAAGCCATGACCATGTCTGTCAATGAGGCAGCCGTTGCAATCATGGTGAAGCTGGCGAACAGTGAGGCTGAATTGGATTTGTCCCTTTCGTAAAGTAGAACCCAATTATTTCAGGAAACAGAGTAAAGTAGATAGCATCCACAGCCAGAAATAGTAGATCTTCCTGAAGTTAGAATATAACCAGAGGCTGAGCTGTATCAGAGGAGTCTGACATTACTATTCAACCTGCTCCGAGGGATGTGGTACAGGTAGCACAGCCAACTCCCATAAGTGTAAAGCCTCAGCTGAGATCTCCACAAACCCCTACCTCAGTAGAAGTATACATTGCAGAGAGGAATTGATGACACACCCACCAACCTTCTTTTTCAGGCATTGGCAGTGGGACTTTAAGAAAGTTCTTCTTCTCAGTTTAGGGCTTTTTTACGATTGGCAAGTAGAAGGAGAACATTGCAATATGCTTAATTTGCTGCACGAGTGTTCATCAAGGTAAGTCTCATTCACATTATGTACTGGAGGCCAAAAGGACTCATATGAAAAAAACATCATGCAATCGGGTCTAAGGAGCACCTTAAAAAAATTGCTGAACGTGGTTGTGGTCCTGGTGGTGTAGGTGAGGAGAACAAGGAAACAGCTACAAGTTCAATCATGGTGAAAGGTGATGATTAGAAACAGGGTGGCATTCTTACACGAAGCAGTGTGCTAGAATCACCCATCTCAGCAACCTCACAATGGCACAAGAAGACTCAGAGTCAGATGGAGATACCACGGAATATAGTGACTGTGCCACTATGTATATTGAGTCCATCACCACCTACTTCTTGAAAGTCGCCTGTGTCTGTGGTCCCAGAAAAGAACAAAATCCAGGCACTATTGCTGGCACGTTTATGCAGTGGGGGCCCGAAATCACCCAATGGCACTTCTGTAGAATGGGAAGCTGACAAAAATGTTAGAACTGGGCTTTCTCTCTTTTTCTTTTGTTGTAGGAGTGGGATTCTTAGAATTTGTGGCAGCACTCTGCCTGAAATGGAAGGTTTCAAGTCAGACCTATTTTGCCAGAGATGCTGTTTGAGTGTTGCATCATCATGTGCTGCAATTGGTTATACAAGCTTTGCAGCAAAGTATTGTCCACAGTATCCACCTGACGACAGAGTTGTCCACACTATCCACCTGATGACAGACATGTGGAACAGTTTTCAAGCGACTGAATACATGTACATCAATGCACACTGGATCTCTTTTGCGGGGGTAAAGCAAATGTTATCTAGAGGTCTTGACCCTGAAATACATTTTAAAAGAGTACAACAGTATGCAACCCTATCCAGGTTTGCCAGGGAAAAATCACAAACATCTGCAAACTTCTTGGACAAATGTAACAGCAAGATATCAGAATGGCTTCTAACCAGAGATCAACGAATTGGATTTTTTGCGACGGACAATAGCAGTAACAAAGTCAAGGCCCTGGCAGAGAGTGGCTATTTCAATGTCCTGTGTTTTGTGTGCTGCATTAACCTGGTTGTGATTCTGAACAAAAAGAAGCCATAGTCAGCAACATACTGACCTCCTCCCGATGTGTCTTCACACATTTCAGCCACTCTTTTAAATCAATAAAGCTGTTGCAGATTATTCAGCGTGCCAATAGAGTACAAGTTAAAGCCCTGATACAGGAGTTGCCAACAAGTTAGAACTCAACCTATTAAATATTGCAAAGTCTGTTTGGGCAGTACAGACAGATCAATGACTGTCATTCAAAAAGGAGGAGATGCAATTGGGAAAACTATGACCATGGATGCAGACAAATGTGGCCTAGTCAAATGCCTGACACAGATGCTACTCCATTTTAAGGTTTTCACACAGGAATTTAGCAAGAAGGACAGTCCTTGCTAACTGAGGACAGTCAGTGGGCCAAGCTATTCCAAATTATTTTGTTGCATCTGCTACAGTACCAGCCAAAGAAGGTGTCTGAAAGGTTTGCACTGTGAGCAAGAACACACAGTTGCATGCCTTGGTTGCCTAATCTTTCGCATGGCTTGTAATGCAAGCCTGTAAACTGACATCATCTCATCCAAAGAGTACGGTACAGAATAAATCTGCCCACTTTTACTCCTTTTTCTGAAGTGGATGTTTGCAAATACAAGACGTGGATTGTCGAGCAAGCCAGAGATCTGGAAGAAGCACAGCTGGAACTTAGAGTCCCACTCTGCAGTTCTGGGGTGCCACATTCAAATTCCAGAGAGGGCAGTCTTGTTTTACAGCAGTCAACACCAGTAACAAGAACACCGGCAACAACAGCAACAGAAGAATCAGACCCAAACTCTCAATGGTCATTGGAGCAAATGGCAGCTCCAATGACCATTCAGAGGATAACCCAAAAGAGATCCATGTGAATCCAAACCTATTAGTGTATTGGTATGGGAAGTTCTATCCATGGCCAGAGCTCAACATGCTGGCAATAAAGTATCTGGTTTCTCCAAAAGCCAGTCTGTATCCTGAGCAAGTGTACAGTGCACCTGGCACAGCTATTACAATAAGAAGGACCAGTTTCTTGCCTCAAAACGTGGAGAGATTGACCAAGATCAAAAAGAACCCACATTTCATGCCACCTGATTACACCATTCCTGAAATATCACAGGAAGAAGAGGAGCATGATTTGTGATAATTAAATGTGTTAGCTGACCAACTTCTAAGTGAACCACCTGAGTTTGAGAATAAGCTCTACTTCCAAGACTGGGTATCCAGTGCCACCGTTCGACTTTTAATTATTTCACCTTAAACTTATTTCTTTGCAAAAAAAAGAGCCAGTGGAAGTTTATGCTTGCTTTGGATTGAATTTGCTGCCCCACCATTTTTTTGTCACTTATATAGCCAGATTGCAGTTAGACCAGTGTGCAGTAAGGAAGCCTCCACAATACCTTCATGACATTGAAGACAATGCCTGCCTTCCTTGTACGCCTAACATTTTTGTGCATAACTTAGAAGGGCTGCCTGAGAAGATCATTTATTTACAAAAGTGCCAAAACCAAATTCCAATGTGTTGCCTGTTCCAAAGATACAATTGTTTACCTAACCTACCCCTGCTTCTATTGGAAAAGGTAATTATATCTAAGAACAACTATTGTAATAATGAGTGAGTAATTGTGAGTGATGATTGATGATTTATGCTGTGTCAGACAGTGAGGAAGGGTGTTTAATTAACAGTAAACTTTGATCAATCTTTGGTGCCTGATGTGTAATGACTTTTCCTGGAGCTGATTGGCCTTTATAAATTAATTAGCAAAAATGTTCCTGTATGTTCCTTTTTCGGGTTCTTCATAGACCAGACCAGTCATTTTAGTTAACAAACACAAATCTAAACAACATGCAGGATTTTGGTTTTACCTCTTGTTCTTCAACAGCAGTGCACTACACATCTATCTTGCTCAGTTCGGGACTGGGACGGAGTTACTTGGAGTCAGGAGGAAGATGGAAGGACTCAGGGTGGGACTAACTCATCAGCAGCAGCTAGAATAAGGGAGTTATTGACTTCAAATAGAAACCATGCCCCTAAGGCCTAGTACTTAGCTCTATGGAATGGAGAGAGGTAAATTTATTTGGGAAATTTGATGAATATGTGTGTTTTTACTAATTGCAAAAGTGAAACTATCTCTTGTTTTTTGTTCTGCCTCTGAGGCTTCTTGGTATGCTCTTCATGAAGCTTACCTTCCGTCTGTCCTTCTCCTTGACTCTACAATACAGTTTCTGTTTTACAATCCACAGGCCGTCTGTTCTCCTGCATGAACAAAAGTCATAAGTTGAGCTCAACAATCCTGCTTAACTACTGGAGAGGTTCAGACAGGTACCCAAGAGTGACCGACATTCTGAGGAGAATGCAGATGCACCACTCAATTTGGCAATACAGTATCATTTTTCTTTCAACAAGCATATTTTTCAGAACTGGGTGGGTTCAATTCACTCCTCCATAATTTGATTTTTTTAAACCTAGATGATAGAACATTTAGATATCTATAACTTTGGTGTTTGGGGCATAAGTGCTGTTTGCAATGCATTTAACTGAAATGTCATACTCATTCCTTCATTTCCTTCCACAGCAGACCTGATGAATACTGTTGTTGTGTTGGGGTTGTCTTTATCACACCTTTACCCAAACCCCTTCTCCTATCCCTTCATCAAACCCCTAACCCTCTTTCCCCGGCCTGTGTGATTTATTGAGGTGTGACTTAATTTACACCAAATAGTTCCCACACATAGTGGGGCAGATGTGGTTAAATGGAACATCAACTGACTGCTGGATCTCCTATCTTTTGAACAATAGCCCACACCAGGCCCCTTACGCAAACACTCATAAGTAAGAAAGAATGTCATTCCTCAATGCCAACATCATCATTCACGCCTTTGTTATGCGTAATAAACTGCTTAACCTTGTCGACTACAATACAGAGTATAGACTTTGAGTACATTTTTTTTTACTTGAGGATTTCATAACTTTGGCTTTTGAATTCCACGCTCATTATTGCTCAGAATAATCTACTATTGCTAGTTTTTGTATTGAGGTATTCTTTGATGTGTCATGGTGGTAGTAGTCGGTCCTCAGTCTTTCTAAAGCTATATTATAAATTTATATGTACAACTTGTCAATTTAGTTGTCTGAAATCATTTTGATTAGTCCTACAGTTGACGATCAACTAGGTGGGAGTGGGACCTTGCTGTGATACCTTCCCAGTTAGCACACTACCATAAAGAAAGCTCATTGGAAAACCCTCCAGTAAGGAATTAGAAGGATCTTGGAAGATTGACAGAGGGAGCATCCACGAGCCATCACTTCATCTATGCAAGAAGTAAACTACTTTACATAGTACCTAAATAACATCTACTGCAGATGGAATAAGTGCTTGTCCATCTATATTTCTGTAGGCAACATAGAAAATGGCCGCATCCCCTCCTAACTGCCATACCCTTAGAATAATAGATCAAAAAGACAGATCACATGAAAAGACATCAGTACAAAGTTAAAGTAAAACAAAACAAAACTTCAGACATAAAGTGGATTATAAAAATGTCCCCTTTGATAAAATATAAAATATAAATATTAAAATGTAAAACTCACCCCCTCAACCCACAACAGGCGCACCCCTCTCCAACATCTTTCCCCAACCAATGTCCAAAATATGTCCATGTCCAAATTATTAAACAGGGTCCTGAATGACGAAAAATGCCCTTCACAAATTCCCACCCTCTCCTCCCACAACAACCCTCTCACATAAAAAATAAAATAAAAGCAAGGCTGAAAGAGGGCATTTTGTAGTATGGCCTCAAGATGTTTAATTCAGGCCTTGAAGGAAGCCATCTGGTGGCCCATGTGGGCCAGCTTGTGCAGCACGCAGCAATGATAGAGGCAGTCTGAAAGGGGGCGGCACTGGGACATGCAGCTCCAAGTAGAGGGAAAGGAATGGGATATATAGATTTTATCGGCCATGTTCATCACAAAGTATCCCATCCACAAAACACACAATCACAGACACTTAATCCCACTTTAGTCCCTTGCCTCACCCTCAAAAACAAATTATACAAATACACTATCTTGGTAGTAAGGAAAGGAACAGGAAACTTGACTTAGGGACTGATTTAATTTTCAACTAGAGTTTGCCGGGGGTTACTCAATTACAAGTGTGACAGATATCTCATCCACCATATTACAATTCATAATATAGCAGGCGGGATATCCGTCGCATTTGTAGTGGAGTAACACCCTTCGTCAAACTCTAAATCAGAACCATAGTCTATTGAAGCAGGGTAAGGTACAGGGAAAAGTCTGATTAGGTATGGTAGAGTGGGGTGGGGTCACTGATGATGTAGCTTAGGTTTAGTCAGCCACTGTAGTTTAAAATGAAAGTTGATGAATGTCAAATTTGAACAGGCGTGACTCCATTATGGAAGACATATGAAGTATGAACCACTTGTGCAGGCCATACCAGTTGTCATATGCCAAAAACATTTTTTTCAATGTGCACAGAACTTAGAAACTAACAAAGGAGTGTGGTACAAGGAAGGTGGCTGAGTGGGAACTGTTAGGGAAGAGAAAGACGCCTTGTTTTTGTTTCCAATTGCATTCCATTGAAAGCCCTTCAAATGTTACATGAATAGAAGCAGATGCTAATTGCACAGCCAACAGTGTGGTGCCAGATTGAACCATGCTGCAGTTGGGCGTGGTCATCATTGCCCCTGGGTTGTGACTAGCAAAGTGCCATTGGCAGGTAGGTAATGGATGAAGAAGGATCTGCGTAACATAAAATACAGAGGGTCTACTAGTAATTGTGAATAACAAAGCAATGTGACTTACTGTCACACCTAACTGCCACTGCAGAAACTCCCCCTTCTGGTACTTCATTTGGCGCACTGATGCTGGGTGCAGCACTGGTCTTTTGTGCAGCTAGGAAAAACATTAAACATTTTAGATGCCACGTACACCTCCCCCTTTTTAAAAAAAAAATACAAGCGCAACACATGACTACATTTGAGTTCACAGTATCTCTTCTCCCATCTTAAATATCACTTTGGGTATTTTGCTGGTTGACAATGTTAGAAAAGCCTGTAGTTAAGTCAACTGTAATGGAGTGGCAGAAACTGGATGATGACTGTGAGTCATTTGAAGCATAATGAAGGGGGTAGAACAAATTGGTCAATGCAGGACATATGGTTTAGTTATGGTTGGCAATTTTGGCAAATCCAATGGGTCCATCCTCATACTAATTTACTGCCATGCTGCACTGTCATCGAAACTGCTGTGATGATAAAACACAGCATTGGGGGCGAGGGGTTCACCATAACCTTGACACTCTCTTTTCAATTGAGCATTAAATAGAGTGGGGTGGGGTCACTGATGATGTAGCTTAGGTTTAGTCAGCCACTGTAGTTTAAAATGAAAGTTGATGAATGTCAAATTTGAACAGGCGTGACTCCATTATGGAAGACATATGAAGTATGAACCACTTGTGCAGGCCATACCAGTTGTCATATGCCAAAAACATTTTTTTCAATGTGCACAGAACTTAGAAACTAACAAAGGAGTGTGGTACAAGGAAGGTGGCTGAGTGGGAACTGTTAGGGAAGAGAAAGACGCCTTGTTTTTGTTTCCAATTGCATTCCATTGAAAGCCCTTCAAATGTTACATGAATAGAAGCAGATGCTAATTACACAGCCAACAGTGTGGTGCCAGATTGAACCATGCTGCAGTTGGGCGTGGTCATCATTGCCCCTGGGTTGTGACTAGCAAAGTGCCATTGGCAGGTAGGTAATGGATGAAGAAGGATCTGAGTAACATAAAATACAGAGGGTCTACTAGTAATTGTGAATAACAAAGCAATGTGACTTACCGTCACACCTAACTGCCACTGCAGAAACTCCCCCTTCTGGTACTTCATTTGGCGCACTGATGCTGGGTGCAGCACTGGTCTTTTGTGCAGCTAGGAAAAACATTAAACATTTTAGATGCCACGTACACCTCCCCCTTTTTAAAAAAAAAATACAAGCGCAACACATGACTACATTTGAGTTCACAGTATCTCTTCTCCCATCTTAAATATCACTTTGGGTATTTTGCTGGTTGACAATGTTAGAAAAGCCTGTAGTTAAGTCAACTGTAATGGAGTGGCAGAAACTGGATGATGACTGTGAGTCATTTGAAGCATAATGAAGGGGGTAGAACAAATTGGTCAATGCAGGACATATGGTTTAGTTATGGTTGGCAATTTTGGCAAATCCAATGGGTCCATCCTCATACTAATTTACTGCCATGCTGCACTGTCATCGAAACTGCTGTGATGATAAAACACAGCATTGGGGGCGAGGGGTTCACCATAACCTTGACACTCTCTTTTCAATTGAGCATTAAATAGAAAACCTTCTCAACAAACAAGCATAGAAGAGTTTGCTTGGGTGTGCAAAGTCTGCAATCTTCACAATAGACTACCTAATCTAGGACAATATGCCTGATTTAGTCCTCGAATGGAATACTCCATCACAAACATGATGGATATCCTGTCTGCCATATTACAATTCTAATATATCCTATGTACATCATAACATAGCAGACTGGATATTTGTTATGTTTGTGATGGAGTATTCCATCCTCTGAGATCTAAACCACGCCCTAAGTCTTACAGCACCAGTCCACAGGGTATAAAACAGTCAGGGGGAGAGGGACAGCAAAACCAAGAAGAAAGAAGCTTAAGTCACAGATAAGTACAGAAAAAGGAGGAAGTATGCCACAGAAACAAGAAATATAGTAAAAAGGATAATGTAGGACAGAATAACAAGAATAAACATTGAATAGAATGAAGAACATTAAACAAATGTCACAACATAAGAGAAAGGAGGAAAAAAGAATATAATAGGGCGATGTAAAAGTTAGAGAAATGAATATTAACAGCGTTTGAGGTATTGCCTCCCTACCAGACCAGCAAGACCAGCAAGACCAGCCTATAACGAAGCCCTTTGCCTCTCTTCAGAACTACCATAAGCCCCTCCATGGGGAAGAAAAGTCAACTGATGGGGCTCCACGTTCGGGCCTCTCTCGCGCAGGCAGCCATACTCTGATGGATCCCGGTTCTCTCCCTCTCTGACCAAGCTCTCTTGCCTGCTCTCTGGCTGGGCGTATGCTGCTTCTACCCACACATGCATCGTAATCGCGGCGCTGGCTGGCAGCTTGTGTCGGAGGACCGGTGTGGGAGGAATGGAGCTTACTCCGAGGACAGCGAGGGGAGTTGTATGGTATGGCATGGTAGGTTTAGCACCATAAAATGACGCTAATCTGGTTAGAGTCATTTTTTTTTACTCTAACCTGCCTAAAGCCATTTTTGGGTGCTAAACCCTCTTCTTCTATACTGCCAGCCCCACCCGACTAAAGTCATTTTTTAAAACTCTAGCCTACCCTTTGCACCGGCTTGCACCATTCCATAAATATGGTGCCCGGCTGGTGCACAGAAATGGTGCAAAACTTTTTGGTGCAAAACTGAGTTAGTGCAGTTTTGCAGCAAAAAGTATAAATAAGGGCCAATATTTTGTAAGTTTGCGCCACTTTTGTGTCATACAATGACGTTAATGCGGTGCAAAAAAAGTTTAAATCAGGGCCTTGGTGCTAGATGGGTCTAGCACCAAAGTATAAATATGGAGTTAGTTTTGCACCGAATTAGAGTAAAAAAAAATGACACTAATTCGGTGCAAACAGTGTATAAATATGCTGCAGAGTATAAATATGCCCCTAAATATGGCGTTAAGGCCATAGAGTCATTTTTTGCACGGGAACGCCTACCTTGCATCTCATTAAGGCAAAGTAGGTCTCCACTTTCAAAAAATGACTTTAACTCCATAAATTTGGTGCTAGAGGGGTCTAGCACCAAAGTATAAATATGGAGTTAGTTTTGCACCGAATTAGAGTAAAAATAAATGACACTAATTCAGTGCAAACAGAGTATAAATATGCCCCTTGTTGTTTATTACCGTGCCATTTTGAGATGCGGAAACTAAAGGCTGTGGATACTCTTATACATGCCAGTGGTCCAAATAAATCTAGGAAACGGCTTAAAAATAAAAAATAAACAAGTCTTATATCCAATCAAGGAAGTCATTCCTTAGAAGACATAGACATTGTAATGGAAGAAATGGAGGCTATTTTAAGAGACAATTCAAACTCATTGCCATTACAACAGAGACCCCCCCGTTACAAAAATACCAGACATTTTAAAGAAAAAACAACGGCGGCCTAATTCCTCAAAGGAGATTGAATTAAAAGGACTACTGAAACATCTGGGTTGGAACTATCCTGAATACCCTGTAGTGGGTTGGACATAGCGTTGAGTATCACAGGTGGCCCTCCCGTAGGGGATGAGGCTCCTTGTCCTCCCCTGAGCCCTGTGGTTTTGGTAGTAGCTATGATCCCAGGCTCAAATCGGTACGGGCCCTTGGGAAATGATGAAGGACTTTGCAATGCTACTACACACAAGCGTATTGGGACATGTATGGATGGTGGTGTCGATATCAATCTACCCTAGGGTTCAGATAGACCACTGAGACTGCAGGACAACCTAGACTTGGCTTCTGTCCATCATAAACTAGATGAAGTGAAGAATTTGGTGCTGTTATTGATTAAACAATTGACGAGGATTCCGGGTTGCCATGTGGTTGTAGCTGCTCTCAACCACGATTGGACGTACCCTACTCTGTTATGAGGCGCACATCCACTATCGCAGCTGTATCTGATCCTTGGTTTCTAGCCTATTGCAAGCAGATAATCAATATCTACAACCTGGTTCTATCCCCACCTCCACTCCACCTGCTTCACATACTGAAGGTCGACAGGCTCCTCCTGAGGCCATTCAGCATAAGTATGTGACCGATGTTAAAGATCAGAGTTTTGCCAGGCCTGACAGATCTGGTAAAATTATATCTGTTGATTACAACAAGGATTCCGGGGGGGCAACTGACTCTCAGGTTTTGAGTGGAGCAGCCACCTCACCAAATCATTGTTTTGAGTCACCTGATGATGTTTTACATCCGGTTGAGATGAGAAGGCTTGCACTTAAGAAGCAGACTCAAGCTCCTGGGAACCAAGGAGGTACACTGTTCATGGTTTTAGTACCCAAATTGTCTCTAGGGGTAGTGGAAACCGGGATTCCTTGTTAAATAAGGTTATATATTGGCTGGGAGTCCAGCAGAAATGCCTTTCTGTTATCCGTGCAGATATTGTGGAGGTGGATCGACATTGTCAGCCCGGATTCAAAATTGACTTTCGCTTTGTGGACAGGTTGTTAATGAATGATCTTATTGACTTTCAATTGAGTACTTGCTATCTCAGAGAGTCTAGTGGAATTAGTATTAGACTTAAATCCTCTCCACCCTCCATCAATTTACCTATAAATTATGTAGATGCAAATGGCAGGAAGGCTGATATTAGCCGTAAATGTGTTCTGACTTCGACAGGAAATAACTTGCACCCACTACAAGGTATTGATTAACTACCCACCAGTGCCAATTTAATAACTTCTACTTGGGGCCAGGTGGGCAGGTCAGGGGTGTTTAATAATTCTGTTGGTCATGGGGAAGCCCAGTGTCTTGACTCCAGTTTGGCAGCTTCCAACTACGGTTCGGCTGGTAGGCCTTGGGCGTCTATCGAGTCAGATGACTACGGGGAAGTTCAATGCTTTGAGCCTAGTGATGTGGGAACCAGAGCTGAACTTTCTATCATGTCTTGGAATTTGGCTGGGCTGGGTAGGAAATTGTTGGATCCTGATTGGGCCAACTATATGAACAAGCATGATATATGCTTATTCCAGGAAACTTGGGCTCTGGACCCTGTTTCCTTGGATGGGTTCCTATCTAACCAAATGATGGCCTTACACGAGGATGGAAATATTGGTCGTGCCAAGGGAGGCTTACTGATATTGCTTAATAAGAGGTTACAGTGCAGTCATTCGATATTAAAAATGTATTCCCTGGATCTACTAGGTGAGCAGCTTGTATTCAACAGAGGCTTTAAGATTGTGATAATCAATATTTACGCAAGGTCAGTGTCACGGGACAGAAGTCTGTTTTGCTTTCCTACATATCTCATATCAGAGCTTACAGAACCTCTATGGAATGCACTTCTGAGTTCAAAGAAGACCTTTATTGTTGTTAACTCTCCCCACCCACAAGTTCTTGAAAGACGAATTAGTAGATTTCAAGCACAAAGTAGTCGCAGCAAGAAAACAAAATATATCACAGTACTTCTCAGTTGCAATGTACACAGCAAATATATAATATATTCAAAGCAAAGCATAAAAATCAAAATTCATCACCGTATGAGCAAGTAGGACCTATCTTCAGCTTCATCTTTCTGGGGTCTGCAAGTTGATGACTCCGGTCAACTGTGAGAAAGAGATTATCTACCCACACGGGAGACTGGCAACTGACGTCTGGCTCCAGCCCGAAGTCAAGCAGATTTGAATCTAACTCACTGTAGCCCAGAGTCATCCTTACAAAAGCGTGCCCCCTCCTCTCAGACTCGGGAAAACTACGCAAGCCTTTGGAGACTGGCCAGATCTCCTAGACTTCTCCTATTCCCAAGGCTGAGCAGAAAGGCAAACACCAAATGTTCTCTCTCTTATCAGGTCTAGTCTGGTGTGAAGAAAACAGCTTGGTTCATCTTGTGGAAAAACACAGCTTGGAAGAATACAGACATCTGTGATGTTTCAACTGCAATGTCTAACTCCGCGTTAAAGCCAATAGGCAGCTAACCTAAATATCAAATGTAAGGTCTAATGTCATGTCAAAGCGAATAGGCAGCTAACCTAAATATCAAATGTAATGTCTAATATCATGTCAAAGCCAATAGGCAGCTAAACTGAATACAAAATGTGATGTCATGTCAAAGCCAATAGGCAGCTAAGCTGAATACAGAATGTCAAAGCCAATAGGCAGAATACAGAATGCCATGTCAAAGCCAATAGGTAGCTAAACTGAATACAGAAAGTAATGGCTAATGCCATGTCAAAGCCAACAGGCGGCTAAACTGAATACAGAATGTAATGGCTAACTCCATGTTAAAGCCAATAGGCAGCTAAACTGAACAAAACATATAGGCCCTCATTCTGACCCTGGCGGTTTGTAACTGCCAGGGCAGAGGGCAGAGGAAGCACCGCCAACAGGCTGACGGTGCTTCCGGGGCAATTCTGACCGCGACGGTAAAGCCGCGGTCAGAAAAGGGGAACCGGCGGTTTCCCGCCGGTTTTCCCCTGCCCCAGGGAATCCTCCATGGCGGCGATGCATGCAGCGCCGCCATGGGGATTCCGACCCCCTTCCCGCCAGGAAGAGGCTGGCGGGAACGGGTGTCGTGGGGCCCCTGGGGGCCCCTGCAGTGCCCATGCCACTGGCATGGGCACTGCAGGGGCCCTCTAACAGGGCCCCATTAAGATTTGCAGTGTGTGCAAAGCAGACACTGAAAATCGTGACGGGTGCCACTGCACCCGTCGCACCCCAGCAAATCCGCCGGCTCCATTCGGAGCCGGCTTCATCTTTGCTGGGGCTTTCCCGCTGGGCCGGCCCAGCGGGAAAGTTGTGATCACCGCCGCGGTCATTTGACCGCGGTGCGGTGTTTGGGCGGTTTCCGCCCGGCGGGTGGTGCCCGCCGCCCGCCGGGGTCAGAATGACCCCCTTAATGTGCTACTGGTGAACATTGAGCAACTAATATGCGCAGTGGTGAAACACAAAGTCATTGGTCAAACACAATTAATAGCATCACAAAGTCCCAGACCATAATTCAGCTATCTGAATACTTAGACACCCTGCCCCCCAATATTAAAGTAGTAGTTGCAGGGGACATGAACTGCACATTTGAGCCCTCCTATTTAAGTAGTGATTTAGTAGATGAAGAGGATGAGTAATGGGTTATTCCGCGTATGGTTAATGAGCAACTTTGTAGTCGTTCTTGTGTGGTCTTACAGTTGACATCATTGTGTCTTAATTATGATCTAAGGGCCTGTAATGGCCGTACGCTTTCTGATCCAAATATTGCATCTACCTTTAAATGAGGTAAATCGTCCAGTATTGTTGATTACTTTTTATTGGATGTTAGGTTATGGCCAACGTTGGAGGATATGAAGGTGGAATACCATCATGATAGTGATCATAACTCCTTGCTTCTCACTCTACACAGCGTTGAATTTAGGAGGTTTTTGAATATTCATCATACTGTTGTCCCTGAGCCACAACTGAATAATAGTTGGACCCATGTCAGTTGTCCAAAAGTTTTGTCTAACCCATATATGATCAGGGAGATCTATAAATTGTTTACTGGTGGTATGGCGGATTATGAGGGACATGAGGTTGCCGATATTCCAATCCTTACCATACATGAGATATTGATACATAAGCTGCAAAACTTTTTTTTACAAAAGAACTCCCATCAAGCCATTTGATAATTTACCAAAAAATAGAGAATGGTTCAATAAGGATTATTCAAAGGCCAAACATTTATTGAAACTAGCTATCGTGTCCCGCTCTCAGGGGGCGATCAGAACTGCCAGAATAACCTATCATAAAGTTATAACACAGGCAAAGAAAAGTCAGGATGACTTAACTTGGCAGAACTTGCTGAATGCTGCCAGACTTAATAATAACATATCCTTTTGGAAAGTATTATCTGACAGACAGAGCGAGGGCAAGAATATAACTTGTACCCATATTCAACCCGAGAGTTGGGTTGATTATTGTTCTAATTTTTATGCTATGCCATGTGATTCTTCCTCTGGTAACCTCTACTCCCAGCAGTTGGCTGAAGTGAGTTCACCATTTGGTGATCTGGGAGTGGATGCATGCAAACAGGATGATTGTATTGTTTTCACTTTGGAGGAAACATTTGCCACAATTAACTCCCTGAAAGCCTCCAAAGCCCCAGGTCCAGATAAGATACCAGGGGACCTATATAAGTCTGAGCCAGTGATTTGGTCTAGTTATATAAATATGATATGTAATGCAATAGCAGCGGGAGTTTAATACCCAGTACGTGGAAAGGGGCTGAAATAGTTCCTATTTATAAAAAGGGAGTGGTGAGTTCTCCTGGTAACTATAGACCTTTAAGCCTTATTGATAATCTTCAAATCATTTTTGATAAACAACTTTTGGGAAGGCTTTTAGATTGGGTTGATACCCATTATGAGATGTCTCCACTTCAGGCAGGCTTTCGCCCCAAAATTAGCACAATGGATCAGGTTTTTAGGTTGGCACTTTTACAATGGAAATATGTAACACTTGGTAAACAAAAATTGTATGTTGCCTTCGTGGACCTTCGGTCCACGTTTATTATGGTTCCTATAGGGAAACTATGGGATGTTCTATATAAAATAGGTATCCCAACGAACATATTTCACCTCCTACAACGGCTACATGAGGGCATAAACGCTCAGGTGAGGTGGGGTAATCAGCGCGAATTGACAGAGCATATTGCTATTCAACGGGGGGTTCATCAAGGGTGTGTTTTGGCATCAACCTTATTTACTTTATATATAAATGAGGTGGTACAAGCTGTGTCTCACTGCCAAAACGATGCCCCTTCTTTGAATGAGCAAAAAATCCCTATACTGCTTTTTGCAGATGATTCTTTCCTTATCTCCAAGACCCCAATGGGTCTTCAGATCTTTGTGGATAAGTTCACAACCTTCTGTACTGACCATGGGTTGGAACTAAATGCTAGTGAAACCAAATTGATGGTACTTAGCCCTCGATCAGTCAAGAGGTGTACTATTACTGTAGCTGGGGCACCTCTGGGGGAAGTAAGCTCAATAGATTACCTGGGTGTGAGGTTTCTAATAAACTGCTCTGGGGTGAACAGATTAACAAGAGTGTGTCCCTTCTTCAACATAAATCCGGGGCTACTATGCGCTTTTATAAGAGCATAACTACAAAAGCGGTTTCCCCGGCTTTAAAGATTTATTTAGCTAAAGTACAGAATGCCGCTATTTGGGGCTCTTGTAAGACTTTTAAATTAGTGGTGGGTGAGAACAATTTTGCTAGAGGATTACTTGTGTGCCCAGGTAGCACCACCTTGATCCCTATCGTTTTAGATCTTGGTTTTAATCGTATCTCTGATATGATAGCTTTAAGACCATTACTCTTTTGGATAAGAATTTGGACGACCCCCCAACTTGTTGTTTACAGGGACTCCCTTCTTGATCTTTTAAAAAGAACCAATGTAACATCCATCCCATGGTTCAGGCATGTTTTTAAGTGGCTTCTTATCCTGGGGCTCGGGAACTATTGGGAGAATCTACAGGATTTAGAGAAGGCCCATAAAATGAGCTTGAAAAAAGTATATTGGTCCTATGTTAGGAACAATTACCTTCTTGGCTCTTCACATGGAGGATTTACCAATACTTTTCTTGGTCTTAAATGGTATCCTGAGTTTGAGCCTTTTTTAGATCTCATCCTTAATATTTTGGGGAAGAGCTTGTACGTTTGCTTTCATTATGGGTGTTTACCACTACTGTCTTTTGTTAATAGTCGGAGGCCATCGCCGACACTTAGTCTATGTCCATGCTGTGAAACTGCATTGGAAACAGTTGAACATTTTATGTTCTACTGTACAGCGTCTACCCTTCCCCGTCGTAAGTGGATTCTTCCAGTTTGTCAGATGTTGGGCTTTAGGAAATTTGCTACAGCCCTTAGGATTTTAAAGAGTGGTACTTCTGTTATTCTAATCCATACAGTTAGTAGGTTTCTTTAGGCTGCATGGTATATACAAATTCATTTTTTTAAACTGTTGTAGTTTATAATTAGGCACGCTTTCGGATATGCACTGACATATTTTATTGGTTTTACTGTTAATAATGAAGGATGTTCCTATTGCTTGCTATTTATTTCTTGTTTATTAAATTTAATTGTACAAGTAATTATATGAACAATGTTTTTTCTTTTTTGCTTTGATGGTTTACGACCAAATAAAGCTTGTGTTATATTGAATATTAACAAGAACTTACTGAGGCCAGCAGAGCCGTCTGCCAAGGTCGCGGTGTTGGTGGTGGCAGTGGAACTTCCACCTGCCACCACTCTGGTGATGGCACACTCCTCAGCCTGACCCTCTGATGGCCTCTTCTTGCCTGTGGGTGCTGATGTACAAAATAAAGAAGATAACAAAAAAAGATTGTTAATACAGTTAATCTCCTAGAAAATATTTTTATTGTGAAAGGCAAACGCAGTAAAATATTGACATTGTATTTTTCTAAATCAGATTACCTGATACCTATATGATCGAGTTGACTTATTCCTAATTTCTGACACCTTACCTAAGCCCTATTGCAAATTTCCTGAAAAACATTTGGAAATAGTAATGCATTGCAATGAATGATCTTTGCTTCACAAATTGTATTTGCAACCCCCTTTGATGGAATAATTCCGTCACTTTCTCTTTTCAATGCGTAGATGCATGCATGCATCACTGAAGATTTCTTAGGACTGTATGAGCTACAAAAAAAGTAAGAGAACGAGATCACTAACTCACTGACATATATTACTTCCTACTACTACTACCACAGTACTACTATCTCAGTGACATGAGGACAGAGAAGTCACCATAACTTCTTAAATATTCAGCCCAAGCGAGCGCCTACAGTAATGAGCAGGTTTAGGTAGCACTGATCACCTGGCTCCCTCAAATTGGATCACATAATATTTGTAACATAACATTGCATGAACTTATTTACGTTTGAGTGTGAGCATGCTATCTGAAAAAAGTAGCATTATAGGAAACAATAAAATTAGTAATAATTCATTACTACTCACGAAGCGCCACTACCTGGACACCCAGCAGGTCCCTTTCCCGAACGAGGATATCGGCCCTTCACTGCATCAGCTGCTGTTCAGTGCGGTGTACCCCTATGCATCGGTGGACGCAATGGTGCATTCTCCCCCACAGCAGCCAACATTCCCACAGGCCACACCCACTCTAGGGCCTGCTGCCATCAATGAGGAGAGGTGGTGTTGCACAAAAAACACCAAGTGTGGCCACCTCCTCCTCACTAAAAATTATGCAAGGCTGCACACCCCGGCGGCCGACACCCCACAAGGTGTGCAGTTGACTGCACCCTCTGCACTGGCGCTGCCTTTTCCACCTCGTTCTGCCATGGCAAACGTTGTAAGAATAGGAAAAAAAAGACAGGGGTTAAAAGGAATAGTAAGGGAGAACGTTTGGAGAAGTCAGGGGAAAAGTAATAAACAGACAAAAATGGCACAGAAAATTCAAAAGTGGGAAAACGTAAAATACACAACACAAATACACACACTAAGGAAATAAATGTAACACAGGAGAGGATTAGTTGGATAAAGTAAGGATGGCTAAGATAAAGTAGGGATTGAAAAGTAGGCCCAGCACCATGCACATAATAGGAAAAACAAGATGGCTGTGTGGTGCAGTTCACCTTCGCGTTGCAAAGTGGTGCACCAATCAGCAGCCAAGCACAACTCCACCCGCTCGCGCAGAGTTAGGCGAAGTAAGCCAAGTTTTTCCTCACTCCACATAATTCTGCAAAGGGGAACTCTGGGAACTCCACCCAGGCCTAATATAAATCGATACACGTATCTGTTTTTTGATTATATGGTGGCCCACAATATTGTTGTCTCCATAGTTTTGTGGTTAACATAACCTGGGCCTGATTCAGAAAGGTAACAAACGTTTGAGTAAGTTGACACTTTTGAGAAAGTTTACTACTTTTCAGTATTCACAAAATGCACTTTTGTAGTAACTTACACTTTTGCAGTAACCTAAACATGTAACTTAAACTTATGTAGTAACCTACAGTTTTATAGTAATGCCTGCACTACACATGGTCAACTACTGGGACTGCAACACCCAACAGCAGAAAATAATGTAGTTAAGGACTTTAAATAAAATCCCATTGAAAATAATATTACATTATTTTTTTGTAATTGTTAAAAGTAAAAATAAATATAACAGTAAAAAATATAGAAAAATAGTACTTCTTTACTATTTAATTATAAAATATTGAATAACCTATTTTTAATTTCAAATGCATTGTAACTATATTTTATTAAAAATAATTAAATTAATATTAGTCAATTCTACACATCACTTTTAATAATGTTCAATGCATATTCAATTGTTTTTTCCTGTCAGGTTGGAATTCTTTTTTTATATTAAACTTCTAAAAAGTAACTATTAAATCGAATTTGTTTCCATTAATTACTGGTTTAATTTGAAATGTATTTAATATTGTTGTAGAATTTTTCCTATTTTGCTCTGAATCTAAAGTCAATACGTACAATGCAATTACATTCATATTTACATAAACATAAATTAATATTTATTTTCAAGTTAAATACCTTTTTTTTAATGTTCCTGTTCTTTTTCAAATGGAAACTAGAAAATAAATAATACAAATATTTTTATATTAACTAGTCATGTAAATTTATTTTTTATAATTATTAAATGCATGGACAGTCAAGGAAAGTTTTACTGCGATGCTGCTATTAGGAAGCAGTGTGTTCAAGGGACATTTTACTTTGTCTTTTCAGATCAATAGTAAGCATAATGAAGGTACATGAGCACACAACGTAACACATCCTATTCTGCAATATTCTATTCAAGTAAAGCACAAGGTTGCACTAGCTAAGCAAACTTAGGCAACTGTCTAGGAAACTCATGTTCATTTCTAATGCTTATGTTATTGTATAACTATGCCAGACTACAGAGTGGGGCCAATACACTCCATACAAAGATTGCAATGCCCAAAGACAGGCCCCAGTGCATTGTGGGAAGTGAAGTCCAACTCCCTGACAAGTTACAGCCTGCTTCTGTTTTTCACTAGACCTCCAGAAGGGGGGATAGCTTTTCCTCTACCTTCCCACGTGGCCAAGGCTTGTTGTTGGCTAGTCCAGTCATCACCACCTTTACTCGATGTTGCATCTCGAGGGCACACCTGAACACTGTCATCATTTGCCACCTGTTGCTCCATTGTCGCGTTTTTACATCTGCTTCCTCACCCGCACCATCTCAGTGGTAAAACCAGCAACTTCAGGTCCCGTTCAGAAATAAGGATAGCCAAGCATACCTCTGCAACCGAGATGCCCAAGCTAGATGGAGTTGTTCTGCCTGATGAATCCTGGTCCAGGGGCCCACACAAGCTTAACCCCCAGTGGGGTCCCGTGAACTCGACCTGCAAGTGACCAAGTGTCACATGTCCCATTTTTCAGCACCAAGGACAGCCAGGCACTGCTACACCCCCCCATGAGCCAGGTAAAATAGGTTTGACTGCCACAGCTTGGTTCTTGGACTAGCACAGCCTTAACCACCAGTAGGCTCCTCAGAACTCCCCCCGCAAGTGGCTGAGTCTCACTGGTGATTCTCCCCATTGACCGCATTGGTAAAGTTTGACAGCTTCTAAATGTACTGATTTTATTTTTGCTCTAAAATGCATCACTCCGGTTATATATATCTGATTTAGTTTGTTTAAGTGCTCGATATAATATAAAAATCTGTTTTAATATTATTATAAATTTTTATTGGATTTCTTTCAAGTCATATCAATTGCTTATCGTCCATGTTGGTACTCTGAAAGGCTTAACACATGTTCCTGTAGTAAAGCCTGACTGCTCTGTGCCACACTACCAGGCCTGAGCCAAGAGATTAGTGTTGTGAATCCAAAGGACCATCTTTAGGTTATTGTGAGAGTATTACATAGTGAAGTCTTACCAGAATCATTGCATAATACTCCACTTTCTTGCAAATTGTAATAGGGCAGACAATATCTACCACCTTTGTGACAGAGTATACCATCTGCCAAGCTCTGAAGAAGGCCTTATGTCTATATACAGAGAATAGAAAGGCTCCTGTCAGGAAACTTCTCTCATTATCCACATAAACCAAGTAGAAAGGCTAACAGCAACTCTCTGGGTGTTACTGACCTTCTCACTCCCTCCTTGTGCCTTACTCAGCTCTTTATCAACTTGAACACATCCATGAATTACTCTGCTGAAATAATATTTGTAGTTTCATAGACTCATGCTGATATCTTAGGTGCCCAAATGTGATTTTCTTGAATTCAGCTTGGACTAAAGCCATATGCTGCCTAAAAGAAAACTGAACAGTGTTTAATTTGAACTGGTGACTGCCTGTGGGATCCTCCTGCACTCATTTTTCGGAGACCGGCACTTACTTTACCACATCGCGCATTTCCCGAGAGAGTCAAAAAATACAAAGGGGAAGGAAGAAGAAAGAGAACGATGGAAACACCGTAAAAAAGGGAGATAAGCAGGGCCCTGTAGGAGTGAGATAAAGAGTGCACGGAGTGTTTGGTGGTGGATTAATGTTGTATGGGTTGCATTACAACCTACACAGCCTTAGCATTCAGTGTGCAGGACACGTAAAAGCACAGGCTTCTGTGTTTTGTTTTAAAAATCATTCGTAAATAGAAAAAACGAAAAAGAAATGACGGTGTGCCTTCAGCAGTCCAGCTCGATGCTAGGCTCTCTAACGTACGAGTGAACGTACACAATGGAATTGAAATGCCAGAAAAAATATAGATCGAAATAATGTAACATCACCAAACACAATTCAGTATCGAAACAGGAGAGATCCATGAATAGGTTATGGATTGCTGGGGCACTAGCAGTGTCCTCTTTAATGTACTGCTGCAGGCGGCGCAGTTTAAAGATGTCACTACGGGCCTGCACTGAGAAGCAACCTCAGCACTGTCTGCGGCGTGGTCCAGCACACTGGGTTTGAGGACCCACAATGCAGGTTTAGCCTGGCAGCAATTTCAGATTACCACAGGTGAGTCCCGTTCAAGGTTCAGTGCTGCAGCAAGGCAGTGTCAGGCCGGAGGAGTGGGAAGTTAAAGACATAGCAGGAAAGACAAAATATTTTTTATGAAGTCACTATTTATGGTTCTCTTAAATGTAAGATAAATGCGAGTTAAAGTAATCGTCAGGAAACGCTTCCCTTGCATTGTGAAACATTTTTGATTAATCCAACCACGCAAATGTCTGTCAGTGTAACTAGACAGCAAAGAAATAGAACTCTGGCTGGTGTGGGGACGGCGGGCGGCGGGCGGCGTTGTTAGGGGAGGTGGTTACTGACTTGTGTATTTATAGTCCATCGGTGTCCCAGTCTACGGCCGAAAGCAAAGTGAATATGTAACTTTTTATTAAGTGTCATACATTTTTATGTGGAGTATCACTCATAAGTACACTGAAACAATGGAAATGGGGCACATTAGCAATCTGAACACTTGACAGCTTTGCTGACCCTAAGTTGGCGGTCTGTTAAATTCAGTTTTCTGTCATTGGAATGTGAAACTTTTATGTTGGCAAAAAATGTTTTAGTGAGCTGTAGCTGAGGAGTGTTCAAAAGCAATTAAACCAGCTTTCCAGGATGTATATGACTAAATAGGGCATTCTGTATCTAGAGTTAGCCTGCAATTAGGTTGTGTGAAATTTGCATAATTTAGTTTCATGTAGTTCCACGAAATTTTAGGAAAATTACACTTAATAATGTGAAATGTAAGTATGGCACTTAGGGGTTAATGCAGTTTTGCGACAAAAATATTAGTGCCGGCTTACGCCACTCCACAGTGCCAGCCAGGTGACAGATTTAAGAAATGGCACAAAGCCGGTGCTAGGATTGGGCTAGTGTCATCAAAAATGGTACTAACCAGGTGGGGGTGGCAGTTTGGGGTGAGGAGGTTGTGCGCCAAAAAATGAAATTAGGCTGATTAGCGGCAAAAAAAATGCCGCTAACCAGCCTTGCGTCCTTTCCAGGCACACAACCATCCTAAAACATGACTCCTGTCTTCGAAAAGACAGGAGTCATGCCCACCACCCCAATGGCCTGGCCATCACAGGGGACCAATGTCCCCTGGGCATGGTCATTGCCCCCAGTGCCATGCAGGGGGCTCCTTGTTAGGGCCCCCAATGGCACTTTATTAAAAAAAAAACAATACTTACCTATACGTTCACTACTACTTACCTGTGGTGTCCATCTGGTGTGGGTGTTCCTGGGGCTTCGGGTGGGCACCTGTTGGTGATTCTCCTTGGAAATGGGTCCACAGGTCCCCTAAAGCCTGGTCTAACCCGGGCATTAAATAATGGCACTAAGCAAGCATAGCGCCATTATTTAGGGCCGCATCCCACCCTTGCGTAATTTTTGTATGGGGGGGATAAATATGGCGCTATGGAGATAGCACAATTTTTTGGATGAGAACCCCCACTTTGCATCTCATTGACACAAGGTTGGATCACGCATCCAAAAAATGGTGCACACTCCTATATTGTGATGCTAGACATATCTAGTGTCAAAATATAAATATGGAGTTAAGTTTGTGCCAAATTTGCATCACAAAATGATGCAAATTCAGCGCAAACAGAGTATAAATATGCCCCTTAGTGTGTTCTCATGTCTATTTTCAGCACAAGGACACATCTCGCACTAATAAAATAAATAGCACCAAAAACACAAGTACAAAGAGTCACAGGTGACCACCTTCTGGTCATTTAAGTTGTTACTGCACTTCATTGCTACAATCGTGTTGCTTAATTATATGATGTGGGGTAATGCCATAATTTCAGGAATTTCACATAAAAAGTACATTGTGAAATTCATGACATTGTTAAAATTATGTGAATTAAGCCAGAGGAAATTAAATTTCGCCCGGGCCTATTTACAATATGCCTGCTATTAATATTTAACACCTTCCGGTGCTACACGATGTTCTGACTATGTGATGTCAGGGCAGTGCTGCATTTGCAGGGGCGTCATGGAGACTGAAGGAAAGCACCATTAACATCTAGCATAAAATGTCTGGAACCTGCTTAGTAGGCCTCTGAAGAGAAAAGGCCCCAAAAATAAAAAAATAAAATGAAATGAACTAGGAATACCATGGGCTAGGTAATGTTTCTACAAAGATAATAAATTATAAATGAAGGTGGCCCAAACATATATATATTTATTTATATTATATTATCACCTTATATATTTCATCAAATGATTCAGCTTGACCCATAATTAAAACATGTGTATTACACATTACAGTCCCTTTTCTATTTCATTAATTCTCAAGCACTAAACCCGTAATTTAATTCTTCCTCTTAGGGTGAATATGGCATCCATTTTCCAAGCTTCATTCATCATTAAATGTCGCTCAGTGCAAATTAGTTCAATTTTGACATAGATCATATATAAATATTCCACTGCATACATATCATTTAGTCCCAATTAGTGATAAGCATAAGAGCTGGATGTCCTTATTCTGACCATGCCCCACAGAACAATGCTCACTAGTCCTTTTAATCTGACTCATTCCAAAGTACAGATACATACAGTGCACAAACCGAAATTATGAGTCACACATTAATCAACTTATAAAGACTATTAATCTTCTCAAGAACTGGGCTGGAATCCCTTGGTGATGGTCACTTGATGTAAATATCATCTCACAATTCTAATATCTCATATGCTTTACTCTCCAGACCTATATGCAGATACCCTTACTAAAAGTGCACAATGCGTAGTTATAATCATCAGTACATTGGAATCCCTAATGGATTCATTGGTCAATGAAAAGTGCACGTGCATTTTATATCACAATGTCTTTCGCATCCTTATCTTTCTATAAGCACTCCCTCCTCATTATATCTCATATTTTCTCTTCTCTGGATTTATACACTGCTACCCTTTCTCAAAGTGCACAATTATTAGCAACAATACATGTGAGCTTTTTATAGACCCATTGGTCAATAGAAAGTGCACATGCATGTTGTAACAAGGTAATGTTGGCATTCTCATCTTTCTATGTATTGGGCAGCTACCCCTCCTAGAGAGTTTAATGGGTCCTTATGAACACAAACAACGAAGGATCTTCCATGGGCACAGGGCTCAAGTTTAAATTGCAAATGTGCATCAAATTGCTAAGGTGCTAAATAGATCATCACTTCTTCAATGAGAATATCATCTCACAATTTCAATATCTCATATGCTCCCCTCACAAGATCTATATACACCAACCCTTTCTTAAAGTGCACAATAAATGATTGTAAGCAGCAATATATGGGAATCCCCTGTGGATCCATTAGCAAATGGAGATTGCACATACCTGTTGTGCCACATCATTACTAACATTCCTATCTTACTGTGCATACCCCCTCCTTACTATGATAGGCAGCTACCCCATCCAGAGTGAATAGTGGATCCTTATGGGCACAAACAATGGAGGTATTTTCTTAGCATGTGATTCAAGTTTAAAGTGCATGTGTGCATAAATGTACCAGGGTGCCAAGTGAGTTATCACTTCTTTTAAAGGCATTGTTCCAAGTCACATACCACAGAAAAATCAATCTCCTACATGATAGTGAAGCACAGTGCCATAGCACACTCCCATTCAACATACTGTAATTCCCAACCTTCCTCACATCTTTATGCTATGTGAGATGACCTCCACTGTCCAATTACAAATGAACATGCAACTCAGCATCTGAAATAAGACCCCAGGGAGCCTCTGTACCCAATCTCATTATCAATTTTGATTCTTCCCTCTGCAGCACCTTCTATTTGTCACCCCCTCTTGGGTGGGATTTAATATGCTTAATTCCATAATATCTGAATGTGGTGAGAGCTGGAGAATGATACCATTCAAAATGGCGTGCCGTGAGATAGCTCTTGTTACCATTTATGATTGCTCATATATGTTGCATTATTCTGCCTTTCAACTTCCATATCAAGCTCCCTATATAGAGGCTATCACACCCTCATTTTAAGACATATATCACATGGTCTGAGTTACAGATGAGCCTATCATCAGTCATGACCTCCCAACACTCAAATGTCTGATAACTTTTGCAATTCATCCCATATTGGCATGCTTTACATGAGGTACATTTGATAAAACCCCTAGTGTTTCAGTTAACCAGGTCCTGTTTACCATATCTGAGTCAAAGTAGCTTGATGTAATATACCCCCAATGATCTGCATTTCTCAAAAGGTATCTGCAGCCCCACCTGCACAATCTCTTTCAAATGTTCATCCTTGTTAAGCACATGTCAATTCTTCTGCAGTATCTTTTTGATGCTAGATTGAGCCATGCCATATTTGAGGAACAATCTCTTCACTTTACTTTCCCCTTTACTTAAGCCTCTATTCTGTGGATATAACAGTTGCTCCCTTGATTTCTTACTGGCTATGTCTCTTGCATCCTCCAAGACACCCCTAGGGTAGCCCATTTCCATAAACCTCCTCACCATATTAGATACCTCTTTGTTATATACCTTCATTGTTGAGGATACTGCTTTAGCCCTTAGTGATTGTCTTTCAGGGTCCCTGGGTGGCCACTACTGGTGAATTGGTGGCTGTTGGATTCCTATGTATCTTAGTTATTAGTTGATCATCAATCACATCCATCTCAACGTCCTAAAATTCAGTGTGTTCTACTGCACAAGCTTGTAAATTGCAAGTTCATCACATTATTGTTTAATTTCTCTATGAAAGAGCTCAATTAAATTTCATCACCCTCCACAAGATAAATGTCATCAATGAACCACACCCATAATGCAATTTTTTAAAACATATTCCTCATTCTTCTCAGCCCAGACAACCTCCTACTCCCGCCACCCCATGAACAAGTTCATGTAGGTGAGGGTGAAAGAGGTGCCCATTTCTGTGCCCTGCTTCTGTAGATAGTACTTCTTATCAAAGATAAAAACATTGTGGGTATATTTATACATATATACATATCCACAACGCTGCAACCTCCATCAATGGGGACACCAAACCTCCAGAGCTGCTTCAAAGAATGGGGACAGAGTATCCTGTTAAACAAATCCACAAATAAAACAAACTTCTGAAACCCAATTCCTTGTGAAAACCATGTGTTTATTTCATAGTAAAGTGGCTGCATGCTTGTAATCCTGACATTTTTCAGCATTAATGCCTTGTTCACAGGAGAGTGGTTGCAACATACACAGGTACTTTAAATACATGCTGACTTGTAACTCAGTACTTCAACTCCCATAATGCACCCAGAGTGGCATCATAATCTTTATACAGTGGTACAATCTTAAAATACTGCTTAACAGTGGCACATTACCACAGTTACATTTACTTCATGTTACTTTAGGTGCATAACATCTCATGGATAAAGTGACCACCTGTATTTCAATAAAAATAATACCCAGCCTTCATGATCTTGCCATTAACTTGCTTCATCTTTAACGCTGCTACCAAAAAACAAAATGTATATAATCACCCTCAGAGGCAAGTGATCTGGAATGGTATATAAACCCTAAATACCCTATTGAGCTTGTTTAGCAATCGCTACACCAACATGTCACACTGTAGCTGACTTTAGCTTATTTTAAGCTGGTGAATGGGTCATCACTGTGGGATTCCATGCTAGTAAGCATACATTGCTGTTTGCTGCCATATCAAAACCATTCTTAGGATGATTTATGTGCTTTTTATTTGGAGGTCCTGGTTCAGTTCTCTTTCGTAATTATTTTAGTGTATTACATTTAATTAACCTCTTAGCTGCTGGGCCTTTCCCCCCCCCAGTGCTAAGCCCTTTTTTGGCTATTTGGGGTAGTTCGCGCTTAGGCCTTCAGAACTTTTTGTCCACATAAGCTATCCACGCCAAATTTGCGTCCTTTTTTTCCAACATCCTAGGGATTCTAATGGTACCCAGAGTTTGTGGTTTCCCCTGGAGGAGACCAAGAAAATAGCCAAAATACAGTGAAAAGTTCATTTTTTCCAAAAAAATGGGAAAAAAGGGCTGCCGAAGAAGGCTTGTGGTTTTTTCCCTGAAAATGCCATCAACAAAGGGTTTCTGGTGCTGAATTCACTATCTTCCCACCTTTCAGGAACGTGCAGACTTGAATCAGAAAACCACATTTTCCAACACAAATTTGGCATTTTACTGGGACATACCCCATTTTTACTATTTTTGGTGCTTTCAACCTCCTTCCAGTTAGTGACAGGAATGGGTGTGAAACCAATGCTGGATCCCGGAAAGCTAAACATTTATGAAAACTAGACAAAATTCTGAATTCAGCAAGGGGTCATTTGTGTAGATCCTACAAGGTTTTCCTACAGAAAATAACAGCTGAAATAAAAAAAAAATTTAAATTGAGCTGAAAACAACAGCCATATTTCTTTATGTTTTACTCTGTAACTTTTTCCTGCGATGTCAGATTTCTGAAAGCAATATACAGTTTTGTCTGCTGGACTCTTCTGGTTGCGGGATATAAAGGGCTTGTAGGTTCATCAAGAACCCGAGGTACCCAGAGCCAATAAATGAGCTGCACCCTGCAGTTGGTTTTCATTCTATACTGGGTATACAGCAATTCATTTGCTGAAATATGAAGAGTGAAAAAGAGGTATCAAGAAAACCTTTGCATTTCCAAAATGGGATCAAGATAAGGTTTTGAGGAGCAGTGGTTATTTGCACATCTCTGAATTCCGAGGTGCCCATACTAGCATGTGAATTGCAGGGCATTTCTCAAATAGACGTCTTTTTTACACACTCTCTTATATTTGGAAGGAAAACATTTAGAGAAAGATAAGGGGCAATAACACTTGTTTTGCTATTCTATGTTCCCCCAAGTCTCCCGATAAAAATGATACCTCACTTGTGTGGGTAGGCCTAGCGCCCGCGACAGGAAATGCCCCAAAACACAACGTGGACACATCCCATTTTTTGACAAAATACAGAGCTGTTTTTTGCAAAGTGCCTACCTGTAGATTTTGGCCTCTAGCTCAGCCGGCACATAGGGAAACCTACCAAACCTGTGCATTTTTGAAAACTAGAGACCTAGGGGAATCCAAGATGGGGTGACTTGTGGGGCTCTGACCAGGTTCTGTTACCCAGAATCCTTTGCAAACCTTAAAAAATGGCTAAAAAAACAAGTTTTCCTCACATTTCGGTGACAGGAAGTTCTGGAATCTGAGAGGAGCCACAAATTTCCTTCCACCCAGCGTTCCCCCAAGTCTCCCGATAAAAATGATACCTCACTTGTGTGGGTAGGCCTAGCGCCCGCGACAGGAAATGCCCCAAAACACAACGTGGACACATCACATTTTTTCATAGAAAACAGTGCCTACCTGTGGATTTTGGCCTCTAGCTCAGCCGGCACCTAGGGAAAACTAGCAAACCAGCACATTTTTGAAAACTGGAAACCCAGGGGAATCCAAGATGAGGTGACTTGTGGGGCTCTGACCAGGTTCTGTTACCCAGAATCCTTTGCAAACCTCAAAATGTGGCTAAAATAACACGTTTTCCTCACATTTCGGTGACAGAAAGTTCTGGAATCTGAGAGGAGCCATAAATTTCCTTCCACCCAGCGTTCCCCCAAGTCTCCCGATAAATATGATACCTCACTTGTGTGGTTAGGCCTGGTGCCCGCGACAGGAATAGATCACACAACGGTCAATGTTGGTACTTACGTGAGGCAACTGTTGACCCTGGGGTGATCCATTCCTGACACAGGCTAGGTGTAGGCACTCAAGTGGGGTAGTGTTTTTATCAGGACAGGTGAGGACTCACTGGGTGGTAGGAATGTTGTGGATCCCAGCATATTCCTGTAGTTTGTGTGACAGAAATGCGAGAAAAATTGAGTTTTTTTTCAACATTTCAGCTTTGCAGGGTATTCTGGGTCAGAAAACTTTGGGGAATCCACACAAGTCACACCTCTGCGGACTCCCCCGAATGTCTAGTTTCCAGAAATGTTTGGGTTTAGTGTGTTTCTCTATATGGCCGCCGAATCCAGGACCAAAAACACAGGTGCCTGCCTTACAAAACCAGTTTGTTTTGCCACAGATAATTTTGATGTCTCCACAATATGATTTGGGTGGTGGAATTTGGGGCTGAACTAAATTGGGGAGCTCCCAAGAGAGCACTCTCTCTCTCTCTCTCTGCTTGCCGCCGCATTCACCTGCTCTCTGGGTTGGGCTAACCCACTATTACCCAGTTGCACAAACAGCTTGCGAAGGGACAGCAGGACTGTCCTCATCACCTCCCTCATAATGTACTGGAAGAGGAGTTATCGAATGGGACTCATCTGACTGAAAAATCACTCCCAGAGTCTGCGCCATTGTCCTATCCCTCAGATGCTGTCTCAGTATCTGATGTCTCAGTCTCTGATCCTATGTCAGAGCGGTCCTCTGTAACCCGAGTGCAGG
The DNA here is from genome assembly GCF_031143425.1 of Pleurodeles waltl. NCBI lineage: Eukaryota > Metazoa > Chordata > Amphibia > Caudata > Salamandridae > Pleurodeles > Pleurodeles waltl. The sequence continues at coordinate 785,529,611 of NC_090447.1, forward strand.
CAGCAGTCATCCATCAAGATGCCATCTCTGCTATTGGCTAAACTGTTGCTCTAAAACACTAGCCTACGTAGACAGTCACAAAATCGATGGTGTGTGTGAGATACGTGCAACAGTAGAGGCCACCTTACCTGCGCTTCTTCCCTCAATCAGCATGTACTTTCAAGACACTCAAAAAAAAACCTTGTCACATACCATTCGTCACAGTCTTTAGGACCTCCTGCGCCCAGTACAACAATCATTATTGCTGCTCCCACTCCCTCCTCCTCGGATTCCCTCTTTACCACCCAACAAAAGTGCCCTTCATCTCTCCATAGCCGCCCTCCACCCCGCACATACATTTCATTGGTGTTATAGCACAGGTAATGGCTGACTTTACTAATGTACTCAGCTATTTACATAAAATACAGATTTGCTCTTCGCAGTAGGCATATAAACCTTCTGCGCTTCTTTATGGCACTAAAACTGCCACTAGACAAGTCGGACCCTTTTCCCCCAAGGAAAACCACACACATATTGACAAAAGTGATATATATATGACAGCCAACCACCTGAAACTCAACTCAAGCGAAACCGAAATAATCCTCTTTGGCCCACACAAAAACACCTGGGACCCCTCATTGTGGCCCACTACGCTAGGCCCTGCACCCACCCCCGCCAACCACGCACGCAACCTCAGCATCTTCCTAGACTCCTCCCTCTCGATGACCCAACAAATCAACGCTCTCACCTCCTCATGCTTCAACACACTCCGTATACTGAAAAACATTCAAATGGATCCCCACAGAGACCAGAAAACTGTCACTCACGCACTCATCAGCAGCAGGCTTGATTACGGAAACGCCCTCTACGCCGGCACCACTCTAAAACTCAAGCATAAACTACACGCATCCAGAACTCAGCAGCACGACTCATCCTCGACCTTCCCCGACACAAACACATCTCTCCACACCTCAAATCCCTCCACTGGCTCCCCATTGACAAAAGGATCACCTTCAAGATCCTCATCCTCGCACACAAATCACTCCACAACACAGGCCCTGCCTACCTCAACGAGAGTCACCTTCCACACCCCCACACAAAAAACGTCCGCTCAGCTGACCTCTCTCGCGCCTCTGTCCCCCGCATCAAACACACCACCACCGGGGGTAGATCCTTCTCCTACCTTGCACCCAAAACCTGGAACGCCCTCACAACCCACCTTCGCAAGACCCAAAACCTACTTCTTTTCAGGAAGGGCCTCAAAACCTGGCTTTTCGAACAGTGAACCTCTCAGCCCCTTTCCCTCCCCCTGTCTCCCCCCCCCCCCAGCGCCTTGAGACCCTCACGGGTGAGTAGCGCGCTTTATAAATCTCTTTGATTGATATATATAGATGTACCTCTATATATATATATATATATATATATATATATATATATATATACATAGATATATCTATAGATATATCCATGTACATAGATATATCTATCTACATAGATATATATATATAGATCTATATATAGATCTATTTTTTTTAGTTGTTGTGTGAGTTCCTTGGGGGCCAAAATGGCCCCCAGGGAAACCCTACAACATCTAAAAAAAAATATTGCCCCCACAGGGGGCCACCCGGCCCACGGGCAACCCCCTGTCATTTTATTTTATTTTTTATTTTTTTAGTTATTTTTTGGGGGGGAAAAAAAATTCCCCTGGGGGGGCACCTACCTTTTTTTTATATAAAAAATATGCCCGGGGGGGGGGGGCGGCCCGTTTTCTGAGGGGGCTGCCCCCCCAAAGTGAAATCCCTGGCGTCTAGTGGTGTTTCCTGGCCCCCGATCGCAGCTGTGCTGCGATCGGGGCCAGGAAACACTTTCAGAAGGCCTCGTAAGAAAGGGGAGACTCTCCCCTTTCTTACGAGACCTTCCCGAACGTGGGGAAGGCCATTTTCCCCATCGAAGCAGGAAGCGGCCGCAAGGCTGCTTCCTGCTTTGATGGGGAAAACAACTTTGTAACGTGAGCGCGCCTCGCGGTGCGCTGACGTCACAAAGGGGCGGGTGGGGGGCGGAGGGAGACACGGAAGCTTCTGTGTCTCCCTGGAAAAGTAAAAAAAAAAAACGAAAATCCTCGGGTGCAACGAGGATTTATTAACACCCTCCCTGGTGTCGGCCACTGGTCGTGACCCGCACCAGGGAGGTAGTGCGGGCGTCGGCCAGTGGCCGTCGCCTGCATTTAAGGGGTTAAAAAAATCTGTGCTGTAGTACTGCCTTTGTTAATTGAATACTTTCTTTATGTTCTTTTGTTCTCTGATTCACACAGTTCTTCTAGCTTGAATATCTTTCCAGTAGCTCCCTCAATAGCTCACGCTTAAAGGAACCCTGTCCATGACCTTCACGTGGCCATGACTAGAATCTTTTATTTTTCATCCTGCCTTTTCAGCCATTGAATCATTTATTCATGCAACAAAATCTGTAAACTCACATCTACAAATATAGGTAAGAGTCTTACCTAGTTTTACATGTTCAATCAACAGCATGTGCTATTACTGTGACACCCTCCCAATTCAACTGAAAAGTGCCATCATATGTCTGACAGATTTAATTCCTCATGCATATATTGAAAAAGTGTGATTTAAAACATTAAATAACGTGCACATAAACAAGTTATAGTAGGTAAGTACACTTAGCCATTGCATGCAAATATTCAAATTAACAAATTGTGATGAATTAACTTAGCTTAAACACATGTCATTTTGAATGTTAACTTTATACCTTTAAGGCTAAGAGGCCTGTAGACACATTTAAACAGTTACTTTGCACTGTGTGTTTTTCTCTTTCTTCCCACTGCAGATACTGTCATTTTCCAGAAGCCTTCTGTTAGCTAGTGAAGAGGCATTTGTTATCTATTAGACAACTGATGGGGAGGTTCTCACCAGGAGGAGTGAAAGATGCCAGAACGTGTGGCTCATAAGAAGAGCTGTCTGAACCACAAGACTGTTCTGAGTAACAAAGCATGTATGAGCCATTGAAAAGATGTGTGAAGCTGGGGAGTTAACCTACTCCAGGAGCTTGGTGAGGACTGACTAGTTTGCAGAAGTGAGAATGAACAGACATGCTACAGCTAGAGTTTTGCTGAATTATAATAGTGTGTGTTCTTTAGACTAGAGAGAGCAGATCTTAGGGAGGTGATCTGAAAGATGCTTGCTGACTTTGAGTTGGAAGAATCTTCCAGCCTCTGCTAATCTCAACTGTCTAAGTGCTAAGGCCTCATGCCTATTGTTAGACTTGACACCCTTAGTGTAGTCTCCCCCCAAACGTTTTGCCTGCTTGTCTTATATTTATGTTGATTCATTTTGTTGGCCTTAGGACTTTGAGCGCTTTACCACTGCCACCCCCCAAACGTTTTGCCTGCTTGTCTTATATTTATGTTGATTCATTTTGTTGGCCTTAGGACTTTGAGCGCTTTACCACTGCCACCCAGTGCTAAAGTGCATGTGCTTCTCCCCTAAAGCATGGTTTAATTGATGTATCCACAATTGGCACATTTAATTTAGATGTAAGTCCCTAGTACAGTGTACTACACATGCCCAGGGTCTGTAAATTAGATGCTATTAGCAGGACTGCAACACTGTTTGTGCCACCCACTCAATTAGCGCTTAAACATGTATTCTGCCTGTGATTGCAGAGCCTGTGTGTGCATTTTACAATGCCATGTCGACTTGGAATTTAAAACCTGTTACCAAGTCTTAAACACCCCTTTTAATACATATAATTCACTCCTAAGGTAGCAAATAGTGAAGGATCCTATGTAACTAAAAGGTAGGACATGTACTTTTAAGATTTACGTGCCATGGTAGTGAAAAACTCTCAAAGTCGTGTTTCACTATTGGGAGGCCTACACCTTTCATAGGTTGACATTGGTAACTCCCTGTTACATTGAATAGGCTGTACTTCTTAATTGAGAAGGAGTAGCTTTGCCATGTTTAGTACTTATGGAACTGTAATAAGAAATCACCTTCAATGGTAAAGTCAGATTAATTATTGAAATTTTGAAAATGCCACTTTAAGAAAGTTGCCAAAGTTGCCACATCTGGGGTGGGATGACAGCTGGTTTCCTACATTCCCTCTAGACAGCCTCACACAAAGGGAGGGTAGGTTTGACTGAGTGGCCATCTGTATGTTAATGAATCATTTTTGGCTTAACCCCCGTAGTGAGTCTAGAGTCAGAGCAGGAAAAAAGGACCTCTGTGCACTTCAAAGACCGTTCTTTGAAGTCACCCCACTCCAAAGGCACAACGGGATATAGGTACTAGACCTCTGACCCTACCAAATCAGTACACTTCTGGACCTGTGGATATTTTTCCAGGAAGTAGGACTGCTGAGCTGCCACAAGGACTGGTACTCTGCTGGACTGCTTCTTTGGAAGAACTGCTTTTCTGTTGCGCTGACCTACCTGCCGCCTGCTGCCCTCTGTGCCTTGGTGAAAAGAACTGGATCTACACCACTTAAACCCAGAGTGACCCCAACAGCTTCTCTGCTTGCCTCCTGTTCAGAAGTCTCAGGAATGTAAAAGACTTCTAGCAACTGTACACTAGCACCTGGTCTCTTGTCAACTGTGAGTCCTCCCTGCCAAGTGGTGCCAATCCAGTCCTGGATGCATCGCTGCTGCCACTGCTCAAGGACATCGTATCGCCGGCTGTGCACTGGAAAATGTAGCAGTGCCTTCTTGCAAAGGATTTAACAATGCACCACTGCTTGAAGACCTCACATTGACTATGCGGCTCCACAACAACGCATCCCTGACTGTACATATTGAAAATGGCCTATTGCCTTTACATCAGCCCCCCCCCCACTCCTCACTGTGGATCCTCAATGTCAACGCAATCCTCCACACAAGGTACTTATTCAGCAGGACAAGGTTGGTCCCTGTAGCCAGCCCGCACTCCATCGCTGTTTGTCTGAACGTTTGGATTGACCCAGGTCTAGTGCGATCAGATAGGGCCGGTTGACGCTTTAGTGTTCTACAGAACATTACAATTGCAGATATTTAAAAAAAAATAATATCTCCAATTCGACTTATTGGATTTTTGTGATTTAAGTATTTTTTTACTCATAGAAATTTAATCTGTTTTTCTAACTTAGTGTGGCGTCTTTCTGTGGAGTTTTTACTGTGTTACTGTTGCACAAATACTTTACACATTGCCTCCTATGTTAAGCCTGCCTGCTTTGTGTCAAGCTACCAGAGGGTGAGTAGAGTCTAATTTATGGTATGTAACTGACTTGGCCTTATTAAGATTGTGCTCCCTAATTGGACAGGGTGCACACCTCTTCCAACTAATGCCACAATTTGTAACAATGTTAGCAGTGAGGAAAGGACTTGTTGGGCAATGCCTATCAGGAATTTGATGTTGTGAGAAATTGGGTTGTAGGTTGACTGTGGTGTGAGTCCTGGTCAAGCAACAGCCAGAAATTGCTTGCAGTGTGAACCACAAAAAGTCACTAATTTACCCTGTGCTTAACCCTGGGACAAAAAGCAGTCAGACTTAACTTAGAGGCAAGGTGTAAAGTATTTATGCAGCATACAAACAGTAATACAGTGAAAAATCAACACAATAAAAATTCCAAACCAATTTATAAAATAGAGAAGATTTTAATAATTTGTCACCAAAATCAATCAGTAGAACCGGAGTTATGAATTTTTAAACTTGTTAGTGTATAATAGCGCTTAAAAGCATAAACAGCCAGGCGCAAACATCTGCTTACGCTAGTCCATGGCAAATCAAAAGTTAAGGCCGACTGCGATGGAGAGCGGTTCAGATACATGAAGTGGATTGGGCCAAGTCAGCTCTTGCCTTTAGAGTTAAAACATTTTTGAAGAAAAAATCTCTGAGAAGGTAGAGGTTTAGAGGGGCAAGTCTGCAAGAGTGTCCAAGGAGGGAGCGTTGCTGTCGAATAGCAATGAAGTGAAGTTGCGGTGAAGATTTTGCCATCTGACTTAGTCACTGAGATAGAATTTGAAAATATCCAATGGGATAAAGCAGAAGGTTGCAGCCAAAGAGAGTTCCACAAGGTCAGATACTCCTTTTGAAAAGGACCACTGAAAAAGATCTACTCTTGTGGAGAAGAATGTAACAGCAGAAGCCACAAAGTCAATTCGACCATCAATGTACCTCAGGTAGAAAAGCAGGCAGGTTGTTCCCAGTATCCTCCTGGTTCTCAAAACACTTTTTGGCCAAATTTTGCTTAAGTCCTCACTTTTGGAAATTGACCATCTGGGCACCTTTAGCACCAAATGCAATATTCCAGGAGTTGATGGAGATCCCTTGGTGGTGCAGGACTCACACAGGCTGGGTCTAGGTGCAGGTTCATAATAGAGGGAACTTGTTATATCCCTGTGGTTTTGAACAGGCAGCCAGCAAAACCAGCCCTTGGAGTCACTTGTGAAGTCTTGATTGAAGATGAAAGTACAGGGCTCCACAGCAGGCATGGTCTCTAAAGGCTCAAGGCAGGCTCCAGGCAGCAAAGCAGTCCTTCCAGGTACAGCAGGAGTCTAGAAGAGTGCACATCAGGTCACAGCAGCAGGCAGTCATCTGAGATTTGCGGGTCCATAAGTGAACTGAGGAATATGTCCGAATGCCCTATTGTTATGCCATGGTGCTCTTCACCTAGAAGGTGGGAGACGTTTCCAGAAGTGCTCTTTGAACTTCCAGGAGTTTCTTGTCTCCTCAGCCCTGGATGCTAGTTAGCTGCACTGACAATACATGGTTGTTAAGCTTATTGTATGGTGACAGAGCTCAGCCTAGTCAGGTGTAAGTAGGGCTGTGTTTTGCTCTGCCACCATCTTGCCACTGGAAAAGCCATTCAGGCCCACACTATTGAGATGATTGTCTAGGGTGAATTCACAAAGCCTCAACTGCCACCTCCACGCAGTCATGTGACCTAAGGCAGGTTGCAGGCACAGAGGCTAAGGGCAGGAAAGTACCAACTTTCCAAAAGTGGTATTTTCAAACTTGTAATGATATATTAAACTTTATCAGTAAAGAGAGTTTATCATTACAAGTTCATAGGTACCAAACATGACATAAGTACCTCCTCTGGTTTAGGAATTAAAGCCTAATAAATATAATAAGGAATCCTTCATGTTATCCTATGAGATGGGTAGGCCTCACAGTAGTGAAAAACAAACTTGGGAGTTTTTAACTTTTAGGACATGTAAAACTTAAAAGTGCATGCCCTGCCTTTTAATTACACAGCACCCCGGGCTACCTAGGGATTACCTTAGGGATGACCTACATGTAATAAATGGGGAGATTATGCCTTCGCAAGGGGCTTTAAATGCCAAGACCATATGGCAGTGGGCCATTGCATTCAGGCTGCAATGGCAGGCCTGGGACTAGTTGTAAGGTGCTACTTAAGTTGGTGGCACAATAAGTGCTGCATGCCTACTAGTGTTTAATTTACAGGCTCTGGGTATGTAATATACCAATATACAAAGGACTTAAATGTATGTTAAATATGCCAATCACATATATGCCAATCAAACCATGTTTTAGGGAGAGAGCACAAACACTTTTGCACTGGATTGCACTGGTAAAGTGAACAGAGTCCTAAGGGCAACTGAGCAAAAATCCAGCTAAATGTAAAAGAAGAAAGGCACAAAGATCAGGGGTGACCCTGTAAAGAGGGCCATTTCCAATAGATGAACAGTGCCACTCCATACTTAAGACCAATTTGACTCAATTCCTCTTTATTGGCATTTTGTCCTACCTTTACCTATTGTCATTATTTGTTCTATTCTCATTGAATGGAATCTTAGCTTTTTCCTAAAATCATGTCTCTGACTGGCAGATCTACATCTGCACCTGCTCCTGCAAAAATGGATTTTGCACTGGCCAAGCTGGAGACCTTCACTGTGGCCCAGCTCAAAGAATTTTGCAAGGGGTTTGAGCTGTCTACTAAGGCTGCACCGCAAAGGTGGAGCGGCAAAAGGCACTGAGAGCCTGGGCCAAAGCTTGCAACATGGGGCCTGTGACCCCAGAGGAAGATGATCGGAAAATCCTGGATGATGATGAGGAGTTGAGCCAAGACTCACTGGAAAGCTTGGGACTGCCAACGTCTAGCCAGGGACAGTAGTTCCCCTCAGGGCAGGAAGCAGTGTGTCATTCAAGAACCTGGTCCCAGAGGAGCTGAAGGACAGAAGGGATGAGAGGGAGTTAAAATTGGAGCTTCCAAAATTGGAGAAGGAGCAGGCTCTAGAGGAGAGTAGACTGGCCATGGAGGAGCACAGAATGGCACATGAGCTCTGTCTCTGAGAGCTGGATCTCAGATATAAGCAGATGAATTCCAGCAGTAATGATAGCAGCATACCTGCAGTGTCTACTGGAGAAGGGAAGGTCCACATCCTAAAAGATATGGTACCCAGTTTTTTTGTGGGGGATGGCATTGACAAATGGTTTTCTGGCTATTAGGTGGCTCTAAGGGTCACAAGGTTCATGAGGAGTCCTGGGGGTGTTGTATACATACAGTGGGGAGGAATACACTGTTAACCTTTTAGTCAACAAGTTTGAGCTGGTCCCTGAAAAGTACAAAGAGGGGTTCAGGGGCCGCCACAAGATCTCTTCACAGACATGGGTGGACTTCCTGGATTAAGCTATCAAGGCACTAAAGGACTGGCCGAGGGTCAGCAGGGTTGATGAATATACTGGACTGTACAACTTAATTTTGAAGGAGCACATGCTAGATACTTGTTTTCGAGAGCTGTGCTAATACCTGGTTGATAGCAAACTAATTGACCTCATGAAGCCTGCTAAGTAGGCTGACATCGGAATTAGCACTAGAATTTCCAAAAAGGTATCTGAAGGGTGGGTGCTCCCAAAAGGGTGGTCAGGGTTCCAACCAAAGAAAGAAAGAGGGGGGAAATAAAAAGGAGTTCACTCAAGGCCTGAAAATGGTTGACATGGAAAAGAGTCCCATTCCCAATCTGGCCACCAGAAAAAGATACAAAAGTCAGTAGAAAACTCCCAAATGCTGAGTGTTTAGAGTATGGAATCTGCAAGGGGGATTCCAAGTGCCCAAATAGAGTACCACCTCCCACTGCAGGAGAGACACCAGGGGTGGCTAGTATCGTGTTTAGGAGGAGTTTGTCCCAGTGAGGGGGGAAAAGCTCAGAGAAGTTATCCTAGTAATCCAGGGTGGCAGTTAGATGTTTCCTAAAATCCATGTTCCATAAAACACTACAAAGTATAGGCAATGGGTTATCGTTAATGAGCAACCTGTTAAGCCTCTGAGGAATACAGGCACTAGCATTACTATGTTAAGGAGTCAGCTGGTGTCCCCAGAGCAAGTGATACCGAATGCATTCCACAAGGTCGTGATGGCTGACAAAAGGGAGGGTCACTAACCAGAGTCCCTTGTTCCATTTGAGTGGGGAGGGTTCTCAGTTCTCCTGAAAGCTGCAGTGGGCACTGCCATGCCTGTTGACTGTTTGTTAGATAATGACCTTGAGCACACTGCCTGGAAGGAAGTGGAGGTTAAGGCACATCTAGAAATTTTAGGGTTGCCTGGGTGGACATGTCCTACCACCACATCCATGGCTGCCCAGGATGAGTGTCAAGTTGGGCTGGAGCCTGGAAGAATGGCCCATCCAGCTGCTATGAAGGGGATGGACAGAGGGTATGGGAAAACACCTCCTGAATGTCTCCCAGTTGAGGTGGATGGGATACCTGTCATGACAATCCCTGAGCCCTCTGAGGAAGGCATTGCTCCCCTTGGTGACCTGCCAGAGCTTGCTGGATGGCATGTGGAAAACAAAACACCAAGGAGGAGTTCTGTGAGGCACAGAGAGACAGCTCAACCCTAGTGGGCATGAGGCAACAGGCTTGAGCCCAAGCAGCAGGTGATACCTTTGGGAGTCATCTCATTTACTGGGAGGAGAAGCTTCTTTACAGTGAGACTGAGGATCCTGTGCATGGGACAACAAGGGCCCTAATGATTCCCCAATGCTTCAAGGCCTTGCTACTGGAGCTGGCTCACGACATAACCTTGGCTGGACACTTGGGCTAGGACAAGACCTTTTCCAGGCTTGCCCCCCATTTTTACTGGCCCGGATGAAGGTTTCCTCACATTGTGAGGTTATTTTAACATTTACACAGGCATATTATTTTATCGCTTGGCCTCAGGCCAGTGCCCTTCCACCTAGTTGTTTTTATTTCTCTTATTGTTTTAGCAAAGTTTCATTTTAGTGGAGATGTTTTATTATTTTTATCAGTTGCCCTTCCATGCAAAAATTGTTTCTCATTTCTTTGCACAACTATTTTATCCTGTGCTCCACCCAAGGTTGCACAAGATAGTTTACCAGGTATTGCCAGTACAAAGAGTATGATGTCTACCCTACACAGAAGAATATGTTTTGTCAGGGCAGTTCTCAGAACGACAACATGTTTTATTATAAAACACTACACTACTACCACCACATGAGAGGGGACATTCCAGCCAGCCAGCCATCTTATGCTGCACATCGTCATCACAGTTTCTGCTGAAACTTTGAGTGTCTTCTCCATCTATGTGGAAGGACTTCCAGCAGACCAACAAACCTCTTCTTTCCATATAACACAGGTATGGTGATTGGGTCTCTATCTGGGACAAGATGGGAAGATTAGGGCTAACACTGCTATTATTCTCATGTAGAATCTTAGCAGTGCAGGTAGGGATTTTATAATCACTATTGTGATAGTATGGCAGGACTTTTCCTTTGTTTCACTTCTCTAGTCACCATTCTAATAGTGTTTTGTTTCATTATCCTAATAATCAGAATTCATGCCTCTTTACAGAGAATGCAGTTGCTTCAACAAAACCCATTGAACACAATTTTTCTTCTGTTTGTCTTTGCATGTGTGAGAAGTGTGTAGCTGAGGGAAAGGGGTAAGATCTGTTACACCATGACTTCCCTGAGGACTCTTTGAGTGTCATGAGATAGACTGCCACAAATCACCTTTACTCTTGGGTGATGGTGAGGTGCTGCTAGCTAGCCAAAAGGGTTAGGCCGACTGCTATCACACGGTGTGGGATCAGACTCAGTCCCCCATGGTCTGCCGTGCTGCTACCCAAAATTTAGCAGTCTCATTCATATGAGACTTCTATGACATGGCACCATCAGCGTTGGTTAGGCACTAACTTTACAGATCTTCCATGTATCTCTGTCTCATTATATGCCAAAAGTACCCTAAATACCTTATACGGAGATGTCTGTGGTATTAGGGAATAGCCCCCTCAGCTAGATAGGTAGCACCTATTTGACACTGTAGGTTGTTCAAGCTTGAACCTTAAATAAGGATTTCCACAATTTATGTTTCTATCTCTCAACAATACTATCTCAAATATGGCAGACCCTCAGCGGGTCATAATTGCAGCACACATGAGACTCACCCTCACAACACATTTAAGAAATAATTGTCTCACAGATGAGGGAGGAGGAGTTACATTTGTTGTTGAGGCTCACACAGCTTAAAATTAAAAAGCGTAGTGAAGCCCACAATACATTCAAGAATAATATTTCTGAACTTGTAGAGTATGGTCACATGGAGATTGGAATTATCACGTAGAGTCCAGGTATTAGGTTCAAAGTAGATTATTGATGTTCTTTTGAACAGAAGGTCATAGGCATTTGAAAAGAGAGCCAACACATGTTTCACACACTATGGTTGGTCTACCTGGGGCTTGTTCAAGGCTGTGAAGTATATAAAAAACAGGTCAATGTCGTATGAGGCTATTTAAAAGACAGCATGCATATTTCTTGATGTGGGGAGGGAAAGGAAAAGTACCTTGATGTACCCAGTGTGACCAGAGTGTGGTGAGCATAAAAGGGAAAATTGGAATTGACACTCCAAGTGAAAACAAAACAAAACCCAAGTGCATTGTTTGTCATCAAATTGCAGCAGATGTTATAGCTGAGTCATGCACATGAAGGCTACCATTAATTAGTGGTTATCTTTAAAGATTATAAGTGAATCACGCACAGTTGGGTATATATATCCACATGAAAGAACCGGTGCTGGCAGAGTATAGTTAGTATCATCACTTATTTTAGGTGCATTACCAAGCTGGTATGTATTTGTTGTATTTTTGTTATAACATAAATGAATAGCTAAAAAAACAAATCATACCTAGCAGAAAGTCATCAGAAACAAAGTCAATTGTTGTACAATACATATTGGCCGGGCATTGTATTCAGTCTGTGTGAGAAGACGATTATTTTTTATAACATATGAACTTGTACACATAGGTTCAAAATATAGTAATAACATTCACCGTGACAAATGTATAGCTAATAATAAGCATAATTAATTACAGACCTTGTAGGTGAACGTAACTTACAAATGGAGAACATTAACAAATGTAAAACAAATTATATGGGTTTGTGTCAGGTTTCCAATAAGAACAGCTGAGAGTGAATCAGCCAAAACCAGGAGAGAGTACTAATAAATATTGAGGCCATATAAAAAGTCCCAGAAACCCTATAGGCATCGAACAAAATTGTAAGTGGTCCGAACTGGATCAGACCTGTTGTCACAGATCGTAACTATAAAAATTAGTCATCTATGTTTACCCGAGTGCCAGGGTCAGCACTCAATGAGTAAGCGAACTGTGAGAATATTGCGAAATCCACATGTAAAACAGAGAAACTAGCGGCTTATCAGACTATTAAAACAGGTCGCTTACCTGACTGGAAATGAATACATTTCATAAATCTGAAGCTGGTATTCCGGGCTAAATCCCATGTAGTTAACTGCGTTTTGGCCCAGCGCCATATTTATTGTAATTGCACTCATTCATCCCTCTTCTATTCTCATGGCCCAATGGGATAACCAGAAGGTGCGTTTTAGCGGGCAGCCATGATGAACAGGATATCATATATAGGGGGCTGGGAATGGCAAAACGAGTTATAACTAGTTACAGGCAGACCGAGCATGTGTCATACTATGATTGTTAGAGAAATATAATAGTTGCTTTTAAGCGGCAGCCATGATACAGAGGAAGTGTTGTGTGAAAAATGGGGAATCCATGTGCAAGGTATAGATATATTCACAGGTGGACCAAGAATGTATCAGTTTTCAATTACTGGTGAAAGTCGACGTACACATCAGGGTATTGTTGCATGTTCCATCAAGTGATATTCCCAGCTAAATTGCACATGGCAATGCAACGTATAGGCACAGTGCTGTATTAGGTATAGTCCGACTCATTCAAGCTTCTATTCATGTCAAGGCCCTATAAAGCAGCATCATGAAAGATGCGTTTTGGCTAGAGCCATGGTGAAGAGGTGGTCATATGTAGGTAGCCGGTGGTTTAAAAATGATATAGAGATTTGGTCATGGACAGATCAACTGTGTGTCATGCTAGGATTGCTGGGAAAAGTTTGAGTTTATTGCAGAATAACAACCAAGGTAAAGAGAGTATGTAATCGTGATTGGGAGATTGGTAAAGGCAGACGGGACATATTACTTCCCACTATTAGTAGGGTAGAGCCAGGATACCTTGCACATCGACATCAAGTTAGTAGGTCAGGTAGTTGTGAACGGACTGGTAGTTACTGGATTACAGACATACAGTGTGATATACTAGAAAGGCTAGGGGAAGACAGAGTTTATTGCACAATGACAATCCAGGGTAGAGAGAGGGTGGAATCGCGATTGAAATAATAGTGCAGGCAAGCAGGACAACATTTGTTTCCCTATTTAACTAGATGGAGCCATGATTCCAAGCACATCTACACCCAATTATAAGGTCGAGTAGTTATGGACGGACTGACAGTTATGGAATTATGGACAAATAGTACATGTCCCAAACCAATGAGTGTAACTGAGGAGGTAAAGGGCTATAATAACAATTATTGCAACTGAGAGACTATCCTGTGAGAATGGTCTTCCTACTAAGGTAATCTCAGTGCTAAATGATTAGATGAATGGGTATTGACATGTATACATGTAAATCTTGGTAATGTTACAAAGCGTCCTGTGTGGATATAAGGATAAAGTGACTTCGTACTAGTCATATTATAATTTCGATGCCAATATGTTCACATAGAAAGTTAGAAAAAAGACATTAAGTTATACATTGGGTGAGCCAATGGTAACACATCTAAAGCTTTTCGATTAGTTAGAGAAGCCAGTAATGCCATTCTACATCTTTGTTAAGGCCTCTATGAACTGTGCCGAAGCGAATGATAAAAGTGCTATCACATTGTCGCAGTTTGAGTTTGAGGTCTCGGCCCGAGTGTGTTGTTTTACTTTTTGGAGGACACATAATTTGAAGGTTCGTGTGAAGGGATGACATTTAACAAAATGTTCAACCAATGGGAGTCTTAAGTCATGTTTTTGAATATTATGGTAATGTTCTTGTATTCTCAATTTTAATGCTCTAATAGTAATTCCTATGTAGACCTTCTCTCAGGGACAAATGATGAGGTAGATTATATTGGTACTCTCACAGTTGATGAAGGTACGTATTGTAAAGAGTTGATCATTAATTACTATCTCTTTTGTTTTAGAAAGTCCAAGTTTACAAATTGAACAGTTGGTGTAGGTGTAAAAGCCATTGATTTGTTTTAGGCCATCTTTTCTTGATAACATTAGGAACAGATTTTGTCTCTGGGGTTGGGTGCTCTTTTGAAGCCCATCTGTTGGACCGGTGGAATGTACTCTGAGATAGAGAGGTTTTTGGTAAGGCGGTGCCAGTGTTTGTAGAGTAATTTGCAAATTTGTTGGTGGCCATTGTGAAATTGTGTAATGAAGCAGATAGGCGTCTGATTAAAAATGGGTTTGTCCCTGTTCAGAATGTCTTTGTGGTCTATTTTAGCAAAGTAATCTTTTGTATGGTTTAATCCACTGGCGTTATATTCTCTTCTGGATAGGCATTCTAAGATTTCCTAAACCTCTACCTCATAGTCTTCTATGGTGCTGCAGTTGTGTCTGGCCCGTCTGTATTCACCTGCTGGAATGTTCTATATTGTACTTTGTGGATGGCAGTTGGTGGCATGAAGAATGGAATTGGCAGACGCTGTTTTTCTATGGAAACAGGTATGTAGCTGGTTATGGTCAATATAGAATGTAAGATCCAGGAATTCAAGTGATTTTCTAGAGATTTAATAGGTTACTTCAATGCCTCACTTGTTGGGTGTGAGAATATGTTAGAATTGTCGAAGGAGGGACTCTTCACCTTGCCAGATAAGGAGTATGTCATCAATGCATCTACCCCTGAAGATCAAGTTTTGAGAGAGGTCCTCTGTTTTTTCATTCCAGAGCCAGTGTCTTTCCACTTCACCCAGCAGGATACAGGCGTACGGTGGAGCAAAACAAGCTCCCATCGCTGTCCCTTGTAGCTGAAGATAATGTTCGCCTTTGAATAGCAAAGAAATTGTTTTTGAGGCAGAAGGTCAACATGTTTATGATCATTTAATTTCTTTCGAGAAGATGTACTGATCGTGTGAATATGCATTTTCGCACTGCTTTGATTCCATCTTCATGTTTTTTTGAGGTGTATAAGCTTACCACATCTATGGTTGCTAATAGGTAATCTGCTTGCCAGTCAATAGTTTGCAGTTTCTGGAGTATGTCCTTTGTGTCCTTAATGTAGGAGGGTAGGTTCTTCATAAATGGTTGCAATTCTGAGTCAATAAAGATACCTAGGTTGGAACTAATGGAGTTTATACCTGAGTTCATTGGTCTCCCTTTGGGAGGACAGAACCCCTTCTGGATTTTGGGGAGAAGATATAGAGTTGATGTGGTCAGATGTTTTATACGAAGACTGTTCTTTTCCTTCTGGATAAGTAATTCTCTTGAGTACCAGTATTCCAATAGTTCCCCAAGTTTGTCTTGAACCTTCTGCGTTGGATTTTGAGAGAGTTTAGTATAGCAAGTGGTGTCATTATTTGTCGGTAAGATTCCTGGAACTAGTCATTTTTGTTGAGAATGACAATATTTCCCCCATTATTCGACTCCTTAATCAGTATCGAGTTATCTTCCTGTAGTTCACGTATAACTTGTCTGTGTTTGGAATTTACATTCAAGGGAAGAAACTTTTGTGTTCTCGCATATTTATGGTATTCTTGGTCAACGTCCTCCATCATGGCTGTAAAGAAAAGGTCTATACAGTAGTGTTGCCTAGTGATAATGCAGGTGAGAAGGTAGACTTTATAGGTAATTTTTATGGTTTGGAGTGTTATATGTCAATATTGAGTTCCAAAGCTATCTCTGTTAGTGATTGTTCATGTCCATCAGTTACAGAGAGATTACTAAGTAGTTGTACTGTTACCAAGTCTTGTAAGTTCACTCGTAGTGTGTTGTTGTGATAGTTGGGTCTTATTGTATTTATGTGTGGCAAAGAAGGATTTTAATTTCAATTTCCTAGTGAACCTGAACATGTCTATTTTAGTTTGCACTGGATCCCAGCCAAATGTAGGACAAAAAGAGAGACTTTTTGTTAAGATCTCAGTTTGCAATGTGGAAAGAATTTTGACAGATAGGTTGACAATCAGTTCCTTATTTGAGTTCTGTTCCTAGCTTCCTTTCTGCGGGCCTGTGTCTGCATTCCTGATGTACTTGATTCTGGGTTTGTAGAACCTGGTGGTCTTGTACGGTTGTCTTCTGCTGTGCCCAAGTGATGTCTTCTTACTTCTTCGGAAAAATGTACTTCTGGTCTGACTGACTGAAAGGCTTCTGTTTCTTCTTGAGATTCAATCCCTGAGGAAGGTAGTGTCTCAGAGCAGCTAGGTAACTCAGAGGAAAAGTTGGAGGTCTTTATGTTATCACATTTCTTACTGAAGGTGTATACTCGGCGGAGTTGGTAGTCAGTGAGGTCTCGTCTAAGTTTCCTGTTTTTTCTTTTAATTATGTCCTCCTCATATTCATCAATGATTTTATTTAGAATATCATTTTTTTTAGGAAATTTGGCCCCAATTGACTTCCTCAATTTGTTAAGTGAGTCCACTTCCTCCCAGTATTTTTCAAACTCTTCTTGTGCTATTTCTATCAGTTGTCGCAGCATATTGTTCGAAGCTGTCTGGAGGTTTGCTTCCACTTGTTGGAGTCTCTCTCGGGAAGTAGTTTCAATAGGTGGGAAGATCAGAATCCTAAGGCCTCTTGGTATGAGATCATGTTCAATATATTTTTTAAGAGATGCTACCTCCCACCATTTGGAAGTTTCTTTCTTAGCCGCTCTTTCCAAGGCTTGAAAGTTGTTTTTGGCAGAGGACGGGTTTCAAATATTTGGTCGATTTCCATCAGCATCTGATGTATTGAGCACTTGGTTGAATCTGCTATTTCTTTGTTGGCACCTATTTTGGTGATCCGCCATTTTGTTTAGACTTGTATAAAAGATATTTCAGCATTTAGGGCTTAGTGGGAGAGAGACATGATAGTGATTCAAAAGACGGTATTCCTATGGTCCAACTCTCTCATCCTTCAGAATGCCCTTCCTGAGCCTGAGTGAGTTGTCGGTTGGGGAGTGGATCAAGTTGCCCCAAGAAATATAAATAAATAACTGAATTTTTTTTATTCTTGGTCACTTTTCTAGCTGCAGATGGGAACATACACACATTTTACCGCTACACTCCAGCAAATGTACCCACACAATCTAGACCATAGGCATATTTCAAAATACCACTATCTTATCAAAAATACCAAAATTGGCTTGATGGAAACCTTCTGTATGTTCCACAGATTGTTAGATTGGGTTTTTTAAGTAATGCTGGTCCTACATGGCCAGAAATAGCTGCCTATACACCTCACCCTAACGAAGGTACAATGGCGGTAGCAGAAGTATGCCGCCTCTACATTAATTTAGTAGAAATATATAGACGCTTAATACAACTTGTAATGCGAATTTTAAATACCGCCCAGCAAGGGCTGCTTCAGTGCATCCACATGTGGCTGTAATAGACATTAATCCTGCTCTTGTGCATTAATTAAATTATGGGTAAAGTACCCACCAAACGTGAAGAGATTCTGTTTTGGTTAGCACAAAAACAAAATGCTTTAGAGGCAGTCTTTCCCCATAGAGTCCCCCAAGATAAACAGAATTCTCACAACGTGCTTGCCATCTGGGATGGTTCCCTCAGTGGAATACTGCACCACATGGGGTATGGTGTTTACTGCATCCTACACTACTACACATGAGATACCAACACTTGTAACTCTTCCAAAAGTGTTAAAGCGGTTTCAAGATTAATACAGGGGTTGCCCCGGCCCTACACTAGGGGATACAATTAATGGGCAATTTTGCCTCAGTATTCTCAATAATATTGAGGAGTCTTAAAGGGGAAGCAGTAGCACTGGAAGTACGCCAGAAGCTCCGGGATGTTCCTACACAGGATCAAGTACGTGAGCTGTCAAAGATTATCACTGAGACCTATAATAAGATAGGTCTAGGTAGTCTGGGAGCCAGACCAGGTAAAACACAACAACAAGGTAAATCCAATAAGGAGTCTACCGAGCAAGTTCCATCATGCCATCTTTCTCGGACCCTGTTCCTGAAGAATTAAGGAAGGGCTTACTCCATAGATTGGGCATTGGAACAAGCACCAGTGCTGTATCGCAATCATGTAGGATGGTATAAAGCCTCCCCCTACCATGTCATACTAATTAGATCTACACCACAACCTCAGCTGCAATACCCCATTAAACATGAGGCTAATTCACCAGTGAGAGAAATACTCACACAACTTGAGTACCAGGGTGTAATGGAACCCTTTGTATTACCAATTAACAAATCTTTGTTCCCCCAAGCTAAGCCAGACCATTCATATAGAATAGTCTTAGATTACAGACACACACACACATTTGCTATACAAAATGCACAGAGCACTTATTAATAAAATAGGGACATACTTATAAGCCCCGATCGCCACCTTGCACCACATTAGCGTCATTTTTTTTACGATTATTTGTGTACAATGAGGCCAAAATGCTTGTGCCATATTTACAAAGTGGAGCAATGCATGCAGGCATAATGTATGCAAAGTGGACATTCCCCAGTTGGGGGGGTCGAAAAAATGGTGCAAGGAAATTTAGCAGATTTCTTTGCGTCATTTTTTACTGCACTTTTAATGCCTCCTCAGAGTAGGTGTTAAAAGGGGGCTTCCATTATTTATAATCGACTCCAATGTACTCTGCAGGAGTAGCGCCAATATTTTGGAGCTACTCCTGCAGAGTACATCAATAGCATCAATGAAAAGGATGTTATTGCCCCTTACCCTGTCTCATGGCGCGGTATTTTAGATACAGCACTCACATGGTGGTGTTAGGGGGGTGCTAAGGGGTGCAAAGAAAATGACGCTGCACTAAGTGCAGCACCACTTTCCTTAAATATTAAACATTCCCAAGTGCACAACAAATACAACACAAGCACAGATATTTCCAATGTTTTTTTCTGGCAAAATCTAGCATTTGGAAGTAGGGAATCTAAGCGCCTTAGTGCCTGCGGCTCAGAAATAAAATTTTGCCGACTCCCACATGGGTATAAAAAATAGTCCTGAACTGTTCTGAGCATCTGTAACATCAGTATTACACAATATTGACCTCAAGGCGTTATCTTATGTAGATGACATACACCTTACAGATGATGACCTTGTCACATCCGGTAAGATGAGTGGACAGCATTGTTGTGGGACTTGATAAAGTAGGCTACAATTTAATTTTCAAGAAAACAAAAATTGCCTTTCTCAGTGTCCTGTTTCTGGATATAATTTATCAGATGAACGAAAGCGCCGATAATTTCTAGAAAAGTGTTCACAGTTAAAACCATCAAATACTATTAAAAAGCTATAATCCTTGTTGGGCTTTTTCAGTTTTGGCAGAACATACATTCCAGATTATGCACAACTCATAAAATCAATTTATGACTTAATATGTCCAAACCTTTCAAGTAAATATTGAACAGTTGAACACATATGCACCCTTAAGGCATTGCAGAAGGACATGCTTGAAGCAAAACATTTATACACATATGATAACTAAACAAACTTGGACATCTGGGTAGTTCCTGGTGCTATCGGATTCACCTATGTAACATTCAATGAAGGTGATACCATTCCAGTAGCATACAAATCACATTTGTATTACACCGCTGAACTACGCTTTGCTTCCACTGAAAAAATGCTAACTGCTGTGCAGATGGCTGTCACAAAAGAGATGCAAAAACAACAGATGATGGAGGGAATGCAAAGCAAATCAAACATTCACCCCCAGTCTCAGATCTGGGTTGAATTCATCATTTTTTTTTTGCTTGCCATCCAATTCCAGTTTGGACCCAGATATATACAAATATTGTAGTGAGCCTAATGTACCCTATGTTGCCAGATTTGGGTTAGTATGTATGGCCAACAACAGAATGAAAATAATGTTTGGCTTCAATTATCACTATAAAGATGTCTCATTGTTTGCTGCTTGTGCGGGCTAGTTGTCTGTCCCATAGGGTGCGCGGCACACTCGCCTCCACCTGTGGCCACTGTAACAAAGTGTGGAGCCATTTAGAGGTGTTGGGCACCGCAGCCACCTTCCACTGCATTGTTATTGGCCTCTTGAACAATACAAACACTAGGGGCCTTATTTATACTTTTTGGTGCAAAACTGCATTAACGCTGTTTTGCACCAAAATGTTTTGCACCGGCTTGCACCATTTTTTAGCACCATCTGGACATTATATTCATGGAATGGTGCAAGCCGGTGCAAAGGGTAGGCTAGCGTAAAAAAAAATGATGTTAGGCAGGTTAAAGTAAAAATTAATGACTAACCAGATTAGCGTCATTTTTTGACGCTAAGGGGCATATTTATACTCTGTTTGCACTGAATTAGCTTCATTTTTTTAACTCTAATTCAGTGCAAAAGTAACTCCATATTCATACTTTGGTGCTAGACCTGTCTAGCGCCAAATTTATGGAGTTAAGGTCATTTTTTGTAAGTGGAAACCTACCTTGCCTTAATGAGATGCAAGGTAGGCGTTCCCATGCAAAAAATTACTCTATGGCCTTAACGCCATATTTATACTCCCATGCAAAAATAGTGCAAGGGAGGGAGGAGGGGTCAAAAAATGGTGCAAAGCTTGCTTTTCCCCATTTTTTAAAGCCTGACTCAGGGCAGGCGTTAGGGGACCTGTGGGCCTATTTCCATGGTGGAAAACCATGGAATAAGCCCACAGGTGCCCTCCCCAGGCCCCAGGTGCACCCCCACCCACACCAGAGGGACTGCGGAGGATGGGGGACCCCATCCCAGGTAAGTACAGGTAAGATTGCATTTTATTTTTGAAAGTGCCATAGGGGGCCCTGAAATGGGTTCCCATACATGGCACAGGGTGCAATGGCCATGCCCAGGGGACCCTTGTCCTCTGTGCTGGCCATTGGGGTGGTGGGCATGACTCTGGCCTTTTCTAAGGCAGGAGTCATGTGGCATGGTAAGTTTAGCACCATAAAATGATGCTAATCTGGTAAGAGTCATGTTTTTTTCTCTAACCTGCCTAAAGTCATTTTTTGGTGCTAAACCCCCTTCTTCTATACCGCCAGCCCCACCCGACTAAAGTCATTTTCTTTTTACACTAGCTTAACCTTTGCACCGGCTTGCACCATTCCATAAATATGGTGCCCGGCTGGTGCACAGAAATGGTGCAAGCCGGTGCAAAACATTTTGGTGCAAAACTGAGTTAGTGCAGTTTTGCACCTAAAAGTATAAATAAGGGCCAATATTTTGTAAGTTTCCGCCACTTTTGCATCCCAAAATGACATTAATGCGGCGCAAAAAATGTATAAATCAGGGCCTTGGTGCTAGACGGGTCTAGCAACAAAGTATAAATATGGAGTTAGTTTTGCACTGAATTAGAGTTAAAAAAATGACGCTAATTCAGTGCAAACAGAGTATAAATATGCCCCTAGGTCGATAAACATCTGCAAGAGTTTCTCTCCCTTGGCCTTAATGAGTAGTCCAGTAAGACAGAATTTGGGGTGGGGATAGTGGGTGAATGGCCAGATCTGTTGTGGTGGCTGTTATCTCCCACCAAATGTGTTGCGAGAGAGGCATTCCCACACCATATGATAGAACCCTGCTTCCAATAATCCACAGCGTGGGCATTCCAGCGTTGTTGTAAGCAACATGCGCTTGAGGTGCTGGGGGTATAAATGTAGCTTGTACAGATAGTTGAATTGGGTGAAATGGAATCTGGGATTATGGGAGACTTCCTTTGCCTGTTGAAGGGCATTTTTCCACATATTTGGGGGCAGCAGTTGTTGAAGTACTACATTCCAAAAGTCAAGCACATTTGCCATTCCCATGGAGGTGGCTGCTTTCAAGATTTCGCATAGCAAGGAAATAGTATTCCTCTAACTAACCCCAAGCTGTAGTGCATGGAGGATGCCAGATAATGTTGGTTCGACTTCGTCAGCACCCCAGGTGTCACGCACTATTTGACATATGGCGTGGTACACCAGGAAGTGTCCTGGTCCAATAGAATAGGTGTCAATGACCCTGATATGGAACTGAAAGAAAGACCCAGGTTGCCTTCCTTAAGGTCATCATTGGAGTGATATACATATATCCCCAAGTACTTAAATGATCTGTGGCACCATTGTAGGCGATAGTTCGGGAGCACAGTTCTGAGATGGACTGGAACCTGTGCAAGGGAGAACAGACAGGACTTCGCACAGTTCACTTGGAGGCTAGATATGGCTCCACAGGTATCTAATTGAGCCATCAATTCTGGTAGAATTACCCCTCTTTTACTCAGAAATATCAATGATTCATCAGCATAAAGGGACATAATATGACAGGTATTTAGTTCATGAATCCTCCAGCACTGGGCATGGAGGTGCACTGGACAGGCACGATTTTCCATATCTAACGTGAACAGTATTGGCGAAATTGGACACCCCTGTATCTGATGCCCTTGCCTATCGGAAAAGCATCAAATATCACTCAGCCCATCTTGACTCTGGACAGCGGATTTGAATACAAGCTACAGATCCACTTTGTAAATCCCAGGCCGAAACCCTTGTGGTGTAGGGTTGTGACCAGGAATTCCCAACTAAGAGTATCGAAAGCTTTCTCAATGTATAGAAAGACTGCCTCCTGTTGGAAGGTGGTTCATAAGTTGTGCGGCCTGCACAAGTAAAGGACCCGCACCCATCTGCTACTGGTAATCAAACCCCCCATTGTAGCGCTTGACTCTCATAGGGTAGCGTTGCAGAGCAGTCTAAGGCTTACTTAAGGGAGGTGGTGTGGGCCAGTAATCGCCATTCACGAGCACATAAGAATAAGACTCAATAAATGATTGTTCAGTCTGTGCTTGTGCTTGTGATAAAGTAAAAGTACATTTATTACACATGCACTACTCAATACTATGCAACAATTTACAAATATACACAAGTTGATGGAATTACTTTTGGATGACTTGGCGTAGTCATTATAGTCTCCCCTGAAGGGAAATATAATCCAACAACCCACATGGCAAAATGCAATAATGGACTGTAACTTGGAGTAAGAGCACCTAAATCTTGCAATAAAGGCAATAAAGCACATCTACTTTGATCATTGGGGGCTGTCAGTTTCATCACTCAAATAAACATGAACAAGAACATGTAGAGGCAAGTTGGGATGATTTGGCTGTTATATTTACATTTAGAATACTTTCAGATTACTCCCAGATTACTTTTAGATTAATCTTGACAACCATGAGGTACTACCAGCCTGCACCCCTAGAGGGTGCCTTGTCATATGATCTTTCCCAAGTCATACAATTGGCCCCAATAATGGGAACACACATTTTGGAAATACATTCAGCATAACATGCTACCATTTCCACTACTGCTGCAAAAACACTTGAAATTACAGCTCTTTGACCCTAGAGAATGCAGTCCCCCAAATGAAAAACAAAATTTCCAACAAGTTTGTGCTTAAAAAATTCTTTGGAAACCTTGAAGTGCTCCTGCAGCACCCCCTATCCATTTACTTTCCATTGGTGGTGACCCCATCTTCCTGGGGACACCACAATCTGGTGAGGAGCCAAAACAAATCATAGTGCCCTGGAAGGCATTGTGGGGAGGGGTGCATATGAGATGAGATGAGGGGCTCTTCTGCTGGGCTGGGGAGAGCCGCAATGCTGCTGGATTTGTTCTACACCCCCTGGGGGTGCCTGGTCCCACCCGGACACCTCTACTCCAGGTATGTGGTCACTCATTGGGGAGTGGGGCAGGATGCCCACCCTCGGACTCTCCCACCGGCTCCCGGCATGGCCAGCACCTCCAGGTGTGCCTGCACTTCTTTTGGTTTGGCTACAGCTGCAGACATGTGCAGCTGCTGCAGCCGGACAAGCCACCTGCGAGACAGTGATGGCACTCCCCCCTCCTCCTCTGCACCACTGGGGCCCCAGGATTAGGTCCAAGGCCCCTCCTCACCTTCAAGGGGAGTGCAACGGTGCTCCCCAACTTTCTCTGCTTCACAGGGCCCCTCTGGCCATTTTCACGGAGTGCAATGGTGCCCCAACTTTGCTTCTGGGTGGGGCCCAGGGATGTGGTCCGGGGCCCCTGGGTGATCTTCACGGGGAGTTCAAAGGCACCCCCAGCTTCTTTTTTATGCACCAGCTTCTCCCACATCTGGCGGCCATCTTTGCAGGGAGGAGACTGCGCCCCCTGGCCATCCTTCTTGGCGGGGCCACGGGATGGGGTCCAGGGCCCTCTTCCTGCATTTTCACAGGGAGCGCAAACATCACTCCCCGACTTTGCTCCAGGGCGACAGCCCTGCCCCTATCTTCTTGGACAGCGCGATGGCGCTCCCAGGCTTGTTTTTGTCCACATGGTGCCCCGGGATGGGGTCCGAGGCAACTCAACATTGCGGTGACAGGGGTTGTGTGGGGGCAAAACCCCCTTCTCTATGAGTAGGCCAGTCTCCAGTGTGCGACGGCACTCCCCCAGCTCCTTTTCTTCTTGAGTGCAGCCCCCAGGCCCTGGTCCACCCCGAGGGCACAGTCTCGAGCAGCAGCGGAGTACCACGCACTTCCTCGCTTGCTCAGGAAAAGGTCAAAGGTTGTGGCCCTGCTTCTCCTCAATTCTTAGGCCCCAAAGGGTTGTTTTCATTGATCTTGGTGTCGTTTAGCTCCTGGTGGCGAACCCTTGCTACCAGGAGCACTTTCTTTCGGCCTCCTGGCCTAGAAGGTTCCCAGATTGTAGGGAGCCAGTCCCAGTTCCTGGCATGGGATTAAAGGTGGCTGATTGATGCAAGGAACTGCTCAGGCAGCTAGACAGAGCAGTAATTGGCCCTAATCCTGAGGTGAGTCAGAGAAAGATGGTATTCCTGGGTGACCCATAAATTGAACAACTATGCTTTTGTAACCTGTTGTATTATGCTTTTGATACAGGTTACAGTGTACATTGGTGTGACTCTGAACTTGATGGACTCTAGGCCATCCTTTCCATTGACATTTAATGGAGTGTTTCTACAGTGAAAAGACAGTAAGCACACTGACGTTGACATTTAATGGAGTGTCACTACAGTGAAAAGACAGTAAGCACACTGACTATCCCTCACCTGTGTACACCCATCTCATGAGGCCTACTAAAGGTCACTACCCACTGCATAGTTTCTTCTGCACCACCCTACCTAAGCTCAGTTCTTGGGCTGCTCACACTAGGAATCCTCACACAGGTGCACACGTGTGTGCGCACTTGATCACGTGTAACCAGCCTGGGCCTCCTACTCTGGCTGCGTCACAGCAGCTTTTCCTGAGCAAGGCGGCACCGGCTGTAAACACGAGCAGTGCATTTTATCATGAGTTTACTGTGGGTGATTCCCCAACTATGAGGCTCCCTCACAATAAAAGGTCAAAACCAGGGGATCCAAAAGAGAAAAATCATGGTGGACCAAAGAGTCAGAACCGTCCTCTTACACCACCTTATCATACTCGGTTCCCAGTGTGTCTTGGAGGATCCGCAAGAGATGTCTGATATTAAGAAAAATACTGCATCCTGGAATTAATCCAGATTGATCCTCATGGAATAATGTGCCTATTGGGGGAGTAAGCCTATTTGCAAGTACTTTGCCCAGTACCTTGCAGTCAAGGTTAAGGAGAGATAGTGGTCTGAAGGAGAACAGGTCCAGGGGGTTGTGTCTCAGTATGGGTAAGACTACTATCAATGTTTAGCCTGAGAGTCTGTAAACTGACCTCTGGACTAAGCTTCATTGAATACATCTAGTAGGAGATGGGTTTGGTGCATGGAAAATGTGGCATAAGACTCGACTGGCAAGCCTTCTATGCCTGGAATCTTGTTCCTGACAATTTGGGTTATCGAAGCTCGAAGTTCGAACCTCATCGAGCCGGAGGGGTCCTTCAAGCTCGGCTTGCTAGAGTGGAGAGAGTCGACTAAGAGGCGGACCCTTTAAGAAAACCTCAATTTTCCCAACGGCATGGGCTCGAGTTAGAGCATATAGCTCACTGTAATAGGTATGGAAGGCATCATTAATGGCATTTTGTTTGGAAGCTAAGCCACCATCACTTAATGCTATGGCTCCAATCTGGGTGTTTGATGCTTGTCCCAGATGAGCCAAGCCAGCAGTCTGCCCAAGCAGCCACCCTCGGTGTGCAATATGGTCATATAGTATTGTAGTCATGCCTGTTTAGGCATGTCGCTGCTTCCCTGTATTTTCTCTGAGGGTCCCGAAGTCGGACGGGCTCAGCAGCTCAGGCTGCAACCTCCTTCCCTAGAGGACACAGTTCTGACTATGTTGTCAATTCATTGTGCAATAAGAACCGCACTCCTCATGTAGAAGCAAGCAATACCCCTCACCACCACCTTCCGGGCATCCCATTCTGTGGCATGGAGGGAAGTAGTATCTTTGTTTTGCTCAAAGTATTGGCTGATACATGGCAAGAGGTCCTCTCAAAATGGAGGATCAGAGAGTGCTGCGATCTGCAATCACCATATGGGGATGCACTGGTGCAGTGTACCCTATTGTAATTCCACTTGAAGTGGCCAATGATCGGACAGATTGTGGCCCACTCCACCTGGACCTCCATCTGCCCAGGTACTCTGTACTTAAATCAAATCGATCCTAGTATGGAGGTCGTGGACCAAGGAGAAAAATGAGCAGTTGCACTCCAATGGGTCACTGATGCGCCACACGTCATGGAGCCCCCTGTTCACGAGCCATGTACTGAATCCCTGGGACACCATCACACTTGATGCTCCAGGCAGCAGCTGTATAG
This sequence comes from Pleurodeles waltl, assembly GCF_031143425.1. Taxonomy (NCBI): domain Eukaryota; kingdom Metazoa; phylum Chordata; class Amphibia; order Caudata; family Salamandridae; genus Pleurodeles; species Pleurodeles waltl. The sequence continues at coordinate 785,556,815 of NC_090447.1, forward strand.
ACTGGTCAAGGCCAACATTCACGATGCAATTGAAGTCTGGCCATTGGATCACGAAAAAAAACCAGCCAGTGTGAGTGTAGCAAGGAATCTGCCAAGATTATAGTTAGGAACATATATTTCCACCAGCGACAAGGGACAGCTATGCAGCTGACCCTCCAGCATCACATACCTCCCCCCTGTGACTGCGCTAAAGTGCTCCATTGCATAGGGGGATTCCTGATGCTACCCATATCAATACCCTCAGGTGAACACTAATGAGATCCTGCCATAAACCTGCCTGAGCCATTTAGATTTGAGTTTCAGTTCCAGCTCTCTTAGAATGGTTTCCTGCAATATAGAAACGTGAGTATGACAGCGCCTGAGGTACCCTTGGATTCTATATTGTTTGGCAGGGGGTCACCATACCTCACATGTTCCATGTCAGCACAATATAGTATGGAACTACTATGTCTGGGTGTGTGCTCATGGAAAACGATATAAGTAAAACAGTCCATCATATGATCATCACCCGCTGTGGACATCCTTCCGTCCGCCCCACCAATCCTCCACGAATCCACCAAAACAAACATATAACAATGTATAAAACACTATAGGGGTCATTACGACCCTGGTGGTTGGTGGTAAAGCGGCGGTAAGACCGCAAACAGGCCGGCGGAAAAAAAAATGGAATTATTGGAAATATAGCAGTCATCCGCCACTTCACCATTCCGACTGCCATGGCAGTGAAGACCGCTGGGCTGGAGATTGCGGTCTCCAGCCCGGCGGTCGTCACTAGACCGCCGACGGTATCAGGACCCTGCATACCGCCATGGATCTCGGGTGGTTGGGAACCGCCATGAGATCCATGGCGGTAGGCACTATCAGTGCCAGGGAATTCCTTCCCTGGCACTGATAGAGGTCTCCCCCACCCCCGCTACCCCCCGAATCCTCCCCCCACACCCCCACACCCCCACCCCCCTGCCACCCCCCAAAGGTGACACAACCCCCCTCCCCACCCCGACCCCGAACATGCACATTTTCACACCCCTACACGCACACACCCCCAACATGCACATATACACACCCCTACACGCACAAATACACCCCAACAACACATACCCGCACATATACAAACAGACATGCACACCGTCCGACCCGCACACATTTCCCATACACACAACACCCCCGCACGCATAGACTTACTCACTCACCCCCTCTACACTCTCATGCGCACACTCCCATGCACGCACACAACACACAACACTCCCCCACCCCGTCCCCCAACTTACCTTGTCCGTTGAGCCTCCGGTAGGGGACGGGATCCATGGGGGCAGCTCTGCCACCAGAACACCGTCACCAGAATACCGCCACACCAAATCATGGGACGTGATTCAGTGGGCGGTGTTCTGTTGACGTGGCGGTGGAGGTTGAGCAACCTCCACTTTCCCGCCGTCCGCCAGTATGGCTGCTGGCGGCTTTCCATATGAAAAAGGACGGCGGGCTGCCAGCGGTCATAATACGTGGCGCGGAAGACCACCACCACTGGCGGTCCTCAGCACGGCGGTACCTCGGCGGTCTTGCGAAAAGACCGCTGATGTCGTAATGACCCCCTATATTACTTGGGCCACTTGCCTAACCCCCCTAAACAGTGACGTATGCACCTAAAACCACACAAGGCGTTAAACATGTCCACAAGGAACTTTTTCAGCAGGACAAGGTATCTTAGAGAGTGTCTTACCTCGCAGTTTCATCCTTGAATGAATAGAATCAAATCAAGACTATTTTTCAGAGATGTAGCATAATTCTGCCTGATGGGTACTTCCCAATATCTGGCTGCCTGTACACCCAACCACAGCACCGGACACCCTAGTGTACCGCGGCAGGATGTTATTGTGGGACCTTCAGTGTCTTAATACAATACCTCACAATCAGTGCACCAGTGAAGAAAGAGCGGGTCTCAAACATGGACCAAGTTATGAACAAAAGACCTAAAGCAAGGCAGGTTATGAGTTCCCTTTCATAATTCATTGGCCATATGTGGGGTGACCACCGGCCCTCTAGTTGTGTCTGCAGATGAGGAGCAGGAGCTCACTGCATGGGAGGAAGAGTCTGAAAAATGTTCCTCTATGGCAAAGGAGGTTGTGGTGTATTAGATGGCCTCCCGTATTACCTCTGCCCGTCCCACCCCAACCCGGGTTTTGATGGGTTTTACCCTTGACAAGCTGCACTGCTGTCGACAGGGCGAGAAGTGAGCTGCTCACAAGCTGCTTTCTCCTCTAGTATAGGTTGGGCCAATCCCTTAGTGTGCAGCTACGTACAGACATCCTCTGGGGTGGCAACTATGTGTTTTTGTTTGCCCTCATCGACCCTGAGCTTTGCTAGCGCTGTTTAACTTTGGTATAAGAATTCTGCTGACGTTGCACCTCTGATGTGAAATCAGCATTTGAAATGACTGAGGTACCTTTGACTTTCCAGGGCCCCTGAGTTTGAAAATACTGGTTTAAAAGACAAGTAATAATTGGCCTCAGTGGAGCACCCGGTGGAGGCAGCCTGTCTGGTATCCTGTTGACCATTCAATCGAGAATAATGTCAGCACCATACTCCCCAGTACAGTGTCCATCAGCCATTTTTCAATTAATAGTTCCATGCTTGGAGCCTCTGCTCACTCAGGGAATCCCAGGAAATGGACATTGTTTCATCTGGATCACCCCTTTGCATCCTCTGGCCTCTGGTGCAGCGTTCCCACCTTTGCACTCAGGAGCATCATCTGTGCCTGCAATTCATGGACAGTAGGTCTCAAAGAGCCTACGGACAACTCAGTTTCTTCCACTCTGTCAAGCGGTTTACAATGATTGGCACAAAGAAGGTTTATGTCCTAGGAGATTGTGACAATTATAGGATGGGCCTCCATCTAAGGCAACATGTACTTGTGGGGTCTATAGCATCAAGAACCCCAGTGGCGCTTTATGTAACTCAAATTGAGTAGTAGGCCTAACCTGGATAAGAAGTGCACTGGAAATTGTTCAGGTCCATTTACGTACTTAAGGCTGCCTGGTCTCGTTGTGTCACAGTGGCCACTGTCTAACACAGCCTGTCTGCAATAGCTCCGAATCCTGTCTTGGAGCGCTCAAAGGTGGCAGATGAGCCCAGGACTCTCTTCTACCGGCCCAGCAGCACAGTTCCAGCCAGCTGCGCCAGAGTTATTATAGCCCCCAACACAGTGTAACAGTGGATTAGGCGTCCACAAGATCTAGTTACATGATGCAGCACTTGTCGCACTGTTCTGGACTGCTCAGAGACACTGTGCACCTGCCGATGGTAGGGCAAGTAAAATTAGGCAATTCCCTGTAGGTCCTGACTGAGGCAGGATCACAGTGTCTCAGCCAGATATTTGAGGGAAGATGTGGCCACCTCAGAGTGTCCCAGCAGTACAGCGCTGGGCATGGGCCCAACTGGCATGGAAGTCCACATCAAAGCCCTCCCTGTTCCCTCATGATGTAGTGGCATGGTGCCAGGCATTCCCTCCAGTAGTCACGCTGCAGGCCCTGACAGGCCAACTACACCTTTGCTTTGTAAGAGCGAGGCTACAGCATAGCAGATCACACTACAGGCCCACCTTGTCTGCCAACATCGTGCCTCCAGTCTGGCAGCTCTGCAGGCCAGCCACTGCACCTGGCAAGGTCGTCCCATCGCAGAGGGAGTTCAGGCAGTGGTTCACAAGTGCTTCAGGAGCTGGAATAGATTTGCGAATAAAAGGATACAAATTGGACCAGACACGGAGCTCTTTACAAAGTGTCTGCTGTGGCCACCATCTTTGCCATGCCACCCATGTTTTTGGTGATTCTTTTTGTTGGCATTAGGGCTCTGAGCACTTTACCACAACCACCCTGTGCTAAAGTACATGTGCTTCTCCCCTAAAACATGGTTTGATTGATGTATCTACAATTGCACAGTTAATTTACCTGTAGGTCCCTAACACAGTCCACTACATGTGCTCAGGGCCTGTAAATTAAATGCTACTAGTGCGACTGCAGCCCTGTTTGTGCCACTCATTCAAGTAGCCCATAAACATGTCTCAGGCCTGCCATTACACAGCCTGTGTGTGCAGTTTACACTGCCACTTCGACATGACATTTAAATGCTCTTGCCAAGCCATAAACTCCCCTTGTATTACATATAGGTCACTCCTAAAGCAGGCCCTAGGTAGCCCACAGGGCAGGATGCTATGTAACTAAAAGGTAGGACGTGTACTTTTAAGGTTTACATGTCCTGGCAGTATGAAATGACTTCGGATGTTTTTCACTACCAGGACATGTAAAACCTAAACGTACATACCCTACCTTTCAGTTACATAGCACCCTGTCATACACCTCTCTTAGGTTAACGTTGGGGATTCCTCATTACATTTAATAAGTTATTGTAGGAGGCTGGACTAGCTTGTAGTGAGTACCAAGGGGTACTTACACCTTGCACCAGGCCCAGGTATCCCTTATTAGTGTAGAGGGGTGTATAGCAGCTTAGGCTGATAGAAAAGGTAGCTTAGCAGAGCAGCTTAGGCTGAACTAGGAGACGAGTGAAGCTCCTACAGTACCACTAGTGTCATATGCACAATATCATAAGAAAACACAATACACAGATATACTAAAAATAAAGGTACTTTATTTTTATGACAATATGCCAAAAGTATCTCAGTGAGTACCCTCAGTATGAGGATAGCAAATATACACAAGATATATGTACACAATACCAAAAATATGCAGTATAGTAATAGAAAACAGTGCAAACAATGTATAGTTACAATAGGATGCAATGGGGACACATAGGTATAGGGGCAACAAAACCATATACTCCAAAAGTGGAATGCGAACCACGAATGAACCCCAAACCTATGTGACCTTGTAGAGGGTCGCTGGGACTGTAAGAAAACAGTGAGGGTTAGAAAAATAGCCCACCCCAAGACCCTGAAAAGTGAGTGCAAAGTGCACTAAAGTTCCCCAAAGAGCACAGAAGTCGTGATAGGGGAATTCTGCAGGAAAGACCAAAACCAGCAATGCAACAACAATGGATTTCCAGACGAGGGTACCTGTGGAACAAGGGGACCAAGTCCAAAAGTCACGATCAAGTCGAGAGTGGGCAGATGCCCAGGAAATGCCAGCTGTGGGTGCAAAGAAGCTGCTACTGGAAGGTAGAAGCTGAGGATTCTGCAGGAACGACAAGGGCTAGAAACTTCCCCTTTGGAGGATGGATGTCCCACGTCGTGAAGAGTCGTGCAGAAGTGATTTCCCGCCGAAAGACTGCAAACAAGCCTTGCTAGCTGCAAAGCTGGCGGTTAGGGTTTTTGGATGCTGCTGTGGCCCAGGAGGGACCAGGATGTCACCAACTACGTCAGAGGACAGAGGGGGCGCCCAGCCAGACAAGGAGCCCTCTCAGAAGCAGGCAGCACCCGCAGAAGTGCCAGAATAGGCACTACGAAGTGGAGTGAAACGGTGCTCACCCAAAGTTGTACAAGAGAGTCCCACGCCGCCAGAGGACAACTCAGGAGGTCGTGCAATGCAGGTTTGAGTGCCGTGGACCCCGGCTTGGCTGTGCACAAAGGAAATCTTCGTGGAGTGCACAGGAGCCGGAGTAGCTGCAAAACACGTAGTTCCCAGCAATGCAGTCTGGCGTGGGGAGGCAAGGACTTACCTCCACCAAACTTGGACTGAAGAGTCACTGGACTGTGGGAGTCACTTAGACAGAGTTGCTGAGTTCAAGGGACCTCTCTCGTTGTGCTGAGAGGAGACCCAGAGGACCGGTGATGCAGTTCTTTGGTGCCTGCGGCTGCAGGGGGAAGATTCCGTCGACCCACAGGAGATTTCTTCGGAGCTTCTAGTGCAGAGAGGAGGCAGACTACCCCCACAGCATGCACCACCAGGAAAACAGTCGAGAAGGCGGCTGGATCAGCGTTACAGTGTCGCAGTAGTCGTCTTTGCTACTTTGTTGCAGTTTTGCAGGCTTCCAGCGGGGTCAGCAGTTGATTCCTTGGCAGAAGGTGAAGAGAGAGATGCAGAGGAACTCTGATGAGCTCTTGCATTCGTTATCTAAGGAATTCCCCAACGCAGAGACCCTAAATAGCCAGAAAAGAGGGTTTGGCTACTTAGGAGAGAGGATAGGCTAGCAACACCTGAAGGAGCCTATCAGAAGGAGTCTCTGACGTCACCTGCTGGCTCTGGCCACTCAGAGCAGTCCAGTGTGCCAGCAGCACCTCTGTTTCCAAGATGGCAGAGGTCTGGAGCACACTGGAGGAGCTCTGGGCATCTCCCAGGGGAGGTGCAGGTCAGGGGAGTGGTCACTCCCCTTTCCTTTGTCCAGTTTCGTGCCAGAGCAGGGCTGAGGGGTCCCTGAACCGGTGTAGACTGGCTTATGCAGAAATGGGCACCATCTGTGCCCATGAAAGCATTTCCAGAGGCTGGGGGAGGCTACTCCTCCCCTGCCTTAACACCTTATTCCAAAGGGAGAGGGTGTAACACCCTCTCTCTGAGGAAGTCCTTTGTTCTGCCTTCCTGGGCCAAGCCTGGCTGGACCCCAGGAGGGCAGAAACCTGTCTGAGGGGTTGGCAGCAGCAGCAGCTGCAGTGAAACCCCTGAAAAGGCAGTTTGGCAGTACCCGGGTCTGTGCTAGAGACCCGGGGAATCATGGGATTGTCTCCCCACTACCAGGATGGCATTGGTGGGGCAATTCCATGATCTTAGACATGTTACATGGCCATATTCGGAGTTACCATTGTGAAGCTACACATAGGTAGTGACCTATATGTAGTGCACGCGTGTAATGGTGTCCCCGCACTCACAAAGTCCGGGGAATTGGCCCTGAACAATGTGGGGGCACCTTGGCTAGTGCCAGGGTGCCCACACACTAAGTAACTTAGCACCCAACCTTTACCAGGTAAAGGTTAGACATATAGGTGACTTATAAGTTACTTAAGTGCAGTGTAAAATGGCTGTGAAATAACGTGGACGTTATTTCACTCAGGCTGCGGTGGCAGGCCTGTGTAAGAATTGTCAGAGCTCCCTATGGGTAGCAAAAGAAATGCTGCAGCCCATAGGGATCTCCTGGAACCCCAATTCCCTGGGTACCTCAGTACCATATACTGGGGAATTATAAAAGTGTTCCAGTATGCCAATGTAAATTGGTAAAATTGGTCACTAGCCTGTTAGTGACAATTTGAAAGAAATGAGAGAGCATAACCACTGAGGTTCTGATTAGCAGAGCCTCAGTGATACAGTTAGTCATAACACAGGTAACACATACAGGGCACACTTATGGGCACTGGGGTCCTGGCTGGCAGGGTCCCAGTGACACATACAACTAAAAAAACATATCTACAGTGCAATATGGGGGTAACATGCCAGGCAAGATGGTACTTTCCTACAGTTATAATTCCTAATTGAGAAGGAGTAGATGTGTCATGTTTAGTACCTATGTAATTGTAATAAGAAATCCACTGTAATGGTAAAGTGGGATTTATTATTAAACTTTTGATAATGCCATATTTAGATAGTTGGTATTTTGCTGGTTTTAGCCTTGTGTGCCTGCAGCATATCTTACTGTTCTAAGTATTGCACAAATACTTGTCAATGCTACACTTCCTGGCCACTGGGTCCTTTCAGAATACTGTGCCCTTAAATGCAGGGATGCCTCAGCCCATGTTCAGTCTGGTTTTGAAGGATGTACTGAGTATATTGTCAAAACACCTGGACAGCTACATCAGGGTGACACAACGTGCGGATTTGGCCTTTGTGAAGGCAGAGTTTTATGCAATGGGGCACATTCCACATGTGGTTGGAGCCATAGATGGCACCCATGTAGCCTTGGTTTCTCCCAGTGCCAATGAACAGGTGTATAGCAGCAGGAAAAACTACCACTCCATAAATGTTCAATCGGTGTGTCTGGCAGACCAGTATATTTCACAAGTTACTGCTAAGTATCCAGGATCAGTCTATGATTCCTTCATCGTGCGGAACAGCAATGTCTCACTACTGATGACACGACTCCACACAGAGAGGGCCTGGTCGGTTGGTAAGTTCCAATTGAAATGTGTGTTTGCAATGTATGTTTATCTTGGTTGTGGACACCAGTGAGGTACCCAACCACGCTATGAGAAACCCACTACAATTAGGCCCACGGAAGGACAAAGTGTGTTGTTGAGCGGACTTTTGGGCTTCTGAAAGCAAGATTTAGGTGCTTAGACGTATCAGGAGGAGACCTACTCTGCTCACCCAACAAGGTCTGTCAAATAATAGTTGCCTGCTGCATGTCCCACAATCTTTCCCTAAGACAACAGATAACATTTATACCATATGAGGGGGGACCAGCAGAACCTGTGGGTGGAAATGCAGATTTGCCAAGTGATGAAGAGCCAGTGGAACATGAAGCAGAAGTCTCTAGGGCAGATCTCATCAATCAGTACTTCAACTGACAATGTTGTGATATAATTTTGTAACCTGAAGTAGATAGGTAGAATGTCACCTCTTTTCTTGCGTCATCTGTGGGGTTGTAGATAGCTCCAATGCCTATGAGTGAGTTGTGCATGCAGACTGAAAGTTTGTATTGTCTATAGGACAGAGTGGTCTACAGTATCATGTATTGTTATAGCAGATGCAAAGTCACTTTTGTGGACATGACTTCTCTGATTAGAGGAGTATATTCTGCTATGCCCTATCCCTTTTAGCTTTCAATCTCAGTTTTCCCTAGATTGTGTTTGGCTCATCATCCTTGGCAAATGCCACACAGTGTCAGAAGCAGATGGGAATTGCAGACAGGCATGAGAAAAGGACATGGCTGGAACCAGGTACTGTTAGTCTTGATTAGGTGGAATGTAGCAAACATTGTTAGGCTGTCAGGACACTGGGGTGGAAAAGTGTTTTCCCATCAAGTTCATGTGTAGGGTACAGGAGGTTGTCAAATGGTGTCATTTGTGTCTGGATATGTGTCTGGCAAATGTGTAAATGTAGGACCATAGCCTCTCCCATCACAATGGTTTCTGTTGTATGTAATCTACCTGGAACCTAGCTGTTAGTGTGTTCCTACTTTGCAGACCAATGTGCTTGTCACTGTGGACTGACATAGGTGAATGACAAGCCCACAGGTATGTTACCAATATAAGTGGAAGGTTCCAGGACTGGGGACATGAGTACTGATCTCTGTCTGTACCATGGGATAGGAATAATTGGAAGCTATGGTATGGGTATGTGATAAGGCTTAATCAGGTGATACAAATTACCAATCTGTGTGCCTCCTGCCTTGTTGGTAGACTAACATAACCCTAACTTCTGTATCCTGGGATGTATCATTGTGTGACACATTAGCAAACATCCTGATGCTACTCTCAGTCATGCTCCATGTGTTGTTTGCATATCTACCAATGATTGTGTGTAGTTGTAGCTCACAACTTTTTTGGAATCTGTGCTGTTACAAACCTACTGCAATGAGTCTGACAGAGTCCACGTTTGATGTCCATAACAATAGGTGTACAATACAGAGTGCCATATTCAGACTAGCATTGGTATGCATAACAATTTTACATGGATGATAAATTACACATACACAGGACCTGTTTTTAAGTGTAATTTATTGTGACAATAAAAACATCATATGCTACTATTAACATAAAAAACACACAACAAAATAGTGATGGGTTCAGTCATGGTGGCTGGAATTATCAGGGTAGCTCCTACACCGTTGGGATACACATGTCCAGTGTCCTTGCACCATGGGAAAATAGAGATTGGTTACAGAACAGTCAACAGGATGTATTTGTGGCACACAAGGGGTAAAAGTAAGGAGAGGTTTACTTCCTGGCAGTGGGTTTGGTTTTGGCATCTGATCCTGCTGGAGGTCTTGGTAGACATCCACGTTTGCTGGGGGGTTCTTCAGCTACAGAGTGTGGGGTGACTGAGCCATGTCCTTCCCCTGGCAGGGCCTCCATTCCACTAGCAGCCGCAGATATAGAAGGGCCTGATGTTTCATTGCCAAATGCTGGGTACAAAACCTACTCAATGTGGTATTCATGTCTCTCAGCATCCCTGCAATGGAAGCCAAGTGAGCATTGTGTGCTTGCCACCGCTGTATGGCTTCCTGGAGGCTGCCCCTCGCAGCTTTTGGATTTCCCCCTACATGGTAATAACTTGGCCCATCATGCCTTGGGAACTTTGGTAAGCTCCCAAGACTTGGGAGACGGTTTCCTGGTCATTATTGTCCCTTTGAGAACCCATCCTTTGGCTCACAGCATCCCTCTCACACATCCTACCCCCACATGCCTGTGCCTCTGGCACAGTATGCCCACTCCCAGTGGTAGCTGGTCCATCATTATCAGGGGTAGCAAGGTACCTGTTCTGTGGGGCACCTATTGGACGAAACAGTCCTTGGGTCACACGTTTGGGGAAAATGGATGCCTGTGATGTAGATGCAACAAGGCTGGGAGGAATTGATGTAGGCAGGGTGAAGCTGAGATTTGTTGACTGACCTGGTGTCCCAGGTGGGCCAGGCTCGTCATTAGTGGCCAGACATCCAGGTGTTTTGTACTCACTGGGGCATTCATCCAGAGGGGTAGTGACAATCTCTGGTATCCTCTCCATTGTGACAATGGCAGGCTCGTCATTAGTGGCCAGACATCCAGGCGTGTTGTCCTCACTGGGGCATTCATCCAGAGGGGTAGTGACAATCTCTGGTATCCTCTACATTGTGACAATGGCAAGGTTACCTGTGGAAGGAGTTCAGGTTAAATTTGGGGTATTGTTGCAGTTGTGTGAGATACAGACAATACCTTAACATGGTTCCCAGCAATGACATTGACAGCTGCTGCACAGAATAACTTGTGACTTGAATTCCATACTCCATGTATAGAGAGTTGTCAGACTAGATTGGCACTGGTTGTACTGCTGATGGCATCTGATAGTGTCTGATCATTGATGTGGCTATTCACCTCTATTACCTACTGAACTGTCTGCCATGATAGATGGCACAAATAAAAGCTGTATAATGCACATTGGTGACCCTGTAGGAACACAGTATGTGAGTAATCAATGAACATCAACCTGTGTCTGGATGTACTGCATATGCACCCACTCAGACATCTGAATTTCCAAACCAGGTGAGTATATTTCTAGCTTGGGATCTTTAATCCGTGGCGATTTTAACTGGGCATTCAGTTATAGCTGTGTTTTGCTTGGGATGCTAGTGTGAGTGAGCCATTGCATTGCTGTCATTGCCGTGTACTGTTCCACACTAGAGCAATCAAGATGGTATAGATAGAAAATTAGTTTAACATGCATGACATGTAATATTTGGTGCAGAGTCCAGATTTTGAAAATGTTGGGATATTGCATTCTGGGAGTTGTAGTGCTATAATTAGCCAGTAGTTCACATGCCATTTCCAAGGGCCGTAGGGCCAGATGAGTTTAGTGTACATGTAGCATGCCAGATAGGGGTATTAGGTGATTAGGACAGAGTTGTAGTGAGTGGTGTGTTAATTGGGGTGGGTTTAGGTGGTGAGGGAACATGCAGGACTAGACAATTGGGTGACATGAATGTTGTGCGTACCTACCAGACTCTACTCCCTCAGGTATTCCTGTCAGGCCCTCAGGATGCAGGATGTCTAAGACCTTCTCCTCCCAAGATGTGAAAGTAGGGGGAGGAGGTGGGGGCCTACTGCCAGTCTTCAGTACCATGAGATGGTGCCTGGATGATGCCATGGAACAGACCATCCCCCTGAGGTTGTTCCACCTCTTCCTGATGTCCTCCCTTGTGCATGGATAGCTGCCTACAGAATTCACCCTTTCAACTACCCTTTGCCACAACTCCATTTTCCTGGCAAAGGATTTTTGTTAGACCTGTGCTCTGAACATGTGTGGCTCTACGCTGACAATTTCATCTACTGTGACTCTCAACTCCTCATCAGTGAAAGTGGGTGTTTTTGTGGGGACATGGTAGTTGTGAAGACGGTGTGGTTGTGTTCAAATTGAAAGGGTGCAGAGTTAGGTAAACGGTGAGGTATAGGTGTTGTGATCTGAGTGGGCAACAGGTATTATGGATTGTGTGTGGTACTGATACATGTGTTTTGTATGTTGTGCAGGTATGTGATGTGTGCGTAGTGAATTATAAATGGGTGCCTATTCTTGCTAATTTAAACTCTCAAGGATGCTGGTTGTCTGTGGCTGTGTGTGGCATTTTGATTGCAAAAGATTGTGGGTTGTGTAGGGGTGTGTTATGTAGTGCAGTGAGTAGGTGTGTCGGGTATGGGAATGTGTATCATGTATGGGGTATTCTAACTACCCAATGTGGTATTGTGTTCTGACTGAAGTAAGTTGAGACCTCTGCGGTTCGCACTGCCAATGGTTCCTGCCATGGAAGAACATCTGTTGTGATTTGTAGATCGTAATCTGATGGGAGGATTTTTGTCGGGCTGTGAGTGCTTGTGGTGGAACCGCCTCTTTTTCGTCATCCAGTGTCCTGGTGGTTTCCAAAATGTGGCTGTTTTTTGCAGATTTTATAGTGAAGCTCTTAATATGGTGTTCGGATTACTGCCAACATGGCGGTCTTTTAGCTGTCGCCACCGCAGCAGTCTTCCCAAAAGACTTTCAAACGCATAATGGGGCCCATACTGTCCCATTTCCCGGTTGCTCCTTCCCCCTCAAAAGAACCAGTGTGGACATCCCTCAGTTTATTTCAAGGCCTGAGGCCGCTTTGTATATTATAAGTATGTGAATCAGGCATGAAATAGCTTGTTCCATGTCATTGAACATATGACGGGACACAGCCTTCATAAAGTGTAATTCAATTTTCTTACCATTTTTTCAAAATCCTCCAGGATTAACCCAGTTGAGGTCTGGACATGTACAGGGTCTTCAACACCACTGGTAACAGAGGAGGGAACCCAACTGTCCTCTCCCTCTTAATTTCCTTGATACAGTTCATTGCCTCTGCCTGCTCTTGGGCAAGGCTTGTCTGAGGAAGCTTGAAGTCAGAGATCCTGTTCAGTCACTATATTTGAGGATCACATGATGGTAACAAGTGATTCCATTCCTCCAACCATTCTCAGACACTATCTGGTGTCTCACTTCACTTTTGATGGGTACATCAACATAAAGTTAAGTTTCATCACACTGAGATTTTGATAAACCTCTGTGTTGAAGTTTCATTTCTACTGGACCTGTTCTGTATAGTCCAGGAAGATAGGAACTGCAGAAGCACAACAGCATCTTGTTATTTTTAGCTGCTTTAACAATGATGTCTCAGCTCAATAGTTCATCACTGTTAGACTTGTCATCCTTGGCGTTGTCTCCCCTAACTTTTTGCTTCTGCTTCCCAGGTTGTTGATGTGTGCTGGACTCTGTTTTTGATACTTTGGGCACTTTACCACTGCTAACCAGTGCTAAAGTGCAAATGCTCCTATGTAAAATGTATGTGCAATTGGCTTATCCACGATTGCCATATTTGATTTACTAGTAAGTCCCTAGTACAGTACACCTGAGGTGCCCAGGGCCTGTAAATCAAATGCTACTAGTGGGCCTGCAGCACATTAGTAGCCCTGTAACCATGTCTCAGACCTGCCACTGCAGTGACTGTGTGTGTAGTTTTAAACTGCCAATTTGACTTAGCAAGTGTACCCACTTACCTGGCCTAAACCTTCCCTTTGTATACATGTAAGGCACCTCTAAGGGACGCCCTAGGTAGTCCCATGGGCAGGGTATTTTAAAGGTGGGACATGTACTGGCATGTGTTACATGTCCTAACAGTGAAATACTGCTAAATTCAGTCTTCACTGTTGCAAAGCCAATCCCTCTCATAGGTCAACATGGGGGATGCCTTTAAATATTATTAAAGAGTAGATTTCCTTTGAGAGCAGATAGAAATACAGGGGGTCATTATGACCCCGGTGGTAGGTGATAATGTGACAATAGTACCGCCAACAGGCTGGCGGTACATACTGCTACATTATGACATTGGCGGGTTAGCTGCAGCCAACCCGCCAATTTACCACTCCGACCCCCCTGGCGGTAGCAGCCGCCAGATGGGAGATAACAATCTCCAGCCCGGTGGCTGCTATTGTACCAGCGGCATTTTGACCCTGCCTACCGCCATGGTTTTCGTGGCGTTCGTAAAGCCACGAAAACCATGGTGGTAGGCCCTACCAGTGACAGGGAATTCCTTCCCTGTCACTGGTAGGAGGCTCACCCACCCCCAAACACTCCCCAGATGCCCCCCCTCCATCCACGTTCGCCCCTTCCAATCCCCACCATCCCCATTCACGCACGCTCACAGACACGGACCACCCATACACACACACTCACTCACACTGGCATACATGCATTCATTCACGCATGCATCCATTCATTCTCGCACACATCTGTACCGCATTCACACTGACACGCAGACACACATTCACATTTCCATTCTTACACGCATTCTCACACATGAATACACCCACGCAAACAACACTACACACACAGTCACATTCACGCACACACACACATTCATGCACATAACCCCATACTCACGCATACTACGCCCCCCTCCCCTGTCGGAAGCCCAACTTACCTGCATCCAGGGGGTCTTCCGGCAGGAGACGGGACGGGGCACTGCTACCGCCAGTAGCGCTCATCAGAAGAACACCGCCAAGCCATATTATTTGTCATAATACAGCTGGGAGCGGTTTATTTGTGTGGCGCTGCTGGTGGTAGCAGCGCAACATTAACACCATCCGCCAGTATGGCCACAGCCAGATTTCCTCCCTTCTTGTGGCAGAAATCCAGCTGTGGTCATAATCTGGTGGATGGATGTTAGCCACGGCAACAGTCTTTTGGCGGCCATCACCGCAGCGGTATGCAGCATTTACCGACAATGTTAAAATGAGGGCCATAGTGTTTGGGGTCTCTGAACTTAAAAATACATCTTTCAGTGAAGATGGTCTTTAGATTGTCAGTTTGAAAATGCCACTTTTAGAAAGTAGGCATTTTCTTGCTTAAACCATTCTGTTACTCTGCCTGTTTGTGGATTCCCTGTATGGGTCAGCTTGACAGTTGGGCTGCTTGTGAATCCCCTCTAGACAGTGAGACAAAGGGAGCTGGGGTGTAGCCTGCATATCCTGATGAGCCATCTCTGCTAGAGTGGAGGGATGAATGGTCACTTACACCTGAGTGGGCTTTGCCTACCCTCTCACAATGCAGTTTCCAACCCCCTGGTGTGTGTCCTGGGCAAGGCAGTATCTTTTTAACAACAGAGACTTTCCTTTGAAGTATGCCTACTTCAAGGGCACAAAGGGGTATATGTATTGGACCCAAAACCGCTTTAAATTCGATCACTTCTGGAACCAAGAGGAACCTCTGCCAAGGAGAAGAGCTGAAGAGCTGAGGAGAAGTCCTGTCCCTGCCTGTGACTTTATTTTGTTGGGGTATCCTGCAGTTGCTGTTTCTGCCTGTGAAAGGGGACAAAGACTGGACTTTGTTGTGTATTCCTGCTTGTGAAGAATCTCCAAGGGCTGGAATTGAGCTTGCCTCCTGTTTTGAAGTCTCAGGGCCATCCAAGACTTCCTCTGCCAGCCCCTGGACTCTCTGCTGAGACTCCTGTCCTGCCAAGTGGTGCCATATCCAGTCCCTGGACCCTTGAAAGGTGAAATTGGCAGACAAGAGCTGAAAATCCACGCACAGAATGCCATGCGTGAAAATTGTCGACATACCATCTGTGGCTAAAAACAACGTGCTGATGGCTTTGCTGCTAAAATCGACACTCCACCTGCATCACCGCTGGGAGACTGATGCATCGCGGCTGGAAAAACAATTCATAACACCCACTTGAGACTGCTGATAATGACGCACAGCCCATGCAGCGTGGTTTTCAAACACCGTGCAACAGCATTTTCCACGCATTGTCCCTGGGCATCAAAGTCAACCCGACTGTGCTCGGATCCGAGGTGCCCCGTCCGGAAATTACCACATCGCTCTCTTGCAAGGGAGAAAAAGGTCACATCACCGACCCGACCAGAGAAGAAACGTCGCAGGGCCTCCCTTGCGAAGAAGGAATCAGCTCATTGCTGCCTTTTCCAACGCACTCTCAACCGTGCAGCTTTATTTTTGACGCTAAAATCATTGTTTCCATTGTTTTTTATGGAGAAAGACTTTTATTCTTTTGAAAATTCTTATTTTAACTTGTGTATTTTGGATATTTGTTATATTGGTCTTGTTTTATTTAGAAAAATACTACCTGTGTTTCTAAACTGGTGTGGTGTCTAGTTTGCAGTGTTTTCACTGTATTACTGTGTCTGTTGGTACAAATACTTTCCACATTGCTTCTATGTTAAGCCTGCCTACTCGTTCCAAGCTACCATGGGGGTTACTGGGGGTTAACCAGGTGTGATTCTTCTTTTCCCTGACTAGAGTGAGGGTCCCTACTTGGACAGGGGGTAACCTGACTGCCAACCGAAGACCCCATTTCTAACAATCACCCTCATAGTTATTGGGTTGGGAGAAGCACCCAGGGAGGCTGTGAGTCATAGTCCAATGTGCCCTCTACCAGCAGAAAACAAGGAGACAAATCTGTTTCTGTGATCTATCAATAAAAATTTTATAAAATATTTTTTGAGTTTAATGCTCTGTGTCCTCTCCGGGATGCCCACTAGCCTCAGTTTTTCACTCCTAGACAGGCCCTCTGATACTCAGACAATTTAGATCTTTCTTGAGTGAATGTATCTCGTCTTCCACCGTGGAAATGCAAGTCTCTGCCTCTTTGGTGCAGAAATCATGATCTCCTGTCAAGGTACTCAGGCCCACTTTTACAAATCTTTGGCCCTGTTTTTTACTTTTGGTGCAAAACTGCACTAAAGCACTAAAAAAAATGACTCTAATCTGCCTAGAGTCATTTTCAGACACAAACCATCCATACCACATGATTCCTGTCTTAGAAAAGACAGGAGTCATGCCCACCACGCCACTGTCCAGCACAGGGGACCAGGGTCCCCCAGGCATGGCCATTGCACCCAATGCCATGTAGGGTGGCCCATTTCAGGGCTCCCAAAGGCACTTTAAAAAATCAAATAAAATACTTACCTGTACTTATCTATACTTACCTGGGATGGGGTCCCCCATCCTCCTCTGTCCCTCTGGTGTGCATGGGGGTGTCCCTGGGGCCGGCACCTGTGGGCTTATTCCATAGTGTTCCACCATAGAAATAGGCTCCCAGGTCCCCTAACACCTGCCCTGACCCAGGTGTTAAGAAATGCTGCAAAGCAAGCTTTTCATCATTTTTTGACCCCTTCTCCCTCCTGTGCATGATTTTAGCATTGGATGATAAATATGGCACTGAGACCATAGAGTCATTTTTTGCATGGGAACACTTACTTTGCATCTCATTGACACAAAGTAGGCTTCCAAGTCCAAAAAATGACTTTAACTCCATAAATTTAGCGTTAAAAGGGTCTAGTGCCAAAGTATGAATATGGAGTTAGTTTTGCAAAAATGACACAAATTCGATGCAAAAAAGTATAAATATGCCCCTTGTATCAAGTTTGCAATTTTCATGCAGTCCTGATATAAAGTGTTGGGTTGGTATTTGCAATCCAGTGCAAACCATAATTTACTTTAGATAGCAGCCCAAAGTATCTCACGACTGCACAATATGCTGCCTTGCAACTAGGTGTTCCATGGGTGGTGCATGGGCATTCTCTTGCATTCACCCAGGGATTTGAATTCAAATATATACCTACAATGACTTTTGTCATGGATTTGCACCAATATTCTGTGCCTCCCTAAGGCTGGCTTAATAAGGAGAACTATTTTTATTTCTCCTTGTTTTTCTTCCTCTTTGCATGTGTGCTGCATTGTGCAGCATGCATACAAAGAGCACACTGCCTTTCAGGAGAGCTTTTTTTGCAGGAAAAGTCCCCTTTCTGAACTAAAATGATATTGGCCACAATGTGCAAGTTGTACTGCTTTGGCACATGGCAGCCTAAAGTGAGTCAGCGCAGCAAAAAAACAGAACAGCACCATTTCTTTGTAGATATGATGCTGCTCTCCTCTCTCCCATTCACACAATGCAGCAGAGCAATGTCACTTGCTGCACTGCATTGCATGATTTATTTAGAAATGTGGGCCTTGAACACTAATATCCGCCTCACTCTTGTTCATTTATGGAAACTCATGATTCAGTGAGTTCAAATATGGCATGTGAGATTTTTATAACAGCTGAACAAAATCAGCTATTGTTCATTGACTGCCCAATGCCAGTTTCTGAAGGAAGAAACATAGAGATGTTGCTTGACGTAAAATAGGCATTCGCAGACGAAAGTGATCTCTGGCTCCTACACGTGCTCAGAAGAATTAGACCAAGGATCCACTTCCACCCCCACTGCAAAGTGAAACTTGTTTACACATTGGTAATGTAGAATTGAGACCATTGTTACATCATGCATAGAGAATGCCACAAAAATCCACAAAAACACCTTTGAATTGCAACAAACTGGACAATAGGACACGCCGAGGACATAATTCCCACAAAGCATACTATACCCTATGTCTTCTCCCGACATTAGCTACCATTACAACAAAACATAACAAAATTCTTTATGTGACCAACAGATCTTACTGGCCTGAAATACACAAACAAATTCATAATTAAATGCTCAGTTGTAACCTAAGGTTCAGAGGAAAGGATTGCCTACCAAGGTCCAATGAGGAAAGTGTTGAAGATAAAAGCATGCGATCTTGAGGATCAGAATCTTGAAACATTCACATCCAAATCCTGTAACAAAGGCAAGATGGTTACAAGTTTTGAAAGGAGCAAAACCAGTTCTGAATTAGTCACCCAAAGATGATTTGCGATATGGTCAAGACTGTAAAGAATGTATTGCCAAAGTGTGCAGAAGTTGGACCCACCTGTAATAGAAGATCCTGGGCAGCATCAGGAAGGGATCTATGATCCCTGATGTGGCTGTCAGAGAAACAAATTCTATTTTCACATTTGAATCTGACCAAATACTGGGCTAAAAGTATATAGCAATTGCCATTTTTCCAAAAACTCATATGTCATAGAAGTCTAAATGTAAAAATTGTAAATGACCTTGACTTTAGATACAACAACCAAGTATTGTTATTTCCTGTGTACATTCCCACTGCATTCCAGTCATCAGCTTTCACACCAATTGGCCTTGTAAACTGAATAAAGCATTAGGTCTACTAGAGAAACCATTCACAGATACAAAGATCCCCAAAAATGTGCACATCTTTAGTACAAAATTTGAACGAGGTTCTGAAATCTGAAGTTCTACATACACCAATGAAGTAAGTTATTGTGGCTGTTTTTCTAATGAATCCATCTATGGACCTAATGGAACAACCACATTTTCATCCAATCTCAAAGCTCCCACTCCTTTGTAACATCATTAAACCAGAAGAAAAACATAATCTTTGTGAATTTGTTACTACTACACTTGAATCTGCTGTCACCCCTCACAGAGGAGGCAAATCATTCCTATTTAGGAAAAATAATTGACAAAGGCTTGGTGAAAAATTTGGCAATTTAAGCTTAGGGATTTAAAAAAATGTAAATGGTCTCTTGAGGGGTTTTAAGAAACTGTTCCATTGGAACAATACCTTACACAGAGCTTGATGTACAATACAAGTTTATTTTAGCAAACTGTACCTTTCACAAAATCATTGGGTTTGAGAACACAAAAAAGGTGTTTTGAAATGTACACAACAACCTTTAGAAGTCAGAAATTGTCAAAAAGTGTCTGACTTGTGAAAGGAGGTTTGAAACCCATTATAAATTGCAAGGGAGGAGGGGGGCTCAAAGGGAGTTCCCACCCCCTATTTGGGAGTCTCAGTTGCAAGTGTCAATGTTATGCAAAAGCAACTGAATTTTAAAAACCATTCACAAAGTAGAAGCTATCCCTGTTGCATTCCGTGTCTAGTGTCCTAGATTGATAGTAGGCAGTGGTCAAAGGCTTCCAAGAACCATTGCCTTTTCCCCCCCAAATGTGTTTGCCAGATAGGAAATATTGTTAAAGCAGCACCTGATGCTTTAAAGGATTTAGGCTGTTTAAAAAAGTAGTTTACTATTTGTGAACACACGTACAAGTATGATGTACTGCTGTCCCTTGCAGATCATTGTAAATCACTATGGGGGTCAATACGAGTCTGGTGGTCGGACTACAGCCAATGCAGCATTCCAAGCATCACATTGCAACACTGGCGGTCGGGCTGCCAGGGAACCGTCAGCTCTGCCAGGATCGGAGATCCCAGCGGTCTGGAAGTGGTGGCCGTCTTAATCCACCAGGGATGTGCTGCCCAGGGGATTATGATCCCTTCTCCAATAGCTGTTTCATGGTGGAACCACTGCCATGAAACTGCTGGCAGAGAACGGGTGCAGTGGTTCCCAGGGGGGCTTTGCAGACATTGAACATTGCAAGGGTGCTAATGCATCTTGTGGTCTACAGCATTACTGCCGGCTTGATTATGAGCCAGTGACAATGCTGTAGATAGTTTCCCGCTAGGCTGGCAGGCAGAAACTGAGGTGGCATGCTTCAAAATCGGATCCTCACCCATTGCACCTAGCGTAAGTGGATGGACTAAACACAATTTGTTAGCAAAGCTCTTACTATAGCGGTATTTCTGACTGAAATTGCCTGCAGGTTTCTTCGATTATAGTTGGGTAGATAGCTTATTATGGATACCTTTGGCATGGTTAAAAAAATTGTGGGAGGATGTTATTAGGGTATATTATGGCTCAAACATCAAAGATCAACATGTTTCAGCCATAAAGATATGGATAGTGCACCACTGCGCAGTCAGTAAAGTCCAGTAACACAACGTTGTCTTTTAAACATCTTCATTTTTTATTTTTGCTTTTTCTTGAACAAAGAGGACTTCTTCAGGGCTGAAATGTAACATAAAAAGAATGTGTATATCACACCAGGACAGATAAGACACAGTAAATACAAGACTAATTTAACAGCAAAAAAGAAAATATACAAGAACATACAAAAAAATCACCTCTAATGCACATACTTATGATCATAAAGAACTCAATCATAAACATAAGAGACAAGGGGCACATGCTACCAGGAATGTTATTCACACATATAATCGATAGAGACATATATATTGATATATCACATGACACATATTACTAATATTTTCAAAGACAAAATACAAAAAACAAAATATAAATACCAGTTTTTTTTAATAAAAGGATATAGTCTACATGGTTCTAAAGATTTTTATAATATCGCCATCATTCTATAATTTTTAACAGTATATTTATTGAAGAGAAAAAATAATAATACTAATTTTGTTTATACATGGAGAAATAAATATGACATCAAACACGTCATACCTTATATTTGCATGGTCTTTAAGTTGATTGTCTTTTCATATTATTGGAATTAAATGTCCAACCTATTGTTACTAAAAAGAATGACAACACTATGTAATATCCCACGGATTGAAAAACGAGTAACAACCAAAGTTATCGACTACCCACACATACATTTAATATTTTCAAAATTTTCAAAAGATGGAGAATTTAAAAAGAGGTCAACAAACTCCATAAACAAATAGCCTTACATAAATGGCCATAAATGCCACAAAGAAAGACCACCAAAAGAACCCATAGTATAATTTCAAAAAGACACAAGAAATTGCGCTCTAAAGATAATAACCATAGCTTTTAATGATAAATATATAAATATAGCTATTTTTATTTTACAAAAAACCACAGCTCATAAACCATAACCCCACAAACCTACAAGTGCTTAGACAAAAAACATATATTTATAAATTCTAACACCACACATATACTAATATACTATTGATTCATGTTATTACTACAAAACAATCCCAATAAGAGAGGAAATTTATAAACATAATACAAAACAGCGTTCCACAGGATGACATTTACAAAGATAAGGCATTTGCGGTATATTTAAATTTAAGTGCCTAGTTTTCGATAATTCTGCCTGAAAGGTCCATGAAGCACGTAAAATTACAATCAGTTGGTAACCGCTTACCCCATAACGTAAGGGATCAGCCATGTCCATCCCGGTCGGCAAAGAAAGTAAACCGAGCCCAACTTGACATCCGCTTTTTAAACCCTAGCAATCTAGATAACAAGATTATTGGACACAGGTGGCATACTCATTGCTATGGCGACCGTTCTGGAATAAGAATAGTCGCCATCTTAGGGAAACAGATCAGCCATTTTTGAATGGTGTCATCCATTCTATAAACAGATGTATGGGATTCATATAGCATTATACGGGCTTAAGAGAAGTTTTGATAAAGCCCTAAAAAGTAAAAAGAAACTGATACTCTTTACTAATCAGGACCCAAGAGGCATATAAGTTGCTATAGCAACTATTATATGATAAAATTACTCTTGATATCGCATAAATACGTCGGCCATTTTGAACTGGTGCCAACTATACTGAGAACCAACAAAGCCTAAGACATTCTTATAATAAAGCCCTAAAGTATAAAACTTACAAACTATGCCATGTTATATTAACATGACATAGGAAGAGGCACGAAAAACTAATAGTTTCAAAATGGGGTGTCAGCCATCATAAAAGGATGTAATCAATAATGTAGAAGGTGACAAAACAAGGAGGAATATTGATAAAACATTGTTGGGGCTTGAAAAAGATTTTAATAAAGACCTACAAGATAAGAGGAGAAAGATAATCTGTGATGAATAACACACAGGAAACATACCAGTCACTATAGCGATTGAAATATTCGCCATATTGGATAAAGGCGACGGCCATTTTGAACTGATGTCAATTATACTAAATGCATATAGATTATATGACAATTATGGCCCACCATCTATTGGGGGTAAGTATCCAATTCAAAAAACCTAAAAATTTGAAATTCTAAAAATAATTTAGCCAACAGGGGACAAAAAGAGAACAAAGACCTGACAAACAATGGCCATTTAAAGGAAATAATGGAATTCTTCATCTGTATTGTGGCCCATACTCACGGTGCGTAGGCGGCATATCCATGCTGCCTCTCTGCGCCAAAGGGTCAATTCTCTGTCACCCCCTCTTTTGTTTGGTGGTACCGTATCAATCCCATGAAACCAGATCTTATTGTCATCTGTATGTTGTTCCAACATATGCAGTGACAGAGGATATCTAATGTCTTTATTCTTAATTGCACGGACGTGTTCTTGTATACAGAGTTTGACAGGCCTTATAGTGCTGCCAACATAAATTTTACCACATCCACATCCTACAATGTAAACGGCATATCTCGTTTTGCAGTTGATGAACTGTTTGATTTCATAGCTTTTACGAGAATTGTAACAGAACTTTTTGATCTTATCAATACCCAAGCTACAGATGTTGCACTCATGACATGTAAAGAAACCTAGTGGGCCCATAGGTAGCCACGTAGATTATTTATTCGTAGCAATATAACTAGGGCACAAGTGATCCCTAAGGGTTCTGCCCCTTCAATAGATTATCTGAGGTTTTTTGGAGATACAATAACGAATATTGGGTATTTCCAATAGTAAATGCCAATGCTTCCTAATGATTGTATATATGTCATTGCTTGATGTAGAGAATTGGGTAACAAATCTCACAAGGGTCTGCTCCTTTCTTCTTTTATCACTATTACTATTATTCATTACAAGCGTATTGCTTCTCATTAGTTGTCCTACTCACTTTTCCGCTTTTGTCAGGATATGTTCTCCATAGCCTTGATTTCTGAATCTTTGTTTGACTTTGTCGACATGTGTAGTGAATGTCTTGTTGGTACTACAATTGCGTCTTATGCGGACCATTTCTCCGAAGGGGATATTGTTGATCACAGACTTAGGATGGGCACTGCTGGCATGTAGGACACGGTTACATGAGGTAGGCTTTCTAAAGAGAGTGCTCTGTATCTTGTTCCCTTCAACATAGAATGTAATGTCAAGAAAGTCAATCTGTTCCTTGCTGTATTGTAGACTGAGTATGACATTAAAGGGGATATCATTAAGAAACATATGATACATCACAAGTTGCTCAACAGAGCCTTTCCATATGAGTATAATATAATCTATGTATCTACCCCAAAAAACCAATAGATCAGTACATCAGGACGCGTGCTTACCCCAGGCATGCTCCCTCTCATACCAACCCATGAACAGGCAGGCATAAATAAGAGGGAGCAAACCTGGAACCCATTGCAGTCCCCTGTATTTGATGGAACCACTGACCATCATGTAAGAAAAAATTATTTAAAAGAATGATATCAATCATTTCCATCACCATGTTATTATGTTGCCAATGGTCTGCCGTCCTAGTACATAGAAAAGCTTCAACTGCTCTAATCCCGAACTGTTTATATATACAAGTGTAAAGACTAGTAACATCCATGGTTACAAACATCAGGTCATCAGACCACTCAAAATCATCAAATTTATTTAATAGGTCTTTACTATCTTGTATATATGCAGGTAAATTATGTACAAACGGTTGTAAAAATGTGTCCACATATTCAGATAGTCTCTCTGTGGGGGAAGAATTCCCCGAGATAATAGGTCTACCAGGAGGAAACCTATCTCCTTTATGTATCTTGGGCAATACATAGATACATGGGAAACGTGGTTCATGTACTTTCAAATACTTATATTCCCCATCTGAGATAAGGCCACTCTCTCGCCAGTCATCCAAACGCATATTAATGAAATCGCCAGGCGATTTCATTGGATTCTCAGTGATACGTTCATATCACACCGTGTCATTCAATTGTCTGTTAATTTCCTGAATGTAGTCGACTTTATTAATTAGTACTACATTCCCACCTTTCTCTGCCTCCCTAATAGCCAACAAAAGATCAGATTTTAGGGAATGTAATGCTTTACTCTCCATTTGGGTCAGATTGTCATTGCTAAATTTAAAGGTGTTACTCTTATCTAGACGCCTATACATGTCATAAGTCACTCTAGTGCGGAAAAGGTCAATGTTGGGATGTGTTCCAATGGGCCCAAACTTTGAAACTGGTTTAAGTCCACTATTGACCTGTGTATCTTCCTCAATACCCAAATTGTATCTTAAACTGTTTATGTCCACAGTAGTATCATCCGTAAGTGACATGAGCAGTTGCAAATCTTGTAAATCAGACACCGTATGAGACAGAATGGGCGGTGACTCGACTGCCAAACGGCTAGACATATGCATGGAGTTAAAATGGTCCTTCAATTTTAACAAGCGTGTACATTTAAATACATCAACAAAAATGTTGGTAGGATCGCCCATTTGTGTTGGACAAAAGCCCAATCCTTTGCTAAGAACTCCATATTCCTCTTTATTAAGTACATGATCAGATAAATTAACAATCACTACTTGTTCTTGCTCTAAAGTCTGGTCAATGGTTGATGTTACAATATAACCATCAGCATTTGTCGGATTACATATAGTTTTTCTTGGAGCGTGTTTGTACCCCCTGAGAGTCTAAACCTGTGCTTTTGTTTCCATCTCTTACCCCCCCTTCTGGTCTTTCCACTCTTTCTTTTCGTACAAATTTGTTTCATAATCTTAACCTTCCCATCTCCACTAAAAAAGGAGATGGATTGCGAACTGGTGGTGCCGATGTCGATGCTGCACTGGATGTTGTGCTTTCAAAAGAACCCACAGAACTTAAGCTGGCTGAATCAGTATCCGATGTTTCAATCCGTGTTCTCTTACTGGCCACAGGTGTTTTTAAATTATCGTATTTCTGTGCAAACGTATAAATAAGACCTTCTCTGTAGTCAATCTCATCCCGTTTGATTTTGCGAAGTTTCCTATCACGCAAGGATATTTGGTATTCATCCATTACTTTATCCAAGATCTCATAATTTCTCTTAATGGCATCTTTCAGATTCATATCATCAATACTTTTCTCCAATTTATCAACCTCTGCTTGTAATTTAGAGGTTTTTTTTCTCAGAATGTTAGATCAAGATGTGCATCATCGTAAACGGGCACTCTGCAAATTGTCTTCCCGCTCAGTCAAGGATTCCTCATTCAGAACCTCAAATGTGGGAAAGATAAGAATTCTTAGGCCTCTTGGAATTCTTTTATTTTCAATATATTTTTGTAATGTGATGCCGTCTCACCATCTGGCCATCTCCTGTTTCTTCAATCTCTCTAGTTTCAGAAATTTGAATTTTAAACCTTCTTGACCTGTAGTAATACTATCACTTCCGTTCTGTACAGTTTGATTACAAAAAAGGTCCCTCGCCATTTCTTCACGTTTGTCCTTGAATCAAGACATTTTAGTGAAAACACAAGGACAAATATTTCACTTATAAGTGGTAAGACAGTGCAAAGCAAGAAAAAAAACCTCAAAATGAACTGCTACTGAATTGGTGGCAGGTTAAAACTTTACGAATGCACCTGTCTTGGACTGCTATAAATATATTAAAACTCTGTGAACTGTATTGTCGCCCAATATCTATGGCTATACCTGTGCACAAATCACGGCACCTGCCACCAAGGGGGCAATCCTGAAAGGATTACATGCAAAAAGATATGGATCATGCACCACTGGGCAAAGTCAGTAAAGTCCAGTAACACAATGTTGTCTTTTAAACATCTTCATTTTTTATTTTTGCTTTTCCTTGAACAAACGAGCAATCAGCCAACACGTTTCGTCCTATACAAGAGGACTTCTTCAGGGCTGAAATGTAACATAAAAAGAATGTATATATCACACCAGGACAGATAGGACACAGTAAATACAAAACAAATTTAACAGCAAAAAAGAAAATATACAAGAACATACAAAAAAAATCACCTCTAATGCACATACTTATGATCATAAATAATTCATAATCATAAGAGACAAGGGACACATGCTACCAGGAATGTTATTCACACATATAATCGATAGAGACATATATATTGATATATCACATGACACATATTACTAATGTTTACAAAGAAAAAATACAAAAACAAAATATAAACGCCATTTTAAAAAATAAAGTATATAGTCTACATAGTTCTAAAGATTTTTTTAATATCGCCATCATTTTATAATTTTTAACAATATATTTATTGAAAAGAAAAAATAATAATAATAAAAAAAATTATATATAGAGAAACAAATATGATATTGAACACGTCATACCTTATATTTGCATGGTCTTTAAATTGATTGTCTTTCCATATTATTGGAATTAAATGTCCAACCTATTGTTACTAAAAAGAATGACAACACTATGTAATATCCCACGGATTGAAAAACGATTAACTACCAAAATGATCGACTACCCACACATACATTTAATATTTTCAAATTTTTCAAAAGATGGAGAATTTAAAAAGAGGTCAACAAACTCCATAAACAAATAGCCCTACATAAATGGCCAAAAATGCCACAAAGAAAGACCACCAAAAGAACCCATAGTATAATTTCAAAAAGACACAAGAAATTGCGCTCTAAAGATAATAACCAAAGCTTCTAAGGATAAATATATAAATATAGCTATTTCTATTTTACAAAAAAACACAGCTCATAAACCATAACCCCACAAACCTACAAGTGCTTAGACAAAAAACATATATTTATAAATTCTAACACCACACATATACTAATATACTATTGATTCGTGTTATTACTACAAAACAATCCCAATAAGAGAGGAAATTAATAAACATAATACAAAACAGCATTCCACAGGATGACATTTACAAAGATAAGGCATTTTTTGCGGTATATTTAAATTTAAATGCCTAGTCATTGATAATTCTGCCTGAAAGGTCCGTGAAGCACATCAAATTACAATCAGTTGGTAACCGCTTACCCCATAATGTAAGGGTTACTGGGCTTTTTTCAGCACTGAGTTTCCTCTAGATCCCTATATTTTAAGGGATGTTTTACCACTCTATAAAATGTATGAAATTGTAATATTCTCACACACAAAAGAACATGCATGTAGATACAAACCATTCATCAGGAATTTCCCTATGTTTGTCTGGAACTAAAAGAAAGATAAATTAGACCGTTTCTTGATCCTGGAAAGCTTAATGATAAGGTAGACATACAAGAATACTCATTTTTTCTTTCTACAGTGTTTGAGTACAGGGTCGTCTATAACACTGTATTTTTTATAAAGACAGAAAAGTGCTCCCATGGATATTGCGCGCCAAAGCAGCTAAGATGTCCACTCGGTAACAACGCTCCTGAGAAGCGAGGACATTTCATGATTGAAGGAGGACATTTTTGACAGCTGACCCATTTGTTCTTCAAAATATGATGTGTGAAAGTGCAGGGGGCAGTATGGTGAGTTTTTTAATCTCTTTAACTCTGGTATTTCACAGAGTTTAATTCTTTCAATCTACTGCTCCCTTTCTCAGAAGAATGCCGCTGCCATTTTAAGAACAAATAATATTTTTATTCCCCAATTTTATCTTTGCTACGTTCTATTTTATCTACTATTATTTTACTGAAGTGGGGAACTTTATGCTTTTTTGACATTTTTGGATGTAGTTTGTGAGGTTGTTTTAGACAATTTATTCTCAGTATTCTCAGATAACTTTGAGTATTCGTCCTTTGAGGTGACCTAATTGACTGTACAGGAACATCAACTAAAATACTGTATTAAATATACACAGCATTGCTAAAATGGAAAATCCTCATACTTCAAAAATATCTGTATCCTCTGTTTCTAATTCTAATGGTCGTGAAGACTCCAGGGGCAACAAAAGAGCTAAAAAAAAACATCCCCTCCAATTAAGTCTCCATTGTCTCTCACATTGGACGACATTATGGATGAACTTAAGTTAATGATGAATTTTGTTGAAGAGACAAATATTGCGTTACAATGAATTGAAGAGAAATGGTCACGTCTGGATTCTAGACTTTCTGAGGTAGAACAGACGATCAGCAACGTACAAGATGCTACTGTTAAAGTCGATAATCTGACTAAAGAAGTCATACTACTTAAAAAACAAAAAGAAGACTTGGAAAATTGTAACCGGCGAAATAACCTTTGTATTTATGGCATTCCGGAAGGCTCAGAAGGCCAAGATTTGATAACATTTTTGCAAACTAACATTCCAAAGATTGTTGGTCTACAGAATACCACGGTCCTTAACATTCAGCGAACTCATCGTATAGGTCCTCCTTCTAGATCTAAACCAAGAGGAATTATCACCTTCTTTCTACAATACTCTGGTTTAGTGACAGTTTTAACTGCCGCTAAACAACGTAAACAAATGTTGTGGTCAGGCCAAAAGAAATTCTTTAGTCAGGATGTGGCCACGGCGACAGCTAACAGAAGGAAATAATTTCTGGATCTCCAACCAGCTTTAAGGTCTATGAATGCTAGATTTGGCCTTATTCACCCTTGTTTCTTTAATGTACCCTCAAGGACAAAACAACTACTTTTGACAATCCCTCAGATTTGAGACAGTACATATATACTCACAAAGGGGACGCAATGGAACTCAGCAAGACTTGATTAGTTAATATGGGTTTCTTAACTTTTCTATTTTTTCTTCACAGGTATTGAAAATGCTGAAATGTCAAGTTGAAAAAATCCCCTTTCCAAATGTGTCTATATTCTTGTTTACCTCGACATCATAGTGTTCTTTCCCATGTTGGTAAGTCACATTGTCATTTGTTCATTTTGTAATGTATTTATTCTGTTTTAATGTCTCTCCTCCCTCTTGCCATCTAATTATGTTCATTCCTCGGGGGTACTGTTGCTGACTGGCCTCTAATTTTCTTGCTCCTCCCTTTCTCCCATAAAAAACATATTTCTTCTTTTCAAGACAATTATGGATTTTCGTCATCTTTATTTTTCTTTTATCAATGGGGTGCTTTTGCTACCTCTTTACTTCTCTTTCTCTCTTGTATTTTTTTCTTCTTCCTCTGTCTCTCCTTCTTCTTTTATTATTTTTTTTTACCTTACAATGCAATGTTGGCATCAAGAAGCAACCTCATTTCGATATGTGTTCATAAATTTCCTTTCCACCTTATTCTACGATTCACATGTTGTCTGTTGTATTTTAGATTTAGTTATGGTTCTGTTGTCTAAATGTCTCCCACTATTTAAATGACCAGTCTTCGTATTATTTCATGGAATGTTAAGGGTTTACGTAATCTGGTTAAAAACAAAGAGTGCTCCAACATCTCTCTAGACTGAATTGTCAGGTTGCTCTTGTACAAGAAACACATCTTAAGGAGCTGGACTTTAAAAGTCTAAATAGAAACTGGGTTGGTCATGTTTTTGGTTCCTCTGCAGTACATAACAAGAATGGGTTAATAATTTTGCATCATAAATCCTTACAATTACAGGTTATAGAAGAGATTAAGGATGTTCTAGCCAGATACATTTTACTGACAGTTAAAATTAATGGTGTACTATTTTCCATTTGAAAGGTTTATGGTCTAGCTGGTTTAGAGCCTCAATTTTGGGTTAATTTTTCTTCTTTATTACTATCTTGCATTTCTGAAAATCTTGTGGTAGAAGGTGATTGCAACCAACTTATGGATCTTTTTGTAGATTGTCGCTCTCAAACTCATTACATTCCTAATAAAATGCAAAAAGCATTTCATAAAGCAATTTCCTCCAGAGGTTTACGTGATATATGGATAACTGCTCATCCAGATGTATCAGGATTTACATTTTATTCTTCAGTACATCACTCATAATCTAGAACAGACTATATATTTGCTACACAAAATATTCTACAATCAATTTCACATGCTGATATTGGGTCTATTCTTAGATCAGATCAGGCCCGGTTATTATTGATTTGAACTCTCCAGGTAATTCACCCTTTTCTAATCGCTGGAGGTTTAATAATACTTTATTGCAAGATCATTTATTTATTGATCAATTTATTATGTTTTCTAAATACTTTTTTATGCACAATTTACCTTCCGATACTTAGATGAATTTTACATGGGATGCCTTTAAAGCTACTGCTAGAGGCTTTATTATAGATTATGTTGCCACGAAAAAGAAAGCACATTCTAAAGTTTGCTCTCAATTGCTTGCACAAATTAAGTGTCTTGAGCATGAATATTTCTCCTCTAACAAACCAGATACTTTATCCAGGCTGATTGATGCTAAATTACAATACAATAAGCAATCTTTGGACCGTGCATGTGGTACTCTACTCAAAATAAATTCCAAATTTTATGGGGGGGGGAATAAAGTGGTAAACTATTGTCTAATTATTTAAAGATTAAAAACCAAAAGACAAAAATTACTGTTATCACAGACACATTTGGAAACAGATACACTAGTGACTCAAAAATCCTGGAATGTTTTACTGACTACTGTACCACATTATATACTCCCGAAAGTACTCCTAATATAACTGAAGTTGATACCTTCTTTCAATCTATTCCTCTGACATACAAAGTAGATCTGTCTCCGTTAGACTCTGAACTATCTGAGATAGAAATTAAAAATGCCATTACCAAACTTCCAAAAGATAAGGCCCCCGGCCCTGATGGCTTTTCAATAGAATTGTATTCAACATTTGCATCTATTTTAGTTCCAAAGTTATTAACACTTATATAATATTTCATATCACAAGATCAACCAAAGGCCACTTTTTCTGAAGCTATGTTGTGCTTGATTCCTAAAAGGATGAAGATTTATCCAAATGTCATAATTATAGACCTATATCCCTTATCAATGTTGATTGTAAAATCTTTGCAAAAGTTTTTGCCATACGGATTCATCATTTTATCCCAGATTTAATAGGCATTCATCAGTTAGGTTTTGTTAAGGGGCGATACATATTGGATAATTCTAGAACTTTTCTCAATATTATCGATCTTGCTTCTAAGTCTAGGGACCCTATAGCTGCTATTAATCTAGATGCTGCAAAGGCCTTTGATCGAGTTTGTTGGGATTTTATGTTTGGAGCATTAAAATAGCACAGTTTTAGTCCTCATATTATTAAACTTATCAGTATTTTATACTCCTCACCCTCTACATCTATTTTAGTCAATGGTAAACAATCCCATTACTTCCCCCTACACAAAGGTACTAGACAAGGTTGTCCTCTATTACCTCTTTTATTTATATTAGCCCTTGAGCCCCTTTTAGAGAAAATACGTAGGTCATCTGATTTTTATTGCTTTAAGCATAAAGATATAGAGATTAAATGCACAGCATATGCTGATGATATTTTGCTTTTTATCTCTAATCCTCAAAAAACTATTCCAGATTTGTTTTGCTTATTATGAGAATACTCAAGTGCCTCAGGGTATAAGCTTAATGTACAGAAATCAGATGTTTTGCCATTAAATGCTATTGTTTACTCAACATGTTTAACCACTTAGCTGCTGGGCCTTTTCCCCCCCAGTGCTGAGCCCTTTTTTGGCTATTTGGGGTAGTTCGCGCTTAGGGCTTCATAACTTTTTGTCCACATAAGCTAACCATGCCAAATTTGCGTCCTTTTTTTCCAACATCCTAGGGATTCTAATGGTACCCAGAGTTTGTGGTTTACCCTGGAGGAGACCAAGAAAATAGCCAAAATACAGTGAAAATTTAGTTTTTTCCAAAAAAATGAGAAAAAAGGGCCGCCGAAGAAGGCTTGTGGTTTTTTCCCTGAAAATGCCATCAACAAAGGGTTTCTGGTGCTGAAATCACTATCTTCCCACCTTTCAGGAACGGGCAGACTTGAATCAGAAAACCACATTTTCCAACACAAATTTGGCATTTTACTGGGACATACCCCATTTTTACTATTTTTGGTGCTTTCAACCTCCTTCCAGTTAGTGACAGGAATGGGTGTGAAACCAATGCTGGATCCCGGAAAGCTAAACATTTCTGAAAACTAGACAAAATTCTGAATTCAGCAAGGGGTCATTTGTGTAGATCCTACAAGGTTTTCCTACAGAAAATAACAGCTGAAATAAAAAAATATTGAAATTGAGCTGAAAACAACAGCCATTTTTCTTTATGTTTTACTCTGTAACTTTTTCCTGCGATGTCAGATTTCTGAAAGCAATATACCGTTTTGTCTGCTGGACTCTTCTGGTTGCGGGGATATAAAGGGCTTATAGGTTCATCAAGAACCCTAGGTACACAGAGCCAATAAATGAGGTGCACCCTGCAGTTGGTTTTCATTCTATACTGGGTATACAGCAATTCATTTGCTGAAATATGAGGAGTGAAAAAGAGGTATCAAGAAAACCTTTGCATTTCCAAAATGGGATCAAGATAAGGTTTTGAGGAGCAGTGGTTATTTGCACATCTTTGAATTCCGAGGTGCCCATACTAGCATGTGAATTGCAGGGCATTTCTCAAATAGACGTCTTTTTTACACACTCTCTTATATTTGGAAGGAAAAAATGTAGAGAAAGATAAGGGGCAATAACACTTGTTTTGCTATTCTATGTTCCCCCAAGTCTCCCGATAAAAATGATACCTCACTTGTGTGGGTAGGCCTAGCGCCCGCGACAGGAAATGCCCCAAAACACAACGTGGACACATCCCATTTTTTCACAAAATACAGAGCTGTTTTTTTGCAAAGTGCCTACCTGTAGATTATGGCCTCTAGCTCAGCCGGCACATAGGGAAACCTACCAAACCTGTACATTTTTGAAAACTAGAGACCTAGGGGAATCCAAGATGGGGTGACTCGCGGGGCTCTGACCAGGTTCTGTTACCCAGAATCCTTTGCAAACCTCAAAAAGTGGCTAAAAAAACAAGTTTTCCTCACATTTCGGTGACAGAAAGTTCTGGAATCTGAGAGGAGCCTCAAATTTCCTTCCACCCAGCGTCCCCCCAAGTCTCCCGATAAAAATGATACCTCACTTGTGTGGGTAGGCCTAGCGCCCGCGACAGGAAATGCCCCAAAACACAACGTGGACACATCACAGAAAACAGAGCTGTTTTTTGCAAAGTGCCTACCTGTAGATTTTGGCCTCTAGCTCAGCTGGCACCTAGGGAAACCTACCAAACCTGTACATTTTTGAAAACTAGAGACCTAGGGGAATCCAAGATGGGGTGACTCGCGGGGCTCTGACCAGGTTCTGTTACCCAGAATCCTTTGCAAACCTCAAAAAGTGGCTAAAAAAACAAGTTTTCCTCACATTTCGGTGACAGAAAGTTCTGGAATCGGAGAGGAGCCTCAAATTTCCTTCCACCCAGCGTCCCCCCAAGTCTCCCGATAAAAATGATACCTCACTTGTGTGGGTAGGCCTAGCGCCCGCGACAGGAAATGCCCCAAAACACAACGTGGACACATCACAGAAAACAGAGCTGTTTTTTGCAAAGTGCCTACCTGTAGATTTTGGCCTCTAGCTCAGCCGGCACCTAGGGAAACCTACCAAACCTGTACATTTTTGAAAACTAGAGACCTAGGGGAATCCAAGATGGGGTGACTCGCGGGGCTCTGACCAGGTTCTGTTACCCAGAATCCTTTGCAAACCTCAAAAAGTGGCTAAAAAAACAAGTTTTCCTCACATTTCGGTGACAGAAAGTTCTGGAATCTGAGAGGAGCCTCAAATTTCCTTCCACCCAGCGTCCCGCCAAGTCTCCCGATAAAAATGATACCTCACTTGTGTGGGTAGGCCTAGCGCCCGCGACAGGAAATGCCCCAAAACACAACGTGGACATATCACAGAAAACAGAGCTGTTTTTTGCAAAGTGCCTACCTGTAGATTTTGGCCTCTAGCTCAGCCGGCACCTAGGGAAACCTACCAAACCTGTACATTTTTGAAAACTAGAGACCTAGGGGAATCCAAGATCGGGTGACTCGCGGGGCTCTGACCAGGTTCTGTTACCCAGAATCCTTTGCAAACCTCAAAAAGTGGCTAAAAAAACAAGTTTTCCTCACATTTCGGTGACAGAAAGTTCTGGAATCGGAGAGGAGCCTCAAATTTCCTTCCACCCAGCGTCCCCCCAAGTCTCCCGATAAAAATGATACCTCACTTGTGTGGGTAGGCCTAGCGCCCGCGACAGGAAATGCCCCAAAACACAACGTGGACACATCACAGAAAACAGAGCTGTTTTTTGCAAAGTGCCTACCTGTAGATTTTGGCCTCTAGCTCAGCCGGCACCTAGGGAAACCTACCAAACCTGTACATTTTTGAAAACTAGAGACCTAGGGGAATCCAAGATGGGGTGACTCGCGGGGCTCTGACCAGGTTCTGTTACCCAGAATCCTTTGCAAACCTCAAAAAGTGGCTAAAAAAACAAGTTTTCCTCACATTTCGGTGACAGAAAGTTCTGGAATCTGAGAGGAGCCTCAAATTTCCTTCCACCCAGCGTCCCGCCAAGTCTCCCGATAAAAATGATACCTCACTTGTGTGGGTAGGCCTAGCGCCCGCGACAGGAAATGCCCCAAAACACAACGTGGACACATCACAGAAAACAGAGCTGTTTTTTGCAAAGTGCCTACCTGTAGATTTTGGCCTCTAGCTCAGCCGGCACCTAGGGAAACCTACCAAACCTGTACATTTTTGAAAACTAGAGACCTAGGGGAATCCAAGATGGGGTGACTCGCGGGGCTCTGACCAGGTTCTGTTACCCAGAATCCTTTGCAAACCTCAAAAAGTGGCTAAAAAAACAAGTTTTCCTCACATTTCGGTGACAGAAAGTTCTGGAATCTGAGAGGAGCCTCAAATTTCCTTCAACCCAGCGTCCCGCCAAGTCTCCCGATAAAAATGATACCTCACTTGTGTGGGTAGGCCTAGCGCCCGCGACAGGAAATGCCCCAAAACACAACGTGGACACATCACAGAAAACAGAGCTGTTTTTTGCAAAGTGCCTACCTGTAGATTTTGGCCTCTAGCTCAGCCGGCACCTAGGGAAACCTACCAAACCTGTACATTTTTGAAAACTAGAGACCTAGGGGAATCCAAGATCGGGTGACTCGCGGGGCTCTGACCAGGTTCTGTTACCCAGAATCCTTTGCAAACCTCAAAAAGTGGCTAAAAAAACAAGTTTTCCTCACATTTCGGTGACAGAAAGTTCTGGAATCGGAGAGGAGCCTCAAATTTCCTTCCACCCAGCGTCCCCCCAAGTCTCCCGATAAAAATGATACCTCACTTGTGTGGGTAGGCCTAGCGCCCGCGACAGGAAATGCCCCAAAACACAACGTGGACACATCACAGAAAACAGAGCTGTTTTTTGCAAAGTGCCTACCTGTAGATTTTGGCCTCTAGCTCAGCCGGCACCTAGGGAAACCTACCAAACCTGTACATTTTTTAAAACTAGAGACCTAGGGGAATCCAAGATCGGGCGACTCGCGGGGCTCTGACCAGGTTCTGTTACCCAGAATCCTTTGCAAACCTCAAAAAGTGGCTAAAAAAACAAGTTTTCCTCACATTTCGGTGACAGAAAGTTCTGGAATCGGAGAGGAGCCTCAAATTTCCTTCCACCCAGCGTCCCCCCAAGTCTCCCGATAAAAATGATACCTCACTTGTGTGGGTAGGCCTAGCGCCCGCGACAGGAAATGCCCCAAAACACAACGTGGACACATCACAGAAAACAGAGCTGTTTTTTGCAAAGTGCCTACCTGTAGATTTTGGCCTCTAGCTCAGCCGGCACCTAGGGAAACCTACCAAACCTGTACATTTTTGAAAACTAGAGACCTAGGGGAATCCAAGATGGGGTGACTCGCGGGGCTCTGACCAGGTTCTGTTACCCAGAATCCTTTGCAAACCTCAAAAAGTGGCTAAAAAAACAAGTTTTCCTCACATTTCGGTGACAGAAAGTTCTGGAATCTGAGAGGAGCCTCAAATTTCCTTCCACCCAGCGTCCCGCCAAGTCTCCCGATAAAAATGATACCTCACTTGTGTGGGTAGGCCTAGCGCCCGCGACAGGAAATGCCCCAAAACACAACGTGGACACATCACAGAAAACAGAGCTGTTTTTTGCAAAGTGCCTACCTGTAGATTTTGGCCTCTAGCTCAGCCGGCACCTAGGGAAACCTACCAAACCTGTACATTTTTGAAAACTAGAGACCTAGGGGAATCCAAGATGGGGTGACTCGCGGGGCTCTGACAAGGTTCTGTTACCCAGAATCCTTTGCAAACCTCAAAAAGTGGCTAAAAAAACAAGTTTTCCTCACATTTCGGTGACAGAAAGTTCTGGAATCTGAGAGGAGCCTCAAATTTCCTTCCACCCAGCGTCCCGCCAAGTCTCCCGATAAAAATGATACCTCACTTGTGTGGGTAGGCCTAGCGCCCGCGACAGGAAATGCCCCAAAACACAACGTGGACACATCACAGAAAACAGAGCTGTTTTTTGCAAAGTGCCTACCTGTAGATTTTGGCCTCTAGCTCAGCCGGCACCTAGGGAAACCTACCAAACCTGTACATTTTTGAAAACTAGAGACCTAGGGGAATCAAAGATCGGGTGACTCGCGGGGCTCTGACCAGGTTCTGTTACCCAGAATCCTTTGCAAACCTCAAAAAGTGGCTAAAAAAACAAGTTTTCCTCACATTTCGGTGACAGAAAGTTCTGGAATCGGAGAGGAGCCTCAAATTTCCTTCCACCCAGCGTCCCCCCAAGTCTCCCGATAAAAATGATACCTCACTTGTGTGGGTAGGCCTAGCGCCCGCGACAGGAAATGCCCCAAAACACAACGTGGACACATCACAGAAAACAGAGCTGTTTTTTGCAAAGTGCCTACCTGTAGATTTTGGCCTCTAGCTCAGCCGGCACCTAGGGAAACCTACCAAACCTGTACATTTTTGAAAACTAGAGACCTAGGGGAATCCAAGATGGGGTGACTTGCGGGGCTCTGACCAGGTTCTGTTACCCAGAATCCTTTGCAAACCTCAAAAAGTGGCTAAAAAAACAAGTTTTCCTCACATTTCGGTGACAGAAAGTTCTAGAATCTGAGAGGAGCCTCAAATTTCCTTCCACCCAGCGTTCCCCCAAGTCTCCCGATAAAAATGATACCTCACTTGTGTGGGTAGGCCTAGCGCCCGTGACAGGAAATGCCCCAAAACACAACGTGGACACATCACAGAAAACAGAGCTGTTTTTTGCAAAGTGCTTACCTGTAGATTTTGGCCTCTAGCTCAGCCGGCACCTAGGGAAACCTACCAAACCTGTGCATTTCTGAAAACTAGAGACCTAGGGGAATCCAAGGAGGGGTGACTTGCGGGGCTCGGACCAAGTTCTGTTACCCAGAATCCTTTGCAAACCTCAAAAAGTGGCTAAAAAAACAAGTTTTCCTCACATTTCGATGACAGAAAGTTCTGGAATCTGAGAGGAGCCACAAATTTCCTTCCACCCAGCCTTCCCCCAAGCCTCCCGATAAAAATGATACCTCACTTGTGTGGTTAGGCCTGGTGCCTGCGACAGGAATAGATCACACAACGGTCAATGTTGGTCCTTACGTGAGGCAGCTGTTGACCCTGGGGTGATCCATTCCTGACACAGACACTAGGTGTAGGCACTCAAGTGGGGTAGTGTTTTTATCAGGACAGGTGAGGAGTCACTGGGTGGTAGGAATATTGTGGATCCCAGCATATTCCTGTAGTTTGTGTGACAGAAATGCGAGAAAAATTGAGTTTTTTTTCAACATTTCAGCTTTGCAGGGTATTCTGGGTAAGAAAACTTTGGGGAAGCCACACAAGTCACACCTCTGTGGACTCCCCCGAATGTCTAGTTTCCAGAAATGTTTGGGTTTAGTGTGTTTCTCTATATGGCTGCCGAATCCAGGACCAAAAACACAGGTGCCTGCCTTACAAAACCAGTTTGTTTTGCCATGGATAATTTTTATGTCTCCACAATATGATTTGGGTGGTGGAATTTGGGGCTGAACTAAATTGGGGAGCTCCCAAGAGAGCACTCTCTCTTTGCTTGCCGCCGCATTCACCTGCTCTCTGGGTTGGCCTAACCCACTATTACCCAGTTGGACAAACAGCTTGCGAAGGGACAGCAGGACTGTCCTCATCACCTCCCTCATAATGTACTGGAAGAGGAGTTATCGAATGGGACTCCTCTGACTGAAAAATCACTCCCAGAGTCTGCGCCATTGTCCTATCCCTCAGATGCTGTCTCAGTATCTGATGTCTCAGTCTCTGATCCTATGTCAGAGCGGTCCTCTATAACCCGAGTGCAGGCAGCAGTCATCCATCAAGATGCCATCTCTGCTATTGGCTAAACTGTTGCTCTAAAACACTAGCCTACGTAGACAGTCACAAAATCGATGGTGTGTGAGATACGTGCAACAGTAGAGGCCACCTTACCTGCGCTTCTTCCCTCAATCAGCACGTACTTTCAAGACACTCAAAAAACACCTTGTCACATACCATTCGTCACAGTCTTTAGCACCTCCTGCGCCCAGTCCAACAATCATTATTGGTGCTCCCACTCCCTCCTCCTCGGATTCCCTCATTACCACCCAGCAAAAGTGCCCTTCATCTCTCCATAGACTTTGCTAATGTACTCAGCTATTTACATAAAATACAGATTTGCTCTTTGCAGTAGGCATATAAACCTTCTGCGCTTCTTTATGGCACTAAAACTGCCACTAGACAAGTCGGACCCTTTTCCCCCCAGGGAAACCACACACATATTGACAAAAGTGATATATATATGACAGCCAATCACCTGAAACTCAACTCAAGCAAAACCGAAATAATCCTCTTTGGCCCACACAAAAACACCTGGGACCCCTCATGGTGGCCCACCACGCTAGGCCCTGCACCCACCCCCGCC
Organism: Pleurodeles waltl; assembly: GCF_031143425.1. Lineage (NCBI taxonomy): Eukaryota > Metazoa > Chordata > Amphibia > Caudata > Salamandridae > Pleurodeles > Pleurodeles waltl. The sequence goes on from NC_090447.1 coordinate 785,596,460, forward strand.
AACCACGCACGCAACCTCAGCATCATCCTAGACTCCTCCCTCTCGATGACCCAACAAATCAACGCTCTCACCTCCTCATGCTTCAACACACTCCGTATACTGAAAAACATTCAAATGGATCCCCACAGAGACCAGAAAAACTGTCACTCACGCACACATCAGCAGCAGGCTTGATTACGGAAACGCCCTCTACGCCGGCACCACTCTAAAACTCAAGCGCAAACTACACGCATCTAGAACTCAGCAGCACGACTCATCCTCGACCTCCGCCGACACGAACACATCTCTCCACACCTCAAATCCCTCCACTGGCTCCCCATTGACAAAAGGATCACCTTCAAGATCCTCATCCTCGCACACAAATCACTCCACAACACAGGCCCTGCCTACCTCAACGAGAGTCACCTTCCACACCCCCACACGAAACGTCCGCTCAGCTGACCTCTCTCTCGCCTCTGTCCCCCGCATCAAACACACCACCACCGGGGGCAGATCCTTCTCCTACCTTGCACCCAAAACCTGGAACGCCCTCACAACCCACCTTCGCAAGACCCAAAACCTACTTCTTTTCAGGAAGGGCCTCAAAACCTGGCTTTTCGAACAGTGAACCTCCCAGCCCCTTTCCCTCCCCCCGCCCCCCCACAAGCGCCTTGAGACCCTCACAGGTGAGTAGCACACTTTATAAATCTCTTTGGTATATATAGATCTACCTCTATATATATATATATATCTATGTACATAGATATATCTATAGATATATCCATGTACATAGAAATATCTATCTACATAGATATATAAATATAGATCTATATATAGATCTATTTTTTTTAGTTGTTGTATGGTTTCCTTGGGGGCCAAAATGGCCCCCAGGGAAACCCTACAACATCTAAAAAAAAAATTGCCCCCACAGGGGGTCACCCTGCCCACGGGCGACCCCCTGTCATTTTATTTATTTTTTATTTTTATTTTTTTGAAAAAAAAACAATCCCCTGGGAGGGGGGCACGATCGCGCCTCCCCCCCCCCCCCCCCAGGGGGCACCTACCTTTTTTTTTTTAATTAATTATGCCCCCCGGGGGGCGGCCCGTTTTCCGAGGGGGCCGCCCCCCCAAAGTGAAATCCCTGGCGTCTAGTGGTGTTTCCTGGCCCCTGATCGCAGCTGTGCTGCGATCGGGGGCCAGGAAACACTTTGAGAAGGCCTCGTAAGAAAGGGGAGACTCTCCCCTTTCTTACGAGGCCTTCTCAAACTGTTTCTGGCCCCCGATCGCAGCTGTGCTGCGATCGGGGGGCCAGGAAACCTGAAAGTGGCCGACGCCCGCAACGAAGAGGTTAAAGATACTGGTTTTACTAGGAACTCCAAGCATATCAAATGCCTGGGCATATCCTACTCCAATTCAATTAAAGACACTATTCAAATTAATCTCAAAGAGGTTGAGTCAAAGATTTTGAAATTGCTCGACAGATGGAACCCTCTTTATTTAACCTGGTAGGGAAGATTGGCCACAATCAAAATTAAGTTGTTGCCCATTTAATTTTTTTATCTGTCTATGCTCCCAGTTAAACTTCCCTCTGATTTTAAAACTATAAATGCATTATTTATGATTTTTTTATGGAACAAACGTAAATCTTGTATATCTTCAATTAAATTACAAGAACCTAGAGATAATGCAGGTGTCACTTTTCCGTGCCTTAAAAGATAAAACAAATATGGTTGTCCTTCTCTCCTACTTTTCACTCTTTATGAAGTCAATTGGAACACTTGCAAACTACATCATTTAAGTTTACAGATGCAATTCGGCTTTTAAAAACCCCTAAATCCCTTCTCTCTCCAATAATCACTCATTCTATATCTATTGCCAAGCCATTACCTATTGCCTCTCACTCCTCGTATGAGAATCTAAAGCAAACTCCTATATGGTACAATAATGATATTAAATTTCATAATAGAACTCTAGCCTGGAAAGAATGGATGCATAAAGGCATTATAACTCTAGATCATTTAATCTTAGATAATGCTTTACTTGAATTTCATGATATTCAACAGACATTTCATATCTCTTCTTATCACACTGTGCAGTACCAAACTCTCTATTTTTCCTCACAAGTCCTGTAAGATCAAAGTCTAAAATAGAATTAGCATGGGAGCAGGATTTCAATCACAAGTTTCCTATATCTACATGGAAACAAATGTGGTCAAAACTCCATACAACATCCCGTTCAGCATCTACAACCCAAACATTATTTTATTTTTATAATAAGTTGTACTATTCTCCTATAGATCTTTATAAATTTAAACTTACTACAGACATCAAGTGATGGTCGTGCTCTAAAGAAAATAGCCATTATATGCACTTGTTTTTTACATGTTCACACTTTTTGGGAACAAGTATGGGATAAAACAATCTCCACTAATGTACCTTTCTGTATCTTACATATTTTTCTGGGTAGATATTTGGCATTCCCAATCCCTGCTTGGTACACTGGCTTATTTACTCATTGCTATTGCAGTACAAATTATAACTTCTAGTTAGAAAGATGCCACAAAAATATCTGTTGTAGCTTAGTGGAATGTGATCTAGTATAATCACAGAATGGATCAAGCAAATGCTAATACTACTCAACTGTTAATTAAAAGAGACAAGCTATGGCTTCCTCTCACCTCTCTTTCTTTCACAACACAAGACCTTTTATACTACCGTTAACACTGTTTTAGAACCTCCTTGAATGTCTTTTTTAGAATTAATGATTGCTTTATTGTGAACATGTGATTTTCATTTTACACTGTTTTAACTTTTCTTTTCCTTTTCTTCTGTCTCTTCTCTTTTTTTCTTTACTAAAACATAACAAAGATGCTAGTATTCTGTGGTACAATATTCTATTCCGGTTGTGTATATAAATTGTTTTTATGGTTACAATATATGTATCTTATCGTACTAAAGTATGCTAACTTATTCAATAAAGCATTATTAAACAAAAAAGAAAAGTGCTCCCATAAGTGTGTATTCACTGCTACGTTTGGTACAGTGGTAGTGATTCACTAATGCATATGACTTTATGCATGCACACTGTATCAGATGAAGAAGGAACACTGTGTAACACTACACAAGTGTGTGCAACTATTTGTAGAATGGATACATTTATCTATCTAATATCACCGATAAAATTGATTGTAGTTCAAAACATCTGACGGCCACCAATATTAAAAAATATAGACTCTCAAAATATTGAAGAAACATTAAAACATATATAAATTAACAAAAATATTGATAAGAAAATAACCATCAATCATGATATCATATTGAATATCAAATACAACATAATATACTTCAACACAAAATGAAAAAAATGAAGGGTATTATTCACAAAGGTAAGACTGCATATGATGATCTACTCGCATGTAGAGCTACACGTACACCTAGAAATAAATCTCTATTCGCTATTCACCATTTCTGAGTGGAGATTTACACCTCGCTGTAGACCTATGAATATTCACCCCCTCAAATGAGAGGTTTGAGCCTTCTATTATTGTATTTATGAGTTTAAAAGTGCGATTAGTAACTTTCCACCTAATTGAGAGATCTTGCCCCAAATGGCGGAGATCGCCTAATAATTTAAGGAAATGTGTTATGTTTATTATTAAAAAAATATAAATGCGAATAATTTTATTCAAATAACACTAACTGAGGATTAATTAAAGACAATATGAATGCACTACCCCCTAAAATTTACTGTGAATGAATTGCAATTTAATTTAGATATATTAATTGATATTTTAAATATTATTTTGTTGAATTATATTTTCAAAGTAAAAATTGCCCACCACCACTTTTATAATTGCTTAATTTGTATCAAACATGTGTATAGGTTATTTTCTTATTTAAAGTAAGTTACACATATAATTACATGCATTTAAAATGTAAATGCATTTCTAAATTGCTATATTAAATAATAAGAAAATGAAACATAATACATATTTCATATATATATTACAGATTGAAAGTGGCCACTCTCTAGTCATAAGTAGGGTTACAAGAGATAGGAATTCCTCAGATTTTTCACCATTAATAACTTTGCTTTCATTTGACGAATATCCACAAAACTTTCAAGACCTATTCCTTTTCGTACCTTGGTGGAGTATGGAAAGTTGTGCGATGATTGTTCAATGGGGGAACAAAGACAAAATGGGGGGTCCCATAATGGGTTCGGTCAACAATGCATTTTTCTCTAGACTTTGTACTCATATGTAGCAGCCAAACGCCTAGGAGGACTTCTATGAAATTCAGCAGCATTATACATTATGATGTGCAGATGATCCTTATAGGTTCTACTGGTAAGCAGGATAAGTACTTTTCAGGTTATGATGCATCAACATAGTGATATCTGTTGTTGCGTTTCTTTCATGAAATTTCATGAATTTTTGCAGTATTTCAAAGAAGTACTATGGTACCTAGCGATGACAAGTTAATATGTAATTAACTAATGACTTCTTTTACAAAGGGTAAAGACAGCCATGTTGTTTTTTAGGTATACTCTGTCCTGCCTTTCGGTAAACATTAGGTTTTATATTTCTCCCTTTCCTATTACTACTTTATTTAAGTGGTAATAGGTAGGGAAAAATATTTATCAGTTTTTGTATAGATAAAAAAATGGACAGAGTACTGCGGTACTGTGTTGGGAATACTGTTGTACTTAAAGCTATTTTTTTTAAAATTCAAAATACACTGGACATACTATAATTTACAAATACATTATATTACAGTGTATTTTCAATGTTTAACATATTTAAGTATTCCTAAAAATGTCTACAGAGTTCTGTGATAATACCTAAAAATGACCATGTTACTTACTTTTTTGGGGAAAAAAAGGGCAGTTCTCCATAAACTGCTGGAAAAATATACTGAAAATTATAAATACATTCCTCTAACATTTATCACCTGGTAATAGGTAGGGAACAAATATAAATACTAACACTATATATAAGGCTCTAATCCAGAATGCAGCAAAATTGTGCTTAAAGCTACTGTTGCATAAGTAATGCCTTTGATGTAACTCTGCAAGGGGTCCCCTCCCACCCACGGGTGATACTAGTGAACTCAGTTCAATACAACAGTACTGAGTGCAAAGGGCAAATCATTGTAGCCCTGCACGACAATATTCAATGTGTAATTGATGGAGAAATATTGCTTTTGGGTTACTTACAATCCCATAATAGGATCAGGGGCACTGTAGAAATAGCAACAACCTAACTTCGTTATTCATACAACCACATTCATTGTACTGAGAAGATTGAAATGCTTTCATGTTAAAAGTATTTATTACTAGAGAAATAATTTGTTTCTCAGTACATTTAAAACAACCACAAGAATATTTGACAACAGCCAGGAGACAAGTTACAAGTAATAAGAATTAAGGGCCAGATATACGACCATTTCATTTTGTGAGTCTCTAATTGCAATTGTTTGTGATTCGCAATTAGAGACTTTCAAAATGAAATGTACTAATGTGCCTCAGACACATTGAGGGATTCCCAATGGGGTCGCAAAAGACTAACCTCATCAATATTCATGAGGTAGGTCGCAATTTGCGATCACATTGGAATTGCTGTACTCACAGGGAAGGTGGCCATGTCTGTGACTTCTTTTTAAATAAAGCAGTATTTTTTTTTAATGTAGGCTGTTTTTCTTAAAGGAATCTGGGATGCATTTCAGACAAAAAAGGAAAGGTTTTCTTTCAATGTTTTCAAAGTAGGCCAGTGGTCAATGGGACAACTACCTGCTCTGAAAAAATATTTTTGCGTCCATTCATCAGAACTGGTGCATTGCTCCTGCTGCTCGAATCGTCAACACTGCATTGCTGATGAGAGATGCATCATCCTTAGAGTCTGACACATATTGACCCTGTACTCCGTGCCAACGCTTCGGTCCAACCCAGTGACGCATCACCTCAACACATAACATGCCTGATCTTCGATGTGGCCTCAACGCTGGGCAAGTTGGAACCAAAACAACAACTTGATCACCTCGATAATCAGCAAATCAGCTCCTCCTCTGCTCCACACATCGAGTCCTTGACATTGATGCTCTTCCATCCAAAGCACTTTTTCAGCGGGCCCTGCGTGGGTTTTGTAGGCGGCCTGCCCTCCATTGCAGTCTGCCTTAACCCTGGTCTAGCATAAACTCAAATAACCTTTTAGCTCTATTGACTCCTAAGCACTATTTTTGGTTTATTCTTTAAAAACTCATATCTCAACTTCTACAGATTGCATTTTTGTCATTTTGGTCTTGTTTTGCCAATACAAATATAATCTATTTTTCTAACCATGTGTGGAGTTCCTTTGTATGGTGTTTCCATGTTTTCATTGTGTTACTGTGTGCGAGTGTTGCACAAATACTTTACACATTGCCTTTTTAAGTTAAGCCTGCCTTCTCTCTGCTAGTTCACTAGATGGTGATCACAGGTTATCTCTAAGTGCGTATCTATCTTACCCTGACTAGAAGTGGTGTTTCCTGATTCTGCTGGGTGCATACTCTGACAACCAGGAACCCAATTTCTAACAAACACCTTAAAGTATGTTTAAAAAAAACCTCAAAAAGTCAATTAGAAGACCTCAGTTAGGGTGTAGTTGTAGCTACAAAACTAAACTAAAGAAACACTGTAATTTGCAAGTAATGGTTAGCATCGCAAGCCTTAACTCTCACAACAGCTATGCAAACTGTAGATTGCGCATCAAAAGCAATCCTTCTCTGCAAAATATTTATACCAAAAAAACATATAAAAGCACAACATTATTGTGTGAGAACAGGGCTGATTGGAGAGGCCCCCTAACTTTTTGCCCCCATTTTCCACTTTTTGCTGGTGTTTTCCTGACTTTGATGGTGCCCTGGGTACTGCTAACCAGTCCCAGGGCCTGTGCTCTGTGTAAAACCAGTATGCAAATTAGGCTAATTATAATTGGCAAAATGAACCTACCTATAAGTCCCTAGTATATGGTAGGGCATGGAGGTTTAGGGACCCCAGCATAGGTAGTGCCCCCATAGGTGCACTGCTGAGGTGCCCAGTGTCATTTTAAAGGCAGGCCTGCCTTGCTGGCTGCTTTTAAATTAAAGTGACATGCAAATTCGACTTTGGAATTAAAAGTAGTTCCAAAGTCTTAAACTACCTTATTTTTACATATAAGTCTCCCTTAAATTGTGCCCTATGTGCCCCTAGGGCTGGGTGCCATGTAACTATAAGCAGGGACCTTGTAAAAATAGTTTTATAAGCCCTGGTGAGGTAAAACAGCCAAATGTGTTTTTCCCTCATTGTAGTGAATGGCCTCCATAGGCTAGAATGGGGAGACTTTATTTTAATTTAAAAAATCTCCTTAAGTAACAGATACCAGAAGTTTGGTATCAAATTAATTGTTATAATAAATTCCACAACTTCCAGTTGTTGGATTTAATGTAACTTGTTCAGGTAAAGAGTTTTAAACTTTACCTGAAAAGTTGCCAACTTCAGCCTTGCAGTGTTTTTGCTGCTGTGCTCTGATTGGCCAGCCTCTGGCAGCCTTGCCAGGCTGCCTTGATGAGGTGCGAAGTGGCCTGGCTCAGCACAAAGAGGTGTGCCTGGGGGAGGAGATCTCCCCTCAGCAGATGGTGAGGCAGGAAGGGGGAGGGCTGCCAAACTGGTCTTCAAAGACAGAGAAGGACATTTGAACCAACCCAGCAACACCCTCACATCCTGCAAACCCAGACAATTAGATGCCCCTTTGATTAGATTCGGAGAGGGCAGGGGAGGGGGGTGTTTAGGATTTTTATCCACATCAGTGGGTGGGCTCAGCCAGATGTAACCTCCAAAAATCACTTTCAGCCATGATGTATTTTTGAGGAATGTTGCTCCCCGGGATTAATTTTTGCCACACTTCCCAGGAAGTGGTCATCACAGGGGGAAGGACCCTGCCCCTGATTGGAGAACCAGGACCCCCCTGTTTTTCACCCAGGAGCAAGGATAAAACTGGCAGACCTGCACCCACACCTCAGATCCCTATCAGATTCCAACAAGGAAGAACTACAGGAGAAGATGGACTACCCTGATGGACCCCTGACCTGCACCTGGGCACTGCACTCTGGAGGACTGCACCAGATGCACACTTGGGCTTCACCACTAACAGGGCTTTACCTGTCTTCTACTGCTTCAATAAGGGACTCCCTGTTTGCTAAAGGTACAAAGGAGCTGCCCAGAGACCCCTGTATCAAGCCCTGCAAGCAGAGCCCAGCTGACCAACAACTCAGAGCTTCTGGAACCTTGGATCAAGTTGTGGACACTTCAAGGACACAAAAAGGACCTCTGGAAGAAGATCCAGAAGTTTGGAGACGTTTGGAGCAAATCCATAAGTTGAAGAGGTGCATTGTGGGAGTTGTAGTCCCAGAGCCCAAGAGGCACACCAGAGCCTCCGAACCCTTGGCTGGTGCTGTGGACCACTTTCCTGAATCAAACACTTCTGAAAGTAAGTGTGACAGTGTTACCTTGTGGGTGGCCTGAACTCTGGACTTTGTTCCTTTCCAGTGTGAGCTTTTTGTAACCCTTTGAGTGCTAGTTGCCTCTATGAGCTAGAAAGCATTAATTCTTTAAAAATGTATATCTCCGGTTCCCATTATCTGATTTTATTCATTTTTGTGTCATTTTAAACTGTTTCCTGTGTTTTACTTAATTACTGTTTTGTGATATTTGAATGCTTTACACTCTGTCTCCTAAGTTAAGCCTTGTTGCTCGTTGCCAAGCTACCAAGGGTTGAGCTGGGTTTAAGTTACTGAGACCTAACTGGACCTTAGTGGAGGTTAGTGGCCTGTTGCTAAGTGTTGGTACTTACCTGCCCTTACCAATAACCCATTTTCCAAACATTATTGAATAACATCACACTTAAACGACTGAATAATACATTGAACATCCTCTCTTTCATAGAGTTAATGGTATTATGATAAGTAATCTTATCTGTAGGGCTATTTTCCCGTTGCACATTGATGAAGCAGAAAATGAAGGTTTTGATTTATTAACGCATAAACGTAGTGCTGAAATAATCATGTGTGACATTAACCGAACTAATAAAGATTGTACGGGGACAAAATGTGCCCTCAGAGTAGTTTGCCGACATTTATACGCGTGTTTTATATAACGTGGTGTATTAGAATTGCACTGATCCGACATAATCATAAACGTGTGCTACGATTTGCTCATTTGAAATGCCTTAGCTTAGCATTACTTTAGCGGAGGCTTTGGCCTAGTTGCCTGGTCTCACGGTTTAAATGTTCGTATTTTTTCACTGTGCTATTAAACGTGTATTTCTGCTTGAAGCTGTACTTTTCCACAGAGACTGTTCACATGCTTATCTTAAAGTTGGTGCCAGCATGGCATATTTTCTCTTAAATTCAAGGTCGGCTTGCAGGTGCGGACAATGGAGCCTCTGAGAGTAAGCTAATCGAGAAACAATGTTGCAACTTGTGTACCCATCTCCAAGGATAATGTATGCTTAAGTAAAAGCTTGAGAACTGTCGTTTTTGATTGGTCAATTTGAAGCTAACCTATGAACCCTCCAATGGAGACCCTAGAGGACTTGAACTGTTGTCTATAAAACCCAGGTGTACGAGAGGGGAGCTCTCTCTCTATCTTCGGACATCCCGCCATTTTGACTTCGTAGCTATTATGGCCCACTTTGCTGCGACGCCATTTTGAGAGACTTTGATGCTTTCTCTAATCGAGAGAAAGAGACTTTAATGATTCTTGCCCTAGAGACTTTAACTTTGATCTGCCCCTTTGCATGAAGTAGTAGCCTTACTTTGCCGCCGTGAGGCAATTGCCCCGTTCACCCCTGCCCCTCTGTTCCGTCCCATGCTGATCAAGAAACGATACCTGTGAGACGAAGAATTCATTGATTGCTGATTGGAATTGGTAATTATGAAAGGAAATTGTAAAATTGCATTGTGTTTCTTTTAGGTAACCAACTGCTGATTTTGATAAGGACCCTAGCTAGGAGTTTTCTAAATTGATGTTGCCAAATTTGTTTTGCATGAAGTCCCACATGCTGATGCTAATTTGAGGTTAGACGAGGATTCCATATGTCGCACGATGCAATTTGAGATCTTGTTATGCTGACTAAATGTACGCAATTAGCCCATTACAGATTATCGTATTAGTGCTTTGCATTGCCATTATCGAATGCCTTGTGATTCAAATGCTACATAGATTACACTTGTTTCGACGATATGGACAGCTATTAATGTTCATTTATGTTTATCATTTGGTGTTGAGACACATTTATATTGTGCTAGCTTTGTTAATATAGGGAAATAAATTCACTAACTTTGCAATAAACTGGTGTGGTTATTCCTGGCTGAAAGGTCAGGGTTCGCCGAAATGTATTCTGGATTAATTGTTAAGTGTTATGTCGTTCAAGGTGTTGCTTATGTTCGTTATTGATTATCGATAAGAGGTGATTGATCGATTAAGAGTACAGAGAGTTCCCACTTAGTCAAAAGATTCATCGACCTAAAGAGCATCCGAACGCAGGTAAATTGTTACCACGTTCCGCTCTAACAGTAGATGGTAGCAGAGGACGGTTTCGTCTTTTGGGACCCTGTACTATTAAAGTACATGGTGTCGAACTAACGGTTACGCAATTTTTAGACCCCATTCGAAAAGTTGAATTAGATTTTTCTTGGATAAAACGATTGACAAGATGATGATGGGCTAGGTCCACCGCGACTTTACCGGGATCTCGAAGCTTGCGAATGGAGAGAAAGGAGATGTGGAATCAGCGTTGGCGGTACTAGTGATGGTATGAGTGAAGTTAGGGTTTTGCGCTTGCACAGCTTATTGCCGCAGAGTGTGTGAAAAGGTTGCGAGGGTTTTCTTTTAAGGATAGCGGAGGTGCGACTCCGAGTGTAGAGTTAAGAAGTCGTCGAACTTCATAGAGATAGCGGAGGTGCGGCTCCGAGTGTGAGAGTAGGGAAGTCGTCGAACTTCATGTGCGTCTGGCGCTTTGTGCATAAAAAGGTCCACGTGGTTGTTGTTGTTGAGACGGGCCCTGCGAGGTCAAGAGACTCCGGAGTATGTTGATCCATGTTGTGGTCTGGGCGGTTTAGTAGGTTGATCGGGCGTGGTCAACGAGTGGGTACGTGTGTTAGGGAGTGATAGGAACTTCGACTTCGGGCTTTGACAAGATTCTAAGTGCACTAGAACAGATCATTGACAAGTTGAGAGAAGGTCTGCGGGTCAGATTTGCTTGCGAATGTGGGGACTGAGAAAGACGGAATAGCGGCCAAGGCTGGTGAAAGAGATCGAATAGTGGCCGAGGTTAGTGAAAAGTCCCTAAGGTCCTGAAGCGATTATGTTACCCTTCCTGTAGTAAACCGACAGATCTGTTTTGGTTTTTTGGTAGCTCGCGATACATGCAAAAAAGTTGTTACGAGAGGAGCTGAGTGAAGGAGGACTAGCCGCGAGGCTTTGTCAGCCGCAGTGTGTGTGAGTGTGACGTCACTAAGAGCCGCGCTGGGATAGGTTGGTTGGAGAGAAGGGTCGCGCACGGATTGGACGCAGTCCGTGGCACTCGATTGGAAGGGGAAAGGCAGGTGGAGAGTATTCCGGGAATTAAAGTCACCTATTGACTACAAATCTTGTGGAATAACAGTGATCTATTGATTATAAAAATTTGTGAATTAAAAGACGAGAAAATGAAATTCCTTAAAGCATTCAGGAGTGCGATGAAGGGGGAGTCATACATTAAAGCGAGCGTAGGAGAGGAAACGCCGCCTGAGGGTACACCAGCTTACATTGTAATGGAGGAAAAAGGGGTAGCTCCGTGTCTTTGGCTAAAGCAATGGCACAAGTGGACAGAGAAACATGGGAGCGTAGCATTCCCGATACATGGGACATTCAATATAAGGGTCCTAGAGAACTTGAGATTCACGATGTATGACATGAAGGTGCCTCCAAGGCCAGCACAGTTTGAGGCTCTAGCAATCTGGGAACTCATGGCTAGACGGCAACAGAAAAACAAGTTTGAAACAAGGATGAGGAAGGTAGAAAAGACACTAGCGGATGCTAGGTGGGATAATGCGCAGAAGGTGTGGAGGTCAGATGTATTGCAGGGAATAAAATTGTTCCCCGCAATTACTAAGGATGAAGAGGAGACAGGTAAGAAAGCTACCTGTAAGACAGACAGGAAGTGTTCCAAGGACAGAGAGGACGAGGAAAAGTTGAGAAAAGAAGAGGAGTTAGAGGATGAGGAATTGATAATGGAGTTGTTGAACGACCGTCCACCACCTTATGCAGAGAATGGACAAGGTCCAAGTACCAGTTCTGCCCCTCCGGCATCGGTACAGAACAGTGAAACGCAGAATCCAGGAGCACCATCGAGATCTAAGGACCCGAGCTTACTGCTCACCCCACAGATACCGCAGGTCAGGAGAATGTATCCAGATGTGCCCGTGTTGAAACCAGCAGAACATTATCAGCCGCAGATGCCAGGGTACTACAGCAGTGATAACAGTGGAGGAATGATTCTAGATCCAACCGTAAGGGGCGTACAGAATGGTTACAACCCAACAATGGCACAAGCTGAATCAACTCAGTTTATGATGCCTCAAAAGCAGATGCAGGGAGGAAATGTTCATGCTCAAATGACGGGGAGTTAGATGGGCATGCCGGCAATGATGACCCATAATATGGGGATGAACATGCCTCAGAATATGGGAAATGGACAGAATCCAGATGCAATATCACTGCCCATTACTGTAGGTCCAGTGGTACCTTTGTATAGTCAGCCTAACTTAGGTATGAGCAGTCAGGGACAAATGCTGCAGAATGGGACAGAAAGAAGGTGCATAGAAAATACTCCAGGGATAACTCCGATAGCGGCTCAGCCAACTGGACCCGGATCCTTGATGGAGTTTAGTCCCGTATGCGCTCAATCAACACTGGTGAGGTCGAGCCCCCCACTGATAATACCATTAACATCGAACACTGAAAAGTTGCTGCAACCATCGATGGCAGTCGATGTGAATGCCACACTGATGGGGGTAAATGCGCAACAGCTGACACAGTTGTTCAACAGTCTAAATTCCACGCAAAGTTCAGGCAGTGGGAAAGGAGACGATTACTTGAGCAGGATGAGGCTGAACATGGAAGCACAAGAATTGGTGGAAGGGAATATGGGTGTGAACAGGTTAGAATCCTACACAGAAGAGGAATTGAGGTATCTATGTCCAAAGAGCACGAAAGAGGTAAACAAGGTACATAAAAGTTTGCAGGAAGTAGCAGACAGGAACGGGATTGACATAGGCAAGACGAAACACTTGAGCAGGAGCTATAGGTTGGATTTTGGGACCACAGATTTTGAACACATGAGATCAGCAGGCATGAAGGCACACCTTAGAGAATTGTTGCAAAGTGCCCAAGTGTGGAGGTGCTTAGACAAGTGGGAAAGCAGATGGGTAAAGAGGAAGGATAAGAGGAGGGACAGTGCCACAGAGCACAATGAGAGAAGACCACAGAGTAGTGATACAGTAACTATGTTACCAATGAGGGAGACAGCAGGGGGAAAATTAGTACATGTACCATGGCACAGGAGCGATATTCAGTCTTTTACGAATGATTTTCCCAAACTGAGAGAGAAGCCGATTGAATGGTATCAACAGACTGATAGGTTTGTGAAGCTTGCAAAATGTCTCTGGGAAGACCTGAACACTCTATTCGAGATTGTGGTTCCGGCAGATTTGTGGGAGGATTGCAAAAGAGCTGTAGGTTGGCCGACAAGTGAACCAGAGAGAGACAGAGAGACGGGCGCACCATCACCTATGGTGATGTGTCTGTACTATAAGGTGATTGAGCATTTGAAGACGAAGGTTGCCGCGAAAAATGTGGACTGGCAGAAAATTGATCGAACTGCCCAAGAGGCTAAAGAATCGATTCATAGTTACTATGAGAGGTTGTTGAAGGCGTTCAAGAATTACAGTGGCACGGAAGCAATCGAGGCGAAGGATATGCTTCATTTTGTGTTCAGATTTGTGGAAGGGCTGAGACCAGAGATAAGTCAGATGATAAAATCGCATTTGATCTGCTGGCAGTCGAAACCGATTGATGAAGTCTTGACTTATGCGAAATACTGTAGCGACGAAATTGAGGTGAAACAGAAAAGGCTGAAAGAGAAGGTGATGATGATGCAGCTTAAGGCGGCTCAGACAGGCTTGCAAGGGTTGCCAGGGATGCAAGGGTTCCAACAGCAGGTGCCGCAACAGCAGCCGCAGTTGCAGGGAAGCATAGTGTTTCAGCAACAGCAGCCGCAGTTGCAAGGAAACATGGCATTCCAGCCACAGGCCAGAGGCAGAGGTAGAGGAGGTTTTGTGAATAATGGTCCGGATTTGAACACTGTTGTGACAGGTGTGCAGGCAATGAAGAAAGTGATGCCGTGTCACGCGTGCGGAAACGTAGGTCATTGGAAACGCGAGTGCCCGATGGTGGTGCAGGAAGGTGCAGGTGCAGGTGTAGGTGTTGGTCAGCAAAACAATGATGTCAATGCATTTCAGACAATGAGAGGACCGAAAATGAGAGGTCTAAACCCAAACTTTCAGACTATAAATCAATTGCAGGGATTACAACCTATGCAGCCGCAGCAGATGCAGATGCCCCGTGTGCAGATGACGCAAATGCAGCCGATGCAACAGCAGTTACCTATGGTACCTAATCAGCAAATGCAAATACCTTTGGCACCAATGAGTCAGCAGCAAATGATGGTTCCTCCACAGGTAACGGGTCAGGTAATGAGCACAAACGGCACAGTACAACAGTTCCCATTACACAGTGAGAGTGGAATAAACAATGTATGGGAGAGTGAAAGTTCAGAAGAGGAAGGAGATTGTGTGCTTGCGGCATCCCTAGAAGTTGATCAAAGGGGTCCGTACGTAGAAGGAAGAGTAATGGGTCATCGCGTCTCATTCCTGGTTGATACGGGAGCCACACGTTCAACTGTTAAGAGCAGTGAAGTACCAAATTTGCCACTCTCAGGGAGGACAGTTCAAGTGGTGGGAGTAGCAAACAGGCATCTGACGAACCCAATAACAGATCCGATACCAGTCAGCATCGGTAACTATCAAGGGGTGCATCAGTTTGTGGTATGTGACTCAAGCCCGATAGCACTGTTAGGAAGAGACCTATTGTGCAAATTGGGTTGTTCGATAATGTGTTCGAACGAGGGAATAACAATACAGACGAGCAGTGATGGGGAAGAAGAGGACAGTGTAGAGGGTGATGAGATAGAAACAGTTGACGAAGAGTATCCTCTGATTTGTCTTTTACCAATGATAACTGAAGAAGATATCCCAGCAGAATTACGGGAAACAGTCGGAAAGGCAGTGTGGGACATGACAGGGAAAGAGGTGGGATTGATGAAAGGAGTAGAACCAGTAAAAGTGATGGTAAAGCCCAATGCGATCTTTCCCCAGACCCCACAATACCACATGCCACAAGATACCCTCATGAAAGTTGCCCAACTTATTGACGAGTTCGTGAAGCAGGGAGTACTGAAAGAAGTATTAAGCAGCCCATGTAATTCACCGATAATGGGACTAATAAAGCCAAGTGGGAAAGTCCGACTTGTACAGGATTTGAGGAAAATAAATGACATCATAATAAAGTGCTGCCCTGTCGTACCGAATCCGGCTGTGATAATGTTTCAGATCCCTTGTGAAGCTGAGTGGTTCTCAGTCATCGATTTGTCACAAGCATTCTTTTCTGTGCCTCTTCATGAGGACAGCCAATTCCTCTTTTGTTTCAAATTCCTAGACAGAGTATACAGTTGGTGTCGAATTCCTCAAGGGTTCTCTGAGTCACCGTCGATATTCAATCAAGTCCTAAAGAAAGACTTGGAAGAGTTAGAGTTGCCATTCGAGTCAACCTTAGTACAGTACATTGACGACTTACTGGTTGCATCAAAAACGGAAAGTGGCTGTACAGCCGATACCATTGCTCTGTTGAACCATTTGGGAGGGAATGGACACAAGGTGTCTCCTTCCAAACTGCAGTTCTGTCAGAAGAAAGTGAAATACTTGGGTCACCAGATAGAGAAAGGGTCACGGAAAATAATGAAGGAAAGAATTACCAGTGTACTTCAAATGAGTCCACCAAAGACAAGGAAGGAGGTGAGGCAGTTTTTGGGAATGGTGGGATACTGTCGCCAGTGGATTCCCAACTTCTCGTCTCTAGCAAAGCCTTTACTGAAATTGACCCAGAAGGATGCCTTGGATCAGATCGAACTGAAAGGGGATGAGATGGATGCTTTTGTTGAATTAAAGGAATGCATGTGCAGGGCTCCAGCTTTAGGTATGCCTGATTACACGAAGCCTTTCACATTGTTTTGTCATGAACGTGATGCATGTTCTTTGTCTGTCTTGACTCAAGCCCATGGTGGCGTAAACAGACCAGTAGCGTATTTTTCAGCTACTCTGGATCCGGTTGCAGCAGCACTCCCAGGGTGTTTGCGCGCCGTAGCAGCAGTTGGTATCAGCCTCACTCAAAGTGAAGGAATAGTGATGGGACACCCAGTAACAGTCATGGTCCCTCACTCAGTTGAGATACTTTTGACCCGCTCCCGAACGCAGCACATGACTGGAGCAAGACTCACAAGGTATGAAACGACTATTCTGGGCTCACCGAATGTGCAGCTGAAAAGGTGCACTACGTTGAATCCAGCTACCTTGCTTCCTGGAGAAAATGCTGAAATTGAGAACGCTGAAGACGTCGAGCATGACTGCCTTCAGGTGACTGAATTTTGCACAAAACCCCGACCGGACATCAAGGATACAAAACTTGATGAAAATGACCAAATTCTTTTTGTTGATGGTTCATGTCTAAGAGATGGGGTGGGAATTTTGAAAGCAGGATATGCTGTATGTACTGTGACAGGGGTCTTGGAAGCGGGATGGCTCCAAGGAGTCTACTCTGCACAAGTAGCAGAACTTGTAGCCCTTACTAGAGCATGTCAACTGTCTGCATTGATGAAAGTCACCATTTACACTGATAGCCAATACGGGTTTGGGATTGTGCATGACTTTGGACAACTATGGTCACAGAGAGGTTTCCTGACCTCTTCAGGATCCCCAGTGAAAAATGGGGAGAGAATAAGGGAGTTGTTACATGCCATTCAAGTGCCAGCTGAAGTTGCAGTGGTAAAGTGCAGTGCTCACACGAAAGGACAGGACTATGGGCCTGATTCTAACTTTGGAGGACGGTGTTAAACCGTCCCAAAAGTGGCGGATATACCACCTACCGTATTACGAGTTCCATAGGATATAATGGACTCGTAATACGGTAGGTGGTATATCCGCCACTTTTGGGACGGTTTAACACCGTCCTCCAAAGTTAGAATCAGGCCCTATGTGTCTCTGGGAAACGCCTATGCAGATCAAGTCGCAAGATTTTGTGCCTTGAACTGTATATTGTTAAGGGATGATTGGAATACAATAAGTGAACCAGAACTCGAACCAGCTGAAGCATTTGCCTTGAAGGTTGTAGATACAATAGAAGAACTAAAAACACTACAAAGTAATGTCAGGGAGGATGAAAGAGATTCCTGGACTAAATCACAATGTATAAAGAGACAAGACGAGCTATGGGTTTCACATGAGGGAAAACTTGTTCTGCCAAACAGTCTCTTATCACAGCTTGCGCGGTTCTATCATGGGCAAGCTCACCTAGGGAGAGATGCCATGATAAGATTGTTCAAAACCGATTGGTTTAACCCCAGATTTCGTCAAGCTGCGGAAGCAGTTTGCCATCGATGTGTCACTTGCCAACAGATGAACCCAGGAAAGGGAACAGTTGTGAATGCGAGCCACATTGGTAGGGCAAGCGGTCCTTTTAGTCGTATGCAGATGGACTTCATTGAGATGCCTGTGCATGGAGGTTTGAGATATGTGTTGGTGATTGTGTGCATTTTTAGTCATTGGATTGAGGCATACCCCACACGTAGAAATGACAGTCTTACAGTTGCCAAGCTATTATTGAGGGAGTTAATACCACGTTTCGGATTCCCGATCTCTTTAGAATCAGATAGGGGAAGTCACTTCAATAACGAGGTGATGAAGTTACTTTGCGAAGCACTGAACATTGAGCAAAAGCTGCACTGTAGCTATCGCCCTGAAGCATCAGGACTGGTGGAGCAGATGAATGGTACGCTGAAATCGAGAATGGCAAAAATATGTGCATCAACAAATTTGAAATGGCCTGACGCATTGCCCTTAGTGCTAATGTCAATGAGAAACACTCCGGATAGAAAAACTGGATTGTCTCCGCACGAAATTCTCATGGGCAGGGCTATGAGACTTCCTGCAGTTCCTGCAAACATGCTTTTGAATATTACAGATGATATGGTGTTAGACTACTGCAAAGGTCTGGCTGACGTGGTTCGCTCTTTCTCTCACCAGGTGGAAGCGACCACCTTGCCACCGATCCAAGGTCCAGGACACGCACTGAAAGCAGGTGACTGGGTCGTGATAAAGAAGCACGTGAGGAAGTCGTGTCTGGAACCCCGTTGGAAAGGCCCTTTCCAAGTGATCCTGACAACAACTACTGCTGTGAAGTGCGCGGGGGTTCCCAACTGGATTCACGCCAGTCATACAAAGAAGGTGTTGTGTCCCACAGATGAGGAAGTTGAAGCGCTGAAACTACCAGTGCCTGATAAAACGGTGCCGAGTGCTGAGACAGAACAAAAGCGAACTGAAAGCGAACAAGCAACAGCAGGAGAAAAGGAGATATTATTGGAGAACGAAGAGTCCGACTCGCTTGGGGAAGACCAAGGAGAAAGTTCAGACAGCGACGAAGAAGCTGCAGGTGACAAAGAGCCTGAAGCCGCTGAGGGTAGCAAAAAGCCTGAAGCAGCTGAAGGTGACAAGGAACCTGAAGCAGCTGAAAGTGATACAGAGCCTGAAGAAAGTAACGGTGACGAAGGGCTCGAAGAGAGTGAGAAAGCAGGAGAGCCTGAGCAGAAGGGGGCTTTCCCAGAAACAGACGATACAGAAAAGGAAAAAGAGAACGTGACCGATTCCCCTGAAGGTGGGGACAAAGAAGAGCAGAACGAGAGAGTTCAAACCTCTACAGAAAAGATCGCAGGTCCATCAAACGGACACGGTGCAAAAAGAAGACTAAGGCCCTCATTCTGACCTTGGCGGGCGGCGGAGGCCGCCCGCCAAAGTCCCGCCGTCAGGTTACCGTTCCGCGGTCGAAAGACCGCGGCGGTAATTCTGACTTTCCCGCTGGGCTGGCGGGCGGTCGCCTTCAGACCGCCAGCCAGCCCAGCGGGAAAGAGGCTTCCACGATGAAGCCGGCTCGGAATCGAGCCGGCGGAGTGGAAGCTGTGCGACGGGTGCAGTTGCACCCGTCGCGTATTTCACTGTCTGCGCAGCAGACAGTGAAATACATGTAGGGGCCCTCTTACGGGGGCCCCTGCAATGCCCATGCCAGTGGCATGGGCACTGCAGGGGCCCCCAGGGGCCCCGCGACCCCCCCTACCGCCATCCGGATCTCGGCGGTCCGACCGCCGGGATCTGGATGGCGGTAGGGGGGATCGGAATCCCCGCGGCGGTGCAGCAAGCTGCGCCGCCGCGGAGGATTCAATAGGGCCGCGGTACACTGGCGGGACCCCGCCAGTGGTGCCGGTCCGACCGCAGCTTTACCGCCGCGGTCGGAATCCCCATTGGAGCACCGCCGGCCTGTCGGCGGTGCTCCCGCGGTCCTCCGCCCTGGCGGTCAAAGACCGCCAGGGTCAGAATGACCACCTAAGTATCTCACCGATAAAAGAAAAGGGTAAAGAAGGTTTGAACGAAGGAGGAAGGCCGAAAGTGAAAGAGAAAAGAAAGGAAGTGACCGTCGTGGAACAATCGTCAAGTGAAGAAAAAGACTTGGCGAAGGAGGAGAGTGCCAGCGAAGCAGAATCAAAGAGAGAAGCAAAATTGAAAAGGAAAAGGATACCAAACAAAAGGTATTCCGGTCCTGAATGGGCATATGCAGTCAATGATGATTGGACTGATGAGTTTGTATCTCTAAGCATCGAGAACGAAGAAGAAGACATACCAATAGAAAAGAAAAGTTTCATAGACTCTGTTGATTGAAACGGTAGTAAATGGCATTGCTTGCTGCAATCTAACGTGAGACAAACAACCGGCTGAGACATTGCTAAACCGAATTGAGACAAATGCTGCTAACCGATAAGTGACTGGCCTTTTGAAGAAGACGGTGTGAACATTGTGCTCGCTCAGCTTTGTAACTGAATTGCTAAGTAGTTTCATTTATAAGTGCTTCTAGCTCTCTGATTCTATACAGATCATGCCTGGGTACGCTATGCAAAACAATAGAAAGAAGTATTGTAAATACTTGTGTATAGGCTTGGTAGTAACATGTGTACTAATAATAATGGCAATTGTGTTTGGAATGCATGGGAAAGGTGAGAATGAGACTATTACTGCTTCTACTATTGTTCCTGTTACTGTCACTGAACTAACACCATTGAAAAGACTAGCAATGGATGAGAGGCTCTTGCATGATAACAAAGAGCTTTCGTATAACGTTTTCTATCGCTTACTAACAGAATATGTTGAGACTATGGATGCGAAAGATTGTTATGTGTGTACCCAGATACCAACATCAGTAAAGGAAGGGGTGACTTATCACCACATGCCTCTTACATATGGGATTACATGTAGTATAGTAATGTCTAGGTTTTATGGTCAATCTAATATACAGTATTTTTTCTCAAATTATGATGTTACCTTTGCTTATGTTCCTATAATAGCACAGCTAAGCGAGACTGCAAAATATTGGGATTACAAAATTATGAGGGACTTTTTCGAGCCAATGCAACCTTTTGAAACGGCTCATGCTCATAGGGAGAACCTTACTTGCTCCGTCTCTGCTGTAGAAATAAGCTTTTTAGATCGCACAGATGATAGAAGGGCTCAAATGAAGGCGAAATTAGAAAAAGAACTACATAAGAGGACTTCAGTAGATAACTATGACTTTGCTGCTATAAAGACACAAGGGAAAATTGCTTTAGATGCTTGGCATGTAGGGAAGTTTTGTATATATCGAGGTGAATCTTACTATGACAATATTTTTGTAGGAGCGAGTGAATGCAAACATACGTTTATTTTTAAGGCCAAATGGACATTCATGATGGACGGACTTGACCCCGTCATTCCAGGGGTGTATTACATTTGTGGGCATAATGCCTATTATCGTCTTCCAAAGGGATGGTGGGGAAGATGTTATTTGGGTATAGTGTTTCCAAAGGTTTATCAACTGGATGACATATCGATGATTGAAAAGACACCTGGATCCCATCGTATCCAGAAAAGAGAGACCGCAGCTGCTGTGGTAGGTGATATATTTGGAGCCATGATTCCTTCATTGGGAGTTGTGCTGAATTCCATCAAAATAAGAAAGTTGTCTACCATAGTGGATAACATGCTGACAAAGTTTTCAGGTGCTATAATCCTGATGGATGCTGAACTTGCAGCGGAAAGAGCTATGACTCTTCAAAATAGGCTTGCTTTAGACATTCTTTTAGCAAAGGATGGAGGCGTTTGCAAAATGATTGGTGCACGTCACTGCTGCACCTATATACCTGATAATAGTGTGAAAATTAAAACTATGCTTGCTAATCTAACAAAAGAAAGTGCAGATTTGAAAGAACTGAAAGAACCAGGAGTGTGGGAGAAGGTTGGAAAGGGACTTGCTTCAGTGGGACATTGGATTGGGGGAATTTGGAATGGAATATTGTTGAAAATAATAGAAGGGATATTAATAGTGATAATTTGTGTATTTGGAATTTGGGGAATAAAAAGGGGAATAATAATGATTATGGAGAAAATTAAAAGAAGAAAGGAGGAGAAAATAATGAAAAGAATGGCAGAAGAATACAAAGCGCAAACTAGGGGAACTAAAAGGAAAAGGGAGCTGACAGAATTTTAATGGGATAAAATTTGTGGGCTAAATTTGTGTGATGACAAGTAGTCATCAGAGGAGGGATTGATGAAGCAGAAAATGAAGGTTTTGATTTATTAACGCATAAACGTAGTGCTGAAATAATCATGTGTGACATTAACCGAACTAATAAAGATTGTACGGGGACAAAATGTGCCCTCAGAGTAGTTTGCCGACATTTATTCGCGTGTTTTATATAACGTGGTGTATTAGAATTGCACTGATCCGACATAATCATAAACGTGTGCTACGATTTGCTCATTTGAAATGCCTTAGCTTAGCATTACTTTAGCGGAGGCTTTGGCCTAGTTGCCTGGTCTCACGGTTTAAATGTTCGTATTTTTTCACTGTGCTATTAAACGTGTATTTCTGCTTGAAGCTGTACTTTTCCACAGAGACTGTTCACATGCTTATCTTAAAGTTGGTGCCAGCATGGCATATTTTCTCTTAAATTCAAGGTCGGCTTGCAGGTGCGGACAATGGAGCCTCTGAGAGTAAGCTAATCGAGAAACAATGTTGCAACTTGTGTACCCATCTCCAAGGATAATGTATGCTTAAGTAAAAGCTTGAGAACTGTCGTTTTTGATTGGTCAATTTGAAGCTAACCTATGAACCCTCCAATGGAGACCCTAGAGGACTTGAACTGTTGTCTATAAAACCCAGGTGTACGAGAGGAGAGCTCTCTCTCTATCTTCGGACATCCCGCCATTTTGACTTCGTAGCTATTATGGCCCACTTTGCTGCGACGCCATTTTGAGAGACTTTGATGCTTTCTCTAATCGAGAGAAAGAGACTTTAATGATTCTTGCCCTAGAGACTTTAACTTTGATCTGCCCCTTTGCATGAAGTAGTAGCCTTACTTTGCCGCCGTGAGGCAATTGCCCCGTTCACCCCTGCCCCTCTGTTCCGTCCCATGCTGATCAAGAAACGATACCTGTGAGACGAAGAATTCATTGATTGCTGATTGGAATTGGTAATTATGAAAGGAAATTGTAAAATTGCATTGTGTTTCTTTTAGGTAACCAACTGCTGATTTTGATAAGGACCCTAGCTAGGAGTTTTCTAAATTGATGTTGCCAAATTTGTTTTGCATGAAGTCCCACATGCTGATGCTAATTTGAGGTTAGACGAGGATTCCATATGTCGCACGATGCAATTTGAGATCTTGTTATGCTGACTAAATGTACGCAATTAGCCCATTACAGATTATCGTATTAGTGCTTTGCATTGCCATTATCGAATGCCTTGTGATTCAAATGCTACATAGATTACACTTGTTTCGACGATATGGACAGCTATTAATGTTCATTTATGTTTATCATTTGGTGTTGAGACACATTTATATTGTGCTAGCTTTGTTAATATAGGGAAATAAATTCACTAACTTTGCAATAAACTGGTGTGGTTATTCCTGGCTGAAAGGTCAGGGTTCGCCGAAATGTATTCTGGATTAATTGTTAAGTGTTATGTCGTTCAAGGTGTTGCTTATGTTCGTTATTGATTATCGATAAGAGGTGATTGATCGATTAAGAGTACAGAGAGTTCCCACTTAGTCAAAAGATTCATCGACCTAAAGAGCATCCGAACGCAGGTAAATTGTTACCACGTTCCGCTCTAACAACATCAAGGGTGAGGTCATGAGATCTGCACCCTTGATGTTAAAGTTATGATGTGCATGGCTGTTGCGCGAGTTATGGACTTCACAGATGTGTAGAGTGTATCCATATGGGCACACCACCCATACATTTATACAGTCAGATCTGCACTCACATTTTTCAAAAGTCACTGTTAAAATTGGTCACACCAGTTTTATCTGAGGTCACTTGTGATACCCCCAAGAGGCACGACTGCTCTGGAAATTCAAGTACCATGCTGCCTCCACATACCAAGCCCTCCTCACCCTTTCCTTAATGCCAGTATTATTGCAAGCCCCAACGTCCACAACCCGCCATACCAACCGAAATATGGGATGCCTGTCTTTGTATATGGCAGGCTCCCAAGTATATAGCAAATCCATCGAAGCATTTGTAAGAAAAAACTCTGAGAAAAGCAAATGAGATTCGTAGTCTTCAGAAATATATCAGAAAAACTGGAAAGAGTTGGAATATTTGCTCCTTAAACCACAAAGAGTAGGTGATAAAAAGGTGGTCCGTATGTCCCTATCTTCTGTAGGTTTTACATTTATTCATCCGTACATTGAATAATGTTGAATTGGTCTGTAGTAATATGTTTTTTTATTTTGTGTAATGATGCATGCCTTGGTTTTGTTTCCGTGTATGCCCAGCTTCGAGGGAATGGAGCAGTGTAAGTACAAAATATTCAGAAAATATAATGCAAACAAGTCTACAATCACCAAGTAAATGAGACACAATGTGTTTTTTGGATGTGTGGCGTATGGACAAACAAGCTATCTATCACCTTGTGATGAGAAGCATTAGCTCCGCTTTTGTATAGTCAGATTAGACCTGCATGTGTTAGACTCATCACTCAGGCTGCTTGTCGACTGGGTTATAATTCCTTCTTTTAATTACCAGGGCAACGGCTCATCTTCTGCAAATGCAAATAGGCTTTGATTAATAAGACACATGCAGACTTTGTTTCCGAGTTGATTAATGCATACCTTTGCCGAACAACAAGGATTAAGGAGTCATCACGACTCCTTCATGAAGCCACTAATTGGCAGGACTGCAAGTATAGTGCTCAAAGGAGACACATGCGATTAGAAAATTTGCATTTTATTTGTGAAAATGAAAGAAAATATTTTAAATATTTACCATGGTTCACTTAGGATGATCTAAAATACATGTTTGAAGTATCTGCTGTCTGTATTTTTTTGCTTGTGAAAAACTCGCTTACATAGTTTGTTTCAAAAACGTTTCCCATGGCGTACTGTAAATCAATTTCTCAAATGTATTCTTGTATAATGTAACATAGCAGAATTCTATATCAATTCGGTGCAGGAGTCGTAGATCATCGAAAAATATTTATATGCACAACTTAACACGGTAACGTCAGTATTTATCTCGTACTTTTCAGTGGCCATTGTTTACGAAAAAGTCTACCCATCTGTCTTCAGAGGACCCAGCTATTCATTGCTTGACCACTTCGGGCACGTGTAATTAATCCTATGAAAAATGAGTAGACAAGTCTCTTGAAAAGTCAGTTTAGCAAACTAATGCTATAAGGGAATCACTACCCAGACGATCCTTTAGTAAAGGACGAAATAAAAGCCAGCAGAATACATTATAGGAAACAGGGCCGGCTTTTGCGCTGGTGGTTCCCTGTGCGACGGTCTTTTTTGGCACTCCCTCACCCCATGACCACCTCCTCGGATTCTCCCACTACCACCCAGCAAATGTGGCCCTCATCTCACATGTTCATTTGTTTTAAAAGGCTGGCTTTATCTATCCACTCAGCTATCCACATAAAATGTAGTTCTGTTCTTTGCAGCAGGCATACAAACCCTCTGCATATCAATCTTATACGCTATTTTATGGCCAGTCAAAGCTGCCACTGAACAAAACTCCCATTTCTCTCCCTAGCAGGAACATTAACCGCAAGAGGTATCTTGATATTTGAATTGCTTCCTGAAGGCTGGACGCACAAGAAACTTTTCAAGAGGTACTTTTAAATCTCAAGTTTCTAAGTTATTGCTAAAGACAGCACCCCCTTGAGGTCAGCACCCTGTGCGGTCGCACCGCTCGCACTGTCCTAAAGCCGGCCTTGATAGGAAATATCCCTGGGCACTTATAAAGGGCTAAGAAGAGACACAATATTTAGCATTACACAAGGCTGGAAAATAGAATCACTCCAGGAAATTTTAGAATGTAATGAATCAATGTTTATAACACAAAGAATCAGCAACCACAATTAGCATCTCCCTGGCCCAGTGGTCAGATCCCATGACCAGCTTAAATATGGATAATTCTCTTTAAGCGCAACTGAGACAATTAGTAAACTAAAAACAGTTGGTAGCATTTATTCTTGATCAAAATGTAATTACCAGTGCTGAAGTGAAGGATGTTGTTAAATCTTCACAACATGACATGGCTCCTGGCCCTAATGGCACTCCTGCAACCATTTTTAAATTGTAGGATTTCCAATAGACCATTTTTCTAATCCTGTTGATACTTCCTATCTACAAGTTTTTTCCACCAAGAATTGGCAGGGCTCGCTACTATTTGCCACCTCCAAAAAGTTGTCATATAAAACCTTGCCAATTGCCGTCTAATTGCACTTCTAAATGTTAAAGGAAAATATTGTGTGAAACCCTTGCTTTGAGCAGCGGCAGCTCTTCCACTATGGTGGAGGAGCATCGCCCCCCTCGTCAACAGTTGCAGCTTCAAAATTTGAAAAATAAAACGATAATAAACCATGTTTATTATTATCGTTTAATTTTTCAAGGGGGCTGTGCCATTGGGGATGACAGGCAGGGAGAGGCAGTGGTGTGCAGTCCCCTCAGTGTGCATGTGGGTTTGGCTGGCCATCTCAGGATGGCTAAATCCACATGCACAATGAGCTCTCTCCAACCCGAGCTCTGTTGCCGGGTTGGAGATAGCAGGCACAGGCTCACAATCTGGCTGGGAGCACACATTGAGGGGGCTCAAGCCAATCCTGATGCTGCTCTCATTCTGCCAGCTGCATGAGAGCAGTGCGAAGATTGGCTACAGGGTAGGCTGGGAGACTGTGTCTGATGACCAGCGATGCAGAGATGCAGCAATTTGGTGATGCGGCAAAGGGCAGGTACGTTTTTTTACTGTTTCTGTTTTGTGCTGCTTCGCCAGTTTTCCCCTACACCAGCTGCAACTGGCTGAGATCTGGTGCAATGGGTGATAAGAATCATCTGGTTCTGTCGTTCCTGGCCGAGTTTCAAAAAGGATGCAATTTAGAGGAAAATTTGCTTGCCTTAGCCATCGTGGGGGACCAAGCAATGAAAGAAAAAGGAAGAACATTGCATGCAGCTTTTATCGACTGTGCTTCTGAATATGACAATGTAAATCAAGGGGAACTATGGGCAACATTAGTGAAATGGGAAATTTCACCACTGTTTTTAAGAGCAATAATAAACCTATATTCCAACACATATGCCATGATAAAATTGACATTCAAATGGAATATTGCTGGAAAAAATGTGATGAATAAAGGCCTAAAACAGATCACTAATGTAAAAGTCTTGCCCACAATATCGAAACACTAAATTATCGGACAATAAATATTTTTAACAAAAACATATACTTAAGTAATAAAATCACAAATATGATGAACACAAAACAATGTTGTTAAAAAATTAGTTTTTACTTGTATCAAAACACAAATAGTGCAAACACAAATATTGTTACCTTTAAATAAAATATGATCTGCCAAAAATATCACCCCAGACAATATCGACTACAATAATATCGCCAGAATAATTGCATTATTATTATTAATAAACGTACACAAATCTACTTTTTATGCTAAACAAATAATTACAATAAACATTAAACAATATATTCACATGTTTGAATTTAAAAAAATGACATCACCAAAATAACTATAGTTCACCTCAATAAAACATTTAACTATATACATAACAATATAGGCAAAAAGATTTCCATTTGTGACAAGTAAGATTGCGGTTGAGTTCTGAAGAGGCTCCACTTGCCCATGATTTGTCCTGCCTTAATCCTCCAGACTGGCAGCCATTCAATTTGACGGAGACCTCAAGGACTACATCCTCCATGCGGTAGACCAGGAGATGCCAAGAGACTTGTCTCCCCGGCTGCAAGGCCGGCAGGCCGTCATGCTCCTTCAGTCACTGGCTGCCAGGAAGCCCCTCTCCTGAGACTCACTGAGGCCACGGATGCCACTGGCCTAGGGGGTCACGAGAAGCGGAGAACTGCCGAGCCGTGCCGGAGAGTAAGGGGCTTCTTTTTCCTCTTCCCCTGAACCAAGCTGGGAGCCACTGACCCCTCTCTGACCTGGTGATGGGGCAACCAGAGAAGTAGGGGGGATGTGCCACCTATTGGAGCCCCCATGATACCGGACAGCCCCCATATACATTGCACTTAGGGGGCACCGTGGGGCTATTTCTAGAGGCCAGATGAAAGGAGAGTAGCTGCAAAGGGCCTAGTCTCTTCCTGCAAATGCCGCACCTGCTCTGACACAAAAGCGAAGCAGCTGACCATGAGCCGCAACTGCACCTGGACTCTGTGCCCACTTCAAAACCACTAGCTATTGAAGAGGGAGGTGAAGGTGAGTGCAACCTCCTCCGTGACTCTCTCCTCCCCTTTTGAATGAGTTACCCCTCCTCTGCAATCATCTGATGTGGACAACGGATGGCTGTCAACTGGGGGCACAAACCTGGGAGTTCTTCTTCTGCCACCCTCTCACCATGTCACATTCGACTACTACTGGGACCCAGAGCTGTGCCACCATGGTCTTACCTCCATTAGCTATAAGCACCCAGCTGCACAGGAGGAGGGAGGACCCTGCACTCCCCCAACACAGGACCCTTGTGCTACAACCAAAGAAGGACATCTGCTGTTTACCCCCAGCTACCCACTAGGCAGCAGACAAATATACAAATTTACAATGCCAGCTACTATGACTGGAGTAACCTGAAAAAAGACGGTGCCCGTCCCGGAGCAGGTCTCCCCAGCAATGATCTTTCAGGCATCCCGAGTCGCACTCGAATAATACATCGAGGGAGTGGTAGTGGTGGTGTCTCTGCTGTGGCAAGACCCATATAATCTCTCTGATCACATTAAAGAGGCATAGGACCATTTCTCCTTGAGGGAGATCAGCTAAACACCCTCAAGGCTGACAATGCTAAGCTATAGCAAACTGTCATGAAGTTTAACTACACACGGAGAATGCTGAGGCCAGACCACACCACAATAATCCACAACTAATGGGACTACCGGAGAGACAGGAGGGCGTATGCCAGGAGACATTTCTAACCTAATGGTTCAGGTCCTGGAGGCTACCAAATGCCCACGACCCCTGTGATGCCCAAACGTCTGCCTGGTGCTCCTCCCCTTCCCATGATTATCTGCCTCTGTAACTATATGAACATGGGTGCACTCCT
Source organism: Pleurodeles waltl (assembly GCF_031143425.1). Lineage (NCBI taxonomy): Eukaryota > Metazoa > Chordata > Amphibia > Caudata > Salamandridae > Pleurodeles > Pleurodeles waltl. The sequence goes on from NC_090447.1 coordinate 785,625,532, forward strand.
GAGGCAGGCTCAGGAGAAGAGGGAGGTCTTCTGCATTTCCTCAGAAATCCTACTGTTTCCCAACTACACAGCTAAGACTCAACAACAGGTTAGGTCCTTTCTGGAATAAAAAAAAAAAAGATACAAGCTCTGCAACTTCAATACTTATCACTGTACCCAACCAAACGGAAAGTACTGGTTCAGGGGAAAACATTCTTCTTTGAGTCACCTGAAAGTGCCTGTGAGTGGGTGGAGGTAAGACACAAGTCCAGACGACAACCACCCTGTGGGTCTCGGGCTCCTACAACATGACCAAGGGAACCACCACACCCGCCCAGACTTGAACTGAGGGAAATCCACAGGCAATAGCACCAATTCCAGTAGCCACTCTGCAACAATACACATCTACAGACATAACACTAGAGGGACCTGTGGGAAATTAATTAGTTGAAGTTCAGGGAAACAGAGGCTTTACGTTCTGAAAGCATGGAGCGGGGGATTTGGGGGGGGTAGGGAGGGAGTTTAAGTTGCACCCAGTTGCCCAAGGTACCAGGTCATACCCTTTTAGAAAGACTGCCTCACTGTAAAAAAACACCCTCACACACATCACTTATATGGCAGCAAACTGCAGAATAATTTAACAGAATGCCAACGACCTAAATATTAAGATCAAACATGGCCTCAGTATTTCCCTACATCAAGAGCCTTAACACCTATGTGATACTGCTCGAGGAGATCCACTTGTTAGGAACTAAGGCCGTGATTTATACGTTTTCACGTAAAATTGCGCTAACGCAGTTTAGCATGAAAAAGTATACTGCCGGCTAGCGCCATTCCAAGAAGCCAGCAGGCATCATATTTATGGAATGACGGTAGCTGACGGTAAGGCCCGGCTAGTGTCATGAAAAAGGATGCTAGCCGGGTGGGGGAGGCACAGGGGGAACAGAAAGTTGTGCATTAAAAAGGCCTCTAACCAAACGAGTGTCATCCTTTGACACACAATCCCCATGGACATGACTCCTGCCTTATTAAAGACAGGAGTCATGCCCACCACCTCGATGGCCATGTCCAGGGGACATATCTCCCCTGGGCATGGCCATTGGGCCCAGTGCCATGTAGAGGGGCTCAAGTTAGATCCCCCTATGGCATTGGAATTTTTTTTTAAATACTCACCTGTACTTACCTCACTTATCTGGGATGGAGTCCCTTCCTCCCCTGGCGTCCCTCTGGTGTGGGTGGGAGTGTCCCAGGGGCTAAATAAGGGTACCTGTGGGCCCATTCCATGGTCTCTGACCATAGAAATAGGCCCACAGGTCCCCTAATGCCTGCCCTGACCCAGGCGTTGAATAAAGGCGCTAAGCAAGCTTAGCTCCATTATTTAAGGCCCCCTTGGCCCCGTGCTTGAATTTAGCACGGGGGATAAATATGGCGCTGAGGCCATATTGTAATTTATTGCACAGAAAGCAAAAAGTGACTTTAACTCCAAAACTTTGGCGCTAAACAGGTCTAGCACCAAAGTATAAACATGGAGTTAGATTTGCGCCTAATTTACATAAAACAAATTCCTCAAAATTGGCGCAAACAGGGTGTAAAACTGGGCCTAATTGTGGATTCTTTGGACGCTACGGCTACTCCTGAGTAAATCATGCAAGTTTCGTCTCATGTTCTATAGGCATAGTGGTGTTGCTACATCACTTTTTCCCCTAAAAACATCACTAAAACATATGCAGGGTTGTCAGGTCAGCTGGAGAGTGTCATATGGTCCTTAGTGATCACCTTAGTGCATCTGGCACAGATAGGCAGCACTCTAAGCACACTCCCTGGACTGATTCTTGAACTCCCAGCAGGTAGGCTGACCATAGGCGAGGCTTTAATGCAATGATAAACCCATCTCTAGATTTCCAAACACTTGGCAACAGGGCCTGCAGTACCCTGTTACTACACTGGGCCTCCTCCTTGGGACTTTTTGTCTTGTGGAGAGTACAGCACCTAACAACCCGAGCATACACCTGCTACTCTGGTTCACACTCCAGACCACTTTTTCGACAACTTGCCCACAGTATGGTCCTCTGACCTACTCCCTGGATGCCTCTCCAATAGCTCCCCTATGAAGATGGTGCTGAGGGGGCTCTACAAGACTTGGGGCTGCCCATATGAGGGGAAACCTATAGGCCGACCTACAGGCTGACTAATGGTTGTGTCCCGGACTACATTTATGAAGACATAGATGAATACCTTACCCCGCTTTAAACTTGAAGAGACACAAGCAGAAACTTGAGAAAGCACTTCATGGACCTGTATAACAAAAGGATATTCTCTAGGGAAAGTGTCTTTACGTGCACTAGAAGTTGAAGACCTCTGGAATAGTGCCCCACCCAATTAGTCATTAAACAGCTTCTGAAGAAACAAGTGAGACTGCTATCATGTATTCTGGATAGGAAAGAACTCAGCAACAAGTTGCACTTGAATCTCCCACTTGTTAATTGTGCTTTTTTTTAATTATCTCTTGAGGTTGAAATGTCGACTGTTATGTCTTAACCACTTTTCCATTAATGATGAAACTTTTGGGATATACATTTTCATTTGTTTCATTTTTTGGTTCTTCTATTCCAAAATATTGTCCTGTTGGTTAAGTCTATTTTGTGTTATGTGCCTTTTATATATTTTGCACTTTTTTTTGTTGTTAATTTTACTTTGCTTCACATGTAGCACCTTATCAATGATTGGAATTGACACTCAGTGATGTGATTTATCTAATCATCAAAAGTGAAGTAAATGTATATCATCTATTACCGTAGCAGGGTTTCTTGAATTATATTTACTTGCCAATGTGTCTAATTTCTTCTAAATGGTTGTCTTGCTTCTGAATATGACAATATCTGTTGTATTTAAGGCCTTCATACCATAGTTCATCGGAATACACAGTGCCCCCTTTATTTGATTGTACTTCGAGAGCTATGTTTATGGAGGCAAAATTGGAGCAATACAAAATGGCGCAGCATAAAAAGTACTGCAAACCTTTCACAGACATTCACAAAATGTTGCAGGTACTGTCCAGCTCTGAAAAAACGCATACAACTACTTGGTTAATTTAGCCCTTGGACAGGCCTCATTTAAAGCTGCTCCTGGTAGTGGTATGCAATTGTTCCCTTTCTATCAAAAATATAATGGTCGACCTCTTGGTATTATGCTTTTTTAACAAAAACAAGTCACCAGGGTGGAAAACTGACACGCTACAAGCTTTTTGCCAATGGGTGATTCATGATTTCTTGGTGATCAAAAAAAGCATTCAAGGGACATCCTAAGTAGATCAGGTCATGTGACAGTGGGTAGCTGCCTACCCCGTGGCAAAGGATTTCTGACAACATAACAGGCTGAGGCTCCTCATTCATAAATTAGTAATTCCCCAGCCTGTAAATGAGTACCAGGTTAACCCATGTCTCCATGCGGTCTGCTGACCTATAATCACTGGTTTTCGGCACCGACCTACCTGCAATACCATCTTATATACACCTCCCAATTAACTCACCATAGATGGAGCAAATGCCAAATTTCACTACATAAAACTCCTATGTCTAGCCAACAATAAGTCCAAGTCACTGAGTCTTATTAGCTGTTTCATATGATTTGCCTGGTAAAAACATTTTAGGACCATTGAGAACGGCTCCCCCTTCAGTTCCCTATTACTTAATTTAAGAGCAGAATCACACCACATGGACAAATCATGTGCAATAGATCGACCTTAAACACATGCATTCGATATGGACCCGTAAGTTTGAAGGAGCTGTGCCATTGTCAGATAAGTGTGACTATGATTGTACAACATTAGTGTTAGACTTGGCATTGTTGGCGTGGTTTCCCCTGTCTTTTTGCCTCTGCTTCCTGTATTCTTGACTGTGTGCTGGACTTAATTTTTGCTGGTTTTGGAACTCTGAGCACTTTACCACTGTTGACCAGGGCTAAAGTGCAAGTGCTCTCTGTGTAAACTGTATTTGTAATTGAACTTTCCATGATTGGCATATTTGATTTACTAGTAAGTCCCTAGGTAAGGTGTACTGGGAATCTAGGAAGCTGGTCTGGTGTAGTGTCAGCTATTGTCCTATGCAGGGTAGAGGTCAGAATTAGAGGTGTGTGGAACTTGTGGAGTTTCACTCTACAGAATTCAGTGGAGTTACCTAAAAACTCAGCGAGATTCTGTGGTGTTATGTGATTGGCCGAATTTTGGCACGTCAGTCTGCTGGTGCTGACTTTTAGAACCGGGGGCCTTGCTCCGCCCTGTCAAATCAGCACTAATGGCACCACACTGCACTCCAGAGGGTGCTGCTTTCTCAATGTGAATGGTAGTGACCTGCTGCACCCACCCCAGTGAGAAATCTCACTGGAAAGCATTTTAGCACTTAAAAAGCATGCTAGGGTATGCAGATTCTCAATCGCACTCACCAACTTAATGTTGGTGAGCCATATGCAAGAAAAAAGTCCACCATGCGGGAGTTGGAAGAGTTTTGCTGGAACTCTGCACTCTAAGCGTAGTACATAGTGGGCACAACTCCGCAAACTCCATCTGTGAAGTGGAACTTTTCACCCACCCCTAGTGAGTATCAGGATCAGTATCAGAGACATCCAAGCTGCATGGTGGGCATTGCGATCCGCATTCCAGGATAATCTCAGTGGAAGTACTCTGCTGCTGAATATGGCGCAGAGACAGCTTTTATAATACAAGCACGATTAGTGCCACACTGTCTCAGTCTCAGGTGTCTGCTCGATGTTGTGATATGTCTGCAAATGTAGAGCTGTCCCCACGAACAATCAGAATACTTAGGGCATTGCGTTCTTTCTACTTAACCTTGGACTAATTGTACAGACTAGATGGCATCAACGCTTACTAGAAACCAGCAACATGTACAGTGATTTCTCAGTACATTATCACATAAATGAAAAGCCATGTAAAAGGTTACCTATAGAAAAGAAATGCTAAATGAAAATATGCATTTTAAAATGGATGCATTAAGGGGGCCCTAATGTGCTTTAGCACATCTGCCTTCCAAATGACTGACCACATTGGTTTTGGGTGTCGAACTGGAAAGAATGGTTGGTCTTTAAGAGAGTGATCCCATCAAGTTGATTACTTTATCAACTCTTTTTTTAAGAGTGTTCAAGATTGACAACATTAAAGTCTACAGAGACATTTTGTTTGTGAGATGGGTGAATACCCTAAAAATGATGATAACATTCATTGTTCAATATTGCTCGAATGGTAATAGAATATTGGGCACAGGTGTAGCTTGTTGAATTACTTCAAGTTCATTAATCCTATAGGAGACTGTCACAATGACTGCATGATGTCATCGGTGATATCATCAATTATGGCATTTGGGATTTCATCAAAGAAGTAATTTAATATGTCATGAATTATGTATTACGAGAGGTGATAAGCATTGCACTGGGGGGTGCAAGTTATAGCTTGTTCATTAAACATAATAGCAAATTTCGGTGGTTTGTTAGATTTCAAACATTTATTTTTGTTTCCAGTCAACATCTAACTATAGCATCCCTTTAACTCTTTATTTCTTGTTTTGTTCAGTGACCTTCTGCATTTAAGTTAATATGAGACAAGATCCTATTGCCATACTTAACTATAATGCCACTTTAACTTTAGTTTTTTCAGTCATTTTCTGTGGTTGTTTCATCATATTCAAAGTTGAGCATACATCAAATCCCAAGCCAGGGCTTGTGTTCAATCTCCACCAATGTAACGTGGTTTATTAGTTGAGAATAACATGGATCCTTCTCAAATAATAAGTCTTCAACCTTCCATTTACTGCCCAGCAAGTAACCCGTTGTATCATTTGGCTCTGTCAGGATAGCAAGGCAGAGCAACCTAAGGCATACTCAGAAGAGGCAGTGTGGTCTAGTACTGGACACACTGATACAAAAACAAGTGACACAAAATTAATTATTGTCCAGCCAGTGCTTCTACTTATGAAAAGGAAAAGTACTTTACTATACGCACCATACAATACTACTCATTCAGAAGGTAGGTGGAAATAGCTATGATGATACATTCCTAGCAATCCACACCCCTACTGAGCCCTGAGCTCTTGGGCCAGATATCCTCCCAATATATGCCAGTCACACTATAAGGGTGTGTAGTTATCTAAAGTCTGGCTTACTGGCTGTGTCATGATGTCACCACATTCATATAAGCAAAAACATATCATAACAGATACAATTAAAACTGTGAGGGATGGAACCACTATGCAATGACATTCTTCAGATCGCGTAATGACTCAATATTATCCTGGTCATAATCAATAAAACATTTGTATGATCTCCATTGAAATATATATATATATATATATATAAATATATATATATATATATTTATATATATATATATATATATATATATAGTTTCAATTTCAATTTACTTATTGGCAATAAAAAAAAATCGATTTTATTATAAAATGAGAAAATGGTGACGCACTCCTAACAGTCCACAAACCTAGCGAGCCCTGAGCCTTAAGACCAAGATACCCTTCACGTACGGATCAATTTTCAAAATTAATATAGTTCACTAGAATATTGCTGTCCTATACTTAACTAATAAAAACACAAATATTGATAACCAAAATATTGCAGTCGAAGTATCTATTTTTACTTGTATTGATAACAGAAATGTTAGAAAAAGTATTGTGTCCTTTAAATAAACATGTACATTGCCAAAATATGATAGCACACAGCAGCAACTACATTACTGTTGCCAAAACAAACACTGTCATTTCAACACATTAAAATAACAGTATTTTTCATTAACTAAAAAAAAAAAAAAAAAAAATTAAAATAATGCAACAAGATTATAATACTTACGCATACCTACATTAAACTTAAAACACCCCAAAGCAATTATACGCTGCATCCCTCAAAATGTAAAAATTAAACAAAAATAAATCAAAATATATACATGAATAATACACACAAATAAAAACAATTATATGTAACATTGTTAAATAGGCACTTATTAGTGTGCACCATAAAAGGCAGTAATTAAAAAAAATGCAAACTAAATTAACATTATCCAATAAACACAAATTGTAAAGCAAAGTAAACAATAAAATGTGTTATCAATTAAACTAACAATATAAAATGGACACAAAATCAGTTACTACACCAAAAACTATGAATGCTGCAGACCAACAATACTCTGCTGAATTTGCCTTAGAAAATCTAAAAACAGAAGTGAAAGAATACATATAACGACGTTCTAAAGTAAATAAAACATTTGAATAAACTAACTTACAAATTATTTATTTAAAAAAAGTAAAATAATAAATACTCTAATCAAACACTCTGGGGGTTATTCTAACTTTGGAGGAGGTGTTAATCCGTCCCAAAAGTGACGGAAAAGTGACGGATTTACAGCCGTATTACGAGTCGATTATATCCTATGGAACTCGTAATACGGCTGGTGGTATATCCGTCACTTTACCGTCACTTTTGGGACGGATTAACACTCCTCCAAAGTTAGAATAACCCCCTCTATTTCTTATCTGCTTTAAACTTTACAAACTACGGACAAATTACTACACCATCAACAAACTACAAAGCCACCGAGAACAACAATCATTTACACTGAAAAAGACACACAAAAAGTAAGCAAATTAAAAACATTTTTAAATAACTAGTCCCTCTTAAATGCTAAAAATAGAACTAAAATCCCTCAACCCGAATAGCTGCTAACAAACAAACAATTTAAATAAACATAAGAGAACCTTTTTTCACCAGCAGAAAAGGAGTCATCTGACCAAAATTACAACAACCCAAAAGGAAAACCAGAAAATAAAGACTGCAATTACCAGCAAGAACACATGAGTGAGTATAAAATAGAAAAGATGACTCTAACCTTTTATTTACATTAATAATGTAATGTAATGTTTTCAACATTTAATTTATTGTATTACTATACTATATTCAGACATAGTAATAGAACTAGCAAGATACATCATATCACAGAGTAGGGACCAATTACTCTCTCACATAGGCTAAACATACAGACAAGAAAATACAAGCACTAAAAATATCTATTGGAAATGTACAAAATATCACTCTAATTCTTGCTATGGGAGGACTACTACAAAAGATGATGTTGTTATGAATGCAAGAGAACACAACCATACCCCAAATGTCACCAAACTCAAAGTAAAGGCATGTACTACAATATTTTAGAGAGGCAATCACTAGTTCTTAAGAGCCCATGAATACAACACTAAAATATATACTCCCTAAAGTACCTGAACACATCACAGGCCATGTAACAGCTCTATTCACCTTGAAATACCAAGGTATCCAAATTCCCAAACACCTAACCCCCACACATAATGAAGAACCTTTCCTCCTACATGATAACTTTATAATGGTTGCTACAGCAGATAACATATTGAAACTAAGCCAATGTCAAACATGAATGATGGATGAGACATTCAGCATATGCGCTAAACCATTTACTTATATGTACACCATTCATGGTGAATATCAAACCTCTAATATCCTATTCATATAGACTTTGATACCTAATAAACAAAGTAGCACTTACTATGAACTACTAATCCAAATGAAAATTGAAACAAACGACTACTCTCCACATAAAATAATAATCAATTCTGAACAGGCCATGATCCAAACAATCCTTAAACTATACTTATATACAGCCAGACAAGTCTGCTACTACCATTTTAACCATAGCATTTGAAGACACCTCCAACAATCTGCACTAAGTGCAGAGTGTGCAAAAAACAGCCAATTTGTCTTTTAAAATTTATTAAAAAATTGCTCTGCCCGATGTCCCTGTAACAGAGATAGCTAATCACTACAACCTACTTATAGATACTCCATTCTACCAACAAAATAAACATAAACTAAGCACCATAATAGACTACTGGGGCTGGCAGTCTGCAACTCTCCAGACACAGACACCAACCAAAATTCCAACTACCATAGTGGAATGTCTACAACAGCAGCATGGCTCAAGATGCTAAAACCAACACAAACCTTAAATTAGCAGTGCAAAATATGGCTGATAAGAGGCTAATTATAGGTGGCTGGCCAAAGGGCCTGGCTGCAGGCCATGCGTGGCGGTAGTTGGATTAATGTATAGTAATGAAAATTACTATGGCCCTCATTATGACATTGGTGGTACATCCCACTTACCCCCATGCTGACTGCCGGCAACATACCGCTGTGGCGGCGGATAGCCGTTCACCATATTATGACACACACACACACCAAGCCGTCACTATTCAGCCACATACACAATTCTGCCACATCAAAGGTCAGTGATAAACTGGCGGTATCAAAACCCACACCGTTACGCCAACAGAACAACGCCCACCACATTATGACCCACAAATTACCACAGCGGACATTCAACAACAGTAAACCATTGGCAGTACATACCATTGCACTCAAAATATACACACACAAACAAAACACCACCACATTGGCCAACTCAAACAACACACACCTGACACCCATACACACCTGACACCCACACACCCACACCACTATAAATCATACACCCACATTACCCACAACCCTTTATGAATACAAACCATTGGCACGAGACAGACACCATGACCACAGACAAGACCAGAGCCACACACTACCTACACCTATACACCACTCACATACCCCACATCACACCCCAATACATTACCCAACACACCCTCACCTACACACCCCACACAACGCCCATGGCACCACAATGACATTTCGATTCTCAGAGGAGGAGCTAAGGGTCATGGTGGAGGAAATCATCAGGGTAGACCCTCAGCTATTTGGAGCACAGGTGCAGCAGATATCCATTGCAGGGAAGATGGAGCTATGGCGGAGAATCGTGGATAGAGTCAACGCTGTGGGACAGCACCAAAGAACTAGGGACGACATCAAGAAGAGGTGGAACGACCTATGGGGGAAGGTATGTTCCATAGCAGCAAGACTCAAACTCGCTGTACAGAGGACTGGTGGAGGACCCCACCTCTTCCCCTACAACTAAAAACATGGGAGGAGCAAGTCTTGGCAATCATGCATCCTGAAAGGCCTGGACTTAGTAGGATGAGGACTGGACTCTGGTAAGTCAACTCTTTACTACTATCAACCCCCTACCTCCATGCTATCACATACCCCCACCCACGCCCTCACTCCCATCACTCCACCACCTCCCATAACACCCCACCATCCCATCTCACTCATCCCACTGCCAATCCCTGCATGCTCTACCAAAGCATGGACATCACTCACAGCCCTGCATGGACACCTATCACCAAAGCATGCACACTAGAGAGAATCAGCTAGCCCACCACATACCAACTTACACAAGTAAAAGCTGCCAGGGCAAATACAACCAAAGAGGGCAACCCACCGATGAACAATATGTCACACACAGAAACAAAAACACATCATTTACATCCCCGCAGGTATCCCAGCCAATGTCACCGGAGAGGAGGTGCCAGCAATATCCAGTACCCCAACAGAAGAGGCCCACAGTGATGACAGCAACTCTGGTCTTCAGGATCTTGATGACCAACCTGGTCCATTAGGGACCTCTGGAGAGTTGGTTACCCAAGCCCAGTCACACACCACCACAGAGCCTACACCATCTGGAAACACCACCACAGCACCCACCCAGCATACCCATACCTCTGTCCCCAGGGCTCGTCAATCAGCAGTGTGTCCACCTCTACAGGGATCCCAGGGCACACCTCATACCCAAGACAATCAAGGACCTGGGGTCAGTGGCAGTGGGCACATGATTCAGGGGACAGAGGCACAGGACAACAGGGAAACTGAGAGGAGTGCTGTGTGCTGGGGGAGGACAGGCCCAGGGAACCAACTCTCCAGGAGGCACTCACTGAGATCGTGGGAGCATATCAACGTTCCCAGGAAACGATTGGCCAGATCCTAGACAATGTGCAGGCGAACAGGTGGCTGCAGGAGGGACAGTACCAGGGGATCAAGAAGGACTTGCAGGCCATCAACACCACCCTGGTCTCCATAGCAGGGGTGCTGGCAGACATGGCCATAATTATGAGGGAGGCAGTATCACACCAGTGGGCCCCTACCACTAGCCAGTCATCAGAACTGCCTTCCACCTCTGCTGCCGCCAGTGGCCAGGAGGCCCAGCCACAGGACTCATAGGCCACCAGCACCCCTCCCCCTGCAGAAGGAAAACCACCCCACAAACGTTCCCTGTGATCCAGGCAGAAGCCAGAGACTATTGCCAAGACCCCCGCCAGGAAATGTGACTCTCCTGGTTGTCACCCTTGTGTCCTATTCTGTCACCCTGTCCACCTTGAACTGCCAGTGCTCCCCTTCCTATGTCCCCATGGACAATGCACCTGTGCTACAGACTGGAACTATACCCTGGAATTTCCTCCATCATCGCCCCACCCCATTGCACTTGCCCCTCTTTTTCTTAGCACTTCAATAAACACCCTTGAAAAAAATACAAGTATGGAGTATGTCACATTTTTCAAGTATGTTTTCATTTAAACAGGTACAAACAATGCAATTCAACTGTACAGTAAATGAGCATATAAGAAAGAGCTGTAGTTGGCTGCAGTGATCACACCAGGAGTTATAGTGAGGCACCAACATCTGTAAAATGAATTGCCAAAGGGTACACTAAGTGGGCATAGAAGTGGGAAATAACAGCATGCCAGTGCCAAAGAATTTGAAAATAAGGACCCTGAAATGTGAAGTAACACTGTCTTACCTGAGGGTCATTGGAAATATTGTCGTATCACTGCTGTTCTGTTGTCCTCATCCTCTGCCTCCTCATCCACACTGTCCACACGGTCCACTGCTGCCACTCAGCCATCTCCATCCTCCTCCTCCTGCAGAAAAGGCACATGGCGTCTCAGGGCAAGGTTGTGCAGCATGCCACTATTATCTGGCAGACCTTCTTGTGTGTGTAGCTAAGGGATCCACCTGTTAGATGGAGGCACCAAAACCTGGCCTTGAGGAGGACAAAGGTTCTTTCTATGATCCTTATGGTTTGCCCATGTGCCTCCTTATAACATTATTCTGCCCTTGTCCTGGCATTCCTCACAGGGGTCAGAAGCCATGATAGGTTGGGGTATCCAGAGTCACCTGCAAATATTGAGGGACATCATTGAGCCACACACTATTCCATATGGCCCACACCATACCCATACACCAACATACACTAGGTGGGGACCAGGACTCACCTATTAGTCATACCCTGTGCCTCTGTAGTTGGGCCATCACATTTGGGATGCTGCTATTCCTCAGGAGAAAAGCATCATGCACTGACCCTGGATACTTAGCATTGACATGAAGAGATGTACTGGTCCACCAAGCACACCATCTGTACATTTATTGAATGGAATCTCTTACAATTTCTGTACACCTGTTCATTTTGATGTGGGGGACAAATGCAATATGTGTTCCATCAATCACCCCAATTATGCTGGGGATATGTCCCATTGCATAGAAGTCAGCCTTCACAGTGGCCAAATTCTCCACCTGGGGAAATACAATGTAGCTGCACATGTGTTTAATCAGGGCAAACAACACTCTGATCAGCACTATTGAGAACATTGGCTGTGACATTCCTGCTGCCAAGCCCACTGCCACTTGGAAAGAACCAGTTGCCAGGAAAGGGAGCACTGATAGAACTTGCACAAGAGGGGGGATCCCAGTCGGGTGACAGATAGCAGATATCAGGTCAGGCTCTTATTGGGCACACAGCTCTGTGATTGTGGCCCTGTCTAGTCGATAGGTGAGTATTATATGCCTGTCCTCCATTGTGGCCAAGTCCATCAGGGGTCTGTACACAGGGGTATGTCTCCATCTCCTAGTCATCCTCAGTGGTAGCAATCCATGGGACAAAAAAGTGAGGAGCCGGTCACAAACTGAACAATAGGGCTACAACAGTACAATGCATGCTGTCAAATTGTAATGGGTAACTGGGAATTATCATGTATGTCTAAATTTAGACAGTGACGCAGTAATTATCCTGGGCCTGTCCCCGCGAAATGATGTCTGCCTGTCCTGTGTGGAGGGACATGTGGAAGTGAGGTAATTCCGCTGATGTTGTGCGCCGTTGCGAGAGGCAGTTGAGAACCACTATGCAAATCCTCTTTGGTTATCATTGGGCCCTGTGGGCTACAGTGGCCAATGATGATGTATGCCGATGGTGATGGTATGCACCACCGCGGATGCTATTTTCTATCTGATTCCTCACTTGCTACCTGACCTTCCCCAGGAGAAGATCTACACTGCATGTGCTGCTGTGACCTGTGTCTGGAATCTACCATGGCCCGTGTGACTGAGGAAAGGGCCCCTGCCTTTACCTCGTCGGAGTTGGAGAGACTGGTGGATGGGGTCCTACCCCAGTACAGACAGCTTCATGGGCCTCCAGACCAACAGGTGAGTACACTGGTGGCACGATGCATGTGGCATGAATGTATGGAGTGGTGTGTGAAGGCCTCGTATAAGGGGGTGGGTGGATGTCCCATGGGCAGCGTACAGGTTGTGTTCTCGGCCATGTGTGTGTAAATGGTGATGTGAAGGGATATGGTGGACCATAAGTGTACAGGCAGGACTGTCTGACTGATACTATTTTCCTGTGTGTATTCCCTCTGCAGGTCAGCGGCCATCAAATATGGTGTGCCATCGCCAAGGAGGTGTGGACCCTGGGCATCTACGGCAGACGGGGCACCCACTATCAGAAACTGTGGGAGGACCTGAGACGCTGGGCATGGAAGATGGTGGAGGCCCAGCTGGGGATGGGCTCCCAATGAGGAAGGGGTGCCTGTCGAACCTTGACCCCCCTGATGGCCCGCATACTGGAAGTGGCCTATCCTGAGCTGAATGGGCACTTGAGGGCATCACAGCAGCCACAAGGGGGTGAGTACAGTACCCATCATCACAACTTACGCATGGCAGGGTGGTATCTGGGTGGGGGATGTGTGTCAGTGGGTGCCCCTAGGCCAGGCCTGATATTGCAGAGTAGACCCCCTGGTTGTAAGGGCCCTGACGGGATAGTCCTGCTACCTAGCTCGTAGGCATCCACTACTGGTCAGGGCTGCGTGGGTCCCAGGTGTGCTGCATTTGGCGGTGTATGCCCCTCCCTAAGCCTTGGTGGCTAGCAGTATCACGGGTAGTGCAATGCATATTGCATAGGCCTGTACCCTGTGTGTGAGTGTGCTGTGTATGCCACCGGTGGTGTTGGTGCAGCCATTATCCCAGTGTATCCTTTGTCTCTTCTCTCCTTTTTGTTTTGTCACCCTGTCCTTATGTGCATTAGCATCATCTGGCAGAGCAGCAGAGGCACTAACAATGAAGGGAGCTGCATCCCACAGGATCCAGGAGGCACAGCCAACTGACAGTGAGGGCACCAGTGGGCAGAGACTGGAGGGGACAATTCGGACACAGATACCTCCTCCAATGGAAGCTCCCTGGTGGTGACCTCTGTGACCACCCCAGCTACAGGTACAGCCGCCACCCCCTGTACCAGCACCGCCCTCCCAGCAGCCCGTCATCGAGTTGCCCGTGCCCGCTCACCCAGGAGGGTGGGCATCTCCTTCGCCCCAGGCACCTCAGGCCCTGACCCAGTGATCCCTGTTGCCCTGAGTGAGGAGGCTATTGACCTCCTGAGATCCATCTCTGTAGGGCAGTCAACCATTGTGAATGCCATACAGAGGCTGGCAGCCCAGATGCGACAGACTAATGAATTCCTGGAGGACATTCACACTGGCTAGGCGGCCCAACAGAGATTGACCAGTCAATGGCCTCCTCTCTGATGGCAGTCACTGTCCCTGTTTCCCCCCTCCCCCCTCCAACTTCCTCTTCCTCTTCTCAATCCTAATCTCCTCAACCCCAACCTATCCCAAGCACACAGGCAGACGAGCATGCACACATTACAACACCCAAGAGTGGTTCTGGCAAACACAAGCACCACACTTCATCCCACAGGCACTCACCCAAACACCATCCAGATGCAGACATTCCTACATCCACTATTTCCACTGTCTCCCCCTCCTCCTCCTCCACCTCCGCCTCCCTCCCAGTTCCGCCCACACTGTCACCTGCATGCACTACACTATCATCCACCATCAGCATCACCACCACACCTAGCAGAACACACACCTCACTGGAAGACACCTCCACAACAGCCATGCACATGTCCCCTGTGTCCTCTCCACCGTGTCTGTCCCCCCTCCCAAGGTACACAAACGCAAGCAATCAGACACCCAAAAGCCATCCACCTCACAACAGCATCCAGCCTATGCACCTGCACCCAAAGTCAGCAGACAACTACTCCCTCTTCCTCCACGCCCAAACCCTCTCCCTCCCCCATCCTGCACATCTGTCCAGGGTGGCAAAAAACCCAGGCAAGCACCTCAGCCAGGCAGTCCACATACACAGTAGTCACCACACCCACTCGTGTTGGGAAAGAATCCAGAGCACATGTCCTGAGGGGAAGGAGCCTGCACCAGGCAGCCTCAAGGGTAAAGAGCCTGCCACAGCTGCTGACAGGAAGAGCTACGAGCCTGCCCCAGCTGCTGCCAGGAAGAGCAAAGAGCCTGCCCCAGCTGCTGCAAGGAAGAGCAAAGAGCCTCCTATCACCACTCCCTCTTCCTCTACTCCCAAACCTTCTCCCTCTTCCAGCCCCAATGTCCCTAAAAAGCTTTTCCTATCCACCATTGATCTCTTCCCTACCCCTACCCCCGTCTTGTACATCTGGCCAGGGTGGCAAAAACTGACAGGAAGAGCTACGAGCCTGCCCCAGCTGCTGCCAGGAAGAGCAAAGAGCCTGCCCAGCTGCTGCCAGGAAGACCAGGGGCAGGCTCCAGCAGGTAGTAAGAGCAAGGGGCCTGGGGCAGGGACTTTGACGGAGTCCCCACCACCAACCATGATTGTGCAGCCATCCGAGGCTGCGGGGGATGGGCTGGAGCCTCCACCCACCAGCATCAGAGGCACCACCACCACCACCAGTGGGCAGCCATCCGAGGCTGCAGGGGATGGGCTTGACCCTTCCCCCACCAGCAGCAGCAGCACCCCCACCACCACTGAGCAGCCATCAGTGCCGGCGGACAGTATGTAGTCCTGCCTCCATGGGCTGCTGTGCGGCCTGCTCCCTGAAAGTCCAGTGGGTATGACACCCACCTGAGAGACTGTGACCTTTCACTCCCCAGGATCAAAAGCACAGGGCACGATGCTCCCTCCAGAACCAGTGGGTATGACATCCACCAACCCCAGCCTCCCCCCACCAGGAGCAGCAGCACCACCACCACCGCTGAGCAGCCATCAGCGCTGGCAGACAGTATGTAGTCCTGCCTCCATGGGCTGCTGTGCGGCCTGCTCCCTGCAAATCCAGTGGGCATGACACCCACCTGAGAGACTGTGACCTTGCACTCCCCAGGATCAAAAGCACAGGGCTTGTTGCCCCCTCCAGAACCAGTGGGTAAGACACCCACCAACCCCAGCCTCCCCAGGATCAAGAGCATAGGGCACAATGCCCCCTCCAGAACCAGTGGGTAAGACACCCACCAACCCCACCCTCCCCCCACCAGGAGCAGCAGCACCACCACCACCACTGAGCAGCCATCAGCGCCGGCGGATGGTATGTAGTCTTGCCTCCATGGGCTGCTGAGCAGCCTGCTCCCTGCAAATCCAGTAGGTATGACACCCACCTGAGAGACTGTGACCTTGCACTCCCCAGGATCAAGAGCACAGGGCTTGTCGCACCCTGCAGAACCAGTGGGTAAGATACACACCAACCCCAGCCTCCCCAGGATCAAGAGCACTGGGCTTGTTGCCTCCTCCAAAATTAGTGGGGAACTCACCCCCTAGAGAGACTGTGGCCTTGCACTCCCCAGGACGAAGCACAAGGCATGTTGCCCTCTCCAGGGCATGTGGGCAAGTCACCCACCTGAGAGACTGTGGCTTGCACTCCCCGGGACCAAGCACAGGGCATGTTGGCCCCTCCAGAACCAGTGGGGAAGTCACCCCCTTGAGAGACTGGCCTTGCACTCCCCAGGACCAAGCACAAGGCCTGTTGCCCCTTCCTGGGCATGTGGGCAAGTCATCCACCGGAGAAACTGTGGCCTTGCACTCCCCAGGACCAAGCACAGGGCATGTTGCCCCCTCCAGAACCAGTGGTCTTGTTTAATCTCCCTGCTGTGGTGCCCCTCCTCCCCCGTCCCCCTGAGGTGCCTGCCTATTTACCAACTGATGCCCCTGCAGTGTGTGAAGTGAAAACTAAGAGAAGAGGGCTATCTATAATTTTAACGCATTAATGAGGCAGGAATATGAGGAAGAGGTGTAATGCGCTTTTAAGTGTAAATACAAAGACACTGTTTTGAAAAAGGAAAAGTATGAACACATTTATGGAGCACTTCGAAAGAAGGATAATGACACTGCAAAGGAAAAACAGCAGTGTAATTTTGATAACGAATAAGTGGCAATAGCACAAAGAAAATTATATTTACAGTGTACTTTGGAATATAAGACAAGAAATAGACACTACGCAAGTAAAGTCAATTAATTGCACTCAATTCTAATGCGCTACTAATGGAAAGATTGCAAAGAGACTCTATGACTTTAAGGCCACAGGATAAATAGGTGGTCGGTTTTACCACGTGGTCATTTTCAAATTGGAGAACTATGCACCTATGATTAAGGCTGTTGTTGATAGCCGAAACGCATCAGGAAAGAACATTGTTTTTTTGCAATTTGAATGTGGTGAATAAAGAGTCTCATATTGTTGTGAACCAAGACATACGGCGCATCTCTTCATGGAGAGAATTTCGTTTGGATGTTTAGCGAGTGTGCTCCGTCATCGCAGCGCCAAGTCACCCTGTTTGAGATTAAGCTCCAATCGGAGAAATCATGGTGGATACATTACATAATGGAGCCGGATGTGAAGAAATAGTGGATCAAAGGTTTGGGGAGACCAACAGAAAAAAAGTTTGTATTAACACATTAATTAAGTGAAACCGGGTAAGGGAAGTGAATGCAATATGGACTTAATCCCATTCACTGTTTACCAGCTTTTGAGCGGCACTGGAGTGAAGTGAAAACTAAGATAAGAAGGCTATCTTTTTTTTAACGCATTAATGAGGCAGGAATGTGAGGAAGAGCTGTAGTGCACTTTTAAATGTAAATACAAAGACACTGTTTTGAAAAAGGAAAAGTATGAACATGTTTATTGAGCACTTTGAAAGCAGGATAATGACACTGCAAAGGAAACACAGCAGTGTAATTTTGATAATGGATAAGTGGCAATAGCACGAAGAAAATTATATTTACAGTGTATTTTGGAATAGGAGACAAGAAATAGAGCCTACACAAGTGACGTGAATTAATTGCACTCAATTCTAATGCGCTACTAATGAAAAGATTGCAAAAAGACTCTATGACTTTAAGGCCACAGGATAAATAGGTGGTCGGTTTTACCCCGTGGTCATTTTCAAATTGAAGAACTATGCACCTATGATTAAGGCTGTTGTTGATAGCTGAAACGCGTCAGGAAAGAACATTGTATTTTGCAATTTGGATGTGGTGAATAAAGTGCCTCATATTGTTGTGAACCAAGGCGTACGGCGCATCTCTTCATGTGGAGAATTTTGTTTGGATGTTTAGCGAGGGTGCTCCGTCCCCTCAGCACTGAGGCCACCCTGTTTGAGATTAGGCGCCAATCGAAGAAATTATGGTGGATATATATATATAAATATATTGTAGGAAGTTGGCTCTGTATGCACTATTTCAAAGTAAGAAATAGCATGCACAGAGTCCAAGGGTTCCCCTTAGAGGTGAGATAGTGGCAAAAAGAGATGATTCTAATGCTCTATTTTGTGGTAGTGTGGTCGAGCAGTAGGCTTATCAGAGGGTAGTGTTAAGCATTTGTTGTACATACACACAGGCAATAAATGAGGAACACACACTCAAAGACAATTCCAGGCCAATAGGTTTTTGTATAGAAAAATATATTTTCTTAGTTTATTTTAAGAACCAAAGGTTCAAGATTTACACAAAATACTTTAAATGAAAGGTATTTCACTAAGGTATCTTAGGAACTTTGAATCAACACAATATCATGTACAGTTTTAGCAAAAATGGCAATAAGCTATTTTGAAACTAGACAGTGCAATTTTCAACAGTTCCTGGGGGAGGTAAGTTTTGGTTAGTTTTGCAGGTAAGTAAAACACCTACAGGGTTCAAAGTTGGGTCCAAGGTAGCCCACTGTGGGGGGTTCAGAGCAACCCCAAAGTTACCACACCAGCAGCTCAGGGCCGGTCAGGTGCAGAGGTCAAAGTGGGGCCCAAAACGCATAGGCTTCAATGGAGAAGGGGGTGCCCCGGTTCCGGTCTTCCAGCAGGTAAGTACCCGCGACTTCGGAGGGCAGATCAGGGGGGTTTTGTAGGGCACCGGGGGGGACACAATTCAGCACAAAAAGTACACCCTCAGCGGCACGGGGCGGCCGGGTGCAGAGTGCAAACAGGCATCGGGTTTGCAATGGAATTCAATGGGAGACCCAGGGGTCTCTTCAACAAAGCAGGCAGGCAAGGGTTGGGGGCTCCTCGGGGTAACCACCACCTGGGCAAGGGAGAGGGCCACCTGGGGGTCACTTCTGCACTGGAGGTCGGATCCTTCAGGTGCTGGGGGCTGCGGGTGCAGTGTCTTTACCGGGCGTCGGGTTCTTAGAAGCAGGCAGTCGCGGTCAGGTGGAGCCTCTCGATTCCCTCTGCAGGCGTCGCTGAGGGGGCTCAGGGGGGTCAACGCTGGCTACTCACAGGGTCGCAGTTGCCGGGGAGTCCTCCCTGTAGGGTTGTTTCTCCGCAGGTCGAGCCGGGGGCGTCGGGTGCAGAGTGGAAAGTCTCACGCTTCCGGCGGGAAACGTGCAGTCCTTTAAAGTTTGTTTCTTTGTTGCAAAGTTGTTTCTTCTTTGGAGCAGAGCCGCTGTCCTCTGGAGTTCTTGGTCCTTTTAGATGCAGGGTAGTCCTCTGAGGCTTCAGAGGTCGCTGGACCCTGTGGGACGCATCGCTGGTGCAGTTTTTCTTGAAGTGGGGAGACAGGCCGGTAGGCTGGGGCCAAAGCAGTTGGTGTCTCCGTCTTCTCTGCAGGGCTTGCAGGCTAGCAGTCCTTCTTCGTCTTCCGGTTGCAGGAATCTATCTTGCTTGGTTCTGGGGGCCCCTAAATACTCAATTTAGGGGTGTGTTTAGGTCTGGGGGGTTAGTAGCCAATGGCCACTAGCCCTGAGGGTGGCTACACCCTCTTTGTGCGTCCTCCCTGAGGGGAGGGGGCACATCCCTAATCCTATTGGGGGAATCCTCCATCTGCAAGATGGAGGATTTCTAAAAGTCAGAGTCACCTCAGCTCAGGACACCTTTAGGGTTGTCCTGACTGGCCAGTGACTCCTCCTTGTTTTTTCATTATTTCCTCCGGACTTGCTGCCAAAAGTGGGGCCATGGCCGGGGGGCGGGCATCTCCACTAGCTGGAGTACCCTGTGGCGCTGTAACAAAGGGGGTGACCGCCAGGTGTTACAGTTCCTGCAGGGGGAGGTGAGAAGCACCTCCACCCAGTACAGGCTTTGTTACTAGCCACAGAGTGACAAAGGCACTCTCCCCATGTGGCCAGCAACATGTCTGGTGTGTGACATGCTGGCAAAACTAGTCAGCCCACACTGGAAGTCGGGTATGTTTTCAGGGGGCATCTCTAAATGCCCTCTGGGGTATATTTCAGAATAAAATGTACACTGGCATCAGTGTGCATTTATTGTGCTGAGAAGTTTGATACCAAACTTCCCAGTTTTCAGTGTAGCCATTATGGTGCTGTGGAGTTCGTGTATGACAGACTCCCAGACCATATACTCTTATGGCTACCCTGCACTTACAATGTCTAAGGTTTTGCTTAGACTCTGTAGGGGCATAGTACTCATGCACCTATGCCCTCACCTATTGTATAGTGCACCCTGCCTTAGGGCTGTAAGGCCTGCTAGAGGGGTGACTTATCTATGCCATAGGTAGTGTGAGGTTGGCATGGCACCCTGAGGGGAGTGCCATGTCGACTTAGTCATTTTCTCCCCACCAGCACACACAAGCTGGCAAGCAGTGTGTCTGTGCTGAGTGAGGGGTCCCCAGGGTGGCATATAACATGCTGCAGCCCTTACAGACCTTCCCTGGCATCAGGGCCCTTGGTACCAGGGGTACCAGTTACAAGGGACTTACCTGGATGCCAGGGTGTGCCAATTGTGGAAACAAAGGTACAGTTTTAGGGAAAGAACACTGGTGCTGGGGCCTGGTTAGCAGGCCTCAGCACACTTTCAAATCATAACTTGGCATTGGCAAAGGCAAAAAGTCAGGTGGTAACCATGCCAAGGAGGCATTTCCTTACACAACACCCCCCCCCCTCCCAAACGAAAGAGGATGAGACTAACCTTTCCCAAGAGAGTCTTCATTTTCTAAGTGGAAGAACCTGGAAAGGCCATCTGCATTGGCATGGGCAGTCCCAGGTCTGTGTTCCACTATAAAGTCCATTTCCTGTAGGGAGATGGACCACCTCAACAGTTTTGGATTTTCACCTTTCATTTGCATTAGCCATCTGAGAGGTCTGTGGTCAGTTTGAACTACAAAGTGAGTACCAAAGAGGTATGGTCTCAGCTTCTTCAGGGACCAAACCACAGCAAAGGCATCCCTCTCAATGGCACTCCAACGCTGCTCCCTGGGGAGTAACCTCCTGCTAATGAAAGCAACAGGCTGGTCAAGGCCATCATCATTTGTTTGGGACAAAACTGCCCCTATCCCATGTTCAGAGGCATCAGTCTGCACAATGAACTGCTTGGAGTAATCTGGAGCTTTTAGAACTGGTGCTGTGCACATAGCTTGTTTCAGGGTGTCAAAGGCCTGTTGGCATTCTACAGTCCAGTTTACCTTCTTGGGTATTTTTTGGGAGGTAAGTTCTGTGAGGGGTGTCACTATTGATCCATTTGATCCATATCCCTTCACAAACCTCCTGTAGTACCCAGTCAAGCCAAGGAATGCCCTGACTTGAGTCTGGGTTTTTGGAGCTGCCCAGTCCAGAATAGTCTGGATCTTGGGCTGGAGTGGCTGAACTTGGCCTCCACCTACAAGGTGTCCCAAGTAAACCACAGTTCCCTGCCCTATCTGGCATTTGGATGCCTTGATAGAGAGGCCTGCTGCTTCCAGGGCCTTCAAAACCTTCTTCAGGTGGACCAGGTGATCCTGCCAGCTGGAGCTAAAGACAGCAATATCGTCAAGATAAGCTGCACTAAAGGACTCCAAGCCAGCAAGGACTTGATTCACCAACCTTTGGAAGGTGGCCGGGGCATTCTTTAAACCAAAGGGCATGACAGTAAACTGATAGTGCCCATCAGGTGTGGAGAATGCTGTCTTTTCTTTTGCTCCTGGTGCCATTTTGATTTGCCAGTACCCTGCTGTCATGTCGAAGGTACTTAAGTATCTGGCAGTACCTAGTTTGTCAATTAATTCATCTGCCCTTGGAATGGGATGGGCATCTGTCTTGGTGACAGAATTAAGTCCTCTTTAGTCCACACAAAACCTCATCTATCTCTTTCCATCTTTGGTGTGAGGTTTGGGGACTAAGACCACTGGGCTAGCCCAGGGGCTGTCAGAGTGCTCAATGACTCCCAATTCCAGCATCTTGTGGACTTCCACTTTGATGCTTTCCTTAACTTGGTCAGACTGTCTGAAAATTTAGTTTTTGACAGGCATGCTGTCTCCTGTGTCCACATCATGGGTACACAGGTGTGTCTGACCAGGGGTTAGGGAAAAGAGCTCAGCAAACTGTTGTAAGACTTTCCTACAGTCAGATTGCTGTTGGCCAGAGAGGGTGTCTGAATAGATCACTCCATTAACTGAGCCATCTTTTGGGTCTGTGGAGAGGAGATCAGGGAGAGGTTCACGCTCAGCTTCCTGGTCCTCATCTGTTACCATCAACAGATTCACATCTGCCCTGTCATGAAAGAGTTTGAGGCGGTTCACATGGATCACCCTTTTGGGGGTCCTGCTAGTGCCTAGGTCTACCAGGTAGGTGACCTGACTCTTTCTCTCTAGCACTGGGTAGGGGCCACTCCATCCGTCCTGAAGTGCCCTGGGAGCCACAGGCTCCAGCACCCAGACTTTCTGCCCTGGCTGGAATTCAACCATAGCAGCCTTTTGGTCATACCACATCTTCTGGAGGTGTTGGCTGGCCTCAAGGTTTTTGCTTGCCTTTTCCATGTACTCTGCCATCCTGGAACGTAGGCCAAGTACATAGTCCACTATATCTTGTTTAGGCTCATGAAGAGGTCTCTCCCAGCCTTCTTTCACAAGAGCTAGTGGTCCCCTGACAGGATGGCCAAACAGAAGTTCAAAGGGGGAAAACCCTACTCCCTTCTGAGGCACCTCTCTGTAGGCAAAAAGCAGACATGGCAAGAGGACATCCCATCTCCTTTTGAGCTTTTCACGGAGCCCCATGATCATGCCCTTCAATGTCTTGTTAAATCTTTCTATAAGGCCATTGGTTTGTGGATGGTATGGTGTGGTGAATTTGTAAGTCACCCCACACTCATTCCACAGATGTTTCAGGTATGCTGACATGAAGTTGGTACCGCTGTCAGACACCACCTCCTTAGGAAATCCCACTCTGGTAAAGATACCAATGAGTGCTTTAGCTACTGCAAGGGCAGTAGTGGACCTAAGGGGAATTGCTTCAAGGTACCTAGTGGCATGATCCACTACCACTAGGATATACTGGTTCCATGAGGCTGTGGGAGGTTCAAGTGGACCCACTATGTCCACACCCACTCTTTCAAAGGGGACCCCCACCACTGGAAGTGGAATGAGGGGGGCCTTTGGGTATCCACCTGTCTTACCACTGGCTTGACAGGTGGCACAGGAGACACAAAACTCCTTTACTTTCTGGGACATGTTGGGCCAATAAAAATGGTTAACTAACCTTTCCCAAATCTTGGTTTGTCCCAAATGCCCAGCAAGTGGAATATCATGAGCTAAGGTTAGAATGAACTCCCTAAACTCCTGAGGCACTACCACTCTCCTAATGGCACTAGGTTTGGGATCTCTTGCCTCAGGGTAGAGGAGTCCATCTTCCCAATAGACTCTATGGGGGTCATTCTGACCCTGGCGGTCGGTGATAAAGCGGCGGCCAACCCGCCAACAGGCCGGCGGTCAAAAAAATGCAATTCTGACCCTGGCGGGAACCGCCAACACAGCCCGCCGCATTAACACTCCGACCGCCACGGCGGAACAAACAAACAGCGCGGCGGTCACCGCCAACAGCCAGGCGGCAGACAATGTACCGCCCACCCTATCACAACCCACCAATCCGCCACCTTTTCCGGGGCGGGAGCCCGGCGATAAAAACACGGCGGAAACAGACATTTTCAATGGAAAACGCTCACCTCGACACACTCCACGCGGAATCCGGACAGCATGGAACCCGAATTGAACATCATACCTGCTCTCGTCTACCTGCTCATCTACCACGAGTACGAACTCCGGCGCAGACGTCAACGGTGAGTACTGCACCTACGACACACGGGAGGGGGGAGGAAGAAAGGTTATGGGCATACACATATGCGACCCCCCCAATATGTACACACCAATGCAGAGCAGGAAGTCACAGTGACACCAGACAAAGCCCCTTTAAAAATACAATGACACAACCAAATCTGGAATACATTTTCATGTACAAAAAAAGCACCTGGAAATAATTGAGCAACCGTGAAAAATATTTACAAAAACCAAAAAGATATACACATCAGTGTATCACTGAAGTAACAAGTCCTGCACATCCTACAAATCTAACATGTCCGTGGGCCAAGGTTCTGCGAAACAAGGGCAAAGCCCACACACGAGACCTGAGTCCTTTGGAGAGAACACTGCAGGGGCATCCGATGTCAAAACTACAGGCACCTCAGGGGGAAGGGAAGGGGGGGCCACCACAGCCACATAAGTCCACGACGCCAGATCCACGAGGAGCCACCATGCCCACTGTACCATCCTGGGGAGTGCAAAGCCACAGTCTCTCAAGTCTCTGCAGTGGGTGGGTTGCCCACTGTGCCATCCTGGGGAGTGCAAAGCCACAGTCTCTCAAGTCTCTGCAGTGGGTGGGTTGCCCACTGTGCCATCCTGGGGAGTGCAAAGCCACAGTCTCTCAAGTCTCTGCAGTGGGTGGGTTGCCCACTGGACCATCCTGGGGAGTGCAAAGCCACAGTCTCTCAGGTGGATTACAGAGTCCACTGGTCAAGGAGGAGGCATGGTGGGCACAGTGAACCATAAACAGTGCCTGAGACGGCGGGACCCAGCGCAGGGGTGCATGACATGGCGATGTCCAACGGAGCGGTGCTTGAGACGGCGATGTCCAGCGGAGCGGTGCTTGAGACGGCGGGGCCCAGCGGAGCGGTGCTTGAGACGGCGGGGCCCAGCGGAGCGGTGCTTGAGACGGCGGGGCCCAGGGGAGCGGTGCTTGAGACGGCGGGGCCCAGCGGAGCGGTGCTTGACAGGAAGGGCCCAGCGGAGCGGTGCTTGACAGGAAGGGCCCAGCGGAGCGGTGCTTGAGACGGCGGGGCCCAGCGGAGCGGTGCTTGAGACGGCGGGGCCCAGCGGAGCGGTGCTTGAGACGGCGGGGCCCAGCGGAGCGGTGCTTGACAGGAAGGGCCCAGCGGAGCGGTGCTTGAGACGGCGGGGCCCAGCGGAGCGGTGCTTGAGACGGCGGGGCCCAGCGGAGCGGTGCTTGACAGGAAGGGCCCAGCGGAGCGGTGCTTGACAGGAAGGGCCCAGTGGAGCGGTGCTTGAGACGGCGGGGCCCAGCGGAGCGGTGCTTGAGACGGCGGGGCCCAGCGGAGCGGTGCTTGAGACGGCGGGGCCCAGCGGAGCGGTGCTTGAGACGGCGGGGCCCAGCGGAGCGGTGCTTGACAGGAAGGGCCCAGCGGAGCGGTGCTTGACAGGAAGGGCCCAGCGGAGCGGTGCTTGAGACGGCGGGGCCCAGCGGAGCGGTGCTTGAGACGGCGGGGCCCAGCGGAGCGGTGCTTGAGACGGCGGGGCCCAGCGGAGCGGTGCTTGACAGGAAGGGCCCAGCGGAGCGGTGCTTGAGACGGCGGGGCCCAGCGGAGCGGTGCTTGAGACGGCGGGGCCCAGCGGAGCGGTGCTTGACAGGAAGGGCCCAGCGGAGCGGTGCTTGACAGGAAGGGCCCAGCGGAGCGGTGCTTGAGACGGCGGGGCCCAGCGGAGCGGTGCTTGACAGGAAGGGCCCAGCGGAGCGGTGCTTGAGACGGCGGGGCCCAGCGGAGCGGTGCTTGAGACGGCGGGGCCCAGCGGAGCGGTGCTTTAGACGGCGGGGCCCAGCGGAGCGGTGCTTGACAGGAAGGGCCCAGCGGAGCGGTGCTTGAGACGGCGGGGCCCAGCGGAGCGGTGCTTGAGACGGCGGGGCCCTGTTCAGCGGTACCTGTCTTCACGGCGGGGCCCTGTTCAGCGGTACCTGTCTTCACGGCATGGCCCTGTTCAGCGGTGCTCTTCTGCACGGCGGGGCCCTGTTCAGCGGTACCTGTCTTCACGGCGGGGCCCTGTTCAACTGTACCTGTCTTCACGGCGGGGCCCTGTTCAGCTGTACCTGTCTTCACGGCGGGGCCCTGTTCAGCGGTACCTGTCTTCACGGCGGGGCCCTGTTCAGCGGTGCTCTTCTGCACGGCGGGGCCCTGTTCAGCGGTGCTCTTCTGCACGGCGGGGCCCTGTTCAGCGGTGCTCTTCTGCACGGCGGGGCCCTGTTCAGCGGTACCTGTCTTCACGGCGGGGCCCTGTTCAGCGGTGCTCTTCTGCACGGCGGGGCCCTGTTCAGCGGTGCTCTTGCAGTATGTCAAGGGAATCATACCTGGCCTGGACACCCTGCTCAGTCGCCCTCCGACCGTGCTGTGTCAGGCCCCTTCGGGGAGTGAGTCCTGGGCCCTTTGGTGTCGTCCCTTGCAGCCAGGATGGGGCTTGTGGGGCCCTCCTGCTCCGCGCTCCTGGTGGTTGTCCTCTCCGCCCTGCTGTCCTTCCGCTCCTTAGATGGGGCTCTCGGGCCCTTGCCTCCCCTGGCTGCTGTGGCCGGTGAAGTGGCCGGAGTCACCTCCTTGGGGGCAGCCGTCTCTGTCCGCTCACGGCGGCCCTTCAATTTCCGGGTCCTCTTGCCTGGGGGGGCTGGCTGTCCCCTTGCTGCTCACCGAAGTGTTACTGCCGCCAAAGGGTGGACTCCACATGCCATGCACCACTTGCACTGTAGTAGTTGGGCTGGTGGTGGCTGAGGTGCCCTTGGGACTTTTCCCAGTTGGAGGGGGTGGGTCGGGGGAGGGAAAGAGGTCAAAACTGGAGAGGTAATTTTTCTTGGGACCAAGGTAAGGGGTAGGAGTAGTGGTGAGAGAAGTGGAGGAAGAGGATGTGGTTGTATGAGAGCCAGGTGTGCTGTCCTTGGGTGCAGGTGACTGGGACGTAGGCTGTGGTGAGGTGGTTGGCTGTTGTTTGGGTGTCTGCCTGCGTTTATGTGTCTTGGAAGAGGGGGTGACAGACACAGTGGGAGAGGACACAGGGGACGTGTAAATGCCAGTGGGGGTGGTGACTGCAGGTGTGCGGACTGTAGTGGAGGGTTTGCTGGTGGTGGAAGAACTGGCTGATGTTGGGGTGCATGCAGGTGTGAGTGTACACGTCACAGGGAGGGAGGAGGGAGACGAGGAGGACGGGGACACAGAGGTGGTAGTGACTGTTGATATGTCTGCATCTGTGTGTTGCTTGGGTGAATGCTTGTGTTTTCTGTGGTGCTTATGTTTGGATGAGCTGGCCTTGGGTGTTGAGGTGTGTGCAGGCTGGTCTGATGGTGTGGATGGTATAGGTTGAGGTTCAGGAGACAGAGAAAGGGTGGAGGCAGATAGAAGAGGGAGACTGGAGACAGGGACAATGGCTGCCGTCAGTGCTGAGGCCAGAGCAGTGAACGCTCGTTGATGGGCAGCCTGACCCCAATGAATGCCCTCCAGGTAGGCATTGCTCCGATGCACCTCCCTTTCCACCCCCTGGATGGCATTCAGAAGGGTAGTCTGCCCAACAATGAGCGTCCTCACCAGGTCAATGAGCTCCGCACTGAGGGCAGCAGGGGTAACAGAGGCAGGGGCTGAGGTGCCTGGGGCGAAGGAGACGCGCGCCTTCCTGGCTGAGCGGCCACGGAGCGAAGACTGAGGGGCTGCTGGGAGGGCGGTGCTGGTGCGCTGGGTGGCGGCTGTACCTGTTGTTACGGGGGGCACAGATGGTGCCGCCCCCGCTAGGGAGCTCCCAAACGAGGACGTGTCCGTGTCGCTGGTGTCTCCACCGGCCCCCGTTGTGGTGCTCCCCTCGCCCTCCGGATCACTGGTGCCCTCGGTGTCTGTGTCAGTGCCCACCGGGGCCTGGTGACCTGCAGCTCCCTCCTGCTCCGACGCCAAATCTCCTCCGCTTGATGATGCTAAAACACAAGAAGACAAAGATTTAGGGTGGGGGAGAAATTGAACAAAGTTGAGTGCATGCCTTAGCAATACCCTTTGCGGAGAGGACAGACACAGGTGCCTCGTGCACTAAGTCGCGAACTTGGGGTACACTACTCAGTACTTCTGACTAGGCAAACAGGTCTAGGGACAACACACGCGCACATGTGTGATGCTGGAGCATGGGTAGCTGCACTTGGCACCCTACAGAGGTGGGGGGCGGGGGCACAGGGCCATGCCTAAGGGAGCGGACTACACTACAGAGAGCGCCCGGGCCTAATGTCACCCACAGCCCTCCTCCCCCACCCAGACGCCTCCAATGCGCATACAGATAGGAGAATGTGCGGATACTCACCCCCTTGTGTCTGCTGTGCTGTCCTCAAGCGCCCATCCAAATTAGGGTAGGCCACCGCCAGGATCCGGGACATCAGGGGGGTCATGGTGCGACTGGCACCCCTCCTAGGTCGGGAGGCCATCCCCAGCAGTGTTTCTGCGGTCTTCCTCGTTCCGCGGCGGATGTCCTCCCACCTCTTGCGGCAGTGGGTGCCCCGTCTGTTGTGGACCCCCAAGTTCCGGACTTCCTCGGCGATGGCACGCCAAATATCGATTTTCTGGTGGGCGCTCACCTGTTTGACATGTACAGGGTGGGAAAGAGAAACCGTCACATATCTGCATGTTTGGAGTACATGACCCCCCCTCCCCAACCTTGTCATGGTTCCCATTCTCTCATCTGTCGTGCGTTGCACTCCCCATTCCCTCCACACCCCACCAACTTACATCCCCCCCCCTCCACACAGGCATAACCCATTCAATGTGCACTGAGTGTACTCACCTGTTGGTCTGGAGGACCGTAGAGTTGCGCATACTGGGGGAGGACCCCGTCCACGAGCTTCTCCAACTCTTCTGAACTGAAGGCGGGGGCCCTTTCACCAGTAGCAGCAGCCATTGTCACTTCCAGACCGAGTTCACAGCAGCACTTGCAGTATAGGTCCTCTCCTGTGGATGATCAGGTCTCGAATGATTAAGCAGATAGAAAATGGCGGTCACGGCCGCGGCGGTGCGTACCGCGGCGGTGCGTCCCGCGACCGCCGGCGCACATCGTCATTGGCTCCTGAAACCCATAGGCTTCAATGTTAACCAATGCGTCTTCGCACAGCGGTCTTCGACCGCCTACCGCCACGGTGTGCCCCGCCAGCGCAGTGACCTCACATCCCATTGTCCCACTTCACAGGTCAGGCATCGGCCATTTCAAGGGCCCACATGGCTTAATTTCTAATGCGTCACACAGGCCTAGGCCTTGCAATGGCACACATACAAACATATCAAACCATACATTTACCTGTACTGCGCAAGCTGTGTTGTACGTACCTGTGAGTGGATTGACTCTGTACTCCATATTCTCCTTCCTAGGCACCGTCCGCTGGGACTAGCGATGAGAAGGAGGAATCCTCGAGTGTACCGGCCGCTGGTGGACCTGTCCACAATGGAAGAACGCAACATAATACTACGATACCAACTTGACCGAGCCTCCATCCATGAACTGTGTGCCCAGCTGGAGCCAGCCCTGATGTCCCCCATCCGCCAACCCACAGGAATTCCCCCTCTAGTGCAGGTTCTGTCTGTCCTCAATTTCTTTGCAACTGGCTCATTCCAGACAACAGTGGCCATGTCATCTGGGATGTCTCAGCCTATGTATTCCAAGATCTTATCCAGAGTGTTGTCTGCCCTGATGAAACTCATGCGGAGCTACATCATTTTCCCAGAGGAGGGTGATTTGCCTACAGTGAAAGCTGATTTCTATGCCCTTGGACACATCCCCAACATCATTGGTACAATTGATGGGACCCATGTGGCTTTAGTCCCCCCAAATGACGATGAACAGGTGTACAGGAACAGGAAGAATTACCATTCAATGAATATCCAGGTGGTCTGTTTGGCTGAGCAGTACATCTCCCATGTAAATGCCAAGTTCCCAGGGTCAGTGCATGACGCGTATGTTATGCGAAATAGCAGCATTCCCTATGTGATGGAACAGCTACAGAGACAGCGTGTGTGGCTAATAGGTGACTCTGGTTACCCCAACCTGCCGTGGCTATTGACCCCAGTGAGGAATCCCAGGACCAGGGCAGAGGAACGGCACAATGAGGCCCATGGGCGTACTAGGAGGGTGATTGAGCGAACCTTTGGGCTCCTGAAGGCCAGGTTTAGGTGCCTGCATATGACAGGTGGATCCCTAATGTACTCACCAAAGAAGGTGTGCCATATCATCGTGGCGTGCTGTATGCTCCACAACCTGGCTTTGCGACGCCAGGTGCCTTTCCTGCAGGAGGATGGTCCAAATGGTGGTGTTGTAGAAGCCGTGGAGCCTGTGGAGAGTGAAGAGGAGGAAGACTCTGAGGACGACACAGACAATAGGGACAGAGTGATACAACAGTATTTCCAGTAACACACAGGTAAGAATCACCCATGCCATTTCACAATTGCTTATAGCCTCCTGCATCTGTACTTTCTGTAGTTCCCCACAGATGTTTTCATTAATTTTTGCCTTTCCCTTCCCTTCTCAGTGCTGTCTGACTCAGTACCTGACTTCTGCTTGGTTCGCCCATGAAATACAGCGTATTGACATTGGTATATTGTCATGACTAATTGACAGAACAGAAATCGAACAGTAATATGTAATACATTTGTCAATAATACAGCATGACTCAAAACAGATTTGTGTGCAAAATGTGATTTATTTACAGTGCTAGATATCGGTACATGTGATTCTAAGGGTGATGGGTGGGGGTGGAGGAATATCCATGGCAGAGTCCAGTTCTCAGTCTCACAGGTGCATTGTCCTTTTGCCTGTGGAAGGATGGAGCATAGGCAGTTCATGGTTGGACAGGGTGGCAATGTGGCACAGTGGGAAGACTTGAGGGGGTATGTCCTGCTGGCGGGGGTCTTGACATCCTACTCTGTCTTTTTTTTTTGGTCTCAGGCTCCTCTTACGGGGTGGTTGTTCTTCAGCAGGAGGTGGGGTTCTGGGGGGCTGTCGAGGTGTTGGGACCTCCTGTCCACTAGCGCCGGCGGAGGTGGTAGGCTGTTCCTGGTCCGGGCTAGTGACAGGGGCCCTGTGTGGTGCACCATGGTCCCGCAACGCGTCCTCTATCCTGTGGAGGGCCAGGACGATGGTCCCCATTGCGGTCCCGATGATTCTCAGCTCCTCCCTGAACCCCATGTAGCGTTCCTCCTGCTGTGCCTGGATCTCAGTGAACCTGGCCAGTACCGTCGCCATCGTTTCTTGGGAGTGGTGGTATGCCCCCATGATGGTGGTGAGGGTGTGGTTCTAAAAATTCTGGACCCATGTAATTTACTTTGCCACAGCAGTACGATTTTAGTATCAAAAGACCGATAATGACTAGTACACTAAGCATGAGCATTTTCGCTCAATTCCAGCAGCGTTTTCACCTCGAAATCGCCATTTTCGTCCTGCACTCGTGGCTCCCATTTTATACACGGCAGCCATTTTTTAAAGTTGCCCTCACATAGGCTTATAATACAGTCAGATTTGATTCCAAGGACACGTACACCTTGATTGACTTTTCTCTGACCTGGGCAAGCTGGAACCATTGCCTCAGGCCAAACCTGTTTGGTCAGTCCCTCTCCCAGTGGCCGAATCAGATAGCATCAAGGCACACCAGGCCATAAAACCCTTATTATCGCTCACACACCCTGCCTAACTTGCTCACACCTGCACCTGCTCTTTTCTTCTTCTTACTTTACGAGGGGGAGGTGCCCGTTTTTATTGGGGGTCCACACTTATCTGATGTGAAATTCTAGGCCTTGCCGGGTAATTTATTATGGGCTGGATGACATGAAATATGAGGTTTCATCATGACACTGTTTTTTCCTTTGTAGTGAAAACATGTGAATGACCAACCAAAATGTCAAGAATGTTTGCCTGAAGCTTAAAAAACTGTATATAAGGAAACCTGATTTTGCATTGACACACAGGCCCTCATTCTGACCCTGGCGGTCGGTGATAAAGCGGCGGCCAAGCCGCCAACAGGCCGGCGGTCTAAAATATGCAATTCTGACCCTGGCGGGAACCGCCAACACAGCCCGCCAACTTAACACTCCGCCCGCCACAGCGGTACAAACAAACAGCGCGGCGGTTCCCGCCAACAGCCAGGCGGCAGACAATGTACCGCCCACCCTATTACGACCCACCAATCTGCCACCTTTTCCGGGGCGGGAGCACCGCCGATAAGAACACGGCGGAAACAGACTACGAACGGGAAAACGCTCACCTCTACGCACTCCACGCGAGATTCCGGCAGCATGGAACCAGAGTTGCAGGTCATCCCCGCACTCCTATTCCTGCTTATTTACCAGGAGCACGCCCGGCGGCGCGGAAGACATCGGTGAGTACTGCACCTACGACACAGGGGAGGCAAAAGATTACTGGCACACACCCACCCACCCACACCCACTACAACACACAGATCAATGCATTCCCACAGATCACTGTCACAACCCACAAACCACCCCCCTCCGAAATAATGCAAAGACCAAAAGAAGAGATCATAAACGGGCAGATATATTGAAAATGGACACCAGTAATCGCAATAAATAAATAAACTATATACAAAATATATACAGCTACTAAATGTAGTCCAACCACTGTCCGTGGATCACAGGGTTCCTGTGCAAAGGGGCAAGGCCCAGTCCCACGACAAGAACTCCACGGAGGGAACACTGCAGGGGCATCAGCAAGAAAATCGGACAGGCACCTCAGGGGGAAGGGAAGGGGGGGCACCTCAGCCACTTGAGTACACGACACCAGATCCACGAGGGGACTCCATGACCACTGGCCCATCCTGGGGAGAGCAAAGCCACAGTCCAAACAGTCCATACAGTGGGTGGCCTGCCCACTGGGCCATCCTGGGGAGAGCAAAGCCACAGTCCATACAGTCCATACAGTGGGTGGCCCGCCCACTGGGCCATCCTGGGGAGAGCAAAGCCACAGTCCATACAGTCCATACAGTGGGTGGCCCGCCCACTGGGCCATCCTGGGGAGAGCAAAGCCACAGTCCATACAGTGGGTGGCCCGCCCACTGGGCCATCCTGGGGAGAGCAAAGCCACAGTCCATACAGTCCATACAGTGGGTGGCCCGCCCACTGGGCCATCCTGGGGAGAGCAAAGCCACAGTCCATACAGTCCATACAGTGGGTGGCCTGCCCACTGGGCCATCCTGGGGAGAGCAAAGCCACAGTCCATACAGTCCATACAGTGGGTGGCCCGCCCACTGGGCCATCCTGGGGAGAGCAAAGCCACAGTCCATACAGTCCATACAGTGGGTGGCCCGCCCACTGGGCCATCCTGGGGAGAGCAAAGCCACAGTCCATACAGTCCATACAGTGGGTGGCCTGCCCACTGGGCCATCCTGGGGAGAGCAAAGCCACACTCCATACAGTCCATACAGTGGGTGGCCTGCCCACTGGGCCATCCTCGGGAGAGCAAAGCCACAGTCCATACAGTCCATAACAGACCCCACTGCCACTGGAGGAGGCAAGTTGGCCAGAGGACATCCTGCAGCCCTGCCCGAGATAGATCCTGCCCTGCCACGTCTGCCAAAGGGCCAGCGGTTCTTGCCTTGAAGGGCCCAGTTCAGCGGTTCCTGAGACGGCGGGGCCCAGTTCAGCGGTCCTTGCCCTGAAGGGCACAGTTCAGCGGTGCTTGAGACGGCGGGGCCCAGTTCAGCGGTGCTTGAGACGGCGGGGCCCAGTTCAGCGCTCCTTGCCTTGAAGGGCCCAGTTCAGCGGTGCTTGAGACGGCGGGGCCCAGCGGAGCGGTGCTTGAGACGGCGGGGCCCAGTTCAGCGCTCCTTGCCTTGAAGGGCCCAGTTCAGCGGTGCTTGAGACGGCGGGGCCCAGTTCAGCGGTGCTTGAGACGGCGGGGCCCAGTTCAGCGCTCCTTGCCTTGAAGGGCCCAGTTCAGCGGTGCTTGAGACGGCGGGGCCCAGCGGAGCGGTTCTTGAGACGGCGGGGCCCAGTTCAGCGGTGCTTGAGACGGCGGGGCCCAGTTCAGCGGTGCTTGAGACGGCGGGGCCCAGCGGAGCGGTGCTTGAGACGGCGGGGCCCAGTTCAGCGCTCCTTGCCTTGAAGGGCCCAGTTCAGCGGTGCTTGAGACGGCGGGGCCCAGCGGAGCGGTTCTTGAGACGGCGGGGCCCAGTTCAGCGGTGCTTGAGACGGCGGGGCCCAGTTCAGCGGTGCTTGAGACGGCGGGGCCCAGCGGAGCGGTGCTTGAGACGGCGGGGCCCAGTTCAGCGCTCCTTGCCTTGAAGGGCCCAGTTCAGCGGTGCTTGAGACGGCGGGGCCCAGTTCAGCGGTGCTTGAGACGACGGGGCTGAAACAGACAACAGGGACAGAATCATTGAACAGTACTTCCAATAGGACACAGGTAACATTTCAAAGATAATTTAGTAAATGTTAACTACTCTCCAGCATCTCTGCTGCCTGTCTATTTGCCCCAGTGTATGATGACTGAGTTTTGGCTTTTCCCTCCCTATTTCAGATCTGGGGTCCCCACTACGAGTCCTGTGCTTCGTTTCCCCATGGACTACAGCTTTGTGGCAGCTGTTTGTTGACTTCACCATGTACAAGGACATATTTGCACTGTCATGTCAATTACAATCTATTGAAATCACAGCCAGACTCCAGATATTTTGGTGCAAAATAGGTGTTTATTGAAGTGCTCAAAATGGGATGGGTGGTTTCAAGTGGGTGGGGGCTATGGTGAAGGAATGTCCATGGCAGAGTCCAGAGTAACAGTCACACAGGTGCATTGTCCAGAGGCCTGTGGAGAGATGGAGCATGGGCAGTTCAAGGATGGACAGGGTGACAATGTGGGACAGTGGGATGACATCAGGTGGTATCCATTGCTGGCGGGGGTCTTGACATCCTACTCTGTCTTCTTGCGAGATCTCAGGGCCCTCTTGCGGGGTGGTTCTTCTCCTGCAGGAGGTGGGGGTCTGGTGGGCTGCTGCTGTGCGGGGGCCTCCTGTCCACTAGCGCCGGCGGAGGTGGTTGGCTGTTCTTGGTCCAGGCTAGTGGCAGGGGCCCTTGGGTGTTGTTCAGTGTCCGCCCTGGTGTTTACGAGGTCCTGCAGCAGCCCTACCATGGTAACCAGGGTGGTGTTGATGGCTCTGATGTCCTCCCTGTACCCCCGATAGTGTTCCTCCTGCAGTGCCTGAATCTCCTGGAACCGGGCCAGTACCGTCGCCATCGTCTCCTGGGAGCGGTTGTATGCTCCCATGATGGTGGTGAGGACCTCGTGGAGAGTGGGTTCCCTGGGCCTCTCCTCCCCCCCCTGTCGCACAGCTGCCCTCCGAGTTCCCCTGTTTCCCTGGGCCTCTGCCCCCTGGCCGGTGTGCCCACTACCACTGCCCCCAGGTCCCTGTTGTTGTTGGGGTGGTGGGTTATCCTGGGTGCCCTGTAGTGGTAGACACACCGCAGATTGACGCGCCCTGGAGACAGAGGCATGGGCCCGCTGGGTGGGAGCTGTGCTGGTGTTCCCAGAGGGGTTAGGGTCTGTAGTGGCCTGGGCCTGTGTGAGGGGAACCGACTGTCCAGAGGTCCCCGATGGTCCGGGCTGGTCATCGGTGTCCAGGTCGACAGAGCTGCTGTCATCGCTGACGGCCTCTTGGGTGGGGGGTGTGGATAATTCTGGCCCCTCCGCCGCGGTGTGTTGACGGTCGGGTCCTGCAGGGGTATAGAGGTATGGTTATAGTTTCAATGTGTGGCATATGGGTGTATCTGTGGGTTCTCGTGTCCCCAAGTGCTGGCATTCGTGTGTGGGGGCTTTGGTGAGGGTGGCTTGTGGGGGGGATGTGTATATGCATTGGGCATGCTTTGGTGATGGGTGTCCATGCTTAGTGGACGCATGCAGGCCTAGGTTTTGGGATGTGTGGGTTGTGATGGTGAGACATTGGCGGGGAATAGGTGTGCTGGGGGTGGGGGTGAGGATGGTGGTGGGGGTGAGGATGGTGGTGGGGGTGAGGATGGTGGTGGGGGTGAGGGTGGGGGTGAGGATGGGGGTGGGGGTGAGGGTGGGGTTCGAGGATGGGGGTGAGGGTTGGGGTCTGATTTGGCATGCAGGTGGGGGGGAAGCAGTATTGAAGATTCAACTTACCAGTATCCATTCCTCCGCCGACTCCTGCGAGGCCGTCAGGATGCAGGATGTTCAAGACTTCCTCCTCCCATGATGTGAATTGTGGGGGTTGAGGTGGGGGTCCTCCGCCAGTCTTCTGCACGGCGATGTTGTGCCTGGATACCATGGAACGCACCTTCCCCCGTAGGTCGTTCCATCGCTTCCTGATGTCTTCCCGATTTCTGGGGTGCTGTCCCACTGCGTTCACCCTGTCGACAATCCTCTGCCATAGCTCCGTCCTCCGGGCAATGCTGGTGTATTGTATCTGTGTGCCGAACAGCTGGGGCTCTACCCGAACGATTTCCTCCACCATGACCCTGAGTTCTTCGTCTGGGAAGCGGGGTTGTCTTTGGGGTGCCATGGGGTGGTGTGTATGATGTGTGGGGTGGAGTATGTGTATTTAAGTGAGTTGAGTGTGGTGGTGTGTGTTGTTTTGTGTGTAGATAGTGTGTGGGTGATGGTGTTGAGTGACTGTGGCTGTTATTTTTTGGATGCTGGTGTCTCGCTCTTGCCTTCGTTACGAATTTTTTAGCGTAGGGGTTTGTGGGTGATGTGGGTGTGTGTTTTATATTGTATTGTGTGTGTGGGAGTGGTGTGTGTATGTGTATCAGGTGTGTGGGATTCAAATCGTCCAATGTGGCTGAGTTTTGTTCGTTTGTGTGTATTCTGACCGCGGCGGTGTGTCCCGCCAATGGAATACCGCGTTTGAATGACCGCCGCGTGGATTCGTGGGTCGTAATGGCATGGGCGTATTTCTGTTGGCGTGACGGTGGAGGTTTTGTCACCTCCACCTTTCCGCCGACCGCTGGTCTGGCGGTCTGTTGTGGCGGTCGGATTTTCGGAGGTTTGCCTTCTGCGGGTCAGAATGACCGTGGCGGGTTTCCGCGACCGCGGCGGGATTATGGAGGATTTCTGACCGGCGGTAGGCGCCTTTTACCGCCGAGGTCAGAATGACCCCCACAGTCTCCTGAGAACATACAAATCGTGCTGTTGTACTTCTAGGACACTTGTCAATTGGTTGCAGCCAATAAATTCGATCTTTGACTTCACCTAGAAGACTCTGAGTTTCTGTAGTCTGAATCAGGAAAGTACCCGAGGTCTTTGGGTGTACCCTGGCACCGCTGGGTTACCGGATCAGTACCGGTTCTGAAAAACCCAGTACCTCAGTTGGCGCCCAACGTGGGGCGATACCAGCGGTACCGGTCCAAGCCTGAGGTCCGTGGGGAGCTTCGTGTGAAAATTCTGGAGGAAGGCCGCCACTTCATCGACCCCTGCATGTCGACGTGGTCCGAAAGTCTTTGTTGAGAGGTTCCCCGCTTCCCGACGGCTATGAAGGACTGCTGCCCTGGCTATCGCCCTGATTTGGACCCTTGATTTTTGGTACAGCGAAACAATAAGACGAGTCTTCTGGTGACGTCATTGATATTTTCAGTTAAGTATAAGTGGAGCGTCTCCCAGTCCTTAGTTGGACACTTGGTTTGGTCCTTAGTTGGACACTTGGTTTGGTCCTTAGTTGGACATTTGGTTTGGTATCCCTTTGGGATCACTTTGATTTGGAACTTGCAAGTACCAAAGCCGAAGGACTCGTGTATTCACGAGACTATCGTAAACGATAATCCTTTGAAGTTTGAAGCTAGACTAGTGAGCGAAGATGCCTGGTCTTAGCAGACTTGGAAATTTGTTTTGTCTTGGTTGTAAAAGGGACTCCCGGTTGGAGGACTCATGTCCGGTTCCTCCGATTGGAACTCCAACCTATGAACTATATGTGAAGCACGGAGTGGGCCCCATCACGTTTAATAAAGTATGGGTCCACTATTCTTGGAAATAATTGAGAAAAGTTTTCTTTTTTTTTTTCTTGTAAATATGACTTACAACTAGATCTGCAAACGGTTCTGTAAGTAAATTGCGACGGCGCTATTTATGAAAAATGGCTAAAGCGCGCGGTATTATGTGTACTGAATGTTTTCTGTTTATATCTGAAATGAGCTCAATGTGTGTTTGTGGGTCTTCTTGATGTTTACAGTTTGTTAAGTAAAATGTTGGTTAATTAATATTAAGTAGAAACTTAGAAAAAATCCAGAAATGAACCATGTGATGTGCTAACATAGCTATATGTTGCTCTTTAATTTATAGAATGAGCAATTGTGCACATATACAAAACTGCCGTTAAATGCTTAATAAATTAGAAAACACATTCAATAGATATAAATAGGGCCCCCCCCAAAAAAAAAAAAAAAACGAAATTATCTATTTTCAATTCAGCCAGCACTTTCCCAGTTAAACATGGGTGGAATTTTGCATAACCTTCCTTTTAAATGAAAGTGGCGCAAAAATGTGACGCATTTCAAGTTAGGCTTATGCGCTTAGGCTTGTGAGTTAATGTATCCCAAATAATAGGCAAGGGATGCAGCTTGCTTTTATATGTGGAATTATCACCCAAAAAAAATAATTGGGTTTTTATTTTTTTTGAAAGAAAATTATTAATTATGGAAAAATTATTTAAAAAAATAAGTGCCTTTCAAAATCGTTTTTTAATATTTATAAAGCTTAATACCTATACTATGACCTCCTAACATTAAAATTTAATTCAAGTTATGTTGCACCACTAAAATGACATTTGTATGTGCAATTTTCCCTTGGCGCAGGAGCAAACAAGCTCATTTCTATAAAGTATAAGTTAATATTTTCAATGGCTGACTCATGGATTGTGTAATAGACATTCTGGTAATGCATATTATGCAAGAAAATTGTAGGATATTGATTTTTTAATGCCTAAAATATCAAAGTCGATTTTGGGCAAAAGCACTGTTTAAACTGCATTTTCTTTCATTCAGAGTACTTTTTAAAGTGTCTCAGGCTTCAGTAAATGCATACATTTAGGTTTGATATATATTTGCAGGTTGTGCCTTCTTATGATTCAATGAGTCAATGTGCCAGTACAAAGGCTTGTTTTAATATCAAGGTTGAAGGTTCTAACTTCAGCTGGGCCTACTGAGACGTTCATTCATTCGAGGTTGATGAAATATGTACCATTGCATGGGATTGCAACAAGCATTTATTTTAACAACTGGTATGTGTGTTATTAAGGTGTGTGAATTATTCACAGTAAATGTAGTTTAATAATCTGGAAATAGAGATGATTTTTTTTTACAGTGGAAATTGTAGGTGCCAAATTAATATGGAGTGTCAGTGTAACAATTTTTACTTTTAGAAAGGTAAAACTAAGGTGGCTTGATGTTGCGAAGTAACTGACAAGAGGGTAACAGTTAAGTAATGGAAATTTATTTTCATGTATTTGGTCCTATCATGAATTGTTCTTGCTGGTCCTGTATGTTAGACGAGAAACAGTAAAGTTATATTTGACAGCAGATTTCCATTGCCTGGTGATCTACTGTCAAAAGGAGGGTAAGGATTTTAAACCTGACAAATTAAACAGGCCCAAATATTGGGTTTTGGGCTGCAGGTTTACAGTGCATAAAGTACATGACACGGTGTTGTGTGCCACCGCTTATTCACACATGCTATTGTTTTGTCTATGCTTTTTGTGCTTGATACACAGCAAGTATATCTGATGGCTTGACGTTTTGTGCGTTTTTATTATTTTTTATTTGTTTTTTGCATGTTTGTTGCTGCTTTTGATACTATTACAAGCTCCCCTGTGTTGTGAGGGGATGGTCATGACGATGCCCATCGCTACGCAACAGTTGGTTGAACTTGTTCTGGTTACTAAATTCCACAGATAATGATATTTCATGCTGTGAACATAAAAGACAACACTTCACCAGTGAATGTCTATTTGGCTATAACGGTATTGAAGGAAAATAAAAAGAGATATACAGGATCAAAGTGTGTCACCTGCAGTTAGTCACGTTACTGCCCCTTCCCTTAAAGGAACAGGCAGCCCTACATTTATGTATCCTTGATTGGACCTAAGGATGAAATTATAGATCTGTGACTCAAGGTGGCCTAATTTCTATATTACATTAGTTAACGA
Source organism: Pleurodeles waltl (assembly GCF_031143425.1). Classification (NCBI taxonomy): domain Eukaryota; kingdom Metazoa; phylum Chordata; class Amphibia; order Caudata; family Salamandridae; genus Pleurodeles; species Pleurodeles waltl. Next base: position 785,666,246 of record NC_090447.1, read on the forward strand.
TGTTGTGTTTCCTAAGTAGCATATGGCTTTCGTTCCTTAAAAGAAAACCAGGTTTTCATTTTTTCCTGAAGAAGGAACTGAAACATTAGCTAGGAGTACTGTATATGTTGTAGTCGCCAACGGTAGAGTTAAAATTTGTGTAACTTTGGCCTTTGTGTATCACCCGTACTCTCGGTGTTGTGTCACATGCCTGACTATCACCCAAATAATTTTTTTTTGTTCTTCCTATAGATTTTTTCTTTTGTTACTTCCCCTGACCAATGTCGCATCATGCTTAGTTATTGAGATTTTAGCTATGTCCTAGTCCCATTTCTCTTTTTCGAATTCCTTTCACCAGTCAGCCCTTTCATTATTATTGATGTATTGTTCAGGTTCACATTTCCAGACTGCAGTGATATACCAGGGACCCCCATGTTATGTATAATTCCCTTTGGTATGACCAGACTGGTTTTCAAGAATTTGCCTTAGGCCTGCTTCAATGTTTTCCAGCCTGACTGTCAGGGTAGCGATAGACTGGTTAACTGACTCAATATTATAGTAAGACAAGTTTTCCATCTCAATAGGAGATATCTTATGTTTACCTTTTTGAACATGACGAATTTTCAATGTCTATTTTAATTTGGTTTTCGGTTCCCTTCTGTTCCTGCTACTTTAATTTTTGGTGGGATCAGATGTGTCCTAATCATGCAAATATCAGGACCCTCTAGTTCTTGTCTTTTTGTTTGCACATTTGACTATTAGCCTGTGTATTGCATAGTCCACCTGATGCACAGTTTTTAAAGGAAGGTTTCTACATGTCCCTGATAATCGGTATCATGTGATTTCTCTATTGAGATGTTCTAAGGTAAGGAGGAACACCTAGACTTAATCATTGAGGCAAATATGTGTTTACCCCATTAGACAATGCCACTGTGTGAGGAAATCCATTCAGATAGAATTCTCATGTAGCTATAGATGGCAGAGAATAATGGAGAGAACCCAATTAAAGATGCTAGAGACCCTGTTTTGCCCTTCTGCCTTTGTCTTTGTATTTTATGCCCATGGTGTATGGCTACTCCTTTGAAGATTGCAGACCACCTGCTTGCAGTCCCCTTGTTAAAAACCATGAACTGTTTTTGTACTAAATTGAAGGAAACTAACAGCTGTGGCACACTTCCTATGTCACTAGATTCTGCAGGTATCAAGTCATAATAACCTGCAGGACATTGATTTAAGCCTAATTCCCATCAGTGACAGCTACAGATGAAAGACGGACGTCTTGGCCCTACAGTCTCAGCACCCAGAAAGTAGCAAAGCTGGACAGCGATCGCCAGCGCATGGTATCGTACTTGCTCCATCAGACGGCGTCGGACATCACAAAACCAAAGTTTCAGTGTAAAAGAGCTAAAGAGAAGGATTCCTGTTGTTGATGGCAGAGCTGTTTTGAGGTTTCATTTCTCTACCTGTCATGTGCTGGTAACCTCTGACAGTGTGCAATCCCTTGAGCCCCTTGGCCTGAGTTTTGGCCACACACCCCCTTTTCTTTGCTCCAACGGAAGAAGGGCAGTGCACCGGAGATTTCAAGTTTGGAAAAAGGCACTATATTTTGGTGCCCATGAAAGAGCAGCTTGAGCGTCCTCTGACGCTAAATAATGAGTGTTGGAGTCTGAAAGTGCTGCTGAGCTTGAGCTATTTCCCAATTAATGGTGCTTGGGTCTGCACGAGATGATTTGTGCCCTTGATCAATGAAGAGCACATTGTTTGTAGTATCTGCCACAGAGGAGAGACACTGGTGCATTGCTTTAAGACATTGAGACTTTCGAGTGAGCTGTGGGTGTTTGCCAGGAGGGCACTCCAACTAAGCAGTACTTTTCTCACGAAGAGGCCTGAATTGAGAGGCCCATGCGAAAGAAAACAACAAAAGAGAATTTGATGGACAATGGAAGCCTGCCAGAGAGGCTTTTTGAACGGACTCTGGGCATAGTTGGTTTCACAAGAGGTTTCCGTGTGATTGTATAGACTAGGTGTTAGGAGACTGATTGTTTTGCTGGCATTGTTTTAAAGTACTATTCTGTTTAGTAAAAGCAGAATAAAGTCCATTTTCTGTGGAAAGAGTACCCCCTTTTTACCTTAGAGCATTGATGAGAGTCACCACTGTTCCACCTGAACATACAAAAATTACTGAAATGCAGAGGAGCCCTAAAAATGTTACTAGATAATTTTAGGATTTGCTTTTTGGTTAGGGTTGTGAAAAATTATTATTTCATAGTGGTCACTACTTTCTCCCGTTGTCTATATGTTCTTAATAACGTGTTTTCTAGTGTCTTTTAAACATGACGTTGTCATTTATGGGTAGGATTGTTTTTCTCTACTCAATTGACTTCTGCACCCACTTCCCAACCTATGTCTTTTCCTACTATTGTTTCTTTGCACTCTTTTCACCCTTTTCCTGAACATGAGCAGGTTAGAAGATCAGAATTCGTAAGCAATTCTTTTGTACAGCTTCTGCATCAACACTAGTTAGTAGTGAACATCACTAATTGTTGGGTGTGTGATCTTATGCCACCTACTGCAGATAGAGGTATTCCTTATTTTGTCCTGCCATATGTGGCCTTTTGTGCTACTTCATGTTCAAGGAGACCTGTCCAGAGAGAGTTACCAAGTACTAGAATTTTGCTCCAGCAACATCTCCATGGCCTTATAAACATAGACCTGGACTCAGATTAGCATGAGAATAGGTTTATTGCCTATGTAAGGGCAAAAGGAGGGTTTGTGGTTCTAAAAATTCTGGACCCATGTAATTTACTTTGCCACAGCAGTACGATTTTAGTATCAAAAGACCGATAATGACTAGTACACTAAGCATGAGCATTTTCGCTCAATTCCAGCAGCGTTTTCACCTCGAAATCGCCATTTTCGTCCTGCACTCGTGGCTCCCATTTTATACACGGCAGCCATTTTTTAAAGTTGCCCTCACATAGGCTTATAATACAGTCAGATTTGATTCCAAGGACACGTACACCTTGATTGACTTTTCTCTGACCTGGGCAAGCTGGAACCATTGCCTCAGGCCAAACCTGTTTGGTCAGTCCCTCTCCCAGTGGCCGAATCAGATAGCATCAAGGCACATCAGGCCATAAAACCCTTATTATCGCTCACACACCCTGCCTAACTTGCTCACACCTGCACCTGCTCTTTTCTTCTTCTTACTTTACGAGGGGGAGGTGCCCGTTTTTATTGGGGGTCCACACTTATCTGATGTGAAATTCTAGGCCTTGCCGGGTAATTTATTATGGGCTGGATGACATGAAATATGAGGTTTCATCATGGCACTGTTTTTTCCTTTGTAGTGAAAACATGTGAATGACCAACCAAAATGTCAAGAATGTTTGCCTGAAGCTTAAAAAACTGTATATAAGGAAACCTGATTTTGCATTGACACACAGTCTCCTGAGAACATACAAATCGTGCTGTTGTACTTCTAGGACACTTGTCAATTGGTTGCAGCCAATAAATTCGATCTTTGACTTCACCTAGAAGACTCTGAGTTTCTGTAGTCTGAATCAGGAAAGTACCCGAGGTCTTTGGGTGTACCCTGGCACCGCTGGGTTACCGGATCAGTACCGGTTCTGAAAAACCCAGTACCTCAAGGGCCTCTTGGAGAGTGGGTTCCCTGGGCCTCTCCTCCCCCCCCTGTCGCACAGCAGCCCTCCGAGCTGCCCGGTTTCCCCCGGCCTCTGTCCCCTGGACGGTGTGCCCGCTACCACTGCCCCCAGGTCCCTGTTGTTGTTGGGGTGTTGGGTTAGCCTGGGTTCCCTGTAGTGGCAGACACACCGCTGATTGAGCTGTCCTAGAGACAGAGGCATGGGCCCGCTGGGTGGGAGCTGTGCTGGTGTTGGCAGAGGGGGTCGGGTCTGGTGTGGCCTGTGGCTGCCTGAGGGGAACCGACTGCCCAGAGGTCCCCGATGGTCCGGGCTGGTCATCAGGTTCACTGTCGACAGAGCTGCTATCCTCAGTGTGGGCCTGTTCCGGTGGTGGGATGGACACTTCTGGACCCTCCTGGCTGGTGTGTTGTCGTTCGGGTCCTGCATGGGGTAAGAGAGTTTGGTTATTGTTTCTGTGTGTACAATAGCGTGCGTGTTATGGGTGCCCTTGTCCCCCACTGCAGGCATTCCCTTGAGGGAGGTGTTGTGAGGGTAGTTAGTGGGGGGGGGTTAGTGCAGTGGTCATGCTTAGGTGATAGGTGCCCATGATTTGTGTTGGCATGCAGGAGTTGGTGTTGGGATGGGTGGGTTGTGCTGGTGAGACATTGTCAGGGAGGATGTGTGCTGGGGGGTTGGGGGTGAGGGTGGGGGTGTGGGTTGGCATGGTGGTGGGGTGGGGGGGATATAGTAGTTGAGATTGGACTTACCAGAGTCCATTCCTCCGGCTACTCCTGCGAGGCCCTGAGGATGCAGGATGTTCAAGACGTCTTGCTCCCACAATGTGAATTCGGGAGGGGTGGGTGGGGGTCCGCCGCCAGTCTTCTGGACCGCGATGTTGTGCCTTGAGACCATCGATCGGACCTTCCCCCTTAGGTCGTTCCATCTTTTGCGTATGTCCTCCCTATTCCTGGGATGCTGTCCCACCGCGTTGACCCTGTCCACGATCCGCTGCCATAGCTCCGCCTTCCTAGCTATACTGGTGTGCTGCACCTGCGAGCCGAAGAGCTGGGGTTCCACTCTTAGGATTTCCTCCACCATGACCCGGAGTTCTTGGTCCGAAAAGCGTGGGTGCCTTTGGGGTGCCATGGGGTGGTGTGGGTGAGGTGTGGGGTGGTGTATGTGATGATGAGTATGTTGGTGAGTGGTGCTTTGTGCTACTATGTGGTGTGTGTGATGGTGTAGTGTGCCTCAGTGTGTCTTGCTTTGGATTGTCTGCTGTGTCTCTCTCTCCTTCTCTCAGTAATTATGGTCGCAGGGGTTTGTGGGTGATGTGGGTGTGTGTTTTATAGTTGGTTGATTGTGTGGGAGTGGTGTGTGTATGTGTATCAGGTGTGTGTATTTCCATCACTATCTCTTCTGCAGCAGACATTATGGGGGTGATTCCAACTCTGGCGGGCGTCTGCCATGCAGACAGTCAAAAGCAGGCCGGGGCCCTGTTAGGGGGCCCCTGCACTGCCCATGCCAATGGCATGGGCAGTGCAGGGGCCCCCAGGGGCCCCAGGACACCCGTTACCGCCAGCCTCTTCCTGGTGGTGAAAACCGCCAGAAACAGGCTGGCGGTACGGGGGTCAGAATCCCCAGGGCAGCGCTGCTTGCAGCGCTGCCCTGGCGGATTCTCCCAGCCGGGGCAAAAACGGCGGATGACCGCCGGCCCCGGCAATCCGACCGCGGCTTTACCACCGCGGTCGGAATGGGGATTGAAGCACTGCCAGCCTGTTGGCGGTGCTTCCGTCATTCGTGGCCCTGGCCTATGTTTCTAAAAGTTGGAATAGTTTTTAAGAATCTAAAACTATCTCTAGAACTTAATTCAAACTTTTACAAAACTTTTAAACTCTAAAAGAAATGCTAACAGGGACTAACACAAGGCCTTAGTAGGACTTTTAAAAATTTAGAAAATAGCTCAAATTTCAAAAATCAGTTTCTAATGACAATTTTGGGAATTTAGTCGTGTGATCAGGTACTGGCTGAGTAGTCCAGCAAATGCAAAGTCTTGTACCCCACTGCTGATCCACCAATGTAGGAAGTTGGCTCTGTATGTACTATTTCAAAGTAAGAAATAGCATGCACAGAGTCCAAGGGTTCCCCTTAGAGGTAAGATAGTGGCAAAAAGAGATGATTCTAATGCTTTATTTTGTGGTAGTGTGGTCGAGCAGTATGCTTATCAGAGGGTAGTGTTAAGCATTTGTTGTACACACACAGGCAATAAATGAGGAACACACACTCAAAGACAATTCCAGGCCAATAGGTTTTTGTATAGAAAAATATATTTTCTTAGTTTATTTTAAGAACCACAGGTTCAAGATTTACACACAATACTTTAAATGAAAAGTATTTCACTAAGGTATCTTAGGAACTTTGAATCAACACAATATCATGTACAGTTTTAGCAAAAATGGCAATAAGCTATTTTAAAACTAGACAGTGCAATTTTCAACAGTTTCTGGAGGAGGTAAGTTTTGGTTAGTTTTGCAGGTAAGTAAAACACCTACAGGGTTCAAAGTTGGGTCCAAGGTAACCCACCGTTGGGGGTTCAGAGCAACCCCAAAGTTACCACACCAGCAGCTCAGGGCCGGTCAGGTGCAGAGGTCAAAGTGGTGCCCAAAACGCATGGGATTCAATGGAGAAGAGGGTGCCCCGGTTCCAGTCTGCCAGCAGGTAAGTACCCGCGACTTCGGAGGGCAGACCAGGGGTTTTTGTAGGGCACCGGGGGGGACACAATTCAGCACAAAAAGTACACCAGCGGCACGGGGTGGCCGGATGCAGAGTGCACCCAGGAGTCGGGTTTGCAATGGAGTTCAATGGGAGACCCAGGGGTCTCTTCAACGAAGCAGGCAGGCAAGGAGGGGGGGCTCCTCGGGGTAGCCACCACCTGGGCAAGGGAGAGGGCCACCTGGGGGTCGCTTCTGCACTGGAGGTCGGATCCTTCAGGTCCTGGGGGCTGCGGGTGCAGTGTCTTTACCAGGCGTCAGGTTCTTAGAAGCCAGCAGTCGCGGTCAGGGAGAGCCTCTGGATTCCCTCTGCAGGCGTCGCTGGGGGAGCTCAGGGGGGTCAACTCTGACTACTCACAGGGTCGCAGTCGCCGGGGAGTCCTCCCTGTAGTGTTGTTTCTCCGTAAGTCGAGCTGGGGGCGTCGGGTGCAGAGTGGAAAGTCTCACGCTTCCGGCGGGAAACGTGCAGTCCTTTAAAGTTTGTTTCTTTGTTGCAAAGTTGTTTCTTCTTTGGAGCAGAGCCGCTGTCCTCAGGAGTTCTTTGTCCTTTTAGATGCAGGGTAGTCCTCTGAGGCTTCAGAGGTCGCTGGACCCTGTGGGACGCGTCGCTGGTGCAGTTTTTCTTGAAGTGGGAGACAGGCCGGTAGGGCTGGGGCCAAAGCAGTTGGTGTCTCCGTCTCCTCTGCAGGGCTTTCAGGTCAGCAGTCCTTCTTCGTCTTCAGGTTGCAGGAATCTATCTTGCTTGGTTCTGGGGGCCCTAAATTCTCAATTTAGGGGTGTGTTTAGGTCTGGGGGGTTAGTAGCCAATGGCCACTAACCCTGAGGGTGGCTACACCCTCTTTGTGCCTCCTCCCTAAGGGGAGGGGGGCACATCCCTAATCCTATTGGGGGAATCCTCCATCTGCAAGATGGAGGATTTCTAAAAGTCAGAGTCACCTCAGCTCAGGACACCTTTAGGGTTGTCCTGACCGGCCAGTGACTCCTCCTTGTTTTTTCATTATCTCCTCCGGCCTTGCTGCCAAAAGTGGGGCCGTGGCCGGGGGGGCGGGCATCTCCACTAGCTGGAGTGCCCTGTGGCGCTGTAACAAAGGGGGTGAGCCTTTGAGGCTCACCATCAGGTGCTACAGTTCCTGCAGGGGGAGGTGAGAAGCACCTCCACCCAGTACAGGCTTTGTTACTAGCCACAGAGTGACAAATGCACTCTCCCCATGTGGCCAGCAACATGTCTGGTGTGTGGCAGGCTGGCAAAACTAGTCAGCCCACACTGGAAGTCAGGTATGTTTTCAGGGGTATCTCTAAGATGCCCTCTGGGGTGTATTTCACAATAAAATATACACTGGCATCAGTGTGCATTTATTGTGCTGAGAAGTTTGATACCAAACTTCCCAGTTTTCAGTGTAGCCATTATGCTGCTGTGGAGTTCGTGTATGACAGACTCCCAGACCATATACTCTTATGGCTACCAATGGTATAGTGCACCATGCCTTAGGGCTGTAAGGCCTGCTAGAGGGGTGACTTATCTATGCCATAGGCAGTGTGAGGTTGGCATGGCACCCTGAGGGGAGTGCAATGTCGACGTAGTCATTTTCTCCCCACCAGCACATACAAACTGGCAAGCAGTGTGTCTGTGCTGAGTGAGGGGTCCCCAGGGTGGCATAAGACATGCTGCAGCCCTTAGAGACCTTCCCTGGCATCAGGGCCCTTGGTACCAGGGGTACCAGTTACAAAGGACTTACCTTGTATATAAATATATTTATATATATAATATACTATATATATATAACTGTTTGACACATCTTCATAACATTTTCAAACCTCATACACTGATTAGTTCAGCTGCTGTGGTTCGTCAAGTAGGGGCTGAGAAAAAGAAGAGGTCTCAAAACACTTTTTCCCTATGAAATGTCAACTGGGACTTTGCAATTTTTGAAGACGACTACAGCCCAATCCGCTAAACAGATTTACTCCAAATCTGCCAGAAAGCTAAATCTTGGTCTGTAAAGATCTCTTTCTGTCATTTGGTGCAAATCTGTTTAGTAGCTTCAGAGTTTGATATATGTTTATGTATATATCTATGTATACATTACATACATTTTTAAAAATATATATTGATCAGGTTTGTGGGAAACGCAATATGCATGAATTTCTAAACCATTTATGGAAAGACATTGCACACTGAAGAGTTTTTCTTGTACTGTTCCTACTACAATCTAAATCATTTTTTGTCAAAGTTTTGGACACTAAGAGGCATATTTATATTCTGTTTGCGCTGGATTTGCATTATATTTTTTACGCAAATCCAGCGCAAACCTAACTCCATATTTATATTTTGATGCTAGATCTGTCTAGAGTCAAAATATTGGAGTTAACGTAATTTTTCTTCCATGAAAATCTACCTTGCATCAGAGAGATGCAAGGTAGGCGTTCCCTGGCAAAAAAATGACTCTATGGCCTTAGCACCTTATTGATCCTCCTGTGCAAAAATCATGCATGAGAGGAGGAGGGCCTTAAATAATGTTGCTAAGCTTGCTTAGCGCCATTATTTAACGCCTGGTCAGGGCAGCCGTTAGGGGACCTGTGGGCTAATTTTCATGGACGGAGACCATGGAAGCAGCCCACAGGTGCCCTTCCCTTCCCCCAGGGACACCCCCACCCCTACCCACACCTGGAGGACATCTAAAGGTTGGGGGGCCCATTCCAGGTAAGATCAGGTGAGTTTTTTTTGTTTTTTTTTAAAGTGCCATAGAGGGGGCCTAACTTGGGCCCCCCTAAATGGCACTGTGCCCAAAGACCATGCCCAGGGGACATAATTCTCCTAGGAATGGTCTTTGGGCAGTGGGGAATGACTCCTGTCTTTACTAAGACAGCAGTCATATCCATGAGGGTTGTGCATCAAAAAATGATGCTAGTCAGGTTAGTGTAATTTTTCTGACTCCAAACCGACTAGCGCCATTCTTCGACGCACAACTTCCTGTTTCCCCTACGCCTCCCCCACCTGGTTAGTGTAATTTATTTTGATGCTAACCAGGCCCTACCGCCGGCTAGCATAATTCCTTAAATGTGAAGCCCGGCTGGCATACAGGAACGGCGCTAACTGGCGGTAAAGTTTGCATTACAAAGTATAAATCAGGGCCTCAATGGGTTACATGTACTGTTCCCTGGCCAATCTAAAACACTTTGGGGAAAGTGTTAGAATCTACAGCACTGAGGCAACGTGTTGCACTCTAAAGGGGTTGTATTGACTATTTCTTCTTCAATCTAAACAATTTTGGGGAAGGCGCTGGCTGCTAAAGAGGTTACATGCATTATTCCCACTCCAACCTAATCCAATTTGGGGTAGTATTAGACACCCTAGGGGTGACATTTACTATATCCACACCAATCAAAACCACTTAAAGAAAAGTGTTGGCCACTAAAGGGGTGACATTTACTAGTCCCACTATAATAATTTGTGAAGGTGTGGAACACATAACAAATTAAACATTACTAATCCCACCCCATAGTAAAACATCTTACATCAGGTGTTTAACACTGAAGAAATGAAATTACTCTTACCCTTCGTTACTTATTAATTATTTATAATATCAGTACAATATATCAAAACAAATAAATCATCTGAAATCAACATATTATAAATAGTATACATTATAATTAATATTAATAATATGTTTTAAAAATATTGTATTTATAACATAACACATTAACATAGGAGAGTAGAACTGTACATCTACATTTTGCTGATAATGATGATAAGATGAAGGTCTATCCTGCTCCATGTGGTTATTCATAGAGATGCCAGATGTAGTGTCTGCTTGACTTACTGCAGTCTCAAAAGCTACACATGAGTAAACAAAGGGTATGACTGACGACTTCTGAGTTTTGGCACTGGATGAGGCAACGAAGAAGAATTAGGTGCAGAATGCATATCTGCATTAGTTGTAATCTTATCAGAACTAAATGGGGTGCCAAATTCAGTATTGTTCATTGTGCAGCGGATGATGCCTGCACTGAATTGTTTCTTTCCATAGCATCTCTAATCGTGTCCGAATTGAAGGTAGATTGAAAACTACATTTTTTTCGCCTGTTCTTCGAAGCGATTCGGTAGCACATTTGGCTTTGCGTGGAGAGCTATGAAAGCTGTAGGTCTTCTTTGACATTCGGCTCTTCCAGAACACTTCTTGCTTTAATAATCATACATGACCTTTGCTACCCTTTGTAGATGAGACGGGCTACCTTTTCTAATAAGGAGGGACGGAAATGCGGTATTTTTGGGCTTTGTATCAGCCCTTCTTCACAGAAAGCTGCACCAAGGGCCTGGATGTCACCACGTTGGACATGACAGGTGTAACAAGGCTTCCTTCAAAACTAAAAACAGAACGAGGGCCTGTCTGTGTCAGGTACTACCTACTCCACCGACATTTTCACATTTTCTTTTCGGTTTGATGTTGGACTTTTTAAAGGAAATACTGAAACGGAATTCATTTTTTAGAAGTACAATTTCAAGAATCAGGCCGTTAAAGCGTAGTAAAAAGTATGAATTTTTACTGCCTTTATGGAAGGAACTGTGTTTACTGTTAAATAGTGCAGAGCCTGGCACACTTCCAGGATAATTGTTTGTATCTTTTTCGAAGTTTTCTGTTTTTATGTTCTCTCTTTTTCTTTTTTTCAAGTGGTGTGGCAGTGGGGTTTCACTTGCATAGGCAGGACCTTTGGGTGCAGCAGCAAGGCATCCTTCAACTGGGTTTCAGCAGTGGTTTAGTTGAAATGGGGGACATTTCCCTCTTATAGGTCGACTACAAGAGTGGGAGTGATGTAGAAATAAGGATGGAGGTGTCCAGTTAACAATATACTAACATAGAAATAGACAGCTTTCAGATGTTCATTCTTTCTGGGCGAAATCTCCAACTGTTATCTTGTTTTCCATGCTGGGATGGATTAGGATTACGTTTTACAAACATAAATAGTTTAAATATCAAGCAGAAGCATCAAGCATCTTTGAACTGGATCGAGACCTTAAATGCAAATGTTATATTTTTGAAAAAGTTATAATTAAAGTTATGTGCTCCGTCGTGGATCTCCGATAGTGTTTTTGCATTAGTTGAAGCAGTACACAGGGGGTGGCTATTTTCTTTAATCCAGCGTTAACCTGAAACATAATCTAGACTAATAGCAATAGCTTGGCCAGGTGACTCTGGGTTATGTTCATTTTAAATACTAAGCAGTTTAACGTTGACAAATACTATGACCGAGAACTTTTGTTTTATTTCTCAGTCTTTGATCAGAATACTTTTTCCTGGACTCACAAGCAGTTTTTCGAATCACTGTCTTTTTATCTTTAGAAGTTGAGACTGATCTAATCTTCTATTCAAATGCAAGTTGGGTTTTCTACAATTCTCCTTTTGGACTTCAAATAGAAACAGAACACGTTTATTTAGCTTTTTTTTCAGATCTTGTATTGCTTTTCTGTTTTTTTAATGGGTGCCCAAGTCTCACCCACATCACTTATTTATGTTGGAGGGCCTGGGGGAGCCCCCAGGACCCAGCGGTTTTTCCTGACTTCCTGTATGCATGGCACGGCTGTTCCGTGCCACGTGGGAGCCGTCACGCTTTCCTGCCCGCACCGACTGCGGGCGAGAACAGAAACAAAGCACTCTTTCCACTCTTCCCACCCGCAGTTAGTGCAGTTGGGAGATTTCAGGCCTGTACTCACACTTCCTAACACACAAAAATAAAGAGCACAAAGGCACGCATTGCTTTCTGTGGCTCCCAGGGAGATGAGGTCTCCAGGAGTGTATAGAGTCCCACCCTTTTTATTTTTTTAAATTCCTGGAGTCTCTCTCTGGGGTCTTGGCCCTCCCTGGGGATTCAAGAATCTCAGGAAGCAGAGTGTTCCTCATGCCCGGTCTTGCCCGCTCCCCTCAAGTGACCAAGCACCTTTTAGTGTTTTCTTATCCCCAATAGGGTCATTTTAGATGCTTTTGGTGTCCTTTTGGTTCTGGTTGGCCCACTCTGGCAACAAGAGGGGTTCTTTAATGCCATCTGGCCCTCGCATGAGGCCCTGAGGTCAATACATGCACATCCTGCCCTCTTATGTGGCCTGTTAGTTTTTTTTATGGGTTCTGTACTGTCTGCTGCAACATATTCTCCATGTTGTGGCCAGCCAATCAAAATCAGCCCATACACTTTTAATTGACAAGTCACAGAATATCTGGGTTTGAATGGTCCAGGTAGCTCTAACTTGTTATTAGAGTTAATCCCTTCATGCCCACCCAACCACCCTTTTTAAATGCCACTGTCTCAAAAATAGCTAAACAGATTTACACCAGTTCACAAAAAGAGCACTTTCTGAATAAAGCTTCTGTCTTTTTGTCAAATTTGGTGTAATTCTGTTGAGCCATTTTTTTCAGTGTTGGAAAGTAATTTTTTGCTCTGGGAATTAACATGAGAAGTCACACTTTTGGGAATTCCGCTCTTTTTTTCTTGACTCCCACTGAATAGATTGGCTTGAAACATTCCATGCAGGAGCCAAAGTGCATCGACTTTTTGTTGTTGGAAGGTTTTGTAAATATTTGTCAAACTGCACACACTCCAACTTTTATTTTCATTCATTCGAGCTAAAAACAACTTTAGATACAGCCACAAATCTCATAGTTCCATGTGATTACTGGCTCTAAATGTAGAGAAATTAAACATATGCATTGTTGTTTAAAGAAGAGAGGAGATCCTTATGGAGAAAGTTTAGGGTTGTAAATATGTTATAAATATTTAAGGTTAACTTTTTATAAAACCTTGAGATGGTCTCATTTTGATCAGGTAACAGTATGGCCCCAGGCACATATTGAGGGTTAGAAAATTTCAGTGCACATTTTGGGGGGGGATTTATTTGTCACAATTCATAACATAATACAATTATGTGGTCTAAACAGTAAAGTGATCTAGGATGTCTTGGAGAACCACAAGTGGAAATATGCGTTACATTTACTATCTTACGCAATGATTCAAGTGAGTAGATTAGAGCTAGGGCTCACTTCTTGGGAGAACCTATTTAATATTCACTTTCTGAAATACCTTCACTCGTTCTCGCTTAGTGAGCAAAATAAAAGTGTGTTGTGATACGCACCAGTGTAGCAAGTGAGGCTAGGTAAACACCATGGTATATTAGATAAGAGCTGTAAAAGCATCTTACGCTCTTGACATAAAAGCTAAGCATTATAACTTATTTATTTCTAAATCAGAAATGACTACGGTAGTACTTTAAATGGCAGGAATCAGTAACAGAAGAAATTTGGAATACAAGCACTGTACTATACTTAAGAAATCCTATCCTTATTTGTGCTGCGGTGCTCCTTCAATAAGATGTACCAGGCACGACAGTTTGAAGCAGGTGCTCCATCTTTCACAGTGCAGTCAGTACCTGACCTGTAATTCAAGGATGGGGATGCAATCCCTCCTGATGCAGTAGACTTGTGCAATAAGTGACTGCACCCACCTCCACAGGGATCTCTCGGAAGGTTAATGGGATCCCCTTTATTCCCTGCAGGAGGGCACGTTTGCAAAAGCACTGACTATTCACCAACTTTTTGATGTGCACAGCCAGTGTGCTTACTTAATGCCTCTCTTGCCTCTGTGCACACGTCGAAATAAGGCGTGGGCACAAAGAAAATGGCCCTCATTATGAGTGTGGCGATCTTAAGACCACCACATCCACGATGGCGGTCGGACCGCCGCGGGCCCTGCGGTAAAGACTGCTGCATTATGAGTCTGGTGGTTTGGCTGGAGCCAAACCACCACAACGTTGCTAGTCCCGCCGGTTCGGTCGGACTTCCACAGCCGGTGGTGAGCTCCTCCAGGCCGGTGGCAGGCCTAAGACCGCCGGCCGTATTAGGAGGTAGCAAACCGCCAGGCTTTTTGTGGTGGTCGCTCCCCCACGAAAACCCTGGTGGAAACAAATCCTGCAACAGGAATCCCTATTCCTGTCACTGGCACATGCTCTCCCATCCATCCACACACTTTCAAACACCCTCCACCCATCCAAACACTTGCAAACACCCCTCTACCCATTCACACAGTTGCAAACACCCCCCACCCATCCACACACTTGCAAACAACCCTCCAACCCTACCGCACGCATACATACAAACACCCCCAAACAACTACATGCATACATACAAAAACTCCCACTGGCTCTCACACTGACATACAAACACCCCCACTTGCTCTGACACTGACATACACGAACCCCCACTCATCAACATATCTTCATACAAGCACCCCCACTCATCAACACACCTTCAGACACGCACCCACCCTCATCAACACACATTCTTTTTGATTTGCAATTCCTTATTACAGAATTTCAGTAATACACACGGAAACTGTACAGCTTAAAGGACATATAAAGGTCTACCACAGTGGCCGTAACACATTTCTTTCACATGAAAGTCCAGCGTGTGAGGTTAATAATTGTCCAATCCTGTGGAAAAGAAACAGTGCTCAGAACGGGAAGGTGTAGGGGAAGAGAAAAAGAGGGGAAAAGAGGCGAAAAAGTCAAGGAGGTGTAGTAGGGTTAAACAGTATACTGTCACGGGCTGGTGGAAGCATACGTCTTTGCTTAAGACATGGCGTCCCATAGATCGACATGCCTGAGTGTTCTAATCAGTCATGACCTGTGTTTACTTCGTATGGCCATAAGGGCAGGAGGCATGATCATGATGTCTGATGTCCAGTGACGGCGCTTCTCCTGGGTAGTAATCCATGAGCAGGCCATCCATCCTGACAACCAGTTTTTATGCTGTCAGGGTAGAGCTTAAGAGGGGACACCAATTCATGGGAGTGTAGTCCACACTACTATGTATCAACAGGCCATGTCCTCTAGCTGGCAAGGGGGGGGTTATGCAATGAGGCTGGTAAAGGACCTCTGGTGAGTGGATGAGGGGTGGGGAAGAAGAGGAAAAAGTGAGTGTTAGAAATGGGGTCTTTGGTTGGGAGTCAGGCTACCCCCTGTCCAAGCAAGGACCCTCAAACTAGTCAGGGTAAGTCACACACAATCCAAATTATCATGTGCACACCCTCTGGTAGCTTGGCACTGAGCAGTCAGGCTTAACTTAGAAGGCAATGTGTAAAATATTTGTGCAATAAATCATACAATAACACAATTTGGCACCCCAAAAATACACCACACAGTGTTTGGAAAAAAAATAATAACTATCTGGTTAAATGCAGGTTAAAACGAACAAAGATGCAATAAGAAAATGTAGAAATATCACTGAAAAGTGAAATAAAGTGCCTTAAGTCTTTTAAAAGCAAACAAAGGCCCTCATTACAACCCTGGCGGTCGGTGTTAAAGCGGCGGTAATACCGCCAACAGGCCAGCAGTAACAAAAATGGAATCATGACCACGGTGGAAACTGCCAACAGATATAGCCACTTTAACACTCCAACTGCCACGGCGGTAGCAACAAACACCGCGGCAGTAACCCCCAACAGCCAGGCGGAAGACAATCTACTGCCCACCCCATTACAACCTGCCCATCCGACAGCTTTTCTGGGTCGGTACCAATGCCATCAAAAGCATGGTGGGAACAGTACTTTAAAGGGAAACCACTCACCTCTCGACACTCAAAGAAGAATCAGGACGCCATGGAGCCCGAGCTGCAGGTCCTCCCCATGCTGGTGTTTCTGCTAATATAGCAGGAGTACCAACGACGGCGGCGACGACCACGTGAGTACTGCACCTAGCACATGGGGGGGGAGGAAAAAGAGAGTGACACACACACGCAACACCAACACCCCCACCCTCACCCCCAACACCATACACACAAACACATGCACCAACATTACATATACACCCGGTAACCCTCTGGAATAACACAAGGACAAAAGTAATTGAGTCAAATGAGTGTTATATTAGAAATAGTTAGAAAAACTTTAATAATTCAAAAACAGTGTTTACAAAATATACAATATGTACAAAAGGTGGAACAGTGTCCTCTCAAAATGTCCGTGGCCCACTGTGCCAAAACACATAGGCCAAGCCCACACTTGACTCCTGCCTCAATACGGAGAGAACACTGCAGGGGCATCAGGACGAAAACACACAGGCACCTCAGGGGGATGAGGAAGGGGGGACACCGCAGCCGGAAGATGGTACAACGCCACTGCTCCTGGAGGGGGCTCCATGCCCACTGCTTGGTCCTGGGGAGTGCAAGGCCACAGTCTCTCTAATGGGTGCCGGTTTTCCACTGGTTCAGGAGGGGTCTTGATGCCCAGTGTGCTTCATCCTGCCAAGGATAGGGTGAGTGGATGCCTTCTTTCACTGGTTCTGGAGTGGGCTGGGTTCCCAGTGTGCTTCATCCTGCCAAGGATAGGGTGAGTGGATGCCTACTTCCACTGGTTCTGGAGGGGGCTTGGTGCCCAGTGATGCAGCACATGGGGTGTGCAAGTTCACAGTCACTCACCTGGGTGTCAGATCCACATGATTTTCTGTGGGCAGGATGCACGACACACCATGGATGCATGGCTGCAGTCCATCCGCCGATAGGGATAGCTGTACAGTGGCTGCAGTGCTGGTGCAGGTGGCGGTGCTTCCAGTGGTGGGTAGGCTCCAGCCCTTCCTCTGCAGCCTCAGACGGCTGCCAACTGGGACTGCTGCTGCTGGTGGCGGTGCTGCTTGCAGCGGTGCTTGCGATGGTGCAGGTGGCGGTACTGGCTGCGGTGCAGCTGGCGGTGGTGGCCGTGGTGCAGCTGGCGGTGCTGCCAGTGGAGGGGGGAGGCTCCAGCCCTTCCCCTGCAGCCTTGGACGGCTGCCCACTGGGGCTGCTGCTGCTGGTGG
Source organism: Pleurodeles waltl (assembly GCF_031143425.1). Taxonomy (NCBI): domain Eukaryota; kingdom Metazoa; phylum Chordata; class Amphibia; order Caudata; family Salamandridae; genus Pleurodeles; species Pleurodeles waltl. The sequence goes on from NC_090447.1 coordinate 785,683,468, forward strand.
CGGTGCTGCTGTCCATGCTGCAGGTGGCAGTGCTGGCCACGGGGCAGCTGGCGGTGGTGGCCGCAGTGCAGGTGGCGGTGCTGGCCATGGTGCAGGTGGCACTGCTGGCAGTGGAGGGGGGGAGGCTCCAACCCTTCCCCTGCAGCCTCGGACGGCTAAAGTGCCCTGCCTGGTGTTCTGTGCCCCTTCCTGCCCTTGGCAGATGGTGGTGCCTCCTTCCTTCTGCCAGCTGGAGTCTTTGCCTTGGCCTTGCTGGCTGCTTGTGCCTCCTTCTCCTTGCTGGATGCTCTCCCCTTTTTGCCCTTTCCTGGTAGTGGAACCTTCTTGGCCTTGGCAGGTGTTGGTGGCACACTGCCTGGGCTGACTGGTGCCTCCTTAGAACTTCTCAGAGCTCCAGAAACCACAGTGGATGTGGACTTGGTGGCTTAGGTGCTAGGCTGGATTCTGGCCACCCTAGCCGGAGGTGAAGGACATGGGGGGAGGGGTAGGGGATAGGTCAGGGGTGGCGAGGAAAAGCTTCTTAGGGACACTGGGACTGGAAGAGGGTGAAGGTTCGGGAGTGGAGGAAGAGGGAGTGGTTGTAGGAGGTGTCAGTCTGCTGTGTTTGGGTGCAGGTGCATGAGCTAGATACTGTTGTGAGGTGGATGGCTGTTGGGTGTCTGAGTGCTTGCGTTTCTGTACTTTGGGAGGAGGGGTCACAGACACAGTGGGAAAGGACACAGGGGACGTGTGCATGGATGTGGGGGTGGTGACTGCCAGTGAGGGGCGTGTACTGATAGGCGTGCTGGTGATGGAGGTACTGGATGAGGATGTAGTTCATGGAGGTGTGAGTGGAGACGCTACTGGGAGGGAGGTGGACGATGAGTAGAAGGGGGACACAGTGGAGGAAGTGGATGTTGGAGTGGCTGCTTCTGGATGCCTGTGGGATGATGTGTGGTGCTTGTGTTTGCCTGAGCCACTTCTGTGTGTTGATTTGGGTTAATGCTGGTCTGAAGGTGTTCTTGGGATAGTTTGGGGTTGAGGGGATTGGGACTGGGGAAAGGAAGTTGGAGGGGGAGGCTGGAGACAGGGACAATGGCTTCCATCAGTGCGGAGGCCAGAGCCTGAAATGCTCTCTGTTGGGCTGCCACACCAGAGCGAATGCCCTTCAGGTATGCATTTGTTTGTTGCAACCTGTTGTTGGGTTGGGCACAGAGGTGTCCGCCACCATCAGGGAGCTTCCTTTGGAGGAGGAGTCACTGTCTGTAGTGTCCCCTCCTGTCTCCGTCGTGGTGCTCCCCTCGCCCTCCGTCCCACTGGTGCCCTCACCGATGGTGAATTTGGCCTCCAGGCCCATGTGGGATGCAGCTCCTTCTGTCGTCGGTGTCTCTGCTTCTCCACCAGATGATGCTAATGCACACAAGGACAGGGTGACAAAACAAAAAGGGGGGGAGAGACAGAGGATACACTTGGTCAATGCCAGCAACTCCACTACTGTTGGCGTACACAACACACAGGGAGCTGCCCTATGCACTAGGCCATGCACTACAAGTTACACAGCTAGTCACCAGCCCATGGGGTACAATGCCTAACGCCATGAGCTGCCCACCTGAATCCGACAGGACCCTTCCCAGTAGTAGATGCCCACTAACACTATTGGGGTTGGAGTGCTTCAGATCCTACCCAACAAGGGACCTACCCTGCCAGTTCGCCCTGGCCTAGGGGCACCCACAGCCCACATCCCCCACCCAGGTAAAACCTTAATGTGCTCAAAGTCATGATTCTGAATCTGTACTCACCCCCTTGTGGCTGCTGTGATGCCTTCAAGTGCCCATCCAACTCCGGATAGGCCACCGCCTGGATGTGGAACATCAAGGGGGTCAAGGGCACAACGGCCACCCCTTCCTGGTTGGGAGGCCAGCCCTAGCTGGGCCTCGCCATCTTTCTTGTCCAGTGGTGCAGGTCCTCCCATTGTTTGCGGCAGTGGGTGCTCCACCTGTCAAAGACCCTCAGGGTCCGCACCTCCTTGGCGATTGTACACCAAATACCCTTTTTCTGATGGGCGCTGACCTGCAGGGAAATATGTATAGAAAAAAGGGATTAGTAATACCATTCAGACTGTAACACTCAAGTCTCACAATATCCCTCCTATCCCCTTATGCACAGACATTGACCACCAGACATGCAGCACTCTACCCAGGGCCCCTCAGCCCCCCCTACATGAGGCATACACACACAGCACTCTATTCATTCATGGCCCATGCATTATGCTCACAGTGTACTCACCTGTTTGTCTGGAGGACCATAGAGTGAAGTATACTGGGGTAGGACCCCATCCACCAGTCTCTACAACTCCTCCGAAGTGAAGGCAAGGGCCCTTTCCCCAGACACTCGATCAATTGTCGTTTCCAGACAAAGGTCACATCAGCACTTACAGTATAGGTCCTCTCCTGTTGAAGGTCAGGTAGCAAGTGATTGAACAGTTAGAAAATGGCAGTCACGTCCGTAGGAGTGCGTACCGTCACCGTCGGCATACATCGCCATTGTCTCCTGGAACCCATAGGGCTCAATGATAACCAATGCGAAGTTGCGCGGCGGTCATCGACCACTGACCGCAACCGTGCACAACGCCAGCCGAATTACCTCATTTCCACTTGTCTCTCCTCAGAGGTCAGGCAGCCGCCATTTCAGGGGGGCACAGGCCATGTCAACTAACTTCGTCACAACAGACATTGGCACATCAACTGATTTTCAAATTTGCAAGCTGTTTCTGTAAAGGAAGAAATGCATTTATATAGCAACATATGTGTGAATATGACCCTCTGCTTACTGTTTTCCACCCTAAAGTTCAACCGCTGAGGATGAATAGGAGATGGGGACATCCCCATGTACAGACCCCTTGTGGACCTGGAGACTATGGAGGACAGACTTGATTGTGCCACAATCCAAGAACTGTGTGCCCAATTGGAGCCAGACCTGATTTCAGCTATCCACCACCCCACAGGTATCCTCCCTCTAGTGCAGGTCCTGTCAGTGCTCCATTTCCTGGCAAGTGGTTCCTTCCAAACAACAATGGCCATGGCATCAGGGATGTCTCAGCCAATGTTCTCAAACATGATGACCAGAGTGTTGTCTGCCCTGCTGAAACACATGCGCAGCTACATCGTATTCCACCAGGTGGAGGATTTGGCCACAGTGAAATCTGACTTTTATGTCCTGGGATATATCCCCAACATCATTGGTGCCATTGATGGTACACATGTAGCATTTGTCTCCCCCCCCCAGAGAAATGAACAAGTGTTCAGGAATAGAAAAAGCTATCACTCTCTGAATGTGTAGATGGTGTGTTTGGCTGACCAGTACATCTCCCATGTGAATGCCAAGTATCCTAGCTCTGTGCATGATGCCTTTATCTTGAGGAATAGCAGCCTCCCATATGTGGTGGCTCAACTCCAGAGGCACCGGGTGTAGCTAATAGGTGAGCCCAAGGTCCCCATCCAGTATATGTTGGTGTATGGGTATGGGGTTGTACCTAAGGGTGAGTGTGTGGCTAACAGGCATCCCTCAATATTTGCAGGTGACTCTGGTTACCCCAACCTCTCATGGCTACTGACCCCAGTGAGGAATGCCAGGACAAGGGCAGAGGAACATTACAATGAGGCACATGGGCGAACAAGGAGGATAATTGAGAGGACCTTCAGCCTCCTGAAGGCCAGGTTCAGGTGCCTCCATCTGACTGGTGGATCCCTGTACTACTCACCAAGAATGTGTGCCAGATCATCGTTGCTTGTTGCACAACCTGGCCTTGAGATGCCAGGTGCCTTTTCTGCAGGAGGATGAGCTTGGAGATGATCTTGTGGAAGCAGTGGAGCCTGTGGACAGTGAGGAATAGGAGGCAGAGAATGAAGATGTGGACAGCAGAAGTTCTCTCATACAGCAGTACTTCCAGTGACAAACAGGTAAGACACTGTAACTTCACTTTACATTGCAGTTTTCTCTTGGACATGGCAGCATGATTTCCCTATGTCTATGGCCACTTACTGTACCCTTTGCCTTCTCTATTTTCAGATCTCTGTGCCCCACTCTGGCTCCTGGTGTGTTTACTGCTGCCCACTACAGGTCGTACCAAAGTATTTATAACTGTATATATAAATTGCAATGTTTACAGATTGTTGAACTAATACGTATTTCAGTCAATTGACAGACGTCAGACTTGTATTTGTTCCAAGGATGTTTACTTAAGTGCTAAGAGGTTGAGGGGGATGTGCATTGGGCTGGGGTGATGGTAGAGGAATGTCCAGTTAGAGTCCAGTCTCTTTGTATCACAGGTGCATTGTCCAGTGGGGCATAGGAAGTGGAGCAATGGCAGTTCAAGGTGGACAGGGTAACAGTGTGGGACACAAGGGTGTCAATCACGAGAGTCTTATTTCCTGGCCGGGGTCTTGGCAATGTTCTCTGGCTTCTGACTGGATCGCAGGGACCATTTCCGGGGTGGTTCTCCTTCTGCAGGCGGTGGGGTGCTGGTGGCCTGTTGTTCCAGTGGCGTGGCCTCCTGTCCACTAGCGCCGGCAGAGGTGAAGAGCTGTTCTTCGGTGTGGTTAGTGTCAGGGGCCCCTTGGTGTGCCACTGCCTCCCTCATGGTGTTGGCCATGTCAGCCAGCACCCCTGCAATTGTGACCAGGATGGTGTGGATGTGTTTGAGGTCCTCCCTGATCCCCAGGTACCGTCCCTCCTGCAGCCGCTGGGTCTCCTGCTACTTGGCTAGTATCTGGCCCAAGGTCTCCTGGAAATGGTGGTATGCTCCCAAGATCCCTGCAAGTGCCAAGTGGAGAGTGGGTTCCCTGGGCCTGTCCTCCCCCTGTCGCACAGCAATCCTCCCAGCTTCCCTGTTGTCCTGTACCTCTGTCCCCTGAACCGTGTGCCCACTGCCACTGACCCCAGATCCCTGATTGTCTTGGGTTTGTGGGGTTGCCTGGGGTCCCTGTAGTGGTGGACACACTGCTGATTGACGTGTCCTGGGGACAGTGGTATGGACCCGCTGGGTGGGTGCTGTGCTGGAGTTTCCTGAGGAGGGATGGTCAGTGATGGTATGGGACTGTGGCAGGGTAAACGACTGTCCAGATGTCCCTGATGGGCCAGGTTGGTCATCGTGATCCAGGCGTGCAGAGCTTCTGTCATCACTGTGGTCCTCTTTTGTGGGGGGTCTGGATGTTGGTGGCACCTCCTCTCCGGTGATGTTGAGTGGGGGTCCTGTGGGGATGTAAATGCAGTGTTATTGTATCTGCATGTGCCATCTTGTGCATGGGTGTGTTTCCCTGGATGGTTGTGATTGCCCTGTCCGCTTTGTCTTGTGTGCGTGGTGATTTTGTGGGCTAGGTGATTCTCTCTAATGGGCATGCTTTAGTGATGGGTGTCCCTGAAGGTCTGTGATGGGTGTCCATGCATTGGTGTTGCATGCAGGGCTTGGCATTGGGATGGGTGGGTTGTGATAGTGGAGTATATGTGAGGTGGTGGAGTGATGGGAGTGAGAGTAGGGGTAGGAGTTTGTGATGGCATGCAGTTAGGGTGGGGGATATAGTAGAGTCCAGTCCTCCTGCTACTCCTGCAAGGCCCTCAGGATGCATGATCGCCAAAACTTGCTCCTCCCATGTTGTTAGTTGTGGCGGAGGAGGTATGGGTCCACTGCCAGTCCTCTGTACAGCTACTGGTGTCTTGCAACCACGGAACACCCTTCCCCCATAGGTCATTCCACCTCTCCTGATGTCATCCCTTGTTCTGGGGTGCTGTCCCACAGTGTTGACCCTGTCCACAACTCTCTGCCATAGCTCTATCTTCCTTGCAATGGACATCTGCTGCAGCTGTGATCCGAATAGCTGTGGCTCTACCCAGATGATTTCCTCCACCATGACCCTTAGCTCCTCCTCTGAAAACCTGGGGTGTCTTTGGGGTGCCATGGATGTGGTGTGAGTGGTATGTGTGAGGATGTGTGGGGTGATGTGTTGTGGTGTGTGCTGTGAGGTGCGTGGATGGTGTATGGGTGATGGTGTTCCGTGGCTCAGATTGAGTGGGTGCTCCTGGCTTGTCTCTCTCTCTCTCTCTGTTAGCAATCTTTTTTTTCGTTGAAAGGGTTGTGAGTAATGTGTGTGTGTGTTTTATAGTGGTGTGGGTGTGTGGGTGCGGTGTGTGTATGTGTGTCAGGTGTGTGAGGCTTGAATTGTCCAATGTGGTGTAGTTTTGTAAGTGTGTGTGTATTTTGAGCGCGGCGGTGTGTACAACCAATGGTTTACCACGGTTGAAAGACCACCGCGGTGATTCGTGGATCCTGATTCTGTGGGTGTATTTCTGTTGGCGTAACAGTGTGGGTTTTGGTACCGCCAGTTTATCACTGACCTTTGGGCTGGCGACTTTGTGGGTGTCTGTATAGTGGCGGATTTCTCTGTGTGGGTCATAATACCCGTAGTGGTATACCGCCGCGGTCGCGGTATGTTGGTGGCCGTCAGCACAGCGGTAGGTGGCATTTACAGCCAATGTTGTAAATGACCTGGTTCGCGTAAAAAATCTCCACAAAGGGCTGCAGAGGAGGAGATGCGTGGAAACCAATGGGCGTGCGTCGATTTCTGGGGCCGCACACAGTGATGCGTCATTTTGTTTTCACACAGGGATTGATGTGTGTCGATTTCCGGAGCTCGTCGTGGATCCTCTTCAGGTTGCGGGGTTTTCAGACGCCCTGGGGATGATGCGTGGATTTCCAGTGCTGCTAGGATGAAGTCACAGGAGCTGTGCCGATCCGGTAGGCATTGCATAAAATTTTCTACAGCACGGCAGGCACTGCGTCGATTCCTCTCTGGAAGTCAGGCTGCATTATTCCAGCTCGGCTATGTGTCGATCCAGTGAGGCCGTGCGTTGAAGTTCCAGTCGCTACGCTGGTGTTGGCGCTAGCGCTGCGTCAATCTTCTCGTTGCGAAGTCAGGCTGCGTCGTTCTGGTTCAGCGTGCAGTGAACTTTTCACCACGGTGCAGGCTGTGCATCGTTTTTGGCAGGCTGTGCGTCGGATTTTGCCACACAAGGAGTCCTTCTTGCAGAGATGAAGTCTTTTTGGTCCTGAGACTTCAGGGAACAGGAGGCAAGCTCTATCCAAGCCCTTGGAGAGCACTTCTTCACCACAGCCAGAAAGCAGCAAGGCAGCAGGGCAACAGCAAGACAGCAGTCCTTCACAGAAAGCAGACTGGTGAGTCCTTTGAGCAGCCAGGCAGTTCTTCTTGTCAGGATGCAGGATCTGGTTCAGTGTCTTTTCTCCAGGAAGGGTCCGGGAAATGTGCCTTTGAAGTGGGGGAGACTTCAAAGAGTGGCTTAGAAGTGTACCAGGTTCCCTTTCAGTTCAATCCTGTCTGCCAGGGTCCCAGTAGGGGGTGTGGCAGTCCTTTGTGTGAGAGCAGGTGCTCCACCCTCCCAGCCCAAGAAGACCCATTCAATATGCAAGTGAGGCTGAGTATCCTGTGTTTGAGGTGCGTCTGAGTGAATGCAAAAGGGAGCTGTCATCTAAACCCAGCCGGACGTGGATTGTAAGGCACAGAAGGATTTAAGTGCAGAGAAATGTGGCATTTCTAAAATAGTAATATTCAATCCAACTTCACCAGTCAGCAGGATTTTGTATCACCATTCTGGCCATACTAAATATGACCTTCCTACTCATTTCAGATCAGCAGCTACCACTCAAACAATGTATGAGGGCAGCCCCAATGTTAGCCTATGCAGGGAGCAGGCCTCACAGCAGTGTAAAAACGAATTTACACTACCAGGACATGTAAACTACACAGGTACATGTCCTGCCTTTTGCCTACACAGCACCCTGCCCTATGGTATGCCTTAGGGGTGTCTTATATGTAGAAAAAGGGGAGTTTTAGGCTTGGCAAGTACTTTTAAATTCTAAGTCGAATTGGCGGTGAAACTGCACACACAGGCCTTGCAGTGGCAGCCCTGAGACAAGGTTAAGGGGCTACTTAAGTGGGTGGCACAATCAGTGCTGCAGGCCCACCAGTAGCATTTAATCTACAGGCCCTGGGCACTTATAGTGCACTTTATTAGGGACTTATAAGTAAATTAAGTCGTCCAATTTGGTATGATCCAATGTTGCCATGTTTAAAGGGAGAGAGCATATGCACTTTAGCAGTGGTTAGCAGTGGTAAAGTGTGCAGAGTCTAAAAACCAGCAAAAACAGTATCTAAAAAGTGGAGGGAGGCAGGCAAAAGGTTAGGGGTGACGACCCTAAGGCTATCAGGTCTAAATGGAAATATTTCTCTAAACAAGACAAGACCAAAATGACACAAATCCAACACACACAAGTCAAGTTACTAATTTTAAAAGCAAGAGTGTTAAATCCTTTTGTACACAGTAAAACACTGTTAGCGTTGAAAAGTACCTGGGTAACATCAATAACAAGCATGGGCAAGTGTGCATCGAAAAAGGTTAGCGATGCATCGATTTCTCACCCGTAAGCGAGACTGTGCGTCATTTCTCCTTCTTCGGTCGGGGCAGCGTGCATCATTTTTCCTCTCCACAGGAGTCAATCCGGGCAAGCACTCTGGTCCAGGCAGGTGTTGGTTCGTTTTTCCACACCCAGCAAGGTTTGCGTTGAAAATCCTGCCACACGGTATCAGTAAAACTGCGCTGTGTGGGTTGCGATGTTACCAGCCTCCGTTAGCTGTGTGGCGCGTCGTTTCTCCAGCTGGATGCATCTATCTTCCAGCTGCGCTGCAGGTAGAGCGTCGATTTCAGCCACAAAGCCGGCGGCACGTCATGCGTCTCAGAGGTTGCATCGGAAATTTCCCCACACTGCGGTCTGTGTGTGAAATTTAAATCTTGGTCTGCCATCTTCACCTGTCAAGGCCCCAGGAACTGGATATGACACCACTTGGCAGGGCAGGGGTCTCACCAGAGAGTCCAGGTGCTGGCAGGAGAAGCCTTGAATGGCCCTGAGACTTCAACAACAGGAAGCAAGCTCAGGACAAGCCCTACGAGATTTCGTCACAAGCAGGAATGCACAACAAAGTCCAGTCTTTGTCCCCCTTCGCCAGGCAGAAGCAGCAACTGCAGGATATCGCCACAAAGCACAGTCACAGGCAGGGCAGCACTTCAGCTCTTCTCCAGGCAGAGGTTATTCCTGATGTGCAGAAGTGATCTAAAGTCTGTGGTGTTGGGTGCCCTTCTTATACAATTTTGGCCTTTGAAATAGGCTTACTTCAAAGGAAAGTCTCTCTTGTTTGTGAAATCCTGCCTTGCCCATGCCAGGCCCCAGACGCACACCAGGGGGTTGGAGACTGCATTGTGTGAGGGCAGGCAGAGCCCTTTTAGGTGTAAGTGACCACTCCCCCTCCCTCCTAGCACAGATGGCTCATCAGGATATGCAGGCTACACCCCAGCTCCCTTTGTGTCACTGTCTAGAGAGAGGTGCACACAGCCCAACTGTCAAACTGACCCAGACAAGGAATCCACAACAGGCAGAGTCACAGAATGGTTTAAGCAAGAAAATGCTCATTTTCTAAAAGTGGTATTTTCAAACACACAGTCTTAAAATCAACTTTAATAAAAGATGTATTTTTAAATTGTGAGCTCAGAGACCCCAAAACTCCACGTCTATCCGCTCCCAAAGGGAATCTACAATTTAATCATATTTGAAGGCAGCCTCCATGTTAACCTATGACAGGGATATGCCTTGCAACAGTGAAAACCGAATTTAGCAGTATTTCACTGTTGGGACATATAAATCACATTAGTATATGTCCTACCTTAAACATGCACTACACCCTGCCCATGGGGCTACCTAGGGCCTACCTTAGGGGTGTCTTACATGTAAGAAAAGGGAAGATTTAGGCATGGCAAGTGGGTACACGTGCCGTGTTGAATTGACAGTTTATAACTGCACACACAGACACTACAGTGGCAGGTCTGAGCCATGTTTACAGGGCTACTAATGTGGGTGGCACAACCAGTGCTGCAGGCCCGCTAGTAACATTTGATTTACAAGCCTTGGGCACCTCTAGTGCACTGTACCAGGGACTTACTAGTAAATCAAATATGCCAATCATGGAAATCCAATTACATACACATTTTATATAGGAACACTAGCACTTTATCACTGGATAACAGTGGTAAAGTGCCTAGAGTAACAAAAAAGGCAAAAACAGAGTCCAGCACGTATCAACAACCTGGGAAACAGAGGCAAAAAGTTAGGGGAGACCACGCCAAGAATGCCATGTCTAACAGTGATGCTATTTCACCTCGTGTACTTGTACATTAGCAATGAGTGCATTGTCCTCCACAGGAATTCAGTTTTCCAGGCCCACACTTAGAAACATGTGACTGGTTCAGCTTTCAAGTGTATTTTTGGAAAGCGTTGTGAATTCCTGAAAGTCGTAAATATGTGACTATGCAATATAGTAAACCTGCAAATGAAAATGTATGTTTTTCGAATTGGATGCATGGTTAAATAGTATGTCAGTGGTCCATTAATATGCTGTATGTTATTGAAAGGTCATTGACTACCGTATATCGACCCGTTTTCATGTAGTCTGTAAAACTTAGAAAAGAAAACAGAATCTTCTATATTTGCTGATAAGACCTTTTGTCATGCTACATTTCAAAACAAAAGGCACCTGTTAATATTTTCTGCATTTGGGGTACAGCTGCTTGAATCCTGAACTTGGTGAAGTGTGTCTTACATATCTCATTAGTCAAACAAAAACATGGGCGTGCCGTTGGCAAGTTAATACATTGAATTCATCTGTTATATGTAATACTAATAGTCTGTGATTTTGAAGCAACAAAAATGTATCAGGATTGTGACATCATTAACCCCATTCTAATCTTGTTTCAGGCCACGGCGGGAAACATGGTCTGTCCAAACGAGAGCGGTCGACTGCTTGTTTCATAAAATTAACATTTATTTTGATTTTCTTATTTCAGCCCGCCCTCTTCTTCCATTGGAATGTAGTTGTGCCCTTCACATTGTTCTTCCTCTCATTACACCTTACAGCATGAGTCAACGCGTCAGCCCACTTTAGCCGTTGGCCAACTTCACTGTGATTGGTAGCATTCTGCTCTTTCTCGGGTAGCGCATACACCCACACACACACACACACACACACACACACACACACACAGTGGATCCCTTCACTGCCTGTGATCGCCAGGCAACATGTGCTTTTGGGACTAAAAATATATTTTTTGCGTTTAGCCAATGTTTTGGTAAATTGATGAGGGCCCTGCAGGCTCCGCAACAATAACGTTCTCCAAACACTATTACAAAACAAGCGCAGGCAAATCCAAAAAATGGCGGGAAACTCCAAATCTTTTAATAATAAATAAAATGCTCAGTACACAGTGGATATGGAGTTAGACTTATATCAGTTTGATGATATATATGGTGAGCGGATTAAGGAACGTTATATTTATACCAACTACATATCTATTGCTTCAGATTACCTACTGAATTCAGTTCCCAAGGAATCTACGTCACTGTTTTCATTTACCTGCTGGACCGCACAGCACAAGGTGACTTGAAAGCCAGAGCTTGTTTCTAAAGGTGGATTGTGGATAGTACTTCTTTCAGCCAAAGCTTCAGAAAGTTCATTAAAGAATTAAAAGAAGTACTCCGGACAGTCCTGTTACAATCAGAGCAAACCACCAGCATCCAAATCACCCTGTTTTTTGCTTCTTAATGATAGTATTGATTAGCCCCCCACTTTACCAGTAAAGCCTAAGGAGCTCCTTGCAAAACATTACGAGAATTGAAAATCCGCTTGTTAGGTTTGTGTTCATGATGTTAATCAATTCACTTGCCAGACTTTCTAGATCCCACCAGATGTAGAGACCACTCCTCACTCTTAAATTTGAGTTTTGATGTATTACCTTCAAGCAGGATGCTGAGTATTTGTCACCATAAAGAAAGTTGGGAAGTCCAAGTTGATTGGTTCTGTTAGGTAGCTTGGACAAACCGCCATCGCCAACCTCATGGGAAGTAGTGTGAAGGAAGAGAAAAAATTAATTATAATAACAATATAATACTGCAACAAAAATGGAATGGCAAGTTTGTACTTTAAAAAAATAAACCTTTAATACCAGCATTAAATAAAATATTAAAATGCCACACAAAACTAAAATCATGGATCCTCAACACTGAACTTGAGTCACACTCAAAATCTACTGTTCTCTTCTGTATATTGATCACTGTGCTCTTTGTAAAACACTATTCATAAATGTACACAAATTGCTGTCCCCTCTCATAGAAAGAAATTCACCAATATCATCCTGTGGAAGGAAATATGACATGGGTCCCTTGTACTATAGGGCAATCGAACAAATTCTAATACCAAAAAGCCAGTAGATCATCAGGAGATAAAATAACACAAATGTTGTACCGGACACCTGGTTATATCTACTGGGCTCGTGTTTGCTTTATTGCACTCGGATGCAAGTCTCTCGATAGATCTGACATCTTAGTTTACAGTTTAGATACTTCCTCTGTTTTCTGAAACTAGCTGTGATATTCTCCATACCCAATAATTGTCGAAGCTGTTGCACTAGCCTTTTAAAGTGTTTTTTCTATAAACCTCCCTCCGTTTTTTTCCTGGATATGAGCGTGCATTGATAGCTAAAGAAAAATGCTCTGTTATTTATGTTTAAACTCTAGCGCAAAACGGTTGAGGTGATTGCAGGAAAATGTAAATATGTCTATCCTTTGCTCAGTTACTATTTTATTTAGTGATATCCAGGTTCTGATTCAAAGTATATCCTTGTATTTTGCATTTGTGATTAGTTCTGGGAAGGTTCTGGCTTTGCCAGTGTGAGTAAGGTCATCTCTTTTTACCCTGCCCCACGCCGTCTTGTGAAAGAACTGCCACTGCAATAAACATGGACTATTATAGCATATAATAGCTAGCAGTGCAAACTCACCAATGTCTCCACCTTGACTTGTTTTTTTTAGTCAAATATCATAGCTATGTTTTCATCTAAAATTAAAGAGTCACTTACGGCCTACTAGTTAAAGTCTGAGATTCTCGGGGACTGATTCACAAAGGTGGTTTCACTTTTGAGTTAGTTGATTATTTTTGGCGATTCAGAAAGTCCCAGTGTAAGTTATTATAGAAAATAACAGTAGTGAGTCCGGCACTACAGATGGCCAACACAGGTACCTTGTGAATCAGGTCCACTGTGTGAAGTTTAAGGCCCTGATTCAAAAAAGGTAACTTTACACTTTTGAGTAACTTAAACTTTTTAATATGTTTACTACTTTTTGGCCATTCACAAAATCTGATTACAAGTTTACTCCAAAAGCGTAATTCATGTCTCGAAAAGTGCAATTCATGTCTCAAAAATGGGACCCTCAGACTCACTCTTCAGTTCACTCTTAGACTGGTGATAACTTCAGTTGAAGGACTGTACTGCTGCTTGAGGCCTGCCCTGCTGTCTGAGAGAAGGACCAAACTTACCCCCTTTACCCCAGGCAGAGGTGACTCCAAAGGTCAGCTGACTAACCTCCAATTGTAAGTTAGAGGGATGCAACAAATATCCAGAGGCCTCTCTTCAACTGCCCAGCTGACCTGCTGCACTGACTCTGCCTAGACCTCAAACTGGACCTGCCTGACCCCTGCTGGCCTCTACTGGAGTGCACTTCTGTTTCCCAAGATGTGCCTCCCAGGTCTTGGACCCTTAGTATGGCTTCAGTTGAGGTCCTCATGTAAGAAAAAGAGAAACCCCCAGGTTTTGGTCTCTTCAAGACTGCAAAAATACTCCTTTGATGCCAAGATCTTTCCATCCGACAGACTGCCAACGCAAAACCCTGGTGTACCTGACTCTTCATTCTACAGCAACTGGAAGCGATGACTGGCAATGAGAGATCTGCACTTTGTACTACAGCATCAACAGCCCGCAGTGACTGCCAAGATCAAGCAACAACTGTCCATGATACCCGACATGCTGTTTGTGCTATAACGACGACCGTTCGGGACCCCAGCCTGATCTTCATACTACAATGCTGACCATCTGTAACTATCGCCCTGCTCCTAGTGGCTCCCTTCATCCTGAACTGGACTTTAGAAGGTAACTTTTTCAGTGGGACTAACCTCGTCCCTGAATGCTTCCTGTTCTCCATTATGGTTGGCCTGAGTCTGCCAATTCACAATTGCAATGTGCTTTATCAGTTCTGATTGACAATTAATAAGCTGCGTTGTGAAGTTAGTCAAAGTCAGAAACTTAGAACACTTATACACCACAAGAAAGTTAAAGGAACCTACTAATTACAAATTCTTTATGAAATAATATGTTTTTATCCCTTTCTTTTAAAATTAATGTCATTTTTTATTTTAAAGAATGATGTGGCTTAAATAACTAAGAATAAAGTTTATTATTACGCGCACCATTTTAAAAGCCTGTGGGTGCAACTCAAACTTTCTTGGTTTCAAGTTAGCACCTGTGCAACCCATAGTAATTATCTGTTTTGGACATGCCGTTTCTGCAGGGTCATCCCCAAACATTTTTCCTTCCTCTTTTCCTTTTTTCTAAATTGGTTTTGTTGGCATCAGGACTCTGAGCACGTTGCAACATCTAACCAGTGCTAAACTCCATGTGCTCTCTGCTTCAAACATGATAAATTTGTTTATCCACAATTTGGCATATTTAATATACCTATATGCCCCTAGAAACGTGCAACGCCTGTGCCCAAGGCCTGTGAAATAAATGCTGTGGGTGAGCCTGCAGCACTGATTGTGCCACCCGTGTCAGTAGCCCTTTAAATATGACTCAGGCTTCCCATTGCAGAGCCTAAGGATGCAGTTCTAAACTGCCATGTCAACTTGGCAAGTTAACATACTTGAGTGACAGTGGTCATAGTGCACTCTAGTTACACAGTGTTAATAAAACTATTATACATGTTAAAATGTAAACAAATTTAGCGTGCAGTGCTGAAACAAGCCCTGCCTGAGCTTTTGAAACAATGTAGAATGGACTAGAACAACAAAATGTCCTAGGCTCAGCACGCACAGCTGGTGCCAAAACAGGCTTCAGAGTGAACAAAAACAATCAAAACTGTATCAAATAATCAGCAACTTATAAACAGGCAGATCAACAAAAGCTTGATGCAAGGGTTGTAATTGTCCAGAAGAATGTAATTGCTTGTAGATCAGTTTTGTTGTACAAGTGTTACATCACACTTCTGAACAACATGAAGCTGACATTCCCTGTTCGAAGAATTTTTCACGGTTGCAAAACAAGACCCAATGCATTTTGAGTGAATACAGCCTTCATCAGGGGTAACAGTAAATCGCAAATTGAAACAATCAAAGTAAATATATGAATAGCATCAGCGATCATATAACAGACAAATTTAAAGAAACCAACAAGCCTGAAGGTATTCCAAACAAACAAAAAACTACAAACTATAATCCAACACATGCACTCATGCTTTGTAAGCACCTCTCCATCACACAAAAACAATACACAATATTGTGACATAGAAAGGAGCTACAAAGAACAACACCCTAAATAACACAATAAAGGAAAAGTACTTTCCAGTTATTGTAAACCAATTCTAGTGGGAAATAGCATGTGTCAGCCATCACATCGAAAACACAAGTGCTCAGGTGGACCATGCATGAAACTGAAACATAGGGGCATATTTAGGAGCCCCTAGCGCCATTCCAACACTACATGAACATAATTTTTTTACGCTAATGTGGCGGTAGAAGGCCAAAAATGCCGTACCATATTTACAAAGTGGCGCAATGCATGATTTGCACCACTTTGTAACCATTTGCTCTATATTATACATGTGCCAGACATAATGTATGCAGAGGGGGTGTTCCCCCATTAGCGGGGCCAAAAAAATGATGCAGGGAAATCTAAGAGATTTCCTAGCTCTATTTTTTCCAGCACTTTTAATGCCTGCTAAGAGCAGGCGTTAAAAGGAGGCTTCCATTGGCTACAATGTGCCTGGGGGTGCTTTGCAGGGTTAGCATCAACATTTTTGATGCTAATTGTGGAAAGTCCCTGGCTAGCGTAAAAAATCCTGACGCTCATCACCTAACTACCAGCATGGTGCGCATATTGTAAATACGGCCCACAAATGGTGGCTTTAGGGGGCACTAAGGGGTGTAAGAACAGTGGCGCTGTACATTTTTCTGAAACATGCCCCATAGTGACTGAACAGAAGTGCCCCACTCATACACTGTCTTCCCGTAGTAAACTGACTGGCAGTCCAACAAGAAAATCAAGCCATTCGAATAGTACCTCATCACTGGTGAATACGCAGTACATGCAACGTGAGAGACAGATTTCTGGGAATCATTGACAGTCAGTGTCAACCAGAATAAGCCAAAAGATAACCCCCTCACTATGACCATTACAACTATAAATAAAATACCTAAAAGCAACAGCCTGTTATTCTACGAAAAGCAGGTGCCAAAGTCCAATCATGATTTACAGACTCTGTGGATCATTAAAAACTGTTACAAACTGAAATACAAATAAAAAGATCATGCATGCAGTAAACTAACAACAGTGCACATACTACCTGCATACCAAGAAGAATGCCAAACCCTTGTGTGCAAACACGGCAGCACCAAAGGAAAGGTGTGTCCCAGGAAGAATGATGGGAATATAAGACGCAAGTAACCTACGTCATGGCCACACCTATATGAATGAAAGATTTCGGCAAACTGCCTCAGAACTACAACCTGTTAATTACAGAACTTGAAACAGATACAGAAAATGACTAATGAAATATAAAAAATAAAGTAAAAACAATACTTATTGTTCTAGTACACAAAGGCCTCGTGCCAACAAAAAGGGGAAGGAGCCTGCACCAGCCAACAGGAAGTGGAAGGAGCCTGCACCAGCCACCAAGAAGGGGAATGAGCTTGCACCAGCAGTTGTCACGGAGACCCCACCACCAGCCGTGGTTGTGCAGCCATTAGAGAATGCAGGGGCTGAGCAGGAGCCTCTCCAACCACCACTGCAGTGCAGCCATTGGGGAATGCAGGGGCTGAGCAGGAGCCTCCCACAACCACCACCACAGTACAGCCATTGGAAGGTGCAGAGGCTGAGCAGGAGCCTCCCACAACCACCATCACAGTGCAGCCATCGGAAAATGCAGAGGCTGAGCAGGAGCCTCCCACAACCACCACCACAGTGCAGCCATTGGAGGGTGCAGGGGCTGAGCAGGAGCCTCCCACAACCACCACCACAGTGCAGCCATCAGAGGGTGCAGGGGCTGAGCAGGAGCCTCCCACAACCACCACCAGAGTGCAGCCGTCACAGCCGGCGGATGCCATATAGTCCAGCCTCCATGGGCTTCTGTGCGGCCTGCCCCGACCAGAACTAGTGGGCAAGTCACCCACTCCAGAGACTGTGGCCTTGCACTCCCCAGGACACAGCAAAGGGCATGTTGTCCCCTCCAGAACCAGTGGGCAAGTCACCCACTCCAGAGACTGTGGCCTTGCACTCCCCAGGACAAAGCAATGGGCCTGTTGCCCCCTCCTGAACCAGTGGGGAAGTCACCCACTTGAGAGACTGTGGCCTTGCACTCCCCAGGACAAAGCAATGGGCAGGTTGCCCCCTCCAGAACCAGTGGGGTATTCATCCACTCCAGAGACTGTGGCCTTGCATTCCTCAGGATAAAGAACACAGGGCATGTTGCCCCCTCCAGAACCAGTGGGCAAGTCACCCACTAGAGAGACTGTGGCCTTGCACTCCCCAGGACATAGAGCACAGGGCATGTTGCCCCCTCCAGAACCAGTGGTCTTGTTTCCGGATCTGGCTGAGGTGCACCCCCTCCCCCTGAGGTGCCTGCCTATTTGCCAACCGTACCCCTGCAGTGTTCTCTCCTTATAGGTGCAGGAATCAAGTGGGCCTTGGGCTTTGCCCTTTGGCCATGTGACCCCTTTGACCTATGAACTGGGCAGTGTCCCTTTTTTGTACATTTGTACATATCTGTAGCATTGCCACATCGACTTATGATTTTTGATGTTGATGTTATTACAATCACTGTCGTCAATTCCTGTTGTCCTTGCATTATGTTGCCGATTATCGTGGACAATTGATTATCTTGTGCAGCTGGTTGTTTGCATGGTGTGTGTCGTGCATGTGTGTGTCACTCTCGTTTTCCTCCCCCCCTCCCTTGTTTGCTAGGTGGCTGTACTCACCGTCATCGTCTTCGCCGGTGTTGGTGTTGGTGGTGAAGCATGACGTAGAAGATCATCGGGAAAACATGCAGTTCGGGTTCTATGGTGGCATGGTTTTTCCCTGTCTCCCCAATGGTGAGTCCTTTGACTTTTATGTTTTGTTTCTGCCAGGCTTTTGATGGCATTGGTACCACCCGAGAAAAGATGGCGGTTTCCTGTGTCATAATAAGGTGGGCAGTACTTTGTCTTCAGCCTGGCTGTAGGCGGCTACCGCCGTGGTGACTGTTGTTTCTGCACTGGCGGTCGGTGTGGTACATTGGCTGGCTTTCGGAGATATCACCGCCATTGGTCATAATTTTGTGGTAGTTACCGCCAGCCTGTTGGCGGTATTACCGCCACTTTATCACCCACCGCCAGGGTAGTTATGTGGGCCTATAGCTTCAAGGTCAAGAAAAGCCATGCAAAGTGTCTTCGTTTGGCCTTTGTGATATTGGCCCGTAGCCTGCTCTGCTGACTCACCGGCGGCTCAAGCCACATGGAAATAAGGCCCTAACGGTGTAATGTCATACCGATGCAGAGGCATCACCTAGGAACTGGGGGCCTCATTTACAAGAGACCGTCAATGCCGCAACATCATTTTTTATGACGTTCCAGTGGCACAGACCTCTCACTCATATACATGAGGCAATGTAAAGCCACTCTGCGTGGCTTTGCATGGCCTCATTGATATGGAGAAAGGTAAGGCAGCACAAAGCGCTGCCTTGCCTTACTCTAGTCAAG
Organism: Pleurodeles waltl; assembly: GCF_031143425.1. NCBI lineage: Eukaryota > Metazoa > Chordata > Amphibia > Caudata > Salamandridae > Pleurodeles > Pleurodeles waltl. The sequence goes on from NC_090447.1 coordinate 785,702,400, forward strand.
GAGGCATTCCATGGGCGTTGCAGTGGTTTTCCCCTTGCAACACCCATGGGTTTTGACACATTCACAGATTTACAAGAATCTGTAAACTTGGGAATGTGTCAAAACTGTGCACCTCGCCAGGGTAGGCATAAAGAGGAGGAATAACTTTATTTTCCCTTGTTTTCTCCTCTTTCTATATGTGTTGCATTCTGCAGCACACATTGAAAGAGGAAAACAACTCCATTAATTGTTTTTTCTGCAAGAAGGTGTCCCTTCCTGCACAAAAACAATTGTGCCAACAACGCCTTGCACCATAATGCAAGGGTTCCTGCTTTGGCACTAGGCACCAATTTGTGCAACAGCGCAGGCAGAAGGGACAGGAATGCACCATATTTCATTATTACAGCACAATCCTGCCCTTTTCTTTTGACACAGGGCAGTGCAGCAAACTGACTTACCGTGCTGCCCTGCAACAAAAAGTAGAAAATATGCCCCTGACTTTAGGATCTAGCAGTCTCCAAGTAAGAAGCATGTTTAATTAAAGGAATTTGAATGGCAAGAGGTAGAAATTTCATCAGGTGCAAGACACTGTACAGAGTGGCTTGGTTTCCTCTCCAACCTAATCAACTTCAGTGGAGGCGCTGTCTATGGCAGGAAATAGGTCAACTACAACTGATCTGTTCTGTAATAAGTCTCAAGATGCAGTAGCACAAACCTGCAGAAGAGTGTGCACATATATTACATGGATTTAAATGCACACTAATCCTGGCCCAAATGAATAGCTTGAGGTCAGCATTAGTTTTAATCAGCATAGAGGTGCATATTTCTAGAGGGAGCATCCCAAGCAGGTAACTGTACCACAAAGCGACCACCACTTGACAGCTTACGTGCTCTGCAACATGGAGAGATTGAGATGTTCCCACCTACCAAAGTAATTATGGATCTTAGCCAACCTGTCATTCAGAATCTCTTCTACCATTTATTCTACTCCCCCCTTTTGTTAAGGGTGTTAAAATAAGGTAATCCCCTCAACCTCATGAGGGTCCATAGACAGGCTGTTGTGTTATAAAATGCTGCTGGGAATGCTTCACATTTTGACCTGTTGTCTTTATTATCAGACAAGTTTGAGAATGTGCTTATCAGGGACATAGTGGCTGGTATCTAGGTACCTGGTTCAGTGATGATGAGCAAAACATGATCATCATAAAGGATTGGGTAAATAGGGCAAGTAGCAGGCATTTTTCCTATAATACCTGAACATTTCCACATACAAACTGAGAGTGGTTCAAATGAAGGACAAAAAAGCTGAGTAGATAAGGGTCACCCCTCTTTTGCCCCCTGCAGACTTTTATTGTGTTATATATGTTTATTTGTTCTGTTACGCAACTGTGGAGCCACTTGTCTTTGAAAATCAAGCCAGTACCTAACCTCATCCAGCCAAGCATTCATTAAAGATGCCTCCTGTCAGACTCAAGCCACCACTAAACTGTAGATCTGAATGTTTCAGCAAGAACAATGTGGAACTTTCCAGTGTCCTTCCCTGTTGACAGTCCCAAAAATGTCGAAGACTGTGCTTGGCACTGACAGGTATGAGGTTGGAAGGGAGATGGGGTATAAGGGAATACATGCAAGAACTGTTGTTAGATTGTAGTAACACAGTGTTGGAGGTGGCACACTTTGGTTAGCTGAGGCTAACCAGGCAGAGCCTATCACTCCCTTCAGGGTTGGGTGATTACACTCACTGTAAAACCTGCCCTCACCCTTGTGTAGCTTGGCTCTGAGCAATAAGGCTTATCACAGGGGCAATGTGTAAAGCACTGGCAGAGCACTTTCACAAAAAAATGCACTGAGCGTCACAAAAAAGAGTTCACACGAGGTGTATGTAACTAAAGTTTGTATTCGACACACGTTAAATAACACATGGAAATCATGTACCTCTGGGCATAAATCACATTTAGAAATATCACTCGCAGTAATAGGCCCAGCCAAGTTAAATGACAACAGCAATATGTACACTTTGGGAAAGATCCAACTTTACCCACAGCTCTCTCTTGCGATGCAAAACGTTGTCAGCACAAGACCCACGCAAGCAACTTATTCAAATTCAAACCCACAAAGTTAGAGGATGCACCCCGGTGAACAATAGAGCCAATGTGTACACATAGGTAATTATAACATTTTTAGATAGCCTTGTGGGCCAGGGGCCACATGGATAAAAAAATGTCGAATGTAATAGACTCTTGGCAAGAATCAATGTGTAGGGCAGCACTGCCGTGCTGTCAATCACTGGCAGTCACTCCCCCGCACTCACTCAGCACCGCTACCCGGTACTACGGATATCAGGCAGGTTCATATGGCACACACTCGCACACACATGCACACACAGAACCCTAATGCTGTGCATTGATATCCGGTAGGCCAGTAGATATTGTATTCGTAGACCCAGTGGCCCTAAAACCCTCCTTCCCCCTTCAGCCAACCTCGATTACCCCACAAAATGGAGTTGAAGGAAGCCTTCCCCCTCTGAAACTAGGCCAATCCCGGGCAGAGTCACACTTATTGAGGGCCCCAAGGAAAAGGTGGCGGGATAGTTAGCAGGCAGTTTCAGATGACGGTCGACAAATGGAGGTTTGGCCACCCATTGTGATCTCAAATGAAAGGAGTTAGACCTGGTGGTCACCCCTAACTTTTTGCCTGCCTCCCTCTACTTTTTGGACACTGTTTTTGCTGGTTTTCAGACTTTGCACATTTTACCACTGCTAACCAGTGCTAAAGTGCACATGCTGTCTCCCTTGAACATGATGACATTGGATTATACCCAATTGGCTTATTTAATTTACTTATGAGTCCCTAGTGAAGTGCACTATACGTGCCCAGGCCCTGTAGATTAAATGCTACTAGTGGGCCTGCAGCACTGCTTGTGCCACCCATTTAAGTAGCCCCTTAACTATGTCTCAGGTCCGACATTGCAAGGCCTGTGTGTGCAGTTTCACTGCCAATTTGACTTGGCATTTAAAAGTACTTGCCAAGCCTAAAATATTCTTTTTTCTATATAATAGTCACCCCTAAAGTAGGTCCTAGGTAACCCATAGGGCAGGGTGCTGTGTAGACAAAAGGCAGGACATGTACCTGTGTAGTTTACATGTCCTGGTAGTGTAAAACACCTAAATTTGTTTTGCACTGCTGTGAGGCATGCTCCTTTCATAGGCTAACATTAGGGCTACCCTCATATACTGTTTGAGTGGTAGCTGCTGATCTTAAAGGAGTAGGGAGGTCATATTTAGTATGTGCAGAATGGTAATACAAAATCCTGCTGACTGGTGAAGTTAGATTTAATATTACTATTTTAGAAATGCCACTGAACATTTCTCTGCACTGAAATCCTTCTGTGCCCCACAATCCACTCTGGCTATGTTCAGTGACAGCTTCCTTGTGCATTCACTCAGACAAACCCCAAACACAGGATGCCCAGCCTCACTTGCATACATCTGCATATTGAATGGGTCTTCCTGGGCTGGGAGGGTGGAGGGCCTGACACTTACATGTCAAAGGACAGTAGCCTGCCCTCACACAAAGGACTGCCACACCTCCTACTGGGAACCTGACAGACAGGATGGAACTGAAAGGGGAACCTTGTGCACTTCTAAGCCACTCTTTGAAGTCTCCCCCACTTCAAAGGCACATTTGGGTATTTAAACCAGGCCTCTGTCCCTACCAACTCAGACACTTCCTGGAGAAGAGAACCTGAACCATAACTTGCAAACTGCCAAGAAGAACTGCCTGGCTGCCCAAAGGACTCACCTGACTGCTTTCTGAGAAGGACTGTTGCCTTGATGTGGCCCTGCTGCCTTGCTGCTCTCTTGCTGTGCTGAGAAGTGCTCTCCAAGGGCTTGGATAGAGCTTGCCTCCTGTTCCTTGAAGTTTCAGGACCAAAAAGACTTCATTTCTGCAAGAAGGACTCCCTGTGCAGCGGAAATCAACGCACAGCCGGCAGAAAATGATGCACAGCGTGCATCACAGTGAAAAATTCACTGCACGCCAAATCAGAATGATGCAGCCCGACTTCGCAAGGAGAAGATCGATGCAGCGGCAGAGTAGTGACTGGACATTCGATGCACAGTCCACTGAATTGACGCACAGCTGAGCCGGAATGACGCAGCCTGACTTCCTGAGAGGAATCGACGCAGCTCCTGCCGGGCAGTAGAATTTTCCACACAACACCCAACGGTTCGACGCAGCCCCTGTGACTTCATCCTGCCAGCACCGGATTTCAAGGCATCATCCCCGGGGCATCCGAAAACCCCACCACCCGAAGAGGATCCAAGACTGAGCGCCGGAAATCAATGCAAAGCCTTCCCTGTGTGGAAAATAAATGACGCATCACTGTATGCAGCCCAAGAAATTGACGCACACCTCCCTGTGTTCCACGTATCTCCTCCTCTGTGGTTCCTTGTGGAGATTTTGAACACAAACCAGGCACTTTGTGCTTGCAAGAGATGTTTGTTGCTTTTAAGAGACTAAAGACACAATACCATTTCTACAGTGATATTTTCAAAATATACTTATTTCATCTTAATCGTTTTGATCTGCATTTATCCAGATAAATATTATGGCCCTCATTATGACATTGGTGATAAAAGCCTGTTGGACTTTTGCTTATGCAGGGTCATCCCCAGACTTTTTTGCCTCCTGCCTCCTATTTTTTTCTGACATGTTGCTGTTGGCTTTTCAACTCTGAGCACTTTACCACTGCTAACCAGTGCTAAAGTGCATATGCTCTCCTGTTTAAATTGTATGTAAGTGGTTTATCCATGATTGGCATATTTGATTTACTAGTAAGTCCCTAGTAAGGTGCACTAGAGGTGCCAGGGCCTGTAAATCAAATGCTACTAGTGGGCCTGCAGCACTGGTTGTGCCACCCACATAAGTAGCTCTGTAATCATGTCTCAGACCTGCCACTGCAGTGTCTGTATGTGTAATTTTACACTGTAAATTCGACTTGGCAAGTGTACCCACTTGCCAGGCCTAAACCTTCCCTTTCCTTACATGTAAGGCACCCCTAAGGTAGGCCCTAGGTAGCCCAAGGGCAGGGTGCAGTGTATGGATAAGGTAGGACATATAGTAATGTGGTATATATGTCCTGACAGTGAAAATACTGCCAATTTCGTTTTCACTGTTGCAAGGTCTGTCTCTCTCTCATAGGATAATATGGGGGCTACCTTTAAATATGATTAAAGTGTAGATTCCCCTAGAGAGTAGATGGACATGTGGAGTTTGGGATCCCTGAACTCACAATTTAAAAATACATCTTTTAGTAAAGTTGATTTTAAGATTGTGAGTTTGGAAATGCCACTTTTAGAAAGTGAGCATTTTCTTGCTTAAACCATTCTGTGACTCTGCCTTGTTTGTGGATTCCCTGTCTGGGTCAGTTTGACAGTTGGGTTGTTTTTCACCTCACACCAGACAGTGACACAAAGGGAGCTGGGGTGTAATCTGCATTTCCTGATTAGCCATCTCTGCTAGGAGGGAGGGGTGGAGTGGTCACTCTCATCTGAAAGGACTGTGCCTGCCTCTGACAATGCTGTCTCCAACCCCCTGGTGTGTGTCTGAGGCCTTGCCTGGGCAAGGCAGGATTTCACAAGAAGGTGTGAGTCCCCTTTGAAGGAAGGTGACTTCAAAGACTAAAATGGGTATAAGAAGGGCACCCAAACTTACAAACTTTAGAAACACTTCTGGAACCAAGAGGAACCTCTGCCTGGAGAAGAGCTGATAGCTGAGGAAAACGTGCTGCCCTGCCTGTGACTGTGCTTTGTGGAGCTTTCCTGCGGTGCTGCTTCTGCCAGAGTAAGAGGGCAAAGACTGGACTTTGTGTGCCTTCCATCTTGAAGAAGAAATCTCCAAGGGCTTGATGTAGAGCTTGCCTCCTGTTGTTGAAGTCTCAGGGATAGCAAAGACTTCTTCCTGCCAGCACCTGGAGTCTCTGGAGAGACCCCTACTCTGCTCTGTGGTGCCCTTCCAGTTCCTGGGACCCTGAAAGGAGAGGCTGGCAGCCTAAGGACAAAAATACACGCACCGAGCGCCGTGCGGAGAAAAGATCGACGCGAATCCGATCGCGGCTGAGAAAACGACGCGACGCCGGCTCCGCAGCTGAGAAACGACGCCGCAGGAAACGCGACCGGAGAATCGACGCCCGGAGCAGGAGAAACGACGCGCAGCATCGCTGACGAAGGCTGAGAGATCGCAACCTGCGCCGCGGGACTTTCGGACCGTCGCGTGGCTGGCTTTTTCGACGCGCATCGCCGTGCCGAGTTGTTTTCGACGCATATAACCGTGCAGGGTTATTTTCGACGCACACCGCCCGTGCGGGGTTATTTTTGACGCAAACCAGGTACATTTTCACGCTAGCAGCGCTAGTGTGGTGTTACAACTACCTAAAGACTCTTTTTATTTTAAACCTTTAAAAAATCATAACTTGACTTGTGTATGTTGGATTTTTGTCGTTTTGGTCTTGTTTTGTCTAGATAAATATTTCCTATTTTTCTAAACTGGTGTTGTGTCATTTTGTAGTGTTTTCATTAAGTTACTGTGTGTGTTGGTACAAATACTTTACGCCCAGCACTCTGAGGTTAAGCCTACTGCTCTGCCAAGCTACCAAGGGGGTAAGCAGGGGTTAGCTGAGGGTGATTCTCTTTTATCCTAACTAGAGTGAGGGTCCTTGCTTGAACAGGGGGTAACCTGACTGTCAACCAGAGACCCCATTTCTAACATTGGTGACCAGCGGTCGGGATTGGACTTGTATTTGTACTTGACATACAGTAATTAAGTGTACACTACTGTTTTGATCTCAGACCACTACGTGACCACATACTACTTGTTTGGTGATCTTTTGATTTTTCTCTTAAGGACTCTTTTTATTCTACTTCCATGATTTTGCTGATCCCTTGACTGATTCTTTTTACTTCATTGGGAAATTATTTTGTTCTGCCTTTTGGAACTTTGCACTTGTGACCATCATGTCTCAATCTGGAGATGCAACAGCTGGAGCTGTGTTTGAAATGGAGAAACTGAAGGAGTACTCAGTTGCTCAATTGAAACAGTTCCTTAAAGATCTTGACTGTCCCACTGAGAGCTCCACCAGGGAGGGGGAGCTGCAACAGGCACAGAGGGCCTGGGTGACAATCAAGAAGGCTGGAAGGCACACAGAGGAGGAGAATATGGGGGGGGAAGTGCAGAGGATACACAGTGGTGTAGTGGAGGAACCTGTTACGCCTGGGGGGAGGGTCCCCAGGAGGGATGGCAGGGTGTCACCCAAGGGTCTGACTCCTGAAGAGTTACAGGACAGACAGGCAGAGAGGGAGTACCAATGGGAGCTGAAAAAGCTCGATTGGGAGTTGGAAGAAAGGAGGAGGAACTTAGAGATTAAAAAAATGATTTATGCTTACGAGCTTAAATTGAAAGAGCTGGAAGTCATGAGGGCTGAGTCCAGCTGGAATGGTGGCAGCAACAATTGTATATCCAGTGATGCTGCAGAAGTGCACATGCCCAGAGAGGTGGTGCCCTACTTGAAGGAGGGAGTTAACACACGCCAGGAGGTTCAGGGGTATGAGGTAGCTCCAGTGATGCACAGGGTCCCTGAGGTGGATTGGGGAACTGGCATGGGGAGTCATATTCCTACTGGTGGGAGGGACACTCTACTGACTCTAGGTGAGAGTGACAGGGAGAGGGGTTCCCCCCAGGTAGAAGTCCTGGTTATGGAGTGTGAAAACATCCCAGAAGAGTGTGGGTTGAGTGTCAGGGACAGTCAGGTACTGTCTCACCAGTCTCAGGAGGGTGATGTGGGGTGCTTTTTCAAAGCAGAGTCACTGGATGGTTGGGTGAAGGGTACTTTGGTTAATTCATGTGAGGGGCTGAGTGATGTAATTGCTGGAGAGCATATGTCTAGTCCTTATTTTCCAGAGCTATGCCAACACCAGGTGGAGTGTGAGTTCTCTGACCCCAGGGAGCTTACAATGGAGGCAGACTTCTGGGTGAGTACCAGAGAGTCTGAAGAGGCATTTGGGGGTGCTCCTGAGAGGAGTGGTCTAGGTAGTTCCCAACCAGGTGAGGTAGGGAAGGATTGTAGTGTCCCAGGTAGGTCCCAGTGTAGTGGGATGGGTGAGGGACCCCATGTCCAGTCTCAGAGGAGAGGGAATGGGGATGGGTTGAGGCCCAAGGTGCCCGAGATCCGGTCCCAGGTCCTGGAGGGTTCCCGGCGGGAACACCAGGAGGGGAGCCTAGCCTGTACCATAGGGCCATCTGTTGAGGGAGACCCCACAGTGTCAGGAGAACTTGGGGGGACGGCTGTAGCCAGCGTCCCACCAGTTCTAGTGTCTGGCAGTACCACTCCTAGTGAGGGGGTGCAGAAGTCCAGACAGAGGGTTGAGAGGGGGTTGCGGACCCCAGTGGAGAACCTGGAGGGTCAGGGGTCAGCTCTGAGAACAGAGCCCCCCATGAATGACCTTGGTGAGACCATTTCTGGGTTGGGGGGAATCCAGACTCTGTCAGATGGGCAGAGGTCAGGGGACCTGCGCCAGCCAGACTCTTGTGTGGCCCTTCGGGACAGTGTGTCCCTTGAGGGGGGTAAGTGTGCCCCCCTGGAAGTCCTGGTGTGCCAGGCAGTGGTTCAACCGCAGGGTGGTGACCCTAGGTTGGATGACCAGGTTCAGAGGGTAAACTCTGACCTGGTAGGGGGTAGGTATGCCCCCCAGGAAGTCCTGGTTTGCCAGGCAGTGATCCAGTCTGTGGGTACAGACCCTGGATTGGGAGGCCAGGTTAAGGGTGTCCCCCCTGACCTGGAGGAAGGGGCTACTGCTAACAGTGCCCCTACCATGTTGTCTTCTGGGGGGGCCACTCCTAGTTGGGTGGTTCAGGACCCCAGAAGAGAGGGCAGGGGGAGGGAAGCCTCACCCCTGGCCCTGGTCCAACCTGAAGGTACAGACCCCAGGTTGGAGGATCAGTTGCAGGTTAACATCCCTGCACTGGTGGAAGAATTGTGCAGGACTGCTTCTACAAGCACCCTGACAATTTTTGACTCTGGGGGTGCCGCTTCTGCAGGGAGGTTACAGAGCCCCAGAGGGGAGGACCAGGGTCAGGTTGTCATCCCTGACCTGGTGGAAGAGAGAGTGGTCAAAGGGTGCCAGGCACCTGGGGCTACCACCCCCCACTCTCCACAGTCACAGTGGTTAGAGAGGCCTGAGGTCGGGCTCTCATCCCTGACAGTTGTCTGGGGCCACTGTGGCTTGCTGTCCTGGTGGACAGAGTTGCCCCTGGGGGGGGGAGGACGAGAGTCACACCCCGGGGGTGGAGTGGGCAACACCCCTGTGTTGGCCCTGGTGGTACTATCTGCCCATTGCAATACATCTGTGAGCAAAGTAAAGTTAGGTGTTGCACAGATGGTGTCTGTAGATGTGGAGAAGGGTTCCCCATGGGTTAGCTTAGTGGGCCCTGAGAGTATGGACAGAGGGATCCAACTGGAGTCAGGAAGGCGTAGAACTGGAACATGCCCCTGCTGTTGTGGGCCTGGGTCCCTGTTCTATCGCCCCAATCAGGGAAGTACATCAAGGTATTGATTGTTCTCCCCTGGCTTTAGGCTGGTAGGGGGTCGTGTTGGACTTTTGCTTATGCAGGGTCATCCCCAGACTTTTTTGCCTCCTGCCTCCTATTTTTTTCTGACATGTTGCTGTTGGCTTTTCAACTCTGAGCACTTTACCACTGCTAACCAGTGCTAAAGTGCATATGCTCTCCTGTTTAAATTGTATGTAAGTGGTTTATCCATGATTGGCATATTTGATTTACTAGTAAGTCCCTAGTAAGGTGCACTAGAGGTGCCAGGGCCTGTAAATCAAATGCTACTAGTGGGCCTGCAGCACTGGTTGTGCCACCCACATAAGTAGCTCTGTAATCATGTCTCAGACCTGCCACTGCAGTGTCTGTATGTGTAATTTTACACTGTAAATTCGACTTGGCAAGTGTACCCACTTGCCAAGCCTAAACCTTCCCTTTCCTTACATGTAAGGCACCCCTAAGGTAGGCCCTAGGTAGCCCAAGGGCAGGGTGCAGTGTATGGATAAGGTAGGACATATAGTAATGTGGTATATATGTCCTGACAGTGAAAATACTGCCAATTTCGTTTTCACTGTTGCAAGGTCTGTCTCTCTCTCATAGGATAATATGGGGGCTACCTTTAAATATGATTAAAGTGTAGATTCCCCTAGAGAGTAGATGGACATGTGGAGTTTGGGATCCCTGAACTCACAATTTAAAAATACATCTTTTAGTAAAGTTGATTTTAAGATTGTGAGTTTGGAAATGCCACTTTTAGAAAGTGAGCATTTTCTTGCTTAAACCATTCTGTGACTCTGCCTTGTTTGTGGATTCCCTGTCTGGGTCAGTTTGACAGTTGGGTTGTTTTTCACCTCACACCAGACAGTGACACAAAGGGAGCTGGGGTGTAATCTGCATTTCCTGATTAGCCATCTCTGCTAGGAGGGAGGGGTGGAGTGGTCACTCTCATCTGAAAGGACTGTGCCTGCCTCTGACAATGCTGTCTCCAACCCCCTGGTGTGTGTCTGAGGCCTTGCCTGGGCAAGGCAGGATTTCACAAGAAGGTGTGAGTCCCCTTTGAAGGAAGGTGACTTCAAAGACTAAAATGGGTATAAGAAGGGCACCCAAACTTACAAACTTTAGAAACACTTCTGGAACCAAGAGGAACCTCTGCCTGGAGAAGAGCTGATAGCTGAGGAAAACGTGCTGCCCTGCCTGTGACTGTGCTTTGTGGAGCTTTCCTGCAGTGCTGCTTCTGCCAGAGTAAGAGGGCAAAGACTGGACTTTGTGTGCCTTCCATCTTGAAGAAGAAATCTCCAAGGGCTTGATGTAGAGCTTGCCTCCTGTTGTTGAAGTCTCAGGGATAGCAAAGACTTCTTCCTGCCAGCACCTGGAGTCTCTGGAGAGACCCCTACTCTGCTCTGTGGTGCCCTTCCAGTTCCTGGGACCCTGAAAGGAGAGGCTGGCAGCCTAAGGACAAAAATACACGCACCGAGCGCCGTGCGGAGAAAAGATCGACGCGAATCCGATCGCGGCTGAGAAAACGACGCGACGCCGGCTCCGCAGCTGAGAAACGACGCCGCAGGAAACGCGACCGGAGAATCGACGCCCGGAGCAGGAGAAACGATGCGCAGCATCGCTGACGAAGGCTGAGAGATCGCAACCTGCGCCGCGGGACTTTCGGACCGTCGCGTGGCTGGCTTTTTCGACGCGCATCGCCGTGCCGAGTTGTTTTCGACGCATATAACCGTGCAGGGTTATTTTCGACGCACACCGCCCGTGCGGGGTTATTTTTGACGCAAACCAGGTACATTTTCACGCTAGCAGCGCTAGTGTGGTGTTACAACTACCTAAAGACTCTTTTTATTTTAAACCTTTAAAAAATCATAACTTGACTTGTGTATGTTGCATTTTTGTCGTTTTGGTCTTGTTTTGTCTAGATAAATATTTCCTATTTTTCTAAACTGGTGTTGTGTCATTTTGTAGTGTTTTCATTAAGTTACTGTGTGTGTTGGTACAAATACTTTACGCCCAGCACTCTGAGGTTAAGCCTACTGCTCTGCCAAGCTACCAAGGGGGTAAGCAGGGGTTAGCTGAGGGTGATTCTCTTTTATCCTAACTAGAGTGAGGGTCCTTGCTTGAACAGGGGGTAACCTGACTGTCAACCAGAGACCCCATTTCTAACAAAGCCGCTTACCGCCGTGCAGAAGACCGCCACCACACTGCAGCGGCCGCGGAATTCCGCCACAGATATTATGACCCACAGTTCGGAATCCGCCAAAATTCAGACACCCACACAAGTCCGCCGCACCAAAGGTCAGTGATAAACTGGCGAAAACAAAATCTCCACCGTCACACCAACAGAAATACGCCCACACTATCACGACACACGAATCCACGCATCGGTCTTTCAACCACGGTATTCCATTGGCGGTACACACCGCCGCGCTAAAAATACACACACCCTTACAAAACACTACCACATTGGACAATTCCAAATACACACACCTGATACACATACACACACCACTCACACACTCCCAATACACTATAAAACACACACCCACATCACCCACAAACCCTTACAACAACAAATCATGACCGAAAGCCAGAGAGAGACACCACCATCAACAACACTAGCATTCACAGGCACACAACACCATCACCCACATAACTTCCACGCACCTCACACAACACACTACTACATATCAGCACACTTATCACCCCACACACCACCTCACACATCACCTACACCACCCCATGCATGGCAAAGACACCCCAGGTTCTCGGAGGAGGAGCTCAGGGTCATGGTGGAGGAATTCGTCCGGGTAGAACCACAGCTATTCGGATCACAGGTGCAGCACACCTCCATTGCAAGGAAGATGGAGCTATGGCGAAGAATAGTGGACAGGATCAACGCAGTGGGACAGCACCCAAGAAATTGGGAGGACATCAGGAAGAGGTGGAACGACCTACGGGGGAAGGTGCATTCCGTGGTCTCCAGACACCACCTGGCGGTTCAGCGGACTGGCGGCAGACCCCCACCTCCTCTTCCACAACCAACAACATGGGAGGAACAGGTCTTGGCGATTCTGCATCCTGAGGGCCTCGCAGGAGTAGGTGGAGGAATGGACTCTGGTAAGTCAAACCTTTAACTACTTCATCCCCCACCCACCTGCATGCTATCACCTACCCCCACCCTCGCCCTCACCCCCATCACTCCTACTCCTCACAAATGTCCCACTATCACAAACCACACATCCAAACCCAAGCCCTGCAAGCAACACCAAAGCATGGACACCCATCACTAAAGCATGCCCACTGCACATAGCCATACACCCCCCTAAACCATCATCACACAAGGTCCCACACAGGAATGCTAGCACTGGGGTACACGGTCACCCACCCATTGCACACCTTGACACACACAGATGCAATAATCATGCCTTTATACCCCTGCTGGACCCCTACCCAGCGTCACCGGACAGGAGGGTCCACACGTGTCCACACCACCAACAGAAGAGGCCCACAGTGATGACAGCACCTCTGTCCAACTGGATCTAGATGACCAGCCCGGCCTATCGGGGACCTCGGGACAGTCGGTTCCCCTCACCTAGTCACAGGCCACTACAGAGCTTCCCCCCTCTGGAAACACCAGCACAGCACCCACCCAGCGGGCCCATGTAGGCAAATCCTCCACCTGAGGGAAAACAATGTAGCTCCGCATGTATTTCAGCAGGGCAGACAACAATCTGGACAACACGTTGGAAAACATAGACTGGGACATCCCTGATGCTATGGCCACTGTTGTTTGAAATGACCCACTTGCAAGGAAATGGAGCACTGACAGCACCTGCAATTGAGGGGGGATTCCTGTGGGATGGCGGATAGCTGACATCAGGTCTGTCTCCACCTGGGTACACAGTTCCTGGATTGTGGCACGGTCAAGCCTGTATGTGATTATCACGTGTCTTTCCTCCATTGTCGACAGGTCCACCAAAGGTCGGTACACCAGAGGATGCCGCCATCTCCTCACATGTCCCAGCGGACGGTGCCTATGAAGGACAACAGCGAGCACAGAGTCAAACAACTCAGAGGTACGTACCCACAGCTTACACAGAGCACGAATCATAATCCAAAAAGTGGCCTGTATGTGTGTTGAGTTTAGGCCTAGATATGTGTGACGCAGTTAAAAATGAAGCCATGTGGGCCCCTGAAATGGCAGCTGCCTGACCTCTAAAGTGGGACAATGGGATGTGAGGTAACTGCGCTGGCGTTGTACACCGTCGCGGTAGGCGGTCGAAGACTGCAGCACAATGCTGCATTGGTTAACATTGGACCCTATCGGTCCCAGGAGCCAATGACAATGTACGCCGGCGGTGACGGTATGCACCGCCGCAGGCGTGACCGTCATTTTCTATCTGTTCAATCACTCGATACCTGTTCTTCGACAGGAGAGGACCTACACTGCAAGTGCTGCTGTGACTTCGGTCTGGAAGAGACAATGGCTCGAGTGTCTGGGGAAAGGGACCCAGCCTTCACATCGGAGGAGTTGTAGAAACTCGTGGATGGGGTCCTCCCCCAGTACATGCTACTCTACGGTCCTCCAGACAAACAGGTAAGTACATTGGGAGCATGATGTATGGGCTATGCCTGGTTGGAGAGGGGTGGGTGTAAGAAGGAAGGGGGAGAGTGCGGCGTGCATGAAACAACGGTGAGTGCATGTGCCACATGGCAAGGGTAGGGATGGGGGCCAATCACTTTGACGGTGCAGTTGGTAATAACTTTCTCTTCCCCCTGTACAAATCATGTAGGTCAGCGCCCACCAGAAAAAACATATTTGGCGTGCCATCGCCAAGGATGTCCGGACCCTGGGGATGGGAGGACATTCGCCGCTGGAGCAAGAAGACGGCGGAGGCTCAGCTGGGGATGGCCTCCCAAAGTGGGAGGGGTGCCCGTCACACCATGACCCCCCTGATGTTCAGGATCCTGGAGGTGGCGTACCCGGAGTTGGATGGCGCTTGAGGGCATCACAGCAGCCACAAGGGGGTGAGTACACTCGCATTCTGCTGACTTTGAGCACAGTGGAGGGGTCTGGGTGGGGAAGGTGGGCTGTGGGTTTCCCTAGGCCAGGACGAGTTCTGTAGGCAAGGTCCCTCCATAATGCAGACCATGTGGCACCCCACCCCACCTCTGTAGAGTGACAACTACACCTAGTCATGCCCTGTGTCATCTATGTGTGCAGATGTCGTCCATAGCCTTATAGGCCATTTCCCAGGAATTGAACAGTGGAGCCCAAGAGCGCTGCGTAGTGCAGGGGGCTTCTGTGTCTGTCGTGTCCGCCAACGGTAGTGGTAATGCATGCCCTCAACATGTCTTTCTTCTTTCGTCCCCCCCCCCTTTTTGTGGTCTCCCTGTTCTTGTGTGCATTAGCATCACCAGGCAGAGGAGCAGTGCCACTGGAGCAGGAGGGAGCTGCATCCCACATGGCCATGGAGGGCCACACTACGGACTCGGAGTTCACCAGTGGGACGGAGGGCGAGGGGAGCTCCAAGGCAGGGACAGGAGCTGAGACCAGTGACACGGACTCGTCCTCTGATGGAAGCTCCCTTGTGGTGGCGGCAACATCTGTGCCCCCCCATCTACAGGTACAGCCGCCACCCCTCCTTCCAGCACCGCCCTCCCAGCAGCCCCTCAGCCTTCACTCCGTGCCCGCTCACCCGGGAGGGTTGGCATCACCTTCACCCCAGGCACATTCAGGCCCTGCCCCAGTCACCCCTGCTGCCCTCAGTGAGGAGGCCATTGACCTCCTCAGGTCCCTCACTGTTGGGCAGTCTACCATTTTGAATGCCATCCAGGGTGTAGAAAGGCAGTTGCAACAAACAAATGCATTCCTGGAGGGCATTCATTCTGGTCAGGCGGCCCTTCAGCGAGCTTTTCAGACTCTGGCCTCAGCACTGATGGCAGCGATTGTCCCTTTGTCTAGCCTCCCCCCTCCAACTTCCTCCACCCCCACCCAATCCCCTGTACCTCAGCCTATCCCAAGCACACCTCTAGACCAGCATGCACACACGTCAACACACAAGGGAAGCTCAGGCAAACATAAGCACCACACATCCCACAGGCACTCACGCAAGCATCACACACATGCAGACACACCAACATCCACTGCCTCCACTGTGTCCCCCTCCTCCTCGTCTCCCTCCTCCCTCCCTGTCTCGTCTACACTCACACCTGCATGCACTACCTCTAGAGCCACTACGTCCCTCACCAGCACACCCACCACCACACCCTGCTAACGTGCAGTCACCACCCCAACTACCATTCACATGTCTCCTGTGTCCTCTCCCAGTGTGTCTGTGACGCCCCCTCCGAAGATACACAAACGCAGGCACACACCCAACCAACAGCCATCCACCTCACAACAGCCTCCAGCGCATGCACCTTCACCCAAAGTCAGCAAACGAACACCTCCTACAACCACAACCTCTTCCTCCACTCCCAAACCCCCTCCAGCTACCAGTTCCAGTGTGTCAAAAAAACTTTTCCTGTCCAACCTTGACCTCTTTCCCACACATCACCCACCCCGTCCGTCTCATTGGTCCCAAACTAGCACCTCAGCCACAACAACTCCGGGACCAGTGGTGCCTGTAGTCACCGGAATCTGGAGTGCACCGGCCACCAGTTCAGCCAGTGTGGCACGGACCCACAGCACAGACAGTCCCCCACCTGTGAAGCACTAGAATTTGGCCAGTGCCCGGCGGAAGAGGGGGAAGACTCCAGCCAACAAAGCCGCTCCCAGGGGTCCTGGTGGGAGTGTGGAGTCAGCTGTGACACCTTCCAAGGTGGGGAAGGGCCACAAGAAACCCGGCAAGTCTGGGGAGAGCAGCACGGCGGAGAAGACCGCCATCATCCCCGCTGCCCAGGAGGCCAGCACCAGCCCAGCTGCCCAGGAGGCCACTGCCAGCACAAGCCCAGCTGCCCAGGAGGCCACCGCCAGCACAACCCCAGCTGCCCAGGAGGCCACCACCAGCACAAGCCCAGCTGCCCAGGAGGCCACCGCCAGCACCAGCCCAGCTGCCCAGGAGGCCACCGCCAGAAAAAGCCCAGCTGCCCAGGAGGCCACCGCCAGCACAAGCCCCGCTGGGCCATGAAGGACCGCCAGCACAAGCCCCGCTGGGCCATGAAGGACCGCCAGCACAAGCCCCGCTGGGCCATGAAGGACCGCCAGCAAAAGCCCCGCTGGGCCATGAAGGACCGCCAGCAAAAGCCCTGCTGGGCCATGAAGGACCGCCAGAAGCTGAGTCCCTGCAATGGAGACCGCCGTCTCAAGCACCGCTGAACAGGGCACCGCCGTCTCAAGCACCGCTGAACAGCACCGCCACCTCAAGCACCGCTGAACAGGGCACCGCCGCCTCAAGCACCGCTGGCCCATGAGCGTCAAGGGCACTGACGCTACTGAGTCCGTCACTGGCAGAATGAAGCACTCTGGGCACCATGCCCCCTCCAGAACCAGTGGAGAGATCCATCCACTACCTCTGACCTTAGCAGGATGAAGCACTCTGGGCACCATGCCCCCTCCAGAACCAGTGGAGAGATCCATCCACTACCTCTGTCCTAAGCAGGATGAAGCACTCTGGGCACAAGGCCCCCTCCAGAACCAGTGGAGACTGTTATCTACTTGAGAGACTGTAGCTTTGCACTCCCCAGGATGGAACAGTGGGCAAACCACCCACTGTAGAGACTTGAGGGACTGTGGCTTTGCACTCCCCAGCATTGAACAGTGGGCAACCCACCCACTGTAGAGACTTGAGGGACTGTGGCTTTGCACTCCCCAGGATAAAGCAGTGGGCAAGCCACCCACTTTATAGAATTGAGAGACTGTGGCTTTGCACTCCCAAAGATAAAGCAGTGGGCAACCCACCCACTGTTATCCACTTGAGAGACTGTGGCTTTGCACTCCCCACGATATAGCAGTGGGCAAGCCACCCACTGTATTGACTTGTGAGACTGTGGCTTTGCACTCCCCAGGATAAAGCAGTGGGCAACCCACCCACTGTATAGACTTGAGAGACTGTGGCTTTGCACTCCCCAGGATGGAACAGTGGGCAACCCACCCACTGGAAAGACTTTAGAGACTGTGGCTTTGCACTCCCCAGGATGTAACAGTGGGCATGTGGCCCCCTCGTGGATTTGGTGTTGTGCACTCAAGCTGCTGAGGTGCCTCCCCTTTGCCTCCCCCTGAGGTGCCTGTTTAGTTGCTGTCTGATGCCCCTGCAGTGTTCTATCTGTCATGGTAGGGGATCTTGTGTGGGCCTCGCCCATACCGTGAGGGCCCAGTGTTCCATGGACTTAATTGGAGCACTACCTGGACTACTATGCTTGGTATATATTTTGTAAATAGTGTATATATATATTTTTGCCTACTTGATTTTAATATATTACAATGGTTACACTCATTTTCTATTGTCTTTGTATTCTTCCAGGGGGGTTGTGGGGTGTAACTGTAATGTATTAATATGCATTAGTGTGTGTGTTGTAGTGGGTGAGGGTGGGGGTAGGGGTTTTGCGTGTGTATGTCCCTGTTTTTTCCCCCCCCCTCCCCTGTGTCGTAGGTGCAGTGCTCACCGTGGTCTTCGCCGCCGGCGTTCGTGCTCCTGGTAGAGGAGCAGGAAGACTATCGCAGGTAGAATTTGGAGTTCCAGGTCCATGGTGTCCTCGTTCCTCGTGGGGTGTGTAGAGGTGAGCGTTTTCCCTTCGAAATTCCTGTTTCTGCCGTGTTTTTATGCGCGGTGAATCCGCCCCGGAAAAAGTGGCAGATTGGCCTGTCATAATAGTGTGGGCAGTACATTGTCTCCCGCCTGTCTGTTGGCGGTGACCGCCCGCTGTTTGTTTGTACCGCCGTGGCGCTCGGAGTGTTAAAGTGGCTGTCTTTGTTGGCGGTCTCCGACACAGTCGTAATTGCAAAAATGTTACCGCCGGGCTGTTGGCGGTCTTACCGCCGCTTTAACACCGTCCGCCAGGTTTGTAATGACCACCTATATGTTTTTCTAAAGACTGTGTGGTATATTTTTGTAGTGTTCTACTGTGTTATTGCATGATTTATTGCACAAATACTTTACACATTGCCTACTACGTTAAGCCTGACTGCTCAGTGCCAAGCTACCAGAGGGTAGGCACAGGATAATTTGGATCATGTGTGACTTACCCTGACTAGAGTGAGGGTCCTTTCTTGGACAGAAGGTAACCTGACTGCCAACCAAAGACCCCATTTCGAACAAAAGGCCACCCCATTGTGCCACCAGACACATGCCTAGTTCTGCGAGGCACAAGGGAGGGGGACACCAGGTCTTGAGACCTGCTTCCAATCACTCTCAGAAGCGTTCTGTAGCCCACTCACTTACTCTTCCCGCCCAGGCCCGTTTTGTCAATAGAACCTGGTAATTAGGCCATATGAAGTCCCACACCCAGTAAATCTGATCATCACTGACAAGACATTTACGTGTGTTGAGTCCCCATGATGCAGGGCCACAGTCCTTGAAGGTGGGCAGTTCCTTGAGGGCTCCACATCAAGTCTCTAGGCACAATACTTGGTTCCAAACTCACCTTGCTGCTACCAAGTGGGATCCAGCAGCTGATGTGGGCACTTAAGGGGGCACCGCTCTCCAGGTGTCACAGATAGAAGGTGTAGGCCCCTAGTGGGAGGTCTTTGTTGTCCCTGAGACCACCACCAGGGAGCAGGGGGCAAGCCAACAAGCCCTTGCAGAACACATTTCAGGGTGCCACACAGCAGCAAGCAGTCAGCCTGGGCCATCCGCTATTCAGGAAGAGGGTGCGGTCCCATCAAATGGAAGTGATTCCTCCTTGTGCACAACAGAATCCTCTGGCAGTGTGCACCATGCAGTCCAGTATCTCTGGTCCTGCTTTCCCACAAGTGTATCTCTATTTTCATACTGTGTGGCACCAGTAGTATTTGGGGTTAAGTTCAGTGGGTTCCCCTTTGAACCACAGATGTCTCCCCTAAATTTCAGTCCTGTTTGCCATGGGGCTTTGAAATGCAAATCTTTAGTTGGGCCATGATCTGGCTTCAAGAAGCCAAGGGGCATATTTATGCTCTGTTTGCACTGAATTTGCGTCATATTTTTTTACTCTAATTCGGTGCAAAACTACCTCCATATTTATAGTTTGCTGCTAGCCCTGTCTAGCACCAAGTTTATGGAGTTCAAGTCATTTTTTGGGAGTGGAAACCTACCTTACCTTAATGAGATCCAAGGTAGGCGTTCCCATGCAAAAAATGACTCTATGGCCTTAACACCATATTTATACTCCCGTGCAAAAATGGTGCACAGGAGGGAGGAGGGGGTCAAAAAATGGTGCAAAGCTTGCTTTGCCCCGTTTTTTAACTCCTGGGTCAGGGCAGGCGTTAGGGGACCTGTGGGCCCATGGAATAAGCCCGCAGGTGTCCTCCCCAGGCCCCAGGGGCACCCACACCAGAGGAACTGCGGAGGATGGGGGACCCCATCCCAGGTAAGTACAGGTAAGTATTCCATTCTATTTTTTAAAGTGCCATAGGGGGCCCTGTAATGGGCCCCCATACATGGCACAGGGTGCAATGGCCATGCCCAGGGGACCCTTGTCCCCTGTGCTGGCCATTGGGGTGGTGTGCATGACTCCTGCCTATTCTAAGGCAGGAGTCATGTGGCATGGTAGGTTTAGCACCATAAAATTACGCTAATCTGGTTAGAGTCATTTTTTTTTTACTCTAACCTGACTAAAGTCATTTTTTGGTGCTAAACCCCCTTCTTCTATACCGCCAGCCCCATCCGACTAAAGTCATTATTTTTTACTCTAGCCTACCCTTTGCACCAGCTTGCACCATTCCATAAATATGGTGCCCGGCAGGTACACAGAAATGGTGCAAGCCGGTACTAAACTTTTTGGTGCAAAACTGCTTTAGTGCAGTTTTGCACCAAAAAGTATAAATAAGGGCCCAAGTGTCAAAACCACTCCCTTTAATCTATCCAGCCAGGGCCTCAACTCTGGTCTGCTGTTCCAGGTGCATGCCCAAGGTTTATAGCTGTCAAGAGAGAATGGACAGATGTGCTCCCCCAGCCTCCTGTGTGGACTAGAATCAAATTAAAAGGGACACAAAGCATTTTAGGGCATAGAGATTCCCACCTTCCAAAAGTTGTGCAAAAACAACAGATGATGGACGGAATGCAGAACAAATCAAACATTCACCCCAGTCACAGATCTGGGTTCAATCCATCAGTTTTTTTGCCTGCCATGCCATTCCAGATTGGACCCAGCCATATGGAAATCAGTCTTGACCCTGTTCCTCATGGGAACAGTCCAGTCCGAACTGCCAGGTCAGGTCTTCCATGAAGGAACAGGGTCAAGACTGATTTGCATATGGCTGGGTCCAAACTGGGGTGGCGTGGTGAGCAAAAAAATGATGGACTAAACCCAGATCTTTGTGACTGGGGGTGAATGTTTGATTTGCTCTGCATTCCGTCCATCATCTGTTCTTTTTGCATTTGTCGCCCCAAGTGGGAAGGGTATGCCCAGACGTGGGCCCTGTGCTCACTGCGCCACTGGGTTCAAGCTAGCCTAGCTGATGAAGGGTGATACCCTGAATCCAGTCCTAGGATGCTTGATTCCGGTCTATGGAGGACGTGGCTTGGAAGTTTGGGCTGGACTGTTCCCATGAGGAACAGGTTCAAGACTGATTTTCATGTGGTTGGGTCCAAACTGGGGTGGCGTGGTGAGCAACAAAATGATGGATTAAACCCAGATATTTGTGACTGGGGTGAATGTTTGATTTTCTCTGTATTCCGTCCATCATCTGTTCTTTTTCCATTTGTCGCCTTCCAAAAGTGGCATTTCTACAATAACATTGATAAAACAATCTTTACCACAGGAGGATTCTCCACTGCAATCCACCATCGCAACTAGGAGTAATGGTGACTTCCCCCATGTTACCCATGGGCAGAGCAACTCTCATAGGGAGTGAAAACAAACATGGGTATTCTTCACTCCCTGGGCATATGTGCCCTTGTGCAAGTGCGCATACCCAGGCCTGCTATGACTGGCTAGACTCATGTTTAAGAAAAACATAGGTGCAAATGCATATGCACAGGTCTATTGTGACACACTCAGCACATATTTCAACTACCAGTGGACACATGCAAACACAGGCTAGTGCCACTTCCAAACATAGGTAGGAAAAACACACACACTTTCACACTGTACTTACTGTGGGTAAGTGCCCAGGACACTAAGGCCACTGGTTAGAGAATCAGCAAAACCTTTGGGAAGAGCTGATCCCCTAGGTAGGGAAAACCCACATTGGAGTTCTTCATTACCCTCGTATGGGACACCCATGGGTACCTGTCCAATCTTTCGTCTACCACCTGCTCTGCCCTTCAAGGTGTGCTATAGGGGTAGTGAAGGGCCCACTCAGGATTGGCAATGGAGTTAGAAGCGCCAACTTGAGCACAAGCGCAACTGCGTCTCCACAGGCTTGTATTGTCAGGCCGTATACATGCTTGACAGGCTATTCTGGTGGGTGGCACACTCAGTGCAATGTCCAACTAATAGCCAGGTCTGTGCACAACCTGAGTATGTGGTGTACCTTTTTAGAGGGTCCTCCAGGGTACAGCACCTGAACCAGTCATGTACGGCCCTCTTCCTGGCTTGTGCAGGAAGGGCATGAACACTTTCCCAATACCATACAGTGGGAAAGTGCCTAGAGTCCCAAGGCCACGCAATGAGAATCAGCACAAAATCTGGACGAAAAAGCAAAAAATTTCAGGGAAATCCCCTAGGAAGTGCAATATCCAACTCATGCATTCTCTTATATGATGGAAGTTGACAGATTTTCTGCAGACTCTTACAAATTCCGAACTCTACTAAACAGAACACAAGACTACCGTTGCTGTCTTCTCACACATCAACTAATGCATATAGATTTTTCATCAGTGATAACATACTACAGAAAGTGAGGCGTAGACAAGATTTACTCTAGTAATTGATATAAATAATGCACTGTGGTAAACAGTCAACATCTTACAGAAACTTACTATTCTCTTGTTACAGACAAAATAATCGTCATGAGACTGGCCTTGTTCGGATGTCATATATCACTTGTTAATTATCCACAGCTTGAGACACTGATCAGAAAAGGAGCTTCACACAGGATCTGACTTTAACACTTTGGAGGCCAAAGGGTTTTATTACAATAAAACCTTGAGGGCATGACAGTACCATAGTACATATGTGAAGGATACACCAGGGAGGCCAAACAGAGTCCCATAATAGAAACAATAAGGGCCATATTTATACTTTTTGACGCAAAACTGCGCTAACGCAGTTTTGCGTCAAGACAATTTGCGCCGGCTAACGCCATTCTGAAGCACCATGCGGGCGCCGTATTTATTCAATGACGTTAGCCGGCGTTAGCCGGCCGAGCTGCCTGGTGTGCGTGAAAAAAATGACGTACACCAGGCAGCGCCGGCGTAGGGGAAAATTTTCGCCTCAACCCGATTTGCGCCATTTTTTTTTACGCCCAACCCCCATTGAAATGACTCCTGTCTTACCAAAGACAGGAGTCATGCCCCCTTGCCCAATGGCCATGCCCACGGGACTTATGTCCCCTGGGCATGGTCATTGGGCATAGTGGCATGTAGGGGGGCACAAATCAGGTCCCCCTATGCCACAAAAAAAAAAAAGAAAATATTACTTACCTGAACTTACCTTATGTTCCCTGGGATGGGTCCCTCCATCCTTAGGCGTCCTCCTGGGGTGGGCAAGGGTGACAGGGGGTGTTCCTGGGGGCATGGGAGGGCACCTCTGGGCTCCTTCAGAGCCCACAGGTCCCTTAACGCCTGCCCTGACCAGGCGCTAAAAAACTACGCAAAAGCGGCTGGACGTCATTTTTTTTGACCCGCCCACTCCCGGGCGTGATTTTTGCCCGGGAGTGTAAATACGGCGCACATGCCTCGGAGTCAATTTTTTAGACGGGAACGCCTACCTTGCATATCATTAACGCAAAGTAGGTGTTCACGCTAAAAAGGGACGCAAACTCCATGGACTTTGGCGCTAGACGCGTCTAACGCTAGAGTATAAATATGGGGTTAGTTTTGCGTCGAATTTGCGTTTAAAAAAACGACGCAAATCCGGCGCAAACGGAGTATAAATCTGCCCCTAAATATCTAGCTCTCCCTAGCTATGAATAACCTGGGGCCTTTGATGACAGTGGTCAAAGAGAACAAATAATGCCAAGGAAAGACTCTTAGGTGAACCTGCAAAGGAATTTGAAGAAGTGCTGCTAACAGAAAACATCTTGAAGGAGATTCTCAGCATCTGGCTTGAAGATAATCTCAAGTGGGGAGCCATGAACACAGGCCAAGGACTTAGCCCAAGCAGGAGAACACAAATGAAGAGCAGAACCGAAGCTGAGGCTTCCTCGTCAACAGGCAAATCCTAAAATACTGAAATGGATTCTCAAATCCTGGGATCCTTGAATTTTGCTGTAGATCCTCGAGCCCTACAGTGTATCCTGGAATCCGGTTGGACCGTCTCACTCAGATGCGGATTGGGAACAGGTTTGATTGTACTGGTGTTGTAGTGATTAATAAACGGGCACTACATGTGCATTCTTTCATACTGGGGGATGTGAGACAAAGGGGATAGTAGTGGAGTTTGTCAGACTCATTCCACCAAAAATACTTAACTTGTGAAGTTAGAAGCACTGTTAATAAACCATTTTAATATTTGTTTCATGTACATACACCTATAACACTATATTGCCCTAGAACTCCCTTGAATCTCTCAGAAGTCCAAGACCTAGGACTTTTTGTAAAAATCTTTATCTCCCTGCATAAGATGGAAACCACCGAATCGCTTCAGTGTCACACAGCTGTTCAGAAGGCCCCACAGCTACCAGAAAAATATTAATCCCAGGCAGAATTATAGCTTTCTATAGTGGGATTTCTGCGATTGGTGAGTGAAAACCGTAAAAATAAAACTAGTGAAAATGTCCCCGATCACTCCTATCCAATATTTCACCTTTCTCAGTTTTAATAAACATGTTAATGACAAATTATATTTGACAAGGTATTTCGTATTAGAAATTAATTTGAGAAGGGAAATTATGGACAAAAATTGCCTGCAATTCCTAGCAACCAGAAGCTTTAGAATAATATGAGACCGAACAGGTCAGTCTAACCCGTAACGTATTGTCTTCATCAAGCCACTGAAAATAATTAGACTGGCTAAAAATGTTTTCTGCAGAATACCAACACTTTCTCTCACGCACCTCCTAAAGCAGGTCTTATTTCAGACATTAATCAATAAGGGGAATCAGCTGCTGATATGATCATAAATTAGCAACAATGCCCACATTATATTTGTTGAATGCTACTGGAGAATTATAACTCCCGGAGACTGCAAAAATGTGCCGTGGTGTGACCTCATTAACTTTCATTCTAACTTTAGGCAATGTCAAAAGCTGTTCATTTCTGATAAAAAAATATAAAAAGCAGCCTCTATTCTTTGAACCTTTAGGTTGTCAGTGTCACTAAGCTGCTTACAGACTGGGACTGGTTAAACTAGGTTAAAATTGTCGATGAATGCTCCTTGGAGCCGCTTAAAAAATGCGTATTTGCAGCAGAAATTGCATGGCTGTGACCTGGAAAGCAGAACTTAGATTTTCCAGGGGTACTTCAGCAGCAGTCTAATATTCTACTACGGTAGAGGAGATCGAGCGCTACCCACGTCTCCCTTACGTATGTTCAAATATTCAGAATACTTAGCCAAAATATTGTAGGTCTCGTCTATATGTACAACTGACAAACGCCTTCTGTGGGGATTGTCTATAAACGAGATTACTGAGTGAATCACTTCAAGTAGGCCGTGTTTTTTTTTAGATTTTCAGAATTTTACATTATTCTTTGGCCACCCATCTGTGAAGTAGGGACAGTAATGGGCCAAAAGTGTTAGATTATTGTAAATTTTAAAATGAGGAATGGCATTTGCAAGACGTAGTGATTGCTGATAAAGTTCATACTTGACATTAATTGGCACTACCGTGTTCCTAATATAAAATGCGTGAGGAGAGCTGCATAATTCGCCCCTGAGAAGTTAAAATCAAATGAAAAGTGAAAATGCGGTCAGTCGAGGTGAAATTTGTTAAAGTTCTGCCATAAAAATCTATTAAATAAATATTAATAAAAATAAGTGGTCTCGTACTGGTCGCTGATGCACTAATAGGGGTGTTAGATCTGTCAGCCTTAGGGTAGTCTTTCCCCAAACTTTTTGCCTGCTTACCTTCATCATGTTTGGATTTTGCTCTGTTGGCCTTAGGACTCTGTGCACTTTACCACTGCTATTCAGTGCTAAAGTGCATGTGTTCACTCCCCTAAACGTGGTTTGATTGGTGAACACCTGATTGGCATATTTAATTTATATGTGAGTCCCTCGTAGGGAGGTATACCATATACACAGGGCCTGTAAATTAAATGCTACCAGTGGGCCTACAGCACTTATTGTGCCACCCATTTAAATAACACCTTAAAACTTGTCCCAGGCTTGCCATTGCATTCTGAAAGTGGTGCATCACTGCCATTGACTTGGCATTTGAAACCCTTTGCCAAGCCTTAAACTCCCCTTTACATATACATCCCCCATAAGGTAGGCTCTAGGTAGCTTTTGGGCAGGGTGCTGTGTAATTAAAAGGTAAGACATGTACCTTTTAGTTTTACATGTCCTAGCAGTGAAAAACTCCCAAATTCTCTTTTTTCTCTACAGTGAGGCAAACCCCCTCATAAGAATAACAGTGGGGATTCCTTTTCAAAACTAATACGTTGTAATTCCTAAACCAGAGGTGGTAGATACATCATGTTTGGTACCTATGAACTTGGAACGATAAACCCTCTTTAATGGTAAAGTCGGATTCATCATTACAAGTTTGAAAACGCCACTTTCAGAAAATTTGCATTTTCCTGCCCTTAGCCCTCTGTCCCTGTAGCCTACGTTAGATCACATGATTGGGGGTAATTAACAGCTGAGACTTTGTGATTTCACCCCAGGCTGTCAAACAATAGGGGAATTAGCAGAGTCTGAATAATCCATTAAATGACTTGATGGGGGCAGATCTAAGCACAATCCTACTTGTAATTGAATGGGCTGGGCTCTGCCACCACACAATAGGCTTAACGACCCTGTATTGTCAGTGCAGCCAGCTAAAACCCAGGGCAGGGGAGACATGAAATTCCTGGAACTTCAAAGAACCCCTCTAGAAACTTCTTCCACCTTATAGGATCAGGGCACTAGGGTATAAAAAGAGGGCTCTCAGACCTGCTCCTCAGTTCAATACTGGACCTGTGGAAGAACTCTCAGAGGACTGCCTGCTGCTGTGACCTGTTGTGCAATCTGACAGACTACGGCTTTACCTGGAAGGCTTGCTGCCTGAAACCTGCTTGGGACCTTGACAGACGAGTTGTGATGCAGAGCCCTGCATCACCACCTACACCCAAAATTCCAGAAGTGACTCTAAAGCCTAGTTCAGCTGGTCTTCTGTTATGAGACACAGGGACATAACAGGCTCCAACTATCTTAAATCTGCACCTGCACCCAGCCTGAGTGAATATCGCATCCCCCAGCAGGTCTCCCTCCTCTTCTAGATCTTTGGTAGTGGTGCTAAAGGTGCTCATGTTGCCATTTTTTAAAACAGAGGACTTGCTATTTTGAAACTTAAACTTTAAAAATTCAGAACTCTGGTTTTACTAATTGGATTTTCATGGTTTTGGTGTCAAATAAGTTATTAAAATCTTCTCAATGTTTTCTAAATTGGTTTTGGATTTTTATTGTGTTGTGTTTTCACTGTGTTGAGGTTTGTGTACCACATACATACCTAACAAATTGCCTCTAAGTTTAGCTGAACTGCATTGTGTTCCTAGCTACCCGGGGTGAGCACAGGTTAATTTAGTGACTTTTTGTGGTTCACTCTCCAAGGGATTGTGGCTGTTGCTTGACCAGATTCCCACCCCAGTCAACCAACAACCCAATTTCCCACACACAGTGACACTATGTAACACAATAAAAACACCAAAAAAAGACTCCACACCAGGTTGGGAAAATAGATGATGATTTTATAAATAATTTAAGACCACAACGACAGCAATCCAATGAGTAGAAATCAAGAAATGAAGGATAAAAGAGTTCAAGCCCTTAAAAGCAAATAAGAAAATAGCACTTTAGAGGGTACTTAAGGTCAGGCTGGACAAGGATAAAGTCAGAAGTTCAAGCAGACTGCGATGGAGCACCGGCCAGATACAGGAGCCACCTAGGCCCAGGGAACAGAGTACATTGATCCTCGTCTTAAAAATGAGATGCAGGGTCAAGTCAATGCATCGGTTGATGCATTGATGTCTCTCCTGCAGTCAAGGGACATGCTGATTTTTCACACGCAGTGATGCCAATGCATTCGTTTCTGGAGATGAGCATTGAAGCCACAATTCTTTGATTCTGAAGCCAATGCGCCGGGTTCCTCCACGCTGTCAAAGGGATGTGCTAATCTTCCTTCAGTGATAATGGCGATGAGGTGTTTTTAATGCTGCATTGATGCCCATGCACCGGGTGCCGCTTCCAGCAGGCAGGGGATGCAGTGGTTTATGTGGAGGTTCCAGATGTGCTGCTTGGGCCCCAAGTGCAGTGCACTGGTTTTACTCCTGCGTCCGGGTCAATGCATTGGTTGCAATTTCCAGCAGGAAGGACATGCGTTGATTTCACTGGTGCATGTATCTGGATCCATTTCCAGTGAATCAGGTACAGGAGCAAGGTTAGAGACTTTGAAATCTCAGAGTCTTTAGCAACAGGTGGCAAGGCATCAAGCCCTTGGAGTTCACTTTGGAGTGCAAGTCTGTTCCAGCTGTCCCCAGGCAGGGCCAGAGAGCAGCAGTTAGCAGGTCAGCAGTCCAGCAGAGTATCAGTCCTTGATGCAGCACAGCAGTTCTTCTGACAGAGTCCAGTTGTAGGCCCAGAAGTGTCTGATTTGGTGGGGTCAGAGAGTCAGTACTTATACTCAAATACACCTTTGAAGTGGGGATGACTTCACAGATGGGACTTTGAAGTGCACAGAGGTCTTTCCTTTCTAACCCTGACTCTTGACTATCAGTATGGGGTAAGCCCTTTGCATGGGGACATGCACTGTCTATTCAAGCTTGTCAGCCCCTCCAGCTCTACCTGTCCAGGAAGAGCCATCATAATGCAGATGAATGTACAGGAGCACTGAGACACTCCTAATCTTCCTGTGTTTGTGGGTGTCTAAAGAGAATGCACAAAGTTTAGCTATCACCCACCCCAGTTGTCTATTTGAGACAGGCTGCAGACACACAGAGCTGTGAGACCAGAGAAATTGCCACTTTCTAAAAGAAGCATTTCTAAAATGGTAATGTTAAATATTACTTTACCAGTAAATAGGATCTATCATTTTTTAGTTACATAGCACACTGCCCTGGGGGGCTACCCAGGGCCGACTGTAGGTGTGCGTTATATGTAATAAAAGGGGAGTTTAAGGCCTGGCAAGAAATGTTAAATGCCAAGCCAAAGTGGTAGTCCATTTGCACACACTGGAACTGCACAGGCACTGCAGTGGCAGGTCTAACACATGTTTAAAGGGCTGCTTAAGTGGGTGGCACAATCAGTGCCACAGGCCCACTTGTAGTATTTATTTTACAGGCCCTGGGTGTATGGTTCACCACTCTACAAGGGACTTACAAGTACATTAAATGTGCCAATTGTGTATACACCATGTCACCATTTTTAGGAGAGAAGCACCTGCACTTTAGCACTGGTCAGCAGTAGTAAAGTGCTCAGACTTCTAAGGCCAACAAAAAGAATCAGCTAAAACATGAGGCAAAGAGGCAAATGGTTTAGCGGAAGAACACCCTAAGGCTGACAGGTCTAACACCACTCCAATCAGAAAAACATAAGGAAAAGAGCTGCACTTTGAAAGGTTTAAACATACTATTCCCACTTCAGTCTCTGCAACAGTAGGGAAAGCACTGAATTGTGGAGCATTGGCATTTATTATTACCTCTCCAAACAGTGCAACAGTAGAGAAAGCTTCAAATTTTGGAGGGATGAGATTTTATCCCATTCCAAACAGCACAACAGTAGGGAAAGAGTTGAACTGAAAAGGTGTTAATTTTATGATTCCTACTGAAGTGTAAGCATGAGTAAGGAAATACATCACTTCAAATACATTACATATATGAGGCACCTCATCAATATAGTAAAAAATAATAAAGTCTTCATGAAAAAATATCATTTAACATTATTCACATATGTTAGAAATTGGGTCTCCAGTTGGCAGAGGTATGCACCCTGTCCAAGTTGGGACCACAATCCTAGTCAAGGTAAGTCAGATACACAACCTAAATTAACCTGTGCTCCCCCTCTAGTACCTTGGCACAGACCAGTCAGGCTTAACTTAAGAGGCAAAGTGTAAAGTATCAATGCAACTCTTAAATTACAGTAAAGCAGTGAAAACACCACAAAAAGACAGACTCCACACCAGTTTAGTACTATAGGGTCAAGTTATCTGAGTACAAGACCAAAATGACAAAAATCCAATAAGTAGAAACTGATATATGAATTTATACAGATTAAGGTGCAATACAGTGCTTAGAAATCAACAGTATAAAAAGGTTACTTGAGGTCATGGCAGACCAGGGTAAATTGAAAAAGTTCAAGCCAACTGTGATAGAGGACAGGCCAGCTACAGGACCTGTGCAGGGCCTGCTGAAAGTATCTTGGATGGAGCCAGCAAGGCCAATACAGTAAAGCAGTTCAGCTGAGTGGTAGTCCCTCATGGCAGCACAGCAGTCCTTCTTCCTGGCGGAATGTTTTCTGATTTGGAAGTGTACTGCTTTTGTGGGGTTTGGGGTCCACTATTTATACTCTCTTTAATGTGAGAGAGACTTCAAAGAGAGGCCTTTGAAGTACGCAAGGTCCATGCCCTTCCTTTCCTGGCTCCATACACTCTGAAGGGGTTGGTGCAGCTCTGTGTGGGGATAGACACAGCTCTATTCAGGTGCAAGCGTCATATACTTCCTCTCATCTAGCCCAAGAAGTCCCATCAACATGGTAATGGGCAAACAGGATATAAATGTCATACCCCAACCCCCTTTGTGTGTGACTGTCTACAGGGAGAGCACAAAAGCCAGCTGTCTCCCAACCCAGATGTGTATTGGAGGCAAGCAGTAGGCACACTGGGTTTAAGGGCAGAAAAAATGCCAACTTTCTAAAGTGGCATTTTTAAAGTTGCAATCATAAATCTAACTTCACCATTAAAGAGGATGTATTATTACATGGTCATAGGAACCAATCTCAACTGTCCTAGTCCATCTCAATCAGGAATCTCACTTGATAAATGTATTAAGCAATCCTTAATGCTATCCTTTGAGTGGAATAGGCCTCATAGTAGTGAAAAACAAATGTGAGAGTTTTTCACTACCAGGACATGTAAAACTAAGAAGTATTTCAGAGCACGTTGCGGTTTCGGCTATCATCCATGAGGTCTGATACCCAACTGTTGTAGTAGCAGCATGCACCAATGTGATGGTGTCTGCATGAATACAAGGGAAAGGGCTACGGGAACAAACAACAAACTAAAACAACAAGTTGAAATAAAAGGCTAAAACAAGTTACCAAATAAAAAAACATGCTGAGCAGTAGTCTGCCAGAGGTTCCCACGGGACCTGTAGGAGGTGTAATTAATATGATACAAAATTAGCACAGATGTCAGGTCTGTTCATCACCTACAATCGAAACTGACACTTGCAACTTCACTGGGATGCTCAGCAACTACTCAAAGATTAGTACCAGCTTACAGCACCTGGAATACAGAACACTCTTGTGTAAAGGCATCACACATTCGGAATCTCTGTGGTATAAGACATGACATGACGACCCAGAAGTTAAGCTAAAACATGTGTTATACATCAAACTTAACACATATTATACATCATGCGTATCTAGAAGATGTGTGGGCTCTACTAGTACACTTTTAGAATGCACACAAATGACAAGTGTTCCCTTATCACACAATTCACATACAAGTCACACAAATGTCAAGAGCTCTATCATAATCACAGGAAATTAAAATACACAATACACAACTTAAAACAATCTGGTGTTGTCATCTAAGAATGTTCTGCAACATTGTTTCATGCCAGGGTCTCTCACAAGCAACATGGGATACAGTGTTTCTAAGGTCAAGAGTTCTTGGCCAGTTGGCTAGGCAAATCATGCTAAATAAGCCCCCCCTCCAAGGTGCACAACAGTTGTGGGCCTTGTATCCTAAGCAGCTTTGTGATAAGCAAGGGTTACTTATTATCAAATAAGTCATCCGTCCAAGAATCAAGAACAAGAGGGATGCGATATGGAGATTCTGGATTCCTTGATGTGATGCATTGAACTTCGGGAATCAAGCTATTTATAGCCCGAATCTTCAAAATGGCCACCAAGACTTGAAGTTCCGTGAGATTCCGGCCGGTCGCGCCAGAACTGTGTCAGAGACTCGCCATCACTGAGACTCCCTCCCAAGTTTGCGGCAAGGTCTGTGGCAGGAGCTAAGCAATAAGCCACAGTGTGTGCAGGCATAAAAGGCCCCTTTTGACCACAGAAAAATGAAATGGCTATATCTAGGCCCCAACACCCGCTTTCCCAATACAATGATTAGGTAGCTGTCCTGATCCCTAAGGTGTGCGTGCATATCGGCAAAGGAGGCGCCAGGAGAAATGAAGATCTGACCTCAAAGGCCACCAGTAGAGACAAGTGACAAATATATATATATACATATATATATATATATATATATAAACTAAAACTAATTTCCATAATTACTATTAAAAATTGGCAATTCATGAATAATTGGTATTTGGTTATGAAATGATTAACTTCTCACAAAGTACCCATAGAAACCTAGCAGTCCATACCTCAAATGTAACTAACAAAATAACTATTTCATAACTTACATATTCAAAATAAACAAATAATATATGACCACATTTTCAATAATTGTTAATAATTATTACTTAATTAATTTCCTACTTGAGAACCCTACAAACCCAGCATCCTACAATTACAATGTAACTGAAATAAATAAATACAGCAACATTTACATAATTGTTAATCAGTGCAATGCTATGCTAGGGTATCATAGCAAAGCATAGCTTAATCAATTAAATAATTAACAAGTAATAATGAATTTCTAATTATTATTACTTAATTATTTTCCCACCCTATCCCCTACAAACCCAACAACCTGCTATGACACTATGAATAAACAATTAAATTACAAAGTCTAAATCACTGACAATTAAAAGGCTATATTCAAACAACTTAACAAATACACATACAATAGTCACTTCTAAACATAATATATGAACTAGAACACATTAAAATATTTATAAAACATGATTTGTACAAGTATTTTAATGAAAATGATATTAGAAACAATATTCTTAAAAAGGATATTACCACAATAAAATGATATTCTTGACACCAATATTTTTTTGCCTCACCATGGTTTGGTGTCACAATATTGTTTTCCGATATTTGTCTCTCCCCATATTTACACTTTTATATTTTCTCCAAACACTGCTAACTTATTACTAATTGTGTCACACATGGTCTAGAGAGGACCAGAGGGCCTCCCAGGTCTCTTCTCATAAGAACCCAAGTAAGTGTTCATTGTCTTGCATCAAAAACAAGAATTTCTGGGCATATAATCATATAGCAGCTGAAACTAGTTTTGCAGTCAGTTGTCTCAGCTTACGATGGTACATACAACTGCCCAGTACTTCACACATTATTCACTTTCTGAAATGCATTTCTTGACCTCTCCAATAAACCTCTCCAGTTAGAAAGGTGGAAGCAAGATGTTTTTTTAGGTAAGTGTGTTCCTGAACACTTATGTGATTTTAAGTCAGCCTGAGGTTATGGGTGTACTACCATAACGGTGAGTTTTTAAATATTGCTCCACAAACGTATTGTATCTAGAATATTAACTACTGTAAAAGTGTGACATAAGTGTATACGGGTAAGAAAATATTTAGTGCCGGATTTGCGTCGTTTTTTTTTTACACAAATCCGACGCAAAGCTAACTCCATATTTATACTTTGACGCTAGACCCGTCTAGCGTCAAAATTCTTGGAGTTTGCGTAATTTTTTAGCGTGGACACCTACCTTGCATTAATGAGATGCAGGGTAGGCGTTTCCATGCTAAAAATGACTCTAAGGCCTTTGCGCCTTATTTAAACTCCCATGCCAAAATGACGCACAGGAGGGGGCTGGACTTAAAAAATGACGTGCAGCCACATTTGCGTCATTTTTTAACGCCTGGTCAGGGCAGGCGTTAAGGGGTCTGTGGGCTCGGAAGGAGCCCAGAGGTGCCCTCCCATGCCCCCAGGGACACCCCCTGCCACCCTCGCCCACCCCTGGAGGACACCCATGGATGGGGGGACCCATCTCAGGTAAGTACAGGTAAGTAGAGGTAAGTATTTTTTTTTTTAATTTTAAGTGGCATACGGGGGCCTAACTTGGGCCCCCCTACATGCCACTGTGCCCAATGGCCATGCCCAGGGGACAGAAGTCCCCAGGGCATGGCCATTGGGCAGTGGGGCATGACTCCTGTCTTTGCTAAGACAGGAATCATTTCCATGATGGTTGTGCGTCATAAAATGACGCGAGTCAAGTTAGCGTCAACATTTTTGACTCTAACCTGACTTGCACCTTTTTTTGACGCACAACCCCCATTATTCCCTACGCCAGCGCTGCCTCGTTCGCGTAATTTTTTTGACGCTCACCAGGCAGCAGCGCCGGCTAGCATCATTCCATAAATAAGACGCCCGGCTGGTGCGTTGGAATGGGGTTAGCCCGCGTTAAACTTTTTGACGCAAAACTGCATTCGCGTAGTTTTGCGTCAAAAAGTATAAATATGGCCCTTACTATTTCTTAATTCCACATCTATGTACCATAGCATCATATTTAAATTTAAGTAATGTGAGTGTGTAATCAAGAATCAAAAATCAATACTCTTACTCCTAATTCTTATCTTTATGATATTGTGGTATGTGTGGCTATGAAGTATGCAGATGCGGACTTAATAATTTTAATTCATACTTAGCTATGTATCCTTATCTTCACACTACCGTGGTAGTTGATATTCTGCTTATCATATTTTTGTGGGACAACATTTTTCTTGTTGATATTCTGACACACAAATAACATGATGAGAGCCTAATGTGAGATATCTATTTTAATTTTTATGTTCATAAGGTAGTGTGTCGTAATATAGGCAGTGCTCAATTTAAGCCAGTGGTTGCTGGTCGGGCCCACTACACCCATTTTGGGGGCTGGCACTTTTGTTTTCATTTCAGATGTTAAGCATAAGTAAAAGAGAAAAAAACACACAAACTGGAAAGAAGGAGGCAGAGAAATATGCAAAAGCGGGCACAAAGAGAGAAAGCAGGGACTAGGAAGAGTGAATTAAATGGACAGCAGTGTCTTGTAGTGGATAAATGAGGCTTGAGGTGAATTCAACACTAAGCAGCCTGGGTATTTGGCACACTGATTTTTAATAGCCCCTCCAGAGCAGACCTTTGGGCACCGTCACTTTTACAACTTAAAACCTGCATATATGTCTTCTGTCTCTACATTTATTCCTTGTTGGACCTGGCCCTTTTACAGGGTAATTCCCCAAACATTTTGCCTTTTTCCTCCTAACTTTTCTTACCCTTGTTGGCTGACGTTATGACTCTGAGCACTTTTTGACTGCTAATCAGTGCTAAAGTGCATGTGCTCTCCCTTGTAAACTTGGTATGATTGGTTTATATCTAATTGGCATATTTAATTTACCTATAAGTCCCTTGTAAATTAAATGCTACTAGTGGGCCTGCAGCGCTACTTGCGCCACCCACTGAAGTAGCCTTTCAAACCTGTCTCAGGCCTGCTAGCGCAGGGCCTGTGTGCGCCTTTTTCTACCACAGGGACCTGGCATCTAAATTTACTTGCCAGGCCCAGAACTTGCCTTTTACTACATGTAAGGCACCCCTAAGCTACGCTCTAGCTAGCCCTATGGGCAGGGTGCCATGTATGTAGGAGGCAGGACATGTGTTCAGTAATGTGGCCTGTCCTGTTAGTGACAAACAGCCTATTTGAATTCTCACTGCTGTGAGTGCTGCCTTCTCATAGGATTGCATTGGAAATGCCCTGCGCTATGTGTAAGGGGTATTGTCTAATTTATGAGGGGTAGCGTAGGCATGTTTGGTATGGTTGTAATGGTAGTAAGAAATGCTGCTTACTGGTGTAGGTGTATTTTCTATTACTATTGCAGAAATGTCACTTCTGGAAAGTGAGCATTTCTCTTTGCTTATGACTCTGGTGTTTTGCAGGTTGACTCCAATCCACGTCTGGGCAGAGTGACTGTTGGGCTTTGTGCATACTTTTCAGACAGCCTGTACACAGGGAGGGTGGAGGTGTCAGAGAAGTGCATCTACATACTGAATAGTCTTCCTGGGCTGAGAGAAATACCTGCATTTGTAAAGGATGTGCCCTGGCCTCACACGATAGGGTCATTTACCCCTAACTGATGTTTGGAGCCAGTGCTGCAGGAGAGAGGGGGCACTCCCAGGACCAGTTGTAACTGGCTGGAACCTCCTCTCTCCTCCTGTTGAAAAACACACTGTAAACTGAGTATAAGTACAGGGGAATTTTCCCCACAGTTTAGATATTCTTGAGACTTGAAGAGACTTACCTGAAACTGGACACAGGATGCTGTTGAATGGACTCACCAGGAACAATCTTGGACTGCTACTGTTGTGCTGACCTGCGACCTGCTTGATCACTAGGAGGAACTGCCACCATCTGCATCCCTTCTGCTGGCCTGTAGCTGGGCCTGCCAGCCCTGTGCTTCCCCTCTCGCTTGCGTGCCCCGGACCTGCAACTATCCCCATCACGAGGGGTGCTTCACTTTCGTTCTGGCTGTCATAGCGCTGAGTGCAGCGCTCACTCGGTCGGCTTAGCGTCGAGTGCAGCGCTCATATGGGGTCCTGGGCGCTCGTAGGCGCATCGCTGTGAAAGAAATCACCGCCGTGACCAGGCTCTCCAGGAATCTCCTGCACTCATAAGCGTGTTGTTTTTGGCCTTTAAAATAATCACCACCACGACCGATCTGTTGCTGCAAAGCGCGAGAGTTGCACTATCTTCGGCACCCCCGGGGCACCACCAGGAGAAAGGAAAGGAGCAGGCATGCTCTTATCGTGCCCCCGGGGCAGAGCATGCTCTAGGGAGCTCCCCTGGGCCACAGACAGGCATTCGCTTCGGTGCCTGCTTGCGTCTCCAGCAACAGGTGGGGAAGGACGCCTCATCGGAGGCTCCCCGCCCCACCGGTCCTCTTTTCCTGTTCTCGGTAGGGCCGGCAGGGGGAAACAAAGCCTCATCGGAGGCTCCCTCTGCCCCCAGAGGCCCTCCCTCGGATCCCTGAGACTGCGGGCGGGGCGGAAGCCTCACCAGAGGCCACTCGCGCCGTAAGTCTCTGTCTTTTTGCCTTACACCTGGGCTTCAGAGAACGGGGAGGGAGGCCTCACCTAAGGCCCCTTCCTTTTGCCCCGATTGCTTTCTTGGGCTGCCTTGCCTCCCCCAGTTGGAGGGCTAGTGAAGGCCCTAGAGATCACAGGCCCCTGGCGGGGTCCGTTATAAACCTCAGAGAGGGTGCTGACCGCCCCTCTCCCCCAGGAGCAAAGCGTGGCCCCTGTTTAGCGCACAGGAGCACCGGGGGCCCACCTTTATCTTCCAGGCACTAGGAGTGCCCCTTTTCATCATACAACAGGTACTTTTGGGGACATTTTCATTCTGACATGAACCTTGGGGGGTTATATGTTCCCTGCCTATTTTTCTGATGTCGTTGATGATCCTTAAACGGGCATGACAGATGCAGATATATGTTTTTATGACTTGCCGTATGTTCTATAACGTTACTTTTATGGATATTTATGATGTGTTTATGACAAGTACATAAATTTCTTTATTGTGATTTCAGACTACTGCTTCTGTTGCAGAATCCTGAGTACTTAGTGTTCTAATGTGACAAATGCTTATTCTTGCAGAGTATTTGTAACTTGTGTAATGTTCTGACAACTGCTAAGGTAGCAGGGTATTACTGACATGTAATGTTTGGTCTAATTAGATTTGTACAATACAGTTTATTTTTACATAGCTCAGTGTTGTGTTTACTTTGTGGTGTACATATTGCATCACCTGCGTTGCGTGTGTTGTGCAAATGCTTTACACATTGCCTCTGGGTTAGGCCTGACTGCTCGTGCCAAGCTACCAAGGGGGTGAGCTGGGCTTATCTTGGATGTGTAACTCCCTTGCCCTGACTAGAGTGGGTGGGTTCTGCCTGGCTTAGGTGCGTAATCTAGCCAACCAGTAACCCATTTCTAACATTCCATGATCGGGGTTGTTTTTCAACACATTTACAAATGCCAGTGGATAAATGCATGCCCATCCCGTGCAAACCCCATCCCCTTTTTGTATTTCAAAATTATCAGGAGTTAGTGAGGAAACCTGGATACTTTCATACTTCTTTTGTTCACCATTGTATCCAGATTGTTCTTCTTTTCTGAATTCATAGTATTCTTTCTCCACATGTTAGCCATTTAGCACTCACTAAGCTTTTCTATAATTGTCTTACTCCTGTCTTAGGTCTGATGTACTAATTAATTTAGGATTCATTATTCAAGTTTTCTGTGATTAAGAATGTCTTTCTCCTGAAAATAATGCACAGAAAATGCTTCTCGAATCATTCCTGGATGTTGTGATGAGACTCACACCTAAAGAGTAAGACACACCTACACATAAAAAGAGCTTTATTAATCATCTCCTTTCAGTTGTAGTTGTCCTTTTGTGTGCCTGCTTGGCCTTGCAAGATCACATATTCACTCCATGGATCCGGATCACGAAGCTATTGCTAGTATTCATAACATCCCTACATAAATTATATCAAGGCTCTCTAGAACCTGTTCAGTCTTCCCACTTCGTTATATGTGTTGCTGGACTCTGTAAAGACTATAACTTAGGTAGGTGTGGACGAATGCATGTATGTAGATATGTAGTATTTGTACTGCTCAAATCTAGAATGAAGGCTGCCCAATGCTAAATAGCACCAAAGGCAAACATACAGTCAGCATCCGATTGGAGGGGTAGTTGCTTTCTAACAGCAAAAGTGAATTGTTATTACATAATTACATAATGAAGTTCTCTTTACAGAGGTGTTCTTTCAGACCATTCTTGAATTGGAGCATGGTTGAGGGAGCCCTGATGGATTCAGGGATGTGATTCCAGATCCTTTGTGCACAAATGGCAAAGGTCTGTTGCCTTTTTTGTTCTTCTTTACAATTTTTAGTCTTCAGTTTGATGTTGTCCTTCGTGAGGTTGTACAAAGGACAACCAGAGATGGTAAGCTCATCAGATAAATAAGCAGGGGTGAATGTCTTAATGAATCTGTAGATGATGCAGTCAGTTTTGAACATGATATGGGCCTGCAAGGAGAATCAGTGGAGTTCTAACAGTATGATAGTAATTTGGCCATATTTGCTTAGGCCTTTGATGAGGTATGCTGCTGTATGTAGAGCACATTTAAGGGAGGCCCAGTGTGGAATCATGGAGGCCTTGGAGCAGGTCATAGTTGCATCATGATGTGAGTGTGTTAGGGTTTGAATGGAAGTTCTGAGGTCACTTTCTGGTAATAATGATTTCTCGATAATGAGCCTCATTACGACTTTGGCGGTCTTTTTAGAAGACCGCTGCGGTGGTGACTGCCAAAAGACCGCCATGTTGGCAGTCATCCAACCGCCATTTTAAGAGTCACATACTGAAGACCGCCACTAAACAGCCAGTTGTGATGTATATATGTGTTTGGTATCTGCTGATCTGGCTCTATGATTGGGTCAGACTATTCAAATGGCTATTCCACAGACTCTCATTTTGCACATCAGATGTCAATTGTTTGGGTGTCTGACTTGTATTGGCCAAATCCGTGTTGATTTCCATATTGGCATCACT
Source organism: Pleurodeles waltl (assembly GCF_031143425.1). NCBI lineage: Eukaryota > Metazoa > Chordata > Amphibia > Caudata > Salamandridae > Pleurodeles > Pleurodeles waltl. The sequence goes on from NC_090447.1 coordinate 785,742,094, forward strand.
GTAAAAAGTGTATGGTCTGCCATGAAATGTGACAGGCAGGTACTGTGTGGTCTGTGAGTGGAGTTGTCTTCATTGTAATGGATATGTCACATAGGACAAGGCCTGGTCATGTGCTGTTAATCTAGTGGCCAGAAGTGTTTTGCTCAGTCAGCTGGACATCCAACGGATGATAGGGGCATGGAAGGGTATGATGTGTATACAGGCACACAATTGATATTGCATCCAGGGCATGCTGTGCCAACAGAAATGGTTTTGGGAGTCCTTTGGCTGTTTCCCTATAATTTGTTTTGTTTTTTGGGTTTTAGAAAGACATTTATTCTTGATCTTCTTAATTCCTGATAGGGACTCTCCAAAGCCATCCCTATCTACAGGGGATCCCACTTGGTGTATGGGGGTTACTGCCGTATGGGGGGGAATTATTTGCCTACTTTTTTTTTAGGGTGGACTCTCTGGAGTTGTAGGAGTAATTAAATCAATTTCTGTTATTACACAAGGGTTTCCTTTCTTAGTCTTACTCAACAGCGATGTTGCCCGCAGAGTCCTTCCCCCCCCAGCCTTTACTGCTTTCTCAAGAGACGACTCTAGAGTAGCTTCTACTCTCCCTATCTCTGTCTCAATAGCACCCATTACAGACGTTAGGTAACTTGTTATTAGCCTAGGTGGGGGGGCCTCCTGAGTGGGTTCCCTTCCCCCATTGTCTCCCTTACGTTTTCCCATTTTGGCAGGCTGGTCCTTTATCCGAGATAGGGCGCCGTATATTTCTTTAACAGATATATCAGACTCAGATCCCCTAACTGGGGGGAAAATAGAACCAAATTAGACTCAGATCCTGTTTGATTTAAATGTCCAGCCACAACCTTTTACCACACCAAACCCTCTGCAGTTATAGAGCAGTAGGGCTGGCTTACACCTTGCGCGTATTTCGCCTATGTCAGTCCTTGCGTGAGGCGGGAGCGCGTCCTTCAGTTTAGAGTTCAATACTCCTTCACAACGGCACCAAATACGCACTTCCCGGAGACCCCCTTTTATTTTTTAGAAAATAATCGCCGGCACAGTACCTTCAGGTAGCCATGTACATTTGGGCTGCCTAATCCAGACATCTTTAGATGGGTGTCAGGGGGGTGGCCCTGCCCTGCCTCTTCCTGACAATGACGGGCAAGGACGGGCCCACCCATGGCCCGGGCTTTGCCCGCGCGCGTCCCGCGAGGCGGGAGCACGAACCAAAGTTTAAAGGGCTCCTGCCCTCTCTCCTCCTCTCAGCGCTTCCCGCGACGGCGGGAGCGCGAACCAAAGTTTAAAGGGCTCCTGCCCTCTCTCCTCCTCTCAGCGCTTCCTGCGACGGCGGGAGCGGTGAACCAAAGTTTAAAGGGCTCCTGCCCTCTCTCCACCTCTCAGCGCGTCCCACGAGGCGGGAGCGCGAAGCAAAGTTTAAAGGGCTCCTGCCCTCTCTCCTCCTCTCAGCGATTCCCGCGACGGCGGGAGCGCGAACCAAAGTTTAAAGGGCTCCTGCCCTTTCTCCTCCTCTCAGCGGTTCCCGCGACGGCGGGAGCGCGAACCAAAGTTTAAAGGGCTCCTGCCCTCTCTCCTCCTCTCAGCGCTTCCCGCGACGGCGGGAGCGCAAACCAAAATTTAAAATGTAAAAATTCGGATCCAATTAAAACTTGTTTTTTACAAATTGAAGATCAACTTAGAGACATTAAAAAGTTGTGCTCATCATTTCTGGAGAGAGTGGCCATTCTTGAGCAGAAGGTTCAATCTATAGCAAATATAAAACCTATACCACCGAGGGCAGAATTTCAGAACATTCATTCCATTCCTGAATGTTTACCAGCTCCACCTACTCATCAGCATCAGAACTTTAGAATATCTCCTGCCCAGAACCCAACCCAAAAACCCCTGAACATAGAGGCTTCACAGGATCCTACAAACCTACAGTCTCAGTGGGGTGCAAACAAACGGGAAGGCCTGTTGGGCAAGGAGACTATAAGTACTCAGGTAGCCTGCCCAAGGATACCATTGGCATGTGCCCGTTATATTTTAATTCTGGAAAATGCCCCTATACTGGAAAGCACCCACCCCGATCCCATATGTCACTGTTGAATAAGGTGACTCATTGGGTAGGAAAACACACGGGAGGGCGGGTTGATTTCCACAGGGACATTTTAACTGTAAGAAGGGTACCTTGGGTTGGCTCATCCCCTAAAACATCACCGGGGGACTGCATTATAATAAACTTTAGGACCCCCTGGACTGTCAATGTTTTGTATCACCACCTCTCAACCATGAGATCATCTGTAGGGCCTATAAGAGTCCAACGTCTGACTAAGTTTATCCCTCCGTTATCAAACCCACGTTATCCTGATTCAACCTACTCCGGGAATCAGAATTCCAGCAACCTTGGTCTCTCTAACCCGCTTGACACTGCTTTCACATTATCTAATAGGTATGAGACTCTGACCTCACTAGAGCAGTTAGATTGACCATTAGTAACTGAGCCATCCTTGCAAGGCCCCTTGGAGACATATGTACTCCCACAGCCCCCCTTAGAATTTAAAGGAGCCCCTGATATACATGATATACAGGGTATGACACCCCTAGGGATTATTTCATGGAATGTTGCAGGTCTAAAATCAAAAATTGGAAACCCTGATTGGATAGAATTAGTGATGGGAAACCTTATAATTTGTTGTCAGGAGACTTGGCTCACAGAATCACCACATATTAATGGTTATACCACATATTGGGCCTGATTCTAACTTTGGAGGACGGTGTTAAACCGTCCCAAAAGTGGCGGATATACCACCTACCGTATTACGAGTTCCATAGGATATAATGGACTCGTAATACGGTCGGTGGTATATCCGCCACTTTTGGGACGGTTTAACACCGTCCTCCAAAGTTAGAATCAGGCCCATTGTGTTCCTGCAACCAAGGCTCCCGCAGGCAGAGCTAAGGGCGGTCTGGCCACCTTCTTATCTGTGGAGGCTGGAGGGATGGAAGCACGTGCTGTGGGCATATCCCCTTTTTTTCTGGCCCTATCTCTGAAATTAGCAGAGCCATTCGATATACTACTGATCAACTACTATAACAACACCTTTGATAACTCGGACATCAGTGTGGTCAGTAGTCTGGAGACCTTAATACATAAGGTAACAATCTCCAGTAAAAAGGACCTAAGAATAGTCTGGGTTGGTGACTTTAATGCCCATCTGTGCGAGCCAGAGTTCTTTGACTGTTGTGGACTCCTGGACGAGAATGACAATCCCATTCAACACTTCAAATATTCCCCGTATGGGAATGCCCTTAACTCTTTGATAACAGTAAATTCTCTTTCTTTCCCCACACCCGCTATTAAAGGGATACCAACATTTGTAAGGGGGGACACTCATAGCACTATTGACTATATTACTTACTCTAGAGAACTGTCCCCTATTACAGGACAATTCAGGGTTACCCCGACCTGTTTTAGTGACCATAACCCCTTGTCCATTGTGATTAATTTGGATCTGACAAGCGACTCAAGAAGAGGGAAGCGACACCCTGCTATGAAGCTCTCATCCCAAAAAGGGCTCACAATCAAATGGGGGAAGATAAACAGTAATATTTTTTTTAGAGATTTATTTTTGAATAAATGGCCAGATGTTATGACATCTCTGGATGAAGATAAGGCCCCCCATGAAATTATTCGTGCATTCTCCTCTCTGACAAAATATATGGCGGAGAAATTACAGCCTCCACGAGCTAATAAAGCCCATGGCCCAAGATGGTTTAACCACGCATGTACCACATCCTTAAGCAAGCTAAAAAAAACAACCAATGCATTTCCCAAAGATCGACAAGCAATTAAGATTGCCAGGAAAAACTATAAAGAAGTCCTTGCCAGAAGGAAAGTTGAACTAAGTGAATTTGCGTGGGAGGAATTGATGGCTGCAAGCAAAATCAAAGATACAACTGCATTTTGGCGTGTGGTTAACTCTTTACTATTGAGCGATAAATATGAGACGCCCATGGACACTGTCATTCCAGCCAAGACTTGGGTGGACTACTTTAAAAAAACTTTCGCCATAGAGACAGATATCCAATCAGAAATGCTAAATTGTTTGAAACCTGCAGGAAATGATCAGCTAAGTTTGGCTTTTAGTAATATTATAAGCGTGGATGACGTTAAACAAGCAATTCAAGATAGTCCATCTGAGAAAGCCCCTGGCCCAGACAGAATTCCTGCTGATTTATATAAAGCACTTCCAGATTTCTGGGGACCACTGCTAACCAATGTCATGAGATCGTCTGTGGTAGGCCCTCTAGTAGACTCTTGGAAAGAAGCGATCATCGTCCCGATTTTTAAGAAGGGAGATAGGGCAGACCCCTGTGCTATCGCCCAATTTCTTTGCTGGACAGCTCAGTTAAAATTTTAGGCCGAGTAATTTTAAATAAGTTACAAGAATGGGCGACTGATTCTCCCTCCCTCTCAGAAATACAATTTGGCTTTCGCCCAGGGGTGGGCACAGTCGAACAAACTCTTAATCTGACACTTATAGTCCAGAAATATACTAAAGCCAAAAGGGGCTGTATACACCTAGCATTTATGGATCTCTCCTGCGCCTTTGATACAGTTAGCAGGGAGAAATTGTGGAAGGTAATGTTGGGTATGGGCGTGGATAAAGACATAGTTATATTACTTAGTAAACTTCATGCCTGCACAGAGGCTCGGGTCTGTTACTCCCGGGAGGGAGGCCTGACAGAGAAATTCCCCTCACAAAAAGGGGTCAGACAGGGATGTGTTCTTGCCCCTTTTCTCTTTCTCCTGTATATAAATGGGCTGGAGAAATTTCTTTGTGAATTAGGGAAAGATTCCCCAGTTATCAATAACTCTCCAATCCCTGTACTCTTATATGCGGATGATGCAGTGCTAATTTCAAGGACAGCAAATGGCCTTCAGATATTACTGAATGCTTTTAATACTTTTATGAGGAACCTTGGTCTTAAAATTAACAGAACTAAGTCATTTCTTATGAAGTCCGGTCCTAAATTAGCAAAAACGAAAAAATGTACTCTAGATGGGCATGAAATACTTAAGGTCCCACATTTTACGTATCTGGGGGTCCCCATTGATGTAGATTTTAACTGGAAGTTTTTAGTTAATATACGCTCAATACAATTCCAAAAAACCATTGAAGCCGTTTTTAGGTTTGCAAGTAGACTCCGGCATAAACCTGTTGAGGAAATGAAGACTGTCTTCACTTCTAAATGTCTCTCTATCGCGACATTTGGAGCTGGGGTTTGGGGGTTTGCAGAATGTACAGGAGTCCAGATTATAGAAAATAAATCTCTAAGAAGGCTACTATCAGTCCCTCAATCTACATCAGTAAAGTTCTGTCATAAAGAAGTAGGTTTGAGATACATATCTAGCTATATAAAACTTCAACCTCTCATACTATGGGTGAAAATCTGGACTAAGCCTGAAGAGCTTCTCTGTAGAAAGGTGATACAGGACTGTCTCCTTCTGTCACGTTTTCTAGATATACCCTGGCTTAGATATGTTTATCTCTCTCTCCTATCATTAGGATTAGGAGATTTTTTCCTCAAACCAGATACTCTAACAAGACAGGACATTAAGAAGGTTAAAGACATATTCTGGCAGAAAAATCAGGACATGGACCCAGCCTTTAGTTCAATGAGATTATGGATGAGTTATGAGACACAACAACTTCAACCAAAGTTGTATCTGACCATTATTAATCATGAAGGACAAAGGTTCTTACTCACAAGACTACGTCTAAATACCTTACACTATCTGGTAGCATTTCCAGTTGCTGGAACCTGGTTTAAGAACCTTCCTCCTTGTTGTTGCGACGGAAAGTCATCTCAAAGTACATTACATTTTATGCTTTTTTGCACTTTATATACTGCTCCAAGAAAAAGGTTTTTACGTCCGCTATTTCAGTCTAACAGTATTAGAACTAGCCAGCTTGCTTATTCCCACTTACATGATTTGGGAAACATGGACATAATCCAGGCTGTGCTAAATTTTATATATGCTGCTCATGGTGCTCGGAAAATGTATTAACAATGTTTTTAGAAATTTTTATGACTGTGAAATCTGTATGCTATTTATTTATTTATTTTATGTCTTTTATGGTCTTTTTGCACCGAATAAAGTAAAGTAAAGAAAGAAAGGTTTTGGGAGTCATCATGTGGATGACTCCAGTTGTGCTGGCCAACTTAGATATTGATGTAGGTGTGAGCGGTGTAATACAGGGGTGGGTAGTAGGGACACGTTGTGACATGATGTAGGTAATGTATATTGGCACCTGCCATGGCCTAGCCAGGATAGGTACTGTGTTTGTTGAACAGTGTGTATCAGAGCTACATGTTAACCCATTTTTGCCCTATCTCTTTCTGTCTCTCCCTCCCTCTTTTCTATTTGTGTGCCTCAGCATCGTCAGGTGAAAGAGAAGGGGCACAGGTGAGTGGGGAAGCAGCAGCACACGGGACCCAGGAAGCTGGAACCAGCGAAAGTGAGGGACCCAGTGGGACGGAGGATAAGGGGAGTGTCATGAAGGAGCCCGGATCTACCACCTCTTCTTCAGAATCGTCCTCCAGTGGACACTCCCTGGTGGTGGTGGACCCATCTGGGACCACCCCAGCACCACCTTTGTCTGCCACCCCCTTACAAGCACCACCCTCTCTGTAGCTCCCCACCCAGTTGCCCGTGCCCACTCACCCAGGAGGGTGGCATCTCCTTTGCCACAGGCACCTCTGCCCCTGCCCCAGTCAGCCCTACTGCCCTCAGTGAGGAGGCTCTTGACCTCCTCAGTTCCATCTCAGTGGGTCAGTCCACCATTGTGAATGGCATCCAGGGACTGGCAACTCAAGTCCAACAGAGCAATGCATTCCTGGAGGGTATTCACAGTGTCCTGGCTGGCCTCCAGAAATCCTTTCAGACTCTGGCCTCCTCACTGACAGCAGTCAGTGTTCCTTTGTCTACCGTCTCCCCCTTCACCTACCTCATCCTGTCCCATAGGTTTTCATTATCCTAATGAGACTACTGGATTCAGGCGGCAGAATCACCTGTACTGCAGGGGACTGAGTCTGATCCCGTACCATGTAACACCTGTCGGCCTAATCCAGGCTTGTTCTGGCTAACTAGCAGTACCTCAGGTCCACCCAAGAGCAGGGATGATTGAGGCAACTGGGTGCATGACATAAATGACTCCTCAGGAGAATCATGGTCACTCAGATCTCATCCGTTTCTCTCAGTTACATTAGTCTCAAGCATGCAAGGACAGTCAGATGCAGAGTAACATTCAATAAGGTTTTATTGAAGTAACTGCATCTTGGATAATAAAACATGTATTGCAATAACTAGGATGATGAAGCACAATAAGAATAAAATTGTGAAAAGGAGAGTAAAACACAAGAATAACGCTACCATACTATCACTAAGGTTTGCAGGGATAGTTCCTACCTAAGCTATGTTAGAGCACAGCATGTTAAACACTAATTCTGCCTTTCAGGTTCCCCCTGGGTAGACATCATCCCTCATACCTGAGCAAGAGGCCTGTAGTCTACATAAGCAGCTGTAGAGAAGCAAAGAGCATACAGTTGTGGTCATCTGGCTGGAATCTCCCTCTAACGTACATGGGTCAAAGCAGTGTTTTTATAATAAAACAACTGATGTTCCAAGAAAGGATCCCCACATAAGAGTGTGTATGTTTCTGTGAACATTGGAGACAAAGTGTAGCACTTTTGCTGGCAACCTATCTTACTGCAGCCTTGAGAAAAGCACAGAGTGAAAGAAATGTTTTGTTTAAGAACACAGTGCTGACCTAGGCGAAGAACAGCTAGACAGAGAAAATAAAACAAGACCTCAAATGTGGCTAATGTAAAATAATAAATCAAAGCTGACTAAAATATATCTAGGTTAAAGTGCACAGCGACAGGCCTAGTTTGCTAAAATGCATGTATAAAACTATAGCTAAAAATACATACACAACATTCCCAGTCACAAACCCCTTTCCCCAAACCCATCCAAAGCACACATACACACTGGAATGCATCCACCTCAACAGACAAGGGTACCACTGACTAGCACAAGCACCACAAGACCCACCACTTGCATGCAAACAAACAACACCCAACTGCAGACACAACAACATCCACTACCAACAGACTCCCCCAGAACTCCCTTCTTCACAGACACTACACCTGACCCACCTGCAGCCACCACACCATTATTCATCGATTCAGCCACCACACCTGTCTTACCACAGTCACCATTATATCAGACACCTACCTCAGTCACCACATCCACCACAACCACTGACACCCCCACATGTAGCACAACTATCATACCTGCAGACACCACCCAAATAGACAGTCACCTATCCACCATGGTATATCCCTGCACCTCCTCCAACCTCCTCCCAAGACACCTAAACGCCCACACTCACCCACCCAACAGACACCCAGCACCCACAAGCGTTCCATGCACACACTTTCACCCAAGACATCCAAACTGACACATCTTACAAATACTCCCTCTTCCTCCACTCCCAACCCCTTTTATCCTGACCACCCCGGTGTGACAAAATAAGAATTTCCTCTGGATTTTTCCTTGTTCCTTACTCTTTTCCTGCTTGTGATCCCCAAAGTGTTCTTCCCTCTCCAAGTCTGGCCCTTCCACCTCCAAGTCCTCCCCTGGCCCCCGCTAGTGCCCGTGCCCTTCCCCCTGCCAAGAAATCTACCCCTCCCGAGCCGAGGCCGAAGGACCCCCCTCCTAAGCCCAAGGATCACCCTCTCAAACCCAGCCCAAACTCCCCTCTCCACCCCCACTCCCTGAGGTGCCTCCCTGCCTGCCCCCTTGATGCCCCTACCATGTGGAGGTCATTTTGCAGTCAGGAGTCAAGTTGGGGCACTCTAAGGTGCCATTTGTGCCTTTGGCCCTTTGGACTGTCCATTGGCCTTTTATTTGTAAATAGTTTACTTTTTATGTGCTCTAATTTGTTAATACATCTGGACCAACATGTTGTTTGATTTGATGTTTAATACTTGTCCTGCCTTTCTTTCTACATGGCAGTTTGGTGTTTGTGGGCTTTGGTTTGTGCGTGTGTGATGTGTGTGTGTTGGTTGCGCCAGCTATTGTGCCTGGGCTGCATGTGTGGGTGTGACCCTGCCATTTGTCCCACTGTCATTGCTTTGTAATGTTTGTAAGATATGATTGTGTTTGTTACATGCATGTATTGAGCCAAATTGGGTATTGCTTGTGTAGAGATGTGTAATGGTGGGGTTGTGTGCCCTTGTGTGGTAGTTGTGTGTGTGTCTGTGTGTGTGGTGATGGCTATGTCATATGCGTTGTGTGTGGTGTTAGCGTGTTGTGATGTATGCTTAGTTGTATGGCAGTGTGATTGTGTTTATTGGTTGTCTGCTGTTGTTACTTGTTATTGTTAGTATACATTGTCATGTGGAGCTGTATTATGTCATTGCTTGGTGAAGCATCTGTATAGTTGTGGTTGTGTTGTCATTGTGTGTATCGGTGTTGTTGTGTATAGTTGTTTTAGACAGTGCTTGTGCTGTGTCTGTAGGTTGGTGCGTGTATGGCACGTTTGTATTGACCATGATGTGTGTAGTATGGGTTTGCATGTGTGTAGTATGGGTGTGTGTTTACGTGTGTACGGGTGTGTGGTTAAGTGTGTGTGTGTCGCAGTTGCAAGCCATCATGGATGTGTGTTGTGTTGTGTATGTGTGTAGTGTGGGTTTTCCCTACAGTGTAAGGTAGGTGTGTGTACTCACGGTTGATGTCTCTGTCACTGGTTCTGGAGTTGTTGTGCGAGCAGGAACAGTGGGAGGGCTTCCAGTTCAGGTTCCCTAGCAGCTCCAGTCAGGTATGTGATCCGGAAGGTAAGTGACTCCTTTTATGGAGTTGGTTTTCACCAGGGTTTTCCTGGTGGTGCGACCATGGCAGAATCCTTGGCAGTGTGCAGCATCATAATATGTCCAGCAAACATGGTCCCTGCTGGCCTGAAGGTGCTTACCGCCATCCGTGGTGGCATGTCCACAATAGCGGTACTGGCGGTTGTTTGACTGTGTTCTGTTTGGATGACCGCCATGGTCATAATTTGGCGGTCTTCACCGCCGGCTCATTGGCGGTATGACCACCACCACCAACATGGTGGTGCTGAGACTTCCAAACTCGTTATGACCCCCAATGTGTCCGTTGTGGGTGAGCTAAGTGCCTTGGATAAATCTGCATGGCTTTGCATGGGGTGAAAGTTGTGATTCAATTCCATTTAAGTTCATGTCATTAAGACACATTTTGATTGCATGATTCCTGTTGTTGATTAATACCAGGAATTCTTTTTTGGCAGGCTAAGATTCACTTAGTTGCTGAGCATTCAGATTTGGAAAACTATAAGCAGTGTTTGAGTATCCAAAGCAGAGAAAACATTCAAAATAGTTATGTTTCAATGGTGTATCTGTGACTTGTTCTCTCTTCTTTCAGTCTTACTTCCTTTCTGATTTTGCCAGGAGATTTTAATGCCACAAATGAACCTATAGATTTTGTTACACCTATCACCCAAGTAGAAGATAAAATCATGGATGTTCCATGTTTGGAGGCTCACTCCCTGAAATCTTGGAATACTGTGGCCTTACAGCTGGTCTCACTAACCCTCTTGCTGTTATAGGTGAGTTGAGCCCCAAGGGACTCCAGAAGAGCAATGCAGTGGGCTTCTACCTTTTCAGTGCTGTGTCCCCATGTTAATTCAATTAATCTTTATCCTTTAAAATATTGCCATATGAAATGCATAAAAGAAATACAATCCATTTAAACAGAAGAATGGAATCATGAAACATCCAAATAAAAAATTAATACATAGAAACATCATAAATATCAACATCAGGTAAATTAAAATGTATGTGCCTATTGTAGTCTATCACCATAGAAGTGTTACATTGAATCTCTCATTCTAATATATTGCTGAATAAACACAGCTACAGAAATACATACAAAATAAATATGTAGTGAGGTGATGCAGATATAATAATGCTGGTCTACATGATGAGAATTTTGCTGCACACAGCAATGAAACTAGGACCCATTTCATGGGTTTGCTGTAGAAGTGAGAGAATAAAGTAAAGTGAATGGTGCATTGTGCTAAGTAGTTGTCACAAGGACATGGGGAATGTACAACAGCTCCTTCACTGGGAAGGTCAACATATAGTGCACCATGTGGAGCTCATATATTTTAATAAGAAATCTGGTAAACATTCGAGACTACGACAAAGTATGGATCAATTAGACTGTTTTCATGATCTCTGTATAGGTACACACCGAAAATTTCAATGACTCTATTTGCAATGTGGCCTTAGTACATTTATTGAGGAATAATGAGTTTAGGGAGTCTTTGAAGCAAAGATTTGTTTCAATAGTTTTTAAGAAACGTTTAGGTGACCCAATCATGTCAAAACCGTTTTTTAACATATTTGAACCAATGAATTTGATAAGCATGCTCCAAAGCAAGACAGTCTGCTATAATCATGTGGCTAAGTTTGTTTTCCTATTTGTGTCATATCAATAGCAAGATTGCTAGGGGCTGTGGCTTGATATAATCCTGCAGATAGGTAATCTCTAGTTCATTATGTGAACAGAGAGACTTCTTCAAAGGAATTGATTCTCAATCTGTTGTATATCTTACTGAGCTTTATATGCCCCTAATTTGAAATCCAATTTGTTGGAAAATCCAGAGATTGCTTCAATTGATTGCTCAAAATAAGATCTTCTAGCATTACAGAGGTGATGCCATTTCAGGGTGGAATCAAAAAGAACACATAAATATTGAAAGGGACGCACATTCTGTATTTGGGTTCCACACACAAAGTTGGTCTTGGATGTTACTGTGTGAGGCCACAAGACATCCCAAAGGATTTAGTAAAATTTATCTGAAGGTCTAGATCATCCATAAAATGGGCAAAAGACGAGCTTGACACATCGAGGGGGTCTACGTGTCCCAGACTGCTCTTTGGCCCCAGGAGGCGGCCATTTTCCACATCAGCTGCTCCCATTCATCTTGCCAATGAGCGCTACAAAGTGCTAGAGAGACCAGTGCAGGACGCACGTGACACATCAAGGGGGACTACGTGTCCCAGACTGCTCTTTGGCCCCAGGAGGTGGCCATTTTCCACATCAGTTGCTCCCACTCATCTTGCCAATGAGCGCTATAAAGCTCTAGGGAGACCACAACAGTGCGGGACGCACTTGACACATTGAGGGGGACTACGTGTCCCAGACTGCTCTTTGGATGCAGGAGGTGGCCATTTTCTGCATCAGCTGCTCCCACTCATCTTGCCAACGAGCGCTATAAAGCACTATGGAGACCACTGCAGCGCGGGATGCGCTTGACACATCAAGGGGGACTACGTGTCCCAGACTGCTCTTTAGCCCCAGGAGGCAGCCATTTTCCGCATCGACTGCTCCCATTCATCTTGCCAATGAGCGCTATAAAGCGCTAGGGAGACCACCGCAGCAAGGACGTGCGCGGGCCATGCCCGAGCAAAGCCCAGGACAAGGATGGGCCCATCCACGCCCGTCGGAGCCAGAAGGAGACTGTGCTGGGACACCCCCTAGCACCTATCTCCAAGTAGGCCTTGCTTGTGTTTTTATTTTTTTATTGCTGCATTCCTGGGTGTCTGTAATTTAGCTTGTGCTCCTGCTTCTACTAATCCTAGCTAGGTTTAGTAATCACTTAGGATCCCAGGACTGATTGAGGGCCAACATCATGGTGAAGTGGAAGGCAAAAGACAGTCCTCAGGGAACTGGGGGCGCCAAAAAGAAGATTCTAAGACATTCAGCAGAGAACTGTACATTAGCAGAAATTGATTAACTAATTGAGGACGTTGAACGGTGGCTTGTATATGCAGAAAAACACCCAGATAAGGTGACCAAAGGGCCGGGACAGTAAAAGATGGTAAAAGAACACAACTATAAGGGCATTAGACCGTTCCTCAAGCAATCTAATAATGAAAGTGCTAAACCCCCTAAGATCAAATGTAGCAAAACTACTACCAAGCCCCCCTCTACACTTAAAATAACACCTATGGAACAGCCTGAAATAGCCCAAAATATTCCCATTGAAATAAAAAAATATGAATAACTTCATCTATACTAAGTATAGATTGTTCAAATAGATATGAGATACTGGTCATCCCGGCGATAGAACCCACTGGTTCAGGGTCTCCAAATACATCTAAGGCTCCATCTCCTATAGGCAGTAACACCAAAGGCGAACAACTACATTCCCTCACGGGTGAAATAGTAAGCCTCCAAGAGTTTATGGGGCACCTTGACTTACACACTAAGGGCCAGATGTAGCAAAGTTTTGCGAGTCGCAAACGGGCCGAATCGCTATTTGCGACAGTGCAAAATCGGAAATGGGATGCAAAAAGCCCATTTCCGACTTGCAAAAAGCGATGGGACCCGTTTGCGACTCGCATCCGTTGTGACCCCATTTTGCGACCCGCAAATACCAAGTCGCAATTTGCGAGTCACAAACCGTATGCAATTGCAACTCGCAAATTGCGACTAGTCACAAAAAGCCCAGTTTGCATGTCCCATTTACCACTAACTCAGAGCAGGTGGTAACCATTACCAAAGTTTAAAAGGAGAACCAGAAGGCATCTGGGTTACACGAGATGGCGGAGATATACCTGATAGCAGTGAGAAGGAGAGTCCACGCAGCCCAGCAGAGGAGGAGGAGGGGCCACAGACAGGAGAAGATATATAGAACAAGTCAGACTCTTTTTCAGCAAACTGAGGAAGAGATCTATGACAAATACCGCCTTAGCAGCGCAGCCATACTAGAATTAATAGATTTACTCAAACCACAGCTAGAACACCAGACTCTGCGTGGCTGCGCCATCCCTACGCATGTGCAAGTGCTATGCTCACTGCACCTCTTGGCCTCAGGGAGCTATCAGGGGGTCATTGCTGTGGCAGGTGGGGTATCCCAAAGTGCAGTGTCAAGGTTCCTCAGGGCCTTCCTAGATGCCTTAGTCACGCACATGTCCCACTTCATATACTTACCAAGGAATGAGGCAGAAATGAACAGCACCAAGCTGGACTTTTACCGCATTGCCCACTTTCCCCATGTCATAGGGTGTGTAGATGGGACACACATTCAAATATGCCCCCCTGCTAATCTAGAACACATTTTCCGCAACAGAAAGTGTACCCACTCACTCAATATTCAGGTCATTGTAGCTAAGTTTCCAGGCAGTACCCATGACTCATACATTTTTAGGCATAGTGGGATACATCAATGCCTGGAACGTGGGGAATTCGGAGACGGTTACCTCCTAGGTAGAGCCACAGACAATTGCAGACATACACACAGGTCACTGTGCACGACAATCTGGAATTCCTAACAGTGCACTTTTTGTGCCCAACAGGTGACAGTGCATATGCTCTTAGGCCTTGGATCATGACTCCGTTTTTAACACCCAGCAATGATTCAGAGAGGCAATACAACAGTGCACATAAGAGGACCAGGAACCTCATCGAGCGCACCTTCGGACTCCTGAAGGCAAGATTCAGATGCCTCCACCGCAGTGGAGGTGCCCTCCAATACACCCCCATTACCGCATTCAGAATTGTGGTCGCATGCGCCATCCTCCACAACATAGCCACCCGACGTGGGCTACCTCTCACCCCTGCAGACCCAGATCCTGATGATGAAGAGCAAGAACAACCACATGGCCATCATGGGGATAGGAGTATAGCTAATCAAGGCAGACTGAGACGGGAACACATTGCAACACAATATTTTGGACGGTACGTGTCAACTCCCACCATACTCACCTATTGACCAAAAACTCCATTTGTTAAGTGGAACAAAAATAACTGTTTTATTAGTGCATTAATGAAACTATTCACAAGTACTGATTGTCCATGGGCATGCAAATGCTAACCAGGCATGTGGCACATTCACGTCATGTGCCACATTTTATGGTCCAGGGTGATCTCTAAGACCTTCTGCCCCTCCTGCCAGCCTGGCTGGTCCCTGGTGCTTCCGTGGTGCTTCCGTGGTGCTCTGCCTGCCACTCCTGAGCACCCTGCTGTCAGTGACAGAGACACTGCTCACTGTCAAGCCCTCCTCACTGTCCTGGGGTGTTTCCCCTGTGCCCCTCGACATTTCCCGTGTCTCCATCATTTCTATAATGTGGGTCAGACGTCCCAGGCCCCTAGCCACATCCCCAGCGAAATGGCCCATCTCCACTTGCAGCCCAACTGTCCTCCTCGACAGGCCTGTGGTGTTCATGGCGAGCCTGCCGATGGATGTGGCCATCCTGTCCAGTCTGTGCATGAGCTGACGATCTCTGCGCCGCCCACCCTCGGCCTGGGCCAGTAGTCCTCCCGCCAGTTCCCTCATGGCAAGGGCAAGGTCCCCAGTGTTATTGCAAATCATGTCCATCCTTGTGTTGAGGTGCTGCATGCTGGCATGGTTATTGCGCACGAAGCGGTGCAGCACACCACTAATCCTCCCCAAAATTCTATTTTGTAGGTGCTGACCACGCAGCAGATGTGCCTCACTGGTGCTGGGAGGAAGTAGCCCGGATGCAGACTGCAGCCCTGATGGTATGGACCTGCGACGCCTGCGCAGCGGTGGCTGCCCTGTGCTTCCACCTGTCTCATCCCTGCCTGTTGCTGGGGCAGCCTCTTGTGGAATTGTTGCAGCAGGTGTGGCTACTGCAGGGATGCTGCTGACCATGCAGGTGGGGGTGCTGGCGGGTCCTGAGGTGTCCTCATGGGCATGGCTGCTTGGAGTGTTGGTGGTGTCTTGTTGGAGACCTGTGGGACATGGGGAACAGACTGTCAGTGTCTACTATCTATTGCACACTTCATAATAAACATTTGCCTATGAACTGCCTACTTGACTACATTTCCCATAATGCATCATTCTGGCATTTGCTACCCTGAAATGGAGCTATCTTGGTTGTGCATGCCCCTGTGTACATGGTGGGTGGGGGTATGGCATTGATAGGGGTACAGGCATATCACATGGTACTCACCGGTTGATGTGCTGGGCTCTGAGGTGTCCAGGTCCCCAAATCCAGACACTGCCTCCTGCTCCAAGGTTTCCTCCACCCTTTCTTCCAGGGGTGTGGGTGGTGGCACAGACGATGGTCCCCCTCCTGTGCCTCTCATCTCCCGGAGCCTTTCAGCCACCCTCTCCTTGGTCCGGGAGCGGAGGTCATACCACCTTTTCTTTATGTCGTCTATGGTCCTATGGCTCACCCCCAGGGAATTAATCTTGTCCTGTATGTCCTGCCACAGCTGTTTCTTGGTGGCTTCAGGAACATTGAGGGCTGATCTCCCAAACAAGTCATCATAGTGCTGACAGCATTCCTCTGTCAGCACCTCCAGCTCCCTCTCAGAGAATTTCAGCTTCCTCTTCCTTGGTGTTCCCTCCATGGCAGCTGCTGTTTGTCCTGTGTGAAATTCGGCAGTTATAGAAGGGTGTGGTCCTTCCTCCTCCCAGGTGTATTAGTAAACTTCCTGGCTGTGATGTCATCATCATGTGCCAGAGTGTTCTGGAGTGGTTTCTGGAGTGTTCTGCTGCACCTGTAATCAATTTTCAAGGTAATCGCAATTTGCGACATCTACTCGTTAATTGCGAGTTCGTTTTTTGCACACTCGCAAAAAGCGACCTCGCAATCTGCGGACTCGCACACTGCGTTGCGAGTCCGGGTGCGAGTCGCTATTTCGGCACTTTTTTTTCCCTGCATTCCAATTTGCGACTCGCATTTTGCGAGTCACATCAACTCGCAAAATGCGAGTCGCAAATTTTTGTTTTGCTACATCTGGCCCTAAATTGGGTAAGCTCAATGTACTGGCACGGATAATAAATGATACACTAGAAGAATTACATAAAAGATCAGACCCGGGTGGGGTGCAACAGCATATTGTCCCAAGTCTATCCTCCCATGCAACTGCAATCAATAGTACTAACAAACCTAGTCAGAAAAGAGTAGGAAGGTTCCCTCTAGCTCCATGTCTTATAAGGATATCCAACATCAAGATCATTGTGTAAATGTAGTACAGGAGGCACACTCAAATACCTTGAAAACAGATAGAGCAGGATCTCCATTTAGCCAGGTTGTCACAAATGGAGGAAGAGGTCCAAATGCTACTCATGGAAGACACATGACATCTTTATGGTTAATGTCCCCAAACAAACAACTGATAAAAGGTAAACACAAGAAGTGCTTATTAACAAAGCAATACATTGGATTAGACACACAAATCAATTAATATTTGAAGGCCAACTGTGGTGCAGACCATAGCCCTCTTCCTTAGGAAAGCTTCCAGATCATTAATGCACAATGTAAAAAGGAAAACCACGAACGCAACCTCTGCATCATCCTGGACCCCTCCCTCTCCATGACACAGCAAATCAATGCTCTAACCTCCTCCTGCTTCCACACACTCCGCACTCTAAAAAAATCCTTCAAATGGATTCCCCCAGACACAAGGAAGACAGTCACCCAAGCACTCATCAGCTGCAGACTAGACTACGGTAATGCCCTCTACGCCGGCACCACACTAAAACTCAAACTCCAGAGAATCCATAACACAGCCGCACGCCTCGTCCTTGGCCTCCCCTGCCACGAACAAATCTCACCACACCTCAAATCCCTTCACTGGCTCTCCATAGACAAGAGAATCACATTCAAGATCCTCATCCACGCACACAAATCCCTCCACAACACCGGCCCAACCTACCTCAACGAAAGAGTGAACTTCCACACTCCCACACGCAACCTCCGATCAGCCGACCTCACCCTAGCCACAGTCCCCTGCATCCAACGCACCAACACAGGAGGCAGGTCCTTCTCCTACCTCGCACCCAAAACCTGGAACTCCCTCCCCACCAACCTTAACCAAAGACCTCCTGCTCTTCAGAAAGAACCTCAAGACATGGTTGTTTGAACAGTGACCCTCTCTGCCCCCACCTTGATTACCCCCCTCCCAGCTCCTTGAGACCCTCACGGGTGAGTAGGGCGCTCTATACATTTTTTTGATTGATTGATTGTTTGAGAACACACACATACAAACTTCCTGGCTGTTAATGGATAAAAGATTCTGTGCATTTGCCATTGACACCATAACCTATGGAGGTTATGGTGTCAGTGTGTAATTGTATCATGAAATTAAATATTGCAGGATCAGCACCCAGGACCACCAATTTTCCCCAAAGTTTTGTTTGGTTGACACAATTACATGTGCTTGAGAAATCGACGAAAGCTAAATGCAAGCGACCAGAATTAAAAATTGAATATTTTGAAAACAACATATATAAATTAAGGCAAGGTAAAGAAAAAATGTAGGCACTGTAAAAAAGTACTAAGTCCCCCAGATGATCAACACAATTTGAACAATTATATAATAAAATTGGAAACTCAAAACGTATTTGGTAATTGAAACATTGCAGTTATATACATTTGTCCCTTCTAAAATGTAATCATTTACATGATTGCTAATATGCTATGGGCAACCTGGTCTCTCCGTTGTGGAAAGGTATTAGAAAGGGGAGCGATGTCAGTTATTTTGACCCTACCCTTGACATCCCTCAAGTCAGGGCATCAGTGACCAATGATGCTACTGATGGATTTATCACAGAGTGACTCAAACAGAGCACTGGTTGCAGCATGATGTTCCTCTTTGCCAGTGCCTGGTGTTCCCCCTGAGAACAATTTAGCCCTTCCTAGGTGGAGTTTAGTTTGAAGACCTCTGATATAAAGGTTAAAAATCACAAGTGACAGAATTAAACCATTGGAGTCTTCCCAGGCATCATCTGACACCTGCTGATGCCCTTGTGAATGTAATGGTTTTGGTTGGATGGGTAGATGGAGAACTAGTGAAGGAGTTTTTCAGTGAACTCCATTTTAGACCTCAGGATGTTAATGAGAGTGGAATGGATGACCGTGTAGAAGGAAACAGAGGTCATATTTCTCTGTAGTAACAAGGGTATTGTCTTTTTTTTGTATGATAGCTAACTACATGCTCTGGCATGATTTTAAGCCAGGTTTGTAGTTGTTCTGTAGTGGGCTTTGAAGCTGTGCATAAACTGCTTTTTCAATGATCATGCCCATAAATTGAACATGAATGATGGGTCGATAATTAACAATCTTGTAGTAATTATAGAGTTATTTGCTCTGTAGTTTCCTCTCAAGAAAGTCAACAGCCTCATTTTGACATTTGTGTGTAATCAGTGGTATGTTCTCATGCATGCATGTTTGCACACTCTGTAGTTTAAAAAAAGGAGCCATTCAGTGAAGCTATTCAGTGAAAAGCAGTGGTGTTGGAGAGGAAGTGTTAATGTAATAGATTATATGGGATAAAAGTAATGGAATTTCAATTAGTTGCCTTTGTCCTACCCCTTTCTATCTCTCTATTGTTAGTGAAATCAGCAGTTCAGAAGTGAAAGGGCAGGGGAGAGAGAAGTCAGCAACAGACAGTTGTTGCATCTGCAAGCAGGCTGTGGAAAATGCTCTAGACAAATTTTGTGTTTCTGAAGAAGAAAGGTTTAGGAGTGCAGTGAGACACACTCCATGGAGGCAGCCCACATAGCATCTGGTGCACAGGGATACTAGTGTTCTGCCACACCAGCATGCCATTAAAGAAGCTGCTCCTTAAAGCTCCAATTGGCATAAAAAGAAATGCTGGATATGCCAGTTTGTTTTCTTTTCTGAAAGCCTTTGCTTCTGATACCTCAAAGTGCATACACCATTGGGGCATGTTGGGGACATCTGCAGGGCAATAGCCATGTGGGCGAAGACCACCAGGACCATTGTTTCACATAATAAAGTAAGCAAGTACTGTGAAATGTGTCATTATCAGAGACCACTGTTTTGGTGAGTGGCAGCCAGTTGACTTTTCCTGCCTCAAGCTGCTCATGCAAAACAGTTCCCTGTTTCCACACTGTGTGAGGCTTGCTCCGTTGGCTTGATCGGAACCAATAGAATGGTTGGGCAATCAGCTGATGGAGTGAGGCCTCAGGAAGCAGAGGGAGTAGTATATTTAATTATCTGCTCTCCCCAGGGCTTGTTTTCCAGACATAAAGCTTACCACTTGAAGATGCTCATGTTCATGTGTTTTGTATCCCAACAATTTGACGACAATTGGCAGCCATAAAGTATCTTCATTACACATGCATTGTCTCAGTATGGCCATGCCGCTCTACCAGAAGAGGCATTTCCATTGTAAGTCAGTTTTTGTGTGTTGAGCCTAAAACACATAAAAACTGGTTTGGGCATAAAGGCAAAGTGCTCAACATAAGGTACTGTGAAATTAATTGCATTACAATATCAACTTATAAATACTGAAGTGGTGATGTGCACACCTATATAAAGAACAAACAGATTGGTATCATTACTCACATTTGTGTGATTTTAAAAGGCTCAGACACCTTAGTTTTATTTTTATTTTTCATGCTTTCTTTCTGAAAACAATTTACCATGCAAGTGGTGCATCCTCCTCCTCATTTTCTCGATTTGTCTAGTGAACCTTTAAATGATTGGAAAGACTGGTACAGGTAATTTAATGTATATCTTGGCGCAATTGATGGGCAGCAATTTCACACAAAAAAAAAAAACATTTTAGAACACTGTCTGGTCAGAGAAGGTCAATGCATTTTTGAACATATACCTATTTGTGCACCACTTGAGGTAGAAAAATTTGATGAATTTCAAGAATCTATCCAGAGATTAGAGTAAAGATTCGATATGCAAAAGAGTATTGTTGTCAGATGTTTCAGATCTTTTGTAGAGAAAAAAAGCAAGATGAAACAGTAGAATCTTATGTGACTGCATTAAGAATTTTATCAGCTAATTATTTTACTGAGAAACCTATATGTGACCAATTACTAGTCAGGTGTTACAATAAGATTATCCAAGATAATTGTTCTTGTTAAAAAGTTATCTCTCTCAGAAGCGATTGATGTCGCTTCTATGATCTAGTCTTCACAGCTGAAATAAAAATTTTAAGGAAAAATGTAGAAGAGTCAATTTTGGACAGTAAAGACAAAACTGGAGGATGACAAGGTTTGGGCCTCTAAAGTAAATTCCAAAAAGGGTTTAACACCAAACAAAACATTTTGTTCTTGTTTTCGTTGTGGATCTACCCATCATTCAGCAAGTTGTGTCCAGCAGGTAAAAAAAAAATATGTAACTTGTGTGGATCCATAGGATACTTTGCAAAAGTATGCATGAAAAGAAGGCTTTAAGTAAATGAAATTGCTGACTATACAGAAGAGGGTGAACTAAAAAGAGCCTGACAGATTTGGTGCTCAATAGTAATTCTACGGATAATAATACCTATGAAAATACCACTGCTGACATATATATTGGGAATAAATCAATCAAATTGTTAATGGATTCAGGAGCTAGAGTGTCTATTATCACTCATTATATGTTTGAGTGGTTATGAAAAGATGAGTCACTTGAAGAGTCTGACATCAAAATAGAATCTTTTCAAGGTTCGAAAAAATGAAGATGACCCTGAGCCTTGTTATGTCCTTTATTGAACTATGTGAGTTCATGCTAAATTATTTCCAAATATAGCTCAACTGATTACAATACTTTTCAAAAAAGGTATATTTTATATGGGAAGATAAACAAAAGGAAGCTTTTACTCGGATAAATAATGATTTATTGCAAGCCACTCTATTACAACCAAATGTCCCAGGTCTCTCTGTAAGTGTAACTGTTGATACCAGTGACAGAGGTTTGGGAGCTGTAACAACACAAAGGTACAAGAATGTTGATTGCACTTTGGCATTTGCCTCCAGAGTGTTGAAAGATGTTGCAAAATCGTACTCAGTAATAAATAAGGAAATGCTGGTCTGTAGTTGGGGAATACATAAATTCAGTAATCTGTTAGGGGGAGCACATTTTCAATTTAGAACCGATCACAAACCTTTAGTGTACGTCTTGAACAGACCATCATACCATTCTGAAAAGTTAATTGTTAGGCTCACTAGACTTTCTATGAAGTTGTTAGAATATGATTTTTCCGTAGTGTATATTCTAGGTTTTTCCAATACGAGGGCAGATTTTCTTTCTCGGTTTCCCATTGTTTATAAAAATGCAGAGAGTGAAGATGAAATGGAAGAATGCACAGTAGCTTCCGTAGATATCGAGAATCAACTGTGTAGTTCCAAACTTGATTGGGTACTGCATTATTAACAGGTCCTGTTATGTGTAAAGTTCTAAATTCATAATTGATGGTTGGCCAAAAGATAAGAACCTCACAGGAGACTTAAAAACGTATGCTAAGGTTTCACCAGAATTTCTCAATGATGGCATAATTTATAGACGTAAAAAACCTGTTCTTCATGCTTCTTTAAGAAGCAAATTATTAGAGTTAGCAAGTTCAGGGCATTTGAGAATGACCTTAAATAAGAAACATTTACATGAGACATATTGGTAGCCAAAGATGGATCATGTCACGGGGTCCTTTCCTCTGGATCTGCACGTTGCTGAACAAAAGGTCAACCTCCCGGCGTCACCAACTTAGAAAGCTATTATAGCACAGAGTTATGGTGAAGCCAGTCTGGGGAAGGGAATTTAGGGAAGGGAACAGCAGGGAGAGAGATCTGAAAAGGAAAAGGTTAGAACAATATGCATTTACTCATTCATAGAAAAACATAAATCGTTTATAGACTCTTGACTAAATGTGTCTCCGAGATATCAGGTGGAGACCTCTTCTAAAATGGGGCGAAGCCCCTTGTGAAAACACAACCTCAGATTCAAGAGTTGGCAAGAACGTTGAACTATGATTTTACACAGAATATCAATCCTGTAACATTTATGTATTCACATCATAAACCTTTGATCATGACTTAGAAAATCTCAAAGCCTTCAATGTTTTTTCATATCTTAAGTTATTCAAAGATCAATGAAAACTTTGATTAGTTTTATCGCCAAAATACTTTCAAATAATAATAACTGACAAAAGATTTTACTAATCAAAACCTAAAGTGCCTTACTTAATAACACCAGGAAGCGCTATATATCTGGGAACTGAAACACCTTGAATTACTTGTACACATAACACGTTTTCTCTGTGAACTGAAACACTTTGAATTACTAAGCCAAAAGAGTGTTTTACATCTGTGAACGGAAAGCACCATGAATTACATGTGCATTAAGCGCGTTATCTCTGTGAACTGAAACGCTTTGAATCACTGAGCCAAAAAAGCACTTTATACCTGTGAACAGAAGCACCATGAATTACATGTGCACTAAGCGCGTTATCTCTGTGAACTGAATCGCTTTGAATCACTGAGCCAAAAGAGCGTTTTACATATGTGAACCGAAACGCCATGAATTACATATGCACTAAGCGCGTTATCTCTGTGAACTGAATCACTTTGAATCACTGAGCCAAAAGAGCGCTTTACATCTGTGAACGGAAACACCATGAATTACATGTGCACTAAGCGGGTTATCTCTGTGAACTGAATCGCTTTGAATCACTGAGTCAAGCTAGCGCTTTATATCTGTGAACGGAAACACCATGAATTACATGTGCACTATGCGCATTATCTCTGTGAATTGAATCGCTTTGAATCACTGAGCCAAAAGAGCGCTTTACATCTGTGAACGGAAACACCATGAATTACATGTGCACTAAGCGCGTTATTTCTGTGAACTGAAACGCTTTGAATTCACTGAGCCAAAAGAGCGCTTTACATCTATGAACGGAAAAACCATGAATCACGTGCGCACAAAGCGCATTACCTTTTGGAAGTATTAACTTCCTCCAAACTTGGATTCAGCAAGGCCTTACTGCTACGAGTACGACCTACTCGTTTTTGGATGCACCATGGACTCTGGTTAGATGATACTCTGCCGTTCAGAAACTCTGGACTTTTCCAGAGAAACCTCTACAAGGTCTGGCTGCATCGAAGTCTTCAAAATAGTGAACAACGTGCTTGGGTGTGGCTGGGCTTTACAGGCCTGCCACACCCCAAGATGGCCGCTGCCTCTAAAAACATGGGAAATTTAGTCCTTTCATAGGATAACACTGATAAGTGCATCTTGACCACCAATGCCCTGAACCTGCAGCTACGTGAGCT
Organism: Pleurodeles waltl; assembly: GCF_031143425.1. Lineage (NCBI taxonomy): Eukaryota > Metazoa > Chordata > Amphibia > Caudata > Salamandridae > Pleurodeles > Pleurodeles waltl. The sequence continues at coordinate 785,766,231 of NC_090447.1, forward strand.
TTACCACAGGGCAGGCGACGTTGATGGCCATTCTTGGGACAGGCGGGGATGACCAGTGGTGTGCATCAAGCGACGCAGAGTTGCGCAGTGGAATTCTGGGCGAGACCTGGACTGCGTCTGGCCTTATTCCTGACAGATTAGAACGTTGAGCAGAATGTAAGGAACAGTGAGACATGTTGCAGAGCGGATAAGCAAATATATGTTAGAGCAACTGCCATGGTAGCTGTAAAGTTTCTGGAGAATGCGTGGGATAAGGAGCCGTTAGATTTTTTAGGTCCTTTCTCACATTGCAACAATCAATATGCTTTGGTTTTTATTGATTTTAGGTCAAAATTGATTGAAGTTGAATTTGCAAGAACACCTAGCACGTTGTTTACAATTGATTTTCTAAGGTTTTTGTTTTCCTTTGAAGGCATGCCCAAGGTTTCAATCACAGACAATGGTGTGCAATTACATCTGATACTATGAATACATTTCTTGAAAAAATAGGCATTGAACACAAATCACCAGTCTTTATCATCCTTAAGGTAATGGTCTTATGGAATGGGCCAACAGACTTATTGGTAATATCATTAGATTGTCCGAACCCAACACTCTGTACCCCTCTGTGGCAGTGTGGGAAATGTTGAACTCTTATCATGCAACACCTTCCTCTACAACCAGAATTTCGGATTTTCAGGCATTAAAGGGACTTCCTCTGATCACATTAGTAGAGTTGTATTGGATTAGGAGAAACATTGCTGCTTATAAGTATGAAGGATGTAAAGCAAAAGTCATTGAGCTGGTCAAACGTAAATGAATGCAAATGTTTTTAAGATACAATTTTTTGAATAAAGTTCAATATTCTGAATCAAAACTCCCAGATTAGTTAGGAAAGGTCACTTAAAATTTAGCAATCCTAAAAGAATAATAGCAGTGTCCAAATGTGCTATTTGTGTATAAGTAGGGAAATAGTAGAACAAGTCCTCAGTTGCTCCACTGCTTCCTTTAAACATAGAAAATGAGGCATAGAAAGATCATTTGAAAGGTATGGATCTAGTTTACCTAGTAAATAAGGAAATATAACAAGGAGAGATGATTTGAAATGTATGAAACATGATAATTCACAAATCAAGTTGATAAAAACTAGAATTTCTGGTGATCAAAAAGAGTCAAGAAGGAGTTATTGAGAATGAACATCACCATTGTGGATGGAAGATTTTGTTACCCTGGTTTCCTAATGACACAATCAGAGCAGATGAGGAGAGGAAGGAAACATGGTGACTGTCACTGAACAGACACAGCTTCCCGGGGAGAGGATGACAACCACTGTGGCGCATGAGTCTCAGCTGCCACCAACACCCCCCAAATGCACTCTTGACATTTCTTAGCCGGCAGGTTTGCTCTGGGTTTGGCAAACCCATTGCCCCCTTTCCGGATGACCCTAGTGAAGGCCCTCGGGCCACTTTCTCCTGGCGTGATGGCCAGCAGAGGAGTCTCACACTGGGAGACCTTCATGTGGGAGGTGCAATGAGCCAGAGTGGCCCTATCGTGGACCCGTAACAGTAGAGGCAGTGTCAGTACAAGCCAGGAAACAAGAAGGGTAGCCTTCCTGGCTTGTGCAGAGACAAGTATTGCTGTGCATTATGGAGTCTGGACTGAAAGAGGTGCCAGGCAGTGGCAGACGCATTGGGAGGCAGGTAAAGGAGGAAAGAGGAATTGGCGCCCTACACATATGGAGCAGCTAGGTCATACCACTGGCAAGATTGGAGGTAAGACCTCAAAGTACACACTGAATGTCCAAGCTGCTGTGGCAACTAGGTTTAAATCCTGTTTTGTATTTCCCCCTTACTGCTTTCAAAGACACTCTGAAGGTGCAAAGTTGTAGTGGGAACTGCAGCTACACAATTGTGGAAAACTATTAGGTCACCGCGTAAAAGCACCAGAGGGAAAGGTAGAAACATGCCAGCTCCATAGGCCAAGGTAAGTCCCTCACTTAACTCCTTCCTTAGAGCTATGGCTTCCCCAGCACTACAGAGGATTTAGGGGAACCCAAAAAAAGTGGGGGCCAGAGCTGGAGGAGGACACTTCTCCTACTGTTGACATTTCTGATGTCCAGAGGAAGAGTTGATAGAAATGAGCTATACCATGGGGTTGGTTTAGCCAGGTCTTGCTGGGGAAAAGTCCACCATCTTCGACAGTTAAAACACAGTGCTTTATGGGACAAGAAGATGCCACACTTTGGAGGAAGTTGTCATACGTCTGGGTGGCAACCTGCAACTCATTGGACAGGAGTTCCCATTGACTGTCCCCCAAAATAATGGCATGCAGGTGGCTGATCTACATGGGATTTCAGATCTGCTGCTTGAAATCTCAAAAAGAAGAAGGACTGCCCTGCTGAAACCCTGGTTTGCAACCCAGAGGCCTGCACACTTAAGGACTGCCTGTTGCACACTGGAACTACAGCCCAAAGGACTTTGCCTTGTTTCATAAAGGACTCAGGAGTGGACTCCCTGAAGCAACAGGTTAAAAGATATTTCCTGCACTAACTTCCACAAAAGTCCCCAGCCTGGAGTGCATCCAGTGGACTTGTAGGGATTTGGCCAGGTGCATTGTGGAAATTCTAGTCCAAACATCCCAAGGAGCAACTCAGGGATTTCAAAACCATCATTTAGGGTTGTGGATCACTTTCCTGCATCAAAATTCTCAGATATTCTGGAACCTTGGATTGGAGTTTCCTGCATCAAGAAACACTTCTGGACGTAAGTGTAAAAGTGTTACAGTGCGGATGGCTGGGACTCTTGACTGTGTCCCAGCACAGTGCAAACCTTCCATTTGAGAGCTATTTGCTTCTAAGCACTTACTTTTAATCTTTAAAAAATTCTAACTCTGGTTCTCTACATTGGATTATTACCATGTTGGTGTCAATTTAAAAATAAAAATATTTCCTAGTTTTATAAATTGGTGTGGGATTTTTATTGTGTTTTGTGTCTGACCTATTTACTGTATTGATCCATTTATGTGCTCTACATACCTGTCTCCTAAGTTAGGCCTTACTCCTCGTTGCCAAGTTGCAAGGGGTTGAGCCAGGGCTACTGTGTGGGACCTTGACTGGGCCCAACCCTGTGTTGGGGGTGTACTGCCAGTTGTAGGTGTGTATTTACCTCTACCAGTACCCACTCTCTAACAGAGGGAAAAATTTCCAGAAATGTTCTGCATCATGTGGATAACTAGATATATAGCTATTGTGATGTTGCGGATGTGGACGCATTGATTGCTACTGTCAAAAAAGGGGCAAATCCTCGATCCTTTCCCCAAGTATTTTTTTCCTTCTCTTTGATGTTGTGTTTCTGGGGAGGGGAGGGTGGGAGAGGGTGACACGTAGTGGTTAATGTTTGTTTTGTTTTTCCTTCTCTTTTTGGTAGCAACTCCTGGTGAAAGCTCTTAGACATTCTGAATTCCTGCACTTATTGTGAGCATTCCCCATGGTGGAAAACAGGCACGGATGGGGAGATGGGCAATGGGTGGGGCGCGTTTGAGAAAAACAGAAAACATTTCTTTGGTTTCATCAAGAAATAGGTTTCTCCTGAGTAGACCTCGGCCAAATTATCAGGGGAGGTAGCAGAACTCTCTCAGAGACAATGGAAGGAAGGAAGGAGATATGTCTCCTGACTTGGAATTTTAATGGTTTAAACAGTCAGGGCCAGCGGAGATTGGTGATGAGGTACCTCTAAGGAAGTTTGGCCCACTTCATAATTTTACAAGAAACACATTTAATTATGAGCGAGAGTACAGCCTTCTTTTCTGACTCAAAGTCCTGCAGACCACTTTGAGACTTGTGGATTAGAGTCAGAAGGCTTATGGGCATTGGTTACTATTCAGATTTTGCACCCATTTGGGATTCTGGGGTACCCCAGAGATTTTGCAAGACACAATGAGCCTCCCATCAAAGGAGGCAATCATTATTACTCTGGGGGAGATGTCCTCTGTTCAGGGGATTTTACCATGGCAAGTACTGAAAGCTAGGGGGATCCCTATCAATATTTAAATATCTGGAACTATCATCTTTGTTTGCAAGTGTAGCCCGGGCACCGAGAGACTCCTGGGAGGATGAATCATCACTGCAGGAAAAGAGCAGCACCACAGTCAGTTTGGGAAGGAATATACATGGGAGAAATTTAAATATCCTGTGGCAGACATCTCTGAAGCAGTTGTACTCAATAGTGAAGCCAGCCAACCTGAAGCAGAATCATTTCTTTAATATTTATCAGCTATGCTGCACTCCCCAAAAGAGTGCAAAGTTCATACAGGTGCCATTTCCGAAGTGCCGAAGGTGTGGCCTTTGAAAGCCAATGATCAAAATCTTTTTTAATCTTGGCCGGGCATTAGAGGTTTATTGGGAGGAGGTTCAGACCATTATAAAGGATATTTTGTGGGCCAACATCAATTTGAACCTCTGCTTGTTTTTGCTTGGGGTAGATGGGGTCTCACATGAGCTTTTTAGTAGACCACAGAGAGATCTGTTATTCTATCTTTTACTCCTTGTCAGAAGAGTGATCTGTAAGCGCTGGATTGATCCATCTCCCCCTTCTGCAATAGATTGCCTTAAGGCGGTCTGTTGGACTTGTCAAATGGACATTGGGTGCAAGGTTAGTAGGTCTAATAGGATCTGGACCGACTACCTTAGGTGAAGCGGTATGATGGTAATGACTTCGGTAGACTAAACGGTCCTATGATTACACCTGGTGCAACTATAACTGATGAGTCTATTTTTAAAGTTGTAGCAGTGGGGCCAATGCATTTGCAACAGGCTGAGGGTCAGATAGAAATTAAAAGGCCTGAGTCTGCAGGAGCTATGGTGATAGGAGGACCCAAAAAAGAGAAGAAAAAACCTTGTTTCTAAATGATTTCCTAATTAAACAATATTTGTTGATTTCCAGAGTATTATTATTTATCACTTATTGTACTTTATCCTATTACTATGTAACCTTAGTAATACAACTTGTGTTCTGTACTATTCCCATGTATATCATTTTTCATTGTTGTTGTTTTATGAAAAATGGGAGATTTGTTGTGGAGTTTGGCAGCCGGATGACTTCTCCTGTCTTGAGCTGCTCTTGTGACACAGTTCCCTGCTCGCGCTTGCTTGCGTGAGGCTAACACTGCCGGCTTGATCGAATCCATTAGCATGGTTGGGTGATCAGCTGACAGATGGAGGCATCCGGCGGGAGTGGTATATTAATTATCTGCTTTCCTCAGGGCTGGTATTTCAGAAATAAAGCTTATCGCTGGAAGAAATGTGTGTTCCTATGTATTGTGCATCAGCACCCACCTTTCTTCTCCATATGTAATCTTTTTAGTCTGAAGCATTTGACTGCCACTATAAATATTTATGTTCCTCTGTATCAATTCTAGATTCTTAAAACAGATCTCAAATCTGTGGTGTCTCAAATATTCATACTAAACATATTTTTAGATGGCCAAGCACATGTTCGCTACACATATCTCAGCTCCAGGGTCTGAGTAAATGATGTTCTCGGCATTCCACTTCCTTCTTTCTAATTACTGCTGAGAATTTTGGTTCTTCTCTGGTCTGTTTTGATTGATTTCTTGGAGGATTTCATGTAAATCTGTCACATTTTGCCACAATCTCGAAGGGCTTATCTATTTGTAACATAACTTTAAATGCCCTGTTTTAGCACAATATTACAAGGCTTGTTCCCTTGCAAACTATCTGTCATTTATTTTGGAGTAGTTGAGGGTGTTGGCATAATGAAAATGCAGGTGCTAAACCAGTCATGTTTCATGGCCCTGTCTGAGTTTTATCTCAACCCTTTCACCTGGACAATCTCTCGTAACCTCTTTCCTTATAAATATCTCTTCCACACTACCATCTCCTATTTTTCTATCTCACAACTCTCGATCTCAGCATAAGTTTAACTTATCTTTCTCTATTTTGTGCATGTCTCTCAACTTAGTCCTTTGGCTGTACACCACATTTCTCCTTCTACCCTTCACCCAGGTCTCCACATTTCTCTTCCCAACTACTTTCTTCACCTGACCCATTTTCTACACCTCTTTTCATTTTCATCTACAACTATCCCTCACTGTCTTCACCTCTCTCATTTTCAACTTATTCTACATTACCTCTATCTCCACCTGACACCCCTTGGAGTACTTTACTCCTCTGCCTCTCCCTATATTTACTTCTCCCTGTCTTGATCTGTGTTCACCACACTTTAAAATCTTACTTATTTTTCTTCCTCTTTTTCTCTACTAGGTCTTCCTCTTTCTACCCCTCCTTGGGATTCATTTTGGTTACCTCAGCCTTCTTTATTTGTTTCACTTTACTCACTGCCTGATATTTCTTTTTCCTATCACAATAAGGTCCTCCCTCTAATTCTCATCAATCTTGCTTTACAGTTCTTGTTATGTCCCCGTATATCTCTTGTATCCTGCCCTTTTCCATTTCTCTCACTCAGCAGGGTCACGTGTAACTGTCTAGCAAGAGAAGTGCACATATATAGGAATGAGAGGAAGGGAAAGACAAGGGAAGAGAAATCTGTAGAAAGGTATTCGATTTTTACCAACGGAAAGATGAAAATGCTCAGTGCAGCACTTTGATTTTAACTGTTGCAGCATGAACACCAGTATTAAAGGGGGAATATTTTTGTGATTACAAATATTTGACAATTAAAGCTACAATTTCAAGTGCTTTGTGCATATATCTTACTCTATTATTACTCTTATGCAACAATTTGTTGCTGAAGGAGTCACGTGTCTGCACTTAAATCTAAGCTGGTATGGTAATCCAAATATTGAATTAAATGAAACGAAATAATGATAAGGCATACCAACAAGGATATTGTACAAAACCTTTTTAGCTTTTTAATGAAAACAATAACAAATCATAATCAATTATACATTCTATTCCAATGATTTTCAATCAGAGCTTATAATACAATACAATAGAATCCAATACCAGCCCACACTGAGCAGATAAATGAGTTCTCCTGCTTCAATGGTGCATCCACCTAACATATCATCCAAATTCTATTCATAGTCCATTTCTTATTAGCAGAAATTGGATGCAGAAGTTGATTAATTGATGTTAGAGCAGATATTATGTAAATGTTCAGTCTCCAAAGGCAAACCAGTCCACAGTACCATTATCAGGATTCAGAGATGTAATCAAAGCCAAACGGGACATACACCAAGAAATCAACAGCTTGTTTCCAATTACTTATCCCAATATATGCGAAGCTATGTTTATTTAAAAATCCCCAAAACTAATTGGAATTACTCTGTGACAGCGGTTCTGAAAAATAACACCGCCGGGTTCCTCAAACAAAGTAGGAATCACTTGAATAGAGTGTTTTTCCTACAATAAGAGTAACAAGAAGGTTTGGCATAACAAGAATTTGAATGAGCTAAAAAGGGGTAATTCATTCAAAGGTGCTCCAAACAGGAGACCCCAAAATATATCCTGCCCGGGACCCACAAATCATTAAGATGTCTTTCAGGCATGTATCTCTGAAGCAAAAGTAAACCTGGAGCAGTATGTATCAATCAGCACAGTGGTCTTTGTACGTCGGTAATCCACTGGTGGTCCAAACTGCTGTTGTCAAAAACTAAACTCCACCAGAACACAACACCACATTTGAAGGTATGAATACCCCACACCTGACACACATACACACACACTTGATCACTGCACTATAAAACACCCCCCCACACATACCCACAACCCCTTGCATCCTGAATTTGTCACAAAGAAACAGAAGAACGTACAAATAGAAGACACTGCTTAGGCACCACCACACCTAACACGCAGCATCACTACACAACTGCACCCCTGCACACTGCAAACACGTTGCCACTTCACACAATGACCACATATCACAAGCACACCGAACCACACAAACCCCCTCACCAAAAAGCATAACCCGCACCCCTGCACATTACACACCCCACCACCCATAACACATCCACCATGTCACAACAGAAACACCCACAATTGAGGGCCATCGTAGAGGAAATCATCAGAGTGGAGCCACAACTGTTTGGAGCACAGGTCCAGCATATATCCATAGCCAGGAAAATTGAGTTATGGCTCAGGATAGTCAACAGGGTGAACAAAGTGGGAAACCATCCATGAAGCAGGGAGGACCTCAGGAAGAGGTGGAAGACGTACAAGGGAAGGTCCGGTTCACGGTGGCAAGACACCAGAAAGCCATCAACAAGACTGGCGGTGGACCGCACCTCCTCCCCCAGAGTTAACATCATGGGAGGGGAAGGTCTTGGCCATCCTGCACCCAGAGGGCCTGACTGGAATACCAGGGGGACTAGACTATGATATGTCAACAACACTCCCTGGACACCATGTACTCCTTCACAGCATGTACCCCCACCACCCTTACACCACTTCACAGCACCCTTATGTGCAACAATCCACCCTGAACCCAATACCCTCCCTTGCATGCCACACCTCCCCACTACCACCAATCCCACACAGCCCCCCCCCAAGTGAACGGATATCTCCCACTTTAGCAAGTACTACAACTACCACAAGGCAACACTCTGGACACTTGTATAACTGATAATTCCACTCCACATTAGGACACTTGCAAATATAATCATCACACTCCCTTCACCTACAGGGGACTTGGACTGCTTATTAGTACATGGCAATGACAGCATTGATGACTACAACCTACTATACCTACAAGCACACAACAGCACTATACACCTAGCCTTTAACATTACCAGTGGTCAAGCAGCTGCCATTTCCATCACTGGAAAGCATGTCAAGGCTATCATTGCAAACAACCATGTGAACAAAAAGTACATTTCAACAATGTAACACTATTCCTGTCCATCTACTGGTATCCCTAATACTGCCACCCAGCAGAGGATGCCCAAAACAGACAGTCAGCCCCTGGAAAAAGGCCCAATTGAGGACTACAACTTTGGACATCTGGAAGGGGACGCCTCACCTAGCCCATCCGGGATGACTGGTCAGTCCACCACCACCAGCCTCACCCTGCTTACATCTGAGTCCCTCACCTCTGCGGCTACTACAGCCAAACCTGTGGCCCAAGGACAGGAAAGATCAATCTATAGTGTGCCCCACAGTACAGGGACCTCAGTCAACCCCTAACATCCAAAACGATGAAGGTCCTAGTGTCAGTGAGAGTGGCACACTTTGCCAGGGTCACAGGCACAGCGGGCAAGGGGCAGTGAAAGGGCAACTGGGTTAAGGGATGAGGCACCAATGGGACACAACTGGCCAGGAGGCCATCTACAGAGTCCTGGAAGCAAACCAGCAATCCCAGGACAGGATGGGTAAAATAGTGACAACCTTGCAGGAGAACCAGAGGCTGCAGAGGGAATACCACCAGGAGGCCATGCATTAGTTGCAGGCACATAATGCCACCATGGCCTCCATTTGTGGGGTGCTCACTGAACTTACCAGCATCCTGAGTGCGTCCTCCGCGCACCAGCAGGCCCCTACCAGAGCCAATCAGCATTTGTGCCATCTACATCTGCCGCAGTTACTGCAATGGAGGCCCAGCCAGAAGACCCACAGGCTATGAGCACCCCTACCCCTGCAGCTGAAGATCCCCCACACAAACAAGGTCATCCATCCAGGCATCCTGCAGGACCTGGAGCCAAGACCAAAAACACCACCAGGAAGTGATATCTCTTCTGAACATTCTTTGTTGGATCCACTGAGACACGCAGTTGACTGCCACTGCCAAAACTCCATTTCCCCTTGGCCCTTGAATACTGGACCTGTGAAATCAACAGCTGGGATACCTATTCTGATGCTTTCAAACCCCATGACCCCACTCCTTAGCAAATGCACTTTGAATCACAATAAACACATTTCATCACAGTAATGGCTTACGTGTCATCATTGTCACCAGTACCATTTAATGTGAAAGATATCAATTGAAATGCACACATAGGTGTCAACAAGTCTGACAGATGGACGGATGTGGCAGTAATGTCAAGCAAGTTGGTCATGACATCCTTCTTGTACTGTAATCCTTTTCCAAGGGTGCCAACAGTCATGTCAGAAAGCAGAGTGTGACCACACATCTGACCTGAAGATAGAACAAGATAGGGTAAAGCTTCAATGATGTCTCCCATGTTGCCCATCCAATCCACACACAGGACATAATGCAATCCAAAGGAATCATGTTGCAGGGGGGAGGTCACCACATATCTACAAGGTAGGTCTGTCGGTCACACACATGCAGAGTAAAAGAACCATTCCTAATAACAAACATCACCAACAGAAAACCTATCTTGCAATGTATAAAACAGGTAGGTACCAGACATCAGTTTTGGGAACAGTGTGGATGGGTAGCTGGACTGTCATGTGATAAGATTAGGCAAGACAATACACATCCAAACTGCAGTCTTGAAACCATGCAACATGGGATACCATATGCTGAAGTCATGCCATGCCAACAGCAAGTACCACATGGCTTTGCCAGTATAGCAGTAACACCTCCCCTGATGGTAAGTCAGCATCCCATCAAAATGCTTAACACAGATGGATGGATGTAGTGCACTCCTGATGCAAAACACAAGGAGGGACAATATCACTAGGCAGACAGGGTTATATGTCCCATTAACCTTAGACAACACATACCTGGCATTCATTGGAATAATTGTCAAATCAACTAAGTCCTAGAGTCAGCTGTATCCTCCTCATCTGCCTCCTCATCAGTTCCAGTCAGCAGCCTGAGTCACTGGTCCAGCCGTCACATCTTCCTCATCCAACAGTGAAATGTGTCTTCTTAGGACAGGATTGTGTAGCATGCAACATGCTACAATGATTCAAGAGACTTTCTGTGGTCTGTACTGTAGGATACCACAGGACACATCTTGCTTTCAGTAGCCCAAATGTCCTCTCGATTACATGCCTTATTCGGCCAGGAGCCTCATTGTAACTGTCCTCCCCATCTGTTGTAGGGTACCTCACTGGTGTCTGGAGTCTGGAGCCAGGGCAGGTTCGGGTAGCCAGAGTCACCTGTATGCACAAAGGTACAAATCATTAGGGAACTTTGATAAGCATAGAGCTGACTGTGAAGTGAATTAGCACAGGCATTAGACATAGACAGCGGTACACTTACTAATGAGCCAGGTCCTCTCTCTCTGTAGTCACAACATCTTTTGTGGGACACTGCTGTTCCTCAAGATGTAAGAATCATGCACAGAACCAGGATACTTTGCTGTCACATGGGATATGTATCGGTCAGCAAGATACACCACCTGCACATTGATCAAATAGTGATTCTTCCTGTTCCTGTAGACTTGCTCATTGGCCCTGGGAGGAACTAAAGCAATGTGGGTGTCATCAATGAACCCTATTAGAAGTGGAACATGTGCAATGTGATAAAAGGCAGACTTCACAGTGAACAGATCAGCATGTTGTGGGAACCTGATGTAGCTGTTCTAGTGATTGAATAAGGCATCCAGTACATCCTGTAACACAAACCTGAACATCGGCTGTGACATTCCTGCAGCCAATCCCACTGTAAACTGAAAATATCCTGAGGCGAGGCAATGCAGGACAGATAACACCTGTAATGTTGGTGGGATGGCATTTGGATTACTTATGGTTGGCAGGAGATCCGGCTCCAACTGGCTGCACAGTTCCCTGATGTCAGACGGTTCAGACAATACATCTGTGTAATGTGTTTTTCTTCCATGGTAGCAAGGTCGACTAGGGGCCGGTAGACCAGTGCATTTCCAAATCTCCCCATTGGGCAGTATCTAGGCATAGGACAGAATACATTTCAGGATACCTGTTACACTGTTGTTACTAAAGTACACCATAGAAGTGGGGAGCACCATGGGGAGACCAGTACAACAACATCATCTTCGGATTCCTCCTCTGCAGGAAGCTCCCTGGCAGTGGCAGACCCACCTGGGTCCATCCCAGCACCATTCTTGTCCATCACCCCCTTACCAGCACTGCCCTCCCTGTATCTCCCCACCCAATTGCCTGTGGCCACTCACCCAAGAGGGTAGGCATCTTCTTTGCCGCAGGCACCTCTGCCCCTCCCCCGTCAGCTCTGCTGCCCTCAGTGAGGAGGCTATTGACCTGCTGGGGTCCAACTCTGTGAGGCAGTCGAACATCGTGAATACCATCCAGGGACTGACATCCCAAATGCAACAAAGTAATGCCAACCTAGAAGGCATTCACAGTGCCTTGACTGGACTTCAGAGATTGTTTCAGACTCAGGCCTCCTCTTTGACGGCAGCCAGTGCCCATTCATATTCCTTGCCCCTCCAGCTACCTGTGCCCAATACAACACCCCTCTCCCCTCACCTATCGAGAGCACACATACAGACCAGCATTAACCCACTACAACAGACAAGGTACACAAAGACAAACACAGGCACCACAGGAGACACAACAAGCATGCACACAGTCAACACACACCTGCAAACATTACAACAGCCACTCCCTACACTGTCTCCCAACCACCTTCTCCATCACAGTCACATCACCACTCACACCTGCTTTAACACCAACACTCCCTGATCCTGCCACCAGTCCTGTCGTACCCATAGACACCACAAGAGCAGACCTCCAGACGTTCACCCCACACACCAATTCGCACTCACCACGGCAGCTATCACAACCACACGCAACACATCCACCTTACTTGCAGCCACCACCCCAACATACACTCGCACATTTTGCATACCATCTCCCTGCCTTCCCCTCCCAAAAATCAAAAACACCCTTCTACAACTACTCCCTCTACCTCCACTCTTAAACATTTTCCCCTTGACCGCCCGTGTACCTTAACACGTTTTCCTTGCCAGTCTTGACCTGTTCCCTGTTCCTGTCCTGTCCCGTGATGCCCCTAAGTGCCATGTCTCCCTGCCTCAACCCAGCCCTCCCACCTCACAGTCTTCTCATGCCCCTCCCCCTGCAAAGACACCACCCCCTCCAAAGGCTAAGGTCCCTACTTATACCCCAAAATCCATCCTCCCCCACAATAAAAATCCAAGCCTAACCCCGTTTCCCACACCTAACCCCAAGGACTCCCCTTCCAAACCCAAGCCACCACCACCGCCCCTCCACCAACCCCTGAGGTGCCTCCCTGCCCCATTGATGCCCTTGGCATGTGGAGGCCAAGTTGCAGTCAGAAATCAAATTGGGGCATGTGACTGTGCCCAATATGCCTGGGGCAATGAAGACATTTGGACTGGCCAGTAGGCTTCACCTGTACATAATTTTACATTTTTATCAGAATTTTAGATACATCGGCCCACATAGATGTGGATGTCAAGTTTGAGAAATTGTCCTGGATTTCCTTCAACATGGTTGTGTTATATCTGTATACTTTGATGTTTGTGTTTTATGTGTATGGGATGTATTTATGTTGAAGCATGCGCAGGGTTGATGACGTGCCATGTGTTTGTTGTGATTGTTGTTATGGTTGCGTGTGGCATTTTTTGGTAGTGGTGTGTGCGTTCGTGTATATAGTGACATCTGTGATGTCCTTTCTTGTTGGTTGGATGTGGCGTGTCACCTGAGGCTTAGTTTGGATATCTATACTATTTCTATGATTGTGTGTTGTCGCTACATATTTCTGCCAGTATGTATTGTCGGTGAAGTTGTTTGATGTGCCTTTCTAACAATGTGGTTGTGAGTTTGTGATGTTGTTGTGTGATTGTGGGGTGTTGTGTATGGATGTGTTTGACAGTAGCGGTGGTGTGCGTGTTCAGTATGATGTGTGAATGGTACTTGTCTGTTGGCCATGGTGTGTGTATTTAGTGATTGCGTTTGTATAGTTAGTGTGTGCATATGTGTCTGTAAATGTGTGTTGATACAGGCATTTGCTTGCCTGTGTGTGTGGCCATCGCTATCCGCGCCAGATGTGTGTGTTGTTTGTGTGTGTGTAATACTGCCCTTACCTCCAGTGTGTGGTAGGTGGAGGTACTTAGGGCCATATTTATACTTTTTGACGCACAACTGCGCCAACGCAGTTGTGCGTCAAAAAAGTTAACGCCGGCTAACGCCATTCCAAAGCGCCATGCGGGCGCCTTATTTATGGAATGACGTTAGCCGGCGCAGCTGACTGGTGTGCGTCAAAATAAATGACCCACACCAGGCAGCGCCGGCGTAGGGGAAAATGGAGCTTGGGCGTCAAAAAATGGGGCAAGTCAGGGCTGAGGCAAAATATTGGCCTCAACCCGATTTGCGCCATTTTTTTTTACTCCCAACCCCCATTGAAATGACTCCTGTCTTAGCACAGACAGGAGTCATGCCCCCTTGCCCAATGGCCATGCCCAGGGGACTTATGTCCCCTGGGCATGGTCATTGGGCATAGTGGCATGTAGGGGGGCACAAATCAGGCCCCCCTATGCCACAAAAAATAAATAAAAAATACTTACCTGAACTTACCTTAAGTTCCCTGGGATGGGTCCCTCCATCCTTGGGCGTCCTCCTGGGGTGGGCAAGGGTGGCAGGGGGTGTCCCTGGGGGCATGGGAGGGCACCTCTGGGCTCCTTCCGAGCCCACAGGTCCCTTAACGCCTGCCCTGACCAGGCGTTAAAAAATGATGCAAAAGCGGCTGGACGTCAATTTTTTTTGACCCGCCCACTCCCGTGCGTCATTTTTGCACGGGAGTTTAAATAAGGCGCACATGCCTTGGAGTCATTTTTTAGACGGGAACGCCTACCTTGCATATCATTAACGCAAGGTAGGTGTCCACGCTAAAAAGATCTTTGGTGCTAGACGGGTCTAACGCCAAAGTATAAATATGGAGTTAGCTTTGCGTCGGATTTGCGTTAAAAAAAAACGATGCAATTCCGGTGCAAAGAGAGTATAAATATGCCCCCTAGATTTGTCATCTTCATCATAGTTGCTGGTCCTGGTGGTGTATGGCGAGATACAGCAGTGGGAAGACTTCCAGTTCGGGTTCCATGGTGGCCGTGGATACGTCTCTGTACCTTGAGGTGAGTGTCTTCTTTTATACTGGTAGCTTCCGACAGGCTTTTCGTGGCGGTCGCACCGCCCCAGAAATTCTGGCGGTCTGCTGACTCGCAATATGGTCGGCGGTGAATTGGTCCCCGCCTGCCTGGAGATGGCTACTGCCAGCGGTGGCAGTCTGACTGCACTGGCGGTACTGGCAGTGACTTGTCTGTGTTGCAGTTGGATCACCGCCGTGGTCGTAATATGGCAGTCTGCACTGCCGGCCTGAGGGTGGTGTGACCATCACCGCCGGTGTGGCGATCTGGTGACTGCCAAACTCGTAATGTGGGCCTTAATATCCAACAATTTCCCAACTGGACAGTTTGCTTTTGGATAGGCCTCTTCTACAACAGGTCTGGTATTTCTAGACAAACCCTCAGGCAAGTTGTACCCTCCCCCAGTCATATTATGATGTTTCCCCTGAGCTGACCTGTGGAAACTGTGCCATGGCATTGGCCTCAGCTCTCTTAAGGGAGCCCAAACCTATGCCGTGGCATAACAGCACCATCTGAATGTGCACTGTCTGCAGACAGTGCGCATTCCGAAGGTGCTAGCAGGGGGCCGCATGCCATGGGCATGGACATTCAGGGACCCCCCTTTCAGCCAGACTATTTATTGCAGGGACCTGGTCATGAAAAGGCTGGTGGAAACAGGACTGGTGACGCCCCTGTCCCTGTGGCTGACCACAACTCCAATCACCATTACCCACCGGGATCCATGATCCTGGCATTGGCAGTGGTCCCCTGGCAGCCCAACTGCCAGGGTCGTAATCTGGTGGTCTGACCGACAGGAGTGCAGCAGTCCGACCACCACCACAGGTTTATAATTTGGCCCTTTGTTTTCTTCTTTGGGAAAACATTTTTCACCTTGGATAATCTCTGCTTCCACACACCTGCTAAAAGTGCTGATGATCTGTTTTCATCCCATCCTAGACAGAAAGTTACTCCAGCTATTGGCAGTAACTTCTCAATTAAGTGAATGCCCTCAAAAAAACTTGTTTGTAATCATTCATATACTTACCAGGCAAACTCACCCTTCAACACCCACTTCTAACCCTTTTATGATTTACTACTGTGTAATTTGCCACACTTATGGTTTACTAGTAAATTGTTTTACACTTGTCTGGAATCTTCTTGTAAATTTCTGTCAGGTATAGAAGCCTCTGATAACCTAACCAGAATAATTAGGTTGTTTCTGTGTGGTAATATAGGCACTCCAGTTTTGGCAAGAGATTTCAGCTATGCAATTTAGCAGAGGCAGAAAACTGTATGAACAAATGAAATACTTCTGTCCCCCTGCACATGTGCAGTATTTTTAATTTGCCTAACTATTGTGAATCATTTTTTTTACTGTTTTAGACTATACTTCATGGAGGAGGATCTGATATGTAAAGCCTGCCGATGTATGGTAAAGTAGCCGGCATTTTTAGTTTTCTACTTGGAATTCTAGTTGTCCTGAATTTTGGCAGATAGCCCATGTAAAGATACATGAGATGTGTGCATGAGTATATTTCGTGAGCGTCCCTTTATATGTGCCTTTTAAATCCATAACTTTTTAATCCATTTCGTAAAGAAAATGTTGAGTGAAATGCATAGATTTTCCCTTCTACTTTTCAAAAAACGTCTCAGGTAACAAATCCTATGAACCCTTCTTGAAATACTAAGTCTCATTCTGTTCAATGTGTGACACAAGCTTGACATATTTTTCTGACAATAATTGTCTGTACAATGCTGCCAAAATTCACAAAAAGATGAGATGAGGACCAGAAGCCCTTAATTTGATTCAGGTAGACATGTAGGGTGAGCTTCATTACACGAGCATTGTGAGTATCCTTTGCCAGGATGGCATATGAATACTGGAGCTGGGATTTTAGTTAAATATCAGTTTACAGAATTTGGCTTACCAAATCATCAATGTAAAAATCCCTGCTGAGGCTTAGGACAATAGACTTTGACCGAGGTGAGGTTAACCAGGAGCTGCACATCAATTAAACCATCATCACATTTTCAATCATTAGTTTCCAGTCAATAATGAGAGTTCGCTTTAATTAGATTCTTTCAGTATTTATTAATGTATTTTTATTTTAGAGTTTTATATAGTGTGAACGTAACCCAAGAGTATATCAGAGAGCTTTATGAATGGCCAGGGAGGTAGAAACAGAGAAGGCAAACAGCAACAAACAACAACAATCTTGAGAGCAGTACATGATGTGGCAGCTCCCAAGGGGGTGGGGTAGAGAACTACATTGGGTCCCAAAGGACAAATCAACAAAACAAGGTCATAATGTTGAGAGATAACTGCAGGTGTAGTCACTGCACCATATTGGGGCCAGGAGAGTAGAGATTGTGAGATCTAGAGCAAAAATGTATTCATCATTAACACTTTCACTTCTTTTTTGAATGATGTAGTTGAAGGGTCCATTCAGAATTCGGGAGGTGGGGAAATCCAAATTGTTGGAGCGATGCCCGAAAAGTCTCAATTGTAAGTTTTCTTTTTATTACATTTCTGTGATTTACAATGAAGTAGTGTTGCTTCCTGAGGATCTGCCAACACCAGACAGCTCCAGTTTTTGGGCAATGTACCTTGGGGTGTTCAAGTATAAGGCTTTATGGGTCATGGAAGCAATTTTTAATTGTATCTTTGACGCATATGGCAGCCAGTTTAGAAATTTCAGATCAGGAGTGATGTGGTTATTTCTTTTCTACCCAAATATACCTGAATACATTTTCAGGTATAGTTGGGTGTCATCGGTGTACATGTAATAGTGGATGTTTGATGATTTCAGACTTTCGGTTAAAGGCTCCATGAACAGGTTAAAAAGAGTGGGCCATAGCATGGACCCCTGTGGTACTCCTAATGTGACAACATGTTTCACTGTATTGATAGTTGAAGAGGAGTCGAGAAGGATAAGAAGGTAAGATTTGTTTTGATTCAGCATTTTTAGCGCATCGCCAGCTGTGTGTATTAGAGCCAATTCAGTGTTGTTGCCCTGAAGGAAGCCGGAATGTTATTGGTCTAAAATTTGGAATTGTCCTATGTGATATGTAAATGAGCATGGACACATTTCTCAAGAAGTTTCACCAATGTCAAAATGTTTGTGATAGGGTGGAAGTTATTTAGGTCTGTGTTGATCCTCCATGTTCTTTTCGAAATGGGGGTTACCTGCCCAGACTTTAGGCAGTCCGATATAGTGCCTTGAAATAGTGAAGCATTTATAATCTATGTCCAGAGTGGGAGTATAGCGTGGGAGTATCGAAGTTTTAATCTCACTAAAGAGATTCAAAGGAAGAGGGCCGGTGCAGTGGTTTGAAGGTTTTAATGTTGTTAGTGTTTTAAGAATGATGATTTCATTGAATGAGTTCCACAAAGTGTTGTTTTTGGGAGTGTGTCCTAGAAGGTCAGCATCCTGGGCAGGGAAGAGGGTCTGATGTAGGATATTTTCATTCCTGCCATGATCTGTACTCAGTATGCAGCAGGGGTGGTACATGTCATATACAAACAG
Organism: Pleurodeles waltl; assembly: GCF_031143425.1. Classification (NCBI taxonomy): domain Eukaryota; kingdom Metazoa; phylum Chordata; class Amphibia; order Caudata; family Salamandridae; genus Pleurodeles; species Pleurodeles waltl. The sequence goes on from NC_090447.1 coordinate 785,784,722, forward strand.
GCATAGACAGACAGAAAGTTGCCTGGCGTTCTAGTTGTTCTCTGCCTGCAACTCCCTGTCATCAGTTTCACTTTACTTGCTTCTGGGAGTGCATGTTGCTTTAGTGTTCTCGGCAGCTCCGTATCAGGTCCCTAACTTGTTGTGAATTCTTTTGTCTCCTTCGTCGGATTCCTCTATTGGCTGAGAGATGTTCTATCCTCGATAGCCTGAAAAGCAAACGGAAGAAACCCGTTATATCATCAACGCTCTGCAGATGTCAAGCTGGGGTAAGGTGCTCTGTGCACTCACATGTTTTAAAAAACAAAGCAATAACAAAACTATACTTATCTGAACTTGAATCTTGCTTGTGGGTTTCGTATAATGAACTCTAGTCTTTGATGGCTCACCTAAAAGGACAAATATACTATGAATGTGATGGTCTCTATGGATTGAAATGATACACTCTGTGAACTTTTTAAGGCTCTTTATTTTTCTTCTTTTTTAATGATGACTAGAAATGAAGTACACGTAGGAATGTATGTTCTCTTCTTTCTTTTCGTTTCTTTCTTTTGTCTAAATTTCTAGCCTGTATTTTTGGGCCTTTCTACAAAAAGAACAATAAAACTTAAGGTATGCTTTACCATGGGAAGTACATGCTCTAATCTCTCCTGTTGCTCCTACCTTATATACATGTACTTTTCTATTTACTCTTCAATGCACACAAACCATCATTTAGCTGCACTTTATCTTTTTCCACTGATACACGGTAGAGGGAAATTGTTGAGGAATTTACTTCTACATAGAACTGTATATATATATATATATATATATATATATATATATATATATATATATTAGAACACTCACCAAAAAAGGTGATGTCACTGACTTCCTCTTTTTCTTTATTTCCAATTAGGAGGCGTCTTGAATAGCCCGAGGTAGATACGAGCACCACTGCACAGTCTCGGTGGGACACTTGTTTCTTTTCTTTTCCATTCTCCTCTTTCCTGCCCTTCTTGCTTAACTTTGCCAATGTTTGGGCTCCCTTGGTCGAGGGTGAAATTTGGAGCAAGAATCATGTCCTCCCATGGAAAACAAGGTGAGATTCTCACAGAACGCTAAGCCAATGTCAAATTTCTGACTGAGCGATATGGAGACATGAGATGTTACCTAAAGAGAACTTGCCCATATGATAGGTAGCTTATAAAGGGAGAAACAGGTACTAACTTTGAGAGTTGACGAATTACAAAGCATGGGTACTGCTAATCCAGTACCAGGGACCAGTTTGGGGGCCTCAGTTGGAACGTATTCTATGCCCACTAATTCAACGGTTGGGGAAAGTACAGGGGCTCCAGTAATACAAGTTTCTACTCCTCCTTCACTTCCTTTGCACCACCTGAAAGGTTGACAGGGAATCCTGTAGAATCTACTATGTTCATAAACTAATTCTATCTTCATTTTATGTGCAAACCCGTGTGCTTTCATACAGAGCACTCAAAGAAAATCTTTTGTATTGTCATATTTAGGGAGCATTGCGCCCACCTGGTCCATTGCATTAGTAGAACGTAATGCTATATAATTATAGTGCTTCAAATCTGAGTGGAGAGATTATTTAATCAACATACCATTATGCAATCAGTCGATTCACAGCTACTGAATTTATAGCAAGGCAATACAGATGTAATGACATACATTTCTAACTTTAACTGAATAGTTGTAGAAGTAAGATGGCCAGAAGCCACATGCAGTTCTCTATTTTATAAAGTGTTAAGAGATGAATTTTAAAATCTTCTGGTCCAAGGAGTCAATCCTCCCGAATCCTGCAATGACTTAATTGATCAAGTAGTAAAACTAGACCATAGACTCAACAAAAGGCAAAGAGATAAGGGGCACTCTAATACTGGGGCATTCATGTCAAAGATAGGAAATCAGAACCTGAAAAGTCTACTGACGAATCAGAACCTATGCAAATAGGCGGTTTATTTGGACCACTAAGTAAGGAAGAGAGACAAAAACATTGTGATATGAAACTCTCTTTATATTGTGGGAAAAGAAAGGTAATTTTCTACGTGACTGTGTCTTGAAACTAAAGAGTAAAGGGGAGTCAGGAAAATAAAAAACCCCAAAACCTGTTCAGATAAGTCTTTTGGGTAATACTGATCTTACAGTCTCAAAAACTTTGGCACAAATCCCTTCCTTGCAAACTCCTCATTTTTTTATATTAACTCATGTATTATGGAACAGTTAACCAATATATGCATCATGATTCATTATGGTGCAACTGGGATTGTTATGGATTTAGTGTTGGACCATTACTTTGGTATTCCTAACCTGCCCAAAAGACACCATGAAAGAAGTTAAAACCATTGATAGAAGCTCCATAAAATCAGGTCCTAGCACTCATTCCACTACGGATCTTTGCCTGCTCCTGCTGAATTCTCACAAGGATTTTGTGCAGTTTGATTCAATCCAGGCTCCCCAGTTCCAGGCTATACTAGGCATCCCCTGGCACAGAAAACATAACCCAGATATGGATTTGGTTGAACACACCATTAATTCTGATCTGATTTCTGTATTAAAAGCTGTAAGCAAACTAATGAGGTTAAAAAGAAAGTACTAGCAGCAGTAGAAACTAATTTACCAACCTTACTTTTATGTTACCATGACCTTGCAGAGGTATTTGACAAAGCAAAAGCTACTAGCCTTCTTCCTCACTGACCTTATGATTGCTAGATCGACCTGGTACCTGGGGCTTATATTCCTTGTAGCAGAATATATGCCTTGACAGAAAAATTACATCTTTATGAATACCTTGAAGAAATGCTTAGTATAGATTTTATTAAGCCTTCACATTCCTCAGCTTCTTCACCTCTACTTTTTGTACAGAAGATGGAAGGAGATTTTCATCCTTGCATAGACTATAGAGCCCTGAACAATGTTACTAATAAAAACCATTACCCCTTGCCTTTGATAGACTGGTTGTGCCACCCACATAAGTAGCTCTGTAATCATGTCTCAGACCTGCCACTGCAGTGTCTGTGTGTGCAGTTTTAAACTGTAAATTCAACTTGGCAAGTGTACCCACTTGCCAGGCCTAAACCTTCCCTTTTCTTGGTTGTAGGACACACCATAGGTAGGCCCTAGGTAGCCCCAAGGGCAGGGTGCAGTGTATGGTTAAGTTAGGACATATAGTAATGTGTTTTATATGTCCTGACAGTGAAATACTGCTAAATTCGTTTTTCACGGTTGCAAGGCCTGTCCCTCTCATAGGTTCACAGGGGGGGCTACCTTCGAACATGATTAAAGTGTAGATTCCCTTTTGGAGCGTATAGACTTGTGGAGTTTGTGGTCTCTGAGCTCACACTTTTAAAATACATCTTTTAGTAAAGTTTATTTTAAGATTGTGTGTTTCAAAAATGCCACTTTTAGAAAGTGAGGGGCATATTTATACTCCGTTTGCGCCGGAATTGCGTCGTTTTTTTTGACGCAATTTCGACGCAAAACTAACTCCATATTTATACTTTCATGGAGTTAGCGTCATTTTTTAGCGTGGACACCTACTTTGCGTTAATTATATGCAAGGTAGGCGTTCCCATCTAAAAAATCGACTCCGAGGCATGTGCGTCGGATTTATACTCCCGGGCAAAAATCACGCCCGGGAGTGGGCGGGTCAAAAAAAATGACGTACGCCCGCTTTTGCGCCGTTTTTTAGCGCCTGCAAAAGGCAGGCGTTAAGGGACCTATGGGCTCTGAAAGAGCCCAGAGGTGCCCTCCCATGCCCCCAGGGACACCCCCTGTCACCCTTGCCCACCTCAGGAGGACACCCAAGGCTGGAGGGACCCATCCCAGGGACATTAAGGTAAGTTCAGGTAAGTGTTTTTTTTTTGTTTTTTTTTTGTGGCATAGGGGGGCCTGATTTGTGCCCCCCTACATGCCACTATGCCCAATGACCATGCCCAGGGGACAGAAGTCCCCTGGGCATGGCCATTGGGCAAGGGGGCATGACTCCTGTCTTTGCTAAGACAGGAGTCATTTCTATGGGGGTTGGGAGTGAAAAAAAATGGCGCAAATCGGATTGAGGCGAAAAAATTGCCTCAACCTGACTTGCCCCATTTCTTGACGCCCAAGCCCCATATCCCCCTACGCCGGCGCTGCCTGGTTTACGTCGTTTTTTTTAACGCACACCAGACGGCGCCGGCGGCTAACGCCGGCTAACGTCATTCAATAAATATGGCGCCCGCATGGTGCTTCAGAATGGCGTTAGCCGGCGCAAATTTTTTTTAAGCAAAACTGCGTTAGCGCAGTTTTGCCTCAAAAAGTATAAATATGGGCCTGAGCATTTTGTTGCTTAAACGATTTCTGTGACTCTGCCTGTTTGTGAATTCCCTGCCTGGGTCAGTTTGACAGTTGGGCTGGTTGCACCTCTCACTAGACAATGACACAAAGGGAGCTGGGGTGCAGTCTGCATTTCCTGATGAGCCATCTGTGCTAGGAAGAAAGGGAAGAGTGGTCACTTACACCTGAAAGGGCTGTGCCTGCCCTCACACAATGCAGTCTCCAACCCCCGGATTTCACAAACAATCAAGACTTTCCTTTGAAGTAAGCCTACTTCCAATGACAAAATGGATATAAGAAGTGCACCCTAAACCACAGACTTTAGAACACTTCTGGAAACCAAGAGAAACCGCTGCCTGGAGAAGAGCTGAGGAAGAAGAGCTGCCCTGCCTGTGTCTGTGCTTTGTGGAGCTATCCTCCAGTTGCTGCTTCTGCCAGTGTAAGAGGACGAAGACGGGACTTTGTGTGTCTTAATTCTTGTGAAGAACTCTCCAAGGGCTTGATTTAGAGCTTGCCTCCTGTTATTCAAGTCTCAGGGACAGCAAAGACTTCTCACTGCCAGCACCTGGACCCTGGACTCCTACTCTGCCAAGTGGTGCCCATCCAGTTCCTGAGGCCTTGAGAAGAGAAGCTGGCAGGCCAAGAGTGAGAAATCGGCGCACAGACCGCCGTGCGGGGAAAAGATCTATTCAACACTGTTGGAAAATGGGTTATTGGTAGGGCAGGTAGGTACCTACACCTAGCAACAAGCCACTAACCTCCACCTAGGTACAGTTAGGTCTCAGTAAATTAATCCCAGCTCAACCCTCGGTAGCTTGGCAACGAGCGTCAAGGCGTAACTTAGGAGACAAAGTGTAAAGCATTCAAATATCACAAAACAGTAATTAAATAAAACACAGGAAACAGTTTAAAAATCCAAAACCAATTTATAAAAATAGTTTATATTTTTATCTTTAAAATGACACAAAAACGATTAAAATCGGTTCAGGGTAACCGGAGATATGAATTTTTAAAGAATTATTACTTTCCTAGCGCTTAGAAACAAAAAGCGCCAATCGGGTCATCTGGTTGCACCTCGACCGGGGCAAAGTCAAACTTTCAGGCCGACCGCGATGGAGCCCTGCTGGCTACAGGTCGCGGGAGGCCTCGGTTAAAAAGTTACCTTCTGACTTAGTCTTTATTTTGAAGTTTTTCTTCACCGGGACGAACCTGCCAGTTGAATCCGACCTCCTGGAGCCCTTGTCCGGATACGCGATGTGGGTTTCCTCGGTGGAGACTTTTACCTTCGGACTTAGTCGTTTTTTCGAGATGAAAATCCTTCGACCGGGGTAAACCTGGATCTTGATCCGACATCCATGGAGCCCTTCTCGGATACGATGGCTGGGAGGTCCCGGTCAACTTTTTACGTTCGGACTTAGTCTCTTTTTTTGATGTTTTTCTTTACCGGGACGAACCACGAAGTCAGGCCGGGTTGCGGTTGAGGCAAGCCGGCTAGAATTTCCGCGGCGGGTCGGTCCCTCTCTGGAGCTTTTTTCCAAAAATTCTAAAATCTTTTCCAAACTTCTGGGGCTTCACCCAGATGTTCTTTTAAGGTTCTTTTGGGGTCCACAGCTCACCCCAAGGGTCCAGAAGTTCTGTGATGGTCCTTGAGGGGTGCGGACTTCAACTCCCAGAATGCACCTGGCGCAAACTCCTTTTTGGCCACTGGACAGTGGTCAGCTGGTCGCTTTCTTCAGGAGTTGGTGCAGGGGACTCTGGTTAGCAATTTTTCACCTGTAGCAAACAGGGAGTCCCTCCTTGAACCAGTTGAAGCCAGGCAAAGTCCTTCTTGTGGTGAAGCCCAAGTGTGCAGCTGGTGCAGTCCTTCTGAGTGCAGGTTCCAGGTGCAGGCCAGGGGTCCAGCAGGGCAGTCCTTCTTCTTCTTTAGTTCCTTTCTTGTTGAATTCTGGAGGGGATCTGAGGTGTGGGTGCAGGTCTGCCAGTTTTATCCTTGCTCCTGGGTGAAAAGCAGGGGGGCCCTGGTTCTCCAATCAGGGACAGGGTCGTCCCCCTGTGATGACCACTTCCTGGGAAGTGTGGCAAAAATCCATCCCAGAAGGCAACAGTCTCTAAAAATCCAACATGGATGAATCTGATTTTTGGAGGTTACATCTGGCTGAGCCCACCGACTGGTGTGGCTAAAAATCATAAACACACCCCTCTCCTGCCCTCTCCTAATCTAATCAAGGGGGCACCTAGCTGTCTGGGGTTGCAGGATGTGGGGGTGTTGCTGGGTGCTGCAAATGTCCTTCTCTGCCTTTGAAGACCAGTTTGGCAGCCCTCCCCCTTCCTGCCTCACCATCTGCTGAGGGGAGATTCTCTCCCCCAAGCACATTCCTTTGTTTGAAGTCTGGCCACTTCACACCTCATCAAGGCAGCCTGGCAGAAGCTGCTGCAGGCTGGCCAATCAGAGCACAGCAGCAAAAACAATGCAGAGCTGAAATTGGCAACTTTTTAGGTAAAGTCTAAACTTTTTACCTGGACAAGTTATATTAAATCCAACAACTGGAAGTTGTGGGATTTATTACAACAATCAATTTGATACCAAATTCTTGGTATGTAACATTTAAGGAGACTTTAAAATTTAAAATAAAGTCTGCCCATTCTAGCCTATGAAGGCCATTTACTTCAATGAGGGAAAAACGAATTTGGCTGTTTTTACCTCACCAGGGCTTATAAATCTATTTTTATAAAGTCCCTGCTTATAGTTACATGGCACCCAGCCCTAGGGGCACATAGGGCACACCTTAGGGGTGACTTATATGTAAAAATAAGGTAGTTTAAGACTTTGGAAGTACCTTTAATTCCAAAGTCGAATTTGCATATAACTTTAATTTAAAAGCAGCCAGCAAGGCAGGCTTGCTTTTAAAATGACACTGGGCACCTCAGCAGTGCACCTAGGTGTGCACCACCTATGCTGTGGTCCCTAAACCTACATGCCCTACCATATACTAGGGACTTATAGGTAGGTTAACTTAGCCAATTATAATTAGCCTAATTTGCATATTGATTTTACACAGAGCACAGGCCCTGGGACTGGTTAGCAGTACCCAGGGCACCATCAGAGTCAGGAAAACACCAGCATAAAGTGGAAAATGGGGGCAAAAAGTTAGGGGGCCTCTGCAATCAGCCCTGTTTTCCCACAAACACCGATCCGTGGCTGAAAAATCAACATGCCGCCGGCTTCGTGGCTGAAAATCGACACTGGCCTGCAACGCGACTGGAAGATCGACACACGCAGCTGGAAAATTGACACGCAGCATCTCTGACGGAGGCTGGTGAGATTGCAACTTGCGCTGCATGGTGTTCGGATGCTCGTGCGGCTGGATTTCTGGCGCAAACATCGCTGGGTATGTAAAAACGATGCACTGCCTGCCCGGACCTGAGAGTGCAGACTGGATCGATGCATCGCTCTCCTGCGGAGAGAAGAAACGACGCACGCCAACCCGAGTGAAGGAGAAAAGACCCAAGGTCTCGCTTGTGAGTGATATTGACGCATCGCAAGCCCTTTTTGACGCATACTTGCTCATGTGGGGTTATTTTTGACACGCCCAGGTACATTTTCACGCTAACGTTAGCATTGTGTTTAAAACTATATGAAGACTCTTTTTGGTTTTTAATTGATAACTTGACTTATGTATTGTGGATTTTTGTCGTTTTGGTCTGTTTTGTTTAGATAAATATTTTCTATTTTTCTAAACCTGTGCTGTGTCATTTTGTAGTGTTTTCATTGAGTTACTATGGGGGTGATTCTGACCTCGGCGGTAAAATGCCCTTACCGCCGGTCATAAAACCGCCATAACACCGCCGCGGCCGCGGTCAACCGCCACGGTCATTCTGACCCACAACGGCCAAACCTCCAAAAATCCGTCCTCCACTGCAGCCCGCCACATCGGCGGGCAGCGATAAACTGGAGATGACCAAACCTCCACCGTCACGCCAACAGAAATACGCCCATGCCATTACGACCCACGAATCCACACGGCGGTCATTCAAACGCGGTATTCCATTGGCGCTACACACCGCCGCGGTCAGAATACACACACATCACCAAAACACAGCCACATTGGACAATTTGAAATACACACACCTGATACACATACACACACCACTCCCACACAATCAACCAACTATAAAACACACACCCACATCACCCACAAACCCCTGCGACCAGAATTACTGAGAGAAGGAGAGAGAGACACAGCAGACAATCCCTAGCAAGACACACTGAGGCACACTACACCATCACACACACCACATAGTAGCACAAAGGACCACACACCAACATACTCCTCATCACATACACCACCCCACACCTCACCCACACCACCCCATGGCACCCCAAAGGCACCCACGCTTTTCGGACCAAGAACTCCGGGTCATGGTGGAGGAAATCCTAAGAGTGGAACCCCAGCTCTTCGGCTCGCAGGTGCAGCACACCAGTATAGCCAGGAAGGCGGAGCTATGGCAGCGGATCGTGGACAGGGTCAACGCGGTGGGACAGCATCCCAGGAATAGGGAGGACATCCGCAAAAGATGGAACGACCTACGGGGTAAGGTCCGATCAATGGTCTCCAGGCACAACATCGCGGTCCAGAAGACTGGCGGCGGACCCCCACCCACCCCTCCCGAATTTACATCGTGGGAGCAAGAGGTCTTGAACATCCTGCATCCTCAGTGCCTCGCTGGAGTAGCCGGAGGAATGGACTCTGGTAAGTCCCATCTCAACTACTATATCCCCCCCACCCCACCAGCATGCCAACCCACACCCCCACCCTCACCCCCAACCCCCCAGCACATATCCTCCCTGACAATGTCTCACCAGCACAACCCACCCATCCCAACACCAACTCCTGCATGATAACACAAATCATGGGCACCCATCACCTATGCATGACCACTGCACCAACCCCTCCCCCCCACTAAATACCCTCACAACACCTCCCTCAAGGGAATGCCTGCACTGGGGAACAAGGGCACGCTATTGCACACACAGAAACAATAACCAAACTCTCTTACCCCATGCAGGACCTGAACGACAACACACCAGCCAGGAGGGTCCAGAACTGTCCATCCCACCACCGGAACAGGCCCACACTGAGGATAGCAGCTCTGTCGACAGTGAACCTGATGACCAGCCCGGACCATCGGGGACCTCTGGGCAGTCGGTTCCCCTCAGGCAGCTACAGGCCACACCAGACCCGACCCCCTCTGCCGACACCAGCACAGCTCCCACCCAGCGGGCCCATGCCTCTGTCTCTAGGACAGCTCAATCAGCGGTGTGTCCGCCACTACAGGGCACCCAGGCTAACCCGACACCCCAACAACAACAGGGACCTGGGGGCAGTGGGAGCGGGCACACCGGCCAGGGGACAGAGGCCGGGGGAAACCGGGCAGCTCGGAGGGCTGCTGTGCGACAGGGGGGGGAGGAGAGGCCCAGGGAACCCACTCTCCAAGAGGCCCTCACCACCATCATGGCAGCCTACCACCACTCCCAAGAAACGATGGCGACGGTACTGGCCAGGTTCACTGAGGTCCAGGCACAGCAGGAAGAACGCTACATAGGGTTCAGGGAGGAGCTGAGAATCATCGGGACCGCAATGGGGACCATCGTCCTGGCCCTCCACAGGATAGAGGACGCGTTGCGGGACCATGGTGCACCACACAGGGCCCCTGTCACTAGGCCGGACCAGGAACAGCCTACCACCTCCGCCGGCGCTAGTGGACAGGAGGTCCCAACACCTCGACAGCCCCCCAGAACCCCACCTCCTGCTGAAGAACAACCACCCCGTAAGAGGAGCCTGAGACCAAAGAAAAAGACAGAGTAGGATGTCAAGACCCCCGCCAGCAGGACATACCCCCTGAACTCTTCCCACTGTCCCACATTGCCACCCTGTCCAACCATGAACTGCCTATGCTCCATCCTTCCCCAGGCAAAAGAACAATGCACCTGTGAGACTGAGAACTGGACTCTGCCATGGATATTCCTCCACCCCCACCCATCACCCTTAGAATCACATGTACCGATATCTAGCACTGTAAATAAATCACATTTTGCTCAATAATCTGTTTGGAGTCATGCTGTCTTATTAACAAATGTATTACATATCACTGTTCAATTTCTGTTCTGTCAATTAGTCATGACAACATACCAATGTCAATACGCTGTATTTCATGGGCGAACCAAGCAGAAGTCAGGTACTGAGTCAGACAGCACTGAGAAGGGAAGGGAAAGGCAAAAATTACTGAAAAACATCTGTGGGGTACTACAGAAAGTACAGATGCAGGAGGCTAGAAGCAATTGGGAAATGGCGTGGGTGAATCTTACCTGGGTGTCACTGGAAATACTGTTGTATCACTCTATCCCTATTGTCTGTGTCGTCCTCTGAGTCTTCCTCCTCTTCACTCTCCACAGGCTCCACGGCTTCCACAACACCACCATCTGGACCATCCTCCTGCAGGAACGGCACCTGGCGTCGCAAAGCCAGGTTGTGAAGCATACAGCAGGCCACGATGATATGGCACACCTTCTTTGGTGAGTACATTAGGGATCCACCAGTCATATGCAGGCACCTAAACCTGGCCTTCAGGAGTCCAAAGGTTCGCTCAATCACCCTCCTAGTACGCCCATGGGCCTCATTGTAGCGTTCCTCTGCCCTTGTCCGGGGATTCCTTACTGGGGTCAGTAGCCACGGCAGGTTGGGGTAACCAGAGTCACCTATTAGCCACACACGTTGTCTCTGTAGCTGCTCCATCACATAGGGGATGCTGCTATTTCGCATCACATACGCGTCATGCACTGACCCAGGGAACTTGGCATTTACATGGGAGATGTACTGGTCAGCCAAACAGACCACCTGGACATTCATCGAATGATAATTTTTTCTGTTTCGGAACACCTGCTCATCGTCTTTTGGGGGTACCAAAGCCACATGGGTCCCATCAATGGCACCAATGATGTTGGGGATGTGTTCAAGGGCATAGAAATCACCCTTCACTGTAGGCAAGTCACCCTCCTCGGGGAAAATGATGTAGCTCCGCATGAGTTTCATCAGGGCAGACAACACTCTGCTCAAAATCTTAGAAAACATAGGCTGAGACATTCCAGATGACATGGCCACTGTGGTCTGGAATGACCCACTGGCCAAAAAATGGAGGACTGACAAAACCTGCACCAGAGGGGGAATCCCTGTGGGTTGGCGGATGGGGACATCAGGGCTGGCTCCAGCTGGGCACACAGTTCATGGATAGTGGCACGGTCAAGTCTGTATCGAAGTATTATATGGCGTTCTTCCATTGTCGACAGGTCCACCAGCGGTCGGTACACGCGAGGATTCCTCCTTCTCATCGCAAGTCCCAGCGGACGGTGCCTAGGAAGGACAACATGGAGCACAGAGTCAGCCAAAACACAGGTACGTACAGACAGCTTGCACAGTTAAAGAATGGCAATGGGTTGAAAGGCGTGTATGTGTGGCAATGCAAGGCCTAGGCCTGTGTGTCGCAGTCAAAATTAAGCCATGTGGGCCCTTGAAATGGCGGCTGCCTGACCTGTGAAGTGGGACAATGGGATGTGAGGTCAATGCGCTGGCGGGGCACACCGTGGCGGTAGGCGGTCGCAGACCGCGGCGCAAAGCCGCATTGGTTAACATTGAAGCCTATGGGTTTCAGCAGCCAATAACGAAGTGCGCCGGCGGTCGCGGTACGCACCGCAGCGGGACGCACCGCCGCGGACGTGACCGCCATTTTCTATCTGCTTAATCACTCGAGACCTGATCATCCACAGGAGAGGACCTATACTGCAAGTGCTGCTGTGACCTCGGTCTGGAAGATACAATGGCTGCTGCGCCTGGGGAAAGGGCCCCTGCCTTCACGTCTGAAGAGTTGGACAAGCTCGTGGATGGGGTCCTCCCCCAGTATGCGCTACTCTACGGTCCTCCAGACCAACAAGTGAGTACACCGGGTGCTAATGGAATGGGCTATGCCTGTGTGGATTGGGGTGGATGTAAGTTGGTGGGGTGGGGGGCGAATGAGGAGTGCAACGCCCGACAGATGAGAGCATGTGCCATATGGCAAAGTGGGTGGGGGGGGGGCAATTACATCTAACATGCAGGTCATTGATGAGTTCCTCCTTTCCACCCTGTACATGTCTAATAGGTCAGCGCCCATCAGAAGATCGACATTTGGCGTGCCATCGCCAAGGAAGTCCGGACCTTGGGGGTCCACAACAGACGGGGCACCCACTGCCGCAAGAGGTGGGAGGACATCCGCCGCGGGACAAGGAAGACCGCAGAAACACTGCTGGGGATGGCCTCCCAACCTAGGAGGGGTGCCAGTCGCACCATGACCCCCCTGATGTCCCGGATCCTGGCGGTGGCCTACCCTGAATTGGATGGGCGCTTTAAGACATCACAGCAGACTCAAGGGGGTGAGTATCAGCACATTCTCCTATCTTTCTGCGCAGTGGAGGCGTCTGGGTGGGGGAGGAGGGCTGTGGGTGACATTAGGCCAGGGCGCTTTCTGTAGTGTAGTCCTCTCCCTTAGGCATGGCCCTGTGTCCCCGGCCCCCACCTCTGTAGGGTGACAAGTACAGCCATTGAAGGTCCAGCATCTCCCATGTGCGCGTTTGACGTCTCTTGGCCTGTTGTCCTAGTCAGTAGTACTGAGTAGTGTACCCCGAATGCGCGGCTTAGTGCATTAGGCACCTGTGTCTGTCCTCTCCGCCAACGGTGTTGACATTGCATGCACTCAACCTGGTCTTCTTTTTTCTCCCCCCACCCTTTCTCTTCATCTTCTTGTGCATGTGTGCATTAGCATCATCAGGCGGAGGAGATATGGCATCGGAGCACGAGGGAGCTGCAGGACACAAGGCCCCGGTGGGCCCAGGAACAGACACCGAGGGCACCAGTGATCCGGAGGGCGAGGGGAGCACCACGACGGGGACCGCTGGTGAGAGCAGCGAAAGCGACACGTCCTCGGATGGGAGCTCCCTAGGGGTGGCGGCAACATCCGTGCCCCCCGCCTCTACAGGTACAGCCGCCACCCAGCGCACCAGCCCGCCCTCCCAGCAGCCCCTCAGCCTTCGCTCCGTGCCGGTTCGCCCAGGAGGGCGCGCGTCTCCTTCGCCCCAGGCACCTCAGCCCCTGCCCCTGTTGCCCCTGCTGCCCTCAGTGCGGAGCTCATTGACCTGGTAAGGACGCTCATTGTTGGGCAGACGACCCTTTTGAATGCCATCCAGGGTGTGGAAAGGGAGGTGCAACAGAGCAATGCGTACCTGGAGGGCATTCATTCGGGTCAGGCTGCCCATCAACGAGCGTTCACTGCTCTGGCCTCAGCACTGACGGCAGCCATTGTCCCTGTTTCCAGCCTCCCTCTTCTGACTGCCTCCAGCCTGTCTCTGTCTCCTGTTCCTCAGCCTATCCCATCCACACCATCAGACCAGCCTGCACACACCTCAACACCCAAGAGCAGCTCATCCAAACACAAGCACCACAGATCCCGCAAACACTCACCCGAGCAACACCCAGATGCAGACATGCCAACAGCCACTGCCACCCCTGTGTCCCCCTCCTCCTCGTCTCCCTCCTCCCTCCCTGTGACGTCTACACTCACACCTGCATGCACCCCAACATCAGCCAGTGCTTCCATCACCACCTCACCCTCCAGTACAGTCCACACTCGTGCAGTCACCACCCCCACTGCCATGTACACGTCCCCTGTGTCCTCTCCCACTGTGTCTGTCACCCCCTCTTCCAAGACACACAAACGCAGGCAGCCACCCACCCAACAGCCATCCACCTCACGACAGCCTACAGCACCAGCACCTTCACCCAATGACAGCACACCTGACTCTCCTACAACCACCTCCTCTACCTCCACTTCCATCTCCACTCCTCCTACCCTTTACCTTGGCCCTAAAAAACTTTTCCTGGCTAACCTTAACCTCTTTCCCCCCGATGACCTCCCCCATCCATCTTCAAGGAGTCCCAAGAGCACCGCAGCCACCACCAGCCCAGCTTCGGGTGTCACTGTTGTGCCTGGGTTCTGGAGCCCACCCTTTGCCAGCAGTGACACATCGAGCTGCAGCAAGGACACGTCCAGCCCCCCCCCCGGCAAGAGGACCCGCCAAACCAAGGACCGCCGTGCGAGGACCGACAGGGCTGCCCCCAAGGAGCAATGTGCGGCCACTTCACCACCCACACCATCTGGGGGAGGCAAGGGCCCGAGAGCCCCATCAAAGGAGCGGAAGGGCAGCAGGAGCGCGGAGAAGGTGGACCCCACATGCCACATCCCAGCTGGGAAGGAGGACACTAAGGAGGCCAGGAGTCCGTCCCCGAAGGGTCCAGAAACGTCACGGTCCGAGGGCGACTGAGCAGGGAGTCCAGGCCAGGTCTGGCTCCCTTGACCTGCTGGATGAGCACCGCTGAACAGGGCCCGCGGTGGAGAAGAGCACCGCTGAACAGGGCCTGCGGTGCCGAAGAGCACCGCTGAACAGGGCCCGCGGTGCAGAAGAGCACCGCTGAACAGGGCCCGCGGTGGAGAAGAGCACCGCTGAACAGGGCCCGCGGTGCAGAAGAGCACCGCTGAACAGGGCCCGCGGTGCAGAAGAGCACCGCTGAACAGGGCCCGCGGTGGAGAAGAGCACCGCTGAACAGGGCCCGCGGTGGAGAAGAGCACCGCTGAACAGGGCCCGCGGTGGAGAAGAGCACCGCTGAACAGGGCCCCGCCGTCTCAAGCACCGCTCCGCTGGGCCCTTCTTCTCAAGCACCGCTCCGCTGGGCCCCGCCGTCTCAAGCACCGCTCCGCTGGGCCCTTCCTCTCAAGCACCGCTCCGCTGGGCCCTTCTTCTCAGGCACCGCTCCGCTGGGCCCTTCCTCTCAAGCACCGCTCCGCTGGGCCCCGCCGTCTCAAGCACCGCTCCGCTGGGCCCTTCCTCTCAAGCACCGCTCCGCTGGGCCCTTCTTCTCAAGCACCGCTCCGCTGGGCCCTTCCTCTCAAGCACCGCTCCGCTGGGCCCTTCTTCTCAGACACCGCTCCGCTGGGCCCTTCCTCTCAAGCACCGCTCCGCTGGGCCCCGCCGTCTCAAGCACCGCTCCGCTGGGCCCCGCCGTCTCAAGCACCGCTCCGCTGGGCCCTTCCTCTCAAGCACCGCTCCGCTGGGCCCTTCCTCTCAAGCACCGCTCCGCTGGGCCCTTCCTCTCAAGCACCGCTCCGCTGGGCCCTTCTTCTCAAGCACCGCTCCGCTGGGCCCTTCCTCTCAAGCACCGCTCCGCTGGGCCCTTCTTCTCAAGCACCGCTCCGCTGGGCCCTTCCTCTCAAGCACCGCTCCGCTGGGCACCGCCGTCGCAAGCACCGTTTATGGTTCACTGTGCCCACCATGCCTCCTCCTTGACCAGTGGAGACTGTCATCCACCTGATGGACTGTGGCTTTGCACTCCCCAGGATGGCCCAGTGGGCAGCCCACCCACTGTAGAGACATTGAGAGACTGTGGCTTTGCACTCCCCAGGATGGCCCAGTGGGCAGCCCACCCACTGTAGAGACATTGGGAGACTGTGGCTTTGCACTCCCCAGGATGGCCCAGTGGGCAGCCCACCCACTGTAGAGACATTAAGAGACTGTGGCTTTGCACTCCCCAGGATGGTCCAGTGGGCGATCCACCCACTGCAGAGACTTGAGAGACTGTGGCTTTGCACTCCCCAGGATGGTCCAGTGGGCATGGTGGCTCCTCGTGGATCTGGCGTCGTGGACTCATGTGGCTGTGGTGCCCCCCCCTTCCCTTCCCCCTGAGGTGCCTGTAGTTTTTACATCTGATGCCCCTGCAGTGTTCTCTCCAAAGGACTCAGGTCTCCTGTGTGGGCTTTGCCCTTGTTTCGCAAGACTTTGGCCCACGGACATGCTGAAATCGTAGGTTGTGCAGGACTTGGTACTTCAGTTATACACTGATGTGTGTGTAATTAGTTTTGTTGTGGATATCTTTCATGGTTGTACGCTAATTTTCTGGAGCTTTTTGGTACATAAATATTTATTCCAAATATGATTATGTCCTAGCATTTTTCAGGGGTGTTTGGGTGGTGTCACTGTGACTTGGTGCGCTGCATTGGTGAGTACGTAGTTGGGGGGGGGGGTCGCATATGTGTGTGGCCGTAACCTTTCGTCCTCCCCCTCCCGTGTGTCGTAGGTGCAGTACTCACCGTTGTCGTCTGCGCCGGACTTCGTACTCGTGGTAGATGAGAAGGTAGACGAGAGCAGGTAGGATGTTTAATTCGGGTTCCATGCTGTCCTCCTTCCTCCTGGAGTGCGTAGTGGTGAGCGTTTTCCCGTCCGTAGTCTGTTTCCGCCGTGTTTTTATCGGCGGTGCTCCCGCCCCGGAAAAGGTGGCGGATTGGTGAGTTGGAATAGTGTGGGCGGTACATTGTCTGCCGCCTGTCTGTTGGCGGTGACCGCTGCGCTGTTTGTTTGTACCGCCGTGGCGGTCGGAGTGTTAAGGTGGCTGTCTGTGTTGGCGGTTCCCGCCAGGGTCAGAATCCCATATTTTTTACCGCCAGCCTGTTGGCGGGTTGGCCGCCGCTTTAACACCGACCGCCAGGGTTAGAATCACCACCTATATGTTTTGGTACAAATACTTTACGCCTAGCACTCTGAAGTTAAGCCTACCTGCTAGTGCCAAGCTACCAAGAGGGTGATTCTCTTTTACCCTGACTAGAGTTAGTGTCCTTACTTGGACAGGGGGTGACCTGACTGCCAACCAAAGACCCCATTTCTAACAGACCCTGTGCTACGTTCATAGAGCTCTGTTTAATAGAGGTCCTACCCTGCTTAGGACATTAGTGTCCTTTCATATACCCTAGACACCTTGGGTCCTTAACAATTGCCCTGGCTCTCATTCCTAGAGTAAAGAATGCTAGTTGGGATGGAAGTTCTCTGGATTACTGTGGGGCCAGGTTATAGAATTCTCTACCTCTCAGCCTTCGCCTCACCAACCATGAACTTTACTATTGGAGAGCATTGAAAACTTGGCTATTCAAACCTGAATCCCTGGGCTTACTTTTCAGAGTTTCGTCCGCTGCACTGGGAGGCCTACGGGTAGCCATGCGCTATATAAATACAAATAACATAACATAACTGCCAAAAATCAAACAAGGTTTTACCACCATTTTAATTGTGGATCTGTTGACCAAAATGTCCCATTGCATTCCCATGAAAGGGATACCTAATTCTAAAGAGTTGTATACTGTTTTTCTACAGAACATTGTACACCTTCATGGCCTTCCAAATGTTATTGTTTCTGATCGGTGTGCCTAATTTGTCTCCAAATTCTGGCAATGGTTGGGTGACATCTTACAAATGAACATTCGATTGTCTTCTAGCCACCACCCACAGACAGATGGTCAAACAGAAAGGGTGAATCAATGTCTTCTACAATACCTACGTTGCCAGTTATTACATTCCTCCACTGAGTAGGACTTTTATGTATGGGCTGCTGAATTTGTTTTTAATAATGGAATGAACAATTCTTCACAATTCTCTCCTTTCTATTGTAACTATGGTTTTCATCCTCATCTTTTTCTCTTTCCTTTCTCTCTCACACCAATTATTCCTGCAGCATAGAAATTGGTGGATCACATACATGACATTCAGCAAACAGGACAGGACAATCTAGATAAATTTAAGGTTAACAAGAAATATACTGATCTACACCATTGACTTAGTCCTATTTATGCTATCGGGAATATGGTATGTTTATCAACTCAATACATTGCCTTGAAAGGTTCCTGTAAATTCAAGCCTTGTTTCATTAGTCCTTAAAAAATCATTAAAAAGGTCGACTCTGTAACTTTGAAACTGGATTTCCCTTCTACGCTACAGATTCATCCCGTGTTTCATGTCTCACTGCTGAAACCTGTCATGTCTGTTATTCAAAATCCAGCAAAAGTCTTGCCAGTGGTAGTGGATGGTGAACCTCAATTTGAGGTAGAGGCTATACTGGACTCCAGAAGGGTTTGACATATGCTACGGTATCTTGTGCATTGGAAAGGATATGATCCTAAAGACCATACTTGAGAACCTGCAGGTCATCTTCATCCCCCCATTTGCTTCAACTGTTCCATACACAGTTTCCTGATAAATCAAAACCGGTTTGGGGTTCTATTGGGGAAGTGTACTGTCTACCACAATCCATTCTCCGGATGAAGTAGGGGTAGAGCAGGCCATTTATAAACAGGCGTGGACAGACAGGAAGTTTCTTGGTGTTCTAGTTGTTTCCTGCCAGCAACTATCTGCGGTCTGTTTCACTTTCCTTTCTTCTGAGTTCACTGCACTTTGCTTTGGCATTCTCTGTGGCTCCATGTCAGGTTCCTCATTTGTTATGAATTTTTTGTTGGCTTCATTGCATTCCTCTGTTGGCTGCTCACACTATTCTGTCCTGGATAACCTAAAAAAACAAAAGAATTATCCCATCATATTATCAACGATCTGCAGATACCAAGCTGGGGTTAATGCATTCTGTGCGCTTACATGTTTTAAAAAACAAAACGATAATTAAACTATACTTAACTGAACTTGCATCATGTTTGTGGTTTTACGTATTATGAATTCTAGTCTCTGATGGCTTACCTAAAAGGGCAAAGATACCCTGAATGTGATGGTCTCAATGAATTGAAATAACTTACACATTATTTCCTTCTTTGTGCTCTTTTTAAGGCTCTTTATGTTTTGCTTTTGACTGACAACTAAAAGTGGAAGACATGTAGCAATGTATGTTGTCTTCTTTCTTTTAATTTCTTTCTTTTGTCTAAGTTTCTTGTCAGTATTTTAGGCTTTCCACCAAAAGATAAAATAAAACTTTAGGTATGCTTTACCATGGTATGTACATGCTCTAATCTCTCCTGTTGCTCCTACCATATACATGTACTTTTCTCTTTTCCCTTAGGTACACACAAACCACATTTTAGCTGCAATTTATCTTTTTCCACTGATACACAGAAGAGGGGAATTGTTCAGATACTCAATTATTTCTAAAACAGTATATATACATTAGAACATTCACCAAAAAAGGTGACATCACTGATTTCCTCTTTTTCTTTATTTCCAATTAGGAGGAGTCTTGAGTAGCCTGAGGTAGACACTAGCACCACTGCTCAGTCTCTGTGGGACAATTGTTTCTTTTGTCTTCCATTCCCCTCCTCCTTGGTTATCTTTGACTACTGATGGCCTACTTTGGCAGAGGGTGAAGGTGGGAGCCAGCATCATGTCCTCCTCTCGCAGAAAACAAGGTGAGATTCTGACAAATATATCTAGAAGGTGCTCAATTGCTGTCTGTAAATCACTTTAAATCTTTTTCATCTTTCCAAGGAAGAATGAGGCAAATTCCTTGAAGTTAAGCTGTAGAGAAGGCCCAAGTAGAGGATTTCATTGCCTGTTGCAATAGAGTTTGACAAGTTTAAACAGTTTTTAGGTTGATTTCTACATTCATCAAGTTCATTTCTAAAGAAGTTTGTTTTTAAACTTCGTATGCGTTTGCTCTAAATGCTTCTCAGGGATCGTATGTGCTTGAGGTGTTCAAGGGACAGAGAGAATATTCATGTTCACTCAGCTATTCTCAGATTGCATCTTTCTGCATTTAGGCTATCATTGTACCAAGGTTTGGAGTCTTTGGTTGATGTTCGTTTGACTTGTAAGGGAGCAATTGAGTCAAGTATATTTGCATGAAATTGTTGTAGTCATTAGTAAGCCCATGGACATCTGACGAATCCTCAAGGGGGGGTAAGAAGCTATTGCTGAGGGATGTCAGTTCATTCAGGTTTATGTTTGGTATGCTCGTTTCCAGTATCTGTTTTTTTTTGTATCCTTTTTTGAGCTTACGGATTCTTTGAAGAGCAAGGTGATGTGGTTGTGGTCTATCCAGTCATAAGGCACTTTATATTCAAGTTGAATGGAATTTGCATTAACAATTATTAAATCCTAGGTGACAACCATGTTCTGGGAAGGACTGTTACAGAATTGGATCAGATTAAGGTCTGCTAGGAAGGTTTTAAGGGTGCTCACTGCAGAGTCATTTGGGTTGTTCCAGTGGAGGTTGAAATCACCAAGGAAAATCTGGACTGCATTGTTGTCCAAGTTGGTCGAGATGATTTCAATAATTTGTTTGATGAATGAG
Source organism: Pleurodeles waltl (assembly GCF_031143425.1). Classification (NCBI taxonomy): domain Eukaryota; kingdom Metazoa; phylum Chordata; class Amphibia; order Caudata; family Salamandridae; genus Pleurodeles; species Pleurodeles waltl. The sequence continues at coordinate 785,805,229 of NC_090447.1, forward strand.
AGGTTATCTCCTGGAGGATGGTAGAACACATGGAGTTTGCATAGATGTCTCTTTACTCACAATATCGAAGCTTAGGTAGTCTAAAAAAATAAAGCAACATTTTGTGACTGTTTCACTGAGAGACAGTTGCAGTGTATAAAAGCGATACCACCACCTGGTCTGCTAGATCTATCTAACCTAATGATGTTGTAACTAGGTGGTACTAGTATGTCAAGGATTGGTGTGGAGGAATCATTAAACCATGTTTCATTCGAGATTAAGGGGTCAAGCTTGTATGCAAGGATGAGGTTGGCATTATCTGCAGTAAGTTTCACTGCAACTGAGTAGAAAACATTTCAAGTGAGGTATGGTGTCAACTGAGGTAGCCTGTGTGATAGGAATATGCTTAAAGTTGAAACTATTTACAGCTTTGGAACTGAGCCTAGGTTCTCTGTGTGAGTTTGTAGGAACTGTTTAGATTTGACCCAAGTTGTCTGGATTACCGTAGTGTAGAGAACTATATGAAGGAAGGAGGCAGTGAATGTCCTTATCGGGTAGTGGATCCTTTGGCCTAATGGGCCAGGATGAAGCATTAGGTAGGGTATACAATTCATGTGAGGAGACGCCTTTCAAGTGAGGAGATTAACCTTTATTGAAACAGCATGAAATATGTAGTCAATTAATGTCAGAGCAAATGCATTAAGTGCATCCCATGAATCAAAAGTCCCTGATCTAAATCTCAAAATGGAATTTGGAAGGGTGACAAAAAGGTGTCAGCCAGAACCCACAATGAGCTCCAAATATAGAGGTTAAAGCATAAAGCTTCAGAATCAAAATCTAAACTATCAATCAAAGCGGAACTTCCCATAAAGAAATGTTAATGAAACTGAGTAGTTTCTCAAAGCAGCATACAGTGAATGAATCTGGAGAGAGTCTCCTGCAGACAGTCTGGGCAAAAATGTTTCTTCAACCAACTCTAGCAACATGTACTATTATAACATAGCAATCTTTAGACTTTTGATACCTGTATCTTCTTCTTCTTCACGTGAGCCAATAAGCAAGCTGCATCTTCATGGGAACAGGACCATGTCTTTGTCGTCTTACTAAGAATACAATACTTCTCAAACAGCAACGTTTTGGTGAATTCATTTGATCAAAATGTATATACATGGGTAGAAGTTGTCACCATTAACTACTTGAAAACATCTTCAGTTCAGGGTTAGGTCTCTTTACATCATTCTATTAAATCACAAGCTACCTATTGATTTGTGAACTATACCATTGTGTGCTTTGAAACATTTTACAGAACTAAGCTAATATATTTTAATACATTATTATATTCTTGCAGTAATATATCTATGGGAAAGTCAAAACAACATTATTTTGTGCTAACTCATCTCCTGCACATGATGTATGCTTTGTCAAAAGTTTATCATTTCATATTCTTAACCCAGGTCAATTTACAAACTGCAAAATTAGCCTGCAAAATTAGCCTTTAAAGCCTATGTCATAAACATGTGCCTTCCTAGTGTGTTTACTTAAATTAAAAGACACTGCATTTGTCTAAGGCCTACATGTTAGTTCTTCACAGTTGTTCACAGTGTTGCATTATTTTCATTATTTAAAAACCCTATATCAATTCCATTCCCTGATGGTTTCTAACCACCCCAGGTTCTTCACAGATGATATCATCAAAGGTTACTCTCTTATTCAATTGAGTCTTTTCGCTTCCTTTTTAAATTCTCAGTTTCTTTCAGCTTTTTATACTTTCCATTTATGTGATCATCAGGTTCCGATTCTCTTTTAACCTGCCTGTTTCTTTCTCTGTTCTTTCTTTTCTCCAAAACAATTTTTATTGCTTTGCAAGCTCCTAATGAGGCCAGGAAACAAACTCCAAATATTAACATAGGTACTAGTATTGCATTGAGGATTCATCCTCTTGCTATTACAAACCAATTGCAAATTGCAGAAACTCCTTTGCCAAAACATAGCAAAATGCTAGTGATTTCTAATTATCCCAATTCAGGATCCAGGTCAATAATGCTTTTGATGTTTTCTAGAATTTTCATATTCTCATCTTGAATATAAGTACAGCAGCGCTGAGTTTTCAGCATCTGGCAGATTCTGCCTTTTTCTGTGAGAAAAATGTCTAACACTAAAAGAGTTTGCAAAACCATTGATCTAATTGCCACACATTCTGTCTTAACCACTACTGAAGCTCCAAAAGTACTAAAATTGCTAATGTGTGCATTACTAATACTACATGTGTGTCTGTGTATTGGTGTCATTGTTAAAGCATCTATACTATATAAATGATACATCTTTGGAGAAAGCAAAGGTAAATAGCAAATACTCTCCCAATCAGCAGGTAATAATCATATTGCCCACAAATAAATTATTATTGTCCTCACTCTTTTTCCAAACTATTTTTATAATGTCTTAATTTTTTTTTTGCTGTGTCTGATATTTAACATCATGATAAATGTATTCTCTAATGGTCTCATCAAACATGTCAAGTTGCTCTCCTAAGCCTTAACATTGTCGTTAGGAAGAAAAGGTCTAATATAATGTCAAGGTGTTCCCATCTCTTTTGCTTGTTGGCGTACGTTCATATTCTTTAGTAAAGATACTTTCGAAAGAATCATGTCAAAATTAGAATAATAGTATTCACAGTGTTGCTACCTATAAACTAAGCTGAGCAAAAAACTGCATCTACAGCAAAGGTATGTGATGGTATGTCACTTCCTCCATAGAAGATGAAGGTAAGTGAGCACACACATAACGTTCTTTAGTGTCAATAGTGTGAGTGTATTCTTGAACTAATCTAAAATAAGCATTAGTTGTATAATCATCTTTAATTTAATCTACAAATAAGGTTTTCAATTTACCCTCATTTATGCCACGTGAAGATGTTATATTATTAAATGAAACTACAGATTTTTCTTTGTCTGGTGTAAAATGTATTACTAATAATAATGACTTGGCTGCTAAAACTATTGCTAAATATTTAACTAACAGAATAATCTTGCATTTGGCTCTGGTTGAGAATATTTAAGTTTATCTAAAGTCAGATATTTTCAAAATAAAAAATATAACAGCAAAGGTTTAATGAGTTCATTTTTAAATTAGTTATTGCAAAAGCAGCTTGCCAACTATCTTGTTTCCTTTTGAGTTCAGTAAGGTCTTTAAGATTTATTTACAGCAATCTTTGTATAGTCAACCTTAACTATATTCAGTCTTCTTCTAAAATGTTATCCCTACTCTTCTACTGCAGCCACCAGCTTAGAGAAATAATCTTAATTCCTTTGGTTTAACAACTCAGGTTTTGTTTCAGTCTATGAGCCTGATTTAGAGTTCTGCGGATGGGGTTACTCTGTCACAAACGTGACAAATACCCCGCCCTCTGTATTATGATCCCAATATATCCTATGGGAATCATAATACAGGTGATGGGATCGCCATCACACTTGTAACGGAGTAACCCCATTCATCAAACTCTTAATCAGACCCCATAACTTTTCATTTTCAGTCAACCTTTTGTTTCTTTCAGAAATCTTTTCAGAAGCTTTTCCAATTACAGACTCAATATGACATAAAGGTGGTTCAGGCAGCTCTTTACTCAAATCAAGCAAATCTGGTATTGGAACATTCAGCACTTGGTTCATGTAGTGTGTCCATTCAGGTGTGAAATACCTCTGACAACGTGCTCTTGCTCTTTTTGATGTCCTGCGCATTTATTGGCCTTCTCCTTCTGTGCCACTTGACTCAGTCTCTTCAGACATTGTTGGTGTTGCAACTTCTCCTGGATCCTCGTGTTGCTATGGTGCTCTTACAACTATCACTTCAGGTTGAGCTCTTATTTTGCTCCCCTCTTCATTTAAAGATTAAGTGCCACTCTGTGAGATATCAGGAAACTGGATTGTTTCACCAGTTTGCATCATTTTCTTCTCTTTGATGCTGTGCCTCTTCCTGTACTGCTCCTTGTCCTTGTACAATTTACGTGGTATATTCACCAGTGCTCTTGGGTCTGGTTCAAAGGACACTATTTCTTTATACAGATCTCTGCTTCCCTGGGTATGTTAATCAGGCACCCATTTTGGCACACCTTCACATTTAACAGCATTGTTCGTGATTAAGATCACCTAGTAGAGACCTTTCTTCCTCAGCTCCAGATAGGACTTTCTTACATGTTTCATAATAAGCACCCAGCCCCCAGGGCTAATGTCATGGCACTGATCCAGATGCTGATTTGCAGTGGTAGCTTTAACCTGTTGAGAAACAGAATGCACCACATCAGCCAATATTTTGCAACAATTGTGTATCATGTCATCTGTACTGTTTATTCACAGCTACAGCAGGCAATCTCATAGCTTGCTTGATCAAGAGTTCATGTGACAATAATCCTGTTTTCCTGTCAGGTGTACTTTGAAGGCTCGCCAACACAAAGGGTAAAGCATCAGGCTATTTCAGTGAAGTGGATGCACAGACCTTCACTAACCTTGACTTTATGGTTACATTAAGCTGCTCAACAATTCCAAGAGCCTCTGGGTGATCAGTATAGTGTAGCTTCTGCGCCACTCTTAATGCTGTACACAACATTCTAGGGACCTCATTATTGAAATGAGCTCCACAATCTGACTTCCGAGAAACGTTCCTGGAAATCAACTCCGTCAACAGCATCTTTGCTACAATGTGTTGGGTAGGGTTCTAGATAAAATGCACACTATAACCAGGACATATCTCAACCCACTACACACAGGCATCTTGATAAAATCCATCTTCATCCTCACTCAGGGTAACTGGTGTTCTCTCCCCTGCATTCATCTGTTGGCATGTTACTGAATGGTGACACAATTCTCCTGCAAGCATCCTGATTCTGGGATTAAACCAGTATTGTCTAAACAACCTTACCATTGCATCCCTTCCTAGGTGTGTGGGTCCATGGAAATGTCATGTCATGGAGACAATAAGCTGTCTGGCAATATGGTTCTTCCATCTGCTGAAATCCAAATATCATTAGCATCCTATCCACATCCTGGTCTGAACGAACTTTTCTGCCCTGCTTCTGAAACCTTTTCCTGCAATCATTTAAGTTCTTTCCATGTATCAGCCATAGCCATCAACATTAGAAAGATAGTGTCCTCTTCAGATTCATCTTTAAATGTCCCATTAAATGTGCAGGCAACAAGTGGACAATAACTTGCAACTTCCTCAGCATACTGGTTGCCGACTGTAACATGTTCATTTCCACTTCTGTGAGCTGTTCATTTAATAACCCCAAATTTATTTGGAAGCTCTAAAGTTTTTATCAGTTTCTTTACATAATTGCCATTTCTTATGGGTGTCCCTGATGATGTCATGAAACCCCTTTGCGACCATGACTGTCCAAATCATGGACCAGACCAAATCCATTCTGACTATCTGTAAGTATAGTCACTCATTTGGGCTGTTAGACTGCAAGCTCTGGATCTGTAAGTATAGTCACTCTCATGTGGGCTGTTAGACTGCAAGCTCTGGTAAGGCAATAAGTTCTACAACTTGTGCTGAGGTTACACCTCGCAGCCAAGAAGCTTGAACAATTTCCGAATTGTTCAGACAAAATAAGCTGCTCTCAAGACACCTGCATTGGTCCAAGATTATATAACCTATCTCTGTCAATGGTTCATTTTTTATGTTCGGCCTTGGCTTGGTGCATAAGTCTGTGACATCTAGACAATTATGTTAAAAATCATTATGTAATCATTTGAGGCAAAGGCAGTAGTGTACTGGGATTCAAAACCTGCCACCTCTTTTATGCTATGAATGCCATAGAAGATGTCTTGATTGATGTAATATGTTGCGTAATTAGCAGTGCAGTGCATAGTGAGGATGCAAGTTATAGTTGCCTTAGAACATGAGTTATAGTTATTTGAGATAACTAAAACTAAAACTGCTGAATTTCTACGGTTTGCGTGTGTAAAATCTGAACCGAAATATAACGTCCCTGTAACCTTTTGTTTTTTTACCAAATTTCTCAGGTTTTTTAAATTCTATTTCCTAACAATACATCCCTGTAACCTTTGGTTTTTCAGTGAAATTCCAGAATTTCTAAATGCTATTTACTAACTATAAATTCCCTGTAATCTTTGTTTTTTCTGTTACCATTTTTTTTTGTTTTACATAAAGTAATATTTAATTACTGTACATTAATTAATTGACAACCAGACATGGCCTCCAGCTGTGCATGGCAGGGGATTGTCTGGAGGTCATGGCCTGGGGCCTGGCCCTATAGCCAACCTCCCACATGCATCTAACCCATGCTGAGCATGACCTTTGGCAGTGTGAAGTGGGGGGTTGGTTATGAGGCCTAACCTTTGGCCAGGTCCTGTGGCCAACCCCCCAAAGGCAGCCAACCGCACCCAGCCTTTGGGCACAAAAGCCCCGCAGCCCCCTCCATAAGCTTTGTAAGATTATAGGAACCCTATCTCTCAGGACCACTAATTAAAATTAAGGGGAGGGGGCATGTGGCTCCCTCCTCTGGGCCGAATTTGGCCCCAGTGACCCCATTCCCGATGGCCTGGCACACTTTTTAGGGGGTGGGGATATGTGGTCCCTCTCCCAGGTACTTTTCACCTCAGAACCTTTTCCGCTGGGGCCAGGTGTATTTTGTAGTGAGAGGGGGCATAGGGCCCCCAGTATGGATTTTGTACAAACAAGAATACATTTATTTCTCTTTATGAGAAAACCTAAATTAAGACAATTGTTCTCCATTCAAGTTCAAACTAATAGTAACATAACTCAGAGGCCCTCTCTTAGCAATCAATACACTGGTGTCATTGAAACATTACATACTTTGTACATGTTGGCTGGAACCAGTAATGGTAATGAAGATCCTCTGATGAAGTTAGCAGATTGTGGAATTGATGTGGGTGTTGATCATGCTAGTCATTTTAAACCCAAATCTATCTTTATGCCCTATTTATAATGTGATGCACTTAAAATCTTTATAAAAGGAGCATTGAATGAGCTAAAAAAAGCAAAAAAAAGCTGAGATGCAAAGAATATAACAGGGCCTATCAAAACCTTACTCCTGGTCCACATACTGCTTTAACTAAACTAAAAGCTGACCCCACTTTTGTAATTACAGAATCAGATAAGGTGGGCAATGTAGTTGTGTGGGCTAATGACAAGTATTTATCAGCGGGCCTGAAACAGCTCAGGAATCCAGTGTGTTATGAACCATCAGATTTTCAGACAATGAGGTGTGCAAATAGGAGATATGGAGAAAAGTTTTTAGAGTGGAGGGAGCATGGTATATTGGAATGTAAGGAACATTTTTTTCTAAAATGTGACCATCCCAAAACTACAGTCATGCACCTCCTACCCATAAATTCTCCTGGCAGACCTATAATTGTGCCATTGGTTCCTTAACTGAGAAAACTTTCAGGTGTATCGATACCTACCTCAGACTTATTGTCACCACTCTACCTGCATGTTTAAAAGACACTACCCATTTCCTCACTATCATTGATGGGACCGATAGGAAGAAAGACGTTTTAATGATTACACTTGACGTGTCCAGTATGTACACCAGTATACAATATGAGTTGGGCATTAAAGCTATTAGACATTTCTTCAGGGCCAGATCTTTGTCACTTCTTTTACACCCAGAAATGCTCATTGACATGATTTATTTGTGCCTGCCTAATAACTACTTTATTTTTGACAACATATTATATCAACAAGCACAGAGGACTGCGATGGGCACTTGTTTTGCCTCCAGCTCCACAAATCTTTTCATGTGCTTGTGGGAGGAGCATGAATTGTAAGGCCTGTGCTCAAAGCAAAAACTGAAACAAATTATGGATTTCAACTGGAAACAAATACCACCATATCAACAAGATGTATACATGTGATATAGAATACTGCATCTACTGTCTGATTTCATCATGTGATAAATATATGTGGGCAGTACCATACACAAGGCCAAAAATAGGATGTTGGAACACATGAGAGCAATCAAACACAGCAATTGACAGCACCCTGTAGCTAGACATTTTGTGGAACATCATGATTGTGATGCTAAACTTATAAGGATTGTGGTGATGGATGTCATAAAATTAGACATTAGAGGCATGGATAGGGAACACAATCTTCATACCCTGGATTCAAGATACATTATTGAGTTTGAAAGCCTTATTTCAAGGGGCCTCAATTCTAGTGAAGAACTATGAGTACAGTTAAATTAATTTTAGAGATTTACCATGTTATTCTTTAGTTTACATTTTCATGTTGGTTTTTAATGCTTCTGCGTAAAGAATATGAAATAATTGCTCATCCTTACAGGTTGAAGATTTAATGTTAGTTTATGCTTTTATTTTATTTTCTGGTATCATCCCTCCTAGAGCCACCAGGAAATATAGTTGAATTTCTTCATTGAGAAAGTTCAGCACAAGTTGAGGGTTGCCCATATCAGAATTTATAATGTTTTCAATTTTCATTATATGTGGTGAGGTTGGTGCATAAAATATGGATTACATTGAGTGTCTCATATGGGAATTCAGAATATAATTTTACAATGTACATGTTTGGGGCATGGGATAAGATTATACTTTGGTTGCTCAACATTCTATAGTGATATAGTATTTCATTTGGAGTGGGCCATTTCCATTGATTGCCGACACACCTATGCCCACATGGGCATTATTTTCTGACATACCATGTTGGATAAGTATTTGTAGGGATACCTTTTGGTGTACAACAACACAAGTTAGTGACATATCGAACTACAACATAGGTTGCTGTTATATCTATGCCCACATGGACTGTATTTTGCCACGATACGCCAGGGTTGATAAGTATTTTGTGGTTTTGCATTAATTAGAAGAAGAATTATTATGATCTAGCAGCGTGCCATTTATGGAAAAACTATTTTTAACAGATGGCAATTCACTCAATTTTGTATTGTAATAGCAACCATTTTTCCTATACCGCTGTAATTATTGGTTTTCAAAAAATGTGTTTTATCATCCGATGATAAAGAGAAAACACAGGGAAATATTGCCCTTTTCCAGTTTAATGTAACATATTTACATATTCACATCCTTCATTAATAAGCCCTTTATCAATACCCTATTTACTTATTATGTACTATGACTTCATTGCTGTTACAGTATTTAAAGACGGCGACACGAAACAGTAGAAAAGAATACCTGTAATGTTGACATTAGTCTATCTTTGATGTTTATGTCCACTCACTTTAAAAATGTTTGATTTTGCATTGACTGTTAACCGTGAACAAGGCTACAGACGAAACGCATTGGCAAAGCCTGCTTTTTGAAGCATATTTTGCACCAGACACCTTTGAGTCTGTGTTTTCTCTTCCTATCGTGAAGGGATATTCACTTAAAAAAACAAAGGTTACAGAGTGGTCATAATTCTAGGTAGAGATAAACTTTGAGTTTTAGTGCAGTAATTAATAAAATTGTTTTCTTATCTTGCAGAATGGAGGAGTGTATAATTAGGAAGCTGCTAAGGAGCTATCATATATGATTCCGATTTGGGTCTCTTTTAACTAATTAGGATGCTTAAGGATTCTAAGTCCTTCATACAAATGCAGGTTTTGCCCACTTGAGCTTTATTTATGCTACCATTTTAGGATGTAGTTATCTATCCTAGTTGTGGTGTAGGTCGGACATGCAGATATGTGCCTGAGATTGTTTGAGTTGAAAAAATGTTATGATGCAGTTCTTTGCTTGTTCCAGGAATTTCAGTAACCCATTAATACTGGTATGTATTTTTTTGTGCAATTATTTTTGGGTGCACTCATAACATCTGAGACTGATGAATTATTAGGCATTTATGTAACATTGCTCTTTTCTAGTTTATCAACGTTGTATATTAATGTTTGTTTAATTTGTTGGAGAATATGGGGGAGAAAAGAAAAAGAAACACATTTTGCGCACAAGTAAATGAGATAGTGTAGTGCACATAGGTGATTGGTGTAGTTGATCACATGGTTATGTTAAAGGTCGAGGCAAGATAGTGCCTCGTTAGTTGCTGTCAAAATGCGTTCTGTCACTACCAATAAATTTTGGTTTCACCGCATTCCCTGAGTGCTGTCCTTTTTCGTAAGCATGAAGAGAAGAGTGTTGTGTGTGTATATATATATATATATATATATATATATATATATAATTTTATATAAATATATATATATATTCATATATGCACGTAGACACAGAGATAGATAGATAGCTAGATAGATAGATAGATGTATATACAGATATATAATGCATATGTTTTCAATATATATGTATATATATACACACACATACATACATCTATCTAGCTATCTATTTACCTATCTATCTCCCTATGTTTTGAGGATTCTTATAACTTTGCACCCATTTGATGAATGCTTACAACAGTTTGCAAACCTGTTGTCCCCATTTGTTTGTTGGAGTACTGAAAGTTTCAAAGGATAAAGGGGGTCCCAAAAAAGGCTTGAAACCCAATGCATTTTACATAGGCTTTTGTATTTTGCAAAGCGCAAAAAAATCCAGTTAGATTTTGCTGGATTGTGGCAGCATTAGATCTTTAGCTGTGCAGATAATTCTTTTGGTCATTGCAGGTAAGCAGAGTAAGTGCTACTTAAGTTATAAGGCTTTTCATCTTAGTGATATCTTGTAGCACAATGCTACTAAAATTAGGAAGGCCAAAAAAATATATTAAACTGCATATGTAAAGTTTCAGATTTACTACATAAAAATTGATAGACCCATTTGTGACCTCATGCTAATGGAAACCTATAAACAAATAGATAACAAATATAATACATCCTAATCTACACAGGTTTTCCTTGCATACTCTCTGGCTCACAAAACTGTGTCCATCAAGCCTAACAAAAAACATTTTACTTATGTACTCCTGTGCAACAAAATGGAAATGTGACCTAGCAGTGAGCTACACAAACTACTAGATGGAGGATGTTAATTGGTCATTGAGGAAAAAAATCATACAAATTTTATAACAAGAATAGGTTGGCTTTCATTCAGTTTTGGCTTCATATTTAGCACAATCCTACTAAAAGTAGCAAGGAAGCCCAAAAAATAAACTAGACTGCATATATAAAGTTTCAGAATTACTAAATGAACACACTTAAAGACACATTTTTGTCACATGACTATGCAAACCAGTAAGTAATACATAACAAATTCAATAGATAAAAAGAAAGAAATCAAATTAAATATGTGAGAAAGACATCCTTTTTAAGCTGATTACCTTCATTTTTGAATGATACTAGTGGACCCTGACTCTGAATGTGCCCTGGGATCTGCTAACCAGGCACATGGTCAGTGCTCTGTGTAAAAGGTATATGTAACTGTTATAATTACAATTGGTGCAGACAACCTAGCAGACCTGTAAGTCCCTAGTATGTTGTACGGAATGTAGGTTTAAAGACCTCAGTTAATGTGATTCACTTAAGTGTGCACTGCCGTGGTGTCTGCTGTCATTTTAAGCCAGACCTCCCCGCAGACTGTTTTTAAACTAAAACTGCGCCCAAATCAGACTTTGGAATTAAAAGAACCTCCAAAGTCTATAACTACCTTTTATTAAAAATAAATCACCCCTAAGGTCAGTCCTAGGTGCCCCAAGGATAGGATAGCTAGGGGCATATTTATGAGCCTCTAGCATCACCAGAGCATCACGTTTCATGACGCTCTGGTGGTGCTACGCCCTGTGCTGTATTTACATGGCTTAATGCCACCTTGAAAATATGACCCCTTCACATGCAGCCCTTCACGTGGAAGGGGCATGCAATGGGTGTTGCTGTGGGTGTGCCACAGCAACAACCATTGCATTTTGACGCTGCCTCAGATTTACGAGTTTTAGTAAAGCTGAGGCAGCATAAAAATCTAATGCCACCCTAGGGGTGGCATTAGCAAGACACAACGAGGAGGAATACTTTTATTCTTCCTCAATTTTTGCTTTTTCTATGTGCATTCTGCAGAACACACAGAGTGCCAAATCACCATCAGTGATTGTTTATGTGCTGGAAAGGACACCTTAGCGCACATAAACAATCACACCCCTCAATACATACATCCTTGCACAATGGTGCAAAGATGCCTGTGTTGGCACTGGCAGCCCAATTTAGCGCCAATTAAATATGGTGCATCCCTCAGTATTATAAATGACGGAGCGCAGCGCTGTCAATTTTGGCTCAGCGTTGGGCTGCGTCATTTTCCTGTAAATATGGGCCCTGGTTACAGAAACCAGGAACATTTTAAAATATATTTTACATGCCCTGGTGAGGGAAAAACTGCCAATTTTCGTTTTCCCCATTGTAGTGCTGCTAGCTCCATAGGCTAATACTGGAATGTTTTATTAAACTTAAATAAAGTCTAACTTTTGACAGGAATGACCTAGAATAGCCATTCAAAGTATCAAAACATTGCCAAGCTCTGAAATATTATAACTATAGCAGGAAACTAGTTTTAGAACTTACTTTTCAGAGGTGACCTAAATCAGCCCTGTAGCTGCCTCTTCAGATTGGCCAGCCTTTGATAGGCTGAGCCAAGGTGCTCTGATAAGGTGTGAAGTGGCCTGGGCTGAGACAAAGAGACCATCCGGTAGGGAGTTCTGTGACTGCAGATTCCAGGACAGGAAGGGGGCTCGGTAGACAAATTGGTCTTCAAGGGGAGAAGGACAGATAGTACAGGAACCAGGCCCACTCCCACTTTCTGCAACCCCAGCCAGATGGGAGCCCATGTAACTGAAGTAGGAGAGGCGCTGGAAGGGTAGTGTATGGAAAAGCTAGCCATACCTCTAGGTTGTGTTAGCCAGACCTGAACTTGCAGGAGATATTTTCTCCATTTTTGATTTGGATTGGGATGTGCATTCTGGGACAAAAATGTACCACATTTCTAAGGAAGTGGTCATCACAGAGGGTGGCAACTTTAACTCCATTAGTCAGTGGTGTACCCCTTGCCAGCCCAGAAAATTACAATAAGTATGGGAGAGCAGCACAGCACCGGAGTCCCCTGCTTGATGAAATCTGTAGGGTTGGGTGATAAACTCTGCTTGGCCAGCATAGTTTGCAGAGGTTTGCCACTCCGCCCCCTGCTTGGAGCACAAAGTTTGGCAAAAACTTCACCATCCGCTGCTTACTGGAGTTAACCGGCACCTACCCAAAAGCAGCACAGGTTTAGGCATTTTGTGTTGTTTTAAGATGGCCACCACTTGGGACGTGAAGGCACAGAGCATGCTGATAAATTCTAGTTCTGCCCCCCCTGAGATCCTGAGAAAAGTACTTTTGCGCCATGTACTGCCGTACCCACGAGGAGGTGGACAACACTATGCAAATTTTTCCCAGAGAGTTTTCTGCAGCTAAGCGCAGCCCACAGTTCATATGGATTGTGTAGGCTTCCACCTTCTCCTCCCTTGATGTACATCTTTACTACAGCTCCCTTAAGGTTTTTAATTTTTGCATTTCTGTTTTGCTTGTATATATTTAATTATTCATTTTCCCCAGGCTAAGCAGCACTCTGTTGCAGTTCAACGTGACAAACAGTCTTCAAAGACGTGTTTTTTTAATTTCAAATCACTGTCCTGGCACTCTGAACAGCAAGTAGCAAGTGCACTGCAGACGCAGGAGCCCTTCAAACAAGGTGTTTGCACCCATAATTTGTCTGGAGATTGATGTTTTAAAATTTTCTGTGTTGCAAAGCTGTCACACTAAAATGTTACTGTGCATTAGCGACAGTGCTTTGAAGCACACAGTGTAGTGTAGCGGTGTGGTGAAGCATCAAGAGTACTGATTTAAATGAACAAAATTGGGATTGTATCCCTTCTGTAGCTGCCTGCTTATTCATTGGTGCCCTGGGAATGGTAGACCACTGGCTAATCACTGTGCTTGGTTTTCATTGTAAAGTTATGCAAAGCATGCAGAAGATGCACTTCCTCTGTGTTTTTCCTTGGAAAGTTGTAACAGTAGCTTGCAGTAGCTATGTGTATAGTGCACCAGCACTGAATTCTATTAGATTTGCAGAGTTTCTGAGAGGTCTGTTCACTCAGGATAATCCTGTCATGTCTGTAAATCACCCTCAGACAAGATATAACCACAAAAGGGTGAAGCTGCATGCCACCGAAAATAAAGCCTCATGAAAAGGAGGTGGGGCAACAGGAGACCTATGGTATTGATATTTAGTAGGAGTAGGTAGAACTATGTGGAATATCGCAGAGTTCTTAAGTAACGCCACAGAATTCAATGGAGTGCAACTCTGCAAACTCTTCCCAACCTAGAAATCTGAAGAAGGATTGCCCTGACAGACTCCTGGTTTGCACCAAGAAAGGGCTGCATTCAGAAGAACTACACTTGTTGCACACTTTGGGCTTCACAAAAGAGAGCATGCCTTGCTTCCAAGACTAAGGAATGGACTCCCTGAAAGCAACAGGTAGGAAAGAGCTTCCACACATCACCTGCATGGTTATCTCAAAGACCCAAAGAAGACCTTCTGGAAGGAGATCCAGAAGTCTGAGAACTTTTGGAAAACCTTTGAAAAAAAGCACCATAGGGTGATCGGCCTCGATGATAAGATTCAAGCAGGTGTCGTTGAACCTCAACTTGGCCTGACTTCCAGATTTGCCCTACTGAAAGCTCCAGAGCTCTTTCATGGTGAAGACAAGGACCTCCAAGACTCACCGAGGCATTGCACTGAAGCAAGCCACCATTATCAAACTGAAACCCAGATTGCCAAGGATGACCGCTCAACATCGAGAGAAAAGGAACCAAAAAAGTGAGAAGGTAAAAAATTGACCGACTCAAACCACTTGATGTATCTGAACCAAGCTCCATTGCTGTTGGCCTGAAACTTTTATTTGGTCCTAGTCGACCTCCACCAGATAGCTTTGGTTGGCTCTTTATATGTTGGCACTAAAATGTACATTTAGTTTTTAAAAATTCATATCTCTGGTTCCCTACATTGAATCTTTGTCATTTTGGTGTAATTTTTAAGATACAAATATTCTCTCAGTCAGTCAGTCAGTCAGTCACAAAACTTTATTCGGCAAATGCCATAAAAGTACAGACAAAAACACAAATACCACACAATAATTACGTTACAGTAAATAGATAGAAGAATAAAATAGTACCATATCTAAAACATTACGTAAACATCCGGTCTAAAATCCCATAAAATAAACAAATAAAACTCATAACATAAGAAAAATCACAATAACAGAATACAAAAATTAACTTACAATATTAAACTCTACATACATATACATTTAAAATGAAATGAGCCTTTTCCTAATGCTTAAAGAAGCTGTAACAAAATCTAATACAAAATGACAAATTTGCCTATCTGGCAATCTCTGAAAATATATTAAAGCTTCCTTGTAATGGATGGGTCTAACAGAACGTAAAGTGGGTAAAATGCAAACCCCTCTAGGAGCAGCATAAAAAGGGCAAAAGAGAAAAAAGTGCAAAGTACTCTGGGTTGATCTAGAATCACAGGGACAAAGAGGTAAATCCCTTTTCCAAAAACATGGTTCAGGAAACGCTACTTTAAAATGAATTAAATTAAGTCTAAAAAGTGTTAAAAAAGAAAGTATCTTAAAACTGGAAAACCAGGTCAGATAAGGTTCAAGGCATGGGGCTGTCACAACCTGAGAATAGGAATCAAAGGATTTTAATTTCAGAGAACTGTAAAATCTCAGGTCTGATATGTACTCGGAGTAAGTAGCCTTCAGAACGGACCTAGAATTTATAGTTAATAGGTGAGGTTCATCAAACATATATCTAAGACCTAAATTCTCAAAAGAGTTTCGTAGAAACATAAGCCAGGGGATCCTATTTGAATTTTCCAATTGTAAGCATTCAGAAATACAATCTTGGACCAATTTTGCCATTGGGTTTAGCCAACATCTAATCCAAAGCAATAATGGCGCCAAAAAAACCCTATCCTCCAAAAAACACTGACCAAGTTCTTCGTGGCAGATGATATTTGCAGTACATTTTGGAACCAACAGTAATCTTCGCAAAAATTTATTTTCGACCCTCTGGAGAGATGGTACCTTTACACAGCCCCAAACGCCTGCTCCGTAGAGCACAGCTGCGGTACACTTAGAATTATACAGAGTTTTCATCTGTGCAGGGGGTCTATGGCCTAATTTATTAGAGAAGCGAAAGATCGCTTCGGTGTTCCTTATCAGCTGTTGGAGCTTAAAATTAATATGAGTCTTCCAGGACAGAGAGGAACTCAAATACATGCCTAGGTAACAAAAATCTTTGACCTTAATAAGAGAATGCCCTCCCATAGTAAATTGTTTGGATTTTGTGTTACGTGGGCCACAGGTCATGACAAAAGTCTTGGGGTAATTGACCTTCAAATCGAGGCTCGACATAAACTCATAAAATATGTCCAATAAGCCCTGTAAGCCATTTGCAGTACGAGCAATTAAAACTGCATCATCCGCATATAATAAAACTGGAAGTAATCTTTGGCCCATCTTCGGTACATCCTTTGCTTGTTTAACCAAAAAATCATAGAGCCCATTTATATAAATCAAGAAAAGAAAAGGGGCTAAAATACATCCTTGCCTTACGCCCCTGGTTGACGGAATAGGAGGGGTTCTCTGCCCAAATGAGCCGACCTGAACAGAAACCGTTAGGTCTGTATGTAGACGTTTAATAAGCTCCAATAGAGCCGGGTCACACCCTAGAACTTCTAGGATTTGCCATAACTTTGATCTGTTAACCAAATCAAAGGCACTGGTTAGATCGATAAAAGCCATATGGATGGACTCTTTCTTAACAGACACATATTTATTAAGTATCAATTGTAAGTTTAAAACTTGCTCAACTGTGCCCACACCGGGTCTAAAACCAAATTGGATGGGAGATAAAATCTGGGCATCTGTTACCCAATCTTCTAAACGGGACAAGATCACACTACCTAAAATCTTTGCCGTTGAATCAATAAGGGAGATTGGTCTGTAACAAGAGGGGTCTTGTCTATTACCTTTTTTAAAGATGGGAACAATAATAGCCGATTTCCATGAAGAGGGCACATTACTAGTTACCACGTTGTTCAACACATTTGTAACCAAAGGGCCCCAGAGCTCAATTTCTGATTTAAAAAGGTCGACAGGAACCCCATCGGGTCCAGGGGCCTTTCCCTGCCTTGATCTATCAATGGCACCTTTGACCTCATGGAGATCAAAAATAATATTTAGGGCCTTAAAGTTAAAATCTGGAGTAAAATGTGTAGCAGGAGTAACTGCCACATGCGAATTCTCATAGGTTTCAGAGCAGAAAACTTTCCTAAAATGATTTATCCAGACATCCTCAGTAATAAAACATTCATTGGCCAAAGAGTTCTTATCAGAAAAGTAAGGGTGATTTATCACTTTCCAGAATTTGGAAGTGTCCTTAAATTCAGATGCGGCCAAAAGATCGCTCCAAGCCCTGGACCTAATTTCGGATTTCCGTTTATCAAGGGCAACCTTATAGTCAGTCCTCGCTAATTTTACTAATTGACGTGCGGGAGGAACTGCTTTAAGAGCTTCTTTAAGTTTTTTATGGGCTAAAGAACACGCAGAATCAAACCATCTATGGACCACCGGCCCCTTCCTGGGCCTGTCCATCACCAGGGCGCGTGAAATATCACTACTTAAGGATTCGAATTCTCGCACAATACAGTCAGAGTCTAATTGCTGAGACAAACACGTATAAATCGTATCAGACCTACTTCTTACAATTTCTTGGTTAAACTTTTTAGGGTCAATTTTATCCCATTTTAAACGAATGCCACTATTTAAATTATAAACTGTAGCAGCACACAAATTTTTGTTCAAGGGTGCCTGATTTACTTTTAGGTCCAGTGTAATACTAAGAGGGTTGTGATCACTTGCACAATGAGGCGTAATCTTAAAATTTCTAATTAGATAAAAATCAGAAGAGCTGATAAGTATAAAATCAATGGTACTCCCCTTCAAATTCCCGGTGTAAGTGGGCGTATTACGGGCATCAGGGGCCAATTTCTCTGTAACGTGAACCAGATCAAATTTACAAATAAAAGAATTTAAGGCACACAAGTCCGTGTGTTCTTTACAGCATAACGGAATATTAAAATCACCCACCCAGAAAATAGTTAAATCTCTAAACTGTAAAGCATGTGAGGAATCTATAAAATCCATTACCTCTTCCAGATGGGTCATAAGGAAGCCCCGAGGGATATTATTATAAAAGTTTAAAATTAGAATATCCTTTTGCCCGCTTATAGAGACGAGAACAACCATAAAATAAGGGGAAGACCAAATTAGGGACACATTTAAAAGCGGAAGATTTACAGAAACAAGTACTAAAAGGCCACCACTAGCTCTCCCCATGTGAGAACTCCGTGCCGGCTGGCAAAAAGAAGTAAAGCCATTCAAGAAAAACATATCTTTAGACCAAGTTTCCTGTAGACAAATTATATCATAAGAAGAAATGAAACTCTTCCAGTCCGAATTGTTAGTTTTAGATCGCAACCCTGCTACATTCCAACTGAGCAGGGTTAGTGGTCTAAATGCAGAACATAATGATGAGACTTTGGTATTTAGATGAGTTTGTAAATCTGTAGTACACATTCCTGTGCCCCTGATACGCTTGGTTTGGACGGTCCCAACCATTCGTCTCTCTAAATTAGAAGAACAGTGGTGGGTCACCGATAGTCAATCATTCTCATCAAAATGACTAAGGGTCGAGAATCTATTGCTAGTTGGAACGTTGGCCTGTAAGAGAGACCTATCTGGCTCTTGGCTGTGCATGCTTAAATTAGTAATAGGACGATTTGGTAAAAGCACAGGGTCATAAAAATGGTGCAGGGAATGGATTTGAATCTTGTTATTTAACATATTACAATAGGTCGATTTAGTCAAAAAATAATCTACTGACTGAGGATTGGCAAAGTTTAAAACAACATAATCGCCCTCCTTCAATTCCTTTGAGAAGCCAACCCTCTTCACCCTTCGGGCCATAAGAATCTTATCATTACGGAAGCCTGAAGAATTTGGTTTAAATTTAGAATTCAACCAATGGCCGGCTTTCCTAATTAAAGAGTGGGTATCTTCTAGTTTGCGGCACTCCAAAGGAGGAACGTTAGAAAGAACCAAAACGTACGGATTACAGTCCGGAGGTAAATGTAAAAAGTCTGCATGATTAGTGAATAAGTTGGAGCCATTGTCTTGCAACCTAGAGGAGTGAGCCTTCCTTGCTGGACATATTACAGGGTTATCCACAAGGGTTCCTTGGCCAGGGACAACTTGTAGATCAGACAAATAGTTACCGGCTCCTTGGGGTGCCAATGTAGGGGGAGGAGTAGGTAAATAAACTGATTCGGGGCCAGGGAGAATTCCCGAGCTAAGTGGGCCAGGTTTAGAGAAACTAGATAAAAGCCTAGTTACATCATTAAAAAAACAATCAAGCTTCTCGGTAATCAAAGTTGTAATTTTAGCCTCTAAAGTTGCACAAAATAATTTAAGTGTCGAGTCAAATCTATTAGAGCCATCTTCAGAAATGACCGTACTTGGAAGACATTCAGAGGTAAAAACCAAGGGGGCTGAAGGTTTGTTACTTTGGGTCAAATGGGTAGGTAAGTTCTTTTTAAAACCTGTGACCTTTTTTACATTTTTTGGCTTTTTCCCGGCTCGCCTCTTCTTCGTAGGTGGAGAAACAGTCTGAGAACCCTCAGAAGGAGGAGTAACTAAAAGGGGAGAAGAAGTAGTACGATCAAAAGTAGGAATTTTGTCTTCTTTCAACTGGCTGGAGTTTGTTGTTAAGGACAGTGGTGAAAGACCAGTACTTAAGGGGGTAGGAGCGTGGCTGATAAGTTCCAGAGAAGGTTCCAGCGGAGGATATTGGACAGTACTTTGGACAGCCCCAATCCTTTCTTCTACATGTTCTAGTTCAGACTCAATGGCCCCCATTACAGAGGATAAATAGCTGGTAATGGAGGACTGGAGGGAGCTGGACCCACCTATCCCCTTTTGAACATTAATTTTCCTTTTCCCCATATTTAATAAGAGATCGCACTGTACCTGGCGCAGCACACAAGTATAAATGACACTGTAGAGAGGAGAAGGCGTTAGAGGGGGGGCCCAGCCCGGCCTCTTCCGGTCGATGACGGGCGAAGGACGGGCCCGCCCTTTGCCCGGGCTTCGCCCGGGCGCCGCCCACGCGCGTCCCGCGGTTGCGGGCGCGCTGTGGATTAAAGAAGGGCTTCCCGCCCTATCAGCAGCTGAGGCTGCCTCCGGCAAAGTTTAAAGGGCTCCCGCCCAGGAAAGAAGTTGTGCGCGTCCCGCGGTTGCGGGCGCGCTGTGGATTAAAGAAGGGCTTCCCGCCCTATCAGCAGCTGAGGCTGCCTCCGGCAAAGTTTAAAGGGCTCCCGCCCAGGAAAGAAGTTGTGCGCGTCCCGCGGTTGCGGGCGCGCTGTGGATTAAAGAAGGGCTTCCCGCCCTATCAGCAGCTGAGGCTGCCTCCGGCAAAGTTTAAAGGGCTCCCGCCCAGGAAAGAAGTTGTGCGCGTCCCGCGGTTGCGGGCGCGCTGTGGATTAAAGAAGGGCTTCCCGCCCTATCAGCAGCTGAGGCTGCCTCCGGCAAAGTTTAAAGGGCTCCCGCCCAGGAAAGAAGTTGTGCGCGTCCCGACGTTGCGGGCGCGCTGTGGATTAAAGAAGGGCTTCCCGCCCTATCAGCAGCTGAGGCTGCCTCCGGCAAAGTTTAAAGGGCTCCCGCCCAGGAAAGAAGTTGTGCGCGTCCCGCGGTTGCGGGCGCGCTGTGGATTAAAGAAGGGCTTCCCGCCCTATCAGCAGCTGAGGCTGCCTCCGGCAAAGTTTAAAGGGCTCCCGCCCAGGAAAGAAGTTGTGCGCGTCTATATTCTCTATTTTTATACATTGGTGTTAGATTTTTATTGCCTGTTGTGTCTTGCGTACTTACTGCTTTCGTTGATATTACACGCCTGTCTTCTAACTTAAGCCGGACTTCTCATTACCCTAGCTATGAAGGGTTGAGCAATTGTAGATTAATTTATTGAGACTTGACTGGATGTTTTCTGTGATTGTGGTGTTATTACTAACTGTAGGGACCTACCTGCACCTACTAATAAACCCCCTTCCAACAAAATCTGATTGCCACTCTGTAGGTATAGCTAGTATCCCCAAAGATAGAAATTCCTCGGATATTAGCTCCGTAATACCTTTCCACTCATTTGATGAATCATCACATAACTTTCCAGACCTATAGCATTTTCTACATTTTGAGATCATGTAAATGTTTGTGTTGAATCCTTAAGGAAGTGCAAAGATAAAAGGTGGTCCCAAAATGTGTTTTTCCACCAATGTATTTTCCATAGACTACTGAATTTGATGCAGTACGAAAATGGCTGAATGGATTTACATGAAATTTGGCAGAATTAAAAATGACAGTGCAGAGATAATGCAATTTGGGTACTGCAGTTAAGTAAGGTAACTATTTTTTAAGTGATAAGGCACATGGAATTTCACAAAATATTGTGAAACTATTGAAGTATATAGCCATAAACCTATTTAAAAATATATAGAAAATACATTTCCATACCTATCACCACTTAAATAGAGTTGTCATAGGTAGGGACCTACTATTCTCTTATATCTAAGGACCTAACACGGAACACAGCCAAAGTGTTGTAAAAACAAAATGGCTGCCTTTTTATTCTCTAAAAACAGCCATTAACCAATCATACACTGGCTTCTCATCACCATATACCATGGTATACTGCAAAGTTATAATGCTATACCATGGCCCAAAATATAAGTAAGATCTAGCTGTATTATTGGGCTGTGGTACCCTTGCATCACTCATGGCGTTGTATGGGCAATACAATACTTAATGCAGATTTACAAAGAAACACAATGCCATCAATGTGTGGCCCTATGTTGATTGGTAAATCTGGACAAACTATAGGTAGTGCAAATCACTGTTTTGGTTTACTGTGCACACCATAATCTACATTGCTGCTTAATTCCACATCCATCCATATGCCTAGCCACTGTAACCCCTCCGCTATATGCTATTCCACTCTATGCCTCTCCACTCTATGCCTCTCTACAACGGCCCACTGAATGTCATTCTACTGTCTGACACTCCACTGTATTCTACTCCACTCCATGCCACTCCATTGCATGGCACTCCACTCTGCCCCACTTTATTTTACTCTATTCGATTATACCCCACTCCAATGCAAACCACTCCACTGTATGTCATTACACTGTACACGACTCCAGACTACAGCAGTCCATTATATGTCACACCACTGTAAGATACTCCTCTATACTCTATAACACTCTACGCCACTCCACTGTACAAAACTCCGCTCTACACTACTCCACTCTATACTATTTTACTGTACCCATCTCCATTTTATGCCAGTCCACTCTATGCTATTATACTGCATGCAACTCCACTCTGCGCCTCTTCAGTGTGCGCCAACCCACTGTATACCACTCCGCTCCACACTACTCCACTAAATGCAATTGCATGTTATGCAATTTTATTGTATGCCACTCCACTCTATTCTAGTCCACTATACGCTACTCCGCTCTGCGCCTCTCCAGTACATGGAGCTCCACTCTTTGCCACTTAATTCTACGTTATTTGACTGGACCCTACTCCAATACAAACCACAAAACTAAATGCTGTTATACCCTACCCCATGCTCTATGCTGATACACTGTACACAACTCTACTCAACACCTGTTCATTGTACAGTACTACACCGTATACAGCTCTAATGTATGCCTCTTCAGTGTAGACCACTCCATTGTATGCCACTCCACTATCCCAATATATGCTATTCCACTGTATGCCTCTCCACTGTATGCTACTCCAGTCTATGCCACTCTATTGTATGCCTCTCCACTCTACCCCACTCCTTTCTATGATATTCTATTTGACACCACTCTAATGTACGCCACTCTGCTGTATGTTATTACATTGTATTACATTGTATCCCATCCTAGTGTATGTCACTCCAGTCTACACCATTTCACTGTACACCTATGCACTGTACACTACTCCACAATTTGCTATTCCAGTTTGCACCACTCTATTGTGCACCACTCCACTCTATGCTATTCCTCTGTATGTCACTCCACTTTAAGCTACTCTACTCTATGCTCCTCCATTGTACACCACTCCACTCTATGCCACTCCATTGTATGCTAGTTTACTGGACGCAACTCCACTCTACACAACTCCACCTTACGTCACTCCACTATATGCTACTTCAGTCTACCTCAATTCACTGTACACTATACCAGTTTACAGAATACCACGATACAGAACTTCACTCCTCACTTTTCTATTCTACCCTGTTCCATTCTATGCTATTCCACTTAATTCTACCCTATCCCACACATCTGTACTTCACTCTACACTATTCCACTGTAGGCCACTCCTTTCTATGCTATCACACAGTAATCATCTTCAATCTTTGCCCCTCTACTGTATGGTATTCCACTCTACCCCACTCCACTGCACCCCACTCCACTGTTTTCTATTACAGTCTTCCCCACCCCACAATACACCTCTCCAGTCTAATCCACTTCAATGCACGCCACTCCACTGTCCACTATTACACTATATGCTATTACATTTTATGCCACTCCACTATACGCTACTACACGATATGCTATTACACTAAATGCCGCTCCACTGTAAGGTAATCTATTCTATGCAATTCCGGTGTGCTCTCCTCTACTCTATACAACTCCACTCTACAAACCTCTACCATGCTCTGCCACTCTACAAGGCTCTACTCCTCTCTATCCCACTACACCCCACTGTCCAAATTTGCATTCAATTCTATGCCCATATACTGTTTCCAACATTGCACGACACAGCACTTCACTCAACTGGATGAGACACCACTCCGATATATAACAGCTTCCTCATCTCTACACCACTTCATTGTATGCCACCCTACTCCATACACGTCCACTGTACCCCACTCCATTCTTTATATCTTTATACACCACTCCACTCTTCACTGTTTCACTCTGTGGCACTCCACTCTTTTACACTCCACTGTACAGTGTTCCACTGAATGCTATTCCATTGCCTGCTACTCTACTTTACGGTAATCCACTCTATGCCACTAAAATGTATGCCACTCAATTCTGCGCAGCTCCATTTTTTGACACTCTCCTCCACTCTATATAAATCCACTCTATAAAAGTCTACCACACTTCATGGCACTTTGCAACATTCTATGCCATGCTATCCCCGTACACTCCACTGTCCAACTCTATACTCTACCGTATGCTTGCATACTCCAATGTACAACATCTTATTCCACTATCCGATAGGTTTCTATATGACACAGAAGTCCACTTTACTATACGAGACCCCACTTCAATTCATAACAGTTTACAATCTTTGTTATGCCAGTACACTCCACTCCATGCCACTCTACTCTACGACACACCAATACACTCTATTGCACTTTACTGCACACTATGTTATGCCACTCAATCAATGCTTCTCCAATATTTGAGACTTTACCTTGCTCTATGCTATTATACAACAATCTAGTCTATGCAGCTCCACTGTTTCACACACTACTGTACTCTATGTCACTACCTTCTACAACACTCTACTACACTGTATGCCACTCTTCAACACTTTACTCCTGTCTATACCTCCTCACTCCACTGCACAACACTACATTAAACTGTATGCCACTGTACAACACTCTACTCTACTGTACTGAATAATACTCTATTCTACTATACAACACTGTGACCAACTTTTTGTATGCCACTACACCCCACTTTACTCCAATTTACTCTGACACAGTACTCCACTCTGCACCACTAATCCACTGTGCACCACTCCACACCATTGTGCTCTAAAACACTGAGTTGCCATCTACTATACCACACTCTACAACACTGTACTGTACCGTACATCACTCCACTCCACAAATACCAACTAGACATCATGCCACTCTACTCTGCTGCAGTCTACATCACTTTCCAGTACTCTACCACACCCTAATACACTCTATTGTACAACTCAATTCTCCAATTTCTGATATTTTACTCTACTGTATGCATTGCCACTCCACTCCACTCCCCTGGAATACACTCCACTATAGTCTACAACACTTTACTCCACTCTATGACACTTTAATCCACTCTACACCACAGTGTACTCCCCTATACGTCACTATACTCAACTTTGTAACACTCGAAACCACTGTACTATACTCTGCTTTATGCCACTCCACTATCGGACATTCTACTTTACTTTATGGAACTCCACTCTACAACACTGCACTACACTCTGTGCCACTCTATGAATCTCTAATCCACTCTATGCCCATCCCCTGTACACCACTGTACAACATTGTATGACACTCAGCGACATGCCACCCAACTTTTCTCTACAATAACACAATCCAGTATATGATATGGCACTTCATGCTACCATACTCTCCTCCACTGTTCTCTACTACACTCCACTTGATGATACACCACTCTGTGACCCTCTACTTTACTCTCCTCCTCTCTAAAAGATTCTACTCCACTCTACAACAGACTATGATACCCTAATCTACTGTTCAACATGCCATTTCACTGGTCAACTCACTGCTCCAGTCTACGATACTTGACTCCACTGTATGAGACACCATGACAAAAGAGTATATAACAGTTTACTACACTGGACGATACTCTACTGTACTCTTCTCTACAACACTTAATTCCAATCTACAATACTCCAGTCCACAACAATACATTTTACAACAGTCTCCTCCACTGTACTGCATCACACTCCACATAAAAACTCTCCACTTGCAACATTAGACTCAACGATCTGAAACACATTTTAACAAAATGTTTAAAAAAAAAAAAAATCAATGAAAAAAACAAAGGTTAAAGCTTAGTTGAAGTTAGACAAATGTATTTTCCTTATACAAACCAAGTTTAAACTAAACAAACTTTAAAAATTCTAACGTTATAGTTATAACGTTAATTTACAATTTATCCACCACCTTCAAATTATTATTAGTAGCGGACCTTGTTACACACTCTTTTCAGGTTGCTAAAATGTTCTTCACTAAAAATACATTTAAAACTGTGTTGACAAATTACTAATTAGGCATCACAGGTATTATTTAACTGAATTTGATTCTTGTTCCATGGAATCAATGATTAGTGTGATTTACGATATGGGAAAGCAATGACATTGTACAAGATTTTCATTTTTGCAGCAAATCTTTTAGAAAACAATATTATAACATGCTACTGAGATGAACCCTGAGAATCTCACTTTTCTTGTGAACGTTTGTGAATGGCTCAAAAGCACCAATAACTGGAACTTTGGTTGTGCCCCAGGTTGTTGTTTTGTTAATAGAAACGCTATTTCCCTATAGATAGTCCTAATTACATTGACTGGACTGGTTCAACTGTGTATATCAGCAAGACAAGTGCCGAATTAGGTTCCTATGAGATGGCAGGGTGTCATATGTGAGGGAATAAAACTTTTAGACATATATGCTCTCTTTTATGGTCCAAGATGGGCTTCCCAAATCTGTTGGTATATGCTCTGCCTAGAAGATATTTGACCCAGAAAACCATCTAGGTATGCGTAACAGTGTACCTTCTGCTGTTTCTGATATTCAACTACTAGGGACAGGATGTAGGTGCAGGATTTCCTGCACCACAATCATATGTGCAGCAACAATGTCCATGAGAAGCTACTTATGGTCAGTTGAATCACTTTTAGCGAGCGAGATGTCTATTAACAGTTATTATCGCACAACTTGTAATTCTGATTCACATGCAAACTCTAGTGTGAACACCTGTTTGCACAGAGATACAAATTTTGCCCTGACCTTTTAATAGGGCACTGTTTTATTATGCATGTTTTACGCCAGAATCATCCTTCATTGACATAGTGACACTTGCATTGGTGGTATTTCTGTTATAATGGTACTGGCCTTCTTGCATCTACTCCTAATTCCTGAGATGTAAATCCTGTCAGTATTTCTGTTATGGCTGTTTTGTTGTTTCTAAGGGGCTGGATCTGTCAGAAGACTGATGGTATCCTGACCTTTATCTGTGTTGGGCAAATATACTACGTTTTCTCCCATTAATCAGCCCCAGTTAACCTCTTCATGGGTAAAATTATTTATGCTAGACTTTCTCTGTATGTTTCTGTTTGTGCGTGTGTTTTTTTTTTTTAGAGAAACACTCTGCCTGTGCCATTGGACATATGAGTGAGACTGAACCCATTGTGTGTAAATTTTTTAATTTGTATGAATGCATTTGTGTGGCTCTGCTTTAATGAGACACAATGCGTGTTAGGTCTGTGAAAGAAATTGATTGAGCAACACATGGAATCAGTAGATGGAGTAAGCAAATAGTGCAATCGTCCTATGTCATATATCACATTTCTGTTCCTTGTCAAACATACAATAATAAATCCTTCAACACTGTAAATTACATTTAAATATAAACGAAGCCAATAGGTAGGTAATTCCTTTGATGATGCGGCATAATCTACTGGCTTTGCCACAGTTTGAGTGCATTGAATAAAGTAAATAAAAAAACAGAGGATGGACGCCAGTATATTAGCATGTATACATGTGCAGGCACAGATGGCCATTTGGGAATGCTTTTAATTTTAAGAAACATCACAGGACAGCCACCCTTCCATGCGCACGCCATTGGTGGCCATTGGTGGCCATTTTGAAATGGTTTCTTGTATGTGTGCATATTTGCGCATGAGTACTGATGCACCAGGGGACATTTTGGATTTTGTTTACTTTGATTTTCCTTTCCAAGAGTATCAACAGCAATTTTGGGGCTGTCAATTAAAAAATAAAGTTCACACGTAATGCAACATAAACTAAAAAAAAGCTGAGCGACCCAGTGGCACTGTGCAGCTAGAGGCCCTTCAGAAAAACATAAAAAATTAAATATAAATTAGAGAGGCTGGCTGACAGACAGAATGGGGGCTGTGGGTTGATCAGAAAAGCAGGGGGAAGAGTGGAGGCAGGATGACATCACAGGTAATGTCCAGAAAAACAGTGGTCCGTTAGCAATGAGCTGCTGCCAGGCCTTCATAAATGCAGTTACAATTATGAAAATAAACACAAAATAAAGTCGGTGGTGGGAGATGATCAGACTAGTAGTGGAGGTTGGGTGGGCAGAAAGATACTAAGAGGAACAGGGAAGTGAACGAATCCCATGGAGTGTTGAAGGGGAAATTAGGAAATTGTTACATCAAATCAGCGATGGAAGGTTGCAACTCATCCAATCAGAAATAATGCTAAAAAGCAGTCCCCCAAGGGTGGGATGATTAAAAGAATAGGAGAAAATCTGTTAAAAGAGGAACAGAGAACTGTGATACACGAGAATGCTATTCAGTCAAAAGTAATGGACTGGACCAAAGACTTTTGCAGATATTGTCACACTATCAAATGCACATTGGTCACAACAGCAGCAACACATAGATGAAGCACTCCTTTGTATTTTCAAAATGTTATCTATCTTGGTATATCATCCCAAATTAAACTGACCGAAATTACAATTTTTGTAAATGGCATGCTATTTCGAGAGAAGCTCTGGTGGGCAGATTGTCTGAAATGTGTTTTGAAAAATAAACGCTGATTTAATGTTTACTTCATAATAACGTGTACACACAACAATAACACGTATGTAAAATGCAGAAAGTACTGTGGTGCACAACAGAGGTGTGACATGAATTCAAATCATTCCTGTAGGGTTCGTGTTTCAACTCCTACGCATTGGCGATACAATTTTGCTTCCTAGACATGAAGACACATGAAAAGTTTGTTGCCTCCCGGGGGTGAAATTTCGAGGTAAACCATGCATAAGCTCCAGAGATTCTTTTGCTCACAAAACAGGCTGTTTTTCTGTTGTCATAAATCTTTTATTACATTTTAATGCCAGTCCTTCCATCTGTCAAGCTACATAATTCATCACCTTCCAGACGCAGCTCAGAAGCCATTCCTTATCATTTTTAAACCATTATTTTTGCATTGGTTGTGTCATATCTGTTACTTCCATTCCCTTATTGATCTGTTTTCAGGTCTCCCTAATTCATTACCTGGTCCATGTTAAATTGCTTTGTTTTCCTTTGTGGATAACAAAATGCTCTAACTAGTACAATTAGGGCTCCCTACTGTGATACATCATTAATATTACAGGCGGGCCGGGTAATTGAGATATGTGCAGTAACCAGTTATAGCTTATAATGCAATTAGGAGCTGGGTGCCACTGCACTCTCCCAGTTTTCCCGTGACCGATTTTGGCAGGTCACATCCAACGAAATGTTTTTGGGGAAAAGTGCCTGATACATGTGACTTTTACTAATTGGAAGTTGTTTATCAGACCTCGTAAATTCCAACTCAGCAGAGTAATATTTTTCCCGGTCAAATAAGTATCAGCCCAAAGAAACCACTTGTAATGAGGGACTTAAACTCTCTGAGACCAGCAGGCATTTTAACAAGGAACGATCCGGGGGCATTCACCTTGTGATATGGTACAAACATCAGTTAAAATATTGTGTTGCAAAAAAGTATCATAACAAAGTGGTCCCAACCATAATATATGCAAGGTAGCTGTCTATAGGCAAGTATGGACTCCACATATATGTCTCTTAATGAAATAGATATACCCTCAAGGTACATACATGTAAAACTGATAATAGCAAAGACATATTTCATGTATTACTTAGCTCCAAGACATTTTGGTTGTCTATATTCTTGCTACGATATTTTTGCAGCATGATAGTTCTGTGCACCAACATGTCGACACACAACTACCACATGTTGGTGCACTGTCACTCTCCACCACATTAGTGTGCGAATCAGAGACAGAATGGTCTTAATATGGCTAGGCTTTTCCTCTAGCTAAATCAAAAAAGCAGCATCACCTTTCGAAAGGGGCTACTCTGTATGCTACTAGTGGCCAACTATATGTTCCAGAATGCAAGCTGTTGTCTAAAACCACAGAACTTGTTAAAGATGTCACTGTTGCCAAGGCACCACTAGGCATCTAGGGCCAGATGTAGCAAACACTTTGCGAGTCGCAAACTGTGAAAATCGCCGTTTGCGAGTCGCAAATGCGTGTTTGCTATGTAGAAATGCATTTTGCGATTCGGAACCGACTCGCAAAATGCATTTCCGAGTCGCAAATAGGAAGGGGTGTTCCCTTCCTATTCGCGAGTCGCAGTGGTATGCAATTCCATTTGCGACCGCGTACGCGGTCGCAAATGGAGTCGCAGTTACCATCCACTTGAAGTGGATGGTAACCCACTCGCAAACGGGAAGGGGTCCCCATGGGACCCCATCCCCTTTGTGACTGGACCCAAAAATATTTTTTCAGAGCAGGCAGTGGTCCAAGGGACCACTGCCTGCCCTGAAAAAATCCGAAACAAACTGTTTCGTTTTTTTTTTCTAAGTGCAGCTCGTTTTCCTTTAAGGAAAACAGGCTACACTTGGAAAAAAAAACTGCTTTATTTAAAAGCAGTCATGGACATAGAGGTCTGCTGTTCCCAGCAGGCCTCCATCCCCGTGAGTGCCCAGAGTCGCTATGGGGGCGCAAATTGCGACCCACCTCATGAATATTAATGAGGTGGGTCTTTGCGACCCCATAGCGACTCGCAGAAGGTGTCTGAGACACCTTTCTGCATACCAAATTGCGACTTGCAATTTGCGAGTCCCAGGGACTCGCAAATTGCAAGTCGCAATTTGGTATATTGCTACATCTGGCCCTTGTTCTCTTATGCATCGCCACGTCCCAGGCTACCTGCACCTCACTGTATTTTTTTCAGTTTGGAATCACCTGCAACTCTGACACAACGTAGTTTTATTGAGCGACTCATCTGTTGCACCACACGATTAATTCATTTCTCACACTCCTTCTGCTCCTCCCCCACTCTCACAGTTCTCAATATTTAAAGTTTTAATGAGGGTCAACTGAGGTTAACATACATTCCTTGGAATGAGGATATTTTGACAACCATTGGACTGAGGAAAGCATTTGGAGTGTTTTTAGACAAAAATTGATCGCAAAATGCTTGGCAGATCGTCCAAATGTGGGCCATTTGAGAACTTTTTTAGGCCATTTTCATCCTGCCTAAACTCAGTGGATTATTCATTATTAATGCTTAGAACTTCTACATAACAGTCTTTGACATGTGAGGGGAGTCCAGTCACCCCTCTACCAACACCCCTGCTTTCGTCTAATTATTCAAAGATTTTGAATCCATCCACGAGGGACAATACGCACTGGATCACCTCTTGAATGCTCAGCCATTAGCAAGCCAATCTTTCCCCCCAAAATTCCTATTTTTAATAACAGTGCCATACTCACTATGTCAGAGACCCTACTATTTACTGAGAGGAGAGTCCTGGCCAGGGGTAATAACAGAGAGGTTATGACTTGCTGCCACTGTGTGCCACTGTTTTTTATTCTTAGTTTTAGTTCAATATCAGAGAGGTTTGACCAGCAGTGGCCCATCCTTATGGGATGAGGGGCCATGCCCCCTACCTTTTTCCTGGCCTGAAGATTACCTGTTAGGCTGAACAAAAGTCAGGCTGACAGGTACTCTTTCTGGTTCAGGTCAGGCAGCGAAGGAATTGGACATGCGCTAAATGCGCAGACTCTGGCTGCTTGAGTTGAACTTTTCTGGGCTGAAGAAGTCGCAGCCCAGTTGGCTTGACCTCTTCAGCCTCGCAAAGGTGCCTCAAGGCCCCCCTTTGTATGATGAGGGCTAACGTAAAAAAATTGCTTCGGACTTGAGTGCTTCAGTTTTAAGCAGTGTCACTAACCCCGTCCCACTCTCTGATGAGTTGGGACTGCTGCCCTTCCTCTTTGGATGACCTTAAGCTAGCCAAAAAGGGAAGGCAGCAGTCCAACCCTCCTGGGAACTCAGTGGCTTCCCTGTCGGAGCTGTTGATTTAAGTTTTCTTTTTTTAATGTGTGGTGTGTGCATGTATGCATGTGTATTTGTTAGTGAGTGTTGTGAATGGGTATGTTAGTGCATGTGTGAATGAATAGGTGTGAGTGAGGTGTGTGTGTGCATGTGTAACCTACACCCACCCCTGCTCCCATCCTCCTAAAATTACCGGCCTCCACTGGGTTTGACATGATGTTCATGCTTGGACCTGTCCGTTTTCAATATCAGTGGATTCTGACCTGATACTATTACATCGGACCTTCAATTTTCATGCTACTAGTGTCTTTCCCCACAGTTTAAAGGGCAGTAGGTTTTGACCTACCTTTAATAGGAAAGAGCTGTGTAGTCAGGCCACAGGAAGAAGTTGAGACCCCCAAAAACCCAGTGACTGGAGGACCATATAATACCAGAGTGCATGTGGGAATCAAACTATGGCAGGGGTAAACATTTTGTGTTTGACAGATGTTCAGGTAATTTATTCTCTAAAGAGTCTCATACCTTTAGTCAACAAATAGCAGTTGGTGTTGCCTGTACCCACCGTTGCTATGGGTGGCATGATATGAACTATTCTTAAAAAAACAAACTTTAGCAATCCCAGTAGATCTGGCATTGACAAGGTTTGCTTTGTTTGTTATGATTTTTGCAACACTTTAATTTTTGGAAGCTGCTGGCTACTCAAACTAAAAACAAACATTGCTGTTTTGGTCTCAAAAAAACACATTACTGTAGTAGCTGCTGGCACTTATTGAAACTACTTTGTGTGTATGTATATGCTCTTTGTGAAAAGGCAGAATGCTCAAACTCACAGCGAAGTTAGCTAACAATTGAGGTGGGCTGAACCACTGTCCCATGCTTTATGCAGTAGTGGATTGTTAAAAACTGGGTTACTGGTTGACTGGTGTGTGAGCCCTGGTCAAGTAGCAGCTGCAATCCTAGCCAGGGTAAGGCACAAGGAAACCCCAAAAAGAACCTGTGCTCGCCCCTCGTAGCTTGGTACAGAGCAGTCAGGCTTAACTTAGAGGCAATGTATAAAACGTTTGTGCAACACTTCAAATAGTAAAACAGGGACAAAACTCACAAAACAATCGCATGCCAGGTTAGAAACACAGAGCTTAATTTAATAAATAAAGAAAGACAGAAATGACAAAAATCCAATCAATGGAACCAGAATGAAATTTTTTTAAAGAATAAATCTAAAAGCAGACAGTGCCAACCGCAGCCATCTGGTCGCACAACACTGGGTCAAAGTCAAAAGTTCAGTCTGATGGTGATGAAACATGGGTTGGATATAGTCCTAGATTAGTCATGCTGAAGTTTTACCTTCTCAACTTTTGTGCCAAGAGCCACGTTTGAGTTGGAAAGGGTTGCGAGGAGTGAGGAGAGTGTTGTGGGCAGCAGTCAGCGTGGTGCAAAGAGCAGGCCAGGTGTAGTGGATGGGGGGGCTTGAGCTACATTTTGGCAGTCTCCCATGGGCTTTCAATGCTGCTGTGTGAAGAGTCAGGCCGGCAGGAGCTTGTGCAAAATTCTAATGTGAGCAGCACAGTCTTGGTGTGAACAGGCCCATTGACAGCACAAAAGCTTGATTTCAAGAGCTCGTGAGCCACACCAAGGGTTCAGGACCTGAGAGACACCACTTGGGGGTCAGGAACTTGTTACAGCTGGGTCTTGGAGCTGGTTGATAACGGTTTTATGTGTCTGAGGTTCAGACCAAGAAGCCTTAAGACTAACCCTTCAAGTCATTCTGGGGTCCTGAGTTCAAGATGAATTTGAAGGTCAAGTTCTTCTTCCCCAGGCAAGAGGGCAGCAGGCAGCAGGTCAGCACAACAGGACAACACTTCTTTTAAAGTTGCAGTCCAGCAGAGAGGCAATCCTTGTAGAAGCATAGCAGTCCATCTTCCAGGCATAGTACCCACAGGTCCAGAAAGGGACTGATGAGTTGGTGTCTGCGGTACTTCTTTTAAACACATTGGGGCCTCCTTTGAGGTGGGGAGAAGCTTCTAGAAGCATGCCTTTGAAGTGCACAGATGCCTGTACTTCCTGGCCCTGGCTTTAGACTATCTACAGTGGGTCTGCGGCCCTTTACGTGAAGGCAGGACATAGTCTAAAAAGTGTAAGTGGGGCTGTGCCCAGCTTCTCATTCCTATCCTGCTAGTGATGGCCCATGCTGTTCCACTGAAGCTCCCATTGTGTGTGACTGTCTAGGAGGAATACACAAAGCTGTCACACACACCCAGTCATGATACCCAGAGACAGGCTGCAGGCACCAAATGGCTATGGTAAGAAAATACATTCCTAAGAGGTGACTTGTATGTATTAAAAAAGAGGTTTTGGGTGTGGCAAAAGCTTTTTTGTGCCAGCTAGAAATGCCAGTTTGAACTGCACACACAGGATCTGCAATAGCAGGCCTGATAAATGTTTAAATGCTATTTAAGTGGGTGGTACATACAGTGCTGAAGGTCCATTAGCAGTATTTTCTTTACAGACCCTGGACACATGTAGTGCCAATTTACTAGAAACTTACAAGTAAATTAACTATTCAAATTAGGTATAAGCCAATGTTACTATGATTTAGGGAAAGAGCACAATCACTTTAGCATTGTTGGCAGTGGTAAAGTGTGCTTCAGCAATGTTAGCAGTGGTAAAGTGTGCAGAGTTCTAAGGCCAGCAAAAACAAAGGGCCAGATGTATCAAACTATTTGCATTCCTAAACAGTGCAAATCGCAAAATTCCACCATTTGGGCATGCAAAATAGCTATTTTGTTACATTCTATTTTGCATTACCTAAATATCAATGATTGAAAATTCGCTATTTAGGTAATGCAAAAAGGAACTTTGATATATCTGGCCCAAAGTCATTGAAAACTAGAGATCTAAAGGCAAAAGGTTAGGGGGAAACCACTTGAAGGATGCCAGGTTGAACATGGATGCAATAGGAAGTGAGTGAAAAACTAGCAGACCAGTGGATTAGGAAGGCTGATTAAAATCCCTTATAAATAAGAATATTATATAATTTTAGAAAAATAGTTTCTGCTAAGATCAGACATAAAAATGGACTCTGTCACTTATTTTTCTATAACTTATGCAGTGAGAGTAGTCAATTTAGAGAAGAAGAGCTGAGGTGACAGAGAAGTAATCTTTATATGAGGATGCACTTATTTATATAAAAACCCATTACAAAAAGTTATACCCCAACCAGTAGCATTAAGAATACATAAAAAAGAAATTGAAAAAACAAGAAATTTGAATGTGCACACTCCACGAATCACACTACATTTTTCAAATGAAATGAACTCCCTGTGGGTGGTTCAAAATCTTTGAATCATTGGAAGGAAGCTATGGTGTTTGGCTCTTGGGACTGGAGGGCCTTCATTTGATAAATACAAGTATATCTAAGTGTTCTACCCCATACTCTGTAGGCAATAAAAAAATAAAAAATAAAGATTACTTTGTATTTTTCTATAAAAAGAATTGTTGAGGCAGAAAAGTCCTCCACATTGTAATGGATGTGCACCTCTGCCATGAGTACCCCAAATGTAATTATGTTTGGATCCCTAATGCAGATTTTTGTTATCATAAGGCAACCAAGCATCAGACGTATGCACCATGAAATAGACCTATCACACAGATTGCAGTCTTGTTAGATCAAGAGGGGTGCCCAAAGTGCTACCCTCATAGCAGTAGATGGCTACTGCCTCCACCAGGAGTTAAGCAGCATGAGGTCAGTGGGGACAGCATACAGTGTATTGATCAGTAGGAGAGAAAAGGTCTTTGTTAACCTGTGTGAATGGAGTGAAGGCTACAGACTCACTCATTTGAAGTTCCACTGCTGTGTACTCAACTCCCACCTTGGCTTACATCGGGCTGGTGTGCAGTGCTGTGCAGTGCATGAGTGGTGTTTCTGCGCTGGGTGTAAGTGCACCTGGGAAGGGTGCAATACAGGGACAATGCAGCACTGTATAGTGTGTGCATGTAAAATACAAGTACTGGGTGTGTGTGTGCCCATGAGTGTTACAGTACTAAAAGATGCAGTGCTGTGCAGCTTGTGTATTTGAAATGAATATGCGGGGGTCATGTGTACCTGTGAATGGTACAATACCTTGAAGATTATGGACCAGGTTTACTAAAAAGTGGGGCAGTGTGGCACTGTTCCAAAATTTGTAACACTGCGCTACATCACTTCACAAATGCAGGGAAGCACTGTATTTGCCAAAATATGGTGCGTCCTTATGTTTCCCCTTCCATGGACACAAAATGTAGCTGCTAAAACCAACGCAGGCTTCCTTGCACGATAGTGCAAGGCTGTCTGTGTTGAGGGGATTGATTGCTTATGTGCAGGAAGGTGTCCCTTTCTGCTCAAAGACGATACACAATGGTGATTTGTCACCTCTATGTGTGCTTCCTAGATCTGAGGCAGTGCCAAAAACTAACGCCACCCCAGGGGTGGCATTAGCATGGTGCAACAAGGAGAAATACTTTAATTTATCCTCATTTTTGTTTTTTCCAACTGGCTCTCAGAATTGTTTTTGTGCAGGAAGGTACCCCTCCCTGCACAAAAGCAATCCAGCTTACAACACAGGCACCCTTGCATCATGCTGCAAGGGTGTCTGCATTGGTGCTAGGCTGCCAAAACTGTGCCAGCGCAAGGGGAAAGGACATGAATGGGCCCTGTTGGATTAAAGACAGCACATTCCTGCCATTTTCCTGTGACACATGGTTGTGGCACTGCCCTGTGCCACAAAGTTTGTAAATATGCCCCTTAGGCTTCAGGTGTAAAGTTAGAATTTAGATTTCAACTTAGACTTTAGTTCTAAACGTAGACTTCAGATCTAAACTTAGACTTCAGGTCTAAGTTTACATTTGTGAATAGGGCCTTTAGACTTCAGATCTAAAGTTAGACTTTAGGTCTGAAGATAGACTTTAAATATCAACTTAGACTTTAAGTTTAAACTTAGGGTCTGATTTAGAACTCAGCAGACAAGTTACTCCATTACAACGGTGACAGCTATTCCCTCTGCCGAAATCTAAATCCCATCATAGTCATTGGGATTTAGATTTTGGCAGATGGGATATCCGTCATCATTTTGACAGAGAAACTCATCCGCCAAGTTCTAAATCAGGCCCTTAGACGTTAGGTCTAAACAAAGAACAAAGACTTCATGTCTAATGGTAGACATTATGTGTAAACTTAGACTTCAGGTCTCATGTTAGACTTTAGGTCTAACATAGGGCCCAATTTACAAAGGTAAACTTAAACTTTTGGTCAAAGTTTAGACCAAATGTTTTACGTTTACGACTTTTTGGTATTCACATAGGTAAGTTACAAGCAATATCTTTACATCAACACTTGGGGCAGAATCTCCACACTAGGGGAGGAATCTCTGCTGGCCCGAGTACAAAGATTCCACTTCGCATCCGGAGTATAATCTCTGCACCCAGAGTGCATTCTCCCCACCCAGAGTGGAATCTCTGCACTTGGGGCAGATCTCTGCCCCGAGTGCGGAGATTACGCCCGAGTGCAGATGTAAAGATACAACTGGTAACTTACCTTTTTAAATACTGAAAAGTTATAAATTTAGGGGTGGATTAAAGAGCCCCTAGCACCACCTTTGCGCCTACATAGTGTCATTTTTTTACGTTTAAGCGGAGCTAAAGTGGCATTTTCCCCACGCCATATTTACAAAGTGGCTCAATGCATGCATTCTGCCACTTTGTAAACCCTTGCTCCACATTCCACATATGCCTGTGCCAGACATAATGTATTTAAGGAGGACTTCCCCACTTTGGGGGTGGAGGGCAAAAATTGGCCAAAAGAAATATAAGAGATATCCTTGTGCCATTTTTTTCTGCACTTTTAACACCTGCTCAGAGCAGGCATTAAAAGGGGGCATACCATGATTTGTAATGGGCTCCTATGTACTCTGCATGAGTGGTGCAAAAAATGTGTAAACAAATGACTTTATTGCCTCTACCGTGCACCACGGTGTAACATGGTGGCAGTAGGGGGGCAGTAAGGGGTGCAAGAAAAGTGGCACTGCACTGGGTGCATCGCCACTTTCCTTAAATCTGCCACTTAATCTTTTGTTATAAACTAAGACCAAAAGTCTAAGTTTACTTTTGTGAATCAGGACTGCAGACCTCAGGTCTAAACTTAGCCTTTAGGTCAAAGCATAGACTTCAGGTCTAAGTTTGCCTTTTTGAATCAGGCCCTCAGACTCCAAATCACATTTTGTTCTGGAAATTGACTATAACGAGGAGTGCTGGAGATCCCAAAAACTGGAAACTTTCAAGCAGACATGAGAAGCTCTGCAAGACTTCTGTCTGTGACCAGAGCTAGGGACCAAGGCCTGCTGGTCTCCCTGCTAGGCGAGTGGACATCACACAGGGAATCCAAGACCACCTGGACTGGAGGACCACTGCCTAGCCTGGAGCACCACTGCCTGCCTGGTTGCCGATA
Source organism: Pleurodeles waltl (assembly GCF_031143425.1). Taxonomy (NCBI): domain Eukaryota; kingdom Metazoa; phylum Chordata; class Amphibia; order Caudata; family Salamandridae; genus Pleurodeles; species Pleurodeles waltl. The sequence goes on from NC_090447.1 coordinate 785,843,654, forward strand.
CCAGTGTGCCAGGTGAGGAAGAGAAGAGAGTTGGAGGGAGCGAGGTCCAGTGGGGAGCGGCAAAGAGCCTCCGGTTGCTACAGTAACAAGACCATGTGTGAGGAACTCTATGACCCCTGAGTGCAGCCCACTTAGGCTGCATGCAGCAAACCCACCTGAATCTGCTACTGCAGCGCCAGCACCTGTGGAAGGGGCATGCTCAGTAACTCTTGTTGCTCTGATTCTGCAGGTGCAGGTACAACTGTTTCGGTCCCATTGGCCCAGGTTGAACTTGCTCACTAGAAAGCACTGCAACTCTGAAACACTGTTGATTTTGACATAGAGTCCAAGTATACTCTTGGGACTTGGACTACTAGTAGTGCTCTCACTGGATGTTGCCATTAGTGCATGTGCAATAACCACTATCACTAGGAGTTAGGAAGGAGTGGGACTCAGGGAACTGCCTAAAGAAATACTAGAGCCCGGACGTCAGACTGTGTAGTTTATGATTGTCATATTTCCCTTTGTATTAGTAGCAGTAAAATAAAATAATTCTTGTATCACAAAACTAAGTATTTGGCTAGACAATTATTTATTGCTGCTGCTTTGCGTATGATGAGTTATGAGCTATGATTACCAGCAGTATCCAACTTTCTAGCTGAGGGTGCCCTGGACTGCTCGGACCAAGCTAATCCAGAGGGTCAAGTGCTGAAGGGGTGCTTGGCCCAGTTGCTCAGGATCCATACTATGCAGGTCCCTGAACATAAGGAGTAAAAGACCTTAACCCAAAGGGCTGGACCCCTTTAACCTCTGCTTGCCCCATTGCCCTCTGAAAGTGGTTCTGACAAAAATGTAAACACTATTAAAAAACAAATCCCAATTTCTCATAGGAACGCTTGTATAACTTCATTCTTCGAAATGTCTACTTGCTTGTGCCCTTAATGAGCCACACCCTGTTTGCACAAAGTTAAAATTCTTAGGGCCATATTTATACTTTTTGACGCAAAACTGCCCTAACGCAGTTTTGCGTCAAAAAAATGATCGCCGGCTAACGCCATTCTGAAGCACCATGCGGGCGCCGTATTTAATCAATGACATTAGCCGGCGTTAGCCACCGGCGCTGCCTGGTGTGCGTGGAAAAAAGCGACGTACACCAGGCAGCGCCGGCGTAGGGGGTTATGGGGCTTGGGCGTCAAGAAATGGGGCAAGTCAGGTTGAGGCAATTTTTTCGCCTCAACCCGATTTGCGCCATTTTTTTTCACTCCCAACCCCCATAGAAATGACTCCTGTCTTAGCAAAGACAGGAGTCATGCCCCCTTGCCCAATGGCCATGCCCAGGGGACATCTGTCCCCTGGTCATGGTCATTGGGCGTAGTAGCATGTAGGGGGGCACAAATCAGGCCCCCCTATGCCAGAAAAAAAAAGAAAAAAAAAACACTTACCTGAACTTACCTTAATGTCCCTGGGATGGGTCCCTCCAGCCTTGGGTGTCCTCCTGGGGTGGGCAAGGGTGACAGGGGGTGTCCCTGGGGGCATGGGAGGGCACCTCTGGGCTCCTTCAGAGCCCACAGGTCCCTTAACGCCTGCCTTTTGCAGGCGCTAAAAAACGGCGCAAAAGCGGCCGTACGTCATTTGTTTTGACCCGCCCACTCCCGGGCGTGAATTTTGCCCGGGAGTATAAATCCGACGCACATGCCTCGGAGTCAATTTTTTAGACGGGAACGCCTACCTTGCATATAATTAACGCAAAGTAGGTGTCCACGCTAAAAAATGACGCTAACTCCATGGACTTTGGCGCTAGACGCGTCTAACGCCAAAGTATAAATATGGAGTTAGTTTTGCGTAGAAATTGCGTCAAAAAAACCGACGCAATTCCGGCGCAAAAGGAGTATAAATATGCCCCTCACTTCTCTGAGTCCATTTTCCCATGGCCCTTCCTGTACATTCCTTAATGTGAAGGTTGCTATGGGTATTTCTGGTTTCAATTTTCGTGTTTCTGATTTTCTTCCATACCAGTCTCTTCTTCAATACTCCGTTTCCCTTTATTGCCTCATTCAGGTTTAAAGTTATTTGACTAAAAACTGAAAAAGTGTTCCACTGTACCACAGCTGAAATTAATCATGTTGGAGTAATTTATTGTTAAGATTGTTGCAGCTTCAAAAATATCAGAATTCTTTATGGCCAGTGTTTGTTTTTATTTTTTATGTGAAAGACTTTCGGTAGGCGATTATTCAAAATACTGATGCCTAATTAACTGTTTTATAGGAATGTGCTTAAAGTGAAAACTATTCAAGAATAAATTTAAACAATTGAGATATGATCATTGGCTTACTGCGAGTGTTCTTATTCAAATGTCAGCTTATACAAATCGGTGGCAAATTGGTAATGCACAAGGCAATTTAAGTTCAAATGCAAACATACACACAAATGTACCAGATGTCATATTATATTTCCCACTATTTACAATATGTGAAGTGTGACTTCCTAAACCTGTATTTTGAATTCGGAGCAGGCATACATCTGCAGTTTTCAAGTGCTAAAGCCAACTTTGAAAGAGAAAAGATTTATGGCTGTGAACAAAGAGAGCTTTTCAACATGCTGAAACAATCCAATTAAGTTTGAAGTGGCTGTGGATTTAAAAGGTTGTTCAGTAGTTTTCACATATATCTCAAAAAAGGAAAAATGAAGTTCAGTATACATTGCAAACATGTTGGTCTTACCTTAGAAATGTGCTTATCTGACCACGATAGACCGTATTGTAGTTGGGGTACCCGTCCCAGTCTTTGTATCAGCCACCAGGGGTGGCTCCTCTACTAGGGCGGAGGAGCGTCATCCTCCCACCCCCCGCCAGCAGAGGCAGCTGCAAAACCTTTAAAAGAAAAAAATAATAAGCCTTGTTTATTATCATTTTCTTTTAAAGGGTTGGCACATGGGGGTGAAGGGAGGCGATGAGTGCATGTATGTTTGGGTGGCCGTCTCAGGCCGGCCAATCATAAATGCTCAATAGGCTCTCTCAAGCCCGACAACACAGTTGCCGGGCTTGAGAGAGCCTGCACTGGTTCCCAGTCTGCCTGGGAGCACCCCAACCAATCCTGACGCTGCTTTAAGAGGTGGAGGTGGTCTCTTGGTGATCATAATCTGGCACTTGGACTGCCAGGAGTGCGGCGGCCTGAACGCCACAGTGAATTTGACAGTCCGTGGACTGCCAAACTCCCAATTACACCCTCAAGAAGAAAAAAAACAAAGAGAAATAAATAGGTTTCCCGTGATGCACCTTTATTGGAAAGACGTAGCATTTTGACACATTCCCAGGTTTACCCATCTTGGTAGATCTGGGAATGCTTGTAAATCCATGGGAAGATGCGTGGGAACACCCAGACTCCACCCATAGAATGCCTTCCCAAAGCAGAGTAATGCAAGACAGCGACTTGTGCTGCCTTATGTTAATTCAGATTTACCAAGCAACACAGAGCACCCAAGATGGCCTTGTATTGCCTGGTAAATCTAACTTAAGGATTGCTTTGCGCTTGTGACACAATGCGTGATGCAAGGGCAACACAATCCAATGATAAATCTGGCCCATGGTTCTGGATATCATTGTCTTCTAAAAGTTTACCTAAGGGTGTAATTTCCTTTATTGTTTCCACAAGTACAAATCAGTGCTGACCAAGTTTCATTTAGGCACGTTCTTTTCAGATATGTTTTAATCATTGCCCATTCTTCAGAGGGTGATATTGGTTCAAGATCAAGTGTCACATTCCCCCATTCGCCTTATCAGATTAATAACAAACATTTCCAGACTATGTTGAATAATAGTGTATTACTTCCTGCAAGGTGTATTACTACCCATGGCATGGTATGTTTTAGCCCTCATCACAAGATTGTAATGCTCACCAGAAGACTTTTATGCTTTTTACTTATATACTCATTGCAGTCAAAACCATAACAGTGCTAATAATTGATTTCAAACCAAAAGAAACAAAAATAGAGAAAGAGAGTTTATGGTCATCTTTAAAGTCATATGGTCCTGTCAGATGAGATAATTATTGCAGCCAATAAAAATCTAACAACAAGGTAGTTGAAATGTATTCGATGCCTTAATTATCAAATATTCTCAATGTTTCAGCAATAGCATCGACTTTGGGTGCATATCACAGAAACAATCTGCATAAGCCAATAAATGGTGGGACTATTCCCCATCTGAAATTCTGGCAATTTTATCCTGCCAAAATGCAGCAAAAAGTGGTATCTTTATCACACCTGATAGTTACCGGTTTCAATAAACATTGCACAACTTGAAACTGTGATCTATGAGCAGAAATCACATTTTAATTAGCTACTTGCAAACAGGCCCCTAGAGAGTTAGTTAGTGTTCGGGGGGCTCTACTCTATTCTGCAGGAGATTTGTTGTCATGTACTCTGCAGCCTACCATATTTAGAGATATCAACCTGCCTGGAAAAGATCTCTATTCCGACTGAGGAACTGCTGCCATGGTAAGTCCTGTGGGGGCATTTTAAGTTTGCGGAGAGGCTTCCATGTTTCATGTGGTTGCCCACCAATTTTGTTGAGAAACAAACTCCCAAAGCAGCAGCTTGCTTCTAAAACACTAAAACCGAATGGCCCTGTTGTGTTTGGATTTTTCTCCCAGTATTTTGGGACCATTTTTATTTATTTATTTTGGTTCAGGACGGCCAGGCTTTTACTGGTGGTCCTAAACAGGAAATAGGATTGACAGACTGAGGTACTTAGAGTGATGGCCCGATGTCTGTGAGGCTGTTGGCCTAAGGGTTTTGCCTAGCATTAAATGGAGTGGTCTGTCAGTATGGCAGACAGTGTACTCCACCTCATTTGTGGCAGAGTATCCTCTCCGCCAAACTGTAAAGAACCACCTTAACCATCATAAACATGGCCAATTGTGAGTAATAGTCAGTTTTAATTTCCTTCTCTCTTGTACTTTCCGCATATGCTTTTCCAGAACCTCCAATTACAAGGATCTCACAGTCATGGTAGAACTATTTGGGTCTAGAATGTTTAAGAGCCTGATAGGGTTGGGACTACAAGCACAATTTCAAAACTAATGTCTTGACAGGTGACATTCATGCTCAAAAAATTCTTTCAGATACTTCTATTCTGAGGCACCATTTAATATGGGTTATGGAGGCACCTGTGGCCAATGAGCTATAGAGTGGTAAGTAAGGTTGCATGTTCAAGGTCTTATGTAGCCACCAACGAAGGATCTTCAAGGCCATACTAATGTGAAGGTTACCAGGTAGACTGAGTGTGTCTGGATGCACCACTAGACCATAGGGCAGATCAGATGCCCACGTTTGACATTCAGCTGAATGGAGAAGCTATGATGTCGGACTGTGAAGCCCCCATGGAATAATGTTGTCTTAGTGGTGCAGGGGGATTAACCTCAACAAGAATAGTCATTGCTTTGAAGAGGCTGACTTGGACATTGTCAGCTATTGCCATCATTCTCCAGACTAGTGGATCTACTGTCAGTTGTCCATCACTATTAGGCAGTGTTTATAGTTTCTGGAGCACAGTACACAGGTGGTACTGGTGTAGTCACTGCCTTCTTGTGCTAAAGCTTCTTCTGAGCCAATGGGCAGCTTTTCATTAGACTGGCAGTGAAACTAGACATTTAGTGCAGAATTCCTTCTACAGAATGAATACAACTGGGGCAGGTTTGGAATCAAGCCATGCAGGACTCCCCATATAAGCAAATGGTTCATCCCATGGGATGCTCACTGTTTGGAGTCAGTTTGATCCTTTGGGCACCAGAAAACACAATGACATTTAAGGACAAATTACATAGTGCAGCAGAATTCAGCTCCACTGTGGCTGCATTGTATACGGTGTGGCTGCTTTAACATGCATTTCCACGAGCACAAGAAAAATCAGTTACAAAGTACCCAACTGTCTGCCAGCTACTCAGATTCACTGTAAAAGTGGGATGTCACTACAGAGAAAATAAAAAAGTGGGTGTAAGACAGATGAGCCATTCTGTAGCAGTGTGATTTATTTTCTGATATTTTAATGGTCACAATGACATCATGTAGTTTTCAGTTTTGACCAAGGACCAGTGTGAAAGCATTGCCTCTGAGCACAGAAGAAAACATCATTTATTTTCTTTCCCCCACACATTACTTTATATTTCCAGTGCTTGGAAAAATTCACCTGGATGATGGATGTTTACTGAAGAGATCATTAAAGGTTACAATAAGACAAAACTATGCCAAAAGTATGTAAGGAATGATTGGAACTGGTTAAAGGTAGGGTGTGGCAGTCTGTAATTTTTCCTTCGAATGATCCATAAACATTCTTGACAATTCACTCTCAAGCAGCTTTACAATGAGGAAAGTGCTGGAGTGAGTAGCGCAGGTGCAGGTTCTTGTAACAGAGGAAGATTTTTTGGAAGTAAACTATACAGGGCCACCAATAAGAGTGTTCCCAGTAGTCAGTTGTTTGAATAGTTGGAAAATAACCAGTGTCACTGCTTCAGCACAAACTGAGCATAAAAAGTGAAATCCAAGCACTGGCAAAACATGTTATCTATCTCCTGAGTACTCTAGTGTGCTGGCACACATGGACTTGGGCTTCAAGATCTTATGTATCATGGCTGGCGGTGCCTGACACTGTAGGCACAGCAATCTTCTAGGAGGAGCTGAAGCTTTTTTCTAATCCTGGAGTCCTTTGTTGCAGCCATATGGGGGCACCTGATGATCAGTTTCTTGGCCTTATCTACACTTCTGGACAAGCCTACCTGCATTTTGATGATCTGGCTGCGTAAGTCAAGTGATCTTGGTGATACGACTGGCAGTACATGATTGAGAACAGAGACATCGCAGTGGTAACTCTGGGTACATGACATGCAGTAATACTGCAGATTTGAGAAACTGAAAGGGGTCAAACTCAGCATCCCTTACAGCTCTTGTCCTGGTAGGATCCATGGCCCTGAATACTGGGTGGGAGTTGTGTACTGCACCTCGGTTGCTGGTGCTTGCACTGTTGTTACATGAAACAGGGCACTGCATTCTTCATAGAGCTAGAGTAAGAACTCCTCTGGTGGCCTGCAATGGAATCTTCCCTTTGATTCTGGTGTATTGGACAGTACCCTTCCCTGCTAGATAACAAGGTTGAATAGTAGATTTGCTGGTCTCATTGATGGCACACAGTCATTTGCCAACTGCACTGCTTGGGTTGGTGTTGTGCTACAGTAAGTTAGGAGGTTCAAATCGTTGACTTACTTGGATTCCAGCACTGCTTTTCGGCACACTGCATACCTAAAACAAAAAGAAAAGAAGACATTTTACTTTTACAGGAAGATTACTCACTGGAAGTAACAATAAACAGAAGACAAGGTCAGGAAAGTAGAGACGACAGAATAAAAAGAGTGGAAGGACACCAGTTTGGGCAGAGAAAAAAAGAGTTGGTGACAATACCGATATCACTGTTCAACGCTGACAGGGAGAACTCAGGAAGAAGAAGTTGAACTGCAACACGAGACCCAGACCCAGAAAGGTGTTGCAAAGAACCTGGGGTACCTGCTGAATTACAGGGAAGAGACGCGAAGAAGGAGACCCCCAAAGCCAAAGCCAAGGAGGGTAGGACAGGTGGTTTGGGTGTCATTTTCTCCCATGCTTCTAATTCTGGGAGAGGCACTGTTTGAGCAGATGTACGGCATCACAACAATACCCTCCAACTAAAAGGAGTTTGGGAATTTAAGTTTGTATCGTTCATTACTTTAAGTTGAGGAGAGGAATTCTCAGGTTTTGTGGTCATATCTTTTTTTCTTTCCCCTTCATGAAATATAGAGAAGAATGAGCTCTGGCAAAAGACACAATTAAAGTAAAGCAACACAGTACAGCAGACGCTTAAAAGAAAGGAGATACATTAGGAAATATAGATAAATATAGATAATTAAAGAACAAACACTTACCTGTGGTACTTTTTTCTGTTGCGAGGGAGCCGGCAGATGGAATCCTGGGCCAACCTGTGGAAAAAGAACAAAGAGAGGACATTAGAAGATTTAAAGTTTTTATAACAAACAGACCACCTTTAAGCAAACTGCTAATACCCAACAATTCAAAAATAAAACTAAAGAAAAAGAGACTTACTCCTATTACCATAAGGAGTGTTTTTTGTATGCAAAGCAACAGTTGGGTAGCTGACTGAATGCAACTATTGTGCCACTGCTATGTGAACATGGGAAAAATTTACCAGAAACAACTGAAGCTCTCATTGACACCACATGCTCTGCCCATGGCTCTTGCAGAGGCCATGGTCCAATGGTTGGTGCTAGCTTCTGGCCTAATGTGGTGCAGGATGACCATCCTATAGGTCATGTGGCAATCGTCAGAACAAAATATGGGAGGATCAACACCCTGTCATTGCACACAAACCACATGACAGAATTCTTCAACAAACATGCTTCCAAAAGTGACCTCTCACTGAGAGATGTATCTCTGACATTGAGGGTAGGATGCCAGGTTGCAATGAGAAATGTCTTCTGATTAAAAAGGTACTCAAATTCATAAAAGTTAAGACTGAAGATTCAGAACTGAAATCCTCATGCAACAACATCAGGATTATAGATGTATCTGAGATTACCAGCACAGGCAGCATGTAATAATTAGTCTTTACTAAATATTTGGGATAGCCAGTGTCAGAACTCTGTTCAGACGGCCACTGGGCAAGCAGGAGATATTGGGCCTAGCCATGGGGGTTGAGGCCTTTTATTTCTGATGTCCCTGGGCCCTACTTTGAATGGATCAAATGGATTCGCAATTGGACCAAGTACCTCTTCAGCACTTTACTCGCAGTAGAAGCCTGGGTCGAGCAAGCCAGGGCTTCCTTGGTGGGAGAGTAGATTCAGGGGTAAGCACATGCTCACAACTTAAAACTTCTGAATCAGGAATAAATTATTGTCCAGCCAAATACAATTTTTATAAAAAGAGATGTATTATTATTATATAGCTATTAACACTAAGGGAAATGTGACATTCACAAACAACTTCCACAATCCCCTTGTGGTCAGGGCTTTAGTGTTTCTTATACAGTTCCCTATGTCCCTCTCCCCTTCGCTCTTCCGATACCACTTCTTCCCCATTCACTATAGGCATCTCAAGAGTTCCACTCCAACTCTGCCTGTCAAAAGTGTTCCAGTGCCAAAGCAATATCTAGAAAGCAAGTTCCCAGGGGGCTGACTGGCCCAAAATTAGCTATACCCGCACTCGCAGGATCAGAACCACCAGAGTTCCTGCGCGCGTCCCCTCTGCTGGCACTGGAGCAGCTGGTTCAGGTGAGTTCACTGCACATGGCCCAGGTGGGATGTGCTCAGCAGTCCTTGAGTTCTTCACATGCGGATCGGAGGCCCTCCATGGCTCTTCAATACTGAGTATGTCCTTCGGTCTACCCGAAGTACATGAGAGTGGGTACTGTGAAGGTCCTGACACTGATCCTGTGTCATGGTGCAGGTCCACAAGAGTTCACCCCGGTGGCCTTTCACCTCTGGTGATGTTCCTAACCAAGTCACACTTCTTATTTGGTTCTAGTGACCAGCTCCGGCATACAAGGCTACTGTCTCTTCTCTGCAGATAGACTCCAACCTGATTGGCACAACAGATTTCTTCATGGCTGCTAATCCCAGCGTATGGGTTTACTGGCTCACCATTGCACATGGGCAACGGCCTGCTCAACAAGGCTATGTGTCAATGGCAGACCCACCTGGTATATGTGGTCACCGGTCCATCACTACACAGGGGTGATGACTTGTTCAGCACAGCAGTGATCACAGATCACTTCACGGCAGCCTCTCCTGGCATGCGGGATACCTGGTTCCTCACTGCACACAGGCAATGACCTGTTTGTCACAGTTATGATTATGGCTTTCTTCATGAAGGTCCTCCTCTAGCATAACAGGATTGCTGACTTTTTCCTACACATAGGCAATACAGCAGTAGTCTCCTCGCATCTCGCTAAGGGAGTACACTCAACAGGGTTGCCCACTGGACTTTGCACACTGCAACTCTCTCCTCTTCATCACAGGGCCAGGGGTGTGCAATTCATATAGCCTGACACCCAAGAAATGTTGTTTTGGGTCAAGGAAAACAAGTTTCAATGTTTATTTTGTCCTTGAGAAAAGTAGGCTCAACCCCTGTTAGAAATGCGGTCTTTGGTTGGCAGTCAGGTTACCCCCTGTCCAAGCAAGGACCCTCACTCTAGTCAGGGTAAAGGAGAATCACCCTCAGTTAACCCCCGCTCACCTTCTTGGTAGCTTGGCCAGTCAGAGACTGGGTGTAAAGTATTTGTACCAACACACACAGTAACTCAGTGAAAACATTACAAAAGGACACAACACAGGTTTAGAAAATTAGGAAATATTTATTTAAACAAAACAAGACCAAAACGACAAAATTCAAACATACACAAGTCAGGTTATTAATTTTAAAAGCAAAAGAGTCTTAAATCCTTTTGTAAACAGTAAAAACACTGTTAGGGTTGAAAAGTACCTGAGTAGCATCAAAATAACACGCATGAGCGAGTGTGCGTCAAAAAAAGTCAGCGATGCGTCAATTTCTCACCTACAAGCAAAACCGTGCATCATTTCTCCTTCTCCAGTCGGGTCAGTGTGCATCATTTTCCCTCTCCGCAGGAGAGCGATGCGTCAATATGGGCAGGCACCCGTGTCCGGGTAGATGTTGCATCATTTTTCCGCACCCAGCAAGGTTTGCATTGAAACTCCTGCTGCACGGTATCAGCAAAACCGTGCTGTGTGGTTAGCGATGTTGCCAGCCTCCGTTAGCGGTGTGGCACCTCGTTTCCCCAGCCGCGTGCGTCGATCTTCCATCCACGCTGCAGGTGGAGCATCGATTTTAGCCGCGAAGCTGGCGGCACATTGTTTCTTCAGCCCCGTCTCTGAGGTAGCGTTGGAAATTTCCAAGCACGGCGGTCTGTGCGTGGATTTTCAATCTTGGTCTGCCAGCTTCTCCTGTCAAGGCCCCAGGAACTGTATAGGGCACCCCTTGGCAGGGCAGGAGTCTCAGCAGAGAGTCCAGGTGCTAGCATGGGATTTCTTTGATGGCCCTGAGACTTCAACAACAGGAGGCAAGCTCAGGACAAGCCCTTGCAGATTTTTTCACAAGCAGGAATGCACAACAAAGTGCTGTCTTTTTCCCCCTTTCACAAGGAAGAAGCAGCAACTGCAGGATTGCTCTACAAAGCACAGTCACAGGCAGGGCAACACTTTTCCTCAGCTCTTCAACTCTTCTCCAGGCAGAGGTTCCTCTAGATGTCCAGAAGTGATCTAAAGTCTGTGGTTTTGGGTGCCCTTCTTATACCCATTTTGGCCTTTGGAGTAGGCTTACTTCAAAGGAAATTCTCTCTTGTTTGTGAAATCCTGCCTTGCCCAGGCCAGGCCCCAGACACACACAGGGGGTTGGAGCTGAATTGGTTGAGGGCAGGCAAAGCCCTTTCAGGTGTGAGTGACCACTCCTCCGCTCCCTCCCAGTACAGATGGCTCATCAGGATATGCAGGCTACACCCCAGCTCTCTTTGTCTCACTGTCTAGAGAGAGGTGCAAACAGCCCAACTGTCAAACTGACCCAGACAAAGAATCCACAAACAGGCAGAGTCACAGAATGGTTTAAGCAAGAAAGTGTTCACTTTCTAAAAGTGGCATTTTCAAACACACAATCTTAAAATCAACTTTACTAAAAGATGTATTTTTAAATTGTGAGCTCAGAGACACCAAACCCCTCATGTCTGTTTGCTCCCAAATGTAATCTGCGCTTTGATCATGTTTAAAGGCAGCCCCCATGTTAACCTATGAGAGGGCTAGGCCTTGCAACAGTGAAAACCGAATTTGGCAGTATTTCACTGTGAGAACATATAAAACACATTAGCATATGCCTTACCTTAAACATACACTGCACCCTGCCTATGGGGCTACATAGGGCCTACCTTAGAGGCGTCTTACATGTAAGAAAAGGGATGGTTTAAGCCTGGCATGTGTGTACACCTGCCAAGTCGAATTGGCAGTTTAAAACTGCACACACAGACAGTGCAGTGGCAGGTCTGAGCCATGTTCACAAGGCTACTAAAGTGGGTGGCACAACTAGTGCTGCAGGCCCACTAGTAGCATTTGATTTACACGCCCTGGGGCACCTCTAGTGCACTGTACTAGGGACTTACCGGTAAATCAAATATGCCAATCATGGATATCCAATTACATACACATTTTATATAGGAGCACTTGCACTTTAGCACTGGATAGCAGTGGTAAAGTGCCCAGAGCAACAAAAACAGCAAAAACAGAGTCCAGCACACAAAAAGTTAGGGAAGACCACGCCAAGGATGCCAAGTCTAACAACCCCCTGCAGAACAAGCCTTGGCTGCCTGTTTACAAGGAAGGAAACTTTCTGTAGCTGAGGTAACAGTTGTATTAGTGCAGTTCAAACTGTTTCAATATGCTCCTGGTGGAAGAGCAGAATACTATTATTCACAGTAAAGCCAGCCGATAGATAGATAGATAGATAGATAGATAGATAGATAGATAGATAGATAGATAGATAGATAGATAGGTAGATAGATTGATAGATAGAATTTTAACAAAAAGAAAATGTCTTGGTTAATGCCAGACCTAATTAGGGGCCCAATTCATTAAAAAAGTAACAAAAGTGAACCCTTGGTATATACATAATTAGTGGCAAACATGAATTCCGAAGAATTTACACAAGTAGACCTGAAAAAGTACTCCTAGAACATATTTGTAAACTGTATTTTAGCAAGAGCAAATATGCATGTGTAGATTTATTCATGCAAAAATCTATTGAGCGTTTACAACTTCACTTTCCCTGCAACCGCTTTTTTCCCCAACCCAAGAAGAACTTCTACTTCTGCCCTTGTCAGTGGTAAACTTCCAACCTTTCTAATTATTGGAAAAGATTAGAGAAGAGCTGGTGAAAATCCTTAAATCATGCAGGTTAGTAGGTTTGCACAAACTCAAAAGCATTTCAGCCCTGTAACTATTGCTCACTGCTTTCTCGAGCACCAGTATGTATATCTGCAAAAAGGTGGCTAAATAAGGGAATTGCTATAGTAGGGGCTTGAAATGCTAGTGTTCAAGCCCTATCACGGTATTAGCCCTGGCATAATCAGAGAGTCTATTATCAGAGCTCTTACTTAATGAGCTTGCTGCCATAATTTTTCACCACACTACATTGCAACACATGGAGAAGTAGATTTTTTTTTTTTTACAGGACATGTAGATTTAAGAAACAACCTGTCCCACTGACAAGTAGATATTGTATTAAATCCCACACCCCTTCACGGCTCACAAGTCTTGGCAAGCAGTCAGGCCCTGGTGCTCTGAGACTTTGAAGTTTATGTTGGAGGTCTGCTTCCTTTCGAAGTGCCCACTCCTCTGTCCTCTCTTCCTCCAGAAAACAATCTACCACAGCAGGAACAACGCCAATGAGGATAGCCCCAAAAAAGAGGCCATGGGAGGGATTAGAGTTCACACATGGATGTCAGCCGCTGTGATATGTGAATCAAAAGGTTAGCCCAGGCCCTCATCCCTACTGTTTATTATTTTCTTATCAGCCCGATCTCCTTCTTGAGACGTGCCCAGGCCCCGTCCTTGTAAGTCTCTCTCTAAATCAAAATGCACCCTTAGAAATGTTATGGGGGACCCTTGCTCTCCCTGCTCCAGTGTGTCTGACCCAGTTTACAGGAATGCAGCAGTATACAAATATGTTTACAGGGATTCCTTTACCTCCATGTGTTTCACCATGTATGGGATGTACTGTACCTTTTACAGGCACATATACAGTCAGCACACGTTTAGAGCATACAGGCACCAGACAATACCCTTCATGTACTGTACCACTCAGAGGCACACATGCATCCTGCATGTGCATATCACATACATGCACTGCACAGTACTGTATTAGACCTGTATTGTACCATTCACAGGCACACATACATTAAGCACATATACACCCCACATGCACTGCATAGCACTAAACACAAAACTGATGAAGACCAAGGGTGACTTAAGCACACAGAAGTAGAAGTTTAACTGAGTGAACCTATAGGCCTAACATTGACACAGGTAAAAAATACCTGTTCCCTCCTACGATCACTACATGGTATGCTGCCATGACTGTGCTCAAGCTTCCTAAGTCCTGGAAAAGGCAGTAGACTTTCACTTCTGTGAGGATAGTGCTTTAGGCACTTCTCCTGATCTAAGAAGACCTTTGTCCGTGAGACATGCCTATGTCATCTCGCACACACATGATCCATGTTGATCTATGACAACAAAAATCAGCATTAGGAATCCAGACATCAGTACAATTAGGGCTCTCCGGGCAGGGGTGCACATCATTAACATATGGAGGACTCTTGCGTGCCAACAGGCAGCTTCTCAGGTAGTCACTGTGGCCTTGCACCAGGGTGCAGGAGCTTCCTGGGTGAGGTATATATTTGTGACAAATGTAAAAAAATAAAACAAGTGATGGGCAGAATGCTGAACAATGTCAAACATTCAGCCCCAGTACAGAGATCTGGGCCTAAATCCAATTTTTTTTTGCTACCCATGCCATTCCAGTTTGGACCCAGACACATACAAATCAGTCTTGACCCTGCTCCCCATGGGAACGGTCCAGCCTGAACTGCTAAGCCAGATCCTCCTTGGACTAGAAACAAGCATCCTGGGAATTGTTTCAGGGTATCACCCTTCATCAGCCAGGCTTGCTTGACTCCAGTGGCATGGGGAGCAGGAGACCCACCTCTGGTCATAGCCTTCCCACCTAGGGTGACAAATGTAAAAAGTGATGGACAGAATGCTGAACAATGTCAAACATTCACCCCAGTACAGAAATCTCAGCCTAAATCCATAATTTGTTGTGCTACCCATACCACTCCAGTTTGGACCCAGCCATATGAAAATCAGTCTTGACCTTGCTCCCCATTGGAACAATCCAGACCGAACTGCCAGGGTCAAGACTGATTTGAATATGGATGGGTCCAAACTGGGGTGACTTTGCAAGAAACATAATGATGGATGAAACCCAGATCTGTGACTGAGGGTTAGTTTTTGAAAATTTTCAATACTCCGTCCATCATTTTATTTTGTGATATATTTGTGACACATATTGATTCTGTGCAATGGCTTAGCACATATAAAGGATTCGACATCATTGTTCACCTGTGCAACTTTTCATTGTATTTAATTACATACTATGTCCACATGCAACATAGGTTGATGTTCCAGCTAATATCTTTCAAGTCGTAAGGGTACTGCCTTATCTAGGGGCAGGAAGGGACAATTTCTAAGTATTCAAAGAGAGGTAGAATAAATGCACTTAACATCCATGAATATATACATGCTCTATGATAATTGTCCCCAGTTCTATTCTCACTAGTGATTGATGACAAAAGAGGTGGTGCCACATACTGTGATATAGATATTTACTAGATCAGGTGGTGCAACCAGGGGTCTCCACCACCTATAAGGTGACAGTTTTGAACATCATATTCCTATTGTTTTTTAGAGACTAAGGCACCTAAACTCCTTAAAATTCACATCCTATTCTGCTGAACCTTGTCACACTGACTACTGCCTAGTCAGAAGTGATGTCTGTCAAGTAGTGCATGAATGCTTGCACATTATGTAAATACTATGTTCCCATGTACCCCTTGTCCTGACTTTGTGCCAGTTGTACCAGTCCCTCAAGTACACTACTGTCATTCTCCTTTGGAAGCTCTGCTAGTTGGTGCATTTAAAGCTGAGATAGATGAGGAGAGATGTGAATAGTTTCATAACAATCAGGGATCGGTGACTGAAAGGACAGGACAAGTAGAATGTTTTAATAAGTACCTGAAGGAAAACAATCACTTAGTCTTGTTGAAACATTTCCAGTTGTTCTAGCTATCAGAGGCATTTTATCAGTGTATAGAATTTCTCCTAATTCTGTGACTGGTGTGTCACCTTTCCAGCTATTGAAGGGAAGCAAACTAATTTCTCTTTTCTGTCCCTTGTGGCTTAAGTGCAAATTTCCCAGAGCTGAAAACAGTGGGATTGTTGACCTAAATGAGGTACGGTCTAAGGTGATACACCATCACAGGCTAAAGTGCTTCACCACCAATCTAAATTCAAAAAGCTTTATGAGACCACATATAAGTCAACTGATTCCAGTGCTGGGGTTGTAGAGTTGATCAAGATCTGGATCGTTAAACATGTTGAAAAAGGGAGAAGCTGATACTTCAGAATCTTATGGATGGTTAACGTAACAAAAGAAGCATTATCGTTCAGATGGTAAATGTTGGACTTTGTGGAGAGTATCTAAATGTGTGAAGGATGAAATGGTCTAGGCCTGGGCTAAATTTAAATTATGCTGGCATGTTTTACATAATTTTGGAAATTCCAATGTAGGCTTGTTATGTGAAATTACCAAAATGTACATCATCATGACACTTCCCTAATTACATGCCAACTACTGCGAAAATGTACTATAAATGCGCTCTTCAAGCTAAACATTTGCTGCAAATGCATAAGAACAACAGAAGATGAGCATCTGTTGTTCATGGTGCTTTTGTTTTCTTTGTAATATTTTAGTGAGGAATGTGTGTTTACATCCAAAATTTACATGATAACGCATTTTGCTTTAAAATACAGCTCTAAATAATAGCTTTGCTTTGTGCACATTTGTCATTTTGTGTAATTTTGCTGAATTTTGGCGTACGTACGTGAAAGAAAATTGCTCAAATTTTGCACACCACTATGTGATTCCCACTGACTCTGACATTGCCCATGAGGATGCTTCCAGCTGTAATGGTTTGGTTTATCCTCTGATCAATTGTATGCTCAGTCTACACCAATGAGAGGTCCTTCACACGTTTAACACCCAGTGGATTGTAATGCATCCTCTGACCCACTTAGATCTATTTAATGGATCAGAAAGTGTGCCTACGGAACGTGGATCAGTTACTGAATGTGTGAAGAACCAGCACAACAGAAGGATTCCTTCTTGAAGCATCCTTCAAGATTATTGATTTTTTTTCTAATTCTCTTTTGCTGACAAGGAAAGGAAATGTGATCTATGTCATTCTTTTTCATGGTCTGTATACATAAACCCCCCTGTTAGCGCATCTGACCTTAATAAGTAAACTTACAAGGGGACGCGAATAGGCCGAAGAAACTTTTGACTCGCAATTAAGATGTTCTTACCATAGCTCCAGTACATAATCAATAACCAATGCGCAATAGTCAATAATCAACAACAATCAATAACAGTAGTAACCAATAGAGTCAGTAATTGTCACACACTATGACCTTTCAGTCATGAATAACCACACCTTTAGTAAAAGTTAGAATATTTATTTCCCTATATTAACAATACTAAGGTCATGGAGATTAATCTCAAAATCAAATGAAACACATATAGAAACAATACTGGCTGTCCAAAGCGGCGGAAGAAACACAATCTAATCAAAGGTTGAACTACAACACATTCTAAAGTTATGGTGCAAATTAATAACAAAGTCAACTCCGTCAAAGTAATCACATACATTAAGTTTAGCAGATAAATTCATCAAGCACTTATCCCTATTAGCATGATTTTATTAGTGAGGATCCTTAACTAACACCAAATTAGCTTCAGCATGTTGGACTTGATGGAAAACAATTTAGTAACACAAATTTGGAAAAACATCTAACTATGGCTCTATCAAAACAGTGCAGTTGGTACCTCGAAATAAAAAAGCAAATGTACCTACTGATCAACAATCTACTTCTTTATACCTATCCTCAGTGTGGATCAGCAAGCAGAGTCATTCTTCATTCTCAGGACATCAGTCGATCAGCAAGCAATCAGGATTCATAATCAAAGTTGAGAAAACGCAAAGGTGGTCATTACAACCCTGGCGGACGGTGTTAAAGCGGCGGTAAGACCAACAGGTCGGTGGTAAAAAAATTGGAATTACGACAGTGGCGGAAACCGCCAACAAAGACAGCCACTTTAACACTCCGACGCCAAGGCGGTACAAACAAACAGCGCGGCGGTCACCGCCAACAGACAGGTGGAAGACAAAGTACCGCCCACAGTATCACAACAGGCCAATCCACCACCTTTTCCGGGGCGGATTCACCGTGGACAAAAACACAGCGGAAACAGGACTTTGAAGGGAAAACACTCACCTCTACACACCCCACGAGGAATCCGGACCCCATGGAACCAGAGCTGCACATCCTGCCAGCCCTTATCTTCTTGCTCCTCTACCAGGAGCACGAACGCCGGTGGCGCAGACAACGGTGAGTACTGAACCTACGACACAGGGGAGGGGGGAGGGAAAAAACAGGGGGACACACATGCAACACCCCAACCCTCACCCACTACAAAACACACACCAATACAGCATGATACATTACATTTACACCACCCAACCCCCCCGGAAGAATGCAAAGACAAAAGAAAATTAGTGTACCCATTGTAATATATTAAAATCAAGTACGCAAAAATATATATATACACTATAAACAAAATATACACCAAGCTTAGTAGTCCAGGTAGTGCTCCAATGAAGTCCGTGGAACACTGGGCCCAGACGGTATGGGCGAGGCTCACACAAGATCCCCGACCATGATGGAGAGAACACTGCAGGGGCATCAGAGAGTAAGAAAACAGGCACCTCAGGGGGAGGAAAAGGGGGGCACCTCAGCCGGATGAGTGCACGACACCAAATCCACGAGAGGGCCACATGCCCACTGTTCCATCCTGGGGAGTGCAAAGCCACAGTCTCTCAAGTCTCTACAGTGGGTGGGTTGTCCACTGTTCCATCCTGGGGAGTGCAAAGCCACAGTCTCTCAAGTCTTTTCAGTTGGTGGGTTGCCCACTGCTTTATCCTGGGGAGTGCAAAGCCACAGTCTCAAAAGTCTTTTCAGTGGGTGGGTTGTCCACTGTTCCATCCTGAGGAGTGCAAAGCCACAGTCTCTCAAGTCTCTCCAGTGGGTGGGTTGCCCACAGTTCCATCCTGGGGAGTGTCAAAGCCACAGTCTCTCAAGTCTCTCCAGTGGGTGGGTTGCCCACTGTTCCATCCTGGGGAATGCAAAGCCACAGTCTCTCAAGTATCTCCAGTGGGTGGGTTGCCCACTGTTCCATCCTGGGGAGTGCAAAGCCACAGTCTCTCAAGTGGATAACAGACTCCACTGGTTCTGGAGGGGGCATGGTGCCCAGAGTGCTACATCCTGCTAAGGACAGAGGTAGTGGATGATAGTCTCCACTGGTTCTGGAGGGGGCATGGTGCTCAGAGTGCTTCATCCTGCTAAGGACAGAGGTAGTGGATGATATTCTCCACTGGTTCTGGAGGGGGCATGGTGCCCAGAGTGCTACATCCTGCTAAGGACAGAGGTAGTGGATGATAGTCTCTACTGGTTCTGGAGGGGGCATGGTGCCCAGAGTGCTTCATCCTGCTTGTGACAGACTCAGTAGCGTCAGTGCCCTTGGCGCTCATGGGCCAGCAGTGCTTGTGGCGGCGGTGCCCTGTTCAGCGGTGCTTGAGGCGGCGGTGCCCTGTTCAGCGGTGCTTGAGGCGGCGGTGCCCTGTTCAGCGGTGCTTGTGGCGGCGGTGCCCTGTTTAGCAGTGCTTGTGGCGGCGGTGCCCTGTTCAGCGGTGCTTGTGACGGCGGGTTCCTCTGCAATGACTCAGCTGCTGCCGGTCCTCTCTAGCCCAGCGGGGCTTGTGGCGGCGGGTTCCTTTGCAATGACTCAGCTGCTGGCAGTCCTCTCTAGCCCAGCGGGGCTTGTGCTGGCAGTCCTCTCTAGTCCAGCGGGGCTTGTGCTGGCGGCCCTCTCTAGGTCAGCGGGGCTTGTTCTGGTGGTACTCTGTAGCCCAGCGGGCTTGTGCTGGCGGTCCTCTCTAGCTCAGCGGGGCTTGTGCTGGCGGTCCTCTGTAGCCCAGCGGGCTTGTGCTGGCGGTCCTCTCTAGCTCAGCAAGGCTTGTGCTGGCGGTCCTCTCTAGCTCAGCGGGGCTTGTGCTGGCGGTCCTCTCTAGCCCAGCGGGGCTTGTGCTGGTGGTCCTCTCTAGCCCAGCGGGGCTTGTGCTGGCGGTCCTCTCTAGCTCAGCGGGGCTTGTGCTGGCGGTCCTCTCTAGTCCAGCGGGGCTTGTGCTGGTGGTCCTCTCTACCTCAGCGGGGCTTGTGCTAGCGGTCCTCTGTAGCCCAGCGGGGCTTGTGCTGGCAGTGGCCTCTTGGGCAGTGGGGTTGATGGTGGTGGCCTCCCGGGAAGCGGGGATGATGGCGGTGGCCTCCTGGGCAGCGGGGATGATGGCGGTGGCCTCCTGGGCAGCGGGGATGATGGCGGTCTTCTCTACCGTGCTGCTCTTCCCAGACTTGCCGGGTTTCTTGGGGCCCTTCCCCACCTTTGAAGGTGTCACAGCTGACTCCACACTCCCACCGGGACCCCTGGGAGCGGCTTTGGTGGCTGGAGTCTTCCCCCTCTCCCACCGGGCACTGGCCAACTTTTGATGCTTGACAGGTGGGGGACTGTCCGTGCTGGCTGCCCTGGTGGCCGGTGCACGCCAGATTCCGGTGACTACAGGCACCACTGGTCCCGGAGATGTTGTGGCTGAGGTGCTAGGTTGGGACCTGGAGAGTCGGGACCTAGGAGACGGACGGGGTGGGGGAGGTGTGGGAAAGAGGTCAAGGTTGGACAGGAAAAGTTTTGGGGAGACACTGGGACGGGTAGCTGGAGGGGGTTTGGGAGTGGAGGAAGAGGTTGTGATTGTAGGAGGTGTTCGTTTGGTGACTTTGGGTGAAGGTGCATGCGCTGGAGGCTGTCGTGAGGGGGATAGCTGTTGGGTGGGTGTGTGCCTGCGTTTGTGTATCTTGGGAGGTGGCATCACAGACACACTGGGAGAGGACACAGGGGACATGTGAATGGTAGTGGGGTTGGTGGCTGCACGTGAGCAGGGTGTGGTGGTGTGTGTGCCGGTGATGGCAGTAGTGGCTGTAGATGTAGTGCATTCAGGTGTGAGTGTAGACGAGACTGGTAGGGAGGAGGGAGACGAGGAGGAGGGGGACAGAGTGGAGGCAGTGGATGTTGGTGTGTCTGCATGTGTCTGATGCTTGCGTGAGTGCCTGTGGGATGTGTGGTGCTTATGTTTGCCTGAGCTTCCCTTGTGTGTTGACGTGTGTGCATACTGGTCAGAAGGTGTGTTTGGGATAGGCTCGGGTACAGGGGATTGGGTCTGGGTGGAGGAAGTTGGAGGGGGGAGGCTAGAGACGGGGACCATGGCTGCCATCAGTGCTGAGGCCAGAGTCTGAAAAGCTTGCTGAAGGGCCGCCTGACCAGAATGAATGCCCTCCAGGAATGCATTTGTTTGTTGCAACTGCCTTTCTACACCCTGGATGGCATTCAAAATGGTAGACTGCCCAACAGTGAGGGACCTGAGGAGGTCAATGGCCTCCTCAATGAGGGCAGCAGGGGTGACTGGGGCAGGGCCTGAGGTGCCTGGGGCGAAGGTGATGCCCACCCTCCTGGGTGAGCGGGCACGGGGCAAAGGTTGAGGGGCTTCTGGAAGGGCGGTGCTGGTAGGGGGGGTGGCAGCTGTACCTGTAATTGCGGGGGCACAGATGTTGCTGCCACCACAAGGGAGCTCCCATCAGAGGACGAGTCCGTGTCACTGGTGTCAGCTCCTGTCCCCGCCGTGGAGCTCCCCTCGTCCTCTGTCCCACTGGTGAACTCCGAGTCCGTTGTCTTGCCCTCCAGGGACATGTGGGATACAGCTCCCTCCTGCTCCGGTGCCACTGCTCCTCCGCCTGATGATGCTAATGCACACAAGAACAGGGAGACCACAAAAAGGGGGGCGGGGGCGACAGAAGAAATAAATGTTGAGTGCATGCATTACCGTTACCGTTGGTGGACACAACAGACACAGAAGCCCTCTGCCTACGCCGCACTCTTGGGCTCCACTGTTCAATCCCTGGGACATGGCCTACAAGGCTATGGGTGACATCTGCACACATGGATGACACAGGGGCATGACTAGGTGTACTTGGCTTTCTACAGAGGTGGGGTGCCACATGGCCTGCCTTACGGATGGACCTTGCCTACTAAACTCGCCCTTGCCTAGGGAAACCCACAGCCCACCTCCCCCACCCAGACACCTCTACTGCACGCAAAATAAGCAGGATGAGAGTGTACTCACCCACTTGTGGCTGCTGTGATGCCCTCAAGTGCCCATTCAACTCTGGGTACGCCACCGCCAGGATCCTGAACATCAGGGGGGTCATTGTGCGATGGGCACCCCTCCCACGTTGGGAGGCCATCCCCAGCTGAGTCTCCACCATCTTCTTGCTCCAGCGGCGAATGTCCTCCCATCTTTTCTGGCAGTGGGTGCTCCGTCTGTGGTAGACCCCCAGGGTCCAGACATCCTTGGCGATGGCACGCCAAATATATTTTTTCTGGTGGGCGCTGACCTACATGAATTGTACAGGGGAAAGAGAAATGTTATTACCAACTTCACTGTCACAGTCATTGGCCCCCATCCCTATCCTTGCCATGTGGCACATGCATTCATCGTCGTTTCATGCACGCCTCAATCCCCCCCCATCTTTTATCCACCCCACTCCACACAGGCATAGCCCATACAGCATGCCCCCAGTGTACTTACCTGTTTGTCTGGAGGATCGTAGAGTAGCGTGTACTGGGGAGGACCCCATCCATGAGTTTCTCCAACTCCTCCGATGTGAAAGCAGGGGCCCTTTCCCCAGACACTCTAGCTATTCTCTCTTCCAGACCGAGGTCACAGCAGCACTTGCAGTGTAGGTCCTCTCCTGTCGAAGATCAGGTATCAAGTGATTGAACAGATAGAAAATGGCGGTCACGTCCTCAGCGGTGCGTACCGTCACCGCAGGCGTACATCGTCATTGGCTCCTGGGACCCATAGGGTCCGATGTTAACCAATGCAGCATTGCGCCGCGGTCTTCGACCGCCTACCGCGACGGTGTAAAACGCCAGCGCAGTTACCTCACATCCCATTGTCCCACTTTAGAGGTCAGGCAGCCGCCATTTCAGGGGCCCTCATGGCTTAATTTGTAACTGCGTCACACATACCTAAGCCTAGCCTCAACACACATGGCCACTTTTAGGATTATGATTCGTGTTCTGTGTAAGCTGTAGGTACGTACCTTTAAGTTGGTTGACTCTGTGCTCGCTGTTGCCCTTCATGGGCACCGTCCCCTGGGACATGTGAGGGGATGGCGGATAGCTGACATCAGGTCTGGCTCCAGCTGGGTACACACTTCATGGATTGTGGCACGGTTAAGCCTGTAGGTGATGATCACATGTCTTTCCTCCATTGTCGAAAGGTCCACTAGCAGTCTGTACACCGGAGGATGCCGCCCTCAAGTGCAGGTGCTGTCAGTACTCCATTTCCTTGCAAGTGGGTCTTTTCAAACTACAGTTGCCATAGCATCAGGGATGTCCCAGCCCATGTTTTCCAACATGTTGTCCAGAGTGTTGTCTGCCCTGCTGAAACACATGCAGAGATACATCGTTTACCCTCAGGTGGAGGATTTGCCTACAGTGAAAGGTGATTTCTATGCCCTGGGACATATCCCCAACATCATAGGTGCGATTGATGGGACACATGTGGCTTTGCCCCCCCCCCGCAGGAGTGAACAGATGTACAGAAACCGGAAGAGTTATCATTCCATGAATGTGAAGATGGTGTGTTTGGCAGACCAGTACATCTCCCATGTGAATGCCAAGATCCCTGGCTCAGTTCATGACTCCTACATCCTGCGGAATAGCAGCATTCCTTATGTGATGGGTCAACTCCAGAGGCACTGTATGTGGCTATTAGGTGAGCACCTGGAAGCAAGACAGTGGGAATGGTTGTCTGGGTCTGGGGATATCCCTACAGGTTAGTGTGTGTCCAACAGTTGTCCCTCGCCCTTTGCAGGTGACTCTGGTTACCCCAACCTGTCATGGCTGCTGACCCCAGTGAGGAATCCCAGGACAAGGGCAGAGGAACGCTATAATGAGGCCCATGGGAGAACTCAGCGGATTATAGAACGGACCTTCGGCCTCCTGAAGGCCAGGTTAAAGTGCCTCCATATGACTGGTGGATCCCTATTCTACTCACCAAAGAAGGTGTGCCAGATCATCGTGGCCTGCTGTTTGCTTCACAACTTAGCTTTGCGACGACAGGTGCCTTTTCTTCAGGAGGATGGTCCAGATGGCGGTGTTGTTGCAGGTGTGGAGCCTGTGTACAGTGAAGACAAGGAAGCAGAAAAAGAGGACATGGACAACAGGAACTCAGTGATCCTGCAATATTTCCAGTGAGACACAGGTAAGAGTACAGACATGCCTGAGTTGTCACTTTCCCTTACGATTTCACAGATGTGGGTCCCACTGTGTGACATCTGCTTTGTTTACTCATGGACTAGAGCTGTGTGACATAGGTATGTTGCCATTACAATTGAAAGAGCATTTTGTCACTGTAATTGTTAATACACAATTTCAAAATCACAGACTGACTCCAGATTGTTTTGTGCTTTAAGGGTGTTTATTTAAGTGCTCAATATTGGAGGGGGTTGTAAAATGGTGAGGGGGGATGGTGGAGGAATGTCCACGGCAGAGTCCAGTCTATTAGTCTCACAGGTGCATTGCCCAAATGGGCATAGGAAGTGGAGCTGGGGCAGTTTAAGGATGGACAGGGTGACAAAATGGGACAGTAGGATGACAATCAGGGTGGTCTCATTTCTTGGCGGGGGTCTTGGCATCGTTCTCTGTCTTTTTCCTGGATCTCAGGGACCGTTTTCGGGGTGGTTCTCCCTCTGCAGGGGATGGGGTGCTGGTGTGGTGGTCCTGTGGCGGGGCGTCCTGTCCACTAGCGCCGGCGGAGGTGGTGGGCAGTTCATCGTCCATGCTAGTGTCAAGGGCCCCTTGTTGTGCGACAGTGTCCCTCCTGGTAATGAGGACTTCCTTCAGCACCCCTATGATGTTGCCCAGAGTGGAATTGATGGTTCTGAGTTCCTCCCTGAAGCCCAAATACTGTGCCTCCTGCAGCCGCTGGGACTCCTGAAACTTGACCAGTACTGTTGCCATCGTCTCCTGGAAGTGGTGGTAGGCTCCCATGATGGAGGAGAGGGCCTCGTGGAGAGTGGGTTCCCTTGGCCTGTCCTCCCCCTGTTGCACAGCAGCCCTCCCAGTGCCCCTGTGTTCCTGGGCCTCCGTCCCCTGGATCGTGTGCCCACTGCCACTGCCCCCAGGTCCCTGCTGTTGTTGGGGTGGTGGGTTAGCCTGGGTTCCCTGTAGTGGTGGACACACTGCTGCTTGACGTGTCCTGGGGACAGAGGTATGGGCCCGCTGGGTGGGTGCTGTGCTGGTGTTTCCAGAGGGAGGAAGCTCTGTAGTGGCCTGTGACTGTGTGAGGGGAACCGACTGTCCAGAGGTCCCCAATGGGCCGGGCTGGTCATCTAGATCCAGTTGGACAGAGGTGCTGTCATCACTGTGGGGGGTGGTGTGGACATGTGTGGACCCTCCTGTCCGGTGACGTTGGGTAGGGGTCCTGCAGGGGTATAAAACGATGATTATTACATCTGTGTGTGGCATGGTGTGAAATGGGTGGGTGACCGTGTACCCCAGTGCTTGCATTCCCGTGTGGGACCTTATGTGATGATGGTTTAGGGGTGTGTATGGGTGTGTGCAGCGGCCATGCTTTGGTGAAGGGTGTCCATGCTTTGTTGTTGCATTCAGGGCTTGGTGTTGGGATGTGTGGTTTGTGATATTGGGACATTTGTGAGGAGTTGGAGTGATGGGGGTGAGGGTGGCATGCAGGTAGGGTGGGGGATGTAATAGTTAAGATTTGACTTACCAGAGTCCATTCCTCCATCTACTCCTGCGAGGCCCTCAGGATGCAGTATAGCCAAGACCTGCTCCTCCCATGTTGTTAGTTGTGGCAGAGGAGGTGGGGATCCGCCGCCAGTCCGCTGAACTGCAAGGTGGTGTCTTGAGACCACGTAACGCACCTTCCCCCGTACCTCTTCCTGATGTCCTCCCAATTTCTTGGGTGCTGTCCCACTGCGTTGACCCTGTCCACTATTCTTCGCCATAGCTCCATCTTCCTAGCTATGGAGGTGTGCTGCACCTGTTCTCCGAATAGCTTTGGCTCTACCCGGACGATTTCCTCCACCGTGACCCTGAGCTCCTCCTCAGAGAACCTGGGGTGTCTTTGCCGTGCCATGGGGTGGTGTGGGTGATGTGTGGGGTGGTGTGTGTGGTGATAGGTGTGCTGATATGTAGTGGTGTGTTGTGTGAGGTGCGTGGAAGTTCTGTTGGTGATGGTATTTTGTGCCTGTGGATACTTGGTTGTGGATTGCAGTGTCTCTCTCTGGCCTTCTCTCTGTAATGTTGTCATAAGGGTTTGTGGGTGATGTGGTTGTGTGTTTTATATTGTATTGGGTGTGTGGGAGTGGTGTGTGTATGTGTATCAGGTGTGTGTATTTCAATTGGTCCAATGTGGTAGTGTTTTGTATATGTGTGTGTATTTTGAGCGCGGCGGTGTGTACCGCCAATGGAATACCGCGGTTGAAAGACCGCCACATGGATTCGTGTGTCGTGATAGTGTGGGCATATTTCTGTTGGCGTGATGGTGGAGGATTTGTTTTCGCCAGTTTATCACTGACCTTTGGTGTGGCGGACTTGTGTGGGTGTCTGAATTGTGGCGGATTCCGTGCTGTGGGTCATAATAGCTGTGGCAGATTTCCGCAGCCACGGGTGTATGTTTCCGGTCTTCTGCACGGCGGTAAGCGGCTTTTACCGCCAATGTTGTAATGAGGTCCGAAGTCTTTATCATTGAAGTTAAGCACGTCTCTTGTCAAGACTCAAGATGAGCCTTTCGGCCAGCAAGAAAATGGGCAATGTCGGTGTCTTCTCTCAGTGCAGTCTTGTTATATTAAAACTAGTAAAACTATTTCCCAAATCCCTATTGGTCAGTTAATCGCATGTTCACACTTTGTCCAATAAAACTCAAACTCCAAATCTATGAATTCTACTATTACTCCGTTCACATGTTGTTGATTGGTTTGTCCTGTAATGTCCTCATTATCTGGCTTGTCAGGTAAGAATATCGTTGCAGTTTCCATTCCAGTCAGTATCTCCACTTTTCTCTCCTGAGAAAGTCAGTCGCACACGCATTACACACAAAATCTTACATTAACTAGAACAGCATCTTCTAGCAGTTGATTCTCATGGGAAAGGTTTCTCACCTATGAGCAGATAAAGCAAAATGGAAAATCATAGTTTAACTCTCTAGGACAGCCATTTATTTAAGGTTAAGAAATACAGCTTTAACATGAGGCCTGGCAAACTAGGCCAAGACATTCGCTAAGTTAAGGCCTACTATTAATAAAGCTAAAGCATAATGCATAACCCTTAATGTGACATACTACTACATTAGTCAGGCATATATTCAGCATTTCACACTATTGATTCATTAGTAAGTACACTTTGTGAACATTGGCGGCCACTCATCGTAATCACATTTTTAAATGCGTGCATTATTTTCTACGTTATTATACTTTCTACACAAATCACTTCTCAGACTACATGAACCATCATTAATATTTTTTTTAATACATTTGTGTTTAGAACCCCATCTCGCCTTTTGTTTGGGTTACAACTTAGGGGTTGGTAGAAGTCGGAGGTGGCAACTGGGGGACTCATTGTGACGCTGACCCCTGCCGCGTATGCACATGTTTAATAAAGTTACTTACCTCCACTCTCCTGTGTAGTGTGTGTTCCTTCATAACACACAGACTGATAATAATTCATTACTTAGCCAAAGAAGAAGGTTAGTGCTAGATTTATTTATACAGGCATTATCTCACATGGCTATAAGCTATTCTGTAAAGCTGGTTGTCATTACACAGGAATGAAGGTTGCCTTAACACTGATTTTTAAGGCTAATATGGAACCTACAAAAGATCTCGCACAGCTTTCAATCTGGTTGCCGTCAGTAGACTCTACATTTTCCTTTGCATTGATATACAAACCACTATGCAATATGATCAAATGTTTCAAATACTCTAATTTTAAAGCACTTTATTGTATTTCTGACAGTAGCTTTAGAATGGTCTAACCATTGAATGATTACATTCAAATTGAAATATGCTGGTTTAATTGTACCTTCAAAAATACAACTCGTGGGAACCCAATTTAGAGGGGAATGGGAGGGGTGTCTAATAACTTTAGCCCACTCTACAAAGCCATAGACACTGAAAGTTCTGTAGTTGTTGGGAAAGCAGAGATTACAGTTCTCTGTTCAGGAAAGCATGGAAAGGTCTGTAACAGACTCTTTGGGGTATTTCATATGTCTACCACATTGGAAGCACTGTCGGCATCATTATCTCAACTTCACATTACTTCAGGGAGAATGGCTTGAGTTTGAAGGAAGAATTTCCATAAACCACTTTCTTAGGAAAGGGAATAAAAGACTGGATGTACGAAGCATTTTTCCGGTCGCGACTTGATAAATGCTTTTTTCTATGTACCAAAGCAAACTGCGACTCAGTAACTTTACCGAATCGCATTTTCCTTCCGAGATTCGTTATTAGGAAAGGGTGTGTTTGCGTCATCCCTTCCTAATACTGAATCGTACGGGCATGTAGGAATGTTTTGAGACCGTAAATGCGGTCGCAAAACATTCTTAGTTACCACCAACTTCAAGTTGGTGCTAACCCATTCGCAAAAGGGAAGGGGCCCCAGGGAACCCCTTCAATTTGAGAATGGTAGCGAAAAAGTTTTTTTATGAGCAGACAGTAGTCCCAAGGACCCCTGCCTACTCTTAAAAAATTAAAAGAAAACTTTACATTGTTCCTTTTGCATTTTTGGTCGGGCTGCATTTAGAAAAAAAAAGATTGCTTTAATTAAAAGCAATCACTGACATGGTGGTCTGCTGACCTCAGCAGGCCACCATCCCTGTGATGGTGGCCATTCCCAAATGTATCGCAAGCTGCGACCTGCCTCATGAATATTATTGAGGCAGGTCCCTTGCGACCCATTTGGGAATTGCTAACAGTTTTAAACACATCCCAATTTGAAATTTCCGAATAGCGAATCGCAAGGATTCACTATTCGGAAATCGCAGACCACTTTTTTGATACATCTGGCCCTAAGTCTCTGTTTTTGCAATATCACAATCATATATAACATACAAGCTGTAAATAAGGAAATACTGAATTATAAAAAATAGTTACTTTGTTTAAAAATAACATTATTTTGTGGAATGCAGACATCCTCTCACTACTCTTAGACTGAATTAGAGAAATTACTGAAGAGAGACCCGTGGCAATCAAACAAAACTCCTTCCCATGCATGAAATTATTGTGATATCTAAGTCAAAATAGATTGCCACAGATAAATCATTTGCAAAAAGTCACATCAACACCAATCACATTGACTGTCATCATACAAATTTCACTTGCCTACTGCCCCTCAACAATCTCCTATCTAAATCAGCTGTTTAGGGACAGGGCAGCGTGTCTTTCTGAAAAGCTAACCCTTATGAGAAATTTGATGCCATCTAATGTCTCCATCTTAGTCAGTTTTTATTCTGCACTTTGAATGGCTGACAGATTTTGATGCAGAGCATGTTTCTTTGAAGTTATTATTTTTTTCGATAAGGTTATCTATTTTTCTTAAAGCAAGTTTGAAGCTTGAGGACCTTTATTTCATACCGATATTGTTTTTACATGCTGTTCATTTACAGATGTAATTCTGTTTTTTCACTGGGGTCGCATTACTGCTCTTTTCTAAATTCGAGAGGATTTCTGAAGAACTCTAGGTGAATCCTGAATATCTCTATGGGCGACAAGATGTGACATAGACAAACAGCACTCGCAAAACCATAACAGTTACAAAATAAATTTCCTTACCAAAGGCACGTGTCACAATTTTTCATTTTTTACTTTTTTGCTATTTTTTGCCTCTCATGGCAAGGATTAGATAAGTGTAAGATCTCCTTATTCTTTTTTAAGTGGTA
The DNA here is from genome assembly GCF_031143425.1 of Pleurodeles waltl. Taxonomy (NCBI): domain Eukaryota; kingdom Metazoa; phylum Chordata; class Amphibia; order Caudata; family Salamandridae; genus Pleurodeles; species Pleurodeles waltl. The sequence goes on from NC_090447.1 coordinate 785,873,688, forward strand.
TGGCCCCTAAAACCAAACAACCCCACAAGCCCAGCAACAAATAGGCATGCCATGGCCATGGGCGTCTGCAGAAATTTTTTCACTGGGCTAACGGGCTGCGGTCACACTAGTGCAGGCAGCATAACACTACTGCGGCTGTAGTGTTACGCTGCACTGTGAGCAAAAACGTAAAACATTGTCTAAAAACAAAAATATTCTTGGACTCAAAATGTACTTATAACCATAGCAGTCCTTGGCACTGAAGGAAACTCTGAGTCTGGAAGTGTTCCTTGTGACAATGGCAGAAAGATATCACTCACAATGAAGTTAGCCAATAGTTGAAGAGGGCTGACCCCAACCTGCATGCTGTAACGGGTGGGAGAACAATGGTAATAGCACAATATTAGGCCAGTTATTGAAGAGAGAGTGCTTATGAACCATATAAACATATTATGAAATACCCGTGGTCAAATCAAAAGGTCTTAGATCATGCCAGGTCTAATAATGATGGCTTGGAGGTTACATTAGGACTGTTTTGTGCCTAGAGGGAGGTGTTACAGCAGGGATTGTGTTTTTTAAGGCCCTAACAGCTTTTCCTTGCCCACCCATTCAGAGGTCCTCTGTACCCTGAATGCAGAAATGATAGCAAACAGTCCCAGGAAGTCCACACACAGCATAGAGGATTATATGAGTCTTTATTTTCAGATGTCACAACACATAAAATGGTCAGAAAAAGTCTAGAATCACATTAGGATTTGATTACTCGATGTCAGGTGGAGTCCCTGGATCCTCAGAAGTGGTACAATGCTCAAAAGGCCCACCTTGAGGTTGGGCCAACTGACTGATTATAAACTTTTGCAAACACAGAGCGCGTGTGGCCAGGTGAGGGGAAGGAATGGGGAAAGGAATTGCTGGAATGAGCCCTGAAAAGGCATGGGAAAAATAACAATTAACCTGGTAAGGTTGTACATACAGATCAAGTGTTACTTTTTTTTGAAGATTCACTTTGTAATTTCCCTAAATTTAGTAACTCTCTCACTAATACTTTGCTAGCTAGTTGAGGAGGGAAATGTGGTTCAACGGCTTACTTCAGCTATAGTACAACAGCATTCATTAATAAGCTTATGCAGTACTTAGAATCATGCAACAAGCAAATCACCATGTTTTGGAATTCACAATTCACCTGCTGCTTGCAAACTCTTGAAGCATACTTAATAGTCGTATTTCAAATTGTAATACAAAAGTTTCATTACGGATTTCTGATTCACAAACCACAGCAGATTTTTATATTCAGAGCCGCTCCGTGAAAAATCAAAGTTGTACCGTTATATATTTTCTTCTCCTCAACAAGTCTAGGTTTAAGGGGAAATGTTTTGCTGCACAACAGTCTCCTACCTTTAATGTGACGATGTCAGATTACTTCTATAATGTGAGTTTGTCCTCTGGCTCCTTACCTCCAGGCCTTTCTCTCTCTGGATGGCCGACAACTGTGAAGAACCAGCGGTTCCCCTACACAGGAACCTCGTTGCCAGCGAGGCTGATGGTGAAAAGTAAAGTTGAGCAGTGCGGCAGAGAAAACAATCCCAGATGCTGCAAATGAACTCCTTCTAGCAGGATCCTCAGTATGAAGCATCTAAACGTGGTTTTCTTTTATACCTGACCAACCTAGGATGGCAGCTGCTTGTATCTGCTTGGAGTTGTAGCTCAAAAGTCCCTGAAAGCCTCGATGTTACTTTATTAAAGGTGTACAAGAGGCACAATGTTCAACACACTCTCATACATTTTAATGGCAGTTTTTGTAAGTAAACACATGCTGTGCAGTGTTCCACAGTCATTAGCAGAGAGCCTCATGCAGTGCAAAGTTTCCTGCCCTAATGCTGTTTAGATTGCACATGGTGCACCGTAGTTCCAAGGCACCCAAATTAAACTGCACATCCCCGAGTCATAATACTCAAAGGCATCATCAGAAAGCCATACTGAGCATCCACCAGTCTGGACACGGGGTCTGGTTAGAGCCTGTGAAACATGAGACTTTCAAGACAAGTATACTCTGGCCTACCTAATAAATCTCGAACCTCTGATTCACATTTAGAGGGTTGTAATCCAAGCCTATAGCTTTATGCCAGACTATGACTGGTCGTGTATCCTGATCTTAAGCGTGAAAGACAGAGGTGAGGAAAAGAAAATGGATCTCTCTCCAGCCTGATGTGCCATGATAATATTGTGTCTCTCAGTACAGATAGTGATTTTCTCTTCCAGTTGACAAAAGAGAAACAGGAACATTGCTGGGTAGTTCTGTGCAATGATTTCCAAAACACCTAAGCATACCAGCTGACATTTTCATGACAACAACACTAGAAGCTGTATGGGTCCAAAAAGCAAGATTTATATTCTTTCTGGGTGAAAGCAGAATTGAAGATGAAGTACACGATGTGCTGACCTCGTGGTAACAAAGGGCCATATTTATACTTTTCGACGCACAACTGCGCCAACGCAGTTGTGCGTCAAAAAAGTTAACGCCGGCTAACGCCATTCTGAAGCGCCATGCGGGCGCCGTATTTATTCGATGACGTTAGCCGGCGTTAGCCGGCGGAGATGCCTGGTGTGCATGAAAAAAAATGACTTACACCAGGCAGCGCCGGCGTAGGGGAAAATGGAGCTTGGGCGTCAAAAAATGGGGCAAGTCAGGCTGAGGCAAAATTTTCGCCTCAACCCGATTTGCGCCATTTTCTTTGACTCCCAACCCCCATTGAAATGACTCCTGTCTTAGCAAAGACAGGAGTCATGCCCCCATGCCCAATGGCCATGCCCAGGGGACTTATGTCCCCTGGGCATGGTCATTGGGCATAGTGGCATGTAGGGGGGCACAAATCAGGCCCCCCTATGCCACAAAAAATAAAAATAAAAAATACTTACCAGCACTTACCTTAATGTCCCAGGGGTGGGTCCCTCCATCCTTGGGCGTCCTCCTGGGGTGGGCAAGGGTGGCAGGGGGTGTCCCTGGGGGCATGGGAGGGCACCTCTGGGCTCCTTCCGAGCCCACAGGTCCCTTAACGCCTGCCCTGACCAGGCGCAAAAAAACTACGCAAAAGCGGCTGGACGTCATTTTTTTTGACCCGCCCACTCCCGGGCGTCATTTTTGCCCGGGAGTATAAATACGGCACACATGCCTCGGAGTCATTTTTTAGACGGGAACGCCTACCTTGCATATCATTAACGCAAGGAAGGTGTCCAGGCTAAAAAATGACACAAACTCCATGAACTTTGGCGCTAGATGCGTCTAACGCCAAAGTATAAATATGGAGTTTGTTTTTCATCGAATTTGCGTCAAAAAAATGACGCAAATCCAGGGCAAACAGAGTATAAATATGGCCCTAAGTCCTCTAATAGTGCTTGGTCGAGCACGAGGGCTCTCCTCAGGGGCTTAGCTTTGTCAGTATGATTGGAGTGGGGTAGGTTCTGAAGTTTCCTACAATCACGCTGGGACATCTTGTTAAAACACATTATATGAGAAGCAAGGAAAGATGGGGATTTAAGGAGCAGTGGAAAAAGAGCATTGCAGTTTGTTAGGGCTACTTAAAAATACATATTTTTCAAACTAATGAACATTATTTAAGGCCTTCAAAACATAGACAAGAGAGTGTGTGTGTTCTTGTGACTGTGGTCCTGTGAAAATCCAGGTGAAATCCGACAGACACTTCATGTTGCCCTACAGAAAACACTTGTACCCAACTACTTTTGACTTGACTTTTGGGTACTGGCAGATAACACTAACTTAAACGGCCAAAGAGAAGTCCACGGTTTCAACCCCAGTGCCCAGGTTCATCCTAATGCAACCCCATTTGAACTGAAAAATATCACTGTCACCTTCTGAAACATAGCCAACCATGTCCTGGCCAAGCTGTAAAATGTCAGGACCAACCATCTGTTACATTGCTGTGTAAAGTAACATTTAGAATGACAATATTGGTGCATAGTAAGATGGAATTTCTGGCTTGGGACGAGTCAATCTTAAGTATCAATTGCAGTAAGTGACAAATAATTCAGAGATTCATTGTGTATCACTGTCATTTGATTAGCAGTAGAAATCTACAGCATTTGCAAGCTAGCATCCAAGCTAAAATATATTATAAACCTTCATAAACTTACAATCTGGAGCTATGTGAAGAGTTTTTGAAGCACTGTCTCATCAGTGGCTGCGCTGTCATCCATAAGCAATGACAGCTGGTGAATTAGATGTCGTTGTGTCAAAAGGCATTTATTTCATTAAAGACAGCTCTGAATTTAGCCAGTCATTGACTAGAGCAAGTATTTGGTTTGTTGTCAAATACTTGAATAGCTCATTCATTATTCGGCATTCCTTTTCTTACTTCCGTGTAGAATGTTGAATTTTGAGACAGGTGTCATTTGTCTCATGGTGTGCAGCTGCATGATCCCAGGGCAACAATAAAGCTTCTTCTGACTACTTTAGGAGACTACTACTTTACACATTTGGCAACAAGGAGTGGAGTCCCTGTTGTAAGGAAATCAGCTCATACACTATCTCATTCTTTCTCCAAGAGGTGCTGCGCTGACGCATCGGGTTGGCTGCACTCATTCATACGATCAACATTTAAGTCATTTCATTGGTCTGTCAAAGACCTCTGCCTTGAAGTGGTGCTGTGGGATTCCAAGTAGTGTCTCGCTTGGTGTCTGGTTGGATTTGGACTATGACCTACCTGGATGCCGTGGTGGCCGGGCATGTGAGGTCACTGGTGTGATTGACTCTAGTGTAGGCAGCCTGCACACAATGATGTCAGCACATGAGTGATGCATTGTGCTTGTACATGGTCATGAGATCTTATGAGTCTACGTCAGCACTCAATTGACGTTTTAGGTGTATGAGGCGGCTCTCTTAGTGCAGCCACTTTGAAGTTGGAATACTTGTGGGTCAGGAGACTGGCGTAAGTTCATGGGCCTGTGTGACATTTTGAGCTCTTAATGACCTTATTTTACTCAATGGAGACTTCATGTGCAATTACCTCAATTATTAACTGTCACATGAAAATTGTCACATTGGTTACCGATAATATTCAGTACGAGTGTCCAGTGGGAACACCATTTGCAAGGATGCAGTATTTGACTTATTTCTTTTTAGCTTTATTCTACTTGAAAATTGTTGGCACTTTCAATAGCATTCCATAGTAATGTGTGGTGCACAGACTTTTTTTCTTGACCCTTCCACTTCCCTACATGGCTGCGAGGGGTGAACCATCTGTAAAATGGCCAGAGTGGAAAGAAAACTACAGTAACTATCTTGATCCAATTGATGACAATGATATTTCACTAGAAATGGAAATAACTCTTTTTTGCACTCCTTAGGTCCTGAAGGTCACGAAACATATAATTAGTTGTAAAAGAAAATGAGGACTGAAGGAGATATATTTTGACATACCTTATTAGATTTATATTATTATTTTGCACCATTTGTGTGCATTGCTACTGACAGTAAACAAGGGTGTGATGAAAATATTGAAGATTACCTATCAGCTCTTAAAAAGTAGCCTTCAACTGTGAATTTGGTAGTTTACATGATGAATTTATTTGAGGCCAAATTAGAATGCATGTCAACAATGAAGGAGTTCATGAAAGTTTGTGATAATGAGTCCCGACCTAGGTACTTTACGTACACTGGGACTCGTTTTAGGTTATGAACCTTTTGACCCTGATTGGAGACACCTTAAGACGAGATATCTATTCCGCATTTCAATCACTAGATCAATAATCTCATCAATATTCACAATAACAAATCAATCAAATTAGTTAATTGCGTTAATAAGAATAGAAACACAACCTGACCTTTCTGCCAAGGAATAACCATGCGAATTTAGTAAGAATTAAGATATTTATTCCCTATTGGTTACACTCTACTAGCAGGTTTATTAGTCTCAATACCAGAAAACACATTAACAATGTCACAATGTGGCAACTTGAATATGACTTAAGCAAAGCAAAGATCATGAACATTAGAACAAAGCACGATGTCAACATGAATCAACTTTAGCAGAGCATCATTAGCGTTTTATTCAAGAAAGCAAAGATCAGTCATTTGTCTATTTGCACTCGTTTTAATGGAGTCCTTATCTAACCTCTGATTAGCATCAGCATGTTGGGCTTCATGCAAAACAATTTAGGAACACGAATTTAGAAAACATCTATCTATGGTCTCTATCAAAAGAGTAGTTGGTACCTAGAAAGAAAAGGCAAACAGACAATTACAATTTTCTCATCATATAGTTACCCTCCGTAATGGGTCAGCATACAGAATCTGTCTTCGTTCTCAGGACAGCAGTCGATCCACCATCGGCCAGGATAGGACAGCAAAGTCTCGGCAGAATAGGGTAAGTAGGAATCCTTCCCTCATAAGGAGAAGAAGTAAATATCGGGCAGGACAAAATGAGGATGGTTTAAAGTATCAATAGTAAGGACTAAGTCAGAATATCAGAGCAACACTATGAGTGTCCCTCTAATGTCTCAGTAAGAGACACGAAAATGGCTGAGTAAGAGTGGCAGGATAAAGGCACGCAATGGCTGATTTCTCCTTGTGACATGTCGTTAAATTGAATTTGCCAGACAAGTCTCTAATTTCCAACTGGTCAGTATATGGTGCATCATTATCTCTATCCAATAGTCCATTGATCACCTTACTAGAATTTTCACTTAAAACAGTTCTCATGCAGTTTATTGGCTGCTGTGATCTACGTCTTCAACGGGTAGAATGTCAGGTAGGAAAAGTTACACTCCTCGTTTCAGTCAGTTGCTCCATTGTCTTTACCAGTTTGAGCGACCTTGTACCTGTTGCGAATTACACTGTTGCATTCAGCAAGAATGTCTCCTTGAGGAAGACGGGTCTCATGAGAAAGAGTTTACTAAGGTTACACACACATCTCTAGCTTCTGGAAAAGTACAGTTTTATGTCCTTTAGCAAGACAGCACATTGCACGTTAGAAAAACACATTTAATATGAGACCAGGTAGCTAGGCCCAGACCCTTGCTAACTAATGCCTAATGATTAATTCAACAAAACCTTAACATATAACCCTTAATGCTAAAGCAGAATCATACATTAGTGCATTAATAATTCATTTTTTGTCAATTTCATTAATCATCGTATACATTGGTGGCCACTCACCGTGGGCACATTTCAAACGCGTATGCCAACACTAGTCTGTCACGTTTTCTATGCAGCTTTATTACACGTTATTTTGCAAGCATTTCGTGTTAATTTCGATTATAAAAGCTACACTCCAACAATCCCTCCTCTGATGACTCTTGTCATCACACAAATCTCTTTCTTTAACACCCTTATCATTTCTTAATCTCTTTCATCTCAATTTCCTCCTTTGGTTTTGCCTTTTCATATTTTGCTCTGAACATTTTCTCCCTTTACTTTTCTTCCCTCCTCGCATTATGTTTTGCCAATTTTGCTTTAATCCTTTTGCTAATTTTGCAGGATAACTATAGCCCAAATAAACAAGCCAGTACAATCACTATTCCCTGTATTCATTTTCCCAATATCCCATGCCAAATACTACTAAACCAGCTCCCTACATGACCAAGTCCCTTTCCAACATTTTACCAAACACCTGGTTCCTTCAATTCCCTCAAATCTGCACTATCTCTTGTTAGGTTAGTAAGCATACTTCTATTCTCATTACTATTGTCAGGTATGTAGGCAGAGCATTGACGCTCATTAAGCATCTTACAGACTCTGCCACTTTTCGCTAAAAGAATGTCTAAAGCAAGCCTGTTTTGAAGAGTCATAGCCCTCTCCACAGCAAGTTCAGTATCCATCAGGAGTATAGCTCCTGTGAAATTCGTCAACATGTTATCCGCAATAGTAGACAACTTCCGGATCTTTATGGCATTTAAGACAACCCCTACTGAAGGAATTATTGCTCCAAATATGTCTCCTACTACACCAGCGGCAGTTTCTCTCTTTTGTCTAGTACGAAGTAACTCAGTCACTTTCTGGAATTTATTTAAATCCTCTAGCTGGTAAATCTTTGGGAAAACTATTCCCAAATAACATGTCCCAAACCATCCCTTTGGAAGACGGTAATAAGCAGTAAGTCCACAAATATATTAGACCCCTGGGATTGCTTGATCTATTCCATTTAACATGAATGTCCATTTACTCAGAAACAAAAACACATGCTTACATTCACTCGTTCCCACAAACACATTGTCATAATATGATTTTGGCCGTGTTATGCAAAGCTTACCTGCATGTCATGCATCTAAAACTAGTTTCCCTTGTTCCCTAATTCCATTGTAACTACCACTATTTAAAAAGGATCGTTGCTGCAAGCCTTTTTCTAATTTTCCCTTTAAAACCCTTCTTCTATCTTCAGTGTGATCTAAAAAGCTTTTCTCTACCGGTGTAAGCAAGCATGTCAAAATATTGCGGTGTGCATAAGATGTACTAATTGTTAATCTAGGTTCAAAGAACCCTTTAATCAGCTTTATGGCATAATATTTAGCTACACTATTCAAATCTTCTATGATAGGCACATAAGAGAACACCAAGTCATGGTTGGAGTAAAAATATTGCACTTCTTTTTGGTTATAAAAACGTGTTAGTAGCAAACTACAACTTATCCCACAAGTTAGTGGCAAACTGTGATATGTAGCTCCTTCTTGAACCAAAACAGGAATTTGTGTACACACATAACAAGCTTTTGCATCCATAGTGTCAACATACTCACTCAGCAAGCGATAGAAAACATTAGTAGACAGTTCCCCTTTTGTGTTAGTTTCCTCATGCAGATACTTTGTATCTTGCTCAAACCTCTCCCAAGGTGTTAGTGTAGCAGTCTCAGAAACTGTAGCATTGTTAGCTTCATTCTCATCCACCAATCGCATCTCCACAAGCAAAGCTATAATGAATATCACACATACAACACCCAGAGCAACACTAAAATATTTACAACGCCTACTCCCCTCCCTGTCATCTCCCGTACTAGGCATGATCTGTAAAGAATCAGAAAGTAAAGTGCTACAACGTAAACAACCAACTGAGGATGGCTAAAAACTCTCTTTTTTTTTTTCTTCAGCAAGGCTAAGCAAAGTCTTTTTTCAGCAAATATTTACAGCTCTCTCTCATTTACTCCTAGGATCCTTGTGAATTCAGTTAGCAGCTTGTCACAATCAGTTTTGAAAGTCGATTCAGGTTAACAGTGTCACATCCGGTAATTTATCAATCTCTTTTCTCAGGTTTCTCAATTCAATTTCCGCTTAACACAGTCTCTTTTCCTCGTGGCCAAACTCAGGTACCGTAGAATTGACCTGGGGCTTCACGATCAAAACAAAATGCCAAGAACTCCTGTTGCCACTCAGCTGACGTTGCATAAGCCCATTCAGGACCTGGGTATCTTCGGTTTGCTATTCTCTTTCTTTTCAACTTACGGTCACCTTGCAATTCCCCTTCGCTCAGGTCCTCTTTCCTTGTGGTATCGACCTCTTCCTCTATTGTTTCATCAACAACCACCTTTCCTCTTGTCACTTGCGATTCTGGCCACTTATCTCCTTTCAGTGTCCCTTTATTGTTTGGCTTTCCTGGTTGGTGTTCAATGCCCTCCTCTTGTGCTATGGTGTTCTCTCTTGCTGGACCTGCAAGCGGCTCAGGAGTCTGGATACTCTGACTTCCTTCGCCTTCTGGGTCTGTTAGGGGTTCAACTTCAAACCTGTATCCGTCTGCTTCTGGGAGAACCTCTCTTTGGGTCGGTCCTCCTGGTGCTTTAGTTGAGATAGGCTCACCGTCAACCCTCTGGATCTCGTTTGCTGTTTGAGTGACCAAGTCGTCCTCAACGGGCTCTCATCCAGTCTCAGTTCCCCTTTGATTACTCTCCAGCCCTGAGACTTCCTTTTCTGTAGCTGTTATTTTCGACAGCTCAATTTCCTCATCAGTTGGACACATCATCTTCTTTGTGTGACTGGCATGGATCCAATTTGGAATTCCCGCACATTTCATAGCAGTAGTAGTTGTCAGTATCACTTGGTATGGCCCCTTCCAACGTGGCTCCAAACACAACTTCCTCAAGTGTTTCCCAGTCATCAGCTTTCAGGTTGTGACCTGGATCATTCATCGGTGGCAATGTGGTTGCTTCCACCTGGTGAGAGAAAGAGCGGACCACGTCAGCCAGACCACTACAGTAGTCCAACACCACATCATCCGTGATATTCACAAGAGCATTTGCAGGCACTGCGGTCAATCTCATAGCTCGGCCCATGAGAATTTCATGAGGAGACAGTCCTGTTTTCTTGTTGGGTGTATTTCTCATTGACATTAGCACTAAGGGCAATGCATCAGGCCATTTCAAATTTGTAGCTGCGCCATTCTTGACTTTAGAGAACCATTCATTTGCTCAACTAGTCCTGATCCCTCAGGGCGGTAACTGCAATGCAACTTCTGTTCAATGTTCAGGGCGGCACAAAAGAGCTTAACCACCTCATTGTTGAAGTGACTTCCTCTATCTGATTCTAAAGAGATCGGAAACCCGAAACGTGGTATCAATTCCCTAAGCAGCAACTTCGCTACTGTGAGGCTGTCATTCCTACGTGTCGGGTAAGCTTCAATCCAGTGACTAAAGATACACACAATCACCAACACGTATCTCAGACCTCCACACACAGGCATCTCAATAAAATCCAACTGCACACTGCTAAATGGACCTCCTGCTCTCCCAATGTGGCTCAAATTTACCACTGTCCCTTTCCCCGCATTCATCTGCTGACAGATGATGCACCTGTGACACATCACTTTTGCAGCTTGTCTGAACTTCGGATTGAACCAATCAATTTTGAACAACCTGATCATGGCGTCTCTCCCAATATGTGCTTGCCCATGGTAGAACCTTGCAAATTGTGACAAAAGACTGTTCGGCAAAACCATTTCCCCTCATCTGAAACCCACAAGTCATCTGGTCTTTGTACACATTGGATTTTGAGCCAAGAGAGTTTCTCCTTACTGCTAGCACGACCCTGTAACAACTTTAATTCTTCCAAAGTGTCAACCACCCTCAATGCATAACCTGTGCATGTCTCATTTTCTGTTTCAGGTAACAATTCCCACTGATCCTTGAACAATATACAGTTCAATGCGCAAAACCTTGCGACTTGATCTGCATATCCATTTCCCATTAACACAAAATCTTGTGATTTCACATGAGCACTGCATTTCACCACGGCAATTTCAAGAGGTAACTGAATTGCGTGCAACAACTCCTTGATTCTTTCACCATTTTTCACTGGAGAACTAGAAGATGTCATGAAACCCCTCTGGGACCATAGCTGGCCAAAATCATGGAAAATTCCAAATCCATATCTGCTATCGGTATAGATAGTCACTTTCAGCTTGTCAGCGGCATGACATGTCCTAGTAAGAGCAACCAATTCAGCCACTTGAGCAGAGTATACTCCTTCAAGCCAAGATGCTTCTAGGATACCAATGATCGTACACTCAGCGTATCTGGCTCTCAGTACTCCTAATGAGTCTCTCAGACATGAGCCATCGTCAAAGATAATGTGATAATTCTCTTCCAATTGGGTATCTTTAATGTCAGGTCTCGGTTTGGTGCACAGTTCTGTTACCTCAAGACAATCATGTTCTACCTCCTCAGCTTCATCAAACTCTGTATTCTCATTTGGAAGCAAAGTTGCCAGGTTTAACACAGTACATCGTTTCAATGACACATTTGGTACCCCAATATAATCGTCTCATATTTTGTCAACCTGGCATTTGTCATGTGCTGAGTTTTGGTTCGGGTCAGCAAGATTTCAACCGAGTGTGGGACCATAGCTGTTAAAGGGTGTCCCATCACTATACCTTCACACTGTGTGAGGCTTTGACCAACTGCTGGAACTGCACGCAAACAACCTGGTAAGGCTGCTGCGACTGGGTCCAAAGTCGCTGAAAAATATGCTACTGGTCAGTTTGCACCTCCATGGACCTGTGTCAGGACAGACAAAGAACAAGCATCACGTTCATGACAAAACAGGACAAATTGCTTTGTGTAATCAGGCACACCTAAAGCTGGAACCCTGCACATGCACTCCCTCAGCTCAATGAACGCCCTCATCTCTTTCTCGGACATAGTTAGAGTATCTGGGCCATCCTTAACTTTCTTGACTGTCAGTCTCTCCAAAGGCTTGGAGATAACTGAGAAATTCGGGATCCACTGACGACAGTAGGCCACCATTCCCAAAAACATCCTAACATCTCCTCGAGATGTCAGGGGATTCATCTGCAATATGGCAGTCACTCTTTCCTTGGATATTTTCCTCGACCCCTTATCAATCAAATGGCCTGGATATTTTTCCTCTTTCTGACAGTACTGCAGCTTCTTTGGGGACACCTTATGCCCATTCTTTCCCAAGTGGTTCAATAGGGCAATAGTATCGTACTTGCAGTCATCTCTTGTTTTGGAAGCAATCAACAGATTGTCAATGTACTGCACTAGAGTCGTTTGGAAAGGTAGTTCCAATGACTCCAAATCCTTCTTCAAAATTTTATTGAAGATAGATGGTGACTCCGAAAACCCCTCAGGAATTCAACACCAACTGTAAACCTTGTCCAGGAATTTAAAACGGAAAAGAAATTGGCTGTCCTCATGAAGAGGCACGAAAAAGAACGCTTGGGAGAAATCGACAACTGAGAACCATTCTGTGTTGCATGGAACTTGTAACATAATCACAGCTGGATTTGGCACTATTGAACAACACTTCACCACTATGTCATTAATCTTTCGTAAGTCTTGAACAATTCAAACTTTCCCACAAGGCTTTCTCAGTCCCATTATTGGTGAATTACATGGGCTGCTCATCACTTCTTTCAGGACCCCCTGCTTCACAAAGTCTGCAATTATCTGTGTCAGCTGTATGAGGACATCCTGTGCCATGTGGTACTGCAGTACCTGGGGAAACAATGGCATTTGGCTTTCCATCAACTTTTGACTGGTTCTACTCCTTTTATAAATCCCACTTCCTTTCCTGCAAGTCCCACACTTCCTCTGTGACTGTCCCCTGCAGGTCTGCGGGCAAATCAGCCATTGTGAACATAGGGAAGAAGCTTACCAAGGGGTACTCTTCATCTGTGGTCCCTTTTTCTGGCTCTGAGATCTGACCATCATGCCCCTCATCATCACTGTTTGTCGGCATCTCAATTCCCTCATTCGAACAGGTGATAGAACACCTCTTCTTGCACAGTAAGTCTCTTTCCAGTAAGGACACAGGACTTGAATCACAGACCACAAACCTGTGCAATCCCTGAAAGGTACCAATCTCGTCTTGAACCGGATCTGTGATTGGGTTGGTCAGGAGCTGGTTTGCCACTCCCACTACCTTTATTGTAAGTCCTGAAAGGGGCAACTTCGGAACCTCTGCACTTCTGACTGTAGAGCGTGTAGCTCCTGTGTCAACCAAAAATGAGACCTTGTGACCCATCACCTTTCCTTGCACATAGGGTCCCACTGATCTACTTCTCAGGAAGCTGCAAGCCTGCACTCCTCACTATCCGAACTGTCATCTGACCATTCATCGTTTATTCCATTCTCACCACGCAATGGGAACTGTTGTACTGTGTTATTTTGACCCATTCCTTGACTTGTGACCTGTTAAGGAAGCAACACCTGTTGCTGTCCCATTGTCGCTAAGGGCAACTGCATTTGCTGTCTAGGTACCACTGGAATCTGCTGTTGCACTTGCTGCATCTGCACTGGTTGCATACGTGGCATCTGCACTTGTTGAATGGGTTGGAGACCCTGCAGCTGAACCATGTTATTCTGGAAATTTGGATTAGGACCCCTCATTCTTGGTCCTTTAACATTTTGGAATGCATTGACATAATTGCTTTGCTGAACAACACCCTCCTGGACCATCATCAGACATTCCCGCTTCCAGTGTCCCACATCCCCACACGCGTGGCATGGCAACACCTTCTTCATCCCTTGTACATCATTCTGAACCACCTCTGTATTCAAATCTGGACCACAGTGCACAAAACCTCCTCGACCTCTGCCTCTCGTTTGGGTCTGAAACATTCTGTTTCCCTGCGGCTGTTGCACCATCTGTGGTACTCTGTTTTCCTGCATCCCTGCTTGCGCTGCCTTAATTTGCATCACCATCACCTTCTCTTTCAGCTTTCTCTGCTTCAACTCAATCTCGTCACTATAGTATTTGGCATACTGTAACACCTCATCAATTGGCATGTATCGAATCCTTGCCTTCCTGTGCCGTTCGATCAATCTTTTGCCAATCAATATTTTGTGGTGACACTTTCCGCTTCAAAAACTCAATCACCTTAAAGTAGTACCTCATCACCTCAGGAGACGGAGCCCCTGTTACTCTGCCCCTGCCGGTTCTTCCGTCGGCCAATCCACACTTCTCTTGCACTCGAGCCACAGCCATCTGTGGTACTCCGTTTTCCTGCATCCCTGCTTGCGCTGCCTTAATTTGCATCACCATCACCTTCTCTTTCAGCTTTCTCTGCTTCAACTCAATCTCGTGACTATAGTATTTGGCATACTGTAACACCTCATCAATTGGCTTCACTTACCAACAGATCAAATGATTCTTAATCATCTGGCTAATCTCTGGCCTTAGCCCTTCAATGAACCTGAACACAAGGTGATTCATATCTTTCGGCTCTATGACCTCTGTACCGCTGTAGTGCTTGAATGCCTTCAACAACCTCTCATAGTAAGCATGTATCGAATCCTTGCCTTTATGTGCCGTTCGATCAATCTTTTGCCAATCAATATTTTGTGGTCACACTTTCCGCTTCAAAAACTCAATCACCTTAAAGTAGTACCTCATCACCTCAGGAGACGGAGCCCCTGTTACTCTGTCCCTTGCCGAATCTTCCGTCGGCCAATCCACACTTCTCTTGCACTCGTGCCACAGATCAGCGGGAACTATGATCTCAAACAATGTATTCAACTCTTCCCAAAGACACTTCGCAAGCTTCACAAATCTGTCTGTCTGCTGGTACCACTCTATTGGCTTTTCCCTCAGCTTGGGGAAGTCATTTGTGAAGGACAAAATGTCACCTCTAGACCATGATACATAGACAAGAACCCCTCCAGCCGTCTCTCTCATGCGTAGCATTTTTATGGTACCGGTATCCGGCGCTGGTTTTGCCTGCTGCTGCTCCAAGTAGTCACTTTTCCTTTTATCTCTCTTCTTTGGCCATCTGCCTTCCCACTTCTCTAAAGCTCCCCAAACCTGCGCACTCTGTAGTATCTCCTTAAGGTGTGCCTACATTCCAGTAGACCTCATGTGATCAAAATCTTTAGGCTCAAAGTCTAATCTGTAACTCTTTTTCAGATGCTTGGTATTGTCTAAGTCTATGCCATATTTATCTGCTAGGTTTGCCAACCTTTGGTGCGCCTTGCTCACTTCTTTAGTTATTTTCGGGCACAGATATCTCAATTCTGCTTCAGTGTATGACTCTAGCCTGTTCACTCCCATGCTCCCTTCAACTAACTCGGCTGCTTCCATGGCCAATCTCACAAGATTTAGGTACTCTTCCCTTTCCGACCTCTCTGCTGTCGCAGGGGTAGTCTGTGGTGAATTCAGCTTACTGTTCATTCAATTGTTGCGCAGTTAAACCTTGCAAAGGGATATTTCTGGCCTGTATTGTTGGTGTTTGTGACGCATTTGCACCTGGGATCTGCGGAGTCAGTAGTCCTAACCCTGAGTGTCTCATGGCATCTGGAGGACCCCTATCGGACTGAAGTCTAACAGAGACCTCGATCTTTCTACCATCTGTTCCACTGGGCTCATCCCTTGAGAGTTCCCTACGAACCCTCCTCTTGTCATATCCTGGGTCATTACCCCCTGATCACATACGCTAGGCTTGTCTTGCACGTACAGTGGTACTGGTGGACCAACCGTAATAGGTAAGGATGTGGCGGCTGGTGTTGGCTTGTTTCCCACACCCTGTGGAACACTGGCCCCCATATTCTGATTCATTATCCGTAACATTGCTATCTGCGGTCCTGTGACCGAAGTGTAACTCAGAACCATCTGTGGCTGTGGCTGTGGCTGTGGCTGGGGCAGTAAAAGTGGAGTTGGCTCAATCTGCACTAATTTTGATCTCACATATGCCTGGTCAGGTGGCACCATCAAGCTCGTAGTGGTTTCTAATGTTAGGACATCAGGGTAGAGCCTCTGAACCGGTGGTGGCTGCAACTGCTTCTGCATCTCTGGAGCAGTGGACACACTGACACTATTCTGTACTGGAGCTGGTGTTGCGATTGCATTTGCCTGTGCTGTATTCACTGTTCCCTGGTTCTGTGTTGAATTTACAGGACCTGCACTAGTACTTGGTCTATTGTCATCCATGGCATATGGCGGTGGACGATCATGTAACAACTGGTTTAGGAACTCATCATCATCTGAGTCATCTGCATCTGCCTAAGACTTGTTATTCTCTTTCCCTTTACTAGAGCCATTATCTGTTTTGCAGGTGGCCTTTCTTCCCTGCGTGTCAGCTTCTTGAATTATTGCTGGAAACATCCTAACACGTCTATTATTTCTCTTATCCACATTCTGTGTTCACTATCCCAAGTATCCTCCGCTAGTGTCTTTTCCACCTTTCTCATCCTCCTCTCAAACTTCTGTTGCCGTTGTCGTATGGCCATCAATTCCCAAATTGCTAATGCCTCAAACTGTGCTGGACTCAGAGGCGGCTTTTGCTCATTTAACGCCTTCCGCAAAGTCTCTGGAGTCCCTATGTTGAACGACCCATTCTCTGGAAAGCCCAAACACCCATCCTTTTCTGTTAATTTGCACCATTGCTTTAGCCAAAGACATGGCACGACTCCCTTCTCCTCCATTAACGCATAAGCCGAGGTATCCTCTGGCGGTGTAGGCTCCCCCACACTCACGGTAATGTACACATCTCCCCTCAAAGCGCTCTTTAAAGCCTTGAAGAAATTAATTTTTGCATCTTTTATTTCGTTTATGACTGAATCAGGAAGTGACTTTAATTCCCAGAACACCCTTCGCCTACCTTCTCAACCAATTGCCTCTCAAACAATTGCATGCGGTCGCGCATGCAATCCGTGCACGACCCTTCTCACTAACCAACCTATCCCATATTCTGATTCATTATCCGTACCGTTGCTATCTGCGGTCCTGTGACCGAAGTGTAACTCAGAACCATCTGTGGCTGTGGCTGGGGCAGTAAAAGTGGAGTTGGCTCAATCTGCACTAATTTTGATCTCACATATGCCTGGTCAGGTGGCACCATCAAGCTCGTAGTGGTTTCTAATGTTGGGACATCAGGGTAGAGCCTCTGAACCGGTGGTGGCTGCAACTGCTTCTGCATCTCTGGAGCAGTGGACACACTGACACTATTTAGTACTGGAGCTGGTGTTGCGATTGCATTTGCCTGTGCTGTATTAACTGTTCCCTGGTTCTGTGTTGAATTTACAGGACCTGCACTAGTACTTGGTCTATTGTCATCCATGGCATATGGCGGTGGACGATCATGTAACAACTGGTTTAGGAACTCATCATCATCTGAGTCATCTGCATCTGCCTAAGACTTGTTATTCTCTTTCCCTTTACTAGAGCCATTATCTGTTTTGCAGGTGGCCTTTCTTCCCTGCGTGTCAGCTTCTTGAATTATTGCTGGAAACATCCTAGCACGTCTATTATTTCTCTTATCCACATTCTGTGTTCACTATCCCAAGTATCCTCCGCTAGTGTCTTTTCCACCTTTCTCATCCTCCTCTCAAACTTCTGTTGCCGTTGTCGTATAGCCATCAATTCCCAAATTGCTAATGCCTCAAACTGTGCTGGACTCAGAGGCGGCATTTGCTCATTTAACGCCTTCCGCAAAGTCTCTAGAATCCCTATGTTGAACGACCCATTCTCTGCAAAGCCCAAACACCCATCCTTTTCTGTTAATTTGCACCATTGCTTTAGCCAAAGACATGGCGCGACTCCCTTCTCCTCCATTAACGCATAAGCCGGGGTATCCTCTGGTGGTGTAGGCTCCCCCACACTCATGGTAATGTACACATCTCCCCTCAAAGCGCTCTTTAAAGCCTTGAAGAAATTAATTTTTGCATCTTTTATTTCGTTTATGACTGAATCAGGAAGTGACCTTAATTCCCAGAACACCCTTCGCCTACCTTCTCAACCAATTGCCTCTCAACCAATTGCATGCGGTCGCGCATGCAATCCGTGCGCGTCCCTTCTCACTAACCAACCTATCCCAGCGCGGCTCCAATGACGTCACACCCACACACACTGCAGCTGACAAAGTCTTGCGGCTTGTCTCCCTCACTCTCGATTCACACAAACTAATGCAATAGATTGCCAGCACTAACAAAACTCAAATTTGCCGGTTTACTACAGGAAGGGTAACACAATCGCTTCAGAACTTTACAGAGATTTCAATTTAAGCCTCGGACGCTACTCTCTCCTTCTCAGATCCCACACTCGCAAGCAGAATTTGACCCGCAAATTCTACTCTCGACTTGTCAATGGTTCGTCCTAGTGCACTTTAGAACTTACCAATTCTCCATCAAAGTTTTCATTCACTCACTTTGACTCAAACTGGACTCGTCAACCACGCCCAATTGACCTACTAAACTGCGCAAATTACAACATAATCCAAGTGTCTCATACACTTATCAATATACTCCGGAGTCTTAGACCACTCTGGGTCGGTACATCACCAACAACCACGTGGACAATTTTTGGGCACAAAGCGCCACACTCACATGAAGTTCACCGACTTCCCTACTCTCATACCGCGGAGTACGCACACTCCTACTGAAACATCACCTGGCCTAAAATTCTCACAAACCTCACAATTCACCTGCGGTATGCATAAGCTATGCAAGCGCAAATCCTACTTCACTCACACCATCACTAGAACGCCAAGAACATACCCAACTCACTTTGGCAAGCTCCGGGATCCCGGGAAAGCCATTTGGGACTTAGGGGCACATCATCCTTCCAATTTGCATGATCTCGAAAACAATTCTAAAACAATGGTTCCTCATCTTGGGGCCCCAAAGGGCCAAAACCGTCCTCTGCTACCAGAACTGATAACGTGTCCCGACCTAGGTACTTTACTTACACGGGGACTCGTTTTAGGCCAATGAACCTTTTGACCCTCATTGGAGACACCTTAACACGAGATATCTATTCCGAGTTTCAGTCACTAGATCAATAATCTCATCAATATTCACAGTAACAAATCAATCAAATTAGTTAATTGCATTAATAAGAATAGAAACACAACCTGACCTTTCTGCCAAGGAATAACCACGCAAATTTAGTAAGATTTAAGATATTTATTCCCTATTGGTTACACTCTACTGGCAGGTTTATTAGTCTCAATACAAGAAAACACATTAACAATGTCACAATGTGGCAACTTGAATATGACTTAAGCAAAGCAAAGATCATGAACATTAGAACAAAGCACAACGTCAACATGAATCAACTTTAGCAGATTATCATTAGCGCGTTATTCAACAAAACAAAGATCAGTCATTTGTCCATTTGCACTCGTTTTAATGGACTCCTTATCTAACCTCTGATTAGCTTCAGCATGTTGCGCTTCATGCAAAACAATTTAGGAATACAAATTTAGAAAACATCTAACCATGGTCTCTATCAAAAGAGCAGTTGGTACCTAGAAAGAAAAGGCAAACAGACAATTACAATTTTCTCGTCATATAGTTACCCTCCGTAATGGGTCAGCATACAGAATCAGTCTTTGTCCTCAGGACAGCAGTCGATCCACCATCGGCCAAGATAGGACAGCAAAGTCTCAGCAGAATAGGGTAAGTAGGAATCCTTCCCTCATAAGGAGGAGAAGTAAATATCGGGCAGGACAAAATGAGGATGGTTTAAAGTATCAATAGTAAGGACTAAGTCAGAATATCCGAGCAACACTAAGAGTGTCCCTCTAATGTCTCAGTAAGAGACACGAAAATGGCTGAGTAAGAGTGGCAGGATAAAGGCACGCAATGGCTGATTTCTCCTTGTGACATGTCATTAAATTGAATTTGCAAGAGAAGTCTCTAATTTCCAATTGGTCAGTATTTGGTGCATCATTATCTCT
Organism: Pleurodeles waltl; assembly: GCF_031143425.1. Classification (NCBI taxonomy): domain Eukaryota; kingdom Metazoa; phylum Chordata; class Amphibia; order Caudata; family Salamandridae; genus Pleurodeles; species Pleurodeles waltl. Next base: position 785,893,798 of record NC_090447.1, read on the forward strand.
ATCCAATAGTCTGTTGATCACCTTACTAGAATTTTCACTTAAAACAGTTCTCATGCAGTTTATTGGCTGCTGTGATTTACGTCTTCAACGGGTAGAATGTCAGGTAGGAAAAGTTACACTCCTCGTTTCAGTCAGTAGCTCCATTGTCTTTACCAGTTTGAGCGACCTTGTACATGTTGCAAATTACACTGTTGAATTCAGCAAGAATGTCTCCTTGAGCAAGTCGGGTCTCATGAGAAAGAATTTACTACGGTTACACACACATCTCCAGCTTCTGGAAAAATACAGTTTTATGTCCTTCAGCAAGACAGCATGGTGACTCAGATAACTGTTGTAGGTAAGGCTGAAGTATCCAGCTAATGGGCAGGGGCTATTGTGAGTGAAAAAAACAATGATAATAAGGATTTTGTAAGTAAGTGGGGCTCAAAATTGGTAAACACAGGGAAAAAGTAAGGACAAAAAAATAATCTAAGAAAACTTTCAATTACTAGAAAGAAAAGAGGACAGGAAATGATGAAAAGAAATGTTACTGATGTGGAGCAAGGATCATCTAGCCTGTTCCAAAATCTGCCCTGCTGTGAACCAGCAGTTCTCCTTTTGTTGTATTAAGGGTTATTATGCCAGAGTTTGTAAGCGTAACTAGAGTAAAGTAAAAGTTGAAGTGCCCTTTGATTCTGAGAAGGATAATATGGATTCTGATGCAAACAATCAGTGTGCCCTTAGTATTGATAATGATAAAGTGCATGAGCTTAGTACTGAACAAACCAGCTTCTAAAATTAAGGTGGGGGAGTGTAAATACTACTTGTTTCCAACTCTGGATCTCCACATACTGTCATTGATATTGACCCCTGGAGGGATTTTTTTTATGGTTGTCTGTAGAAGGATTATTACCTCCGGATGTAAGACCAGAAAGTTTTAGTAATGATCATATGTCTTTGGGTGTTTTCCCAGAGTTTCTTTTGAATTAAAACATAGAAGAGATTTTGGCAAATGATATGATCCAGGAAAGGGTCCATCAATTTGTTGTTGGACAGACCAGAGAGCTTCAAATATCATTCATAACCCTAACAATCCGGTGCTAGTAATGGTCTTGGGTAAGGGAGATGTAGTAGGGGAGTCTTTATTGTCTGGCTGTGCTAGGGTGCTTTCTAGGAAAAATAGTAATCTTAAAGGGTTTGCCTTCAAGATGGAGCTGAAGGAGGGAGCCACACACAAGATTCGTAATGCAAGGAATTTACCCATGATTGAATGGAAGAGGTTAACAAGGAAATTGAGAAGCTCCGCAATGATAGTGCAATAAAATTAGTTGAAAAATATTAATGGTTGGTACTTTAGTTGTGGTAAGGCATGCCAATGGAAAGATTCCCTAAATATGATTATCAAAATATTTCCCTTGTTCAAGATACATGAATTGCTCACATTTACGAAGGGGATGCAGTGATTTTCATCTATTGAATTATCGTCAGCTTATCACCAGATCCGTCTACATTCAAAGAGAAAGAAGTTCACAGCCTTTATGACTCCTTTAGGTTGCTTTCAACAAGTGCACTAGTCATTTGGGCTTGCGGTCAATGTTTTCCAGAATCTGATGCATTCTTTAGTGCTGACTTATGAAGGGGTAATGTTTTGTCAAGAATATGTGTTAATCATGGCAGAAAAATAAAGATACCGATGATAAGTTTATCGGGGAGGTTTTGTGTACATTGAAAGAAAATGGTTTAACTGCTGACTGTACAAAATGTAAAATGTAAATTTGCAGTACAGATGTTGAATTATCTTGGTCATTCAGTGAGTTGTAAAGGGATTAAACAAAAATCAGATTTGTGTGCAATATATGATGCCCCTTCACACACATACAAGGATGAATTAGAATCTCTGAGAGGCTTACTTACATTTTATTCCAAACCTGTTATAAATTGTGGGAACAAATCACATTCTTTGAAACATTTATTGAAGGTCAAATGCAAGTTTATATGATAAATATATGTCAACAAGAATTGTTGAAGCTAAATAATGAAGAGTATAATTCAGTCCCATTTAAGAATGTGTTTCTTCCTCACAAACGTTTTTTAATACTTCACTAGTTAGGTGGGGTTTTCACCTAGAATGATAAGGAAGGAAAGAAATACCAATAGCATTTGATTTACCTCAAATGAGAGTTCCAGAGTTTTCCCTCACATGGAATACGCGGAGGGGGAGGAGCCTGTGAGTTGTTCACAGCCAGAGGAGCTGGGGAACAGCAGGGCTGCGTCTGGGCTGAGGCCTGAGCCAGGGCCTGGAGGCAAAATCAGGAGACGACCACTGGTTGAAGCCGGTTGGGTGTGGTGTCCCAGCACATATAGGTCAGGCTGTCGCAAGGCAGTCGACCCTCGGCATTTGCCTCCTTAATGCAGCTGTCAATGCCGTTTGTACCATGGCGTTTGTGCTGTTCCTGCAGGCCTGAAACCTGACTCCCCCTGCAGAGCAAATTGCAGGTGGTGTGTGGAGAAGCAGAGCGGGTGCAGGTAATGTGAGAGCAGAGGAGAGGCAGGAGGGGTTGTTCTGCTATCCCTGACCCCTACCCCTAGTATCCACCTGTGGTGTCCTGTAATGTCTTTTCTCACCAACTCAATTTACTTTTCGGCCTGTGCAGCCCAATTAAGACAATTTTGACTCAGGCAAAGGTCCCCAAGTGCCTGGGCTTCTTTCCTCCCACCTGTGCCTCTTCAACAAGCATCAGGGACTCGTTTGGAGGCTAGCCAAGCCAGACAATTAACTTTGGATGGTGAGTGTAGTGTCCATAGTCAGCTGAGAGTGTGCCCCAGAAACCTGCGGAAGTGGCCTGGCTAGAGTGGGTGAGGCTTGTGGGCACCTTGCGAACCTTGCTCCACTCATTGCCTGCCCCCATTACCCACTCTCGCCCTCTCAACTCAAGAGACTTTTGCCCCAGCTAAAAGGAGTGGGTGTGTTAGGCTAAAATAATAAAATGTTGAAACCCAGCAGGCCCCTCATATACAGAGAGAGCAAGTCTATATTTAACACCTAACAGGCCTGAAAGTGCACAGGCCCCATCATGCTGTCAGGCAACGAAAGAGTACTAAACATACTTTCCAAGAGGAAGAAAAAACTTAATCTGCTTCCATTGGTCAACAGTGTGAAAGCTTTCTCAGCAGGGAAACCTAGACTTTGATTTCTCCTATAGCATGTTTGTTTGAGAGGTCAACAAAAATTCCACTTAGAAAAAGACCCAGTCGGAGCTATTATTGCTACTCCTAGTGGCTCAAACTGTTTCCCAGATCCACTTACATCAACATAAAGCATCAGTTGTCTCTCACAGGCTATCAATCCAAATGTAGACTCTAAGAAGGACTCCCCGGAACGGGCACTTAAGAATGAGTCTGAAGAAAGTAAAGAATTTGCCTGGGGCCCGGTCCATGACCTGGAACTGCATCCATTGTCACCCCAATCCATCCCAGAACAAAAGTCTCCACAGACATCCTGTAGTCTGTTACTGATGAACGGAGACTCACCACCAACTGAGGTAATAGTGGAAATCAAGAAAGGGCAACGTAATATGGCAATTTCCTATAGGCCATCAAGATCTTGACTGTCTGAAGTCCCAACAGTCGAGGTCAGATCCTGTGGGGATCCCACTATTAACTCCCCAAAAGATTCAAATACCTCAGAAGAAGCGACTGGTGGCCATGTCCCCATTGCATGGACTTACTGTGAAACATAGTTCTACTGTTTCAATGGACCCAGGGATCACCTGGAACATTTTGCTTAGAACATCTCAATTCACTCTTGATGCCCTAGCACAACAGTAAAATAAATTTAAGGTGCACCGCCATTTTTCTTAAATCTGGCCCAGAGTTTTTAAAATGGTACAATGAAAACTGTAAAATACCCTTTAATCTTCAATCCGAGTTGAAGGCTTAAAGTCAGGAAGATGTATTCATCTTGAGGAAAGCTTGTAACCTCTTCAGAGACAGGGTTGTAAAGATGACGATGCAAGAAAAGGTTCTGAACCCCAATACTCCAGAGATGATGAAATGCGTGAAGTACATCAAGGACATCAACCCTTTCCAACATGTGACACTTGCTTCAATGTGGTTGGCTATCTACAGGCACATGCTTTTACAGCCTGAAAGCTTAGCGCTGGTGCCTCACGACCTCTAAAATGATAAACAAGTATTACTCTACATCCTCTATTAAGCATGCTTTGCAGGGCAGTGATTACCACGTGGGGCCATATTTCCTAGACAGTTGTGCTGTAATTAATGGCATGCCGACAGCCTTAGAATACAACTGCTGTTATTACCACAGATGTCGGCAATGCTACAAACCCCACAAGTTAAACTCCCTGTTGGGTACTTGATTTGAGCACCTGCAGAGGTATACTCTGTTAAAGCTGCAGTATGTTGAGAACGGCGGATTTGTTCTGAGATCCCATTGAGACCACAAATGGCTAGATATGTTAATATCAGAGGCAGATCTGTGCTCCTCCATTAAGGGTAGGGAATTACCAGAATGTCACAAACCCTGCAATGCCTGATTGGGGTGTGTACTAATACTATAAAGATGTACATGTGGGCGGGTGAATCCGCTAGGGTCCCGCAAATCATATTTAGGGACTTTAAAGACATCACCCAGTACTTTGGATTGATTAAAAGTTGTGTCTATACTCCCAGGAAGCTTTACTCCCCATCCTGCCATACAGAGTTAGGAATTAACTAAAGTTTCCCCTCTGTCGAACATGCCCAGAAAATAAACTGACTAGCGCGTACAAACACTCTGATGAAGAAAGGGCAATCACGAGTACCTGGTGTAACGCTGAGATGTAAGCTGCCCTCAAGAAAGATTACTGATGTGGAAAATTACCCAAAATATGGCACTTTGAAAAGACTACAACTAAGATCTTTTTTTAGTATATTAACTTATTTCTGCGAGATAAGCAAGAAATGTCTGGCTTTCGAGAATGGTGTATTAATGAAGCCACAAAGCAAAAATATATTGCTTATTACTATGCTCACAAGGATGTACAATTGAGACCAGAACACATTGAAGCAAACCCCACCAGACAGCAGTTAGCTAAACTCTGCCTTAATTCTCTATGGAGAAAATTCACCCAGTGAACAAACTTGTCAAACACTACTATCATAACAGATCCTGATGAGTTGTGTAAATATCTTTTTGGCTCATGTTATGAGGTGTCCAGCTGTGAGTCTATTTATGATGCAATTGCATCTTTCTGCTGGAAGTACACAAAAGAATATTAAACAACTTGTAACAATATTAACATCTTAATGGCATGTTTCAGAAGAAAGCAAACTAATTTGGAGCTTCAAAGCGTCCAGGATAAGCTTCAAGATGGATGTCTGTATCACAATACAGACTCTGTTATTTTTGTGAGCGAACCCGTAGATCCTCAGTTTGAGGATAATTTGGTTGATTTGACCAGCTAGTAGATCCTAGTGAACACATAGTAGAGTATGTTGCTTCCAATTCTAAAATATAAACGTTTTGCACCTCTTAAAATGCAGTATGTATGGGAGTCAAAGGTATCACCCTAAATGTTAACAATACCATCAAAATCAATTTTGACAGTCTAAAGGATCTGGTGAATGGATATTCTGCAGGAGGTGACAGCCACTTCTTTGCATAAATCCTTGTGTGTTGTCTTTGATAAAAGAGACTTGACTGATGACTGCAAAACCCTGCCCTACGGGTATTGAGAGGTATAAACTCCTAGTTCTGGCTTTGGACACCAGGCTCCAGCATGCATGCATAATAGCCAGCCCCTCAAACTGTCGTACAAGCTATTTTATAAAGAAGATTTAGAAAATACTCCTAGTGTTTTAGTGCTTTAACCCACACCCCAGCTAACATTGTATGGCTGTATTCATGTTGACAAGATGGTAATGTTTAATATTCTAATGAGCAAACACGGGGTGACCCTGAGATGGAGAAAGCCTTCACACAATATTCTCACCGCCGTAATCTAGGATTATGTTATATAGTGCAGAATTTGTTTGTTTTAAAAGCAGCCGTTCTATAGCTCTCACAACCTCTTCTCTGGTTTTAATAAAAAAACCTTGAGACAAACAGCAGCAAACCGTCATTCCTGAACAAATGTACACCAGAAACCTACAGTTTTTCCTTGAAGCTTGTAACAATGCTACTGAAAAGCCCTATGGTTACTTATTGGTAGATTAAAAAACAAACCCTCTCGAAGACTACAGACTATGTACAGGTATCTTTTTCAACCCGATCTCCCCGTTACTTATACTCACAAAACCATACCTAAAACCTACAAAAAGAGTAATTAAAGATACCCCTCCAATATTTCCAGTCTAGATCTTATAGTAAATGGTCTCAACCATGTCGGCACATCTACTTAGAAATCTGTCCCTTCTAAAAATGCTAGTCACAGCCAACCCCAAACAAAGAAAGACTATCCTGTGTTCTGCTTTGAATGATTTAGTGGCTGCAATTTCAGATATCATACTAAGAGCTACTTATGGCAACATCCCCACATGAGAGTGTGAGTTCCAGGTTTTAATGTAAATCAAACACCTGATCAAAAAGCACCCTAAGAAACACACATCTCTGATTTCTAAAAAGAAATTGGGGAGACAGTCAGGAGTGCTTACAGGATCTTTGCTGGGCATAGCGATTCCTTTCATCACCAGCCTATTAAACTCAAACTAACTGATGAAGTATGCCCAACAGATGTACTTGGTACTCTAATGCCAGCTAGAACAGGTGGGGACATCCGTGAAGGATGAATGGGATGTCAGGAAAAATGAAACACAATGCCTCAATGCTGGGATTAAAGGCATTTTGAATCTCACAGACTTTAAACCTCAGGACATAGCTATTGTGTACTCAAATACTCTTCAAAACTTTTTAAAAATATTGCTGGCAAGGTCCTGATGAAAGAAACAGGTTGAGTCTATACATTCCGGACTCTGATAAAAGAACCACGTCCTACTGCAGAACCATTAGTTGAAGATCTATTAAAGAATGTAAGTCAAAGGTACAGTGTCTCAGCCCAAAATGTGAAATGACCACATCTAAAGATTCCACCTCCTGGATTGAGAAAAATGAATTCCTATACAGAGGTCCCACGGTTGTGGGGTACCACATGTATGACCTAGTTGAAGGCCTCACCCACCCCAAAATATTATCGCTGCAGAATGCATCTCAAGGATGGAAGCCGTTTCCGTGTGCTTCTGCAGAACTCAATATTCCTTCTACACTTATAGGTAATGCTGAACACCAGCAACAACTTCAAAGCTTAAAAGATCTGCCTTATTCACCTGCAGGGACCCCGCTACCTATTGTTTTTTACCCCCGGTCAAAGATGCCACCATCCCCTTTCTTTTCCCAGCTGTCTACCGAAAGGAGCACAGAAGCTCTACCTCTAGAACACAGAAGACTTTATTGAGAATGAAGATGCGGCTACATGTCTAATACATCATTGAAATCTGTCCTGCATATCTGTTCATTAAAAACATCTTTGTATATGTTTGTATGGATATGTTACTTACCATTTTGCAATTTTTATTTTTACCCTTGTAGTACAAAAACTGGTTTGCATATAAAACCCTTTTCAACTTTTCACCATTTCTTTGGTATCCTTTCAAAAACATGTTATTTTTGAGGTTTCAATATGTACATTTAAACTGGAACTGTACCAGGTCTTCAGATTTAACATTTTATTATTTTTTTTATATATGTAACATTGCACAGAAGGATATCTCACACGAGCTCACACTTGTGACAACATGTCAAAGCTGATTTATCTGTGCTTTTTGTGTACCTTATGTTTTCTTTCACATATTTCAAACAAGATGATCATTGCTACCGAGGTCACTTGAATACAGATTTTAAAATGTTCTAAATATAACACCCTCTGACACTATGCTAATAAAATGTATACAATGCTCACTGCAAGTAATGGAGAGAGTATCCTGTACCTGGATTTTGTTATACTCTACCCTTTTAGCATCTTTAAAAAATAAATGAATATATGTTTAGTATAGATGCAATGGGTGGGGAACACCACAGTGCTGTCAAACATTGAAACATGTCTTTATCTAAAACAAAGTCGCCCAACGAATTCCTTCCTTTTACTGCGGATCTGTGTTAAACACATGAATGATAGGGGGGGCGTGGCTTCGGGCGTCAAGATGGCGGTTGCACTCTGAGAGTGCTCTGGACCCCTCCGTCATCCGCCCGTAGTTAGAGTGGCCTGACCGAGCCGGAGACGTCGTTTTGACAGTCCTTGTGACCCCTGGGCCCCTGAGAGGCTCCGGCGAGGAACTCCTGGCGAAAGCAGCCCCCGTTGTCGAGCCGCGACCGTCCCGTCCCCGAAAACAAAATGGCGGCCGGGACTGACTTCCGCGGCTGAGCTGGGGCCGGACCAGCGATCCCCCCGGACGCGGCCGCGCTGGAACAGAGGTGCGACGGGGTAAGAAGGGGACCCTGGATAGGGTTGAGGCTACGACCCTAGCGCGGCTCCCGCGGCGTGTGGGGGCGGCGCCACTGCGTCTGGAGGAAGAGAGCGCCGTGTGGATGAGGCTGCGGCCGTGCGCAAACTTGGGGACAGCGGCGGAGGGAGCTAAGCGGCTGCGCTGTATCCGGGACCCCGCTGGCCGGAGCTGGAGCGGCGGAGGGGCGGTTGCAGAGAGGGACTCCCTGGTGCCCTGAGTGACGGCGGAGGCATGCCGGGGGTCCACGGAGCGCGGCGGAGACATCGAGGCAGGATGAGGCTGTGCTAAAGTTACCGATACGGCCAAAAAATCAGCACTGCGATCCGAACTAACGGAAGGGCAATGGCCCTGAGTGACTTCATGGCGTCACTGGAGCAGCGTAATTAACACCGGGGCCGGTCGAGGCTTTACTGAAGGTACCGACTCGAAGTGAAAACGGGGTGCGGGAGGGGAAAGGAGTCAGGGAAGAAAGATGCCCTACCCCCCCCCTTGCACTTAATACCTAATGGCAATTGGCAACTGGGCCAAGATGAAACTGGACTCATCAGATCTCAAAGGTGAAGAAGATCACAGCTTGGGCCTGAATGCCTCTCCCCACGCACTCACAATCGCAGTAACAGCAAACGTGCAAGGGATCTAGACTTGATTGGAAAACTACCAGACTCCTATCTCCGATGCCGTGATGGGGAGAGACAAGGCGAACAAGCAACCTCCATCTTCCCAGCAAAAGATTGACCAGTTCACGACACCGGCTGGCCAGCGAGGAGAGGGAGACACAGCTAGCGGAGGCCCCGCACCGGACGGAGTGAGTGCCATCCTTCAAGCCATTCAAGCATCACAGTCTGCTGTGGAGACTAAGATCGGGGAAGTACGAGAAGACGTGGGTCTGGTTCGGCAAGACCTCAGAAACGCAGTGAGCCGGATCACCGAGGTTGAAACTAGAGTCTCCCAGACTGAAAACGACCTAGCTGACCTTAGAAGTAAAGTGGCCCAGCTGCAGACTCGAACTGGCGAGCTGCACCGTCGTGCGGAAGATGCAGAGAACCGATCAAGACGCAACAACCTGCGTTTCATCGGATTTCCGGAGGGCGTGGAGGATGGTGGGGCATCTGAGTTCCTAGAAAGGTGGATTAAAGCATGGATGACGGACCAGTCCCTTTCGCCCTGGTTTGCGATTGAAAGAGCCCACAGGGCATTGGCCCCGCGCCCCCCACCGGGCGGCCCAAAACGACCAATGATTGCGCGCTTCTTTAACTTTAAGGATAGAGACAATATCCTTAAAGAGGCTAGGAGGTCGGAAGATCTTCAATGGGAGAACCATAAAATCTTAATTTTCCCAGACTATACCCGTGACGTCCAGATCCGCCGCCGGTCGTATGAACACGTTAAGCAGAAACTTAGAGCGATGCAACTTTCATACATGCTCCTCTTCCCCGCGCGGCTCAAGGTCCTCTTGGCCGGGCGAGCACATTTTTTTGAAACACCTGAAGAGGCTTGGGACTGGCTGACGGAGGAGGGCATCGGTGCCCGGAGGGGGCCCCTGGAGCACACGGAGGGGGCCACTTGGGTCGGACCCCTCACCCCGGGAGGCCCCCGGAGGAGCCGGAGGCGCACCAGATCCCGGAGAGGGAGACCGAAAGACACAAACAATTTGGACAACAATGAGGAAATCCGAGATTCTGGCTCACAAACAGAGAAGAAACCCACGGACCCTTCTGGGCCTCAGATCCCAGGCCAAACGGCAGATGATAACGGCCTGAGTCAGTCCCCGGTCCTTGGTTAATATGACACACTTGACACCTGCTGATGGGAGTCCAAAATGACTTGAGATGTCCGTTTCACCTATGCAGACCTTACAAGGGTCACTACAGAAGGCGTCATGCCTTTCTACTATAAGATACCTGAGACTTGGCAGGTCACCACTAATTGTAATTGATCCGACTATATGGAGGGGTCCACCACTCCACCCCAAGGACAGTCCTGCTGGCTGTCTGGTTTTGGTTGGGTATTTGGGCGACAGATGCTTCCGGGGTGGGAGTATGGGGAGGAGGGTGGTTGGGGGGAGGGGTTTTTGAAGTTAGCCTAGATAGGAAGAAGTTGCTTAGCTTCCTTATTATTTTACTGTTTTGTTTGAAATGGTCGTCCCTGGGTCCACAGCCTGACACTCAGCCCTATGCACCACCTATACAATTCACGCCTGGCACTCATTAACTCAGGTTCTTTCTTGGAACGTAAATGGTCTGTTGGATAAGATTAAGAGGTCAGCAGTATTTAGCACTCTCCGCAGATACTCCCCCTTAGTGGTCCTTCTGCAGGAAACCCACCTCCTTGGGACTAGGTGCCCCATGCTCATACGGGGAGGGTATGACAGAGTATACCACGCAGGCTTCTCCAGGGGCTCTAGAGGGGTAGCCATTTTACTTCACCGCTCTCTGCCTGTGGTGATCACAGCAACACAGGCCGACCCACAGGGCGGATTTGTAGTGGCTACGGGGACTCTTCATGGAACTCCGATAAATTTTATATCTGCGTATGCCCCCCCGACGAGACTTGATGCCTTCTTGCACTCACTTCGCCGAGTGGTTGTGGGATTGCCCCAGGGGACCACCCTGCTGGGGGGGGACTTCAACGCGGTTCTCGATCCGGGTTTGGATGTATCCGGCGAGATTACGGCCAGTAGATTAGCCAGGGCCTCGGCTCTTACTGGTTGGACCGAGAGCCTTGGCCTCTGCGAGGTATGGAGAACTTGGCACCCTAGGGACCGCCGGTACACCCACACGTCGGCCGCCCACCGGACGCAATCCAGAATTGATCTGGTATTCATGTCTGCTCTGGACCTCTCGAGTGTCACAGGGGCAGAGATACTCCCCCGGGGAGTCTCGGACCACGCACCAGTGCGGGTCCGACTGGGTGGAGCGGATCCCTCCAAACGCCCAGTATGGCGCCTAAACGCATGGTATTTACAAGACAAAGACTACACCCAAGAGATCAGAAATCAACTAACTCAATACTTCGATCTGAATCTGGGGTCGGTCCGCTCCCCAGGATCATTATGGGCCGCCTGTAAGGCTACCCTCAGAGGGCATGCCAAGTACCTTCTCCGTACCCGCGAGCGGGACAGGAACTCCCAGATCTCTGACCTGGAGGCCAGGGCTCTGAGACTGGAACGCCAACAAATGACTTCTTCGTCTGCCGCTGCCCTGAGACAGCTGACTATGGTTAGAGAAGAAATTAAACACATAATGCTAGATTCAGCCAGGTGCATTTGGAGAGCTTCGGTGGCCCGTATATATGGCTGGGGGGACAAAAATGGGAAGCTCCTACATTGGCTGGCCGCGCGTCCTCTGGCCAGCAGGGTTATACCTGAGATTTTGGAGCCCTCGGGCGCCCTCTCTAGGACACCAGCTGAAATCGCACAAAGTTTCGCGTCCTACTATGCCCACCTCTATGCAATGCACCCCCGCCCCGCTATTGAGAAAGAGACTCCCCTCCTGAATGAGATCACTCTCCCCAGGATCTCCCTGGAGGCAAGAGACAGGCTAGATGAAACTATTAGCCTTGCAGAGATCACCAGTGCAATCTCCAGCCTGGCATCGGGCAAGACCCCCGGCCCTGACGGATTCCCGGCAGAGCTATATAGCAAATGCAGTGATATACTGGGTCCCCACTTACTCAACATGTATGGGGAAGCCGAGAAACTAGGCCGATTTCCCACCGAGATTGACCAGGCGACAATAGTAGTGATTCCCAAAACTCAGACCCCATCGAGACATTGTTCGGCATACCGACCCATCTCACTTCTAAACATTGAGATCAAAGTGCTTTCCTCGACCCTGGCCTCTAGACTGAAAGAGATAATACCTACACTAGTGCACCCTGACCAGTGTGGCTTTATGCCCACTCGTAGCACCAGGCACTGCATTAGGCGGTTGCATCTGGCTCTGGCACATCGCAATACTCTGTCGCACGCACACTTGGCATTACTCTTGCTGGACTTTGAAAAAGCCTTTGACACAGTGGATTGGTCTTACCTTGAACTGGTCTTGCAGAAAAATTGACTCGGTCCCAGATTCCGAGGCCTGGTGAGACTCCTGTACTCCAAACCGACAGCTCGAGTCCGGGTGAATGGAGTGGTCTCTGACCCATTCCCTATTGGCCGCGGAACCCGGCAGGGTTGCCCGCTATCCCCGTTGCTCTTCGCATTAATGATAGAGCCTCTTGCGATACTGCTGCGAGGAGACCCCCTGATCGAGGGCTGGTCCTGGCCTGCCTGTGCAGAAGACCGTGTGGCGCTATACGCAGACAATGTCCTCCTATACCTATCCAACCCGGCTAAAAGTGGCCCCCGCGTGCTAGAGATCCTGGGCCTCTTCGCGGAAGCCTCGGGGCTGATCCTGAACCCCGCCAAGTCCCTACTGGTCCCCCTACACCGCTCCGGGGATTGTGTGGACTGGCAGCGAAACATTCCAGTACGAAGAAATAGCTTCAAATATCTGGGAATGTATATTTCACTTCTCCCTGAGTTGACATGGGAACTTAACTTTACACCGTTAACCAGAAAAATCAGAAGTGATCTCCTACACTGGAGGACACTCCCCCTTAACCTGCTCGGTAGAATCGCGCTCTATAAGATGATGATCCCTCCTAGGCTCCTCTACCTCCTGCAAAATTTTCCCCATCCCATCCCTAGGAAATGGTTTGGGGAAATGGACTCATTGGTGCGCCAATTTATATGGAGCGGAGCCCGCCCACGATTAGCGCTCAAAACCTGCCAGAGGGATGTATATGATGGAGGTTTGGGCATGTCCAATATCCACTCCTACCACCTCGCGACACAAGTACTTGTGATTAATGACTGGATGGGGGGTGGGTGGACAGACCCGGCGTACCGACTGGAGCTCCAAACGATGGGTTACCCACGGATTTTGGACACCCTCTATGGAGGTCCGATCTCTCGAGACGTCCCAGATGTGACCAGGGTGGTTCTACAGGGATGGCGGACGGCTCAAAAGTCAACGGGGTGGTGGGGACGACTTACCCAGCAGACCCCACTGTGGCATGGGAGGCAATTGGTGGAGGTGGCGGGCTTGGAGGGGTTTCGGAACTGGGACAACATAGGCATCTCCACACTAGGCGATGTCTGGAACGGGTCACACATACGGTCCTTTGAAGATCTCCAGAAAAACTTTTCATTAAACAAGACACAGTTCCACAGATACCTCCAGCTCCGACATGCCTTATCAGTACACATCCGAGAGGGGGAAAACATACCTGAATGCAGCCTCATGGAGGCCAAGGCATTGATGGGGAGCCTAGGTAGGGGAGGTGTTTCCCAGATATATCGCACCCTGGTCTCCGGCACCTCGGGCTCCCTGGGGGTACTTCGCCAGAGATGGGAGGGGTGGGGCCCGGGTGGGTGGGCCCCATGGAAGAGATGGAATGGGGTGAGGCGCTAATGGCCCCGCGGACCCTGGCGATCGCCACCCGTTTCAGATTGATACAAACTTACTTTTTGCACACAGCATACCTCACACCCGACAAACTGCACAGAGCGGGCCTCCGCCCCAACGCGGAGTGCCCTCGCTGCAGAAACCTTACAGCTGACTTCTTCCACATGGTGTGGACCTGCCCGTCCATGGTAGCCTATTGGGGAGCGGTCCTGGGGGAGATTTCTGAGGTGTTGCAGGAGAATATAGAGAGAGAGCCTCTACCCCTCCTCCTCGGGATCATGGGTGACATCGAGCTAAGGAGACCAGATCGAATTTTCCTTGGGGTGGCGTGCTTAGTGGCTAAGAGGGACATAGTGGCAAACTGGAAGGCCAAGAATGCCCCATCGTTGGCTAAATGGAGACAGGGAGTGGATTGGTGTGCGCAGAGTGAAAAACTTGTATATGAGGCTAGAGGATGTCCGAATAAATATAATAGGGTATGGGGGAAATGGGAGGCCGCACTAGGCTCCTGAATACTATGTTATCTGTTATCTTTAATATTAGTGCTATCTGGGATCACAGGTTCGACCAATGTTGGATGCCCGTTGGCATCGTGTTATGACCTTTGTATCATGGTTATTTTTTCTTTTGCAAAAATCAATAAAAAATTCTTTATCAAAAAAACACATGAATGATAGGCCTTTCTATCCTAATTTCAGTGGTAATATATCAATAGAAAATACCCCTAAAAAGTTGTTCTTAGCGTATTTTGGTCTGCTTAAGAAATCACAAATCTGAAAAGTGGCTATTTTACAATAGTTCAAAGATGACCAAACAGAATCTGGAAAGCGCGATTGATTTGGATGACATTGTCAAACGTGGATAATATAACCATATTCACATTCGGAGCCAGGGGTTGCTTAAAATATACTTCAGCCTTTAGATTTCCACTATTGATCAGGTTTTAGTGGTTGCCTTTTCCCATATTATAGCACAAATCAAATGTAAACAGCGTGTACCACTGTCCATAACCTTCTCTTGACATGACGACTCCAGAGTCCTGCAGGTGTTTTCATGTTAGTAAAACCAGTACTAGCTATTCCCTATAAAATTATTGTCTTTAAAGCCGGGTGTGCAGAGTTTCACAGGAATCACAGTGCCCTCATGGACCTGTGCTCTGTTGGCGATGTCATAGTATTTGAAATTGTAAGGGTTTGTGATGTACAGACCACTAAAAGCTGTGTTATCAAACCCTATCAGAATGAATTTCAGTAGTTTTCCCAAAATTACATTTACTGCTGGGTTAACCTCATTCCAGTGGTTATGCTGAATTTCTTCAAAGCTTCTCTTTCAACCATATACTTGACATTCAATAGCTGTAAAGCTTTGGCGTTTGCCAATCTGAAGCTGGGTGACACTTTCATTCTTTTTACAAATAAATTAGA
Organism: Pleurodeles waltl; assembly: GCF_031143425.1. NCBI lineage: Eukaryota > Metazoa > Chordata > Amphibia > Caudata > Salamandridae > Pleurodeles > Pleurodeles waltl. The sequence goes on from NC_090447.1 coordinate 785,909,150, forward strand.
GGCCAGCGTGATAAGTTTATACCACTCAGCACCACTGCTTATGAGACAGAACAAGCCTTTGTTGTGGTTAACTTTGATTTTAAGATCAATACCGTTGATGAGCAGCTTATCTTGGAAAAAGAAATTCGAATGTATAGGCTAAGGAGGTCGCATTGTTTACTTCTGAATGCAAAGCTAGCTCTCTTTACAAAAACTTTATTGGGTCCATCCAGCTTGTCCTCAAAATGTACATGTGTGTCCTTGTAGAAGAACCTGGCTGAAATCTGTGTGTCCAGGGTGTCACTGCTGTAACAATACTCTCGATGTAGTCTCTGCAGGTGTACATGTTATCACTTAGCGTGATGAAACAATTGCCAAGGGTAATGTCTACTTGGTAAAACATGGTCGCTTCAGGGTAAGCAATCATCGCCACTTTAGCATCAACCTCTGTGATAATGTCATTCGTTTTAGTGATCTTACAGACTAGGGCCCAAATTTATACTTTTTGATGCAAACCTGCGCCAGGGCAGATTTGCGTCAAAAAGTTTAACTCCGGCTAACGCCATTCCAACGCGCCAGCTGGGTGTCATATTTAAGGAATTATGGTAGCTGGCACTGTGGCCTGGTTAGCGTCAAAATAAATTACTCTAACTGGGCAGAGGAGGCGTAGGGAAGACTGGGGGTTGTGCGTCAAAGAATTGTGCAAGTCAGGTTAGAGTAAAAAACATTACTCTAACCTGACTAGCGTCATTTTTTTACTTTTGTCCCCTGGGCATGGTTATTGGGCACAGTGGCATGTAGGGAGGCCCAACTTAGCCCCCCCTATGTCACCTAAAAAAAGGGGTGGGCCAGGGTGGTATGGGGTGTCCCTGGGGGCAGAGAAGGGCACCTGTGGACTGCTTCCATGGTCGGAGACCATGGAAATGAGCCCACAGGTCCCTTGATGCCTGCCCTGACCCAGCTGTTAAAACACAGTGCAAATCCGTCTGGGCTACAAATTGTTAAGGCCCGCCTCCTTCTGTGCATCAAACTGACACAGTAGGATAAATAAGGCGCACATGCCTTAGAGCCATTTTTTGCACGTGAACGCCTACCTTGCATGTCATTAGCGCAAGGTAGATTTTCACATACAAAAAATTACTCAAACTCCATAACTTTGGAGCTGGACGGATCTAGTGCCAAAGTATAAATATGGAGTTAAGTTTGCACCGAATTTGTGTAAAAAATTAAAATGACGCAGATCTGGCGCAAACAGAGTATAATTATGGGCCTAGATGTAGTAGAGTATTGTTGAGATCCAGATACATGTTGGTGGACTTTCACACAAAACACTCTTTAAAAGGGAGCGGAGTTAAAGCGGCTTGAGGTGAGAATTCCATGATAAAGCTACTTTTGATACTGGTCTAAGTTGGCTTGAGACAAAATAGGTCTAGCTCAGATTTGGCACATTTTCCAGAGATACAATGCACGAAGGGCATGGCTGTTGCTGTTGACTTTTTAAAAATATTTACTCTGGCTGTAGTTTACTTATTCTTTGAGGCTCTTTCCCAGCTCGTGGACCTTCTCTTGTAAAAGATGTTTTTATATAGGGAGCGATAGGCACCTCCATCTCAATGCTTTTCACTTCCTTTTAACACCTATGTAATGATTGTACACAAGCCCAGCTCTTTCTTGGGGGTGTTTGTTCATTTGCTCAGTTACTGCCAATGTCACAGACCCTACCACATCCTGGGCAGTGTTTGCAGTGGCCACTTTAACATAGGGTTTTGTAATTTCCTAAGGCATATCTCTTTTAAACAAACTGTTAAAAAAATACCAACCCCATGCTGTAAATAACTGGGGCACCTTGAAAGAATAGGGGTCTGCTGTATCCGGACTTGTGTCAGTAATCGTTCCCTATGCAGAGTGGGGCCAGTGTATGTTTTCATGAACACCATGATGACTTCTTTAATATTAGCTGTCACTGCCTTAAGTTTTCCAACCACTTTCCTGTATTTAAAGGACATTGGTTCAGACTAGTCATCGAATATCATGATGGAGAGAGTGTCAAAGTGTGTTTTAGAAATCTTTACGTAGCCCATCTTTCTACATAAATATTTACCAATGTATTGTTTTTACCCTTCACTTGTACCCACTTTAACAAGCGGCAAAAGCTAGCTCCCACTTTCTGTGGCTCTATAGTATCACTACATACAAAGAGCGTATAGAACCCATCATTAATATAGGGGCACGTAGGATCCAGCTCCACCATGCTTTCTATATGTTGTGCAGTCCCTAAAACCTTGCTTACTTTACCCATGCAGATAAACTCTATATCAAGTCTGGGAGTACTAATAAACACCTTCTTTCTGGCGTTATTTAAATATAACCGAATATCCAAATATAAGTCAATGCTGGCTAGGGATTTGTTTATGGCCTTCACCACTGCAGTGACTTTCGGGTAGTATCCGGGAGGAAACCCTACATGAAGATACATGCCCTTCTGGTCACGCTTTGTAGTAAACTTGGCCTCTGCTGTGCAAACAAATTCCATGTTCAGGGGTATGGATTTCAGTTAGGGCTGCCTGCCAGTCCCCTTTATGGTCTTCTGGTTTCAACAATTTCACTGTAAAATTAGAAATTTGAATGTCAGGGAAGATGTCCTTTGACGCACTTGAAAGTAAGGTGATATAAAATGACACAGTTTCCATATTTTTGTTTTTGCCTTTTTGTGCAGACAGCTCTATACGCACATGGCCATTAAAAAGCTAGTCTCCTCCCAAAAGTTAAATTTCTCAGGCTAACCCCACCATCTGACTAAGACTTGCTTCTTAACCCCTCTACCTTTCCATTTCAGAACATTTTCATCCCTGTAGATCTGCTATGAATCATCCAGCACCTTTTGTAACTCTTCTTTGTAAAAGCTGCCCGTAACCTTTTCACCACTGTAATCTTTTAAAGGGTCTTCTTTAGGTTCCATGTGCACCACTATAAATATTTCAGCACTAAAAATATGTTGGCAGGCTTTTGTAAAGAACCCTTTCAATTTAGACACCCTAACATGATCACTTTCTTTTAGAGGAGATTTATTTACTTTGACTGAAAACTGATTGCTGTACACGATTCTCCACACTGCTAAAGAATTTACTGTCATTGTCGTAGTTTTGATAGTTCTGTGGTAGCTAGCATTATAAATATCTATAACCATCGGGAATACGTCTACATAACTATATCCGTTGTAAGCCGTGAAGTAGTTCTAAATCCTAGATTTTACAATTCTGTTAAAATCACCACAGCTTTGATCTATGTGCCCGCAATAAAATGAGGGATCGAGTGTTGTTTGAATAAGTTTTGAAACTGCTTACATAAAAAATACTTTCCCATGTCTGTCTGCAGTTTAAGACGGGTTGTGCCTTTATTGAATATGGTTTTCAAAGCCGCTGTGATACTAGTTCCCATCTTATTGCATATCGCTTCTGCAAAGGCTAAGGTGACAATACACCAATGACTGTTAATACACATTGTGCTCCATTATTGTGTCTGGCTAGATCTTGAAGCTTGATGATGTCCGCCTACCATTGCTAATCTATTCACTCTCTAACAATGGTAGGCCTCCTCTTGAAATGTTTCTTAGTGGTCTTACGAAGTGACCATGCCTACTCATCTACCAGCTATCTATTTACCTCTCCTTCTCAACTCGCACCATTCGATACTAAGCTTCTGCACTTCCAAAACTTCTGACGGCACTTTTAGTGTAATAGCTTTTCCTTATCACATCATCAGCCATGTTATCAGCCCCTGCAGCTTGTGAAATGAAAGACGTGCATTTTAAGATAGGTCATTCTATTAAAAAGAAAGAACATACTGAACACCAAACCAATGTGAATTGATACAAGTATTGCAAATGTTGTCGTAGAGAATGAGTTTATTCACTGCATATACATAACATGACATACATTAAAGACATCACTTAGGTGAATGGGCAGAACGTTGACGCACAATGACAAGATTTGATATTTTTACAGGTACAAAGTCAACTGCTATAAACAAGACTTCGCTGTTGCTCCTCCTATAACTTTGTACACATAGGATAAGATGCTAGTGGCATTCAGAAGATATTGCAATTCACTGTCATACAGTACATAGCCTTTATTTTGGAAATAATTTTTGGTCAGAAAATCCAAGGCGCTTTGCACGCTGACCAACACAGTAATATTAAACCCCTCATATGGGACATTTGGGACATGTCAACCTTTCAATATTAAGTTGCCTGAGGTAACCATGCTTTAACCCACAAGCCAGCTCTACATGCAGGATTGGCATACTTTGGCGCCACTGGCAGGACGCAGATGTTCAAAGATCTCATATTTGCTGGATATATAATTTCAGCTAGTCTTTCTTTGAGCAACACATCTATCATTTTTGTGATGCTTATGGATCCAGGCCTTATAAAAGTGTCAGCCTGCCGATGGTCATTTTGTAATTTGTCCTATAAGTAAGTACGTATGTTAAGTAACACATGAATGCCCCAATAATGCCTGATGTAGCTGCTCAACTAAAGTAAAAGCCAAGGTGAAAGACAGATCAAGATCATAATTATAGCTACAGTTTCAACAACAGAAATTAGATCTGGCCTCTTCTTCTCAGATGCTTTTTCAAACATTTTAAAACAGCTTTTGTGGGAATAGGGAGCCTCCCCACTGCTTATTTTCAAAATATACATCACACTTATTTCTACAGCTCAGTAGACCCTCTTTCTGACAAATGTCGGCTCGCATGCACATTGGATTTCCGTCAATGTTCTTGACAAGAACGTAATCATATCTGGATGGACACTTTTTTCAACTGCCATATGATACAATAGTTTAGCAGATTATATACTTTGTGAGGGTCTAACAAAAAACACATTTGACAGATAGTTCTTGAGGTGTACGATGCATTTCGACACTTATGAGCCTCCTGCTTTGTTCACTGATTTTATGTCTTGGACAGAGAGTGTAAAAGTCACGTTTGAGACAGGCATTCACAACACAGGCTGCACAACCTTTAGCAAGCCATTTGTCCTCAAAATGTAGAGTCAGGGCTCCCTTTTCAAAATCAGCAATATTATGGTTATAGGCAAGTTTTTTATATGATTCTCTGCTTTGGCCTGTGGAACTTTCAGTCTGTTTTGAACAGCATAAGAAGTAAAAATTAACAGCATTAACCAGTGGCGACAGAGTACCCTCTAACCTTGCTCTTTTTAATGATGCTTTCTCTGGTTAAAATAGGAAGAACAATCTTCTATTAGTTAACATTAAATATGTGTATGCATACAGTTTAAGAATGCAAAATAAAAATTGTTTACTCACTTCAGAACACACTGCTTCTTTAAAAGCACCTTCTAGCTTATTCAGATACATTGACGCATAACCACCGTCTGAGCTTGCCCCCAGCTCTCGCAATATGACACCATCAGAACATGGGCAGGCTAGGGCTGGAGACCTCATATCTTATACACAGGTGAGTTAGGAGCTGTTTTAGATCCTTCTGCTTCATTAAACTCGAGACAAAGCCTTGTTTCTGGACACCACACTGCTGCTGGATCTCTTAATTGGTAATATCAGCAGCAGCAATTCGTTGAGGCAAGTTTCAAGCTTAAGCTCAAGTTTATTTAGTTAGTTGCATAGTTACTGAAAACCATTGCAAAAAAGTGTATCATAAAACCGATCACTTAACCCTTTCGCTGCTAGGCTTTCCCTCCACTCCCCACCCCCTGGGGCTGAGCCCTTTTTTGACTATTTATCCAGTTCATGCTTACGCCCCCATACCTTTTTGTCCATATGAGCTATCTACACCAAATTTGTGTACTTTTTTCCCAACATCCTGGGAATTCTAAAGGTAACCAGAGTTTGTGGATTCCCCTGGAGGGGAATAGGAAAGTAGCCAAAATACAGCTACATTTTGTTTTTTTGGGAAAACAATGGGGTAAAAGTGCTACAGAAGAAAGCATCTGTTTTTTCATGTCTGCATACAGCATCACCAAAGGGATTGTGGTGCTAAAATCACCACCTTCCTGGCTTTCAGGAACAGACAGATTTGAATCAGAAAACCAAAATGTTCAACACAGTTTTGGCATTTCACTGGGAGATAGCCCATTTTCCTATTTATTGTGCTTTCAACCTCTGTCAAGTTAGCGGTAGAAATGGGTGTAAAACTAATAGTGGATCCTGGAAAGCTATACATTCTGAAAAATAGACAAAGTTCTGAAACAAGCAAGTGGTCCTTTGTGTAGACCCTTCAAGGTTTTCCTATAGAAAGTAACTATTGAACTACAAAAATATTGAAATTGAGTTAAAGAAACAGCCATTTGTGTGTACGTTTTCATCTGTAACTTATTCTAACTAAGGCTGATTTTCAAAAGCAATATACTGTTGTATCCACTGGACCCTTGTAGGTTCACCAAGAACCCGAGGTTCCCAGAGACAATAACTTTGCTGCACCTTGCAATAGTTTTTCATTATGCACCGGGTATCCAGTAATTCATTTGGTAAAATATAAAGAGTGAAAAATAGGCATCAAGGAAAATTATTATTTCTGAAATGAGCATAAGATATGGAATTTAGAAGCAGTAATTTTTTGCAAATGTCTGAATTGTTGGGTATCCATACTAGCATGTGAAAAAGAGGGCATTTCTTAAAATGACTTATTTCTTACACACTATCTTACATTTGGAAGGCCCAAATGCTAAGAAAGACAATGAGTAATAACACTTGTTCTACTATTCTGTGTTCCCCTAAGGCTCTCAATAAAATGGTACCTCACTAGTGTGGGTAGGCCTGGTGCCTGTGAGAAGAAATGGCCCAAAATATAACATGGACACATCACATTTTCCACACAAAACTGACCCTGATTTTGCAATGTGCCTAGCTGTGGGGTTTGGTCCCTAGCTCAGTCTGCACATAGAGAAACCTAGCAAACCTGTACATTTTTTATAACTAGACACCCAGGGGAATCCAGGATGGGGAGAATCCATTGCAAACCTCAAAATGTGTCTAAAAAGACACATTGTCCCCTCATTTTTGTGATGTAAAGTTCTAGAATCTTAGGGGAGCCACAAATTTCCTAACACCCACCGTTCCCCCAGGTCTCCTAATGAAATTGAAATGCTACCTTACTTGTGTGGGTGGGCCAAGTGTCTGTGACAGGGAGGGCCTAAAACATATTGTGGAGACATCAAAATGATCTATCACAAAGTGAACTGTTTTTGCAAAGAGGGCGCCTGTGGTTTTGTTCTGAGCTCAGCTGGCATCTAGGGAAACCTATCTAACCCAGACATTTCTGAAAACTAGATACTTGAGGGAGTCCAGGGAGGTGTAGTTTGCATGGATCCCACAATATCTTCTTACCCAGAATGCCTTGCAAACCTCAAATTTAGCTAAGAAAATCAAATTTTCCTCACATTTCTGTGTGGGATCACTGCACCAGCACACATTTTCTACCACCCAGCTTTCCCCTTGGTCTCCCTATAAAAATGATACCTCCCTTGTATAGGTGGGCCCAGTGCCTGCAACAGGGAAGTCCCAAAACATGTAGAAATTGAGGGGGAATCAAACCGGGTCCAAAAGGGCTTTTTTTTCCCACAAATTTCTAGGCTGACTCTGTTTTGAGCACCCACACAAGTGGGGCCGAAATGTTATCGATACAAATGGAACAATGCTTGGTGGTAGGAATTTTGTGGTTTCATGTGGAGTCACGAAGTTCATCATAGAAATGTGGGGAAAACACGGGATTTGAGGCTAAGTTGAAGGTTTGACGGGCATTGTAGGTAAGAAAATGGTGTGGAATTCACGTGAAGCACACCACCCTGGACGACCACAGATGTTTATTTTCATAAGTGTCTGCGTCTGGTAAGTTTTTCCAGGTGGCAGTGTACCCAACTCTAAAAAGTGCAGCCTCTCACCATTGCAAGTGGGACGATATTGGGAGTTAGCCAAGCTCTTTTAGCCCATATGTAAAATCAAAACCCAAAAGAGTCAAATGTTCTCTTGCTTGCCATTGGAATGAGATACTTTAGTCTGCAGTGGGTAGATAAAGACTGTTTCCTCCTTCATTTGGGGTGGGGGCATAACCATGCCCATGGTGGTTGGCATCCCTCACCCCTCTACTTTAAAAAAAAAATCTCTGATGTCTAGTGGGCTATCTGCCGAACTTGGGAGCGCATCAGGGATAATTATCCCATCTGCCCCCCAGGGGGGCAGACAGACTTTGTCCCTATTTATATATTTTTTTAAATCTTCCCTGGTGTCTAGAGGGGTTTCTGCCCCTTGGGGGGCAGATCAGGGGTAATAAGCCCCATCTGCCCACAGTGGGTAAAAGAGAATACTGTGGCCTTTTTTTGAAGGGGGAATTGCCACACCCATTCTGGGCAGCCCCTACCTCTAAACTAACAAAAAAATAGTCCTTTGAGTTTAGAGGGCTTTCTGGGGCACATCAGCGGTGATAATCCCCATCTCTTTTCCAGTGGGGCAGAATGGCTATGCCCATTGCATTTGGGAGGGGTGGGGGCACTGTCATGCCCTTTTTGGCTGCGACTCAACCCTCATATTAAAAAATAATCCCTGGTGCCTACTAGGCTCCCCCCCCACAGGGGGCAGAAACTGGGCAACTGCCCCTGTCTGCCCTCCAGGGGGAGCAAAAAGACTTTGGTCCCCATTTGTATGGAGTAGGGTCATGGCCATGCCCTTGGTGGGCAGCCCCACCCCATCTTTATTAAAAAAAAATAATCTTGGTGTTTAGTGGGATTTCTGCCCCTCCCCCCGGGGGCAGATTGGGGGTTATAACTCCATCAGGCTGTCTCGGGGGGCAAAAGCCTGTGCCACTTATTTTGGAGGGTGGGCAATGCCGTGCCCATTCTGTACAGCCTTCGCCCTTTCCTAAACAAAAAAATAATTACTGGTGCCTAGTGGGATTACTGCACCTCGGGGTGCAGATTGGGGGATATTTCCCCCACCTGCCCCACCCCCCAGGGGAGGGCAGAAAGAATGAATTGTGTAAAAATGATATGTGGGAGCAAAAGCCCTTGCTCAAGGGCCACTCCCCTCCCTGGTGTCTAGTGGAGTGGTTCCCTGCCTGGGTATCGCCCTCTTTGACTGATCCCCAAGCAGGAATCCACTTGGAAGGGATACCATTGGAAAGGGGAGATTCTGGACTTTTCATCAATATTTCTTCCGTCGGATCTGTGCTCAAGGTGCTGTGATAGCCCCACGAGCACCGATGCAGAGAAAGTGAAAGGAGCCCTGCGGTTCTTTTTCAGAGAAATTATGTCTGCACGCCACATGGGCTGATTGTCATTTTCCTGAAAATGAAAAAACAGTGTCGGGAGGTGGGAAAGCTGTTCCCCACCTTCTGAGGCTATTTTTTGCAGCAGGTAATCCCTCTGGTGCCCGTACCAAGTGATTTACTGGCACATGTGCGAGACTGGCTAGGAGCCGTTTGACACACACAAGCACTGTGGTGGAGGCTGGCTCCCAGCAGTCCTCCACATCGAAGGGGTTAAAACTATGACATGATATAGCAATAATATTGACAACTGGCAGTAGTTATACTAAATTTGGATTTCTATTCAGGAAAACCACTGGGCAATAAAGTGCTTGTCAAGTTAAAATAACAAGTATGACAAACTAGCCTACTGTGATCTGTAAAATACAGATTCAATAGGACTATGGCGAGAATAACTCCAGCTCCGATACAGATTGATCATGAATGAGGTCTGAACTTGCTATGCGTGTTCAAGAAATGAAAGTTTGGAAAGTGAACCGACCAACCAAGGTGTAACGCCTCTTAACCCCTTCGCTGCCAGGCCTTTTCCCCCTCCTGTGCCAAGCCTTTTTTTGGCTATTTGGGGCAGTTCGCGCTTAGCCCCTCATAATTTTTTGTTCACATAAGCTAACCACGCCAAATTTGCGTCCTTTTTTTCCAACATCCTAGGGATTCTAGAGGTACCCAGACTTTGTGGGTTCCCCAGAAGGAGGCCAAGAAATTAGCCAAAATACAGTGAAGATTTCGTTTTTTTTTTTTAAATGGGAAAAAGGGGCTGTAGAAGAAGGCTTGTGGTTTTTTCCCTGAAAATGGCATCAACAAAGGGTTTGCAGTGCTAAAATCACCATCTTCCCAGCTTTCAGGAACAGGCAGACTTGAATCAGAAAACCCAATTTTTTAACACAATTGTGGCATTTTACTGGGACATACACCATTTTTACGATTTTTTGTGCTTTCAGCCTCCTTCCAGTCAGTGACAGAAATGGGCATGAAACCAATGCTGTATCCCAGAAACCGCAAAATTTCTGAAAAGTAGACAAAATTCTGAATTCAGCAAGGGGTAATTTGTGTAGATCCTACAAGGGTTTCCTACAGAAAATAACAACTGAAAAAGAAAAATATTGAAATTGAGGTGAAAAAAACATCAATTTTTCTCTATGTTTTACTCTGTAACTTTTTCCTGCAATGTCAGTTTTTTCGAAAGCAATATACCGTTACGTCTGCTGGACTCCTCTAGTTGTGGGGATCTATAGGGCTTGTAGGTTCATCAAGAACCCTAGGTACCCAGAGCCAATAATTGAGCTGCAACCTGCAGTGCGTTTTTATTCTATACCGGGTATACAGCAATTCATTTGCTGAAATATAAAGAGTGAAAAATAGCTATCAAGAAAACCTTTGTATTTCCAAAAAGGGCACAAGATAAGGTGTTAAGAAGCAGTGGTTATTTGCACATCTCTGAATTCCGGGGTGACCATAACAGCATGTGAATTACAGGGTATTTCTCAAATAGATGTCTTTTTTACACACTCTCTTATATTTGGAAGGAAAAAATGTAGAGAAAGACAAGGGGCAATAACACTTGTTTTGCTAATATATGTTCCCCCAAGTCTCCTGATAAAAATGATACTGCACCTGTGTGGGTAGGCCTAGCGCCCGCGACAGGAAACGCCCCAAAACGCAACGTGGACACATCACATTTTTAAAAAGAAAACAGAGGTGTTTTTTGCAAAGTGCCTACCTGTAGATTATGGCCTCTAGCTCATCCGGCACCTAGGGAAACCTACCAAACCTGTGCATTTTTGAAAACTAGAGACCTAGGGGAATCCAAGATGGGGTGACTTGTGGGGCTCTGACCAGGTTCTGTTACCCAGAATCCTTTGCAAACCTCAAACTTTGGCTAAAAAAACAAATTTTCCTCAAATTTTGGTGACAGAAAGTTCTGGAATCAGAGAGGAGCCACAAATTACCTTCCACCCAGCGTTCCCCCAAGTCTCCCGATAAAAATGATACCTCACTTGTGTGGGTAGGCCTAGCGCCCGCGTCAGGAAATGCCCCAAAACGCAACGTGGACACATCGCATTTTTTGACAGAAAACAGAGGTGTTTTTTGCAAAGTGCCTACCTGTAGATTTAGGACTCTAGCTCAGCCGGCACCTAGGGAAACCTACCAAACCTGTGCATTTTTGAAAACTAGAGACCTAGGGGAATCCAAGATGGGGTGACTTGTGGGGCTCTGACCAGGTTCTGTTACCCAGAATCCTTTGCAAACCTCAAACTTTGGCTAAAAAAACAAATTTTCCTCAAATTATGGTGACAGAAAGTTCTGGAATCAGAGAGGAGCCACAAATTTCCTTCCACCCAGCGTTCCCCCAAGTCTCCTGATAAAAATGATACCTCACTTGTGTTGGTAGGCCTAGCGCCTGTGACAGGAAACGCCCCAAAACACAACGTGGACACATCACTTTTCTATAAAGAAAACAGAGGTGTTTTTTGCAAAGTGCTTACCTTAGATTTTGGCCTCTAGCTCAGCCGGCACCTAGGGAAAAGTACCAAACCTGTGCATTTTTTAAAACTAGAGACCTAGGGGAATCCAAGATGGGGTGACTGGTGGGGCTCTGACCAGGTTCTGTCACCCAGAATCCTTTGCAAACCTCAAAATTTGGCTAAAAAAACGAGTTTTCCTCACATTTCGGTGACAGAAAGTTCTGGAATCTGAGAGGAGCCTCAAATTTCCTTCCACCCAGCATTCCCCCAAGTCTCCCGATAAAAATGATACCTCACTTGTGTGGGTAGGCCTAGCGCCTGTGACAGGAAATGGCCCAAAACACAACGTGGACACATCACATTTTTTCATAGAAAACAGTGCCTACCTGTGGATTTTGGCCTCTAGCTCAGCCGGCCCCAGGGGGCGCAGAAATGGCCTAAAATAAATTTGTCCAAAGCCCCCCCAAACCCCCCCAGGAGCGACCCTTGCCTATGGGGGTCGCTCCCCCTGCGTGACATTGGCGCCCCCAAAAAAATCCCTGGTGCCTCGTGGTTTCTGCCCCCTTGGGGGCAGATTGACCTAAATCGGCCAATCTGCCCCCAAGGGGGGGCAGAAATGGTCTAAATACAATTTGCCCCCAGGGGAGCGACCCTTGCCTAATGGGTCGCTCCCCATCTCTAAAAAAACAAACAAACCAAAAAAAAAACACAAAAAAACAATTTGCCCTGGCGCCAGAGGTTTCTGCCCCTGGGGGGGCAGAAATGGCCTAAAATAAATTTGCCCCCCCACCCTACCAACCCACCCACCCCAGAGCAACCCTTGTCTACGGGGTTGCTCCCCCTGCGTGACATTGGCGTAAAAAAATAAAAACCCCGGTGCCTAGTGGTTTCTGCCCCCTTGGGGGCAGATTGACCTAAAATCGACTGATCTGCCCCCAAGGGGGGCTGAAATGGTCTAAATACAATTTGCCCCCCAGGGGAGCGTACCTTGCCTAATGGGTCGCTCCCCATCACTAAAAAAACTAAAAAAAATAAAAAAAATGGCCCTGGCGCCTAGCGGTTTCTGCCCTAATAACAATAGGCCGATCTGCCCCCAGGGGGAGCAAAAATGGCCTAAAATAAATTTGCCCCCTCACCCCCCCCCCCCGGGGAGCGACCCTTGCCTACAAGGTCGCTCCCCTTGCTTGACGGCGCAAAAAAAAGATCCCTGGTGCCCAAAGCGGGCAGAAATAGCCTAAATACAATTTGCCCCTCCAGGGGAGCGACCCTTGCCTAAGGGGTCGCTCCCAATGTCTAAAAAAATAATAATAATAATTGCCCTGGCGCCTAGTGGTTTCTGCCCCTGTGGGGGCAGATCGGCCTAATTAAAATAGGCTGATCTGCCCCCCAGGGGAATGACCCTTGCCTAAGGGGTCGCTCCACTTACGTGAAAAAAAAAAACTCCCTGGTGTCTAGTGGTTTCTGCCCCCCTTGGTGGAGATTGGCCTCATAAAAATAGGCCAATCTGCCCCCAAGGGGGGCAGAAATGGCCTAAATATAATTTGACCCTTAGGGGAGCGACTTTTGCCTAAGGGGTCGCTCCCCATCTCTAAAAAAACAAACAAACCAAAAAAAAAACACAAAAAAACAATTTGCCCTGGCGCCAGAGGTTTCTGCCCCTGGGGGGGCAGAAATGGCCTAAAATAAATTTGCCCCCCCACCCTACCAACCCACCCACCCACCCCAGAGCAACCCTTGTCTACGGGGTTGCTCCCCCTGCGTGACATTGGCATAAAAAAATAAAAACCCCGGTGCCTAGTGGTTTCTGCCCCCTTGGGGGCAGATTGACCTAAAATCGACCGATCTGCCCCCAAGGGGGGCTGAAATGGTCTAAATACAATTTGCCCCCCAGGGGAGTGTACCTTGCCTAATGGGTCGCTCCCCATCTCTAAAAAAACTAAAAAAACAAAAACAAATGGCCCTGGCGCCTAGCGGTTTCTGCCCTAATAACAATAGGCCGATCTGCCCCCAGGGGGAGCAAAAATGGCCTAAAATAAATTTGCCCCCTCACCCCCCCCCGGGGAGCGACCCTTGCCTACAATGTCGCTCCCCTTGCTTGACGGCGCAAAAAAAAGATCCCTGGTGCCCAAAGCGGGCAGAAATAGCCTAAATACAATTTGCCCCTCCAGGGGAGCGACCCTTGCCTAAGGGGTCGCTCCCAATGTCTAAAAAAATAATAATAATAATTGCCCTGGCGCCTAGTGGTTTCTGCCCCTGTGGGGGCAGATCGGCCTAATTAAAATAGGCTGATCTGCCCCCCAGGGGAATGACCCTTGCCTAAGGGGTCGCTCCACACGTGAAAAAAAAAAACTCCCTGGTGTCTAGTGGTTTCTGCCCCCCTTGGTGGAGATTGGCCTCATAAAAATAGGCCAATCTGCCCCCAAGGGGAGCAGAAATGGCCTAAATATAATTTGCCCCTTAGGGGAGCGACTTTTGCCTAAGGGGTCGCTCCCCACCTCAAAAACCAAAAAAGTAAACAAAAACGAAACAAACAAAAAATGTATCCCTGGTGCCTAGAGGTTTCTGCCCCCCTGGGGGCAGAAAAGGCCTTAAAAAAAAATGCCCCCCCTGGGAGCGACCCTTGCCCAAGGGGTCGCTCCCTTATGCCACTTTCCTTTTTGAAAAAGACATCCCTGGTTTCGAGTGGGCGTTTTGACAGCCGGATTGCTTTACAATCCAGCTGCCAAAACACAGAGAGAGACTTCAAAGGGAAGGAAATAACTTTCCTTCCCTTTGAAGCCTCTCTGCCTCCTCCACGTGATAGGAAGAGAAATGCTTTGCATTTCTCTTCCGATCATCGCGCTGGAAGCTGAGCTTCCAGCGCGAAGGAGGAGGCATTGTGATTGTCAGCGCGCGCTCGCGCGCTGACATCACAGGAGGGGAGGGGGGTGGGGGTGGAAGGGGAAGGGCTTCCCCTTCCATCCCTGACTTGGGGGGGTGGGGGGGAACCCCACAGAGGGAGCGCTAGCGTTCCCTCTGGGCTGGGTGCCCAGGACGTAATGGTTACGCCCTGGGCACAGCAGAACTGTGCCGCAGGATGTAACCATTATGTCCTCGGCACAGAACCGGTTAAGGTGCTGGACAGATTGATTCAGAGGGGCAGAAAAGAGTGGGACCAAGTTGTAAAACAGAACTGTTCCAAAGTGGAAGATCAAGAGACAGGGCATCCTACCAGAATGCATACGTGTAATAAAGTGCAAGGCAAGTTAGTTTGAAGCTGCAAGAAAAAGTGCAACCAAGATGCAAGCAGGTCATCAAATGCAAACTGGTGAATAGTAAGATGGTTGGACCCTATCACCATGTGCACTATATGCCCATATTAACTAAGTAAAATAGCAGTTCATGAAGGAACAGTTTGAAGGATATAGCTTGACCAGTTCAGGTTGTTGAATGCCTCCAGCTGCATTCCCAATAAAGAGATATCTCAAGGAGCTGATTTTCTGGTAATCTCTTAGGAGTGTGCACCTTGGAAGCAGTTGTGTTTTATTCCTGATGAAGCTGTTACTGACAACTGTGAAGAGAGGTAGTAAGGCTTGCTAAAGGAGAACATCTTCCTTTCCACCTTTGACCAAAATGTTACCAGTCGTAGTTCAGTTGTGAATTCAAAGCTGACCAACACAGCCTGCCTCTGTGTGCGAATGCCTCTTTAGTTAAAGGAGAACCTCAACAGCTGTCTTCTTTCCCCTAGCAGTGCCTTGTAAGTGCATTTCAAGTGCAGCAAGTCTTCCCTCCCGGTGCCACAAAGTTGGCTGACTTCCTGTGGACTCGCTTACTACCAGGAGGGTGGGTGGAAAGTTAAATATCAATGGCAACAGCCCTTGACAGTACTTTAAACACTTCTCCCTGACTGTAATATCATATCCGGTATTGAAGTATGTTTGCGGTGTGAGGATCTTATAATTGTTTAGTTTCATCTAGGCATGGGCTTAGCTTGTATAACCTGAAGAAAGGGCCCCAATTTTAAACT
This sequence comes from Pleurodeles waltl, assembly GCF_031143425.1. Classification (NCBI taxonomy): domain Eukaryota; kingdom Metazoa; phylum Chordata; class Amphibia; order Caudata; family Salamandridae; genus Pleurodeles; species Pleurodeles waltl. Next base: position 785,924,897 of record NC_090447.1, read on the forward strand.
AGCCACTTTCCTTTTGATTTTTTTTTAGGTTGCTGAGGCTAAGATTTGCAATCCTCCAGCGCAGCTCCTCATTAAAACTTGTGATGTTGTGACGTGTGTCTTTTGATGCGCTCTGCAACAAAGCCTGGGTCATTGGTGTAGGTGTCATGCTGATGTTCACGCCATTTGTATAGTTCATCTTTTTGGAAATGGAGTTCTACCACTTCATAATGGTGATGGGATCTCTTTCCAGGAATCTGGCAGGAATCTGGCAGCCGCAGCACATGGAGCTCCTTTTATATATTCCCTACACCAAAAGGGTTAATTTTCCTCTACATATCATCCTAGTCATAATGTCTTCAGGAGGCTGGGAGCTGCAACAAGCCTAGGCATGTTTAGACACCAAAATGGGGTGCGTATGCCTCCATATCACATCCTACTCACATGGTCTTCAGCGGTCAGATGACTAAGGTGATGTCACAGCCAATGCCATGTGCTCTTCTGGGTCACGGTTCACTTGTGACATCACTGCCATCACGTGTTCCGTTGCTTGACTATGGAGATGTCACACCTCGACAGGCACATGACCAGTCACCTGACTACGGTAATGTCACAACCCACACTCCACAGGTCACATGACCCACACAGTCATGTGATCAGAGGTACCGGTCACTGAAGTGACCACTTCTAGGGCAGGATAACAGTAACTTTTAGTTTGATGAGAGGTACCAGTTTATCCTACTGCCTTTCCATCGCCTGAGGATGTCAGTAATACAAACTTAAATTATTCCCAACCTTTTCCCAACATTTCTTACTTTCAATCATTGAATACTGCATTAAAAGTCTAGAAAGGTTTACCTTAGACCATATACCTTTGGTAAATTGAAAGTTACCTCACTATTGAACAGAATCTCAAGTTTAGTAAATGCAAGTGCCACCAATATACTATGCTAAACGCATTTTTAGAGGAAGCACTGAAACCTGTAATTTGATTTGAGCTACCCATTTTAGTTCGAGGTTTTTGAGAATATGATATTGAATGACGTACACACTCTGTGTAGCATAAGGAGATGCATACTTGAGCAGATACGTTTTTACACCTCTAATAATGAATGTAGTAACATTTCCTGGACTGATCAAACATAACCCTGTTGAGCTGAATGCCAGGAAGATTTCTCCGTGAGTTAAACGCTTGTTACTGACGTGCTGTAATTTGCGAGAAAAGAGTTCCTTACTTCTTTTGAGGGAAAGGATAATTGTGAAAGAAAACACATTTGAAAAACAATTTCTTTTCGCAGTGGTTAATTGAAGCTGTTATATGGGAATGCGATCTTCAGCCTATCCTTCCTGTATTGCATGCATACCCAAATTGCTCTGGGTGAATCTTGGAGAACATTTATTTTTCAGTCTTTAGTAAAAACAAAATGACATAATTGGATAGCTTTAGTGGGAGAAGTCATTTCACTGAACATCATATGCATTTCTGTGTCAAAAATGCCAGTGAGACCGCCTAATTTGGTCCAGAAGTTGAATTCTTAAAATGTATAGAAAAACTAAAGTCAGATACAAAAGTAGTGCTATACACGTGGGAGCCTGCATTGCGTCTCTAAAAGCCTCTCCCTAATTTCCTTATCGTAGGAAAGATGTGACGTCTCCTTTAATAACAAAATAATGTAGCTGCTCAACTAAGCAAAAGCGAAGGTAAAAGACAGATCACAGATAATAATTACAGCCACAGTTTCAGCCTCAGAAATTAGAACTGGCTTCTCCTTATTCAAATATACTTTTTTAAATGAACAGTGATCAACGAAAAAGGAGATATTTAACCCCTTCACTGGCAGGCCTTTTTTTTGGCTATTTGGGGCAGTTCGTGCTTAGACCCTCATAACTTTTTGCCCACATAAGCTACCCACGCCAAATGTGTGTCCTTTTTTTCCAACATCCTAGGGATTCTAGAGGTACCCAGAGTTTGTGGGTTGCCCCGGAGGAGACTAAGAAATTAGCCAAAATAAAGTGAAAATGTTGTTTTTCTTTATAAAATGGGGAAAAAAGACTGCTGAAGAAGGCTTGTGTTTTTTCCCTGAAAGTGGCATCAACAGAGGGGTTGTAGTACTAAAATCACCCTCTTCCATGCTTTCAGGAACAGACAGGCGTGAATCAGAAAAGCACATTTTTCTTCACAATTTTGGCATTTTACTGGGACACCCCATTTTTACAATTTTTTGTGCTTCCAATTAGTGACAGAAATGGGTGTGAAACCAATGCTGGATCCTGGACAGCTAAATATTTCTAAAAAGAAGACAAAATTCTGAATTCAGCAAGAGGTATTTGTGTAGATCCTATAAGGTTTTCCTACAGAAAATAGCAACTGAAATTAAAATATATTGAAATTGAGGTGAAAAAACTGCGATGTCAGATTTTTTAAAGAAATATACCGTTATGTCTGCTGGACTCTTCTGGTTGCCCAGATAGATATGGCTTGTAGGTTCATCAAGAACTCTAGGTACCCAGAGCCAATAAATGAGCTGCTCCTTGGAATGAGTTTTCATTGTATACCGGCTAAACAGCAATTCATTTGATGAAATATAAAGAGTGAAAAATAAGTATCAAGGAAACCTTTGTATTTCCAAAATGGGCACAAGATACGGTGTTGAGAAGCAGTGGTTATTGGCACATCTCTTAATCTCGCGGTCCCCATACTAGCATTTGAATGAATGGGCATTTCTCACATAGGCTTCTTTTTTACACATTGTCTTACATTTGGAAGGAAAACATGTAGAGAAAGACAAGGGGCAATAACACTTGTTCTTCTATTCTGTGTTCCCCCCAGTCTCCTAATAAAAACGGTACCTCACTTGTGTGGGTAGGCCTAGTGCCCGCGACAGAAGATGCAACATGGACACATCACATTTTTACATTGAAATCTTACTTGATTTTTTGGAAAGTACCTAGTGGATTTTGGACTGTAGCTCGGCCGGCACCTAGGGAAACCTACCATACTTGTGCACTTTGTAAAACTAGACACCTAGGGGAATCAAGGATGGGATAACTTGCGGGGCTCTCACCAAGTTCTGCTACCCAGAATCCTTTGCAAATCTAAAAATTTGGCAAAATCCCCCACGTTTTCCTCACATTTTGGTGATAAACAGTTCTGGAATCTGAGAGGAGCCACAAATATACTTCCACCCAGCATTTCCCCAAGTCTCCCGATAGAAAATGGTAACTCACTTGGGTGGGTAGGCGTAGTACCTGTGACAGGAAATGCCCCAAAACACAACGTGGCCACATCACATTTTCCCAAAGAAAACTGTTTCTTGCAAAGTGCCTAGTTGTGGATTTTGGCATCTAGCTCAGCCGGCACCTAGGGAAACCTAGCAAACCTATACATTTTCGAAAATTAGCCACCTAGGGGAATTCAGAATGGGGTAACTAGTGGGGCTCTCACCAGGTTCTGTTACCCAGAATCCTTTGCAAACCTCACAATTTGGAAAAAGAACACCTTTTCCTCACATTTTGGTGACAGAAAGTTCTGGAATCTGAGAGGAGCCACAAATTTCCTTCTACTTAGCATTCCCCCAAGTCTCGCGATAAAAATGGTATCTCACTTGTGTGGGTAGGCCTGGTGCTAGCAGCAAGGAATGCCCCAAAGCACAACGTGAAGACATCACATTTTCCAAAAGAAAACTGACCTATTTTTTGCAAAGTGCCTAGCTGTGGATTTTGGCCTCTAGCTCATGCGGCATGTAGGAAGACCTAGTGTATTTCTGAAAAATAGACACTTAGGGGAACCCAGGATGAGGTAACTTGTGGTGCTCTCACCAGGTTCTGTTATCAAGAATCCTTAGCAAACCTCAAAATTTGGCAAAAAAAACCCACTGTTTTCTCGAATTTTGGTGCTGCAAAGTTCTGGAATCTGAGGAAAGCCAAAACCTCCTTCCACCCAACGTTTCTCCAAGTCTCCTGATGAAAATGGTACCTCACTTGTGTGGGTAGGCCTAGTGCCCGCGACAGGAAATGCAACATGGACACATCACATTTTTACATTGAAATCTGATGTGTTTTTTGGAAAGTGCCTACCTGTGGATTTTGGCCTCTAGCTCAGCCAGCACCGAGGGAAACCTACCATACCTGTACATTTTGTAAAACTAGATACCCAGGGGAATACAGTATGGGATGACTTGTGGTGCTCTCACCAAGTTATGTTACCCATAGTCCATTGTAAACCTCAAAATGTGGCAGAAAAACACTTTTTCCTCACATTTCAGTGATAAAAAGTTCTATAATCTGAGAGGAGCCAAAAATGTCCTTCCACCCAGCATCTCCCCAAGTCTCCCAATAAAAATGGTACCTCACTTGTGTGGGTAGGCCTATTGTCCCCAAAACACAACATGGACATCACATTTTCCTAAAGAAAACTTACCTGTTTCTTGCAAAGTGCCTAGCTATGGATTTTGGCCTCTAGCTCAGGGGCGCCGAGGGAAACCTAGTAAACCTATACATTTCTCAAAACTAGACCCCTAGGGGAACCCAGGATGGAGTAACTTGTGGTGCTCTCACCAGGTTCTGTTATCCAGAATCTTTAGCAAACCTCAAAATTTGGCAAAAAAACAAAACTCTTTTTTTCTCACATTTCAGTGCTGCAAATTTGTGGAATCTGAGGAGAGCCACAAGCTTCATTCTACCCAGCATTCCTCCAAAGCTCCTGATAAAAATGGTACCTCACTTGTGTGGGTAGGCCTAGTGCCAGAGACAGGAAATGCCCCAAAGCACAACATGGACATATCACATTTTCCTAAAGAAAACTGACCTGTTTTTTGCAAAGTGCCTAGCTGTGGAGTTTGGCCTCTAGCTCATATGGGACCTAGAAAAACTTAGTAAACCTGAGCATTTCTGAAAACTAGAGACCTAGGAACCAAGGATAGGGTAACTTGTGGTGCTGTCACCAGATTCTGTTACCAAGAATTCTTAGCAAACCTCAAAATTTTACCAAAAAAATACTTATTCCTCACATTTCGGTGCCGCAAAGTTCTGGAATCTGAGGGGAGACACAAACTTCCTTCTAACCAGCGTTCTCCCAGGACTCCTGATAAAAAAAGTACCTCACTTGTGTGGGTAGGCCTCGCGCCTGTGACAGGAAATGCCCCAAAACACTAGGTGGACACATCAAGATTATCAAACACAAAACTACCTGTTTTTGCGGAGGGTGGCCATCTGTGTTTTTAGTCCTGGGCTCAGCAGCAATCTAGGGAAACATACCAAACCCGGACATTTCTGAAAACCAGACACCAGAGGGAGTCCAGGGAGGTGTGACTTGTGTGGATCCCCGAAGTTTTTTTTACCCAGAATACTCACCAAACCTCTAATTTAGCTAAAAAATAAAATGTTCCCACATTTCTGTGTGGGATCACCGCACCGGCACGAATTTCCTACCACCCAATGTTCCCCACAGTCGCCCTATAAAAATGATACCTACTTGTGTAGGTGGGCCAAGTGCCTGTGACAAGGAAGAGCCAAAAACATGTTGAAATTGAGGGGAAACCAAAGCGGGTCGAAAAGGGCAGTTTGAAAAAAAAAGTTTTTAGGCTGACATGTGGGGCAGAATTTTTATCAGTATAGATGCAACAATGCTGGGTGGTAGGAATTTTGTGGATTCCTTCAGATTCTGGAAGGTTCCATCACAAAAATATGGGGAAACTGTGTGATTTCAAGCAAACTTGGAGGTTTGCAGGGCATTGTGGGTAGGAAAATGGTGTGGGGATGCATGTGAAGCACACCACCCTGGACTCACCAAGATGTTTAGCTTTCAGACGTCTGTAGGTCTCATAGATATTTCTACATAGCAGAATCCCAAAGTTATAAAAGTGCAGCCCTCTCTATTACAAGTGGGACGATCTTGAGAGTAGGCCAAAGTCTCATGGCCCAAATGTATAGCCAACACCCCAAATAATCAAATGCCCTCTTGCTTGCCATGGGATAAAATGTTTTAGTGTGCGGGGGAGAGCTGAAAGACTGTTACCTCCTTCAGTTGGGGTGGGGGAATAACCATGCCCATACTGGTTGGTAGCCACCACCCCACTATTTTTTATTTGTTTAATTCCCTGGCATCTAGTGGGTTTTCTGCCCCCCTGTAGGAGGCTGGCCTGGTTTATAGTGGGTACCTAAGGTACTTACTCCTTATACAGGTCCAGTTATCCCTTATTAGTGAAATATAGACAGTGTTCTAGCAGCTTAGGCTGTCTAGATGTAGCTGTAGCAGAGCAGCTTAGGCTGAACTAGGAGACATGCAAAGCTCCTGCGATAACACTATAGTTACACAGTACTTATACACAATAAAATACAATACTCAGCACTTTATTTTAGTGACACGAGGCCAAAAATATCTTAGAGAGAATACTCCTTCTGGAGGTAAGTATTATACACAATATATACACTAGAGAACAAAATCAGGTAAGTCATAAAATAGTGCAAACAGTAGAAAATACAACAGAAAGTGGATTGAGAATCACAGATTCACCCCTAGGAAAATGTAGTGTGTAGAGGGGCACTGGGAGTATAAGAAAACACCAAAGGTAAGTAAAATACCCCACCCCAGAACCCAGGAAAATAGGAGTAAAGTACTGCAAGTTTCCTCAGTACACACTACAAGTTGTGATAAGAGTTATTGCAAGAACTATGCAAGACTGCAAGCAACAAATGGTGGATTCCTGGACCTGAAGACCTGTGAAGAGAGGAGACCAAGTCCAGAAGTCACAGAAGATTCCAGGAAGGACAGGAGTCCCTGCCAACCTAGAAGATGGTGCAAAAGAGGATTCTCCAGTTAGAAGAAGACTGCAGAAGAGCACCAAAGATGATGGCTGCGGGTTCTTGCATGATGCAGGAGATGTCCCACGTCGACATGTTGGATGAAGACTGTTTGCGTGGCTGGATTTGTCCAACAAGCCTTGGTTCAAGAAAGGTCACAGTGTGCGTCAAAATGCCTCTGCCTAGACCCAGGAGGGACCTGGGGACCTCAACTTGGACTGAGGGGCAGAGGGGGCTCCCAACACTGGAGAGAGCCCACAGATGACTAGGCAGTACCCACAGGAGTCCCAGGACACAGGGACAAAGAAGATGCAAAATGCAGTTGGTGCAGCACAACAAAAGAAGGTCCCACACCACTGGAGAACAACTCAGCAAGTTGTGTGTCGCAATATGGAGTGCTGGTGACCTTGGCTACACTGTGCACAAAGGATTCTTGGAAGAAGTGCACACAAGCCCAAGGACCTGGAGATGACGTGCTACACAGGGGTACTGTCGCAAACCGGGAAGGCAAGCTCTTAACTCCACCAAAGTTGGACAGCTGCACCTTAGGACAGTCTGGGTCGTGTTGGCCCACCAACTGTGTTCCAGGGAGCAAGCTCGTCATCAGGGGAGGAGTCACAGAGAACCAGTCATCGTCGCAGAAGGTGCCTGCAGGAGCAGGGAAGTGACTTTGTCACTCCATGTGAGATTCCTTTGGTTCTTCTGGTGCAGGGTGAAGACAGGGAGCCCTCAGAGCATGCACACCTTGGAAACTGTTGCAGTTGCTGGCTGAAGCTGAAGTTGCAGGTCACAGGAGTCATCCTCAATACTTTGTTGCAGTTACAGCGGTTCCTGGAGCAGTCTGTAGATGATCCGACAGTCAGAAGCTGAATCAGAGGTTGCAGAGGATTCCTGGAGGAGTCTTGCAAGCTGCATCTGATGAGACACTCACAGGAGAGATGCTAAATAGCCCTGAAAGGGGGATTGGCTACCTACCCAGGTAGGCACCTATCAGGATGGGTCTCTGACGTCACCTGCTGGCACTGGCCACTCAGAGATCTCCAGAGTGTACCCACACCTTGGAAAACAAGCTGGCTAACCCCAGGGCCACACTGGAGGAGCTCTGGGCACCACCCTTGGGGTGGTGATAGGCAGGAAAGTGGTCAATCCCCTTTCCATTGGCCAGTTTCACACCAGAGCAAGGACTGGGGGTCCCTGAATCAGTGTAGACTGGCTTATGCAAGGAGAGCACCATCAGTGCCCTTCAAAGGATTTCCAGAGGCTCTGGGAGTCTACCCCTACCAAGCCTGTAACACCTATTTTCAAAGGGAGAGGGTGTAACACCCTCCTCCCAACAGAAATGCATTGTTCTGCCTTCTTGGAACTGAGCTGCTCAGACCCCAGGAGGGCTGAAACCTGTCTGTGGGGTGGCAGCAGCTGTAGCTGCAAAGCAACCCTCAGAGAGCTGGTTCGGCAGTACTGGGGGTCTATGGTGGAGCCCCCAGGATGCATGGGATTGGCCCCCTATACAAAATTTGGAATGGGGGACAATTCCATGATCTTAGACACCTCACATGGCCATATTCGGAATTACCATTGTGAAGCTACATATAGGTAATGACCTACATGTAGTGCACGCTTCTGTTGGTATCCCCGCACTCACGAATTCTGGGGAATTGGCCCTGGACAGCATGGGGGCACTTTTGCTAGGGCAAGGGTGCCCTCACACTTAGTAACTTTACACCCAGCCTTCAGTAAATGAAGGTTAGACATATAGGTGACTTATAAGTTACTTAAGTGCAGTGAAAATGGCAGTGAAATAGTGTGGGCACTATTTCACTCAGGATGTAGTGGCAGTCCAGAAGAAAGGTTTGTCTGAGCTCCTTATGGGTGTCACAAGAAATGCTGCAGCCCATAAGGATCTCCTGAAACCCCAATGCCCTGGGTCCCTAGGTACCATATACTAGGAACTTATAAGGGGGTCCAGTGTGCCAATTGGAATTGGAATATGAAGTCACTAAACTAAAGTGACTAATTTGGAAGTGGAGAGAGCATAAGCACTGGAGTTCTGGGTAGCAGAACTTCAGTGACACAGTTAAGCACTACTGACAACACACACATTAGCCTATAAACTATGAGCACTGGGGTCTTGGCCAGCTGGATCCCAGTGAGACAGGCAAAACATACTGGCAAACAGGCAGAAATTGGGGGTAACATGCCAAGAAAGATAGTACTTACCTAGGCCCACGGGGAGTGGATCGGGGGTAATTGCCCCATCTGCCCACTGGTGGGCAGAACAACGTTGTCCCTATATTTTTGGGGTGGGGGTATGGCAATGCCCGACCCTCTTTTTAAAAATATATATATATATCTTCCCTGGTCTTTGGTGGGCTTTCTGCCCCCGTGCAGGCAGATGGGTGTTACAAAAATAAGCTGATCTGCCCCCAAGGGGGCAGAAATAGCCAACAGTAATTTACCCCCATGGGAGCGATCCTTGCCCAAGGGACTTCCCCCACAAACAAAACATACACACACACCAATCCCTGGTGCCTAATTGGTTTCTACCCCAGCAGAAATGGCTTAAAATAAATTTGCCCCCCAGGGAAGTGACCCTTGCCTAAGGGGTCGCTCCCCATCTTAAAAAAAAAAAAATCCCTGGTGCCTAGTAGTTTCTGCCCCCAAGGGGGGCAGAAGTGGCTCAAAATATATTTGCCCCACAGGGGAGGGACCCTTTCTTAAGGGGTCGCTCACCTTGTGTGAAACTGATGTGAAAAAATCCCTGGTGCCTAGTGGTTTCTGTTCCCCTTGGGGGCAGATTGGCCTAATTAAAATAGTCCGCTCTGTCTCAAGGGGGGCAGAAATGGCCTAATAAAAAATTGCCCCCAGGGGAGCGACCCTTGCTCAAGGGGTCGATCCGATTCATTCTGAACATAAAAAAAACTCCCTGGCGTCCAGTGGCATCTGCCCCCTCGTGGGGGCAGATTGGTCTAATTAAAATAGGCCGATCTGCAGAAAAGGCCTAGTAATAATTTGCCCCCCTAGGGAGCGGCCCTTGCTAAAAGGTCCCCTCCCTCATACTTAAATAGTGGAAAACAAATACAAAGATCCTTTCATCACTGGTCAGCTTGTTAATCCTGCCCTTCCTGCCCTCTGTTGCCCGAATACATGCCACTGCCTCCTCCTCCTCCCTGTCCTGAGTTGCCCGAAGTGTCTTTACTGCACCACCTGCTTGCCCTCTGAAGTTAGCTTGTTG